>NC_135371.1:160947420-163795410 GCF_049243985.1 Paroedura picta | reverse complement strand
ATTCACAAGGCTTATCAGAATAAAAGAAAGAAGACATTTTGCACAAGTTTCTCTGCATGAACATTAATTCATGTTGATGATGTTTAGGTTCTTATTCTGGTTGTTTGCTGCACTGTATTCTCCTATATCTTTTACCTGAGCAGGTGCTGGCTGCATTTTGGACACTCAAAGTTGCATGCTTCCAGTTGTGTTCTTTACCTTACCAGGGGACGAGCCTGTGCCTGGACCCCCCCTCCCCCCACTTTCCCACCCTGCTTCTGCTATACCTGCCAGTTCTTCCCCCTTCTTCTAATGTAGAAGAGTAACAATGAGCAACCCAAAGGGCTGAGGTCATGCACCAGCTCTTTGCCAACAAAATACCATTCCAGCCACAGGAGGGGACAGCCTGCTTTCGGCAATTTGGTGGCTGGCACCGCTCCTGGAACACTCTGCAGGGCTAGAAAAGGGGGTACAACCTAATCTCCCATTCATAAGCATTCAGGAAGGTACAGTCTCAGCTATTACATGTTACCCACTCCCTGAAATAAGGTGCACCCAGTCCTGCCAAGGGAAAATTCCAATGCTGAACAATCCCCCCCCCTTCAGAAAAGTGGGGGGGGAGAATCTGATTGTATTGATGAAGGAGGATTGTTGGGAGAACTGATAGTAGAATCCATGGGGAGAATCTCAGAATTGCAGAGTCAAAAAGTTTTTCCATCCTAGAAGCCTCTCACCTCACAAGATGCTCACTGAGAAAATGAAGGGTCAGACTTTGTGGTTACCTAGAAATCTTCCTCTTAACTTTTTGCGAGGATCGATAAAGCTGAAACAAGGACAAATGCATTCTCGTCGCTACTGTTTGAGAAACTCAGGACTAGGCCTCAGCACCAAAAGCAAGGGACCATAGCTCATATACTCAGATAATGTCCTTCCACATTTAAAGCCACTTTTCCTGCGAGCGAGGGAGGGAGGAAGGAAACCAGTTAGTTCCTCCTCAACATACAGCTGGCAGGGTGACCTTGGGCCAGTCACAGTTCTCTCAGAACTCTCTCAGCCCCAACTACCTCACAGAGTGCCTGTTGTGGGGAGAGGGAGAGAAGGTTACCTGCTTTGAGACTTCTTTGGTGGTGGAAAGTGGTGGAAAGTTACAGCTCACTTACGGTGACCCTGTGAGATTTTCAAAGCAAAAGTCATACAGGGGTGGCTTGCCACTGCCAGCCCCCCTGTCAAGATCCTGGTACTCCATGGAGGTCTCCCATCCCAATACTAGCCAGGGCTGAACAGACTTAGCTTCTAAAATCAGGCTAGCCTGGGCTATCCATGTCCTTAGAAAAGAGAAAAGTATAAAAACCAACTCTCCTCCTTCTAAAGCACTGGTTCTCAACCTGGGGGTTGTGACCCCTCTGGGGGTCAAACGACCCTTTCACAGGGGTTCGCGGCAGGGCAAGCAGCTTGGCCAGGGGGGAACCATCCACACAACAGCCTTGCGGGGAAGATCGAGATCGAGCGTTCGTCCATCTGGAGCGGCGGAAAAAAGCGAGATCGGCATGGTGGGACAAGAGGCAGAACTGAATTGAGAAACCCCGGAAAAAAAAAATTTATATACAATCGTGAACAATGGAACGTCATGCCATTGGTCAGTTTGGGTTTAATTTCTGTGAAAGAACAGTGGCATAATTTTATGGTTGGGGGTTACCACAACAGAAGGAACTGTATTAAAGGGTTGCGGCATTAGGAAGGTTGAGAACCACTGCTCTAAAGGAAGCCCAAGATGTACTGGACGCTAGAAGGTAAACCAAGTCCTGTTTATTATAAGACACTTGAAGCCCGAACAGATAAAGGTGCTTCTCTGCACACAGATATCCAAGATAGTACACTAAGATCCTAAGCCTAAAACATCAGACCAACCAAGAGATTCCACGCCACCTTAATGGCGTTCAGCAAAAACCCATCCCAAGCTTACAAGCTGAGCTCTCTGCTTTTTGCACAGGCCCTTCTTCAACACACTAGCGGTGTGTGTCAGCTCAGGCATTAACACCTACCAATGCCGTTGAATCCAATTACATTCAGATAAATGGTGAGTCACCGAGAGCAGCATTCCACCAGACACCTGTGTGTGGACAGCGCATTCCATGGATCTGCTGGCAGAGCAAAGGAAATAACATGCAGAAAGGGAACCTGCTCCTCATATACAGTTACAAGATGCACACTTTTCTTGGATGCTTTAGGATGCTTAGGGCTAATCCTGCTTAGGGCTAATCCTGCGTTGAGCAGGGGGTTGGACTAGATGGCCTGTATGGCCCCTTCCAACTCTATGATTCTATGATTCTATGCTCCTTTGCACAGAGTTAAACTGGAGCTTTCTGCTTTCCGGAGGGCTTGAAAAAGGGAGCTCTTCCACCAGGTCTATGGTGGGCTAGATGGCCTGTCTGGCCCCTCCCAACTCTATGATTCTATGATTCTAAGCAGTAGCTGGACAGATCCTTATGCTGGATGCTTTGGGCTGATCCTGCATTGAGTAAGGGGTGGTACTAGATGGCCTGTCTGGCCACTCCCAACTCTATGGTTCTATTTTCCACAATAATGGGGGGGGGGAATCCCTGACTTTTGGTATGGGGAAGATTTTGGGATATGATGGTTGGGGTGGGTAGGAGGGGGATTTTACTGTCTACTGTTAATTTTTATTGTATTTTATGCTTGTTGTAAACCAAAGCGGGCTAGCTGGCCTAGGAAGGGCAGCACAGAAATTAAATTAATAAATAAATAATCCCATTAAAAGTACACTGAAGCAGGTGAGGAGGCAGGTGGGATCTTTTGAGAAGAGGTAGCAGCAGCACGAAAACCTGGTGGTGCCGACTGGCCTCTTTGGGACACAAATATCCTATCCAGTGAAGCCGCCGACAGCCAGAACTGGCCCTTTCTTTGGGCAGAAGAAAGTGGCAATCAGGGAAGGAACTGGTGGGCACCATGGAATCACTGGCCCACTGGGACAGGGCTCTCTTTACATGCAAGGTTTGCACAGTGCCCAGCACAGGGTACTGAGATACTGCTAAAAAAAAGCGAGATTCAAATCCAGTACCAACAAGATTTTCAGGGTACGAGATGTCAGGAGTCAAAGCTCCCTTTCATCAGATACAAGTCGGAATGGAGACCCCTAAGCCTTTATATCCCAGTCAGTGATGGGGAGGAGCACTGCAAAGTAGGGACTCAGGATGCGAAGGTACAATAAAATTGAAATAAGCAAAATATGTTTGCTTCTTGCAGGTTGCAGAAACAGCACGTGGCTATTTTTGCTGAGGAGGCATCAAACTTCTCTTGCCCTTTCTCCGCCAAGAAAAGCAACAAGCTTTTGTCAGGCACTGAGATTCCGTACGCTGCATCCGCCATGGATGAGAACCTGGCAAGGAACGCATGAGAAATCTTGAGAGCGGAAGAAAGACAGGAGAGCTAAATCTTCCCTGATATCACCACGGGGAAGAAAATAGAACTGGAAGAAAGAATGAACGAATGACTTAGCAGGAAAAGATAAGTACAAGTTAAGGGGGAGGAAGAGAGTATGGATTGCTGTACGGAAGAATTGCATTCTGGGGGATCCTCAGGAATCATGAAGGGCCCCATAAACTTATCAGGGGTTCTGCTGTGGAAGAGAAGGTTCCCTTAAAATGAAGGTTGATCCCTGGCTCCTAAGCCTGGCCTGCAGCTGACTTCCAAGTAGATTTTAGGGTACCTTCTCCATGTAATGTTGAGGCCTGCCAGGACTCAAAAAAGCTCCCCGTCAACTAAGCATGTGCTCTAGGACAGGGGTAGTCAACCTGTGGTCCTCCAGATGTCCATGGACTACAATTCCCACGAGCCCCTGCCAGCAAACACCAGCAAACACCAGCAAACAAGGGACTCATGGGAATTGTAGTCCATGGACATCTGGAGGACCACAGGTTGACTACCCCTGCTCTAGGAGATGCCCCACAGTTGCCTGCGACGTGCAGGGATTTGTCAACAAGCGGCCAGAATTTTGCTTTGTTTTTTTTCCTTCCATGCCCAAGTTCATGCTGTACACAATCACGGCAACGAGGAAGTGTGAGAAAGGTACCCGCTGTTTTCAGAAACTCTTGCTTTCGTCCCTTCTAGACCAGGGGTAGTCAAACTGCGGCCCTCCAGATGTCCATGGACTACAATTCCCAGGAGCTCCTGGGAATTGTAGTCCATGGACATCTGGAGGGCCGCAGTTTGACTACCCCTGTTCTAGACAATCAAAAGCTTCGCGCATCATTTTATCCACTTCTTGGAAACTCCATGCATGATCCAGTAAAGTTTCTCCTTCCCCTTTTTCACCCTTGCTTAACATGCCACTGCTCCCAAAGGTAGGGGCCTCCCGGTCTGACCGCTCTAAATTAGGTCTGCTCTCAAACTTTGCAATCCGGCTTCTCGGTCCAAGCAGCAGAAAGACTTTAAGCCAACCACCTCACCCCCTCCGATTTTTTTTTTAATGATCTTGCATTATCGCAGGCTGTTCCCATCCCCTTTCCTATCCTTTCCCAAACTGGAGCTGGCAGAATTTGACGTGAACCAAATCTGTCAAGCGCTCAAGACAAGACACGTGGGCTGTAATGAGCCATTGGGGGGGGGGAAGGGGGGGCGGCCCGGAGAGAACCACACCGCTCCATTCAGCTCCAAACAATGCTAAATAATTCAGGAAAGAGAAATGCCGCAATACAGAACACACAGCGGGGTTTAAAAATAGCACGCAGAATGGAGTCAAAGGAGGAAACACACAGAGAGAGCAGAGCGCCATAAAAGAACCGGGAGCCGTGTCAACAAATCACAAGCCGCCGGATGCTGTGATCATGACTGACTCCTGCCAGATTGGAGCGATCACGAAACCTTGTTGACGCCCAACGCATGGTCCCTTTATGTTTTTTTGTTTTTTTTAAGGATTAAGATGCCAGTTTCTTTTTCTTTTTGAAACGGGAATTCTGCAAAGGCCAACGCGAGAGACAGCGTGGTGTAGCGGGAGAGAGCGGCAGGCTCTAATCTGGAGAAATGGGTTTGATTCTCCACTCTTCCGCATGCAACCGGCTGTGTGCCCTTGGGCCAGTCCCAGTTCTCTCAGAGCTCTCTCAGCCCCACCTGCGTCGCAGGCGGTTTGTTGTGGGGAGAGGAAGGGAATTTTAAGACTGCTTTGAGGCTCCTTCGGGTAGTAAAAAGCAAGGTACAAAAAAAAAAAAACACCAGCTTCTCTCTCTCTCTCTCTCTCTGTCTCTGTCTCTCTATCTCTGTCTCTCTCTCTCTGTCTCTCTCTCTGTCTCTCTTTCTGTCTCTGTCTCTCTCTGTCTCTCTCTCTGTCTGTCTCTCTGTCTCTCTCTCTCTCTCTGTCTCTCTCTCTCTCTCTCTCTCTCTGTCTCTCTCTCTCTGTCTCTCTCTGTCTCTGTCTCTCTCTGGTCTCTGCTCTTTTAGGCCCTTTTGAGATTCCTTCAGGTAGTCAAAAGCAGGATACCAAAAAAAAAACCCCACAGCTCTTCTCTCTCTACCCTCTTTGCAAGCAAGATTAATTAATGTGTTTCAGAACTAAATTAAAAGTACCAGGGGGACAGCTTTGGGAAGGGGGTTAAAAGAACACTATTCTTACTTCCCTCAAGTGTGCCAAAAAGAATTATTTCTGCTGCCTCTCGACATGTGACTCTAATAAAATATTGAGAATTGTGGATGTCCATTATCTCTTGATCCAATGTGGCATGGATATGAAAATAAACGGGAATGCAAATAACGAAGCAACCAATCACTCATCTGGATTTCCCTTACATCTGCAATACTCTGACTACTTGTGCAACTAATTTTTCTCAACTTCTCGATGAACCATTCGTGCTGCGTATTCCAAGCCTAGGAGAAAACATCTTCGAGGCATATGCCAGGATGAAAACAATGGACATTGTTTTCCCTTGGGCCAAGGGACCAAGCCCTATGAAGATAGGTTGAGGGACTTGGGAATGTTCATCCTGGAGAAAAGGAGGTTGAGAGGGGACATAATAGCCCTCTTTAAGTATTTGAAAGGTTGTCACTTGGAGGAGGGCAGGATGCTGTTCCCGTTGGCTGCAGAGGAAAGGACACGCAGTAATGGGTTTAAACTACAAGTACAACAATATAGGCTAGATATCAGGAAAAGATTTTTCACAGTCAGAGTAGTTCAGCAGTGGAATAGGCTGCCTAAGGAGGTGGTGAGCTCCCCCTCACTGGCAGTCTTCAAGCAAAGGCTGGATACACACTTTTCTTGGATGCTTTAGGATGCTCTGGGCTGATCCTGCGTTGAGCAGGGGGTTGGACTAGATGGCCTGTATGGCCCCTTCCAACTCTATGATTCTGTGGCATCGGCATCAAATATTTAGGCACATGATAACAATATCACTGGGACTGTTCTAAGCCAGAAGTTGCAGCCCTTTATTCTCAGAGCCCTTTTTACCTGTAGTTTTAATACTACGAGCCCCTTTGGATAGGAACTATTAAAACTTCTTCTTTTAATACTATGAGCCCCTTGGATGGGAAATTTTAAAGTAAAATTTGCTTAAAGTGATCCATGGTCCTTCAGACAGAGCAGGCTACCAGCCTTAAATTAAATAAGAGATAATTGGGTGACTCAGAGAACAGCCCGGAGGGCACGATATTAACCTTGGACTTTTGGATCCCGCTCCTGCTACGCTGAATGCTGCCGCTGTCACTCGGCAGACTGGACCATACCTGCTCGGGTGGTTCTTGCAGACCCCAAGTTGCAAGCAGCAATGAAGGAACAGGGGTGGGTAGGGGGGAGAATGCCAAGCTAACATTGCTCCCCTGATTTTGCCCTGCAGGCACGTCTCTGCGTTGAGAGATGAGGGGCACATACACAGATCAGAGAGGTCAGATGTGCATAAATACAAATCCAACTCAACTGGCCAGACGGAATGACCCCCCACTGATGTGGGGGCTTTAAGAGAAAGGTAGTTTGGCCAGTGAATGGCAAGGATAGAAGGAAGGAGAAAAAGGTGCTTCTAGGGAAGGAAAACTGTAAACAGGGGAAGAGAAGGGAAATAAGATGCCCTCAAAGTCCTTGCAGGTTCCCCCCTCTTTGAGAATTAAGAGTGTTATTAATGAATGACTACCAAAGTCTGAGTTAGTATCCTTGGAGGGGGGGGGAGGAAAGCGTCATATGCCCTAGATTTTCCGGCAAAATGAACCAAACTGCATTTCTCAGTCTTAATCACAGAAGAATACACAAAGCACTACAAGGCGGTGCTGGTCCACATCTCGGAAATTCAGCATTAATGGAAAGCTAAGCTGTAAGCAAGGAATCTGCCGTTCTGAATTTCAGCAGAGCACTATCAGTTTTCCTGCTGAGCTATTAGCACAATTTAATTAAAGCCATCGCCTTTCTCCCCACAAACATTAAGCACTAATGTCAGAAATAAAAGTGCAAAAAAAGGTTTTAAATACAGAGAGGGAATAGAACCGTGTTTCCATGAGAGAGAGAAGTGCAGAAGTTCCATTAGTGTTTTGGTTTGGGAAGGATGGCTGGAAGGACAAAAGCTAGATGGCCTGTCTGGCCCCTTCCAACACTGGGATTCTATGATTTTCCTTTGAAGCGTCTTTGTTTGTGGACTGCCATTCTTAGGTCAGCCATGGAATAATCTGGAAGATGAAAATGTTCTCCCACTGGTGGTGGGGTTGGGGGGGGGGGTTAGTATTGCCATTTTTAACGTCAGACTGATGTCCATCTAATAACAGAGGAACTTGTGGAGAACTAATAGGATAAGGCAAATGAGGAGAAATGAAGCATACACGGCAGGCCCACTCTGAACCCAACTCTTTTACTGCCACAGAATGATTTACCTGAAATTGCATCTGATTTGAGTGTGTGGGGAGGGGAAATCTATTTTATGGTACAACATCTGTGTAAAGGAAAACATTTGCATCGTCCTCAGGTATGGTTAAAAGACCACAGCTGCGGTCCTGCCCGGAACTAATTCAGAAATAAGCACCACTCAGTTCAGTGGAGCAAAGAAGCTATTGATCCAGCTGGAAGAAGTGATCAACAACCAATTGAATAGAGCTGATCAATCCAAAAAGATAACAACAAAAAAAGAGCCCTAACATTTTTAAATAGGACTATCGCCTAAGTCAGGGGTAGTCAAACTGCAGCCCTCCAGATGTCCATGGACTACATTTCCCATGATCCCCTGCCAGTGTTTGCTGTCAGGGGCTCATGGGAATTGTAGTCCTTGGACATCTGGAGGGCCGCAATTTGACTTCCGCTGGCCTAAGTAGAATAATTTGTAATCAATTATCAGCCATTTTGAAAGACTTGCCGAGTACCAAATCTGCCAAGCCTCGGGAGATACCATGCTGAAATATAAGCCACTACTTAATCAACAATTATTATAATCTTCATTTATAAACCCGTGTTTCTCACCGAACAAATGCTAATCACCATTAGGAGGCCACCTCTGAAGACTTCCTTTCTGTGTTCGCTACTACACAAACACACTGGTGCAAAAGAGCGACAAAATGTAAACAGCGCAGCCCCAACAATTCCAGCTTGCCCTCTTGGATCCGCCACATGCCGATTCATCTCTCAAGCAGAACGCAGCTTTTATCATTTTGTCCGCATGCTAATTTATCGGCAAGAGGCCAACTCCAGGGGACTTGCCTGCATTCTCCGGCTCTGTGAACATAATCATCTATAAAACAGGGGACCCCCTGCCCAGCACAAAAAATTCAGCAAGCATCCCTTTGATACGCCAGAAGGTGCCACACAACCTGTAGTGGACCAATGGGGGGGTTAATCTGTGCCACAAACACCATTTAAAATGCCACCTCCCAGTGTCACAAATTATTCAAAATACTCCTCTGGCCCCAAGCTGCTATCCCTGGTTTACTGAGACAGGGTAGAGTGAAGCCAGGGGAAGCAGACTGAAAGTGTACTCCTAAATTCTCATCAGATCTCCGAAGTGCATGGATGCTGGCTTCAGAATCAGGTGGTGGCTAAACTCCATTTAATACCCTAATTCAAATCTTTGCACTCTAGTTTGATTTTCAGTACGGTTTGCCAAAGCCCGGGCCAGCCTGCACCTTATCCAATCTTGGAAGCTAAGCAGGGTCAACCGTGGCTAGTATTTGGAGGGGAGGCCCCCAAGGAGTAGTCCATGGACATTGGGAGAGCCACAGTTTGGCCATCCCTGATCTAGGGGGTGCGCCATAGATCAGCTGTGACTGCAAGGCGAAAACAACAACAATGAAGTCAAACAGGCTGCCATAAAACTGTTCAGGTGAAAACTCTTCAGAATTGAAGGATTCATGCAAGCTCGGAGTCAGCTTGGTGTAGCGCCTAGTGGACTTCTAATCTGTCGAGCTGGGCTTGATTTCCCGCTCTTCCCCCACATGCAACCAGCTGGGCTTGCCACAGCACTGAAAAAGCTGTTCTGACCAATATCAGGGCTCTCTCAGCCTCACCTCCCTCACAGGGTGTCTGTTGTGGGGAGAGGAAAGGGAAGGTGAATGTAAGCCGCTTTGAGACTCCTTCGGATAGAGAAAAGCGGCATATAAGAACCAACTCTTCTTCTTAAGACCAGTCCAAAGTCTTCAATTCCAGTGATGCATTGAACTCAGAGAGATCAACTAGACTTTCAAGGCCTGTGCTTTCAAGACCTGAATGTCCCTTCGTCAGAGGTCCATTTCTACTCCTGTCTGACGAAGGGTGCAGCATTTTGAGTGGGTGTTTGGACAGCAGGAGGTGAGAAATTCGCACTCCTTCGAGGGAAGCCATCGCTGGCCATTTCCAGCAGGATCCAAGCCTGTCCCTCCATTATTGGTTCTTGATTCAGGGAGCGTGTTCTTATTGGCACCTCAGTCTGCCTGTGAAGCTGTTGTCTTGAAGCCTCAGAGAGAGCAGTCTCTGGAGTTCTGTAAGGTGCTAATTGATTTGAACCTAACAGCAGTAATCAGTTTCCCTTAACTGCAACAGTGACCCGGGTCCTGGCAGAAATAAAGTTCCGCAGGGCCTGCAAAATGGCATTCTTCCACCAGGCCTATGGCTGAGGCAAGGATAAAATGAAGAACTACTATGGGCCTCCCTCCCTGACTCCCCCCTTTCTCCACACACCCCCTTCCATCTCCCCCACTCCCACCTATGGAATCATAGAATCATAGAGTTGGGAGGGACCTCCTGGGCCATCTAGCCCAACCCCCTGCACTGTGCAGGACACTCACAACCCTATCACTCATCCACTGTCACCTGCCACTCTCTTGAACCTTCACAGTATCAGCCTCTCCGCCAGATGCCTCTCCAGCCTTTGTTTTAAAATCTCCAAAGATGGAGAACCCATCACCTCCCGAGGAAGCCTGTTCCACTGAGAAACCGCTCTGACTGTCAGGAACTTCTTCCAGATGTTTAGACGGAATTTCTTTTGAATTAATTTCATCCCATTCGCTCTAGTCTGTCCCTCTGGGGCACGAGAGAACAATTCTGCTCCATCCTCCATATGGCACCCTTTTATCTTGGGGCAGTAGCTTTAAAAGCCAAATTATCTTGCTTTGGTAATTTTTGAAGGAATTGGGATTTCGAACCATCTAGAGAGTTACAAGTTCATCCACATATTCTTTCCCTATACATGAAATGAACCTGATCCCCCCCCTATCCTCCCTGCTTCACAGAAATTTCACAAAGCTGAAAGGTAGCCCGGTTATGAGAAATCGGAGCCTATTTTGGGGCACAAGAAACCAAATCCAGCTCTGCCTTTCACATGGGCTGGGAAGAAGAAAAAAAGAAGAGCATTCATCTTTGACTCCAAGAGTCATACAAATTACGGATTATGAAGGATTGAAAGACATTCCATCCTGCCTTTGGGGAAACCCCTGAATACCTACCACTGACTTTGTGGGACACAAACCCACACCAACCCCATAACAGCACCGTAACAGCCATTAATCAAATGACAGGGGGCACTACAATCATACAGCTTGCTTCAATCGGACACCCTGGCACTGACCCCTTCCAGCCCACCACCTCTTTTTTTATGATTAGAAGACCGAGCAGCAATTTATGCCCAAAAAAAAGCAAACATCCTACACCGAGAAAAATCATACTAATAAGTACATTACAGGAGTTAATTGAGCATTTTCTCCAGCAATGCACATTCTTAAACACTGTTTAATTAGTTTTACGGCAGCACAAGCTAAAGGGAGAGTCGCAAAGGCCCGCTGATTGAATATCCTGCATTTGAATGTCATTAAAGTGATATCTACACGGTGCTTACAAAAGGGCCCAAGGAGGCAGCCAAGCTTTTTAAAATAATCCATTTTGCATTGAAACAGAGAGAATTCTGAAGCAGGCTCTGGGGCCCCAGGACAGAGGATGGAAGTCAAGAAATACAACAGACGCAAAACAATCCGCGAATGCCTGTATTTATGCACACAGCGGTAAACATTTGTGCGGAACTCAAAGCCATCTTTGCCCTCCAGATTGCGAAGGCAAAGGGCCTAGGCCTAGCGACAGGAAACAGCAGCAGACTCGAGAAGCACGAACCATTTCCTGCAGCGGCTTGGTGTTGCTTTAGCAGGAGGTGAGAATGGGTGGTATTTTGGAAAGAAGTCTTTGTTCAGCGGCAGGTGTCAATGCGGAGAGACAAAAATACACCGTAAGCCTATTTATGGGAAAGCAAGGTGCTGTGTCAACAATCTCAGGGGAGAAGAAAAACATTAAATTGCATTCTATAACTGAGAAGCACTTTGGAGATGAACAGTTTTCCCCTCTAGATTGTACATGGAGGTGAGCATCCACCAGCGAAAGGCAGTACTTGGTGCAGGGATGATGATTGTGGACTTCTGATCTGGAGAGCCGGGTTTCATTCCGCACTCCCCACATGCAGGCAGCTGGGTGACCTTGGGCTCGCCCCAGCACTGATCAAGCTGTTCTGACCGAGCTGTAACATCACAGCTCTCTCAGCCTCCCCTCCCTCACAGGGTGTCTGTTGTGCGGAGAGGAAAGGGAAGGCGACTGTAAGCTGCTTTGAGCCTCGTTGGGGTAGAGAAAAGCAGCATCTAAGAACCAACTCTTCTTCTATATGGCTCTGCTAAGCAATGTAGGTAGCTAGGCATCATTAGCATGTAGTGCCTGAAAGCCATAAGATTTCCAACAACTGTAAAAATCTGCAAAAAAAAACCAGCAGCAACTAAGATGGGCAGAGAAGCCAGTGGACTTAGAGTCGGGCTCTCACCCCAGAATCCCAAACAGCTAAACATTTGAGCAGCCAGGCATCGTTCATCTCTAGCACACATGCACGGCAACGCATATTCATGAATGCCACAGCACAATTCAGTATATGTCCTACTGTTGCGCACAGTGTAACTGCAGAGACTTTGATGATAACATACCACAGAACAGAATGTGCTTTGTAGTGTTTGTTTGTTTGTTTGTTTGTTTGTTTGTTTGTTTGTTTGTTTAGGGTGAATGGCCAAACACCATCTTGGTTCTTGGATCGATTCAGGGAAGCGACCAGAGAGTAATGTACAATACTGCAGAGTAGGCCAAAAGGAAATCTCAGCAATATGCCACTACGGGGCAAGGAGGTCACGCGGTGGTGCTGTTGAGAGGCACGCAGCGTTACGGCACTGTTTGGGTCACAGAGATGTCTGCGACTGTTCATCAACAGCCAAAAAAGCAAAGGTCTTCGAGAATGTCCCAAAAGTGCTGAGACCCTGGTAAATGCCCTGGGGAAATGAGCTTTCCAGCTCAGGGATTCCATCAAGGTGTTTCCTGGCAGAAGAGAGCTTCCTCCCCAAAGCAAAGAATCATAGAATCATAGAATCATAGAATCATAGAATCATAGAATCATAGAATCATAGAATCATAGAATCATAGAATCATAGAATCATAGAGTTGGAAGGGGCCATACAGGCCATCTAGTCCAACCCCCTGCTCAACGCAGGATTAGCCCTAAGCATCCTAAAGCAGTACGACCCTTCCAACTCTATCATAGAACCATAGAGCTGGAAGGGCCGTACAGGTCATCTAATCCACCCCTCTGCTCAATGCAGGATCAGCCTAGAGTATCTAGGAGAAGTATCTGTCCAGCCACTGCTTGATGACTACAAGTGACGGAGAGTTCACTGCCTCCTTAGGCAGCCAATTCCACTGCTGAACTACGCTGACCATGAAAACTTTTTCCTGATATCTAGCCAATATCATTCTCCACATAGTTTAAACCATTTATTGAAGGTCCTCTCCTCTACTGTCAACAGGAACTTTTCTCTGCCCTCCTCTAAGCGACAACCTTCCATATACTTCAAGAGAGCCATCTTGTCCCCTCTCAACCTCTTCTTCTCCAGGCTGAAATTCCCAAGTCCCTCAGCCTCTCCTCATAGGGCTTGGTCCCTTGCCCCTGGATCATTCTCATCACTCTCCTGTGCACCTTCTCCATTTTGTCCATGTCCTGTTTGAAGTGAGGCCTCCAGAACTGTACACAGGACTCCAAGTGGGGTCTGACCAATGTGGTACCCAGCAGGATTATGACATCTTGTGCCTCTGTTGATACACCCCAAGACTGCATTTGCCTTCTGTAGCTATCTTGGCTTTCTTATACTTCACCGGAATAGAAAGTGCTTCAAAAGAGCCCAAGAAGCATCATACTTGGTTCATTTTTGATCACTAAATACATTTTGATATGAAAATTCAACTTCTCATTGGGGGAGCGGGGACCACATTCCACTCTTCCACAATTCAGGTAAAGGTAAAGGTAAAGGTATCCCCTGTGCAAGCACTGAGTCATGTCTGACCCTTGGGGTGACGCCCTCTAGCGTTTTCATAGCAGACTCAATACGGGGTGGTTTGCCAGTGCCTTCCCCAGTCATTACCGTTTACCCCCCAGCAAGCTGGGTACTCATTTTACCAACCTCGGAAGGATGGAAGGCTGAGTCAACCTTGAGCCGGCTGCTGGGATTGAACTCCCAACCTCATGGCCAAAGCTTTCAGACAGCTGCCTTACCACTCTGCGCCACAAGAGGCTCTTCCACAATTCAGAGCATCCCTCAAAAAAACCCATAGCTACATTTGTCTCCCTGACACCATTTTTAGAAGAGAAAACCAACACAGGAAGGCAGATAGTTCCAGGACTGGGCGAATTTGCATCATTTGGGTCTCCAACAAAAAAAGGGACCGCTTCTAGACATCCTGCCTCTCACACTGATACCCTGATCACCAGATTGCTCCTCCTCCCTCTGTAATCGCAAATCTTTGCCATCCAATCCCCTGAGCTGCAGGAACATTTCACGCCCCGCACATGCAGGGGATAAAGGCGATGAGCCCAGGACTGGAATATGGTTTTGCTCCTGACACATGCTTGCACTGAATGATAGCAGGCAAGCATTCACTTCAGCTGTAATACAGAGACAGGAAAGCTGAATGTCCCACCTCGCAGTGGTGCTGCAAGGATAAATGCATTAAAAATAGTGGCGCACACTGTTCCTATGACAACGGGAGATTAATTTGAGGGCCGCGGTAGAGATTGCTGGGTGAAACATGGATTTCTGCTGTATAGGAAATGGCTGGAAGAACGGCTCCCTTCTGATCATACCTGGTGAACAACATATGGGCAGGCAAGTTAAGTGACATGGCAAAAAGCCAACGTTGCAGTGAGGTACAGATTATAAGAAAGTTACATCAGAGAGAGTGTGATGTCCTGCTAAACGGCAAGCTATGGGGCCCCAGCGAGGCGGTGAGCCAACAAATCATGGTCAACCATGTCAAATGTGTCCAAAAGATTGAGTAGTACGAGTATGGCCACTCCACCTCAATCCAACTGTCACCAGTGATCATCCAACAAGGCACCCAACACCGTCTCCACCCTGGGGCCAGGATGCAAGCCATACTGGTATGGGTTGAGCCCTGAAGTTTCATCCAAGTATGCCAGAAGCTGGACCGCCACAGACTTTTCGACCACCTTGCCCAGGAACATAAGGTGCAATACTGGGTGGGGTTTTTTTCCAGTAAGGGATAGACCACCGCCTTCTTTAGCACCTCCAGGAACTTCCCAGTAGACAGGGAGAGATTAACAATATCTCCAAGAATGCCTTTTATCCGTTGGTCCCCCATTATGAGCAACCAAGACGGACAGGGATCAAGGGGTTAGGTGGTCGCCCTCACTGACCCCAGCAACCTGTCTACTGCAGATTCTGAGCACCAGCTGAAGCCATTAAACATATCTCCTCGAGACGGCCAAAGGGCCTCCATTTCCCTTACTGTATCAAGAGTGGCAGGAAGGTCCCGGAAGAGTGGCAGAAAAGCTTGCTAATGCCTCACAGCCAAATGCCAATTGACTAACATTTTAGCGCCCCTCATCGAGAGTGGTCAAAGATCGAACTACCCTAAATAATTGGGCTGGGCGTGAGCTAGTGGACGCGATTGAGGCAGCATGAAACTATCGTACAACCGCCCTAATCGCCATCTCATACGCCTTCATAAGCATGCGATAAGATACGCTTGCCACCTTGTTGTGAGTCTTTCTCCACACTTGCTCTAGCTATCTCACCTCCCTCTTTCTCTCCCTTAGTTCCCAAGTAAACCAGGGAGCCACTTTGAGATGAGGGCAGAGAGGGCGTCGGGGAGAGATCATGCCAATGGCAGCCATCAAACGGGACTGCCGGTCCCCCACTAGTGCTGCCAACAAGTCACCGGGAGGGCATTGGGCCCCACAGAGCATTCAAGAAACCATTCGGATCCATAAGTCTCCATGGGCGGGCTAAAATATGCCCAATGCCCACCTAGGGGGGGGGCAGTATCCTGAGCTGGGCCTAGTAATCCGACCAATAGTAATCCGACCATGGGATGGGGTTAACCACCACCAGATCCATATCTACCCCAGCATCGAAGATCAAATTGGGTGTATTTCCGGCTTGATGGGTAGGTCCGGTAACCAATTGGGAGAACCCTAGTGTTGCCATGGTGGACACCAGGTCCGGTCCACATCTGGAGGACGGCAAATCAGCATGGACATTAAAATCCCCCAGAACTAATATTTTGGGGAATTGCAGAGCCCAGGCTGCCATCACCTTCAGGAGGCTCGACAGGCTAGCTTGGGGAGGTGGTAAACCACCCGGATAGCCAAGTTCTCCACCATACCACACCCTATTCCGACACATTCCACCCCAGGAATTGACGGCGCCAGGAGAGTCTCCCAGACCAGAATTGCCACCCCTTCCCCCTACCACCACAACCACAGAGCCGGGACTAGTGAAAGACCCCAAACCCAGGCAGGGCTTTTATGAAATACAGGGAGGATGGTGGGGAGAGAGAGACGCCGTGATTAAATGGATGCTTAGAAAAGCGTCAGGAGAAAAGGGACTTTCCTCCAAAATAGGATGCCAAAAGTAATGCAATTGAAAAAACAAAAAACATTTAAAAACAGAGAGTGAGACTAAAACCAAAGAGGACTGGCAAAAGAAGTGGGCTCTGCCTATGCCCACGTGCAATCATCGGAAAGGAATTCAATAGGAGTGACTCACAGCCTGGGCTGTGCGCGCACAGAATGCGTTCACAATGCATAATGAAAATGGGGCTTTATTTGGAATAATAAATCAGTGTGCGGCCTATTGACGAGATGCATGCGAAGGGAATCCCGGCAGTCCTGATACAACAACGGCCCAGGAAGCAGCAAACTTTTCAGTGGCCCCTATCCACTCCTGCTCTGCCTCGGTTTAATGACTTTCTTGCAGGGTCAGCCTCAAGCATCCAGGGGAAGTCTCTGTCCAGCCACTGCTTAGAATCATAGAATCATAGAGTTGGAAGGGTCCAGACAGGCCATCTAGTCCTTGCTCAATGGAGGATCAGCCTAAAGCATCCAGGAGAAGTCTCTGTCCAGCCACTGCTTAGAATCATAACATCATAGAGTTGAAAGGGGCCAGACAGGCCATCTAGTCCTTGCTCAATGGAGGATCAGCCTAAAGCATCCAGGAGAAGTCTCTGTCCAGCCACCGCTTAGAATCATAACATCATAGAGTTGGAATGGGCCAGACAGGCCATCTAGTCCTTGCTCAATGGAGGATCAGCCTAAAGCATCCAGGAGAAGTCTCTGTCCAGCCGCTGCTTAGAATCCTAGAATCATAGAGTTGGAAGGGGCCGGACTGGCCATCTAGTCCCACCCCATGCTCAGTGCTGGATCATCCTCAAGCATCCAGGGGAAGTCTCTGTCCAGCCACTGCTTAGAATCATAGAATCATAGAGTTGAAAGGGGCCAGACAGGTCATCTAGTCCCACCCCCTACTCAATGCAAGATCAGCCTCAAGCACCCAGGATAAGTAGACCTGCCTCCCTTGAAGAGTGGTAGGAAACACCCACCACCTGGCCTATGGGAGAAGTGTGCATGCACTTGAAAGCTCACGCCTTGAATAAATCTTTCTTGGTCTTAAAGCTGCTATTGGACTCAATTTAAGAACTTTGCTAGCTCAAGGCCTTCGGCACCCAGAGAACCCTGGCAATGCCTCCACTCATCAGCCACAGGACTTTCATCGTGTCTACTTTCCCCTGCCAAGCCACCTCTACCTGGCAACATGCTCCTTCATGACAAGTTTGCGTGATCACTTAGGGGTTGGTTTGTGTTTGGAGATTAGTGAAGAATTCACATACATCGCATAAACCTCATCGTGGTAAACCAGAAAATTCAAAGTGCAGATACATAAATACACAAAACAAAAAAGTGCGACTTCCCGCTTACTATAGAAAGAGGTCATATCCGATATTAAGTACTCCATTAAGCCAAAACAACTATACCAATTTGGGCTGACCCTGTGTTGAGCAGGGTGTTGGACTAGATGGCCTGTATGGTCCCTTCCAACCCTATGATTCTAAAATATATCCCATAAACCTTAATTCAGGAAGTCGAAAAAGTGTGTGGGGGGGGGGAGAGAATGCATGCTTCCAAAGTGGACTGGAAGATTCTCACGCAGGTACTTCCCTAAGCCAGCTTGATATAGTGGTTAGGAATGCAGACTTCTAATCTCGCAAGCCGGGTTTGATTCTGCGCTCCCCCACACGCAACCAGTTGGGTGACCTTGGGCTCGCCACGGCACTGATAAAGCTGTTCTGACAGAGCCGTAATATCAGGGCTCTCTCAGCCTCACCTCCCTCAGAGAGGGTGTCTGTTGTGGGGAGAGGAAAGGGAAGGCGACTGTAAGCCGCTTTGAGACTCCTTTGGATAGAGAAGAGCAGCATATAAGAACCAACTCTTCTTCTTCTTCAGTAATATCAGGGCTCTCTTAGCCTCACCTCCCTCACAGGGTGTCTGTTGTAGGGAGAGAAAGGGAAGGCGATTGTAAGCTGCTTTGAGACTCCTTCGGGTAGGGAAAAGCAGCATCTAAGAACCAACTCTTCTTCTTCTTCAGTAATATCAGGGCTCTCTTAGCCTCACCTCTCTCACAGGGTGTCTGTTGTGGGGAGAGGAATGGGAAGGCGACTGTAAGCCACTTTGAGGCTCCGTCGGTTAGAGAAAAGCGGTATATAAGAACCAACTCCTCTTCTTCTTCTAAATTAAAAAAGAATTCACTCTTGATTGAGAGGTCGGTCCTGCATCAATTTAATTGCGTGCCCATGAGGTCTAAGTATGTTAGGAGGAGACGCAGCACTATTAATTTTTTTACTTTAAAAAGAGAAATGAAAGTGTAATAGGAATATATTTCTATAAGCAGTGCAATCTATTGTCTACCATAAGCTTGTATCCCGGGCCCATGCCACCCACGCCCTCAACCAATCTGCCTAGGGTATTTTATTTGACAATGCAGAGTTCTGCTGCTATGACCTAGAGAAACATCAAGATTGCATTCTTTGAGCTATAGCATGTCTTAATTCAAAACTAGAGGCATTTTACAAAAATAATCAGATAAAACAGAACAAAAAACACCCCTGATTTAATTTTATTTTTAAGCGTTGATTTTATTCACCCTGGCATTTAGGAGCACGCTTATAAACTAAATTTAAAACGAATAAACCTCTGGAACAATGGAGTTTTGAGACTGAGAGCATACTGAATGAGACAGCCGCTATTTAAGGACAAGATAGTCACGGCCCAAAATAAAGCTATTATGAAGTTTGCATTGTCAGCTTTGTGAATGGTACGGGCGTGAGCTTTTTGTGGCTTCTGGCCTCAAGTTTAGCAGAGTAATCTGGATGACAAGGACAGAAGCTTGTCTGAGGCCAGCTTTCTCCTCCAGGGCTGGGGAAAACTGGATATTCTCTGTCTCGCTAAAAAAGCCCAAGAGATCTCAGTTCCAAAGTTCTATCCAGGCTATATTTAGCAGGGTAATGGAAATAGTTGGGAGGCATGCAATTCATTTTAATATCTGAGCTTTTAAGTTAGGCAGCTAATTTCTGGAGGATCTTGAAGCACTCCGCCAGAATGAGCGAGATGGAAACTGGGACACAAACACACACAGAGACTAGATTACCAACTGGGATGGTTACTACTTGTGATTCTGTTGATCTTTGGGGAAAGGGAGGGAGGGGGTCCTGAGAGAAGAGGAGGGATCCTGGGCCAAGACTCAAAAAAATGGGGTGTGGAAATTCAAAACACAGTCCCAGAAATGATAGCCTTTCCAGACAGGTTTCCAGATAGGTCTGGAGTCACTTTACACAAGTGGTGTCAAAGGAAACGAAATCCTTGCTTCTGAGGAAAGGACATGCAGTAATGGGTTTAAACTACAAGTACAACGATATAGGCTAGATATCAGGAAAAAGTTTTTCACAGTCAGAGTAGTTCAGCAGTGGAATAGGCTGCCTAAGGAGGTGGTGAGCTCCCCTTCACTGGCAGTCTTCAAGCAAAGGTTGGATACGCACTTTTCTTGGATGCTTTAGGATGCTTTGGGCTGATCCTGCGTTGAGCAGGGGGTTGGACTAGATGGCCTGTGTGGCCCCTTCCAACTCTATGATTCTATGAAATTATGGATTATGAGAGCGATAAGTCTGTAGTAAGTTAAAGTGAAAATTTACAGAGACTGGTATAAGGTTATAGTCTGGTAAAACATATTAAGAACAGTCAGTCAACTTTTCTATAAAACGGGGCCCCTAGAGCAGGGGTAGTCAGACTGCGGCCCTCCCGATGTCCGTGGACGACAATTCCCATGAGCTCCTGCCAGCATTTGCTGGCAGGGGCTCATGGGAATTGTAGCCCATGGACAACTGGAGGGCCACCGTTTGACTACCGTGCCCGTAGAGCATAAGAAAACACAAGTCTTCCATGTTAAAATGTTCTACCTATGGGTGGTAGCTCCCATTTGAAAACCTTTCTGCCTTCAATACCGTGTTGAAGTTTTGGTGCTGTGAAAGGGAAGTTCCCCCTAATTGATTCCAAATGCAGCTATCCCCCAAAGAAGATGTTGTGATCAAAATATATTTAGGATGTTTGGCCCTAAAGAAGTTAAATTGGGCTCAACCTGTCCTGCCCCCAGCCTGGTGGGCACTCTTTCTGTTAATGTCAGAGCCTTGCGGGACCTTGGACAGTTCACAGGGCTTGCAAGGGGGAGGTGTTCTGCTTGGCCTGAAATTACCTCTAAAATTCTGCTGACCTCCTTACCTCTTGCATCTAATGAATTATTATCTGACACCCCTTCTCCTCCCCTCTGAGCAGGAGACAGCCTAGGCAAATTAGTTTTAGTTTAATTCTGAATTTTAAAATGTATGCTGATTCAAAATTTTAACTTGTATATTTACAAATGTTGAGACCAGTGGCACCTAAATTTGTTATAGTATTATTGTATGTTTTAAATATAGGTAAACTTCTCTGCCTCTTCCCCCCCCCTCCGTGGAAGGCCTGCATATAAACACCATTATAAATAAATACATGTTTAAAAGAATTTTAAGTGATTTACCAGTGGAAGATCCTAGAGAAATCTTCACATACTGCTCTATGGGAAACTTAGAGGTTGTGCCATTAAAGGACATTGCGCCCTAAGAAGCTTCAAGCCAGAAAATAATAAACATTGTTTTTGGTTTTCTTTGAAGGCACGTATAACTTTGAAAAAGAGCCTCTTGTGGCGCAGAGTGTTAAGGCAGCAGACATGCAGTCTGAAAGCTCTGCCCATGAGGCTGGGAGTTCGATCTCAGCAGCCGGCTCAAGGTTGACTCAGCCTTCCATCCTTCCGAGGTCGGTAAAATGAGTTCCCAGCTTGCTGGGGGGTAAACGATAATGACTGGGGAAGGCACTGGCAAACCACCCCGTATTGAGTCTGCCATGAAAACGCTGGAGGGCGTCACCCCAAGGGTCAGACATGACTCGGTGCTTGCACAGGGGATACCTTTACCTTTATGACTTTGAAAAAGACCAAAAACTGAGGCGGCCTTTAACAGATTTGGGTGCCAGATTTTGTGCTACCATTTTGCGCACACTAGATAGGAAAGAATAAAAGGAAATCATGACGGAAACAGCCCGGCAGCAACATATTTGCGACAACGTAGGCTAACTAGAGAAGACTGCCCACACAAACGGCTTGCAGATTCCCAGGTTTTCCACCCTTCCTGGTAATCCACTCGGAGCAGGATTCCTGCTATTGCTGTTGGCAGGAGCAGAAAATGCACTCCTTAGCTCCATTCCCCTGCTTCTGAATGGATGCCATTCTTAGTCAACATACGCTCTTCAAGTTCTGCAGGAAGCAGCTCAGTTTATTTTGAGGTGAGCAGGAAGGCCGCAGCAGTCCTGGAGCTGGAGACGTTTCTTTATCCTTATTATTCTTGTCGCTCAGTGTGGCCGACCGTCGAGATCCCTCCTGTGGACTTTTCGCCCCCCCAGAGCTGCCCTGCGAACCTGACAATTAGACAATTAGTCTTTGAGACCTCTCATTATGTGAGAAATCTGGTCTTATCTTTGTAGTCTATGGCAGGGGTAGTCAACCTGTGGCCCTCCAGATGTCCATGGACTACAATTCCCATGAGCCCCTGCCAGCAAATGCTGGCAGGGGCTCATGGGAATTGTAGTCCATGGACATCTGGAGGGCCACAGGTTGACTACCCCTGGTCTATGGATTCACCTGAGAGTCAGGAATTTTAAATTCGATTGTTTCCCTGGGCATTGAAAAAAAAGGAAAATGGGCTGTTGTACATGGGCTTGCCATTCATATATCATGGTAGTATTCCATTAACTGACTATAAATGGTTATTGCAGATCAATGGATGGTACAGGCTCAAACCTTTGAACAAGATGTGGGGTTCGAGAGCATCTCGAGCGCATTAGAAAGCAACTCTTTAAAGGTCACGGCCGTCCACTGTTTGATGGCTGTTCATGTCGTTAAATGTACTTAATTTCAAGGTGCAGAGTGGCACATTAAGCCTGTGGAGAAGGTAGTGGAGAAAGTTGTGGCAGGCAAGGGACCAAAGACACCGGCTGGGCTGCAGGAGGCTTTGAGCTAGCGAAAGGGTGGTCAAACCGTGGCTCTCTCGATATCCACGGACTACAATTCCCAGCACATGCTTGCAGCACATTTGTCAGCACATTTGGGCTGGGGTTCATGGGAATTGTAGTCCATGGACATCTGGAGAGCCACAGTTTGACCACCCTTGTGCTCGGGTTTCCCACTTGCAGTGGTTTTCCATGGTGGCCATTGTAAGAAAGGAGAGGGCACAGGCAGGGGACCCTGGCCTTTCACTGTAAGAATTTAATCTGGAAGGATTTGGAAGACATCTTCTGGGCTGTACCTCAGGAGGAGTTGGGATATCAGAATAAGATGTTGCTGAAAGAAAGGAACTTTTTTTTGTCTCTGGAAGGACAGTTTTAAAAGTCAACAACAACAACAACAAGCCTTTAATAGCGTATAAAAGTACAATATAAGAAGGGAAAGTCCAAAAGGATCCACTGCTAGTGAATTCTTCTACCTGTTGCCAAGTCAAACTCACCCCCCTTGGGAGTCTTACTCCTAAAATACCAATCAACAAAGTTTTAAAAGTCTGAATGTGCTACCTTTGAGTTCCTTCTCTAATTTGAGGATGCTACTTAGGAACGTGGTTGTATCTGACGGAACTATTAGCTGTGAATGATCTCTATCGGTCTTTGAATTTCCTTCTGGCAGCCAGGCTTCCAGAACATTGAAACCCGAGGTGGCAATCTTCACAGTTCTAAAATGGAAGCCAGTGAAATTTAATTGTATTCCGTTCTTCTCCCAACACTCTCCAGGGACATTTATGCGTTGCCCTTGCTCCTGTCATCACCTTTGGACATCCGTGATTTTGGCTTCCAAGTGCTTTAGTCACCGAAAGATATATTTCATTTAAAAACTGACCGGAACTGTGAACCAGTCTTACCTCCCGGAATAAGCTTGGCAGCTTAGTGTAGATTCACTGTTTGTAATGATCCTCTCAAACTTCAATTTAATCAGTGATTTTGGAATGTTTCAATCAGGGCCGGGCAGGTCGAAAGAAAGCTGGGTTTTTGTACTGCGCTTTTTACAACCTGAAGGCTTTCTCAAAGCGGTTTACAATCGCCTTCCCTTTCTCTCCCCATGACAGGCATCCTGTGAGGTGGGTGAGGCTGAGGATGCTCTGAGAGAGCTGGCTGCATGTGGAGGAATGGGGAATCAAACCTGGCTCTCCAAATCAGAGGTCACCACCGCTCTTAATCACCACATCAAACTCACTCTCGGGAGAGGGCATTTCCCCCTTTCACAAAGGCCATTTCCATTCCTGGAAGGGGAAATAATTGCTGACCCTTCCTGTTTCCACTGCCCGGCACATGCTGCATGTTCCACAAGCGTCCCCTGACCCTTAGAGGCCGTCTTTTGGCAGTGGAGGAGAAGGGAGTTGTTGAGGGGAAGGGTGAAGTAAGAACAATTTTGGGAGAGCCCCACTTTGATTCTGCAGTAGTTGGGCAGTACAAGGCAGGATTGCAATTTCCTTCTTCCTGTCCATTGCAAATGCTGACCAAAATTCTGGGAACTCAAGTTTTCAATAGATCCAGGCAATACCTTTTAACACTTTGCTTTGCAAGTGTGAGACTGTGAAGCCTAATGTTCTTTTAAAAATGGCCTGTTTTTTAAAAAAAGAAAAAGCCGAGAATCTCAGGCTGCAAAGTTCTGAGCCAGAAAACAGCTTTTGTGATTTACATGAGGAACAGCCACATATAGCTGCCCTTAGTCATTGAGCCGTCTAACCTAATATGTGCTCTGCGCTGAGTAGGTGGCTGTCCAAGCTCTCAGACAGAAGACTTTTCCAGCCCATTTACCCTTATTGTGCTTTTGTTTATCTCCACGGCGTGAAAGTTAGGATAGGACCATTGTGAATAACAACCCACACGGATCAAGTCTCTGAAATAATCACACCTGATTGACGATATGATCCCAGGTTTCTTTCTTTTTTTTTAAGTCCTCCCCCTTCCATAGAATCATAGAATAACAGAGTTGGAAGGGACATCATGGGTCATCTAGTCCAACCCCCTGCACTATGCAGGACACTCAAATCCCTATCGCTCATTGAATCATAGAATTATAGAGTTGGAAAATATAAGAACGATTTTCTTTCTCCCTCCCCTTCTGACAAAACAAGGAGAATGATTTTCTTTCTTTCCATTGCATTTGAAGAAGTGAGGCCTGACCTGGGAAAGCTTCTGCTGGAATAAAGTCACTCTGGAACTATTTTTCAAGAGATTAATTGGTGGCTGTGGGCATACAAGACAGGTGACTAGTTGCGGCCCTGCTCCTTGTTGTGCCAGACGTCTTTGCAAAACTGTAGCAAAGATCACAGAATCATAGAGTGGGAAGGGGCCATAAAGGCCATCTAGTCCAACCCCCTGCATTATGCAGGATCACCCTAAAGCATCCAGGAGAAGTATCTGTCCAGCCACTGCTTAGAATCATAGAATCACGGAATCTGTGTGTCCTTTCCTCTGCAGCCAATGGGAACAGCATCCTGCCCTCCTCCAAATGACAACCTTTCAAATAGTTAAAGAGGGCTAATGTCCCCTCTCAACCTCCTTTTCTCCAGGCTGAACATTCCCAAGTCCCTCAACCTATCTTCATAGGGCTTGGTCCCTTGGCCCCAGATCATCCTCGTCGCTCTCCTCTGTACCCTTTCAATTTTATCTACGTCCTTCTTGAAGTGAGGCCTCCAGAACGGCACACAGGACTCCAGGTGTGGTCTGACCACAATTTGTAATTGCAGTTTCCATTTCAGACCGATAGAGCGCTCACATGATGACATTTTATGACTGGATTCACACCTCGCCTTTCTGCATGATTGTCACGTGCCGTCAAGCTGCTTCTGGCTTACGGCGGCCCTGTGAATTAATGGCCTTCCCAAAAATTTGATCATTAACAGTTCAGCTCTTGCAGACTCAAGGCCAGGGCTTCATTTAATGAGTCCATCCACCTCATGTTGGCTCTTCCCCTTTTCCTGCTGCCTCCAACTTTTCCCTGCATTACTTCCAGTGAGTCTTTTCGTCTCATGATGCAAGCAGAGTTTGAAAGCCTTTGTTTAGTCATTTTAGCTTCTAGGGAAAATTCACACTTGGTTTGCTCTAGAATCCATCATTTTGGAAGCCCACAGTATCCACAAAACTCTCTTCCCATGACACATTGAAAATTAATCAATTTTCGTCATGTAAGCTTTCTTGACTGTCCAGCTTTCACCTCCATACATAATAATGGCAAACACCACAGTATGGATTATCTTGGTCTTTTCTGGGTTTTTTTATGGCTGCCCTTCCCAGCCTCAATGTATTTCTGATTTCTTGGTTGCAGTCTCCCATTTAGTGGATGAGTGAGCCAAGGGATAGAAAACCATTAACAATTCCAATTTCATTGACAAAGTTCAAATTACGTAATTCCTCTGTAGTCCTTGCTTGCATCTTCTTGATGCTCAGCTGTAATCCTGCTTCTGCACTTTCTCCTTTAACTTTCAACAGGAGTCATTTCAAGGCTTCACTATTTTCTGCTATACTGATTTACACTCAAAAGACTCAGGAAGGAATTCACTCTCTGCCAACTCCTCCTCCCTTAGTCTTGTAATCATTCCCTTAAGTAGGATTCCCAGTTTGATTTCCATACATAATTGAAGATGTGAGCAGTGGCTCACAAAAGCTCATGTTAAAACGCAGGTGGTGAGTCTTTAAGATACTGCTGGATTTGTGTTTTAGCTTGGCCTGGCTCCCTGCTTCAGAGAAGAATTATGAAGTCTATCCAGCAAGACCAATACCATTGCTCAGACCAGGAAAAACAGTCAGTAGCAAAGAGTTAGCAACAGCTGCTTTTAGTAACTTTCACCAGCTAATCCTCAGTCTATGACCTTGTATTGTCATTTCTTAATAATCTCGGATTTCAAAATACTTCTATTTATCCTATCTCATTAAAAAGGTAAAGGTATCCCCTGTGCAAGCACCGAGTCATGTCTGACCCTTGGGGTGACGCCTTCCAGCGTTTTCATGGCAGACTCAATACGGGGTGGTTTGCCAGTGCCTTCCCCAGTCATTACCGTTTACCCCCCAGCAAGCTGGGTACTCATTTTGCCGACCTCGGAAGGATGGAAGGCTGAGTCAACCTTGAGCCGGCTGCTGGGATTGAACTCCCAGCCTCATCTCATTACTTTGTTTATTTGTAACTCAAAAGAGGCTGGAACTTCTTGCTTTCCACAGGGGATTGTGCATGAAAGATTATTGGCAGGATTCACACCAAATTTCACTCTGCCTCAACTCTTCCTTCCCCCCACCCCTCCATTATTTTCCCAATACGTATTTCCGAAATTATCCCATTTCCTCGTACCTGACAAAGTGAGCTCTGACTCAGAAAAACTCATCTTGAAATAAATGCTAATACTCCTGAAGGATTAACGTGGCTACCATTCTGCAATAAAACAAGGGAAGACAAGAGACAGCACAGCAGCAAGGAAACCTGGGCAGCCCTGAGCCCATAAGCTACAGTTCTTGGCTCATAGGAACAGAGCCAAAGAAGAGCTGGGTTTTTTGCATCCTGCTTTTTACTACCTGAAGAAGTCTCAAAGCGGCTTACCATCGCCTTGCCTTCCTCTCCCCACAACAAGCACCCTGTGAGGTAGGTGGGGCCGAGAGAGCTCTGAGAGAACCTTGACTGGCCCAAGGTCATCCAGCTGGCTGCATGTGGAGGACAAGTGGGGAATCCAACCCGGTTCTCCGGATGAGAGGCCACAGCATTTAACCAATACACCATGCTGGCTCTCAAAGACCAAACTCGGCATGCTTTATAGCGGTCATCTGAGACTTCACATTCCAAACCCCTCTGGTGAGCTGAAACCAATTCCTAGCCAAGGAAACTGAAGCTGATAGGAAAGTACAGCTGGTCACTGCTACAGCTGGGGGTTTTATTTAACTTCCATGCCCCCACAGAAATATTTCAGCTCAATATTTCCCAGCTTGTGGGGCCTGGACCCAAACTGAGCCATGAAGCCCATGGAAGATGGTCCCCGCAGGATCACGCAGTTTTAATAATTTCTGAATGCTTTGGCTGCTGCTGTTTTTTAAGTGACTTCCCGTAACAAGTAAATTTGGACTTGTCGGTGACCCTGCCAAGAAAGTAGGAACAATTGATTTATCTGACAGCCTGACCTGTGGCTGGCACCAAAAGAAACACATAAGCCTGCATAACACACAGCACCTATCACTCCAGAAGCCAGAAGGACGGACCTGGGACCTGCCTCCACCACCAAAGTTAGAGTTTTCATGAATGCTGAACTTAACACTGCCTCTCCTTGATTGGTGGGCCCCAAAATATGTACTTGGAAAGCCTGCAGCACCCAGGCTGCAAGATCTCAAAAACCATCCACACCTGGACCCATTCCTTTGACCCATATCTTTGACCACTGCTGATCAGAAATCTGGGTGAGTCAGCAAAAACCTGCTCAAGTAAAAGGATAAAGCCATTAAAATACCTGAAACTCACAGCCACCATGATCAGTCCTAGAGGAGATCAGCCCTGACTGCTCCTTAGAAGGCCAGATCCTGAAGATCAGGGGTAGCCAACCTGTGGTCCTCCAGATGTCCATGGACTACAATTCCCATGAGCCCCTGCCAGTATTTCAAATGCGAAAGTACCGTACTGGCCCCAAACTGGTGGAATGAGCTCCTGGAAGAGCTGAGGGCCCAGTCGGAGTTATGAGGTTTCCGCAGGGCCTTCAAGACGGAGCTCTTCCGCCAGGCGTATGGTTGAGGCAAGGTTGAGGTCCCGGAGTTACCATTGGAAGATCCTCTAGAGCAGGGTTAGTCAACCTGTGGTCCTCCAGATGTTCATGGACTACAATTCCCATGAGCCCCTGTCAGCAAACACTGGCAGGGGCTCATGGGAATTGTAGTCCATGAACATCTGGAGGACCACAGGTTGACTAACCCTGCTGAAGATGACCCTGAGAAGTAGGTTGGTATTTAAATTTCTGTTTCAGCAAAAAATAATAATAATAACAACAACAGATGGGAACAGGAGGAGAAGTGTGATCCTACTTCCTTAATTCACCAAGCACAAGCACACACAGCTCAGACATCTTGCCAAACCGATGTTCAACAGCAGGAGGGCTTCTGGCGTTCTGGAGCCATTGGTGGACCTCCTGATGGCACGCGAGTTTTGGCCACAGTGTGACACAGTTTGGGGACTGGACGGCCCATTGGCCTGTTCTAACATCGCTTCTCTTACATTCATAAGTGACCGGAGTTTAACTTCAGATTCGCTTGATTTCTGAACTGAAAAGCCACTATAAATGGCAGCCGTTCTGCTTCCAAATGCTGATGCACCATGGAGATGGAAGTGACCCTATGGAGCAAAATGGCTTTTGACGAAGGAAGAAGGAAAGTCAGAGGTTCCTACAGAACAGCATTGCATAACTCACCGTGCACCTTTCCAGGGCTGGGAGGGGACGGCGGCATTTTCCTCTCCTCTGGACTAATGTAAATAGTTAAACTTAATGTGGTTTTAAATGTGTAACGTAATCTTAGGCATTATAAGACATCCAATAAGCATGCACAAATGGATGCAACTGCAGTGAAATTAATATACTGGCAAAGATCCAAAGAAGAATGCAAGTAGTTCAATGTGCCAGGCTTCTGAGCACACAAAGCAGCCTTAGAAGGAAGGCATTAGACGAAAGGCAGTAATGTCTAGTCCAAGCATTACCAACCAGGGGTCCACGGACCACTGGAGCTCCAGAGGGGGTTCACGGCACTTCCCCTCCTGTCTTAATGGACTTGGCCACAAAACTAGGGAACCAGCCACTTCCATTGCTCTCTCCCCCCTCCAGAATGTGAGTTCTTACACTTCTGTGCTGCAAACTGACTTCCAGCTTAAACCATGTCCTGTCTCTCCCCCCCCCCCCTTCAGTACTCATTGAGCCTGCCTGTTAACATGGGTGGTTATGTCATTTCCAGAGATAAGTAATTTCTGGGGGCGTAGCCAGTTGACATTACTTCTATCTATTTATTTATTTATTCATTCAGTCATTCATTATATTTATATCTCACCACTCCTGCAGGGGCTCATGGTGGCTTACAATAAAAACCCCATACATTAAAAACCCCAATAAAACCCCAATAAAACACATGCAATTTATAATCGACTACTAAAAACTAAAGCAAACATCCAATCATTTGGCAGCAAAAACCCACACTAATACTATTAAGACCTCAGGGTGGATGAAGGGGCTGATCTCTCCGTTTAATTCGCTCATTAATAATCCTAAAAGTAGGGAAGGGAGGGGGGTCCAGTTTGGTGTAGTGGTTAGGAGTGCAGACTTCTAATCTGGCATGCCAGGTTCGATTCTGCGCTCCCCCACATGCAACCAGCTGGGTGACCTTGGGCTCATCACGGCACAGTGATATCAGCGCTCTCTCAGCCTCACCCACCCCACAGGGTGTCTGTTGTGGGGAGAGGAATGGGAAGGTGACTGTAAGCCGCTTTGAGACTCCTTCGGGTAGAGAAAAGTGGCATATAAGAACCAACTCTTCTTCTTCTTCTTCAGTAATATCAGGCCTCTCTCAGCCT
The DNA here is from genome assembly GCF_049243985.1 of Paroedura picta. Lineage (NCBI taxonomy): Eukaryota > Metazoa > Chordata > Lepidosauria > Squamata > Gekkonidae > Paroedura > Paroedura picta. The sequence continues at coordinate 163,765,452 of NC_135371.1, read as the reverse complement.
CACCCACCTCACAGGGTGTCTGTTGTGGGGAGAGGAATGGGAAGGCGACTGTAAGCCGCTTTGAGACTCCTTCGGGTAGAGAAAAGTGGCATATAAGAACCAACTCTTCTTCTTCTTCTTCAGTAATATCAGGCCTCTCTCAGCCTCACCCACCTCACAGGGTGTCTGTTGTGGGGAGAGGAATGGGAAGGCGACTGTAAGCCGCTTTGAGCCTCCTTCGGGTAGGGAAAAGCGGCATATAAGAACCAACTCTTCTCCTTCTCCTTCTTCATCTTCTTCTTCATCTTCTTCATCTTCCTTCGCGTGCTGGCCTCAGCCATAGACTCTGGGGCTCCTCGAAGCCTGAAAAGTTATTTCAGGGGCTCCTCCATGGTCAAAAGGTTGAAAAAGGCCGGTCTAAGACTGACCATGGACCACAAAGGCTTTAGGCAACAGTCTTCCATCATCAGCTACTATGCAACCCTTTTTAACTGGAGATGCCGGGGACTGAACTTGACACTTTCTGGATGCCAACCAGATGCTGTGCCACTAAGCCACAGTCACTTTCCGGACATGTGCGTACAAAACACTCACACTCGCCTTGAGTGACAAATCATTTCTGAAAGTGACGGGGATTTGCTTTTCAAAATCCCCACGTCCACACACATTCTTGGAGGCCAGCCACCAATTCCAGCTCACTGCCACGTACAGGAAGAGTTCTCTTAAGTAGCGCACACACATACACACACACAAATTGTAAACATCTGATGCCAGAATCAAGTAACCAGTGTGCATCTGGGATGCCTGCTTTCATTTTAAATGTCTACTGCTCTCTGTACTCTGAGCGGTCCACTGGCCATTAAGTTACTTACACCTTGTGAATTTTACAACTGATAGGTAAAGATAAAGGTATCCCCTGTGCAAGCACCGGGTAATGCCTGACCCTTGGGGTGGCGCCCTCTAGCGTTTTCATGGCAGACTCAATACAGGGTGGTTTGCCAGTGCCTTCCCCAGTCATTACCGTTTACCCCCCAGCAAGCTGGGTACTCATTTTACCGACCTCGGAAGGATGGAAGGCTGAGTCAACCTTGAGCCAGCTGCTGGGATTGACCTCCCAGCCTCATGGGCAGAACTTCAGACTGCATGTCTGCTGCCTTACCACTCTGTGCCACAAGAGGCTCTTTTTACAACTGATACTTCATGCAATTTAAATATTTCTCCCAGGATCATTTGTGTCTTCATTCTCCTCCCTCGTCTGCATAAGAGATGCTAGAGCAAGGCTCCTTAATTAGTTTCCCATATTAAATTATTTATTATTTATTTATTGGATTTCTATACCGCCCTTCCATATGGTTCAGGGCGGTTTACATACAACATGGGGGATACATGGAACGAATGAATACATAACATAAACAAATACAACAACAACAATCCAATAACGCAGTTTCAGTGATCATAAACAACACAACAGGAACGGAACCCAGCCAAGGCCCCCAGAGAGGACAGACGGGTTCAGGCCGTGGAGGGATGTCTGAGGGGGGACCTGTTGACAGGCAAATGCCTGGTGGAGGAGCTCCATCACATCACACTAGTAAGAAACTCCGTGACTTAAACAGATCAGGCCCCACCAATTTCTGCTTTGCAGATGACGATTTTATATTCCCTCATTTTCACATTCTAAAAGAGGATTGTTATGCCTCACTTGATGAACACAAATATTTAGTGTAGCACGTGTCTGCCTGAGCAGTTTGACATACACCAGGGGGAGCAGGGGCTCATGGGAATGGTAGTCCCCGGGCATCTGGAGAGCCAGAGTTTGTCCACCCCACTGTACATGCTGTCGTTCAGTCTTGTAGTCTTAGTCCGCTAGATTTCTTATACTGCGTGGCTTCATTTCCTTTCTCTTTCTGTTCTCTGTAATCCACCTTGAATCTTAGTACGAAAAGCAGGCTATAAATAATCTAAATAAATATCCATCAGAAAGGTGAAAGCAACTGCCAGGAAACCTTCCATCAAAACTTGATCGGATTCCAGCTGAGAAATCCTGTCTGTGCTGCCAACAAGTCAGGGAGGCAGTAAAAGCAGGGGAGACTAGCCCTGCACGCCTTGAATACATCTTGGTGGGTCTTGAAGGTGCCACTGGACTCAATTTTCGTTGTGCTACTTCAGACCAACACAGCTATCCACTTGAATCTAGCCACATATGGGTCTTTCACACCTGGTCCCAGACTCTGCCTAGAACCCCTTCCGCAAACAGCAGAAATTTTTTTAATTGCCACTTAGATTTTAAGAGTTTACACAATCTGGGAGGTGATTTTTGAATGAAAAGCAGGGCAATAAAATACCGACATCCTATTTATTTATTTGTCCCATGGTGTGTATAGTATAGAGCCAATGGCGTAGTGGTTAGGATTGCGGACTTCTGATCTTGGCATGCCGGGTTCGATTCTGCGCTCCCCCACATGCAGCCAGCTGGGTGACCTTAAGCTCTCCAGGGCACTGATAAAACTTTTCTGACTGAGCAGTGATATCAGGGCTCTCTCAGCCTCACCCACCTCACAGGGTGTCTGTTGTGGGGAGAGGAAAGGGAAGGCGACAGGAAGCTGCCTTGAGACTCCTTCGGGTAGAGAAAAGTGGCATATAAGAACCAACTCTTCTTCTTCTAGACAGGAGTTCCGAGGATTGTCCGGTGGTCAGGCAAGGGATGTTCGGAGGTGGCTTGTTGCTGCCTGCATTATGCTGCCCTTGTGTCCATCCAAATCCTTGAAGGTCTCCCATCCAACTACTAGCCAGGGTTGGTCCTGTTTAGCTTCCGAGATCTGACAGGATCGGGCTTGCCTAGGCTAACCAAGTCAAGAAATTATTCTAATGGGGGGGGGGGGTGGACAAATGGATCTGAACTATTTTCAGGCCTTGCTTTAGGTTCTCATTACAGACATACTCATGAAAACCTAAGGCAAGCCCTGCAGATAGCTTTTAGAGAGCCATTTGTCCACCTTTTCACTCCTCTTTGCCTTCTGCTTCTTGTCATGCCACGCAGAACATGACTGCATTATATATCCCACCAATGTAGTAAAAGTTCTGCCACCGTACAGCATCCAAAACTGAGCTCCCTACCCTATTCTCCACGTCCTAGGCAGAAAGAATTCTATAGTAGCGCTACACACTTCCTAGCCTATGAAAGATCACTGTGACAAAACAAAGAGACAAGCATATGCTGCTCCTTGCCAGGAGCAATAACCAATTACCCGTGCCCCACCACCACCACCACCTCCATGGTGTGAGTAGTAACTATGTGCATGCTGAAGCATTCAGGTCTTCCAAGCCATGAAAAGTACACTCCAGGTAGCGTTCTATGGCAAAAGCTGAAACTGGTTGTGAAGCTCAATGGCGGACATCTTTTTAAAACGGGGAAGGAGTCTTTAAAGGAAACTGAATTACTGAATTATACTGTATTATTCCTATGTTTTCCCATGCTCTGTGTAAACTGCCCTGAGCCACAAGGAAGGGCAATATACGTGGATGGATGGATGGATGGATGGATGGATGGATGGATGGATGGATGGATGGATGGATGGATGGATGGATGGATGGATGGATGGGAGGGAGGGAGGGAGGGAGGGAGGGAGGGAGGGAGGGATGGAGGGATGGAGGGATGGATGGATGGATGGATGGATGGATGGATGGATGGATGGATGGATGGATGGATGGATGGATGGATGGATGGATGGATGGATGGATGGATGGGAGGGAGGGAGGGAGGGAGGGAGGGAGGGATGGATGGATGGATGGATGGATGGATGGATGGATGGATGGATGGATGGGAGGGAGGGAGGGAGGGAGGGAGGGAGGGAGGGAGGGAGGGAGGGATGGATGGATGGATGGAGGGATGGATGGATGGATGGAGGGATGGAGGGATGGAGGGATGGAGGGATGGAGGGATGGAATAAACACTGCCACAAATATAGCAACACAATTGGACGTGCCAGAGTGGTAATTGTAGTGTAGTGGTTAAGAGCAGTGTCTTCTAATCTTGAGTCCCAGTTTGATTCCTCACACCTCCTCCACATGCAGCCAGATAGGTGACCTTGGGCCAGTCTCAGGTATCTACTGACTGCAGAACACTCCACCGATGATCTCCAAATAACAGGGGAAAGTAACTGAACATCTCCAGTGGAGTAACTCAGGGCTCCTAGGCAACCAGATCTAGGGATGAAATTCAAACCGCTCTTAGCAAGCATCACATTTAAGTTGTGTCAACCCCACTGGATAATTTTTGTGTTGATATTTCTTGGTTGCCAGGTGATCTGACTGGGGACTGACTGTAGTAAAAAAGCCAGAACTGGTTTCAATTCCAGACGAAATGGAAAATCCCAACCAGCCTTATGTCTCCGTGCCCTAGAAGTCTCACAGAGAGCACAAAGCAATTTCATGGTTCATTCCCAAATGCTTAATCTTCATTAAGGCTCAGGTATCCTAAACGGACACCTGTGCACATGACCTAGAAATGCTTGGAAGGAGGATATGCTCCCAAGAATCTTTCCCAGTTTTTAACACAAGGAAGTAATTGGCCAAGAATTTTAAAAAACGTTCAGCATCCAGTTAAGAAACCCCTGAAACATTTTTCAGGCTTCGAAAAACCCCAGAAGTGGCATGATGGTACAGAATATGGCTGGAAAGCACTGTGTACTTGTCTACCTGGGGCCCCTCCCTTTCCCACCCCTTCCAGGCCCATCACAGGCCATTTCAGGATGGAGAGTGAGTTGACAGGACTGTATATGATCATATCACCCAATACATTTTTAAACATATTAAAATTTCACTACTACCCATTCAGGAAATCCTTCCAAGAGCTGTCAAGAAAGCCCAGGCTTCCACAAAACCCTGGTTGAGGACGCCTGCTCCAGATGGACAAGGTAAAGCTTCAGTCAGCTTTTAAATTGATTTTCTTTAAGATTTGGAAAGGTTTATGGACGCTCTTGAATTGTAACCTGCCCCACGCTCCAGGGAAGGGACAAGCTAAATATCTAAAAGGTATGTGAGGGGGGGGGGATTTAAAATATATAATTTTGTTTCATCCTTTATAGAGAACACTATACTGCATTGCCAGGCCATTCCCCGGAATAGAAATTTCTTGCAAAAAGTGGGCTCTTCTTGAGAGGTTTTCAAATGGGCATCGAGAAGCACTGCAAGCCTGATGGAGAAAGCCAGCTTCCAAAACCGCTCTATCGCTCTTCCCGAAGTCAAAAGTTAGTATAGCCAAGAATGTTACACATTCAGACATGATTTAGCTGCAGCATTTGTACTTGAGTATATAAAAGAAGTGGGAAACTAACAACAGCAAAAATAGATGTTGCTCTTAAAAAAAAGAAAAGAAACCTAAACTTTGAGTTCCAACACATTTGGGACTCTGGCGAAACCTTAGGCTCAAAAAAAATTGAAATGCCTGGAATATTGCTCACATTAATGTGCTCAAAATGATAAAGGCTTGAGGGTGGCCTAGCCTTTACCGATCTCTTAACCACGTACTCACCCCTGCTACGGGAACCTGCTCTTCCCTTCTCAAGGTTAACTGTGGTTGTAGCACAGTACGCCAGTGATAATACTAACTGTGGTTAGTTTTAAAGCAGGATTGGAAGCCAGAGGGGTTACAAAACCCTTGTTCTAAAATAAGGTATTTATGGCTGGGAAAGGGAGGATGGAGAAAAACGAGCCAAGCTAGCAGTCTGCTCCCTGGTCTATTAACTATGAGATCAGGAAATAATATATCTGCACTATACCCTGTGCGGATTCATAAGTTCCAGGGGGTCGATAGCCCAACCTGCTCCGTCCGCTCCTGATCCAGATGGCTTTTCGTAGCACCACTTCCCCCTCTTTTAACAAGACAGCCTGTGAGGCGCGGAGAACACTGTGTCAGACTAGGGCCTAGTCTGCACACAATAGATAATGCACTTTCAATGCACTTTAGAAGTAGATTTTCCTGTTCCGCACAGGAAAATCCAGCTGCCAAAGCACACTGAAAGTGCATTATCCTATGTATGCGGAATGGGCCTAGGACCGTCTTTCTCAACTTATTTACCATTGAAAAATCCCCTTAAAACATTCCTCAGGCTCCGAGTGGCGCAATCCAGCAGAATATGGTTGATACTCCCACTCGGAGCCCTTCCCTTTCCCACCCCCTTTTGGAAGGGGGGGAAATGGTTCGACATGACCATATATGGTCATATCACCCAATAAATGTTTAACAAATTTAAAAATACGTATACAAAATAATTAACTCCCACCCATTCGGTAAACCCTTTCAAGGCTGTCAAGAAACCCCAGGGTTTCACGAACCCCCGGTTGAAAAAGCCTGGCCTAGGATTGGGGATACCCAGGTTTCAAATCCCTATTCTGTCATGGAAGCTTGGTTGGTGATCTTGGGTCAGTCACATCCTTCCCTTCCAGGGTTGTTTTAAGGGCCAATCAGAGGACAGGAGAATGATGTAAGCTGCTTTGGGGAGAAAAGTGGGGGTATACATTGTCAGCTCTGAAGTACTGCTGCCCACCCTCCACTCCCTCCCCAAATTCAGGCTTTGAGTCATAAAATGTTGTACTTCACTATGAACCGCTGGCTGCTTCGGGCTGGAACGGCCACTTTGGCCGCCGAAGCATACAACCCTCCTATGAACCCCCAAAAAAAGGACAAAACTGGAACCCAAACAAATGGGGAAAGGGAAGAAACGTCTTCATGGCCACCCTATCCAAAATCCACAGCAGGTCTACACCTTGAATGCCGTTAGCGTTTCCAACCAACACTTTTTAAAAGGTGATTTAGAAGTGAAAGGAAACACCAGATCAGGGCTAACATACAGCTCACAAAACTCGCTAAAGGAAAGCAGAAGGTTCAAAAGAGATGTTGCAAAAAAACCTGACATGGTGTGCTATTGTTTTCATAGCAGCATCTTTCAAAGGGTCATCAATCAATCAATATTTATTCACGGTCATTCAGACCAAAACCCAAATACATGCAGTTAAAACTAAGACAATCCAAAAAGCAGGAAAACTGCCAATACTATAAAAATGTTAAAAGTCTGACATCATAGTCAGTATTTAAAACATACTTTAAGTTACCAGTTTAAAAAAAAAATGGCTTTGTACTTATAAGGTTGGATCAGAGAGAATTTTTTTGATCCATATACCAAGTACGCAATTTCATGGCGGCGGTGCAAAATTTAGCTGTGCAGAGAGTTATTTGCTTATCTTCGTCTTGAAGCAGTACCTTGATTTTCTCCTTTGTGGAAGATCTCAGGTAAGTGTTCAAAATTGGCTGGATAAAGGTGCGTCTGATAGTGTCATAAATGGGGCAGAACAGAAGCACATGTTCATCTGACTCTGTCCATCCGCTGGCACAAGGACAGAGTCTCTGAGCAAGGGGTTTCTTTTGGTATCGCCCCTCCAGCACGGCAGTGGGTAGAGCTGAGCATCTTGCTTGGGCGAAGGCCCTTCTATGGGTGATAAGTTCTAGGTCTGACAGGTATGGAGCTGGAACAAGCGTGTATCGGATCCTATCTGGACACAGAAATTCTGGTGTTTTGGCTAGATCCCTTTGCCGACTGATGTCCTTGACCCTTTGTTTAATTATGGATTTAGCTTGATCTTGCTGTATGAAGGCTAGCTGTTGTTCCATAAAGCCAAGCTGTGATAATTTGCATTTCACAGTTCTTAGCCAGATTGGCTGAAAGTTGTCTCTTAAGATCAAAGCAGACAATCGCTTTGGGTCATAGGTTAGCTTCAGCCAATATAGGATCGATGACACATAGATCTTATCTTCCACACTTTGCATACCTGTTTCCAATCTCACTCTAGCATTTGAGACGCACTTAGGGAGCTGGATGATCTTCCTTAGAAATATTGACTGCACCCTTTCCAGTAACATAACACTGGATGTTGGGGTTCCTGAAAAGGAGCCATAAAGCAGCTGAGAAAGTGTCTTGGCTTTGTAGAGCTCTAGGGCAGCTGGTACAAAGTATTTCCCCTTGGTTCGAAAGAATTTGAGAATGTTGTTAGCCGATCTTTGGGCTTGCTCAGCAGCATATTGACAGTGCGCAGTCCTAGCACATGAAGATTGTAATACAATTCCCAGGTACTTGAATCTGTGGACTTCTTCAATTTTATAGTTGTCTAGTTTCCAAATTTTTGGTTTGGTCCTCTTGCCGAAAATCATGGGTAACATCAGCCAGACTCATGGGCGGCCAACCAACAGATCGGAAACATCGCTGTAGGTTATATAGCCTTTGCTCTGACTCATTCCATGAATTTCTTCTGAATGAGGCAATAGTAGAAGAGTTGGGTTTTTTGTACTTCACTTTTTACTACTCAAGGGGGACTCAAAGTGGATTACAATCACCTGTCCTTCCTCTCCCCACAACAGACATCCTGTGAGGCAGGTGGGACTGAGAGCTCTGAGAGAACCAACAATGGGTCCAAGGTTACCCAGCTGGCTGGATGTGGAGGAGGAGTGGGGAATCAAATCTGGCTCTCCGGATTAGAGTCCGCTCCTCTTAACCACTACAGGAAGCTGGCTAAGCCAGTGGTCCCAGGTAGAGGCAAAACACAGCCCCAACCCAGTCAGCAGCTTTAATTCAAATTTTAACAAGCTATTTTAATTCCTAAGCCAGTTGGGGACACTTTAGGACTGGCCATCCACAGCCGTCATTTGTAGCAACACGGTTCTTTCAACAGGCATCGATGTCTCTTTCCCTTTGCAGAAGCGTATTTGAGTAACGAACTCACCAGCTACAGGTCCTGACAGCAGACTCTAAGCTTACATGCTTCGGTTTGCCTGAAGGCTCAAGCTTAGCCTCAGGTCACGGTCAAAAATAACCTTTGCCTGAGAAGTTTCACCAGGTCACTGAAGTGCGGAGTTAAGATCTGGACACATCCCTCGCCAACTTGCTCCACCAGCATCTAACTCCCGTATGTAAAACAGGCACATCCTTTCTGTCCCATAGGTGTCGTCGCTCTCACAGAGTTCTCTCTAGGAATCCAAACCCTGGCTCTTCTGCTCTCACAAACGACAAGGATGACCTTCAGGGAAGCAGCTCCTTCCTTCTGCTAGGTTAACATCGCTCAACTGGTCACCTCATCAGCCAGGGAGGAGAGTCTAATGAATAAAGTTGATGGGGCAAACAATTCAGGGGGGGGGGGGAATGGGACCGAAATAAAATGCAGGGAGACAAATTACGGTATTAAACAAGGTTTTTAAAAATGGATTTTAGCCACCACCTTCTTCTGAAGCCAATATCCTCCATATGCTATTCATCAACATGAAAGGTTCCACAACGTACAACTTAGAAGACTGAGAACAATATGTCACAGCCTGCCACAACTAAATCCCAAAAGGTCAATATGGATTCAAGTGGGTAGCCGTGTAACATGTCAATATGCTGGCCATCTTTACTGAAATTCAAAAGTCTTCTCACTTGTATTAGGCACTCTGAAGAAATTACCAGTTAGCTCTTTCATTAGAGATCTTTGGTTGATTCAAAATTGTTATTATCCTGCCATATTCCAGATAAACCCAGATAACCTCCAACTAGAAGGTATTCTTTAACCTGCTTTAAGACTGCACATTAAAATGGTAATGACTGGGGAAGGCACTGGCAAACCACCCCGTATTGAGTCTGCCATGAAAACGCTAGAGGGCGTCACCCAAAGGGTCAGACATGACCCCGTGCTTGCACAAGGGATACCTTTACCTTTACCTTAAGATTGCACAAATGGTCAAAATGAAAACTGATAATCTATCAATTCTGTTTAATCAAAAAAACAAATCAGATAAATAAATAAATAATCTTCTAAGTGTTACACATCAGAACCACCTTAGCCTCTTCAAGCTAGCATTCCAGTCACCCTTTTCAACATAATAAACCTATATAAATTTACATATGCATCTTTTAACTAATGACATGAACGCTTCCTAAACTATGTTTAGGCAAAAAAAAAAAAAAAACCCTTACTGGACCTGCATCCAGTTCTTACTGCACACTAACAGCCAGAGGTCACAGAGTGGGCTATGTCTTTTGATAACAATGGAGCTGCTTATTCAGCTAGTTCAATGGAGCCAAAAGGAGCAATCTGAATGGCGATGCACATCCACACCGATAAAATGAGCAGAGAGGCTGGCTTCTGAAAACAAGGTCTTCCTTGCTAGTTCAGGACGGGTTTAAACCCCTCTGTGACTGACATACAACAGTCGCATCAAAACCTTTCGCTATTTAGCTTTACAGAAGATCCGTGAACAACCGAGTGACTGTGCCATCGTCAAAGCTCAGTCGCCCCACCACCCACCCATTCAGGAAACCATTCCAGGGCCACCAAGAAACCCCAGGGTTTCACAGACCCCTGGCGGAGAAGGTCTGGCTTATACCTTGATAAAAACTTATGCTGGACTCAAACTTGGTTCAACTGCTTCAGACCAACATGGCTCCCCACCTGAACCAATTAACAAAGGGAGCTTCTCTCTTGAAAACCTAAGCCCAAGAATTTTTTTAGTTCTTTAAGGTGCTACAGGGCAAGGATTGTCAGCTGGGACCTGAGGAATTCCTGAAGATTTTGTCACAATGGCGGGGAGGTTAGAGTTTGGGGAGGAGAGGGCTTCTGTTTCTCCCAGGCTTTGTGGAATACCAGACAGTCCATCCTTCAAAAATGACATTTCCTCTAGGGCAGAGGTAGTCAACCTGTGGTCCTCCAGATGTTCACAAACTACAATTCCTATGAGCCCTGCCAGAAAACGCTGGCAAGGGCTCATGGGAATTGTAATCCGTGGTCATCTGGAGGACGACAGATTGACTACCCCTGCTCTAGGGCAATGGTAGCCTGGAGATCAGGAATGCTTCCAAGAGAAGTCCAACCCCACCCGGAGGTTGATAACTCTATGCTGGACTCTAGTTTTCCTCATCTAATGCAGAACAACACGGCTACCTACCTGAAACTTGCTACCTACATATCTGTATTCCTGGCTTCGCAGAATGTTTGGCTTCTGTCAAAGAAGGTGCTGTCAACTTGCCAAGCATTTCACAATATTTAATTGGACAACTGGCTCGCACGCCTAGAGAAAGACAGTTCTAGTGGAGGGGAGGAAAATTCAGATGTGAATGGAGGGGGCTACATTTTTCTGCTTGACCAATGGGGGAAAAGACGGGAGCACTGAAAATAACTCCTGTCAAAATGCTTCTGACTACAGGATGCTTTTGACTCACCCAGAATGTGTAGCATGAAATTTTTAATGCATGCCTATCTAACAACTTTAAATAATAATTCTTAGGTAAACTACTGAGGCACGCCACAGATTTTTCAAGGATATTTTTATGCATTTATAGCCTACTTTTGTCCCCAGCGGGGACCCAAGGTGGCTGACTATATTCTCAGTTGTTCCAAGTTATCCCCATAACGACCCTGCGAGGTAGGTTAGGCAGACCGTATGTCACTAGCCCAAGATCACCGAACAAGCTTCCAATGGCAGAGCGGGGATTCAAACCTCAAAGATCCTAGTCTGACGTACTAATCACTACATCGCAGTGGTTCTTACTGTTTTCATATGAGTAATTTTGGCAACAATTAATATAATACAGAGTTCATTTTTGTCACCATAATCAAGTTTTACTTGATATTTACACTCCAATTTGCAGGCCATCCTTGCATAGGGGGCCATGCTAATCTACTCTGTATCATCCTAACTTTATTATGTGTGCTGTCAAATACAGTGGCAGTCCTATTGTGAGTAGATATGCGAAGACCTGCGAGGCGAGTGCTTTTCTGTTTTTTTTTTCCAATGCCTTTTTTGGACAGGGGGGGAAGACTCCTATGAAATATTTGGTCTTCTAAAGGTAAAGGTAAAAGTATCCCCTGTGCAAGCACGGGGTCATGTCTGACCCTTGGGGTGACGCCCTCTAGCGTTTTCATGGCAGACTCAATACGGGGTGGTTTGCCAGTGCCTTCCCCAGTCATTACCGTTTATCCCCCAGCAAGCTTGGTACTCATTTTACCGACCTTGGAAGGATGGAAGGCTGAGTCAGCCTTGAGCCGGCTGCTGGGATTGAACTCCCAGCCTCATAGGCAGAGCTTCAGACTGCATGTCTGCTGCCTTACCACTCTGCGCCACAAGAGGCTCTATATTTGGTCTTCTAGAATGAGTTTAATGCTTTTAAAGATAAGGTGGCCACGTTGCTGACATATACAGTCTTACACTCACATAGAACAGGTGTGGCCAAGAGGTGGCTCTCCAGATGTCCATGGATCACAATTCCCATGAGCCCCTACCAGCACTTGATGAGAACTGTAGTCCACAGACATCTGGGGAGCCACCATTCGGCCACCCCTGTCTTAGAACTTCTGAGGACAACTTATTTTCCTGAAGGTAGCACAGGTGGCTTTCATTGCTTCTGTGGCCCTTTTGACCTTTATGCCTGACCTTTCCACCTCTCCCTCAGACCACTATGAGGCATATACCCCCAGGGACTGGGTATCGAGGGGGTTACTGCACTACCTCACTGGAGGGGGAAAAGATCAGAAGAAAGTGGGGCAGCCACTGCACCAAAGCCTCAGAGGAAAATTCAGTAAGTTCTATGAAGAACTGAGCTCTCTCTAAACAGCCGCTGCAGAAGGAAGAAGACGGTTTCCAGCTGGAAAGAAATCTAGCTGTGCAGATAACTATTATTGTTCCTTTGCGTGACCTTTTTTTCTCCTCCAAATAATATATTTAACACAAAGCTTGTGTTTGTTGTTTAACGCCTATTTTTCCCTCTTTTCAGATAACAAAAATTAAAGTCTCGGGGCTAAGGCAACATAGGGTGGATCAACCCACAGTTTTCTTTAAAAAACTGGGCATGTTGGCAGTTTTGCTTGTGGAAAACTAAATAAATATTTCAAATATTGCAGTTGTACATGCTATGCCATAAATGACACATTTTCTGTTGTCAAAGTAGTGAAATTAGTTTGGTTTGATAGGATAGCATTACAGGTGTTCCAATTTTCTCCTACTTTTCTGGGGAGAAAACAGGCTCCCCACCCCCTGTGGCTTCAAAGTTTAAAACATTTCCTTATTTACTACAATCTTTTCTTTCCTAATTTATATTTTTATTTTTCCTAACCCTCACGATGGCAGAAGTTAAGATACAGATGGGTATACTTTCAATTCCATTCATACAAAAAACTAAGGCATTTATACTTCCATAATACCAAAGAGCATATTTTGATATGGTAAGATAACAATGATCCATTTCATGCTGTTAAAGCAAATTCAATATTTATAAGAAAGTACTGCATATATGCAGCAAGAAATGCTGAATTTTCCCCCAATTTCGGCATTCCCAGAAATATGTTAATAATGGATATCTATGTATTACCTAGAGCCTCTTGTGGCGCAGGGTGGTAAGGCAGATGCTGTCTGAAGCTCTGATCATGAGGCTGGGAGTTCGATCCCAGCAGCCGGCTCAAGGGTGACTCAGCCTTCCATCCTTCTGAGGTCGGTAAAATGAGAACCCAGCTTGCTGCTGGGGGGTAAACGGTAATGACTGGGGAAGGCACTGGCAAACCACCCCGTATTGAGTCTGCCATGAAAACGCTAGAGGGCGTCACCCCAAAGGTCAGACATGACTTGGTGCTTGCACAGGGGATACCTTTACCTTTATGTATTACCTGCACTAAACTAATTCTCCTGATAGATACCTATATATGACCTACGTGAAAACTATTTTCCCAGTCATTAGAAATCTTGGCTTTCACATCACTTGAATTACCACATCCAAGGATCTACTAACACACACCTGTGATAAAATGGACTGCTGGATCTAGCTGGAAAAAATACTAATGAGATACTCAAGAGCCAGCGTGGTGTACTGGTTAGGACTGCGGACTTCTAATGTGGCGAGCTGGGTTCAATTCTGTGGTCCCCCCATATATAGCCAAGCTGGGTGACCTTGGGCTCGCCACAGCACTGATAAAGCTGTTCTGACCGGGCAGGAATATCAGGGCTCCCTCAGCCCCACCTCCCTCACAGGGTGTCTGTTGTGGGGAGAGGAAAGGGAAGGCAACTGTAAGCCACTTTGAGACTCCTTCGGGTAGAGAAAAGTGGCATATAAGAACCAACTCTTCTTCTTCTTCAACCTACCAACTCACCAACATTCCACTGAATGTTAAGATTATTAAATTATCAACGTAAGTTCCAAAAGGAATGGATGAGAACCCAAAAGCAACCAGATTTATCCAGGGCGCCAAGAATCAGCAGAAGAGAGGTCTTAATTATGTGAAGATACGCCTACATTTTGCCAACAGCAAGTTTCATGATGGCCGCTTCCTTACAAGAACATCAGAGATGCTGTCAAAGTTCAAGAGACACTGAGATCCATCACTGGCGGGATTCCTTTCCACAAAGAACCTTCAATGCAGACCAAGCAAAGCAGCCTAAATTTAGCCGTGCTGCCAGCTGTGTTTTGTTTTGCTGGCACGCACATGTGTTCGCCTGCTCCATTTTAGCAAGCAGGGCAGCCGCTGAACCGGGATGCCGGCCTGCAAATCGATGGCGACAACCAAGTTCCTAGCCAAATGCAGAGGCAACGTCACAGCCTCTCAATTAAAGGCTCAGGATATGGGAAGGAGGGGGAGGTTGCCAAAGATAACGCTCTTTAGTCAGACTTTGCACTGGTTTATTAGCAGGGCCAGAAAAGTGAGCCACTGTGGGAACAGCCAGGCAGAATGCCTCTAATCCATAAAAGTTAGAACTTAGGAGCAGCTTCTAGTATCTGTTCAACGCTTAAAGTTAAAGGTAAAGGTATCCCCTGTGCAAGCACTGGGTCATGTCTGACCCTTGGGGTGACGCCCTCTAGCGTTTTCATGGCAGACTCAATACGGGGTGGTTTGCCATTCCCTTCCCCAGTCATTACCGTTTACCCCCCAGCAGCAATGCTTACTCAATGCTTACTCAGGCTCAAAGTCCAGGAAGTGGGCTCCTGAAAGATAAAGGAACCTTTGCTCACACACTGGCAGTCCGGTTCTTACTATGGTAACTGCACAGCAGAGCTGGAAAAAAAAATTGCAATTCCAAGGCACCTTCACATTTTTGGAAGGCACTCCTGCTCATTTTTAAATGCCAGCCCAAACCGGGCTGAAATATCACACGGGGTAGCCAGATGGAAGATTCACATTTATAAGACTCTTGGACGTTTCTCATCCCCCCCGGACAGCCCATTCTGGAAGGATTCGTGGAATCAGTCTGCAATATATATTAGCAGGGGGGTGGGAAGGTGCCGAAAGTGGCAGCTGAAGTAATCTGGTGGAAGTCCGTCATTTTATGATGCTTCACACAGAGAGTGAAACAACAGCTGGACAATTAAAAAAGAAAACAGACACCCTAGAGGAAACATTATTCAACTGATGACAAACGTGTATAATCCAATGACACCAGAAACCCGTTCTGCTTGAACCCCAGACTACATCGTCAGGAAAGCAAAATGCAGAGGGCCAAAGATGGTGATGGTAGGAACTGCAGTGAAGTCATAGCTGAATTACTGTGACCCCGTAGGGCAGCGGTTCTCAACCTTCCTGCCGCCGCAACCCCCGCTGTGGCACCACAGCACCGGCCACGTTGGCCTTCCATGATCACCAGCGCGCACGCAACCCTACGACCCGCTTTCGGTCGCCGAGGCCACCGCTGCAGAAGCAGGTAAACCAGCAGTTGTCAACCTTCCCCTTTGGGTCGCCTCCACCATGGCAGTACCCTCCGTGACCCCCCTGAAATAGTCAATCAACACCCTAGGATTCGTGACCCCAGATTGAGAACCGCTGCTGTAGGGGTGTCAGGGAAAGCAACGTTCAGAAGTGGTTTGCTATTGCCTGCTTTGGGACCACAGCCCAGGTATTTCTTAGAGAAGTGGTCCCCAACCTTTTTACGGTTGAGGACCGCCTCCGGTGGTGGAGAAGAGCTGGCGGCCCGGGCGCTGTGCATGTGCGTTTTCGCCATCAGCGGGCGCTAAGGCATGTGCGCGGCAGCTCCGCGCATGTGCGTTTGTGTCTGCCGATGTGCCGGTGGCCGCGCCTGCCTCTTCCCCCCCTCTCGCAGCAAGAAGCTAGCCAGGCCTCGAGCGAAGCGGCCACTTCACTCGCGGCCTGGTGAGTTTCTCGCTGCGGGGGGGGGGGGAAGAGGCAGGCGTAGCCAGCTGCAGCCCGTTACCGAGGCCTTTGCGGCCCGGTACCGAGGCCTTTGCAGCCCGGTACCGGGCCGCAGACCAGGGGTTGATGACCCCTGCCTTAGAGGGCTCCCATTCAAATACTGTCCTGGGCCAACCCTGTTTAGCTTCACACTAGTCTGAGCCATCCAGATCAGGGCAAGATTCTACTGGAATTTTTCACTCCCCAGAGGCTGAACCTGAATCAAAGGTGTCCTTCAATCACCAAAGACAGATGGCAGCCCTGCTCCTTTCCCAGCGGCGAAGCCTCTTCCCCCGGCCCTCTCACTTCGGAGTCCAGGATGGGTCAATTGGCCAATGGGGAGCCGCGCTGCGCAGCTCCCTATTGGCCACTTGGCTCCGGACTGACATGCGGACGGGCCAATCGGGAGCTAACTTCGCGGCTCCTGATTGACCCCCCTGAGCTTTTATCATGGACTTGCCCCACCCCTTTCTCCACCCACCTAGGCCTTACTGTTTTATTTTTACAGAGAAGATGATGTATTGTAATGTTTTAATGTTCTATTGAAAGTTGTTTTGATGTCACAGCCTGTATAACGTTCCATGAAAGTTATATAATGTTCAATGTAAACCGCCCAGAGCCGCAAAGAATGGGCGGTATAGAAATCCAAATAAATAAATAAATATACTCTGTCTCTACCACAGAGAGAGTGAGAGAGAGAGAAGAGCTCATATACAAGTGCTTTAGAAGTGATGTACATGCCTTCTCCCTCAGACAGAAATGTTTCCCAATTCAAACTAAACCAACTTCCCAAATATGCTCTTTCCCATCCTTTGTATTGAGCAAATGGTGGCCTCATTCCGAAAATATAATCCAGAGGTAGGTCCTATTCTCCGGTCTTCCAATCTAGGATCCTCGACAGCTTCTGTTTGCAAGTAAAGGAATTTTTTAAATCGAAGGGCCTTCCCAAGGTATTGACCGGCTTGTTTACTGATCCGTGATCTTTTTTCTGCTCCTTTCGATCTGTCTTCACTGTATCATCGTTATTGATTGTATTTAATAATACCTTTCCCGCTTTCCGTACGGCAGAGTTCTCAGGACGATACGCCATCGCTTACGTCTACAGCAGTTTACTATTAGTTTCAAATTCAACCATCCGGGCGGCAACTTAAGGTTTGTAGCAACAACCATGGAGCGCTTTCTGTCAGATAAAGCCACAACATGGAGAAAAATCAAGGGTGTTTTTTTCAAGAAACCATTAACAGAAGGAATCATCCCTGAATTTATGGGACAAAAACTGTAGACAAGAGTGAAGGAGTGCAGTGTCAGAGAGCATGGAAATGTGGCTTCATGACCACATACCTTCCCTGTGCCTTCTTCCTGGTAAGATGGCAAGGTCAGAAATAGAACTCGTTGTCATCACAAATTCTTAGAGAGGTCATTCTGCATTTTCGCTCCTTCTGATTTTGTTCGCTTCCCTCCCCTGAAGAGCTCACCGTTTCTATCTTTAGAGTCTTACGTGGCCCCAATACATCTGTATCCTAGCACATCAAGTCTTTTAATATTTCCATCCGTAGAAATATCTCGCCAGGCAGGGAGACAATTTCACAGATGGAAAAGAAATTAAGCCTTCTCGAGTTTGTTACTAAGCATGAACTTAAGCTTACTTGGAAGGAAGACTCAGGTTAATGGCACTTAGTCCCCTGGCCAACAGACTCACCACCGCAGCCTTATGCATTTTTATGGGGAAGTCTTATTAATTTTAACGGAATTTACAACCAAGGAGAAGACTGGTGCTGGAGAAGACTCTTGCGAGTCCCTTGGACTGCAAGGCGAACAAACCGGTCAGTCCTAGAGGAGATCAGCCCTGACTGCTCCTTAGAAGGCCAGATCCTGAAGATGAAACTCAAATACTTTGGCCACCTCATGAGAAGGAAGGACTCCCTGGAGAAGAGCCTAATGCTGGGAGCAATCGAGGGCAAAAGAAGAAGGGGACGACAGAGAATGAGGTGGCTGGATGGAGTCACTGAAGCAGTCGGTGCAAACTTAAATGGACTCCGGGGAACGGTAGGGGACAGGAAGGCCTGGAGGATCATTGTCCATGGGGTCACGATGGGTCGGACACGACTTCGCACCTAACAACAACAACACAACCAAGGAACTGCCTTCAGGATTAGAGACTTGAGTGACCTTGCTAAGGAGGGACAGAGAAAACGGAACAATGAGTCTTCTACAAATAAACACTTTCCCTCTTCACTAGAGATCACAGAGGCATCACCTCGAAATCACAAGATATCACAATCCCTCTGTATACTGTGCTGGTCAGACCACACCTGGAGTCCTGTGTGCAGTTCTGGAAGCCTCGTTTCAAAAAGATGTGGACAAATGGAGAGGGTGCAGTGGAGAGCGATGAGGGCCATCCTGACCTGGGGACCAAGCCCTACGAGGAAAGGCTGAGGGACTTGAGAACGTTCAGCCTGGAGAAGAGGAGGCTGAGAGGGGACAGGATGGCTCTCTTGGAAGTATCTGAAAGGCTGTCACTCAGAGGAGGGAAGGGAAAGGTTCTGTTGGCAACAGAGGATAGGACCCACAGCAATGGGTTTAAACAACATGCAGAATGGTACCGGCTCAATAACCAGAAAAAGATTTTCACAGTCAGAGCAATTCAGCAGTGGAATCGACTGCCTAAGGAGGTGGTGAGCTTCCCCCTCACTGGTGGTTTTCAAGCAGCAGTTGGATAAGTACTTATCAGAGATGCTTGAGGTTGATCCTGCATTGAGCCGGGGGTTGGACGTGTTGGCCTGTACGGCCCCTTTCCAACTCTACAATTCCATGCAATTATTCTGCACACACGGCAAGCGGTGTTCCCAAAAGCAATGGTGATGCAAACTTTGACCCCTGGACTAGGAAGGCAAGGGGTTGCTCCCCATTTTACTACAAAGAGACTCACAGGTTGCCATTAGTCAGCAGCATCCATCTCCCTTCTAAAAGAAGTGTCAAGAAGTAAATTACGCTAGGATCAAGGCGCGAAGTTTCCTCGGAATAAAATGCAAGCTTCTGCATATGCTGCCCACATTCAGCCAAGTTCAGTCAAATACCAGGAAAATGTTACCTCCTTTGCACAGAGGCATGACAGATTAATTGTTCCCTTGCCTCACGTTCAAAAGGCCACAATACCCTACTAGATGGGAACACTGGGGAACTCCCAATCTGGTTAACCAGAGAGTCAGGAGTGTTGGGAAACGAATTAAGAAAACATGTTCAGCCAAAGAAGCACGCCAGTCCGCAACAAGGGCCAGAGCCCTCCTTGTCCTGGCCCCCACCTGGTGGAATGAGCTCCCTTAAGATATCAGGGCCCTGCCTGAATTCCCACAATTCCACATGGCCTGCAAAAGGGAGCTCCTCCACCAGGCATTTGCTCGAGTCCGACCAACCCAAGAATATCCGCTGGTGCTCCCTCAGACACCCCCCCCATGACCTGATGCGGCCTGAACTCCCTGGGGGTTTGTCTAAGTCAGGGGTAGTCAAACTGCGGCCCTCCAGATGTCCATGGACTACAATTCCCAGGAGCCCCCTGCCAGCGAATGCTGGCAGGGGGCTCCTGGGAATTGTAGTCCATGGACATTTGGAGGGCCGCAGTTTGATTACCCCTGGTCTAAGTTATCGTTCTATTTGAACTACTGTTAGATTATTGTCGATACGTTATTTATGACTGTGTTATAGGCATTTAGACTGTTAAATGCATTACTCCTGCAATGTTTTCTGGGAACTGCCCTGAGCCATACAGAAGGACGGTATAAAAATCTAATTAATAAATAAATATTATTTGAACCACTGTTAGATTATTGTTGCTATGTTATTTATGACTTTTATGCATTCAGACTGATCTATGTATTACTCCTGCAATGTTTTCCGGGAACCACCCGGAGCCGTATGAGGGGGGCAGTACAAAAATCTAATAAATAAATAAAATGTCCCAGCAGAAGGCTGGGGAAGATACAGGAGCCAACTCATTCTGCAAGCTTTCCCGCTAAGATCCCGTCCTCTATATCAGCGGTCCGCAACCTTTCGGCTGCCGCGGACTGCTGCTCCGGAGTGGGGGGAGAGGGCGGCCCGTGGGCCCACGTACGTGCAGTAGCCCCAGCACAAACATGCATGCGCGGACTGCCGCGCACGCGCGTTAGTCTGCGCATGCGCGTTTGCACCGCTGCCATGCCGGCGGCCGCGGGTCCCCCTCCCGGCCCCTCCGGGCCGCCAGCAAATTGGCCGCCAAAGCGGCCGATTAGCTTGCGGCTCGGCAAGCTCCTCTTCCCTCCCCTCCCTAAACAAGAAGCTTGCCAGGCCACGAGATAATCGGCCGCTTTGGCGGTCAATTTGCTGGCGGCCTGGCAAGCTTCTCGCTTCGGGGGGGAGGGGAGGAGCCAGGCACCGGGCCGCAGCCCGTGGGTTGGGGGCCACTGCTCTATATCCTAGGCGGCAAAACTGAGCCAAAGCAAGGCCTCAAACACTGATATTCATTGACCTCTCTACTGGTAGCCTCTGCCCGAGTTCTGCCAGGACAACTGGTCACCACCAAACTTTGAACATGGTGGCCTGGTAAACATCTGGAAACTCCCAGTGGCTGCAGTCCCAGGAGGCAGCAGAAACAAGAGATTTACTGAGCACTTGATCTACCACAATACATGGCGTGGTGAGTTCTATTCAGAGTGTTGGGCTGCTCTAGCTCATGGCTCCATCTGAGGCCATTATATAAGTAGATGCGATGGGATATCTCAAGGTTGCTGGATTCAGTTAAGAGCCCATCTATCCTTGAACTCAATGTTTTAGTTAGGGAACACAATTATTGCTAAGAATGCCATTTTTTCAGTTATATTTAAGATAGAGACAGAGTTCATCTGAACACAATGGAAAAATGGGCAAATGAGAACAAGATGCAATTTAATAAAGGTAAGTGTAAAGTTCTGCATCTGGGTCAGAAAAATGAAAAGCATACTTCCTGGATGCGGGATACGCTTCTAGGTAACACTGTGTGTGAACGAGACCTTGGGGTACTTGTGGATTGTAAGCTAAACATGAGCAGGCAGTGTTCTGCAGCAGTAAAAAAGGCAAACAGGGGGATCACATCAAAATCACGAGATGTCATACTCCCATTGTATACGGCACTGATCAGACCACACCTGGAGTACTGTGTGCAGTTCTGGAGGCCTCACTTCAAGAAGGACGTAGATAAAATTGAAAGGGTACAAAGAAGAGCGACAAACATCCGCAGTCATGGGTTTAAACTACAAGTACAATTATATAGGCTAGATATCAGGGAAAAAAAATTTCACAGTCAGAGTAGTTCAGCAGTGGAATAGGCTGCCTAAGGAGGTGGTGAGCTCCCCCTCACTGGCAGTCTTCAAGCAAAGGTTGGATACACACTTTTCTTGGATGCTTTAGGATGCTTTGGGCTAATCCTGCATTGAGCAGGGGGTTGGACTAGATGGCCCCTTCCAACTCTATGATTCTAAGCTCAGAAGTGCCTGAACCCAGATCAACTTACTGCACTGATTCATACTACTAGGGGCCAAGCCCGTTGCATTCAGGAACACAACAAGCTCTAGATTAGGGGGTAGGGTGGAAGAACTCTGCAGATGGCCTCTTCCTCCTCCCAGGACCTGGAAAGGCTGCAGGCAGCTGTTAGGGAACTCACCAGCAGGGGCAGCTTTCACACAGCAAGGATCTGCAGCCTCCAAGCCTCAGAGGGAAGTGGAAGGAGGAGGGGGTAGTCGGGTAGGGGACAAATGGTGATTGGCTGGCCACTAGACAGACAGGCAAGCTGGGGCAGGACAGCCTCCCTGAATGGGTGTTAAGCGTTGAGTGGCACTTAAGCCATGAGACACGCTCCTCCTCCAAGGCCTTTCCAGAAATAATAGAACAGATAAATGCTAGAAAACACACTACAACACCCCACCCTGAGACCATATTGGGAGAGAAATCTCAAAAGCAAATAAATAATAAATATGGATGCCCTTGAAGACAAGTCAGAGCCTTCAGTTAGCACAAGCTGCAACAACAGATCCAGTCACGTTATTGAGGTTTCAGAGCATCTACATCGGCCACCAGTTTGCTTATGGATTCAAGGTGCTTGATTTCACTTTTAAAGCTCTACATGGCCCTGTGGCCATACACATATGTGACAGACTTGCCTATTATGAACCAGAGAGAGCATTCCACTCCTTCCAGCAGGGCTTACTGTTTGTCTCTTCAATAAGGCAGGGAATACCTGGGACAGAACACACTGGGGGGGGGGGGAGGATTGTTGGTTGTGTGCCCACACTCCTATAAACAGACTAACCAGCGATATCAAGGCTATAACATCTCCACAGCTCGTTAGGGGGGGAAATATGACAGCATAACTTTTAAACAAGAACCCTTGAATAAATTTGTGGGGGGAGGGGATTATCACATTTTTAAAACATTACTTATACATTTTTTGTTGTTTCTGAAAACTCCCACGAGCAACAAGGAAATATCAATATGCAAATATCACTAAATCCCAAAGTGGGAGAGCTCGGCTCACTTATAGCACCAACTCCCACAGCATGCAAACATCATACCAATTATGCCAGCGTGCTTCATGTTAGCAAGATGCAATTAACTGCTCCAAATGTATTATGTCTGCAACCAAGAGTCCACAAGAATCAAACCAGAAAAAGAGAGAGAGAGAGAGAGAGAGAGAGAGAGAGAGAGAGAGAGAGAGAGAGAGAGAGAGAGATCCTCTCACAGAAGAATCAGGGCAAACCTGTAATGCAACATCACACATGACAAAGGCAAACAACAGGTCAAACACAGAAGGATGAATTATCTGTACAAACAAGGAACCCACTGGTATGCTTCAGCTGCTGGCAAGCGGAGGGCGACAGCACAGGAGCAAGACACAATAGTGAAGCAAGAAAAAACTGAACTCAACTTGGCCTCAATGTGGGGTAGAACTGAAAACCTGGTAAGAAACAATTGCTGAGGCAAGGTTGAATGACAGACCAACTGTTTCGGGCCCTTGAGAAGAAAAGCCTGCTAGATCAGACCAGTGGCCCATCTGCTCCAGCATCCTGCCTCACACAGTGGCCAACCAGTTCCTCTGGAGGTCCAAAAAGAGGTCACAGAATTGAAGGCCTTCTCCTGATGTTGCCTCTTGGCACTGGTATTCAAAGGTGTACTGCCTCTGAACATGGATTTTTCCTTTGGTCACCATGGTCAATAGCCCCTGATAACAGACTTCTCCTTCATGGTTCTCTTTTCACAGCCATCTATGAATGGCTGACAACAACCACAACAAAAATGCCAGTGGCCATCATTACATTCTACAGCAGGAAATACCCCATTTTAAATGTCTCACTCTGTATAGAAGTATTTCCATTTGCTCGTCCAGTACTACATGCAGCAGGATGGGGGGATTGCCAAAACATCATGACATGACAGAAGAGGTAAAAGCACTGTTGGCAAGCCACCACTTCTGCCACACACACACACCCAAGAAAAGTCTCCAACCATCACCAGGTAAAGAAATATATGCATAAAGCTATTATGTGGCATTTAGCAGCACAGTCCTGGAGGATGCAGGCACACATTGTGCTTTCCACCACAGTTTGCTCTGAGCTCTACAGTAACACTCGCCTGGGGAAATTGCTCTCACAATGATGACTGCTTGAGCCACAGCAAATACAATTCCATACAAGCAGCAATCGCACATGCCACAGGGACGCTTGTGGCAGATTCATTTCCTACTGAAATTATTCAGTTCCCGTGCTGTCGTTCCACTCTCTTATTCGTTACTGAACACGGGCAGAAGACCACACAAAAAATATCATGGGATGATGAACCACCACAACTTCCCACAATGCAATTCAGGGACAAGAGGCAGAAAACCTGGAACACAAAACTGGCAGAAGCCAGCACCTTCCACAACAGACTACTTTACATGGATGACATGCTGCAAGTAATAATCCAATTGCTTTGCAGGATTTAGAACAGGGGTAGTCAAACTACGGCCCTCCAGATGTCCATGGACTACAATTCCCAGGAGCCCCTGCCAGCATTCGCTCCTG
The DNA here is from genome assembly GCF_049243985.1 of Paroedura picta. Classification (NCBI taxonomy): domain Eukaryota; kingdom Metazoa; phylum Chordata; class Lepidosauria; order Squamata; family Gekkonidae; genus Paroedura; species Paroedura picta. Next base: position 163,741,219 of record NC_135371.1, on the reverse strand, counting down.
GGAATTATAGTCCATGGACATCTGGAGGGCTGCAGTTTGACTACCCCTGATTTAGAACAAAGACAGACGTGCCAAAAACAGTCATACACAGTTCCCATGTGGGACTACTAAAACTGTAATAGTGATGTGAACCCACTTCCAGATATGACTGCTAGTACACAAGGTGGCTGGTATGAGGGTGTCTCCTATAGGGAACAAGCCCATGATCTCTCTCAGCAAGGCTTCCCACACTCCTTCTGGAGGGTGTCTGGGCTGTTCCTTGACAGACAGGATCATTGAGCTACATACAACAAATTGACATGAATCACCATTAAAATTATTTTAAAAAAAATAGTAAACAAACCCCGGACAAAGTGAGTCAAGTCTTTGTTATCTGGTTATTCTTTAACCTGTGTAGATATGATAGATCACATAATGTGCACTAGAGCAGGGGTAGTCAACCTGAGGTCCTCCAGATGTCCATGGACTACAATTCCCATGAATTCTCATGGGAATTGTAGTCCATGAACATCTGGAGGACCACAGGTTGACTACCCCTGCACTAGAGTAAGATGTCTTCCAGTCATTTATTTCCCCTACACTGTTGTCAGATTCAGCTTAGATGTGATCGCTTTGAACAAGTTCATGAAACATTAAGCCTTGCCTTAGCATGAACAACACTATTACGATAAAAGGAACAAGGAAAATATATTATTAATGATGATGATGATGTTGGCTCAGCCCAGCCCAGCCCAGCCCAAAATTACAAGGCAGGTAGAGTGAAAACATTGCATTAACTGACCTCTCCGCAACCTTTCCCATCTTAACCCTGAAACTCAAAGGTCTGATCAAACAGGTAGGTTTCACAGTGCATTCCCAAAAAACCCTGCTCTGGCTTGGATTTGGGGATATCGAGAGCAAGTGTTCCATAGCGGGGAGACAAACATCAGGACTTCCTTATCCCATGCCTGCAGACTGAATTTGAGTGCACCTCTGGAATCTTGAGCAGATAACAGCTGCTGTTTTTCTACTGCCAAGTCTTTGACACGGCACTGTGTGGAAAATGCCTTTTGCTTTCATTGCCCCAAACACTGGATTCCCAAATGGGAGCTCCTTCACCCCTCCAGCTTCCAAGCAAGACAACTCCCCGCTCTCCCTAAAACTCTCCACCTTTTCATCTCTTCAAATAGACCGACTGGGCTAAAGGCCTTTGCCTCTGCCGATCCATGTGCCTTGTGGCTTCCCTTGACCCAGAAATGACGCTTACTAAAGGTATAGAATCCTTGAGTCGGACGTGGCCATACAGGCCATGCAGGCGGGATCAGCCTTCCCAGCTCTCCTTCGGCTGCCCACCTGTTTCCTCACGCTACAAGCAAACTTTCCAATGCCCAACATAACCCGCACCCCTATTCACGTTCCACTCCATAAATGCCATTCATTCTCGGGTCTTTTAGGACCTGTTGCACTTGCAAAGCCGGAAGAATAACCTTCCCCCCCCCCTCCCTCCCAATCTGGAGAACAAGCGGAGAGGCTAAGCAAGCAGAAACCAATGGCACACAGACCCAACGGGGGGGGGGGGGTGTCTGGAGGGAGCAGCTCTAATAATAGCAGGAAAACAACTGCACTTGAACCATTCAGACGTGGAGGGCTTGGGAATCCCCCCTGCACCTCCTCCCTCCCCCCCTTCTCTCCAATTATGCAAAATTGTCAGTACCTTGGCAGGAGGGGGAGAGGGGCTGAGCCAGTCCCCCCCTTCCTTCCCTTGCAGGGGCTGCCTCCTTCTTCCTTCCTTCCTTCCTCCTCCTCCTCTTCGGGGCGGGCAGAAGAGGCTGTGCTGAGCAAGAGACCTGCGATGCCCCCTCTGCCTCTGACGTGAGCAGTTCAGCGTAGGTAGAGGCGACCAGAGGGGGGGGGGGAGAGAGAGAGAAGAGACAGAGAGAAGGAGCACGAAGGAAAAGGAGGAGAAGGAGGGGGAGCAAACGGGAGGGGGGGCTCTGGGGGAGCACAAGGGGAGGGGGGCAGGGGATGAATTTGAGTGGGGGGGAGAGGGAGGGGGCAAGGCTTGAGAGCCTAAAATTCCAAGGGGGGGGGACCGCAGAGGCGCTAAATTTCCAAGGGGGGTTGTGGGGCAGAGGGAGGGAAGGAGCTGGCTGGCTGGCTGGCTGGGGCCTGGAGCGATGACGGCAATGGCCGGGGGGGGGGGACTTGGGAGCGGGGGCAGGTGAGGCCGCCGGCGCGGGGAGGAAGGGAGGGGAATGAAAGAGAGGGGCGGGAGGGGGAACCTCCCCTCCCCCCCAAAATAAAAGGGAAAAAAAAAGAAAGAAAGAGGAGGAGGAAGAGGAAGGAGGGGGGGAAGGGGAAAAAAAGAAACAGAAAAAAAAAGGGGGAGAGAAGCTGCCGGCCCCTCCCCCCTGCCCGCCCGCGCGCGCGCCTCTCTGGCGTCACTCCCCGCCCGGCGCGTCGCGGCGCCGCGTCCCTCGCGCGCGTCACGCCGCCGTCAGCCCCGCCCACGCGCGCGTTGCTCCGGACGACCGCGCGACGCAGCGCTCGCGCGCCCCGCCCTCTTCGCTTCCCTGGCCGACTGGCGTCGGGGGAGGGCGGGCAGCTCCGGGTTGGAGATTGGGGGGGCGGAGCCTGAAGGGGCGGTGTTTGGGGGAAGGGGAGGGGCTTCGTGGGGGGTAATGCTGGACCGACCTCCCTCTGAGCGGCCATTTTCTCCCGGAGCTCTAATGCCAGGGGATCTCCTGGAGGCTGGGGCCCCTACCTTGGGTTGTTGGTAGGGTTGCCAACTCTGGGTGGGGGGAATATCTGGGGAGTCTGGGAGTGGGCAGAATTTGGGGCAGGGAAGGACCTCAATGGAGTCTTATGCTCTGGAGCAGGGGTAGTCAGCCTGTGGTCCTCCAGATGTCCATGGACTACAATTCCCATGAGCCCCTGCCAGCGTTTGCTGGCAGGGGCTCATGGGAATTGTAGTCCATGGACATCTGGAGGACCACAGGTTGACTAGCCCTGCTCTGGAGTCCCCCCTCACAAGTAGCCATTTCCTCCAGGGGAACTGGCCTCTGTAGTCTGGATGGGGTTGCCAGCTCTGGGTTGGGGAATACCTGGAGACTTTGGGGGAGGAGCCAGGAGTGGGTGGGATTTGGGGCAGGGAGGGGCCTCAGTGGAGTCCAATGCTACAGACTCCCCCCTCCCAAGCAGCCCTTTTCTCCAGGGGAACTGACCTCTGTATTCTGGATGGGGTTGCCAGCTCTGGGTTGGGGAATACCTGGAGACTTTGGGGGTGGAGCCAGGAGTGGGTGGGAATTGGGACAGGAAAGCACCTCAATGAAGTATAATGCTATGGAGCCTATTTTCCAAAGCTGCCATGGGGGGGAGGGGACTATTGTCCATTGCATCACTACTGCTATGGAGAAACTAATGAACAAACAGTTTGATTCTGGGAAACTGACGCGGTTTTCCATGAAATGGCCAATTTCACTACAAGATTTCTTTCCCCACCTTTCCCCCCCTTTTTTTTAGCTAGATTGAAGTCCAGGAGTCCCAGCAAGATTTAGGTATCTGATGGAGGGCATTTTGATTCTTGAAAGCTCAGACCCCCTCCACATAAAAAAAAAAAAAACTTTGTTGGCCTCTGAAGGCTCCTGGACTCAAATCTAGCTTTATTGCCTTTGCAGTTGGCAGAAAGATAGTAAATAGATTCATAGACTCCTACTGAAAAGGCACGTTCCAATCATACCACTTCAAAACCATACTTTAAATCAGGGGTAGTCAAACTGCGGCCCTCCAGATGCCCATGGACTACAATTCCCATGAGCCCCTGCCAGCATTTGCTGGCAGGGGCTCATGGGAATTGTAGTCCACGGGCATCTGGAGGGCCGCAGTTTGACTACCCCTGCTTTAAATGATTCGACAGGCCTAAAACACTTGACACATTGCATAGCTTCCAAACGCTGGACCCGGTACAGAGTAAGTCCGTGAGCTAATTCTTACCATGAGGACAGTCCTAAAATAAAGCACCAATAGAAGATCGGGGTCAGTGTAGGAGGCATGTGGGAATATACTAGAAGACGTGGTTTGAGAAGTATGTATGTATTGATTTGTTTTGATTTCTCTCCTGCTGCTCCCAGCACAACTGGCTCGCCGTAGCTCACAACCATAAAAACCAGCACACTCAGTAAAACAACTCCAATAAAAACATAAATTTACAGTAAACAAACCAACTTGGGTTGCTTATACTAATAAATATATGTCAAAGTCTCCAGGATCCTGATATCGTTCCCGGCCCTACGGAAGCACGCCTGGCCTCGACCAGGGCCAGGGCCTTTTCGGTCCTGGCCCCCGCCTGGTGGAATGAGCTCCCGGGAGAGCTGCGGGTCCTGCGGGACCTTCCATCGTTCCGCAGGGCCTGCAAGACGGAGCTCTTCCGCCAGGTTTACGGCTGAGACCAGGCTTAACATCTATGTCCCCCCCCCCCCCCCCGGGACCTGAGGATTGGGATTAGAGACGGGTACCATCAGTATCCCCTCTCCACCTGCTAGTGGGGGAATGGGTAGTCGATTAGCAGTTCTTGCCAGGTAGCTTATTAATTGCAGATGTGTCAATTGGATTTTAATGGATTTTATGGGGTTTTATACTGTTGTAACCCGCCACGAGCCGCAAGGGAGTGGCGAGTAATAAATCGAACAATAATAATAATAATAATAATTTTTGTAATGGGGGCTTCTGTTCTATTGAGGAGAGGCCGTAGACGGTAACCACATCCTGGCCTGAACTGAACAACCGGCATTATGTTGCTCTAATCCTCATTTTTATAGATTAGGAACTGACAGGGGAATACGGTGACCATGAAGACCACATGTTTCCTTAAGAGGCCTGAAGTCAGGTACCTCGCCGCAAAATCAAATTACCTGCCCATTGGATCATTCGTCTTCAGTGGGAAGGTAGAGGCCTACAAATGGGCTATGTCCCAACCTAGCAATCCTGCCATAATTGTTAGTCTTGCCATTGTGTTTAAGCGTAAAAGAGATGGGAAACAGTGAGAAAGAGAGGAAAAGAGGGTGGGGAAAAGGCATAAAGGAGAAAGTGAAGAATAAATATCAGATATATGTCTGGTCTACTGTTTCAGGCTAGGTCTAGACCAGCGGTTCTCAACCACCTTAATGCCACGACCCATACAGCAGGGGTCGCTCCTGCCCGCCGTGGTGCTCACCGTGGCACTGGCCTCCTCTGTGGCTTCCATTAGCTCTGAAGCAGTGTGGGGGAGGCCAGCGCCATGTGGCCACTGCCACCAGTGACCCCCGGGAAAGGGCCGAACAACCACTCGAGGGGTTGTGACCCCCATGTTGAGAACCACTGGTCTAGACACACTTTCAGCTTTCCATAGGGCCTGTAAAACAGAGCTCTTCTGCCAGGTTTATTATCGGGGCCAGTGCTAGAGAAAACAGTATGGGTCGCCCTTGGTACTTTGTGCCGGAGAGTTTGGTGCAGTTTGGTTTCCCACATGCCACCCTTGTTTTGCTATCTTGGGTGGTTATAACTGTAATTTATTGGGGTTTTAGTGGGTATTTTATGGGGTTTTATTGTCTGGATTGCTTTTTGTAACCCACCACAAGCCAGTCCCCAAGAGCTGCAGGATATACATCCAATTAATAAATAAAAAGTAAATAAATAGTCCTGAGTTGAACTGTAATGCTTTTACTTAGTCATTAGCCTGCCAAGGTTTGCGGTGCCTATTCAGATTTGCTGGGCTATGTCACCTGCAACCTTCTCCTTTTGGTTAAGAGGCAAAACTGAGATCTTCTGGATGGAAGGCAAGTGCTCAACCACTGAGCCACAGATCCTCTCCTCGACAGTACTCCTGGAGTACTGTGTGCAGTTCTGGAGGCCTCACTTCAAGAAGGACGTAGATAAAATTGAAAGGGTACAGAGGAGAGCGATGAGGATGATCTGGGGCCAAGAGACCAAGCCCTATGAAGATAGGTTGAGGGACTTGGGAATGTTCAGCCTGGAGAAAAGGAGGTTAAGAGGGGACATGATAGCCCTCTTTAAGTATTTGAAAGGTTGTCATTTGGAGGAGGGCAGGATGCTGTTCCCATTGGCTGCAGAGGAAAGGACACGCAGTAATGGGTTTGAACTACAAGTACAACGATATAGGCTAGATATCAGGGAAAAAAATTCACTAGTTCAGCAGTGGAATAGGCTGCCTAAGGAGGTGGTGAGCTCCCCCTCACTGGCAGTCTTCAAGCAAAGGTTGGATACACACTTTTCTTGGATGCTTTGGGCTGATCCTGCGTTGAGCAGGGAGTTGGACTAGATGGTCTGTATGGCCCCTTCCAACTCTATGATTCTATGATAATGAACACATGAAGACACCTTCTGAGTCAGACCACTGGTCTCTCGAAGTCAGTATTGGCTGCTCTGACTGGCAGCAGCTCTCAGGGTGGGGGTGGGGGTCTCTGCTTGAGGCCTTTTCACATTATATCTTCTAAGCAGTTCTGAGCCAGGGCTCTCTCTGTCTTGGCCCCCACCTGCCAGACCTAAAACAATTCTGCAAGGCCCGCAACCTGGAGCTCTTCCACCAGGCTTTCAGTCAGGCTAGTGAGCCAGCACCAACTACAAACCAAAGGCCCCTCCCACTGCCAACTGCACTCAGAAAAATCGGAATCAACCATGCAGCAAAACTGAGTCCTCCTGTTGAACATCAAACTGCAGTGACAGAACCAATTGCTCTGTATTACTGCATTATGAAAATTATGAAAAGTTATTCCTGTTAAAAAAATGTTATGCGTTTCAAACCAAGGTGCTGTAACCACCCTGAGCCGCGAGGGAGAGGGGGCATATCCTTATCCATTGTTGTTCCTCTATATATTTGTGAAACAGCCTGGGGGGTGGAACGTGTCTGGCTGTCCAAGTTGGAATAGGGCCAATCAGAGTGCAGATGGCTGCGCCCTGATTGGCCCTGCCCCTGCAGCTCCCACCCTCTGTCCCTGGACTCTCGCCTCTTTGCTCTCAGACGTGCCTCAGTGCCTGGAGTCAGCAGCAGGTAAGAGGAGAGGGCCCTGGGCAAAGAATCGTGGTGGAGGGCCTGCTAACAAGGGCCTCCCGGCCTGCTGCCTGCCTGCTAAGGAGCTCTGTCCCGGCCCTGCTAACGAGCTGCCCAGCCCCTGCCCACCCCAGTTGATCCGGCTGTGAGCTGCGGCCCAAAGCCACCTTAAGCTGCCTGGCTAGGGGACAGTGGAGGGGACCCTTTCAAGGCCCGTTCTTAGGAAATATAAGTAAATAAATAAATAACTTTGCAGAAACTTGAAGAGTTCATTCTAGTGTTTCCCAGGCACGATGAAACCGCAGGGCCCTCCAAACATACCTGCAATGCTGTTTCCCCTCAGCTCAGATTCGATGCTTCTCTACAGCTGCCCCACACGGCATCCTTCACGGCTCCCTCTTACCAGTTCCACCGGGGTTGTGGTCTCCCCCTTCAGGCACACCCCTAAGTTAACTTCAGATGGATAAATGTAGTGCCTTCCATAAGGATAGATTCAAATGAGTAGCCGTGTCGGTCTGAAGTAGCACGATAAAATCAGAGTCCAGTAGCACCTTTAAGACCAACAAAGATTTATTCAAGGGGTGAGCTTTCGAGTGCAAGCACTCTTCCTCAGACTAAGAACTGACGAAGTAGGTATTCATAACAGTCGGAATGTATAAGCAAAAGTTAATTCTGTTACATTAAACTGTCCAAGCCATGGATTTGTCTTGCATAGCCACCCTCAGGTTCCTTGGTGGTCCCATCCAACCACTAAACCTGCTTCGCTTCCATGATCTAACAAGATCAAGCTAGCCTGGCCCACTAATCTCTACAGCATCCATCCAGGAACCACTGACCATCAGCCCGAGGGACGGTTATCTAAGCGGGGATCAGCCAATATTTACAAAAGCATCATAAGCCGCCGAAAAGCCATTCTTGGAAATAAGGCCCTATTTGGCATTCTATAGTCTCCCAGCAGTCCCTTTTAAGAGATCGTATCAGCTCTGTTTCAGGAACAGGCTATGTGCTTCATGCTGCTGTCCTGCTCTCCTTCGGAGAGGGTGGCTCTCCTGTGAACTGTAATGCTTCTGGGAACAGCAGAATGCTCAGGAGCTAACCACCATACCTGCAGGCCAGGAGTTCCAGACCTAGGGAGGCAGTTTCAGGCTGAGTAAGCCAAGTGGACCGTCTTTTCCGAGCTTCCCCCGAAGAAGAGGCCCAACAACACGCATCCAATCTGAGGAGCCGCTTTGCAGGTAGGTCTGGAGGAGCTGCATCACATCTTGGAAAGAATTCACAGAGGGAAGAACAGGAGCCTGGTTTCCTAAGCATGGCTAAACTAGATTTGTAAGCTGTCGCTGGGCGGGAGGGGAGGGTTGTCAAGTCACAGCTGACTTGGAGCAAGAGACTTTTAGAGGTGGTTCGCCATTGCCTGCCTCCAGGTCACGACCCTGGTCTTCCTTGGGGGGGTCTATCATCCAATGAGAACCAGCTTGGTGTAGTGGTTGGGAGTGTGGACTTCTAATCTGGCAAGCCGGGTTTGATTCCACGCTCCCCCACATGCAGCCAGCTGGGCGAACTTGGGCTCGCCACGGCACTGATAAAGCTGTGCTGACCAAGCAGGAATATCAAGGCTCTCTCAGCCTCATTTACCTCACAGGTAATATCAGGGCTCCCTCAGCCTCACAGGTGTTGTGGTGAGAGGAAAGGGAAGGTGACTATAAACCGCTGTGAGACTCCTTTGGGTAGAGAAAAGTGGCATATAAAAACCAACTCTTCTTCAGTAATATCAGGGCTCTCTCAGCCTCACCTCCCTCAAAGGGGGTCTGTTGTGGGGAGAGGAAAGGGAAGGCGAATGTAAGCCGCTTTGAGACTCCTCTGGGTAGAGAAAAACAGCATATAAGAACCAACTCTTCTTCTTCTTCAGTAATATCAGGGCTCTCTCAGCCTCACCTCCCTCACAGGTTGCCTGTTGTGGGGAGAGGAAAAGGGAAGGCGAATGTAAGCCGCTTTGAGACTCCTTCAGGTAGAGAAAAGCGGCATATAAGAACCAACTCTTCTTCTTCTTCAGTAATATCAGGGCTCTCTCAGCCTCACCTCCCTCACAGAGTGTCTGTTGTGAGGAGAGGAGAGGGAAGGCAAATGTAAGCTGTTTTGAGACCCCTTTGGGAAGAGAAAAGTGGCTCGGCTTAGCTTCCAGGACCTAATGAGATCAGGCTGGCTGCTATTCCTCACTCCAAAACCAGGAGTTTCTTGATAGCCAGGCATTAGGAAGATAATGGTGCCCTTATACCACTAGAAAGGAAGAGGGGACCAAAAATGGGCAAGGAAGTTATTTTATATTGAGAATGGCTATGTTTTATCCTCTAGGCCTGCCTGGGTAATGGCACCAACATCCACTGGGCGAAGTGCCTAGGGCCCACACTACTTTTAGGGACCCACAAAAGAAATTTAATGCCTTTTAAAATATCCGGGCTCTCAGCCCCACCTACCTCACAGGGTGTCTGTTCTGGGGAGAGGAAAGGGAAGGCGATTGTAAGCCGCTTTGAGACTCCTTTGGGTAGAGAAAAGTGGCATCTAAGAACCAATTCTTCTTCATCTTCAGTAATATCAGGGCTCTCTCAGCCCCACCTACCTCACAGGGTGTCTGTCCTGGGGAGAGGAAAGGGAAGGTGATTGTAAGCCACTTTGAGATTCCTTTGGGTAGAAAAAAGCAGCATCTAAGAACCAACTCTTCTTCTTTTCTCAAGCCCCTGTCAATTCTCTCAAAAGCTATTCTTGAACTTCATCCTCTTGAAACCACCAAAGGAACTGACTCAACAGGATCATTAAAATGTCTAGCCCCTAACTCGGGCGACTCCGAAAGAAGCATGCTCCTGCAAGATCCATCCCTCTGTTCCTCAGAGACACCTGCGAAGCTCCCCCGGCAATCAGCACTGTCATTTGTGGTTTTGCTGTGGTTGTGTAGGCTGCATCCGAGTGCAAAGGTCTCTTTCCTGAGCTGAGCACTGAGGGTGGAGGAAGAGACGACAAACATCTTTCTTGTTTAATGGTAAGAATGCCTTGGATGAAGATGGGCACTGCGAAAAATGAGCTATCATTACATTGATCTCCCTTCGAAATGCCAACCCATCGGGAATTTTAAAAGTGGGCCGACGCACCGCTCACGGGGGCATAGTTGCACATTCGGTAGTTTCTGGAAAGCAAGGGCAAAGCTTTTTGTTTTTCTCCATTGTATTAAACTGTAGAGCACACCTGAATACGGAATTTTGACTCTGGACTCTGCCCATAGAACAACCCAAAATATCTGGACTTCATCCCTGGCTATTTTCCACACTTCCTCTAGCTTCCATCCCAGGCCCCAGGCCATACGAGAGTGTTTTGTGACAACTCATGTTTTAGTTAAGTGGACAGTCATTCCTATTATTATGTATTATTAATCATTATATTATGGATAAGATGCTTAATTGCTGTTCTATTGGCATAACAGAAGTTCCACCAACGGAATGACATTTCCGTCGGAGGAGGAGAGGAGGATGTGTTCCGCTGATTCCCTCTTCCACTGTAAATCCCTATTTGGGCCCCCTCACAGTTCCCTGCTGTCCACCAAATCACCAATGTGCAATTCTATGGAGCAAAAAAGGCTTTGGGAGAAGGTGGGCCACGTTGCCTTCCTCTAGTCACACAGGGGTGGCCAAACTGTAGCTCTCCAGATGTCCAAAGACTACAATTACTATGAGCCCCTGTCAGCATGAGGGGCTCCTGGGAATAGTAGTCCATGGGCATCGGGAGAACTACAATTTGTCCACCTCCACTCAAGGCAAAGTGATTTATTTAAGATTCTTTTATTTTAAACCAAATTCCCCAGAATGAGCGCTAAAGTGAAAGATGTGATATATACAAATCCACAGACTCAAAAGAGAGTTCAAAGCCCTCTTCTAACTGTAGTTAAAGTCTGATTCAAAACTAACCATGGCTCTTATTCCACTTAGTACAGGCTTTGCCCCTTTAAGAGGTGAACAGCTTCTTCTGCTATGCCGGCCACTGTAGTTAAATCAACGTGGAAAGACATGTAGCCATGCAACTCTGGCCTGAGGCATCACCTTGTGGCCACTGACCAGCACAGTCTGGAGTCTGCAGCTGCTGCCTTGTGAATGGCCACAATGGATCCTCATGGGTCAATGGAGACTGCGTTCTGTCCGCTGCCCGTGTGGTAAATCTGCCTGGAAATGCACAGAAGTGCTTTCTCATACAATGAACTCTGCACTGATTCCCTCCCAGCCCCCCCAATATTTTCAACCCATCATTTGCTTGCACGGACTGGCCTTAAGAACGATCTGCCAGAAGGAAAACATGGCTTAAAACCTGTTAATACAAGATATACCATATGGTGTTACCATAGAGTTTCCAGTGATTCCTAGAGAGGCATTGACATGACTTCTGGGTTTTTCCCAGAAGTGATGTAACAGAGTCACGCTGGCAGTAATTTTTTCTTACTCCAGAGGAGGGAATCCCGTAGGAAGGAGATGCCTGCCTACCACTTAGCAGGTAAATTATTATTATTATTATTATTATTATTATTATTATTATTATTATTATTAGATTTATAGCCCGCCACTCCCTTGCGGCTCGTGGCGGGGAACAATATCACAATTCCCCATTAAAACCCCATAAAACAATAATAACATTGCTAATATTGCCGGCATGGCAAGAATGGCAGCTCAACTCCCCCCCCCCCCTCCCTCCCACTACTAGCGGGTGGAGAGGAGGTCCTGATGATGTTTTGCTTCGGGTCCAGAACCCGAGTCCCCGGGGGAGGCATAGATCTATTAACAGCCCCGGCCTCAACCATAAACCTGGCGGAAGAGCTCCGTCTTGCAGGCCCTGCGGAATGTTGAAAGATCCCGCAGGGCCCGCAGCTCTCCCGGGAGCTCATTCCACCAGGTCGGGGCCAGGACCGAAAATGTTAATGCTAGACAGTAGAAATGGAATGAAAGTTTTCAGCATGTCCCCTGCACTTACTATGCTTTTTGCCAGTTGTTCCTCTGCCCAAAGCAGCCTACTTGGCATCTGCAAAAGACCATTCCTTCTCCATAATGGCTCCAATATTCTGGAACCTGCTCCCTGATGACACAAGGGATGCTGTGTCTTCAGAAGGCCTGAGGAAGTGGTACAGTGTCATGTTATTTGTGGGGCCTTTTGAGCTGAAGGCATTTCTTGAGGAAGAAATAAATGGGGCTTCATGGTATCTTTGTACGTCTCTAGGTTTTGGAATTGGTAATACCAGTTTGAGCCACAAAGGAAAGGGAAATATTGTAAACAGATCCATTGACGGATAAAGTCTCCCTGCAGTCTCTAGGCATCTGCAACCTTTTGCAACTATGCCATAATTCACTAGCAAAAAGACAAAATAAAAAGCCTATGTGCATAACGGAAACGATGCAACCGAACATTACTGATAATTAATATGTTGATAAGCCATAAAGTTTTCTTTGCCCACATTGGTTGTTCCCCATTGGTCTTTTATTAGGAAGTGTCATGCAGGAGATCTCACAATCAGTAATGCCTATGCACATAAACTTCCAGTAGCAATTGCTTGAGTGTGCAGGCATAAATCTATCCATAAATCACATTTTGGATTTCTGGTATCTGTTCACTTCTATTATTTCCTTTTCAGTAGAGCAGGGGTAGTCAAACTGCGGCCCTCCAGATGTCCATGGACTACAATTCCCAGGAGCCCCTGCCAGCGAATGCTGGCAGGGGCTCCTGGGAATTGTAGTCCATGGACATCTGGAGGGCCACAGTTTGACTACCCCTGCTGTAGAGCATCTCCAACGTCCTCTGAAAATCCCTGCCTGCCATTCCTTTCACATGCTGGTTATGGAAAGATCCCATCTACCCCTCCAGTATACCATGTCTTGAATATTTTCTCTCTGTTTAAGAGCCATATTTGCTTTTGCTAGGTTTGTCCGCTCTGAGGGGGGGGGGTAAAACCTGGGAAAGGACCTCAGCCAAGTTCCATGCCATAGAGTTCACGCTCCAGAGCAGCCATGTTCTCCAGGGGAAGGGATCTCTGTCAACTAGAACTATGTAATAGCAGGAGAGTTACAGGCTCCACCTGGTGGTTGGCAGTCATAGGTTCCCCTACCTGACCCATCTGGCTCTAGAGCAAGGGTGTCAAACATAAGGCCCAGAGGCTAGAATTGGCCTGTCTAGGGCTCTAAGCCAACCCACAAGCAACTGGTGCAAGGGAGGGAATTGGAGACTGCTGGGGCGGGAGTGAGCGGAGCCCCTCCGACCGTGGCTTCAGCGTGGTGGAACAACCACAACTGCAGCATGTCTGTGGCAGCCTCAGGGCTATGCTGGGAGCTGCCCTAGCTGCATTCATGCCAGCTCAGAGTTCCAAAGTGAGGTTGCATGCTTGGCCTGCAGCTCCGGGGATGCTGTTGTGGATGGCCATGGGTATCTGCGTTGACATGTGTATGATGTGCAGATAATCCTTTGCTGGCTGGGGCTGCCGTGCTATCAGTGGGGAAGGGGGTGCTCCCCAGGACCACACCCCCCCCCCCACACACACACTTATTAAAATCTAGAAGAATATCCGGCAAGCTAGCCCAGACTTTTTCAACCTTCTGGCCATGGAGGAGGCCCTGAAATAATTTTTCAGGTTTCAAGGAGCCCCGAAAGTGTTGTCAGCCACGCCTCCCTGCCACACCCCCAGGAGTAGAAGTGACATCTCAACTAGAAGTGACATCACTACGGGTGTTAACAGGCAGGCTCGAGAAGGACTGAGGGTGAGGGGAGAGACAGGAGGTGGTGGGAGGTAAACAGGCAGGCTCCATCTCCTCCCAGGTGCAGAAACTACAAAAGAACTCACGCTTGGGGCGAAGGGGAGAAATGAGGTGGCCAGTTCCCTTGCTTGTGGTTGAATCCACTAAGGCAGGAGGTAAAAGGCCACAGACCACCCCCCCCCTGTTATGGCACCCATGGCCTGGCCCAACGAAGTGATATTTCTATCAGATCCTGCCCTCATAGCAAATGGGTTTGACACGTCTGCTCTAGAGCCAAGGGTCATGACTGTAGATATGCTGAGTTTTAATGTGTCGGGCGATTTTAGAGGAAGAGCATGAAGAATGTTAGTCTTTCTTCCTGCAGGCTGAAATGGCACAGCCTGTTCTATCACTTAGCTATTTCTACTACCCCTTTTTAGGGTTTCGATCGCTGCTTTAACAAAATGTTCGAAGATTTGGGAAACGGTGCCTGGGGAAGGCAGAATCTGGGGACAATGTCCAATGACTTCTGACCAATGCACTAATCTCTGGGCACCGTTGGAATTCTGAGAGGGGATGGTGAGGGCCAAACAAAAATGGCTGTCACAGGAGGTGGAGCCAAATCCAAAATGGCTGCCACAGGAGGCATACCCAAACCTTCCTCCAGGGAAGAAGGAAATCTTGAAGACAGAATGGACATACTTAACAGGTACCATGGGAAGTACTACCATGGCCTCTACAGACACAGTGTTGGGGGCCTAAGCTGACTGCCCTAGCCTCTCTAGTCTTTAGCCTTAAAACACAGGGAGATACTTAGAGCATCGCTGTGTGGAAGCCATTTCCCCCCTGCTCCTTAGTTCTTCTGGACAGAAAACTGGGGCTGGAAGATAGCTATGCCCCATGTGCAGGGCATGCAAAGCAAGTTCACAGATCCTGTGGGTAACGGTAGGTTGACAACGCCAGTGGCTAAGACGGTCTGCTTCCCCAGTTGCTGTCGATTTTCATTCACAGTTAGTGGCCTAATCACAGCAAACCGGAAAAAAAATGACGCCAATTATAAAGACAATGCAACCTATTTATTTCAACAAAGGGATGAACCTCTTTTTTTCCTCCCTGTATGTTTACAGGACTTTCAGAAAGCCGCACAAAACCCCTGCAGAGCACCAAAGTATGAGTGTGACGATTCTACAAGCTAGCCCACACATGTTTGGGGCAGCCCCACTCGACATATATAGAAGGCTGTGCCCAAGCTGCCGATCCTGAATCCTCATGGTTCCACCTTAACGCCCTTCGTGGTTCCAAACGGACACGCATCCAAACTGGAGATGTAGGAAAGAGGGCGATCTGCCATTGAAATGGGCCCCACATTCCAGACCTACCTCAACAGAAGCTGCCAGTAGTTCTGGAGCTGGAAAGCCAGCAAGTTCTTCCCTTCCAGTTGGACCACTCTGATTCTCCCCAGGCTTTTACAGTGACCATACATCACGTTCAGTATCGGGGCCTTGAATGGAACAACAGAGAGACCGGCTGGAGTCCCTGGCTACTTTAGCCTCACGGAATTCATACCAACCATTTCTGCCTTTTGTGATATAGACACCTACTTCCAAAATCTCACCATCAGCTCTCTTGGGGATGTGGAAGGCTGCACCCTGCCGCATCCGTACTGAATTCCGCAGCTTCAGAGTCAACATTGCTGTTGGGAAATACATGCCTGAGAGATATACCATTCATAACAGTGTTGTGACTGCCCGTGGGCATCCCTAACACAAAGAGGAGAGCCATCCATGGAAAGGAGAAAATATCAATGATGCTACTGCGGTATCAAAAAGAGTGTATTTCTCCATCATCCCAACCAACTCTGCAGATGATGGGAGCATCTCTTCCTTTTTGAGGCTACCTTCGGCCTACTCTAATGCGGGGGTCGTCAACCCCCGGTCCGTAGCCCAGTACCGGGCCGAGAAGGCCACGGTACCGGGCCGCCGGCAGCCGTGCCTACCTCCCCCCCTGCCCCGCAGCGAGAAGCTTTGCATGCGGCCCGGCTACCTTCTCGCTGCTAGAGGGAGGGGAAGAGGCAGGTGTGGCCACCGGCACGTCGGCGACACAAACGCGCATGCGCAGAGCTGCTGCACGTGCGCGTTTGCGCCCCCTGCTGGCGAAAACGTGCATGTGTGGCAACCCTGCACATGTGCGTTAGCGCCCCCTGCTGGCAAAAACGCACGTGCAGCAACAGCGCATGCGCGTTTTCGCTCAGCTGCCGCACGTGCTCGGCGCCCAGGCCCTTGGCTTCCCCCCACCCCCGGAGGCGGTCCCCAGCCACAGAAAGGTTGGGGACCACTGCTCTAATGGCTTATGCGTTCAGAGACATGTCTCTTTTATCAACCCTTTCACCCAAGGCACGGCTTGTTCTTTCCCACTAAATACGTCTCTCCTTCACGGTGTCTGTTTTTGCTCATCAGAGCTAAGGAATAAAGATATATCTGACTTCAGCTTTTGATCCTAGGGTTTGGGGGAGACAAAAGGAAGAGGAGTTTTAACCCCTCTGACCTTAGTAGCTGCCGCTGGTCTCTCTAAATACGTAGAAAAGTTTAAACCAGAGGTCTCCAACACTTCACACTTTTAACCTCACTTCTTCCTATTTTACATAGAAAATTTACACCTGAAAGATAGCGTGACTGATTTCACACCACCCCTAGTGCTGATGGCAGGTGCATGGCAAATGCTCGGTGGCTATGTGCATAGGAGCATAAAGATTCATAGAATAATAGAATTGGAAGGGACCTCATGGGTCATCTAGTCCAACCCCTGCACTATGCAGGACACTAACAGAGTTGGTTTCTATGCCCCGCTTTTCCCTAACTGAAGGAGTCAAAGCAGCTTGCAGTTGCATTCCCTTCTTCTCCCAGCAACAGCCTCCCTGTGAGGGAAGTGGGGCTGAGAGATCTCTGACAGAACTGCTCTGGGAGAACAGCTCTAACATAACTATGACTCGCCCAAGGTCACCCAGCTGGCTTCAGGTGGAGGAGGAGGTGGGAATCAAACCCAGCTCTCCAGATTAGAGAGAGCCACTCTTAATCACTGCACAGGCATTGTGAAAGAACATGCTTGCAAGCTCTCATGTTCCTTGGTTGGCCAGAACAACCACGCAGCTGTCCCAAATCTCTTTTCAGTGGCAGCACCCTTTCCCCTTGCCCCCTGGAGGGGCCGAGCCCCAAACACGCTGGGCACCATCTTCTGTTGCCAGTGACTCAGAAAGTACCTGTGCTAAATGAGGAAATGACGTTTGAAGAAAGGTTGGGGGAGCTTGGTCTGTTTAGCCTGGAGAGGAGATAACTGAGAGGGGATCTGATAATCATCTTCACGTATTTGAAAGGCTGCCATATAGAGGATGGAGCAGAGTTGTTCTCTCTTGCCCCGGAGGGAGGGACCAGAACCAATGGGATGAAATTAATTCAAAAGAAATTCCGTCTAAACCTCCGGAAGAAGTTCCTGACCGTTAGAGTGGTTCCTCAGTGGAACAGGCTTCCTCGGAAGGCGGTGGGTTCTCCATCTTGGAGATTTTTAAGCAGAGGCTAGAGAGCCATCTGACGGAGAGGCTGATTCTGTGAAGGTCCAAGGGGGTGGCAGGTTACAGTGGATGAGCAATAGGGTTGTGAGTGTCCTGTATAGTGCAGGGGGTTGGACTAGATGACCCATGAGGTCCCTTCCAACTCTATGATTCTATGATTTTAAATGGAGCAAATTGCATTGCCATTTCAAAGCTCCTCCTAATTCAGGGGTCCCAACCATTTTGAGCCTGTGATAGAGATGCTACCCTCCAGGTGGGACCTGAAGTTCTCGTGGAATTATCGCTTATTTCCAGAAGACTGAGATCAATTCATTGGAGAACACCGAGGCTTTGGAGAGTAGACCCAATGGCATTATGCCCCTCTGAGTCTCTGTCCTCTCCAGGCTCCACCTCCAAATCTCATAAAGTTTCCCAGCCTGGATCTTGCAACCCTAAGCCCCTCATCCCCCCGCCTCCCCATGTGGCTAGGGGGACCTGGCAATTCTAGCCCGTAGGCACCTTTGGCCCTCTAATGTAGGGTTGCTAGCAATGTTTCCTCTCATCCCCCCCGCCTACACACACACACGCACACACAATGAGCGGAGCAATTCACATCCTAAGCAGAGGAGAACGGTCATCATCTGAAAATGGGCACTGAGCAGTGCAAGGCCCTGTGTGGCTCCGGATTGCAGCTGAGGGCGGCTTCCAGCTTCAACAGAACCCTGGCTGCCAGGCCCCAACTACAGGCAGGGGAATGCTCACTGCTGATCCCACCCCCTACCCCCAATCAGCTGGGCCACAAGGGGGCCTTACCAGGACCTGGAGGGAGGCCCAGCCTATATTGGCGGCAACGTGGAGACTCTCTAGTTTTTGGGGAAAACTCTATTGTAGAAGATGTTTTTCCCGTGCAGCAGGCTTTCTCAAACAGGGTTTCAGGGATCCCCGTGGTTTCTTGGTAGCCCCGGGAGGCTTTCCTGAATGGGTGGGAGTTCATTAATGTTTTAAATTTGTTAAACAGTCACCAGGTGATACGACCATATGTGGTCATGTCGACCCGCCTCCCTCTCCCAGCATGGCCAATGATGGGCCTGGAGGGGGTAAGAAGGGGAGGGGCCTTGGGTGGGCGTGTCCACAGCTCTGCTTCCCAATCGTATTCTGCACTTTCTCAAAACCTCAAGAATGTTTCAGGGGTTTCTCAATGATATAAAAAGTTGAGAAAGGCTGCCATGCAGTCTTTGGCCAAATTCCAGAACATCACCGGGACGTCCTAGCACAATGACATCAGTTCCAGTACATACTGACAGTAACGTCTGCATGTCGCCAGCAGCCTAGGCTGGGCCTGCCTCCCACTCCTTGGCAACCCTCCTGTAAAAGGATTTCTTTTCTTTTTGCCAGCTCAGCTGTGCCTGGAGTTTCACAGCACAGAGCCAGTTTGGTATGGTGGTTAAGGAGTGCAGACTTCTAATCTGGCAAGCCGGGTTTGATTCCCCGCTCCCCCATATGCAGCCAGCTGGGTGACCTTGGGCTCGCCATGACACTTGCAAGAAAGCTGTTCTGACCGAGCAGGAATATCAGGGCTCTCCCAGCCTCACCTCCCTCACAGGGTGTCTGTTGTGGGGAGAGGAAAGGGAGGGCGACTATAAGCCGCTTTGAGCCTCCTTTGGGTAGAGAAAAGCGGCATATAAGAACCAACTCTTCTTCTTCAGTAATCTCAGGGCTCTCTCAGCCTCACCTCCCTCTCAGGGTGTCTGTTGTGGGGAGAGGAAAGGGAAGGGGACTGTAAGCCGCTTTGAGCCTCCTTTGGGTAGAGAAAAGCGCCATATAAGAATCAACTCTTCTTCTTCAGTAATATCAGGGCTCTCTCAGCCTCATCTCCCTCACAGGGTGTCTGTTGTGGGGAGAGGAAAGGGAAGGTGACTGTAAACCTCTTTGAGCCTCCTTCTGGTAGCAAAAAGCAGCATATAAGAACCAACTCTTCTTCTTCAGTGATAACAAGGCTCTCTCAGCCTCACCCACCTCTTGCAGCTCCTGCACTGGTTGGGAAGTTCAGCCAGTGGAAGATAAACTTTTTTAGTCATCAGACTGGCCTACTTTCAGCCAGATGTGGACAGCACATGCAGCCTTGGTCTCGACTTTTAAAAATTTCAGGAGGCATTTGACGCAGCTGCCTGCGTTTGCCAGCATGTCTACATCAGCAGGGGACACAGGCAGGCAGCTGTGCTGCAAGAGAAGATGACAACACACAGGGACCCTGGAGCCAGGTTTCCTCCCTTATCTTCTTGGTCCAGCTGCCCCATGGATTGTTTAGGGGTGGAGTCCATGTTTGCACGCCACAACTCTCTGGGGTTAAGGCCATGCGTCACTTGTGCCAGGGATGCCACCCACGTAATATCTCTTATATAATATTCCGGGGACTGGCTTCTTGTTCGCATGCTCCTTGTGAGTCTCCGCGGAACGGCCTGTTTAAACATGTATGGTGCCTGCCAACCATATGCTCAAAGCACTCCTTGCGTTGCGTTAGAAAATCAAATGAGGCCAGAGAGGAAAGGTCAGAGAGCGACACACGAGAAGGCAGGGAGGAATTGCAGGAGGATGCAAGGTGGGGAGATAGAAGGTGAATCCAGTCAGAGTAGTGAATTCACACAGTCAGAGTAGTTCAGCAGTGGAATAGGCTGCCTAAGGAGGTGGTGAGCTCCCCCTCACTCGCAGTCTTCAAGCAAAGGTTGGATACACACTTTTCTTGGATGCTTTAGGATGCTTAGGGCTGATCCTGCGTTGAGCAGGGGGTTGGACTAGATGGCCTGTATGGCCCCTTCCAACTCTATGATTCTATGATATGATTCAGTAAGACCCTCTTGCCATCTCTGCACATTTGCTGTTCACAGGCATAAAGGGCAAGGTGGAAGGAGAGGTGCAGAAACAGGCAGAGGTTGTGGAGGGATAGAATCATAGAATCATAGAGTTGTAAAGGGCCATACAGGCCATCTAGTCCAACCCCCTGCTCAACGCAGGATCAGCCCAAAGAGAGAGGATGCTCCTCTCATTCCTTTCTCCCTGCTCTGTGAGGCTGGGAAGGCATGCAGGGGTGGCCAGACTGTGACTTTCCAGATCTTCATGGACTACAATTCCCATGAGCCCCTCTTGGCATCTGGAGAGTCACAGTTTGGCCACCCCTGGATAGTGGATAAGAAGCTGGGCTATGACCAGGTCTATGTCTTAATCTTGTCTCCATCCCAGGCAGCACATTAGGCCTGTGGATTTCTCCCCAGGGGTTCTGACCTTCTGATCCCAGAACCCCTTCTGCTGGGCATGAGCCCCTACCGACTTTATTTTGCTTCCTTTTTTGGAAGGATCTGATAAGTAGACAACAAGGGTACCATGCAACCTGCCAGAGGGGAGCTGGCGCCTAATGGGTGACTTGGGTCGTGAGCTCAAGGGAACGCCATCACTCCAAAAGCACAACAGCCGCTTCCAAGGAGAACCAGAAGTGAAGTCATGGTGTCAACACAACATTCTTAGATTGATGTTGCCAACTTCCAGGTGGCACCTGGAGAGTTTCTAGTATTACAACTGGCCTCCTGATGACGATATCAGCTCCCCTGGAGAAAATGGCTACTTTGGAAGGTGGACATTATAGGCACAGCCGAGACCCCTCACCTCACCTCCTCAAACCCTGTCCTCCCAACTGAGGATCCTCCCCTTTCTACCCCATCATTGGCCATTTGGGGGTGGGAGCGGGTCAGCATGTCTATAGATGGTCATATCACCCAATAAATGTTTGGCAAATTTAACAAATATATGAAAAATTAAATAATTCCCAGCCATTCAGGAAACCCTTCCAGGGCTGACAAGAAACCCAGCGTTTCACAAAACCCCGGTTGAAAAAGCCTGGTTTGGTTATATTGGCTGACTCTGTGTTATCTGCCTTGAGTCCATGTGAGAAAGGCAGACTATAAAAGAACCCTAGGAAGGAAGGAAGGAAGGAAGGAAGGAAGGAAGGAAGGAAGGAAGGAAGGAAGGAAGGAAGGAAGATGTATAGGAAGGAAGGAAGATGTATAGGAAGGAAGGAAGGAAGGTAGATAGATAGATAGATAGATAGATAGATAGATAGATAGATAGATAGATAGATAGATAGATAGATAGATAGATAGGGAGGGAGGAAGGAAGGAAGGAAGGAAGGAAGGAAGGAAGGAAGGAAGGAAGGAAGGAAGGAAGGAAGGAAGGAAGGAAGGAAGGAAGGAAGGAAGATAGGTGTATAGGAAGGAAGGGAGGGAGGGAGGGAGGGAGGAAGGATACAGTCGTGATAGGAGTCATCACTAGGGATTGCTGCCTCAGGCAGGATCTGATGATCCCTTGGATTTACAGCTCATCTCCAGAATAGACATTAATTCCACTGGAGAAAATGGATGCTTTGAAGAGTGGACCCTGTAGCATTGGATCCCACCAACGTCCCTGTCCTCCCCAGGCTGCACCCCCAAATCTCCAGAAGTTTCCCAACCTGGATCTGGGAACCCTACCCCTTATTCCCCACTGATGGCCGGGGGGGGGGGGGACACCTGGCAACCCTAGTCACCCCTCCCCCTTTTAAAGCAAAGAGAGTTGTTCATTTGGCATATCATATACAACAGGGGTAGTCAACCTGTGGTCCTCCAGATGTTCATGGACTACAATTTGCTGGTAGGGGCTCCTGATATACAACACTACCCTGACCTGGACAGCTTGAACTTTTCCCATCTTGAAAGTTCAACTGGGTTGGCCCTAGCTCATGTTCAGATGGGAGCCCTCGATGGAATACCAGGATCGTGACTTGGAGGCAATTCCCAACATTGCTTGCCTTGAAAATCCTAGGGGGGCATCATAGATTTGCTGTGACTAGAAGGCACTTTCTACCACCATATAACATGAGTCCTTTAGTGCACAACATTGGGCAGCCAGCCCGAAATGTTGCTGTTCACATGTTGGGCAGAAGATAGCTTGTTTGGCAGGGTCCTACATGCCGTAAGTCAGTGGTTCTCAACCTTACTAATGGCGCGACCCTTTAATACAGTTCCTCATTTTGTGGTGACCCCCAACCATAAGATAAACTGACCAATAGTGTGAAGATCCATTGTTCTTAATTGTATGTGAATTGTTTTTGTTCCGGGGTTTCTCAGTTCAGTTCTGCCTCTTGTCCCACCATGCCGGTCTCGCTCTTTTCCGCAGCTCCAGACAGACGAACGCTTTATCTCGATCTACCCTGCAAGGTTGTTGTGTAGACGGTGCCCCCCCCGGCCAAGCTGCTAGCCCTGCCACGACCTCTGTGAAAGGGTCATTCGACCCCCAAAGGGGTCCCGACCCCCAGGTTGAGATCCACTGCCCTAAATGGTGCCCATGCAGATTCCCATGCTAAATTGAAGGGATGTCGTATTGGGGAGAGTGCCTTTCCGTTATGAGGATGGTTCTCATGAACGCTAGAGGGTGTCTGGGAAGCTCATGTCTAGATGAGCTTACTGGATTGGCCTGGAAACAGGAGTGGACACTCTTGGGACACCTGGAACAAGAAAGGAATCGATGCTGTCCAACAAAGGGGGAATCAATGCTGTCTGGGAAAACAAGGGCACGCTTACACAACGACTGATACGGCAGTTTTCTCTTTTCCTCCCCCTTGCTTTAGATTTCATGACTTGTGTTTGCTCGGCAAACATGCGAAAAAGAGAGAGGGGTGCGCTTGGCAGAAAACGATCCACTTGGAAATGAATGCGATAATTTGTTAGCTTTATTGCTATGCAAATGTAGGTCACAGGCCAGAGTTCTGTCGCATCGGTTGTCGATCTGCCACAGAACAAAAGGCGGATGCTGGAAACCCCAAGAGACGATACCTGCTCATGGCAGGCTTTCTCAGCAAGGATTTCGTCAAACCCCGGGGTTTCTTGACGGCCCTGGAAGGGTTTTCCGAATGGATGGGTGTTTTTAAATTTTTTTTTTAACATTTATCAGGTGATATGTGGCGCAGAGTGGTAAGGCAGCAGAAATGCTGTCTGAAGCTGTCTGCTCATGAGGCCGGGCGTTCGATCCCAGCAGCCGGCTCAAGGTTGACTCAGCCTTCCATCCTCCCGAGGTTGGTAAAATGAGTACTCAGCTTGCTATGGGGTAAACGGTAATGACTGGGGAAGGCACTGGCAAACCACCCCGTATTGAGTCTGCCATGAAAACGCTAGAGGGCGTCACCCCAAGGGTCAGACATGACTCGGTGCTTGCACAGGGGATACCTTTACCTTTACCTTTATGGCCATATATGAGCATGTTGACCCACCTCCCACCCAATGGCCTGGAGGGGTTCGGAAGGGGAGGGGCCCTGGGCGTGTACGCAGCTGTTCTTCCTGATATGACCCGGAAGTGATTATCACCACATCAGCAATGTCAGGGCAATGTTCTGGTATTTGTGCAAAACTCTAAGGTAGAGGCCCAAGGTACCATAGTGCTCTAGAATCCTAGAGTTGGAAGGGGCCATTCAGGTCATCTAGTCCATCTGTCCAGCCACTGCTTGAAGACCGCCAATAAGGGGGAGCTCACCACCTTCTTAGGCAGCCAATTTCATTGCTGAACTGCTCTATGACAAAGGAGGGAAATTGTCGTTATCATTTATATGTAATACACAACGTGAGCATTAGGGTGGATGGGCCTCCAGCTATAGAGTTTTGGGAACTTTATCTTTTCCCAACTGGACTCTTTCCTCGCGGGCCAAAGGGAGGCAGAAAGCCCCCCCAAGGTGGCCGGGCCATCATCAGATCCGCTGCTTGGCCCGCAAAGGCCTCTCGCCGTGCCTGACTCTCGCAGGCCAAGTGCCCTCCTCACCATCCAGAAAGCCTCTGGCAGCGGGGCTGGGTGAGCAGCTCGTGCAGGGCTTATGGAGGCGGGCGCTCCAGGGGCCGGCCCAATCCAGACGCACCCAGCTTCGCTAGGTACATACAGATTGGCCCACTCGAGCGGAAACACAGACCGGACAGCTGGTTCCTGTGTCCTGGACAGTGCCACCACCCAGATGGCCGTTCCCCAAATATTTAGAGGAACTGTGGTAAGGATGCTGCTGCTGCTGCTGCTGAGGAGGAGGAGGAGGAGGAGGAAGAGGGTTTGTATAGATCACCTTGTCTGCAAGCAGGCTTGGGGCGGTTTACGACTTATTAAAATTCGAGTTAAAACGCAATAAAGCCATCAACGCTCCACTTTCCCATCCCTCGGCCATATCCTGGCTCTGAAACCATTGGCTGCCATTCCGTGGTGGGTTGTTCCGGAAGAGGGAAAGTTCCGGAGAGTTCGTTTCAGGTGAAATTATGGCTCGTGAACCAGCAGATGTGGCTTCCAGCCAGGCTTGAATGTGGCCTTTCCCCTCTCGAGGGAACAAATTCTGGGTCAGGAGCAGTGCAGGATTTCCTCCCGCAAGGCCGAAGGGAAAGAATGACGGCCCTTTTCGGTTGTCACTGTGCAGGTGACGCCCAGAAGCAGGCCACACGTAGGCCAACAGACTGGCAAGGCATATGGCTGAGGTATTTTTAACTGTAACGAGCCTCGCATGAAAAGTGACTAAGAATCAAAGGGCTGTATTTTTAAACAAGCCTCAGCGTAAGTGTGAACAAAGAACCATAAATTATCCCCCTACATCCCCACCTTCTGTGCCTTTCCGGGGTAACAGGATGCAGGGCAACTGGGCTGCTTTGTTAGCACCCAAATGAAACAACAGTCACCTATTTTGCAATAGGCCTGAGACATCCAGACGGTTTTCTAAACCTGGCTTAGGCCTGGCCTCTTAGGGTTGCAGTAGGCTTATAACAGAGAGAAGGAAGGATTTAGAATCATAGAACCTGTCGTGGTTCGGTCCTTGGTGGCTTGGGAACGGGACCGAACCCCGCCATCAGAGGCGCCCGCGATCACGGAGGTAGGGCATGGTGATCATAGGCAAGCCGGCAGCTGGGCGCCCCACCCGATCGTTGAGGTGGCAATGGCCGCTAAAGAACCTCAATGTCCCCCTCCACCTTTTGACAAGGGCCCGGAGATGGCCCTTTGTTCCAGGAAAATGGGCCATCAGGAACCCCGGAAAACCTCGCATATGTGCATGAGTCATGATTGTATCAGCATGTTCCCTCCGCAAGTACTGGGTGGGGCAATACAGCCTAAGGAGGTGGGTTTTGTATAAAAGGGAGCTTCCACCTGGAGTTCGGTGGAAGCTCTTACTCCATACCAGCGGACTCCACGTTGCTGAAATAAAGCTTGTTCCTGTTGTATCGTTCACCAGGCCTGGCGTGACGTTTTCTTCAAAAGGGGCACCCTGTTTTTTCAGTTAGCAAGCGGGTTCCCGACATCGTAAGAGCTTCCCACCGAACTCCAGGGTCGGCATCGCATCCGAGCGCTTATCGGGACGGATCCAGAGATGGCGTTTTCAAGCAACGGGGCGGTCTCGACCCCCACGAACCCCGGGAACATGAGTTTAATGTCCCCGGGAGATTTCCTCCGAAAATCGGGGGGCCAGGAGCAGCTGTCCGGGACCCCGAGACCCTCGGCAGCGGCGGCCAAGGGAAGGCGCCGGGCCATGGGTTTCCCAAGCACGGCGGGGAGCGCGCCGAGGTCTGGGGGGTTGGCCCCAACCTGGGACACCCAGCTGAGGCAGGCGCTTCGCCCGGTAGGACCTGAGGAATCCCTAGAGGACCTGCGGTGGGCCATGGCGGACTTGGCCAGGCGCTTGCAGGCAGCTGAAGCCCGTGAGCAAGCTCGGGCCGGGCCCGGGGGGACTGGTAATACAACGGCGGAGGGGATCGCGTCGAGTGAGGACGTCTCCAGCGACGAGGACGAGCCCGGTACTGGTGAGCGGGCCCCGGACCCCGACCCGGAGCAGTTTTCAGTCCCGAGTAGGCGAGACGGCCAGCGGAGAGGCGAGATAGCAGAGGATCTCGGGGGAGCGGGTGAGCCGACGGGGCGGCGAGAGCCGGACCAACGCAGGAGCGACGTGCAAGGCAGGGAGCGGCACGGCGTCGTTGGGCAAGTTGGTAGCCGGTGGAGCGGAGCAGGACGAGACGGCGGACGCCGAGAATCCCGGATCCGGAGGGGGTCGGACTACTCTCCAAAACGTTCCCCCCCAGAGCTTAAGGCGCGTTTCGACGGGACGCCGGACGACCTCCCGCAGTTCCTCCTCCACGCGCTGACGCATGCCCGGAGGTATGGAGACCCGGTATGAGGACTCCGAGGACTTGGTCTGGGGGGTGGCCTCGTGTCTCCAGGGCAAGGCGGGTCAGTGGTACCTAGGGTTGGCCGAGCGCGGCGACCCGGCAACTCGGGACCTGCAGGACTTCGTGGTCGCGCTCCGCCGACGATTCCAGGACCCCCAGGCTGAGGACAAGGCAAAGAGTCGGATCAAGGGACTTCGACAGGGTACAAGGGGGGTTATGGACTATATAGACATTTTCCGGAGGGAAGCAGGCAAGGTGTTCTCCTGGAACGAGGAGACCCAAATCGAGTACTTCCGGGAGGGCCTTAACCCGAAGCTCAGGGAATGGGCCGTGATCAAGGGGACGGAAGAAGATCTGTCTACACTGGAGGGGTGGTGTTTTGTGGTCGCCAAGTTGGAAGCCAGCCTGGGTTGGGCCGCCGCACCCCCCCGGGAGGCCAAAGGCGGGTCAGCCGAGGCGCCGAGACCGGGCCCCGACAACTCTCGCCCCAAACGACCCCCGAACCCCGAGCGGGAAAGGAGACGCCGGGAAGGTCTGTGCCTGAAATGCGGGGGGTCAGGACATTTCGCAGCAGCGTGCCAACGGCAAGGGGGGGAGGACCGCGGGCTCTCCCAGGGGGGAGGTGCGACACGCCCCCAGCAGGCACGCCGGGCGGAGGACCTCCGCAACGAACCGGGAAGCGCCCAGGCGACGGGAAACGGCCAGGACCTGCTGTAGACGGCGCCGGGCAGCAGGTCCCGCGGTGCGAGGGAAAACCCCTGCAGCATGAGGCGCGACCTCCGAACGTGGTAATTTTAGAGCTCCGGAACCCGGAGAACGGACTAAGTTGGGTGGGGGAGGCTCTTTTGGACTCTGGATGCGACCACAGCATGGTCCACCCCCAGATAGCCCGGGCTTTGGGGCTACTGAAGCGCATTCGGAAGGTTCCCCTGGTTTTCGTCCAGATGGACGGCAGCCCGATTCAGGGGGGACCTTTCGGGGAGGAGGTGGGTCCTATCGCCATCCACATAGGGGACCACCAAGAGCTGCGGTGGCTGATCCAGGTCCCCGTAGCGGGATATCGGGCGGTGTTGGGCCTGGATTGGCTGAAGGAACACAACCCCGTGGTGGACTGGCGGGCGGGGACCCTGAAGTTCGACTTGACGGTGGGTGCACGGCATCGGGTCCCCCACGAGAATTCCAGCCACAAGAGGACGGCGGCGCGTCCCAGGGGAGCGGCGGCGGCGCAGCAGGAGAAACCAGAGCCCGAGGTCCCGCCAGAGTACCGAGACCTCGCAGCCGTTTTCAGCGAGCGGGAAGCGGACGAGCTACCCCCACACCGCCGCACGGACTGCGCTATCAACATCCCAGAGGGGGCGGTACTACCCAAAGGGCGCATCTACAAGATGAGTGAGGGTGAGCTCAAGGACCTCCGGGAGTTTTTGGATAAAAATCTGGCCCGAGGTTTCATCCGGCCCGCTTCCAGTCCCATGGGAGCTCCAGTCTTGTTCGTCCGGAAAAAGGATGGGTCCCGACGGCTGTGCCAGGACTACCGGGGCCTCAACGCCATCGCAGCGGGGAACGCTTACCCCCTCCCGCTGATCCCGGATTTGCTGGCCCGGCTGGGCAAAGGGACTCTGTTCACTAAGCTGGACCTAAGGGAGGCGTACTACCGGGTACGCATCCGGGAGGGGGATGAGTGGAAAACAGCGTTTAACTGCCAATTGGGACAATTCGAATTTAAAGTGATGCCGTTCGGCTTAAGCGGGGCACCTGGGGTTTTCATGAGTCTAATTAATGAGGTGTTGCAGGACCTTCTGTTTCAGGGGGTGGTGGTTTATTTGGATGACGTCCTGATCTACAGCCAAGATCCCCAAGAGCACGTGACCCTGGTGAGGGAGGTGTTAAAGCGCCTGCTGGCAAACCACCTATACGTGAAGCTGGCTAAGTGCGAATTCCACCGTCCCTCCCTGGACTATTTGGGCTACCGCATCTCAGCCCAGGGCATAGCTATGGACCCCGAGAAGGTGCAGGCGGTGCTGGCCTGGGAAAGGCCCCGCACCCGGAAACAGCTACAAAGCTTCCTGGGGTTTGCTAACTTTTTTAGAGGCTTCATCCCCAGATACTCCTCCGTAGTGGCTCCCCTCACGGACTTGCTAGGTACCAAGGGGAGAGGTCCTCGCGCCACGCGGCCCAGCGCAGCGCTCGGCTGGAATGAGAAATCGGAGGCAGCGTTCCTGGCCCTCAAGCAAGCTTTCGCGTCTGAGCCCACGCTACTGCACGTCGACCCAACCCAGCCGATGGTGGTACAAGTCGACGCCAGCGACGCAGCAGCCGGGGCGGTTCTCCTGCAGCGAGACAAGGCGGGACAGCTGAGGCCGGCGGCCTACCTCTCACGAAAATTCGCCGAAACGGAGCGGAACTGGTCTACCTGGGAGAAGGAGGCGTTTGCGATTAAGTTCGCCCTCACCGAATGGCGGCATTGGCTGGAGGAAACAGAGGAGCCGTTCGAGGTCTGGACAGATCACAAGAATCTGGAGGCGCTCCGGCAACCGCGATCCCTGAACGCCAAGCAGATGAGGTGGGCGGAGTTCTTTTCGCGGTACAATTTCAAGCTTGGTCACATCCCCGGCAAAGAGAATTTCCTCGCGGACGCCCTCTCCCGTCTGCCGCATTATGGGGAGGGGTACGCTCCCTGCACCAGGTCCGTGTTTGGTGAGGAGCAGCTGGGACGGGGGGTCGTCACTAGGCGTCGGGCCAGGGAGGAATGGGAGCCCGACCCGGCGACCGCCCCGCTCCGAGACCGCCTAGTGGCAGCCTACGGGACAGACGAGGAGCTGGCTGAGCTCCGGGACTCTTTGATTTTGGACTCCGGTCTCTGGCGGAGGGGGGAGGCTGTCTACGTCCCGGAAGGGCTACGACGGGAAGCCCTCAGCCTCTGCCACGATGCTAAGACCGCCGGGCACTTCGGTTTCGTAAAATCCTGGAAGTTGGCCCGGCGGCGGTTTTGGTGGCCCAGTCTGCGGCGGGACACAAAAGCTTACGTCAGTGGTTGTCCTGTCTGCCTGACCTGCAAGCCGGGGGTTGGCAAGCCGAAAGGTCTGCTGCACCCGCTCGAGGTCCCGACCCGGCCGTGGTCAGTGATCTCCATGGACTTTATAACAGACTTGCCTCCCAGCAAGGGGAAAACGGTGATCTGGGTGGTGGTAGATCTATTTTCCAAACAGGCCCATTTCATTCCTTGCGCCAGTGTCCCCAGTGCTTCACAGTTGGCTCGGATGTTCCTGGATCACGTGTTCCGACTGCACGGGCTGCCGGACAAGGTGATTTCCGATCGGGGCTCACAATTCGTGTCCCGGTTTTGGCAAGCTTTCCTGCGCCTGTTAGACATCGAGCAAGGGCTGAGCTCCGCTTACCACCCCCAGACGGACGGGCAGACCGAGCGGGTTAATCAAGTACTGGAGCAGTACTTGCGGTGTTTCGGTTCCTA
Source organism: Paroedura picta (assembly GCF_049243985.1). NCBI lineage: Eukaryota > Metazoa > Chordata > Lepidosauria > Squamata > Gekkonidae > Paroedura > Paroedura picta. The sequence goes on along the minus strand of NC_135371.1, from coordinate 163,711,236 downwards.
TCATCAAGACACCTGGGTGCCCCTGCTCCCCCTGGCCGAGTTCGCGTACAACAACGCAGACCACAGCAGCACGGAGATGTCGCCTTTTGCCGTCGTCTACGGGACAGACCTGAGACACTTCCCGGAGCTTGGAGAGGTCCCCGCCCGGGAATCGGCCGACCTTCGCGAGTGGGGGAAGCGTGCCGGGAGCTGCTGGAAGTCGCTGCAGGAGCAGCTCCACAAAGTCAAGGCAGCGCAGAAAGAGGACGCCGACCGGAAGAGACGACCAGCTGAGGAGATCCGACCGGGGGATCGAGTTTACCTTTCCACCCGGAACCTACGGTTGAATTTGCCCAGCAAGAAGCTAGGCCCTCGGTTTTTGGGGCCTTTCGAGGTCTTGGCCCCGATCAACGAAGTTTCGGTCAAGCTCAAGCTCCCCAAGAACCTCCGGCACATCCATCCCGTCTTTCACGTGAGCCTTCTAAAAAAAACTCCGGACGGTGACGTTTGGCACCCCGTGTTTTCCCCGCCAGCGCCCGAGGTCCTGCCGGGGGGGGAGCACCACGAGGTGGCGGATATCCTGGACTCTAGACTCCACAGGGGGAAGTTGCAGTACCTCGTGGAATGGAAGGACTTCGCTTTGGGGGACCGGGAATGGGTCTGGGCAGCGGACGTCCTTGCGCCCCGACTCACTGAACGTTTCCACAAGCGGTATCCTGGCCGTCCCGGGGGGTTGGAGAATGGACCTTTGGGGGGGCAGAATGTCGTGGTTCGGTCCTTGGTGGCTTGGGAACCGGACCGAACCCCGCCATCAGAGGCGCCCGCGATCACGGAGGTAGGGCATGGTGATCATAGGCAAGCCGGCAGCTGGGCGCCCCACCCGATCGTTGAGGTGGCAATGGCCGCTAAAGAACCTCAATGTCCCCCTCCACCTTTTGACAAGGGCCCGGAGATGGCCCTTTGTTCCAGGAAAATGGGCCATCAGGAACCCCGGAAAACCTCGCATATGTGCATGAGTCATGATTGTATCAGCATGTTCCCTCCGCAAGTACTGGGTGGGGCAATACAGCCTAAGGAGGTGGGTTTTGTATAAAAGGGAGCTTCCACCTGGAGTTCGGTGGAAGCTCTTACTCCATACCAGCGGACTCCACGTTGCTGAAATAAAGCTTGTTCCTGTTGTATCGTTCACCAGGCCTGGCGTGACGTTTTCTTCAAAAGGGGCACCCTGTTTTTTCAGTTAGCAAGCGGGTTCCCGACAGAACCACAGAATAATAGAGTTGGAAGGGACCTCATGGGTCATCTAGTCCAGGGGTAGTCAACCTGTGGTCCTCCAGATGTCCATGGACTACAATTCCCATGAACCCCTGCCACGTTTGTTGGCAGGGGCTCATAGGAATTGTAGTCCATGGACATCTGGAGGACCACAGGTTGACTACCCCTGTTCTAGTCCAAGCCCCTGCACTATGCAAGACTATTTCTTTCACCCAAATAGTAATTAACACGTGGAATTCACTGCCTCAGGAAATGGAGGCGGTCATAAGCATAGACAGCTTCAAGAAGGGGATGGATAAGCATATGGAGCAGAGGTCCATCAGTGGCTCCTCTGCAAGCTATGGATGGAACGCTCTGTCTGGGGCAGTGATGCTCTGTATTTTTGGTGCCTCGGGGGTCCAATATTGGAAGGGCTCTGGAGTTCTGGTCCTGCTGGTGGACTTCCGGGTGACTTCCGGGTGACACCTGGGTTTGGCCACCATGTGACATAGAGTGTTGGACTGGATGGGCCATTGGCCTGATCCAACATGGCTTCTCTTGTGTTCTTATGTTCTAATCTGGCATGCCGGGTTCGATTCTGCGCTCCCCCACATGCAGCCAGCTGGGTGACCTTGGGCTCGCCACGGCACTGATAAAACTGCTCTGACCCGGCAGTGATATCAGCGCTCTCTCAGCCTCACCCACCCCACAGGGTGTCTGTTGTGGGGAGAGGAATGGGAAGGCGACTGTAAGCCACTTTGAGCCTCCTTCGGGTAGGGAAAAGTGGCATATAAGAACCAACTCTTCTTCTTCTTCTTCTTCTTCTTCTTCTTCTTCTTCTTCTTCTTCTTCTTCTAAAGGTGAGAGGGGAAAGGCAAGGATTCGATATGGTGCGTGACTTCCTGTACAAAATCAGTAGTGACATCATCATGCCTTTTAGAGCTGTCGAGATATACCCCAACGCAATGATGACCCTCAAATTCTCCCGCTGCTACTTAGGGCAGGCAGGCACCCAAGCCTAGTCCTGAAGCAGGTGACTCTGTAAAAAAATAGGTTTCTTTAAAAGCGAAATCGCCAGGATACCCTGGAGGTGTCAGGAGCTAGGTTTAATGAGGAGGAGAACATACCCTATGCATGAAGTGCAACAAATAAAGAAACCTATAGCGGTACCTCTGGCTCCATCTGCTGGTTGGAACCCATGAACATCCCATCCCGTGCCTCTGTCCATCCTACACTCCAGGGGCCATTCAGCCCACCCTCACGCATACTTGGCACAGTTCACGTTCTGCTAGGCTAGGGTCTCCTATCAGCACGACTGTTTGCAGTCCCAGGATAAGCCTAGGAATCAATTACTTACGCTACGGTTTAGTTCTGGAATATGTGGTGGGGGGGTGCCCTAAAGGGCTGCCAAATCACTTCTAGAATGATTGAATCATAAAGTTGGAAGGGCCTCCTGGGTCATCTAGTCCAACCCCCTGCTCAATGCAGGACACTCAAAACCCTGTCGCATATCCACTGTCACCTGCCACCCCCTTGAGCCTTCACAGAATCAGCCTTTCTGTCAGATGGCCATCCAGCCTCTGCTTAAATATCTCCAAAGATGGAGAACCCACTACCTCCTAATGTGAACTGGATCTATTTGAATAAATATAAGTTTACCCCTTTTTTGCAATATACTTCTTAGGGGGTTTACTACATTCCATATCACACTTCTTGGACTGGGCAAACTCTGGTCTATTAACCAGAAATTCCAATACTAGCTCTGTCAGCTTTATGAAAATGTCCCCTAACCAATTTAGGCTAATCCCCGCAGCCATGCAACATCACCGCCATCCCGACCCCAGGTCTGAGCCAGATGTCGATCAAGCCTTTCATTGACCCACACAAAGGGAACACAGAAGCATTCGCATTCACTTTTTCACCGTGGGGGTCAAAGGGGCCTAACTCAGCAGAGGCCCATGTGGATGCAGAAGCGCCGGGCCTCCTCCCCATCCTATGGAGGCCCAGAAGGGACAAAAAATGCCCCACTTGATTCCACGGCACTTCCTAGTCCTGTGGGCTGATTGAGGCTTTTGCTTTTCTTTTTTTGCAGGAAGGTGGGATTGCATTTTCACGTTCTCTCTTCTGCAAATTGCTGAACGGGATCGATCCAGTTGGAGGACACAGTGCAATGCACTCAGGAGAGTCTCTGAAAAATTGCGAAGATCACAACCAGTGTACAGGATCAAATTAGAGCATCCGTGAAAATGCCTCCTTTCTTTTTTCCATTTAGTGGCACAAGACTAAAAAAGCTTCTCCCCCAAAACCTGAACCACAAGAATGTAAATGGAAAGCACTTGCTGGACGCTTCTGCACAACTGTACAACTGTACAACTGTACAACTGCACAACTGTAATTGGACAACAGCATAATTTAAAACAATAACCTTTGGATGTCCCCAACCTTTGGATGTCCCCAATTTAGAAAAGTGAATTTTTAAAATGGTAGCCGCAGAATAAATACACGGGAAGAAAAAGAATGGTGCATAAGGTGGGAACAGAATCAAAAAGTCAAAATTAAAGGATTACTGCTCAGAAAATCTGCATCAAGATGCGTGTACATGATGTGCTCCTGTTCACGGGTTCCAGGGAATGCATGTAGAATTCGTGTATAATGAACACTTGATTTTTTTTCTTTAGATGAGTGTCATTATGTCCAATTCATGTACAGATAAATGTATGATTGAAACTGCCCTAGTACTCATCCCCAGTTTCATTTATAAACGCACATTGGGTCTTTCTTACCAACACATATATCTTGCATGCACAGTAATATGTGAGCACTCAAGAAAGCCCAGTAGACCTGGGGATCCCCCATTTTAAAATTTTATCTCCAAGCATAAGAGATCAGTTCCCCTGGAGAAAAAGGCTGCTTAGAGGATGGACTCCATAGTATTAGACTCCACTGAGGTTCCTCCCTGCCCCAAATCCCACCCCCTCCAGGCTCCACCCCCAAAGTCTCCAGGTATTCCCCAACCCGGAGCTGGCAACCCCATCCAGACTACAGAGATCAGTTCCCCTGGAGAAAAAGGCTGTTTGGGGGGGGGGACTCCATAGCATTAGATGCCACTGAGGTCCCTCCCTGCCCCAAATCCTGCTCACTCCCAGCTCCTCCCCCAAAGTCTCCAGGTATTCCCCAAACCAGAGCTAGAAACCCCATCCAGACTACAGAGATCAGATCCCCTAGAGAAAAGAGCTGCTTTGGAGGGGGGACCATAGCATTAGATGCCACTGAGGTCCCTCCCTGCCCCAAATCCTGCCCACTCCCAGCTCCACCCCCACACCAGAGCTAGCAAACCCATCTAGACTACAGAGATCAGTTTCACTGGAGAAAATGGCTGCTTGGGAGGGGGGACTCCATAGCATTAGATTCCCCTGCGGCCCCTCCCTGCCCCAAACCCCACCCACTCCTGGCTCCACCCCTGAAGTCTCCAGGTATTCCCCAACCCAGGGATATCTGGCTTCACGGTTTTCTTGCCTATGGAGTTCAAGATGAAGCAACTTCGCGCTGCCTCCTCTCTGACCCGACCTTTGTGACTGCAAACGGCCTCTCGTGTAAGCAAAATACGTCACGTGTATTCCACCAATGTCTGCCTCTTCCAAAATAATCCAAAATCAGACCAGGAGCAGTAGATTTCACCTGTTTACATCCTCATCAGCTGTCGCATAAGCAATGCAAACAAAGAGAAGGCATCCAGGTTTGGGAATGCAGAGAGCAGCAGTCCTGGCAAGGTGCAGGCAGGACCACATAGAGGTCGTTTCTGCACATGGGTTATTCCGCATAGTTTTCACTGTCACTGTACGTACATGCGGGAGGGTTCGGTGTGGCAACAGAGCATTCCATTTTTCATGCAGTTTTTATATTGCAGCCTCCACCAGATGCCAGCCTCCCTCAATTCCCCCAAAGGGCTTGTATGCTTTTAGAAAAGGAAACCCGTAATTCTAATGCTATACCAAAACAAAATCTGGAGAAGTCTCCAGTGGTGTAGAGGAAGAAACGGCGGACACGGAGGGGGGAGTGAGGTAAGGAAAATGGCACTGATATGGGCAGGAACTCGGAAGATGCAAACCTTCCTATCTACGTGGCATGTAAATGAGCTTGAACTGCAGTCAAACCAGATTTTGGAAACAGAAACCACAGAAAATGGATGAGCAGAGTGTTGGGGTGAGCAACTCAGCATGATTGGACAAGGGCAGAGTGTGTGTGTGTGCGGTACAGCACTCTAAATGTGGATGGATGGAGGGAGGGAGGGAGGGAGGGATGGATGGAGGGAGGGATGGAGGGATGAATGGATGGATGGATGGATGGATGGAGGGAAGGAGGGAGGGAGGGATGAATGGATGGATGGATGGATGGAGGGAAGGAGGGAGGGAGGGAGGGAGGGAGGGAGGGAGGGAGGGAGGGATGAATGGATGGATGGATGGATGGATGGAGGGAGGGAGGGATGGAGGGATGAATGAATGGATGGATGGATGGAGGGAGGGAGGGAGGGAGGGAGGGAGGGAGGAATGGATGGATGGATGGATGGATGGATGATATGTCCAGATAAAAAATTATTTATTAAAAAAATTCTCTATAGGCAGGTTTCAGAGACCTCTTAGAATACAAAGATGAAGGGTAGAAGAGTTTTTAAGGTTTATGAGCTGCTGCTCTGGCAAAACTTACCTGTGGGTGAAACTTCACATTTCTTTACCAAATGGAATTATGATTTGAAATATGAGTCATCTAAGAGTTTGCGGAAATACATTTCGTCTCAGTCTTCGTGTTTTCCTATATCTCTCTATTACGTGGAAAATTTATTTAATTTATTTAAGAGGATTCACCAAATGTTAGCTGTTCCCAAGAAGCTTGCAAAGATGTATAATACCACTAGTGATTGTTGGTTTAGTCATCATCAGCTGGCACGATTTCTACATACTGGAAGAACTGAAAAAAGGACTACAGATTAGTGTGCCCCTAAACCCAGAAATCTTTTTTTTTTAATCATGTATCTAGTTTTCCTGTGAAATATCTGGAAATCCTTTTAAATCTCATTATGACTACGTAAATAAAGCATAATGCATGCTAAATACCAGGTATGCAGGAATGGCTAGATAAGGTTAAAGAGGTCCATATAACTTTGAAGTTTACTATATATTACAGACACTGGATGGTATCTTATAGATAGTGCCTTTCGTTAATAAATATTTTATGATCGAAGTAAATGCAGACATGCTTCCCTCAGGACTGAGCTTGTGTGGCAGCGAATCAACTTTCCTCCAGCAGATAAAGCTGCCTGTGTTGTATACTATTTATTCTGGAAATCTCAACTGTCAGCCTTGAACAACAAATTTCCCCTAACTGTAACCTCATGGCTCTGCCATGAGGTGAAATGAGGTAGTCACCCCAGTCAACAAATAATAGACACCATAAAAGCAGGAAGTGAAGGTCAATTATGTAATGTGTTAACAATAATTTTTATCAAAGGGACAACATTTGGATTTGCCTGAATCTTCTTCCTGTTTCCCCATTGCGGCCATTTGAGATGTATCCCATTAAAATAAATCATCAAGAACAATAATTGCTTGAGTCATCAAATCCTAATTGAGACAGTTTCCACTCACAGGGATCCGAACCTTGAACCTTTAGATGGAGGGGGAGAGAAAATTGGTGGAAGGAAGAGAATAATTTACGATATGTCGATGACACCACGTTATTGGCAAGAAATTGTGAAGACTTGAAAGGACTGCTGATGAAGGTTAAAGCAGAAAGCACCAAAGCAGAATTACAGCTGAATGTCAAGAAGACCAAAGTCATGACTACCGAGGAACTTCACAGATTTAAGGTTGATGATGAAGAAATTATAATTATTACAAATTTTCTATTCTTGGCTCACTCATTGATCAAAAGGAGGACTGTAAGGGCAGCCATGAAGGAGCTAGATAAGAATCCTAAGTGTAAGGATGTGTCGTTAGTCAGGGGTAGTCAACCTGTGGTCCTCCAGATGTTCATGGACTACAATTCCCAGGAGGTAGGGATGCTCATGGGAATTGTAGTCCATGAACATCTGGAGGACCACAGGTTGACTACCCCTGTCATTAGTGACCAAGATCAAGGTAATTCATACTATGCTATTCCCCATTGCTATCTGTTTATGCCCTCCACAGGGCTCTTCGCTCTGTGGGTACTAATCTTTTAGGGATCCTTGGCCTCAGAGAAGTATGCCTGGCCTCAACCTGGGCCAGTGCCTTTTCAGTCCTGGCCCCAACCTGGTGGAATGACCTCCAGGGAGAGCTGAGGGCTCTGATGGAGCTGTCAGAGTTCTGCAAGGCCTGCAAAATGGAGCTCTTCTGCAAGGTCTTAGGTTGAGGCTGTGTTGCTTATGATCCTTGGGGTCCCCTGGGGGGGGGGAGTTGGAGTATTTTCTTTCTGCTATCTGGAGGTTTATAATTTGAAAGGACTGGGGAGTTTATGGGATTTTTATGTAATCCACCTTGAGTCCTACCACGGAGGAAGGTGGATTATAAATGTTGTATGGGTGTGAAAGTTGGACAGTGAAGAAAACTGTGGTACTGGAGGACAGTTTTATGGGTATCACGAACCACCAAAAAGTGGGTTCTAGATCAAATCAAGGCTGAACTCTCCCTAGAAGCTAGAATGACTGAACTCAGAATGCTGTAGTTTGGTCACATCAAGAGAAGACAAGACTCACTGGAAACGGCAGCAATGGTAAGCAAGTTAAAGGTGGCAGGAAAAGCGATTGATCGACTCAATAAATTTAGCCATGGCCTTCAGTAGGCGAGACCTGAATAAGGCTGTTAATGATGATCCTAAATTTGCCATGTGTGGCTTGCACTGAACAGGAAACTAAAAGAACCAACAAAATGGCATCAAAAGTTTTGCCCTGAATGCCCGTAAAATAAAGATGGATTGGCATCAAAAATAAAGTCTCTCCTCCACATCAAAGATGCTCGTGCCATTTTCCTTGCTTTGATTCTTTACTTTGGAATGGACAGTGGACCAGAACTGGTTTATCCAAGTAGCACATGTAGCATTTGCTACAGGCCCCATGTTTCCAGGGGCCCCATAGCGTTATAGGTTAGGGGGGCCTTCACACTGTGCTTGTTCAAGGTTCTTCACACTTGTGTGGCTTGTGGAGGGTAAGAATGAAAAAAGGGTGATACTCATGCTCTGTTAGACCGTTTATGCACTGGGAACTTCACTGCCCCATCCCCCTGTCAGGAGCACAGACCGGGGGTGGATGAGGTGCACCAAGCCAAATGCTCCCCTATGTAGGTGCAGGAAGAGGTGGGGCAACCTGCCACGATTAAAACTCCAGCCTGCAGCCCAGCATGAAACCTCCAGTGCATAAACGGTCTTAGTGAGCCCTCATTGAGTATACATACGGACCACAATATTGGGGCACTGCGCTTGTGCATCCCACCAAGATTTGAGAAATGTTTTCAGCAAAGTGAAGATGCCAGTTGCTTCCCAAGTTCCAACTATCCCTGGGAGGGAACACCCCACAGTTAACTTGTGCAGCACAAATAACACTGCCAGTTGTGCTCTGCTAAGGCTCCACAAATCCTTAAATGGGCTCTGTCGCTACAGGCCCTACAAATCCTTAAACCGGGCCTGCTATGGACTCCCAGTAGGATGCACCATATCAGCACCCTAGCAGGGCACTAGAGGGGCTCATGTTACAAGGCTCAGCCTCATGATTTGGTATCATCCCTTCTCCATTTGGTATCATCTGGTTCCCACTCCAGGCTAGGGAGGCATATGCAGGATGTGGGCACGGGACTTGCCAAGATCCCCCTTTGGGGAAGGACGGTAGGGAATGGGCCATCATCCGCCACGTCATCCTTCAAGTAGCTTTGCAGGATATGGCCTAGGTAGGTACTTTGGATACCGCTTCACTATCTCTTGGTGACAAATTTAGCTGTCCTTCAGTATGGTTACTTAGGTCTCAGCCCTCTCTGACCGATGCTTATCCAATCCATTTCTCGAGGGATCGTTTCAAGCTTCCGGTACATTTATACCCCTTCCCAACCATCCCTGTAGGCACAGGAATAATTTTTGGAGCAACAAAATTTGGGTCAGGGTAGGGCTCACGACAGCCAACTCTTATCCGGGCCAGGATTTGCTAGCGTTTCTGAAGTGTGAATGGAGCAGTGCAGTGGCCACCGAACATTGAGACATAGACTGTCACCGGGGCGCCATTTCTCACGCTCCATATGACAGCCCCCAGGCACATATCTACTTTGCACTGGTAGTTTTTATGGTGCTTCTGCCAACATCAATAACTGCCAAGGTCCAAGTCACTGCTTTGTCGGACACCCGACTGTAATCTTTATAACCTTTCCACCGTTGTCCTATGAAGGGCTAATTTTTAATTCCTCTATCAAGGATATTGCTCAACCTCTCCATCAAGGTCATCATTATCCCCCTCCCTGGGGAGCTGATTGTTTACTAGTTCGATCTTCGAGGGGAGGGGGCCGTGGCTCTGGAAGAGCTTCTGCTCTGCATGCAGAAGGTCCCGGGTTGAATCCCAGGCATCTCCGGTCGAAGGATTTGGCAACAGGGGATGTGCAAGGCTTCCACCTGAGACCCTGGAGAGCCACTGCCAGTCTGAGCAGACAATGTGGATGGAACTTGATGGACCAAGGGCCTGATTTAGTACAAGGCTGGTCCATGTCTGTTCTGGAGGGACTGGAGTTCCACGGTACCTATCAGGCTTTAGCATAGGAAGGGCCAGGTGTTTGTTTTGCATGCCTCCAACAAGAAGGATCTCAGGAAACAGATGTTGGGAAAGTCTCTCTTTTATTTCACTGCTTAAGATGCTAGGGGAGGGAAGGCAACATGGTCCAACCTGATCTGATCTCATTAGCTCGCAGAAGCTGAGCAAAGTCAGTATTTTTATTATTTTTTTTTATTATTATTATTAATTTATTTATATTTAAATGTGTATACCGCCCCTCACGACAAATTGTCTCAGGGCGGATCACAATATAAAACCAATGAAATACAGTCAACCCCCATAAAACCCCTCAATTATACAGTAAAATAGAAATAGGAGCCAAAAGACAGGTGGTGGCATAATCTCTCCCAAACTAATAACTGTTCCAGCCAGGACAGCGTGGATGATCCTATAATCCTGTGCATCCAGGGGGCGGATCATACACGTGGGAAGGGATCCACAGATGCCATCTCCGGTCACCCCCCCTGGCCTCAACCAAACGCATGGTAGAAGAGCTCCATCTTGCAGGCCCTGCAGAACCCAGCAAGCTCCGTCAGGGCCCTTAGCTCTTCCGGGAGCTCATCCCACCAGGTTGGGGCCACGGCTAAAAAGGCTCTGGCCCTGGTTGAGGCCAAGCAAATGTCCCGGGGGCCATTTGCCCATTATTATTAATTTTAATAATTATTAATTTAATAATAATACAATTAATGATAATTTGATGATGATGATTTGCATCTCACCCCTCCCCCTGGATGGGCTCAGGGCAGTGTACATAAAACAACCAACAATAAAAGATCACTGTCATCAACATCAATAAAGCCATCATAAAAACCATAACCACAGTAATTACCCTCCATCCCCCCTACATGTCTCTCTCCATCTTCAGGCTGATCCTTTGTCTGTGGGTCCCCATTGCGAGGGAAATAACTCAGAAGATATCAAGTAAATACAGTGCAAGAATCAGTCTGAGAGCTTTGCCACTAAAAGTTATTTTCAAAGGGACTGTAAGACAGTGGTCCCCAACCTTTTTATCACCGGGGACCGGTCAACGCTTGACAATTTTACTGAGGCCCGGTGGAGGGGGTAGTCTTTTGCTGAGGGACATCGCTGCTGGTGCCTGAGCCCCTGCTCCACTTGCTTTCCCGCTGGCGCCCCTGACTTCCCATTGCCCGCTGGGGGGCGCTGCCAGCAGTAGCTGTGCAGTGCCGCGCCAAGGGGGAGCCCCAACCATGGCAGCCACTGGAGAGCACCAAAGGTGAGCCAGCGGCAGAGTGGAAGAGCAGCCCCTGAGGCAGCAGCCAGAGAGGACAAGGAGGAGCCGCGGCCCGGTACCGACTGATCCACGGACCGGCACCGGTCCCCGGAACGGGGGTTGGGGACTACTGCTGTAAGAAATAAGATTTTTTGCACGTCCGAGATCTGGTCAGTGCTGAGAGAAAAACAAATATGTTGTGGAGTATTTACCTACAGGTCTACCGAAACATGGCACAGAAATCTTCTTTCATGCAACAACTGCAGCAAGGATATTCATTGCTTCCACCTGGAAGCAGCAGCAAGCGCTACATATAGAGCAGTGGTCCCCAACCTGCGGGCCGCGGCCCGGCGCCGGGCCGCAAAGGCCATGACGCCGGGCCGCGGCTCCCTCTCCCCGCCCCTCCCCCCCCCCGCAGTAAAAAACTTCCCAGGCCGCAAGCTTGCGGCCCGGGAAGCTACTTACTGCGGGAGGGCGGGGAGAGGGAATCAGGGCCGGGCCGCGCCCGCGCGGCCCGCGGGTGCGGCCCGATCCACGGGTGCGGCTCGCGGGCGCGGCCGGGCGCGGCTGGCGGGCGCGGCCCGATTCGCGGGCGCGGCCCGCGGGCGCGGCCGGGCGCGGCTCGCGGGCGCGGCTCGATTCGCGGGTGCGGCCCGTGGGCGCGGCCCGCGGGCGCGGCTCGTGGGCGTGGCCCGCGCGGTCCCTGCGGGCGCGGCCCGATGCCCTGCCGGTCCCCAGCCTAATAAAGGTTGGGGACCACTGATATAGAGTCTTGGAGCACCAAACTCAGAGAACTAGCTGTTATGGTCATGAAAGTCATGAATTTGGTTATTCATCGACCACCTAAAGACTTTCAAAAACACTGGGAGGAATATTTGACTATTTGGAGGAGATCAGGGCCCTGACGGAGCTAAAACGGTTCTGCAGGGCCTGCATATAAGAACCAACCCTTCTTGTTCTTGTTCTTGTTCTTGTTCGTGTTCTTCTTCTTCTTCTTCTTCTTCTTCTTCTTCTTCTTCTTCTTCTTCGAATCATAGAGTTGGAAGGGGCCATACAGGCCATCTAGTCCAACCCCCTGCTCAATGCAGGTTCAGCCCAAAGCATCCATTCTTCTTCTTCCTCTTCTTTGTTCCCAACCTGAACCTATTCCTCCTCCCCCTCCCCCTTGCTGCCTCATCTCACCAGGCACAGGGTTACCAGCTCTCGTTTGAGAAAACCCTGGAGATCTGGGGGTAGAGAACAAAGAGGGTAGGGTTTGGGGAGGGACTTTGGTTGGGGGACAACGCTTTGGTTGGGAGCCCACCCTCTAAAGTAGCCATTTTCCCCAGGGGAAGGGATCTCTGTCATATGGAGATACCAGAAAGTGAGGAGGGCAGGCAGCCCAATTTGTTGGGCTGCCCTTGCTCATCACCATCCCCTTATAAAGGTAAAGGTAAAGGTATCCTCAGTGCAAGCACCGAGTCATGTCTGACCCTTGGGGTGACGCCCTCCAGCGTTTTCATGGCAGACTCAATACGGGTGGTTTGCCAGTGCCTTCCCCAGTCATTACCGTTTACCCCCCAGCAGCAAGCTGGGTACTCATTTTACCGACCTCGGAAGGATGGAAGGCTGAGTCAACCTCGAGCCAGCTGCTGGGATCGAACTCCCAACCTCATGGACAGACAGCTTCAGACAGCATTTCTGCCGCTTACCACTCTGCGCCACAAGAGGCTCTCATCCCCTTATATGGACCCCTAAATTAAAAAGAAATACCTAGTATTTGTGTGCATGCAACATACACTTAAAAACTGGGTACAAGGAAAGAAGGTTGGGTTTTATATCTCGCTTTTTACCACCTGAAAGGATCTCAGTGTGGCTTACAATCACCTCCTCTTCCTCTCCCCACAACAGACACAATATATATTCAATACGATAAACCTTTATTGGCATATATACAACAGACACCTTGTGATGTAGGTGGGGCTGAGAGAGCTCTGAGAGAACTATGTCTGGCCCGAGGTCACTCCACTGGCTGCAGGTAGAGGAGTGGGGAATCAAACCCAGCCCTCCAGATTAGAGGCAGCTGCCCTTCACCTTTACACCACACTGGTAAACACGTACCTTTGTGCAGAACTTCAGAACGGTGAGGAATGATGTGCATGAAAACACTGCCGAAATACAGTTCATTTTGCAGAGGGAAATTCTTCCAGAAGATGCATCTGTACATTTGCCTTGGCGACCGCGAAGAAAAAATGTTATTTGTCCCATCCTGTGCATAATCACAATGGGGCAGAATTACCCGTTCCAAGTCAAATGGCAACGACGGGGAAATTCGATAGCGTTGCTAGCTAAGGTCTCATATGGCCAGTAATTGAGGGAATGCCGTATAGATTAAATTGTCTAAAAGCGCAGGCAAATACCACCGGGGACCAGGGGAGATATAATTATCTCTGGATGATGGTCAAAACATCTTGTCGTGTGTTCTTAAAAGTACTGGAAATCCCTGCATGTCACAGCACCTGCCATGGCTGGAAATCTATTTGGTTGTGATGGACAAGAAGATTAGATGAAGCCCAGCATGGCCGCTGGGTGGCAGTAGTATTGCAAGAAATTGCACTTCTCTAGGTAGCATCTGGTCCCTTTAAAGTGACCTGAGAGCAGCTCCAGCATCGAGGTAGCAGGAGTCTTCCAACCGTACAAAGAAAACTATGTAGGAAAGGAGCTCCCAATGGCGAAAGTGCTATGAGATCCTATTTAGAGCAGTTGGGGGATACCATCTCAGGGGTGGCCAAACTGTGGCTCTCCAGATGTCCATGGACTACAATTCCCATGACCCCCTGTTGGTGCTGGCAGGGGCTCATGGGAATTGTAGTCCATGGACATCTGGAGAGCCACATTTTGGCCACCCATGAGCTGTGCCAGGGATAGTCAACCTGTGGTCCTCCAGATGTCCATGGACTACAATTCCTATGAGCCCCTGCCAGCGTTTGCTGGCAGGGGCTCATGGGAATTGTAGTCCATGGACATCTGGAGGACCACAGGTTGACTTCCCCTGAGCTATGCCATAGACTTGCCTGCTGTGTGGATCTAGCAAATGGAACTAGAACCATACAGGCGACAGACAGCTATAGCACGAAGCAGATTGTCTAGGCTGCATGAATTCTAGAACACAGCTCAGGTTCTACGTTAGCAATTCATGTTATAGGTCAGTTTTGATTAGTTGGGGTTGCCAGCCTCCCAGTAGTCAAGAACGTAGACCTGTCGGTCCCACAAAGATGTGAACAATGTGAACAAAGAAGTAGGATGCGAATACTGCGGTACAAGGAAGTTCCTCGAATCATCAAGAAGTCTTGAATGTTCTTTACATAAATAGGAGCACAGCCAGAACAAGGTCCGTAGTTTACTCTCGTTTTCACGACCAATAGCTTTAGTTAGGTGCTGTGCTCCTGGACACATAGTCCATGTCATGCCAAGTATCTCAGACTTCCCCAAAAGAATCCCACCTTCAACATACCTCAAGTAGTCATTTCATTCATATTTTTCACATAGAACAATGATCCTATAATACAAAAAAGGTCAGAGTCAACAGCACAAAGGTACCTCTTCCCTTTTTTTAGGAAGGGGGGAAGGAAGGGGATCTTATTATTGTGCCGCCATGTTGTGATGGTTTTTAAGTCTTTTAATGGGAGTTTTAATGGGGTTTTAAGACACTGTAACCCGCCACGAGCCATTTGGGAGTGGCGGGAAATAAATCGAAATAATAATAATAATAATAGTAATAGTGATAATAATAATAATAATACAGGAAAATGAAACAATAAAAAATAATCAGTTTAGCCATGTATGTACCTTCAATATTTATTTGGCCATGGTACGTTGCTAGCCCTTTGAGACCCTTTTCAGAGAGTTTGATAGAATAGATGAGGTTCTCCATTTTACATCTGAGCCAGTGGCCAAATACATACTTGAGATATGTTTAAGGAATTCTTTTTCAGAAAACCTGAGTGTAGTCTGCACAGGGCTTTTTACCCACTCCCAGATCCACTAAATCCCTGCAGTCTACACTGAAGTTGATTTCCATTTTGATTTGGAGCGCTTTAAATTTCCCTTTGCAATATGCATGATTGTTTCGTGGTGAATCTACCTTTCCTCCACTCCTTGAGTGGATATAAGCCTCGATATTTCAAAAACCGGCATGAGTAAATGAGCAGATTTGTGCTTTTTGCGAATTAACTCACTGCTCAAAGCAGTCTTCCCTGATTGGCCAGGGTGTCAGTTCAAAGACATCCTGGATCCCAGTTGCAAGGCTTGTCTTAAAGTGACTGCGCTCCAGAAGCCCTAACTTCTCTCAGCAGAGATTTGCCTCTTGTTATTTCCCTTTCCCCTGCTGTCTCCAATCCTTCCCCCCCCCCCCGTCAAGAAAAGAAAGAGGCTCCTGCTGCACTTGGCTCCCCTCCCCATTCTGAGCTTCCCCAATCAACTGCAGAACACTTTTTGTTTCAATTGGGGGGGAGGGGATAGAGGAAGACCTGAGTTCAAACCGATCTGAGTTCAAACCGATCTGAATTCAGCAGGATCCACAACAGAAAAAACAAAGTAAACGAAGAAGCAGCCCTGGTCTCAGCCCTGGTCTCAGACCAGCCTTTTATTCAAGGCTTCAGGGCATTTTCTGTTCCTGCAATGAACACATATACAAAGGGTGGTGTAGCAATCTGTATAGAATCATAGAATCATAGAGTTGGAAGGGGCCATACAGGCCATCTAGTTCAACCCCCTGCTCAGCGCAGGATCAGCCCTAAGCATCCTAAAGCATCCATCACAGTGGACAGAACCAACCACCTAAGGGATCTGTGCTCCGGAACGTTACCAGGAATCCCCATCTGAAACCTTGGAGCTGTTACGATCCCAATAACCAAAATCGCATATCGTTCTCTGCAGGGGCTTTAATGCTAGAGTCGGGTCAGGAGAAGTAGGGTCAAGAGATGGTTTGGATGTTCTCACTGCCATCACCCAAGTTCTAGAACGCCCCACGAAGGATGTAGCAGGAAATAAGTTTGGTCTTAAATTCTGGGAAATGACTTCTTTCGCCAATTTCGTTATTTTGCGCTGTGCCAATTATGATACCTCTGGCTGCAAGGGACCTGTGCCCTTCCGGAATCTGTACCCTGGCGCTGTTTTTTCCACACAGCCACAGACGTCATGGGCCCATGTAGGAGAATCCAGGCGTGCCGTTATCCTTCGTGTTAACAGTCCGGCATGCTGTTATGCTTCTCGTTAGCGCATGGGTTGGGTGTGAGGTTGGCTTTCTGGGAAACGTTCCATCGATTGGGGGCTTATGCAATGTGGACAATGGCTCTCAAAATACTGTACTGACCTCTGGCCTAGATTCCCTTAGGTGCTCTTTGGAACGGGGGAAACTAGAGAGATGCTTTGGGGCTTGAGGCCATTCCGCTGTAGACAGCCCGTCCTCCTGGTCCCTGCGGACCCCCAAATGTTATTTTTGAAACGTAGCAGGATTCTAGATCTACCTGTTGAGCGGAGAAGCCTCAAAGGGTGAATGCAATGGGGACTTTCTAAAAGTGTTGGCGCCGAGGCGGGTGTTTGTCCAGCTATCATGTCCTGTATCAACAGGGGCATCACATCAAAATCACAAGATGTCACAGGCCCATTGTATACGGCACTGGTCAGAGCACACCTGGAGTACTGTGTGCAGTTCTGGAGGCCTCACTTCAAGAAGGACGTAGATAACATTGAAAGGGTACAGAGGAGAGCGACGAAGATGATCTGGGGCCAAGGGACCAAGCCCTATGAAGATAGGCTGAGGGACTTGGGAATGTTCAGCCTGGAGAAAAGGAGGTTGAGAGGGGACATGATAGCCCTCTTTAAGTATTTGAAAGGTTGTCACTTGGAGGAGGGCAGGATGCTGTTTCCGTTGGCTGCAGAGGAGAGGACACGCAGTAATTGTACAAGTACAACGATATAGGCTAGATATCAGGAAAAATATTTCTCAGTCAGAGTAGTTCAGCAGTGGAATAGGCTGCCTAAGGAGGTGGTGAGCTCCCCCTCACTGGCAGTCTTCAAGCAAAGGTTGGATACACACTTCTCTTGGATGCTTTAGGATGCTTTGGGCTGATCCTGCGTTGAGCAGGGGATTGGACTAGATGGCCTGTATGGCCCCTTCCAACTCTATGATTCTATGATTCTATAATCCTCTGGCTCAGAAACTATGCTTCCTAATTTTAATCACACAAAGGCCAGCCATGGCTATCCACTGCTGATCAGCAAGGCCTCCAAGGGCAAGCAGAATTTTCCAGAACTGGCCTCATCCAGAGGCAGGGAATGAATAACACATCAAGACCCCAAGTGATAGATCCCAACTGACACATGACGAAAGCTGCCACTGTCCAAGCTGCATGTAGCGTCAGGAATTTAGGGTTGTGTGCTTCGGTCGCCAAAGTACCTGTTCGAGCCTGAAGCGGGCAGCAATGCAGCGCAGGGGAGAGGGAGAGGGGCGCCGCTGATGTGCCAATCAGTGCATGCACCCTGTGTGTGGGTGCAGGGTTGCGCATCACCATCAGCGCCGCCCCTCTTTCCCACACTGAGGCACTGGCTGCTTCGGACTCAAACAGCCACTTTGGCAGCCAAAACACACAACCCTAGTCAGAATATTCTGGTCCCGTTTCATAGAATCATAGAGTTGGAAGGGGCCATACAGGCCATCTAGTCATGTCCTATAAACACGTGAAGGTACCTTATGACTGGATCAATCCATTGGTTTATCAAGGCCAATTTTTCCTTCTCTAACTGGAAGCTACTTTCTGGGGACTTGGGGTCTTTCATGTCTCCTATTATTGCTGGATTCTTTGAAATTCAGATGATGGGGATAGAATCACAGAATCATAGAGTTGAAAGGGGCCAGACAGGCCATCTCGTCCCACCCCTGCTCAATGCAGGATAGGCCTCAAGAATCCAGGAGAAGTATCTGTCCAGCTGCTGCTTAGAATCATAGAATCTCAGAGTTGGGAGGGGCCAGACAGGCCACCTAGTCCAACCCTTGCTCAATGCAGGATCAACCCAAAGCATCCAGGAGAAGTCTCTGTCCAGCTGCTGCTTGGAATCATAGAGTTGGGAGGGGCCAGACAGGCCATCTAGTCCACCCCCTGCTCAATGCAGGATCAGCCTAAAGCATCCATGATAAATACCTGACCAGACGCTGCTTAAAGACCGCAGTTGTGCTTTTTTTCTTCAAGATTTCCTCTTTCTGTTGAGATGCATTTCGCCATACGCTTGTCCGCCTTTGCCTAAGAACTCCCAGCATGCCTTTCTTTCTGGGGGGAGGGGTTTGCACAGGCATGGTGATGCAATAGCGCAATGAAATTGACATCCCCGTGTCGGGGACCCGCTTGCTAACTGAAAAAACAGGGTGCCCCTTTGAAGAAAATGTCACGCCAGGCCTGGTGAACGATACAACAGGAACAAGCTTTATTTCAGCAACGTGGAGTCCGCTGGTATGGAGTAAGAGCTTCCACTGAACTCCAGGTGGAAGCTCCCTTTTATACAAAACCCACCTCCTTAGGCTGTATTGCCCCACCCAGTACTTGCGGAGGGAACATGCTGATACAATCATGACTCATGCACATATGCGAGGTTTTCCGGGGTTCCTGATGGCCCATTTTCCTGGAACAAAGGGCCATCTCCGGGCCCTTGTCAAAAGGTGGAGGGGGACATTGAGGTTCTTTAGCGGCCATTGCCACCTCAACGATCGGGTGGGGCGCCCAGCTGCCGGCTTGCCTATGATCACCATGCCCTACCTCCGTGATCGCGGGCGCCTCTGATGTCGGGGTTCGGTCCGGTTCCCAAGCCACCAAGGACCGAACCACGACATTCTGCCCCCCCAAAGGTCCATTCTCCAACCCCCCGGGACGGCCAGGATACCGCTTGTGGAAACGTTCAGTGAGTCGGGGCGCAAGGACGTCCGCTGCCCAGACCCATTCCCGGTCCCCCAAAGCGAAGTCCTTCCATTCCACGAGGTACTGCAACTTCCCCCTGTGGAGTCTAGAGTCCAGGATATCCGCCACCTCGTGGTGCTCCCCCCCCGGCAGGACCTCGGGCGCTGGCGGGGAAACCACGGGGTGCCAAACGTCACCGTCCGGAGTTTTTTTTAGAAGGCTCACGTGAAAGACGGGATGGATGTGCCGGAGGTTCTTGGGGAGCTTGAGCTTGACCGAAACTTCGTTGATCGGGGCCAAGACCTCGAAAGGCCCCAAAAACCGAGGGCCTAGCTTCTTGCTGGGCAAATTCAACCGTAGGTTCCGGGTGGAAAGGTAAACTCGATCCCCCGGTCGGATCTCTTCAGCTGGTCGTCTCTTCCGGTCGGCGTCCTCTTTCTGCGCTGCCTTGACTTTGTGGAGCTGCTCCTGCAGCGACTTCCAGCAGCTCCCGGCACGCTTCCCCCACTCGCGAAGGTCGGCCGATTCCCGGGCGGGGACCTCTCCAAGCTCCGGGAAGTGTCTCAGGTCTGTCCCGTAGACGACGGCAAAAGGCGACATCTCCGTGCTGCTGTGGTCTGCGTTGTTGTACGCGAACTCGGCCAGGGGGAGCAGGGGCACCCAGGTGTCTTGATGATAGGAACCGAAACACCGCAAGTACTGCTCCAGTACTTGATTAACCCGCTCGGTCTGCCCGTCCGTCTGGGGGTGGTAAGCGGAGCTCAGCCCTTGCTCGATGTCTAACAGGCGCAGGAAAGCTTGCCAAAACCGGGACACGAATTGTGAGCCCCGATCGGAAATCACCTTGTCCGGCAGCCCGTGCAGTCGGAACACGTGATCCAGGAACATCCGAGCCAATTGTGAAGCACTGGGGACACTGGCGCAAGGAATGAAATGGGCCTGTTTGGAAAATAGATCTACCACCACCCAGATCACCGTTTTCCCCTTGCTGGGAGGCAAGTCTGTTATAAAGTCCATGGAGATCACTGACCACGGCCGGGTCGGGACCTCGAGCGGGTGCAGCAGACCTTTCGGCTTGCCAACCCCCGGCTTGCAGGTCAGGCAGACAGGACAACCACTGACGTAAGCTTTTGTGTCCCGCCGCAGACTGGGCCACCAAAACCGCCGCCGGGCCAACTTCCAGGATTTTACGAAACCGAAGTGCCCGGCGGTCTTAGCATCGTGGCAGAGGCTGAGGGCTTCCCGTCGTAGCCCTTCCGGGACGTAGACAGCCTCCCCCCTCCGCCAGAGACCGGAGTCCAAAATCAAAGAGTCCCGGAGCTCAGCCAGCTCCTCGTCTGTCCCGTAGGCTGCCACTAGGCGGTCTCGGAGCGGGGCGGTCGCCGGGTCGGGCTCCCATTCCTCCCTGGCCCGACGCCTAGTGACGACCCCCCGTCCCAGCTGCTCCTCACCAAACACGGACCTGGTGCAGGGAGCGTACCCCTCCCCATAATGCGGCAGACGGGAGAGGGCGTCCACGAGGAAATTCTCTTTGCCGGGGATGTGACCAAGCTTGAAATTGTACCGCGAAAAGAACTCCGCCCACCTCATCTGCTTGGCGTTCAGGGATCGCGGTTGCCGGAGCGCCTCCAGATTCTTGTGATCTGTCCAGACCTCGAACGGCTCCTCTGTTTCCTCCAGCCAATGCCGCCATTCGGGGAGGGCGAACTTAATCGCAAACGCCTCCTTCTCCCAGGTAGACCAGTTCCGCTCCGTTTCGGCGAATTTTCGTGAGAGGTAGGCCGCCGGCCTCAGCTGTCCCGCCTTGTCTCGCTGCAGGAGAACCGCCCCGGCTGCTGCGTCGCTGGCGTCGACTTGTACCACCATCGGCTGGGTTGGGTCGACGTGCAGTAGCGTGGGCTCAGACGCGAAAGCTTGCTTGAGGGCCAGGAACGCTGCCTCCGATTTCTCATTCCAGCCGAGCGCTGCGCTGGGCCGCGTGGCACGAGGACCTCTCCCCTTGGTACCTAGCAAGTCCGTGAGGGGAGCCACTACGGAGGAGTATCTGGGGATGAAGCCTCTAAAAAAGTTAGCAAACCCCAGGAAGCTTTGTAGCTGTTTCCGGGTGCGGGGCCTTTCCCAGGCCAGCACCGCCTGCACCTTCTCGGGGTCCATAGCTATGCCCTGGGCTGAGATGCGGTAGCCCAAATAGTCCAGGGAGGGACGGTGGAATTCGCACTTAGCCAGCTTCACGTATAGGTGGTTTGCCAGCAGGCGCTTTAACACCTCCCTCACCAGGGTCACGTGCTCTTGGGGATCTTGGCTGTAGATCAGGACGTCATCCAAATAAACAACCACCCCCTGAAACAGAAGGTCCTGCAACACCTCATTAATTAGACTCATGAAAACCCCAGGTGCCCCGCTTAAACCGAACGGCATCACTATAATTTCGAATTGTCCCAATTGACAGTTAAACGCTGTTTTCCACTCATCCCCCTCCCGGATGCGTACCCGGTAGTACGCCTCCCTTAGGTCCAGCTTAGTGAACAGAGTCCCTTTGCCCAGCCGGGCCAGCAAATCCGGGATCAGCGGGAGGGGGTAAGCGTTCCCCGCTGCGATGGCGTTGAGGCCCCGGTAGTCCTGGCACAGCCGTCGGGACCCATCCTTTTTCCGGACGAACAAGACTGGAGCTCCCATGGGACTGGAAGCGGGCCGGATGAAACCTCGGGCCAGATTTTTACCCAAAAACTCCCGGAGGTCCTTGAGCTCACCCTCACTCATCTTGTAGATGCGCCCTTTGGGTAGTACCGCCCCCTCTGGGATGTTGATAGCGCAGTCCGTGCGGCGGTGTGGGGGTAGCTCGTCCGCTTCCCGCTCGCTGAAAACGGCTGCGAGGTCTCGGTACTCTGGCGGGACCTCGGGCTCTGGTATCTCCTGCTGCGCCGCCGCCATTCCCCTGGGACGCGCCGCCGTCCTCTTGTGGCTGGAATTCTCGTGGGGGACCCGATGCCGTGCACCCACCGTCAAGTCGAACTTCAGGGTCCCCGCCCGCCAGTCCACCACGGGGTTGTGTTCCTTCAGCCAATCCAGGCCCAACACCGCCCGATATCCCGCTACGGGGACCTGGATCAGCCACCGCAGCTCTTGGTGGTCCCCTATGTGGATGGCGATAGGACCCACCTCCTCCCCGAAAGGTCCCCCCTGAATCGGGCTGCCGTCCATCTGGACGAAAACCAGGGGAACCTTCCGAATGCGCTTCGGTAGCCCCAAAGCCCGGGCTATCTGGGGGTGGACCATGCTGTGGTCGCATCCAGAGTCCAAAAGAGCCTCCCCCACCCAACTTAGTCCGTTCTCCGGGTTCCGGAGCTCTAAAATTACCACGTTCGGAGGTCGCGCCTCATGCTGTAGGGGTTTTCCCTCGCACCGCGGGACCTGCTGCCCGGCGCCGTCTACAGCAGGTCCTGGCCGTTTCCCGTCGCCTGGGCGCTTCCCGGTTCGTTGCGGAGGTCCTCCGCCCAGCGTGCCTGCTGGGGGCGTGTCGCACCTCCCCCCTGGGAGAGCCCGCGGTCCTCCCCCCCTTGCCGTTGGCACGCTGCTGCGAAATGTCCTGACCCCCCGCATTTCAGGCACAGACCTTCCCGGCGTCTCCTTTCCCGCTCGGGGTTCGGGGGTCGTTTGGGGCGAGAGTTGTCGGGGCCCGGTCTCGGCGCCTCGGCTGACCCGCCTTTGGCCTCCCGGGGGGGTGCGGCGGCCCAACCCAGGCTGGCTTCCAGCTTGGCGACCACAAAACACCACCCCTCCAGTGTAGACAGATCTTCTTCCGTCCCCTTGATCACGGCCCATTCCCTGAGCTTCGGGTTAAGGCCCTCCCGGAAGTACTCGATTTGGGTCTCCTCGTTCCAGGAGAACACCTTGCCTGCTTCCCTCCGGAAAATGTCTATATAGTCCATAACCCCCCTAGTACCCTGTCGAAGTCCCTTGATCCGACTCTTTGCCTTGTCCTCAGCCTGGGGGTCCTGGAATCGTCGGCGGAGCGCGACCACGAAGTCCTGCAGGTCCCGAGTTGCCGGGTCGCCGCGCTCGGCCAACCCTAGGTACCACTGACCCGCCTTGCCCTGGAGACACGAGGCCACCCCCCAGACCAAGTCCTCGGAGTCCTCATACCGGTCTCCATACCTCCGGGCATGCGTCAGCGCGTGGAGGAGGAACTGCGGGAGGTCGTCCGGCGTCCCGTCGAAACGCGCCTTAAGCTCTGGGGGGGAACGTTTTGGAGAGTAGTCCGACCCCCTCCGGATCCGGGATTCTCGGCGTCCGCCGTCTCGTCCTGCTCCGCTCCACCGGCTACCAACTTGCCCAATGACGCCGTGCCGCTCCCTGCCTTGCACGTCGCTCCTGCGTTGGTCCGGCTCTCGCCGCCCCGTCGGCTCACCCGCTCCCCCGAGATCCTCTGCTGTCTCGCCTCTCCGCTGGCCGTCTCGCCTACTCGGGACTGAAAACTGCTCCGGGTCGGGGTCCGGGGCCCGCTCACCAGTGCCGGGCTCGTCCTCGTCGCTGGAGACGTCCTCACTCGACGCGATCCCCTCCGCCGTTGTATTACCAGTCCCTCCGGGCCCGGCCCGAGCTTGCTCACGGGCTTCAGCTGCCTGCAAGCGCCTGGCCAAGTCCGCCATGGCCCGCCGCAGGTCCTCTAGGGATTCCTCAGGTCCTACCGGGCGAAGCGCCTGCCTCAGCTGGGTGTCCCAGGTTGGGGCCAACCCCCCAGACCTCGGCGCGCTCCCCGCCGTGCTTGGGAACCCCATGGCCCGGCGCCTTCCCTTGGCCGCCGCTGCCGAGGGTCTCGGGGTCCCGGACAGCTGCTCCTGGCCCCCCGATTTTCGGAGGAAATCTCCCGGGGACATTAAACTCATGTTCCCGGGGTTCGTGGGGGTCGAGACCGCCCCGTTG
Organism: Paroedura picta; assembly: GCF_049243985.1. Taxonomy (NCBI): domain Eukaryota; kingdom Metazoa; phylum Chordata; class Lepidosauria; order Squamata; family Gekkonidae; genus Paroedura; species Paroedura picta. The sequence goes on along the minus strand of NC_135371.1, from coordinate 163,687,145 downwards.
CTTGAAAACGCCATCTCTGGATCCGTCCCGATAAGCGCTCGGATGCGATGCCGACCCTGGAGTTCGGTGGGAAGCTCTTACGATGTCGGGGACCCGCTTGCTAACTGAAAAAACAGGGTGCCCCTTTGAAGAAAACGTCACGCCAGGCCTGGTGAACGATACAACAGGAACAAGCTTTATTTCAGCAACGTGGAGTCCGCTGGTATGGAGTAAGAGCTTCCACTGAACTCCAGGTGGAAGCTCCCTTTTATACAAAACCCACCTCCTTAGGCTGTATTGCCCCACCCAGTACTTGCGGAGGGAACATGCTGATACAATCATGACTCATGCACATATGCGAGGTTTTCCGGGGTTCCTGATGGCCCATTTTCCTGGAACAAAGGGCCATCTCCGGGCCCTTGTCAAAAGGTGGAGGGGGACATTGAGGTTCTTTAGCGGCCATTGCCACCTCAACGATCGGGTGGGGCGCCCAGCTGCCGGCTTGCCTATGATCACCATGCCCTACCTCCGTGATCGCGGGCGCCTCTGATGTCGGGGTTCGGTCCGGTTCCCAAGCCACCAAGGACCGAACCACGACACCCCGCAACACCCACCATTTTCTATACATCTCCCTGGCTGCCATCCGCCCACACGTTTAGCTCACATCTGTCACAGCACACGTTCATTTTATTAATTTTACAATTTATACACCGCCTCTCACGATGAGTCGTCTCGCGGCGGTTCACAAAACATCGATAAAATACAATAAAACCCCCATAAATGGCTGTTAGCCATTCAGCCATGATCGACTCTTGGTGACCCTATGGCTAAATTGTTCCCTCGTCTTCCGTACTTGCACCATTTCATCAAATTGTGTAATGCTCTGGCCGGTGTCCATTTTGAACGTATCTGGCCACCGTGTTCTTTGTCAGCCTGCTTTCCTTTTACACCTGTCCAGTCCTAGCATAACTGCTCTCTCCATTGTGTTGGATTGCATGATATGGCCAAAAAGTAAGTGAGCTGGAGTTTTGTGATTTTGCCTTGCGGTGATATATCTGGCTATATACGCTCTAGTGAGCCTCTTGTGGCGCAGGGTGGTAAGGCAGCATGCTGTCTGAAGCTTTGACCATGAGGCTAGGAGTTCGATCCCAGCAGCCGGCTTGCTGGGGGGTAAACGGTAATGACTGGGGAAGGCACTGGCAAACCACCCCGTATTGAGTCTGCCAAGAAAACGCTAGAGGTCATCACCCCAAGGATCAGACACGACCTGGTGCTTGCACAGGGGATACCTTCACCTTTACTGCCAGACAGGCCAGCTTGTGGTGGGTTAGTTCAGAATAATAATACAATCCCCATTTAAAACCCCCATTAAAATTCAATAAAATACAGGAAAAAGCTCCTTGCGGATTCAGCCATGGTATCGTTCATTTTGCTCCCTCTCTGTGCTTGGGGTCTTCAGGGGCTTGATAGACCTGGTCCCAGCGCAACTGCTCCTCCATGCACAGCGGCTGGCGTCTCTAGGCAGATCTGGCCCCTGTGGAGCACATGCCCCCAACCGATGCCAGGGCTGTTTGCTAATTTGTTGACTTTCCTGGCCTATTCTGGGAGCAGAACTGCCAGCAGACTTTGTATGCCGCGGACTTCGGCCCCGGCTCCACGGTTGCATCATGTTGCGTGGGCTCTTTTTTCCCAGACAGACGTATTTACACCTTACCTCCACCTCTCCAGCCAAAACCAACCATCAAGTATAGCTCAGCTAAAGGAGCCTCCGCCCGACAGCCGGAGCTTTGCCAATCATCAGCTCTGCCCCCTTGCAAAGCAAGTTGCTGAACCGGTCCCAAGATGGTAGACTCAACATCTCCGGTTCAAGACTCGGTCCCTGCAATAGGGAGGCCCTGAGGTGACAAAGGGAAACACACACCTTGCTTTGTGCAGCAGCGGTTGGTTTGGCTTCGTAGAATCATAGAATTGTAGAGTTGGAAGGAACCTCCGGGGTCATCTAGTCCAACCCCCTGCAGAATGTGGAAAATTCACAACTACCTGCCCACCCACAGTGACCCCAATTCCATGCCCAGATGATGCCCACCCCACCCCCTGCGCCAGAATCCCTGGCTAGTTTGGCTTGGAAGAAATTTTCTTCCTGATCCCAAACTGGCGATTGGCATTTCCTGGGTGTGCAAGAAGGGCCACAAAAGCCGAGTACCGGCACAGTCCTTTCTGCCCACCCACTCACAATCTGCCCAAGTGCACTACAGTTCCCAACCTCCAGGTGGTCAAAAACTGTATGGCCAAACTCTGCAGGTTGCAACATAAGTGAACAACTGTTTGAAGCAATGGAAGGAAGGAAGGAAGGAAGGAAGGAAGGAAGGAAGGAAGGAAGGAAGGAAGGAAGAAAGAAAGAAAGAAAGAAAGAAAGAAAGAAAGAAAGAAAGAAAGAAAGAAAGAAAGAAAGAAAGAAAGAAAGAAAGAAAGAAAGAAAGAAAGAAAGAAAGCCCAGTAGCCTTACTGTAACAGTGGCATTGCTACTATAATCTAACCTGCACGGAGTCTGTAATTATGACAGTTCTCTTCCCACATAATCTGTTAGAGACATGAACTCACCTTTTGGTGTATGGGAAACGGGTCGTGTGGTCAGGCTCACATTCTTGAGAGAACACTACTCCTTACAAATTTGCCCCCTTCATTTTGAAATACACACATCTCCTCTTGGAAGCAGATCCAATGTCACTCATCCCAGGATCCCATGCACAGTTTACACGCATCAAGTGTAGCATAAGAAATGATCCTGCTGTTAGGGTTGCCAACCTAGGGTGAGAAATTCCTGGAGATTTACGGCAGTGGAGCCTAGGGACAGCAGGGGTTTGGGAAGGGAAGAACTTCAGAGGGGGGTATGATGCTGTACAATTCGTCTGCCAAAGTCCACACTTTCTGCAGGGGACTTGGTCACTGGAGTCTGAGGATCAGTTGTAATTCTGGGAGAGGTCTCCAGGCTCCACCTGGCAACCTGACCTGATGTGTTTGCCAAACTTGCAATCTCTTGGGTGGAATGGCTGATATACACCAGGGAATGAAGAAATACACTGGTGGATTGCTCTTACCTGAGACCCTACCACTCCGAAAGAGGGAATGCCAGGGGTGGCCAGTATGGCTTTCCAGATTGCAGGAGCTCATGGGAATTGTAGTCCGTGGACATCTGGCCACCCTGACCCTATGCCATTTTACTGACTTGACATGGAACAAGAGGGAAGTGCAGTTTGTCCTCTTATGAAAATGTAACCTGTTGCTCCTGCAGCCCCCAATGGGGCACGGCACCCCCAGGGAAGATCGAAGCCACCAGGGTTGTGATGATGAATTGGGCCCACACACCTATGGGGAAAGTGGACCTTCAGAACACGTCTCTCCACCCAATCCAGGAACCTCCCCATGGAAAACATGAGTAATTAGTCTAGGGTTGTCAACCTCCAGGTGGCACCTGGAAACCTGCCACTATTACAATTGATCTCTAAGTGGCCTCTGGAGAAAATGGTTGCTTTGGAGGGCGGGACCAATGGCATTATACCCTGCTGAGTTCCCATCCCGTCCCAAATCCTGCCTAGCCAAGGGTCCACATTCCGAATCTCCAGGTATTTCCTGACCCAGAGCTGGCAACCCGAATTTGACCCCATAATTCAGTGGTCCCCAACCTCCGGTCCAGGGACCGGTCTCGGTCCGTAGATCAGTCGGTACCGGGCCGCGGCTCCTCCTTGTACTCTGGCTGCTGCCTCGGGGGCTGCCCTGCCACTCTGCTTCCGGCACACCTTTGGTGCTCTCCAGCGGCCGCCATGGCTGGGGCTCCCCCTCGGCATGGCACTGCGCAGCTGCTGCTGGCAGCGCCCCCCAGTGGTTGGTGGGAAGACAGGGGCACTGACAGGAAAGCAAGTGGAGCAGGGGCTCAGGCGGTGGCGACATCCCTCAGCAAAAGGCTACCCCGGGCCTCAGTATAATTGTCAAGCGTCGACCGGTCCCCGGTGATAAAAAGGTTGGAGGCCACTGCCATAATTGACTATATGCTGCCTTCAAAAAGGCCTTTCTGCTTTAAGGAGGGCTATGGTTTTTCTTGCCATCTGTTGAGCTCTTTGTTGTATGTAGAAATTTGGGTTTTAATTGAGGCTTTATTGGGTTTTATTGTATGGATTGTTTCTAAGAGTGGCGGGTTATAAATCGAGTGAGTGAGTGAGTGAGTGAGTGAGTGAGTGAGTGAGTGAGTGAGTGAGTGAGTGAGTGAGTACAGGGGCATTTGTTTCCATGGGTTTTCCTTGCTATGGGCTTTTGCTATTGGAAGGTGCCACAAGATCCCCTTCGGCAACCAACCAACCAACCAATCAACCAACCAACCAACCAACCAACCAACCAACCAACCAACCAACCAACCCCAGTGGTCCCTCTCCAGCAGGATTTGTCCCCTGCGCTAAAATCAAAGGGCTTCCTTATGGGAGGAGTGGAAACTGACTGCTCTGGTGGAGGCCCTTGCCCCCCCCCCCCGGGCAAAGCTTAAGTGATGTCTCAAGGAGAACCGGACCCTGAGTTGTGCAGCTAACGTGGCAATGGCTGGCCAGCGTCACCTCCGGGAAAGGGGAAAGGGTTGGCTCCTTGCTTGTGCTAATCGCTGGAGGCTTTATCAGCGGCAGATAAGGGCTCTGCGGCTTCTGAAGGATGGGGAAGCCAGGATTAGGAGAAAGCTGCCAGAGATTGTTTCTCACACATAAAGGCCAGCACCGGGGCCCTTTATCGGGTTTTCAGTGGGATGTGGGGGGAGGGGTGTTGCTTGAGGGTTGTATCTCTGCCCTGGGATGTGGTTCCCTCCCCCCACAGCCTGGGAGGACAGAGTTGCCAAGTCCCCCCCTGGCCAGCAACAGGGAATGGGGGCGTAGGGTTCCAGGTTGGGAAACTCTTGGAGATTTAGGGATGGAGTCTGGGGAGGACAAGACCTCGGAGGGGTACAATGCTGCTGAGTCCACTTTCCAAAGAATCCCTTTCCTCTGGTGGGATCTGATCTCTGCTGTCTGGAGATGTCATTCTGGGGGATCTCCAAGTCCCACCTGGGAACATCTCTTCAAAACGATGCTGAAACACAGGGGTCAAAAATGAAATAGGAGGGGTAGGATCCAGTGAAGGACCAGACACAAGAGAAGAAGAAGAAGAAGAAGAAGAAGAAAAAGAAGAAGAAGAAGAAGAAGAAGAAGAAGAAGAAGAAGAAGTAGTAGTGTTGGTTCTTACATGCCGCTTTTCTCTATCCGAAGGAGTCTCAAAGCGGCTTACAGTCGCCTTTCCCTTTCCTCTCCCCACAACAGACACCCTGTGAGGGAGGTGAGGCTGAGAGAGCCCTGATATTCCTGCTCGGTCAGAACAGCTTTATCAGTACTGTGGCAAGCCCAAGGCCACCCAGCTAGCTGCACGTAGGGGAATGGGGAATCAAACCCGGGTCGCAAGATCAGAAGTCCGCACTCCTAACCACTGCACCAAGCTGGCACTGGGATACCCGTATTGTGTATCAACTGTTACAGTATAATGAATAGACTTCTACGGAGTCTTAAGACTTCAGTAGTTCTTTTATGTCCAGAATATTTTTAAAATCCCAACGCGTTTCGCTGTGTGGCTTTTTCGAGGGACATCAATTTCAATGTTTTCAACCGGAGCTTCAATTTAGAGAAATAATCTCTGAAGAATCTCTTAAACACAGGGGGCGGCGTTGTTCAGAGAAAATGACAACCACAGTCTGTCATTACAGCAGACAGCCCTGGAAACCCTCAGGTTTGCGATGTTTTGCCAGTAACGGTGGCTGGCATCTTCAGAGGGAGCGCACAGTGAGATGGGGTAAATAGCTGCTGGGCGTTTATTGTATTTTTTTGTATTTATACACATTTCTTCCTCACCGGGACTTCCCTGGCATGTAGGCACTGACTTGGGTAAGGTCTTGCATGATATTCTCAGGTGTTTTCTCTCTGCAGGGAGAAAAAGCCTCAGGCATATTCCTTTTTCTGGACATTCCTGCCTGACCATCTCCGCCACCAAATCAGGCTGCCAACCTCCAGGTGGGGCCTGAGGATCTCCTGGAAGTCCAAATGACTTCCAACTGACTTAAATCAGTTCCCCTGCAGAAAACAATTTCCTGAGAAGACTCCGTGGCATTGTAAGCCACTGAGGTCCTTCCCCAGGATCCCCCTCCAAACCTCCAGGAACGTCCCCAACTCAAGCTGGCCGTCCAAACAACGTTCTAGGCACCTGGTTGTCCCAAAACCAAAGTCAAGGGGATGCCCTCCTTATTTGCCATTTCGCCATTTTCCCTGCCCAGTTCTCCTGTAGAGATGCCAGCCTGGGGATCCCCTGGAATTACAGCTCATCTCCAGACGACAGGGATCAGTCCCCCTGGAGAAAAGGGAGGCTTGGGAGGGTGGATTTTAGGACATAACGCTCCACTGAGTTCCCTGTGCTTCCTGGACTCCATCCCAAATTCTCCAGAAGTTTCCCAACCTGGAACTGGCAACTCTGTCCCTCAATCCACCCCCCTCGGTGATCAGGGAGAACCTGGCTAACACTCCCCTCCATTTATTCCTCACCTTCTTTGCATCAAGGCTGGCGGGCGCTCCCTTTCCCTTTCCCCTTCCCTGACACCTGTTCCCACGGCAGGGAGCCCGTAATCCCCCTCCCCCTTAATCCCCCCTCCCTTCCCAGCTGGAGAAACAAACTCCCCCCCCCCAGCACTGCAAGCAGGCCAGCCAATCCGTGCAGTTCAAAGGGCAGGGCCAGGCTGGCCTAGTGACAAATACTGGGGGGGACCTGGCCGGGTGGCATTCGTGAGCAGCCAGTCCACGAGGAGAGATCTCTTGAGCAGGAGACCATTGCCTCGCTCTCCTGGTTCCAGCAGCCAGCCCTGGCCGCGAAGAGCAGAGGCCAGCTGCACCCTCCTGCACCCAGGTCAGACTGTCAGCCGCCAGGCTAAGATGCAAACGCCCTGTGCACGGCACGGACATCCCCTGTGAGCTAAAGACACCGCAGCTGCAGGACTCTCAGACAAACCCATTCCCTCTCCCGAGGCATCTTGACACCTGCACGCCTCGGCTGCTTCATGGCTCCTCCCTACAGCCCCCCATGTCCTTGGACGCCCCTGGCCACGCTGACGCTGCTATGGACCTCTTTGGCCTGGACCGAGGGGAGACCCGGGTGCCCCTCCTGCGGGATTCCCTCTCTGGAGCCGAGCGCTGAGAAAGCCTTCCTGATCGAAGTGGCCAAGCAGCAGATCCTGGAGAAGCTGCACCTCAGCGAGAGGCCCAACATCACCCACCCGATACCACGTGTGGCTGTGAACAACGCCCTGCGGCGTCTGCACATGGGCAAAAGCGGGACGGACGGGCGGGGGCCCATCTGGGAGAACACCGAGTCGGATGAGCAAGGCTACGAGATCATCAGTTTTGCAGAGACAGGTGAGTCATTGCAACTTCCTTATTTTTTTTTTTTTTGGAGGGGGGGTGTTTGGCTCTTAATCTATTTCTGTTTATTTCTTTCGAGCATTTGTTCGCCACATTTTTTCCATCTATGGTGCAAAAAATGGCCCTTAAGAGAGCTCAAAGCAGTTTCCAAAACTGGCAAGTGCAGGGAGCAAAAGGCACGGCCCAGGTTTCCACATTTCAGTGTTGCATAGAAAGCGGCTCCAAGGATAGAGTGTGGTGTAATGATCAGAACGCCAGCGTTCGGATCCCTGTTTGCCACGAGGTTTCCTGAGCGATCCTAGGCCAGTGACTCTCTCTTTCAGCCCCATCTCCCTCACAGGGTTGTTGTGAGCCCTTTGCAGACAGGACAGGATTAAAATGTACCAAATAATTAAACCAATGCAGCCGTCCGCACCAGTGCTATTTCTTACCCATGCCAGTGACGGCTGGAATCTGATCGTGCAGCGCAAAGGCAGACATGCGCTGCACGCATACAGGGAATAGACCGTTACATTGCTCAGATTCCAGGGCAGCAGTTGTGTTAGTCTGCTATAGCCAAAATAACAAAGATCCTTGTGGCACCTTAAAGATTAACATTTTGTTGTAGTGCAGGATTTCATGAGTCAGAGCTCACAGGCACGGTGACTTCCGGCTCATGGGAGCTTATGCCACTAAATCTTTGCAGTGGTTCAGGCTGCTTGGTTCATGCCCCTGAGTCTTTGTGCAGGGTTCAGATCGCTCAGCACATCCAGGCTTCTGGGAAATGTCTCTGGCTGGAAACAGAAGACAGGGCGATTGCCCCACGGCAGACAAAGTGGTATTGTGGTCTGCGATGGGACGGTCACATTGTGTCTGTTTGCGGGGTGTGTGTGTGTGTTAAATCTGCCAAGTTTGCTTGATCAAAGATGGCTGGGAAGACCTTGTGTCCCCTACATGGTCACCCAGTCCTGGCAGCCAGAGGTGCATGGGAATTCCATGCTCAGAGATGAATGCACAGAGTGGGCTTGGGGTGCATAGGGAAAGAGGGCTTATTTTTCATTCCCCCCAGTACTATTTTCCCTACCTGAAACAGCCCCAGGGAGATGCCACATGCCCCAGTGGGGGCTACACACATACTTGTGGGTTGCACAGAAGTTTCTGCAATATGGTTTCTCCAGTGGGGCAGAGAGTAAAGGGGTTCATTTGGGTCTCAACTCTGGCATGGAGGGAAGACTTAAGCTCCCTCTTTCTTCCTACTTCAGCCCCAATCCGAATTGGATCCCTCTGTGCCTGGGAGCTAAGGTCTCAGCATGGAATTCCCACCACATGGCTGGACTGCAGCAGCCAAAAAGGGGACGCAAAGACATGGATGAATTGGCCATTTCTTGCACCATAGATGGAAAAAATCCCTCTATGCCATGTGCTGGCAGGGGATCATGGGAATTGTAGTTCATGGGCATCAGGATAGCCACAGTTGGGCCATCCCTGCTGTCTTGCATCACGCTCTTAAAAATGAGCCTCCGGCTCAGCCCTGCGTGTCTGGTCCTCTTCTCTCTTCTCTGCTTGATGTGCCACTGGAGTTTTGTTTGTCTGCCTATTTTATAATGAAAATGCTCTTTCCTGCTTGCTGTGCAATAGAGGTATGCCTAACTTGAAGCTTCTAGTGAAAGGGACGAGGCCAATGGGCTACCGAGAGTAGTCATCTCCTTATGAACGGATGCTCTGTGCTTTGCACAGCCGGCAGAGAGCAGAAATTAACAAGCTGAGTTCTCCCCAGTGGTCAAGTGTCCCTTGCTGAAAACCTCACCCATCAATTAGTCTCCAGCTTAAAGAGGAATACCCCCCCCCCAGCCCGTACCTTTGCTGGGCTTCCCTGCTTGCTGTCTAGCTAGCTGCATTCATGAGCACATCTGCCCATCTTTCTGACCTCCTCCTTTGTTTTGGGCTCTTGTGGCACCTGAGTAGCCCAGGCTAGCATGCTCTCATCACAGCTTGGAAGTTCAAGAGAGATGGAAGACCACCAAGGAAGACCGATGTTGCTTTGCAGAGGGAGGCCATGGCAGACCACCTCTTCTCATCTCTCACCTTCCAAACCCCATAGCCTTGTCTCCTCGACCACACACAATTATTATTATTATTATAAGGTTCTTCTTATTATAAGGTTCTCTGTCCAGCTCAGTGGGGCTCACACGGGGTTACATGCCAGATCTGTTCTTGCTCCTAGTACTTGGCCATTGGGTGCTCCTAATGAAGCCATGACCACGCTAAAGATGGGTCATGGATTTCCCACCCTGCGTAACAGTCAAGACGTGAGTGGTGGAATCTTCTCAGTTCTCACATGTATGGTGCCCGATTCAGATGGGGATGATAGCGAACCACAGTCCTGGTCTAAATCAGGTACCAAGGAGAACCCATCAATCATGAACAAAGTGGGGACACTAGATCCAACCTGCATAATCCATAACATAAACAACAGTCATAATAATGCATTGTCATCTTTTTCTACGGGGTTTCCTTATGTGAAACCCAAGTTCAAAGGCATTCACAGGTGAAAAGAATAATGTGTGGCTTTGGACAGGGTTATTGTGGTTTAATCCAAATACCAAAAATAAATGCAGGAGGAGGCACCAATGTTGATCGATGATGGAAAGATTCTGGTTCAGCGTGGCGTAGTGGTTAACAGCAGTGGCCTCTGATTTAGAGAGCCAAGTTTGACTTCCCATGCAGCCTGATGGGTGACAGTTCTCTTAGGGCTGTTCTCACAGTTCTCTTAGGGCTGTTCTCTGTTAGAGTTTTCTCAGCTCCACCTACTCAAAAAGGAGGCTTGTTATGGAGAGAGGTAGAGAAAGGTGTTTCCAAGCTGCTTTGGGACTCCTTCGGGTAGTGAAAGGCAAGGTATAAAAAAACAGCTCTTCTTCTTCTTCTTCTTCTTCTTCTTCTTCTTCTTCTTCTTCTTCTTCTTCTTCTTCTTCTTCTTCTTCTATGGTGGTGGCGATGAAGCAGGTTAGAACGAGCCCTCCTGTGAGCTTCACCTTGACTGTTTTCTCTTCTCCAGGTCCTTCTGGGAAAATGCAGTTCCAGTTCTCCCACACGAAAGGCCAGGACATGCAGATCCACCAGGCCCAGCTGTGGCTGTACCTCAAGGCCCACCAAAACGTCACGTTACAGGTTTACCGAGAGGGTCGCCGTCTAGGAGAGCAGCGGCTGGGGACCAAGGGCTGGCACACCTTCTCCCTCACGTCGGCCATGCAGAACTTCTTCGAGAGGGAGGAGAAGGCCCTGAACCTTGAGCTGCAGTGCAAAGACTGTCCCCCCTCCGGCGTCTCGAGTCTGACCACTCACGCCGGCAGCTCCCACCAGCCCTTCCTGGTGGTGAAGGCCAAGATACGAGAGCCGGGTCACCGGGTCACCAAGCGCAGCCTCAACTGTGACCAGAACTCCGACGTCTGCTGCCGAAAAGACTACTACGTCAGCTTTCAGGACATTGGCTGGAACGACTGGATCTTTAAGCCAGATGGCTATCAAATAAACTACTGCATGGGGGAGTGCCCCGTCCACCTGGCCGGCGCGCCTGGCATGGCGGCCTCCTTCCACACCACCGTCTTCAACTTAGTCAAAGCCAACAATATCCGGACTGCCGGCCGCTCGTGTTGCGTCCCCACACAGCGACGGGCCCTGTCCCTGCTCTACTTTGACCCCAACAGCAACCTCAACAAGAAGGAGATCCCTGACATGGTGGTGGATGCGTGTGGGTGCAGCTAAGGGGAGAGGTGGGCGTGGCAGCGAGGGGTGGAGGGGGAAGGGTGGACATGTCTGTCACGGTGCTCCAGCCTCAGTTAGGTACAGACTCTTATCCAGAGAGCAAACTGTGGTTCGTGTGGAGCAAAAGCCAGCTGCCCGAGGCCGTAACATCGCGCCGCCGTCCAACACATCTGCTATCAACAACACAGAGAGAGCTAAGCAGGGTGACTGTGTGTTAGCCACATGCAGCCAGCTGGGTGGCCTGGGGCTAGTCGCAGTTCTCTCAGAGCTGTTCTCACAGAGCAGTTCTTGTAGAGCTCTCTCAGCCCCACCTACCTCACAGGGTGTCTGTTGTGGGGAGAGGAAGGGAAAGTTGTTTGTAAGCCACTTTGGGATGCCTTCGGGCAGTGAAAAGCGGGGCATAAAAACCCGACTCTTCTCTTCTTCTCTCTTAGGGTTCTGTCTGTGTTTGGGTCCCCCACTGGCAGTGAGAGTTGAAGAGCCTTGCTGAGCTGTGCACCCCTCCAAATTGTCTCGTACCCCATTTCTTGAGCTGGGGGGTAGGCCAGATACCAGTTAGAAGGGGAAATCTGGGACAAGGGAGGGAATCAGCAAGGAGCAGGGGAACCTGCAGCCCCACTGCATTGCATACCTGTCTCGATTCATTTAATTTAGTTGAAAAGTTTCGTTCTGATACACTTGCACATCCTGGCCAGTGGGAGACCAGGGGACAGAACAGTGGGTACTTGCCCTGAAAGGGGAATCGCCATGGTGCATCATGTTGTGACTCTGGTTTTTACAGTGTTCCAGTCAGTCTCCGGGGAATGTTTACTTAGAGAAAGCCATGCTTGGGCCCTGCAGGAGAAAAAGCCCAGAAGACCAAGTAGGCATGTGCAGGCGTCCAGTTGGTGGCGCTGACACCAAAGGGGTCCTTGATACCGTTTTCTGCCTTTTTGTTTTGCATGTGTGTGTCTGTATGCATTTGTTCGTTGCACTTATGTGTATGTATGTATCTATATTATTATATTTTTGAAGGACATCACAAATAAAAGTGTGTTTGGGAAAAAAAAAAACAACCACATCAGCGCTCTGAGGACTGAGGCCCACCTGTAAAACGGTGGAGGTGCATTTCTCTAAACTATGACATTCAACAGGAGGATGTGCCAGTGGTCATTGTGGCTGCTTCCACACATCCAGATCCTTATGAGTATCCATGGTTTACCAGCAGCCCTCCCCACAGCTCCCCCTCTGCTCCACTGTGTTTACCACCCCAAACACAGCTCTCCTTCCAATTTGCTAGCCACCCTGTTGACAGAATCACAGAATCATAGAGTTGGAAGGGGCCATACAGGCCATCTAGTCCAACCCCCTGCTCAGCGCAGGATCAGCCCAAAGCATCCTAAAGCATCCAAGAAAAGTGTGTATCCAACCTTTGCTTGAAGACTGCCAGTGAGGGGGAGCTCACCACCTCCTTAGGCAGCCTATTCCACTGCTGAACTACTCTGACTGTGAAATTTTTTTTCCTGATATCTAGCCTATATCATTGTACTTGTAGTTTAAACCCATTACTGCATGTCCTCTCCTCTGCAGCCAACCTGCAACATCATTCCCCAACCCCAAAACACACAACATTGACACACGGAACTCCTTAAGACCACGAATTCAGTTTCAATGTCACCTTTATCTTGATCTCCAACTGGGGGATGGGGTGGGGTGTATATGAAGACCAATTTGCACAATGGGTTGGATCCCATGGATCGGTTCTATTAGTGTTTTCCTTGGGCCCAGGAACCTCTTGCCTCCTTTTGCCTGTGGCTCAATGGGATCCATCCTGCAGGCCAGGGCTTAGTTAGGAGGTTACGTATGAAGGCTTAAGTAGGAGAGGGACAGGAGAGCTCAGGTAGCTCCCAACACAAGGCAAGACTCAGCCATAGACTTAAGATAGAGACAGACGATGTTTTGGGCACTTAACTAAAGCATTTCCCAGAGGAAGCGTCCAAAGTGGCTTATAAGATCCTTAAAAATAGCTGCTCATTATTGTGAGATGGAACCAACTCATGTCAATCATGGGCTTTTCAAGGCAACAGATGAAGAGCCAAAGAAGAGGAGCTGTTTTATTATACTCCACTTTTCACCACAGTGAATCGCAGCTGGCCTACAGTGCCATGTAGGGTTGCCAACTCTGTGGGGAAAATTCTGGAGATTTGGGGGATAGAACCTAGGAAGGGCAGGGTTTGGGGAGGGGAAGGAGCTCAGCAGAGCTATGATGTCATACTGCCCACCCTCAGAGCAGAAGGTGAATTTCTTCCAGGCCACAGTGGCCAGGGATTCTGGTTGTGTGGGGAGGGCATCATCTGGGCATGGAATTAGGGTTTCTGCGGGTGGGCAGGGATTTGAACTAGACCCTGGAGGTCCCTTCCAATGCTATGATTCTATTAAATCAGAAGCAAATTGACAGCACCTAACACACACACAAGAGCCTCTTGTGGCGCAGGGTGGTAAAGCAGCCGACATGCTGTCTGAAGCTCTGACCATGAGGCGGGGAGTTCGATCCCAGCAGCCTGCTCAAGGTTGACTCAGCCTTCCATCCTTCCGAGGTCGGTAAAATGAGTACCCAGCTTGCTGGGGGGTAAACGGTCATGACTGGGGAAGGCACTGGCAAACCACCCCGAATTGAGTCTGCCAGGAAAACGTTAGATGGCGTCACCCCAAGGGTCAGACATGACTCGGTACTTGCACAGGGGATACCTTTACCTTTAACACACACACACACCGCACTCCTACTAACAACTGAGCTCATGCCTGCATAACCGGACTGTCCCCCACCTGACTGTGCATGACGGCTTATGTCAAGCACATTCCTGAGTCTAGTCTTGATGTTCTTGTGTCAGGAGACCAGGGGGCCAGATCAGCCATGTCAAGGTAGGGAGCCATCTTCCAGGCCAAACTGAAGAAGAAAGCATTTTTGGTGGCCCCCTTAACATGCCTCTTGGGCATGTTTAGTCAGCTAATCGCTTGAGTTTCGTGGGGAGAGAGGGTGTTTGATTGACCATAACTTTTTTACAGGAAAATCCCCCAAGCACGCAGAGACCTCTGCTTTTGTGACTGGTAAGGGCTCTGGGGAGGAGACTCAAGAGCTATGAGATGTTATCGGTCTTGAAAGGCTGCTAAAGGGACTGCGATCTTCCATGATGACAACACCTTGACAGATGTGTGGATTGCATTTCTCACACATCCAGCGTCCGTCTGAGAGATATTGTCACAGACCTATCAAAACTGATGTGTTTGCTACGCCGGAGGGCTCTTTGTAAAATTCTTACAATGAACTTCGATTCAAGGGGGTAGCTGTGTTGGTCTAAAGTAATGGAACAGAGTTGGAGTCCAGTGGCATCTTGAGCCCAGCGGCACCTTGACGTTTTATTCAAGGTATGAGCTTTTGTGCACACAGCACACAATGAATTGGGAATTACAAGACCACAGTCCTGGCCCCTACCTGGTGGAATGAGCTCCCGGAAGAGCTGTGGGTCCTAAGGGAGCTTTCTGGGTTCCGTAGGGCAGGGTTAGTCAACCTGTGGTCCTCCAGATGTCCATGGACCCCTGCCAGCAGGTTGACTAACCTTGCTGTAGGGCCTACAAGACGGAGCTCTTCCGCCAGGCGTTTGGTTAGGCTGGGTGGTGATCCCAGGGTTATAAGATCGGGTCTCCCCTCTCCCCTGGATTCCTGGCCTAGATCCATGATGTTTTTTAATGGTATTTTATCATGTTTTATTGAATCTAAACCACTACGAGCCGGTTATGCTGGGAGTGGCGGCATAAAAATTTAATAAATAAACAAACAAATAAACAAATGAGAAGTGACTCACAAAAGCTCATATCCCACCACAACTTTTATTAGTCTTTAATTGGCTTCTGGACTCTGGCTCTTTTCTATCCCTGTGATGAAAGATCTACATTTGCTGGAGTGTTTCCAGCCACAGACAAAGTGCTGGTTCTTAAGCTTGGGGCCAGGATAGTGGAAAGACTGGCTTCTCCTCTCCTCTCCTCTCCTCTCCTCTCCTCTCCTCTCCTCTCCTCTCCTCTCCTCTCCTCTCCCCTCCCCTCCCCTCCCCTCCCCTCCCCTCCCCTCTCCTCTCCTCTCCTCTCCTCTCCGGCCTGACTGTTAAGAACATCTTCCTGAATACGAATCAGAGGCAGAGCTTTTTCAGTGGAGGGACCTTGCCTTTGGTCTCTCACTTGAGGTTTACTACCTTGCTCTCCTGCAGATGTCAGGCCAAATCATTTGATATAAGGCTGCTGTGGAAGGGTTGTCATGTGGATATGATGGGGACATGGTAAGGTTGACAGCTCTGGGGTGGGAAATGATCCTGCATTGAGCAGGGGGTGGGAATAGATGGCCTGTCTGGCCCCTTCCAACTCTGTGATTCTAGAATTCTAAGCAGCGGCTGGACAGAGACTTCTCCTGGATGCTTTGGGCTGATCCTGCATGGAGTAGGGGGTAGGACTAGATGGCCTCTCTGGCCCCTCCCCACTCTTGGATTCTATGATTCTGAGCAGGGGCTGGGCACATACTTATCCTGGATGCTTGAGAATGATCCTGCATTGAGCAGGGAGTTGGACTAGATGGCCTGTCTGGCCCCTCCCAACTCTAGGATTCTATGATTCTAAACAGTGGCTGGACGGATACTTCTCCTGGATGCTTTAGGCTGATCCTGTATTGACAAGGGGGTCTGTCTGGCCCCTTTCCACTCTAGGATTTTATGCTTTCATGCAGTGGTTGGACAGAGACTTATCATGGATGCTTTGGTCTGATCCTGCATTAAGCAGCAGCTGGACTAGATGGCCTGTCTCGCCCCTTCCCACTCTAGGATGCTATGATAAATAAAACATTATACCCCACAGTCCTTCCCAGGCTCCACCTCCCCAATCTCCAGGCATTTCCCATCCCAGAGCCCAGTACAGCCCACCCTCCAAAGCAGCCCTTTTCTACATCGACCTCTGCTGTCTGGAGTTTTAATTCTGGGAACTCTCCAGACCCCACCTGCAGGCTAACAATTTTAGACTAGGACCTATTCTGCACACAATAGATAATGCACTTTCAATGCACTTTCGAAGTAGATTTTCCTGTTCCGCACAGGAAAATCCAGCTGCCAAGTCACATTGAAAGTGCATTATCCAATGTGTGCAGAATAGACAACCTGGGTGCCTGGGAAATTAACACATTGCAACCATCCGGGAACAGAAAGTGAAGCTGTGCTTAATGCCGGAATGCACCCGATTTCCTTCTGCTTTTCCTGCAAGTGGTGTATTTTTCAATAATCCCACTACCACCTGTGAAGGGAAAGTGGCTCAAAGTCCAGTGTTGCATGGCAGCTCAGGTGCACATTATCGCCTCCAAAGCCTGGCCTGTCACCGTCCCCCCCCCCCATGGCCCTGGCCCCTCTGTTGCTCAGCAGAGTACAGCTCAGAGACCAAAGGGCAGCTTTCATCAGCCGGGACGCTTCGTGCAAAATCCATGGCTCTGGCTGCGCTGTGCATGAGGGGATCACGATGTGACCATTGCCCCAGCGCATTAGGGAAGAAGTGCAGATCCTGGGACATTTCCCTACCCTGCCCCAACTCTGCAGGGGCTTGCACCCCACCTTGCAAGCTGGACGCTCCACTCTTTCGAACACACACCTCCTCTCCCAGTTCTCCATTCAGAGGCTCTACTGGGTCTGCTGACCCTCCACTCTCATTCCCACACAGTGGCCATTCTGCTCCCTCAGCCCTGAGCGCTGCACAGCTTTGCTTGCCTGTCCCAAATTCACCCTGCATGTCTGGCATCCCATTTTTCCACTTGCAATCCCTTACAATTGTGTCTATTTCTACCTCTGCTCCAGTTTACTGATGCTGTGAACTGTGCAAATAACAGGCTCAAAAACTGAACGTGCCCTACAAATGAAATACTGCTTATTCTTCTTTCGAGTCCATTTCCCCATACCCTTGAATTGCTGATGATCACAGTTTAAAAATGAAACGCCTCTCACGTTTATGTGGTATTTTTCCATCTGTGTAGTTGGCGGCGTTCATGATTCACCCCGCTAAGCAGCTAGCTGGTATCCAGTGCAATTTGGGCTCTTCATTGTGGTTGGTACTTTTGAACTCAGCTCAGTCCTGAGTCCCTCCAGAGAAGCAGAGCTGCAAAGTAACACAGCATTTTGAAAGTAAGCACTTATTAGTTATCTTTGTGGATAAGGCACAGATCCAGACTCACAGCGCTTTGAGGTTTAAAAGAGACTAAATTTTACCCGCAGGAGGCTGCCGCAGGAGGCAGAACCAGCTGCAAAATGGCCGCCATTGCTAGTCTTCAGTAACACAATGAAGATCCTTTTGCTGTGGAAACTGCTGCTGCCAAAACACTTAAAAAAAATCTCCACAGCCAATCAGAAGCGTTGCTGGAGAAAAGCCCCGCCTATTCTCTAAAAACACTTGGCAGGTATCAGGAAAGGTGTCAGTGAGCAACATGACACATTGTGGACCCATGAGTTGGAGATATAACTATTAGCAGGTGACAATAATATATTATTTATAATTTAATTTATAGCCCGCCACTCCCATAACTGACTTGTGGCAGGTAACAATAGATACTGCCCCTCAATAAAATCCCCATAAAGACTTCAAGAAAAACCAGAACAATAAAATTGGCAGCAAACTAAGAATCCCATCCCATCCCCACTCACAGAAAGACGCAAAGGCACCCGTGGGGAGTGTTAATAGCAACAAGATCTTATTTGACAATGTTCAGTTTGCAGCTGCACATAGTTTGATTTTTGCATTTTGAACAAACAGAAGCAAGACTGAGATTAGTTCTCTTTGTTTTCCCCAGCCACCAATCCGACTTTGAGCCACTGCGTTTGCAAATTAGATATTAAGAAGAACAGGCCGTTCGGTTTTCATACTTATTTTCCAATTCATACTTAATTTCCACCTGCAATGGAATGCTAGTAAACCGAACACTGTTCTAAAATCTATTTGTTCAGTTCTAAGGGCTAAGATAAATGACAAAACTGGGAATGTAAGGGCTGACGGAATGGGGGGGGGGGTTGAAAGGCATCAACTGGTGCAGAGAAGTTGGGGGGCAGAGGTCAGAGTTCAGCAGATAAGACAGGGAATCTGGGGACAGAAGCATCAGTCGGAGGAATGAATGTGCATGTGTCACAGCAACTCACTGACACACTGACTTAACAGCCCAGGTCTGGAGTCACTAAACCCTTAATCTCCCTTGTATCTGAGCCTCTTTAACTTTCTTACAGTGACAGGCCAAGATTAAAGGAAGGGGAGGGCAGGGGTAGGCATCCCTCTCTGCCTTTCCCCCTAACTCATCTGCCTCCTCTCTGCCCGCGGAGCATTATAAACAGATCAGAGAAGCCTGAATTGAAAGAGCCAAATTGTTTGGCCCTCGGGGGGGGGGGGTTTACAAAAAATTCTGGTATGCATTTGCAGCAAAAAAGAAATCCAAAAGGATGTGGGGGTTCCTCAGCCTAGTAGTACCACCGGATTATGGCATGGACGGCATCTGGAACTCATGGCTTTTGGGAATGGGATAGTTGGGTAATTTTGGAGGGGGCAACATTTCCCAGCAGCTCAGGCACAAACCCAGGCTAAGTGGATTAACATCGTCCCAAATGACACACGTCAAGCTCCTTAACGGGGCAAAGGCTTCTGGGAAAATTACCTGGCCCTTGATCTTGGCTGAAGGTTGCCATCTTGTAGGTGGGGCCTGGAGTCCTCCAGGAATTACACCTGATTCTCAAACTACAGAGAGCAGCACATATGAAGATCTCCACCAGCGTGAAGGAGAAGTTGGGAGGGGAACATTAACCGCTGAAGACACACCTCACAAATCTCCATGGCTTCCCTCATCCATTGCTTCTCAGTTGGTGCTTCCCTTCAACAGTCATCGATGCTTCGTGCCCTACAAATCGACAAAACATTTAGCCTGATTATGAAGCAGTTGGTTCCCCTTCTTCAGCTCAACTGACAAGCTTCTCAAAAGCACTTACGTTACATTTTCAGCCTAAACTAAGTCCTCACAGCAGGTTAATTCTCCTCTCCTCGCAATTAGATCTGCTCAGTTTTTCTGCTGGTGAAAAAAGGAGTCTCTTTTGATGCCGAAACCTTATGCTGGGAATTGTAGGACCTGCACTGACTAAAGCAATGTGGGGCAGGAACGCTAGAAAAGCGATTAGGTGAGATTTTGTGAGGAAAACTGGCCCGATGCAGCTTCTTTTTTCCTCAGAAAAACTCTGTGAAGTAATTTAGGCTGAGGGAGAATGTGGCCTGAGGCACCCAGTGAGTTTCATCGCTGAGGGCCAAAGCCACCTTCCTCAAGTTTGTCCTGGAGACGCAACTCGATTTTGTCATGCCAGGGACACAGTTGCTTTGGAGGGGGGCCTCCATAGCATTATACTCCTCTAAGGTCCTCCCCACCCCAAATCCCACTGACTCCCAGCTTCATCCCAAAGTCTCCAGGTATTTCCCAGCCCAGAGCTGGCCACCCTATTCTAACCACCACACAAGCCGCTAGCAATGCACTGAGTTCATTATTCCACCCTAACTCAACGGAGCTCAGGGCATTTCACCTCGAGCTCCCTCTTCCCATAGTTTGGCCTTGCTTGTCACATCAACCTCACCTACCTAGATAGCTACTTATCTAAAAGCGTGCCCTGTCCCTGGCTGGGCCTTTACCTTTGCCCTGGTTTCCAGAGCCTTACTGTCACCTTTGATCTATTTAGGGTTTATTCTTGGCAAACAAAGTCATGAGAACACTCAGGGGTGAGCAGCTCGGGGCCTCAGGAGACAAGGTTGCCAGCCTTTAGGTGAGAACTGGCGATCTCTCACAGCTGATCTCCAAACTACATAAATGACACATTATTTTTTTTAATTGAAACCATATATTCCACTTCTTCTGGAGAAATTTAATGCATTGGAAGGTGGATTACTTGGCGTTATACTCTAACATGGTCCGTCTCCTCTCTAGACCCCCCTTTGCCAAGATTTAGCCTCAAATCTCTAGGTATTTCTGAACCCAGGGTTGGCAACCCTACTGAAGAATCCACACAGTTTTTTCTAGGAACAAAGCCCAGTAATGCAGAAACCATGTTCAAAAGTCAGAACCTCCTCTGAAGGGAACTCTTCCCTCACTATGTCCCCCACAAGACATGTCAATCTAGTGAGGGAAATCCATGGGCCCAAGGAGATTAAACTGGCCCCAACTAGAGCCAGGCCTTTTTCAGCCCTGGGCCTGATCTGGTGGAACACTCAAATAAGATCAGAGTTTTTTGGGACCTCGAACAGTTCTACAGAGCATACAAAACCAAGCCGTTCCACCAGGCCTACAATTGAGGCCAGAGAAACTACCAGCCTCTCTGTCCAACTCTGCCAGGTGGAAACTTTTACTGAACCCTTCAGTATGATTCCCCCTCGCATGCCTACTATGAGCAATTTTAATATTTTAACACTTAATATTTAACTTGGTATTTTAACATTTGAACATTTCCATGTTGAATTTAGTTTGATTCATTTAAAGTTTATGGTTTGTGGAATTTTATATGCATTTTATATTACTCTGTAATTCGCCCTGAGTTTCTGAAAACAGGGAGGAACATAAACCTCGACACAAACAAACAAATAAAAGACATTTAAGACATTAAAATAATGACACATATCCAGATAAAATCAGACCAAAAGCTAAGTCAACTTTAAAATTAAAATCTGCTCTTGCACAAAAAGGACCTCTGTGATCCCTAAAATATTTCAGATCCATCAATGCTCCTAATTTTCGTATTAGTCCTGTTTCGGTGCCTTTCATTGAATCAAACACAGAGATATCGTGGAAGTGACTTTTTCCTCACTGCTTGGGAAGGGTGCACTTTAATTTCTGAATTAAAACTTACGTTAAAACCATAAAAATACAACAAGCAAAAACTGTAAATCCTAGACAAATACCTTAAAGATTAGTGTTTCTGTATATATTTCCTGTTTAAACATTGTGTAATCTTAGGTCTGGGGGATCCACAAACACCACATTTCAGATGAAAATTTGAGTCCAATGGTACCTTTAAGACCAACAAAGATTTATTCAAAACGTGAGCTTTTGTGTGTGTACACACTTCCTCAGACAATGGAAGAGGGATTGTAAAAGTACAGATAGAATAAATCTTTGGTCTTAAAAGTGCCATTGGGCTCAAATTTTGTTTTGCTACTTCAGACCAACATGGCTACCTATCTGAATCCACATTTCTGAAGAACACTTTCTGCCTGTCAACGTTTCCCATTGTCCGGCTTTCACACTCATACATGTGAATTACCAGCGACACTTCCTTACACTTAAGAAACTTTTCCAGCTCTTCCATGGCTGCCCTTTCCAGGCTCAATCTCCTTCAGTGTTCTTGGCCTCCCTCCTGGTCAATGATGGAGACAAGGAATAGAAAATCGTGAACAATTTCAATTTTTTAAGGGCCAACCTTGAAACTGCATAGTTCCCCCGTAATCATAGCTTCTGTCTTCTTGATGTTCAGCCGTAATCCTACTTTGGCACTTTCTGCTTTAACCTTCATCAGTAGTCCTTTTAAGTTTTTGCTATTATTTGCCTGTAATGTGGTATCATCGACATATAATGACAATAATAATAACTTGATTTTTATAGCCGACCCTTCCAAGTTGGCTCAAACTGTTGATGTTCCTTCCACCAACTCCACCTTCATCTAAATCTAGTCCGGTCTCCTTTGTGATCTGTTCTTTATAAACCCCAACTAGACATTGACCAGGGGCTTATCAGCTCTATGACCCACCAAGGCCTTTGAGTTCCACAACAGCCAGGCAGGATATGAATTTATGACTGATTCTAGGTTTGCATTGTGTTTCCTTATTTCATCTTGATGAAATAAAGATGGTTTAAGCAAATTAATCCTACTGCTCCCCTACTCCATTCCCATCCTATGATACCTTTGTGGAATGGCAGGTAAATATAAAAAGAATCAGCAAGGAGAGTCAGTGTTAGCTTTTGCTACATTTGTGCTCCTTTCAGTTACCAAGTAATTAAAAATGCTCTTCTTAATTTCCTTCAGTCTATTAAGAACCCGGATTCAGCTGATGAAGACTGTTGAAACAGAAACTTCTTTCATATTCTCATTTATTCACTGTTAAATTAATGTTTCTTTGGGATCGGAGAGGTATGTTCTGAACATGTTTTGTTCCCCCTGGTAGTTGATTTGATATTTCACAACATATCTCCCTGCACAGGGATGTAAACTGGAAATAAACCTGTGTGGTGTGAATATGACTATTAGAGGGAGAAAAAGACACATGAAACGGGGGGGGGGGGAATCCCCCAAATCCCAAGAGTTTACCAGTGAGTAAAAGGAGAATGCGGAAGCACCCAAGGTTAAAAGCCCAAGATTCCTGTTCCCACTCCTGCACATATTTTCCTATTTTCGCATATATTTTGTATGTTTTTTCTTACTCTTGTTGATATTTTTGCTATTTATCTTTGGAGCACATTTTATGATTTCTGTCAAGGTTTTACAATGGTTTGCAATTAGTTTAATATTCTGTGAAATATTTTATTACGGTGCAGTGATTTCAGCTTGCAATGTAATCCCACCTTTTTTCCCCTTGTGGAAAGGCATACACTATTCCCATGCCCACTAACAGGAAGAATGGTTTAGATGGAAATTTTTTCCAGCTTTTCATCCAATTCTAATAGCTGGCCCAAAACAATACAATATAATTATGACCAGTCATGACCCATTTGGGCCAACTGATCCTTCTATGATCTCCTAAAAACTATCTAAAGCAATTTTTCTTCTTAGATACTTTGAGTCTTATAATCATAGAATTGTACAATCATAGAATCATAGAACTGTAGAGTTGGAAGGGACTTCTAGGGTCATCTAGTCCAACCCCCTGCACAATACAGGAACTCACAACTACCTGCCCACCCACAGTGACCCCAATTTCACACCCAAGTGTTCCCCCACCGAAAAATCTCCAGAGTCCAGTCTGGTCTGGAAGAAATTCACCTACCATCCCATAATGACGATTAGCAATTCCCTGGGTATGCAATGAAGGGCCACAAGAGACAAACACTGGCATATCCCTTCCTGCCCACCCACTCACAATCTACCCAGGTTTCCTAAAATCTGCATTTTTGTCAGATGACTATCTAGCCTCTGCTTAAAAACTTCCAAAGGAGAACCCACCACCTCCCAAGGAAGCCTGATCCACCAAGGAACTACCCTAACTTTCAGGAACCTCTGGATATTTAGCCAAAAATTATTTTGAATTAATTTCAACCCATTGGTTCTGGCCTGACCCTCTGGGCCAGCAGAAAACACCTCTGCTCCATCTTCTATATCAGTGGTCTACAACCTTTTTATCACCAGGGACCGGTCAACGCTTGACAATTTTACTGAGGCCTGGGGGGGGGGTAGTCTTTTGCCGAGGGACGTCGCTGCGGACCAGTACCAGTCCCTGGCCCGGGGGTTGGGGAGTGGTGTTCTATATGACGGTCCTTCAAGTGCTTGAAGATGGTTATCATATCACCTATTAGTCGCCTTCTCTCCAGACTAAACCTTGGCCATGACTGGCCAAGATGAAGGTACCATAGCTGTTGGCCTGCCAGTGTTCTTCCACTAAGCCAGAGCTCAGGGAAAATATATTATTTGCCAATAGTCTGATCACACCTGTGTACGTGTGAGACAGACTTCTCAGCGTGTGCGGGCAAAAAGCAGACAGGTGTCCCGTCCGCCGTAGGCCGCGAGGATGAGATCATGGGGCATGGCTGAGGGGCCGAGGGAACTATTTCTGGCACAGAAACGACTCCTTGCCCGTCTCATCGGAGAGGCGCGGGGTTGAGAAAGCTTGGCCATGCCCGGCAGGGGACTTTGCCCCCTTGGAAGCACCTTCTGGTTGCGATATGTTATGTCATGTTGTGTCAGGAGCCAGGCGGGCAAAGGCCACGCTCCCCGAAATAGACACGTCCTTCCTTTCCCGACTGCCGGGGAAGGCCCTTTGCCCTGCATTCAAGCACCATGGCAACAGCGGAGATCAAGGCCCCCTAGGCCAGAGCCAAAGGTGATGTCCTTGCAGGTAAAAATAAATAGGGGGCACTTGGGAAACAGCCCCAAAGGGCTTTCGGCCCCCACCCCTTATCTTTACATATGTCCAAATACAAAATTGAGAGCAAACAAGCAGAGCTTTTATTCCCAGTGGGGTGGGCACTGGAAAGGGGAAAGTGTTTACCGAACTGAAACTTCCTGGAGGGGTGGTCAGACCTTCTGGCTAAGAAAATAAATTGTGGCTCATTGTCTCCGAGGTGGGGGAGGGTGGGGTGCAAGCTCAAGTTGCCAACAGCCTGGAGAAAAAAAAGCCCCGCCCATGCAATAGAAGTTTAAGGTGTGAAAATCGGCAGTTGGCTTTTTCTTGGCATGGAGGTAAATAACCTCCCTTGCGAAATATTGTCCTCAAGTCTCTATCAAAGGAACGAGACATTTTTTTCCTTGTCCAGGGAGCTGGTATCCCTAACGCAAGCTGGTCCCCTGGGCTCTTTTCCCAACGGGCATTTGTTGGTGAGCCAAAAGTGACAGAGATAAAACACAATTGTATTTACCTGGAATTGGCTTGCCAGCTCTGGGTTGGGAAATATCTGGCAATTTTGAGGGTAGAACCAGGAGTGGGTGGGATTTGCGGCTGAAAGGGACTACCTTTGAGTCTAATGCTATGGAGCCCACCCTGCAAAGCAGCCATTTTCTCCAGGAGAACTGATCTTTGTCGCCCGGACATGAGCTGTAAAACTGGGGGAGACCTACGTCCCCCCTGCAGGGGACTGGCATCCCTACCTGGAATTGTTGTTCTTCAAGTGTTCTTCTGTGCAGCTCAACATGGGAGCTTTACTGGCATAGACTGGCCTGCATAAGGGCTGTTCCCATGGGGGACTGCACCCAAGATAGGGCAATGAATTTATAGTCTATGGTAGATATTTTGGAAACTTCAGATTCAGGTCTGAAGCAGCAGAACAAGTTTTGAATCCAGTGGCTCCTTTAATGTGCCTTTAAGGTGCCACTGGACTCAAACATTGGAAACTTTAGGTATGAAGGATATAATAAGAAGGTATAAAAATAAATTCAGGACGAATGGCCTTTGATTAGGCCAGTCTTCCGCAATCTAGTCTAAAATAGTTGCATGCCTCTAAGGATGCCAAATCTGGCCTAGAAAAGAAGTAATGTTTCACAGCTGGGAAAGGGTCTGCCATTAATCACTAACTTTACAATTTTATTGCCCCAATGTATTTGTGAACGACAATTAAACCCAAAGGTTTGATTTGCTTTTCTAACATTATCATACTACATGTTTGGACTTACGATGCTGTTTACTAATTTGCTACTAATTTACTTTCCCCTTATATCTGTACTCTTATGATCCCTGTTCCATTGTCTGAGGAAGAGTGCATGCCCACGAAAGCTAGCGCCTTGAATAAATCTTTGTTGGTCTTCAAGGTGCCATTGGGCTCAACTTTGGTTGTGCTCCTTTGGACCAGCACGGCTATCCACTTGGATTGATCCAGTATAAGACAGCTTCCATGTGTATCCACGTATTCGAGGAAAGAGCTGGTCAGGAATTGTGGACAGAGACTACGTGGGGGAGATAAGAAGTCCCTCTGACTTGTGTTAAAACAGTTCTGCAGGAGGTGCAAAATGGCGCTCTTTCACCAAGCCTTTGGTTGAGGCCGGTGGACAAGCGCCAACTCAGAAACCTCCTCCAAGTCATCAGTTACGCCAGAGACAACATTGGGCAACGCCTGGCCGGCCACTGCACATTATGAACTGTTCAATTGCGGTTAAGTCTGGAATTGCGATAAGCCAAAACTGTTTATATTTGTGTACTGTTATGTTCAACGTGTTACACATCCAAACTGTTCTTGCACTCTTGTGTCCTTTGTTCTATGTCCCTTCAGCTGCAAGCTATAACTTTGCAAGCTACGAACACTTGTCGTAAACCGCCCTGAGACGTAAGGGGGGGCGGTATAAAAATTTAACAAATAGAAGAAGAAGAAGAGTTGGTTCTTATATGCCGCTTTTCCCTACCCAAAGGAGGCTCAAAGCGGCTTACAGTCGCCTTCCCATTCCTCTAGGATAAAATTAATAAAATTACCTCTGGCACTTTCCCCCTTTCAGGCTTTCAAAAATTTTGTTAGCTGCTCCCGAAAGAATCCAAAAGACAGGAAGCTTCCCCCCTCCCTCCTTTTCTTTTGCTTCAGACATGGTTAAAGAGACTCTCCCTTTTCTCTTGGGGGGGGGGGAGGTGTGATGCTAGCACAGCCACAACGTGAAGGGAATGGCAGGTCAAGTTGTTGATGGGATTATGGGATTAAAGGGATTCTTGGAGATGCTTCGCAGAAAGGGAAATGACGGAGCCACACAGTTGCCAGTAATCCAAGTGCAAACCTTGGGCAGAAACCCGGTTCTACAGATAAGAGGCCATCGCTCTTAAGCACTGCTCCAAGCTGGCTCTTCTTAAGCCTGATATATTTATTACTCACTGTGACACCATCACTGTCCCTCTTCCTAATAAAGGACAGTGCTGGAACCGCAGAGACTTGATGGGTTATCAGTCGACTTACCCGTTATCAGTATGGTTAAATTCTATATCTTCAGTTGGATAAAGCAGGCTTTCTTATACTGGCTCTTTGTTGCTCTCTTGTTTTCAGGGCTGGAGAATAAAATTCCTTTCATAGAATCATAAAATCATAGAATCATAGGGTTGGAAGGGACCTCCTGGGTCATCTAGTCCAACCCCCTGCACTATGCAGGACACTCACCACCCTATCGCTCATCCACTGTCACCTGCCACCCCCATGAACCTTCACAGAACCAGCCTCTCCGTCAGATGGCTCTCTAGCCTCTGTTTAAAAATCCCCAAAGATGGAGAGCCCCCCCCCCCCCCGAGGAAGCCTGTTGCACTGAGAAACTGCTCTAACTGTCAGGAACTTCTTCCGGAAGTTTAGACAGAATTTACTTTGGATTAATTTCATCCCATTGGTTCTGGTCTGTCCCTCTGGGGAAAGAGAAAACAACTCCATCCTCCATAAGGCAGCTTTTTAAATACATGAAGATGGTTATCAGATCCCCTCTCAGTTGTCTCTGCTCCAGGCTGAACAGACCATACTCATGCTGGGCAGCTGAAACATTTCACCACACGGAGTTCAACCATATCAACCCTTAATCCTCTATCAAAATGCATTTTTCTCAGGCTCGCTGCCAGCTCTCCGGGCTATGCCATGTGGCTCTTGCATTCTAGAAGAAAGCTGGTTTTTATCCCCTGCTTTCCTCTACCCAAAGGACTCTCAAAGTGGCTTACTTATTACCGTCCCTTCCTTCCCCACCACAGGCATCTTGTGAGGCAGGTGAGGCAGAGAGAGTTCTGAGAGGACTATAAAGGTAAAGGTAAAAGGTAAAGGTATCCCCTGTGCAAGCACCGAGTCATGTCTGACCCTTGGGGTGACGCCCTCCAGCGTTTTCATGGCAGACTCAATACGGGGTGGTTTGCCAGTGCCTTCCCCAGTCATTACCGTTTACCCCCCAGCAAGCTGGGTACTCATTTTACCGACCTCGGAAGGATGGAAGGCTGAGTCGACCTTGAGCCGGCTGCTGGGATTGAACTCCCAGCCTCATGGGCAAAGCTTTCAGACGGCTGCCTTACCACTCTGCGCCACAAGAGAGAACTATGGTGGCCCCAAATAAACCCAGATTATTTTGTGTGGAGGAGGAGTGGGGAATCAAACCTAGTTCTCTAAATAAGAGTCCACAGCTCTTAACCACAACACCACAGACTGGCTCTCTTAAAAATGGTTGCTGGTCCCTCAAGTCAATTACGAAATTTCAAAGCCTCATTTGGAAAAAGTGCATGCATCATCTTTGACATCTCGCCTTAGGACCCATCATACAAGAAGAGATAGAATCTCTAGAGTTGGAAGGGAACCTACAGGCCATCTAGTCCAACCCCCTGTTCAGTGCAGGATCAGCCTAAAGCATCCAGGATACGTCTCTGTCCAGCTGCAGCTTAGAATCACAGAACCATAGAGTTGGAAGGGGCCAGACAGGCCATCTAGTCCAACCCCCTGTTCAGTGCAGGATCAGCCTAAAGCATCCATGAAGACGTGCCCAGCCATTTCAGGGAAACACGGGCAAGGGAAATTTCCAAATTTCTGAGGAACAGAATGTCGGGTTCTCTGGCTGCAAGAGGCACCGAGATGACAGGAACTGCAACCCATCTATGGCATTGCCCAACAGGACTCCTTTGCTTTCACAGCCCTATGAACCATAACAGTAAGTGTTTGCTTAGCCTTTATACATAAACACATACAACGTGGCACTTGACTTTGGCTCATGATGGGCAGCCGAGCCAGGAGGGGGAAAGGAGAAGCAATACCTGTTCCCTACTGGTTTTCTGCTCCATTGAAGCTGCTTCTCAGGGCAGCTTAAAGAGTTCTCACACAGGGGCCCCTTTCAGGCAGAACACAGATGGAGCTGCTGCCTACTGAGTCAGACCCTTCGTCTCTCCAGACCTACTCTGACTGGCAGCTGCTCTCCAGGGTCTCGGACGGACATTTTTTCACAACTCATCTGCTACCTAATCCTTTTGAACTGTAGATGCCGAGAACCAAACCTGGGACCGTCTGCATGCAGGGCAGATGTTTTGCTGCTGTGTCATAATGCCACGCAAGAAGATACGCTCATGCTCTTCGGACCACCCCCACCACCAACACTTTTCTGCCCATAAAGAAAACTTTGTTAGGGAGGTATAGATAGTCTACCTGCACCACCAGGTCTTAAAGCAGACCAGGGGACACTTTCAGGTGTGGAAATGGGTCTGGGAGAATTAAAAACATCTCCTGCACACGAACATCATGCCACTGTAGATAGATTCAGTTGTGTTGCCGTGTTGGTCTCGAGCAGCAGGACAAAGTTTGTGGCACCATTAAGACCAGGGGTAGTAAAACTCCGGCCCTCCAGATGTCCATGGACTACAATTCCCAGGAGCCCCCTGCCAGCGAATGCTGGCAGGGGGCTCCTAGGAATTGTAGTCCATGGACATCTGGAGGGCCGCAGTTTGATTACCCCTGATTAAGACCAACCAAGTCTTATTCAAGGTATGAGCTTTCCTGTGCATGCACACTTCATCAGATATCATTGATCCAAATGGTCAAAAGTTGCTCAGAAGTAAAACTGGCCTTGACCAAAGCCAGGGCGTTTTTGGCTTTGGCGCTGGCCTGGTGGAACATCCTGCCTAGTAAGATCTGGGCACTCAGGGATCGTAAACAAATCTGGGGCGCTGGTAAGACACAGCTCTTCCGCCAGGCCTGAGGCCAGAAATGATCAAAATATTGGCCTTCCTATTGGAAAACCTAATTAAGAACCCACCTAAAAAGAAAATCTGCCCAAATGCCAACCAAGCCTCTCCCCAAATATTCTAATTACAGAAGAGACGGCTTTTAACTTAATTTAAAAACCTAAATTAGATGTATTAGTGTTTTATTGTTATGTAACTTATTTGAATTTATGGAGCTGAATGTTTTAAATGTTGATGTTACCTGCCCTAAGCCTACCAGGGAAGGGTGGGCTGTAAGAATATCCATATCTGTATTCGTTTTTGTATTGGTATTAGTATGTGCTCTGCCCATCTTCATTTAACAGTGTGGTCAGGTGCAGAAAAAAGGGGACTTCCCTAGAGAGAACTCCATTAAGGTTACCAAGACCCCATCTCCTCCCCCCCTCCCACCTTCTAGCAATAGATAAGGAGACAGGATTGTCAGATAGAATCACAGAATCATAGAGTTGGAAGGGGCCATACAGGCCATCTAGTCCAACCCCCTGCTCAACTCAGGATCAGCCCAAAGCATCCTAAAGCATCCAAGAAAAGTGTGTATCCAACCTTTGCTTGAAGACTGCCAGTGAGGGGGAGCTCACCACCTCCTTAGGCAGCCTATTCCACTGCTGAACTAGATCAAGGCAGGAGATTTGGGGAGAGAGCCTGGGGCGGGCAGAGACCTCAGTGGGGTACAAAGTCGCACAGCCCACCCCCAAAGCACCCATTTTCTGCAGGCCTCCAGAAGCACCTATGGCTTTCCAAAGAGCTGGAGACAAGCCAAGTTTAGCTCTTTGCTTTGGGGAAAATCTGTAGCGTATCAAAGCCTGACATTTCCCTTTGTAGCATGGGGGTAATGCAGCCCCCCCCCCAAACACTCCTCCCATGCATCGATCCCTAATGTTTTCTGTTGCTGTCTATTGGGCAACAAATACACATGCCAGAGAAGAATGGAAATTTCCATTCACTTCCCATGCAATTTCCTTTCCCAGTGGTTCCAGGGTGCTGCAGCTTAAACGGTTGGAGGAAGCGCCCCCTCCTGGATACGGAGGACAGTGTTTTTCTCTGAGTTTCTCTTGGCTTCCCTGACAAAGCGCCTAACAAATCCACTCGGCATAATGACCAATGTGGCCCCATTTCTTGTTCCTTCACCCAGAATCTGTAAGCCTAAAGGAAATAAAAAGGCATAACCATCATAGAACACCCCAAAACTCAGGCTGCCTGGAGCTGCAGGAAGGGAGGCGATTCTCCCCAAAGAATCCACACAGAGAATTTGGCAGGATCATTCCACTACTCCAATGTCTCCAATAATTATTAACCAGAAGGGAAGGGAGGAATTATTTCACAAATTAATTCAGGAATTATTGAGAAAGGAAATTTACAAGAGAATAAAAATGTTTCCATCCTCCAGTGATTCAGATGGTTTCAGAGTGGGAAACACACATGCTAAATACTGCCCTTTCAGCCATAATGTGATGGACATTCAATAGCCTCCCTTTACTTGTTTTAGCTTCTAGGGGAAGTTCAGGCTTAAAGGTAAAGGTAAAGGTATCCCCTGTGCAAGCACCGAGTCATGTCTGACCCTTGGGGTGATGCCCTCTAGCGTTTTCATGGCAGACTCAATACGGGGTGGTTTGCCAGGGCCTTCCCCAGTCATTACCATTTACCCCCCAGCAAGCTGGGTACTCATTTTACCAACCTCGGAAGGATGGAAGGCTGAGTCAACCTTGAGCCAGCTGTTGGGATTGAACTCCCAGCCTCATGGGCAGAGCTTCAGACTGCATGTCTGCTACCTTACCACACTGCGCCACAAGAGGCTCTTAGTTCAGGCTTGATTTGGCCTAAAACTAGGGATGCCAACCTCCAGGTGGGCTCTGGGGATCCCCTGGAATTATTGCTCATCTCCAGGCAACAAGGATCCATTCGCCTGGAGAAAATGGCTGCTTAGAGGGTGGACTCCAGAGCATTAGACTCCACTGAGGTTCCTCCCTGTCCCAAATCCCACCCACCCCCAGCTCTACCCCCAAAGCCTCCAGGTATTCCCCAACCCAGAGCTGGCAGCCCCATCCAGACTACAGAGGCCAGTTCCGCTGGAGAAAATGGCTGCTTGGGAGGGTGGATTCCATAGCATTATATTCCATTGAGGTTCCCCCCTACCTTAAATCCGCCCCACTCCCGGCTCCACCCCCAAAGTCTCTAGGCATTTCCCAACCCAGAGCTGGCGATCCTATCTAGAACTCACTTGGTCTTTTGGTGGTCCCAACTTTTTGGCTTTTCTATTTAATGGTCACGGGAGAGACAGAGAGAGAGAATTTTATTTCATTTTCAGTCCCTTCAACCATAGGTTGGCGGGATTATAGATTAAAAAAGAGCAAATCAGTGAAACGATAACTATTAAGATAATCTGAAAACATATGCGGTAAATGTAGCAACAGCTTCCAGCCAGCCTGGATCATTTGAAGACACGTCTTGGAATAATATAATTACGAGACCACTGAACATCAGAGCTGACACAAGTTCTCATGACCAAGATCCCAAGCCCAGCTTTACCAAACAAAGGACGATGTAACATCACATGTAAGATGGTCTCTACTGCTTCAGATGCACGAGAACATTTTCTTTTGTTCCAGGGAATATCAATGGTGATGACTGAATCTGGCAGTCTCCTCAAGAGCAGGGGCTTCCCCTATTGACTACAGCAGGGGTGGCCAAACTGTGGCTGTCCCAATGTCCATGGACTACGATTCCCATGAGCCCCCGCCAGCTGCTGTGAGGCTGAGAGAGCTCTGGAAGAACTGCTCTGTGAGAACAGCTCCAACAGGACTGTGACTAGGCCAAAGTCACCCAGTTGGCTGCATGTGCAGGAGGAGTGGGGAATCAAACCCAGTTCACCAGATTAGAAGCCACTGCTCTTTACCACTATACCACACTGGCTGTCTCCTTGCCATCCTGCTTGCAATGCACAGATTGTTCCTTAAAGACAACTGCTGTCTTCTTTTGCTTCTCTGAGTAATCTTATTTTAAATGATTCAGAGCCCTCTTCTTCTTTTTAGCCTTTAGCTGGCGACTGGTGGAGCAGGTTGTCCTCTCAGCCAATATGCTGCTGTAGGTGCCGCTGGATTTTTTGCCTTCTTTATAATATGTTTCCACTCTTGACGACTGGTGGCAGTAGTTTTGGCCATGTGGCTAGCCAATCACTGGTTTCTAAGGTCTTCCCCTGTCCTTTTAAGCCAAGTTTTGTTGGTCGCCAGTTGTTGGATCTTTCGTTCAGTCAGTCGTTCTCACCAGAGGAGTTCATGAGGCAGTCTGCAGGGCCTAGTCTGCATGCAAGAGATAATGCACTTTCAATGCACTTTAGAAGTAGATTTTCCTGTTCCGCACAGGAAAATCCAGCCGCAAAAGCACATTGAAAGTGCATTATCCTTTGTGTGCAGACTAGGCCCTGGTGTCCCTTCTGCAGACATAGCCAAACCATTGCAGTCTGCACTTTTGGATTTGTCCTTTAATTTGTAGCTGGTTGTCACATCGTGTCCGAATTGTCTTGTTTTGATGATGATCACAGAATCACAGAATCACAGAGTTGGAAGGGGCCATACAGGCCATGTAGTCCAACCCCCTGCTCTACGCAGTATCAGCCCTAAGCATCCTAAAGCATCCAAGAAAAGTGTGTATCCAGCCTCTGTACCCTTTCAATTTTATCTACGTCCTTCTTGAAGTGAGGCCTCCAGAACTGCACACAGTACTCCAGGTGTGGTCTGACCAGTGCCGTATGCAATGGGACTATGACATCTTGTGATTTTGATGTGATGCTC
Source organism: Paroedura picta (assembly GCF_049243985.1). Classification (NCBI taxonomy): domain Eukaryota; kingdom Metazoa; phylum Chordata; class Lepidosauria; order Squamata; family Gekkonidae; genus Paroedura; species Paroedura picta. Next base: position 163,653,763 of record NC_135371.1, on the reverse strand, counting down.
CTGTTGATACAGCCCAAATGATCACATAGAGAGACACCCAGAATCTGTCGCAGGCATCGCATTTGGAAGATCTCAAGTTTGACTACGTCCGGTTTTAGTAAAGTTCATGTTTCTGATCCATCTTAGGGGGGTTGGCAGGATTAGAGACGAAACATGGTCTTGAGAGAGATGTTCATCTTCTTCCAGAGGCACCATTTGATCAGAACTAGGTTTTAAATAGCTGCCCCAAACACTGGATCCGTAAAGAACATTGTTCTGTGTCCGATCGGATGTTACGTCCGAAAAGTGGTAGCGGCAGCGGCATTGCCTGGGCCACACGGTGGCAGCAATGTTCACTTTGAAGCACGGAGAGAGTTTAGCTGGGTGCAGCTAAGGAGGGCTGCCAAATTTCTCTCTCTCAAAAAAAAAATGCAATACTGAGAGTAAACATGGGCACGGCAATTAAGGATGACACAACCACCCACTAATTAAACCCCAGTGATCTGATATACACGGATCAATACAATAGTAGCATGAACTCCCCAATTATAATATTTATTATAGAGTGACATAAAAGGTGATAGAGTCAGGAGGGTCGCCGGGTTCGTCTGAAGGAGCAGAACAAAATTTGAATCCAGTGGCACTTTGAGAGCAACCGAGTTTTATTCCAAGTGTGAGCTTTCGTGAGCATGCACACTTCTGCAGACAATTGAATAGAAACCATCAGAGTACATATATAAGGAGAAAATACATTAGCACTAATTGATTTGGGTTTTGACCTTTAAGGCCCTTTGTGGTCTGGGACCCATGTATCTGAGGGAACATTTATCGCCCTATGCCCCCCACAGGTCTTTGCGCTTTGCAGGTTCCAACGTGTTGGTCATTCCCAGCCTCAGAGGAGTATGCCTGGCCTCAACTACAGGCCAGGGCCTTTTCGGTTGGTTGGTTGTCACACCCCTCTCCTAGCCACCCCGGCTGTTATTGAGGGCTGTTAAGATGGAGTGTTACTATATGTTCAGTACGTTTTTTGTATTTTTCTGTAATTTTAGCGGGTTTTAATGGAGGTTTTAATTGGGGATTGAATTATTGTTCTGAACTTTGTATGTAACCTACCACAAGCTGGCCTGTCTGGTATTAAAGGTAAAGGTAAAGGTATCCCCTGTGCAAGCACTGAGTCATGTCTGACCCTTGGGGTGACGCCCTCTAGCATTTTCATGGCAGACTCAATACGGGGTGGTTTGCCAGTGCCTTCCCCAGTCATTACCGTTTACCCCCCCGGCAGCAAGCTGGGTACTCATTTTACTGACCTCGGAAGGATGGAAGGCTGAGTCAACCTTGAGCCGGCTGCTGGGACTGAACTCCCAGCCTCATGGTCAGAGCTTCAGACAGCATGTCGGCTGCCTTGCACCACAATATACGTATACGTATACGTATACGTATACGTATATTATATTATATTATATTATATTATATTATATTATATTATATTATATTATATTATATTATATTATATTATATTATATTATATTATATTATATTATATTATATTATATTATATTATATTATATTATATTATATTGTGGAGTTCACGCTGCAATTGTATTGATCCATGTATTTTAGATCATTGTGGTTTAATTATTTGATATTTGTGTCAACCTGAATTACCACACCTTTATTTAACCTCAGGATTACATTTTTTTTTAAGTTAGTGTTGCTGATACTCTCTCTGAGAGTTCCCTCTTTTCTCTCTGGCAGGACGACCGCCCCTTTAACAATCAACTGACGTGCAGGAACGAAGCAGGTAACCAATTCCTACTAAAATCTGACATATCCAACAGCTGCTTAAAAAGTTGGTAATCCAGTGTGGAGCTTTGAGCAATGCTTAGTTCTAGAAACAGAAACAAACAATACTGTTAGTTCCTTCACCACCTTTCCAGTTGTAGCCATTCTGGCCAACTTCGGGGAGGGGCTGTGGTATCTGCTTGGCATGCAGAAAGTCCCTAGTTCAATCACAGGTATTTCCAGTTAAAAGGCAGTAGGTGATGGGAAAGACATCTGCCTGAGTCCCTGGGGAGTGTGAGTAGACATTCGAGGGACCAAGGCAGCTTCATGTACCAGAAGAGGGCGCTGCACATGAATCTCTGGATATGTGCGCTCACATATGCTCATCTGTGTGAACAGGGCAATGTGCATATTTTCCTACACCAGTCTACGTACATATGATCATCATTTCTTGTTTGGCTTTCTCACTGGGACCCAAGGCAGATTACAAATACAATTTTAAGAAACCCTTTTCATTCAATCGGGAAACGAAATCCAATCACTTCCCATTGGCCCCTGAGCCCCCCTCCCATTAGAACCACCGCCTACATGTCCATCCTATGGGGCAGTCAGTATGTTACAGTAAACATTGGATGTTCTCACCATGTTTGTTCCATTATGTTGCTGTTCTCCTGCCTTGACTGTTTCACTACTGTTCAATTAATCATGTTACCTGTACTGTTTTTTTTTTATTCCAGTTCCATGTAAACCACCCTGAGCCTCAGGGGAGGGCTGTATTTTAATAAATAAATACATACATAAACAAATAAACAAACAAACAAATTAGTGAGTACGTTTGCTTTGGGTGCTTCCATCATCTGAGGTTAGACAATGGGTGAGCTGAAAAGGGGGACTTTTTGTTCATGGAGCCAAAGTTATGGGATTTCCACAAAAGGGGGATTCATTGATCCCTGTCAACAGCAGGTGGATATTTCTTGGATATGTAGGATTGCCAGCTCTGGGTTGGGGGATACCTGGAGACTTTGGGGATGGAGCTGGGAGTGGGGGCAGGGATTGGCCTCAGGGGAGTCTAATGCTATGGAGTCCCCCCTCCCAAGCAGCCATTTCCTCCAGGGGAACTGATCTCTGTAGTCTGCATGGGGTTGCCAGCTCTGGGTTGGGGAAGACCTGGAGACTTTGGGGGTGGAGCTGGGTGCGTGTGGGATTTGGGATGGGAAGGGTGCTCAGAGGAGTCTAATAATATGGAGTCCGCCTTCCAAAGCAGACAGGGGAATTGTTCTCTGCCACCTGGAGATGAGTTGTAATTCCAGGGGAGATCCAGGTCCCACCTGGGGACTGGCATCCCTATTTATGCTCTGGCCTGGCCTTGCTGTCATTCCATTCGGTGCCTCTGGACACAAACTCCAGACCCACCCAACTCCTCACCTAAATGAGAACGAGAGAGGACGGCAACATCTGGCTGGTGCCTCCCTCTGCAGTCAGGCTGCTTCTAGGCCAACCGGAGGCCGCTCAGTCAGAGCCCCACCCGCTCAGCTGTTCAGAGGCCGGTCCTGCCACTCAAGGGGTGTGGGGGAGGGACTCTGCTGGCATGCAAAGCCACCCACAGGCACTGGCAGATGTGACGACAGACACTGAGCTCTGATCTCAGCGCTGGGTGGGGCCTTCCAACCGCACAAACAGAACCTGGCCAGGCATTAGGGCCGGAGTTGTTTTAATTTCTTTTTCCCCCCAAGGGAGAGAGGCTCAAACACAGGTCCAGAAAGAGCGAAGGATTGGTTTTATTTAGATGTCCTCTTCAAAAGGCACCTCGCTCTAAGATAATGTTTCCTCTGCTTAGGGGCGTAACTTGCAACACCAACCTAGAAAAAATGAGGATCTCCCCTGGAAAGAAGAAGAAGAAGAAGAGGAAGAAGAAGAAGAAGAAGTAGAAGAAGAGTTGGTTCTTATATGCCGCTTTTCTCTATCCGAAGGAGTCTCAAAGCAGCTTACAGTCGCCTTCCCTTTCCTCTCTCCACAACAGACACCCGGTGGGGTGGGTGAGGCTGAAAGAGTCCTGATATCACTGCTTGGTCAGAACAGCTCTATCAGTGCTGTGTGAAGCCCAAGGTCACCCAGCTGGCTGCTTGTGGGGGAGTGCAGAATCAAACCTGGCATGCCAGATTAGAAGTCCTCACTCCTAACCACTACACCAGACTGGTGGTAGGAAATGCTAGTATACATAAGAGCCTAATCTGGGGAACCGGGTTTGATTCCCTGTTCCTCCTCTACATGCAGCCAGCTGTCATCAGACTGACAGCTTTACTTGTGTCTGTCAAGGGGAGTTTTGACTCTAGTAAGCTTATATCCTCACCCTCTTGTGAGTCTCTAAACTGCTACAGGCCTCAAATCGTAAGTGTTGTACTGCAGACCAGCACGGCTGCCCTCAGAAACTGAATTCATTGGGATTTACTCCCTTGAAACCGAGCTCAAGATTTCAGCAAATGTAGCTTCCTGCATAGGCAAGAGCTGCCAAATTTCCTACCCATTTATTACAGGAATAACTACTATGGGTAGAATCATAGAATCATAGAGTTGGTAGGGGCCACACAGGCCATCTAGTCCAACCCCCTGCTCAACGCAGGATCAGCCCAGAGCATCCTAAAGCATCCAAGAAAAGTGTGTATCCAACCTTTGCTTGAAGACTGCCAGTGAGGGGGAGCTCACCACCTCCTTAGGCAGCCGATTCCACTGCTGAACTACTCTGACTGTGAAAAACTTTTTCCTGATATCTAGCCTATATCGTTGTACTTGAAATTTAAACCCATTACTGCGTGTCCTCTCCTCTGCAGCCAACGGAAACAGCATCCTGCCCTCCTCCAAGTGACAACCTTTCAAATACTTAAAGAGGGCTATCATGTCCCCTCTCAACCTCCTTTTCTCCAGGCTATTCTCCAGGGTAGCTTGTTTTCTTTTGCATTTGCTCCTCCACTACAGTTGTCACCCGCCAGGTGGGGCCTGGAGATCTCCTGGAATATGGAGGCCATATTCCCTGGAGAAAAACGGCTCATTTGGAGGGTGGACATGGCGGTACCACACTCCCTGCTGAGGTCTCTCCCGTCTTCAAACACCACCCTCCCCAGCCCCCCAATCTCTCAACCCCGGCCTGCCAACCCTTACCCCACCAGAGCAAAGAACAGGAGTCCCTGGATAACCAGAAAGAAGATGCCTTGAAATGAGGGATATAGTGAAAACAGGAACATCATTCAATAGCTAGGCTTCAGCGATGTGGCTGGGGTTGCCAGCTAGGTTTGCCAGGTCCACCCCTGGCCGCCAGCGGGCGATGGAGGGTAGGGATGCCAGATCCAGGTTGGGAAACACCCAGAGATCTGGGGACAGAGCCTGGAGCAGACAGGTGGGGTGCAAAGCCACCCTCCAAAGCATCCGTTTTCTCCAGGGGAACTGATTTCTGTCATCTGGAGATGAGCTGGAGGCTGGCATCTCTGTTGCCAACTCTGGCTTGGGGAATTCCTGGGGATTTGGGGAAAGGGAGGGCTTGAAGCTCTATTGGGGAGGGAGTAGAGTTCAGCCCATCCTCCAGCGTTGCCATTTCTCCCTTGGAAACTAATGACTGTAGTCTAATGATTAGTGGTAATCCCAGGAGAAATCCAGTCCCTGCCTGGGTTTTGGCAACACTGTATGGTAACTCTTGGGGGATTGCCTTCCATATCAGTATCCAAGCTCTGCAGTGAGTCTTCCCCACCATTGGGGGTGCTGTGGGTGCTGCTTGGCTGCCTCAAAGGTTTCCCAGCTAGATGGGTCCACCTGATTCAAGCAGCTCCTAGCAACAGAGGCCTACCAGCCAGGTGAGGCCACCTAGCCTAAGGTGCAGCTCCAACCTGAAATATAAGGTGGTTGTTTAAGCCCTGGTGGAAGTTTCTAGCCACATCAGGCTATTATGTAAAGTGCAACTTTTATGCATGTTTGTGGCGGAAGAAATGGGTGGTGAACATTTGAGGGTGCGTCGTTAAATATGGCCACCAATTTGAAATAATGCCCTCTTTTGGGGTTGGAAGGTTAGGAATATTTCTGGTTCATAGTGATTATCACAGTTTAAATAGTAGGAGAAGTAGCCCATCGGGGGGGGGGGAATCCTCTTTTCTTGCTTTTCAGAATGTGGTAACTCTGTTGGAAGTGGCTTTCCATCAAGGGCTGAGCTCCATTTATGAAAAAAAAAAGAAGCGGAACTATCATGCCAGGCAACCCTTTCAAACCATCTGAACTTTTGGACTGACCATTGATCAAGGCAGAGTTTGGGTCCATTGAGCGAGCACAAAGCAGGTGTGCTTCCAAGACAGGGGGGGCTTTAGGGCCACAAAACTCCACGTCGGCAGGTAAGTCATGCTTATGTTGTCTTCTGATGTTTGGGTTGGACACTGAGGGGCAGTCCACAGTGAATCTTTGTTTAGGGTACATTCAAGAGGGCACCCATGTTGGTCTGAAGTAGCACAACAAAAATTGAGTCCAATAGCACGTTTAAAACCAACAAAGCTTCATTCAAAACTTCAATAAAGCTTTGTTGGTCTTAAAGGTGCTATTGGACTCAATTTTTTTGTTTAGGGCAGTGGTTCTTCCTAATGTCACAACCCTTTAATACAGTTGCTCCTGTTGTGGTGACCCCCAACCATAAAATTATGCAAGTGTTCTTTCACAGAAATGAAACCAAAACTGACCAATAGCATGAAGTTCCATTGTTCACTATATAAATTGTTTTTTTCTGGAGTTTCTCAGTTCAGCTCTACAGAGGGAGTTGCCCAGGAGAAATGGGCTGCTTTGCAGGGTGGACTCAATGGTACGATCTCCTATTGAGGTTCCACCCCACCCCCAACCCTGCCATCTTCAGGAATAAAGACGCAGAGATACTAATGCCGAAAAAGGATCCTATAATCTTTCCACCACCACCCCCTTCTCAGTTTTGTGAAATTCATTGCATGGTATGTTTGGACAGTCAATAGCATAGACTGTTTCAGAAAATAAGGATTACATTCATGAAGGACAATGGCTAAAAGCTAAATGGAACCTCCATATTTAGATTTGTTTGTTTGTTTATTCATCGCCCTTCCCAAAGGCTCAGGGCGGCTTACATGAAACAAGAAAATTATACAGGTAACATCATTTATAGTAACAACAAGGTGATAACAACAATAACATTAACATAATAACAACAGTAACATTAAAGAACAGTGTAAACCAGGGGTAGTCAATCCGGGCCTCCGGATTAGCAAATGCTGGCAGGGGCTCAGGGGAAATGTAGTCCATGAACATCTGGAGGACCACAGGTTGACTACCCCTGGTGTAAACTGCAAAGAGCCTCCACTCAACTCTTACTGACCACTCCAGGAGTTATGGACTGGAGGCCCCGCCTATTGCTGAGCGGTATTGCTGGTGAGGCAGATCATGGCCTGAGTGACCTCAGTGGGTGGATGCAGCTGGAAATGTGAACTGTTTGACTGGGATAGGGAAGGGTGTTTTATCTGCCATCTGTGGGATGGTTAACTTGTTGTGATTACTGGGGGGGGGTTAATTTGAGAGGGATTGGATTGGATTGTTATATTTTGTTCTGTTTTTGTCTTGTTGTAAGCCGCCTCGAGTCGATTTTGTCAGGTGGGGAGGGATAGAAATTAAATTATAAAAAAATAAAAATAAGAGTGACAGAGTGCTGAACTAGGTGGTCTTTCGATCTGTCCCAGCAAGGAAGCGTTGCTGGCCATAGCAACATATGTCTTTCTTCCTGGGCTATCCCTGTCCCAAAGTCCCCATGGGGCACATCAGAGAGCACATCCAGGGGGCACATCAGAGAGGATTCAGTTTTGTTTGCTTAGAATTTTGGAACTCCATCCAGTTTGATCTCAACACAACTTCTCCCCTAAAGTTCAAAATTTTAACTGAGGCAGTTAGGGATTGCTGCAAGTATGGTGCCCCTGTCAGCTCCTGGATCCCCAGGGCTGTTGGCAGCCAGGTCTCTTGTGGGACTGCCCCAGTGGTTTGGCTTGGGTCTCGCCACTGTGGGCCTAGGGGATGCATGTCACCTCCTGTGACCTGAATGGCTAGGGGCAAGCCAAACCCTTGAGATGCATTTGCACCTTCCTCATGTGCTTAGTCATAGAACCAGCCCCAGAGGCAATTGTCACACACACACAAACACGGACACGTATGTATGTATGTATGTATGTATGTATATATGTATGTAAAGGTAAAGGTATCCCCTGTGCAAGCACCAGGTCATGTCTGACCCTTGGGGTGACGCCCTCTAGCGTTTTCTTGGCAGACTGAATACGGGATGGTTTGCCAGTGCCTTCCCCAGTCATTACCGTTCACCCCCCAGCAAGTTGGGTCCTCATTTTACCGACCTTGGAAGGATGGAAGGCTGAGTCAACCTTGAGCCAGCTGCGGAGATCAAACTCCCAGCCTCATGGGCAGAGCTTCAGACAGCATGTCAGCTGCCTTACCACCCTGTGCCACAAGAGGCTCTATGTATGTATATGTATATGTGTATGTGCATGTATATGTACATGTATATATGTATGCGTACCCTCTTTTTTTCCAAATGAAGACCCAAAACAGCTTTCACTTTTCCTCTCTCTTCTGTTTCATCCTCTCCACAACCCTGTAATGTAGGCTAGGCTGAGAGTGTGTCACTATTCCTAGATTGCCCAGTGAGCTCCCTGACACAGTGGCAGGGAATTCGAACCTAGGTCTACCAGATCCTATTAAGAACATAAGAAGAGCCCTGCTGGATCAGACCAGTGGCTCAGTGGTAGAGCTTCACAGAAATAGAGTCGAATCGCACCTTTAATTCCAACAAAGATTTATTCAAGGTGTGATCTTTCGAGTGCATGCACTCTTCATCAGACTTAATGAACAACCATCATAACTGGGGAGATATAAGGCAAAAGCAAATCATGGCAAATTAGTAAACTGTGCCATAATATCCAGATTAAGCCATAAGATGCCACATGACAATTCTTTGCTAAAACAGCTAATCAGTCCTTTTGAGTTCAGTTGTCGTTCACAAAAACATTGGAGAAATAAAACTGACCACGTTAGTAATTAATGGCAGAGCTTCTGCTCGGCATGCAGGGGGTCCCAGGTTCAATCCCCAGCATCTCCAGTTAAAAGGACCAGGCAGGAGCTCATGTGAAAGACCCCAGCCTGAGACCTTGGAGAACTTCAACCAGTCTGGTAGAGCAGGGGTAGTCAACCTGTGGTCCTCCAGATGTTCCCATGAGCCCCTGCCAGCAAACTCTGGCAGGGGCTCATGGGAACATCTGGAGGACCGCAGGTTGACTACCCCTGTGAACACTGACCTCAATGGTCTGATTCAGGAAAAAACAGTTTCATGTATTCATGTATCTCATCCAGCATCCTGCCTCACAGAGTGGCCAGCTAGTTCAAACAGGCCAGAGTTTTCCCATCTGGATCCCAAGTTCCCCCAGACCAGCTCCCACCGTCACTAGAGGAAGATCAGGACCCCTACCCTGAACGAGGTGGGACGGATTAAATTAGGATATTACTGCCATCTTTGTGATACTGTTTGATTGTGTAAATTGGGTAATGGGGATCTTATTATTTTTAGAATTTTATGTTGCGAACCGCCTCGAGACCTGTCCGGGAGCGGCGGTATACAAACTCAAAGATTAGATAGATAGATAGATAGATAGATAGATAGATAGATAGATAGATAGATAGATAGATAGATAGATAGATAGATAGATAGATAGATAGATAGATAGATAGATAGATAGATAGATAGATAGATAGATAGATAGATAGATAGATAGATTTAGGATGCTTAGGGTTGATCCTGCGTAGAGCAGGGGGTAGAACTAGATGGCCTGTATGGCCCCTTCCAACTCTATGATTCTATGATTTGATAGATAGATAGATAGATAGATAGATAGATAGATAGATAGATAGATAGATAGATAGATAGATAGATAGATAGATAGATAGATAGATAGATAGATAGATAGATAGATAGATTTAGGATGCTTAGGGTTGATCCTGCGTAGAGCAGGGGGTAGAACTAGATGGCCTGTATGGCCCCTTCCAACTCTATGATTCTATGATTTGATAGATAGATAGATAGATAGATAGATAGATAGATAGATAGATAGATAGATAGATAGATAGATAGATAGATAGATAGATAGATAGATAGATAGATAGATAGATGGCCTTCCCCTGACCTTGCCTCCTAGTTTTCAGAGGCCAACTGCCCCTGAATGCGTTGCCCACTGGTATTCTGAGCTTGACTGCCTCCGAATGTGGAGGTTCCCTTTAGTAGCCGCTGACAGACCTCTCCTAAATGGATCTGCCTCTGGAAGCAGCCTGTTACCAGCGATCCCATCGCTGCCCCACTGCTCACCCTCCGCGCCACCCAGGCTCTGTGGCTATTGATTTGGAGAGATCTGTCATGTCGAAATCCCCGAGGCTCACGCCTTCAAAGAAACCCTCTTAGGATCTCACCGCAAAGCTCAGCGGGCACACCCTCGGGGCCAAGTGCCTTGGGATCCCCTCGCTCCCAGCGCAATCCTGCAGGATCCCTACCTGGGGCTCCCTAGCAAGTGAGCAGGAGGGGAGGGGAGGGGGGGGAGAAGAAACACCCCAACAAACGCCCGGGACGGGCCTTGCAACCCAGGCAGGCGTGCGTGGGCGCATCTGCGTGCGAGGATGCCTGCATAAATACGCGCGGAGCTCCACGCCAGGTTTTCCACCTCTCTCCGGAACTCCCGGGCCGCATGCTGTGAGAACTCCGCCGGAGAGGGGCTCCTTCATCCGCAGCCTCACACAGGGCTCAGCTTACCCTCCTCCGGCTGCTAAAAATCCCACCTTAAAAGAAAGAGAGAGAAGCAAAAAAAAAAAGTCTTAAAAACTTTTCCAAAAAGAAACTCCCCCTCCGCCTTCTCGGAGCAGCTTGAAAGTAGCAGAGGGGAGAGAGGGAGGTGGGGGGGCTGGCGCAAGCGAGGCTCTTTCCATCCTATCCCCTCTCTGCAAAGTCCCAGCCAGCCAGCCAGCCAGTCGTCCGCCTTCAAAAGACAGCAGCGGCGCAGGCGGAGCGGCTGATTGGCTCCATGTGCCAAAGCTCAGGCGAGCATCGGGAAAGTTTTGAAAGAAAATCAAAACTTCCTGCTTCGAGGTGGTCCCCGGCTGCAGTCTGGAGCATAGAATATTTATAACGCATGCTGCCTGTGTGGGGCAAAGCGGCACCCCCAAATCGCCTCCGTTTTATTATTATTATATATTTTTTTACAATTATTTTTGTAAGCGTTCTTGTTCTCGTTTTGGGATCTCTCTCTTGTTTTTTTTTTTTTAAAGCAAGTGCGATCAAGATGTGGAAGATTTGGGGCATTTGGTGAAAAGACTGGGACCATCTCGGTGTGACTCCGCTGTTGCGTTGTTTTGTTTTCCAAAGTGAATTTTATTTTTTATTTATTTTTTATTTTTCACCCTGGATGTTGCTGTTTGGGGAAGAAAGTCTACAGCAGAGAAGGTGGCATTTCAGAACCAGATCTAGATCTTGGGGGGTGGCCGCCCTGCTGCAGAAAGCCAGGATTGACAGATCTCGAATGACTCTCCGACCTTTCCCTCCCAGCCTTTGAAAGGTATGCCTTATCTTTGACTGCTTGAAACTTAATTTGGGGAGGGGTGGGGGGAGAGAGTAAATCTCTCTCTGCAGTTCGCTCGGATTGTCAGGCGGGGTTTAGACCAACCGCAGAGTTGCCTTTCAAAGGGTTTTAAGGTTTATGACTAAGTCTCGGAAAAAACGGGAAAGGGGATTTTTATTTTTCTGACGGGGGTCAAGTTAGCCCGAGCGCTTTTTTCTGCTCCAGGGTACTTTTAGAAGGCACATCTGTAAAGAGAAACTGCTGAAGAAGTCCCATCTCCGAAAGCGTCCCATTTGTGTCGATGCCGTGCACAGATTACCCAACGGCGCGTTTTCCAGGTTGTGAGTGGAAATTCTTCTCATTCCCCACCACAGATAGAAAACAAGAAAAAAATGGGCAGATTTCTACCCCCAACCCCAACCCCCGCTTTCCCAGTCTTTTTTCTCTTTGGCCAAACAAGTCCAAGAAGATTCTCTAGTCTCTTCACCCAAACTTCTGGAACCAGTTCAGATCCAATTAATGCTAGGGCGGGAGCAGCCATAAACCCATAGCCAATTGTTGTGCTGTAATGACCGATTGTTAGGGAGCGGATATGTACTGGGACAGTGCCCGTTCTCCAGGTTGTATCCTCGTATTTGCTTTTCACACCTCAGTGGGTGCTCGATGCTTCAGGAGACTCCGGGGTCAGGATGTGTTTGCGTGGACAAGGGGTGGCAGGATTTGAAATCTCCCTCGACCATGCAGGCCAGGATCCGCAGGGTTTGGGTAGAGGCAAACGGATGCCACGGTTGTTTCATAGCAGGTCAAACGTCCCCGTGAATCGAGGGCAAATCGAGGCAGACCTGCAGACGTGAGAGCTTGGCAAAACCTTGGCATATCTATTCCATATTCGCCGAACTTGGGCTGTGTTCTGTGGTTCATATAGGCTTCCATAGCGAGACACAAGAGTTCGAGCCACCCTTGAATCTGTTTCTATGCATAATTCCCCTTCCCCCCCTGCCCAATTTTGACACCTCCTGTGTCTGTTAGTTCAGACACAACTCCTGATGGGTTTTGCAGGCATGCGTTCATTCTTGCCCTTTTGCTATCCTGCCCAAACAAAGTTCACGCAAACGCCGCGTTCCAGGCTGGGTGCCATTCACACGGCATGCCTAAGCGGGAGGGTGAAACTGGACTTCAGCCTTGCTTCACTCGCACGTGGGAACCCCGGGGGCTGTCATTTGGGGAGAGAGCTAGGGAATCCCCACTGCAAGGATCAGGGTGGTCCCCTGGTTCCCAGCACGCTTCAGGAGGACGCTGCAGTGGCTGAACTGGGTTGAATGCAGTGCAAACTGAGTAGTATAGAGGCGTCCTTCACGTCCCATCTGAAAACGCTCTCTACTGTTGGGAGGAAGCCCAGCTGACCCCCCCCCCCTCAGTTTAAGAAGCCAGAACCTTATTCTGTTCAGGTTAACAATGTGGAAGAATTCATCTCCCCCCCCCCCCCCCCCGAGGAATCCCCAAGCGTGACTCACCGGCCAACATTCAGTGACACAACAGAGAAAAGAAGGGAAACAAAGCCCTCCGTGACAGGCTTGGAAAAATAATTAAGAATCCATTTCCCTTGTCTGCTGCAGTAGGCAGATGGAGTGACCTGTGTGGACTTGTTGAACCGCTAAAGGGGGGGGGGATCGGGTTGCCGGGGATGCCTGTTGACTCCACGGCTCGGATTAGGCTGAGATCACTTTGCTGTGGGTGAAGGATCGACTGGGGTGGGGGGGGGGAGTGTTAAAGGGATGGGAGGCAGGGCTCCAAGCATCCCAAAACCTTGCCGGTTGGGAAAAAACCCACTCCCGTCCATTCGGGGTTTTGTAACAGAAGTCGCTGGCTCGGAGCTTGGGACACACAAGGAGAAAAGGCTGAGATCAGAGCGGGTTTTGCTGCTTGCAAATTGTTTGGGGAAGGCTGTGGGCGAACATCTGGCCGAGGAAGGCGGAGGAAGACGGCTAAGCTGCGGCCGTTTCGGGCTCCCAGAGACAGAGGCTGCTGAAAAGGCAGATCTGTGCTTCAAAGGGCGCAGGCTTGGCCAATTGGCCGTCCACAGGCCAGATTTTCTGCCCTCACCTTGTGGTCCTAGCCAATTTGAATCGAAGTGGTGATTGTTTTGCTTCGAAGCAATGGGACGCTGTGCGTTTGGCCTAAGCCAGGGGTAGTCAAACTGCGGCCCTCCAGATATCCATGGACTACAATTCCTAGGAGCCCCTGCCAGCATTTGCTGGCAGGGGCTCCTGGGAATTGTAGTCCATGGACATCTGGAGGGCCGCAGTTTGACTACCCCTGACCTAAGCCCTTGAGTACCTACACCGTGCGTCTTCTGAGAGGGCCATGTTTCCAGTGCCGGTCGGCCTTTGGAAGCCTTCTTTCACCAAGCAGCCCTACGATTGTCTGAGAACCACACTTCTCATACTCCCGAAGCCCTTATGCCTGGCTGATACCAGCTTCATCCCAGAACTTGACTCCCCGAGCGTTGCGAACTTTGCCGTCCTCCAGACAGCAGTCTGAAGTGGCCCTTGTGGTGTAGTGGCCCATCCAGGCGTAGCAAAGGGTTTGCATTGTCGGGCAATTAAATAGGGAGAGGCGGTTATTGGCAAGAGGTTATTTCAGTCTAGTTTTGCCCAGGATTGCCCAAAGGCTCCCGGAATCGTTTCTGTCGGAGAAAACAAGAACAGACTGGCCACCGGGCCTAGGAAAGGACGGTGCCCCCCTGATCTTTCACAGCAGGCCAGGTTACCGGCAGAACTCTCAGAAGGAGCCCTTACTTTTTGGCAGGTCTGCAATGGAGAAGTGCAGAGGAGAGGACACGCAGTAATGGGTTTAAACTACAAGTACGACGATATAGGCTAGATATCAGGAAAACAATTTTCACAGTCAGAGTGGTTCAGCAGCGGAATAGGCTGCCTAAGGAGGTGGTGAGCTCCCCCTCACTGGCAGTCTTCAAGCAAAGGTTGGATACACACTTTTCTTGGATGCTTTAGGATGCTCTGGACTGATCCTGCGTTGAGCAGGGGGTTGGACTAGATGGCCTGTATGACCCCTTCCAACTCTATGGTTCTAGGATTCTAGGATTCTATCATTCTAAGTGGGTCCAAATTGGTGAGATGGTGAGATCTTCCATCTCTCCACTTGACATAATGGCCTTCAATTTTCTACCAACCTACATTGGCTTTGCTATTTCCCCCCTAGGTTCCGGGCCTCTGTGTTGGCCGCAGCAATCACAGAGTTCTGCGGCTTGCCAGGCCTGATCACTACAGCCCATTGCTGTGGATATACTTATCTTGCCACTGTTGAAAGAAAGCCCAAGAACCGTCGATTCCTCCAAGTGTCCAAGCAAAAGAAAAAGGAAATCTTGCGGCTGATTAATAAACATGTTTTCACAATCCAATAAATTGTTCCCTTGTGTTATTTACTGAAACCAATATTAAGGCTTAGGAGTCATGCAGCAATCAGAAGTACTGTATTTGCTGGCGTATAAGACGACTGGGCGTATAAGACGACCCCCCAACATTTCCACTCAAAATATAGAGTTTGTTACATTACAGTACTATGGGCCACTATGGGCAGCTATGTCTATCCCAACAGAAGTGCACCTGGCGTATAGGACGACCCCCCCACTTGGAGGCATGTTTTTCAGGGGGTAAAAGTAGTCTTATACGCCAGCAAATACTGTAATCAAAATGGAGTCCGAGGCAAGTGCCCGCTTTCAACAAATTTTTCCTCGGAGATTATTTCCTTGATAAGGTGATGGCTTTTACAACTAAATATTTGTCCATTTATCATTGTGTCTCACAGCTCATATCATTCCGGGGTACATTTGGTGTATACCCAAATACCAAGAGAACTAATAGCTATTTTTCTCTTAGTGTTTGGGTACACACCGAATGTACCCCGGAATGATATGAGCTGTGAGCCAAAGTGAGACTCTTAGACAGACCTGAATTTAGTTGTAAAAGCCATCGCCTTATCAATTTATTTATTTATTTGGATTTTTTATACCGCCCTTCCCGATGGCTCTGGGCGGTTTACGTGGAACGTTGCACAAAATGACATAGAACGTTACGACAGTCTATAACGTTGCACAAATTTCATAGAACATCCCAACAAAATATCAGGTAACAATCACAACACAACATGAATAACAACTCTGATATACCCCTTGGGCGATCAAATTATTTAGTCATGGGCGTTTGGGGGGGGGACGGGGACCTGCAGATGTTCTGAGTAGGTCAGCCTCAAGCGAATGCCTGGTGGAAGAGCTCCCTTTTGCAGGCCCTGTGGAATTGTGGAAGTTCAGGCAGGGCTCTGATCTCAGGGAGCTTGTTCCACCAGGTGGGGCCAGGACAGAGAAGGCTCTGGTCCTTCTTGAGATCCATGCTTCTCTGGGGCCAAGGATCTGCAGCCAGTTGGAGGTAGCAGAGCGTAATGCTCTTTTGGGGGTATAGGCAGGGAGGCGGTTTCTATTTATTTTTTATTTATTTATATTTATATACCGCCCTCCTCGGGGGCTCATGGCGGTTTACATAATAACACAAGAACAATACATGGAACAGTCTTATAAAACATTTGGGTAACCGTGCAATAATAACTGATAATTGTAAACATATAACATTATAATTGCATAACCAATAAACAATACAACATTGCAACATACAAAGATGTCCAGAGTGTATAGGTGGTGTTCTGAGGGGGGCGGGGAAATTCTCAAATACACGGGGCCCAAACCGCGTAATCACTGCGGAAGCATTCCTGTTGAAACTGGGCACTTGCCTTGGACCCCGTTTTGATGACTTCTGATTACTTCACGATTCTTCAGCCTTTATATTGGTTTCAGTAAATAACACAAGGGAACAATTCATTAGATTGTGAAAACGTATTTATTAATCAGCCGCAAGATTTCCTTTTTCTTTTGCTTGGACGCTGGTGAAACGGTGGCTGGATTCCTGACATTCTGTGTCATGATAGGGTTCCTAATATTTTAAATCTATGACCTCTGGCTATTTATCCCTCTAGCCCAGGACTGGAAAACTATTTCGTATGTGTCGATGCCAGTCTCCGTATGGGTAGTCATTGGGAAGGTAGTATTAGGTTCGAAGACAGAGGCTAGGCCAGGGGTAGTCAAACTGCGGCTCTCCAGATGTCCATGGACTACAATTCCCAGGAGCCCCTGCCAGCGAATGCTGGCAGGGGCTCCTGGGAATTGTAGTCCATGGACATCTGGAGGGCCGCAGTTTGACTACCCCTGGGCTAGGCAAAGTTCTCAAACTTCTAAATTCCGGGGGCACCCAAGGGTGGTGTTCTTCCTCTTTCTTTTCCTGCTTGTTGTTCTCCCTGCCCAGTCTAATTTTTGATCGCAAGATCTCGGAGTGGTGATTTTGTCTTCCTTACTCTGTAAATCACTATATATGAAGACGGCTACCCTGTTTTGGCCGTCAAGCCAGCTGATTCATGGCAGCTCCTTGGGGTTTTCAAGACAAGAGGCATTTGGAGATGGTTCACTGTTGCCTACCTCCATGTTGCAAGCCTGATACTCCTCCGTGGTCTCCCATCCAAATACTGACCAGGGTTGACCTTGCTGAGCTTCCAAGAGCTGATGAGATTGGACTAATCTGAGCTGTCCAGGTCAGACCGATGGTACCCTATCAGTGTGGAAATATTCGTTTCCCTGGCTGGGAAAGGCTTTGGCGCTACCTGTTCACTTAATCTCTCCTACCTCTCTTCCTCCTTACGTAACAGGATTATCACTGGAGTCGCATCTCCCTAGCATTTTATCTGCATGAGACTTCTTAGCTCCTTGCCCCTTATTACTCTCCCCACTGCGGCACTCTTAGCCATTAGGCGTCTAAAGAGAGGCCTTTGCTTACCTTCGTAGCATGTATTGGGAAGGGGGTGGCCTTGTGTCAGGAACCCACACCCTGAGATCCCATCTTGGGGGGTTGGCACACCCAACCAACACTCCCTGGGCACCAGATGGCGACGGGACACTTTGGGCGTTATCTTGGGAACGGCCGCCTTCAGCCGGCTGCTGTGCCACGCAGGCAAGCGTCCTTTGGGGTGAGGCTGAAATTTTCACAGGCCCCGGGCAGCTTCCCAGAACCAGGAATGCATCGATGATCCCATGGGACGGAGAAAACGATGGGATCGCTCCGCCTAGGGAACCTTGCGACCCAGCCCCGGAATTGACTCCTAGGTGCCCTTGCTCCTCGGAGCCAACTTCCTGGGTGAGATGTCGTGCCATCTGCTGCAGGGTTAAACCGAGAAAGAATTTGATCCCAAGAGATTTCCTTGATTAGATAAGCAAGTCAGGTGTCTTCAAATTTGATGAGAAGCATCTGTGTGATTGTGTGTGTGTGTACATACCAAAGATTTTTTTTTTAAGTGGAGCATATGCTCAAGATTTCAGTCTTCTAGGACAGCCTTTCTCAACTTTTCTACCATTGAGAAACCCCTGAAACATTCTTCAAGCTTAGAGAAATCCCCAAAGTGGTGTGATTGTTCAGAATATGGTTGGGAAGCCCACCCATGGCCATATCACCCAATACAGGGGTAGTCAACGTATGGTCCTCAGGGCTCATGGGAATTGTAGTTCATGGACATCTGGAGGACCACAGGTTGACTACCCCTGAGGATTTTTCACAAATTTAAAAAATATATACAAAATTCCCCCCCAGTCAGGAAACCCTTCCAGGGCTATCAAGAAAGCCCAGGGTTTCACGAAACACTGGTTGAGAAAGCCTATTCTAGACCTTTTGCTTTTAAAACCTCATTCCTGAACCAGTAGCCGGTTGTTGAGTTAAACAAGGTGGCTCTGTGACCTTTCTTCTCTTTGCTTTCCTTCCACCCCTTGTAGCACTCTCTGTTTCCATCTCTCTCTCCTTTTTTTTTTTTTTGCATGTCGTTTTCGACATCAGTCCCATTCTGAACACTGCCTGTACTTTCCAGGTCTAGTAGTCGTAATGAGCACCTGTATGGCTCTCTTTGTGTTTGTTCCAAGTATGTGATTCTAAGCAACCTGTCTGTAAGGTAGACCTGTATTATTTCCATATGCCAGATGGGGGAGGAGGGTGTTTGGGGGAGAGAGCAGCCTGCCTGAAGCCACTCGACTGAATTTGTGGCAGAGGTTACATTTGAACTGGGGACTTCTATTTATTCCTTTAGTTGCCCTGCTAAGCAAGCTTCCGTGGCATGTTACTACAGAACAGGAAAGAAGGCCTTTAAATTAGCTCAGAGCGTAACATTAGATATTTCTGAGTTTAAAAAAAAAATGATGCTAACGTGCCAAGGATAGTCACGGGCTGGACGAATGATGTGCACTAAACACATTTTCATATATGAAGAAGTGTGCATGCGCATGAAAGCTTACACCTTGAAT
The DNA here is from genome assembly GCF_049243985.1 of Paroedura picta. NCBI lineage: Eukaryota > Metazoa > Chordata > Lepidosauria > Squamata > Gekkonidae > Paroedura > Paroedura picta. The sequence goes on along the minus strand of NC_135371.1, from coordinate 163,634,953 downwards.
CAAACTTGGTCGGTCTTAAAGGTGTCTCTGGACTCCAACTTTGTTCTGATGCTTCAGAGCAACAGACCCACCTGAAAACATTTTAATACACTAACTCTCATGCTTTGGGATTGTTACGTAAGAACTGAAAGCATCCCATTGTCTGACACTTTTGCTCAGCCCTTCTTCGACCTTCAGCTCAAACTTCCAATCCTATCTTTTCCATCCTAAAACAAAGGAGGTTAAAATGCAGGAGGTTAAAATGCAGTTAGGACATAGTCTGATGTGCAGAAAAACTCTTAAGGCAGATCCAGATTTGTTTCAGATTTTATTGGGATTCTCTGCTGCCATATCTGCTGGAAGGATGGAAGGAAACCTTTCTCTGCAAGAAGTTTTGACATCTTCCTGGTTAGGATGGATATTTATTGAGTAACCTGTACATTGATGCCTGTGTTGCTTGTGTGAAGCAGGGTGAAGGGATGTAGCTCTATTTTGGTGTAAATTATTACAGGGAAGCCAACTATATATTTTTGCTGTCGTGGTATAGGACAGGGGTGGCCAAACTTTGGCTCTTCAGATGTCCATGGATTACCATTGCCATGAGCCCCTGCCAGCACCATGGTAATTGTTGTCCATGGACATCTGGAGAGCCACAATTTGGCCACCCCTGGTGCAGGAGGAGGGCTTCATCTGGACTTCCCATCACAGTCACCCGAGTTTCAACTTTCCTCCATTATTCATGCATAGTCATGTTAATCACATGGAGTAATTCTCTTGAGCAGGGGTAGTCAAACTGCGGCCCTCCAGATGTCCATAGACTACAATTCCCAGGAGCCCCTGCAAGCAAATGCTGGCAGGGGCTCCTGGGAATTGTAGTCCATGGACATCTGGAGGGCCGCAGTTTGACTACCCCTGCTCTTGAGACTATATCTCTTGAGAGTTTGCGGGTTATGGTAGAAATAGCTTGTTGGAATGTTTTGCTATGAACGAGCACCTGGATTGCAGGACATAGGTCAGATTTACGCTTATTTTGTGGTCTTTAGTGGGTTAAAATATGAATTCTCTAAATATATAAAGCTGGATTTTGAAATGATAGCTGTAAAATATCTTTGTGTGATTTGGCAAACTGTAAGATTCTACATGTCTGTGTTATTCCCCGAGACCATTACGTTTAATGGTTGGGTTCTTCCTGAATTCGGTTTAACCTTCATCATTGTTCACTTGAGATTACTTGGTTCCGTGTTACCTCTGTGTTATCATCTCTTTATTACATTTTTATTGGGGAGACCATCAAGAGCAATCCTTTCAACCTGCAACGAAATCTTAAAGAATGCAAAATAACAACAACAATATCATTTTGTGTGTATCATTCCAGGTATTTTTGTGGTGATTTTTGGTTTAGAACACATAAACATGACCTAAATGTTCTGCCTCATGAAAAGCTCCTCCTTGTGTAATAGCTTTCTGTTTTAATGTTAACATTTCAATGATGACCTGTTGTGAATCTCCTTGAGACTCTTAAAAACGTGGGTAGAGAGATCTTTAAAAGAAATAATAAAGACATTTAGAGGACCGAACTCTGTTTAGCCTTTAAAAAATTCCCTTGAATAGGCTGACAAGACACAATGCAGAAAGTACACAGGTCAATTCAACAAACGTTTGCAGGAAAGCAAAATCAGATGTTTTGATTTGGCTGGTGATTCAGCATTCCAGGCCCAGGCTAAAATGGCTGGCAGATCTCATACGTAGGCAGAAAGCAGATCCACCCAGGTCTACAGGATGCTTTGAAAATCTTTATGCGAGGAGGAATCCCAGAGTCACAAAAACACTCACAAAAATAAGAGGGTTGCTTCCCTTTAGCCTTAGGTGGGTAGCTGTGTTGGTCTGAAGTAGCAGGACAAAATGTGAGTCCAAAGGCACTTTAGCCTTGGCAATCAGTATAACAACAGGATCTCAACACATAGGGCTAGAAAATCAGAGTCCAGTAGCACCTTTAATACCAACAAAGATTGATTCAGGGTGTGAGCTTTCGAGTGCAAGCACTCTTTGTGCTTGCACTCGAAAGCTCACGCCCCGAATCAATCTTTGTTGGTCTTAAAGGTGCTACTGGACTCTGATTTTATTGTGCTACTTCAGACCAACTCGGCTACTCATCTGAATCGACACGTAGGGCTGTAATACATATAATAAGTGGATTCAGGAACAGGGAGTCACAGCCGGTTGGCTTGAAAAGAAAGCCCATTTAGCCACGTGGGGAAGGGTGGTTGTGTCTGATCTAAACCATGTGCCTATTACGAACCTGCCACAGTCAGCTTGCCATTTAGAAAGGCCATGGTATTCCTGTCCACTTCTGTGTGGTACTTTCTGTCAACTTCCATGTGGCAGATGTATCATATCGGGCCCTGGCAACCTTGAAGACATCCCAGTCAAAATGCTGTCCCTGTGCTTGCTAAAGAGAAGGGGAGGTCAGTAACACTGAACATTGAATATTTAATTTTTCATTGTTTAACTGTTAACATTTCGACCGTAACCCGCAGATCGGTCAGATCGGGAGGCGGGTTCCGGAGGGCCCAATAGATGTTGCCGGTTTCACTGGCGGAAGAACTCCATTTTGCAGGCCCTGCAGAACTGTGCTAGATCCGTCAGAATATGAGGAAATAGCACAGCCAGTGAATTCGAATGGCCGGCTCAGCTCGATTTTATGACTTCAGATTTCAGGATGAGTCAAAGAGCTGTCCTGAAGTGCATACTTTGAACGTATGCGCAAAGGAGAAATGACTGAGGGGTGCTTTAGAAACACCAAAGAGGGTTTACAGAACACAGAATAGGGATGGCAACCTTGTCTATTACGGATTCGGATTCTGTCCCTAGATGAACGAAGGAAGTATAGCTTGAACAGTCAAGGACACAACCTGTGAATTTCAACAATATATGGTCGTCGCATTCCTGCTCTTTTCTTGCTTTAGTCCTGTTGTCAGAAGAGTTCTTGCTTACATATCTCTTTAAGATTTTGACATCTGAGGGGCTGGGAAGGGACAGCAGTAGAAAAGGCTCCCTAACCAAATGTTCCTTGAGAAAGCCTTCAGCTAGCTCCTCCAAAGGAGCCCTTCATGTTATTCCTGTATGGCATAGCCCCCTCTGTCTCTCCAAGAAGAGAAACCAGTCTTTCTGATTCCCACGTTCAATCCTGGGATACACAGCAAAAGCTCTTATATTTCCCTCAATTCTGGAGTTTGTGCAGGTCCCCATCTCTCTGGGACAGAGACCCGCTTTGCTTGCCCTGCCTTGCCCAGCCAGTTCTGTGCTCAAGGTCTGTTTGTTTATTTGCGTATTTGCCTGTCCTGTTCCTTGCCAGTTGGCTCAGGACAGGCATTGGATGTATGAGGGTGACTGCAGCTGGGAAGCAGAAAAAAACGGAGAGAAGCCGGCGCAAATCAGTTAACGGTACCTTGCACAACTTGTGTGCAATGGAAGCCAAGCTTCAAGCATGCACATTTCTTCTTCTTCTTTATTTTAAGTAGGTGCATAGTCTCCAGGGGCATTCTCAAGACCAGGGGTAGTCAACCTGTGGTCTTCCAGATGTTCATGGACTACAATTCCCATGAGCCCCTGCCAGCATTGTAGGGAATTGTAGTCCATGGACATCTGGAGGACCACAGGTTGACTACCCCTGCTCAAGACCATGTAATTCAATCAAACTACTGTGTTCTCACAACGACTAACTGCAACCAAGGGATAACTGTTCAAGCCTTTTATATATGTGTTTTTTTAGAAGCCGTTCTCACTTGTGCTCCTTTTGAATTAAACTCAGTGTTTGAAAAACACATTGAATGGGTAATGAATGGTTCACTAGCAGAAGGAGGGCAAAGCCATGGCTGTTTTTTTCTTTCAAATAACATTTTAAAAAGTGGCCTGGTTATCCTTGCTTGTGGTTTAAAGAGAAATCTGAATGAGAGCAAGGGATAGTCTTTCACAGCTGGAAACGTGTGGAACCTGTCTGTCTGTCGGTCCATCTAATCTGCCCGTCTGACTATCTGTTTCTCTGCCATTTTCACACAGAAGGTTTAAAGCAGGTCTTGTGACATGAAAATGAAGCTTAAATGTTGGCAAGAATGCTCATTTGTGTTACAAATGCCCACCCTTGGATTTCTTTTTCTGCATTAACAGCAATCAGATTCCTAGACAAATACTGGATGACAGATATTTTAAATTTCCAAATAACAGTTAGAAGCATATCCTAAGCCAGTGCTTTTCAAACTGTGCTCCAAAGAGTCCTGTTTTTTTCCTGGAAGTTTATCAGGGGTTCCCCATTGGGAAAAAAGCCATAGAGGCCTGCAGACTCAACTGAAAATTAGCTTGCCTGCTGCCATTGGTCTTCCCCTGTGCTAATGCTACCATAGGAAAGCTTAGGGCATGTTAGTGTTGTGGTTAGGAGTATGGACTTCTAATCTGGCAAGCCGGGTTCGATTCTGCACTCCCCCACATGCAGCCAGCTGGGTGACCTTGGGCTCGCCATGGCACTGATAAAGCTGTTCTGACCAGGCAGTAATATCAGGGATTTCTCAGGGCCATTCCGCACTCGTCCAAAATAGCACAATCGTTACAAATTGAAATCGCTACAGTTTTGCCATTATGCACAACGTCGTTGACAATCTGCAACACTCCTGAAACCGATCCGCAAAAAGCGCTTCGTTGTAGCGCTTTCAGGGAAATCCCAAAAAGTGGATTCACCCTCTGGAAAGCGCTACAATCAGCAATACTAGCGAAAAAGTTCTGTGCGTTACCATTGTTGTGGGTTCTGCAAAGTCCCTCCCCCTAGCTCTCTCCTCTGATCTTCCGGCGAAGCGATCGCCATTTTTTTTTTCTCCGAGCGAGCGGAGATCAACGCACCGGCGAGCCTTCGTTTACCCAGCGAGGCTTCCCTGGCTGCAGAGCTGTTTTAAGTCACTAAACACGAAACAACACACAGCCCAGTTTGCTGGTTTATTTTCCCTTTATTTTTTACTGTATTTTCATCCGAAAATCGCGCCCGTGCCGGGAGGGGGTTATTTTTTTTTTCACTCGGGGGGAGCATGGCAATGATGAAATGGCAGCTCAAACACATCTGCTACCTAGATGGGTCTCTCCGTTGCAACAAATCAACGCAGATTCGTTGCAACGTGTGTTTTTTTTTAATCTTCCTTAAAGGGAATGGGGCTTTTTGGTATCATGATAACGGCCGCCCATTGGCTGCTTGACGGCCAGTTGACCACCTCTTGGGTGAAGGCTCATAGCTACCCAGTGATTTCTGTATTGCTGGTTAAAAGTGTCCTTCGAAAGTGGCCTATTCCATGTCATCCCCTGTAAAGTCTTGCAGTTCTGGGATGCTTCCTGGAGTCACTCCCACATTGGTGTACCTAGAAAAGCATGTTGTATGAACACATCAGCCCTGGCACTTGCCTCTGGATGCTGCTGTTGGGAGCTGGATTGCTACTGTGCACATTGATTCCAAGTTTGCTTTCTTTTTATGTATTGAAGGCATTTTCAGAAGCATTCTCCATATACCGCTAAAAACATTTTTTTACACAAAATAAAACCCGCAGTCACACATAGTACCTGCCTTACAGAAGAAGTAACAAAACCAGCAGATTAAAACCATTTTAAACTTTTAATAAAATACAATAAATTGCCGACAGCATTCAAAAAAACACCTTGTTAAACAGCCACATTGTTTTCGTTATTGACAGAAGGCTGGTAATAAAGACCTACATTGGGCAATTTGTTCCAGAATGTAGAAGGCACTATAAAGAAGGACCTGGCCTTGCACCCTGACCAACTTCACCTGCACAAAGCAAATGCTCCCCTGGAGGGCTCAGGGCCATACATGGAGCTACAGGGAGGGGCTGTGAGTTTTACCTGGAATGTAGTGCATTTGCTTGCAATGTAGAAGGTCCCAGGTTCAACGCCTGGCATCTCCAGATAAAATGGCTCTGGCAATAGGAGACGTGAAAGACCTCTCCCTGAGATTCTGGAGAGACCCTGATAATCTGAGTAGACATCATGACTTTGATGGACCAAGGGTCTGATTCAGTATAAAGCAGCTTTGTGCATTCCTGATTTTACTTCCATGACAGACGGTTCTTTCAGTTCATTTTCATGTGTGTGCAGTTTTGACATTCTTGAACTTGAAAGCCAGTGTCTAGAAGCCAAAAATGGATTGGATCCAGTCAGACATGGGTTGGATCCCCATCTGACATAGCATTTGTCCATTCAGGTCCCATGATCTCCAGCACAGCCTTCTTGGGTGGTGAAAATGGGACCCCTCTTTCCTTTAATCTGATTTGTAATAAATTATGATTTTGAAATGTATATCTATCACTTTAGTCCAAAGATGTTCCTGGCCCTATTCAATAGAAAGTTTTCATTTTTGACTGATTTATGAGATTATGTACGACTTCATCCAGGTATTCTGATTCAAGCTCTACTATTCTTTGTTTTGGATTTTGAATTCAATCTCAATCCTGCTGCTTGATAATATAATTTTGTATTTGGAACTGCTAGCCCACTTCTTTCTCCTCATCTTGAAGCATTTTGAAACTTATTCTTGGTTTCCTGCCATTCCAAATAAATTTCTTTATCTGTCTTTGCCAGGCTGTCAAAGTTTTTTTCTTCTCTATATATATGGGTAGCATTTGAAATAGGAAATGTCATTTTTACAATACATTAATTTTGATGGCTGCGATTCTTCCCAGCCAGGGAATTTTTAATTTTTTCCATCTGGCTAAATCTGTTTGTATCAGTTTCCACATCTTCTGATAATGATTTTTGAAAAGATTAGTCTTGTCCAGCCACTTTTATTCCCAAATATCTAAGAAGATCAGTAGCTACTGTACATTCTGTACTTTTTGTAATATCTTCTTGTAGCATTTTAAAAAATGTCATTTTTTCCTACTAACAATTTTATATTCTGAAAAGGATCCCAATTATTTAATATAATCCATGACATACGGTAATGATTGTTGTGGAACCAAAACTGTTAAAACCACATTGTCTGTATAGCTTTTCATTTTGAGTTCTATATCATCCATTTTTATGCCTTTAATCCTCGTATCTTGTGTTATTGCTGGAATCTCTGTTGCTAAGACAAAGAGTAAAGGTGACAGGAAACAGCGCCAATGTGTTCCTTTTTCAATCGATACTGCTTCTGTTAATTTTCTGCTTATTCACATCTTTGCTTGCCGCTTTGGGTGTTTGAATCATAGAATCACAGAACAATAGTTGGAAGGGACCTCCCGGGTCATCTAGTCCAACCCCCTGCACCATGCAGGACACTCACAACCCTATCACTCATCCACTGTCACCTGCCACCCCCTTGAGCCTTCACAGAATCAGCCTCTCCGTCAGATGGCTATCTAGCCTCTATTTAAAAATTTCCAAAGATGGAGAACCCATCACCTCCCGAGGAAGACTGTATGACTCTCATATGACTGTCATCCATTCCCAGAATTCCAAGTAACTGCCCATATTCCGAAATAAACTCAATAAAGAGTTATGTTATCAAATGCTTTTTCTGCATTTAAGAATAGAAATGCTTCTTTTTTTCCTTATTCACAAATTCAATTGCAGCTATTATTAATAGAATATTATCTTTCTTATATCTCTTTGGTACGAAACCTGTTTGGTCAGTATGCATTAAATCTGGTATGCATTTTCTTAATCTTTTCATTATTGTAGCGAAAGTCTACATTCAATAAAGATATCGGGCTGTATGACTGCGATAATGTTGCTTCAGTGCCTTCTTTAGGCATTACTGTCATATACGCCTCTTGCCAAGTCAGAGGTATTATCTTTCCTTCTTTTATCTCATTCATAGATTTTTATAGTGGTAGCATTAATACTTCTTCAAAATGTTTATAATACATTGGTGTTAGTCCATCTGGGCCTGGAGCTTAGTCTTTTTTCATATTTTTTATTGCCTGAGAAATTCCTTAGATTATTATTGTTTGATTTAGAATTTGTCTGTACTCTGGTGTAAATGTTACATTTGGAATGTGTTTTAAATATTGTCTTATTCCATCTGCTCAAACAAACTTCTTTTGCAGAGTCCTGAAAGAACATTAACAAATTGTTCTTATATTTCTTTTTCTACATATGTAATTTGATCTTTATAGATGTTATTGCTCCTTTTTCTTTCTCCTTCCTTAAAAAATATGCCAAATAAGTTCCAGGTTTGTTTGCATGTCCAAAATGTTTATTTTAAATAATTGAGCCTGGTCAGATGGGTGGAGTCTAGGGATGCCTGACAAGAGCTAGAATCAGGTAACAGATGACACACCTGGAGCAGGATTGGTGGACAAACAGGTAGAACCATGGGTCAGCATGGTATAGTACAGTCTTTCTCAACTGATTTGCTGTTGAGAAACCCTTGAGACATTCTTCAAGCTTTGAGAAACCCCAGAATTTATGTGATTATGCAGAATATGGCTGGGAAGCTTAGCTGTGTACAAGCCCATGCAGGGCCCCTCCCCTCCCCACGCCCTCCAGACGCATCATTGGCCATTTTGGGAGGGGAGGGCAGGTTGACATGACCATGTATGGTCATAAAAGGTAAAGGTAAAGGTATCCCCTGTGCAAGCACCGAGTCATGTCTGACCCTTGGGGTGATGCCCTCTAGCGTTTTCATGGCAGACTCAATATGGGGTGGTTTGCCATCACTCTATAAATCTTTAACATATAATTAATTAACTCCCATCTGTTCAGGAAATCCTTCCAGGGCCATCAAGAAACCCTAGGGTTTCATGAACCCCTGGTTCAGAAAGCCTGAGTTAGAGTATTTAACTAGGATGTGAGAGACCCAGGTCCTAATCCCTACTCTGCCATGCAAGCTCTCTGGGTGAATTTGGGCCAGTCGCACACTCTCAGCCAAAATTACCTCACAGGGTTGTTGTGACAACAAAATGGAGATGGGGAGAATTATGTACACCAAGGGCAGGATAAGGAAGGGCAGGATAAATATGTGCTACTTAAAATAAATGATAAATAATTAAGAGAGGAAGCGCCAGACTGGATACCTTACACTAGCATGGGTAATGATGAAGAAGGGTGGATGATAAATAGCCTATGTTTTTGGAGCCGGACCCTGAGATCCCAGTCTTTTGCCTGGACATCTTGAAGCCTAGTTCTCCCATACACCAGGTGCTTCCACACTTATTCGTTGGTATTGGTACCCGCAAAAAAAAAAAAAACGGAGAACAGTTCGCCAGAAGTTCAGAGGAGAGAGCCAGGGGGAGGGACTTTGTTGGAACCGCAACAATGTTAACGCACAGGTCTTTTTTCCTAGTGTTGCAGATTGCTTGCAAGAGTGTACCTCTTTTCGGAGGGTGAATCCACTTTTCCCGATTTCCCTAGAAGCGCAACAACAAATCATTTTTAGCAGAACTGTTGCAGGATTGTTGCAGATTGTGTACGACGTCTTGCGGAACTGCAAATTTGTAGCGTTTACAATTTGCAAACCTTCTGCTACATTAAACTTGTGCGGAATGGACCTAGATGTCACAGGGAACAGACTTGCATGTGGACTCAACCCTTCATGATGGGGTTTTTGAGACTGAAAACATCTGTGCACAAACAAATAATCTCTGTCCACAGGAACTTTCCAGACACAGGGTTTCCCCCGTCACCTGCTGTTTCCTGGAGGTTAAAACCTGGAAACCAAGTTAAACCCTGAGACTTAACGACCGTTCCAGTAGCTCCGGGTAACTCATGACATTGTAAAAAAGAAATATGTGGCTTAGTGGTTGAGCACTTGCTTTGCATGCAGAAGATATCCCATTCAGTCCCTGGTGTCTCCAGTTAAAGGGATCGTGTGATGTGAAAAATCTTGACCTAAGACCCTGGGAGAGCTACAGGGGTGGGCAAATGGCGGCCCTCCAAATGTCCATGGACTACAATTCCCATGAGCCCCTGCCAGGAAATCTACGTACCTTGATAGACCATGGGTATAAAGCAGCTCCAGGTGTTCAGAGCCCAACCCACCACCCAACAGCCCCTTGAAAACAGCATAATCCCTGCCTACAACTATCAAGACCTTAACAGCCCAGAGAAATTTATCAGTCGGTCCCCCCCTTTACAACCATCACTCTAAAGCAGCCTTTGGGGAAGGGTTATTTGCAGCAAAAAAGCAGTCAAGGAGGGGGCCTTCTCACCTCCTGTGTGCTTCACCCCAAAATTTCTGGCCTCCTTCCTGCTGGAGGAGAGAATATGGGTAGTTCCACGCCAGGGGTGTCTTCCACAATGAAATTACTTTGCTATGTCATTATTATGTCCAGAACTAGAACACAGGATCCAAATGTTGCTAGATATCTTGCCACCGAAGCTCCTTGTTTTGACCACCTGTATTTTCCGATCCACACACGGGTGGTTCTTTTATTACCATTGGGAATCAACTTCCTTTTTTGTCCATGGACACTGGCAGACGTAAACCCTTTTTCCCCCCTTTCTGAGCCAAGGAGCATTATTTACCACAACAACATGTCCCCTGTTCCTACCTGCTTTTTCCTCTTCAGATTGTGAACAGTTTAGTCATGGATTCCACAGCCCTTATACAACTTTTGAGGTTATATTTGCAGTTATTGCCAGCTGCTTTGGATTCAAACAGCAATCTTTGCAGGCACTGGACGGGCTTCTGTGCTGCACAAAACCAAAAGAATCGCCACCAAACAGTTCCTAGAAAAAAAGAAGAGCGTGACAGGGAACGCATGGGAGAACAGTGGCTGGATTATAATGTAAGGATGCCATCCCCCAAGTGGGACCTGGGGAATCCCCTGGAGTTCATCTCCAGAGTACAGAGAAAATGGATGCTTTGGAGCAGAGGTGGCCATGCTGTGACTCTCCAGAAGTCATAGAATCATAGAATCACAGAATCATAGAGTTGGAAGGGGCCATACAGGCCATCTAGTCCAACCCCCTGCTCAACACAGGATCAGCCCAAAGCATCCTAAAGCATCCAAGAAAAGTGTGTATCCAACCTTTGCTTGAAGACTGCCAGTGAGGGGGAGCTCACCACCTCCTTAGGCAGCCTATTCCACTGCTGAACTACTCTGACTGTGAGATCTAGCCTATATCGTTGTACTTGAAGTTTAAACCCATTACTGCATGTCTTCTCCTCTGCAGCCAAGAGAAAAAGTCCGTGGACTACAATTCCCATGATCCACTGCCAGCACTGTAGTCCACGGACCTCTGCTTTGGAGGATAGACGTTTTGGCATTGTTTCCCCAGGATCCGTGCCCAAATCTCCAAGAGTGTGGCAGCCCTATCCGCCTGTTCCCCCCTGAGGGACAGGAGGCACCAGGCAACCCTATCATAATGTCATCTGGAATCTCCTCATTATAGATGTTTCTCCAAATAATGCTATTATTTATTATTCATTATTCATTATTCATTATTCATTATTCATTATTCATTATTCATTATTCATTATTCATTATTCATTATTCATTATTTATTATTTATTATTTATTATTTATTATTTATTATTTATTATTTATTATTCGATTTATTTCCCGCCTCTCCCTATAGGCTCGAGGCGGGTAACCATAATCTCAACCCCATTAAAACTATAAGATACTAACATGACGGCAGAAAATCCTCATCCCTCCCCATACTAATATCGGAGAGAATGGAGGGGTGCGATGTACACTTCCTAACTCCCGGGGGGGGGGTGATGCTAGTTGCCACAAATTTCACTAGTAGTGTAGGATTTGTGTTTTTGAGTATGTGTATGTGTGGAGGCAGGATTCCAAGGAAAAATGGTAGAAAAGGGGTAATAGTGAAAAATCTCACTCACTTGTGCACAGTTAAGTATACTACAAGTATACTACACGTATACTCCAGCGCTGCAGTTTAGCAGGGCGTAAGGAAGTGTAGCCAGCAGCTCGGAGAGAGGCAAGTGTCTCCTTGGTACCCCCAACTCCAGTTTTCATGTGCATATTGGGCCAGGATCCAGGCTGTGGCCAGCCCTTTCCTAATTGCCTGCTTGGTCTGGCGAGGGTAACTTGATCACCGCAGCACGGTCAGTCGCAAGGCTCCAACCGCTTAGCAACTTCGACAGCGAGCGAGGCGCAAGGGCTCCGTTAGGAAGGCTGGGTTGTCGCAAGGTCTGAGAAACCCGAACCAGTGTGTTTCCCAGCTCTTGCATCTGGAGCCAAGGTAACTCGGAGCTGGTGCAGTTTAGCGGTTAAGATCATGAGTTATTAACTCGGAAGTCTCCGGTTCACATTTCAACTCAGCTGTGAACTCGCTGGGTGGCCTTAGGCGAGCCCTGGCCGCCCCGGCCTGCTGTCTACAATTAGGATTGCAAGATCTCAGGGATACAGCTGAAGTTTCAGGGCTTTACCCTCCTCCTGGACGCAGAAGGGTGGGGCGAGATGTCAGAGGCGAACGGGCAGCTGCTTTCCGTGGGGAATTCGCCCTGCTCCCTTCCCTATTCAGATGTTTAAACCGCCTCTCTTCCCCCAGTGTTTCTCTCTTGATAAATTTGTGTAGATTGCCAATTAGCAATATCCATGAGATTTATTCGCTATATATTATTATAAATCACGTGTGGACGATCCGTAACCAAACAGCGTTGCCAACTCTGAGTTCGGAAATTTATTTATTTTATTTATTTAGTTATGTTGGGATTTATATAACCGCCGCTGTCAGTGAACTGGCTTTACAGACTTATAAATACACACCCAAAACAAATACATATACCATGCAAATAATCCACCATTTAAAACAATGCCCCATTAAAACATAATTCTAAAAACTCAGCTAGACAACTGATGGCACGATCAATTAATTTAGTTAAAAATTCATCCCACACAGCGAGACCACTGGCTGGGCCAAGAGCTGGCAGATGTGACGATCAAGGGTCCATTCCGCACACATAGGATAATGCACTTTCAATGTGCTTTGGCAGCTGGATTTTCCTATGCGGAACAGGAAAACCTACTTCTAAAGTGCATTATCTATTGCAGGGGTAGTCAAACTGCGGCCCTCCAGATGTCCATGGACTACAATTCCCAGGAGCCCCCTGCCAGCGAATGCTGGCAGGGGGCTCCTGGGAATTGTAGTCCATGGACATCTGGAGGGCCGCAGTTTGACTACCCCTGATCTATTGTGTGTAGAGTAGGCCAAGGTTGATATCGCCAGGGTATATTACCATGGGTCGAGGCCAGTCTAATACTGACCCAGTACCTTTAGGGGAAGGGGGAACCCGAACTTAAACCCCAGGACCACCACCCGTTCTCAGCCAAAGGAAGAACCTCAGTAGGGGATATAGTGCCATAGCATCCCCCCACTTAAAGCAGCCATTTTCTCCAGGGGAACTGATCCCTGTCATCAGTAATTCCCGAGTCCTCCAGGCCTCACCTGAAGGCTGCCAGCCTTCCAAACAAAGCTTTAGCTGCTGGTTCTTCCTTTCGTCAGATTCTATCCTTGGCCCAACAAGTCCCGTCAGGAACCACCTCCCTATGCCTGAGGGCCAAACTAGAGAGAATGGCATCTTTGGAATCACCACATGGATAATGCCGCCATTTTGAAGTGCTGCAAGGTCCATTTTCTGGCCAGTTCTCTTGCCCTCCACCCTGTGTCTCTTGAAGTGTGGAGGGAAGCAAAGCTGTTTCAGTACTTGATAAATTGTATTGGGGGGACGGAGAAGAGCACCTCATCCTACTATACCGGGAGGAGTCCGACCAGGACTGGACCCACATCGTATTTTTGAGTGACTTGAACATAGTGGTAGCCTCAAGGCTGGTTTGGCCCTGAGACTCTTTCAGCGGCCTACTTCTGCTGCCGTCTGCCCTTCACCTGACCTGCGGGATCCCTGACTCATAGGTGCCAGCCCGTGAGTCCCTGGGTCTCCGTCTCCGGATCGCCAGGGCCCCAGTATGCAGGCGGGTGGCCTGCTTTGCAGTCACAAGGATTGCTGAGGTAACGTCTGTGGCCCTTTGAATGCTTATCTCCCATTCAAATGGAATCTTCAGTAGCATCTTCCTGTTTTCTTTGGATCACACGTTGCAGGTTTCGAGAGGCCAGCCTTGGGACTGCGCTATACCTGTACATGTCTCTCCCAGCGTCTCTGAACGGCAAAGGCAGGTCTTAGCAGTGAACCCGTGAAAGGAATGGAGCCTAGATGAAATCCATTAACTCTTTTACCTGCCCGTCTGAAGCTCAATTGACGGTCATTATTTGAAGAGGGGGGCAGTTCCAGTGCCATCAAATGAAATTAGGGAAGAAGAGTGGGGTTTTGTACCCCACTTTTCACTACCCAAAGGAGTCTCAAAGCGGCTTACAATCGCCTTCCCTGCCTCCCCCCACAACAGACACCCTGTGAGGGAGGTGGGGCTGAGAGAACCCTGAGAGAACATCTCTAAGAGAACTGTGGCTGGCCCAAGATCCTCCAGCTAGCTTCATGTGGAGGAGCAGGGGATCAAACCTGGTTCTCCAGATTAGAGTCCGCTGCTCCTCAGCCAGTACACCAGACCCGAGTTCAAATCCCATCTAACCACAAAGAAGAAGAAGAAAAAGTTCTTATATGCCGCTTTTCCCTACCCAAAGGAGGCTCAAAACGGCTTACAGTCGCCTTCCCTTCCTCTCCCCACAACAGACACCCTATGAGGTGGGTGAGGCTGAGAGAGCCCTGATATCACTGCCTGGTCAGAACAGTTTTATCAGTGCCGTGGCGAGCCCAAGGTCACCCAGCTGGCTGCATGTGGGGGAGCACAGAATCGAACCTGGCATGCCAGATTAGAAGTCCGCACTCCTAACCACTACACCAAACTGGCTCTCCAGCTTGCTGGGTAATCTTGGACCAGTCACTCACTTTCAGCCTAACTCTGTGCATACGCGTGAAGGGCCATCAAGTCCCAACCAATGTATGGTGAATCCTGGAAGGGGCTTCCAAGGCAAGGGAGAAGCAGAGGTGATTTGCCACTGTCTTCTTCTGCAGAGTCTTCCTTGGTGAACTCCCTTCCAAGCGCTAACCCTGCTTAGCTTCCACGCTCTGATAAGCTTAGACTATACCATGCCACCTTCCCAGTTTGGTGTAGTGGTTAGGAGTGCGGATTTCTAATCTGGCATGCCAGGTTCGATTCCCTGCTCCCCCACATGCAACCAGCTTGGGCTCGCCACGGCACTGATAAAACTGTTCTGACCGAGCAGTGATATCAGGGCTCTCTCAGCCTCACCTCCCTCACAGGGTGTCTGTTGTGGGGAGAGGAAAGAGAAGGCGACTGTAAGCCGCTTTGAGCCTCCTTCGGGTAGGGAAAAGCGGCATATAAGAACCAACTCTTCTTCTTCTTCCAGCCTAACTTTCCCGACTATAAAGTGGGGACAAGGAAAGAATGAGGGATACTGCCTAAAGACTCTTGAGAAAAGAATGGTCTAAAATTGTCACGGTGAAGAAAAGTGATTCTTCTCCTTCAGTGCAACTCCATTCTGTCCGTCCGTCCTGATCCATGTCATTGCATCCAAGCAACCTGACAAGGAAGTGGCAATTTGTTCACACTGACAGTGTGCCACTGACACAGAGGTGTGAGCTTGGGCTAGCAAGCTCTTTGCAAGCTCTTGCTTACAAGGCTCAAGTATGCTGACTGTCACCTCTGTTCATTTTATGCGCCCGGTGAAGGAAGTTGCCCTTGTTTCCCTTAGCTTGTGTGCAAAATAGATATCCATGTCCTCATCGCACACAACCGTGGTCCTTTTTAAGGATTATCCCCAGTGGGAGTGTGCACCAGTGCTCTTGACACATGCGATCACCGTTTCATGTGAAAGGGGTAGTGCTTCCAGCTGTGGATTCCTGGTAGAGGTGGGTTGAATGTTTGAAAAGGATTTGGATAGAAAAGGCGTCCAAGCTTTCCCCCTAAATGCAACACACATGCGCATAGAAAAATCCCAGTGGGCCATGCCGCTCACAGCACAGATACTTTTTGTTGCTACAGGTTTGAACATATCTGGTGTTCCAGAATTCACCCTTGGAGGGCTATTTTTCTGGGGCAATATAGTAGGGAGGCTCCCACAAAGGTGAGTCATCCCCCTGTCTTCCAGATTCTGCCATGGAAATCCTTGGGGGTCTTTTTCCTGTGTGCACAGGTTCTGTTGCCTGTTCCAGCTGGTTAAGAACATGCAATGAATTCTATGCCTGTCCAGTTTGTATTAGTTCTCATTCTGCTATTTGGTGCCAGCTGCTCAGTTGCTCTGTTTGTGGACCAAAGGACACTTCTTCTGATGCACCTTGCTAGTCTTTAAGGTGCCCCAAGACTTATCTTTATTTTTGCTGGTGGTGGGAAGTGTCGTCAGGTCAAAGCCAAATGATGGCAGGCCCACATGGTTTTCCAGGCAAGAGACTAACGGAGGTGGTTTGTCGTTGCCAGCCTCTACATAGCAACCCTGAAATTCCTTGGTGATCTCCAGTCCCAGCAATAATCAGGGTTGACCCTTCTTAGCCTCTGAGATCCTATGAGATTGGGCTAGCCTGGGCCAAGCAGGGCAGGGCTGGGCTACGTAAATCCACATAAGGCTACAGCTTAAATATTCATTCATTCATTCATTCATTCATTCATTTTTCAATTTGTATACCAAATTTCAAATTTCAAAAAACCTTTAATGGCATATAAAAACATCGTCAAAATAGGGATCGTTCATAATTAATTGATAATAGTGACATAGTCTAAAATGAAACAATTTGTATACCGCTGCTCCTCCAGTGGTCTTGCAGTGGCTCACAACAATAAAACAACCATCAAAATACAATAAAACTCCATAAAAGCCTCCCTTACAACAAAGGCACCAAGCGGTCAATACCCTTCTAATTGCTCCTGATCCTATCCCTCCTCGTTCAGCCAATGGCCAAGTCTTCTTCCGCTAGGAGTGGGTGCCATATCTGCTTGGACCTTTGGGGGGGATCCTCAGGTGGAATGCCAGGACTCTGCCCTGGCCTCAACCTAGCTCCGTCTTGTAGGCCCTGCAGAAAGCTGTTATGTGAGCCCCTTTGTCCACTGTCGCTGCAGGGATAGGTGTCCCTGGGTTCCCTATGAATTCATGGGGAAGGGTGGGGGTGACGGGTCTGCTGGGATAATTTCTATGGAATTAGAGAGAACATCACCAAGCAATTAAGGCCCTCCCCAGACCTTCCAGAATAGAGAGGTTGGGTGAAGGTGCATGCTTGTGAACAGTATTCTAATTTGAGTATGTAACATCAGGCCACTGAACATGGATCACCAGAACGTGCTTCCGCTGTACTTTTATAACAGTTTTCAGTGCATGTTCATGGAGAATGGACACAAATCCCTGGTGATTGCATACCCAAGATCACTTGGCTTCTGTACCCTGAATCAGGGGTTGAACCATTTTGTACCATTTTGGCGTTTGGATCACTGTGTCCTACAGGTAGGGAATTCTGGATATTTTTGAGTTTCGCAAGGGCGCGAATGATGCCAAAGAGGGAAATTTGCGCTTTAGAGTGTGATATATGAATTCGTACAGTGTTGATCGCCATAATCTTTTCACCCCATCTCTATTTCCATTAAGATGGGGGGGTGGGGTGGAGGGCAGCCCAATCTCTATAATTCCCTGGTGGGCAGTCATCTTAGAAAGCCAGAGAGGTGAGGTGGTTGACAATGAAACACGCTAGTGTTACTTCAGTCTAAGCCCATAGATTTCTGTAACTTTCAAAAGGCACAACTGCACCTTTATTTTTCCATCTAAGGGCTTAATTTTCAAATTGGGTGAACAGGTGTTGGCTATCCATAACCTTAGAAGTGTCCCAGGGAACCGCATGAGGCTTTCCAGCATCCCACCAGGTGGAAGGAAAGGAATATTTTCACTCGGCTACAGTGACAAACTGCCTTGAATCATCCCTGTAGATATCCGTAGACCTGCTTGATTAAGGTGACCAGATTTAACATTGGTAAAGTGGGACACCATTGACTGGGGGGGGGGTCTTGATTAAAATTTGGTCTATATGGAGGTACAAATTTTTTCATAGAAGGCATAGAACACAAAAATAGTATTGTAATATATATATTTTACTTTCAACATAAGTACAATTTGCCAGGTGCCCCCAGATATCCCTCCAAAAGTGGGACTTATCTGGTCGCCTTACGCTTGATTGTCCTGCTGTCTGGATCTGGAGATCCTGGTAACGGCCTCTGCAGTCCACATTGCCACAAGACTCATCCTGATCTGCTTTGTTATTTAAAAGGTAGCACACAATCAAGCAAGCACTAATCTCCCTGTGGGGTATCTTGTTTTTGAATAATGGGTACATGGCACAGACATCCTCCCCTATTTAATGATTGAATTTAAATGTTGTATTTTGATGTATTGTCCTGTCTGCTTTCATTTCCACTCCTGTGGGTGGGAAGGGAGGGAATGACTTCTCTATTTATCTTCATGACGTATTTGCATATTGGTTACTGATTTGTTTTAATCAGTAAGTCACAATCGGTGTCTGATAAATATATATAAAATGGGAATGGCCATTGAAGGGATAGAAATGTGGAGTTTGCTGCCAGTTGGGGTGAGGAAAGGGAAGGTGAATGTAAGCCACTTTGAGACTCCTTCGGGGAGAGAAAAGCGGCATATAAGAACCAACTCTTCTTCTTCTTCAGTAATATCAGGGCTCTCTCATCCTCACCTACCCCACTGGGTGTCTGCTGTGAGGAGAGGAAAGGGAAGGTGACTGTAAGCCACTTTGAGCCTCCTTCGGGTAGAGAAAAGCGGCATAGAAGAGCCAACTCTTCTTCTTCAGTAATATCAGGGCTCTCTCATCCTCACCTCCCTCACAAGGTGTCTATTGTGGGGAGAGGAAAGAGAAGGTGATTGGAAGCCACTTTGAGACCCCTTCGGGGTAGAGAAAAGTGGCATATAAGAACCAACTCTTCTTCTTCTTCTTCTTCTTCTACTACTACTACTACTACTACTACTACTACTACTACTACTACTACTACTACTACTACTACTACTACTACTACTACTACTGGCCACAGGATTACATGGATGCTGGATTACATGGACCACAGGTCTGTGACCAGAAGAGTTTCTGAAGGAACTATAACATCGGAATGCTCATTTGCCACTTAAGAGATTTTCTGCTGCTCGAAGAAACTTTTTGCGACGTCCTTCATTCCATCTATTGTTCTACAGCCCCCTCTTTCATTATTAAAGCTTTTACCTCCTTAATTAAGGCTGGTTCTGAATATATTAATCTGTTCAGTATGGTGATTCTTGGCAGCTCTTTCGGGGGCAGGACGGGGAGTTGTTTATTGTTTTGTAGAACTTTGGCTGTTCCAAGATGACACTTACATACCCTTTGCAGGCCACTTGGATGTTACCAGTGTGTATGGCTACATCAACACATCTGTGTTCATTTTTTTTAATAAGGAGCCTGCACTCTGGATGAAGTGGCCATTCGTGCCCGAAGCAGCCAGCACCGCGGGGGGCAGGGGGAGGCGCGGGTGCCGATGTACCGTCCAGCTCACACATGCAGGCACTGTTTCTACCCCATGGCCAGGCCGGAAACCCGACTGGACTGGGTCAAGGGATGAAGTTTCCACCAGGAATGTACTGTAGACATAGATTTTCATGCGCAGGAAAATCCAATTGCAAAAACACATTGAAAGTGCATTATCCATCATGTGAGGAATGGACGTGACAGGGGGAAAGCCAGTCTTTCTGCTTTGACCTATTTGTTTGCATTGGATCAAGATTCAACACCCCCTAGTCCTAAAGTTGAATGTGGCTCAGAGCAGAACCAAATCTGGCTTCCTCAAAAAAGAAAAGAAAATCTTTTAAGTGAAGATATGTTAGAGCAGGGGTAGTCAAACTGCGGCCCTCCAGATGTCCATGGACCACAATTCCCAGAAGCCCCTGCCAGCGAATGCTGGCAGGGGCTTCTGGGAATTGTAGTCCATGGACATCTGGAGGGCCGCAGTTTGACTACCCCTGTATTAGGGGGAAGGATGGTATGTTAGTATAAGCAGTATGTAGAGGAAATGGTGGCCCTGCCCTGGAAGACCTAGGCTAGGTCAAACTTATCAGATCTCAGAAGTGAAGCAGAGTCAGCCCTGGTTTATACTTGGACGGAAGGCCACCAAAGTAGTCCTGGGTTATTGTCATGCAAAGCAACCCCCAGTCCATCCTCCCAATGGTTAATGCATACTACATCAAGCTGGTTCCATCTTGCAGGTGCTCCTAATTGAGGCCTGCTTGCCTACTCCTCTCTTATCACCTTCAAGGATGTGAGAACCAGAGTGACTCAGGATGGGAGGGGGAACATTAGAGGGATGAAGTAATTTTCCAGAGGATTCTACCAGTGATGGATTCTGATGCGTTCATGGTCAATGCCTAACTCAGGTGGTCCAAAAAACTCTAATTGCCCTAGGGATCAGAGAAGGACAGGTTGGCTTGGATTTTCAGGAGTCTGCATCTATGGTCTGCTGCAGCTACATAGAAGAATGCTTGAACTGTGGCCCACAATCGGGAGAAATTAAGACTGTGTGGCCTAATGCTATTCTTAAAAGTGTTAGGTATTAAACTGGCTGCTATTGTTGTACTTACTTGACAGTTGCTATGCAGAACAAAGGAAATCGCCTCTGTTCATCTCTTGTCCTGAACAGAAGAAGAAGAGTTGGTTTTTATACCCTCCTTTCCTATACCCGAAGGAGTTTTACAGCGGCTTACAGTCACCTTCCCTTCCTCTCCCCACAACAGACACCCTGTGAGGTATGTGGGGCGGAGAGAGCTCAGGCTGCATGTGGAGGAGCGGGGACTCAAACCTGGCTTGCCATATTAGAAGCCACCACTCTTAACCACTACACCAGGCTGGCTGGGATAATCCTAATCCCAATTTAGGGATGCCTATCCCCAGGTGGAATCTAGGGATCCCCTGGAATTATAGCTCATCTCCAGGCAATAGAGCTCAGATCCCCTGGAGAAAATGACTGCGCTGGAGTTTGAACTCCATTATACACACACTGCTCCATGGTAGAGCATCTACTTAGCATGCAGTCCTGGGTTCAGTCCTTGGCATTTCCAGTTAAAGGGATCAGGTGGTAGGTGATGTGAAAGTCCTCTGCCTGAGACCCTGGAGAACCGCTACCAGTCTGAGCATACAATATTGACCTTTCTGGACCAAGGGTTTGACTCAGGCTTTGTCATTCAGGATTTCTTGAACTCCTGGAGTTTCTTGATGACCCTGGAAGGTTTTCCTGAATGGGTGGGAGTTAATTTCTTTATTTAAAAAAAAAACATTTCTTAAACATTTATCAGGTGATATGACCATCTATGATCATGTTGACCTGTTGTCCTGCTCCCAAAATTGCCAATGATGGGCCTGGAGGGGGTGGGAAGGGGAGGGACCCCAGGTGGGCATGTTCACAGCTCTGCTTCCCAACGATGGCACCACCTCTGGGGTTTCTTGAAGCCTGAAGAATGTTTCAGGGGTTTCTCAATGGTAAAAAGGTTGAGAAAGGCTGGTCTGTCTCATGTGTTTATGTTTTCTGGATGGTCATGGTGTCAGTAAACTGAATGTTGGCTATCACTGAATGTGCCTTGAATGCGGTTTGGTGGTGAACCAATATCTACTCCCCCCTCGTTCACCCCAAGCCTCTGCAACTGTTCTGTCTACCTGCCAGTGTTTCTGAAGCCCCCTGCGTGGCAGGTGAGCTAATGCTGAACTTTTAAAATTCTTGACACTTCAACAAAGCTCTTCTCCCATCTAGCTCAGAATGATGTGGCCAAGGATGGTAGTGTTTTGTTCCCACACTTTCAGAGTGAGGTGGCTGAGTAGCAACAGTGCTGGCGAATGCTGAGAATTACAACAGGGTACGGCATGCTCATCGATGGGGAGTGTTAGGTGTAGGCTAGATAATGATCTGCCAGCCGTGGGTTGGGTGGAATTAAGCCTGACCCATAGCAGGGCAGGGATGAGACTGCTGGTCTTTTGGAGATCCCTTTCGGGGCTGAAAGAAATGTTTGAATTAAAGCAGGGTGTGGGTTTTCTTTTCCTCTCCTCACGTTCCTGCTACACAAAATCCATGCCGTCTTTTCACACTTCAGAAATAAACATTAGCTTTAATTAAAAAAAAAGAACTTATCCCGTTTTAAAGGTAAAGATATCCCCTGTGCAAGCACCGAGTCATGTCTGACCCTTGGGGTGACGCCCTCCAGCGTTTTCATGGCAGACTCAATACGGGGTGGTTTGCCAGTGCCTTCCCGTTTTAAAGGGTGATAATTTAGTTATAGTACAATTTGCCTTAAATTTACTGTTAATTACTTTGCTGGCTTTGCAACTAGGAGTGCCAATCTCCAGTTGGGACCAGAGGAGCCCCTAGTTTGGAGGATGTCTTTTGTTCTAAGGCAGGGGTAGTCAAACTGCGGCCCTCCAGATGTCCATGGACTACAATTCCCAGGAGCCCCCTGCCAGCATTCGCTGGCAGGGGGCTCCTGGGAATTGCAGTCCATGGACATCTGGAGGGCCGCAGTTTGACTACCCCTGTTCTAAGGCTAAAAGAAACAGGGGGAACTTACCTGATGCACGGAGGGAACATCCAGGAAGTAAACCCAGTGTCCCTGTGTCACCCAGACTTTGGTGACATTGGGGCCACACTCTGGTTTTGCGGCAAAACTCAATAGTAAGAATTACAAGCAGAATTAGTAGTTCTGGTAGCCTCGTCAGAAAGCCGGCAATGCTATCTTTCGAATACCAGGGTTTTCTCAAGGGAATTTTTTGCAGCTTCAATGACAAATCTGAGATTGCACTCCTTAACTCCCTCCTACTATCACTCAAGCATTTGGAGCGTGATTGCAGCTCACTTGGGGTGCCAGCCATACTGGAAACAGTGTGAGAACCCAGATTTGCTGATGCCCGGCATAGTTGTCTAGTCTACCTACCTGGTTGAGCCATCTTGGGCCTGCCACTGTGCTAGGAGAAGGCTGCTATTCAATATTAGGTTCAGCTTTAGCACACGCCAGCAACTCTCGGATACCCAAAAGGGCAGGATAGGCACCATTCCTATTAAGCAGGCAGTATCGGAGCATGTAATGTTTATGGCTGTGTCAACCAATTATAAGCCCTTTTAGTTGGTTAATTATTTGCCACCAGGCCAATTAATTAGTTGGATTTAAATATGGGTGCGGAGAGTGGTTGGCTAATAGCAGCAAGCCAGCTGCGGAAGTATAATCACTGTGGTTATGATGCATGGATGTCAGCAGGGATGCCAGTCTCCAGGTGGGGACTCGAATTATAGCACATTACCAGGCTACGGAGATCAGTTCCCTCGAAGAAAATGGATGCTTTACAACAGGTTTTCTCAACCAGGGTTTTGTGAAAACCTGGGCTTTCTTGATGGACCTGGAAGGGATGGGAGTGAATTAATTTTTAGGTTTTTTTTTTAATGGTTAAACATTAATTAGGTGATATGACCATATATGGTCGACTTGCCCCCCCCCATGACCAATGATGGACCTGGAGGGGGTGGAAAGGGGAGGGGCCCCGGGTGGGCGTGTCCACAGCTCTGCTTCCCAACCCTATTCTGCATGATCGCTCCACTTCTGGGGTTTCTCGAAGCCTGAAGGAAGTTTCAGGGGGTTCTCAATGGTAAAAAAGCTGAGAAAAGCTGCTTCAGAGGGTGGAATCAATGACATTGTACCCCACTGAGGTCCCTGTACTTCCCAGGCTCTACCCCTAATTTTTTAGGAGTTCCCCTTGGATCTGGCAACCTTCTTCACCCCACCCCTCACCATTGGTTAGAGGAGATCCAGCAGCCCGAATCACAGGATCCAGGGTAATTGTCACCCACCCCGTTTGAGGAAAGGCTTAGTTTGCACAGCACTGATTGGCCAGTTCTCATAACAACCAATCACATATAACCTACCATTCTTCTCATTAGAGTTCCTAGGCTGCCTTTTTAAAGAAATGTATCCAAGCCTTAAATAAACAATAAAGCATTGAACACACATTTGATTGGATAAACAGTAAGTGCTGAAGGGAAAAAAGCAAGCCTGTCAAAACCTAGAGGAGGGAAATCATGTGGCAATCAGCATTTGGATTGAATTGAACATGTGTCTTTATGGGAAAGTGTGTGTATTTGTGTGTGTGTGGGGGGGGGAAGGACAGCTCACTTCATAGCCCACTCCACCAGCTCTCTTCGACAGGAATTTCGGTATGCCCCCCAGGTTTGCATATTACTAAAATTTCAGTATAGGTCTCCTCCTGAGACGTTGAAGAAAGTATGAGAAAATGTGGATTTTCACAGACTTCCCGTCATTCCCATTTAGAAGGACTTTCTTTTATGCTTTATTTTTCATATTGTGACAGTAAACGCCAGAACCAAAGTAGCTGCAGGAATCAGCACTGTATACATTAAAAAAAATAATTTAAGTTTTAATAAACTACCTTTACAATAAATGTGTGCCAGTTCTCAGCTTTGTAGATCAAACCTGGGCTTCACTGACTAACAGACTTAAAATTTTATGCAAGGATGATGAAAGACCCCAGTCAGACCATCCCAATGGCTCATTTATCCCAGTGATCTTTCTAGCAGTGGCCAGCCAGATAACTTCTGGGAAACCCATAAACAGCATATGAAGGCAGCACCCCTCTTTTTAGTTGATCACCAATTTAAAATGGTTTAAAGTGGTTTAAAGATATCTGAAGAGTCTCTTGTGGCGCAGAGTGGTAAGGCAGCAGACATGCTGTCTGAAGCTCTGCCCATGAGGCTGGGAGTTCGATCCCAGCAGCCGGCTCAAAGTTGACTCAGCCTTCCATCCTTCCGAGGTCGGTAAAATGAGTACCCAGCTTGCTTGCTGGGGGGTAAACAGTAATGACTGGGGAAGGCACTGGCAAACCACCCCGTATTGAGTCTGCCATGAAAACGCTAGAGGACGTCACCCCAAGGGTCAGACATGACTCGGTGCTTGCACAGGGGATACCTTTACCTTTAAAGTATATATCCACAATATGTCTTATGACATCTTTCGGATAACGTTGTACATGTGGCAGGAGAACGTGAATATGTTTCTTTTATTCCAGAGGGGGACAGAACCAGAGAAACGGCTTTTGGGGACAACGAGGGAAGGAGATCAGGCAGGTGAACGTGAGACAGACTGATTTATTAATCCCACATTTTTTTACACACACACACACACACACACACTCACTGACTCGCATTTTTCCACACAGCACACAAATTCCTGTGGCCACTTTACAGGGGAAATGTGTAAGGTTTTGTGGCGAGTGCCAAAGCAAACACGCCGACAGTCCAGGGTGATCTCCACCCGAACGGTGGCCCCAGGACCACCTATTGAGGCAGTGGCCGCCTTGCCCAGCTCCAGGAAATGCTTGGCTTTTTGGTTAGCAAGAAGGGTTCGAGTTCCCATAATAGAAACATGGCCAGAAACGAGCCGAGAATAGAGCAGGCAGGTGGCACATTTTCCACATTCGTGTTCTTCAGGCTTTCCCACCTAAAACACCTGTTATTCCAGATGTGGTATTGTCCTCCCACGTGTGCCCTGGCAGTGATCTTCCTGATGTCCCTCAATCCTGCCCCCGGTTTAATACACACTCACTGTAGTCATAACCTGTTTCCCAGTGCAGAGGTTTGCCTGCAGATTAGTTCATGTTCGCACTTCCACTAACTACTGGTCACGCACCTTTGATGATCCTACCGACAATGGGTCAGTGGGAGTCCCAGATGTGATAAATGAATGTGTATGTGTGTGTGTGGGGGGGAAAAGGTTGGTACATAGGGAGGACATGGCACAATTCTGCACCCCCATAGCCCAGCATTAGGACATAAAAATAAGTATAGTATTTGCTGGCATATAAGACTACTTTTCCCCCCCTGAAAAACATGCCTCCAAGTGGGGGGGTCGTCCTATACGCCGGGTGCACTTCAGTTGGCTCTTCTCCAGGAAGTCCTTCCTTCTCATGAGGTGGCCAAAGTATTTGAGCTTCATCTTCAGGATCTGGCCTTCTAAGAAGCAATCAGGGCTGATCTACTCTAGGACTGACTGGTTTGTTCGCCTTGCAGTTGCAAGAGTCTTCTCCAGCACCAGAGTTCAAAAGCCTCAATTCTTTGTTCTGCTGATAGGAGGTACCAAATGAATATGAGATAATTTCAGGAGAATATACATCTTTTGTAAAGGGAAACCAATTTCAGAGTTCAATAACTGCTAAAAAAAATAGAAGAGTTAAGATCTAGTTCCCAAATAAAACAGGATCAAAAAATCAGTTTTGTTGTCTGACATGTTTCATTCAGTACCAGTTGAGTTCACTCCAGTGTGCACGCATTATGAGAACATAGAATCAGAGTTGGAAGGGACCTCCAGGGTCATCTAGTGTTATGAGACCTTAACAGATTTTGTCAGCAAGCCAGCATATGAATGTGGAATGTCTGGGTCTTCCATCAAAAATTGAGTCCAATAGCACCTTTAAGAGCAACAACCATCTCCTCAATTTATTTTGCCTTATATCTTTACACTTATGATGGCTGTTCATTTAGTCTGAGGAAGAGTGCATGCACTCAAAAGCTTACGCCTTGAGTAAATATTTGTTGCTCTTAAAGGTGCTATTGGACTCAATTTTTGTGGTGCCACTTCAGGCCAACACGGCTGTCCACTTGGGTCTTCCTTCATTTTGTTTGAAGCATGGGAGGAAGGGCTGAACAGTAGGGGCAAAGGAGACACATGATAAATGCCAAACCTTCCCATCACCGGCAATTCACCTCATCGCAGTATCTTATCACATGCATTTTTTCTCTCTCGGTACTTCACCTCCCCACAGTATCTTTCCACAGACTTTGTTTCTCTCAGCCACATTCAGATTCTGAGATTTTCTGGGAAAGTGCCTGTGAGACCGAGGGAAACATGTGGTGAGCATGGGAAGCATCCAGCACACCTTACCACCATGCCCTTTCTGTTCTTTATTGCTCCACCTTCTGCCTCATAGGAGAGTAGGGCAGAGCCACCACCTTCCAAGGGATGGGTCGTGTTTCTGCCGTGTCTGGCTGGGAACCGTCTTTCTATTGAAGAAGTGTAGTCGGTGGGTACGGCCTGCAGAAGGTTTCCCAAGGGTTTGGACCTGCTCTTAGCGCAGCGGCGAAGAGATGTGCCTAAGTTCCCAAGAGAAAGAGATGTAGTCAGCAAGTGTGTGGAGAGAATGAAGAGCAACTTGAAAGTGCTTTGCGAGGTTGAGCATAACAATCCCATTTGATAAAAGGGTGACTCAGTCATTTGCATTCATCTGCCTGTGGGGCGATACTTCTGTGTCAACACCTATTTTGATTATTGCCCCGATAAAGAGTAATAGTTAACTCGAGCCGTGTCGGGTTTCCGGAAATCAGTTCTCGTAATTAATCGGCCTCTGCGCTCTGTGGCTATCACTCATGACTTGCTGTCTGTCAGCGTGGCCCTCTTGGTGGCCTTTATTAGTCCGTCTTGGTGGTTTTGGAAGCAAGAACATTTAGAATCATAGAGCTGGAAGGGACTTCCAGGGTCATCTAATCCAACCCCTTGCAGAATACAGGAGATTCACAACTACCTGCCCACCAATTCCATGCCTAGATGATCCCTCCACCCCACCCCAAGAAAAACCAGAATGCCTGGCCACTCTGGGCTGGAGGAAATTCGCCTCCCGACCCCAAAGTGGTAATCAGCATTTCTCTGGGCATGCAAGAAAGAGCCACAAAAGCAAAGCACCGACACAATCCTTTCTGCCCATCCACTCACAATCTGTCTAAATTCCCAGAACCAGTTTTTCTGTCAGATGTCTCTCTAGCCTCTGCTTTAAAACTTCCAAAGGAGAACCCTATTAAAACTTTCAAAGAAGGAGAAGGAGAATCCATCACCTCCCGAGGAAGCCTGTTCCACTGAGAAACTGCTCTAGTTGTCAGGAACTTCTTCTGGATGTTTAGGCGAAAATACTGTGGACCGCTATAACACTGAATGTCCAATTCTTCTTCTTCTTCTTCTTCTTCTTCTTCTTCTTCTTCTTCTTCTTCTTCTTCTTCTTCTTCTTCTTCTTCTTCTTCTTCTTCTTCTTCTTCTTCTTCTTCTTCTTCTTCTTCTTCTTCTTCTTCTTCTTCTTCTTCTTCTTCTTCTTCTTCTTCTTCTTCTTCTTCTTCTCCTTCATTGGCTACCTTCTGAGGAACATGTTCTCTAAAAATTAACCCCCTCATTGTATGATCAATGTGCACCATTCAGGGAAACGGGTTGAAACAAATGTGTATTTCCCCCTATAATGTCTAATGCACCACCAGACAGAACACTTCAATACTGGGAAAACTGTGCGGTTGTCTCATATCAGGTTTTGATGAGTTCAAAAGATCTCCGACTACATCGTCCGCAGAAAGCGATACGGGCAAGAGCCTGAACTCCATGAGGCTTGATGAAAGAATTTGTCGGAAAGGTGCGCCAGCGTTATCTCTGCATAAAATAACAATTAAAACAAAGTATTAAACCTATCTGCATTCCTGTGTATAGGTGGATATTGCAGATCTGCATAGCCGTTTAGCATATTAATAGGCTGCCAAACTCTTAAGTTGAAACATGTGTGTGTAGAAGTCATGGTGCCCATCGAAAGCCCATGGCAAAGCCCAGCTTAAACTCTACAGCGTCCTGCTACTGCGTGTTCCTACAGGTCCCTTGCTGCCAAGCGTACTCTCCGCATGTGCTATCCTGCGTCCGCATATCAAAGCCAAATTTAGTTTATGAAATTGTGTTAAACGTCTTGCATCTGCCCCTTGAGAAGAGATGCACAAATTCTGAAAACAAATCAGTGTTGGCAGAGGAACATAGCAATGGTGCACAACCTGATGAAAGACCCGGGCCTTATTAAAGACCAAACCCCGGGCAGGGCTTTTTCAGTCCTGGCCCCACCCAGATGGAATGAGCATCTGGATGAGCTGATGGTCCTGTAGGAGCTTTCGAAGTCCCACAGAGCCTGCCAGATGGGGCTCTTCCGCCAGGTCTTCGGTTGAGGCCGGAGTGGTTAAGATCTGGGCAAATTAAGATCAGTGCGGCTCCCCTTTAACACCCCCCCCCCCCATGAGGCATTATCTGTCTGTATGAGCTGGTTGGCAGCTGCTGTCTTCAACTGGTTATGTTTTCAAATCTAAGGGGTATTAGGGTGGGTTTTAATGTGAGGTCTTATACAATGTTAGCTGCCATGGGCCGGCTCATGGGAGTGGATAGAAGTTGAATTATAAATAAAAGAATAAAATAATAATAGATAAAGACAAAGGAACTAATATACTTGACAGGAAGACTGAGCGAATGCTGGCAGGGGCTCCTGGAAATTGTAGTCCACGGACATCTGGAGGGCCGCAGTTTGACTACCCCTGGGTTGGCTCCTAATTACATCTCCAGCTTAGAGAGAGAAAATTTCCCTACCTGGAGTTGGCAACCCTAGAAGAAAGAGGGAGATTAGCAATCTGAAGAGCCACAAGAATAGCAGTTGCCCGAAGAGTAACAGTCTGGAGCCCAACAAGAAATTATACTTAACAGGAGAGGGAAGGTGCTGTCCTCACTTTCCAACTAATAGTTGCCTTTTCCAACAGTAAGTCTCACCTATAATTAAAAGTAGAACCCAGGAAGCTGCTACAGCAGATAGTTTCAACCAGTGGTCCCCAACCTTTTTATCACCGGGGACCGGTCAACGTTTGTCAATTTTACTGAGGCCCGGGGGGGGGGTAGTCTTTTGCCCAGGGACGTCACCGCCACCTGAGCCCCTGCTCCACTTGCTTTCCCGGCGGCGCCCCTGACTTCTCGCCACCCACTGGGAGGCTCTGCCAGCAGCAGCTGTGCAGTGCCACGCTGAGGGGGAGCCCCAGCCATGGCGGCCGCTGGAGAGCACCAAAGGTGAGCCAGCGGCAGAGTGGCAGGGCAGCCCCTGAGGCAGCAGCCAGGGAGGAGGACGAGGAGGAGCCGCGGCCCGGTACCTAATGATCCACGGACTGGTCCCGGTCCCCAGACCGGAGGTTGGGGGCCACTGGTTTAAACCAAGGGCGGCCAAACTGTGGTTCTCCAGAAGCCCATGGACTGGCAGAGGCTTCTGGGAATTGTAGTCCATGGACATCTGGAGAGCCACAGTTTGGCCACCCCTGGCTTAAGGGAACAGGCCACAGTGAAAGACTTCTGTTGACTTAAAAGGGTGTGCCTTCTGCTAACGTTACCAGCTGCAGGTTGGGAAACTCCTAGAGATTTGAGGATGAAGCCTGGGGAGGACAGGGATCTCAGTGGGGTACAATGCCATTGAGTTCACTCTCCATAACATCCATTCCTCCCCCCCCCCCCCCAGAGGCATTGATCTCTGTCATCTGGAGATGAGCTATAATTCCAGGAGATCCCCAGACCCCACCTGGTGTCTGATATCCATAAACACTACCTAGGAAAGCACTGTAGATCATGTAGAATATATCCTAGAAAACATTTACCCAGTTTTTTTCCTCCTTTCATTCTGGGTTCAGGCCTGGTTTTGGAACCAAAACTGCTTTAGTTGCCCAAATGCATCATAAGAACTTGGAGAGGGATGTGGATATACGACTATGTCGATTCTTCTTCAGGGGCTTCTAGTACCAGGGCTGATCCAGCACTGAGAACTGAGGTTGGATTGGATGGCCTGTGTGGCCCCTTCCAACTCTATGATTCTAAGCCATTGGGTCTATCGATAATGTTTTCTCTGACTGGAAGCTCATCTCCAAGGTCTTAAGCAGAGATCTTTTGCACCACCTGTTACCTGACCCTTTTATTTGGAGACGTTGGAGATTGAATTTGGGACCTTCTACATGCAAATCAGATGCTATACTACTGAACTGTTCACAACAAGGAACTGGATAGTCTGTAGCCTGGTAGCCTTGTGCTGCTTGGTTATCATTATTCGCAAGTGATGCTGGGAGATAATTGTTCAGCCTCATGAGAGCCAGCTCTCATGTACTAAGAACAGTGGCCTCTAATCTGGAGAACTGGGTTTGATTCCCCACTTCTCCACACACAGCCAGTTGGGTGACCTTGGGCCAGTCACAGTTCTGTCGGAGTTCCCTCAGCTGTACCCACCTCACAGGGTGACCATTGTGGGGAGATAATGGGTAGGTGATTGTAAGCCGCTTTGAGACTCCTTTGGGCAGTAAAAAGCAGTATACAAAAAAACAGCTCTTCTGCTGCTGCTGCTATGGAGTCCCCTCGGAATTCCATGGTATCCCACTTCCTCTTTTAATGTTTATATGAAACAAATGGGTACAATCAACTGAAGATTATGGAGTTAGGTATCTCTAATATGTGATTAAGAGCCTCTTGTGGCGCAGAGTGGTAAGGCAGCAGACATGCTGTCTGAAGCTCTGCCCATGAGGCTGGGAGTTCAATCCCAGCAGCCGGCTCAAGGTTGACTCAGCCTTCCATCCTTCCGAGGTCGGTAAAATGAGTACCCAGCTTGCTGGGGGGTAAACGGTCATGACTGGGGAAGGCACTGGCAAACCACCCCGTATTGAGTCTGCCATGAAAACGCTAGAGGGCGTCACCCCAAGGGTCAGACATGACTCGGTGCTTGCACAGGGGATACCTTTACCTTTAGCTTTTTAATATGTGATTAAAAACTCAATTTCTCCTCTTCCGTTGTAGTACATTAAACCAATGGAGTTTCGAAACCAGTGCCTACCTTTGAAGATGGTTTGGAAATTAGTTAGTACCAAAATTCGCTAGCCAAGTTATTGGTTATGGTTGCCCAATACCTGGTACTGGTGAAGCAACTCTCCCAGTGCTTCCCACTCCCCCTGCTGGTGCCCAGTGGAGTGGCAGGAAGAGAGGGGGGTTACCAACTCCAGGTAGGGAAATTCCTGGAGGTTTGAGAGAGGGCAGGTTTGGAGAGGGGAGTGACCACAGTGGAGCATAATGTTATAGAGTGCTTCGGCCAAAGCAGCTGTTTTCTCCGGGGGAACTGATTTCAGTCTGGAGATCAGCTGTAATTTCAGGAGCTCTCCAGGCCTCACCTGGAGGTTGCCAACCTTACAATAAATGCCACCATGTCCCTTCTGACTAGGAGCTGGGAAATTATGTCACTCCATTATGCATTGCTCTTGGAACATCCCCAATCTCTATGAATTTTTATGAGAGAGCTCCAGGAAGGCCTAATACCATGTGACACAGTGACATCACTTCTGGTATTGCAGCCAGAAGAGGCGTGGTGGTGTCCCACCATGCCATTGTTATTCATTTATTTAATTCATTTCTATACTGCCCCTCCCCACAAGCAGGCCGAGGGCAGTTTGTAATAAAATGCAATTAAAAACCCGTTAAAGCCAGCCCATCTCCTCCCACCCGTTTAAATGCCCCTCCCATCAGTTACTCAGACTGGGAGTAATGTAAAATAAAGATGATATAAAACTGGAAGCAGGAGCCAAAGAGAAGGCGAAAGAGGGAGATCTGTATTATTCCCAGGTCTGGCGGAAGAGTGTTGTTTTACAGGCCCTGAGGAACTTGGACGGCACTGTTCAGAGCCCAGATCTTAGCTGGCAGCTCATTCCGCCAGGCCAGGCCTTTGAGGCCACAGGCCACCAACAAATTGGTGTTGGTGGAGCATAGCGCTCTTTAGCAAACATATCGGGAGTGGCGGTCCCTCAGATAAGCCCTCCCCTTATCGGTTTGCCTGGTGCCAAACTTTACGATGCTGAATGAAGATACATTTATTTTCCAAAGCATTTTGTTGGCTTTCTTTCTGTATTGTAATCCCCCTGATTTTTGTTTTAAGAGATGGGTCCTTTAGTACAGTGGTCCCCAATCCCCGGTTCGGGGACCGGTACCGGTCCGTGCATCAGTCAGTACCGGGCAGCGGCTCGTCCTCGTCCTCCTCCACAGTTGCTGCCTCGGGGGCTGCCCTGCCACTCTGCCGCCGGCTCACCTTTGGTGCTCTCCAGCGGCCGCCATGGCTGGGGCTCCCCCTCGGCGTGGCACTGCACAGCTGCTGCTGGCAGCGCCCCCCAGCGGGCTGCGGGAAGTCAGGGGTGCCGGTGGGAAAGCAAGTGGAGCAGAGGCTCAGGTGGCGGCGACGTCCCTTGGCAAAAGGCTACCCCCACTCCCCCCAGGCCTCAGTAAAATTGTCAAGCGTTGACCAGTCCCCGGTAATAAAAAAGTTGGGGACCACTGCTTTAATGGACTAGAATCCACTTTGTCAAAAGCACCTAGTCCTCACTAGGGTCCACATGAGGCAGACAGGTATATGCCGAGGCTGTAAAATCAGCTGTTTTTTTTAACCACTAGGGTCACTGCAGGAAGCCCTAGGTGAGATGTAATCAGGCGAAATTCACCTGTAATATAGAAGAGCACAGACACCTGGGCACAATAACCGTAATTGACACAGTTTCCCTAATTCTGCTAAGCTAGTTGACACCTCTAATAGCTACAGAACCCCAGGTTTTGTTAAGCTGGTTGACACCTGTAATGACTTCGGAGTCCCAAGCCCTCTTGAAATCCTCCCGTGATGGTATCAGAGTTCTTGATGAATTACGATTTGAGCAGTAATTCCCATTCAGCAGTAATTAATTCGGCAGTAATTGGGACTGGGAGACAGCTGATCCAAGGAAGCCGGTGGCAAAGCATTTAAGCATAAGCCGCCAAAGGGGAGACAAAAAAAGAAAGAGAGCGTGTAGTCATAGAAGTGAATTTTGGAGGATGGTAAGATGGAAACTATCATTGAAAGGACTTTCAAAAGGTTTTGCATAAGTAGTATAGTTCAGCTATTGAAGCATACATTGGGGGGGCATAAAGAAGTATTTAAATAGCATTTTTAAAAAAATTCAAAAAGGATTTGTGGACTTTTTGCGGGCTCAGTTCCATGACACGGGTGATGTGCAGACCAGATGCACTTGCAGAGATGTTTCCACGCTTGGGTGGAGATGGATGGGGCCAGCAACAACTGGGAAAGTGTCTGCCATTAGTTACTAACGGGGACAGTTTTATTTCTCCAATGTTTTTGTGAACTGAACTCGAAAGGACTGATTAGCTGTTTTAGTAAAGGATTATCATATGGCTTAATTTGGATATTATGGCACAGTTTACTAATTTGTCGCGATTTGCTTTTGCCGTTATGATGGTTTTTCATTTAGTCTGAAAAAGAGTGCGTGCGCTCGAAAGCTCACGCCTGGAATAAATCTTTGTTGGTCTTACAGGTGCTATTGGACTCTATTTTTGTTATGCACTTAAAAGTAAGTGTCCTTTGCGGATTCACCATTTGAGCTCCTTCTGTGCCAACAGCTCTATCGGTGCAGTTGTAGAAGGCATTGTTGCCCTGTGCTGTACCTCTGCAGAGGCACAGCTCTTTGCTGGACAGCTCAGCATTTGACACGGTTCCCGGAGTTCCACTAGGGCAGAAATAGCCTCAGGAAGAGGAAATGGGTAACCGTGGTTTTTGCAAACTTTCTAAACCCGTTTGATCAAAGGACAGCTGACAATTTTAGATTGGGAAATGTCTGGAGATTTGGAGGGGTGGAGTCCAGGGAGAGCAAGGTTTGGGAAAGGTGGGACTTAAATAGGATATAATACCACAGAGTCCACCATCCAGAGTGGCCATTTTCTCCAGAGGAACTGATCTCTGTCACCTGGAGATCAGTTGTAATTCCAGGGGCATTTCCGCACCCGTTAAATGTAGCGTTATACCAGTTGTTTGTTAGCTGAATATTCCAGCCCCTGTACATGACGTCGCCCACATCCAGCTGACAACTTGCTACATCCTCCATTTTAAAGCACTTCTTTGGGAATCACATAAAGTGGATTCACCACCCTAAAAAGTGCTAGCTACTGGAGCACAACCAGCAGGCAAACAGGAGAAGGAATGTAATGAGGCTCAAACAAGCTAAAGGTGCTTGTTTCACCCCGCCCTCACACCCATCTCCCTCTTCCTTGTTCCTAGGGATGAGAATTACTTTTTAAAAATGGCAGTATGTCTGGAGCAACGAATAAGTGGACACGTGCGTAGGTGATGCCAGAAATAAAAGAAAATTTTATTCAGCAAAGCATACCTCTTGAAAGTCCCTCCCCCCAAAAAAATCAGGAACAGTATTAATTTTCTAATTTATCAAAGGACTCATGATCCCATAAGGGGTGGCGTCCAAAAACCACTATGCATCTATGATTCTATGAGTTTTTTAAATTGTAACTCAGTAGCCCTCATCTACAATTTTATGTACACAATATTGGAGAAATATTGTTTTATACATATTTGTACCGTATTGTTTTTAATTATGTTTTGTAATGGCCTTTGGCTATACACAATAAATGTTAGCGTATCTCTCTAAATAACTGAGAAGTATGAATTTTTTAAAAATTGCGGGCATTGTGGGTCCTTTAAAATATGGAGAAAGGGGATTGGTTGTCTGAAGTGATTGACAGGCAGAAGCGTGACATGTATAGGACACATTGCACTCTTCCGCCTCTTCCAGCAGCAGATGAGGAGGGTAAGATACACAAAAAGACGGTAGACAAAGGCAAGACAGCAAAAAGATGAGGAATGGCCTGAGAGGCGTGATATGATTTAGCGCTTTGCCATTCCGCAGGCGTGAAGCTATTTTTACTAATGTGCGGAAATTCCCCGGAAGATCTCCAGCCACCACATATAAGCTGGTAGCCCCAGATTGAACCAAACAGAGAGAAACAGACCTATCCATTGGCAATATGATAAATATATTCATAAAAGAAAGAAAAATGTCCTATTTTTGTACTTTTCCTTGTTTCTTTATTCTTTAGGACTTCTGTCAAAGCGTAAACCAGGTAATATCCAT
This sequence comes from Paroedura picta, assembly GCF_049243985.1. Lineage (NCBI taxonomy): Eukaryota > Metazoa > Chordata > Lepidosauria > Squamata > Gekkonidae > Paroedura > Paroedura picta. Next base: position 163,599,188 of record NC_135371.1, on the reverse strand, counting down.
TTTCAGTGAGATTCTTTCATCAGTGACAAGTCCTTATATATATTAATAGTATAATACTGGCCTCAGGCTCACATAGGTATGGGGAAAAAGAAACAAGGAAAACTACAAAAATAGGACATTTTTCTTTCTTTTATGAATATATTTATCATATAGCCCCAGATTGACGACAAAGATGGTCCTATGAACAGGATGCTCCTCTGAAATAATTTTCAGATTTCTTGAGAATTGTGGATTGTTACCACCTTTAGATAGAAATCCACGATTGCTTTTTTCCAGGTTAGCGCCACAGCAGGAGAGCAGGGAATAGGCCTAGGTGATGACTACGTGGTTTCTGCATGGTTAAATTTGCTATGCTTTCTTTCTTTAACAAGCCAGCGACCCAGTGGCCTTGGGCAGAACCAGTCTTACTCATACCATCCTATATTTCCATCCTTGCCTAGAAGCCACCGGTGCCAAACATTTAGCCACAGCCAGAGTCATGCCAGAAATGCAGACAGAAGGGGAGCCCTAGAAACTAATACCGGCTGTATCTGCAGACCTCTCAAAGGGTCCCGTCAGCCTACCATCGAAGAAAATATGGGATAAAGTTTCGATTGCCCCACATGCACAGGGCACTCCTCAGAATCCGTGCATTACAAATTGGAACTGAGCCGATTAAACTACTGGTTTGGAAGGTGTGGGTGGCGCAGATGGGGCATCAGGGAGTTTGTGGAGCCAAGACTCCACCAGGCACAGGCCAGCCTTCCTCCCGTCTTCCAGATTCCCTCGTAGTGTGCCTGGACCACCTTGAATCGAGGGCTCCAGCCAACACCAGCTCAGGGAAGCCTGGCCTTTTCAAAGCCCATGAACCTGAAACAATAGGGTCTGAGGCAGCTGTCTGCGACAGGGGGGATTAGGAACATCAGGGGAGCAGAGAGAGAATGAGGGCGGTGGGCGAGACAGAAGAGGTCGGGCTCACAGCGGAGGTGAGCAAAAGGGATTCTTTCCTGTCGTGGTGGGGGCACACAAAACCCCCCATTCAGGTCGGAGGGAGACCCAGCCTGGCTCACACAAGGAGTGGGAGCTTGGCCTCGGTTTCGAGAAAGAACTGGGAACATGTGCAAATGCACCTCCCCACACACACACACACACACACACACACATCCCCCACACACAGGGCTTCCTCTCCTCCCGCCTTGCACCTCACATCTCCGGATAATTGTGAGGGCGCAGTTAAGGTACCTGGAAATGGCATTTGAGGCCATTTCCTTGCAGTTGGTCACGGGGTGGGGGGTGGGGAAGAAGGGTCACTGGTGCCTCCTCCCTCGTAGTTCTCATTATCAGCCAAAGGATACCCCTCATTTCATCAAAAGCTCTGCAGCAGAGAGGGGAAACGCGGTCAAAGGCTGCATGTTCTTTCACATGATCAATTCCCCTCCACTGCTCTCCACTGGAGAGCCAGTTTGGTGTAGTGGTTAGGAGTGTGGACTTCTAATCTGGCATGCCGGGTTCGATTCTGCGCTCCCCCACATGCAGCCAGCTGGGTGACCTTGGGCTCGCCACGGCACTGATAAAACTGTTCTGACCGAGCAGTGATATCAGGGCTCTCTCAGCCTCACCCACCCCACAGGGTGTCTGTTGTGGGGAGAGGAATGGGAAGGCGACTGTAAGCCGCTTTGAGCCTCCTTCGGGTAGGGAAAAGCGGCATATAAGAACCAACTCTTCTTCTTCTTCTTCTTCTGTGGGACCATTTTGCAGAAATGTCATTGGCTCACGCAGTTGAATCCAGTTCAAGCGTTGGTCTGAAGCAGGGGTAGTCAAACTGCGGCCCTCCAAATGTCCATGGACTACAATTCCCAGGAGCCCCTGCCAGCATTCGCTGGCAGGGGCTCCTGGGAATTGTAGTCCATGGACATCTGGAGGGCTGCAGTTTGACTACCCCTGGTGTGAAGCAATGCAGAGTCCAGGGGCACCTTTACGAACAACACTGTTTTATTGGTTCATATTGTATCTGACGAAGTGTGCGTGCACGCGAAAGCTCATCCCACGGATAAAAATGTGTTGGTCTTAAAGATGCCTCTGGACTCTTAAATTTGCAACGGAATCATGACAGGCAATAAAAGGTGCATAAGACATATACAGGATCTCTTGCTCAAAGCCAGCTCACCCCCCCTCCCCCCGGTTGTAAGTATTTAAGGGGAAATAAGGCTTGAAGATGATATGTCAAATCTACAAGGAAAAATATAGGTGAAAGTAATTCCTCCTTTAGGGATGCCAACCTCCAGGTGGGGGCTGGAGGACACCCCCCCCCCAGAATTGCCACTGATTATAATGCCAGATTATATAGCACTATATTCAATACAAATAAATAATCAATCAACAAACATTTATTTCGATTCCCCTGGAGAAATTGGCTGCTTTGGAAGGTGGATGGCGTGGCATTACACCTTATTTCGGACCCTCCCCTGCTTAAAGCCCGCCTTTCCAGGCTCCTCCCTCTGCTCTCCAGGTTGACAACCATATTCCCTCCCACCATCCTGAGAGGTGACAAAGAAGGAACTGGCTGATGGGAAGAGTCTGAAAACGCAACAGGCAATCCCTTAGTGGAAAAAATTGCTTGGACAGAAAAAGCATAATGCTTTAGCCGCAGGGGTGGTCAAACTTTTGCTGGCAGGGGCTCATGGGAATTGTAGTCCATGGACATCTGGAGGGCCGCAGTTTGCCTACCCCTTAGCGCAATGGGGTGGACTGTCTAGGACAGGCTTTCTCAACCAGGGTTTCATGAATGTTTAGAAGTTAATTGGTTATATATATATGGTCATGTCAGCCACCACCCCTTCATGGCCAATGATGGGCCTGGAGGGGGGAGGAGATGGGGACTGGAGTTTCCCCAGCATTACAGTTATCTCCATTAGACAGAGATCAGTTCTCCTGGAGAACATGGAGACAATAGCATTATATTTCACGGTGGCCCTGCCCTGCCCCAAACCCCGCCCCTCCCTGGCCTCCAGGAATTTCCCAACCCGGAGTTGGCAACCCTAGGTTCCATATCCAGTGTGGGCTCTAGTCCTGACAATGGTTGGTGATGTGTGTGTGTGTCCGTCATTTCTTTTGGTAGGGAATGTCATTACCAAAGTTGAATTCCGTGTGGGTTTGTGCACACTTGTGTGTGCTTACATACATGCACATGCTTTCCTCCTTCTCCTCCTCTCACATACTCACGCAACTGATCATGGTAACAGGTCATCCAGACCCGAAACTCAGGTTAACAGAGCTGTGATGGGAACACTGCTGGGTCTCAGGAGTGGGTCAGGTTCTCGTTGCCCCTCCCAATGGATGTGATAGAATTTGTATAATGGGGCAAGGCCAGCTGGCCTACCAGCAGGGGTTGGGCATTTTGCCTGCGCTAAGGCCATGCCCTGGGAGTGCCACGCTGGCAGGTTTGGGAAGCGGGCTTGCCCTATGGCCTAGGGCCACTGTTCCACAGGGAGGAGTTGGCTAGGACACCCAAGCCCCAAAGGGGTAGGGCAGAGCTACGTGCTGCTTTTAGGGAATTCAGCTGCTCTCTCAGGGTGCTCTAAGAGGAGGGACCTTTGGGGAAGTGAGCCACAGACCCATTGAAACCTCAGACCTCTGGATCAAAGAGCTCTTCTCTGGTCAATGGGTCAACCTGCTTCAGGTCACCAGGAGAGGCAAATAACGTCCTCAGTGTAAGAGTCAGGAGTGCTTAATGCAAATGACCATTCCAAAAAAGCTATCCAGCATAATGAGATGGTCCATGAGTATAAAATCCCCCCACACCACCCTTTCATGTCTGCGTGAAGTTTAAGGATCGTGTTCTGCATTAGAGAGTAAGAAAATGGAAATCAGGGCGGGTAATTATTCTTAATTTGTTCATGCCGTCCACCATTCTTTAGGCAACGTCCGGCTGATGATGTTATCGGAGATCTTACAGACGACGATAGTTTTGTTTGTATTTGATGTTACATTTTGATGGTGTTGGATGAGCGTTGTCGATGTGCCGAGCAAATATCACAGGCAGGGTTGCCAATCTCCAGGGGGTTCCTGGAGATCTCCCACTATGACAGTTGGTCTTCAGATGACCAAGGCCAGTTCTCCTGGAGAAAATGGCTGCTTTGGCACATGGGCTACGGCATTAGACTCTGCTAAGGACCATCCACTCCCCAAACTCTGCCCTGCCGAGGCACCACCACCCCCTCACAGATCTCCAGGTATCTCACACCTCAGAGCTGGCAACCCTAGATACTGAGGAAACAACACAGCTGACTCCTTCTCCCCTTCTGTAGAATTTCCGCCATGGCAGTCATTTCCTTGGTCCACCCTTTTCCTCTGTTGCTGCTGCAGAATTTGCTCAGTAGAAGAAGAACTGTTTTTTATACCCTGCCTTTTGCTACCTGGAGGAGCCAGCTTGGTGTTGTGGTTAAGAGCGATGGCTTCTAATCTAGAGAACCGGGCTGGATTCCCCACTCCTCCTTCACATGCATCTGCTGGCTGACCTTGGGCCAGTCACAGGTCTCTTCAGGGCTCTCTCAGCTTCACGCATCTAACAAGGTCTGTTGTGGGGAGAGGAAGGGAAGGCGATTGTAAGCCGCTTTGAGACTTACAGTCTGCTTCCTGATCCTTTTCACTGGAATTGCTGGGGATTGAACTTGGGACCTTCTGCATGCAAATCAGATGCTATACCACAGATCTGCTCACCCATTCTTGGCCAACTAGTTGAGACTGGGGACTGGAGGGTCGGTAGCCTAGTAGCCCTGTGCTGCTTAGTAATCAGTATTAAAAGGTGGTGCTGGGAGATAATTGTTCAGTCTCATGGTATAATTGTCTGTGGATAAATGTTCAGCCTCATGAGAGTCAGCTTGGTGTAGTAAGAGCAGTGGCCTCTAATCTGGAGAACAGGGTTTGATTTGCCACTCTTCTGCATGCAGCCAGCCGGGTGATCTTGGTCCAGGTCCCCCTAGCTGGCTGCATGTGGAAAAGAGAAAAATCAAACCAGATTCTCCAGATTAGAGGTTGCCGCTCTTAACCACTACACCAAGCTGGCTCTAAAGTAGGTAAATTAAAAAAATAAACAAACTTGGGCTGCTATGTATTCGTTGAAAGCCTATACTAGTGGTAGTAAAACTGCGGCCCTCCAGATGTCCATGGACTACAATTCCCATGAGCCCCTGCCAGCAAATGCTGGCAGGGGCTCATGGGAATTGTAGTCCATGGACATCTGGAGGGCCGCAGTTTGACTACCCTTGGCCTATACTATAGATTAATGATGTCCAAGGTGCACTGATGTGCCAAGGTAGGAACAGAAGTCTATGAGAAGGATGACTGAGGGTCTTTCCGCACGCTTTAAATGTAGCACCATACTTACCTAATGAAGACACTATATTCTTGGCGTTTCACATGATGTCACCCACATCCAGCTTCTTTCCAGCAAACCTATCACTACCTCAGCCGTTTTATTGCACTAGCTGGGGAATCACAAAAAGTGGATTCACCTTCCTAAAAAGCACTAGCTACCAGAGAACAACCAGCAAGCCACTGGCAAAAGAAATGTATGGAGGAGAAGTAGGGTTATATCCACCTCTGCAATGTCCCGCCTACACACCCGCCTCCCTTCTTCCAGGGAACGGGAATTTATTTCTTTTTAAAAGTGGCTAACTGCCTGGAGCAACGAATAGGTGGACACGCACCTCGGCGAGGCAATACACTGGAGAACTAAGCGTGCTTCTCCCACGTTCTCTTTTTATAAAATGAAAACCCTTTTTTTTTAAAAAAAACACATCCTCCCCAAAAGAAATATTGCCATTGCGTTCCCGGGACAAACCCCCCAAAGGTCCCCACCCCACAACCAAAATGTCGGTGTTTTGCCGTTCTCAAGCACTTCACATGCGCTTAAGTGACTCAAACCGTCTTTCTCCCACATCCTCCATTTTAAGAAATAATAGAGCTTATTTTTTAACACTGCCTAGCATAAGATTCCCGTTCCCCAAAAATTGCTGCTACAAAGGAACAGAAGCAAAGGCCACTATCACCGGTGTTTGTGGCACCCACCCCACCCAGCACTTGCTTTTAATAGTGAAAGTGGGATCGACAGATTTCCCCCACCTCTCTCCCGGCAGGACACCACAAAACCCTTGAGGTGTTGAGATGAAAGGGAGATGGGCTTTCTCCAAGCGCTCCATAGCAGAAGAGTGAGGGAGATGGAGAAAGTAACAGCAGACGGTCTGGCAAGTCGGTGTTATAGAAAGACACGATTGCACACTGTCCACAGATTAGAAGCCTCACTTGCAAGCCAAATAAGACAACAACACTATGACCGGTCACACTTGAAGCAGTTGTGTTGCAATTTGCGGTAGAGACGACAAAACAGAGGCAGCCCACTCCCAGTAGAAAGAAATGGGACAACAGGAAAGACATGAGAATGTAATTGCACATGAAGAGGTCCTCTGGATTCTCGGGGGTAAAGGAGTGAATGGTTAAGGTCCTTGTGGGAGGAAAAGGCTGTTGTGGAAGCATCCATTGTCAACCCATCTTGTCATTTCCCCTATTTTTGGTCATTCTTCAGTCCCACAATTTGCACTGAAACTCAAGGCCAAGTCACCAGGCTGTTTTGGACCCAAAGAACTCACAGCCAGCTGGCATGTCTATACTGTCCTGACATACTGAGAGAGTTTTCGGACATCAGGGCCTATTCTACACATAATCAAGTATCTATTATGACCACACCTGGAGTACTGTGTGCAGTTCTGGAGGCCTCACTTCAAGAAGGACGTAGATAAAATTGAAAGGGTACAGAGGAGAGCGATGAAGATGATCTGGGGCCAAGGGACCAAGCCCTATGAAGATAGGTTGAGGGACTTGGGAATGTTCAGCCTGGAGAAAAGGAGGTTGAGAGGGGACATGATAGCCCTCTTTAAGTATTTGAAAGGTTGTCCCTTGGAGGAGGGCAGGATGCTGTTCCCGTTGGCTGCAGAGGAGAGGACACGCAGTAATGGGTTTAAACTTCAAGTACAACGATATAGGCTAGATATCAGGAAAAAAATGTTTCACAGTCAGAGTAGTTCAGCAGTGGAATAGGCTGCCTAAGGAGGTGGTGAGCTCCCCCTCACTGGCACTCTTCGAGCAAAGGTTGGATGCACACTTTTCTTGGATGCTTTAGGATGCTTTGGGCTGATCCTGCATTGAGCAGGGGGTTGGACTAGATGGCCTGTATGGCCCCTTCCAACTCTATGATTCAATGATAAGTAGATTTTCCTGTTCTGCACAGGAAAACCCAGCTGCCAAAGCACATTGAAAGTGCATTATCCTACGTGTGCGGAGTGGGCCCAGGTAGGATCCCAAGCCTTGTTGTCTTGGTTCATCCCCTTGTGGTGAGTGGTGTCCTTCTTAGCCCCTGCTGAAGTGCTCATAAGTTCATTTTTTCACATCATAATACTGGGAGGTCATGGACTTCAGGAGAAAAAAAAGAATTTATTAAATTACTTTCAGGTTTAATCTCCCTGCATAACCTGGCTGCTGCTGAAACAACTCACCCACTCTGTGATTTGCATCTTGGGCTTCTAGATTTTTGGCTCGTCCGTTTACCCAGATTCTTTCGCCGGTCTCAGTTTGCAGAGTCATGAGTGCTAAGAAAGAAATTGGGGCTAAAATCATTGTGTGATAATGGCACTCCGCTGCCCCAAAATCGCAGTGCAAAGGTTTGAAAAGAATAGTGGGCCAAGCAATTCCCCTGTATAATAGCTCTGTTTACTGACTTGAAAGAGATTAATTTTATTATGCAGGATAATACAGGTTTGGGGCGTTTTCTCACAGAAGCCTTAAATAAACAAGTTGTGGAAAATCGTCCCTGAATTTGAATGGAAAATCCTAGACTGGCCAGAGTTCTCATTCCTTTTATAAATGCCTCCTCCAATTTCTCTCTGTTACAGTATTAATAGGAAGGAAGGAAGGAAGGAAGGAAGGAAGGAAGGAAGGAAGGAAGGAAGGAAGGAAGGAAGGAAGGAAGGAAGGAAGGAAGGAAGGAAGGAAGGAAGGAAGATGTATAGGAGGGAAGGAAGGAAGGAAGGAAGGAAGGAAGGAAGGAAGGAAGGAAGGAAGGAAGGAAGGAAGGAAGGAAGGAAGGAGATAGTTGGATAGAGAGATGAGAGAAAGGGAGGGAAGGAGGGAGGATAGATCGATAGGAAGGATAGATGGATGGATAGATGGATAGGAAGAAAGGAAGGAAACACTCAAGCTTCAAATGTGAAAAAATATCTTAGGTAGTGACGCCAACCTCCAGGTGGGGCCTGGAGATTTTCTGCTCTTACAGTTAATCTTCAGACTGCTGAGATTCCTCCCTAGGGTTGCTACTACCAGCTCTGAATTGGGATTTTGGGGGTAGAGCCTGAGGAGGGTGAGATTTGGGGAAGTGAGGGGCTTCACTGGGGTATAATGTCATAGCGTCGACCTTCCAAAGTGGCTATTTTCTCTCCAGGTGAGCTGTCACTGGGAGATCAGTTGTAACAGCAGGAGCTCTCCAGCTACCACTTGGAAGCGACAACAAAAGAAAAACTGGGGTACACGGTAAATGGAAAATACCAGAAAGAACTTGGGGGGCTGTGTATTTGTGTAATCATTGCCAACCTCCAGGTGGTATAATCATGCCTTTGAAACTGTAGTACATAATGCGTCCAAAAGTTCAAAATAGTCGTTCAAAAAGTACCATAAAGACAATCATAAATAATAACCAAACAGCTTGTTGTAAATTTGTGTGCAACAATGCAATACGAAACTTAGTCCAGGCTACAATTAAACGGGCTAGTTCCAACGGAAGCCCAAACGAGGACCCAGCAGTCTCCCGTTTCACAGTTTGAAGGTTATTTATTTATTTGTTTATTTATTTATTAGGTTTGTATGACCGCCGGTCTCGGAGAACCGGCTAGCGGCGGTTTGCAATATTTCGTACAAAATCAGTACATTAAAACACTAAATCTCCCCATTAAAACCCTCATAAACAAGAACTCAGTACATGGTAGCGATACAGTGTTAACAACTGTTCCCCATGCACATTCAATGGATGGTCCAAAAAAGCTGGCAGATGAATATTTTCACAACTATTCATTTGTGTCATTTTGTCACAAAAGGGCAACACAACATATTTTTAGCCTTGGATGCAAAATATCAAAATGAATGTAACAGTAGAACAATGGGAATATGTATGGTCTAGAATTCCCAAGCTTACAAACAGTCAAACAGAGAGAACTGGTATAAATGTTTTATAGGTGGTATGTAACACCAAAAGTAATTGCTGAATTTGCAAAAAAAAAAAAAAACTGGTGACACGGGAACAGAACGGGGTTTTATACTAAAATGTTTGAAGAGTATAGAGTCATAGAATCATAGAGTTGGAAGGTACTTCATAGGTCATGTAGTCCAACCCCTGAACTATGCAGGACGCTCACATCCCAATGGCACATCCACTGTCACCTGCCACCCCCTTGAACCTCCACAGAATCAGCCTCTCTGTCGGATGGCTATCTAGCCTCTGTTTAAAAATTTCCAAAGATGGAGAACCCACCACCTCCCGAGGAAGCCTGTTTATATAATTTTACTAATGTAGTTATTAATATCAATATTTTGTGATATTCTAATAGAATAATTTTAAAAATCTGTATTAAAAACGTATTTTTAGCCTTGGTACTCGCAGGGGTTCTGGTATGCATGCAGCACGGCTGAAGATGCACATCCAAGGAGACAGCCAGTTTGGTGTAGTGGTTAGGAGCACCATGTATTGTTCTTATGTTTTTATGTAAACCGCCCATAGCCCCCGGGGAGGGCGGTATATAAATATAATAAATAAATAAATAAATAAACTTCTAATCTGGTGAGCTGGGTTCGATTCCCCGCTCCTCCACATGCAGCCAGCTGGGTGACCTTGCCTTGCCACAGCCCTGATAATGCTGTTCTGACTGACCAGTAATATCAGGGCTCTCTCAGCCTCACCCACCTCACAGGGTGTCTGTTGTGAGGAGAGGAAAGGGAAAGCAACTGTAAGCCGCTTTGAGACTCCTGGTAGAGAAAAGCGGCATATAAGAACCAACTCTTCTTCTTCAGTAATATCAGGGCTCTCTCAGCCTCACCCACCTCACAGGGTGTCTGTTGTGAGGAGAGGAAAGGGAAAGCAACTGTAAGCCGCTTTGAGACTCCTTCTGGTAGAGAAAAGTGGCATATAAGAACCAACTCTTCTTCTTCTTCAGTAATATCAGGGCTCTCTCAGCCTCACCTCCCTCACAGGCTGCCTGTTGTGGGGAGAGGAAAGGGAAGGTGACTGTAAGCCGCTTTGAGACTCCTTCTGGTAGAGAAAAGCGGCATATAAGAACCAACTCTTCTTCTTCAGTAATATCAGGGCTCTCTCAGCCTCACCTCCCTCACAGGGTGTCTGTTGTGGGAAGAAGAAAGGGAAGGTGAATGTAAGCCGCTTTGAGAGTCCTTCGGGTAAAGAAAAGCGGCATATAAGAACCAACTCTTCTTCTTCTTCAGTAATATCAGGGCTCTCTCAGCCTCACTCACCTCACTCACAGGCTGCCTGTTGTGAGGAGAGGAAAGGGAAAGCAACTGTAAGTCGCTTTGAGAAAAGTGGCATATGAGAACCAACTCTTCTTCTTCTAGTACACAAAACACCTAGGTTGAAAATAGGTGTGTTACCCCTGTGCACCCAAATGTCACTTGCACAAATTGGGATGACCCTGTGTTGCATGCTTTCCCCATATATGTGTAATGACTGAAGTGGGCTCCTATATGTGGATGTTATGATTACATACCTACCTGCACATTCACAGGAGGTAGGACTACTGGCAAGCAGATGGGACCTGAGGATCACCTGAAATTACAGCTCATCTCCAGACTATAAAGACCAGTCCCCCCCCCCCTGAGAAGGTGGATGCTTTGGAGGGTGCAACCTTACTTGGGTCCCCCAGGCTAGCTCACTTTTGTCAGATCTCAGCGCTAAGCAGGATCAGCCTAGTATCTGGATGGGAGACCTCCAAGGCATACCAGCATCATGATCCAGAGGCGGGCAATGGCAAATCGCCTCTGACTATCTCTTGCCTTGAAAACCCCGCAGGGCTTACCAGAAGTCAGAAGAAGACTTGATATCACTTTCCACACCACTAATGTGGAGGATGGACTTTATAGCATTGTACCCCACTGAGGTCCCTGTCCTCTCCAGGCGCCATCCCCAAATCTCCAGGGGTTTCACAATCTGGACGTGGCCTCCCTCGTCCCTCATCCCTCCCACTGGGGAGTGTGTGTGTGTGTGAGTGTGTGTTGGGGGAAGGGACCCAGAAACCCCAGCAGGAGGTCAGACTCAGCACAGTTTCCAGCAGCACGTCTAGGGTTGGCCATGCCTGCATGCACAGGCGCACACTGCAGGGGGACCTGCGTTGTCATCGGTGGGAAGACAGATTTTGCCACACACAGCTCTGAGCTGCCTTTTTATCGAGCCTGGGATCTCAGCAGCCCTTGCTAATCCAGCCATGACATCACATTCCTCCACAGTGTGTGTGAGTGTGTGTTTGTGTGTGTGTGTGTGTGTGTGAGAGAGAGAGAGAGAGAGAAGGGGGAGGTTATTAACCCTTCTGCCGCTGCAATGCCCCAGTCTAAACGGTGCCTTTTCCTCTAGCTCTGGTAGCGCTGCCTGGATAGCTCTTCCTTACCGCGTGCTTTTTTATTCTGCCCAGTGAGACAGCTGTTATCTCAGCTTCAGAGGCGATTCAACAATGGGTATAGCTCTGACTGTGTTATCCCGCTGCAGGAGCGATTGCTTCTCCCCCCTTCTCCGCCCTCTTCCTGCCCCAAGGTGGGAGGTGCTGCCGGCTTCCCTGGACTGACTCAGAAAAGAATATAAAGAATTAAGGAGCAATGAATTACACTGAAACCTGAGTTTGGTGCTCATTGATCGGCCATCAAGTCTCAGTCCGTTTATGGGGACAACTTGGAGTTTGCAAGGCAAGGGACGAACAGAGGCAGTTTTGGTGTAGTGGTTAGGAGTGTGGACTTCTAATCTGGCATGCCGGGTTTGACTCTGGGTTTGAAGAAGAAGAAGAAGAAGAAGAAGAAGAAGAAGAAGAAGAAGAAGAAGAAGAAGAAGAAGAAGAAGAAGAATTGGTTCTTATATGCCACGTTTCTCTACCCGAAGGAGGGTCAAGGCGGCTTATAGGCTTATAGTCGCCTTCCCTTTCCTCTCCCCACAACAGACACCCTGTGAGGTGGGTGAGGCTGTGAGAGCCCTGATATTCCTGCTCGGTCAGAACAGTTTTATCAGTGCTGTGGTGAGCCCAAGGTCACCCAGCTGGCTGCATGTGGGGGAGTGGGGAATCAAACCCAGCTCGCCAGATTAGATGTTGGCGCTCCTAACCACTACACCAAGCCGGCTCTCCTAGACTTGGAAAGGAGTGGAAATAAAGGCCAGACATCACATCATTGTGATCAGGGCAGCTAACACCGTAAAGGAAGGGGGGATGGGAGAAGGCTCTGTCTCAAAGGTGACAAATGAGCTTTCACTTTTCATTTGACTAGTTATAGACAGTCTGGTCTTTCAATGTACCCTGGGGAAAGGTGACAAAGGCTTAGTGCAGGCTTTTTCAACCGGGGTTTCATGAAACCCTGGGGTTTCTTCACGGCCCTGGATGGGTTTCCAGAATGGGTGGGAGCTAATTAATGTTAATATATTTTTTAAATGTGTTAAATTTGTTATGGGCGATAGGACAATATATGGTCCTGTTGACCCACTCTCTCCTCCCCAAATGGCCAATGACAGGCCTGAAGGGGTGGGAAGGGTAGGGGCCGTGTACACATCTATGCCCCCCAACCATATTCTGCACAAGCGCTTCCCTTCTGGGGTTTCTCCAAACCTGACGAATGTTTCAGGGGTTGGGCAATGTCACAAAAGTTGAGAAAGGCTGGCTTAGTGCAATCACGGTATCACCCAATCACGCACACCTACAAAACGCATTATTTTAAAGCACTTATGCGACTCAACGTACAGCTGGAAAACTGGACACTGCGAAACTGGACATTATTGCCCTTTATTTTCCCATGAAGCACTTTCAGTTTTTACAGCTGGCACGATAGACCAGATCATTCAGATTACTCATTCTGTTTCCATAAACCACTCCTCTATTAGGTGGTGGTGGTGGGCGTAGAAAACACACTATTTCTCTTTAGTGCCCCCGATAGGTTTCTTTCCTCAGATTTACTGTTCTGCAAAAACCTAAGGGAAGAAAGGCAAAACAAACCTCTAAACAAGGCTTTCTCGATAAGAAATTTGTCTTCGATTTCTAATGGGCAGAGGGTCTTTAACGGAGAGTTTGTAACATGAGCAGTTACGTTCAGTTGGCAGCTTTGGAGTAAGCGGGACAGAGAAGATCGATTGGTATGGTCCCCTATCAGTTGTCTATGACTATGAACTATGATTTAGGTTTTCCTTAACAAAACAAAATCAGAATCCAGTGGCACCTTTAAAACCAAGAAAGATTTATTCAAGGCATAAACTTTCGAGTTCAAGCACCCTTCCTCAGGCTATGAACTGACCATCATGACAGTTCCTTCACCTTTAGAGCATTTCTGATTTCCAAGATTACAGTTTGCAATTGGGGGAATCCAGGTTATTTAGCCTGATGTGGTCTGTTTGGGTACGAATCCTTGAAACAGGATTCGTTATTCACTGCTAACGTTGCCGACTGCCCAGAGGTAAACTTGTTATATCCCTTTCCTATTGGGTTGCCAGATGCAGGTTAGGAGATCCTTGGAGATTTGGGGATGGAATCTGGAGAGAACAGAGACCTAAGCAAGATGCACTGCAACAGTCTGCCTTCCAAAGCATACCGAAGTAATTCCAAGGGATCTTCAGGATCTACCTGGAGGGTGGCGTTCCTACTTTCATAGAGATTTGCTTACTGGTTCGTTCACCTCCACGCCTTGAAAAGCTTCCGTTGCCCATTTCCACACGGGGAACTTCTATGAATGAGACAGGACAATTTCCTCCAGGCCTGTAGGTGACCCTGTTTCGGTGCCCCTGATCAGAGGGCTCTGCTCTGCTGAAGGGCTTAATCTTCGAATCATAGAATGATAGAGTTGGAAGGAAATTCCTGGGTCATCTAGTCCAACCCCCTGCACTATGCAGGACACTCACAACCCTCTCGCTCATCCACTGTCACCTGCCACCCCCTTGAGCCTTCACAGAATCAGCCTCTCCGTCAGATTGGCTATCCAGCCTCTGTTTAAAAATCTCCAAAGATGGAGAACCCACCACCTCCCGAGGAAGCCTGTTCCACTGAGAAACCGTTCTGTCCGGAACTTCTTCCAGATGTTGAGACGGAATTTCTTTTGAATTAATTTCATCTCATTGGTTCTGGTCCATCCCTCCGGGGCAACAGAGAACAACTCTTCTCCACCCTCTACATGGCACCCTTTTAAATACTTGAAGATGGCTATCAGATCTCCTCTCGGTCGTCTCCTTAAACACGATATTCTTCAGTCGGTTCACCGTGAAGCTTTTTTAGTCGATCTGGTGCCCCTAGTTGGACAGGCCTGTGAAGTGTCTGCTCAGCAGCAGGTTTCTGTTTCATATGTAATCTGTAGCACGCCAGCTGTGAAATGGGTCTTTAGAAATATCACCAGGTGCGGGGAGAGTAATAGGGATGCCAGCCTCCTGGCGGGACCTGAGGATCCCCCAGAATTACAACTCATCTCCAGACTACAGAAATCAGTTCCCCATGAGACAATTGGTGCTTTGGAGTTTGCACTCCAGGGCAATGTACCCCACTGAGGTACCTGTCCTCCCCAGGCTCCATCCCTAAATCTCCAGGAGTTTCCTAACCTGGGTCTAGCAGCTCAACCCTCCCATCTCCTGCTGGTAGCCAGGGGGGAGCTGGCAACTCTAGGAATTTAATAAGACAGAACTTAGGCTAACTTGAGAAGATCAAGGCCCAGCCAGATCCATCCATGGAAGTAAACCTCCCTGGTACATCTCTGATTCCGCCAGTGGAAATTTGGGGGTCTGATTCTTCTCGTTTCCTGCAGCCTAACCATTCCTCACTGCGGCCTACCCCTTCCCTAACGTTGCGAGCCAAACGAAACTGAATTTTCTCATGCGCTTCTTAGGCAGGGAGGCTCCCCTCCCATAGTTCAAAATGTCAGTTTTAGGGGGTGTCTCTGAGCTTTGGGGCCTAATTCAGACTGCCTCCTGCTCTTCTTTTCTGGACAGGATATTTATTTATACATCCAGCGTAAATGCTTCTTCTTAACAAAGGCCTGGAGGAGCCAAAACCTTGAGGGAAGGGGGATGACTCCGGCTCTCTCTAGGGAGCCAGATGTGCATATGTGGTGGGCGTAAGCAATCCAGAACGAAGCATTAATGCTCCTCCTTAGGCTGGTAATGGAAGGGGGGGCGGTAGCCCTGCCTCCCCCCCCCTGTGGTGTTTACGTGGAGCAGCCTCAGCGCTGCTGGCCTCTCGCCGTGGTTTCTTGGCAGGCGAGCCAGGAGGGAATGTGTTTCGGTTTGAGTTTCTTGGCAGGCACGGAGGCCGAGAGGGAAAGGTTCCCTTCAATCCAGCCCTAGTACTCGGTTCTCAAATTTATGCCCATCGGCTGCTACTTGGGTGGGCCAGAGGCGGCTGTGCGGAGGGAGGGGAGGAGGGCGACTCCACGCAAGAACAGGCGTTCCCTCCCCATTGGCTGCATTCTGCCTGCACGCGTACACACACATATATATCCCGGTTCGCCTTCCCTGCCTTTCTCCTCTCCGAAGGGGGATTTTGAGAACATTCACGGGGCGGTGCGTCCCCACAACCTTTGGTGCACAACGCAACAGACCCCACGCTTGTTGTGTGAACTCCCAGGCCCCTCTTGTGTCGCTTCAGGCTGTGGGGAAAGGCAAAGATACTGCAGCACATGCAAAGTCCTCTTGCGCCAGTCTTGCGTAGCAGATTCATTCGTTCTGCGCAAATGTTCAAAGATCGCAAGTCCGAGTTGCTGGAACACTGCTGAGGCAATGGGTGTTAGAGGACTTGTTTGTTATGAAAATTAAAGCAAGGTATTGCAAACAAACAAAAAAAGAGGAGAGGAGAGGAGAGGAGAGGAGAGGAGAGGAGAGGAGAGGAGAGGAGAGGAGAGGAGAGGAGAGGAGAGGAGAGGAGAGGAGAGGAGAGGAGAGGAGAGGAGAGGAGAGGAGAGGAGAGGAGAGGAGAGGAGAGGAGAGGAGAGGAGGAATTTTCTGACCCACCCCCTTGTACCTCTTCAGAGTTTGCTACTGCCAGTTAGAGGAAAGTTGTCATGCCAAGAGCTACCTTTTCCAAAATTCCCTCTCTTTTCTCTTGACATCTAAAAACCGTCTGTGCCGTGAAAGATCTTACAAAGCGGCTCATAGAAGGTCTCGCCGCACAGAGGGTTAAGAACTCACTGAGCCACACCACTGGTTCGAGGTGGCCAAAGAGAGGCAAGGATTTTTCTACGCACGGAACCTTTCTCTTGCGTAATCACACTTGGAACAGACCCACGGGATGATCTAGCGTAATTCCCTCCGAGACAAGGGATCCTAAACCCAAAGCATTTTACGGCAGATACCTGTCCAACCTTTCCAAACTGCTCAGACGTGTCCAACTCATGACTCAGCAGACCGTGGTTTGTCAACCAACTTGTGGAAGGTTCTCCAAGGTGTGGCGTGTTTCAACCTGGACAGGTGTGAGAGCAGGGTTGCCAACTCCAGGTTAGGAAATTCCTGGAGATTTGGGGGTGGAGCCAGGTGAGGGATCTCGGCAGGAATTCGCTCTCCGAAGCAGCCGTTTTCTCCATGGGAACTGAGCTTTGTAGCAAAGCGATCAGTTGTAATTCTGGGAGATCTCTTGGCCTTGCCTGGAGGTTGGTAACCCCACTTGTAATTCTAGGAGCACCCCACTAGTGCTGCTAACTCTGGGATGAGAAACACCTGAAAAATTGTGGGGTGGAGATGGGGAAGGTATATAATCTCATAGGGTCCACCCTTCAATGCAGCCATTTTCACCAGGAGAACTGATCTCAGTCATCTGGAGATTGGTTGTAATTCTAGGAGATCTGCAGGCCCCACCTTGAGGTTGGCAACCCTAAGTCCAGCCTCCCCCTGGAGGTTGACTAGCCCTGTGTGGGAGCATTTATGAGAGACCAGCTCAATATGCCAAACTACACAAAAGTTGACAATGACAGTTGTGTGAACAGACCCCTTCCCCCTCCACCATGGTCCCAATCCGTGAGAAGACAGTGCCATGAGACGGGGGACATGGGGAGACAAACCATGTTGCAGATTTAGCAACTCACAGTCTGGGTTTGATGGCCGGTGGGGAGGACATGTAAGGGTGACTCTGAGGGGTTCAACAAGAAGAGAACTTTACTGAAATTAGAGAGCCACCCCTGTAACAGACACTAAAAAGGGCTGTGTGAATTAGGTAAAGGTAAAGGTATCCCCTGTGCAAGCACTGGGTTCTGACCGCGTAGTAATATCAGGGCTCTCTCAGTCTCACCCACCTCACAAGGTGTCTGTTGTGGGGAGAGGAAAGGGAAAGTGACTGTAAACTGATTTGAGCCTCCTTCAGGTAGAGAAAAGCAGCATATAAGAACCAACTCTTCTTCTTCAGTAATATCAGGGCTCTCTCAGCCTCACCTCCCTCACAGGGTGTCTGTTGTGGGGAGAAGAAAGGGAAAGTGACTGTGAGCTATTGTGAGACTCCTTCGGGTAGAGAAAAGCGGCATATGAGAACCAACTCTTGTTCTTCTTCAGTAATATCAGGGCTCTCTCAGCCTCACCTCCCTCACAGGGTGCCTGTTGTGGAGAGAGGAAAGGGAAGATGACTATAAGCCGCTTTGAGCCTCCTTCAGGCAGAGAAAAGCAGCATATAAGAACCAACTCTTCTTCAGTAATATGAGGGCTTTCTCAGCCTCACCACCGTCACAGGGTGTTTGTTGTGGGGAGAGGAAAGGGAAAGTGTGAGCCATTGTGAGACTCCTTCGGGTTGAGAAAATCGGCATATGAGAACCAACTCCTCCTCCTTCTTGTCAGATCTGGGAAGTGAAGCAAGGTCAGCCCTGCTTGGTCCTTGGATAGGAAACTACCAAAGAGGTCCAAAGTTGCTACGTAAATGCAGGCCATGGCAGATGTCCTCTGTTATTAGCTTGCTTTGAAAAACCCACGGGTCACTGTAAATCGACCATGAGTTGACGGCACTTCCCACGACCACCACATGTACCACATGTAAATCAGTGGTTCACCTTAATTTGGAATATGGTTGCTCAGTTCTGACATTTCTGTCTCGGGAATGTCCAACGGAGGACATCAAGGTGACCTGGGATTAATCAATTGACCGGACAGCTGCTAACTGTTGTCTTAAGTGTTTTGTTATCATCAGCACGGGTGGCCAAACTGTGGCTCTCCAGATATCCGTGGACTACAATTCCCATGAGCCCCTGCCAGCACATGCAATCCACCCGTTCAAGCTGTACGTGCACATGCTGGCAGGGGCTCATGAGAATTGTAGTCCATGGATATCTGGAGAGTCACAGTTTGGCAACCCCTGGTATAAGGTAAACTGCAAATTTGAATGAGAATAATTTTTATTCTTGGTATATTTTTCTACTTGGTATTGTTGAGCCATTAAAACTTGGGAGGGTGGCCTATACATTCAATGAACAATAATAGCAACAACAAGCAATTTCTGTAGTTTCGCCTGCAGATGGAATATCCTGCAGAACGGGCCATATCAATTCAGCGCACAAGTGGGGGGGAGTCCCATTTTAAACCCTCCCTTATGTTTAAAAAAAAAACCCTCTCTTCCAAGTTACAATAAAAGAATGAAAAAACCCAGCACAGCTGGGAGAGCCATTTTCATCTACTGTATTTTCCACTGTGCTGACTTTTCCAGTTGCAGGATTCCTTTTTTAAATCTAAGGGAGCATTTGAACATTTGATTCCTCACCTGCAGTCTGAAGTGATACATTTCTGTCCATCCCTTAATCCCGCCCCCCCCAGTTTTTGCACATTACAATGAACTCATGCATGTACATCTTGCGTGCACGTGTGTGCGTGAAGTGCTGTCAAGCTGCACTCCAGCAAGGGACTTCCAAGTCAAGTGAGAAGCAGAGCTGGGTCTGCCATTGCCTTCCTTTGCAGAGTCTCCCCTGGTGGTACCAACCCTGCTTTGCTTCCAAGATCTGAGAAGACTGGGCTATACCATGCGGACCTCTCTGCCCCGTTCTGAGCATGCCAACGCATGTTCACTTTCAACATGAAATAGTGGTCCAGTACCTGTGCCTCTTGTGGCGCAGAGTTGTAAGGCAGTAGACATGCAGTCTGAAGCTCAGCCCGTGAGGCTAGGAGTTCGATCCCAGCAGCCGGCTCAAGGTTGACTCAGCCGTCCATCCTTCCGAGGTCGGTAAAATGAGTACCCAGCTTGCTGGGGAGTAAACGGTAATGACTGGGGAAGGCACTGGCAAACCACCCCGTATTGAGTCTGCCATGAAAACGCTGGAGGGCGTCACCCCAAAGGTCAGACATAACCCGGTGCTTGCACCTTTGGCTTTACCTTTACCTTGCTTATTGTGTTTATCTACCGCCCTCCCCGAAGGTTCAGGGCAGTTTACATGGAACAAGAAAATGATACAGGTAGCCTCATTTCTAGAACAACAAAGTGAATCACAATAACATTAATAACAATAACAACATTCTGGAATGGTGGAACTACAAGGAGCCTCATCTCAACTCTTACAGAAACCTAGTATGTTGGATAGATTCATAGCAGTTGTAGTAGGAGTGGGGGGCTAGGGGGCCAATTGGAAGCGATGGTTTGGGTCGACCTCAACCAAATGCCGGAGGCATGGCCAGCTGGCTTCACTTCCGGGGCTCCTTGAAGTCTGAAAAGAAACCGGGACTTCTTCGGGAAGTCTGAGAAATTATTTCAGGGGCTCCTCCATGGTCAAAAGGTTGAAAAAGACTGCTCTGTACTACTCATGTATGTATTAATATAGCTTTCTGACACTTAATTTCTCACTTAAACAAAGAGTCTTGTGGCACCTGAAAGATTAACACAATTTATTCTTGCGTAAACTTTCATGAGCCAGAGCTTACTTCTACAGATGCCTCAAGTGTAAATCCAAAACAGATATATTTATACTCATCTTACTTTTCTTTTGACTCAAAGGTCTTGAAAAGACTGAGATCCTTTATAATCACTGCAGCTAAATATTTAGCATCTACTAAGGTAGGGGTGACAGATCCCCCGGCGCCGATGGGGGTCCCCCACCAGCTGGCCAGCAGGTGAGAATTACTCCCTGCAAACAGGAAAGAATCCAAAAATAAATGTGATGAGCAGCACTCCTTTTTTTGGGCAGAACTCTATGGTAGGAAGCTAATTCTACCATAGAGGTTTTGCCCACAAACCAGAACATCGGCCCCATCGTCACTTCTGGGTAAAGTAGGCATGTCACGTTTCTTTCCAGCTTCTCCCCCACACACAGTCCCTTTAAATTCACTCACAACCCACAACAGACCCGGCAAGCCTATGCTATAGGTTAGATATCAGGGAAAACATTTTCACAGTCAGAGTAGTTCAGCAGTGGAATAGGCTGCCTAAGGAGGTGGTGAGCTCCCCCTCACTGGCAGTCTTCTAGCAAAGGTTGGATACACACTTTTCTTGGATGCTTTAGGATGCTTAGGGCTAATCCTGCGTTGAGCAGGGGGTTGGACTAGATGGCCTGTATGGCCCCTTCCAACTCTATGATTCTGTGATTCTGTGATTCTATAAGGTGGTTTTCCAATCCTCATCTACAAGGAGAAACTGGATGATTTTTTTGAAATGATGAATTCACATTACCTATTAAGAGGGAGGGCAAATACGTTTCTTTCAAATCAGACCAGACTTCACATTCCAACAAAATATGTTCTAAGGATTCCAGCTGACCAGATCCATATTTGCAAACTCTGTCCGAATACGCTAGGCACCTGATTTGGCCTTCCAGTACGCCTGAGGGAAATACCTGTATACTTCTATTGCTGCTAGACTTTCTTCTACTTAACTTTGCTGACACAGAGTAACACGACTACCCCAATGGAATTTTCTCTCTCTCTCAAAATGTGGCGCCTTCAAAATAAGTTAACTGGCCTTGATAAAGGGAAATTCTTCTGAATGCAATGCATAATCAACTTTTGACATTAATTGCTTCTGTGTGCGATGATGTTCCATTGGCCTGGATGGCTTTAAATGTGGTCAGGATAAATCTGAGACAAATATTTGCATTTTACTTTGTATTGTTGCTATGGCTTTAGATCGATCGAATCTGGAAAAAAATAGGACTGTCAATCAACATTAGCAGTAAGAGCTATGAACAGAGCCTTCTGATTCAGAGGCATTTGAAAAATTGATTAGCAGATGCTGGAAATAAACTGGGAAGGGCTGCCATGATCACACTCTGCTTGCACGTTTCTTGGGGGAACTGGATGGCCATGATTAGAATCTGGGGGCCAGTATAGCCAGTGAATTCAGCAAGGCACTCCATACATGTTGCTGACAGCCAGGGAACTGTAAATCCCCTCCCCACATCTGTCTGCATCCCAAGCCTGACAAAAATTCAGGTCCACGTAACTTCCTTTGGGAAAACACTGCAGTTGTGGTAGCTTAAATCAGGGGTAGTCAACCTGTGGTCCTCCAGATGTCCATGGACTACAATGCGCATGAGCCCCTGCCAGCGAACACCGGCGGGGCTCATGGGAATTGTAGTCCATGGACATCTGGAGGACCACAGGTTGACTACCCCTGGTTTAAATTACAAGGCAAATGAAAGCTTTGAAAATTCTCTTAATGGTTATACTGAAATTCTTGATTTTGAGGAGGTTGGGGAAAGGTGACTCGCTGTCTCCCAAATTCTGGGGTTTAGCTCATTTTTCTTGTGCAAGTCCTTACCCCGACCGCCTGTTTCCCATCCGCTCAGCGAGGAATTACATATGTATAACCCTACCCTGCCTAGCAGGGTAGGCTGGTATAATGAATGTGATAAGGATTGTGAGAAAACGTACAGAAAGGCCAGTGTGAGAGAGAACAGATAACTTAAGGTGAAAAGAAGAGTCTGTAAGGAGAGGATGAAATGAATGGGTTGGGGTGCAGGTAACTCTGCTTACGGCAAAGCCTTGAATAATTAGGCCAGACGTAGAAAAAGATAATGGTAGCCCTAAATGCACGGGCTTGCTTGTGGACAAGGCGAAATCTAGGCCAGCCAACCGTGTGCAAAGGCTTCTTGTGATAATCTTATGACCGAGGCGAAATTGCCACGAGAAGCGTCACCAAATGAACGAAACTCCGCACCCTCGTCTCGCTCCTTGAAAGCTAGTCCCACTGACTTTAATTGGGCTTGCTCCTAAGGAAGCACGCAAGGAATTTTAGCCTAACAGCATGTTTTGTCGGACGTAAGTACCACTGAATTCAGCAGGCTACTCGGCGCAAGGATAGACCCAGAAGGCAGGTCCATTGGGGTTCAGCAACCCAGGTGAGACTTCAAGAATTTGGGACTCCTCCTGGGAGAGAAAAGCGGCATATAAGAACCAACTCTTCTTCTTCTAAAGGCCTCTGAAAGTGGGTGGTGGGCCAGCCCTTCCTAATGGCCGCCTCTGATCCTGTCCATTGCTTTATTTTGTGTCTTGGACACCAAGATCTGAACCTGGAAACAGTCCCTTCCATGTCATATAGTAGTTGGTATTTCCCATATACATACACATCACCTACATGTTGATCAAAGAAAAAGTGTCCCGGTGGTTCTCAGAGTGATTGTAGGATTGCCAAACTCCAGGTATGGAATGGCAATTCCCCGGAGATCCCCCCCAGTTGATCTTTTCAGTTCCCCAGGAGAAAATGCCATCTTCAGAGGGTGGCCTCGATGTCATTATACCCTGCAGAAGTCTCTCCCCTCCCTAAACCCCGCCCTCCCCAGGCTCCACCTCCAAAATCCCCAGGTATTTCTAAACCTGGAGTTGGCAAACCTTTTTTAGAACCATCTATAGTCCAGAATGCAGCTGTTTTTAGAAGAAGCCCTTCCTACCTGTAGACTGGATGAGAGCCATAATTCCATCTGGAACCCTTTTTGCTATAGTTTCAAACTGGTCCTTTGTCTCGTCTTAATATTCGACTGCCCACTGCATAATTAGAAACAGGCCTGACAAATAGCCATGTCCTATGGACTGCAGAGGCTTATAGCTGAGCCCAGCAGTTACCTCCCTTAAGGCCACAGAGATATTTGCATGTTGAAAACAGACCCATATCTATGGGGAAAGCATTTGGGAGCAACACTTTGCCCCTCCCACCAAATGTGCCATGCTCCACCTTTATATTTCTTTCATCTAAGAAATTCTGTAGCCCTTTACATTGCAGAGGTAGAAGGTGAAATGTGCAAGCATTTTTATCCTGATTGCAATGAAGGCATGGGGGGTGGGAAAGATGAAAGCTGGCTGGATCTAATTAACCCCTTCCTAACAAAATCCATTTGTTTCTGCTCTATCCCAACACTTTTCCTCTCCCTGGACTCTTTGTTCTTAATTGTTTACTTCTTTCCTCTTTTAATGCCCACAGTGACAGATGAGTAGAACCTCAAGTGAAAAATTGCAGTGAGATTTGTACCATTTGGAGGTTTGCATTGAGGAATTTTTCTTGGGAATAAAGGGGGCCACAGGAGAGAGTTTGGGAATAGCTAAACAAATGCCTGGCTTCCCTCTTGTTTAAATTATTAAGAACCCAGGAACGTAAGAAAGGCAAGTTGAGTCAGGCCAATGGCCCATCCAGTCTAACACTCTGTGTCACACAGTGGCCAAAACCCAGGTGCCATCAGGAGGTCCACCAGGGCTTTAAGAACATAAGAGAAGCCATGTTGGATCAGGCCAATGGCCCATCCAGTCCAGCACTCTGTGTCACACAGTGGCCCAAACCCAGGGGCCATCAGGAGGTCCACCAGCAGCTTTAAGAACATAAGAGAAGCCATGTTGGATCAGGCCAATGGCCCACCCAGTCCAACACTCTGTGTCACACAGTGGCCCAAACCCAGGTGCCATCAGGATGTCCACCAGCAGCTTTAAGAACATAAGAGAAGCCATGTTGGATCAGGCCAATGGCCCATCCAGTCCTACACTCTGTGTCACACAGTGGCCCAAACCCAGGGGCCATCAGGAGGCCCACCAGCAGCTTTAAGAACATAAGAGAAGCCATGTTGTATCAGGCCAATGGCCCATCCAGTCCAACACTCTGTGTCACAGTGGCCCAAACCCAGGTGCCATCAGGAGGCCCACCAGCAGCTTTAAGAACATAAGAGAAGCCATGTTGTATCAGGCCAATGGCCCATCCAGTCCAACACTCTGTGTCACAGTGGCCCAAACCCAGGTGCCATCAGGAGGCCCACCAGCAGCTTTAAGAACATAAGAGAAGCCATGTTGGATCAGGCCAATGGCCCATCCAGTCCAACACTCTGTGTCACACAGTGGCCCAAAGCCAGAGGCCATTAGGAGCCACCTTGTAGCTAAGAGCCACTGATGGACCTCTGCTCCAAATGTTTGTCCAGTCCCCTCTTGAAGCTGTCAATGTTTGAAGCCACCACCACTTCCTGCAGCAGTGAATTCGGTGGCTTAATTTTTGGGTGAAGCAGTTCTTCCTTTTATCTGTTTTAAGCTTACTCCTCATTAATTTCATTAAGTGCCCACCTGTTCTTGTGTTGGGCGAAAAGGAAAGAGAAGTACTTCTTTCTCCACCATCTCTGCCCCATGAATAATTTTGTAACCTTTTTTGAAGCCAAAGAGCCCTAACCTCTTTGACCTGGACTGGACAGGGCACTGGCCTGGTCCAACGCAGCTTCTCTTACATTTTTATGAATCAGCACTGTTAAACAGCTGTCCTTTCCACTCCACTTAAATCTAAAGGACTGAAGAGAGAGAAAGCTCAGGGAGGCTTCAACTCCCAGAACCATTCACTACGGAGAAAGAAGTCCTGTGACCAGGTTTTAACATTGGTAAAGCGGGACACCATTGACCAGGGGGGTTCTTGATTAAAATTTTGGTCTATATGGAGCAACAAAAATTTTCATAAAATGCATAGAATGCAAAAATAAAGTGGGACAATCTGGTCAGCTTACCTTTACCACAAGAGGCCAAACGGCTGGCAAAAGATCCAGGCAGCATGAAGCTCCATCACTTCCCAGGGCAGAAAAATCAGGTCTGTGACAGGATCTAAATAAACGTACCTTGATAGCTCAGGATAGCCCAGGACAGCTCAATCTTATCAGATCTTGGAAGCTAAGGAGGGTCGGCCCAGGCCGATGGGAGTCCTCCAACGAATTCCAGGGTTGTTGCCCAGAGGCAGGCAATGTCAAACCACCTCCGTTCCTCTCTTACCTCAGAAACCCCCACCTGATGGCAAATATATATATAAATAAATAAATCAGCCCCAATAACAATCAGTTTTCTGAGTGCTCAGACTTCACACCCTCTGCCCATAGAATCATAGAGTTGGAAGGGACCTCCAGGGACATCTAGTCCCACCCCCTGCAGAATGCAGAAAATTCACAACTACCTGCCCACCCAGAGTGACCCCCATTCCATGCCCAGCTGACCCCCCCCCCCCCAAAAAAAAGTCCAGACTCCCTGGCCAGTCTGGGCTGGAAGAAATTCACTTCCCGATCCCACAGTGCCGATTGGCTTTTCCCTGGGCATGCAAGAAAGGGCCACAAGAGCCAAGCAGAGAGGTTCCCCCCCCCCTCACGGTATCTGTCTGGTGTTAGGGGGTCATTTCCAGGTTGGAGGAAGCGATCTGCCAGTCAGGCTTGATTTAGGAATTCCCAATTTTGCTAATTAAAGCACTGATTAGCTGTTATCTCACCCACCCCCAGCTTTCCCAACCGTTTTGAATCCTGCCCGGCAGACTTGTGCCCTGCAACGTTTCTTGAGAGAAGAATGTGGGTTACCATAATTAAATTCAGACAGGACTCCTGCTGTGATCATAAGCAAACCCGCACTCCCCGGATAGCCAATGGCATACCATATTGCCGATACAGTATGCCTTACCGTAAGACTTCTGTGCACTGGAGATAACTCCTGCATGGGAAACTTGGAGACAGGAGGCAATAATGGGTGATAACAACTCAATTAAATTTTTTTTTATTTATTGTCCTGTCGCAGCTGACTTTTGGAGAGCCTGTAGGGTTTTCAAGATAAGAGATGTTCAGAGGTGGTTTGCCATTGCTTGCCTCTGCGTCGGTACCCTGATATTCCAAATACTAGCCAGGCAGACCCTGGTTAGCTTCTCCGATCTGACAGCGAGCTAGCCTGGTGAGAGCCAGGTAGCCTGGGTGTAGCCGGGCGAGAGCCAGCTTGGTGTAGTGGTTAGGAGCGCGGACTTCTGATTTGGTGAGCCCGGTTTGATTCTGCGCTTCCCCACATGCAACCAGCTGGGTGACCTTGGGCTCGCCACGGCACTGATAAAGCTGTTCCAACCGAGCAGTGATATCAGGGCTCTCTCAGCCTGACATCCCTCACTGGGTGCCTTGAGGCTCCTTCGGGTAGAGAAAAGAGGCATATAAGAACCAACTCTTCTTCTTCAGTAATATCAGGGCTCTCTCAACCTCCCCTCCCTCCCATAGTGTCTGTTGTGGAGAGAGGAAAGGGAAGGCGATTGCAAGCCACTTTAAGACTCCTTCGGGTAGAGAAAAGCGGCATATAAGAACCAACTCTTTTTCTATCCAGATCAGGGCATATTTTACATTTAGCACATAGTTAATTTCCATGGTACTGTAAAAATAGGCCATCTTTTCAGAGCCACTTATTATGGCCACACAGAGATACCAGATGGCTCATGCCTAGTGGTATGCAGATGTATATTACAATTATTAATTAATTAATTCATTCATTCATTCCTTGGATTTTTTCACCCCACCCATTGCACCTAAAGGTGGGCTTCAGGCAGTTTACATAGATTTAAAACCATAGTTGAACATAAACAACACTAAAAGCATTAAAATCCATTCCACCCCCCAACCTACCCAAAGTGACCTCATCAGGCTACACCCCATGACATCACTGGATTCCGCCCACGGCATCATCAGGTCCTGACCAATGAGCATCAAGTTTTAGGTTGAATGGGACCCAGCAATCTTAGCCCCCTCCCTTAGTGTAGTCACAGTCCCTCGCCATGAAGTTTCTAGATATGGACCTGGGTGCAGATACAGCAGATCATAGTTTAGAGCAGAATAAGTGAGCAAAGAAAGACCATCAGCCTTGCTTGTGCAAATCCTCCTCACTTTGTATGTGGTTAGATAATTAGTTCAAATTGTGTAGCACACAGTTTGCAATTGCATCAGAACTGGCAGACTACAGTTTGCCCCTTTCCTAATTCCAGATAGCGGCTTGACCCAGGTTTGGAACCCCAGTTTGCAGAGAGAGCACAAACCATAGTTTGTCAGGTGTCCAGGTTAAACTACAGTGTGCTGCAAAAGCAGAAAAAAACATTTTCTTGCACACTACGGAAGCCAGGAGCTTTTTTATTCAAATAATAGCAAACTTTTTACATGTCTTTCTCCCTCCTCCATTTTATCCTGACAACAACCCTGTGTTATAACTTAAGGCTGAAGAATAATTTTCCGCCTAGTGTTGCCCAGTCCTCCAGCGGGGGGGGGTGAGGTGGGGGTGGATTAGGACTGCTAGCTCCAGATTGGGAAATTCCAAAATCTGGGAGTTGAGGCTGCAGAAAACAAGAACCTCACTGGGGAACAATGCCGTAGACCCCACTCTACAAAGCATCTCTTTTGTCCAGGAGAACTGATCTCCGTAGTGTGCAGAGAAGCCATAATTCCAAGGGATCGCTAAGTCTCACCTGGAGTCCGGCATCCCTATTTCTGGCCTGTGGCCAGCGAATGAGCTTGGTGGCTCCCAGGTGGCTCTCCCAGACCCAAGTACGACACCCCACTATGGTTGTTCCACCCCAGGGTGATTTCCAGTGAGGGCGAATGCAAACAGAACCGACAAAGGAATGTCGTTAAACAATCTAAAAATCTAAATCTGTACACCGCCCGTGGCGCCACGGGCGCCATCTGTACACCGCCCGTGGCGCCACGGGCGCCACGGACTAAATAAAACAGTAAGCCCTTGGAAGGCGGGCTGTGTCCGGGATGAGGAAGGGTGCCAATTGGCCCCTTCCCCCAGACAGACTATCGGAGGGAAGCGCCTGCCGATTGGTCCCTCCGATTCCTTGCTGGAGCAACTGCTAGCCGCGCGCAGCGCGGCTCGCAGTTGCTCCTTGGCCTGCGGCCTGACGCCTTGCGGCCTGACGCCTTGGGAGGCGCGAAGCGCCTCCCAAGGCGTCAGGCCGCCAGCAAGGGAGCACCTGGCAGCCGCGCATAGCGCGGCTGCCGGGTGCTCCCTGCCCGGCGGCCTGACGCGGCCGGAGGCGCAAAGCGCCTCCCGCCGCGTCAGGCCGCCGGCTACTGAGTCCCCGGCAGCCGCACGCTGGGCAGCTGCTGGGGGCTCCCTGGGCCGCGGCCTGACGCGGCGAGAGGCGCAAAGCGCCTCTCGCCACGTCAGGCCACGGCCCAGGGAGTCCCCAGCAGCCGCCCAGCGTGCGGCTGCCGGGGACGCCCGTCCCCTGCGAAAATGGCCACCGCCGCCTCCAGCCAGCCAGCCGCCGCCAGCCAGCCAGCCGCCGCCGCCAGCCACCCGACGCTGCCGCCGCCAACAACCCAGCGGAGCCCCCAGGAGCCGCCCAGCGTGCGGCTGCCGGGGACGCCCGTCCCCTCCGAAAATGCCCGCCGCTGCCGCCAGCCGCCTACCCACCCACCTACGCCGCCGCCAACCAGCCAGCGGAGCCCCCAGCAGCCGCCCAGCGTGCGGCTGCCGGGGACTCCCGTCCGTTCTTCAGACGGACCTGCAAAAAGGGACGCCCCTCCCCTCCAAAAATGGCCGCCACCGCCAGCCAAACGCTGCCGCCAACCAGCCAGCGGAGCCCCCAGCAGCTGCCCGGCGTGCGGCTGCCGGGGACTCCCGACCACCGAAAATGGCCGCCGCCAGCCAGCCAGCCGAAGATGCCCCGCTGCCCGCCCTCAACGACAGGTCCGGTAAGGTTCCCTCCCTTCCTGCCTGTCCTTCCTGCCTGTCCCCCGGAGCCTGGGGAGCTTTTTGCAGGATCGGGAGGGGAGAAAAATGCTCCCCAGGCTCCAGGGAAGGTTTTCCGCGGCTCACAGAGCCGCGGAGCGCCTTCCCAGGGGCCTGGGGAGCTTTTTTCAAGATGGGGGGGGGGAAGAAAAAAGCTCCCCAGGCCCCTAGCGCCCGCTGAATTTTGGTTTCAGCGGGCTCTACTACTAGTAAATAAATAAAATTGACAAGTTTTAAAAAGGACAACTTAGCACTTCTGACAGCAGTTCCACCTCATCCAGATCAGAAAGCGAGGAAATTAAAGTCTCAGCAGCATCATTAAGAATATAATCCCAGGGAGATAAACCAAAGTATCAGTGGTAGAGAAACCTGCTCATTAAAAGCTTGCCTGTATAAAAAAAAAAGGACTCTTTCCCCGGTGCCTTAAAAACTCTGGCAAACTCAAGGGCCGATTAAAGAGACAGGGAAACGGTGTTCTGCCGGCAATATCCCGAGACCCTAATGACCTCCTGCATCCTGGTCCTTTGCCTTACTTCCAAAAGTGAGGGACACGAAACAGAACTGGAGATGATAGAGCAGGGGTAGTCAATCTGCGGCCCTCCAGATGTCCATGGACTACAATTCCCAGGAGCCCCTGCCAGCTTTTGCTGGCAGGGGCTCCTGGGAATTGTAGTCCATGGACATCTGGAGGGCTGCAGTTTGACTACCCCTGTGATAGAGTGTGAACCTCAGTCTGAGTCTTCCAGGAAGGGATAGACCTTTGTGTACCCCAGTCCCAAGCCGTTTAGGGCAGGGGTGGTCAAACTGTGGCCCTCCAGATGTCCATGGACTACAATTCCCATGAGCCCCCTACCAGGGGCTCATGGGAATTGTAGTCCATGGACATCTGGAGGGCCACAGTTTGACCACCCCTGGTTTAGGGCTTTATAGGTCGAAACCAGCACCTTAAACGGGGCTGAGAAACTTCCAGGCAACCTGTGAACGTCTTTGCCACCGGTGTCATATGTTGTGCGCATTCATCATCTCCCGAAAATCCAAACTTGTTGCTGCGTTCTGAACTGACAGAAGTCTTCAAGCCATCTTCAAAGGCAGCCTCCACGCCGAACACGTTAGTCATCTAGCCCGGAGGTGACAAGAGCATAACAAGCACCTCCACACATCCAGCCTCTTGGAAAACTGGATCCTTTTCTACATTTATTCCACCCTTCTGTCAAAGAGTAGCGTAGATGGCTTTCCCATTTCTCGTGGTAGCCTCACAGAAACCCCATGAGGTCGGTTAGCAAAGCAGTGATCCAAGGCTTTGCAGTGATTTGAAGATGAGGACCCAACTATGGCCTTTTTTGCATCGGTTGTTTCTATCACGTTCACAGTCAATTTCCCTCTTTTTAAAAAAAAAAAAGCCGTTCTGCTTTCCCGTCACAATCATCACACACCTCATTTTGGATTAATTTTGCCTTCTGCGACTATGTCCCGACTACACCCTTCTATTTGCTTTCTGCCCGATTTATCTCTGGGTTATTGAAGACTGCTTTGAGGTTGGTTTCCCCCACCCCACCCCTTGTAAGACTGAGTTGAATGCAAAGCATAAAACCTCCATTGGAGTATTTTCCCCAACCCTGTTCCACCCCTCGGAGAACAGTCCCTCACTCCAACTCCACCCACAGTTGATCCATCCCTCCCACTACTCACTGTCCTCCACTACAGGGCTGATCCTGCGTTGAGCAGGGGGTTGGACTAGATGGCCTGTATGGCCCGTTCCAACTCTATGATTCTATGATTCTACCTTTAACCCCCTTGCTTGGCTTCCAATAGTTTCCTAGTTTGGGGACCTGACTGAGGTTGGGTCCATGACCCCTGGGGAGATGGTGGGAGGTTAAGCCTTCCTCTTGATGAATTTCCTTGACCCCAAATGACTCCATGAAACTATCACTTGCCTTGCTGGGGACACGAGTAGGCCGTCAGTACACATACATTTCCCCAGTGGTCAAAAAAGTGATTCCACAGGGCCGTGTCAGGTTGGGGAAATGGCGCAGAGGAGAAACCCCCTCCTTGCGTGTGGCAATTCCGATCCTGATCCTTACACACCTGGGGATTGAGTTCCAAGCACAGACCTCCCAGCACGTGATTGGTCGACAGAACCGGGGCAGAAACAGGCATGGGGATAACGCCCAAAGGACCATGTAATTTATAGCTAAGTCTTTGAGCAGGGGTAGTCAAACTGCGGCCCTCCAGATGTCCATGGACTACAATTCCCAGGAGCCCCTGCCAGCATTTGCTGGCAGGGGCTCCTGGGAATTGTAGTCCATGGACATCTGGAGGGCCGCAGTTTGACTACCCCTGTCCTTGAGTCTCCCAGCCCTAATCTGACGCTCTGAATATTGGCTGCATTATACTGGGGTTCTGCAGACATCTCAGTAGACTTGAAATTGCACCACCTCTCTTTGTGACCCTGATTGGTGTTGTTCGTAACCCTGAAAAGACTCTCCTTACTGATGCTACCAGAGGGCATCTACTTGACAAACACTTACTAGCACAATATCTACGTTTTTCCTTGTCTTCCAAATCTGCTCAGTAACTCGGGTTCCCAGCTTTGGGTTGGGGAATACGTGGCGAATTTGGGGGTGGAGCCAGTAGTGAGTGGGATTTGGGGCAGGGAGGGACCTCAGTGGAGTCTAATGCTATGGAGTCCACCCTCCCAAGCAGCCATTTCCTCCAGGGATACTGATCTATGTCATCTGGAGGTGGCCTGAAATTCCAAGAGGGATCCCCAGGTCCCACCTGGGGACTGGCATTTCTATTGGTAATATCTTAAGGTTTTCCCACCATGTCATTTTCGTTGTCATTGTCTCAATCCTGCGTTGAGCAGGGGGTTGGACTAGATGGCCTGTATGGCCCCTTCCAACTCTATGATTCTATGATTCTATTGTCATTCATGTTGCCCTGACCTAAACAGCCCAGGCTAGCCAGATCTCATCAGATCTTGGAAGCTAAGCAGAGTCAACCCTGGCTAGTATTTCAATGGGAGACCACCAGGGAATATCAGTGTCATGATGCGGAGGAAGGCAACAGCAAGCCCACCTCTGAAAGCCTCGAAAACCCCACCCATTTGCCATAAATCAGTTGTGACTTGTCAGGGCTTCCCACCATCAATATTTTTCGCATGGCCAGCCATTGGGTCTTCTGCCGTGATGTGCGTAGAAGCTGCCTTATACTGAATCAGATCTTCAGTCCATCCATCAAGATTACTATTGTCATCGCAGACTGGCAGAGGCCACCCAGGCATTTGGGAAGACGTCTTTCTGGAATTAGACTATAAGTCGGTCCATCAAGGTCACCATTGTCTACTCAGAGTCTCATCCAGAGTCTCAAGTAGAGGTCTTTCCCATCAACTCCTATTTGGGTCATTCAACTGAAGATGCTGGGGAGTGGACCTGGAGCTTTCTGCATGCAAAGCAAGCGCTCTGCCACTGAGTGACGTCCTATTCCTGAGCCAAACGGTCTTTGCAGTCCAGCATCTGCCAGATTTGTCGCCTTTTACATGGAGAGGTCAAGCATCAAGTGCCTTGGCATTTCAGTGGGGTAGCAAGCCAAGTGGCACGCTGTGATTCCTGAGGGATGCAAGACTGATGTGTTCAGTGCAAAAAGCAAGAGGCCGACCAGTACGGCTGGGCCAATATGTTTGCAGGTCTGCAGGCGTTGCTTGCCGTCATCTCTGTCTTCTATTATCCATCGCCTGTTTTGCAGTGAGGTGAACTGGAGACATTTGAGATCCTTAAAGTGCTGGAATTTTCAAGTAATAGAAAGAGAATCCCCCAACTTAATTATCGTCAAACACGCAGGCCTGGGTACGAGCTACTGTTTTCCATTGGATTCAGCGCCGGACACTCCCCATTAAGGAATTGCGGAGAACTTGCTTTTAAAAAGCGCATTTTTCTTGTCTCCTAGGAAATGCATTTTTCACATTTCAAGAGCACAAATCACTCTCTCCCTCTGTCTTTTCTAGGGAATCTAACAAGCCGGGCTCACCACAAGTAGAATTTTTTAGGAATGTCAAAAGACATGATATATTAGCAAACAACCAGTCACTATTGGAATTCTGTCAGCAAAGTAAACAGATCTGGATGACACACATTGAGAGCACCCTGTTGAATAGGACACAGAACAAGGGGAACGGGCATAGTCCTTTGGGAAAGGTGAGCCAAAGAAGCATGGGATTCAGATATGGGTGCAGAAAGTGGGCACGTTTTACTGGTGTCCATTGTGGTCACAGCTCATGCTTACAAGGATATGACTATGATATTTATTGATTTATACCCTCCTTTCTCCCCAGTGGGGACCCCA
The DNA here is from genome assembly GCF_049243985.1 of Paroedura picta. Classification (NCBI taxonomy): domain Eukaryota; kingdom Metazoa; phylum Chordata; class Lepidosauria; order Squamata; family Gekkonidae; genus Paroedura; species Paroedura picta. Next base: position 163,565,683 of record NC_135371.1, on the reverse strand, counting down.
ATCGACTTATACTGCTCTTCTTTCCTGCAGTTTATCCTCACAACAACCCTGTGAGGTAGATTAGGCTGAGAGGATGTGATTGACCTAATATCCCCTGGCATACTTTCATGGCAGAATAGGGATCCGAACTCGGGTCTCCCCATTCTAACTACTATATCACACTGACTATCTATGGTATGGTCTGTCTAGCCAGTTTGGTGTAGTGCTTAGGAGTGCGGACTTCTAATCTGGCATGCCGGGTTTGATTCTGCGCTCCCCCACATGCAGCCAGCTGGGAGACCCTGGGCTTGCAACGGCACTGATTAAGCTGTTCTGACTGAGCAGTGATATCAGCGCTCTCTCAGCCTCACCCACCTCACAGGGTGTCTGTTGTGGAGAGAGGAAAGGGAAGGCGAATGTAAGCCGCTTTGAGCTTCCTTCAGGTAGAGAAAAGCGGCATATAAGAACCAACTCTTCTTCTTCTTCTAGCCTTTATGAGCTTGCAAGCACAGCTTGATCAACACAGTGTGATGGACACAGCCACAAGATGGCTGCTACAGCTAGAGTTGCAAGTAGGTAGATTCTCCACCTTTGGAGATTTTTAAACAGCGGCTGGATAGCCATCTGATGGAGAGGCTGATTCTGTGAAGGCTCAAGGGGCTGGCAGGTTACAGTGGATGAGCAATAGGGTTGTGAGTGTCCTGCATAGTGCAGGGGGTTGCACTGGATGACCCAGGAGGTCCCTTCCAACTCTATGATTCTATGATTCTAAGTTCTGGGTTGGGAAATAACTGGAGATTTGGGGGAGCGAAGCCTGGAGAGGGTGGGGTTTGGGGAAGGGAGGGGGTCTCAGCCGGGTATAATGCTATAAGCAGGCGTGGCCAAACTGCGGCTCTCCAGATGTCCATGGACTACAGTCCCCATGATCCCCTGCCAGTGCATGCTGGCAGGGGATCATGGGAATTGTAGTCCATGGACATCTGGAGAGCCACAGTTTGGCCACCCCTGCATGTACCCTCCAAAGCTGCCATTTTTTCCAGGGGAATTGCTCTCTGTCGCCTGGAGACCAGTGGTAATAGTGGGAGCTCCCCAGGTACCAGCTGGAGGGTGGCAGCTCTAGCCTCAGTTTACCTTCTGTCGCACAGTGAAGATCCTTGTGCTGTGGGGGAAGCTGCCCCCTAAGCAACATTTTAAAAAACTTACCCAGCCAATCAAATCTCCAGTGGCCAGTCATAAGTGTTGCTGGGCAAAAGAGAGCCAGTTTGGTGTAGTGGTTAGGAGTGCAGACTTCTAATCTGGCGAGCCTTCGATTCTGCGCTCCCCCACATGCAACCAGCTGGGTGACCTTGGGCTCGCCACGGCACTGATAAAACTGTTCTGATCGAGCAGTGATATCAGCGCTCTCTCAGCCTCACCCACCCCACAGGGTGTCTGTTGTGGGGAGAGGAAAGGGAAGGCGACTGTAAGCCGCTTTGAGCCTCCTTCGGGTAGGGAAAAGCGGCATATAAGAACCAACTCTTCTTCTTCAGTAATATCAGGGCTCTCTCAGCCTCCCCTCCCTCACAGGGTGTCTGTTGTGGGGAGAGGAAAGGGAAGGCAACTGTAAGCCACTTTGAGCCTCCTTCGGGTAGAGAAAAGCGGCATATAAGAACCAACTCTTCGTCTTCTTCAGTAATATCAGGGCTCTCTCAGCCTCCCCTCCCTCACAGGGTGTCTGTTGTGGGGAAAGGAAAGGGAAGGCAACTGTAAGCCACTTTGAGACTCCTTCGGGTAGAGAAAAGCGGCATATAAGAACCAACTCTTCGTCTTCTTCAGTAATATCAGGGCTCTCTCAGCCTCCCCTCCCTCACAGGGTGTCTGTTGTGGGGAGAGGAAAGGGAAGGCAACTGTAAGCCACTTTGAGACTCCTTCGGGTAGAGAAAAGCGGCATATAAGAACCAACTCTTCGTCTTCTTCAGTAATATCAGGGCTCTCTCAGCCTCCCCTCCCTCACAGGGTGTCTGTTGTGGGGAAAGGAAAGGGAAGGCAACTGTAAGCCACTTTGAGACTCCTTCGGGTAGAGAAAAGCGGCATATAAGAACCAACTCTTCGTCTTCTTCAGTAATATCAGGGCTCTCTCAGCCTCCCCTCCCTCACAGGGTGTCTGTTGTGGGGAGAGGAAAGGGAAGGCAATTGTAAGCCACTTTGAGACTCCTTCGGGTAGAGAAAAGCGGCATATAAGAACCAACTCTTCGTCTTCTTCAGTAATATCAGGGCTCTCTCAGCCTCCCCTCCCTCACAGGGTGTCTGTTGTGGGGAGAGGAAAGGGAAGGCGATTGTAAGCCGCTTTGAGCCTCCTTCGGGTAGAGAAAAGCGGCATATAAGAACCAACTCTTCGTCTTCTTCAGTAATATCAGGGCTCTCTCAGCCTCCCCTCCCTCACAGGGTGTCTGTTGTGGGGAGAGGAAAGGGAAGGCGACTGTAAGCCTCTTTGAGCCTCCTTCGGGTAGAGAAAAGCAGCATATAAGAACCAACTCTTCGTCTTCTTCAGTAATATCAGGGCTCTCTCAGCCTCCCCTCCCTCACAGGGTGTCTGTTGTGGGGAGAGGAAAGGGAAGGCGATTGTAAGCCACTTTGAGACTCCTTCGGGTAGAGAAAAGCGGCATATAAGAACCAACTCTTCGTCTTCTTCAGTAATATCAGGGCTCTCTCAGCCTCCCCTCCCTCACAGGGTGTCTGTTGTGGGGAGAGGAAAGGGAAGGCGATTGTAAGCCGCTTTGAGCCTCCTTCGGGTAGAGAAAAGCGGCATATAAGAACCAACTCTTCGTCTTCTTCAGTAATATCAGGGCTCTCTCAGCCTCCCCTCCCTCACAGGGTGTCTGTTGTGGGGAGAGGAAAGGGAAGGCGATTGTAAGCCACTTTGAGACTCCTTCGGGTAGAGAAAAGCGGCATATAAGAACCAACTCTTCGTCTTCTTCAGTAATATCAGGGCTCTCTCAGCCTCCCCTCCCTCACAGGGTGTCTGTTGTGGGGAGAGGAAAGGGAAGGCGATTGTAAGCCGCTTTGAGCCTCCTTCGGGTAGAGAAAAGCGGCATATAAGAACCAACTCTTCGTCTTCTTCAGTAATATCAGGGCTCTCTCAGCCTCCCCTCCCTCACAGGGTGTCTGTTGTGGGGAGAGGAAAGGGAAGGCGATTGTAAGCCACTTTGAGACTCCTTCGGGTAGAGAAAAGCGGCATATAAGAACCAACTCTTCGTCTTCTTCAGTAATATCAGGGCTCTCTCAGCCTCCCCTCCCTCACAGGGTGTCTGTTGTGGGGAGAGGAAAGGGAAGGCGATTGTAAGCCGCTTTGAGCCTCCTTCGGGTAGAGAAAAGCGGCATATAAGAACCAACTCTTCGTCTTCTTCAGTAATATCAGGGCTCTCTCAGCCTCCCCTCCCTCACAGGGTGTCTGTTGTGGGGAGAGGAAAGGGAAGGCGACTGTAAGCCGCTTTGAGCCTCCTTCGGGTAGAGAAAAGCAGCATATAAGAACCAACTCTTCTTCTTCTACATAGCCCTACTTACTTTCTAAAAACACTTTGGGGGGGGATGGAACAGCAAGAAAGGCTTTAATAGGTGGCATGTTGCCCACGGGCCCCATGTTGGGGTCCCTTGGTCTATGGCTGGGTGGCCACACTGTGGCTGCTGCTGGCAAGGTCTCCTGGGAATTGTAGTGCATAGGCATCTGGAGGGCCACAGTGTGGTCCTTGTTGCCCGAGAAGCGAAAGAGGCAGCTTGATTTCGTTTGCGATGGATGGGATAGGATGTGGGAAGGGGCTGCATTCGCGTCCCAGCTCGAAAGAAACGGGGCTGGGCCCCTGTGCGCATCCATGGGATTCGCATACTTGGGTGTGTTTGCCCGTGATGCAGGCTCTGCGTACAGCCCTACCTCCTCCGCGCTCCCAGGGAGCAGAACGGCAGCCATCGAGTAGACAACTAATGAAACGCTGATGTACTCCAGATCGACTCTCTCTTGACCTCGCCGCACCTAGAGCCTCTGGCCAGTTGTGTGGGTGGAAGGGATAAGGGAGGGAGGGAGTGAATCCTCCTAACTCAGGAGCCCTGGGCGGGGGGGGGGGGGGATTGCCTCATTCCCTTGCTGGATGCTAGAATGCCTTGCTGGCCTGTTCAGGGTTGCCACCTCATGGCCAGGTGGGGAACTCGATATTCTGAAGCCTAAAGGCGACTCATGCTGGGTTTCCCCCCTCCCTCCTCGCCCATCTTGGCGTAAACTGCAGGGAGCTTTTATTCCAATCCCAGGTGGATTCAGTCCCCGCCCTCTACACAGAGTGCGATTTCCGTTTGGATTTTGGTCGATTTAAATTTTCCTTCTGCAGCAAGAAGGATTGATTCGGAGTGACCCTACCTTTATTGTGCGATATCTTGGAGTGCTTTTAGTGCTCAATATTTTTCAAATCCGGATTGGGATGTGACAAGGTTGCCTTAAAGGAGAAGCCCCTAATTTCTCTCAACTTCTGTCGGTCCTGGATTTTTCTTCCCTCCTCTGCCTTTTTCGATCCTCTCTTCCCCCCGCCCCCAAGAAAAGAAAGAGGCTCCCTGCTTGGCTCCTCTTCCCCCCACCTTCAAGAAAAGAAAGAAAGAGGCTTGGCTTCCCTCCCCCCCTTCTGAACTACCCTAACCACGTGCAGAAGACTTTCCTGTTTCAATGGGGAGGGAGGGGAAGACCCGAGTTCAAAGCAATCTGAATTCAACAGGATTGACAATGGAATAAAGAAAGTAAGTGCAGACTCTGCCCTTGTTCTAGGAGTTAAATCATTCCAGTCTTGTAAAGGTGAAATGCATTTCTAAATTGTCTGTTCAGTACAGCGTTTGGACCATCCCACCTCCATCGCAGCTCCATCTATTTTGGGCTGACCTGTTGATTCACACATGGCAGAGTGTACAGGTTGGCTCTGGCATCCAAACTCTTTGTAACAAGCAGGGGTGACTTGCAGATATTCCTCAGTGTTCCTGCATGCTCAATGCTCAATTTGGAACTGGAGCTGAAGCGTGTGTGAAGAAGGGGATCCAGCCTTCCCTTTGGCACCCGTTTCTCACCTCTAAACAGTCATAGGGGGCAACATGTGCCACCCGCAGCAATTTCAGGTTGATAAAAGAGTGCAGGGGAGAAGGTATACACCCGTTCTGCATGCCGTCTGTGGTCCCAATCCAAATTAGGCACCATGCCCGTGATGACTGAAGAGCATCCACAAATCTGATAGTTATACAGTTTTGGGAACGCCAGAGCTAATCTGGGTAATGGCTGAATCGGCAATTTCTTGCAATTGGTTATCGCAATGAAAGCTAGTGTACTTTTTTTAAAAAAAGATGAGAAGACATGTGCAGAGATCCTATTAGCCTCAGTTGCCAAAAAGCACATTTTTCACCTCCAGAGACAGGATGTGGTGGTCAGGGCCATCAAATGTTAGGTGGCTTGCAGTGACCCCTTGGGGATGGGTCTCCCAACCACAGGTAGCATAGGGTACTGCGAAGGTCCCTCAATGATACTGCAGCATGGAGGTTTTCAAAATGGCGGCTGGAGAGAGCCCTCTCACCGTGTGAAAGAAAAAGGTTTAATTTTTTAAAAAAATCTGCCCTGCCCCCTCCCTAAGTGGCCAATGATGGGCTCTAGAAGGGGTGGAAAGGGGAGGGCTCCCAGCCATTTAAACCTCCCAGCCATTTAAACCCAAGGCTCCTTTCACATCTGGGAGGCGTGGCCAGCTGACATCACATCCCGATACCTCAAAGCCTGAAAAATACTTTAGCGATACCTCCATGGCCAAATTGTATGAACTTAGGCAGATGGTGAGTGGGCGGGCAGTGCTTGTCTCTTGTGGCCCTTCCTTGCATACCCAGGGAATGGCTGATTGCCACCGTGGGATGGTGGGTGAATTTCCTCCAGGCCTTCTGGATTCTGGAGATTTTTGGTGGGGGGGGGGATCACTTGAGCATGAAATTGGGGTCACTGTTGTTGGGCAGGTAGTGGTAAGTTCCTGCATTGTGCAAGGGGTTGGACTTAGATGACCCTGGAGGTCTCTTCCAACTCTATGATTCTGTGATTCTAAGGCAAGAGACCAACAGAGATGGCTGCCCATTGGCTGCCTCTGCCTAGCAACCCTGGGCGTCTCTGTGGGACTTCCATCCAGGCTGCAACCAGGGTCACCCCTCTTTAGTTTCTCAGATCTGAGAAGGCTGGGTTAGCCTGGGCCATCCCGGTCAGCATAGAGAGAGGCTACGCCTGTGATAACTAGATGCTGGGCATTTAGGACAGGGGGGCGGATATTGCTTCCCCGTCCTACTTGCAGACCTCTCCGAAGACTCTGTGAGGCCATTAGTTGGTAGAAAGAACGCGAGCATTTGGAAAGAACCCCTTGAGCACTGCAGCACATCGATCCGGAGTGTAGGAAGTTGCAAACTGGGCATGCTCAGAGAAAACTCACTTGGGGGTACCAGAACCAGTTAGAAAAGATTGTTCTAAAAAGGCCTTATTGCGCAAGCTGGCTCTTGGGGCCGGAGCGTAGCTTACCGGAACGGCTGCCAGTCTCCAAGAGCTGCGAAGGTGTCCGCTCTTCCTCCTCCTGCCCTTGCATGCTGCGGCTTGCAAGGTCTCAGCGAACTCGTGTGCTGCTACAAAGAAGAAGCAGAGCAACATCACCGATGTAGCCTGCGGTTCAAGCAGGGACTGGCTGCAGAGGGGGTGCAGGGCAGGGCTGCCAGCCTCCAAGTGGGGCCTGGGGATCTCTCAGGACAACAGCCGATCTCCTGACCTCTGAAGACAAGGGCAGCTTTGGAGAGGGGACCCCATTATACCCTGTAAAACAGGGGGAGTCAACCTGTGGTCCTCCAGAGGTCCATGGACTACAATTCCCACGAGCCCCTGCCAGCGTTTGCTGGCAGGGGCTCGTGGGGATTGTAGTTCATGGACATCTGGAGGACCACAGGTCGACTACCCCTGTTGTAGAGTTCCCTCCCCTCCAACCCCACCCTCCCCAGGCCTCATCCCCAAGTCCCCAAGAGTCGGTAACCCTTTCAGTTGCAAGGTTGAGATCAATCACACCTGGGAATGTTCTCTAATGTCTGCTTGCTTAAAAAATAAATCTCCATGCAAATAGAAAACCAGCAGAGCAGGGCGCATGCTGGGCTGGAACCTTTCTCCTTGAGGAGCTAGGTGTTTTTTGTTTTGACTAGCAGGGAGGGATTTTTTTTTTAAAGCATAGGGAATCATAGTCCTGCTCCTTATCACCCAAGGAGGTTGTCTGTGTATTCTGCAGCATGCACTGAGCATTTCACCAAGCTCTGTAGTGTTAAGGGAGGCACAGTGTCTTTTTTTTTTGGGGGGGGGGGATATAATAACTCCCAAGCTTACTGGAGCGTGGGTGAATTTCCTCCAGGCCAGACAGTACCTTTTACCCATTTGCTTTCCCTGGACTTCCATCCCACCAGTACACTCAAGGCCAACACAGTAAAACCATTTGGTGTGCAGAGGGGTATTTTGTTTGCCTGCATGGCTTATCAGAGCTGTTCCTTACACATAAACTGCGCTAGGTCTGCAAATCTTGAAGAGTAGACTTTAGAGTTCCCAGCTCTGAGTTTTGGGGGTGGAGATCGGAATGGATGGGATTTGAGGCGGGAAGGGACCTCAATGGAATAAAATACTATGGCGTCCACCCTCCAAAGCTGCCATTTTCTCCAGGGGAATTGGCTGCTGCTTGGAGTTGAGGTGTCAAACCGGGGGATCCCCTGGTCCCAGCTGGGGACTGGCATCCCTAAGTTTCAGCATCACTATAAAGCGTCACGAACTTTCAACCTCACAGTTTTTTTAAGCAACATTTTTAAAGCAATAACTGTCTACAGGCTTCTGAGGCATGTTAGGCACACTGAGAGTTGTCTGATTCAAAAACTGGAATATTTATTGAGCAATCAGAGCTCTCTCCAGGAGATGCTGCGGGAGAATTGTGGATACAGCTTAATGTAATCCCCGCACTCTTTGGTCCTCTCTCCCTTTTGATGTGAGAAAACAGAAGAGGGGAGAAGGAAGTTCTAAAGTCTCTTGGGGAGAGACTCAGGAGAAAAGCAGGATCTAAATAAGTGGGAAATGCATGGTCTCTAGTTTAGTTGTGAAACGACCTCTATTCTGTTTTCAACAGACTTTGCACTCTGAATTTTTTTTTTTTGGTCGCATGCAGTTATTACAAAGCTGAAGAAGTTTCACAACGAAACTAGATCTATATGAAGAAGGGAGTGGTGACTTACGAAAGCTCCTACCGTGCCACACATTTTGTTAGTCTTTAAGGTGCTACTGTACTCTAAACTCTTTTCTACAGCTATAGACAGATTAACACGCCGAATACCCATCTTGATAATCTGCTGAGCTGTGGTTCAGTCATTGAAATGACCTGCTTGTGTCCTAAAACAGGAAATCGTTTCCAGATTGTTCCTTCTTTGCACCTCTCCTAATAGATGCATCCTTTGAATGAGCTGTCCCCAACCCCCGGTTCAGGGACCAGTACCGGTTCGTAGATCAGTCAGTACTGGTCCGTGGCTCCTCCTCGTCCTCCTCCCCAGCTGCTGCCTCAGGGGCTGCCCTGCCACTCTGCCTCCGGAGCACCATGGCTGGGGCTCCCCCTCGGCGTGGAACTGCGCAGCTGCGGATAGCAGTACCCCCCAGCGGGCGGTGGGAAGTCAGGGGCGCCAGCAGGAAAGCAAGTGGAGCAGGGGCTCAGGCAGTGGCAATGTCTCATGGCAAAAGACTACCCCCCCCCCGGGCCTCAGTAAAATTGTCAAGCGTTGACCGGTCCCCGGGCCGCGGCTCCCTCTTCCTGCCCCCCCTCAAAGTAAAAAACTTCCCAGGCCGCAAACTTGCGGCCCAGGAAGCTTCTTACTGCAGGAGGGGGGGAGAGGGAATCAGGGCCGCGACCGCGCATTGCGCATGCATGGCCGAAATCGCACATGCGCGGCACTTTCGCGCATGCGTGATTTCAGCCATGCATGCGCGATGCACGGACGCGGGCGCACATGCGCGGCATGCGCAGGCGGACAGTTGCCTTGCCGGTCCCCAGCCTCAAAAAGTTTGGGGACCACTGCTTTAAAGGACCAGTATCGATGACACGGCGTTGCGTGCATTTTACAGTCAGCAGTCTCTGTATTCAAGAAATGATCGCCAGATTAACTGGGTTCACGGGCAGACACGGAAGGCACACAGAGACTCTAGTAGTAAGTCTCAGTTCCAAAATCGCAATGTGATTTTGTTTCTTTGAACCACGGGCAACTGCAAAAGAGCGACGCATTTGTGCAAGAAAGCAGAGGGACCACAGAAATAGACACCTCCAAATTCATTCAGACGCATCCAAACAGCCGGCTGAATGATCAGCTCCCTGCTCACAGGTGGCGCGGAGGACATGAGCCAAATGGGCAGATGCTCGAGCATGCCTGTTGAAGAGCCTGTTGGGGGCTAACATACAAAACTGCTGTTTGTGCCCATTCCAAAGGGCATCTGTTTGTCACAAGCCTGGTGCAATCCAAGCAGGAAAAGCTAATCTCCTGGCCACATCAATGGCCGTCAACCCACGGCATTTTTGTTCTTCTGTCTTTCTGCATGTCCCACCTGCTATGTCCATACCAGTGCTCCCAGCTGTCTGGTCTACACTCTTCCTCCTCCTCCCTTGCGCTGGGAATAAATCATTATACAAATCAAGCCAAATTACATTGGTTTCTTTCGCCAAGCATTTCCTAGCAAGGAGAAAGAACCCGGAACAGAGTTTCAGCCTCAGTTCATCTGAGTTCCTGATCAGTCCCCCCCAAACCACCTTAGAGAGTGTGATAAGGTCGCCCTTGTGATTTTGAGCAGAACTTTGTGTCCCCAAGATAAGTTCTGTTTCTTTTTGAAAAAATCAGAGTTTAGTGGCACCTTTAAGACCATCAAAGATTTATTCAAGGCGTGAGCTTTCGAGTGCAAGCATCTTTTCCATTCTCAATGGGGGGCCATATTGCCCTCTAGGGGGGGGGGTCCTGGCATATTTGAAGGGGGCCACTGACTGAAAAAAATGTGAGAAAAGGGAGCCCAAAGGGGTTATGGGGGGCCTTGGTAATTGGACCGATGAAATACTCTTTTTGTCACAAATGACATCATAGTGGTGGAGGGGTTGAGAATGGCAACTTCTAATCCGGCTAGCCGAGTTTGATTCCCCGCTCCTTCACATGCAGCCGGCTGGGTGACCTTGTGCTAGTCACAGTGCTGATAGTGTTGTTCTGCCAGAGGCTCTCTCAGTCTTACCTCCCTACCTTTCTTTCTGCCTTGCAGAATTCAAGGAGGTTTAAAGGTAAAGGTCAAGGTATCCCCTGTGCAAGCACCGAGTCATGTCTGACCCTTGGGGTGACGCCCTCTAGCGTTTTCATGGCAGACTCAATACCGGGTGGTTTGCCAGTGCCTTCCCCAGTCATTACCGTTTACCCCCCAGCAAGCTGGGTACTCATTTTACCGACCTCGGAAGGATGGAAGGATGAGTCAACCTTGAGCCGGCTGCTGGGATCGAACTCCCAACCTCATGGGCAGATAGCTTCAGACAGCATGTCGCTGCCTTAGCACTCTGCGCCACAAGAGGCTCTTTCAAGGAGGTTTACAATGCTAGTAAAACGATCGCGAAAAACAGATGGAAAACCACAACCCAAAATCCCAATCAGCACTGCCGGAAATAAACATAAAACGACTCAGTCAAACGCAGTCCCAAATAAAACTGTAAAACTCTATTTGTGTAAGCTGCCTTGAGTCACAAGGAAAAGGTAGTGTATATAAATATTTTAAACAAACCCATAAGGTCTAGAAACTTGTCTTTTAAATAAAAAGGGAGGCCACCATTTTCTTGTTGCAAGATGAGATTGCCAAGGCAAATACATCAGGGCCCTGGCTGCAGGTGATGGCTTTTCACTAGCTTGAACAGGAAGGGGTGAAGTCTGGCGAACAAAGGAGATATGATATGGGCAGTGTCACCTACCAGTGACCCTTGTCCGTAGGGCCTGCTATTGTCTAGCCGGTGGCCTCGGCTTCTCTCTCAACGTCCAGGGAAAACACATTTCGGTCTTCCCCAGGGAAAGTATGTGTTCCCAGCTAACCTATCCTACAGATTGCTCATTGGGGGGGGAGGGGGGGATGGAACAGGTGTGGCCTTTTGTCAACAGCCTCCGGAGTGACCCCGGCAGGACAGGGACCGCGCTTCTGCAGTGTCTTGGCAGAGGTCACCAGCTCACCTCGTTCCGATGCAGCTGTAGCAACAATGCTGTGTGGTCATTTTTGTGCAGGTGATGGGGCGGCCCAGCACAAAGGCGGGCCTCCTCCACGCTGAGGGTGAAGGGAATGCAATCAGCTACAGGCAGGGCCATCCCGGGGCAAATTCCTTGTGATATGGGACGTACGAGACCAAGAGGATGACCCCTTCCCTCCCCTTGAACATGCGTTTTACCTTGCCGGTTTTGATGGCAAAAATTTTCCCCATATTCTTGTAAGAGCACCAGAGGTGCTCTGCTGGATCAGACCAGCGGTCCATCTAGTCAAGCATCCTGTCTCACAGAGTGGACAACCAACTTTGTAGGGCCAGCGACAGGGCAGGGAGGCCGAGGCCTTCCCCCAGTCCTGCCTCCTGGCTCCGGAACCCAGAAGTGTAATGCCTCCGAACATCCCTCAGTCGCCACGGCTAGTAGCCCTGGATCGGCCGCTCCTCCTTGAACCTGTCAAGTCTCCTTTCAAAGTTGTTTATTCCCGTGTCCACACTGTAATCCCTCCCTGTGTAAAGATGGATTTCATGTTGCCGGCCCTGAACCTACTGGAGAGTTCCATGGTGCTGAATGTGTGACAGATATCGCCATATGATATTCAGCCTCGTTCTCTGATTTACGGTTTTAATTATCAGTCGATTGCTTGCAGTTGCCATAAAGAGGCGGTGGTGGAAACTGCCGTCCAGTCGCAGCCGACTTGCGGCAACTCCGTAGGGCAGGGGCAGCCAAACTGTGGCTCTCCAGACGTCGGTGGACTACAATTACCATGAGCCCCTGCTACAGTACTGTAGCAGGGGCTCATGGTAATTGTAGTCCACGTCTGGAGAGCCACGGTTTGACCACTCCTACCATAGAATTTTCAAGGCAAGAGAAGGTGCAAGGTGGTTTGCCATCGCCTGCCTTTGCATTGCAACCCTGGACTTGCCTGGTGGTCTCCCATCTAAATATTAACCACGGCTGGCCCTGCTTAACTTCCAAGCTCCGACAAAATTGGGCTAGCCTGGGCTATCCAGGGCCCATTCTGCACAGATGGGATAATGCACTTTCAACGTGCTTTTGCAGCTGGAGTTTCCTGTGCAGAACAGGAAAATCTACTTCTAAAGTGCATTGAAAGTGCATTATCCAATGGGTGTGGAATAGGCCCAGGTCAGGGCATACTTTGTTGTAAAGTAGCAGTGAGTATTTCCATGCAAGACAGCTGAAGCGCGGCAGCGGCCAATGTCTTGACAGCAGCCAGCCGACAACTCGCTCTCAGGCGTAGCCGATTTCGGAGTCACTTTCATTCATCTGACCCGTCAAAGCCAATAGATTTTGAAATTTGGTGGCAGTTTTTATCCCTAAGCTGAAAATCGACTCTCCGATTTTGAAGTCTAATTTCAAACCCTTGAATCTCAGTCTTTAGCAAAGAGATTCCTTCAGTTGCAGTTCAGTATATGTAGTCTAGTAGAGTGTACAACAGCTGCCTGGTACTGAGTCAGGTCTTGAATACAAGGAGGGTGTAGTCTGCATGGGGCTTTTTACCCACTCTCAAATCGACTAATTCCATGCAGTCTACACTGAATTCGATTTGCACTTTGATTTGGGCCGCTTTACATTTCCCCTCTGCAACGTGCATGCTTGATTCGTGGTGACCCTACCTTTCCCCCATGATATCCTGGAGTGGATATAAGCCTTGATATTTAAAAAACCACCATGAGTCAATGTGCAGATTTTTGCTTTTTTCAAATTAACTCACTGCTCCCTGCCTTGAAGCAAAGCAATCGTCCCTGATTGGCCAGGGTTTCAGTTCAAAGTCTTCCTGGTTCCCAGTTGCAAGGCTGAGAGAAGTTAGGGCTTCTGGAGCACAGTCGCTTTAAGGGAAGCCTTGCAACCCATCCTCTCCCCCACCCCCCCTTCAAAAAAATAAAGAAAGAGACTCCTGCTGCAATTGGCACCCCTCCCCATTCTGAGCTTTCCCAATCAAGTGTAGAACACCTTCTGTTTCAATTGGGGGGGGGGGGGATAGAGGAAGACCCAAGTTCAAATCGACCTAAATTCTGCAGAATCCATAATGGAAAAAATAAAGTAAGTGCAGAATCAGCCCAGGTCAGTCTGCCCTTATAGGCTTTCCAAAGTCTCAGGTAAATGTCTTTCCCAACTATGTTAGTCAGGATTCCTTTGACTGGAAATCCTAGGGCATGAAGTCTGTAGACCCCAGATTTTGGATTTCCCTGGACTCAAGAAATCCACTTTGAGCCTGGCAGTCTGGACATCAGTCTTGGGTTTCGAGGTTTTAGCTGTTATTCCAGCATGTGTTTGGTGATAATCCTAATCTCTTGATACGATCCTGGGCGCATTCCGCATGTGTAGGATAATGCACTTTCAGTGTACTTTTGCAGCTGGATTTTCCTGGGCAGAACAGGAAAATCTATTTTTAATGTGCACTGAAAGCGCATTAACTAATGTGTGAGGAATGGGCCCTGATTTACTTGCTGGCTGCTGATTGCTAGCTTTATTGTTCTTGTTTGAAGTTGCAGTGATTTATTGCTGACTTGCCGTTGCTTTTACGATTATGTTTCTGCTACATTCAGCTAGAATTTTAAAAAAAAAACAACTTTCACATTCTGTTTGTGAAAGTGATCTTGTCGTTCAAGGGCTGGACTAGAATCTGAGAGACCCAGATTCGAATCCCTGCCCTGCCATGAGGTTCACAGGGTTACCCTGGACCAGCCGCTCTCTTTGCTGTCTCTCAGCCAAACCTACCTCACAAGGCTGTTGTGAAGGTAACACGCTGAAGGGGAGAGCGACGTCCCCCTCCCTTGGAGGAACGGCAGGTTTTTTAAAAAAAAATAATCCCATCCAAATCACGTTCCAACATATTTTACGGGGTGTTACTTTTTGGAAGCTGCCCGGAGCATTGTTCTGATAGAAAAGCAGAACAGACACCCTCCAAACAAATAAATAAACTCCCAGACACGCGTGTCAAACGAGGACAAGACCGGAGATCGGAAGCTGCCGGCTGGCCTTCCTGCAGAGGGAGCGAGTCCCGATGTCCAGACAGAAATAAACACGAAGGGCGTCCAACAGAGCACACCTGGCATGTTCAAAATGTGCAGCCCACATGTTATTTCTACCTGACGTTTCTGCGCTTTGCTCCCACGCTGGCGTGCACAGAACATACGTTACCAAATTCCAGGGAACGCAGGTCTGTCTCTAGCCTGCTACTCGGTGTAGCTTTCTTCTGGCTCTGCAGCCGGGGAGAGGGGGGGAGAGTAGCGCTTCCGGCTGGACCCAGGCTCCCAGCAGCCACTCAGATCTGACCAGAAGACTCCTTCCCAGTTCTAGTAGCAACAGCCTTTGAAATTGGGAGACAACAGTTAATATTTCTCCCTCCACCCCCCCCTGCTTTCCCGTCACCCCACAGGCTGCTTGTTGCTGTCTCGACTGCCGGATCAACGGGGCTTCCTTCCTTCTGTCTCCCTCTCCTTCAGCAGGGTAGCTGGCCACTGAAGGTGTCAGTTGTTCCACGCAGCATGCAACCCGCCTGCAGCAGGAAAAGCTCAACGTGCAAAGCCTGATTCCCACCCAAGCGCCCGTGCGGCTTTCAGCCTCCGCGGGAATCGGTTGAGCATCATGCAACTTCGGCATGCATGCGCCTTTTAACCCTTTGCGTGGCTGTCGTGTTTCTCAAGCAGTTGGCACACACGCCTTCTGTGAAACTCACAATACATCCATGGGTATATCCACCTGACTAGAAGAAGAAGAGTTGGGTTTTTAACTACCTGAAGGACTCTAAAAGTAGCTTACAAGCACCTTTCCTTTCCTCTCCCCACAACAGATACCCTGTGAGGTAGGTGGGGTTGGGAAAGCTCTGACAGAACTGCTCTACGAGAACAGCTCTAACAGGACTCTGACTAGCCCAAGATTAGCCAGCAGGCTGCATATGGAAGAACAGGGATTAGAAACCACTGCCCTTAACCACGACACCAAGCTGACTAACAGGCAAACCCTTGAACATATATACCCCGTAAGGGGTATCCCAAAAGCTAGCACTTCACAAGTTTCTTTCCGATGCATCCAAACTACTTTAGAGGACCTGGTTCTGCAGGCATTCTGAGGATCCACTTCGCTCTGTAACTCGGGATGTAAATTCGGCCGGATGAGTCAGCCCTGAGTCAAACTTTGAAACTGCTGAGCGCGACTGGGACGTCAAATCCAGCCGCACTTCAACAACCAATTAATTTCCGTTCAGTTCAGAGCTGCTGCCGATAAATGGACAGCTGTAATTAGCCTCACCACACCTTGCAGGTGCTCCTGGTTAAACGGCCTGAATCCCTTTGGCGCACTGTTGACTGTGGTCTATTTGCCATTCGGCGATGAGTCCTTGACAGCCTTGAGGGCACGCTGCCCTTTGGTGCCTTCTCATCCAGGATTCACGCGCGCGTTGTTCCCTCTCAGCTATCCGTGTGAATGGCAGGAAGCTCAGCCTAGAAGAAATCTTGAATTACACATGGTCCGGCACTACCCAGTGCCCATTTCCAGATTACAGCCTGACCTCGCCTGATCTTGGAAGCTAAGCAGGGTCAGCCCTGACCAGCACTTGCATGGGCGACCTCCAAGGGACACCAAGGCCATGACACAGGGGAAGGCAATAGCAAACCACCTCCGAATGCCTCTTGCGTCACTGTCAGACAATCTTAGGACCTCCAGGTTCCATAGCACACATGCCGTATAATAAATCAATGCACAGGAGAACGCCAGGCCCCACCTGGAGGTTGGCAACCCTGCATGGGTGTGCATGGAAGTTGCATTCCAGCTTTCCCCCAGAGTCTGGGCGTGCTACAGAGCTCTGCCCTGCTTGCTTGGCTTTGGTGGCCCATGGAAGGTCATGGGCCACCAAGCTGCCCAAGAAGATGGTGTTGGGATCCCATTCCCACGTTCTTCATGGTTGGGTGCTTGGTGGACCTGGCCTTCTCCAAGCATTCGCATCTGGCTATTTCGTGTCCACTTCTCCCCCCTCCCCGCCTAGGGCAGGCGGCAAGCGTTGTCAACACGGCACTTCAAACCACTTGTGGGTCACGCTGCCAGTGCGGGGGGGGGGGGGGAAGGATCGCGGCAGACGGCTGTGTGAAAGTAAATAGCAGAGTTTGTTCAGGAATTAGCTGGCGTTTGTTGAATAGGGAAGGGAGCAGGCCAGTGGAGTGGAGGGAAGGGGGGCGTGTTTGTGCGTCAAACAAGACGGCGGCGAAGGACACCCTCCGGGGCTGATGCGAATCCAGGGCTGAGCATCCATCGCACCGGCGATGCTCGGAGTCATAATTGAGGCTGGTTGTCGACGGTGCATGGCAGTCTCCATCTCGTGTGGCATCCCTCTGTTTGGGCTCTGTTCAGGCTCCCTTCAAAGACAACACTTGCACTATAGGCACCCACCCGGTGACTGATTCATGCTCCATTTCTATGGCATGTTTGTTAGTGGCCAAGTTATCCCTTCGTAAATCTGTTGCTGATCTCCAAAATGTGTTTTCGGTTTACGGTGCAGTCCCCAATGGCATGGCCCTGTTTGAAGTCCGTGGGCTCAGAAAGGTGGAACCCTGTTCAGGACTGTAAAATATCTAAGAAATACTAACTCTCCACTGGTACCCCGGCAGCTTTGTTAGTGCTCTCTTGTTGTTTACCCCCTGCAGGATGCTGTTTGGGAGCCAAAAGTTTCCTAATCATCTTGCCCCTCGCCCTGCCCTGGAACGGACAAGGCCTCAGTGGGGTACAGTCCACCCTCCAAAAGCACCCACGTTCTCCAGGAGAAATGATCTCTGTAGTCTGGAGATGAGCTGTGTTTCCAGGGGATCCCCTGGCCCCACCTGGAGGCTGGCATCCCTATTGTTCTGCCGCCCTGAATTAGCATAGGGCACAGTTCAGTTCCCCATCCTCTGCAAGTGTGAAAATTCTGCACCAAAAACTAGCATCAGGATTCTGTGCCAAGAAAGCTACATTCTGTATGAATTATTACAGAAGGGCATCAGTTTGTTGGGTACAAGTAAGACCCGAAAAAGGTACCTTGAAAGCTAACCTAGAATCATTCTAGCATAATCTTTTGTGGCCAAAACCTGCTTCATCAGATGCATGTGTGTAGATTATATGTGGATGCGCAGTATTATACAAACAAGACAGATTGGGAGACAAAGTTGCAAAGTACCGTGAAAGGCAAGTGGTATAATCCAGAAAACTGAAATGGTAAACAAGATAAGCACAGTAAATATTTACAGTAGCAGCTGATGAAAGGAGCTTTGATTCTCAAAAGCTCATACACTCAAATTCTTGTTCCTCTCTATGGTGCTTCCGGACTCGAATCTAGGTTTTCACAACAGCCATTATGAGCAGTAACAGGAATCTTCATAACACTAGGATAAACTCCTAGTCTCAACTGAGTAGTAAATGAAAATAGTCATACTTGCTGGTGAATTCTGTTCACGCTGAAGTTACCCTTTCAAGGATGGGGCTAGTAAAAGAGATTGTTAAAAGAGAACTACTATGGTCTACAACTGGGAATGCATCTACCATTAATCACCAATCTTGACAGTTTTATTCCCTCTACTATGTTTTTTGAACTGGAGTTGAACCCAAAGGACTGATAACCTGACACCCTTATAAATTCAGCTTTATATTCTAGCAAGGCTCTTGAATCTGCTAAGCATCTTCATTATACTGCATATTTGGTGGATATTTTCATGATCATAGGCTGCCTAAGGAGGTGGTGAGCTCCCCCTCACTGGCAGTCTTCAAGCAAAGGTTGGATACACACTTTTCTTGGATGCTTTAGGATGCTTTGGGCTGATCTTGCGTTGAGCAAGGGGTTGGACTAGATGGCCTCTGTGGCCCCTTCCAACTCTATGATTCTGTGATTCTATGATTCTAAGTAACAGGATGGGAAAGCGTGTTAATCTGTTTGAGATAACACTGCTAGGCATTGGGTTGCAAAATTTGGGTTGGGAAATTCATGGAGATTTTGGAGGTGGACCAGGGGGAGAACAGGGTTTCGTGAAGGGAAGGACCTCTTTAGACTGGCAGATACCTTTGCATGCAGGACATCTTGAGGTGTTAGTGTACATCCCCATGCCAGTTTGGTGCAGTGGTTAGGAGTGCAGACTTCTAATCTGGTGAGCTGGGTTTGATTCCACGTTCCCCCACATGCAGCCAGCTGGGTGACCTTGGGCTTGCCACAGCACTGATAAAGCTATTCTGAGCAGCAAAATCAGGGCTCTCTCAGCCTCACCTCCCTCACAGGGTGTCTCTTGTGGGGAGAGGAAAGGGAAGGTGACTGTAAGCCACTTTGAGCCTCCTTCGGGTACAGAAAAGCGGCATATAAGGATGGAAGGCTGAGTCAACCTTGAGCCGGCTGCTGGGATCGAACTCCCAGCCTCATGGGCAGAGCTTCAGACTGCATGTCTGCTGCCACTCTGCGCCACAAGAGGCTCTTAGAAATCTAGATACATTAAATAAATAAATAAACAAACAAACAACCCAATAAATCAATCAATCACCGGATTCAAGTAGGTAGCCATAACTAGAGTCTGAAGAAGAGTGCTTGCACTCAAAAGCTCACGCCTTAAATAAATATTTGTTGGGCTTAAAGGTGCCACTGGACTCTGGTGATATATGTAGTCAGGCAGAAATCACTGCCATTCCACTACCTTGCCCTTCGGAAGAAGAAGAGTTGTTTTTACACCCCACTTTTCCCTACCCATAGCAGTCTCAAAATGGCTGACAATCACCTTCCTCTCCCCACCACAGACACCCTGTGAGGTAGGAGGGGCTGAGATCTCTGACAGAACAGCTCTGTGAGAACTGCTCTAACAGGACTGTGACTGGCCCAAGATCACCCAGCCGGCTGCATGTTCAGGAGTGGAGGATCTATCCAACTGCTGCGTGAAGACCGCCAGTGAGGGAGAGCTCACCACCTCCTTAGGCAGTTGATTCTACTGCTCCACTACTCTGATTGTGAAGGAACTTTTTCCTGATATCTTGCCGGTACTGCTCTCCACGTAGTTTATACCCACTTCTGTGGGTCCTACCCTTTGCTGACAGCAGGAACCTTTCCCTGCCCTCCTCTAAGTGCCAACTTTTCAAATACTTAAAAACAGCAATCATGTCCCCTCTCAACCTCCTCTTCTCCAGGCTGAACAGTCCCAATTCAAACCCAACTCTCCAGATTAGAGGCCACCGTTCCTAACCACTGCACCAAGCTGGCTCTCTTTTTACAGTGCCCGTCATGCCTGTTTTTATGTGTTTTTAAACATTTCTCTAGCATTTTCTTCAGGGTAGAAAAACGGCTTTTCTTTCCTCTACCGTTTAATTTGCTGCAAAATGTTTGCTCTTCCCTCCCGGCAGCCAAATGAGTTGAAACACGAGGCACCCACAATCCTGCTGTTTCTCCCCACACATACACTCTTTTAAACTATATATATTCAGAAGGCCCTTGAATTGCATTGGAACTAAGGGGGGTCTGGGCGGTCTTCTTAGCTCCTACTTTCCAGAGTACATGAGGCAGAGCTGTCATAGTCGTAGCAAAGACGGGGGGGAGGGAGCAAAAGGAGGAAAAGGAGGGCTAAGGGTGTGAGTAGTGATGTCACTTCTGGGGGCGTGGCCAGGTGACATCACTTCCGGGGCTGCTCAAAGTCTGAAAAATTATTTCAGGGGCTCCTCCTTGGTCAAAAGGTTGAAAAACGGCTGCACTAGGCCATTGAAAATCCTAAACCGAACTGCACTCCCATTTCTGATTGCCTCATTATTCCCATTGTCAAAAGCCCAACAAAGTGATTGGTTGTCCTGCCGTGATGTCACAGAAGGAGCAAGGAAGGCAGAAGTGGCCCTGACTGTCATTGATTGAGCGGCTCCAATCTTAAACGGGGGAAGCAAGCAGAGAGTTCCCATGCAAGGAGAGGGCTTAAGGAGATGGAAAACTGTAGTCAAGGTGAGACTAGTGGGTACACCCCTCTCACCTGGAATGATATTTTGCTCACAGATCTTTTTTTTAAGCTTTTAATCTGCAAAACGGCAGTTTCCAATTAAAAGTGGATACTTGGCTTTACTGTGTTTATGCCCAACCGTTCTCAGCAGCGGTATCCAAACAGCTGACATCATTCTCCTCTCCTTCATTTTACCCTCACACCGACTCTGTGAGGTAGGTGCGACTGAGACTGAGTGACAGACCCAAGGTCACCCAGCAAGCTTCTGTGGCTAACGGGGAATTTGAACCTTAGATTTCCCTCTAGCACAACAACCTCTCTAGTGTCGGGGATTGCTAGTCCTTGGCAGGAGAAGGAATCTAATTATTTGTAACGCAGGACTACGATGACCCCAAATGTGCTTCGTTTTTTTACTTGGGAAAGCCCAGATTCTTGCCTGAGGCTTTAGGATGGGTCTGAGGCCTTCGGGATTCTCCCTTCACTGGGTTTGGCTCCCAAGCGTTCTGGCAGAGGCCGCAAGCCTGGCCTTGCCCACTGGCAACGGCAGCAGAAGAGAAACCTCGAGGATTGCAATACCATCCTGGCCTTGATCACCAGGGAGGCACAGATAGCTCGCAGGAGCTGGGATGGGTCGGGAGCTGCTGAGCATTCTTGCCCAGTTCCCAAAAAGGAGGAGCACCATTCACCAGGGCTTCCGTCTTACCGGCGGAGCTTCCGCAAGTTAAATGAAAGGTTGCCATTGGGCATTCGATGGGCTTCTGCTAGGGCTGCAATAAAGGCATGTTTCCAATGGGTCTCTCTGTGTGAAACTAGAGTGGCCTTTCAAGAGGCCAATAGGTGCTCCCTAACCACCGGCACGGGGTGGGGTGTAGGGTGATCAGCTCGGGGTTGGGAAATCCCTGGAGTTTCGGGGGATGGAACTGGGGAAGGATGAGTTTTTCGGTGGAGAGGCATCTCATAGGGGCCCAATGCCACAGAGTCCCCCCTCCAAAGCATCCATTTTCTCCAGGGGAACTGATCTCTGTAGTAATCCCAGCAGTACCCCAGGTCCCCCGTGGCCGCTGGCATCCATAGTTGCCACCCTCCCACTAGCACCTGGAGAGAGACTCTTGTGGCGCAGGGTGGTAAGGCAGCAGACATGCAGTCTGAAGCTCTGCCCATGGGGCTGGGAGTTCGATCTCAGCAGCCGGCTCAAGGTTAACTCAGTCTTCCATCCTTCCGAGGTCGGTAAAATGAGTACCCAGCTTGCTGGGGGGTAAATGGTAATGACTGGGGAAGGCACTGGCAAACCACCCCGTATTGAGTCTGCCATGAAAACACTAGAGGGCATCACCCCAAGGGTCAGACATGACTCGGTGCTTGCACAGGGGATACCTTCACCTTTTTTCTAGCACCTAGAGATTCCCATCTGATAAAGATCCTTTCCCCTGGAGAAAACAGGCTGCTTTGGAGGCCTGACCCCACGTTATTATACCCTGCTGAGTCCCCTCCCCAAACCCCACGCTTTCCAGGCTCCGCCCCTCCAAATCTCCAAGTGTTTCCCCATCCAGAACGGGCAACTCTTGCTGTCATATGCCGATAAGTATTCGGTGGTTCCAACTGGATTTTTGAGTCAACAAAGAGCTGATGGTTTTCGAGGAGCTGTGCCTGTGTCTCCCGAACCCTCGGATCCATTAGAACTGGAATAGGATTTGGGAGAGCCAGATTTGAAGCCCCACTCTGCCATAGACGCTTGCCGGATGACCTTGGGCCTGCCACTCTCTCTTCGCCTACCGTGCCTCCTACGGCTGTCGTGGCGATAATAAAACGGGAGAGAGGGAAACTACGGCGAAAAGACTGGAGTCTTCTTTTGGGGAAAATGAACAGCGACCACAGTGGTTTCCTGTTGATGTTCGTCTTAAGCTTTTGGATACTCTCCTGACATGCACAGTTGGTTTCTTGCCAGGAGAATTCCTTGTGCCATCCGAGCTCCTGACCGTTCTCCCGGGTGCAGAAATGACAACGATGGGCTAAAACTATTCGGGAAACAGATTCAGGCTGTTCCGCCATGTTGGTCGGAAGCCACAGAACGTTCAGTCCAGCAGCACCTTCAAGTCTGAGAAAGTTGAATTCTAGGAAATAAATTTCACGTGCATGAAGTCTTCTTCAGATACCTGGAAACCAACCTCCTCAAACCTGACACAGAGACACCGTGAGTGGGTGGGTGGGTTGCCAGGAAGGGTTAAGAGTCAAGATGCATAAGTAAATGGCTGATAAGTATAGCTGAGATTAGATTAAAGTAAAGGTAAAGGTATCCCCTGTGCAAGCACCGAGTCATGCCTGACCCTTGGGGTGACGCCCTCCAGCGTTTTCATGGCAGACTCAATACAGGGTGGATTGCTATTCCCTTCTCCAGTCATTACCGTTTACCCCCCAGCAAGCTGGGTACTCATTTTACCCACCTCGGAAGGATGGAAGGCTGAGTTGACCTTGAGCCGGCTGCTGTGATCGAACTCCCAGCCTCATGGGCAGAGCTTCAGACTGCATGTCTGCTGCCTTACCACTCTGCGCCACAAGAGGCTCTGGATTAAAGTAGTTGACTCTAATTAGCCTTTCCTGGTAAGTAATACTCGCCCCCCCCCCACCACACACATACACACACATCTATATGTGAGGCATGAGAGAGTTGGTTTCAGTGTATGAAGTAGTGGGCACGAACACGAAAGCTTATACCCAGAATTAAACTTTGTTGGACTTAAAGGTGCTGCTGGACTCAAACTTTGTTCTATTCAGGAAACAGATCCTGAAGTCAGGTGTAGACAGCAGTGGTTTAAGGATTTGTGAGGCCCATAGTACCAGAGCCAGCTTAAGGATTTGTGGGGCCCTAGCAGAGTATAATGAGCCTCTCTCTTGTGGCGCAGAATGAGCCTCTTGTGGCCCAGAGTGGTAAGGCATCAGACATGCTGTCTGAAGCTCTGCCCATGAGGCTGGGAGTTCGATCCCAGCAGCCGGCTCAAGGTTGACTCAGCCTTCCATCCTTCCGAGGTCGGTAAAATGAGTACCCAGCTTGCTGGGGGTAAAACGGTGATGACTGGGGAAGGCACTGGCAAACCACCCCGTATTGAGTCTGCCATGAAAACGCTGGAGGGCGTCACCCCAAGGGTCAGACATGACCCGGTGCTTGCACAGGGGATACCTTTACCTTTATTTAGATTTCTATACCGCCCTTCCCTACAGCTCCGGGCAGTTTACATTGAACATTGCGGAATGCTTCCATGGAATATTACAACAATGCAATAACAGTCATAACACAAGGTGGTATAACATAAGTCGTAACATAACATGACAGCCCGGACTGTATTATTAACTGAACAAGAATGACAATCCCTGGGCAGGTCAGATTGGTCAGTCATGGAAGGCCGTCTGCGGGGAAGACATGACCCGGTGCTTGGACAGGGGATACCTTTACCTTTGTTGTCATGTCTCACCCATCGCGACCGCATGGACAATGATCCTCCAGGCCTTCCTGTCCTCTACCATTCCCCGGAGTCCATTGAGACCTTTACCTTTAGCAGAGTACAATTGGGGTGGGAGCAAACGGACTCAGGGCAGAGGGCTGCCCCCCCCCACTGGAAAGGGGGGGTCACTTCAATTGTCCTGAAGAGGGAAGAAGGGGAAGAGAGAGGCTGTGGCTCTGATCCATAGTGGAGGGAAGGCACCAAGCAGGGCCCCTGGAAGCACAGGGCCTGTAGAAGAAGAAGGGTTGGTTCTTATATGCCACTTTCCTCTAA
The DNA here is from genome assembly GCF_049243985.1 of Paroedura picta. NCBI lineage: Eukaryota > Metazoa > Chordata > Lepidosauria > Squamata > Gekkonidae > Paroedura > Paroedura picta. The sequence goes on along the minus strand of NC_135371.1, from coordinate 163,541,706 downwards.
CCGAAGGAGCCTCAAAGCGGCTTACAGTCGCTTTCCCTTTCCTCTCCCCACAACCGACACCCTGTGAGGGAGGTGAGGCTGAGAGAGCCCTGATATCACTGCCCAGTCAGAACAGCTTTATAAGTTGCCTGGCGAATCCAAGGCCACCCAGCTGGCTGCATGTGGAAGAGCAGGGAATCAAACCCGGCTGGCCAGATTAGAATTCGACCCTCCTGCACACTACACCAAGCTGGACAGAGGGGGGTTGCCCTTGCCTGCCTCTGCATAGAGACCCTGGGCCTCCCTGGTGGCCTTCCGTCTGAGCGCTGACCAGGGCCGACCCTGCTTCACTGCCGAGATCCGACAAGAGCAGGCTCACCTGAGCCATCCAGGACAGGCCAATTCTCTAACTAAATTCTATATCAAGAAGGCAGTGAAGTCAAAGCGATCCACGAATGGGGAGATGAAATGATTCCGGGCAATCTCCAATCCGCAGGGCCTGACCGGCGGTCATCCCTCGCACGCAGAGAGCAAGAGCGGCCTGCGACATCGCTGACCGTTGCCCTCGCGCTGCCCTAACTCCAAATTTGTTTCACAGTGCCGTCCTCCTGACCCTTCCCCCCCCATTTACAGCAACCACCTCTCGCCTGCCCCTGCCCTCCACCTCGCCTCTCCCCTTCCCCGCCGCCCCCCACCCCCACCCCTCTCGGCAGTATTCTTCCTCGGTGACATCCCAACAATGGGCAGAGATGAGCCCTGAAAGGGGGAACTCATGCGGAAGGCTGCTAGCCCTCCGCACCAGCAACGGAGCCCTTTTCTCCCAGCGGGGTGAGGGGCTCCGTCTCGGTCACCCTCTCCCTTTTCGGGGGCTATTCTCTGTCTCGCTGTCTTGACAAGCCGCGACTGGAGGGAGGGAGGGTGGGAGGGAGGGAGACACTCCCAAATGCCACACACAGGCAAGAACCCCCCACACATACACACACGTACCCCCCCCAGTTCATCCTTCTTAGTCAGCTCCTCCTTATTTCCCCACCTCACTTTTCTCTCCCCCCCCCACACACACACATACACACAAGTTTTCTTTCTTCGTCCAAGGCAGGGCTACTCTAATTGTAGGCAGAGGCCCTGGAATTCTGCGCCCAGGCCTGAAACAATGTTAAGGGAATGCCATACCCATTTCCTAAGATGCCTACCGTTTTCCCCTGCAAGCCCAACATTGCCTCCTCCCCATCTGGTTCCAGTTGGGGGAACCGCACAGGGAAGCAATCTGAAGCCCCTTCTCCATGTGCGTTGTGGTCCTGATCCTACGCAGCCCCCCCACCCACAGGAAATCAAGAGAACCCACAAGTGACACATGATTGCGTTGCATTTATTATTTAGGGTCCGACACGTGTGCTACGTACTGCAGCCATGAAAACCCAACTGGTAACCGTTAGGACCTACAAAGGTTGACTGTCTGTATTATTGTTAAAATTATATGACTTCTATGGTGCACAGTTTTTAAAAACAACTTTAAGAATTAAAAGCATATATCCATAGGCTATTGCAAGCCAGTATGCTACGCAGTATGCAAACCACTAGACCAGTGGTTCTCATCCTGGAGGTTGGGACCCCTTTGGGCGTGGAAAGATCCTTTCATAGGGGTCGTGGCAGGGCAAGCAGCTTGACCGGAGGGGGGGGGACACCATCCACACAACAGCCTTGCGGGGTAGATCGAGATAGAGCGTTTGTCTGTCTGGAGCAGCGGAAAAGAGCGAGATCAGCATGGTGGGACAAGAGGCAGAACTGAACTGAGAAACCCCGGAAAAGAACCCAATTTATATGCAATCAAGAACAATGGACCTTCATGCCATAGTTCAGTTTCGGTTTAATTTCTGTGAAAGAAAATCTGCATAATTTTATGGTTGGGAGTCACCACAACAGGAAGAACTGTATTAAAGGGTCGTGGCATTAGGAAGGTTGAGAACCACTGCACTAGATCGATGCGTTTCGGCCCTTGTAGGGCCTTCTTCAGAGGTCTGGTTTTAACACCCACCAGTTCTTAACACATAGAAAATACATACAGCAGCCAATAAAAGCTCCAAAGGAAGAGCTGTAAAGTGTCAGAGTCATTTAATGAAGGAAGATGTCTAGATTTCAGTCATTAGCTCTCTTCCAAAGGCTGCCTCAAATTTTCAATGATGTGTTTCCTTCTTAGTGCATGTATTGCAGTGAGTGAAGAGGTGCTATGTAGCCAGGAGATGCTAAGGCTGTCTAGCAGCTAGGCAAGAGGCGTTTGGGGGTGGTTTGCCGTAACCCTTGCTTGCTTCCTTGTCATGGCCCCGGGAACCCTTGGAGGTCGCCTTTCCAAGCGCTAGCCGTGGCCGTCTCTTGCTTGGCTTCCAAGATCGGATGGGATTGAGCTTACCTGGCCTTTCCAGGGCCCATTCCGCATACATTAGTTAATGCACTTTCAATACACTTTAGAAGTCACTTGGAGGAGGGCAGGATGCTGTTTCCGTTGGCTGCAGAGGAGAGGACACGCAGTAATGGGTTTAAACTTCAAGTACAACGATATAGGCTAGATATCAGGGGGGGGGAAATTCACAGTCAGAGTAGTTCAGCACTGGAATAGGCTGCCTAAGGAGGTGGTGAGCTCCCCCTCACTGGCAGTCTTCAAGCAAAGGTTGGATACACACTTTTCTTGGATGCTTTAGGATGATCTGGGCTGATCCTGCGTTGAGCAGCGGGTTGGACTAGATGGCCTGTATGGCCCCTTCCATGATTCTAAGTAGATTTTCCTGTTCTGCACAGGAAAATCCAGCTGCAAAAGCACCCTGAAAGTGCATTATCCTACACCTGCAGAATGAGCCCAGGTCAGGTTGTCATAGGGAGAGGGGGCCTAAGACCCATCTTTAGGCTCCATAAGGTATAAAGATTTATCTGTGTGGCATTTGTTCTCATTTTGGCTTAGCTTCAGTGAAACCCTGACCCCTCTTGTAGTTTTCTGAGCTATGCCTTCATGTGTGCGACCTCTCGTTACCACTTGAAGGTGATCTCAGGGCCAACTATTTTTCCTCTGAAGAAAAACGTAATCTATGTGCGTGTCCTTGGCAAAATGTCTGTGAGAAATAACACACAGCCGCGTGTGGAATCCTGTGCATCCTTGCAGCCTTATGAGTTCATGTTTGGAAACAGCTGTAATTTTGTCTTCTTCTGTTCGTATGCACAGGGTGTTTTTGCACATTGGGTGAGAATCTCAAGCCACAGTCCAGCACGCCACAATCCAGTAGTTTATGTAAACACGAGTCTTCCAAGCAGGAAAGGCATTCCTGCAGGCCCTCGTCACTTTTGCACGTCTAAGTCTCTTTTTGGAAGATGCATGAATTGCTACCTTGTACACGTCGCATGTCAGGCTCAATATATTAACCGTCGGTGTGTGCACGATGGTGTTTTTACACTCACTGTCGTTTGTTTTTGTGCATTTGCCTTGATGCATTTCTGACAAGCAAGGGGACAAGTCTGTTGTAAACAGCATCCATGATCTAGCACAGCATTGTTGTTGTTGTTAGTTGCGAAGTCGTGTCCAACCCATCGCGACCCCATGGACAATGATCCTCCAGGCCTTCCTGTCCTCTACCATTCCCCGGAGTCCATTTAAGCTCACACTGACTGCTTCAGTGGCTCCATCCAGCCACCTCATTCTCTGTTGTCCCCTTCTTCTTTTGCCCTCGATCGCTCCCAGCATTAGGCTCTTCTCCAGGGAGTCCTTCCTTCTCATGAGGTGGCCAAAGTATTTGAGTTTCATCTTCAGGATCACAGCATTATGAGACCCTAAGGCCACTCCAATCAGTTGCAGTGAATATATTTTCCCAGGTGAATATACTTTCCCACTGTTATACCGCTCAGTCCTTTATGCATGTGCGCACCTATATATTTGGCTGCGAGGTCTTCTGGGTGTTTGTGGGGGGGGGGGGTCCCAAGTGCAAACGGTTCACCCAGCACTAGTTCTTCAAACAGCAGCCTCCCACACCGATGAGTAATGGTTTGTGGATTCCGATGCACCCACTAGAACATTGTCCCCAATGGCTGTGCTTTGTGATCCGGTGCCCCATAAATATGTACATGGGATAAATTAGTGCCAGTTCATACATTCTGGAGAACAAAGGTTGGGTCTGGACGCTGTGTCTTGTGTAAGTGTAACGTGTGAATTGCAGGCTCTCCTCAGTTCCTGCATGCACAGTGCCTGATTTGAATCATGATTGTCGCATATGCAGAGAATCATAGAATCACAGAATCATAGAGTTGGAAGGGGCCATACAGGCCATCTAGTCCAACCCCCTGCTCAACGCAGGATCAGCACAAAGCATCCTAAAGCATCCAAGAAAAGTGTGTATCCAACCTTTGCTTGAAGACTGCCAGTGAGGGGTTCTGATGTTCCTGCTACATCGTTTTCCTAACCTGAAGCCATCTGGTACAGGGATGCTATTTTTTTGAGGGGGGGGACAACATAAGGGACATGGAGGAGAACCCCAACTCACGTGGGTATTGGAAAAAGTGTGCATGTACACAAAGGCTTAAACCTAGAATAAAACTCTTTTGGTCCTAAAAGTACCACTGGACTAAAGCTTTGTTTCCCATGGGACTGTTACACTCAGTATTGTAGGATGGGGAGCTGGACCCGATTTGCATTCTCCATCATGGGTACAGGCTAAAAGTATCTCCTGCCCGTAGTAAACAGTGCAGTCCTAAGGAGAGTTCCACCCTTCTAAGTAACTCTGCTCAGGACTGCAGCAGGAAGAGGGACAGACGATGCCCTCCTTTTACTGACCCAGACTGCATTTTTCCCCATAGAATTCAGCAGAGAACCACCACTGAGCCAGGTGACCTCCTGCATATCCCTGCCCTGGACCCTGAAAGTGCTCACAAAGAGCAAGAACATTAGAAACTGGCTATTTTTAGAGCCATCCTTTATATGTATGGGCATGCAATATAAGTTCATTTACGTAAGAGAGATTTTAAAACAAAATGTGTTCCACAGTCAGCATCTCCCCATCGCACCTGTGAGAAAAGTCACAAATGCCGTTACGTTTTATTAGATGGGGTGACTCTGCTTGAACAAGCGTAACGCGCAAGGCTGCCAAAGATTTCTTTCTCCGGCTGCGCCTTTAGAAGCTGTTCGGCAAACTGAGATCCTCGCTTCTGCGCATCCTCCAACGCGCAGGAAACCTGCTGAAAATTCAGCAGCTTGAGCTGCTTGCCTGAGGCCACCCAGTAAATCTAAGAACCGGGAATTCAAGGAAGTGAGATCATCTTCGGTTTGATGTGAGCTGTAAGGCCGCTGGTGACGTGGGAGGCTTGAACTCAGACCCACGTCTGCATTCTCTCCCCTGAATGACACTGCCAGGTCTGCAGAAGAGGGCTGGAATGCAGGAAGGGTTTCTGTCCCCTTACAAGCTACTCCGTCACCCTTCCTTACCCACGGATCAGACGTAAACATTAATTGTTCATGGTATAGCCCAGGGGTGCCCCAAACTGGCTCCATGGACTACAATTCCCATGAGCCCCTGCCAGCCACAGTTTAGTTTGGCCACCCCTGGTATGGCCTGACCTCAGCAGATCCCAGAAGCTAAGCAGGGACGGTCCTTGGATGGTCTTAAAGTTGTCATTGGACTCTGTCAAGATTAAAGGCTTAGTGCTTTGAAAATCTGCAATAAGATGGGTGTTTGTAACAGGCCCATCTTATGAGTCCTATTAGCTTAGGGCTGATCCTGCATTGAGCAGGGGGTTGGACTAGATGGCCTGTATGGCCCCTTCCAACTCTATGATTCTATGATTCTATGGCCTGTATGGCCCCTTCCAACTCTATGATTCTATGATTCTATGGCCTGTATGGCCCCTTCCAACTCTATGATTCTATGATTCTATGATTCCACCAAAACTGATTCAAAATCTGCAGGGAGCAGGATACTGGGCTTTGGAGCAGGGCCATGATGTTCTCTCAGAAGCTCTGGAGAAGCCGCAGTCTCTCCCAGTAAGATTAATTAATAATATTAATAATGATGAAACAATAACCATAGTGGTTGTTTTTATCATTCACTATTGCTCGAGGTGGCTTATACAAAATCCATAAAAACCGAACGGTAAAGAACGTAACGATCATCAAAATCAACTCACAGCCCGTAAAACGTAGTTACCCGGCATTATCAAAACACGCTGCAGAAAAGCTCATTAAACAATCACCGAACACCTCATCAAAACAGATCACGACTCGGAGAATTAGCCAAAAGCTTTCTGAAACAGGACAGCCGTTCGGCATTTATGAAACCTCCAGAAGAGGCTTTTCATATTTCCTGGACCACAGAAAGCGCCCGTCTCACCTCACAGAAGGGAAAAGACCTTCACAAGAAGATTGCTGAGCTGATGGAAAGTGGTGGGAACGAGAAGCACTGCTTCAGGTATGTGGTCCCAGGCTGTTCATGGCTTTAAAACCAGCACTTTGAATTGAGTCTAGAAACAGACACGGGATACTCGGATTGGAGTCATGTACCTGTAACTCTTAAAAAGCAAGATATTTCTGCATGAAATATCTGGGATGCTTTCAAGAGCCTCCCCACAAAGAGTGTGTTACAGTAGTCCAGTTGGAGTCAGGCCCAGGGAACTGAGTGCTCAGTGGGCAACCTGCTATGCACATCTGATTGACAGTCCTTCACAGAAGCACAGAGTTGGAAGGGGCCACACAGGCCATCTAGTCCAACCCCGATCAGCCCAAAGCATCCTAAAGCATCCAAGAAAAGTGTGCATCCAACCTTTGATTGAAGACTGCCAGTGAGGGGGAGCTCACCACCTCCTTAGGCAGCCTATTCCACTGCTGAACTACTCTGACTGTGAAAAATGTTTTCCTGATATCTAGCCTATTTCGTTGTAGTTTAAACCCATTACTGCACGTCCTTGTGGGGGACCTGAGGACTTCACAACAAACATGAAGTTATGTTCAGAGACAACGGCATCTGGTGGCTTAGACAGACATATATGAGAGTGTCATGAATGTACTGATGACACCCCACTCCAGATCTTCAGATGATCTCATTGAAAGATTGTGTATAAATGCTGAATAGCATAGGGAAGAGGCCTGGAATTTGGGGGGAACACAACAGGATAACTTGGGAGGGGTGGAATCCAAATAATGTTCCTTACAGTTGCTCTTTCTCAAGTGAAGCTACTAACGATCACCACCACACAGCTTAAGTTAGCTCAACTAGTTATTGGGGCCGCTGCAATGCAATTTCCTAAGGACCAGACAGGTTAACATCATGGTAAAGCCATCTACCTCCATAATATGAATGCATCACAGAGGGCAGAAAGCAGGTTTCGATACACCTATTGCCAAGATTCATGGGTAAATTCCCGATATTGATGCTGCCCAACAGAACTCCTCCGTTTTTGTAATCTCTCTTCCCTAGTTCTCCACTACTTTTCTTCCCAGGGACCTGGGACACTAGATAAGAAGAACATAAGTTTAGTCATGCTGGATCAGTCCAATGGCCCATCCAATACAACAATTCATGTCACACAGTGGCCAAAACCCAGGTGCCATCTGAAGAGCTACCAGCAAGACCATAACTTCAGGAGCCCGCCCACTGTGGGGCCCGCCCCAAGCACCAAGAATACAGAGCATCACTGCTGCAGACATAAGAACATAAGCCATATTGGATCAGGCCAATGGCCTACCTAGTCCAACACTCGGTGTCACAACATGAGCATCACTGGCCCAGAAATAACATTCCATTTGTACCTTGTAGCAGGGGTAGTCAACCTGTAGTTCTCCAGACATTCACGGACTACAATTCCCATGAGCCTCTGCCAGCGTTTGCTGGCAGGGGCTCATGGGAATTTTAGTCCATGATCATGTGGAGGACCACAGGTTGACTACCTCTGCTTTGTAGCTAATAGCCTTGAATCATTAGTGGAACATCCTTTCCTAAAGTCTGCACAGAAATGGACCCTCCTGTGAGACTGAGAAGCCAAGGCTGAGGTCTGCCCTCAGACTGTGCGAGTCCTCAGTCACCAGGAAGTTCAGCATAGATCCAACCAACCGCCTTATTTATGATCATCTGCAATGATCAGGGACATTTCAGCAAGCCCCATAGTATCTCACCTAGGGCCACCCCTCTGTGAGGGGCAAAGGTAGTTGTGAATTTCTTGCATTGTGCAAGGGGTTGAACTAGATCAGCTGTGAGGCCCCCACTAGCTGTATGTTTCAACTGGGTGGGGGAACTGATGTGCCAGCACACTGACAGTAGTGCTTTGTTATTGCTGTAAAGCGTAAACACATAAAGAATATGGCGGCTTCCGGCGTTTTCAAGGAGTCACAGCATGCGGTTACTGGTGAAGGGCACACAGTCCCATAACCATTTGGTGGCTTCCAACATTTTCGAAGAGATAGAATCATAGAATCATAGAGTTGGAAGGGATCTCATGGGTCATCTAGTCCTACCCACTGCACTATGGAGGACACTCACAACTCTATCGTTCATCCACTCTAACCTGCCACCCCCTTGAACCTTCATAGAAGCAGCCTCTCCATTAGATGGCTATTCAGCCTCTGTTGAAAAATGTCCAAAGATGGAGAACCCACCACCTCCCAAGGAAGCCTGTTCCACTGAGAAACCGCTCTGTCAGGAACTTCTTCCGGATGTTTAGACGGAATTTCTTTTGAATTAATTCCAATCCGTTGGTTCTGGTTCATCCCTCTAGGGTAAGAAAGAACAACTCTGCTCCATCCTCTATATGGAACCCTTTTAAATATTTGAAGATGGCTATCAGATCCACTATCTGTCGTCTCTCCAGGCTAAACAGACCAAGTTCCCCCAACTTTTCTTCATACGTCTTGGTCTCCAAACCCCTCACCGTCTTTGTTGCCCTCTTCTGGACACACTCCAGTTTGTCTACTTCCCTCTTCAACTGTGGTGCCCAAAACTGAACACAGTAATCCAAGTGAGGCCGAGTCAGAGCAGAGTAAAGCGGTACCATCACCACCTGTGATCTGGACACGATACTCCGCTTAATATAGCCCAAAATCCCATTTGCCTTTTTAGCCACTGAGTCACACTGCTGACTCATGTTCAATGTATGGTCTAAGACTCCTAGATCCTTTTCGCCCATACTACTCCCAAGACAAGTCTCCCCCATCCTATATTGGTGGAGATGGTTTTTCTTACCTAAATGCAGAACCTTACGTTTGTCCCTATTGAATTTCATTTTATTCACTTTAGCCCACTTCTCGAGCCTATCAAGATCATCCTGTATTGTGATTCTGTCTTCTGTTGTGTTTGCCACCCCTCCCAGTTTAGTATCGTCTGCAAATTTAATAAGTATCCCCTCTAATCCCTCATCCAAATCATTCATAAATACGTTGAACAACACAGGCCCCAGGACAAGCGCCCGGTTGTAGATTGGAAACATATATGATCCCGTAAGCAATTTGGTGTCTTCAAACATTTCTGAAGAGGCGACATAACAGCCCAGTTGTGAGTGGGAGCACAACTACCACAAATCGTTCCAACATGTTAATTTCCGTGATGCGTTCCCAAGCCTCTGTAGTGGCTTTACGCCAGCACAAACAATTAGGCTCAATTTGCTGGCCCACAGCTGATCTGGGACATCTTGCACAATGCCTGTAAGCCTCCTCTCTAGTGTTGGTCCTTACAATGGTTCACTTCGCCTTCCAAATCTCTCTTCCAATAATGGTTGACTTCATCCGGGCATAAGGCATTGACATACCGAATGGTGGTGAATAATGGTCCCCTGGATCTCTGCCTACAATGCTTATTGCAATACTCTGTTCAAAAAATTTTAAGTGTAATTCAGGATCTGGTCTTTGTCATGCACACGAACACGGTCACGAGATCTGCCACCAGCAACTCCATTCTTTATGCCTTCCAGGCCTACAAAACCGGAGATCTCAAGAACTTGAACATCTGGTGGAATATCATTTGGTCCCTGCGAATGAGATGCAAACATCTGGTCCATCTGGTCCAATGTTGCTCGATGCTAAGGGAGATGTGATTCTGCCCTGGAGATTGTAAGCCCTCTGGGCCACCCCGCCAAGCCTCCGTGACATCTTGGGATGGGGCATCTGAGAATGATGTTCCCGATTCTGTAGGGTAGGGTTTTCAAGACAAGGGGCTCTCCAAGGTGATTTGGGGCCTCCAATCAAAACTCTAGCTAGGACTGTGCCTGCTTAGCTTCCAAGATCAGGCTAATCTGGTCAGCAGGTCATTCTTTACCTTTCACTAAAAGTTTATCTGATGCATCTCTTCCCCCCCTCCATGTCTCTCAGAAGACAGCAGATCCATCTCCTGCCTCTCCCAAGGTTTCTTTGCTTCACCAGTGGAATTGTATTCCCTAAAGCAGGGGTAGTCAACCTGTGGGCCTCCAGATGTCCATGGACTACAGGTTGACTACCCCTGCCCTAAAGCAGAGGTTCCCAACAAGGTTCCTGGGGACACCATGGGAGTCACCATCACGTTTCCTGATGTCCACTAAGGGTTTTTAGGAAACGGGTAGGGCCTGGTGGTCTCTGCTTTCCCACTGGCAACCTGATAAGGTGTGCAACTTAAAATAACATTTTGGCTTAAGGCTGCCATTCCTATGTTGGTTTTATCCTTTCTCTGTCTCCTCTTTCTCACTCAGTGTAGTGGTTAAGAGCGGCAGCTTCTAAGCTGGAGTGCTGGGTTTGATTCCTCCCTCTTCCTCCATGTGCAGCCAGCTGGGTGACCTTGGGCCAGTCACAGTGCTGTCTGAGCTGTTCTCGCAGAGCTGTCCTGTCAGGGCTCTCTCAGCCCCACATGCTGCGGGGAGGGAAGGCGATTGTAAGCCATTTTGAGACTCCTTAGGGTAGTGAAAAGCAGGGCGTGAATAAAACTCTTCTTTTTTTTTAAGTTCGAACCCAGGATGTCTTTTATTTGTGGGCTTATGAAAACATCATACAGACCTTATAAAAACAGTGTCTGGTTTTATAGGATGCACCAAAAGGTGTTCCCCATCACACACTATGGCACATTGATAATATTGTACAACAAAAACATGTTTTCATACAACATACAACTGAATAAGCAGTAAGGTCTGTATGTTGTTTTCATAAGCCTTTTTCACAGTGTATTCCAGGGGTAGTCAAACTGCGGCCTTCCAGATGTCCATGGATTACAATTCCCATGAGCCCCTGCCAGCAAATGCCACAGTTTGACTACCCCTGGTATTCATATTTTGGTCTGTTCCCTAGTTGTGATCCACAGCTTTTTATTTATTTAATTTACAGCAGGAGGTGTTTGTGTGTGCATGCACACTAGCTTCTATATTTCATTAAAGCAGCTCCACATTAGGGTTGCCAACCTCCAGGCGATGGCTGGAGATTTCCTGCTATTAGAAACGGTCTCCAGGCAACCGAGATCAGTTCACCTGGAGAAAATGTGAATTTTTCAGAAGGTGGACTCGGAGGTATTATACCCCCGTTGAAGTCCCCCCCCCCACCTCCCCAAACCCCACCATCCTCAGGTTCCACACTCAGAATCTCCAGGTAATTCCCAACCCAGAGCTGGCAACCCTAAGGGGCCCAGATACAGAGACGTTAGAGCCGATGCATGCCGCCAACATGGAAATCCTGAATATCAGAAGCTACGCCGGTCTTGATAGGGCACCAGCACTGCCATTCCATTCATGGTGAGAACAAGGTGAAGGAGGAAGAGGTTTCCCTGCATCAGATTCCAGTCTAAGGAGTGTTTCTTTAAAAAAATATAATAATAAACTATTTTTATTTTGCCAAACAATATGAATTCTGCATAGCTACTTCCCACTATTTACATTTCTGGCAGCTCCAGCGAGACCCAAAGAATGGAAGCTCAGCCAGGGGGAGATTTGTTGTAATATTTTGGTTGGTTGGTGAAGTTCTTCAGTAATCCCCGAATTAATGCAATGTTGTCGTTTTTTCCCCTAATCAACCCACCCAGGGTGGATTCAGGTCCTCAAATGAGAGGGGTGAGGCCTGTAGGCCTGCTGTGGGAATTCTCTGTTCAGGACTCTCAGCAATTTTCTAAATTCGGTTCTCAGAGAAACGGGAGATCCCTGCGGATGTTCCAGGTTGGGAAAACCTCACGGGAGGAAAGACAGATGGTCCGGTTCTGTATAAAGTACTGTATAAAGTACTGTCATGTGTCCCTTGATCCCCCCCCCCCCCTTACTCGTTTTGCTAGTCTGGTTTGGCACTTAGTCTTATAGATTAACACCACCTTTTTTCCCCAGCCTCCCCGCGTTCGTTTCTGCAGCATTGTTGTGCAATACACAAAAGCGCCCGCGAGCATGTGCAAAGTACTTTTCCATTGCTGCGGCACTGCCGCATTCTGTCCCTATTTCTTCCTTTTGAGACAGCTGCGAGCGCCAGCCCTGCCGTTTTACTGGGAACGCAGCCAAGGAGCACGCGTGGAGGTGTGTTTGAAGTGCGTATTTCAGAGCGGCACTCCCAAAAACTGCTGCTAAGGATTGTAAATAAATAATGAACCCAGCATCCGTAGTTCTACGTCCCTGCTCACATTCGGGGCTGAGCACACAAACTCAAGTCAGAAACGGTTTGAAACGATGCCGGGTTAGGTGATGTGAGAGGTTTTGTGTAGCGGCGTGACCCGAGGCGTCCACACCTCTTAAGGGGTCTTCTGCACCCCTGTGCCATAGGTAGCCAGTGTGGTTTACGGGTTACAGTATAAGGCCTAGAACCTGGGAGACCCAGGTTCAAATCCTGACTAAGGCATCGAAGCTTGCTGGGTGACCTTGGGCCTGTCACCCGCTCTCAGCCTCACTGGATTGTTGTGAGAATAACATGGTGAAGGTGAGAATGCTGTCAACAATTGTAGTTCCCCGTTGGGAAGAAAATACGTCCCTAGCCTGGAGGGCTCTTCACTTAGCAAATACCAACTTGCTGACAGTCCCCGGCCCCATGGAGGCGCGCTTGGCCTATAAATTGAAATATAAATTCAAGTGGGATGAAAATGAAAGCCATGAAAACAAACTATTCCCTGCTACTTATTAGCGAACGCTGGCAGGTGCTCATGGGAACTGTAGTCCATGGACATCTGGAGGGCCGCAGTTTGACTACCCCCCCCTCTCTCAAACACATACAGGCCATCTTCCCAAATGGGCAAAGAAAGGATGGTTACACTCGGTCGCTAACAAGAGCTTCTCTGCACGCGTGCAAAGGGCTGGCCGCCGCTCGGTCTGGAAAGCAGGCTTCCCGGTGGTCCCGTTTTGCAGGGCTGGAAGGGCCGGCCGGGTGGGCTTCGGTCCTGTTCTGGTCCCGTCCTGCAAGGGAAGCCGTGCAGCAGGCGTCGGTTTTGCACGCCGGGTCAGCCCGCCTGCCTGCCTCCCCGCTGGCCGCCCGGGCCGGGGCTTGCCCCGCGAGCGAGAGAGCGAGCGATGGAGCCGAGCGCGCTCTTGGGCCGCCTCGCAGCGCTGCCATTATCGGCTCCCAAGTCATAACAAACGCGTCGAGAACACCCACCTCGCTGGGAAGGGCCGCGGGCGGGCGGCAAAACCGGAGCGCGGAGCCCCGGACGGGACGGGAGGGAAGGGAAGGCGGACTCTGCAGCCGCCTGCAGCCGCGGGGAGAGGGAGGGAGGGCAGGGCTTCCCCGGGGAGGGAACCCCGCCCGCAGCCCATCGCCTTGCGATTTAGAAACCCGTTTCTTCCTCCCCCCCACGCCCCGGCTGATCTCCACGCGAGAGGCGGTTGTGTGAATCTGCCTTTTGGGAGAGGGATTGCTGCTCTTGGCCCACTTGTAATCGTATAGCTCTTTGGGCTGATCCTGCGTTGAGCAGGGGGTTGGACTAGATGGCCTGTATGGCCCCTTCCCACTCTAGGATTCTGTGATTTCCACTTTTTTTTTGGGGGGGGGGGTAAGGGAGCTCCCTATCCTCCACCCACCCACCCTCAGTTGGATTTTGGCAAGGGAAGCAGAAAGGGAAACTGCTTAGCTCTCCCTCCCCCACCAGCGCCCCCTCCGTCGCTCACATATAAAATTATTTGTTTCTCTTTCCAAACCTAGAAGCAGAGCTGTTTTTTTATACCCTGCTTTTTACTGCCCAAAGGAGTCTCACAGCGGTTTACAATGTCTTCCCTTCCTCTCCCCACCTCTATGAGGTAGGTGGGCTGAGAGAGCTCTGAGAGAGCTGTCCCTGGCCCAAGGTCACCCAGCAGGCTGCATGTGGAGGAGGAGTGGAGAATCAAACCCGATTCTCCAGATTAGAGGCTGCAGCTCTTGAGCAGTGCACCATGCTGGCTGACTTAAGCTTCTTTCCCTGGCACCTTTGCGCCAAACTGTTGTTCTGGATAGGATGAGAGGCCTTTTCTGTGATTTGATGGGATCTGTGTTATAAGACGGTTGCTAGTCTTCAGGTGATGGCTGGAGAGTTGGGGTGACCACTGACCTCCAGGCCACAGAGTTCACCTGGAGAAAATGGCTAATTTGGATGGTGGGCACTCTAGTATTATACCCCAACTAGGGTAAAGTGACCAGATTGTCCCACTTTTGGAGGGACATGTGGGGGGCACCTGGCAAATTGTACTTATGTTGAAATTAAAAATATATATATTACAATACTATTTTTGCGTTCTATGTGTTCTATGAAAATTTTTGTTGCTCCATATAGACCACATTTTTAATCAAGACCCCCCCCCCACACACACACACACACACTTTACCAATGTTAAAATCTGGTCACCTTAAACTAGGGGCCAAGTCAGCTGCAGGCAGCTCTTAGGGAACTCACTGGTAGGGGCAGCTCTCACACAGCAGGGATCTGCAGCCTCCGAGCCTCATAGGGAAGTGGAAGGAGGAGGGGGTGGTCAGGGATGGGGGATGGAAGCCGATTGGCTGGCCGCTGGACAGACAGGCAAGCCGGTTGGAGGAGGAGGCGCTCAGGGGTGGGATAACCGCCCAGAGTGGGTGTTAAGCACTGAGTGGCACTTAAACCATGAGACCAGCTCCTCCTCCAAGGCCTTACCAGAAATATATTATGTGGAACAGATTAAGTCCCCCCCCCCATCCCCATCCCCTGCCCTCCTTAGTTTCCACCCCCCCCCCCCAAATCTCCAGATATTTCCCAGCAGGCAGCTGGCAGTCCATGTGCTATAGCCAGGGCTTCAGTCAACACTGGATTCATTAGCTCTGGCCAAGAAAAAGAGACGAGAACTGGAGATACACCTAAAGGCTCCTAACCAAAGCTCTTCAAGTCTAAATTTTTGTGAGGAAAGGTTCCTCAGAAAAGGTGATGCTGGATTAAAATGTGTTGGTCTTCAGGGTGTCCCTGTCAAATGACAGAGTTCTGTTTTGCGTGCCAGGTTTGTTTTTTTACATATACTCAGAAAGCATGTTTTCCTCAGTCATGAGCCATGAGCCCAGAGCCGTAGGGAAGGGCGGTATAAATAAACAAACAAATAAAGTTGCCAACCTCCAGGCAGGGCCTGGAGAGCTCCAAAATTCCTCTGGAGAAAATGGCTGATTTGGAAGATGAACTTTATAGCATTGTCCTCTGCTAAGGTCCCTACCCAGATCTGCCCTCTTCAAGGCTGCAGCCCCAAATCTCCAGGAATTTCATCCTTTGCCCTAGATCTGCCCCCTTTATCTGAGACATGCACCCCAATTAAGCAGGCTCCAGCTCTGGCGCTTCCTGGTTTAGTACTTCAAACACCTGGGAAGGGCAGTATTGGAGAAATAAAAAACATCACAATTCCACCTGTAGAAAATTGGCTGTGAACTAAACGGCAATCTCTGAAAGAAAAATTTTGGAAAACAGTTTTCCAGGACAATTCTGCAAGGAACTGGTAACTTGCTTGGCCATGTGATTTTTCCCCTTGTAATAGTGTTGATATTGAAAGTAAGCCTGGAGAAAAGGAGGTTGAGAGGGGACATGATAGCCCTCTTTAAGAATTTGAAAGGTTGTCACTTGGAGGAGGGCAGGATGCTGTTCCCATTGGCTGCAGAGGAGAGGACAGGCAGTAATGGGTTTAAACTTCAAGTACAACGATATAGGCTAGATATCAGGAAAAAGATTCTCACAGTGAGAGTAGTTCAGCAGTGGAACAGGCTGCCTAAGGAGGTGGTGAGCTCCCTCTCACTGGCAGTCTTCAAGCAAAGGTTGGATACACACTTTTCTTGGATGCTTTAGGATGCTTAGGGCTGATCCTGCGTTGAGCAGGGGGTTGGACTAGATGGCCTGTCTGGCCCCTTCCAACTCTATGATTCTATGATTCTAAGCCCTGACATTGAATGGCTCAGGCCAGCTTGATGTTGTCAGATCTCAGAAACTAAGCAGGGCTGGCCATGGTTAGTTTTGGGATGGGAGGCCATCCAAGGAAGTCCAGGGTCGCTAGGCAGATGAAAGTCATAGCCAACCAGTTCAGCTAGTCCCGTGGTTCTCAACCAGCGGGTCTGGACCCCTTTGCGGGTCAAATGACCCTTTCACAGGGGTTGCTGCAGGGCAAGCAGCTTGAGGAGGGGGTACCATCCACACAACAGCCTTGCGGGGTAGATAGAGATAAAGCGGTGGGACAAGAGGCAGAACTGAACTGAGAAACCCTGGGGAAAAACCAATTTATATACAATCATGAACAGTGGATCTTCACGCCATTGCTCAGTTTTGGTTGAATTTCTGTGAAAAAACCCTTGCATAATTTTATGGTTGGGGGTCAACACAACATGAGGAACTGTATTAAAGGGTCGCGGCATTAGGAAGAGAACCACTGAGCCACACTTGCCTAGGGGGAGAGGGAAGAATGGTTTGAAATACCCCAATACTACAATACTAGGAGGAGCACGGGACTGTCTCCTTAGCTGTGCATTTCATGAATGTTGGCGGGGATTTGTAGTAGCCTGTTTCCCTTTTGTAATGCACTCTTTCTTCTGGCGAGCTCGACACTTTACCCCCTGTGTCTCCACGTCTCCTTCTGATGCATGTGTCCACATCTTGGATTTGACTGGCAGCGGTCCTTGTCATTTGTGTACATGGAGTTATTTTTGCAGTAGTCTTGGCGAGTTGGTACACGGGCATTTATTCGCTGACTTGGTTTATAGTCTGCCCTTCTGGCTGGGACTCAAGACGGATTATCCAATTGAAAAACCATGCAATCAGAGCCATGTAATACACACAATAAACACGGCCATAAAGCTGGATTATAAACTGAGAAGAACGCTGCCATAAAAAAAAAAACAGTATCCTACATGCAATAAAGCTGGAATAGAGCATTAGAAAACAATGCAAGCAAAAAGGTATGTGATAAACCACACTATGAAACCCCCCCCCTAGAGTTTTTTTATATATATGTTTTATTTTCATAAAGATAGAAATATAGGATAGAGACAATGTAAGTTATTAATACAGAGAATAGTAAAATATAGTCTTCGTTTGGAGAACAACCCTCCCCCCCCCCCCGTTTATCTTATCTTCAGTTTCATTTTATGCATTCTGCAGAACGATGGAAGTGCACAAGCTGTAACAGAATGTGCAAATATGTTTTATTTATTTATGGCAGCTGTTGCTCCTACCCATTTGAAGGGTGAAGCCAAGAGAATGAGAAGGAAACACTGACCTATGTCAAAGAGTGCTAGCCACTGCACATCTTTATCAGAGGCCATCAAGAACAAGTCCATGTGACAATGAACAGGAACTGTGTACATTTGCCTGATCAATACAATCCTCCTAACCTATTAGATGATAAATTAGACACACTGGCCAGTGAGGATGAAAAATTCCAAATGAAAATAATTAAACAAGGGATTGAATAATCTATAGGAGGTCAGATGTTCTGCATGTTTTCTCGCCATATACAGGCACCATGCGCATTGCGCAGGAAGGCTGCATGATGCTTTGCTAACGCCGGGCATTTTTATGCGCTTTCCAAGATGTCCAGTGAATGTCCACGTTGGCTGGTTTATGCATATTTTTTCATTCGGTTGACGTTGACTACAAGGTGTGAACTTTCACATGTGCACGACAGTGGGTTTGGATCAGTTGTTGAATTTACACAGGCAGAAATGTTTTCACCTGTGGAACATGACTTTCTCCCCACCCCAATCCTGCTACCATCAAAATCCCCCCACCCCTCAATGCTGTTCCTTGGGGTTCTACCTCCCAAGATGAGCATTTGGGGAAAGGAGAGAAAGTTGCATTCAGCAGACAGAAATCCGTGCATCTGCAGAAATATTCCAGTAGATCCAGCCACAGGCATGTCTGAATGAATGTCTAGATCAGTGGTTCTCAACCTGGGGGTCGGGACCCCTTTGGGGGTCGAACGACCCTTTCACAGGGGTCAAGGCAGGGCAAGCAGCTTGGCCCGGGGCCTGGCACCCACACAACAGCCTTGCGGGGTAGATCAAGATAGAGCGTTCATCTGTCTGGAGCAGTGGAAAAGAACAAGATCGGCATGGTGGGACAAGAGGCAGAACTGAACTGAGAAACCCTGGAAAAAAAATCAATTTATAACCAATCATGAACAATGGATCTTCACACCATTGCTCATCTTTGGTTTAATTTCTGTGAAAGAACCCTTGCATAATTTGATGGTTGGGGGTCACCACAATATGAGGAACTGTATTAAAGGGTCGCGGCATGAAGACGATTGAGAACCACTGGACTAGATGCACTTTTATTTATTCTAAAAATGTGTATGGGACCTTTCTTCCATAAGGCATAACAAAATGGCTAACAACAGCTGCAATAGCAGCCATAAAACATATTAACCACCAAATGCCGAGACCAGTTTTTAAAAATCCCATTGGTGGCAGAAACGGCTGTGAAGTAACAGGTGGTTTTGGGTGACCTGTCATAGGGTTTTCACGGCAAGAAACAGAGGTGGTTTGCCAGTGACTGCCTCTGCATAGCGACCCTGGACTTCCTTGGTGGTCAGTGTCCCATCCAAGAACTAACCAGGAATGAGCCTGCTTGGTTTCCAAGATCTGGTAAGGCTAGGCTAGCCTGAATTCCGCACATGTTGGATAATGCACTTTGAACATTCATTGAAAGTGCATTATTCTGTGTGTGCAGACAGGCCAGGGAAAAAGTCTGTTACCTGATATCAAAAAGACAACTGAGTCGATAGCATGGGTGCCTCAGGGTACCAGCTGCCTAACCTCTGAAGATGGGTGGGGGAGGCACCCAGAGCAGAGCCTCTGAAGATGATCTTAAGAAACAAACCAGGTCTTTCTTATTCATTCATTCATTCATTCATTCATTCATTCATTCATTCTTTCAGGGAAGGTGAAGTGTAGCTTGATTATAACTCATTTCATGGTTATATACAGCACTTACAATTGTGCCCGGAAACAGAACAAAAGTTATTTTAATCCCAGCAAAACAAATCCTGATTAACAACATAGTGGTTGTGTCCCAAACCAACAGATGTTCCCAAATAATCTTCAAAGTGCAGTTCTGCAATCTAGCGCATCAACAAAAGTTACACTGAATGTTACCAGAGTGTGGATTGCTGTAGAAAACTCGGTCCAGATGAGGCTGGGTTCAATTCCGTGCTCCCCCACATGCAGCCAGCTGGGTGACCTGGGCTCGCCACAGCACTGAGAAAGCTGTTCTGACCGGGCAGTGATATCAGGGCTCTCTCAGCCTCGCCCTCCTCACAGGGGGTCTGTTGTGGGCAGAGGAAAGGGAAGGCAAATGTAAGCCGCTTTGAGACTCCTTCAGGTAGAGAAAAGCAGCATATAAGAACAAACTCTTCTTCTTCCTTAGTAATATCAGGGCTCTCTCAGCCTCACCTCCCTCACAGGGGGTCTGATGTGGGGAGAGGAAAGGGAAGGCATCTTTTCCCTCATGGTTACAAGTTTAGATATCGCCTCAGTCGTGTGTTAAATAGTGTTGTATTAAACAGAACCCTGTTGAAAATGACTCCTGCCACATTTGGATGCTGGAAGCCAGGTTCAAACGTTCAGCTGTCAAACTCTTGGGAGCTTCCCTGTGCTTGGAGGTTAGCCATAGTTATAGCTAGGTATTTATACCCTGATTTTCTTCCCCGTGGGACCCAAAGTGGCTTACTCCACCGTTCTTCCGTGCTGTTTTACCCTCACAGCAACCCTGTAAGGTAGGTTAGGTGGAGGGAGAATGGTCCAAGGCCTCTCGGTGAGCTTCTGTGGCAGAGCAGGGATTTAAAACCAGGGCCAATTCTGCAACTGTTGGATAATGCACTTTCACTGTGTTTTTGCGGCTGGATTTTCCTGTGCGGAACAGGAAAATCCACTTTTAAAGGGCATTGAAAGCACATTATCAAACAAGTGCAGAATGGGCCCAGGTCTCGCAAACCATACTCTGACACCACCCACGACAACCTGCAGGTTGTAGCTAAGTGCTCAGATTGACAAGGCTGGATTCCTTAACAGTGTGAAGCAGCTCTTGGCCTGATGTGTTTCTCAGGCACGGCACAAGTAGCCTATGAAGCACGAAATATACTTTGTACATGGCTGTTAGTTCTGCGTTTCTCTACACATTCTTGCCTACTAAGGCCGTGGAAAATTGGTGGGATCTGTGCAGTTCAAGGATATTCCAGCTCATTTTTCCCTGAAGTTTATTTTTATTTTGAAAGAAGTAGAGTTGGGGTTTCGTACCCCGCTTCTTATTGCCCGACGGAGTCTCAAAATGGATGGCGATTGCCTTCCCTTTCCTCTCCCCGCAACAGACACCCTGTGAGGGAGGTGAGAGCTCTGAGAGAACTGCGACTGGCCCAAGGTTACCCAGCTGGCTGCATGTGGAGGAGCGGAGAATCAAACCCGGTTCTCCTGATTAGAGGCCCCCACTCTTAACCACTGCACCAAGCTGGCTCTCAGACTGGGTTTGATAGAAGGCTGCAGGATATTAGACTGTTCTGGTATTCAAGTCATTCATTTCATTTCATTTATATCTCACTTTTCAAAAAAATACTCAAAATGGCTTGCAGCTTTGTCCCACAACGTCCCTAGTGAGGTAAATTGGGCTGAGAATTTGCGACTGGTCCAAAGTTCCCCTACACCAGGGGTTGTCAACCTGCGGTCCTCCAGATGTCCATGGACTACAATTCCCATGAGCCCCTGCCAGCAAATGCTGGCAGGGGCTCATGGGAATTGTAGTCCATGGACATCTGGAGGACCGCAGGTTGACTACCCCTGCACTACAGTATGTCTGCCACCTCTGTGTTGGGGAATACCTGGGGACTGAAGGGGTGGAGCCCAAGGAGGGTGGGGCTCAGGCGGGGAGGGACCAACGGGGTGTAGAACTGTAGAGCAGGCTTTCTCAATCCCCTCAACCCTGGGGTTTCTTGACGGCCCCGGAAAGGTTTCTGCGTGGGAGGCATTAACTTGGGGCGAACGAGCTGGAGGGCGGCTGTTTTGAAGCAAAAAGGCACATCTGGTAGCGCTTCATCATAATGTGAATCAAATGTTACAGGGGATCCCACGCAAACTGAGGCACTCCATGGAAGGCCAGCCCCTGGGCGGGCGGGGTGAAAATTCCGCCTCTTAGGATCAATGCAGACTTGGACTGGGAAATCCACATCCAGAGCCCCGGGGAATTTTGAAAAATTGGGTTCACGGGTGCACCAGACCTGAGATTTCAGTTTTTAAAATCATTGACAGGAGCATCGGTCACATATCTCCAAATGTGCATCAAGTTCTGTCCTTAGAATTCACACGGAGAGTTAAGATCTTCAGGAACTGTTGTGCAAATGCAAAAGTAGGGAGGGGAGATGGCACCATTTCTGAGCTCTGCCGCCGTAGTGGAAGATGACCAGATTGTCTCACTTTTGGAGGGACCTCTGGGGGCACCTGGCAAATTGTACTTATGTTGAAATTAAAAATATATATATTACAATACTATTTTTGCATTCTATGCGTTCTATGAAAATTTTTGTTGCTCCATATAGATCAAATTTTTAATCAAGAACCCCCCCCTCCGTCAATGGTGTCCCGCTTTACCAATGTTAAAATCTGGTCACCTTACCGTAGTGTAGTGGTTAGAGTGCTGAGCTAGGATCCGGGAGAAGCAAGTCTTTCTCTTATAATTGTCATAAAAGCCTGACATTGGGTTGAAGGAAGACCCAGCTAGAGGGGTCAGGAGCCATGCTTCCCTTTACCTGCTCTCCCAGCCCACACATAAATCCTGCCCTTTTTTCGGGGGGGGGGGGATGCAATTTTAATTTTTATTATAATTAAAGAAACGGAATATAGAAAAAGAAATAGAGAGCTAATTTCAGTTATCCACACCATCCATAAAATTAGTTACTCAGATACTAGAGAGCAGTCCCGACGATAATAAAATTCTTCCGGGGGTTAAACAGGAAAATCTGCTTCTAAAGTGTATGGAAAGGACATTATCCAACATGTGCAAAATGAGCCCCAGACTATCCAGGTCAAGGTGGGATAAAATATAGGTACACTTTCGGTGATGCACTTGTCATTGCTGTACTCCTTGCTCCCTCTGCTGGGACAAAGGAGGAATTGCTGGCTGTTGAGACTCAGCAAATAAAATGATGAAAACTGATGCAGTTCGTAACCGGAGCCTGCTGCTGCAGTGTATTTCGGCATCCACACGGTTGGCAGGAGTGAAAATAACTTGCATTCCCAATTGCCTGTCTTGTGAGAGCTCAAAGAGAAAGGTGGCCACTTTCTTCTAGGTACATCCCAGCCACTGTTCGTGCGCAGGGTTGCCCATCTGTCTCTGATTCTGCACAGCAACTCGCGGTAAAAAAATTAAGCAAGCAGAAGTTCCCCTCACCCTTTTCCAAAGCCACTAGAAGCAGCGCCTGCTTAATCTGTGCGGAATCTGTTTGACCTATCTTAATAGAAGAGTACATAAGCACTCCAGAAATTCTGCTTAGGGGCAGATTTTTAACAGTTGTTTTGCTATTTCATCATCATCATCATCATCATCAATATATTGCTCCTCGCTGTATGTAGGTTTGGGGCGTTTCACAATACGCGTTAGTTGTACATTATCTGTAAAAAAACACAGCTTAAAACATTATTTAAAACTTACGAGTTGAGTATTTCTGACGATTTACTTAAGAGAGGGTGATACCATGACTGGGACTAGTCATAGAACACATACATTTGGGATTAAGGATAACCTTCGAATGCCTAGCCAAAATACAATGAGAACTCTTCAAGGGCCAGCTTAGTTTAGTGATTAAGAGCGGTGGCTTCTAATCTGGGGGGCCGGTTTTGATTCCCCACTCCTGTGCACGCAGCCAGTCTCAGTTCTCTCAGAACTCTCTCAGCCTCACCTCCCTCACAGGGCATCTGCTGTGGGGAGAGGAAAGGTGGGCAATTGTAGGCTGTTTTGAGACTCCTCCGGGGAGTAGAAAGCAGGGTATAAGAAAACCCGCTCTTCATCTTCTTCTCTTGAGCTACCATGACAGTGGATTTCCCAGTGTCGGTCTTTCCAGGTTTCTGACCAAGCCGCATCCTGTCTCTTGCAGATCTGGATCCCTCAGCAAGAACAGGGCCTCTTCCTTGCCTGCCTCATCCTGTCGCAAAGCAGATGTGTCCATGACAGCGCCCAGCTCCTGATGAACCATGTTCAACCCAATGAATCCGCCAGTCAACAACTACGTGGAACACTGCTACCTTCGGCCGCTCCATGGGCAGAGCCAACCCAGCAGCATGGTGGAAGGTCGGTGTCCCTGTCCCTGCCAGTCTGTGGTCTAGGTCAGGGGTAGTCAACCTGTGGTCCTCCAGATATCCATGGGCTACAATTCCCAGGAGCCCCTGCCAGCATTTGCTGGCACGGGCTCCTGGGAATTGTAGTCCATGGACATCTGGAGGACCACAGGTTGACTACCCCTGGCCTAGGGATCCTACATGTGGCCTGGATCCAGCGATGTGCAAGCGGAAACGTAAAGAACGCAATTCCGCTTATGCAAAATCTTATGCATTGCCAAGCAATTTTCCCCTTCTATCTTTCACTGCCCAGAAAAGACTTGTGTAACATCTAATGTGAGTGAAGAAGCGGCTGGAGATACACAGGGTTTCTGTTAGCAGAAGGACTAGTAGGAGGCTTTGCGGATCGGTTCACTCGCGGAAGATCTCCAGGACAAAATCCCTTCCTGTTTCTTACGGCTCACTCTGTTCTCTTGCAGGAATCAACGACTTGCCGTATTACCACCAGGCCAACTCTATGGGGAACCACCACAACTATGGGGCGGCCCCCGGAAGTGAGCTCCCTGCTCATACTGATGGTGAGGCTAGAGCAATGATCCCCAAACTGGCTCCCATTCATTTCTTGGTTAGAGCGCTGCTTCTCAAGAGCAAGGAGCCCATCCTCCCTTTCCTCCATCTCATTGGAGCAGGTAGTGCTTCACAAGAAACTTTCCATTTTAGCTTGGCTCGGAGATTGCACTAGGAGCAAACCGTGGTTCTTTGTGAACAGCCAAGCCACAAACTGTGGTTTGTTCTCTTGCCTCAAACCGGAGAGCGCTAACTGTGGTTTGCCATTTGAAAGAAATAGCAGGTTTGCCACTGGTTATTTTCCAAGTCACATGAGAAGGGAGAAGGAAGGGAAGAGGGGGCCACACAAGAAAAAGGGGCCAAGGCTCATTAATATCATGGTTCTTTGTTTTGTGTGACTTGTTATGTGATGTCCTTTCCCAAGTCTGGAGTTCATACTAGATTCTTCCAGGCAAAATAACTGATCCCTGTTTCCTGCCAGGTACACGCTTTTCCACACCCCGAAGCACAGCCAAGCTGACAAAGAAGCGGGCATTGTCCATCTCCCCCCTCTCTGATGCCAGTATCGACCTGCAGACTGTCATCCGCACGTCACCCAATTCTTTGGTGGCCTACATCAATTCCCGCTGTGCCTCAGCCAGTGGCTCCTATGGGCACCTCTCGATTGGTACCGTCAGGTAGGCATTCCTTTCTGGGAGAGGATTGTGGGAAACAAGGCCTCCCTTAGTCTGTGTGGCATCCACAGGTGCCATGTTGCCTGCTGGGGTGCTTACTTGGGCCCTCTTGCTTCTTCCCCTATGTGCCTCTT
The DNA here is from genome assembly GCF_049243985.1 of Paroedura picta. Lineage (NCBI taxonomy): Eukaryota > Metazoa > Chordata > Lepidosauria > Squamata > Gekkonidae > Paroedura > Paroedura picta. The sequence continues at coordinate 163,516,696 of NC_135371.1, read as the reverse complement.
GCCCCAAACAAGGAACCAATCCTGGCTTTCTTTTACTTCACTGGAGTAGAAAACTTCGTGAGACATCACCCTTGAGTTCTTTACTCTGAGGGAAGAGTCATGCTGGACTGAAGAGGCATGCCTTTTGTGGAAGAGGCATATCTTGAGGGAAGAGGCATGCTGGGAAGAAGAGGCATGCCTTGAGGGGGAGAGGCATGCTGGGAAGAAGAGACATACCTTGAGGGGGAGAGGCATATCTTGAGGGGAAGAGGCATGCTGGGAAGAAGAGGCATGCCTTGAGGGGGAGAGGCATATCTTAAGGGGAAGAGGCATGCTGGGAAGAAGAGGCATGCCTTGAGGGGGAGAGGCATATCTTGAGGGGGAGAGGCATGCTGGGAAGAAGAGGCATGCCTTGAGGGGGAGAGGCATGCTGGGAAGAAGAGGCATGCCTTGAGGGGGAGAGGCATTCTGGGAAGAAGAGGCAAGCCTTGAGGGGAAGAGGCATTCTGGGAAGAAGAGGTATACCTTGAGGGGGAGAGGCATATCTTGAGGGGAAGAGGCATGCTGGGAAGAAGAGGCATACCTTGAGGGGGAGAGGCATGCTGGGAAGAAGAGGCATGCCTTGAGGGGGAGAGGCATGCTGGGAAGAAGAGGCATGCCTTGAGGGGGAGAGGCATTCTGGGAAGAAGAGGCATGCCTTGAGGGGAAGAGGCATGCTGGGAAGAAGAGGCATGCCTTGAGGGGGAGAGGCATTCTGGGAAGAAGAGGCATACCTTGAGGGGGAGAGGCATGCTGGGAAGAAGAGGCATGCCTTGAGGGGGAGAGGCATTCTGGGAAGAAGAGGTATACCTTGAGGGGGAGAGGCATATCTTGAGGGGGAGAGGCATGCTGGGAAGAAGAGGCATACCTTGAGGGGGAGAGGCATGCTGGGAAGAAGAGGCATGCCTTGAGGGGGAGAGGCATGCTGGGAAGAAGAGGCATGCCTTGAGGGGGAGAGGCATGCTGGGAAGAAGAGGCATGCCTTGAGGGGGAGAGGCATGCTGGGAAGAAGAGGCATGCCTTGAGGGGGAGAGGCATGCTGGGAAGAAGAGGCATATCTTGAGGGGGAGAGGCATGCTGGGAAGAAGAGGCATACCTTGAGGGGGAGAGGCATGCTGGGAAGAAGAGGCATGCCTTGAGGGGGAGAGGCATGCTGGGAAGAAGAGGCATGCCTTGAGGGGGAGAGGCATGCTGGGAAGAAGAGGCATGCCTTGAGGGGGAGAGGCATGCTGGGAAGAAGAGGCATGCCTTGAGGGGGAGAGGCATGCTGGGAAGAAGAGGCATATCTTGAGGGGGAGAGGCATGCTGGGAAGAAGAGGCATACCTTGAGGGGGAGAGGCATGCTGGGAAGAAGAGGCATGCCTTGAGGGGGAGAGGCATGCTGGGAAGAAGAGGCATGCCTTGAGGGGGAGAGGCATTCTGGGAAGAAGAGGCATGCCTTGAGGGGAAGAGGCATTCTGGGAAGAAGAGGTATACCTTGAGGGGGAGAGGCATTCTGGGAAGAAGAGGCATGCCTTGAGGGGAAGAGGCATGCTGGGAAGAAGAGGCATGCCTTGAGGGGGAGAGGCATGCTGGGAAGAAGAGGCATACCTTGAGGGGGAGAGGCATGCTGGGAAGAAGAGGCATGCCTTGAGGGGGAGAGGCATGCTGGGAAGAAGAGGCATGCCTTGAGGGGGAGAGGCATTCTGGGAAGAAGAGGCATGCCTTGAGGGGAAGAGGCATTCTGGGAAGAAGAGGTATACCTTGAGGGGGAGAGGCATTCTGGGAAGAAGAGGCATGCCTTGAGGGGAAGAGGCATGCTGGGAAGAAGAGGCATGCCTTGAGGGGGAGAGGCATTCTGGGAAGAAGAGGTATACCTTGAGGGGGAGAGGCATATCTTGAGGGGGAGAGGCATGCTGGGAAGAAGAGGCATACCTTGAGGGGGAGAGGCATGCTGGGAAGAAGAGGCATGCCTTGAGGGGGAGAGGCATGCTGGGAAGAAGAGGCATGCCTTGAGGGGGAGAGGCATTCTGGGAAGAAGAGGCAAGCCTTGAGGGGAAGAGGCATTCTGGGAAGAAGAGGTATACCTTGAGGGGGAGAGGCATATCTTGAGGGGAAGAGGCATGCTGGGAAGAAGAGGCATGCCTTGAGGGGAAGAGGCATTCTGGGAAGAAGAGGCATGCCTTGAGGGGAAGAGGCATTCTGGGAAGAAGAGGCATGCCTTGAGGGGGAGAGGCATTCTGGGAAGAAGAGGCATGCCTTGAGGGGAAGAGGCATGCTGGGAAGAAGAGGCATATCTTAAGGGGAAGAGGCATTCTGGGAAGAAGAGGCATGCCTTGAGGGGGAGAGGCATATCTTAAGGGGAAGAGGCATGCTGGGAAGAAGAGGCATATCTTAAGGGGAAGAGGCATTCTGGGAAGAAGAGGCATGCCTTGAGGGGGAGAGGCATATCTTAAGGGGAAGAGGCATTCTGGGAAGAAGAGGCATGCCTTGAGGGGGAGAGGCATGCTGGGAAGAAGAGGTATACCTTGAGGGGGAGAGGCATATCTTGAGGGGAAGAGGCATGCTGGGAAGAAGAGGCATGCCTTGAGGGGGAGAGGCATATCTTAAGGGGAAGAGGCATTCTGGGAAGAAGAGGCATGCCTTGAGGGGGAGAGGCATGCTGGGAAGAAGAGGTATACCTTGAGGGGGAGAGGCATATCTTAAGGGGAAGAGGCATGCTGGGAAGAAGAGGCAAGCCTTGAGGGGAAGAGGCATTCTGGGAAGAAGAGGCATGCCTTGAGGGGGAGAGGCATGCTGGGAAGAAGAGGCATGCCTTGAGGGGGAGAGGCATATCTTAAGGGGAAGAGGCATTCTGGGAAGAAGAGGCATGCCTTGAGGGGGAGAGGCATGCTGGGAAGAAGAGGTATACCTTGAGGGGGAGAGGCATATCTTAAGGGGAAGAGGCATGCTGGGAAGAAGAGGCATGCCTTGAGGGGGAGAGGCATTCTGGGAAGAAGAGGCATGCCTTGAGGGGAAGAGGCATTCTGGGAAGAAGAGGCAAGCCTTGAGGGGAAGAGGCATTCTGGGAAGAAGAGGCATGCCTTGAGGGGAAGAGGCATGCTGGGAAGAAGAGGCATATCTTGAGGGGAAGAGGCATGCTGGGAAGAAGAGGCATGCCTTGAGGGGGAGAGGCATATCTTAAGGGGAAGAGGCATTCTGGGAAGAAGAGGCATGCCTTGAGGGGGAGAGGCATGCTGGGAAGAAGAGGTATACCTTGAGGGGGGGAGGCATATCTTAAGGGGAAGAGGCATGCTGGGAAGAAGAGGCATGCCTTGAGGGGAAGAGGCATTCTGGGAAGAAGAGGCAAGCCTTGAGGGGAAGAGGCATTCTGGGAAGAAGAGGCATGCCTTGAGGGGAAGAGGCATTCTGGGAAGAAGAGGCATATCTTGAGGGGAAGAGGCATGCTGGGAAGAAGAGGCATGCCTTGAGGGGGAGAGGCATATCTTAAGGGGAAGAGGCATTCTGGGAAGAAGAGGCATGCCTTGAGGGGGAGAGGCATGCTGGGAAGAAGAGGTATACCTTGAGGGGGAGAGGCATATCTTAAGGGGAAGAGGCATGCTGGGAAAAAGAGGCATGCCTTGAGGGGAAGAGGCATTCTGGGAAGAAGAGGCAAGCCTTGAGGGGAAGAGGCATTCTGGGAAGAAGAGGCATGCCTTGAGGGGAAGAGGCATGCTGGGAAGAAGAGGCATACCTTGAGGGGAAGAGGCATGCTGGGAAGAAGAGGCATGCCTTGAGGGGAAGAGGCATGCTGGGAAGAAGAGGCATACCTTGAGGGGGAGAGGCATGCTGGGAAGAAGAGGCATACCTTGAGGGGGAGAGGCATGCTGGGAAGAAGAGGCATACCTTGAGGGGAAGAGGCATGCTGGGAAGAAGAGGCATGCCTTGAGGGGGAGAGGCATGCTGGGAAGAAGAGGCATGCCTTGAGGGGGAGAGGCATATCTTAAGGGGAAGAGGCATTCTGGGAAGAAGAGGCATGCCTTGAGGGGAAGAGGCATGCTGGGAAGAAGAGGCATGCCTTGAGGGGAAGAGGCATGCTGGGAAGAAGAGGCATGCCTTGAGGGGAAGAGGCATGCTGGGAAGAAGAGGCATACCTTGAGGGGAAGAGGCATGCTGGGAAGAAGAGGCATGCCTTGAGGGGGAGAGGCATGCTGGGAAGAAGAGGCATACCTTGAGGGGGAGAGGCATGCTGGGAAGAAGAGGCATGCCTTGAGGGGAAGAGGCATGCTGGGAAGAAGAGGCATGCCTTGAGGGGAAGAGGCATGCTGGGAAGAAGAGGCATACCTTGAGGGGGAGAGGCATGCTGGGAAGAAGAGGCATGCCTTGAGGGGGAGAGGCATGCTGGGAAGAAGAGGCAAGCCTTGAGGGGAAGAGGCATGCTGGGAAGAAGAGGCATGCCTTGAGGGGGAGAGGCATGCTGGGAAGAAGAGGCATACCTTGAGGGGGAGAGGCATGCTGGGAAGAAGAGGCATACCTTGAGGGGGAGAGGCATGCTGGGAAGAAGAGGCATGCCTTGAGGGGGAGAGGCATGCTGGGAAGAAGAGGCATGCCTTGAGGGGGAGAGGCATATCTTAAGGGGAAGAGGCATGCTGGGAAGAAGAGGCATGCCTTGAGGGGAAGAGGCATGCTGGGAAGAAGAGGCATACCTTGAGGGGGAGAGGCATGCTGGGAAGAAGAGGCATGCCTTGAGGGGGAGAGGCATGCTGGGAAGAAGAGGCAAGCCTTGAGGGGAAGAGGCATGCTGGGAAGAAGAGGCATGCCTTGAGGGGGAGAGGCATGCTGGGAAGAAGAGGCATACCTTGAGGGGGAGAGGCATGCTGGGAAGAAGAGGCATACCTTGAGGGGGAGAGGCATGCTGGGAAGAAGAGGCATACCTTGAGGGGAAGAGGCATGCTGGGAAGAAGAGGCATGCCTTGAGGGGGAGAGGCATGCTGGGAAGAAGAGGCATACCTTGAGGGGGAGAGGCATGCTGGGAAGAAGAGGCATGCCTTGAGGGGAAGAGGCATGCTGGGAAGAAGAGGCATACCTTGAGGGGAAGAGGCATGCTGGGAAGAAGAGGCATGCCTTGAGGGGAAGAGGCATGCTGGGAAGAAGAGGCATACCTTGAGGGGGAGAGGCATGCTGGGAAGAAGAGGCATGCCTTGAGGGGGAGAGGCATATCTTAAGGGGAAGAGGCATGCTGGGAAGAAGAGGCATGCCTTGAGGGGAAGAGGCATGCTGGGAAGAAGAGGTATACCTTGAGGGGAAGAGGCATGCTGGGAAGAAGAGGCATGCCTTGAGGGGGAGAGGCATATCTTAAGGGGAAGAGGCATGCTGGGAAGAAGAGGCATGCCTTGAGGGGAAGAGGCATGCTGGGAAGAAGAGGTATACCTTGAGGGGAAGAGGCATGCTGGGAAGAAGAGGCATGCCTTGAGGGGAAGAGGCATGCTGGGAAGAAGAGGCATACCTTGAGGGGGAGAGGCATGCTGGGAAGAAGAGGCATGCCTTGAGGGGGAGAGGCATATCTTAAGGGGAAGAGGCATGCTGGGAAGAAGAGGCATGCCTTGAGGGGAAGAGGCATGCTGGGAAGAAGAGGTATACCTTGAGGGGAAGAGGCATGCTGGGAAGAAGAGGCATGCCTTGAGGGGGAGAGGCATATCTTAAGGGGAAGAGGCATGCTGGGAAGAAGAGGCATGCCTTGAGGGGAAGAGGCATGCTGGGAAGAAGAGGTATACCTTGAGGGGAAGAGGCATTCTGGGAAGAAGAGGCATGCCTTGAGGGGAAGAGGCATGCTGGGAAGAAGAGGCATGCCTTGAGGGGAAGAGGCATGCTGGGAAGAAGAGGCATACCTTGAGGGGGAGAGGCATGCTGGGAAGAAGAGGCATGCCTTGAGGGGGAGAGGCATATCTTAAGGGGAAGAGGCATGCTGGGAAGAAGAGGCATGCCTTGAGGGGAAGAGGCATTCTGGGAAGAAGAGGCATGCCTTGAGGGGAAGAGGCATTCTGGGAAGAAGAGGCATACCTTGAGGGGGAGAGGCATGCTGGGAAGAAGAGGCATGCCTTGAGGGGAAGAGGCATTCTGGGAAGAAGAGGCATGCCTTGAGGGGGAGAGGCATGCTGGGAAGAAGAGGCATACCTTGAGGGGGAGAGGCATATCTTAAGGGGAAGAGGCATTCTGGGAAGAAGAGGCATACCTTGAGGGGGAGAGGCATGCTGGGAAGAAGAGGCATGCCTTGAGGGGGAGAGGCATATCTTAAGGGGAAGAGGCATTCTGGGAAGAAGAGGCATGCCTTGAGGGGAAGAGGCATGCTGGGAAGAAGAGGCATGCCTTGAGGGGAAGAGGCATTCTGGGAAGAAGAGGCATACCTTGAGGGGGAGAGGCATGCTGGGAAGAAGAGGCATGCCTTGAGGGGAAGAGGCATTCTGGGAAGAAGAGGCATGCCTTGAGGGGAAGAGGCATGCTGGGAAGAAGAGGCATGCCTTGAGGGGAAGAGGCATTCTGGGAAGAAGAGGCATGCCTTGAGGGGGAGAGGTATGCTGGGAAGAAGAGGCATGCCTTGAGGGGAAGAGGCATGCTGGGAAGAAGAGGCATGCCTTGAGGGGGAGAGGCATGCTGGGAAGAAGAGGCATACCTTGAGGGGGAGAGGCATGCTGGGAAGAAGAGGCATGCCTTGAGGGGGAGAGGCATATCTTAAGGGGAAGAGGCATTCTGGGAAGAAGAGGCATACCTTGAGGGGGAGAGGCATGCTGGGAAGAAGAGGTATACCTTGAGGGGAAGAGGCATGCTGGGAAGAAGAGGCATGCCTTGAGGGGAAGAGGCATGCTGGGAAGAAGAGGCATACCTTGAGGGGAAGAGGCATTCTGGGAAGAAGAGGCATGCCTTGAGGGGGAGAGGCATATCTTAAGGGGAAGAGGCATGCTGGGAAGAAGAGGCATGCCTTGAGGGGAAGAGGCATGCTGGGAAGAAGAGGCATACCTTGAGGGGGAGAGGCATGCTGGGAAGAAGAGGCATGCCTTGAGGGGGAGAGGCATATCTTAAGGGGAAGAGGCATGCTGGGAAGAAGAGGCATGCCTTGAGGGGAAGAGGCATTCTGGGAAGAAGAGGCATGCCTTGAGGGGAAGAGGCATTCTGGGAAGAAGAGGCATACCTTGAGGGGGAGAGGCATGCTGGGAAGAAGAGGCATGCCTTGAGGGGAAGAGGCATTCTGGGAAGAAGAGGCATGCCTTGAGGGGGAGAGGCATGCTGGGAAGAAGAGGCATACCTTGAGGGGGAGAGGCATATCTTAAGGGGAAGAGGCATTCTGGGAAGAAGAGGCATACCTTGAGGGGGAGAGGCATGCTGGGAAGAAGAGGCATGCCTTGAGGGGGAGAGGCATATCTTAAGGGGAAGAGGCATTCTGGGAAGAAGAGGCATGCCTTGAGGGGAAGAGGCATGCTGGGAAGAAGAGGCATGCCTTGAGGGGAAGAGGCATTCTGGGAAGAAGAGGCATACCTTGAGGGGGAGAGGCATGCTGGGAAGAAGAGGCATGCCTTGAGGGGAAGAGGCATTCTGGGAAGAAGAGGCATGCCTTGAGGGGAAGAGGCATGCTGGGAAGAAGAGGCATGCCTTGAGGGGAAGAGGCATTCTGGGAAGAAGAGGCATGCCTTGAGGGGGAGAGGTATACTGGGAAGAAGAGGCATGCCTTGAGGGGAAGAGGCATGCTGGGAAGAAGAGGCATGCCTTGAGGGGGAGAGGCATGCTGGGAAGAAGAGGCATACCTTGAGGGGGAGAGGCATGCTGGGAAGAAGAGGCATGCCTTGAGGGGGAGAGGTATGCTGGGAAGAAGAGGCATGCCTTGAGGGGAAGAGGCATTCTGGGAAGAAGAGGCATGCCTTGAGGGGAAGAGGCATTCTGGGAAGAAGAGGCATGCCTTGAGGGGAAGAGGCATTCTGGGAAGAAGAGGCATGCCTTGAGGGGGAGAGGCATATCTTAAGGGGAAGAGGCATGCTGGGAAGAAGAGGCATGCCTTGAGGGGAAGAGGCATTCTGGGAAGAAGAGGCATGCCTTGAGGGGGAGAGGCATGCTGGGAAGAAGAGGCATGACTTGAGGGGAAGAGGCATTCTGGGAAGAAGAGGCATGCCTTGAGGGGAAGAGGCATTCTGGGAAGAAGAGGCATGCCTTGAGGGGAAGAGGCATTCTGGGAAGAAGAGGCATGCCTTGAGGGGGAGAGGCATTCTGGGAAGAAGAGGCATGCCTTGAGGGGAAGAGGCATGCTGGGAAGAAGAGGTATACCTTGAGGGGGAGAGGCATATCTTAAGGGGAAGAGGCATTCTGGGAAGAAGAGGCATGCCTTGAGGGGAAGAGGCATTCTGGGAAGAAGAGGCATGCCTTGAGGGGAAGAGGCATTCTGGGAAGAAGAGGCATGCCTTGAGGGGGAGAGGCATTCTGGGAAGAAGAGGCATGCCTTGAGGGGAAGAGGCATGCTGGGAAGAAGAGGTATACCTTGAGGGGGAGAGGCATATCTTAAGGGGAAGAGGCATTCTGGGAAGAAGAGGCATGCCTTGAGGGGAAGAGGCATTCTGGGAAGAAGAGGCATGCCTTGAGGGGAAGAGGCATTCTGGGAAGAAGAGGCATGCCTTGAGGGGGAGAGGCATTCTGGGAAGAAGAGGCATGCCTTGAGGGGAAGAGGCATGCTGGGAAGAAGAGGTATACCTTGAGGGGGAGAGGCATATCTTAAGGGGAAGAGGCATTCTGGGAAGAAGAGGCATGCCTTGAGGGGAAGAGGCATTCTGGGAAGAAGAGGCATGCCTTGAGGGGAAGAGGCATTCTGGGAAGAAGAGGCATGCCTTGAGGGGGAGAGGCATTCTGGGAAGAAGAGGCATGCCTTGAGGGGAAGAGGCATGCTGGGAAGAAGAGGTATACCTTGAGGGGGAGAGGCATATCTTAAGGGGAAGAGGCATTCTGGGAAGAAGAGGCATGCCTTGAGGGGAAGAGGCATTCTGGGAAGAAGAGGCATGCCTTGAGGGGGAGAGGCATTCTGGGAAGAAGAGGCATGCCTTGAGGGGAAGAGGCATGCTGGGAAGAAGAGGTATACCTTGAGGGGGAGAGGCATATCTTAAGGGGAAGAGGCATTCTGGGAAGAAGAGGCATGCCTTGAGGGGAAGAGGCATTCTGGGAAGAAGAGGCATGCCTTGAGGGGAAGAGGCATTCTGGGAAGAAGAGGCATGCCTTGAGGGGAAGAGGCATGCTGGGAAGAAGAGGCATGCCTTGAGGGGGAGAGGCATTCTGGGAAGAAGAGGCATACCTTGAGGGGGAGAGGCATGCTGGGAAGAAGAGGCATGCCTTGAGGGGAAGAGGCATTCTGGGAAGAAGAGGCATGCCTTGAGGGGAAGAGGCATGCTGGGAAGAAGAGGCATACCTTGAGGGGGAGAGGCATATCTTAAGGGGAAGAGGCATGCTGGGAAGAAGAGGCATATCTTAAGGGGAAGAGGCATGCTGGGAAGAAGAGGTATACCTTGAGGGGAAGAGGCATATCTTGAGGGGAAGAGGCATGCTGGGAAGAAGAGGCATATCTTAAGGGGAAGAGGCATTCTGGGAAGAAGAGGCATATCTTGAGGGGAAGAGGCATGCTGGGAAGAAGAGGTATACCTTGAGGGGAAGAGGCATATCTTGAGGGGGAGAGGCATGCTGGGAAGAAGAGGCATATCTTAAGGGGAAGAGGCATTCTGGGAAGAAGAGGCATATCTTGAGGGGAAGAGGCATGCTGGGAAGAAGAGGCATGCCTTGAGGGGGAGAGGCATATCTTGAGGGGAAGAGGCATGCTGGGAAGAAGAGGCATGCCTTGAGGGGAAGAGGCATGCTGGGAAGAAGAGGTATACCTTGAGGGGGAGAGGCATATCTTAAGGGGAAGAGGCATGCTGGGAAGAAGAGGCATATCTTAAGGGGAAGAGGCATTCTGGGAAGAAGAGGCATGCCTTGAGGGGGAGAGGCATGCTGGGAAGAAGAGGCATGCCTTGAGGGGGAGAGGCATATCTTAAGGGGAAGAGGCATGCTGGGAAGAAGAGGCATGCCTTGAGGGGGAGAGGCATGCTGGGAAGAAGAGGCATGCCTTGAGGGGGAGAGGTATGCTGGGAAGAAGAGGCATACCTTGTGGGGAGGACGTACTTTGAGCTTACAGAGTAACTTCTCGGCATATTAAAAATTAAGACTCATCTTTTCACTAATCCCCACTGAGGAATGACTGCTCAGCACTGAAACCCCCGTACCTTTTGAAGCATAAGGGCTAGAAACTTGTTTCTTATAAAAAGGAAAACAGAAGTACTTGTGAACCCAAATTCTGTGTCCAGTAGCACAAGTTTACTTCACTTCTACGGAATCCCAATGCATGCACACGCATTGTCCTGCCCATAGTGCAGTCCTGCCAATGTTTCCTTTGTCATTGTTTTAGCCCTTCCGTTGGATTCCAGAACCCTGTGGGCCACCAGAAAGCCCAGGGGATGCCGTTTGGTCACAACCCCTCGATGGTTCCCTGCGGCTCTCATGAGCACCTGCCTGGTCGGACGGGAATGATGCACCATTTGCCGCCCCCTTGTGGGATGCTGAAGCACTGCCAGGTAAGTGGGTCCCAAATCCTCCCTTCTCGGCACATTGTTTTGAAGCCTGTCGATACCAAAGCCCACTCAGGTGACCACATCATTCCTGTTGTGCAGCATTAAAGTCTGGAACAAGGCCCCAGAATACATTTTTGCAAAGACGGGGTGCTCGGGTAGGCCCTTAGAATGAACGATCCATCCAGGGGAGAAAGATGGGGGGCTGCCAGAACAGGAGGGGAACGGGCCTCGACTGGGGGTGGGGCCGGGGTTGGAGAGGGCGCCATCACCTGGAGCTCTCGCCGTCTCTCTCCCACAGCTGAAGTCAGAGCCGAGCCTGGGCAGCCCTCTGGATGCCCTGAGCACCAAGTGCCCGGAGGAGTGCTCGGAGGGTGACATTTCCAGCCCAGCCTCTACGGGGACACAGGTAACACCAAGGCCACAGACAACGTGCTCACACTTGCGCAGACGGACACCCTCTCCGGAGCCGCGTGGTTCTTGCACGATGAGGACAAAATTCCCGTAGCCGGCCTCACAAAGCCACGGTGTCCTCCCTGGCCCTTGTTTTCCCATCATGCAAATCTCATTGCTTGGTAGGCCCGTCTTGTTGTGAAGTTTTGCATCCCATCTTGGGTCCTAACGGTGAACCAAAAAGAACCAATCAGCATACCAGCAAGAGCACACGGAACGGCTTTCCCTCGACTCTTCCGAGGAACCGTGCAGATAGAGGGGTGTCTTATATTGGAGTAATCCAGCAAGACAAGGGAAATGAATGAACTGATGTTCTCTGTGGGCATGTTGATTTCCTGTGTGTGGAGAAGGGGATGGGAAACATTCACATATGAGATTCTTGTGTCAGCAGTCTGAAGTCGGGGAAAGTGTACCCTGTGCTCTTGTACATGTTTCTCCCGGCCGAGAATCTGACTTCATGTAGGTAACACATCCCGTAGAAAGCAGCTCGGATCTGTTTAGAACCCGGAATGTTCTCCTCTGACGGGTCAAGGAGTAGAACGGGCTGGAAGTCATTGGCCAATGCACTTTCCCAGTGTCACAGAGCCTAACTAGACCTCTCCAGGGCAGGTGGGGGAGCCACATTCTGGAGGTGCATGCTTCTCAAGCGCTTGCCGGTCCCATGCAAATCAGGAGCATGGCACATGGAGAAGGGACTCAGACATCCACCCATGCTGTTTTCATGATACAAAATTGCCCCAGGGAGTGCTGTTTGCATCATTTGGGGCTGCCTGCATATGGATGAGGTACGTCTTCCGTTTAGGGATGGGCACAAACCGAACGACGAAGCAGAATTCATTACGAATTTTGCCTTGTTTGTGGCTCATGAATGGGAGTTCATAACTTCCACTAACTTTTAAGGCAGGTTGCGACAGTTCCTGGATAGAGCAGAAAGCAGAGGCTTAAAGAGACTCCGATTCCCTTTAAACTCATGCTTTCTATTCCCACGCAGAAACTACACCATTGCTCAGCTCTTTCGGACTGTCACCTGCAGTCCCTTTAAACTTTAAAGAGACTGAACAAGACAGTTCGAAAAAAAAGCCGAGCAGCAAGGCTCACTTAGCTGTTTTTCAGCCTTTCTGCAAACCCTGTTTAAATAGACTGGAGTCCCTTTCAACAGGGTTTTAGGACCCACAAATTGGCATGGTTTGCAAATGAAACATCCCGGTTCGGTTGAAGACACGAATCACATTTGTCCGCCATTCGTGCCCATCCCTAGTTACATGTTCACAACGGGGCAAATAGCACCCCTCTGAGACCATTTTAGGCCAGCCACAGGGCTCAGGGAGAAAGGTCTGATGGCTGAACCAGCCATCATGGTGTTCTCATGGCTGCCACATGGTCAAAGTCATTAGAACATACCACGAGAACCTGATCACAAAGGCCAGGGCAGTGCGGTAGGCTGAGGCACTCTTGTCTTATGGAATACCAAAATGGTTGCATCCCATACCATCTCCCATGGGTGTTTTCACACTTAAAGGGTGTCTGAGCAGGGGGTGGGAAGAATACTCATGGAATCTTTAAATGAGTTTAAAATGGCAGTGGTACCTTTGTATCTAATTTGGTTGTGAGTTCCCCTGTTCTAAGCCCAGGAAACACGGAACTCCAGGCCTCTCTCCCCAACCCGGGGCATCCCTGGGGAAAACATGTCAAGCAGCCCGTAGCCAAACAGGAAATGCAGAGCTACTGGCTGACCCCCCCCTTCCCAGTCATTATTGCTTGGTAGATTCTCTTCTCTGGCAGTCAGGTGGGAAGGAAGATCAGCCACACAAGAGCATTTCCCATCCCTTGGGATTTCCATTGTTCCAAAGAACCCGAAGACATGATGCTGAGCTGCTTGGCCCATAATGATAACTTTTATCTAAGTTTGTCAGCCTCCAAGGGGGCCAGAAGTTCTCCTGGGTTCACAGCCGATCTCCAAATCTCAGGAATCACTTCCCCTGGGAAGACAGCCACCTCGGGTTGGGAGGGGAGCTCTGTGGCCCCACATCGCTCCTGACCGGCATTCTGTTCCAAACTCTGCCCCCTAAATCTCCAGGAATTCTGCTATTCAGAGCTGGTGACCCTAGGGGAACCTCCAAGCAAAGAGAGAATATTTGTGGGGAACGATACCGTAACAGCAGTTACCAGAGGTGCCACTGGGATATTAATAAGAAAATGGGTCTACCGTTTGGGCTTCCCTCTCCATATGAAGTGGTGATCCTTAAGAAGTTGGAAAAGCACTAATCTTATCTGTGCATCATGCTCAAACACCCAGGACACAGAGAGAGAGAGAGAGACGTCCGCAGTAGCTACTCCATTTCTAGCTGATGGGTTTCCTCCGGAGGCTTAGCAGAGCCAATTTTTGTGGAAAAGATCATTTTTGTCTGGGCGAGTGGTCATCGGATGGGGCTGATGGAGTGAGGAAAGGAAGGGATTGTAATTGTTTGTGTTTGATGTAATCCCATTGATATTGCCCTGAGCCTTCTCCCCCTCCCCACAAAAAAGTTAAATGTGTGGAAGGGAGATGATATATTTCTTGGGAGAAACCCTGGCTGAGCACTCAGACGCATTGTTTCCGCCTGCTCGCCCACATGATGCTTGCAAGAGGCACATGAAATGCACACACTTGATGTGTGGTGCTGCCTTATACTGCATCGGCCCATTGGTCCATCTAGTCTATTTTGTGGTAGCTCATCCAAGTTGAAATCAGAGGTGTTTTCTGTCCCTGATGGTCTCTCAACTGGAGATGCTATAGACCAGGGGTAGCCAAACTGTGGCTCTCCAGATGTCCATGGACTACAATTCCCATGAGCCCAAGGGGCTCATGGGAATTGTAGTCCATGGACATCTGGAGAGCCACAGTTTGGCCACCCCTGCCATAGACAGAAACTGGGATTTCCGGGATGTAATGCATGTGTGCCCTCCCACTAAGCCACAGTCCCTCTCGTGAGCCCAGAACAAAATGGTTAAAGGTAAAGGTAAAGGTATCCCCTGTGCAAACACCGAGTCATGTCTGACCCTTGGGGTGACGCCCTCTAGCGTTTTCTTGGCAGACTCAATACGGGGTGGTTTGCCATTCCCTTCCCCAGTCATCACCGTTAACCACAAAATGGTTAAGCCTCCCTTAAAAACAGGGTAATGTTGATTCTTGGACTTCAGGCAGCCAAGCTCCCACTGCATTTGGAGTCTGTTCTCTCTCTTCCTGCGATCCATTCTGGGAGAACGTGGTGAGGAAGGCACAGGCCAGATGATTTCCGGGTTACCTCCAAGGACCTCTGAACGTGTGTCATGTCTTACCTCCATCTCAGGACCCCTTACTAAGCATGCTAGATCCCCGGGACGAGCTGGAGAAGGAAGACGGGAAGGTGGAGGCGGAGGCCGTGTACGAGACCAACTGCCATTGGGAAGGGTGCTCCAAAGAGTTCGACACCCAGGAGCAGCTGGTGCATGTGAGTCGATGGGGCACCCGCCTGCGGGACTCTCCGGTCGGCTGGATGGGTTGTCTCGCTCACCTCTTTGCTTTGAGAAAGGACCAGCTTCACCCAACAATCCCCAGGGCAATTCCTGCTGAGCCTTGAAATAAACCAGGATAAGAACCAAAAGCCTATAATGGATTATAAAGGTTGCTGCATGTCTTCATGAGACAATGAGGTAGCGGCAGTCCTCCAGGCAAAACTCACGCCAAGGTGTCCTCTTTTCAGTCTGCCGCAGGAAACCTGGCTGCTGGTGCAGAGACTTGGTCTTGCATGGCCAGGAATTGAGCATCTTGTCTCCAGGGCCAATAAAAAGTTGTCTGTCTGCCTGCCCCATACATCAGGCATGGCTCACGCTCTTCTGCTGCCTCCAAAGGGGCCACCACCCATGAGGCCCTGGCATGATGCAGAACACGGGATCGCTACCGTTGTTCAGGTTCCACTGGGTGCAGCACCTCTGGACCATGCCCAGGTCCCAAGACACCCCTCTCCTCTCTGCCCTTGCCGGGGGGCTGTGAAGTGCAGCTGCCGGGATGGGGGAATTTCCCTGCTCCTTAACCCCACACTGCTGCCTCTCAGATCCGAGACAGACTAGAGAGGAAGCCTTTGCGTTTTTGTACGCCTCTGTCTCTAGCTTGCTCCCAGCCTTTCTTGTCCTTTCCTCCCTGGTTGTAATCAGAGAGGGATCTGGCACGGTGAGCGATTTAGCCAGTGAATTTCGTGGCCGAATAGACAAACTTAGGCTGCTTTGATGCAAGCCAAATGTCCTGACTTAGGCACCACTTCTTAGGTTACTGAGATGCAATTGGATCAGTTAAAAGCCACAGGAACGTATGAAGCCGCCTTCTACTGAATCAGACCCTCGGCCCATCAACATTAGTATTGCCTACTCAGACAGGCAGCATCTGTCCTAGGTCTCAGGCAGAGGTCTTTCACATCGCCTATGGCCTAGCCCTTTAATTGGAGGGATAGAACCTGGGACCTTCTGCCTGCCAGGCAGATGCTCTACCACTGAGCCACAGCCTGAATGGTGGCCTCAATTCAGTTGATTTAACCCCGTTGCTTCCGGTCCTGTGATCAGGCTGTGCTAGGGGAATATCAGGGAAGGCATCCCCCGAATGAGTGGCCGGCTTCCACCGACCCCCAACCTTGTCTTCCTTCTCTCCCGAACCTCTGCAGCACATCAACAACGAGCACATCCACGGGGAGAAGAAGGAGTTTGTGTGCCACTGGCATGACTGCTCGCGAGAGCAGCGGCCCTTTAAAGCTCAGTACATGCTCGTCGTCCACATGAGGCGCCACACAGGAGAGAAGCCCCACAAGTGCACAGTAAGTGGGAAGGCGGGACCCCAAAACAGCTAGCTAGTTTCCAGCTGGAGTCTCAGGGAGGTAGGCAGGTTGGCGTAAAGAAAAGAGAAGGAAGCTCCGCATTGGGGTTGGAAGAGAGACGGAAGCCCTCCGAGGGTCTCCCCCTCTGCCCCACCGACCGCCACCCCCTGTCGCCTTGCAGTTCGAAGGGTGCAACAAGGCCTACTCACGGCTGGAGAACCTCAAGACCCACCTGCGATCCCACACGGGCGAGAAGCCCTACGTCTGCGAGCACGAGGGCTGCAACAAGGCCTTCTCCAACGCCTCCGACCGGGCCAAGCACCAGAACCGGACACATTCCAATGAGGTATGGCGTATACCCCAGTTGACCAGGGATGATAGACCTTTCCCCAGATAGCAGACACTGGTAAATAACTGTCCCTGTTGAAAGAAGTCTTCGGCTTTCAATCCCCTTCCCTGGGTCATTAGAAATCGACTATCTGAGCAGGAAAGAGTCCATGTGTCTTGATAGTTTGGCGCATGCAGAGACACAGAACTGCAGTGCCCTATATCCATCTTGTCCCCACCCTTTAACGCCTCTCCAAATAATGAATGTAGCTTGAGCTACAACTAAGTTTAACCAGATCCATATGGAGATTAAGCAGTCTTCCCTGTTGCAAGAAAAACATTGGGGCCTGTTTCCTACAGGTATTCTGTATTTATTTATTGTACGGCATGTGTGTAGGGTAGCCAGGGGATCTCAGGATTAACTGGCAGGCAGGGAAGACACAATCAGAGGTGGTTTGCCGTTGCATGCACCCTGGTGTTCGCTGGAGGAATTACTACCCAAATCCTTGGAGGTCTCCCTCCCAAAATACTAGCCCTGCTTAGATTCCAAGATCTGATGTGGTCAGCTTATCCAGGTCAGGGCTTTCCTAAAGGTGTGCAGTACAGACTGTAGCGGATTACTTGAATCAAGTGTATGGCAGGTGGAGAGGCACGTTTAGAAAGGAGAAAGCTAACTTACTACAGGGGTGGCCAAACTGTGTCTCTCCAGATGTCCATGGACTGCAATTCCCATGAGCCCCTGGGGCTCATGGGAATTGTGGTCCATGGACATCTGGAGAGCCACGGTTTGGCCACAGCTGCCTTACTAGAGAAGCTGAGTGCTGTTAATACACAAGAATGGAGCCAAGCCCGTTGACCTGCAGGCATGAGCCTGTCCACATCCAAGTTGTGCAATTCTGGGATTGCTTTCCTGGGAGTAGACCTCAATGAATAGACCGGAGTCAGGTCCTGAGTAGACCCGCTGACGATTGCTCTAGCGTCGTGCCATCTGAAGCAGAGTCCTGCCCTTCTACGTCTGTTGAAGTCAGGAGGGTGCAACTCTTCTGAGAATCGCACCATTACTGAGAGCTGAACTGGGTGTTACGGTTGCCATGGGTTTAACCCGTACGATTTAACATGGGAACTGGACCATTTAAGAAAACCCTCATGGTTGTTTTGGTTCCTGAAAAGGCACGGAGGGAAGATGATTGCTCGGTTCCCCCACTGATCAGTATCGGCCCCTTGTGGCATTATTTTAATGGCCAGACTCCGCTGTAAAAGGGTATTGGTCAGTATGAATCAAACCCATGGCCACTGTAATGGGTAGTTTGGTACAGCACCACGTCTCGTGGTATGTCACCACCCAATGCATCATGCCAAGGCAGAGGGGCCACGAAGGTTAATGCCTTCTCTGGAGCTCATCCAAAGGTTCTGACCAGCTCATTGGTGCTCCGGCAGAAACCCTACGTCTGTAAGATCCCCGGCTGCACCAAGCGCTACACGGACCCCAGCTCTTTACGCAAGCACGTCAAGACGGTGCACGGGCCGGACGCTCACGTCACCAAGAAGCACCGTGGCGATACGGTGCCCAGCAGCCGGATGCTGGCCCTCCACGGGGACATGAAGCAAGAGAGGGACAGCGAGGGCAGGAAGGAAGAGGGCAAGCTCATGGTGCCAGACTCAAACTTGGTAAGTCCTGCGGGTTGACGGAGATCGAGGCGACTGAATTCAACCCGCCACGAGCCGCAAGGGAGTGGCGGGCAATAAATCAAATGATGATGATGATAATAATAATAATAATAATAATAATAATAAAATAATAATAAGGGAGGTTGGTGGGTGGGGCACATCGCTTAGAACAGCCTGCCTGTTCTTGTCCCCCAGTATCAAGCCAAAATATGGGTACATGGGACTATTGTCTGTTGATTGGCCAAAATGTTTCCCCCAGTGTTCTTTCACAACAGAGAACAGTATTTTTGTGGGGGGGAATTTGGTCTGTTTTAAGAGATTGAGGCTTGGATCCTCTGCCTTGGCTCCGCAAGTCCTCTGATGGGCCATGGGTTGTTTTCATGCAGCACTTTGGTCTAGCGCAAGTGGAAGCGTCCAGTGCCAAAGGAAATGGGCTCTGGGGCAGAGGGCAGGTGCCACAGGACCCCAGGGAGAAACCCACACAGCACAAGGTCTAGGCTCCAAACCTATATGTTTTCACCCGGTGGTCCCCAACCCCTGGTCCGGGGACCGGGACCGGTCCATGGATCAGTCGGTACCGGTCCGTGGCTCTTCCTTGTCCTCCTCCCCAGCTGCTGCCTCGGGGGCTGCCCTGCCACTCTGCCGCTGGCTCACCTTTGGTGCTCTCCAGTGGCTGCCATGGCTTGGGCTTCCCCTCGGCGTGGCACTGCACAGCTGCTGCTGGCAGCGCCCCCCAGCGGGCGGCAGGAAGACAGGGGCGCTGGCGGGAAAGCAAGCAAAGCAGGGGCTCAGGTGGCGGCGACATCCCTCATCAAAAGACTACCCCACCGGGGGACCACTGTTTTCACCAACTTCAGCCTTCATTTCAAACCAGGACCATTTCTGCATTAGGAGACATACCTTGTTTAAGCCTCACTTTGGATTGCCTTTGGATGCTGCGAGTCGACTCCAGCCTTTCCGCATTTGGACTTACCTCTCCTTATTTCCCCGGCTGAAATTTTCTGTATGCTTTCGACACTCAGCCCAGTGGAGGCAGCCTCCCATCATGCTTTGCTCCCTTCGTTCCCCTTTCCAAAACAATGTGATTTTTGCAAAAGGGTTCCTGCCTGCAGCTTAGTTTTCATTGGGCCCCTTAATCCCACCATTCAATGCCATTGATCACCTCCCCCTCTTCCCCCCAAAGTGTCCTCAATGTAATTTAAAAACAAAACAAAACTGAGTTATAACATTATATCCCTGCTGTGCAAGACTGCTTCCCCCCAAAAAACAGAAACAGTGTTGTAACGCTATTACCCCTCTTCTTTTTTGAAGGCAGGTTTTTTTGGAATGGAGGGAGGCGGGAAGTTAAGGGTGAGGGAGAATGGCAACAAGGGCCCATTCTGCACACATTAGATAATGCACTTTCAATGTGCTTTGGTAGTTGGATTGTCCTGTGTGGAACAGGCAAATCTACTTCTAAAGTGCATTGAAATTGCATTATCTGTTGTGTGCCAAAACAACTCAAAATGGGGAAAACCCAATTGCCTGCATTTCCACATTGGGCAGCCCTGAATTAGACTCTGTTAGACCCCAATGTTCTGGGGATTCCTTTACTGCAGGGCAAGTGAGGGGGCAATTTGGGTCTGCACCTGAAGATGCTGATTTTGGTGAAGAAATGGACAAAGCAGTCAACCTGTTAAAAATACAAATCTGAACCGTATCACTAGTGCTGAAACTCTACAGGCCTCTTTGAAAAGAGAAACCCGCTACCGCTGGAGCTTTCCTTTAAAATGTGATTTAATTTTTTTCAAAAATACGATTTAAATCAAAACAGTTCAGTTTTTTTAAACTTAGCCTGTTGCTCAATAATAAGTGGGGGAGGGGCAAGGAGTTTCACTGCTTTTCAAGGCAAAAGCTAAATTGGGGGGGCACATCACAGATTGTTAAAGTAACAGGCCAATTTACCCAAAGTTTATGTGATGCTCTAGTGGTGCATCATCCCTGTGTCTCCAGAAATCTCCCTAGCTGGAGCTGGCAACCCTGTTGACTGCAGCAAACTGTATTCCTGGGCAGGTTGGTAGATGTGGAAAGAGTTCCCCGATGTGGCCAAGACATAATTGGTTGCATTTCTCCCTAAAATTTATCCTCACCCGTTGCAACTGGCCCCTTCTGTTAGCCCAGGGTTTCTCAACCAGAGTTTCATGAAACCCTGGGGTTACTTGGTAGCCCTGGGTTTCCTGAATGGGTGGGACTCGATTATTTTTATATATATTTTTTAAAATTGTTAAACTCTTATTGGGTAATATGACCAAATATGGTCATGTTGACTTGCCCCTCCCAATGGCCAGTGATGAGGGGTTGGGGAGGGGCCCCGGGTGGGCACGTCCACAACGATGCTTCCCAACCAGATTCCGCACGATTGCACCACCTCTGTCGTTTCTCAAAAGCCTCAAGATTGTTTCAGGGGTTTCTTAAGGGTAAAAAAGTAGAGAAAGGCTGAGTTGGCTGGCTAAAAGTTTCGTTGGTTAACCTACCTTTGGGTGCCTCTCCCCCGGTGCAGCTTAAGCAATAAGAGGGAATCAATGGGAGGACCCCACTGTAAGTCTCCAGCCACAATCCCTGTAACCACGCCTGTGTGTGTGCTCTGCCCCCCACCCACCCACCCACCCAGAAACCGCAGCCCAGCCCCGGAGGCCAGTCGTCCTGCAGCAGTGAACGCTCTCCCTTGGGCAGCGCCAACAACAACGACAGCGGTGTGGAGATGAACGCCAACGCAGGCGGCAGCCTGGAGGACTTGTCAGCGCTGGAGGAGCCCTCGGAGCCCATGGGGACCTCGGGGCTGTCGGCCTTGCGCAAGCTGGAGAACCTGCGCATCGACAAGCTGAAGCAGATGCGCAAGCCCTTGCTGGGGAAGGGAGTCAAGCTGCCTTCCATCTCCGGAGCAGGTAGGGGGGGCGAGGCCGGGCGGAAGCGCAAAAGCCAGACAGCAGGAATGTAGCAATCCGCTTGTCCATGTTTCTGCCTGGATTCTGAGTCCAGGTGTAGGGGAGTGGTTATAGGACTGGGCCAGGATGTGGGAGATTCAGGTCTGAATCCCCCGGATTGCCATAGAAGCCCACCTCCCCCCACCCCCACCCTGGGGTGTCCTTGGTACAAGAGGATATTGACTCATTGCCCAAGGAAGGGGTCCCTTCTAAGGGATCACATCGCCCTCCTCAGACTGACACCCTACAACAGGGCTAGTCAAACTGCGGCTCTCCAGATGTCCATGGACTACAATTCCCACGAGCCCCTGCCAGCGAATGCTGGCAGGGGCTCCTGGGAATTGTAGTCCATGGACATCTGGAGGGCCGCAGTTTGACTACCCCTGCCCTACCACCACAGGACTCTCACTCTGCACAACAGCAGAAGGGCTGTCAAACACAGGAGTGCATCTGTTCCGTCAACTTCCTGAGGATCTCTTCCCCAAACGTCCCTCTCTGCCTCCGCTTCCCCAGGTCGCCAGCCGTAGTCTTCAGGGAATGAACCTGCTTTCTGAAAGCCACGAGTTCCGTGCAGGGAGCACATGCTCATGATTTCCACCCAGTAGCTAATCATACATGTGGCACCCTCTGCAGAAAACTAGAGAGCCTCAACTCCTCTGCAGGCTTCCTTCCTTTAAAACTAGTTATAACTAGTTAGTGATGTAGAGGTCTCCTGAGTGATGCAGGGCCACCAGGCAGGATCTCTGAGATAAGAGCCACGAGCCATGAACCCTTTGACACTTGCACTTCAGCTCTTCCTAGGAGGAGCCTTACCATTCACAGTATCATAGTACCCACCTCCCAGCACCAATAACACAGGGTGCTACAACCAGCCCCAGGCAAAGAGACCTTGCTCAATGAAGCATAGAATCATAGAATCATAGAGTTGGAAGGGGCCATACAGGCCATCTAGTCCAACCCCCTGCTCAACGCAGGATCAGCCCAAAGCATCCTAAAGCATCCAAGAAAAGTGTGTATCCAACCTTTGCTTGAAGACTGCCAGTGGGTAACAGGCCAGACAAAATCCCAGGTAAAAACACTCCTCACCAGAAGGCTACAAGCACCCACTCACTCCAGACTGGGTCAACTCCCCCCCTCCTTGGAAAAGTGTTGCCTCAGCCTGTTAGTCAATTTCATTCTGCTTCTTCACAGGCCCCCGAGAGATTTCGGGCCTCTGTGGGCCACCCTCCGCCGTCTCGCATCGACGCATCATGGAGCTGTCCTCCGGTGACCTGCCCTCCTTGCCTGTGCCGGGGGAACGCCGCAGCAGCACCACCAGCACTGTCAGTTCGGCCTACACCGTCAGCCGCCGTTCCTCCATGGTGTCTCCATACCTGCCAGGAGGGGGCGCCCCGAACGGGCTAGGCCCCCCTGACGGATATGACCCTGCCTCCCCGGACGCCTCCAGGCGCTCCAGCGACGCCAGCCACTGCGGGGGGCTTCCAGGGCTGGGGAACCTAACGCCAGCCCAGCAGTACCGTCTCAAGGCCAAGTACGCAGCCGCAACAGGCGGGCCGCCTCCGACCCCTCTGCCCAACATGGAAAGGGCTTGTCAGGCCGGCTTCGTTGGGGATTACTCGGGCTCCGGCCCCCCTCCTTTCATGAGGAGGCACAGTGCCAACGAGTACCCCAGCTACAGCACGGGCATCCTCCACCCCAACCTGGCGCCGAATCACAGCACCCGCCGGGCCAGCGATCCCGCTCAGACCGTGGGGGAGGGGCACCCCATTCCCAGAGTGCAGCGGTTCAAAAGCCTCACCAACGTGGGCCCTGCCGGCATGGGCAGGGGAGGCGGGCCGGCTATCGGGGGCCCGGAGGCCAACCTGCCGCGCCACCTCTTCTCGTCGCGGCCCCCGAGCATCAGCGAAAACGTCTTCCTGGAGAGCGCGGCCATGGAGGGCAGCGGCCTGTCCGGAGAGCCGGACCTGCTGGAGATCGAGCCCTACCTCGCCTACCCGGAACAAAACTACCCGTGCCAAGCCGTGAGCATGGAGCTCCCGGGCGACGTGGCCCACAGGGGCACCCCCAGGGCCATGGCCGACTTGCAGATCAGCCCCGGCGGCCACGGGCAGCTAGAGGGGAGCTTCGAGCCGCCGGACTACGCCCGCCCTCCCTGCCAGATGAACCCAGTCTTCCACGCAGCCCGGCAGTGGGAGAACAACAGTGCGGGGATGAATCCGCCGCCTCCCCCGG
Source organism: Paroedura picta (assembly GCF_049243985.1). Taxonomy (NCBI): domain Eukaryota; kingdom Metazoa; phylum Chordata; class Lepidosauria; order Squamata; family Gekkonidae; genus Paroedura; species Paroedura picta. The sequence goes on along the minus strand of NC_135371.1, from coordinate 163,493,629 downwards.
GCATGGGGCAGTGCCACTCTACCCAGTACCCGGTCCCCGACGCCAAGCACCTGGGCACGGAGCCTGGCGGCGCAGGCCAGCAGGGGACGTTCCAGTTTGGCCAGGCGCACATCAAGGCCGAGCAGCAGTTCCAGGCGGCCGCACCGGCCCTCGCCTCGTGCCAAGGGATGAAGCAGCTGCCGTACGGCCAGGCGCCCGCCATGTGCGGAGGCGGTGAGTACGTGCCAGAGGGCCAGCAGGGTCCTTGCTTTGCCCAGATGCAAGCCCCCGGCCGGAAATCCCAGACCCCGATGCTGCAAGTGAAGGAGATGATGGTGCGGAGCTACGTACAGTCCCAGCAGGCGCTGATGTGGGGCGAGGCGCAGCCAGGCGGCGATGTCCTCATGGGCACGGATGGCATGGAGGGCGGGCAGTGCCAGCAGCACCAGCTGCACGCCATCCCCAAGTACCCCAACTACCCAGCCAGGCCCCCACAAGCAATGGATAACAAAGCACTTTCCGGCCCCAACAGCCAGTGTTACAACCCGGGGATGGTCCCGCACCCGCCCGGTGGACCCAAGCCCCTGAGCCGGCAGAGCAGCCTGACCTACCAAGGGAGCCCCTCCTATGAACTCTCCAGCGACGCCAGCCCCCGCCGGGTCATGCGCCTGCCCCCTCTCCACGGCCCGGAGGAGTCATGTTATTCCAGACAGCTGCACCTGCCAATGGGCAAAGCCGCCGGGCACAAGCTGATGGGCGCCCACCACGGGCACCCTCCCCCTTCCAGCTGCGTGGCCGAGGACCCGGGCGGGCCCTATCCCCCTGGGCTGGACGCCCTGAAGTCAGACTCTTTCTCGTACCTGCCAGAGGAACAGGTGTCCAACAGCCTGGACACCCTGGACTTGGAGAACACCCACTTGGACTTCACGGCCATCTTGGATGAAGCGGACGTCATCAGCCCCAGTTCCCCACCTGGCGCCCCGGCCAACATGGCCGTGGGGGACATGAGCTCCATGCTGAACTCCCTGGCAGGGGAGAACCAGTTCCTGAACACCCTGTCCTAGTGGGGATGGCCCCGCGGCCGCAATTGCAGGGATTTCCTTCTAACTCAAACCAGACTGGTGCGAGAAGTAACCAAGGTAGCCCTTTCCGGGCTGGACTTTATAACCTATGGTTGGGAACCGGGTGGGGGGGCTGTCTCTGCGGAGAAAGAAAACCCAGCTGGTCACTTCCAGGGTAGCTCTCGGTGCCAGACTGCATCTGCCCTGCCTCTTCCTACCTCTTGAACGGGTGTCGGCCTTTGGGGAGGGGGCTGGGTAGACAGTGACGGATGAAGGATCATTGGTAGGAAAGGCAGTGGGCTCCTTCAGGCCCCCTCTCAGCTGGTAGAGCTAACTCAGGAGCTCCCCTGTTCCACTGATCACTCCACCCACCTACACAAACAGCTGCACTGAAACCAGCACCCTCTTTCCAAAGTGCCTCTTCCTCAGAATCCGCTGCCCGTCAGAGGGCCGTCCCACAGTTTGAGGGCAGCTTTGGCCCCTACGGCGCATCCAATTCCGGGGAATCTTTTGACCTGGCAGCTTGGCTTGGGCCCTTTCGACCACAGACGTGTTTTTCTCCACCCTCTGCAGGGAAGTTCTTTTTAGGCCGACGGCTGTCCCTGCCTGGACTCTGTACGCTGAGAGGCATGGGGGTTCAGCTGGCAGGGGTCTCAACTCCTGCTTGCGGAGTCTTCCTGCAAGATCCCCAGGAAGGGCAGATGGGCTCTTGGGAGTGTGGTTAGAGTTGGCCTTGTCTCTTGTGCTCCGGAGAGGCAGGGCAGGCTGGTAGGACTAGAAATCTGTCCATCAAAACACAGCAAAAAAAAAAAAGCCCCTTGGCTCATCCCCACCTTTAGCATCCCACCCTAGAGAAATCAGTCGGTAAGATTCACATACAGGTCCCAGGTGTCTGCGTCAGACTTGGGCTCTTTTCATTGTTCCCCCTTCTAGTTACAGCCATTGAGCACGAAAGATGGACGAGAAAAAGCCAGTCTCAGACCTCAGTGCCTTGTATTAGCAGATACATGCGTAAGGTTTCCCTCCATTCAACCGTCCCAAAAATACTTCTCCAACGTCCCCATGCTGCACCAGCAAGATTTTGGCATGTGGTCAAATTGCACTTAAGCACCACTTCACACTTTTTCAGGGTCCCACGAAGGCACAGTTTGAGGTGCTGGAGAAACCAAGGGGAGTCCCCAATAAGCCAAATAGCCATTAAAAAAAACACCCACCCTCACCAGACTGGTCGGAAAAGCGGTGCGGGGACCCCTTGCCACAGAATCACAGAATCAAAGAGTTGGAAAGGGCCAGACAGGCCATCTAGTCCAACCCCCTGCTCAACGCAGGATCAGCCCAAAGCATCCAGGATAAGCATCTGTCCAGCCACTGCTTAGAATAATAGAGTCATAGAGTTGGAAGGGGCCAGACAGGCCATCTAGTCCCACCCCCTGCTCAGGGCCACGATTCCAACGAGAATCAGGCACCCAACACACGGGAGTGGAAGGGAACATGCGTGTCGTGTCCAACTGCTACACACGGTCCGGAAACCAGATCCGTCCTTTGGAACCCCATAACATGGGGGAAAGGAGGGGGGCAGGGTGCAAGCCCAAATGTTCACGTGCCTTGAAGGCTCCTGATGTTGCAGGAAGCCAGGAGGACCCCCCACCTGTGTCCCCCCACTGGGCCATGTCACAGAATTCTCCTCCTCCTGCACGCCCCAGCCACACACCCGCTATAATGGTCAGGGCTCCTGGCATGCCAGAAAGCCAATGGGAGGGTGGATGAAGGTGCTGTGGAGGAAGTGGATGGACGGCCTCCAGGTCGCGCGTTCCAGCCCTCCGTGACGGCTCTTCCTCCCTGGAGGACCAGGCTGCCCAGGAGCCGAAGCAAAGACAGACGGGTGCTTCTCTCGGGCTCTTGATGGCACTTTGGTGGGAGAAGCTGTGTGGGCTAACTGCACAGCAATACGTATAAGTATGTATGTATGTATATATATTTTTAAGATAGCTCTTCCGGGTCTTGGGCTTCCCCGCAGCACTTTACCTAAGACCTGCTTAAGTGAAGACCCTGGGAAAGAATCTGGGACCCCTGCGCATGCAAAGCATGTGCTCGGAGTCCAGCCCCTCCACCCTTCTCAGGACACAGCACTGAAACAACTCAGGGACCAGCTTTTGCCAGGTCCAAAACCAAATCACAAGATCCTATGCGGAGCATAGAAGAGGGCGGCGCCGGGAGGTGAGTTTTCCAAACAGATCTGGCCTGTCAGAGCTCTCCAGTTGGAGCTTAGCGGTCTCCTGTCCACCCAAGCTGTCGGGGATGACAAAAATAAAAACACACCCCAACCAGAAGCAGCCACACCTGCACCATCCCGCTCTTGGCTCTCTTTAAAGCCACAGCCGATGTCTGTGTAACATTTAAATGCCTTACATTTGGGGGTCTTCGGCTTGGCGTCTACCTCACATCAACAGAAGGAGCAGCGTTCCCGTTCCTTCCAGCCTGCCTTCTGTGCATCCTGAAATTCTATCCGGGGGCAGGGGGCTGAATCCCTAGGAACACCATGGGGGTAGGGTTGCCAGCTCTGGGTTGGCGATTTGGGATCTACCTGGCAACTTTGGGGCAGGTGGAGCCTGAGGGCGCCAGGGTTTGGAGAGGAGAGGGGCCAAAGCAGGGTACAGTGCCTTTGTCAGTGGCCATTTTCTCTAGGGGAACTGATCTCCGTCACCTGGAAATCAATTGTGGCAGTGGGATAATTCCAGCCACCCCCTTGAAGCTAGGCAACCCTAAGTGGGGGGAAATCAACTTCCAGAAGCTGGAAAAAAGTATAGGACCCAAACTTGTATTGACCCCCATTTGTCAAAAGAGACTCCAAGGTCATTCTTTGAACAGACCTCCGCCTCCAAACCCTCCCTGTACTGATCGTGTGTGAACAGGGGGCCCGAGAGACAGGGAGACTCCCCCTTCCCTTCCGGGGTGCTTCCTTTGACACCCTTCCTCCAAGCCTTCTAGCAAAAGGGCAGGCCTCTCTCTTTCAAAGAAAAACTTCAATTCAATCTGAGAAACCAAAGAATGTCTCCCACTCCCTGCCGCCGCCTTCTTTTGCATCGTTTGTTCTTTTTATATATTTTAGTCTGAAAGCCAAACGGATTCCTGGCCCCACCAAATGACTTTTTTCCACCTATGGGAAGAAGGTACTAAATCAAAAGGGAGTGTGGGGGGGAGACGAACACTACATTTTTCTAGGCATATCATGGCGGCGTGTATTTTGACGGTCTGTATATAGTATATATGTGCGCGAGTATTTTTTACCTGTAAATCTTTTTCCCCCCATTTCTTTTCTCCCTCTCTGTCATTTTTTTAGGGACAAAAATACCAATATAAAATAATTAAAAAGTATTTCCTCAAGAAAAAAGGTGTGCTTCAACTGTCACTTTAATATCGATTACGAGAAAGTTGTATCATGAAGGTTCGGTACCTGGAGGCCCTCTGGTCCATCCCTGTAGCTTCCCCTCCTACCCCCAAAAAGTACCCATTCTTATGTTGCAATTCAATGCCCGGGGGGGGGGGGGCGGGGAGACTCATTCCCATTGCTTTAATATGAAGTCCTTTAGGAGACGATCAGATGTTGTCCCCAAAGACTTCACTTCCTGGTTCAAAACCTACTTGAGTCTGGGGATCTGCACAAAGCTTCCCAAATCTTGGCCTATCAACGTCAGCATTGTCTACTCAGACCGGCAGTAGCTCTGCAGGGTTTCAGGTAGAGGCTTTTCATATCCACGACTGCCAGGTCCTTTTAACTGGAGATGCCAGGGATTGAAACTGGGACCTTCTGTGTGTCAGGCAGAGGCTTTTCAGCTGAGCCATAGCCCCTCGCCCCATCCAGGGATGTGTAATTGAACTGCAAAAAGTCATTCATGGGGGAGGGAGTCTATGGACACGGTTAGCAGGCCTAAGGAAAAGGACCTTTTCTCCAGGCATTTCCTTGTTTCCAGGGATGGCAGCCAGCATCCTTGAGGCCCCAAATTGCCACCTCTGAAGCTAGTCAGTTAAGCATTAGGAAGAACAGTCGAAAAAGTCCCTCAGTGGAACAGGCTTCCTTGGCAGACAGTGGGCCCTCCTCCTTAGAGGGTTTTAACAAGCAAGGCTGACTCTGGGGATTTCAGCAGAGCGTGAGGAAGAGGGCAGGAAGGGATGAGCTCTTGTCCTTTCTCACATGCCCTAGGTCAGGGGTCGTCAACCTGTGGTCCTCCAGATGTCCATGGACTACAATTCCCATGAGCCCCTGCCAGCAAACACTGACAAGGGGGCTCATGGGAATTGTAGTCCATGGACATCTGGAGAACCACAGGTTGACTACCCCTGCCTTAGGTAATGCAGGATTGTCACCTTGGGGTCAGGAAAGAATATTCCTCCAGGCCAGAATGGCCCAGGGATCCTGGAGGCTCTTCTATCTTCCCCTGGGCACAGACCCGAGGTCACGGAGAGAGGCTGCTGAGAATACCTTGCACTAAGCAAGAGGCTGGACTAGATGACCCTCAAGGCCCCTCCCAGCTCTGTGTTTCTAAGTCTTCATTGGCTTCACCGCTCTTCCTTTGGTTTCTTCTTAGGATTCTCCAACTGGGGCACTGGGACCCAAAAGTGGGTTAGGAGGCCAGGGGCTGGGGGGAAGATGAACAGGGAAAGCTGGAGACTCCGGAGGGGAGGGGAGCTCTCTGGCACGGCTGGGTTTGCCCTCTGCAGAATGCACAAAATGCCCATAAGTACTGCTGCTCACTTGATAATGCCACAGATTTATTAATACCAAACATGAAAACTGTTTGCCGTTCGTTGATGTGAAGAGCCTCGTGTTTTTTGCTGGCGAGGGAGTTGCACAGGTTAGGGTGAGAGCTCCTGTTTCAAGCAGTTTGGGCAGCACTGGACTAAGCTGCCTGTCTGTGTTGGGTCAGGGGGAGGGCTCCAGCCACTGCGGGGAAGCAAAGACACCCCCAGCCAACCAAGTCTGTCTGCAGACTCATCCAGCCAGCTCCCTCGGGGGGGGGGGAGGGTCTGCTGCATTAGAAGCTCTTCTTCTTCTGACTGCTACTACTGAGTAATGGGGCAGAAGGGAAACCTGAGCAACTTCCCTAACCCCCACATTTTGTTGTGTCCCAGCAGCAGAGTAGGAAGAGCACCAGAAATGAAGCTACCTGCTCGGCAGCAAAGAGAAAAATCATGTAAAATAAAAGCTGAAGGGGAAAAAAGCACAAAGCATATCTTTTCTGGCCCTCTTTTCCTGGGTTTCCTAGAAGGCATACAAGCTACCAATAACTCATGAGCTAGCTGTTGGAGACCACAGAACAACCATTTATGCACTGGAGGTTTCATGTTGTGCTGCAGGCTGGAGTTTAAGTCGTGGCAGGTTGCCCCACCTCTTCCTGCACCCACATGGGGGAGCATTCGGCCTGGTGCACCTCATCCGCCCCCGATTTGTGCTCCTGTACGGGAGCTGGGGCAGTGAAGTTCCCAGTGCGCAAATGGTCAACTAGGAGCTATGGAAGGCACCAAAGCTGGAAAATGGTTATTGAGTGTAGAGCAGCCAGTTTCTGCTTAAACCTCTCCTGAAAGGCCAGGGCTCCTGAGAAAATCCTGGCACTACAGTGCTGTAAAGAAACAACGGCCTTCTAAGCCAGCGGTGGCCAAACGGTGGCTCTCCAGATGCCCATGGACTGCAATTCCCATGAGCCCCTGCCAGCATCGGGATGAGAGCAAAGTCTGCTGGACACCCTCTTTGCTCCCCATTCTTATGGAGCCCTGGCCCAGGAGGAGCGGCTTTTGGTGAGCTGCCCTAAGGAACAGCGAGCTTGCAAACATCCTGGTCACCCCTGGAGAGTAAAAACAGCCTCTAGGCAAACCAGGACAGCTCCCTGTGAATGGAGAACAAATGGGCTCCCAACTTGTTCCCAGGTGAACTATCAGTTATGAGCCTCAAGTGCCTTCGGACAGCATTATCCTGTGAGCTGGAAGCTTTGGGGAACTTCCTAACAAGGGTGGTGGGTGAACAGGGATCCAGGGGCAGGCCCCCACTTCCACAGTGCCGCTCAGCAGCAGACTCCGCCTCCGAGGGACTGGACAGGGCTTGGCCCCACCCCCTTGCACCTCCTGTCTTGCTTTAGCTACACTTGAGGGAGCTGAAACACTGCTGGGGAGTGCTGACAAAGGTATCTTGGGGAACTCTGCTTTTGACCCAGCCTATAGCTCCTGAAAGATGACTCTGTGGGTGGCCTAAAGCCACCTCCCACCTCCTGCAGGAGCCGCTGGTGCTGAGCACGGCCATTAGCAAACGCATGGAGCCCGGTGGAGTCAATGCTCATTCCATGAGGATCGTATCTGCGATCCAGAATACCTTTAGGATACCATCGTCAGTGACAGAGGCGGGTACTGGCCGGGTCATTCGGTGCCTGAGGCCGTGAAGATGCCAGGGAATTCAGTCAGGAGGAGCTCCACCACTTGGTTCTGGTACACCATGCCCTCCACCAGGCTGGCCGGGTCCCCTTCATGTCGCATCAGCGTCGGCCCAAAGACGATGCCAATGTTCTGCGTGGTCATCCGGTTGACGTCCGAGTGCTCCATCACTCTGCAGGAAGGCGGTAGGACAGAGGGGGATAGAAACGTCTCCCTTTGCCAACCTTCCCTTGACACAACTACAGCTATCTACGTATCTCACATGGCCCCCATCTGCGGATATCTAAGTCCACAGAATAGGGCCACGCTGACATTGAACAGAATTTCCATCAAACTTAGGGGACCTCCAACCCGATTTACAGAAAATGGGACACTTTTAAAGAATTACCCTGGGGGCGGGAGGGTTTTCTTTGTGTGCAGAAATGGACTTTGTCTCTGAAGCTGCTGGCATCACTGCCATCCAAGCGGCTTTCTGGGCTTGATTGCAGGCTTTCCTGTGTCCAAGAGGCTCTCTGGGTCTGGCCACAGCAGCAACAGGAGCTGGGAGGCTCCCAGATTCCATCGTTGCTATGGTCAGGCCTGGAGGCCTGGAGGCCTGGAGGCCTGGCTCAGTGAGAAGGAATCCACTCTGGGTGCAGAACAATGTCCTGACATTGTAGCTGCCATGGCTGGGAAGGGAAGGGGGAGAAAGACTGCTGGGGGGAATATTAGCAAGTAGGGGGAGTAGTGGAGGAAGAGGGCGGGATTGTCAGAGAAGGAGGGGGGAGAGAGCCAGAGAGGGCCGAGGTATGTGAGGTATGTGACGGAGGAGGACAGGAGGAGATTGATGGTAAAGGGGTGGGCGGACAAAAGAGAAAGGGGGTTAGGTTGTCAAATAAGGGGAGGGGAGAAAGGGGGGAGGAATTGAGGGGGGTAGGTTGACAGATGAGGAGGGGCAGAGAAGGGATGGGAGGAGAGGGGGGCAGTGGTCAGATGAGGGGAGGGGAGGGGAGGAAGGGGGAGAGTCAGAAGGGGAGAAGCAGAGAAGGAGGTAGGCTGACACAGATGGGAGGGAGGGAGGAGGAGGGGAGGGAGGGAGAAGGAAGCAAGGGATGCACCTTCTCTGCAAGTTCCATCCCTGATTATGCAAGCCTATTCGGCCAGGGTGGTGTAGTGGCCAGAGTGTCAGGCTGGGCACTTGGAATCCTAGCTGAGGGTCAGCCATTTACTCAGTGACCTTGGGCCAGTCAGCTACTCTCACCTCAGTAGCCTCCCAGGGTTGTTATTGTAAGGATAAAAGGGAAGCAGGGAGAACAAGGGGAGAGGAGAATGGGCTAGGAATACCTAAATACATAATTTTTAAGGGCTGGGGACCCCTGAGGATGCACTCTGCGCATGCTTAAAACCATTCCTGGATTTATCTCTGCCCATCACAATTAATAAGTTGGGTTTTATACCCCACTTTTCACTGCCTGAGGGAGTCTCAAAGCGGCTTACAATCTCCTTCCCTTTCTTGCTCTGCAACAGACACTCTGCGAGGGAGGTGGGGCTGAGAGAGCTCTGATAGAAAAGCTCTAACAGGACTGTGACTAGACCAAGGTCACCCAGCAGGCTGCACGTGGAAGAGCAGGGAACTGAACCCAGCTCACCAGATTAGAAGCCACCACTCTTAATAACTGCACCACAAAGTCTTATTTCCTTCTACCTATAGCCTTGAGCCTCTTGTGGCGCAGAGTGGTAAGGCAGCAGAAATGCAGTCTGAAAGCTTTGCCCATGAGGCTGGGAGTTCAATCCCAGCAGCCGGCTCAAGGTTGACTCAGCCTTCCATCCTTCCGAGGTCGGTAAAATGAGTACCCAGCTTGCTGGGGAGTAAACGGTAATGACTGGGGAAGGCACTGGCAAACCACCCCGTATTGAGTCTGCCATGAAAACGCTGGAGGGCGCCACCCCAAGGGTCAGACATGACTCGGTGCTTGCACAGGGGAGACCTTTACCTTTACCTTACAGCCTAGAGATCTATGTTTTGACCTTTCAGGACTGCAGAGTTGAACGGGTGTCGTGCAGGTGCCAAATGCTACCATTTTCAGTTGTTGCTGAACTCAGAACAGGCTTGCCAAGCAAACACAATAGCAAAACTATTGACTGCTGGAAACACACTCATCAGAGGGATACGGGCCAGCTGTAAGATTAGCATCAAACTTAGCATGGGCCAGCAACAGGAAGGAAAGCAGGGAGCAGGGGGGTGGTCGGATTGATCCCTTACTTGCGGAGATGTGCCAGTAAATAATGGAGGGTGTCCCGGTTGGCTTCGGGGAGGCTCTGGACCAGCCCCGCCAGCTTGGATACTTTCTCCTCGGGGTCTGACAACTCTGCATAGGGAAAAATGCAACAGGCCATTCTTCAGTTGCAGTGGGCTTCTCCCCTCAAATAAAGCACTTTAGATTGGAATACACGGGATGCAGCGATGCCCCTCGCTTAGACGGCTTTTGGAGGGGATTAGCCGAATTCATGGGGGCGGATGGGTAAGTGGAGCTTCCATGTTCAGACAGTGAATGCCAGGGGCTGTGAGGCAACAGGTGGAGGATGTCTTGGTCTCCCACGGTCTTCCAGCAACAGAAAAGAAAGGAGAACAAAAACACCAAGCCAGAAAAACAAATGAGAACCGAAGAGGTTGAGGGAAACAAAAGTATTAAAAATATATTAAATACTAGCAAGAAAGCCCATTGCAACCAGGAATGCAATGGGCACTAGGACCCAGGGGACACTGGCAGGCGCAGATCTCTCTCTCTCTCTCTCTCTCTCTCTCTCTTTCTCTCTCCCTGGCAGCAGGAGTCATAACAGGTAATCAGGGCTAGTTAGTGGTTTGGCAGGGCTCTCTGTGTTTCTCTTTCACTGGCTCCTGCAGCGTCTGAGAGCAAAGTGGCTAGCGTCCAGGGAGGGAGAGTGGGAGCTGTAGGTGCACTTGGACAGCCAGAACACTCTCCACCCCGGGGGCTGTTTCACACATATTGAGAGGATATTTTTAGTATCAAAAATGGACATCAGAAAATGGTGCAAATGGTACTGGGGAGAGAGCTTTCAAACCGGGCTGCCTTATACCGAATCAGATCACTTGTCCATCCCATCCCGTGTGGTGTCCGTGATAAAGATCTTTCCCAAGTACCTGCTATCTGAGATTCTTTAAGTTAGGCTTTCTCAACCAGGGGTTTCTTGAGGGCTCTGGAAGGGCTTTCCAAATGGGTGGGAGTGAATTAATTTTATTGGGTGATATGACTATACATGATCATACTGACCCTCCCCCCCCCTCCCAAAATTGCCAGTCATGGGCCTGGAGGGGGTGAGAAGGGAAGGGGCCTCAGGCAGGTGTATACATAACTATGTTTCCCAACTGTATCATGCAGGGCTGTGCTACTTCTGCAGTTTCAGGGGTTTCTCATTGGCAAAGAAGTTGAGAACGGCTGCTTTAACTGGAGACTCCAGAAATTATCCTGGGTCCTTCTGCATACCAAGCAGATACTCTGTAGCCCCTCTCCTATTCCGGGCCCTGTTCTGCACTTGAATTTAGTAGTGTCTGTAAAGGTGTCAAGAGGGTTTGGGGGAACTCATTCTCCTCCTACAGGGAATATGAAAGCTAAACTCTGATACTGAAGAAAAGAATCTTCAACACCACACGGCACAACTAGTTGTGACAGCGGAAAAGGAACAGGAAAGGCACTTACTGGCAACATCTATGAATTCGTCATAAAGGCTGTACGGTAGAAGAGGTTCAGGCAGCTCCCGGAAGAACAGCTTGAGGGCCCCAGTGATCACGTGCACGTCGTCCCACTGGGGGTCGGAAAGGCGCAACTTGTCCTCTGGTGGGGGGAAACAGCAGAGTCAGTGTGGGCAGAGGTTCCCGAGGGGTCAGAGCAGGCCCCCGAGCTCAGCACTCGCACTCTACAGAACAGATCGGACCCCAGATTAACACACTGGATAGTAGCTATCATCACCCTCTGGTTCCATCTTTGCTTGCTGCTCGTGGAGAATGGGATTGAACGTGCCAGGACTCATAAAAAAATTCTGTACTGCCCTCCCAGAATGGCTCAGGGGCAATTAAGAATCCACAATGGATTAAAACCAACACAATAAATAAATATCAACATTAATAGTATAAAAAGTAACAAAAACATAAGTAACCATAGAACAACATCTACATAACAGCAGCCTCCAGATTCATTACTGCCCAGAAGTCTCCAGATTAGATATCTCTCTCTGGGCGTGTTTTGTAGGGGAAGGCCATAGAGGCTGTTAAGTTCTTGGCCCCAACCAATAGCTTGGTGGAAAGACTAGTTGCTCCAATAGCGACAGATAGATGATCTGGACAGTCTCACTTGCTCTAAGGGACCAGTGTAGCTGCCAGGATCTAGCACACACCCACACACACACACACATACCAAGGGACCCAGAAGCACCCAACGTTACCTTGGCTACGCTGCTCCGGAAAAACATAGCGGCCGTCTGATGTCACTGCTCGCTCTGCAAGGCAACGCAATAGTTACAGAGAGCCATGGGGGTAAAGAGAAGACAGATGTTGCCTTTTCACACTGGACATGGTGGGTCCTTCCCGTACAGTGGAATCCGGGCTTCAGAACTTGCCTGACATGCATAAGTATCAGCCAATCAAACGCTGGTTCATTTTTTTTTTTTTAACAAAACAGCCTGGTGATTGGGCAGCATGGTCACTAGACAGTAAGTGCCTTCCACCCACACCCCGAAAGGGTTTCACCGATTAGGTGGGAATAGCCAATGATGAGCCTCTTGTGGCGCAGAGTGGTAAGGCAGCAGGCATGCAGTCTGAAAGCTCTGCCCATGAGGCTGGGAGTTCGATCCCAGCAGCCGGCTCAAGGTCGACTCAGCCTTCCATGCTTCCGAGGTCGGTAAAATGAGTACCCAGCTTGCTGGGGGGTAAACGGTCATGACTGGGGAAGGCACTGGCAAAAAAACCCGTATTGAGTCTGCCATGAAAATGCTAGAGGGCGTCACCCCAAGGGTCAGACACGACTTGGTGCTTGCACAGGGGATACCTTTACCTTTACCTTAGCCAATGATGGGCTTGTAAAAGCAGGAAAGGGGAGGAGCTGCAATAGTGAAAATCCTTGCTGGCTGAGGCTTATCATTCAGGGCAGTCCAAAAAGACAAATACACTCATTTTAACTACTGCATTGGTGGGGACAGCAGGGGTGACGGAGCAGCGGGTGCCTGTCCCAGCCCTGTTCCCAGCCCAGTGGCCACTGCGTTGTTTTTGGCATGGATGGTGAGCGTGATGTCACATTCAGTGGGAGTGCCTGAGTGTTGCCACTTCTGGTGACATGTGACTTCTGGGGGAGTGGCCAGGAGGTGTGGCCTGCTGACATCACTTCTGGCGTTTCTTTGAAGCCTAAGGAACGTTTCAGGGGTTTATCAACAGTAAAAAGGTTGGGAAAAACTGGCTTGGAGGCTCGCTACCTCCTTCGCCTTCATCTTCCTTCCCTGCTTACTCTTACCCACCCACCTGCCCCAGACGTCACGGTAAAAACACTCACCACGATCAACGATGAATCTCAGCTTCTGAATGATGGCCAGGTTCCCACTGACTCGGTAGATACCGTCCACGTCCAGACCTGGAAGGGAGGACGAGAGGAAGTCTACGGATCTTTGCTGATTGGTAGGATGCACACCGGGGTGTACTGCCAGGGCTGGGGGAAACACAGCAGCCCGAACAGGGCTTTAGGTAAAAGGTTCCTTCGGCCGTGTTCAAAGACTTGCTACGCTCAGTTACCTCTCTGTTCGACAGCCTCCACACACTGCTGAACAAAGCGTGGCACGGTGCCCCCCTTCCCGGTGGCACAGGGCTTCCAGGCGGCAGCCAAAGACCTGGTCTGAGGACACAAAGGACAAAGGCTTAGGAGGAGCTTTCTCAGCCAAGGTTTCGTGAGACCCTGAGGTTTCTTGATGGCTCTAGAAGGGGATCCCAAATGGGTGGGACCTAATTAATTTTTAATATATAACACCAAAATCTGATTAAAATCTCCGGCCCTAAGGAAATTAAACCGGCCGCAACCAGGGTCAGGGCCTTTTTGGGATCACATTTTGACTTTTCCAGGGGTTCACTCGGTGCATTCAGTCACATGGGGTTGCCCCGTCGACACACAACAGGCTCTGTGCATGAGCCCCGGGCAACGGCAGCATGCTTACGACCATCCCAGAAAATTCATCATCTGCACAGAACCTCTGCTTGTTGCTGCCAGAAGCCGAAGGTCTTGGAAACTCACCTCGGATGAGTCCCTTTTCCTGCAAACTCCGCAGGGGGGGGCGTTTAGCAATGAACCGCTTCAGCTTGCTCTTGACTCGTTTTTTGTAGACTCTGTCAGGACTCGAAGGTGCTAAGAAGAAGAAGAAGAAGAAGAAGAAGAAGAAGAAGAAGAAGAAGAAGAAGAAGAAGAAGAAGAAGAAGAAGAAGAAGAGCTGCTTATTTATACCCTCCTTGTCACTACCCGAAAGAGTCCCAACACAGCTTACAAATCCCCTCTCCCTTCCCACAACAGACACCCTGTGAGGCAGGTGGAGCGAGAACAACTAGAGAATCATAGAATCGTAGAGTTGGAAGGGACCTCCTGGGTCATCTAGTCCAACCCCCTGCACTGTGCAGGACGCTCCCATCCCAGTCGCTCATCCACTGTCACCTGCCACCCCCTTGAACCTTCACAGAATCAGCCTCTCTGACAGATCTAGCCTCTGTTTTAAAATCTCCAAAGATGAAGAACCACCACCTCCCGAGGAAGCCTGTTCCACTGAGAGTACTGTGTACTGTGACTGGCCCAGGGTCACCCAGCTGGCTGCACGTAGAGGACTGGGGAATCAAACTTGGTTCTCCACATCAGAGTCCACCACTCTTAACCCACACGCTGGCCCTCTCTTAGGGTTGCATGTTCTGGCCGCTTCAGTGAGCACCAGAGCCCAAGGTGGCCAGCACCGCGGCACAGAGGGGAGGGACAGCACCGGTAGCGACGTGCCATCCGGCACTGCTACCTTCCCCTCCGCCTCAGGCTTCGGTATTTGCCAAAGTGGCCAAAGTGTGCTGGAGCACGCAACCCTTTACCCTGTGTCCGTATATAGCTGCTGAGGCCTCACTCTTTTGGCATCCCGGTTCCTCCTCTTCATCGTAGCTGAGATCCACCAGGTCTGCGCTGCCTGCCCGGCAGAGGGGGTACAGGAGGGGCTCGTCCAGAGGATTCTCCTCGTCCTGGAGAGGAAAAGGGAGGCAGGCTGAGACTGGGAAGAGGCGTGGCCAAAAGGGGGCTCTTGGAAACACAGCTCTGACCCGGACAGCCCAGGCTGGGTCAGGTTTCAGAAGTGAAGCAGGGCCAACTTGGCTAAGATTCCAACAGGAGACCCCTGAAGAAGTTGCTAAGCAGAGGCAAGTGAGGGCAACTCCCTCTGGTTTATCTCTCACCTTGCAGTCCCTAAAGGGCCACCGTAAGTGAGCTGTGACAGGACAACACTTCCCGCTGGCAAACAGGCTCAGTTTCGTATTCCTAATATCGTATTCCATACTCGTCTTGTATTCTGACTGCACAACGTGCCTTTCTGTGGTCCAGAGTCCTTGGTTAAGATGGCACCAGCTGGCCAAATACTTGCATTCTCATTCGTCCTTCCTTGACCCATAAGCCAGACTACACTGTCTACCAAGTCCAACCGTTGGTCCAGGCTTTATTAACCAAGGTTTCATGAAACCCGGGGGTTTCTTGGCAGCCCTTGAAGGGTTTTCAAATGGGTGAGAACTAATTATTATTTTTATATATTTTTTAAATTTGTTAAACATTTATCAGGTGATATGACCATATATGGTTGTGTTGACCCTCCCCCCCCTCCCAAAATAGCCAATGAGGAACCTGGAGGGGATGGGAAGGGGAGGGGCCCTAGGTGGGTGTGTCCACAGCTCTGCTTTCCAACCAAATTCTGCACGATTGCTCCACTTCTGGGGTTTTTTGAAGCCTGAAGAATGTTCCAGGGGTTTCTCAAGGGTAAAAAGATTGAGAAAGGCTGCCATATATGGTCATGTCAAACTGCCCCCCCCCCCAAATGACCAATGATGGGCCTGGAGCGGGTGGGAAGTGGAGAGGCCCCAGGTAGGCATGTACACAGCTCTGCTTCCCAACCCTATTCTGCACAATCACGCCACTTCTGGGATTTCTCAAAGCCTAAAGCAGGGGTAGTCAAACTGCGGCCCTCCAGATGTCCATGAACTACAATTCCCAGGAGCCCCCTGCCAGCAAATGCTGGCAGGGGGCTCCTGGGAATTGTAGTTCATGGACATCTGGAAGGCCGCAGTTTGACTACCCCTGGCCTAAAGGATATTTCAGGGGTTTCTCAATGATAAAAATTTTGAGAAAGGCTGTGGTGATTTGTCAAGGTCTGTACCAGCTTCTCTGACCAGCAGCACCTCTCCAGAATCTCAGGCTGAAATTGTGTATCACCTACTGCTTGATCCTTTGAGCTGGGGATGCCAGGACCATCTCCCTACAAAGCAGATGCCCCCCCCCCAGCCACGGCCACTCCCTTTGATGAAGACACTACCTTTTACCAAGCCAGACCCTTGGTTAATCAAGCTGAGTACTATCTACTCTGACTGGCCAAAGCTCTCGGGGTCCTCAGGCAGAAATCCTCTCCACTGGAGATACTGGGGATTGAACTGACAACCATTCTGGTTCCACGTGTCACATTCAGAATACAGATATCATAACTGGGGTCGCACATAATGGTTTTTTGCCATCATGGTGACCTTGTAGGTTTTCAGGACAAGAGATATTCAGAGGTGACTTGCCATTGCCTGTCTCCGCCCCTTATGTTCCTTGGTGGTCTCCCATCCAAACTCTAACCAGGGCCAACCCTGCTTAGCTTCTGAGACATGTCGAGATCAGGCTACCCTGGGCTATCCAGGTCAGGACACATAATGCTTAGTTGAGACTTAAGGATCCGCCCACCCAGGTCAGAGTAAGACAGATTCTTGACAGCTCCCTCCCTCCAGCAGCCTCTGCTCACCAGCCTACGGATGACTCCCTTGATAGCTTGATACCAGTCTTGGCTGATAACTTCACTGTCCGATTGCAAGAGATATTCGTTGCCAGTCACCGTGCGGAACTAGAGATACAAGGGAAAAAGGAGTCGCCAAAAGCCCAACACGGAGCCACTAAAAGAGGACTTTGTGGCGGCCTGTGGAAGGAATAAATCAATCTGTGATGGGGGAAAGGTTCTTATCAGCCATCTGACTCCTGGCCCTCGCGTGCCCTAGGCTGAGGCATGCCCGGAGCATTCATGTTCTTACGTGGATGACGTTCCGCTTGCTGGACAGGTCCTTGGCCCACTCGATGCGGGCACCGCGCAGGTCCACACTGCTTTCCGGTCGGCTACTGGCTGGAGTCTGCAGGGGAGTAAGGGGGAAGAAGAATGTTTATTTTAAGCTGGCCAGATCCCATGTCAAGCTTGCTGTGCCCCAGCAGCCAGCAGGGAGGGAGAACAATGGTTCCTCTTTGGTGCCATGAGCAATCAATGCTTCCATCCCTTTCTTCCATCGACCAAATCACGCCACCCGCCTGCTCCGCTCACCCATTCGGCTGCAACTTTGGGGTCCTTGTAGAACATCAGGCTGTTCCCTGCCAGCACCAGCCATGAGGATGTCCAGCACTTTCTGGAGGGTGGTAAGAAAAGCAGGCGGAGAATTCAGGATGGCACAGAAAGCAAGGTGTGCCTGAAGGCCCACCCTGAACTGATCAAACACGAGGTGTTTGCTAAACTACATCGGGAACAATATCGGCTAGATATGAGGGGGAAAATTTCAGTCAGAGCAGTTCAGCAGTAGAACGGGCTTCCTAAGGAGGTTGTGAGCTCCCCCTTACTGGCTGTCTTCAAGCAGTGGTTAGACAGATCCTTCTCCTGGATGCTTTGGACTGATCCTGCATTGAACAGGGGCTGGGACTAAATGGCCTGTCTGGCCCCTCCCAACTCTATGATTCCATGATTTTAAGCAGCAGCTGGACAGAGACTTCTCCTGGATGCTATAGGCTGGTCCTGCATTGAGTAGGGGATAGGACTAGATGGCCTGTCTGGCCCCTTCCAACTCTATGGTTCTATGATTCTAAGCAGTGGCTGGACAGATACTTCTCCTGGACGCTTTGGGCTGATCCTGCATTGAGCAGGGGGTTAGACTAGATGGCCAGTCTGGCCCCTCCCAACTCTATGATTCCATGATTCTAAGCAGTAGCTGGACAGAGACTTCTCCTGGATGCTTCGGGCTGATCCTGCATTGAGCAGGGGGTGGGACTAGATGGCCAGTCTGGCCCCTCCCAACTCTATGATTCCATGATTCTAAGCAGTGGCTGGACAGAGACTTCTCCTGGATGCTTTGGGCTGATCCTGCGTTGAGCAGGGGGTGGGACTAGATGACCTGTCTGGCCCCTTCCAACTTTAGGATTCTAAATGCATCCATATACCCTGTTTCCTCTGCCTTGCACAACAGGCTATTGGATCCACCCTAACTCCCCCTTCCCCCAAACGTCTTCCTCTCCCCCCACCAAGCCTCCTTCTCATGCGAACAGGGCCCAGCCTCCGCTCCCCTTGATTTCTTTGCTGCCTGTCTGGCCCTCTCCTGTCCTGTGAGGGCAACTGAGAAAGGCCTCATTATCCGCCAATGCCCCCTTCCTAGGGCTTTTGTCCATTCACGGCCAGGACATTGCTTGTCAAAACCCCCTCAGCTGTGAAATGCGGTGGCAGCCAGAATCAGAGAGCCGGCCAGGTTAGTGCGGAAGGCCCGAGAACCGAAAGCATCCTGGCTTCTGTCACAGCGGCTGGTGACACAGACGCCCCTCTCCGAGCCGGGTACCTGAGTTTCCGCCCGCCTTCAGCGATCTTGGTCTTGTTCAGGTGTCCAGCTTTCTCCACCATCTGTTGCCAAGAAAAAGAAAATCCACAGGGGCTGTGAGTCAGTCCTCCGGCCTCTCTTGGCGTTCCTCGAACTCTTGCTCCACGGAGACCTTGATCACCCGCAAAAGCTTGATTGCCAAAGCTCCCTTGCAAAGCTCATTCCCAAGAGTGACTCACCCACCGGAAAGGTAGAAGGTTGGCTTTGGGGAGGGGGAGGGAGGGAAGGAGCCAGAAAACAGATGACGGGGTAGATCAGCTTTGGGGGGTTTATCTACACACACATTCCTTTTTCCAGTTTGTGTGGGCATCTCAGTTCCCAGGTTCTCAGTTCTCAGCCCCAATTTGCACGGGGACCTTGTTGTGAGACCAGAAAGGGCTTCGGCCTCTTCCGCATGCTGCATTTTGCAAATGGCCTTGGGGAGGCAGAGTACCCTGCAAACTGATGGCCTACAAGCAGGATAATTCCCCTATTGGGGTGAATACCAGCCTCCTGGGACCATTTCAGGTCAGGATAAGCCCCTTCTGTGGCCCTGACATGAATCAGGTCTATGTGCGTTTCTGGCATAGAACTGGGAACATACATCTGATGGCACAGACCTGGAGAGGGACTGCGGGAAACGTGGCACGTAAACCAGACACAGTGTGACATGGGTTAGATCCCCCAACTTGATTTATAGTCAGTCGTCCATGATGCCGGGGAACAATATAACCAACAACCACTCCGCTCCTTGTGGGGATTTCACAGCCACAAGTCCAGTTTGTCTCATAGTCAGAAGGCCCTCAAAGGGAGATGGGGAAATTGAGGAAGATGCTATACATTCAGGGGTGGCCAAAATGTGGCTCTCCATATCTCCATGAACTACAATTCCCATGAGCTCCTGCTGGCAGGGGAGTAGATCCAAGGAGAAAAGTGGTGCAGAGGGTTCTCCCTCCCTACACCAACAGTCTTCTTCTCAACTCTTCACCACACACACACACACACACACACACACACACACACACACACACACACACACACAGAGCCCCTTTGGCTTCATTAACCCTCCAGAGCCACCCCCTAACCCTAACCCTTTCCCCCATCCGCTCCCTAAGCTTGCTCTTTGTCTCCTGTCCTAATGAGCATGCTTCAGACGGAAGGGGTGGGGAGATCCCAGCCCCACCAAAGGAGGGGATTTGGGCTGGTTTGGCATCGTCAACCCAGAGTGCTTTGGGTGCTTTGCAATGCAGCAGGCTGGCACTGCAGTGGGGTAGGCGTGAGAAGGGGGCCGCTACTCACGTGCATCAGCTCCGGGAAGTTAGATGCGGAGCCGTTGGTGGCCCCCGACAAGGGGTAATCCACCACCCAGGCCGCGTAGCTGTGCTGGGAAAGGTTCCGGCGATGACTTCCCTAGGAGGTGGCCAAGAAAGATAGCGATGTACCCCAAAGCTTGGCACATCCAGCTTCTTTGTGGCTGCTGCCACCTTCCCCCTCTTCTTGTTCCAGACCTGCCCTCTGTCTTCTGTGAAAGCCATCCTTCCCTCCCTCCCTTGCCCCTTGCTGGAAGGACACCCCGACCCTGTGATCGCCCAACCCTCTGGACTTACCTTGGGCCCCCGGGTCTCCGGCAGCACCATGGACATGGCGTGGCTCAGCTTCCGCAGACCCTGACAACTGGCCGGCTCACCGTTCCCTCTGTCTTTCTCCCTGCCTGGTGCTTCATCCAGGGCAGGGTCTGCTGAGGGTGAGAGGTGGTGTCCCTCGGACCGTCCCAAGCTCTGGGAGGGAGAGAGGAAAAAACAGAATTGCGCAAATATACTAGTGGGTAAGCCGGAAAGAACAGCTTACCTTCCTCCTCTCCCCAGTTTACACAACCCCTGCAGTCTTAATCCATGGGGGGGGGGGCTCCCACACTATTCCAGTCCTTGGCTTCCACCACTCAGCCTTCTCTGACCGATATGGCTTTCCTCCGTTTCTGGGCCGCCCCCTTCACCATTTCCTGCCCTGACCCTCACTGGCACGCACCAAGCCTTCAGGCTCTGGCAGGGGGCACGTGGCAGTGGAGGAGAGAAAGGACGGGCTCGAGAGATTAGCTGGCAGGCCCGCTCCTTCCCCTCTGCCGGGACACATTGTTCGTCCGTTCGAGTAATTATTGCAGAATTTCTCAGGCACCTGGCGGGCAGCCCGAACATTTAGTGTGGCGTAAGGTGCCAGGAAGCGATGGGTTTTGGGGGGCCAGTCGTTTGGGAAAGGAGAGGAACGCTGCCAGGCATCTGTCAACAGGAGTCTTCAGTGGTCGAGCGGCCTCCTCAGTCAAAGATCTGGGGGGTGGAGTCCCCGGGAACCCCCTCCTCAAGAAAGGTTTCTTACGCAAGATCAGAAGGGTCAAAAGGATGCCCTTCTAGAGATTCAGATTGTGGCTCGGTGATACAGCCTCTGCTTTGCAGGCAGACAGTTCAAGGTTCAATTCCCGGCATCTGCCGCTATAAAGGACCAGGCAGGTGATATGGAAGATCTCTGCCTGAGTCCCTGGAGAGCAGCTGCCTGAGTAGAAAACGCTGACCTTGATGGACCAAGGTCAGGACAGGACAGCTTAGTGTTTCCGTGTGGTATAGAGGCTTGCATTGGACATACGCCAACCTTATTGCTGAAGCAACTATTCATTTTTTTAAAAACTGTTGCTCAGATTTGGTCTAGGTGGCCTGTATGGCCCCTTCCAACTCTATGATTCTATGATTTGCATGATTCATCTTACCAACTGATGTACCTGGCTTTTCCCCTTTCTCATTGAGACGACCCTGGGAAGAAGTTAAGACTTGCAGTGATTGGCCCACAGTTAATCACTGAACTTTGTGACTGAGTAAGGATTTGGACCCAGGAATCTTGGAATCAAGTCCAGCGCCCTATTCGTTCCTCCACGAACAGAGCCAGGTCACGAAAAGCATCCCATTATAATACCACAATGCTGCCACCAGGTGGCAGGCAAGCTTGTATCGAGATATGAGCAAGAGAAGAGCCCTTTGGCGCCTTAAGACTAACACATCTTTTGAAATGTAAGTTTTAGGGGGAAGCCCACAGAAGTCTACACATGAATAAATTAAGTTAAATAAAATAGTTAATAGTACAAAGGTTACCGGACTCTCTCTCGTTCTCTGTGTGGATGTTTTGCTTCCATAGCCCAGGGGTGGCCAAACTGTGGCGTAACAGCTATTCTACTGGAATGAAACCATTCCTTTGGCCCTATGATTAGGCCAAAGAGTACATCCAATCAAACATTCTGTTTTCAACAGTGGTCAGCCAAAAGCCTCAATATCAGGCGTCATAGCTAAGCATGGCCACCAGGGGGCAGCAGGCTCATTCCCACCTGGTGAAGGTGTTCTTACCTGTCCAAAGTACTTTCTGCCAGGGAGGTAAGTGGCCACCTCCTGATATTGGAACTGCTCTTCAGGTGACAGAGATCGGTTCACCTGGATAAAATGGCTGCTTTGGAAGGTGGCCTCTACGGTGTTATTTATTTTTACATTTATACCCTGATCTTCCCCAGAGGCCCAGGGTGGTTTACAATGCATTTCAAAATACACAGGAAATTTAAAATTATAATACATAGTAATTTTAAATACTAATTTTCTTAAACGCTGAAAATAATAATAGAATAGTAATAATTAGACCAGCTGGTTCCAGCCACCTCCTTCTCTGAGGAAATAAAGAGAGGGGGGGGGGAGTAAAATGTCCACTCAGGGGAACTTTGGCTGGATGGGTTGTATGCAGAGAGGCCAGCAATGATGAAAGTTTCTTCTAGGCCTCACCCTTAGGCCTGGCGGAACAGCTCTGCCTTGCTGGCCCTGGGGAACTGATCTCATTCAGCAAAGAATTTTACCAGGCCGCAGCGAGGGCCAAAAAGATGGCCCACCTGGCCCTGGTTGAGACTGATTTAACTTCCTTGGGGCTGAGGATCTTGTTTGATAGAACATAACATTCCGTGGGGGACATAGGAGGAGAAGCGGTCCCATAGCTACGAAGGTCCCAGACCATTAAGATGAGGACCAAAACCCTGAATCTGGTTGTCCCCAATCTGGAGACGGTCTAAACAGGTTGTACGGGTGCTCTCCAGTGGGTCCCTATGAGGACCTGCACAGCTGCATTCTGGACCATCATACCCCACTGAAGCCCCTCCCCTCAAACCCCACCCCCCACAGGCTCCCCCCCCCCCAATATCCAGGTTTTTCCAAATTCACTACTGGCAACCCAACGAAAAATTCCTAAAGCAAGCTAAGATGAAAATTGACACATTCTTTCTGCAAGCTGTTGCTCTGGGGCAAAAATGGAGAGCAGTGATGGTCATCTACGTCCAGGCGCAAGGGGGGCAGAAATGAATCTGCCCGTTTGGTTATGCCGAATAACCACGCTTCTAGGAGCTGGTTTAAAAATGGCGGTCGACAATTATCGCTGAGCATCAGGAGGACCTCGGCCTCCAAAACGCTGCCTCAGGGGAAGACTGCAGCCCGCCGCTTACGAAATTTCTCCGAGGGATAGGCCTTATCGACCCACTATCACTTTTAAATTGCTATCGGATCATACCTTCCTAGCGAGTAATGCAATGTGGAACTACTCCAGGTCTAAAACTTGAAACAGCTGGGTTCAAACCGGAAACAAGGTTTGCCATCCTCACAGCAGAATTACTGCAGATGTCCTGATCACAGAGATCAGTTCCCATGGAGAAAAACAGCTGCTCTGGAGCACTGACCCTATGGCATTCCTATTGGCAGCAGAGGACAGGACTCACTGTAACGGTTTTAAACTAAGTGTAGACTGGGACCAGCTAGATATCAGGAAAAACCATTCAGACTCAGAGGAGTTCAGCAGTGGAATCGGCCGCCTGAGGAGGTGGTGAGCTCCCCCTTGCGGGTGGTCTTCAAGAAGCGGCTGTACAGACACTTATCCTGGATGCTTTAGTCCAATGATCCCCAAACCCATGGGCCGCAGCCCAGGGCCGGGCCGCAAAGGCCTCGGCACCGGGCCACGGCTCCCTCTCCCCGCAGCGAGAAGCTCGCCAGGCTGCGAGCAAAGTGGCTGATTAGCTTGCGACCCGGCAAGCTTCTTGCTTTGGGGGGGGGGGGAGAGAAGCTTGCCGGGCCGCAAGCTAATCGGCCGCTTCGGCAGCAGATTTGCTCGTGGCCTGGAGGGGCGGGGAGAGGGAGCTGCGGCAGCCAGCCTGCCAGCGGGACCGCAAATGCGCACGTGCGGCAGTTTTGCGCACGTGTGCATGCGCAGCGCTACAGCACGTGCGCCCCCGCCAGACGCAAACGCGCATGCGCGGACTTGCCGCGCATGCACGCTTGCGCCGGGGCTGCCGCGTGTGTGCGGGGGCCCGGGTCGCCCTCTCCCCCCACCCCATGACAGCGGTCCGTGGCCGCAGAAATGTTGCAGACTGCTGCTTTAGGCTGATCCTGCATTGGGCGGGGGGGGGGACTATATGGCCTGTCTGGCCCCTCCCAAATCTATGATTCTATGATTCTGAGCAGTGGCTGGACAGATACTTCTCCTGGATGCTATAGGCTGATCCTGCATTGAGCAGGGGGCTGGGACTAGATGGCCTGTCTGGCCCCTCCCATCTCTATGAATCTGAGAAGTGGCTGGACAGCTACTTATCCTGGATGCTGATCCTGCATTGAGCAGGAAGTGGACTAGATGGCCTGTCTGGCCCCTTCCAACCCTATGATACTATGATTCATACTCAACTGAGTCTCCCCTCCAGAGCGCATCTCCCCCCCCCCCAGCTCTACCCCGAAATCTCTAGATCTTTCCCAGGCAGGTGTTGGCAACCTACAAGCGAATGCACATCCAATCCACATACAGTGTACACTTGGGTTTTCTTCAATACACACCCTGACCGCTTCTTATGTTACATTAAACTCATCTATTCCACTCACCTATGGCTGACCATGTCATACAAAGCCTGCATTCACTCAGGTGCTGGTCTCTGGTTTGAATTCTAAACTGAACAGGGCTTGGCTCTTTCTTACAAACATAAGTACACACCTGCCGTCAGTGGAATATGGGGTCAGGGCCGGGAGTAATGTTGTGGGGCTGCACTGCTAGTTAGGGATGCCGGCCTCCAGGTGGGGCCTGGGGATCCCCTGGAATTACAGTTCCCCTGGAGAAAGTGGATGCTTTGGACTCTACGGCATGGACCCCACATGAGGACTGGTCCTCTACAGGCTCCATCCCTAAATCTCCAGCTGTTTCCAACCTGGGATCTGGCAAAAAAAAACACCAACACGCTATCCAGGGAACACCTGGCAGCATGGCTGCTAGTAGCTGAATGCCTCCCGATGTAGTACAAGCCGGCCGCCGTAGGCTTGCCACCCTGCTGTTTTGACGGCAACTGTGGAGCACTTGCTCAGAGCGATATGAGAGAAGGGGCCCTTGCTAATGTTCACACCCAACAGCACCGGCCTCACCATCTCCCAGTTGGTCCTCTGCGGTGGCTCCCACGACTTTGCGCCCGTTGCCGGCCGATAAAAGTAACTGCGCTGTAAGCAGGAGTCAATCGGTGCTCCCAGGCTGCGAGGACTTGTGGCGGGGAACTATGAGGGCTGGGGGAGCATGGAGGCTAGCTGATTCCTCTCTTCCAGGCTGCAATGCACTGGGAGGGCTTCCGCAGCGGGAGACAGAAGCGCCTCATCCAACATCTAGCAAAAGAAAGCCTGAATGTCCTTTTGGCAAGGTCGTAAGAGAGAGGAGCTCCCGGTGGAGGGCTTCCATAGTTCCCCCAGGAACGGTCAAAGACATTCACTTCAAATGTTCCCCTGTCACTTGATGCCTGAGTCCCCGATCTTTTTATATTGTTTGCTGCCCTGAGATCGCTGTCTGAGAAGACGGGCAGGCCAAAAATCTAATAAATACATCATAAATATCCCGTGGGCACTTTTGGAAAGGCTGCCACGGGAGGTGGAACTGACCACAAAAGCGGGGCTATGGTTCACTTTCAATCACACAGTGATGATCCTAGCGCTGTGCTGGCAGCTGTTGCCAAAGCAGCCTTTCAAAAAAAAAAATGCATTGCCAATCAAATATTCAATGGCAAAAGCACCACCTGGCCCCGCCCACTTTCCAAAAAACACTTAGGGTATCAGGAAAGATGTTGCCGGGTGCAATGGTGTCCTCGGGCACCGTGTTGGAGATCCCTGCCTTAGAAGATATTGTAGTTAGAGGTAGCCAAGCTGGGTCTCTCCAGATGTTCCTGGACTACAATTCCCATAAGCCCCAGGGGCTTATGGGAATTGTAGTCCATGAACGTCTGAAAAGCCCCAGTTTGACCACCCCTGTCGTAGATGATCATGGGCAGCCCACTCTTTTAGCCTGAGCAAGAAGGTTGCCGGCCCACTGTCATTGCATTATCACAAGGCAACCTCTGGTCCACTGTACGGACACAACTCAACCTTACACTGAAGGGAGTGGACCAAGCAGGAGTTGTCCTGCCCTGTTCAGGGTTAGGGTCAGGTGGCTGAACAATCGAAGCTAAACGTCAGTATAATGTTTAGTATCACAAACAATTTAAATCCCGAGGACCTCAAATGTCTCTGCACATGCTGGCATGGGCTCATGGTAACTGTAGTGCATGGACATCTGGAGAGCCCCAGTTTGGCCGACCCAGCACTACGATGAATTGTACAGCTCTTCCAGTCACAGCAATTCTGTGCACATTTAGAGGTGTCACTGTAAATTAGCATAAGCAGATATTGTCCGCTTTCATCCTTCCTTCTAAATTCTCATGTTCCCCCCCTCCTTTTTGTTTTGATCATCTGTTGATAGTCACCCCATAGGAGCTGGGAATCCAAGATGAGAGAAGCCAAGGCTGGTAAAGAAGGTCTGGGGGAATTGGGCTGAGCCATCAAGGGGACTGGATGAACTCTGGCCGGTCCTCAGCCTGAACTACCTCCAGGGTGATCCTGAAGATAAAACATAGGGCATTCCCATCTAGGCCGCCCAGGGCTCTTTGGAGCAAGGGTGAGTTCTGAGAAATGCATCACGGCAGAAGACTCAGCCAGCTGGCACTCAGCTCTGTCCACCACACAAGCTCCGCTCATGCGAAGTCTCCAGTGGCTCGACCCACCAAAGTCTACCAGGGTCTACAGGGCCTTCTGCAGTTCCGTCGGTCCCCTACAAACCCTAGTCTTGGCTTCCCCATCCCGTCCCATTCCACCAAACTGCCAACCCAACATACAGCTCTTGTCCCACTGCTCAAGCTCTGGAGGAAGCAGAGAGAGAGAGGAAGACAGAGAGCGAAACCCACCCTAGCAGTTTGGGGAGCTTCCCATTCCTCAACTTTCCCTGTGCCCCACCCCCATCTAACCCACCCCCGGCCCCTGTCCTCTCCCAAGCCTCTGGGCTGGGCTGATGCCCTCCCTCGGGGACCCTCCCTGGCTAATACTTACAGCCTGCCATCAGTGCTGGGTCAGCTGTGGCGCAAAGAGACACACCCTGAGAAGCAGCGGGCCCTCCTCTCGCCTTGCCCACATCCTGTGGGTGAACGTGGCCTCCCTCCGCCTTCCAATCAGGGAAAGGGCAAAAAAGGGAAGTGGTGTGGAAGAACGCTCGCTCTGATGCACAAACCTCCGGAGTCTTGCACGAACCTCCGGAGAAACCCCCAACCCCCCATTTGCAGCCCACACCCAGAAGACTCTGCGAGAGTAGAAGAACAGGGACGTTCTAAGCAGGGCAGCTCCGGTGGGGCCACTGAAATCGACAGGCTTAAGGTTGGAGTCGCTTTGCCGAAAACTGCACTGTCACTCCCCCCCCCCCCCACACACACACATACAGATGCACACACGACCAAGTTTCTCCTGGGTCTCTGTCTTACAGGTTCCCCATGTCAGAATGTGCCGCTTTCACTGCTAGGCCCCTTTCAATTTGAGAAAAGCAAAATGAAACAGGGAAAGGCTAGGCCACTTTTCTCCTTCCCCTACTAAAAGTATCTCCACATTTATCCCACCTTTCTTCTTAGGAGCGCATGAACGCTTTTTCATTCTCCAGTAATGTACTCCAGTAATGCTTTGGGCTGATCCTGCATTAAGCAGGAGGTTGGACTAGATGGCCTGTATGGCCCCTTCCAACTCTATGATTCTGTGATTCTATGATTCTACTGGTTTGGAAAGCGACAACGGCAGATTGGGACTCCCGCCAAGGCCATCATGGCCTCTGTGGCAAGGCCGTCTAGACCCGGTCCAGTTCCTAGGGACGAGAGCCATTTTGGTGCTGTGCCTTGCCTGACAGTTCGTGACTTCAGGATGGGAAGCAGCAGCTTAGGAGATGACTGGTTTTCATGATCTGGCTGTCGCTTCTCTCCAGCACATGAGATGAAGTCTGAGGACATTCAGTCTACAGCAGACAGTTTCACCGGGTACATGTGTGGGCCGGCGGCAGAACAGCTAGAAATCACTCCGGTAGCACCTCAAAGACTAACTAGACAGGGTGGAGGGGAGGGATGAGCTTTCAAAAGCTCTGCAAAGGGGGTTTTGACTATTGAGCACACCCCTCTCGAAATCTTGCAGAACATTCAGGACAGGCGAAATAACACATCTCACACAATGTGTAATTATGGGATTAACTGCCACAAGATGGACGCTGGTTCGGGGATAATCTGCTTGTTTTGCCATCAAAGTCCAGGTGAAAAAGCTGCAGAGAGGCCCCTTAGCTAGGGATAACAGTCCCCAGTTGCAACCCGGGGATACCTCCATTTCTCATCTCCAGGTGACAGATCAGTTTTCCCAGAGGAAAGGGCTGCTTGGGAGGGGGGACTCCAGAGCATTAGACTCCACTGAGGTCCCTCCCTGCCCCAAATCCCACCCACTCCCAACTCGACCCACAAAGTCTCCAGGTCTTCCCCAACCCAAAGCTGGCAACCCTCTCCGGACTGCAGAGATCAATTCTCCTGGGTAAAATGGCTGCGTGGGAGGGTGGACTCCATAGCATTAGACTCCACTGAGGTCCCTGCCTGCCCCAAAGCCTGCCCATTCCCAGTTCCACTCTCAAAGTCTCCAGGTATCCCCCCACCCAGACCTAGCAACCCTACTGAGACCACAGAGATCAGTTCCCACCTCTTTCAGACCCATCACTGGCCATTTTGGGAGGGAGGGGGCGGGTCAACATATATGATCATTTCACCTGATCAATGTTTTAAAATATATAAAAAATTAACTCCCATCCATTCAGGAAATGCTTCCGACACTGTCAAGAAACCCCAGGGTACCGTGAAACCCTGGCTGAGAAGGCCTGATAGACTGTGCTGCCCTGAAGGGGGGCTATTTTGTTGTCGTCGTTTTTGACAAGGCGCATTCGAAATGGCCCCTTGCAATACTCTCCATTGGTACAATCCATTTTACCCCCTCAGGTTTCTGCCATCGCATTCTGCTGCACGCCAAGCCCAGTCCAGAAAACCTTGTTATGTCCTTAACGGACTCTCCCACGTAACACATTTCCAATGATCCAAAAACGACCAAGCTGTGAAGGGCTCTTACCTTTTGGAGGCGCACTTTTGTGGACTCCTTTGTTGAAGAATTCGGCCCCTGGGTCTCGCCTGCCTGCTCCACATCTGTATTGGCCATTTGGGATAAGTCATCGATGCTGAGACTCTTGACAAGGGACCGGGGACAGGATCCCATGGCTGGTAGACTAAGGCTGTGGCTGGTCACCAGCCCCATTTTCGGGTGGGACGGCATGTACAGGTCCTCCAGAGAACAGGAGAGCATTTCCAAATGTGCTGGAAAAAGGGGGGTGGGGTGAATGTTAGTGTCAAAAGCGATCAGCTGAAGCTTGCTACGGTGCTGTGCAGTCTGCATAGCTAGGGAATGGTCCCATTTGCTCAAAGTTCCACCACCCCTCCGAGAGAATGGTCCTGTCTACTCAAAGTTCCACCACCCCTCCTAGGGAATGGTCCTGTCTACTCAAAGTTCCACCACCCCTCCTAGGGAATGGTCCTGTCTACTCAAAGTTCCACCACCCCTCCTAGGGAATGGTCCTGTCTACTCAAAGTTCCACCACCCCTCCTAGGCAATAGTTCTGTCTACTCAAAAGTCCCACCACCCTCCTCCAGTTTCTGGCAGGGCTGCTAGTGGTTAAGAGTGTTGGTGTCTAATCTGGCAAACCGGGTTTGAATCCCAGCTCCTCCACATGCAGCCAGCTGGGTGACCTTGGGCCAGCCATGGTTCTCTCAGAGCTATCTCAGCCCCACCTCCCTCACAGGGTGCCTGTTGCGGGGAGAGGAAGGGAAGGCGATTGTAAGCCGCTTTGAGGCACCTTCTGGTAGAGAAAAGCAGGGTATAAAAACCAACTCTTCTTCTCCTTCCTGTCTCCACAACAGGCACCTTGTGAGGCAGGTGGAAGTGAAAGAGCCCTGGGAGAACTGGAACTGATCCAGGGTCATTCAGCAGGCTTGTGTGAAGTTGGAGACGAGCATCAAACTCAGATTAGAGTCCACTGCTCTTAAACAATACGCCTTGTTTGTTGGTTCCCCACAAAACTCACCTGTGCCGCCACGTTGTTCCAGACCAACGCCAAAACGTGAGGTGACATTTGGCTGCCTGGCCAACCTTGCTCCAGAAGGCACTTGAGCGACGTAGGTGGCAGGCACAAAGATGGGCCTCCTGTGCTTGGGCTGACCGAGCCGCTGCACCTGCCACCAGTCCACGTTGGCCTTGCGCAGAAGCCGGAAGAGCTCGCCCTCCACGATGGTCACCTGTCTCCCGTCCTCGGCCTCATACTGGTAGTCGTAGAGGGCCTGAAGCATCACGGGGCTTGTGGAGCATAGGGAGGACTCGCTCCGGCGACGGCTCAGCCCATCCAGCCACCGTCGCCCTGGAAGCATTTCGGCGAGATGGGGATGGGAGCTTTAGAGAATCCAGCAGTGCCCAGTGGGGTTCTGAGATGCCTCCTACAAAGGAAAGACTGTGAGGCTCAGTACTGAGATGCCGGAAATATTTATGTCATCGGAGCAGAGAAACCTGCCCTCTCTGGGACTGCTTTGACTATGCTAACAAGCTGGACAAACCCAAGGGTAGTTGATGATTACAGTGTTGAGAGGATTCAGGAGTGTAGCTCTGTAGTTCTGAAGCAGCAGAAGAAAGTAGGAGTCCAGCAGTTCCATAAAGACCAACAAAGTTTTATTTGAGGGATAAGCTTTTGTGCGATGCCTGCTTGCACGCTCACTAAAGCTTATCCCTCGAATAAAACTTTGTTGGTATTAAAGGTGCCGCTGGACTCAAACTTTGGTATTGTTGAGGGCTGGCCACTTTTCTAAGTGAGCAGGGAGAAGTTCTACATCCCAGTGCTTATCTGGTTTCGCTCCCTGCAAAGGAAAGGAACAGAGAGAGAGAGACGGAGAGGCTGATTCTGTGAAGGCTCAAGGGGGTGGCAGGTGACAGTGGTTGAGCAATAGGGTCGCTATGTGCAGGGGGTCAGACTAGATGACTCAGGAGGTCCCTTCCAACAATATGATTCTATGATTTAGAAAGACACATGCAGCAAAGCAAGGCATGGGAGCTACTACCCCACCAGTATCCAGAGGGATTCTGCATTCCCAAAGTTCTTCATGCCCTTCAGGCAGAGGATATGTGTTGTGTCTGTCGCAAAACCATCCCTGTCCTTCTTGCACACAAACACTGACTGGTTTTCAGCCAAGAATGGTCGTGGTGGTAGTGGCAGGGATCACCTTTCCACCAAATCCTGATTGGCTGCTTGACCAGATCCATCCAAGTCCACTGAAATGATCCAGTATCATTAAGAAATATTACCGTTCCTTTTGCTGTACAGGGCTATACTCGGGTAAGAACCCACACTCCCGGAAAAATAACAAACCGCTCGTGGCTGATTCTGTTCAGTCATCAGTCCCTCAAACTTTTTGGGATTCACTTCTAAATGCTTCTGGACCCTTCAAAGTAATTCCATGCTGATTTCCCTCTCCCCAAAATGAAGCATATAAGAATCTCGCGTCATCTAGTACTGAAAAGTTTCACATTTTGGAATGTAGAAAGTGAGGGTTGGATCCACCAATGAAAAAGGGATTCACTTTGACTACCCCAAAATGTAGTGCCGTGAATCACAGGCACAGTGTAGACAAAAACCATGAGGGACCAGGGAGGGGTGGAGCTGAAGGAAAGGAAGGAACCAAGACTGAGTCAGAACACAGATCAGACCCACCCCATCAATAAGCGACATCAGTAACCATGCCTCCAAGAGCTCCCTTGGCCTCCTGGCCTCTCAACTCAGTTACAATCAACTTCTGACCCACTTTGAGCTCCCAGCTACTCTCCTAGTTAAGAAGAAGAGTTGGTTCTTATATGCCACTTTTTTCTACCCAAAGGAGTCTCAAAGCGGCTTTCAATCGCCTTCCCTTTCCTCTCCCCACAACACACACCCTGTGAGGGAGATGAGGCTGAGAGAGCCCTGATATTCCTGCTTGGTCAGAACAGTTTTATCAGTGCTGTGGCAAGCCCAAGGTCACCCAGATGGCTGCATGTGGGGGAGTGCAGAATCGAGCCGGTTTGCCAGATTGGAAGTCCATACTCCTAACCACTACACCAAGCTGGCTCTCTAATTAATTACTCGCTACTGCCCTAGGTAATTTCAGGTGGGCCACCATGTTGGTTTGAAGCAGCAGAACAAAGTTGGAGTCCAGTGGCCCCAACAAAGTTTTTATACATACACATGAAAGCCTGTACCTTGAACGAAACGTGCCCCGGACTCAAACATTGTCCTAGGTAATATAGATCTTATTGTATTCTATATACGAAACTCAGTAGAATTTCCCCTAAGCACTCTGTTTCAAAATAGCCAGGGTTCTGTAGCTGTAACCTAAAGAACAACTGAGGTTTGTGACTTTGGTTGGAAAGAGATTGTGTGAACCCTTTGGGCTGATCTTCTTGTGACGAGCGCCATTTGCGTTACTGGCTACCATAAGTCCTGTGGCAATTCACTCCACAGGCAAATTATGATTCAGACATGGTGATTCTCACTTACCCTCTGATCTCTCACCTACTGTCTAAACCAGGGGTAGTCAAACTGCGGCCCTCCAGATGTCCATGGACTGCAATTCCCATGAGCCCCTGCCAGCAAACGCTGGCAGGGGCTCATGGGAATTGTAGTCCATGGACATCTGGAGGGCCACAGTTTGACTACCCCTGGTCTAAACTAAACCACATTCACAAAATGAGTGTTGGTTTTAGCACCTAGCTAACTGGCTCTTCAAGTCTTTCAAGGTCCACAGGCGTAAACCATTACTCAAAA
Source organism: Paroedura picta (assembly GCF_049243985.1). Taxonomy (NCBI): domain Eukaryota; kingdom Metazoa; phylum Chordata; class Lepidosauria; order Squamata; family Gekkonidae; genus Paroedura; species Paroedura picta. Next base: position 163,460,992 of record NC_135371.1, on the reverse strand, counting down.
AGAGAGCCAAGAAAGAGGAAGCCAACTGTGCTATAACTCAGTAAGCATCTGTGTCCACAGATGTAAAGAAACTCTGGCGATGGAGTTCCCTAAACAAGTGATCCAGCTAATCCTATGCATGAGATCTCTCTCTCTCTCTCTCTCTCTGGCTCTGTTTGAGGTTCTCCATGAGGCAGGATATGTGCTGCCTGCGAAATGCCTACCAGCTGGGGGCAGGATCAGATCTGTCCCCCCCCCCATAGGTCACCCTCTCAAGTGGAAAAACAGAAGTCATAAGAAACATCTGGGGAGATGTTGCAACAGGAAACAACACAGATAGCTCTTCAAGACCATTGTGGAGAGAGTACTTGGACATGGAGCTTTCTTGATTTACGGGCTTAAGGAGGCAGTTTCGAGAACCTATACGTTAACACATCTGATGCGTTCTCCTAGCTCAGGGGTAGTCAAACTGCGGCCCTCCAGATGTCCACGGACCACAATTCCTGTGAGCCCCTGCCAGCAAACGCTGGCAGGGGCTCATGGGAATTGTAGTCCATGGACATCTGGAGGGCCACAGTTTAACTACCCCGTCCTAGTTCACTGGGATTCCCCAGCTTTCTTCCTGAGAGCATTTTTTTGAAAGGACGAAACTGCATCCCTTGAAGACTTTTCCTCTGCCTGCCCTCCGCAATGAAAGTTACTGCATCAGCCAGCCCATGGATTGTCAAGTTGCAGTCCGTCAAGTTGCAGCTGTCTCATGGCAGCCCCAAGCACAGGTTGTTCAAGTCAGAAAGCAGCAGAGGGGCTTGCCACTGGCCTTCTCTCCACTCAGAAGCAAATGGGGGTCAGAAAGCACACCAAAAGGGCATTGGGACCGCCAACTGGGAGGCACCGGCACAACATGAGGATAAAAAGGACAAGAGAGGCCATGCTACTGTAGGGTTGCCAGCTCTGGGATGGGGAATACCTGGAGCCTTTGGGGGTGGAGCTGGGAGTGGGCAGGATTTGGACAGGGAGGGACCTCAGTGGATTATAATGTTATGGATTCCACCCTCCAAGGCAGCCATTTTCTCCAAGGGAACTGATCTCTGTAGTCTGGAGGTGAGCTGTAAAACAGGGAGATCCTCAGCTCCTACGTAGGGACTGGCATTTCAGAGTAAATTAATAACTGACAGAAAATAGCCTTCAGACAGTTAAGGGGCTCAGGCTGGGCCAATTCATCTATGTAGCAGGTGCTATGGGTTCCTCGCTTCCATGGGCCCCACATGGTGCCTTCACCCCCATGGATCACGGCCATTGCCTCTCTCCTTTCCCCCCCTCCCTTTCGTCTATTTAAGGACACTCAGAGTGGCACCCCTTTCCTCTGTTTCCTCCTGCCACAGGTATACTCTGCCAGTGAATACTTGTGAATACTTAAACTGGCTCTGGTGCTATGGGCCCCGCAAATACTCCTGGGCTCAGGCAGTGATCCTTGGGAGCGTCACAGTTACTCTGGAAATGCCGAACGGCTAAGGAATAACAAGGAAATCTGCTGCTTTTGCTCCTCACAACTATGAATGCAGTTCTTCAATATGAGAAGATATCAGAAGGATTCAATAAATCCCCAGGCAGCTTGGCAACCCCACAAGGCGGCTTCGTCAGGGGACCGGTCTCGAGATTAGGACCCCCAAAACACAAATCGAAGACCCACACTGTGGGGAGGGGGGGGGGAATGAACCCAGGGTGTCCTGACCAGAGAAACAGCAAAACATTTAGCCCTGTTTGCAGATGCAGCTTTCTGAGTCATGCTTCTGGGCAGGCAAGTGAGGGTATTACAGCATAGTTGAAATAGGCCTTGCGTTCGAGAAGTAAAGATGGGAGCCCAGCACAGTTCCTGAAGCTACGAAAATGGCTAATGGTCTCCTCTCCCTGGAGGACAGAACACTCCGAATTTACATTCAGCCCACTGAGGAAGGTGGACAACAGTTGTAACCTTGGGAGCCCAAATGGAGCCTTGCGGTTCAAAATGAAACCTGATCCAGTCTGCTGTGCCTAATAAGCCACCGACTAACGAATCCCGCATCTAGAAAACTCTCTTCCCAAGAATAACCTGGAGTCCCGTGGCACCTTAAAGACCATCAAGGTTTATTCCACGTTTTTGTAGTCAAGAGAGACCACTTAGATCAGGGGTAGTCAAACCGCGGCCCTTCAGATGTCCATGGACTACAATTCCCATGAGCCCCTGCCAGCAAATGCTGGCAGGGGCTCATGGTAATTGTAGTCCATGGACATCTGGTGGGCCACAGTTTGACTACCCCTGACTTAGATAGATGAACAATTTCCTCAGAAGTAATTGAGCTGATAAAAGGCTGCCCCTCCAAAAACAAAAATTACTACCCCCCACAAGAATGGGAAGCATTAAAAAATATTCAAAAAGCCCAAGGAAAGAGAGAGTAAAATATTGTTGACTATCATCCTGTGCTACCACGGACAGAAGAGAAGTAATTTTCCTTCCAGCCTTTGGCCAGAAAAAAGATCCATATTAGAGTCCAAAGATGTGACATCTAAGGTCTAGAGCTCCATGGATGAGCTATAGGAAGCTAAGCATTTGTTTTACTTCCAAGTTCCCCTACCCTGGTAGTCTAGTAAAATACTTTTTTTTTAAATACTGTAATGCTGCTTTGTCTGGTCTCATCATCTATATATCAACTCTGCTAACTTTTATTACACAATTTACCCAATAAATTCTCCCTGGAAAAGAGCCCAATGCTGGGAGCAATTGAGGGCAAAAGAAGAAGGGGATGACAGAGAATGAGGTGGCTGGATGGAGTCACTGAAGCAGTCAGTGCAAACTTAAATGGCTTCCGGGGAATGGCAGAGGACAGGAAGGCCTGGAGGAACATGGTCCATGGGGTCGTGATGGGTCGGACACAACTTTGCACCTAACAACAACAACCCAATAAATATGCCAGCAACAGAGCGCCACTGTCTCAAGTTCTAACTAGATTCAAGTGCCAGATTTCCAGTCTAATCCTAAACAGAGTTACGCCCTTCCAAGTTCATTGAAGTCAATGGATTTAGGAGGAGGTATTGCACTGTTAATCGGTTGTGACCTGTAAGGCAGTCCTCCACCCAGACTCAGTCATAAAGCACCATTCTGTACACAGAGAGGGGGACGTTAGATGAACTCACCCACCAGTTTGCGAGAACAAAGACCCGAGAGCACAGCTCCAGGCCACGCTGAGTCATGATCACTACAGGAACGTCACCCACACGTCTAACGTCTTAAAAGTTATGCTTTACCTGGCTCCGCATCACAGTTGTCAAATGGCCCTCTTCAAGCTGCTGGCTCTTTCGCTCTGGGATCGGTTCTATTCTTTTTTTCCATTTCCCACAACATGAAGCATTTCTCTCGTTTGAAAGAATTCAGCGCACGGGACACAAAGTGCAGGTATCGCACATCCGTTCTCAGAGGAGTTAATGGTTTCCTGTAGGCTGCAGCACACTTGTTTGTACACTTGTCCGTACCACAAGGCAGGAAGGCGGCATCATCTTTGTTCCACAGGCCAGTTAAGCCAACATAGCCTTACTGAAACACACACAGGGTAGGTTTTTGCACATCGAAAACTAAAATCTCCAAAGCAACATACAGGATTGAAGCCAAAAGAGACACACTGAGATCAATTTTTGCAGCATTTTTACAGGGGAGAGAATTCTGTCATGACATTTTATTTTTAGCTATAGGCACTGATTCCTCTTATACTGCTTCTTTTCTTTTAAAAGAAGGATTTCAACTTGAAGAAAAATCCAAGTACCCTTTGGTAACTTCAGTTGTTGCAGTTCTTGTTTCACGTCTTGCAGTTCTTGTTTCATGTCACAAATCGGCGTTCTAGCAAAAGGACTGAAAGGTTTAGGAAGACATTGCTTGCCTCTGAGCATCTACAGGGTGAAATTCTAAATTTGTGCAGAACCTCCATTCAGATTTCTCATTGATCAAATGGGAATTGATTTGGAACAGATTCCAAATTCCTCAAAAGAGGAAATGAAACAGATTGTGGGATTTCAGGAAGAAATTGGGAAATGAGGAATTAAGAAAATTTCACTTAATAATGCTCAGCAACGAAACCCAAGGAGCTTTAATTAAACTAAGTCTTGGGACCCGTGTCTGCCAGGGGAAGCAGAGCCAATCAGAAAATGGCCGCCAAAGGATGGAGAGCCAAGCTCTAGAAGAAGTCTGAAGGAAATGTTTTTAAAAAAATCACTGGAAAAGAGGAGTGAAACAATAAAACCAACACTGTGGTGGCGACTGCAGCCAAAATGTAATTTTAATCTACATACCCTGCTAGAAAAAGTCCCCACCCTCTTTCTTAAAACTTTGGCAAGTACCAGAAAAAGTGTTGGTGGGTGCCATGGTGACCACAGGTGTCATGTTGGGAGCCCTGGATTAAGACCTAAAGTGGAACTTTAGTTAAGACCGGGCTGTGTAGCCTTGGAAAAAAAGGTGTATCACAAATAAATATTGGGGCCTGGAGAAATTATTCCACAGGTCAGAATGGCTATGTAACAATCTGTTAGATAGGATATAATACCGTTCCCCTAGACTATGCTGCCTTGGAGGGTGGTAGTGTCCTTCGTTGGAAGTTTTTAGAAAAGGAGATAGGATGTCCACCTGACAGAAATGGGTGATTTTTAAATCCCCCAAAAGGTGGATGGGTGGATTAAAAAAAGGTAAAGGTATCCCCTGGGCAAGCACTGAGTCATGTCTGACCCTTGGGGTGACGCCCTCTAGCGTTTTCATGGCAGACTCAATACGGGGTGGTTTGCCAGTGCCTTCCCCAGTCATTACCGTTTACCCCCCAGCAAGCTGGGTACTCATTTTACCGACCTCAGAAGGATGGGAGGCTGAGTCAACCTTGAGCCGGCTGCTGGGATTGAAGGTGTCCCTTATGTAAGCTTTTCCAGCTCAGTGCGATTCTGATTCTATTTGCCCCCTCCCCCCAAAAAAGAAAAGATCAGGTCCTCACAGTTGCTTTGAAGTAAAGTTTGGGGAGATCCAACCCTTTAAAAAAATTGAATCTGCAGATTCAGAACGAGGCACCTACATTGATATATCTAAAAAACGACTCCCTGCCTAACAAAAGGCACATGCTCAGAGGCATTGTGAAACTGTCCATTCAAAATATGAATTGATAATAATTAACAAAGCACCTAAAGAATAATCTAATAAACTCAACAGTGAATGCCTAAAAAGGGGGGAAATCTAAAGGCACTGTACACTTTCCTACACAAACAATAGGCGATCCTCACATATAATAAAACATTTAGGGGGAAATCCTAAATAGGTCTATTGAGATTTCAGTCCCACTTTATTCAACATGCCTTTCTCGGAAGAAACTGTTGTTAGGACTGCAGCTTGCACTGCAATCCTAAACACAGCTAGACCTTTCTAAATTGATTTGGTTTACAATCATGTCAATCTATCTAGGTTACCTATAAATTCTTATATCTTTTGTAAGGAACTCACTATACGTCTATAGCAAAGTCTGATAGCACGATATTCATGCTTGAATAGAAAGACCCCAGGGCGACTGCTCTGGGCTGGGTGTATCACGAATTAATACTGGGGCCTGGAGAAATTATTCCACAGGTCAGAATGGCTATGTAACAATCTGTTAGGTAGGATATAATCCCCTTCCCCTAGACTATGCTGCCTTGGAGGGTGGTGGTGTCCTTCGTTTGAAGTTTTTAGAAAAGGAGATAGGATATCCACCTGACAGGAATGGGTGACTTAAGGAAGGCGATTGTAAGCCGCTTTGAAACTCCTTAAGGTAGTGAAAACCAGGGCATAAACCAACTCTTCTTTCGTCTGTGGTTTGGCCTTTTAAAGCTAATCTTGTTGTCGTGATGGTTTTATTGAATGATGATGAGGCTTCTCGCTTTGGGCTTTATATTGTGCGCCGCCCCGAGCCCGCCCATGGGGAGGGGCGGTATACAAATTATAAATACATAATTTACAAGCGGATTTCTTAGACAGCTGTGGGGAGGGGGAGAAACTATGAAGCCCTTTCTGCCCGTTTATAACTTCAGCACGGGTTTGGGGAACTCCCCCTCCAAACTCCCACTCAGTTCAATGCAATACGCCAACTGCAGTCCCCTTTCCGAAAAAAACCTCTATAGAGGGCCTCCACTTCCGGTCTGGAAACCAACCCGCCAACCACCCTGAAAGCCTCCAAGCGCTTTGATTCGCTAAGGCCGCCGTCGGTCTATCCCTTGCCATCTCTATGGCGACTGGTTCCTCCGAGAGGCGGCCGGAAGTCCCCGTCAGGACCCTCATGACGTCTCGGCAGCTCCACCAACCACGTCCGGCTTTGCGAGCGATGCATGCCGGTTCTTGTAGTCTGTGGGAGGGGTGAGGGCGGGCTTGGCTGGCCGGCTCCGTTGCATCAGCTGAAGCGTGGCTGGGGCTGCCGCCGCGAGCCGAGGACGAAGCGGAGGAGGTCGCAGCAGCAGCAGCATGAGGCTGTTCCTCAGCGAAGGCAGCCCCGGCGGGCTGAAGGTGCTGGCGGCCGCCAAGGCCACCGTCGCACCGGTAGAGCTGCAGTGGGTTCCGCACGAGGGTGAGGACGGGCCGCTTGCCTTTTCTTTACTGAGTTTGTATGGGTTTCCTGGTAGGGCTTCCGTATCTGGAGCACGCCTTGGCAGAAGTTCAACAGGTAGAGCCTGCCCTGCGGTTGGGAGGCAGCATCACTGGGTTTGTGCATGTGTGTTCTCGGGCTGCCTGAGCTTGATTTCTCCGTGTTGGTCTGAACGAAGCAGCAGGACAAAGTTTGCATCCAGGGGCACCAAATGCGGATTGGAAAATCCCTATTGTGCATGCATGCGAAAGCTTACCCCTTGAATAAAACTTTGTTGGTTTTCAAGGTGCCGCAGGATTCGAACTTTGTTCTGGGGGTGCTTTAAAGTCTACGTGCCAAGGGGCAATGTCAGGGGGACACCTCAGCCTCTATGCTCCTGTTCGTTGGCCTTCTAGAGTAAGTGTTTGGACCCCCTAGTTGTAGAAAAAGAAGCATTGGTTCTTATATGACGCTTTTCTCTCCCAGAAGGAGTCTCAAAGCGGTTTATAATCGTCTTCCCCTTCCTCTCCCCACAACAGACACCCTGTGGGGTGGGTGAGGCTGAGAAAGCCCTGATATTACTGTTCGGTCAGAACAGCCTTATCAGTGCTGTGGCATGCCCAAGGACACCCAGCTGGCTGCATGTGGGGGAGTGGGGAATCAAACCCGGCTCGCCAGATTAAAAAGCCGCCACTCTTAACCGCTACACCAAGCTGTGCAAAAAGAGCAGGAACCCTACCAGGAAAGTGAACAGCCGGGAAGGGGAAGCAACTTGGATTAGTTTATTCATTCAGAGCCATTTTTTAACCTACGTGTCCCCAGAACTGGACACTATGACAATAAAAACAACATCTAACGAAACATTTGTAATAACTGAATTGTCAAAGGCTTTCGTGAGAGGAGTCAACCGCAGTTGTGGGGTTTCTGATCTGTGTGGCATGGAGAGATTCCCATCTTGCCGTGTTCTAGCTCTGAAGATACTAGCCACAGTTACTGGTGAATGACTAGACCAGGGGTAATCAAACTGCGGCCCTCCAGATGTCCATGGACTACAATTCCCATGAGCCCCTGGGGCTGGCAGGGGCTCATGGGAATTGTAGTCCATGGACATCTGGAGGGCCGCAGATTGACTTCCCCTGGACTAGACCATGAACATGCAGCCCCGAAAACCCACAACAGCTAGTTAACAACTGAATCCACTGATCACTCCTGTCAAAAGCCCTCTTGAATAATTCTGCAACCTTACACAGCTCATGGAAGGAATTTGGAGATTTTCCTCATGGTTTCAAGCAGACTGTTCCGTAGAAGCGAGAGAAGCTGCTGAAAAAAGGACCAGATCGAGCTATGGCTAACTTAGCAACCTCATTGGTAGAAACCACCAGTAGGGGTTAGGGCAGGGGCATTTGCTGGCAGAGGCTCCTGGGAATTGTAGTCCATGGACATCTGGAGGGCCGCAGTTTGACTAACCCTGGGTTAGGGTATCATTTTAAAAAACTGCTACCATCTGCCAGGGTTTACCCAAATAGGGTGGATTTTCTAAATCAACTTTCTTGTTCCACGTCTGTTTGAAGTGATGGAGGTTGGAGGCTTTTAAACCGGCTTGGGGATGATAATTATGGAGCAAGGTGCAGGGATTGTTCTGGGGTGACTGGTCAGAGAAGTCTGCTCTTGTGTGTGATGCTGTTCTTGTGGGACAGGTTATGCTAACAACCTCTCTTCTGCAGCCAGAAACTTCCTTGTCAGCCTAAAGTCTGCCAGAGATTCTGTGCCTTGAGTCAACGCACAAAAAATAGATATTGAACAAAGTTTTCTCCGGTATTTAGTAGTGGGAAAACCATCCCCAACTGAATTACTGTTTCGGCCCACAGTTGCTCAAAATGTGGAAGCCCTACCAGAAAAAGTTGATAAGCCCCAGCAGGGCAAAGAACTTGGCAGATTTCTGTAGCTTATTCTGACAAGAAGAAGCTGGCTTAAAAGGTTATTGAGGATTTCCTAGGCTCTGTAACAAGGTTTATGGGTGAAAACGGGCTATGGATTGCAAGAAATCTCCCCCACATCCATGCATAAATGCACCTGCTCCATGAGTTTTTGTCTTACCGCAATGGCTACTTGCTCCATAATTGGAGGGGTGTTTGAAAATTGTGTTCTTTGTGAATGGAGGAAATACAGTAGCCACTTGGGTGGGGTGCCCAGGGTGACTTTTTCCCTCAACTCAGGTGTTTGTTTTGTTTTTCAACCCACTGACAGCTGCTGTGGTTCCGTTCCTCTCCCACCCACGGGTGCCAGCCCTGCTGTTGAAAGAAGGGTCCTTCCTCTTCTCCCCAAATGCCATTTGCCAGTGAGTATGGAGCAGTAGATGCTCAGTTTGTGTTCCCAGGACAAGTTGCTTCTTCTGGGTCCGTCATTTAGTAGAATAACATCATTGTCCCTGAAGCCCGGCCTCAACCAAAGACCTGGCAGAAGAGCTCTGTTTTACAGGCCCTGCGTAACTGAGGCAGCTTTGTCAGGGCCCTCAGCTCTCCTGGGAGCTCATTCCACCAGCTCGAGGCGTACTTCTCTGGGGCCTATATTAGTTCACTTGGAAAATGTCTACTTCACACCGGCTCAAGGTGTAAAACAACACAACAATATGGGGTAAAACATTACAGGTTCAGCTTGCTCGGCAGAATCCAACAGCTTTACCCATCTCTGCAATTTCACAAGCGAGCCCTCAAAAACAAAACTTTTATGAGACTTTCAGCAAGAAGGCATGAAAGATGGGCCATGGACTGGGAACACCTCCGGTCCATGGTTGCCACCAACTGAGGCATATATCTCTTCCGAAAGAACTGTGCCAGCCCCGAGATGAATTCAGATGTGTACATCTGTGCCCGATGGTTCTCAAGTGTTATCCTCTGCTTCTGTCTTCCAGGTATTTCTTCTCTTTATCCGGAAAAGAGATGAGCAGTTTCACCCAAGCGCAAAGCACTTTTGCCAATCAGTTGTTTGAGTGGGAAGCGACCGAGCTGCAGGTGGGTAAGCTGGCAACAGGGGGCAGTAGTGGGCATGCCTAGGGCCTCGTTGTGGAGGGCACAGGCGGAAAGGGAATGGTGGTGGGAAGTACAGTCAAGTCACAGCTGACTTTTGGTGATCTCGTAGGGCTGGGGTAGTCAACCTGGGGTCCTCCAGATGTTCATGGACTACAATCCCCATGAGCCCCTGCCAGCAAATGCTGGCAGGGGCTCATGGGAATTGTAGTCCATGAACATCTGGAGGACCACAGGTTGACTACCCCTATCGTAGGGATTTCAAGGCAAGAGACTTTCAGAGGTGCCATGGTCTGCCTCTTTGTCCAAACCCTGGTCTTCCTCGATGGTCTCCCATCCAGAGACTAACCAGGGCCGACCTTGCTTAGCTTCCACAATCTGACTAGGTTAGGCAAGCTTGGATCATCTGTGCTGGGGCACGTGAGCAGGAAAGATGGCATTTTTCAGGGATGATCTGAAGACAACTTCATTACTTAGCATGCATGGCCCATTCACCTGAGGCCGTGCCGGCTCTTACCACACTGCCAAAATATCCCTCGCTGGACGAAGACTTGTTTTTTGTACCCTGCTTTTTACTACCCAAAGGAGTCTCAAAGCGGCTTACGATCACCTTCCTTTTCCTCTCCCCACAACAGACACCCTGTGAGGGAGGTGGGGGCCGAGAGAGCTCTCAGAGATCAGCTTGAACAGGTCTGTGACTGGCCCAAGGTCACCCTGACATCACGCTGGTGATGGGGAACATGGCCTGCTGGACATTCTTATGCATAGCTCTCCAGGGTGGCTCTTATATACTATTCTTCTCATGTTAAGTGTGGATGCTGATTTCCATTCTTAAGCAGTTGCCACCTGGATTTGCACAAGTCTGATGAGCAACTGGAGAAGGAGAGGGAGAGACAAAATAACCTGGTCTTCGGTTTCCCCTCTTAGCCTGCGGTGTCTGCTGCCTTGTATCATCACGTGGTGCAAGGGAAGAAAGGAGAAGAGGTTTTGGGGATCGTCCGGCAGCCGCTAAACTACATTGATCAGACGCTTACCAAAAAGAACACCCCTTACCTTAATGGGGTAAGTCAAGTTGTCCTTGTAGGAGGATCGACAGGTCTGCCTAGGCCAGCCTTCCTCAACTTTTCTGCTATTGAGAAACCCCAGAAGTGGCACAATTGTGCAGAATTTGGTGGGGAAGCATAGCTGTGAACACGTTCACCCGGGGCCCCTCCCCTTCCCACCCCCTCCAGGCCCATCATTGGCTATTCTTGGAGGGGTGGGTGAATTGACATATCACCCAATAGACATTTAAAAATGTAAAAAATATATTAAGAATTAATTACCTCCCACCCATTCAGGAAACCCTTCCAGGGCTGTCAAGAAGCCCTGGTTGAAAAAGCATGACTTAGAGCTTGGTGGAAATACGAGGTACGCCAGGGGAAGGGCTGTGGTTCAGTGGTAAAGCCCCTGCTTTGCATGCAGAACGTCCCAGGTTCAATCCCCGGCATCTGTAGTTAAAAGGACCCGGCAGTAGGTGATATAAAAGCCTTTCCTGAGACCCTGGAGGGACAATGCTGGTCTGAGTAGACAATACGAGATATTGTGCGACTCTCCCCCTCCCCTGGAAAGTGCGCTTATTATGAGTAGACAATACGAGCGTTTGCTGGCAGGGGCTCATGGGAATTGTAGTCCATGGACATCTGGAGGATCACAGGTTGACTACCCCTGTTCTGTATTATCTAGAACGCAGATGCCCTGTATGTGTTTAAGTTGCTGTCCTGGGGAAGTTGGCCTGGCCAGGATCATACCTCACACCTAAAAACATCACAGCCCCACTGCATCAGCCCGGTGGTCTGTGGAGTCCACCATTCTATCTAACGCAGTGGCCAAACAGCCCCTGGGGAGGGACAACAGCAGGGCATAGAGGCTGAGGCCTTCCACTGGTTGCCTCCTGGATTTGGTTATAACTGGCCTAATATGCCTTCGTTAAAACCTGGATAAGGCTATTGTAAGATGCAGTTGTGGGGCTTTATTTGAAGATGATTATAGAAAACCTGATTTGGTTCCAAATGTAACAGCCAACTGATCAGGAAGTTAGCACAATGACTGCACAACACCAGTGTTACGTTGGCTCCTGTTTTGCTTCCAGGCATGATTTACAGGGCGCCACCAGAGCCTAAGATGGCTTGGGGTCAGAGGAAGTTCTCCCCCCTTATGAACCAGCCCAAGTTCAGATATCTCCCGGTTCCTTAGCCTAGGGCCCCAGAAGGGACTCTTCTGGTTGGCTGCCCCTAGATTGTGCGACTCTCTCCCTCCCCTGGAAAGTGCACTTATTATCTTTGCAGCCTTGAGGACTAGAAACTTCATTGCTGAAAAATAAAAGGTTCTTTGGATGCTGAATTTTGTGCACTTCTAGAAAACACAGCTTCAGTGCAGGATCTTTTAAGGCAGGAGGTTGTACTCCTTCTTTCTGACTCTGAGGTCAATATTCTGTGCTGTGGTCTGAAATGCCCCCCGTGCTTCCCTCTGGGGGACAGGGACCCCCCCCCCAAAGCAGCATGGAGATTTGAAGGACTGCTGTGGGGGGGGGGAACTGTCAAAAATCCCCCCTTGCCCCTTTTCAATAATGTCCAAGCCATATCACTACATCACATTTACAAGGTGTCATTTAACTGAAATAGTCGCTTCAACCAAGCTTTCTCATGGGTATTTTATTATTGGTTTCAATTTGATGCTACTGTCACTGAAAAGAAACTCTTATTTCTTCTTGGGGAGTGCACTGCAACCGTACAATGCCTATTTGGGCTGTCTCTTCTGTGCAGATAAGTAGAAATCAGTCGCTTTTGATCTTTTAATCCAGGATGCTGAGTCAGCAGTGGACGTCGTCTTCTGGGGAGCCCTCTTCCCTCTGTTACAAGACGGAACCGTATTGCCAGGTGAGAAATGCTCGCCAAGTTACGTTGTCCTCGAAAGCTCACATCTTGAATAAGTCTTTATTGATCTTTAAGGCGCTATTGGAGTTACATTTTGTGTGCTGTCAAGAAGTCACAGTTGACACTTGGCGACCCAAGACTGTAGGGTTTTCGGAGCAAGAGCCTGGAGAAAAGGAGGTTGAGAGGGGACATGATAGCCCTCTTTAAGTATTTGAATGGTTGTCACTTGGAGGAGGGCAGGATGCTGTTCCCATTGGCTGCAGAGGAAAGGACACGCAGTAATGGGTTTAAACTTCAAGTACAACGATATAGGCTAGATATCAAGAAAAAAAATATCACAGTCAGAGTAGTTCAGCAGTGGAATAGGCTGCCTAAGGAGGTGGTGAGCTCCCCCCCCACTGGCAGTCTTCAAGCAAAGGTTGGATACACACTTTTCTTGGATGCTTTGGGCTGATCCTGCGTTGAGCAGGGGGTTGGACTAGATGGCCTGTGTGGCCCCTTCCAACTCTATGATTCTATGATCAGAGTTGTTGTTATGCCGATGCCTTTCGCTGTGTAGCCACCTGAGTTGTCCTCGGTGGTCTTGCATCCAAGTACTGACAATGGTTGACCATGTTTAGCGTCTGAAATCCAATGAGACTGAGTTAGCCAGGGCTACCCAAATCCCACCGGTGTAATTTTTTGGAATATGGGAGCCCCTTTAAGAAGAGAACAGGGTTCAGTTCTCCACCCCTCTATATGACCTTAGGCCAGTCCTGTCAGAGCTCTCTTAGCCCCACCTCCCTCACAGGGTATTTGTTGGGGAGACAGGAAAGGTGGGCAATTGTAAGCCGCTTTGAGACTCCTTCGGGTAGTGGAAAGTGGGGTACAAAAAAACAGCTCTTCTTCTTCTGTGGATTCTTTGTGGAGCTGCCTTGGGATCTCTGCCTTCTAGAGGATTCTGAAGCAAGTTCTAGGATGTATCAGTGGCTCACGTGGGCCGTTGGTTAGCCCTATAAAGCCTTGGTGGAATGAATTGTGGTCTCTTTGTGGAATGAATTGTGGAATGAATTGTGGTCTCTTTGATGTTTTGAAGACGACCTGAAAGTCCTGAGGAACTGGTTCCAGAACATGAGCCTGAAGGAGCACTGCAGGAAGACTGTCGAAAAAGTGTGGACGCCCAAAGGGGTCCAGGAGCTGAAGGCCCACCTGCAGAAGCAACCCGGTCCCACCCTGGCCTTAGAGAAGCCTGCCACAAATGAGCCAAAGGTATGGTTCCCCTTCCTCCATGAGGCCAGGACCTGGTTTATGTGCACCACAAGTGGACGTTGTAAAGAGGATGGCAGACCGTACCATCTCAGTATGTGCTGCACAATTGAATGCTTCTCCCCTTTTTAAAGTCTGGAATTGTTTTTAATGGGGTTTTAATAGGGCTTTTAACATGGACAAATTGTAAGAGGGAAGGGAAGGGAAAATACATTGATAGATGGGAAGGAAGGAAGGAAGGAAGGAAGGAAGGAAGGAAGGAAGGAAGGAAGGAAGGAAGGAAGGAAGGAAGGAAGGAAGGAAGGAAGGAAGGAAGGAAGGAAGGAAGGAAGGAAGGAAGGAAGGAAGGAAGGAAGGAAAATACAAATGCACACAAAAACCCAGCAGATTATGGAAAAGGTTAGACCCAGACTTCCTGATACCTTGTTTTATATATGCAGAGAATAGGGCTACCAGGTACCACCTTGGCCTCCAGCAGGTGATGGGGGCGGGTGTTGGTTGCCAGATCCAGGTTGGGAAAATCCTGGAGATTTGGGAATAGAGCTTGGGAAGGACTAACTAGAGACCGGGGTCCACCTCCATAGAGTCTACCCTCTAAAACATCCATTTTCTCCAGGAAAACCGCTCTCCATAGTCTGGAGATCAGCTGTAATTCTGGGTGATCCCCAGGTTCTGCCTGGAGGTTGGCATCACTAGCAGGGAACAGGCTTTTGTGAAGGGAGGGATGTAATTTCCCCCCATCTGCTTTCCAGTGTGGTATAACCCAAGCCTTGTCCGGTGGGTGCATAACCTAGGCCTGAGCGCACATGAATGGTATTATTTTTATTTAAATCTGTCGATCACCTTTACTGTGAAATGGTTTGATTTCAGACCACTCTTTCTGGTAAAGGAAACCGACTACTCCACCTCCCCCCAACCGAAGCTCCTCTGGCCACCTTGAGCCTGAGGAGATAAGGTGGGATGTAAATAATTTACATTTTTATAAAATTAAAAGCTAAGCTGGAGCTTCTGAAAGCAGAACTGATTGTCCAGCTGGGTCCTGGCACGTTCTGGGCCATCGTGAAGATGCTTACGGTTCACACGTGGCTTGTGGGTGTCCGGTGCCTAACATCTGGGGAAAGCTCCGTCTGCAACACGTTTTAGATGCCTGTTTTTTTTTTTTTTACCGTCTGTCTAGGAAGAGGAAACTCTCCAGCGCCTGTCTGAGGAGGAGATCGCGGTGGTCGCTGACGTCTGGAGCAGAGGGACGGCGGCTCTCCCTAAGCCTTGGAAGCCCCAGCAGCCCGTGTATGTGCCTTGCAGGTGTTTTTGTGGCAGTGATACGAACCGAGCCACATTTTGCATGTAGCTTTTCCCCCTCCCCCTTCGGTCAAAATCATTTGTGCTGTTGATGCATAAAAAGTTTTAACTCATTGCGGGGAGAGATCCAAATTATCCCCCAAGGCCAGAGGATTCTTTCAAAATACTATTTTATTAGCTGCAGCATTAAAAAAGAGGGGGAGGGGCATTGGGTCATGTCTAAAATCCAGCATCCACACCGAGACACACTGGGTCCAGATTTTTATACAGTCCGAATAACACGGCCAAATTATGTCATTATCGAATTAACCACTATATGGAGGTAGATAAATAATTATCCAATCACCGCATGGCCTGCTTATCACTTTAGTTTTGTCCCATCTTTAAGCACCTGGTGGTGCGTGTCTTTGCTGTCCGGGCAGCTTCCCCCTCCCTTAGGGAAGCTGCCAAGGCCCCTTACAGATATCTTAGCCTGTACAAAGTTCACTCTCTATTTCTAATGGCAGGATGTTTTACAAGAGGGAAAACCCTGATGCCATCATTATGGGTATACCAGGGGCGAAGCCCGTTGCATTCAGGAATACGAGTGCTAGATTGGGGGGATGGGTGGAAGAACTTTGTGGATGGCCTCTCCCGCCCCCCAGGACCTGCAAAGGCTGCAGCCTGGAGGCCTCCAGGCAGGGAACTCACCGGCAGGGGCAGCTCTCACACAGCAGGGATCTGCAGCCTCTGAGCCTCAGAGGGAAGTGGAAGGAGGAGAGGGTGGTCAGGGGTGGGGGACGGAAGGCAATTGGCCAGCTGCTGGACAGACAGGCAAGCCAGTTGGAGGAGGCGGCACTCTGGGGCAGGACAGCCGCCCTGAGTGGGTGTTAAGAGCTGAGTGGCACTTAAGGCATGAGACACGCTCTTCCTCCAAGCCCTTACCGGAAATATATTATACGGAACACATATGCTATGCTTATTCTAGCATCTTCTCCCCCCCCCCATCCAGTACACCTTAATTAATGTATTTTCCATTTTAAAAGAGCCATACTAGAGATTGTACCGAGCCGCAATTGGAAGTCCCCTTTTATGTCCTTGGAGTCCAGCTTGTTCCTCCTAAAACCAAGGCACATTTTGCCCTCTGTGCTGATCAGGATTCATTCACATCTCTTCTCTCCCAGGGTGCCCGTGGAAGGCATGAGGAACGTGCTCATCACTAGCGCACTGCCCTACGTCAACAACGTGCCCCACCTCGGGAACATCATCGGTTGTGTCCTCAGTGCAGACACCTTTGCTAGGTAAGCAGGCCTTTGGTCGAGGTCGACCGGATTTGGCAGCACCTGCAGGGCCCCTGAGCCTCCCTCCCAGGAAACCATACACCTGGTCTGAGCCTTGGACCTGTCCAATTGGACTTGTTCAAGCTTTAAGCTCTGCTCACTCAAGAGCTGTGAAGAGAGGCACAACGGGTGCACCAGTTCCTCTCCATGGCTCAAGGGAAACCTCCAGTCCTTGTTGGCAGCCCTGGGCGCATTGCCTCACTTGCCTTGAAAAGGATTTTCCCGATTCTCTTCCAGGTACAGCCGACTGCGCAACTGGAACACGCTGTACCTGTGCGGGACTGATGAATACGGCACCGCCACGGAGACGAAGGCCATGGAGGAAGGGCTGAGCCCCCAGCAGATCTGTGACAAGTACCACGTCGTCCACGCCCAGATCTACCAGTGGTTCAACATCTCCTTCGACTACTTCGGACGTACCACAACAGCCCAGCAGACCAGGTTGAGGCAACTGCTAGCCAGGAGCATGCTAGCCCAGGGGAAAGGGGAGCAGGGAAATCCTTCCACCCCCCCCCTCCCCTACCCCTGCTTTTGTGGTTCTTAGGCCACCTTAGGAAAAAACTTTTCAATTAGAGCGAGCTTCCCCTCACTGGCGGTCTTCAAGCAGTGGCTGGAAAGATGCTTCTCCTGGATGCTTTGGGCTGATCCTGCATTGAGCAGGGGGTTGGGCTAGATGGCCTGTCTAGCCCCTCCCAACTCTAGGTTTCTATGATTTTAAGCAGTGGATGGATACTTATCCTCCTGAATGCTTTAGGCCTGGGGTAGTCTAACTGTGGCCCTCCAGATGTCCATGGACTATAATTCCCATGAGCCCCTGCCAGCGAATGGGAATTGTAGTCCATGGACATTTGGAGGGCCGCAGTTTGACTGCCCCTGCTTCAGGCTGATCCTGCATTGAGCAGGGGATGGGACTAGGTGGCCTGTCTGGCCCCTTCCAACTCTATGGTTCTATTATTCTAAGCCGCAGCTGGACAGAGACTTCTCCTGGATGCTTTAGGCTGATCCTGCACTTTCCTGGAGAGCTCAGTGTCACTGTCTTAGTCATGTGACAGTTGAGACTGTGGGTGTGCCACACTGGTCACTGTGAATGCTCCACATCACCTGCAAGAGCTCGTCTTGTGCTACAGGCTCAATGTGCCGGAGGTTGTCAGACCTAGGCTTTGCCCATTCCTGCCCAGTGGCCAATCAAGGCAAATAGTTTTGCCAGGAATTCTCAGCATTTGCTGCCTGCCTGCTAAGTCCTCTCTGACTCGATGGGGTCGCGAGGAGGAAGGGCTGTGAGACCATGGAGTCTGAGCATCCCTCTGCTTCTCTCTCGCACCTCAGGATAGCCCAGGACATCTTCCAGCGGCTGCTGGAGCACAATTACCTGCTGACGGAGACGGTGGACCAGCTCAAGTGTGAGCACTGCGACCGGTTCCTGGCCGACCGCTTTGTGGAAGGCGTCTGCCCCTTCTGCAACTACGAGGAAGCCCGTGGGGACCAGTGTGACAAATGTGGGAAACTAATCAATGCCACCGAACTGAAGGTAGGGCTGTCTCTGCAGCTATGGGAACCTAGGGCTCTATTGGAGGTGTGGCCAAACTGTGGCTCTCCAGATGTCCATGGGATCTACAACAATTCCCATGAGCCCCTGCCAGCATGCTGCTAGCTGGGGCAAGAATATGTTTTTCTCTGGTGCCTGAAACCCAGGGGCTCTAGTCCCCTGTACCAAAACATCTCCCTTTCAATCTCCCCTCTCTTGGCGATGGAAAGTGCTGTCACATCTCAGCCAACTGAGTTGTGAGTGTCCTGCATAGTGCAGGGGGTTGGACTAGATGACCCATGAGGTCCCTTCCAACTCTAGGATTCTATGATTAACTTATGGTGACCTTGTAGGGTTTGCAGGGCAAGAGATATTTAGGGGTGGTTTGCCGTTCCAAGCCTCTGCGTAGCGACCCTGCACCTCCTTGGTGGTCGCCCATTCAATCTTTAACCAGGGCCGACCTTGCTTAGCTTCTATGATGAGATTGGGTTAACCTGGGCCGTGAGTTAACAGGACCCCCATACTACCTACAGCCAATCCCCACTTGGCATGACTTGGGTGGCTAGGCTAGCCAAGTCTCATCAGTTCTCAGAGGTTAAGCAATGGTTAGTCCTTGGTGGGGCTGAGAGAGCTCTGAGAGAACTCAACAAGCTCTACCAGCACTGTGACTAGCCCAAGGTCACCCACCTAGCTGGATGTGGAGGGGAATCAAAACTGGCTTGTCAGATTAGAAGCTGCCTTTCACCTACTAGCTCATTCACCCATTAGCTCACCATCCTTCATAACAGTCGTAGCAGCCAACCATTTATACCTCGCTTTTCTCCCCATCGACAAGCCAAAGCCGATTACTGCATCGTTCTCCCTTCCTTTCTTTTGTAGCAACACTGCCCAGCATTTACACAATCGTTGAATTATTTCTTTCATTTATATTTTCCATTCATACCCCATCTTTCTCCCCAGTGGAGATCCCAAGAGGCTTTCCTTGTTTTTCTCCCCTCCGGCATATCCTCATTGCAGTCCTGTGAGGTTGATTCAGCTTGAGAGTATATGTCTGGCCCTGAGTCTTACCCGACAAGCTTCCGCAGTAGAGGTAGCATTTGAACCCGGGTCTCCCAGATTGTAGTCTGATGCTCTGAACCCCGACACTCTAAAGCAGGGGTAGTCAACCTGTGGTCCTCCAGATGTTCATGGACTACAATTCCCATGAGACCCTGCCAGTTTTTGCTTCAAAAACCCCCGGTCTTCAACCCCCGGTCTGTGGCCCGGTACCGGGCCACTAAGGCTATGGTACCGGGCCGCCAGCGGCCGCGCCTGCCTTCCCCCCCCCCGCAGCGAGAGGGGGGAAGAGGCAGGCGCGGCCGCTGGCACACCAGTGACGCAAACGCGCACTCGCAGAGCCGCCGCGCATGCGTGTTTGCGCCCCCTGCTGGCGAAAACGTGCACGTGTGGCTGTTCTGCGCATGCGCGTTAGTGCCACTTAGTGGCGAAAACACGCATGCGCGGCAACTGCGCGTGCACGTTTACGTGCAGCTGCTGTGGCCGGGCCGCCGGCTCTCTCCCACCCTCAGAGGTGGTCCCCGACTACAAGAAGTTTGGGGACCGCTACTCTAAAGTGCTTCGTGGACATTTCTCATGGCTTGAGCTGAGCACAGCCTGATCTTTCCCTCTCTGTCTCCTCCCGCCAGAAACCACTTTGCAAAGTCTGCCAGAGGACCCCGGTGGTGAAGCCCTCCCAACACCTCTTCCTTGACCTGCCCAAGGTGAGTCTCCGTGCGAATAACATTGCAAAAGGCACCAATCGCCTATTCTTGTTAACCAGGGGCGGCTAGCTCAGCATCTTGCCACAGACCCTCATTTGTTCTTTGGTCTCCCTGCCCCCCCTAGCTTGAAGAGCGCCTGGAGAGGTGGCTGACCTTGTCCCAGTCCACTGGGGACTGGACCCCCAACGCCAGGTTCATCAGCCGCGCCTGGATCCGTGACGGGCTGAAGCCTCGCTGCATCACGCGCGACCTGAAGTGGGGCACGGCCGTCCCGTTGGATGGGTTCCGGGACAAGGTGAGCAGGGAAGGGGAACAGAGGGACGTAGGGGAAGTGTTAAGGCTGTGTGTGCAAAGTGCCAGAGGGACTCACAGAAATGCAAAAGAGGAGTCACAGTTCATGTCCAGAATGGTTGAATCTCACCCTTGCCGAATTGCAATTTGACCCTTGGCGTTTGGAGAGGCTTCTAGCCGGCCATGAGTCACTGCCAGTCTCGCTTTAGAAACCGGCATTCTAAGATTAAGGATTGTGACATTGCACGGGGGAGAGGTGCCGCCCAGTTTTATTTCAGGCCAGATGTTGAGCAGGAGATGCGTTTGCCCAACATCCTGGCTGGCTCTTCCAGTTTGTGCAGCCGCCTTTCCTGTCTGCTGCCGTGCAACTTCCTCTTTCTCTCCTTAGGTGTTCTACGTCTGGTTCGACGCTCCCATTGGCTATCTGTCCATCACAGCCAACTACACCGACCAATGGGAGAAATGGTGGAAGAATCCCGAGCAGGTGAGAAGCTTGTTAATCGTGCAGAAGAGGCTGAGAGCGCCCTTGTAGAGGGGCAACTTTAGGGGGGAGTTGTCCAATAACTTCCTGTTTCAGGAATGCTGGCAAACCTTCCTTTTTTGCTGGTGCATTGGCGCTTATCAATGCCACTGGTGTCCTTTAGGAATCAGAGTCCTCCAGACTGCACTGCTTTAGATAAATACAGTTTTCATCCCTTTAAGGTTTTGACAATGCTACCTCCTAGGCCTGGCTAGCCCAGGCTAGTCTGACGTCATCCGATCTTGGAAGCTAAGCAGGGTCAGCCCTGTCTAGTATTTGGAGGGGAGGCCTCCAAGGAATCCCAGAGGAGGCAGACAATGGCAGGCCATCTCTTGCCTTGATGACCCTGTGGAGTTGGCCTGAGTTGACTATGACTTGATGGCCTCTGCTTTGCTCTGGGTTTTTTTATGCTGCCGATCTTACTGTTTTCGCATCGAGATGGTTTTGTCCCTCACAAGCTTCACTGTTGAACTTTTCACAAGTCATTTTGAGCTGTGACATTTTATTGTGACGTTTGCATTTTGCTTCCCCCCCTCATCCCCCCCCCATTTGTTAACTGTCCCGAGCAAGATTTTTGGAGCGGTAAGGGGATAAACCAACTTGTCTCTTTGTCTACTTTTTATTCTCAATAATGCATTCTGAACAGGATGCCGGTCCAGACAGAGTCAGCTTCTTCACTTTCTTTAGCAGCACTAACAATTGTTGAGTTCCACTGGGCCTGCAAGATGGAGCTTATCTGCTGGGCCTATGGCAGAGGCCAGCCAAAAAGTTAGACCATCTAATACCAGGCCCCCCTCCTTCCTTCCCTGCCTAATCAGCATCGCAAATGGTCAACCTGACTCACTGTGGCTTGAGTCTCAGTCTTTCACAAAGCCACCGTGGGAGGGATTCTTGTATCTACCAAGCCTCTGGGTCAGCCAGTTCCGTCCTTCTCCCCAGGTTGAGCTTTACAACTTCATGGCGAAGGACAACGTCCCCTTCCACAGCGTCGTGTTCCCGTGCTCGTTGCTGGGTACCGAGGAGAACTACACCTTGGTCAGCCATCTCATCGCAACAGGTACAGCCACGGGGAGCTACCTCGATCCCACCTGTCTCTCCCAGAACATTGTGGCTTGGAGCCACGCTGTGGGTCATCCACAGTCTTGCGTACCTGTTACAGTTGATCTCCAGACTTCAGAGAAAAGTGCTGCTTGGGAGGGTGGACTCCATAGCATCAGACTCCCCTGAAGTCCCTCCCTGCCCCAAATCCCACCCACTATTGGCTCCACCCCCAAAGTCGCCAGGTATTCCCCAGCCCAGAGCTGGCAGCCCCATCCAGACTACAGAGATCAGTTCCCCTGGAGAAAAGGGCTGCTTCGGAGGGGGGACTCCATAGCATTAGATGCCACTGAGGTCCTTCCCTGCCCCAAATCCCACCCATTCCTGGCTCCACCCCCAAAGTCTTTAGGTATTTCCCAGCCCAGAGCTGCCAGACCTCTCTGGTTGCCTTCTGTGAGGCTGTACAAAGCATCAAGTGATTCAGGGTATCTTTTTTCTGCATCATGGGAGCCCTGCGGAGGCCGTGCAGGTGGGATATAGAGACCCTCTCGAGACCCCTCCAACCTCCCGTTCTTTCCACAGAATACTTGAATTACGAAGACGGCAAATTCTCCAAGAGTCGCGGCGTCGGGGTCTTTGGGGACATGGCCAAGGACACGGGCATCCCCGCCGACATCTGGCGGTTCTACCTGCTCTTCGTCCGGCCGGAGAGCCAGGACAGCGCCTTCTCTTGGAACGATCTCCTGCTGAAGAACAATTCGGAGCTGCTCAACAACTTGGGCAATTTTGTCAACAGGTAATGTCCGCGGGAGAGACGGTGAGTGAGTGTGCGTGCTTTCCCGCCCGTCCACAATAAGAGCAACCTGATGGCGTGTGGTTTACAGAAGAAACAGGAAGCTAGGAAACAAAAGATACCTGTTGGGCAGTTTTATGGAAGGCTGGGCAGCCTGTTTGCTCAACCCACCAGGTGACTTTCCTGGTGGATTTGTTTTTGTTTCCTAGTTAATAGCCTTCTAAATCACACTACCAACAAAGCATGTTCAGGTTTCTAAGACCTACTCCAAAGCTTTTCCTTTTCTCCTATGCATTTTCTATATTTAAAAATAGGGTTGTTGTTTTGTGCTCGGCTTTTCACTACCCAAAGGAGTCTCAAAGTGGCTTACTGTTGTCTTCACTTCCTCTCCCCACAACAGACGCCCTGTGAGGTAGATGGGGCTGAGAGAGCCCTGAGATTACTGAAGAAGAAGAGCTGGTTGTTAGATGCCTCTTTTCTCTACCCGAAGGAGTCTCAAAGCGGCTTCCAGTCACCTTCCCTTTCCTCTTCCCCCAACAAACATGCTGTGAGGGAGGTGAGGCTGAGAGAGCCCTGATATTACTGAAGAAGAAGAGTCAGTTCTTATATGCCGCTTTTCTCTACCCGAAGGAGTCTCAAAGCGGTTTACAATCTCCATCGAAACGTTAAGGGGTTCAGCGGGTTCATAAAATGTGTTCGTTCTTCGTGCGTGTCACTTATCTACCTTCCTCCCCCCCTCTCCCAGGGCTGGATCATTCGTGTGCAAGTTCTTCGGAGGGCGTGTTCCCAACATGGAACTGAACCAGGATGACAAGCGCCTGCTGGCCCACATCGCTCTGGAACTGCGGCAGTACAATCAGCTGTTGGAGAAGGTTCGGTAAGTCTTCGGAGTTCCCGGCCCATGGCAGCTTCTAATGCAGGGGTAGTCAAACTGCGGCCCTCCAGATGTCCATGGACTACAATTCCCATGAACCCCTGCCAGCGTTTGTCCAACGCTTAGACTGCTTGAAGATGCAAAATAGGCAGTTTTCAACAATTTAAAAAATGTATAAAATTGTTTAACTTGTTATATATTTATACTATACTATGTCTGTTGTTTTATTCTGATGTCCACCCTGAGTTCACCAAGAAGGGCAGGATGTAAAAATGGGATATAAATAAAAGACGTTGGTAGATCACGAGCAGTAGCAATATGTTGTTTTAGAGAGAAGAGCCCTGACTTGTTTGGCCCAGCTAGCATGATCTCAGAGGCAGCCAAGCAGTGAATCTCCAGATGCCTATGGACTACATTTACCATGAGCCCCTGACAGCATGTGCTGGCAGCTTCTGCTAATTGTAGTCCATGGGCATCTGGAGAGCCACCGTTTGGCCACCGCTGCCATAGCTGATCAGACAAAAGGGTATTTAGAAGCCTGCAATGATGCAGACATAGAATAGATGAGCTTCATTTTACCTGAGTCGGCTTCTCCTTACCACTTCTCCCCCTTTCCATCTTGCAGGATCCGGGATGCCCTGCGCAGTATCCTGAGCATCTCTCGCCATGGCAACCAGTATCTCCAGGTCAACGAACCGTGGAAACGCATCAAGGGCAATGATGCAGACAGGTGAGTTGGTGCCCGAGTAAAAATGCAATGTGTTGCATTTGCTTTCTTTGAGTTGAATTTAGGGCACTTTGGAATACATGACGCTGCCTTATACTGAGTCAGACCCTTGACCTTTCAAGGTCAGTATTGTCTACTCAGCCTGGCAGCAGCTCTGCAGAGTCTGAGGACTTTCAGATTGCCTGATACTGGATCCTTAGAACTGGAGATTGAACTTGAGACTTTCTACATGCTGGACCATCTGAGCTATGGTCCTTTCTCTTACCTCTTGGGGCATTTTCCAGTTTGAACCTTCTGTTGGAAAACTCATCCCCACATTTGTCCCAGAGTCCAGCATCTCCATTTCCTGTGCCCTTCCATGCTTTTTAGATTTCTATACCGCCCATTTCTTTGCAGCTCTGGGTGGTTTACACAGAACATTATAACTTACATGAAACATTATGCAGACTATAACATCAAAACAAGTTTCAATAAAACATCAAAAGACTAGGACAACCTGAGACGAGACATTCACTGTATATACTCGCATATAAGCCGACCTGCATATAAGCCAAGGCTTATATTTTACCACAGTTTTACCAAAAAGTCTGGGCAAACTTATTGACTCGCATATTAGCCGATGGTGGGAAATGCTCCATCATCACAGGCTCTCCCATCCAGCATTGCCATTCCTTTTGCCATTGAAAGCAAAAGGGAAAAAAAGATCAGAGTCCCTCAGTCAAACCATTGATGTCCTACAAGCTGCCAGAGCAAGCTCAGCTTGCAGTAGACATTTGCAAAATGCAATGCAATGATTGGCTGGATGGAGCAGGCTTTTATTTCAATTAACGTATAAGCCGAGGAGGGCTTTTTCAGTGTGAGAAAAAGGTGCTGAAAAACTAGGCTTAATACGCGAGTATATAGGGTACCTTGAAACTAGAGGCCTGGACAGCCCTGCAAACAGAGGTGTCATTTTGTCGTTCCATGATGGGGACCACCAGCAGAGGCTTCCAGGGATGAGCTATAGCTGCATTCAGGGTGGCCCGTGACTAGAGTTAATTCCTCTTGCTGACCAGGAGTGTGTTGCTTTGCCAGGGAGCGCGCAGGCACCGTGATCGGCGTGGCCGTTAACATCTCCGCCCTGCTGTCCGTCATGGTCCAGCCGTACATGCCCAACGTGAGCACTGCGATCCAAGGGCAGTTGTGCTTTCCTGCCGATTACAATGTTCTGACCAATGACTTTGTCTGCACCTTGCCAGCTGGGCACCAGATTGGAACGGTAGGTGCCGGGGGCAGAGGCTCTAATACTGAAGGAAAAATAAGCAGTGTGGGGACGTAAAGAGCAGTTGTGCAGGATCCAACCGTTGGTCTGTTTTGCAGCATCCTCTTTGGCACAGTGACCAAAATGTGCTTCCAGAAGGTCTCCGATGCAAACCTTCCTCCACTTTTCTACTCTGAAACATCCTTCAGGCCACAAGAAACACCATAAGTGGTGCAATGGTGCAGAAAAGGGTTGGGAAGCATAGGTGTATTTCCAACAGAGTTGCCCTATTCGCTCCTGCCGCCAAGATAATTAGGTCTAACTATGTAAACAAATTGTGTAGTCCTAATAATTTTAATTCTGACTCTGTATCTATTAGTCAATTTTAGTCTTACCTACTGTCTCCTGTCAGGTGACCCCCCTCTTCCAAAAGCTGGAGAGCGAGCAAATCGAAAACCTGCGGAAGCGCTTTGGCGGCGGTCAGGTAAGGGGGAGTGTCTCTGTTCTGTGCCTCTCAAGCATCTTAAGTGGCAGGTGAAGGACTGTTAATCTTGGCGCAGGGTGCTCGTGGCGCGGTGACCCAAAAGCCCTTCTCCTCCCCCCTCCCCCCCCAGTTTCTTAAAATAGTTGGGTGTTTCCACATTCATGTAGGTAGCCGGAGCAGTTGTAGGAGACTGCCAGGCACAAAAATCGGTTCCCGGAAGATCTGCTTTTGCGGAGGGGAGGGGACAGTGAAGCAAAGTCCTTAACCCCCATCAGATGGGTAAAGAGAGGTGTTTGGCAGCTTTCCCCAAACCTGCCCCTTACTAAGAAACGTGTTCCCTGACTGCTGTGCAGTAGGCTTCCCAGTGCAGATATCTCCGCTGGACACATCCCTCCGAAATTCCTTGTTTGCTTTGGTTGGTCTATTCTATCTATAGCCTGGCTTTCCTTGCTGAGACTCAAGGCAGGTTAATATATTACATGTAAAAAGTACTGTAAAACAGTTAAATATATCTAACCTGTTGCTGCTCTTTTTGCTGGCAAACCTGCCTTCTCCTCGGTGCTTGTCTTGTGTGCCTCGGTTCATAGCTGCCTAGGCTACTTTCAGGATTCTCTCCTCTGACGTAGCACCTGACTGCTTGTCTCTCTCCTATCTCTCCCTCGTGGTTCTGGTCTCCTTCCCTTTCCTCCTCCTCCAGCTTGAAGACTTCCTCTTGAAGCCAAAGGTAAAATTTGGCTGTTTCCTGTGGACCTTTCTGATTGTCACGGGGGGGTGCCCAGGAGGATGGGGGTGTTCACTCTGGGTCCAGAGCAGGAATTCCCCACATTTCTTGAACCTGTGGTCATGTGGAATTATGACACAGTGTGGTGGGGGTTCCCCCAAAATGCTTGCCACAGCCAACCCTGCATCGTTCCCTTTTACCCCTTGATGCATTCCGGACTCCCCGAAAACCCAACATTTGCTTGTTCCAATGAAAGGGAGACTACAACCAAGCTCTGCATCTCCCATAACACCCATAAATTGTCCAAAGGAATTCACACTGCCCTGATTTCTGGATTAGTTTTTAGAATGGGGGAGGCAGGAACTAGCTAGGAGTCAGGCCTGTAAATTACACTTGGTTTTAAGAGCAAAGCCTTCATCAAAACAGCAACCTTGCCGTCCTTTCTCTGCCGTGGGGTACTGAAAAACACAGGGACCCTGACAGAGGGGTGTGTGACCCTTGCCCTAATTCCTTGTTTGCTCTTTGAATCAAAGGGCAGCATTCCTTATTTCTAACTTTAGCTTTCCCACACACATGTGGACTTGAGTCTGCAGAAGCAGGGGCATGTTTGCAGCTGCCCTCCACCAGAAGTCCCTATGATGTCATGGGGGAGAAGGGCCCCTAGGAAGGGGATTTGGGGTCATTTTAGGCTCTTGTGACACAAAAGTTGCGCTACACAGGCCGAAGTCCTGTGGATTAAAGTCCGCTCTGGTGCCATCTTCCTGCCGAAGAGCACATCTTCCAAGTAGTTCTGTTCAGTGGGTTTATCCCCCACTGACACACCTTAGTGAGGACAGTCAACAGGATGTTTTGGTCAAACTGCCATCATTCTTCTTCCTCGACCAGCAAGAGAGCTGAATTCAAGAGTTAAATTAGTCCTGTACGTTAATCACAGTCCTAGCCTAGTGAAGGATGAAACAGTTAGGGGGAGGGCTCACGGTTCTCTTTTTCTTCTCTTCCCTGTGAAGCAAAAAAATGTAGCAGTAACAGAAAAGGGAGCAAAGGTGCTTCAAGAAGAAGTGGCCAAACAGGTGAGTCTGTGGAGAATAACCTGTCCGCTGCTGGGCAAGTGGCAGCAGGCCTGGCGGTTTCGGCCATCCCCCACCTGACCGCAGCTAGGAGACCAGACGGAGACCCAAGTGGGGTGGTCGTAAGAAGACAGTGGAGCTGGGAAGGGTGAGGGGAACCCACAGGGCTGAAGACTTTGCCCTGCGATTTGGACGGAAAGATCATCATTAGTATAAAAGCCATAGTAACTTTGGAAGAAGAGTAGCAGGACAAGGCAGCTAAAGGATAGACACTGTGAGCATATTGTACAAGGGGCCCTGGCCCAGGCCCTATGAATTGCATATTCTGTAAGCTTTCCCATATCGCCCCATTTGAAGCGGTTTCATTTTCTTTTTTGCTTTTACGATCTGTGAGTCTCCATCCCTGTCAAATACTAACCCTCCGATTCCCTCTGATCCAGGATAATTTTGTGCGGCAGCTGAAGGCTCAAAAAGCAGAGAAGAAACAGATCGATGCTGCGGTTTCAAAGTTAACCGAACTGCAGAAGCAGCTCTGCTCCGTGGAAGGAAAGAATCCCGCCCCCAAGGGGAAAGTGAAGAAATGAGTTTGTGGGTAGCATCTCCCTCCAAGAGATTTTTAGGCCCTTGCCCTTTATTTAAGTACCCCCCAGGGAGTTTAACACCACCGAGCTGTTTTTGATGCGTTCCCTCTCCTATTTTGTAATGCGGGATAGACTGGGTCAGCGCCCTTTCAGGTTTACCTGGTAAGAAATAAATATTTTATTGTTTCATTAGACAGGCGGTACAGAAGCCATGATTGGAAGCCCAT
The DNA here is from genome assembly GCF_049243985.1 of Paroedura picta. Taxonomy (NCBI): domain Eukaryota; kingdom Metazoa; phylum Chordata; class Lepidosauria; order Squamata; family Gekkonidae; genus Paroedura; species Paroedura picta. The sequence goes on along the minus strand of NC_135371.1, from coordinate 163,432,768 downwards.
GCACGTCTTCTACCCCGCCCCCCCCCCCCCAAAGTGATAAATGTGGTCCAACTGACAAGGTCCCCACTCTAGAACTGCCAGGCCTGAAACCAAGCACCAGCCCGGTTGCTCGGCGCATGTGAGCCTCGCCTGCGCTTCATGGTCCAGTTCCACAAAGCCAGCCCACACAAGCGCTGAATGATCCATCCGGAGCAGACTGATATCATTCGGCCTGAGCCTGCCGAGTCAAGTTCACCGATGCTCCCCACTTGCCAACTTGCAAAAGTCTGAAGCTTGCATTGTTCACGCCCAGTGGGCAAAGGGGAAGGCCCATTCTGGTGCAGACGGGAAGAGCTGCTCCTCCCCTCCCCTCAACTCTTGAGGTTCACCATCCGCTGGATGAGCGCCGCCCTGGTGGCTTCCACCTCCGCGCTCAGCCGCTCGATTTCCTCCTGGAGCCGCTGGTTGTGGGCAGTCAGCTCGGCCACCCGGCGCTCGTTCTCCTGTTCCCGCTCCCTGCCGCGCTGCCTCTTGCCGCCCTGAGGCTGCCCACTCCGCTTCCTCTTCCGGCTGGAAGGCGCCCCTTCGTCGTCGTCCGTGCCAGTCTGGGCTGGGGAGCTGTGGCTGCAGTCAGACTCGGCGGGCCCTGCCGGCTCCTCGCCTAGCAGTTCCAGAAGTTGGGCTGTGAGATCGGGGTCCAGCTCACAGGTCCCGGCAGCCTCGCCCCCAGTGAGCTCCAAGGGACTGGAGGTCTCTAGGCTCCACAGCAGGGGGGAGCCGTCCACCTCGATAAACTCCTCCTGTAAGGGAAACAGAGGGAGGCTGAGGTCAGGAGGCAAGCCACATACTAGCGTAGTGGATAAAGATAATAAGGCCTGGAGGAGGCCTAAATACGTGATTAACTAGCAGGCCCATAAGATGGAGTTGGAGTAACTACGGAGAGAGGAAATGAAGTGTGCTTAGGTGAGATTTGAAGAGGAAGAGTTGGTTCTTATAAGCTACTTTTCTCTACCCGAAGGAGTCAAAGCGGCTTACAGTCGCCTTCCCTTTCCTCTCCACACCCTGTGAGGGAGGTGAGGCTGAAGTGTCCTGATATCACTGCTCAGTCAGAACAGCTCTATCAGTGCTGTGACAAGCCCAAGGTCACCCAGCTGGCTGCATGTGGGGGAGCGTGGAATCAAACTCAGTTCGCCAGATTAGAAGTCCACATACCTAACCACTACACCAAGCTGGCTCTTGACTATCACAACAGGCCACTTCCTTCCAAAGAACCTCTCATGGGCCCTTGACACAGTTCCTTAAGTACTCATCTCACCTTTGGACCATTCCTTCTCCAAAGTTTAGGGTTCTGCTCCATGAGGTGAACTCTTTGACAGAACAAGTTCCCCGTAGTAGAGGGGAACTGAATCTTTACATAAGTGGAAGGAATCTGCTCATCCTCAACTGATCATGATGAAAATGGAAACAGTCTCAAGTTTGCCACTCAAAATTGAAAAGACAGACGGGGCAGCTTTCTAGCACTGGGGTTCCCTAAAGCTGCTTGGTTGTTCTTTGATGAGAACTTCAGTGTAATCTTTCAAAAGCGTAAGACAAAACAGGTCTATTAATGTCTAAAGGCAGGGTGGGAGGGCAGCCCCCACTACGTGCATACTTCATACTGGTCCAGTAAGAATTCCACAAGAGCTGAAAGTTGGAGGGGCTGTGAAAGTCGAGGGGTCGTCTTGAGTAGCGATCCCCAACCTGTGGGCCGCGGACCACATGTGGTCCTTCAACTAATTGGAGGTGGGCCCCGAAGGACGCCTTCTCCCCCCCCCTTTACTTCATCCCCCCCAGCCCTTTACAACACACTTCATTGTTGTGGCGTGTCTGTATCTTATTTTGAAGGGATGTTTAAACATTACCATAGCGATCAGAGAGTGTTAGGGCAGTGGTTGAGAGTAGAGGAGTAAACTATCCCCCCCACCGGGCCTCAGTAAAAGGCGTTGAGTGGTCCCCGGCGTTGAGTGGTCCCCGGTGATAAAAAGGTTGGGGACCACTGGTCTTGAGGACTTCTTTGGTGCTCCTTTTGAAATGTAGCTTTCCTAATTTCACAGCGTTTAGAAGTAGTGGAAAAGCTAAAAGATATTGGGGGGGTTAGATAGTAGTGGAAAAGCTAAAAGATATTGGGGGGGTTAGATAGTAGTGGAAAAGCTAAAAGATATTGGGGGGGGTTAGATAGTAGTGGAAAAGCTAAAAGATATTGGGGGGGTTAGATAGAAGGGGCACAAGGAATAGTTGCTTGGACACAGATTTCGAGGGAGTACTAGAACCCACACAGGGATATTGTACGGATGCACCTAAATCGCCCAACTCCCTGACACCACACTGATTTAAATGAGTCGGGTTTACCATCGAAAGCAGAACCGTTTCTCAATTCAATCATTCTTATGGTTGGGATTTTCAAAAGTGGTGAGGGCCACTAGCCCTCATGGGGACATCCTTGTTGTAATGTCTCAACGTTTCATGATTTTAAAAACTCTTTTTACACATTTTGGTAAAGTCAGTGTGCCAGCAGCAAGCAATCCAGCCCATAGGCTGGATTCCTGTTAGTGACCGTGGAAGCAAGCAGGGCGTTCCCCCATTCGCTTCAAGGCACACCTCTGTGCCTGGGGGCAAGAGAGAGGAAAAAAGCACGTGTGCCAACGCTCTACAACCACCAGGGTTTAAATTTTAATGACACGTGCTCCCCACTGAAAGACAGACGGTCTTTAGTGTTTGCCTGGTTCGCCCCCCTTCTCCCTTGAAACCCTCAGCCTTGGACTGGGCCTTCTTATACTGACTGCTTCCATAGCCATGCACCAGCCGTCCAGTAGGGCATGGGTGGCCAAACTGTGGCTCACCACGTGTCCATGGACTACCATGGCTCATGATAATTGAAGTCCAGTTGGTGAGCTACCTCTAGGGACTATTATTCAGAATCATAGCCAGCTCTGCCTGCAAACACACATACACACACACACGCAACTCCCTCATTCACCGCCACTACCGCCCCTTCCCCCCCCCCCTCCAAGGGAGAGAAAACGTGTGCCAGCCTCTTCCGAAGTCCACATTCCAACCAAGCTGAGTCAATTAACGTTTTCTGCCTGCATACTTGCAGTTCAGGCTTATCAGCAGGAACTGGGCAGCCTGTCCCTTCTCAGATTCGGGGGGAGGCGCGGTACCCTTTCCCTAACTAACATCCTTCAGACAATGAGCAACCAACGCTCTTGATTTAATATCGTGCTTCTATCCTGGTCACAGCGTACTAAAATACAGACATTGATTCCCCCCCCCCAAAAAAAATAAAAATAAAATTAAAGCACACAAATATTAATATTTAAACCACGCCATTTCTCTAAAATTAATTTTAAATCTACTGCGCCGGATGGTGCAGTCTTACCGTAATAGAGAGGAGACAGGCTGTATGAGAGAATCTGTCCCTCAGATGGAAATTAACCTGATGGATTTAGGCAGGGAGGACTCCTAGATCAGGGGTAGTCAACCTGTGGTCCTCCAAATGTTCATGGACTACATTTCCCATGAGCCCCTGCCAGCAAACACTGGCAGGGGCTCATGGGAATTGTAGTCCATGAATATCTGGAGGACCACAAGTTGACTACCCCTGACCTAGATTACTGATCTTACTGTATTCTAGGCCTCAACCAGAGGCCTGGCGGAAGAGCTCGTCTTAAAGGCCCTGCAGAACTTTCAAAGCTCTGCAGGGCTGATTTTGTTAGGCCCAGCATACCACCGGGTCCAGGGATCCTGAGCCGGTGTTGGGTGCTTTCTCTAAGATTTCTTTGGGGGACGTAAAGGGAGAGACAGCCCCGCAGAGACTAAAGCCCCAGACCGTTTAGGGCTCTGAAGGTCTAAACTTTCAGGACTTAATTCTGCCCCTGGCCCATCTGTAGTAATAACAAAGGGTGACACTTGAATTCCTCATCAGGGCAGGTGGTGCTGGACTGATTCCTTAGAGTCACTCTTCCACAAAGCATTAGTACGGGGTTTTCTTTCTACGAGGGATGCAAGTCTCACTTTGTGTGTCTTCATCCCCCAGTTCCACTGGGTAACACTATACTTGTTTGTGCTGTGAATCAGGTTGCTCATGGGTTTGTGTGGCCCTCCGTTTTTAGCAACAACCATACTGAGTCAGTTTTAAGCTTTTGTGATTAGCATACATTTGATTCATATTAACAGGATTGAAGAGGGAGGCAGAAAACTCTGTAACACCTCGAAAGATGCTACCAAAGGCTTTTGGCTGGCAGAATTAAAATTCCTCCTTAAAAAAATTTCTCCAAGGGGTTGAGGTTGGGAAAGATCACAAGCTAAACAAAAGGATGTCTCTAAACATACTAGGATTTGGACAAATTAATGTTGTGAGCTGTAAGAAAGCATGGTGGGAAAAGCATTAGTTGGTCAGGGTTGAAATGTCACATGAACAAAAACCAAAACTACGGCAAGCCGGAGCTCCCTTCAGCTCTGAAGAGTCTGGCAATATAGGAATTCTTCACGGAAATTTAAAACGGAGAAGTGCTGCAGAACACAGAAGGAGAAACACCGTTGGGACGAGATTACCTAACACAATGAGCGTAACCTCTCTATGAGACACAAAGGATTCGGGTGCTCCAGTTTACTCACCTGCTCCTCTCCCCCTACAGGGGGGCCTGTCCTGTTGGCGACGTCTGAGGAAAGCACTTCCTGCAAGTCCTCGTACCAGGATTCCAGCTCCCAGCTGGGCACTGGGGTGTCCGTAGGGAAGGGCAGCGATTCTGCCATCATGGTTAACGTGCAGCCAGGCTGTGTGGGGGAGGAAAAAAATGTGCATCAAGAAACAGGAGGGCTTTTTTTTTTTAAAGTCAAGTTACCCATCCTCTCAGCCAAGGAAATAATTTCTTACTAAGAAAACCAGTTTGTTCAAGCTCAGGGAACTGAGTGAGGGTGGCAAGCAGCCCATTATGGATATTGGCTATGCTATCATGCATCGTTCTTTAAAGGAATTTTTGCCTAGATCCAGAAGAAGGGTGATACTTGCTGTCCAGGTAAACTCCTCCTGGGCTCAGAGCACTTGTTCATTTCCAAGCAAAGACTGCACCTAGTGCCCGGGGGGGGGGGGGGGGTGTCTGACAGAAATTCACTTCTTCAGGCTAAATTGTGCCGAAGTCACAAACCTCCTACATTCTTAGGAGTAGGACTTCAAAGGACACATGCGATGCTATGTAAATATGCCATCTTCAATGCGTTCTTACACATTTAGATCTTTTCCTGAATGGAGTAGGCTTTCTTTAAAAAAAAGAAAATGTGTTTAAAACCGGCACAAATATCAGAGCAGGATGAAAGGACCCTTCTTGCCCGGCTGGCAAATCTACCCCGTCTCTATCGCAGGGAAACTGAGGAAGGCAGTCCAGGATTTGGTTAAGGCCTGGCAGTGACTCACTGGAGGACTCTCCCCTTTGGAAGGGCCTCCTGCTAGAAATACGAGGTGAGTCACAGTCATAAGACAGGCAGGGAGTGGCGGCCAGGCATTCCTGTGATTGCCAGCCATTCCTCTTTCAGTGGCCCTGAGGCACGCTAGGACACGCCTGACAGCGGAGAGTTTATCAGCCGCTTGCAGAAGGCCTCCCAGGCTTGCAAGGCTCATAGAATCATAGAGTTGGAAGGGCCCATACAGGCCATCTAGTCCAACCCCCTGCTCAACGCAGGATCAGCCCTAAGCATCCTAAAGCTCCAGGCAAGCAAAGGCAGAGAACTCCCTGGACACCAAAAATCACACAGGAACCTGCAATGCGACAACTATATTTTCCCAGAGCAAGTGGTTAAGAGAATCATAGGGTTGGAAGGGACCTCCTGGGTCATCTAGTCCAACCCCCTGCACTATCCAGGACACTCACATCCCAATCGCTCATCCACTGTCACCTGCCACCCCCTTGAACCTTCACAGAAACAGTCTCTCTGTCAGACAGCTATCCAGCCTCTGCTTAAACATTTCCAAAGATGGAGAACCCACCTCAGAGTTTTCTCTCTCCAGGAAACTAGTGGTCTTTCAAATTTCCCCAACCTGCAGTGGTTTGGGTGAATGCGGCAAACGTCTCTCTGCTTCCAAGGTTCCCACTGGCACGTCTATGTATGAGGCAGTGTACCTATGCTGCTTAAGCTGGGATACTTCACTCAACTTTGGATGAGGGTGGCGGCGGCTAGCATACCACAAAAATGCCAGTATAGGTTCCATACCCTCCAACTCTTCTACAGGGGCTCTCCCAACAGCTTGCTCAGTGTTGGCTGGCAGGGGCTCATGGGAATTGTAGTCCATGAACATCTGGAGGACCACAGGGTTGACTACCCCTGATCTAGAGAGCCTGACAGTCACTGCTGTTGCAGCCCCTTCCCATGATATCCTCCTTCAATAATGGAAGCTGCTTCGAGGACGGACACATTAATTCAGATATCCACTGCTTTTACAGCTTCGGTGGACCGATGCATGCCACTGAAAAGACACCCGCTGCTTATCATTCTGACTGTGCAAAGCCTTGCTTGGTTCAGTTAGCCACTGGATCCCGTACTGTCTTAACACTGACCCTAAAAAGCTTGTTCGTATCTCCTGTTGTAAAAGGCCCAAATAGCATGACAACCGTATGTAGGGAGAGGGGGCTCATAAGTAAAGCTGCCACCAGTTAGGCATGTTATATTCCTAATCACTGAGTGAGGATTCTTCCACAATTATCAGGATAGATGGAGCTGTCTTATACTGAAGGAAGCCTCTGGTCCATCAAGATCTGTGTTGTGTGTTAAGACTGACAGTGGTTCTTCAAGGTCTTATGGCCAAGGGTTTCCACATCCCCTACTGCAGTGGTCCCCAACCCCCGGTCCGGGTCCAGTACCGGTCCGTGGATCAGTCGGTCCTGGGCCGCAGCTCCACCTTGTCTTCCTCCCTGGCTGCTGGCTCGGGGGCTGCCCTGCCACTGCCACCGGCTCACCTTTGGTGCTCTCTGGCGGCCACCATGGCTGGGCCTCCCCCTCGGCGTGGCACGGCGCAGCTGCTGCTGGCAGTGCCCCCAGCGGGCAGCAGGAAGTCACGAGCACCGGTGGGAAAGCAAGCGGAGCAAGGTCTCAGGCGGCAGTGGCAGCGACGCTCCTCAGCAAAAGACTACCCCCCCCCCCGGGCCTCAGTAAAGTTGTCAAGCATTGACCGATCCCCAGTGATAAAAAGGTTGGGGACCACTGCTTTGCTGCACGATTCTTTCAGCTGGAGATGCTGGGAATAGAGCCTGGGATCTCTGGAAGATGGCTGACTGCTGAGCCATAGCTCCTCCCCTTGATGGAATAGATAAGACAGAGTCAAGAAAAAGATGGCTTTTTTTGGCCATATCCCTGCTGGCAGTTGGAAGACCACTCAGGGCTGACCCTACTTAGCTTCCAAGATGATGTTTATACCCTGCTTTTCTCTACCAGAAGGAGGCTCAAAGTGGCTTACAATCGCCTTCTCTTCCTCTCCTCACAAAAGTCACTCTGTGAGGCAGGTGGGGCTGAGAGAGCTCTGACAGGACGGCTCTGTGAGAACAGTTCTAACAGGACTGTGACTAGCCCAAGGTCACCCTAGCTGGCTACCTGTGGAGGAGCAGGGAATCAAACCGGGTTCTCCAGATTAGAAGATTGCCACTCTTAACCACTACAACCAAGCTGCCTCCAGATTGGACTACCCTAGGTTGTCAAGGGCTATCAAGTCACAGACAATGGTAACCCCATAGGGATTTTAAACCAAAAGATTTTCAGAGGTGGTTTTGTCTCTTTACCAACCCAGGACTTCCTTAGCCCCCCCCCCCATCCAAATACTAACCAGGGCTGACCCTACTTAGCTTCCAAGACCTGACAAGACTAGGCAACACTAGATTATCCAGATGAGGGCGTCTCCTTACCATATACCACATCCACCCCCTCTTCCCTTTGTATTTTTAAAACTTGTCCGATTCTCATACTGAATCCACGGCCCTAGTTCAACCAGCCGTAAACACGCTGGCAATGCAACCGAGCTCCAAACCGTTTCATCAGGCAGGGCTAAACGGATTGCAATCAAAGTTACCCTTGAGGACCGATCCATGGTGACCAAACATACCAAAGCACACGCTCCACTGACTCGTGTTACAGCAGTGACGTGGCTTCCAAACGATATACCAAAGAGCCCAGGGGACCCTTAGCGATCATCAGAGGTTCCTTAGATGAGATAAAAAATGGCAAACACCCTTGGAAAGCACCAAAGTGAAAGTCACTGAACTTCCACAATGAAAGGGTCAGCTTGTTACAGTTTGAAAACCTGCAGCTCTTAAATCAGATTTTCCAAATAAGCATGACCGCTCATGGCAGGCGCAGGGACGGTGAAAGCCACACTGACGCCAGTGGAGGCCAGACAACAGCAAATAATCTGTCATAGTTACACAGGAATGCGTTCCCCTGTCATATTCCACAAGGTTGTACAAAGATAGTGCAGGGTACACCCTTCTGTTGGGCTCAAGGACCACAGTTGCTTTCGGGATTTGGGAATGTCAAGTCCCAGCTGACCTATGGTTACCCCATAAGGTTTTCAAGGAAAGAGACATTCAGAGGTCCTTTGCCATTGGCTGCTTCTGAGCGGTGACTCTGGTATTCCTTTATGGTCTCCCATCCGAATACTGGCCAGTTTCTGAGATCTGATGAGATCAGGTTAGCCTGGGCTACGCAGCTTGGGACTAGGCATATTTGCTCATGAGTAAAACCCACATCGTTCAAAGGGGCTTTCTTCTGGATGGGTACAGAATTGCAGCCCAAATCTGATAGTTCTTCCATTTACACAATTTAACTTTACAGCACCCAAACAGTCAGTCGAACTTTATTATAGTCGTTCAGACCAAGTTATATAAAGTCAGTACATAAAAGACCAAAAGAATACGGTCATTTAATATAATTTAAAACAAATCGTAAAATAAAAGAATACGTTAGTTTGGAGCATCGGATTTTTATGACAGCGGCAATCAAACAGCATTCTGGGTAATCTAGGCTTCTTCCCTCTCTCAGCCGGGACTCTTACCTCGCTTTCAAGTGTGATGATGTATTAGGACACGTGTCTTCATTCGAAGCTGCAGGGAGGGAGGGGAAAAAAGGGGCACTGTTATGATCTGTACCGAAAGTTCTGATACGCATTCCTATCCACCCCAAAGGAACAGGGGTCAGAAAAAGGCTGTGGAACATGCACCCCCAAACCTCCCCCATACACAAGCTTTTGATTTTAGCCACAGACCCTCAATAAGGGAATTCTGGTACATTCACACAGCCGGAAATGTTATCTCTCTTTCTGCACTGATTCCAGATGAAGTGCTTTTTAAAGGTAGCATACTCAAGGATCTACAACAACTTTGCTAACCTGGTGTTTTTTTTTCCTTTGAGACTATTGGCTGCAGCAAACACGACGAAAGTTTGTTCCCAGCCCCGCCCCCACCAAGGGACCTCTGATTTTCATTTATTTTAAGTTTATCACTCGTGGCAAGATGGGAGAAACGACGGAAAAAAGTCGTTTACCGCCTCAGCCATCCTTCTGCGGAGGCTAGTGCACCACGCATACAACTAGTCTCCTTCAGTCCGTAAAAGCAATATTTCAGGACAGGTAGCTTAAGCTGAGTTGCTGTGAATATCATATGCTCAAGACCTGAGCTGAAATTGAAACCCTGGGGAGATATTGCATTCTGACCAGGTGTGAAGGACCTGGAGCTAAACTGTTTGAAGGACCAGTGACTTTCGTAGGTTCCATACCCTCCGACTCTTCTACAGGGTCTCTCCCAACAGCTTGCTCAGCGTTGGCATTGCTCTAAGGTGACAGGCCGTCCAGAAACATCAGGGGGAACCCCACAGGAATGCGGCTGATGCAGGGGACAGGCCATAGGTTTTTCATCAGCCCCGAGTGATGCAACAAAGCAGCAGAGTTAGGGATCCAGGAACTGTTATGCAACCAGGTGGGGGAAAAGGGCTCCCCGAGGAGCCACGCAAACAGCCCTTCCAAGCCGGCAAAATGCCATGGCAGGAGACTCTGCAGTCTTTGCAGGGAGATGTGGGGCCATCCCTCACCCCAGGCATCTCAGTGGGGTACCTCTTATCCTCCCCCCCCCAAGGCACGCCTGTCTATCAAGGTCAGTAAAGATTTTTGTCCCTAAGGAATCTTTTGCTGCAAAAGCAGTCACATTTTTATGCATTTAATTGCTTCCCCATATTTCCCCCTCAACAAGGCCCCAAAACTGCTTTCATAATTTCTATGTCCTTCATTTTCTCTTCACAACAATCCTCCGGGGGACATCAGGCCCAAGGTCACCCAGGGCAGAGTGGCAATTCGATCCCAACCCTCCCATGCTTCTCTCTGACCAGTTGTCGGAGCGTCACTTGCTAGGAACCCACAAGATCACCCTGGGAGAGTACACAGCCTTGTAGCAGGCAGTTCACTCACATTTTTCCACCTTTCCCCTGCACAAAACAAGAGACCAGACATATTCTGTATGCTGGAAGCTAAGATGGCCATGAAAAAACTGAAGTGTCTTCGCCATGTTACGCAGAAATAAATAAAACTTCCCAGCATCTTAGCAAATGGATCAGAAACCTCATGAACTGGGAACGCTATTTTATTGGGGCTGCCATCAGCTTTCCTTGAACATCTCCATTTTACAATTTCCACTGATATGACCAATCTCTGTCAAAAAGATTGCCACAATAATATTAAGGAGATGTCTCCTTCTTGTATAAGGAAGAGCGTGTTTCCTAGACCCTCCGGCATGCTACAGTCTATCTCATTGTTTAGGTTGCCAAACCATCTATCCCGTTTAGCAGCGTTTGCACGGAATGCAGTCTCTACAGCGAGAAAGGGAACTGCAGCACAGACCGGAAAGAGAAACTCTATGAGTTTGGGCCACTCATGGGGAGACGGAAACCTAAGAGTCATTAATCCTGCAAGATGTCACCGATGAGTTACCAACTGATGTAAATGTCCTACTGACCTCATTGGGTATTAATTCTGGCCAAAATGGGATGACTAAATTCACCACAGTCCCTGCCCATTGGCTGCAGGGGCCAGAAATAATGAGATATTTCAAGACCCTATAAAAGGGCGGAAATGCAGGGGGTGGGGGAGAGGAGGAAGCAATTAACCCTCTCCTTTTCCCCCTTGTATTTCAGCGAATGACCCAAACCACGGAAAATCCAGCCTCAACTGGGACACTGCCAAATTCCCACAAGAGGGTAGTTCCCAGCATCCTATATAAACCCCAACTTTTCCAGAACGGAAAATTTGATTTTTTTTTCACCGCACTTTTCACTACCAGGATTCCCTAAGCGGCTTCCAATCGCCTTCCTACCCTGTGAGGTAGGCAGGGCCGAGAGAGCTCTGTGAGAACAGCCCTGAGAGAACTGGGGCTAGTTCAAGGCTACAGGTGAAGGAGTGGGGCATCAAACCCGGTTCTCCAGATTAGAGTCCGCCGCTCTTCCCCACCGGGGCCCAAGAGCCCAGGATTATCATCCCCATCGATATTATTACATTAATTATAATCAATGATATTATAACATCAGTCATTTTCTTTTATTTATTCGCTCGTAAACTTAAATGTATTAATTCTGCATTTATCCGCCCCTTTCCCAGAGACCCGGGACGGCTCGCAGCTAAAGTGAAGCTGCATAAAATAATTTTTAAAAAGGGAAGAATTTCGACAGGGGGTTTCCTCGGCACGCACCTTCCTGCGCGGGCCCTTCTCGTCCGCGATCTTCCCGCCCAGTCGCTGCCCGCGGTGCATCCTCCTCTCGCTGCTCATCCTCCCTCACGGCGCCCAAGCTGAAGCTGCTGCTCCTGCCGGCTCCAAACTGCCAACTGCCGCCGCCCGCCAGAGGCCCTGCCACGGGGCCCCGCGTGACGCAACCCTTGCGCCACCCCCGTCCAATCGGCGCCGCCGGGCCCCGCCATTGGAGGAAAAGCCAGGGCCGGCCGCGCCGTCCAATCGCCGCCGCCCTTCCTGCCCCGCCCCCTGACGCAAGTCCCCTGTGGGGATGGTGGAGGAGGAGGTGGTGTCGGCGGCTGCCGCGTCGCACCCGGAAGTGGCTCCTCCCGAAACGCCCCTCCCTTCTCGGTCACGGGACCCTCCGTGGGTGAGTCATGCGGGGAGGGTGATGCAATGTCCTGGCAACCCTTGACGACGGGGGAGGGTGGGAGGGGCGGCGGCGTAGGAGGCCTCCAAGCGTAGGCCTCAGCCCTTCGGAGCCCCCTCCCTCGGAGCCTGGCCTCGCCATTCGCGGCGTTGGAAGGCCGAGGCGTCCTCGGGAGCGCCTTTATGACGCCACGCCCCCCCTCGACAATTAAAGGGACAGGCCCCCTTTTAGGGAAATGGGAGGGGGCACTCCAAGGAGGGGTCCTTGCGCTGCCCCTCCTTCAAAAATGGTAGCTTATTTCATGTATGGTCCCGCCTTTCTCATCAAGGTGGACGTCAAAGTTTGAAATAATGTCATACAGGGCAGCCAAACTGGGACTCTCTTAAGGGCTGGAACAAATATGGAGTCCAGGGACACCGTTCAGACCAACCAGGTTTTATTCAAGGTGTGAGATTTCACATGCATGCACAATTCCTCGGATACAAGGTCAGCCTGTGTCAGATGCATCCTCATGCATGAAATATGCATCAGAAAAAGCATGCATGCACATGAAAACTCCTTCCTTGTTGGTCTTAAAGGTGCGACTGGACTCAAAATTTGTTCTGCTGCTTCAGACCAATATGGCTAGCCACTGGAATCTATCTCCAAGTGTCCGTGGACTACAATTGCCATGAGCCCCTGCCGGTATCAGTCTCTGACTTATGAAGGGATCAAGTCAGTTGTCAGTTGTCATCAAGTGGTGGTGGAAAGTGCTGTGAAGTGACAGCCTACTTGCTGCGACCCTGTAGCACAGTGGTGTCCGAACTGTGGCTCTCCAGCTGCTGATGGACCACTGCGACCATCAGCCCCCGCCACCAGCATGGCAGGGGTTCATGGTAATTGTGGTCCGTGCACATCTGGGGAGCCACAGTTTTGCCACCCCTGCATAAAAAAAAGTTTGAGTCGGACAACAAAGACCAGCCAGCTTTTATTCATGTCATAAGCTTTCGTGTGCACGCACATTTCTTCAGATACATTGAAATGGAAGATACCAGCACATATGTATAGGAAGAGGGTGAGTAGCATGATTGGCATAAAAAGTGGTCTAAGAGCTGCAACAACCAAAGGGGAATAACGAGCTTAGTTTATATGGTCAACATTGTTTTGGATTTAAGGAAATAAAGATATCAAATTCTAGTAAATATATATCAAATTTATAGTAAAACCGCGTGATACACATGTGATTGGGTTACTGACCTCCACATGAGGCCTGGAGATTTCTGGTACGATAACTCATCACCACATGACAGAAATCAGTTCCCCTGGATAAAACTGCAATTTTGGCTTTTGTACCATGCTGAGGTCTCATTCCTTCCCGCCTCTCCCCCCACCCACCGAACCAACATTGGAACCCTACCTTCTACTGAATTGGTCCACGAAGTTCAGTATGCTCTATTCTAACCACCAGCAGCTGTCCAGGGTCTGAGGCAGAAATCTTTTGCCTCACCTGCTGCCAGATCCTTTCAGCTGTAGATGCCAGGGATTGAACTTGGGACCTGCTGAGTAGCCTGCCTTCCAAATGAACCACAGCCTCTCCCCACACAAATACAACAAGCCATGCAATATGCAATAAAAAGTTTCCGCACAGGCGTTAACACTGTAACTGTTCCCCTTACAACATATTTTCCAGATTAGGCTTGTTTTTATACATTTCTTTGGGATTATAAGAGAATGAAAGCATACCTGTTCTAAAGACATTTAATTTATTCAGTCTGTACCTGTTTGCATATAAAGAAAACAAGTGGTCTTTAAAAAAAATGTGTGTTACACCAAGCACCATCATGAAAGAGGCCTTCTTTCCTTCACAGTGGACTTATGGCAACGTTCAGAGGTGGTTTATCATTGCCCTGCCTCCTCATCACAAGATCCCATCCAAGGACTAGCCAAAGTTAACCCCACTTAGCTTCTAAGATTTAACAAGATCAGGCTAGCATGGATTGACTATGTTGTATGTTGACTCGTTCCATGTATCCCCTATGATGTTGTATGTAAACCGCCCTGAGCCATATGGAAGGGCAGTATAGAAATCAAATCAAATAAATAAATAAATTATGCAGGTCAGGGAATAGGAATGCTTATTCTTATAAAGGTACCTGCCTGCCTGCATTTAGGAATACTTCCTTATTTTTTTAAATGCAATTGTGGTTTGTAAAAATGATGCCTGATTAATCGAGATCCTCTTTTTCAAAATCCAAGGAAATTTAGCCAGTTGGTCCAATCAATCACAGTACGAACCTACAGCAGAGTGTCACACTTTTGAGCATGATGAACAGTCTTAAGGAGGCTGTAACTCCACTTCAAATTGCACTGTAGTAAATGAAAAACAAAATGCATCTTGGCCAGGAGGAGGGAGAAGAATCTCATTCCCCGGGAAGGTAAAGAACGGCATGTACAGAAATGTAGCCCATTCCCAAGCACACTGAATGAGAAAATTCCATGGATTTTAATAAGAATTCCTTCTTTCCACATAGCGTGTTTAGAATTGCACCCTACTGGAACACACTAATTTTTTTAAGTGGGGATAAAATAAAGGTGGGGAATAAAATAAAAAAGACAATTTGTTGTTTAGACATAAATAGGAACATTTAGCAAGCATCCCAGCCCCAATTCGGCAATTGGCTACAAGGAGCCCCTTCAGAGTTTTCTAAATTGTTCCTGGCATGACATTTAAAATGAAGAATGTACACGCACGCATAGTAGTACACTGTGCTCACACTACAACCAGGGCCGATTTATCCATGTGGGGTGCTGTGCCTCCCTCCACAGATCAGGACGGTAGAATCTCTCCTCTCCCCTTTCGCCTCTTTAAGGACACTTGGAATGACACCACTTTCCACTGTGGGGAGCTCCTCTGCCTCCAATCTGGCTGTTCCCACTGCAACTGTAGTCTGCTAGGGCCCCATGCCCCAAATCCTTAAACTGTTCCGGTGCTACAGGCCCCACACATCCTTACACCACTCCTGACTAGAGTTGGCTAAACTGCCTCGCCAGGTCAAAACTTGTCCCTTGGTTCTCTGTGGAACAAGAGCCAAATGCATGCAACCTGCTACCTAAAGTATGTTAAGATCCCCATACTTTTGGGGCCAATTTCTACATCTGCCTTCCTGCTGAGGAATTGTATGTCAACGACAGAATCCTTTTATAGAAGAATTCATGGAGAAATATTTGCTTCTCAGCTAGCTAGTTTCAATAACTTAGTTTTTGTGGAATTCTTAGCTCATGTGCTACTAGGTAGGCTTGTGGGGCCTCAACGTTGCCATTTGTAAAAATGAGAATGCACTCTAGATGCCCCTGAACTCTGGATTGCAGGGAATGATTGGTAAGGGAGCTAACAAATTATTTAAGCAGCAGTTATTCACCATTACAAGTCTTATCACTGAGAAAGTTTGGGATAAGTTTCCCCTTCAAATCCCAGACAATAAAAGCTGCACTTCGGATTCAAATCTGCATTCAGAAAAGATTTCCCTTGGTGGCCCACCGTATTTTGCTGTGTCTTAGTCATTTATCAGATCAGAATGTCAGTGCCCTGTGTCAGAAGAGTGGAGAGACTAGGGAATCATTTATACATCCAGCCTCTTGCTTTTTCTCACTTGAGACCACGGGCTTGTTCAGGCGTGAGCCTGCTCAGACTAGTACGGCTCATTGTAGTTTTCCACAACAGACCTTCCCCCTCCAAAGAGCATCGTAAAACTGAAACCAGCAGGAAGTGTCCCAGCATAGGGACCTCTTGAGTTTGCCTGACAGATTCTTGCAACTCTGAGGAGAGCCATGATCATAGTAGGAATGTGTAGGTGAATTTGTGGAATGTGGATCACTTGAGCCTCCTGCAAATTCAGTGAAGCGATTTCTTGCTGAACCAGGACAAACGAAATTCTGCAGATGCCCACTGTGTCTTCGTTCATCCACACGTGTTTACAACGCTTGCAGCAATGCCAGTGTCCACACAACTCATCCAGCCCAGTCAATATCCCTTTTCCCTGAGCGCATAGAATCATAGACTTGGAAGGGGCCATTCAGGCCATCTAGTCCAACCCCCTGCTCTACACAGGATCAGCCCTAAGCATCCTAAAGCATCCAAGAAAAGTGTGTATCCAACCTTTGCTTGAAGACTGCCAGTGAGGGGGAGCTCACCACCTTCTTAGGCAGCCTATTCCACTGCTGAACTACTCTGGCTGTGAAAATATTTCCCCTGATATCTAGCCTATATCATTGTACTCCTTCACACGATACTATGCGATCATGGAATATACTGCCACAGAACATACCACCTTACAGGACATAACACATTTAGTGCCTTTAGTGTGATCCAGTCATGTCATTCTTACAATAATTTTACTCTTATATTATTCCTTAAGAACTCCCTCACTAAAAATTCCACATACTGCAGCACTGTAGCCTGAGGAGAAAATTAAAAGCAGAACTAAAAAGCCCACTGCGGTCTCATAGAATCGTAGAATAATGGAAAGGAACTCCTGGGTCATCTAGTCCAACCCCCTGCACTGTGCAGGACTCACAACCGTATCGCTCATCCACTGTCACCTGCCACCCCCTTGAGCCTTCACAGAATCAGACTCTCGGTCAGATGGCTATCCAGCCTCTGTTTAAAAATTCCCAAAGATGGAGAACCCACCACCTCCCGAGGAAGCCTGTTCCACTGAGGAACCGCTCTAACTGTCAGGAACTTCTTCCGGATGTTGAGACGGAATTTAGAATCATAGAATCACAGAGTTGGAAGGGACCTCCTGGGTCATCTAGTCCAACCCCTGCACTTTGCAGGACAATCACAACCCTATCACTCGTCCACTGTCACCTGCCACCCCCTGAGCCTTCACAGAATCAGACTCTCGGTCAGATGGCTATCCAGCCTCTGTTTAAAAATTCCCAAAGATGGAGAACCCACCACCTCCCGAGGAAGCCTGTTCCACTGAGGAACCGCTCTAACTGTCAGGAACTTCTTCCGGATGTTGAGACGGAATTTAGAATCATAGAATCATAGAGTTGGAAGGGACATCCTGGGTCATCTAGTCCAACCCCCTGCACTATGCAGGACGCTCACAATCCTCTCGCTCATCCACTGTCACCTGCCACCCCCTTGAACCTTCACAGAATCAGACTCTCGGTCAGATGGCTATCCAGCCTCTGTTAAAAAATTCCCAAAGATGGAGAACCCCGGCTCTTAATTCAGATTCCAGAAGGGTAGCCCTGTTAGTTGTTGTCACAACAAACAGGAACTTTGTGCCAACCGACACCCCCCCCCCCAAAAAAAAAGAGTGATTTAAAGATAAACCTTCAAGGAAACCTTCAAGGGCAAACTAGTTCCCGCAGTAATGCCAGGAAAGGGGCATCGAGCTTTCTGCTCTGTTCCTCTCAATTCAAAGTCCCCCGACACCGCTTCCCACTGTCGCAGGAGGGGGAAACCTTGAGATCTCCGGGCCTCGAGTCTTTCCGGGGCCTCTTCGCGGTGGATCCAAGGGGACCCCCGACACGCCACTCCCACATCTCCAGGCAAACAGCCCTTTCTATCCCCCCCCCCCCTAATCCACGCAGCCCGCTCCAGCTTTGCCATCCCCTTGCTGGAGCTGCCTTAAGCAGTTTGGGGGGGCTTCACCAAAATGCAAATCCCAACATATGCTGCTGCTGCTGCCGTCGTCGTCGTCCCCCACCGCGGGCAGAGCCCACTCCCACCCCATGCGCCGATCCCGTCGGAGGACGCCAACTCCCACCCGGGACGGTGGGAGTTGCCTTTCTGTTTCGGGGTGCCGCTTTTGCTAAGAGGCAACCTTGCCCCCTCCCCCTTCGCCCACCCCCGGGGAAAGCGAGCCCCGTGGCCTTTATTCCCCTAAAACAGTGGTAGTCAACCTGCGGTCGTCCAGATGTCCGTGGACTACAATCCCCATGAGCCCCTGCCAGCGTTTGCTGGCAGGGGCTCATGGGAATTGTAGTCCACGGACATCTGGAGGTCCGCAGGTTGAACGACAGAGCGAGCAAGAGAGAGAGAGAGACGCGTTGCAAGCTTGCAGGGAGGAGAGAGGGAGAGAGAGATCCCCGGGGAGCGCCGTCTGTCTGTCTGTCTCGGCCGGGCCAGGCGAGCGGATCCCCGCCGCGCTCTCCGCACCGGGACTTCGCGGCCACCCAAAGGGCCCGGCCCGGGTTTTCCTCCGAGCCCCGTGCGCAAAAGCGCCCAGCAGCAGCAGCAGCGGCGGAGGAGGCGGAGGCGAAGGCCGGGAGCGGAATTCCCAGGGCTGCTCTCTCTCTCCCTCTCTCTCCCCCCCCCCCCGCTCTCCGCCCTCCCCCGTCCCCCAGTGCGCATGCCAGGGAGGAAGCTCCCTCGCTCTACCCCCTCCTCTTCCTGGCACTGAGTCCAGGGGGGGAGGGAGTGGAGCGAGACAGGCACCGGGGGGGTCGGGGGCGGAGAGCGCCGAGGATCTCCCCCCCCTGCACCCCAGCCCCCCGCCCCGCGCGCCCCCTGCAGGGGGCACCACCCCGACGTCCCCCCCTCCCGGGAGGGGCGGGAGGAGGAGCGAGCCAGCAGCTGCGGCTGGGGAGGGGGCACACCATGAACCAAGGTAAGTGCCAGGAGAGAGGAGAGGAGAGGAGAGGAGCGGAGGAGGGGGGGGGGGGCGCCCGGGCACTCGCCGCAGCCGGCCCGGGCGGTGCATGGGGGCAACGGGGCGCGGGGATCGCGAGATCAGCGCCCACAGGCGAGCCGATCTTTCCCCGACAGCTTTTCTGACAGTTCAAACTTCTGCTGGAGTTGTGGAGTTTGGGGGGGGGGGGGGGAGGCGGGAGAAGGCGCTCCGTTTCAGAGCAGGGGGAGGGGGGGTTGGGGGAGAGAGATCGGACCCCCCCTCCTCTCGGGTACTTTTTGTACTGGAGGATTGGGGTGGGGGGAGAAGCTCGCAATTTAATGTGGCTAGGGGGTCGTCGTCGTCCCCCCCCCCCCCCCCCGGTCTAGTCCAGAGGCTTGGACTACTAAGGGGTGCTGGAGTTGGATTGCATGCAATTGAATGCGGGGGGGGGGAGAAGAGTGCAGCTTGCATACTGCAAAAATCAGGTGGTGTAATAGTGTGTGTGTGTGTGTGCGGGGGGGGGGGAGAAGTTGGGCAGAGTTGTGCCCCAGCCGGTGAATTCCCCTCCTATACACCCAGAGAGCAGGTGGTGAATTCTGTCGGAAAGGAAAGGGACCTGTCAAGGTTTATAATTCCCTCCCCCAGCCCCCTCTGAGGTGTTAATGGGACACCAGGGAGGAGGGGGGCTCAGATGCAGCCCCGATCTTCCCCTCTCCTGTCTTTAACTAACCTACAAATGGGATTCTGAGGTATTAGGCCTCCTTGACTGCAGCGTCCCCCGTTGAAGCCAGAGAAAGGGTTTCCTGGGGGTCACTAGGTGAGTCCCATATATACATTTTCCCTTGGCTTGCACAACCACCCTAGTAATCTCCCTGCAGGGAAGGCTGCCCAAATTTTATCTCCTTTGCTTCCTGGAAGATATTTTACCAGGCACGGAAAACCCTTGGCCAGCAGGATCCTTGGGATTCCCAAACAGGATTCCTGGACGTCAGTGGGTTCAAGCCGAAGGAGTGCAGGTTTGCATAGATCCAGGAGATAACATGCAAACAGTGTAATGCAAGCTCCTAGTTCATAGTTAAATCTTACTCTGGGCACATCTTGACCCTTCTAAGTTGATATACTGTTGGAAAACAACTGAAATTCCAGCAAAGGAGTATAACTAGCTGAGCTGACGTGTTTCAAGTTCCTAGTGGGGGTCACATAACACACAAGAGGTCTCATCCCCTTCCCCCCGTAACCAAAAACACTGTAATAAGGATTGTGCAGGGGGTTGGACTAGATGACCCTGTAAGTCCCTTCCATGATTCTGAGAACATTAATATTGTCCATTGTCCAGCGAGTATCACTAACCAGCCCAGGTTGTCACAATTCGATCAGTGGTTTCCCACCCTCGCTTGTTTTCTGTTGGCGAGTCTGTGCAGTGGTCCTCACTGGAGCTCCATAAATGCTACTTCTCAAAGATTTGTAGGTTTTCTTTCACGCTATTCACCTTTCGAGACCCCAGTGGAAAACTTGGCATGTGTATTATACTCCATGATACCAAGATTAAGTTCTTCAGGGACAGGGAGCCATCAGCAGGCCCAACCCTATCCGTTCATCCATTAAAGACGCATAATTCCTCGTCCTTCCGTGTCTTCAAGATATCAGCATAAAACATTTTTACTAGCTTCTCAGGGGATGCCAATTCAAAATGTACTTACTAGTTCCTCAGGAGTCAAAGGGTAAGAACCTACAGTGCAGTGGGAAAGAAAACAGACATGCTTTGATCCCTCTTGGGATCATTGTAGCTTTTCGATGACCCATCCGAGGTCCCATTAACGCAAGACCCCACAGACCACTTTGTCTTGCATTGGGTAGCTCTTTTATAGTGCCTTTGTCCCGCCTTTCTCTGGCTCCACCAATGAGAGTGGGCGGAGGGGAGGAGCCAACCTTCCTTGGCCACTAGCTGCATCCACTCCAGCCAGCTGTAAGTTCATGGGGGTTACGGTTGCCAGCTTCATAGGCAAACTTCTGCTCCCATGCTTTTAAGCAGCAGCATGATCTACAGACATTAGAGATGGGGAGGCTTTCTCTCCGTCTGTGTACCAGGTCACAGGGAAGACGTGGCTATTTCATTAATGTGGCCTCCCTACTTCCTTTTTGCTGGCCAGGAGGCCACATTAATGAAATAGCCATGTGCGGCCAGGTTTTGACTAATACAGCAAAATGGTGTTTGACCCATGTAGAGATCACGGCTCGCTTGGTGAGCGTAGATCTCGCAGTTTGTAAATATCAACTCCCCTTGCTGCGTATGGCAAATAAAAATCACCTTTGCGCCACGCAAGGATATAAGTGTTACAAAAATATGCTCCCGTAAATGTCTCAACCAGGGGTAGTCAAACTGTGGCCCTCCAGATGTCCATGGACTACAATTCCCAAGAGCCCCCTGCCAGCATTCGCTGGCAGGGGGCTCTTGGGAATTGTAGTCCATGGACATCTGGAGGGCTGCAGTTTGACTACCCCTGGTCTAAATGCAGGCAAGCAGACAGGCTAACCAACCCTTTTTGCAGTCTAGCAGCTTGTGTGAATTGTCTGCCTCTCGTATTTCCAGACTGCACAGTTGTGGCCTGTTGGAGGTCAACTCTGGTATGTGACTCTGTTTGTTAGAATTGCCAACTTTTTTCACTGCCCTCTGCTCCTGTGTGTTTAACAGCCGCTTTGATCAACAGATACTATCAGGCGGTGCCTTAGCCCTTTAAGAGAGGCTTAAAGGGATATTATCTGCTGGGTGATTTTTTATTTTTTGCCTCCATGCCCTGAAATGCTTCAGCCGCCTATTTCCACACATGAAGCCGCTCTTAAAGGAACAGAACGATGCTTCTCTGGGCATGTTGCGGCAACCTGGAACCTGTCCTGACTTGCTAAGATCTTCAAGGTCTTCTTAGCGAGCCTGCGGAAGCAGAGCGACAGGGGACAGGGTATTCTCAGTGATGGCTAGAGCTGCCCACAGGCCTGGAGAAAAATGACCTGTCGCTTTAAGAGGTGTTTCACATGGGGAAATGGGCAGCCAAAAGCTTTTTGTGGAGGTAAATAACCCCTATTCATGAAGGTAAATAAACACCCTCACAGGTTTCTATTCAAGGGACAGGATGATTTTCTCCAGGCAGTTGGCAACCTGGTGGCAGTGCCTTGACCGTGGAACCTCTTCCCACTTGAAGGTCCTTTGATGCCTACTCTTGAGCAACCCACCCCTGCAACAACAGCCCAAATGCCCCCAAGCTTTTAGAAAAATATTATTTTCATCCCCTTAGTACATGCTTTCTCAAGCAGGGTTTTGCGAAACCCTGGGGCTTCCTAACGGTCCTGGAAGGGTTTCCCAAACCGGTGGGAGTTAATTTTTAATGTATTTTGTAAAAATTGTTAAACATTGCTTGAGCGATACGACCATATGTATTTGTGTTTATTAGGTTAATATCCCGCCTCTCCCGACAAGTCGGCTTGGGGCTGTTTACAAATAAAAAGGCGAATAGCCTTTACAGTAGTCAGTGCCATAAAACAGTAAAATCAATACTCCCCCCACCCCAATTAAAACATAAAACAGTCAACCCAAAACATTAGCAATAACAAGATGGCGGACAAAAAACTAAAAATAACTCCACAACTCCTACCCCGCCACCCATATCACGATGTATGGTGGAACAACAGGCAGTCAGATGTACCAGTTTGACGTAGGGCGGGACCCACAGGTCATAACAACCTGCCCCACACCTCCCCAAATGGCCAATGATGGGCCTGGAGGTGGTGGGAAGGGGAGGGGCCAAGGGTGGGCATGTACACAGCTCTGCTTCCCAATTGTATTTTGCACAATTGAACCATTTCTGGAGTTTCTCCAAGCCTGAAGAATGTTTCAGGGGTTTCTCAACGGTAAAAAAATTGAGAAAGGCTGCCTTAGTATTTTGACAATGCTGTTTCCGGGCCTCGATAGCCCAGGCTAGCCTGGTGTCATGCAGACTCGAAAGCTATTTGGATGGGAGACATCTCAGGAATACAAGGGGTGTGATGTGGAGACAGTCAGTGGCAACCCCCCCTGAATGTCTTTAGCCTTGAAACCCCTATGGAGCTGATATAAGTGGATTGCAGCTTGACAGCATTTCCCCCCCCCCCCCCCACCCCGGTTGTTTGGCAGCCTACGCTTTGCTGTGGATTATTTGATCTCGGTGATTTTATTATTGTTTTTATCCTTGAGGTGGTTTTGTTGCTGATGAGCTTGACTGTCAAGCTTTTCGCGAATTGTTTTCTTTATTTATCGTATGTATAGACCTCCGCTCCTGGCCAGCCATCGCGCGATGGTTAACAACAAGGTTAAAACACAAGAATCTAAAACAATTAAAACCCAATCCTCCAGCCACCCACCCACCCACTGCAGACCCCCCACCCCAGGAGGTGTGTTTCTTGGAGTTGGTATCAGGTGCCAGAAGTTGGTACTTAGCGGAGGAGCCCAGGATCTTCCCTTACCTGGGCCTCAACCAAATGCCTGGCGGAAGAGCTCTGTCTTATAGGCCCTGCGGAACTGTGGGAGTTCCATCAGGGCCCTTTGGTCGTCTGGGAGCTAATCCTGGTTGAGGCCAGGCATAATTCTCACCAGCCAGGAATCACCCAAAGCATTTTGACCCACAGAATTTTGTTGTTGTGTGCATTTTACTTTTCCCCCATTTGTTAACTGCCTCAAACAAGATTGTGGACAAGTAAGGGAAAATATGATAAATAAATTTTATTTATTTATTTATTGTATTCCTTATAACGCCCTCCCTGAAGGCTCAGGGCAGTTTCCGTGAAACAAGACAGGAGACAGGCAACTCCATTTCTAGTAATAGCAAGGTGATAACAACAGTAACGTTAACATAACAACAACAATAACGTTAAAGCAGGGGTAGTCAAACTGCGGCCCTCCAGATGTCCATGGACTACAATTCCCAGGAGTCCCCTGCCAGCGAACGCTGGCAGGGGGCTCCTGGGAATTGTAGTCCATGGACATCTGGAGGGCTGCAGTTTGACTACCCCTGCGTTAAAGAATGGTGGAAACTGCAAAGAGCATCAGCTCAACTCATACTGAGGCCCAGTGGGTTGGGCGGATTTGTAGTCGTCGTCGTAGGAGGGAGGCTTGGGGGCCTATTTATTTATTTGATTGTTTATTTGTTTATTTATTTTATTTAGATTTTTATATCGCCCTTCCCTACGGCTCTGGGCGGTTTGCATAAAACATTTTGAAACATTTACATAGAACACTCTCAAATCAATATAACAATAACAATAACAATAACATACCAACTAGAACAGTATTTTAACAATAACTTTGACACTCCGGCAGTAGGTTCGGTCCCTCAGTCTGAGGGGGGGACCTGCAGATATTATGGGTCACTCGGTCTCACCAAATGCCTGATGGAAGTCATCAGGCCCTGCAGAATTGTGGAAGTTCTGGCAGGGCCCTGATCTCTTTGGGGAGCTCATTCCACCAGGTGGGGGCCAGGACTGAAAAGGCCCTGACCCTTGTTGAATGGGAAGTGGTGGTTCAGATTGACCTCAACCAAATGCCTGACTGAGGAGCTCCCTTTTGCAGGCCTTGCAGAACTGTTCGAGTTCTGTCAGGGCCCTGATCTTGGAGATGGTTCCACCAGGAGAAAGCTCTGGCCCTTGTTGAGGGCCAGTGGGCTTCCTTGTACATAATAAATGAATAAACCAGCGCGTCTCTTTGAAACACCTACTTTTTGCGTGTGGATCAAGTAGCCGTTAGAGGCACAGGATGAGGTCAAGAAAGGGTTTTGTTTTTTTAGGGCGAGTCTTATCAGAAACTTACTCCACTGTGGACCTTTGCAGGAGAACAGAAAGATGAGAAATCAGCCCCCTCCTCACAAAGGTATTGTGTGGCTAGGGTTACCAACATGCCTGGAGGAAAAATATCCTGTCCCATTAATAGTGGATTAAGGAGTGGAAATGCTGAAGCTTTTCATGGCATGGAGGCAAATGAACCCATTTGGTAAATAACATACCATTAAGTCTCTACTGCCTTGACCTGGATAACCCAGACTAGCTTGACCTCAGAAGGTCTCTGGCCTTGTAAGGTCACTCGGAGGTCACTATAAGTCCCCTGTGAATTGATGGCATTTTCCACCACCAAGCCTTTATTAAGACAGGGAAGGGAAGCTCATGAGATCTCAGAAGCTAAGCAAGGTCAGTACATTGATGAGAGACCACCAAGGAAGACTCTGCAGAGGAAGGCAACGGCAACAGACAACCACTTGTTTCTCACTCCCCCGAAAGCCCCTTGCTGGAGCTGCCTTAAGCAGTTTGTGAATTGACAACGCATATGTGCTTAAAGGCACAGGGCGTTTTCCCCCAGGTGTGGAGAAACCACCCTTTGTGCAATCCGGGGAGAGCGTTGTACCAATTTAGAGGAACTCGGCAAGAGGATGCTAGAGAAAGTAAACCCAATGACTGCACAAGAGCCGGAAAAATAGCACGTGAAGTTGAGGGGCATGGAGAAGCAGTGGTTGGGAAAGCTGGCCATGGAAGGCTGGGTTGAGTTCTAGCTTTGAAGGTTTCAACTAGGGGTGTGTGGGTGCTTTCCAATCAACCTTCACGAATTGCAAACAAAGCACAAAAAGGCTAGATTTTTGTGTGTGGATCAAGTCGCTTCCCCCATCCGGGTCATTGATATACTGATACTGATTTGTTGGTGATTCCCAGTCCTAGAGAGGCACGCCTGGCCTCAACCAGGGCCAGGGCCTTTTCGGTCCTGGCCCTGGCCTGGTGGAATGAGCTCCCGGGTGAGCTGCAGGCCCTGCAGGAGCTTTCTGCATTCTGCAGGGCCTGCAAAACAGAGCTCTTCCACCAGGTCTTTGGTTGAGGCCAGGGCAGTGAAGCAGATCACGCCACCCCCAGGGCTGGTGTTAGCACCTGGGTTGTGGCCAGCTAGGCCCCCTCTCCCTCCCCGATAGTGGGTGTATCAGTCTTTTGGGCGTGAGGATAGAGTTATGTATCGCCTTGTTTGCTGTGGTTTTTCTGAATTGTATTGGTGTGTCCTTTTAATTCGGGTTTTAATGTTTTTTTTTAATGAAGACTTTGTGACCCGCCACGAGCCACTGTATGGGCGTGGTGGGATATAAATCACATAAATAAATACAATAAATACTTGATGTATAGCAAACCTGGTCTCTTTGGAGGTTTTCCATCTAAGTACTAAGCAAGGCCAACCCTGCTAATTTTCTTAGATCAGGGCCATTCAGGTCAGGGGGCTAATTAGTTACACCAGGGATTCCTAACCAAGGTTCTGTGGAACCCTGGGGTTTTATGTGCGTTCCCCAGGGGTTACATGGCCTTTCCCAGAAGTTTGGATGGCTGCTGACATCACAAGACCTCACCGGAGACCACTTTCCCTGTTTCTTTACGGGCCTAGTCCCTTTCTCCACAATGGAAATGGGAAATGATCGATCGATCAATTGGCTGGCTCCTGCATCTTATTTCTGTGCCCACTCCTCTGAAGGGGCATGTCACCCTTTCCAGGGTTCTCTACAGCCTGAAAAATATTTCAGGGGTTCTTCCGTGGTCAAAAGGTTGAAGAAGGCTGAGTTACACCCTCCTAAGTCTGCTAAAGTCAGTTTGCTTAGAAGTGTGTCACTTTAGCATTTCACTAAATGTCCATGGCTACCAAACCAGGGGCTTGTAGTTCTTCCCAGAACGATTGGTATTTATTTCGATTCGGGTGGACAGCCATGTTGGCCTGAAGCAATAGAACAGGGATGGCCAAACTGTGGCTCTCCAGATGTCCAAGGACAACAATTCCCATGAGTCCTTGCAGGACTGGCAATGGCTCGTGGGAATTGTAGTCCATGAGCATCTGGAGAGCTACAATCTGGCCATCCCTGCAATAGAACCAAGTTTGGAGTTCTGATGAAATGTGCATGTGCACAAAAGTTTATACCCCAAATTAAACATCGTTGATCTAAAAGATGCCACTGGACTCAAACTTGGTATTTATTTATTTAGATATGTGTACTGTCTGTCTTCCTTCCCAGTGGGACCCAAAGCAGCTTCTAACTTCCATTTTATCCTCTCAACAACAGCCCTGTGAGGTAGGTTAGCTGGAGAGACAGAGGCTGGCTCATGGTCACCTGTCAAGATTCACTAGCAGGGTGGGAATTTAAACCTGGGTCTCTCAGATCTTGCCACCACATCACATTTGGTTGATTAGACTGAGGAGCAGGAAATATAGAGATGTGATCATAGAATCATAGACTAACAGAGTTGGAAGGGACCTCCTGTGTCACCTAGTCCAACCCCCTGCACAATGCAGGACACTCACAACCCTATTTCTCACCCACTTTAGCCTGCCATGCCCTTGAGCCTTCACAGAATCAGCCTCTCCGTCAGATGGCTATCTAGCCTCTGTTTAAAAATTTCCAAATATGGAGAACCCACCACCTCCCGAGGAAGAATCTGCTCTGTCAGGAACTTCTTCCGGATGTTTAGGCAGAATTTCCTTTGAATTAATTCCATCCTGTTGGTTCTGGTCCATCCCTCCATGACAAGAGAGAACCACTCTGCTCCATATGATGCTGCATCTTCTGTCCCAAGTCCCTAGCACTTTGCCCATCTTCTCTTTGCAGCACAAAATAGTAACGTGTGGCTAATTTCAGAGTGCCGTGACCTGAATGGGCCAGGCTAGCCTGATCTTGTCAGATCTGGGAAGCTAAGCGGGGTTGGCCCAGCTTAGTATCTAGATGGAAGCCAACCAAGGATGTCCAGGGTTTCTACACAGACCTAAGCAATGGAAAACCACCTGTTTGTTTCTGGCCTTGAAAACTCACCGTAAATCAGCTGCAATTTGATTGTACTTTGTCCGTGTGTGTAAAGAGCCGTCAAATTGCAGCCAACTTATGACGCCCGCTGGTAGGCCAGAGATGTTCAGAGGTGGTTTGTAGCAACCCAGGGCTCTCTTGGTGGCCCAATCTGGGCTGACCTTGCTTAGCTTCTGAGTATGACAAGATTGGGCTGATCCTGCGTTGAGCAGGGGGTTGGACTAGATGGCCTGTATGGCCCCTTCCAACTCTATGATTCTAGGATTGGGCTAGCTAGGGCCATCCAGGGCAGGACTAAAAGCTCTACACACACAGTTTCAGAGTGACAAGCAACTTTGTTGGCCCAGAGTGGCAATCATGGCACTGGGTGATCCTGAGGTGTTTCCCCAGAATCTGCAGGTTCTCCCTGTCTGGAGCAGTCAGGCTTTGTGGATTCCTCTTCTTTGTACCCTTCAAGCCACTGCAGGGTATTGCTCTTCTCTTCCAGGTGTCGGCTAGCGTGGCCGGAGAGCGGGCCCGGGCTCACCAGACCAGGCACTGCCTGGACCCCCGAAGGAAGGCTGCTCGGACGATGCAAGCCAGAAGGGAGCGCGCCCACCCTTAACACTGCCTGCCGTGAGGTTTGCAGCCATGAGCAGGTAGGAGCCGTTGGCAGGACAGAGCTGGGATTAAGGGATCAGCCGGCTGCTGGCTGCTGCACAGCTCCTTACTGATGGAGTTTAGTAGGTCAGGGGCGTGCAGAGTGTGTGAGGAGGAGGGGTGGGGGAGACAGACAGCCGAGGGTGAGGGACCAGGGAGTCTGTCATGGCGATTTACCTCGGCCTCCCCTCATAACACAGTCCCATGACCTCTCACGTCCCGTTGACGCTGCCTGGTTATGAGAGCGCTGGTTTTCTCCCCCTTCCTCTCGTCATCCGTAGAACTTTCGTTCCATCCTGTTTTTCGTTATTCAGGGGCAGTCCTGTCCGTGTTCGGAAGGCTGATCTGCCAGTTGAGGCAGAGACATGAGGTAGAGTCCTTCCATCATGAGGTATAGTCCTTCCTGGACTGTACCACTTCAGGCTGCCGGCGGGTGTGGTGGGAAAAATAATATTTTTTAGTCATATTTTCCCCCCCTGAGGTTTGCCTGGCACCTATTTTACTTCCTTTTGGACACTACTGGCCAAATCATTCTTTTTTTTATATACCTAGGTGCTTAACCAGTGGTTTTATATCATTTATATTTTACACTTTGCTTCTGGCCTGAGGTTTGTGTTAGCACTATCATTTCAAAATGCTCGATGTTTGTTTTGTGCCGTCTTTGTGTTCCTGGCTCGCTTAAAAAAATTTTTTTTTTTAGTTTTATTTGAAAATAGTCATATTAACAAAAAGAAAGCAAACTAACAGCCGTAACAGAGATACAAAAGATTAAGAATCTCATTGCGATATACCTATGAATAAAGAAAAAGTCCTCCTCATTCTATCTACACCGTACCCTATAATATATTTGGTATACCTAACTTCCTTTCTTAAGATAGTCCATATAATAGCACCATTGTTCTTCATATTCCTCCACAGGTCTTCTGTTAATCATGCTAGTGAGTTTGGCCATTTTTGCTAGCTCGGCTACTTTGTCCAGCCATTGAGGGATAGAGGGATAGAAGGATAGAGCCAGTTTGGTGTAGTGGTTAGGAGTGTGGACTTATAATCTTGCATGCCGGGTTCGATTCTGCGCTCCCCCACATGCAGCCAGATGGATGACCTTGGGCTCATCATGGCACTGATAAAGCTGTTCTGACCGAGCAGAACTATCAGGGCTCTCTCAGCCTCACCCACCTCACAGGGTGTCTGTTGTGGGGAGAGGAAAGGGAAGGCAAATGTAAGCCGCTTTGAGCCTCCTTTGGGTAGGGAAAAGTGGCATATAAGAACCAACTCTTCTTCTTCTCTTCTTCTTCACTTTCCAGTTCTTCGCCCATATCAACCTCGCTGTTGTAGTAGCATAGAAGAAGAAGATCCTTGTTGTGTTCGGCAAGGCCTCTGGGTGAACACTTAACAACATCCAAGCCGATTTAAGTGGGAATCTTATAGCTTAAATATTTCCTGTAGTGCCATATGTGTTTTATCCCAGTAGCTTTTAGCGTTTTCACAATTCCCACCACATAGGATAAAACTGGCTCGGTTGGTTTTTAATGGGCCAGGCTTGTTTTCTTAAGGGATCGTTTCAGCGGCTTCCTCGCATCGTTTTAGTCATAGACCTTCCCAAGCTGGTCTCTGGAGAGGCGGCGTCTAAATTTCCCAAAGAAATCAATAAGTAAATCTCTTTCCTGTAAAAAGATGCCATGTTGGGGAAAGGGCTAGGAATTAACCGTCCTCCGATGAGACGTTGTCCGAACGATGGGAGGTTTTTACACGGGATGCATTAGAAAGTGCAGTTTCCACAAGGCTGTACTCTGAATTGGTTACAGTCCCAGAAGGACTCTGTGGTCACTGCATCGATCCTGTGTCTCGGCTCTAAGCTTCCCTCTTTGCAAATTGCCAAATAGCAACCCGCCAGACTGCAGGAGTGGCTAAACGGTGGCTCTCCAGAGGCCCGTGGACTACAATTCCCATGAGCCCCTGCCAGCATCTGCTGGCATTGGCTCATGGGAATTGTAGTCCACAGACCTCTGGAGAGCTGCAATTTGGCCACTCCTGCTCCAGAACCCCTTGTTATCCTAGGTCTCCTGAGTTTACCTTTCTGGGCAAGTGTAGATTTGACGTTTACCTGAGTTTTGTGGGGGGGGGGGTTGAGGGTTAAGAGGGGGACACAATACTGTATGCCACATTTGTGATCATATTTGGGGTAATTTATAAGATAGTTACCTTTAAGGACCTTTGATGCTAATAGACCCAAATTATATGACTTGAAATATAAAATATAAGGTATATAAAATATAAGAGTTAGGTAGTGGGTTGAAGACTTTGTTTGTATCCCTGAAAAAAAAACAATTCATAAATACAGTATTTGCTGGCGTATAAGACTACTTTTTGCCCCTGAAAAACATGCCTCCAAGTGGGGGGGTCGTCCTATACTCCAGGTGCACTTCAGTTGGGATAGACATAGCTGCCCATAGTGGCCCATAGTACTGTAATGTAACGTAACAAACTATATTTTGAGTGGAAATGTTGGGGGGTCGTCTTATACGCCAGCAAATACGGTAAGTTTACTGAGGAAGTAAAATACGAAAACGAGGTTTTATACCTAGGAACTCGTTCTGAATAAAGCTTTTTGCCATCGCCAGCTTGGAAATTTCTTTCTGTTTATTCATCTTCGGCTGACGGGCCGTCTCTGCTTGTACATTTGTGATCATGGCTTAGTTCAGCAGTGGAATAGGCTGCCTAAGGAGGTGGTGAGCTCCCCCTCACTGGCAGTCTTCAAGCAAAGGTTGGATACACACTTTTCTTGGATGCTTTAGGATGCTTTGGGCTAATCCTGCGTTGAGCAGGGGGTTGGACTAGATGGCCTGTGTGGCCCCTTCCAACTCTATGATTCTATGATTCTATGGCTGAAATCCCTGCAACATCTTGTTGCAAGGCCTGCTGGGAAAGTCATTCTAGCTGAAGGCCAAGGTTCTGCCACTACTTGATACGGTCAGGCCTCACAGTTTTGGCCCGTAAAACCAGACCAACTCATTCCCACCTCTGATTTGCCCTGAGCACTTACATTTGTACTTTTATTTCATTTTATTTATACCCTGCTTTTCTCCCCAATGAGAGACCCAAGGCAGCTTATCCCATCTCTCTCTTGTGCTTAATCCTCACAACACCTCTATGTTGAGAGATCCACATTGCTACCTGTCTGTTGCTGGGCTCAATTCAAAGGTCTGGTTCTTACCGATAAGACCGCACTAAAGCAAAATGGAGAAGAAGAAACAAATTGGTACAGCCGGATATAGAATCTTCGATAGTTAACAAAACTGCTGCATGCAGCTTTGTCAGGTGGGAATCTTTCAGGTTCTTTATATTTTATTTATTTTATTTATTTAGAATTTTGTACCGCCCTTCCCGACGGCTCTGGTTTTAGTTACGTTCCCATGCATACACTAAAGCCATGAAGGAAGGACAATCTCCTTCCATACTGTCTAACTCAGGGGTAGTCAAACTGCGGCCCTCCAGATGTCCATGGACTACAATTCCCAGGAGCCCCTGCCAGCAAATGCTGGCAGGGACTCATGGGAATTGTAGTCCATGGACATCTGGAGGGCCGCAGTTTGACTACCCCTGGTCTAACTCATCAATCTGCTAAGATTGTTTCCCCACAGGCTTCTCTTCCTGCAGAATTAAGGGGAAGGACCAGAGGGTTTTTTGTGGTGGCACCTTGCCTTTGGAATCCCCCCCCCCAGAGCTTTACCTGGTGCCTACCTTACTCTCCTTTAGGTGCCAGGCCGAAACATTTCTGTTTATCCAGGCTCTCAATTAAAGGGTTTCATCTTTTTTAAAAAGCTGTTCTGTGGTCTTCTCCTAGCCTATATTGTTTTATCAATATATATATTTTTTTAGACTGCTTTTTTAATGTTCTTCTGTATCCTGATTTGTATTTTTGTTTGGCACGTTTTATTTTAGCTGACTTGGATGGTCTTATACAGATAATGTTTTGATCAGTATGGCTAGTTTGTATTGTTTTTATTGCCTACGTGCTTGGTTTTGTTTTATCGTGAGCTTTCCCGAGCGAGTCTGAAGATGTGGCACAGACATTTTCCAAGTTAAAAAATAAATAAAATAAACACTCTGTGAGGTAGGTTAGGCAGGAAGTGTGACAGGCCCACGATCTCCCAGTGAGTTTCCGTGGCAGTATAGGAATTCAAACCCACTTGTCTCAGGCCCTAGTCCTGCCCTCAGATCACTATGCCACTCATACACAGGCCTTTAGTCCCCCACTGTGCCAATATCAGTCGAGCCCCTGATTCAGCCATTATACCATCCAATCCCATCTCACCCCCATACACCTCTTTGCAGCATTTTGTGTTTTTTATTGTATTCCTTGTTATAATTTATATTTCCTGGTGTCAGAGTCATCTTGGTATAATGGTTAATCTGGTGGGCTTCTAATCTGGTGAGCCGGGTTTGATTCCCTACTACGACGCTGTATGCAGCCAGCTGGGTGACCTTGGGCTAGTCACAGTCCTGTTGGCACTCTTCTCACGGAGCAATTATATCAGTGCTCTCTCAGCCCCACGTCCCTCACAAGATGTCTATTGTGGGGCGGGGAAGGGAAGGCAATTGTACAGCCGCTTTGTGACACGTGAGGCCTGCTTGGGGTTGTCACCGTTCTGTCCCTCACAAGATGTCTGTTGTGGGGAGACGAAGGGAAGACGATTGTAAGCCGCTTTGAAACTCCTGCAAGTAGAGAAAACCCAACTCTTCTCCTCCTTCTTCCTTATTTTACCTCAGTGACGAATGGTTCTTTCAGGTGCCCAAGCGCTGAGGGAGCACAATGAATGGCGGCGATGATTGCTGCGGTGTGGATCGAGGTGGGCGCCCAGCAGTCGCACCTGTGCCCGTGGGCTGGCAGCGCAGGGTGGAAGAGGGCGGGGTGCGCTACATCAGGTGAGCTGCCCCTCTTTTCCCCGCAACTGGGACAAGGGCCACTCCCCCCCCCAGTGCTGCCTCTAACGTTGCCCGCATTCTCCCCCACTCTGTCCCTTGCAGTCCTAGCGGCACAAGCCTGTCGTCATTGGAGCAGACTCGTGCGTACCTGCTGGCGGACGGCACCTGCAAGTGTGGCCTGGAGTGTCCCCTCAATGTGCACAAGGTACAAATCCCAGGAGAGAACCTGGTCCTGTTACATTTGGAGTTAATTGTAGGCTGTAGGGCAGGGGTGGCTTGACTGTGGCTCTCCTGATATCCATGGACTACAAATCCCAAGAGCCCCTGCCTGGCATTTTGTGTTTGCTCCCGCCGAGCTATATCAGAATTCCAGAGGTGCCCACAGGCTCAAAAAGGTCGAGGACCCCTGCCCTGGGATGAAAAATTTGTCAAACTGTGTGCATGCACTAAGATTTCATTTTACTTATGCACTGCTTTCCCATCCAAACTGCAGTCAAATGAGTGTACAAGTATAAAGCCTCTCCCATCAACGCTATGTATAAAATCCTAACGTCTCAGTCTGTAAAAAAAAAAGCAGTTCAAGAGAGCAACTCTGCAGCTAAGATTTCCACAGAGACCTTAAAGCTGCACAGAAGCATTACAAAGCCATTAATGGAAATGTCTGTTAGAATTCAAGGCCCTGTGGAGCAAAAAGGATTGTCACCCATTCCAGATGGCCATAGATGTGCATTCCAGAGTTTGCAGATGGAGGCTGATAAGGCCCTCCCCTGAGTCCTGGCCAAACCAACCCCAGCCAAGATCTATGGGAGAACACTCCATATGAACCCTAGAACACGAATTTGCTCCCTAGAAGTTCCCTCAAAATGGCCTACTGTGAACTCTGGGGTAGAATTTTATTCAAACACTCTCCAGTATTTGCCATTTGCCATTCCACTTCAGTATTTGAACTGTGACATTTGACAACAATTGACAACTGTCCTGAAGTGAGATGAAATGTTTTGACAGTTTACGAGATTTCATAGAATCATAGAGTTGGGAGGTACCTCCTGGGTCATCTAGTCCAACCCCCTGCATTATGGAGGACACTCACATCCTTATCACTCATCCACTGTCACCTGCCACCCCCTTGACCCTTCACAGAATCAGCCTCTCCATCAGATGGCTCTCCAGCCTCTGCTTAAACATTTCCAAAGATGGAGAACCCACCGCCTTCCGAGGAAGCCTGTTCCACTGAGAAACCACTCTAACTGTCAGGAACTTCTTCCGGATGTTTAGACGGAATTTCTTTTGAATGAAAGAGATATAATGAGAAAGAGGAGGGGGCTTTTAAATTGCTTTTAGCACTTTGCTTAATTAACAATTTATTATAAATGTAACTATTACCGGATTGGTTTAAACATACTGTGAGCCACCCTGAGCCGGACAGGGAAGGGCAGCATGCAAAATAAAATTTTAAAAATAATAATAATTATAATTATTATTAAGCCTCTTCAGGCCAGTGTGAAGTCTCCTTCTTAGAAGCAGTCTAAGGGTAAGCAGATAACTGGCTGGAGATGCTTCAGATAGGAGCCGGGGCAGTAAGGGTGCTGCAGCTTGACCCAAGAGTTGGAGGAAACCACCAGGGAACACTAGCTGCAGAATGCAGTTCCTGGGCACCCCGGCCTGCATTGTTTCTACAAGCACGTTTCCAGCCTCCATGGGAGGGAGGATATTCTCGACACAGCAGAAATGATGCAAAGGGGTAAACACCACTGTCGTGCAAAATCAGGGCCATGATGCAAGCCTGCTCATTTTTGCGCTATGATCTCAAGGTGGCAGAACGGAACCTTGCAGGGGAGACAAACAATATCTCGGGTCTCCTGCCTCAATGCGGAAGGATGGACTGTTAAGGTCAGCCCTCTGGGCTTGTCCTGCCCTTCCTTGTATGGTTTTTACCAGCTCCTGCCCTTTAATTTGAAGAGCGGCTTGCTCGCTGCACCAACCACCAGGAGCTATTTTAGAAAGGAAGTTTTGGGCATGTGTGCGGGTGTTTGGCTTGGGTGGCAGTGGAGCTGCCCTGCAGCAGGGGCCAGTGCTGCGTCAAAGGAACTTTTCTGCCTGCAGCACAATCCTAGCTGCACCGCAGAGCCAATGTTTTTCAGACGCTCCACCGGTAGGAAACCAGCTCTGTATCAGCTGTCTGCCTGAGGGTTCCTGTACATCTGGTAGTGCACCTTTGCATGCAGAAAAGGATTCTGGGGAAAGATTGGGGTTTGGGCTGGCTCTTCTGGAAGGAAGCTCGTAACCAGCATGGCCTTTCCTCTGTGTAGCCCAGCAATAAAGAAAGTTCCATGGCTAATTTCACCTTCTCAGGGCCACTCTGCTGCAGAGGGAGGCAGTAAAAGCTGGACCTAGATGTATTTTGTACATTAGCAAACGTACTACACAATTTTGAATTCAGCGTGCTCAACTTTATTTATTTAAACCAACCTTTTGGAGGTGCCACTGATATCGTTCTCAGGCTTCGAGGTGCCAGGAAGTGATGTCAGCTGGCCAACCTTCTCTGTCACGCCCCCACCTGGAAGTGAGAGAATTCTGGGGAGGCAAAGGTTTAAATGGCCGGGGCCCCTCCCTTTCCCACCTCCTCCAGGCCCATCATCGGCCAATTTGGGACTTAAAAAAAAAAATTAAAAACTTTTAATTTCCTCTTCACTCAGAGCTGGAATAGGCGGGCATGGGGTGGGAGGTCTCTCCTCAGCTGCCATTTTTGAAAACCCTGCAGCACCATTGAGGTACCATGTGGTACCGTAGTACCATGGTTGGGGAAACCCTGATTTAAATTAATTAGAAACAATAACAACAGAAGCCTTTGCTGCAAAGAAGCTTGGTCTGCTTAGCCTGGAGAGGAGACGACTGAGAGGGGATCTGATAACCATTTTCAAGCATTTAAAAGGCTGCCATATAGAGGATGGAGCAGAATTGTTCTCTCTTGCCCCGGAGGGACAGACCAGAACGAATGGGATGGAATTAATTCAAAAGGAATTCCATCTAAACATCAGGAAGAAGTTCCTGACAGTTAGAGTGGTTTCTCAGTGGAATAGGCTTCCTCGGGAGGTGGTGGGTCCTCCATCTATGGAAATTTTTAAACAGAGGCTGGATGGCTATCTGACGGAGAGGCTTAAGGTGGTGGCAGGTGACAGTGGATGAGCGATAGGGTTGTGAGTGTTCTGCATAGTGCAGGAGGTTGGACTAGATGACCCATGAGGTCCCTTCCAACTCTATGATTCTATGATTCTAAAGAAGTGTCTGAAAATTAGAGGGCAGTACTGGGAGGAAGGAGACAGAAGGAAGCCAATCAGGGTTTTTCGTGGTCCAGAGGGGAGTGGCTCCAGTGCTCCATACAGTCTTTCACCCCTCTGTTGAAGTTGAACAGAAGCAAAATAAGAAATGCAAACCACATGTACATTAGTTTGGTTTGCAAAGCATATTAGGGCTGAAGTGTGCGCTTCGGAGTTTCATGTGTACGTTCATCTGTGATGCGCTTGGCTCTGAAGGTCGGCTGTCCTTTCCCCCATCCATGGATATCCCTTGATTCCAGTTCACCTTGCCCTTTGCTGAGAGCATGTCCAGGAAAGGAACTTTTCGATCTCTCGGCATTGCAGTGTGCGCAAGAGTTAGTGGAGAGAGTCAGCACCAAGTCACATCCTGTGGTCTTTCAGGCAACCGTTAAAAGCCTGGGACAGCTTAGGCTCACCATCTCCTGGAAGAGAACGACTCTTTCTGAGCCGTTTTTTATTTTATTTGCACCTTGCTTTTGCCAGTGGGCCTCCTGGTGGATTGCAGAATGAGGAGGCAATGCAATAAAATAAACAAAACCACAGTATAGTAGCGACAAGCCCCTGCAGTGAAATAGTTAGATTTGAGTGCAGCGACGCCTTAGTGGACAACAAGCATTTCGGGGTGTAAGCTTTCAGGAGTCAAAGCTCCCTCATCAGACACAGTAAAAACAGTGTAATATTTTATTTATTTATTTATTTATTTATTTGATTTATAGACCGCCGTTCCCAGCAACCTGACTTGCGGCGGTTCACAAATAATATATAAAACATAAAACAGATCTCCCATAAAAACACCCCAATATTAACATCCACAAAAATATATATATATACAGCCTTTCTCAACTTTTTTTACCGTTGAAATACCCCTGAAACATTCTTCAACCTTTGAGAAACCCCGGAAGTGGCACGATCATGCAGAATATGGTTGGGAAGTAGAGCTGTGGACACGCCCACCTAGGGCCCCTCCCCTTCCCACCCCCTCCAAGCCCATCATTAGTCATTTTGGGATGGATGGCAGGGTCAACATGACCGGATACGATCATATCACCCGATAAATGTTTCACAATTTTTAAAAATATATTAAAAAATTAATTAACTCCCACTCATTTGGGAAAACCTTCCGGAGCTGTCCAGAAACTCCAGAAACTCTTATTTACAAATGGTTGCAGTGAGTCAGGACTCGGCAGGGGAGACGAGGAGATGTTTGCTTTATAGAGGGACAATGGCCCATAATTCCTTGTTCTTTCTTTTGGAAAGGAACAGCCCCAAGTCTAGGGAAACCCAAACTGACATAATCTCATGTGTTTACGAATGATGTTATAGCAATTCTACTAGTCCACTTGTAGGGTGAGCGAGCAAGAACGTGGGAGGGGAGGGGGAATGGATGCTTGCAGCAGTTGTGGGCTTCCTTGAGCAGTGAGGTTATTGTAAATGTTAAAAGAAAAGGGAGAAGTGGAAAGTTCTCAAGCCATCTTTCCTCCCTGCTGGTAGGTTTTCAACTTTGACCCAGCAGCCATGGTGACGGGCAGCGAAGGCGCCAAGGGAGACGAGGACATGACCAAGCTGTGCAACCACCGCCGGAAAATTGTGGCCATGGCCACCCTCTACCGCAGCATGGAGAGCCACGGACCGCTGAGCCTGCCACCCCTGGGGCCAGGTAAGTGCCGTCTTCTGCCTGGGGGCCTGCTCCTCACCCCCCTCGTCTTGAGCACGGTGATCTCAGCTTGGGTACCAGGGCTTGGCTTTGTCCTCTAAGCGCACCTTTCTACCCCTGGACTCCTGCTGCAAGAGATGCCCTGACATTGCTGTTTCTCACCACTGTAGCATAGAGCGTGGTTTTCTTCAATCTATCAAGGGGCTACTAGAGTCTCCACCAGCGTTTATGCATATTTATACCCTGTGCAGACCCAAAGCAGCTTGTGTTGTTGTTCTCCCTTAAGTCGCATTGGGTCTCTGCTAGGAGGAATGGTGGAGTGCAAATGAAGTAAATAAAGAAGAAGAAGAAGAGTTGGTTCTTATATGCCGCTTTTCCCTACCCGAAGGAGGCTCAAAGCGGCTTACAGTCGCCTTCCCATTCCTCTCCCCACAACAGACACCCTGTGAGGGAGGTGAGGCTGAGAGAGCCCTGATATTCCTGCTCGGTCAGAACAGCTTTCTCAGTGCCGTGATGAGCCCAAGGTCATCCATCTAGCTGCATGTGGGGGAGTGCAGAATCGAACCCGGCATGCCAGATTAGAAGTCCGCACTCCTAACCAATACACCAAACTGGCTCTCAAAGGATAGCTTTCACCTTCTGGGCCGTCTTATTCTCCCCGACGCCCCATCAACTGTTGGTTATGGCTCTGCTGACATATAAGGGGGCCCGTGGTCCTTGCTCTTTGGGGCGGTTTCCTTCCTGTCCTGACGTGGTCTCTGTCTATTCCAGGGGCCCTGAACCAGCCGCCTCAACCACCCACACCCGGACCCAGCAGTCGCCCGCAGCACACGCTTCCGAGCAAAGCACCCGCCCCCTTGGCCAAGGTCCCGGAACCCTACCTGCAGTGCCCTTCCGATCGCTACGGCAACGCCTGGTCCAGCCAGAGCTCCTCCTTCCCGCAGCACCACAACGCCCTCTTCGGGGACGTCTTCCCAGGGCGCCTGCCCGCCACCACCAACGGCAACACCCGCCCGACCTTCCCCGCCGAAATGAACGCGGCTGGTTCCTTCGTGCCCGGCAAGGCCGTCTTGGAGGCGCCGCCCCGGCCCTATCCCTCGGGTGGACTTCTCTTCTCCTCACCGGACGAGGCGGTTCCGGGCCAAGATGGCAACTCCTGGAGCAGCCGCCCGGTCCCTCTGGGGTCGCAGACGAGCGCCACATGCTCGCCCGCCCCCACCACCCTCTCCTCCGTTTCATCTCCGGCAGGCAGCGCCGAGCCCTCCCCGCAACGCTCCCGGCACTCCTCCGCTTCTTCGGAGCAGGGCCTCCCCGGACACCGGCCGGCTCCCAGAGCCTCCAGCTTGGACGCAGGGCCCCCGGCCAACGCCTTAATCAACCAAAGCAGCAATAACCTGCCCTCAGTGCCCTTAGGAGTTGCCCCCGAAGGCAAAGGACCGCCCGGCCTGCTGCTCCTCCACCCCCAGGGCCCAGGCTCTTTCCCAGCCAGTAGTTTGTTGAGCGCAGCCGCCAAGGCCCAGCTGGCCAGCAGGGGGCGTCCTGACGAGCTGGCCGTCAGCACTTTACCCAGCCGCTTGCTGCTCTCTGTGGTGGGCGGGCGGCCGCCTCGGCGCCAGCGCCGCTCCCCCACCGTCCTCCGCCTGCTCAAGGACTCCCATTCGGGGCAGGCCATGGCCACCCATTCGGAGGAGATGCCGACTCGACACCCCCGGCCTCAGGACCAGCCGCCGGCAGGAGAGGCCAAGAATGGACCCCCGAGCTCGGCGGCTCCGGTTCAGCCGCTGTCAAGCCTGCTTAGCTTGCTTGGCCCTCCTGCGAGCTCTCCGGCCCCCGGGCTGCCCCCACTGCCCCCGGCCCCTCCCGGAGACGGCCCCGGCCCGTTGCCTTCCTTTCAGGACTTTAACAGCCAGCTCCTCAGTCTCTTTGGCCAGCTGGCCTCAGCGTCTTCCGAACAGATCTCAGGGAGCCCTCCGCAGCCAAAACCTCCCGCCTCTCCACCCGGTCCCCATGGCCCCCCAGGTAAGTTGTGTGTGGGGAGCTTTGCCAGGACTGGAAACAAGGTGTAAAAATCCCAGGAATTTTAAAGCTATGGGGGGAAATGGGGGAGGAGGAGGACTTTCCTGTTGTTGTTTTTATTCTAAAAGAGAAGATATTTCACAGGAATCCCCCCCCCCCCCGGCCAAAAAATAATATACTCTTGTTGAAAAGGTCCAGGCAGTAGGTGTCATGAAAGACCTCTTCCTGGGAACCTGGGGAGCTAATAGGAATACTGACTCTGAGGGGGATACGGCAGCTTCATGGGTGTTCACGTATACGCCAAGCAGGACTCCTTGGAGGAAGAATGGGATAAAAAAAAAACCCAAATCAGTAAACATGGCAAAATTCTGCTTGCGCATTGCAAGTACGCCGCAGACCTTCTGGGAAAGGGCAAATGGAAAGCAATGCATTCTGGGAAAGGTCAAGGTCTTTGAGCAGCACGTGTTGCCGCGTCTCAGTGCGTGTTTGTTTTTCTCTTCCAGGTGCTGCCTCCGTGTCGCCTTTGACCCCCAAAGCCCCTCCGGCGCCCAGCCCCGTCGCTGCCCCCACCGGCGCCCTGGAGGGGGGAGGCCTGGGCTGCCCGCTGCCCTCAGGCACCGATACTTTCCCCTTTCTAGCACAGGAACAGGCGCTGCCGTTTGGGAACGCTCTACCTCCGGGGCTACTCCCACTGGGCTCCTTCCCGTTCTCGCTGACCTTGGGCCCCGAGACGCCCCTTCCTCCGCTCAGCCTGCAGGGGGAGCCAGAGGGACAGCCCTTGCTGCCTCTGGTGCTGCCGGGCTTGGATTTGCTGCAGCAGCCAAGTGGACTCTTGGCATCGCTCCTGGCTATGCCCGGGGCGCCGTGCGAGGGCGAGAGGGAAGCCGCAGCGACCGCCGAGCCCCTGCTGGAGCCGTTTGCCAGCCTCCCCGAAGCTCTCCATCCTCTCCTCTTCCCAGCACTTTCAACCCCTCCGGCTGTCCTAGCTTTAAATTCAGCTCTGCTGGCCACCAGCCTGGGCCCTTCAGACGCCGGGCCAGGCCCCACACAGGTAAGGAAGCCTCCCGCAGGCAGCCTGGGCCCACCTGTCCCGTTTGAGTGATGTTGGGAGGGCCAAAGTTCCAGCAGGCCAACGTTGATCACTTTCCACTTTCTAAGCCGTTAAAGCAGTGGTTCTCAACCTGGGGGTCAGGACCCCTTTGGGGGTCGAACGGCCCTTTCACAGGGGGCGCGGCAGGGCAAGCAGCTTGGCCGGGGGAGGGGGGTGCCGTCCACACAACAGCCTTGCGGGGTAGATCGAGATAGAGCGTTTGTCTGTCTGGAGCAGTGGAAAAGAGCAAGATTGGCATGGTGGGACAAAACGCAGAACTGGACTGAGAAACTCCAGGGAAAAAAACAATTTATATACAATTATGAACAATGGATCTTCTTCATGCCATTGGTCAGTTTCGCTTTAATTTCTGAGAAAGGACACTTATAATTTTATGGTTGGGGGTCCCCACAACAGGAGGAACCGTATTAAAGGATCACGGAAGGTTGAGAACCACAGGGTTAAAGAAACTTTTTGAAATATGCCTGCAGCTTGAGCATTTTAGTAGTTGGGAGGTGGGGATTCTGGAAATGGGGAAAGTTCAAAGGGCACAGGCTGCCTTTTATGGCAAGAAGTTGTTTTGAATTCCTCTAGCAATAACAGCAGGGATGCGCTCTGTCTTTATATGGCAAATACGTTGCGCACTGCAGAATATCTTGGGCGGGGGGGGGGGGGTAAAACTCTTCCCCAAGGAGCTTTTAAAAATGACTTCGCATTATCCATGGAGATACAAGATAGAGGCTTATCTTTGGGGGCGAGTAAGGTGCACAGCGGATTTCCAGCATGACCAGTTGTACCTCTGATGGCATGGGAGGCCTTACCATGCAGATCAAAACTTCTGCACAGTGCAGCCACCCAGGGATAAGGGAGGTGTTTCTCCAAATTTGCGAGATCCTTTGGATTAGCGGAACAGTGAAAACATATGCAGCGGTCGAGTTGACCTTTCCAAATCAGCATGCAATACACGTGCATGCTCAGGCACAAAGGAAAAACATAGGGAAAGTTAAAAATAGTAATTGGTCCAAGGGAGGGAGGGGAAAGTATGAAAGGTGAGATATCTTTCCTATGATTTTCATCTGTTTATATTTGCAGAATGCAGTTAGAGATTAATTGTCATTTCAATTGCAGCAGCGTAGATGTTTTTGGGTGGGTGCGGAATCTCCCGTCATAGCCTCATTGGATGGTGTCAGATCAGCTAGTCTTACCTTTTTTCTTTCCCCTCTCTGGAAGAGGGGAAGAATAGCAGTGGGCCACCTTACAAGGCTGTTGTTGGGAATGCTGAAGTGATAGATGCACAGGACACTTTGAAGGCGTGCCCTGCAGATGCTATCTTTATAGTCTTGGAACGACAGTGACATAACTCGGAAGGGTTTATAATCCTCACAGAGCTCTCTCTGGACAGTCGGCTGGATTAATTCTTTAAATAGAAGCATTATTGTACCGTCAGCCAAAGTGTTCTGCGTAGACAGCAGGTCGTGAATGGAGGTGGTGCACCAAGGACTTGGCGGAGACGAGAAGCGATGATGTGCAGAGACAGGGGGAGATCTTAGAGATGCCCGTTGACCCTTGAGATCCCCTAGTTTTACAGCTCATCTCCAGACTACAGAGATCAGTTCCCCTTGGGAGGGGGGACTCCAGAGCATTAGACTCCACTGAGGCCCCTCCCTGCCCCAAATCCTGCCCACTCCTGGCTCCACCCCTCAAGTCTCCCCAATCCAGAGCTGGCCACCCTAGGAGGGTTCATAGAGGACAGGAAGGGGAATTATACTTGCAGACACCCTTCATTCCTGGCACCCCCAGAGTTGGGGAAGAGCTTCCTCTGTCTGAGAACTTCTGCTGTGGCAATGTGAGGAAGGGCATAATAAAAGTTGACTGGCTGGATGGACCAGGATTCTCCAGCCACTTTGAGTCTGTCAAGGCACGTTGGGGGTAGCCAGGAAATGGCTGCCACAGGAGGCGG
Organism: Paroedura picta; assembly: GCF_049243985.1. Classification (NCBI taxonomy): domain Eukaryota; kingdom Metazoa; phylum Chordata; class Lepidosauria; order Squamata; family Gekkonidae; genus Paroedura; species Paroedura picta. The sequence continues at coordinate 163,389,586 of NC_135371.1, read as the reverse complement.
AGCCAACCACAAAATGGTCGCCCCACCTTAACAACAATGACACAAAGTAGATTATTGTGCTGTGGTGGCCATCACTGCCGAAGCAATGTTAAAATAAAAGCCTGCACAGCCAATCAGATGCCTTATAGTCTGTCAGAAGCCTGATTGATTGATTGATTGATTGATTGATTGATTGATTGATTGCCGCTCCTCGACCGAGCCAGCTCATGGCAATTCACAATAAAACCTCAACAGCCCTCTGCAGCCCGGTGACAGGCATTCCATTATGGGGAAGGATCGTCTCCTGCCATGTTGGATTTTTCTATTGGGTGTTGTTTTAATAGGTTTTAGTAGGGTTTTATTGCTGTGGGGTTTTTATCTTGTAACCCGCAACGAGCTGGCATGCCAAGAGTGGCGGGTAAGAAATGTAAATCATCATCATCATCTAAATATTTATACAAATAAATTCCAGGTGATCCCCCACCACCACCAGTCCAGTACCTTGCTGGGCAAAACCCCCACCTGGCCACACCCACTTCCTAAAAAACAAAAGGTGGGTGCTAGCAAAGGGGGCAGGTGCCATGGCACCCCAGGCCCCACATTGGGGGCCCTTGACATTGCTCCTCCTCTGCTTCTGCACCACCCCAGGCCTAGAGCCTACTGTGTCGAAGGGAGGGAGAGGGATTTCACAAGAAAGATGTCCGCAGTCTGCCCTGTAGTAAACACAGAATCCCCGTCCAGGGTGGGACACGATACAGCTGATGTCCAGCAAGAGGTTTTGATTGCTCTGCTTTTGTCAGCCACTGGGCGGATCCCAGTTCTTTTCTTTTTAACCCTCGCCTGACTGTCTTCCTTGCCTCTTCCGCAGACTGGCCTGGCTATCTCTCCTGTGGCACCTACCTCCACTAGCACGACATCGACGACTACTGAGGGCACCAACCCCGGCACCCCCAGCCCCTCGGGGAGGCTCAACCCCCTGATGCCCCAGCTGGTCAACCCGCTGCTGAGTACCACACTTCTGGGTGAGGCACCGCCCTTGGCTTGCCATTCCCATTTCAGGGGCTGCGGGGACTGGGGGGCAACCAGCAGAGTCAGTCCCCTGTTTGTCCAGGACTGGTTGTATTTGATGCTAGGCGGTCGACGGTGAGCCTCAGCTTGGCCAGGCCAAGCTCACCTGTGGCCGGCAGATCTCAGAAGCCAAGCAGGTGGGCCCTGGCTCACGTTCAGATGGAAGCGTGGGAAGGACGGCCAGGGATGCTGTGCAGAGGCAGGCAGTGGCAAGACACCCCTGTTCCTACAAGGTTGCCGTGAGTCAGCCCCAATTTGGCAGCTTTTTCCAGCACCAGTTGAACACCCGGTTTTCTCTCTTTCCAAGCTTCAGTCGTCAGATGAAAGCCTAGACGGCCAAAGCAGACTAATGCATTTAGCAGCCTTCAGGGTTCTTTGGCTTCGTGTTGCACTATTTTTAAACTACGGTAGGATTTAGCTCTGAGACAATCATTGAACTCTGGCTTCCTTGGTCACCTTTGCTGTTTGCATCCCAGCAGGGACCACACCAGTATCTCAATCTGCTTAGCATCTCCCAGCAAACATGGCCATAAGGAGAGCCCTGCTGGATCACAGGAATAAACAGCTCTAAAAGGGGATTAGAGAGATTCGTGGAGGATAAATCTATCGATGGCTGCTTGTCATGGTGACCCTCCATTCAGAGGCACTAATCTTCTGGATCACAGAGCAAGGAGGCAGCATCAAGAGAAGGCCTTTTTGCCCCGTTGTTGGACCTCCAGAGAAACTGGTTGGCCACTGGGTGGGAAAGGATGCTGGGCTAGATGGGCCACTGGCCTGATCCAGCAAGGCTCTTCTTATGAAAGCCTCGACCTCCACTGTTGGCCATCCGGAGGAACTGGGTGGCCCCTGTGTGTGACAGGAAGCTGGACTTGGCAGACCACTGGCCTGTTCCAGCAGGGCCTTTCCTATGTTCTCATGAAGGTCTTGGCCTCTAGGCCCTGTTGTTGGTCCTCCAGAGCAACCTGTGGTCCTCCAGCTGGCAGGAGCTCATGGGAATTGTAGTCCATGGACATCTGGAGGACCACAGGTTGACTACCCCTGCTCCAGAGGAATTGGTTGGCTGCTGAATTTGACAGGAGGTTGGATAAGGTGGACCAATGGCTCGTCTTACGTTCTCATGGAGGCCTCAGCCTCAAGGCCCTGTAAGTGGCTAGCTCTCCATAGGAACTGGTCGGCCACTGCATGAGACAGGACGCTGGGCTAAATGGACCACTGGTCTGATCCAACAGGGTTCTTATGCCCACACCCACTTAGACACTGCGGCCTGCCAAATACCCCAGCAGGTAGCAGGTGGAAGGGTCCTGCAGTGTCCTTGTGCCTCCCAGGCCAGGAGCAGGGAATGGAAGCCAAGGGCAGGCCTATTTGGCTCTTGCCTTTGCAGTCTCTCCTTCCTAACCTGGGGAAAGGCTAAACACATATTATTGATCCCTCTGGCTGGTGCTTTGGGCCCATTGTCTGTCAAGCCTGTTGAATTAACACCCTCGTCTTCTGTCTCCTCCAGGTGATCTGTCGGCGCTGAGCTCCGCCCCAGGACCCTCCTTGATTGGCAGCCCCCTGCTTCAGGCCCAGCAGCCCCTCCTGCCCCCCAACCTGCAAGGGCCCCTGGGACTCCAGCTTTTCCAAGGACAGCTGCCCCTCTTAACAGGCTCCAACCCCCTGGCCTGCCTGCTCCAGAGCTTGCAAGTAAGGCCAATATCCGGCTAAAGGGGCGGGGGTGGCCGTGGCTGGGTGTTCAAAGAGCACGCTTACCGTGCTTGGAAGGCATTGACATATTTTACGTGGAAATACGCACTTGAAAAATGCTGCATGAACCTGATGCGTTCTGCACTCTTTGACTGCAACATCCAAGCTTTCTGAGTCGGCAAGGGTGAGATAATTGGGCATTTAAGCTACCCTCAACGGCAGCCAAATTACGAGAGTTGATTTTCCTTTGTCTGCTTTTGCAGAGCAACTGCAGACTTCCTGGTCGTCTCCCATCCAAATCCTAAGTGGGGCTGATCTCGGAGGAAGAAGAAGGGTTGCTTTTTACACCCCACTTTTCACAACCCGAAGGAGTCTCCAAGCGGTTTGCAATCGCCTTCCCTTCCCTTCCTTTCCCCACAACCCACACCCTGTGAGGCAGGTGGGGCTGAGAGAGCTCTGACAGAACTGCTGTGTGAGAATAGCTCTGAGACCAGTCCACGGTCACTCAGGTGGCTGCAGGTGGGGGAATCAAACCCAGTTCTCAGGATTAGAGGCTGCCGCTTTGAGCCGCTCCACCAAGCTAGTTCCTGAAATCTGATGAGATCAGGCTAGCCAAGGCAGGGCTTGGGATAATTATTTCTCATTTTATCCCCCTAAGGAGCTTGAGTGCTTTTGCATGCCTCCACACCCCAGTTCTTCCTAACAACATCCCTGCGAGGGTAGGAGAGCTTTGTACCAAGACCCCAAACTACCCAGAGTTGCCCGCTGTATTAAAAAAAATTCAGAAAACTCCCACTGGCTCATCAGGGCTGGGGGCTCCTGGATTAGAGCGTTGGACTAAGAAACCTGGTTTCAAATTCTCTTTCACCTATTAAGCCCACTCTCTGTCTAACCTACCCTGCAGGGTTGTTTGGAGAGGATTAGACGGGGAAGCTTCTTGGTGAAAGGGTGTAATAAAAATGGGTTTGAGTTTCAAGAACTTTGGGGAGGAGCCTTTTCATCCCAGAATTGGTGACCTGGTTTCGGGTTTACGGCGACCCTGTGAATTAACGCCTTCCAGAATGTCCTGTTGTCAACAACCTTGCTAAGGTCATGCAAAGCGAGGGCCCTCGTGGAGTCCCTCCACCTCATGCCGGGTCTTGAGAGCCAGCATGGTCAAGTGGCTAAGAGTGGGGCTTGATAAGCTAAGAGCGGGGCTTGATTGGCCAAGAGCAGGGCTTGATTGGCCAAGAGCAGGGCTTGATTGGCCAAGAGCAGGGCTTGATAGGCTAAGAGCAGGGCTTGATTCCCCACTCCTCCTCTACATGCAGTCAGCTGGTGACCTTGGGCCAATCACAGTTCTCTTTGAGCTGTTTCACAGAACTGTTCTCTTGGAGCTCTGTCAGCCCCACCTACTTCATAGAGTGTCAGTTGTGGGGAGAGGAAAGGTGTTTGGAAGTGGCTTAGGGACTCCTTCAGGTAGTGAAAAGTGGGGTATAAAAAAACATCTCCTTCCTCTTTCTGTCGCCTTCGCTTTTCCTGGCGTCATTCTCTTTGCCAGTGACTCTTGCCTTCTCACGCTGTGACAGCCACAGTTTAGTCATTAAACTTTTTAGTTATATGGCTGTGTTGACCCTCCCCCTCCTCCCAAAATGGCCAGTGATGGGCCTGGAAGGGGAGGGGCCCCGGGTGGGCGTGTCCACAGCTGTGCTTCCCAACCAGATTCTGCACAATCGCGTCACTTCTGGGGTTTCTCAAAGCCTGAAGAATATTTCTCAAAAGCAAAAAAAATTAAGAAAGGCTGGTTTAGCCATTTGACCTTTGGGGCAGGATTCGGCCTCGGGGGAGGCGGCACTCTAATGGATTTCTCTTCTTTGTCTTTGCCAGCTGAGCCCTGGCTTTGGCACCCCGGAGAAGCCGGTGCTGCCGAGTGACGCTCCAGCCCCCACTCTGCCCAGCGTCCCCCCCACGCCGGAGGCCGAGCCCAGCCACAGCACTGTGTTGCCCCCCTGCACGGACACTGCCCCCACAAGTGCCTTAGAGACGCCCAGCAGCACCCTCGAGCCAGCCAGGCCAGGACCGCAGGAGGCCCCTCTGGGGCAGGAGGCCGGCGGCTCCCCCCTGAAGCGACCCCGCCGCAGCTCCGAAGAGCTGAACGGGGACTCGGGCAGCAGCCTCCCACGTGGACCGGGGCGGGGCGGCAAGTCCGGACGGCGTGGCGGAGGGCGGGGCAGGGGCAGACGGCACTTCAACGGCCAGCTCCCGGAGTTGGGCACGGGACACCCGTCCCACCCTGCCTGGCGCTGCAATGGAGAGATGGTGGCCGGCAGCACGGATGGCCAAGCAGGGGCGTTTGCGGTGCAGGAGATCAAGGTAGGTCCGGGGCTGGAGCACGAGATAAAGATGGGCAGGAAATGAGTGTCTCTGGAAAGATCCAACTCCGTCTTCTGAGGCAGCACGCCTGTGATTTCTAGTTGCTTAGGACCAATGGGATCACCTCAGCATCGTGTGCGTTTGGGAGCTGCCTTAGATTATCCAGCCAGCCTGGTCTAGAAACAGACTCCTGAACTCTATGGCCTTTTTCATCTAAGTGTACAATCATAGAGTTGGGAGGGGCCAGACAGGCCAACTAGTCGAATCCCCAATGCAGGATCCGCCTGAACCATCCAGATAAGTCTCTGTCCAGCCGCTGCTTGAAGACCACCAGTGAGGGGGAGCTCACCCCTCTTTAGGCAGCCTATTCCACTGCTGAGCTACCTGTGAAAATTGTTTTCCTGATTTCTAAATGATATCGTTCTCCATATAGTTTAAAGCCATTACTGTGGGTCTTCTGCAGCCAACGGGAACCTTTCCCTGCCCTCCCCCAAGTGAGAATCTTTCCAATACTTAAAGAGGGCTATCATGTCCCCTCTCAACCTCCTTTTCTCCAGGCTGAACATTCCCAAGTCCCTCAACCTATCTTCATAGGGCTTGGTCCCTTGGCCCCAGATCATCCTCTTCACTCTCCTCTGCACCCTCTCCATTTTGCAGTGAGGCCTCCAGAACTGCACACAGGACTCCAGGTGCTGACTCACCAAGGCTGTCAGTCGCCTATAATTTGAGACCTCTTCCCCTCCTTGGAAGGACCTCACTAAGAGTTCCTTTTTCAGTCTGTAGCCGAATTGAACGACTCCTGGAGACCACTGTGGTGCCATCTAAACTTATGCTTCACAACTTGTGAGTTGGCACCCAAAACTGGGTCTGGAAACTTCTGAAGGTGGGCCCTGGGCCAGCCCACCCCCCTCATGGCTTGCCCTGCCCTGCCCTGCCCTGCCCTGCCCTGCCCTGCCCTGCCCTGCCCTGCCCTGCCCTGCCCTGCCCTGCCCTGCCCTGCCCTGCCCTGCCCTGCCCTGCCCTGCCCTGCCCTGCCCTGCCCTGCCCTGCCCTGCCCTGCCCTGCCCTCTTTTGTGTTTTGGGACCCAGGCTGTATTTACAGGGGGGCTTCAGAAAGTTTCCGCACTTTTATCTTTTCGTTGAAAACGATGAGGGCGGGAGGAGGAGGAGGAGTAATTGGTCGTGTCTGTGCATCATGTGACATGCCTGTCTGGCAAGCTGGCCGACTTTGCAATTTAGTATAAGAGTTGTCACGCTGTTGTGAAGATGGCTGCGAAACGGATAAATTGCACCAAAGAGGAACAGAATTCTGCCGTACCCTTTGTGTGGACATCCAGAGCACTCTGCATCCGTTGCATTAGTACGGCCATTTTTGAACATTTCGTAGACGACTCTAAGAGAGAGAGAACTTTATCCCCATACTGAGCACGCACACGGAGTTGAATTTGTGCTCCCAGCATGTGTTCTGCCCACAAAAAGTATATGACAGAACACTAAAATCAGAGTCCAGTAGCACCTATAAGACCAACAACGATTTATTCAAGGCGTGAGCTTTCGAGTGCAAGCACCCTTCCACCACCCTTAGTCTGACAAAGAGTGCTTGCACTTGAAAGCTCAGGCCTTGAATAAATCTTTGTTGGTCTTAAAGGTGCTACTGGACTCTGATTTTATTGTGCTACTTCAGACCAACACGGCTACCCATTTGAATCTGGCAGAACACCGTTCCTCTTTGGTGCAGGTTATCAGATTCGCAGCTATGTTCACCACAGTGTGACGACTCTTATACTGTTACCGCAAGGTCAGTCGGCTTGCCGGACAGACTGGTCACATGACACACTTAAGACATGACCCATTACTTTTTCTCCCGCCCTCACTGTTTCCAATGAAAATCTAAGTGTGGGAACTTTTTGAAGTCCCCTCGTGTAAATTGGGCCTTACAGAAATGGCTTTTCAGGGTTCCCGAGGAGTGGGTGGATGAGGAACCCAGATGGTGTAACCCCTTTGGGCCCTTTGTAGAAGGGGACGCTGGATTAATTGATCAGTCACTTGGGACTTTTGCAAGAAGAAGGTGGTGCCCATTTTCACCTTCTTCCCGTCATCCTTCTCACAGGGCCCTCCAGGAAGGCGACCGTCCCGACGTGGCCGGAGAAGGAAAAGCAGGTGAGTGCCCTTCGCCCGCGGGGAAGTGGGGCCCACGAAGGGCAAATGGCAAAAGCTAAAGCTGGAATGGGTGATGAACGGTCAGCTCAGTAGGAGGGCGCCTTCTATTAAAGCAGACAGTCCCAGGTTCGGCCCCCTGGCATTTACGCAGGCTGGGACCCACATACCTGAGGGACCGCCTACCGCCCTATGCCCCCCGCAGGGCTCTGCACTCTGCGAGTGAGAATCTTCTGGTCATTCTCGGCCCTAGGGAAGCACGCCTAGCCTTGACCAGGGCCAGGGCCTTTTCGGTCCTGGCCCCGACCTGGTGGAATGAGCTCCCGGGAGAGCTGCGGGCCCTACGGGATCTTTTAACTTTCCGCAGGGCCTGCAAGACGGAGCTCTTCCGCCAGGTCTATGGTTGAGGCTGGGGCTGCGGTGGTACACCGACTGCTCTCCCCCGGTCTTCTTCTTGAACATCGTTGGCCTCCTTCTCCTCCACCCCCCCCCTTTTTAGGAAGGGGGGTAGAAAGGGGATTTTATTATTGTGCCGCCATGCTGTGATATTTTTAAGTCTTTTAATGGGAGTTTTAATGGGGTTTTAAGACACTGTAACCCACTATGACCCATTTGGGAGTAGCAGGAAATAAATTGAAATAATAATAATAATAATAATAATAATAATAATAATAATAATAATAATAATAATAATAATAATAATAAATTTCCAGTACAGGAACAGGTGACATGAAGGACCTACACCTGTGAACCTACGACAGGCTTTCTCAGCCAGAGTTTTGTGAAATCCTGGGGTTTCTTGACGACCCTGGAAGGGTTTCCCAAATGGGTGGGAATTAATTCATTTTAATATATTTTTAAAAGATGTTATTTATTGGAAGATATGAATATGGTCATGTTGATCGGCCCCCCGCCGTCCCAAAATGGCCAATGTTGGGCCTGGAGAGGGTGGGAGGGGGAGGGGCTCCAGTTGAGCATGTCCACAGCTCTGCTTCCCAACCCTATTCTGCATGATTGCGCCACTTCTGGAGTTTCTCCAAGCCTGGAGAATGTTTCAGAGGTTTCTCAGTGGTTAAAAAAGTTGAGAAAGGCTGTTTCGTGTTATTAGCAGCTATTCTTCGCCATCACAGACTTTCAATGTCACCCTCATTAACCCTCTCTTGGTCTCTGCAGCGGCACCCGGCCTAGCACCCGACCTGAGCCTACGCGGATCCGGGGTCCCAGTGCAGATCCGGGGCCCAGCCCATTGGTAAGTTCCAGAAACGGGGGATGCTAAAAACGGATCATGAATGTATGTGTTTCAACCCTGTTTCAAAAGGTTGCTGGGGTGCACTCACAGTGTCTTCCCAGGCAGTTCATAGAGTCATAGAATCATAGAGTTGGAAGGGACCTCCTGGGCCATCTAGTCCAACCCCCTGCACTATGCAGGACACTCACAACCCTATCGCTCCTCCACTGTCACCTGCCACCTCCTTGAGCCTTCACAGAATCAGCCTCTCCGTCAGATGGCTCTCCAGCCTCTGTTTAAAAATCTCCAAAGATGGAGAACCCACCACCTCCCGAGAAAGCCTGTTCCACTGAGGAACTGCTCTAACTGTCAGGAACTTCTTCCGGATGTTGAGACGGAATTTAGAATCATAGAATCATAGAGTTGGAAGGGACCTCCTGGGTCATCTAGTCCAACCCCCTGCACTATGCAGGACACTCACAACCCTATCGCTCCTCCACTGTCACCTGCCACCTCCTTGAGCCTTCACAGAATCAGCCTCTCCGTCAGATGGCTATCCGGCCTCTGTTTTAAAATGTCTAAAGATGGTTTGGGGATTGCTACGCAGGCAGTAGAACATTTCCTAAACCGACGTGAGCCTGGCCCCAAAGAAACTTGGGGAGGGGGGGCTTTGAACCCCATTTGCTGACCTTGGCAGCTTGGTGTCATGCTTACAAGTGGCGGCCTCTAATCTGGCGAGCCGGGTTTGATTCCCCGCTCCTCCACGCGCAGCCAGCTGGGTGACCCTGGGCTCATCACAGTCCTGATAGTGCTATCTCAGGCCCCACCTCCCTCACAGGGTAGCTGTTGTTGTGGGGAGAGGACAGGAAGGCAGTTGTGAGCTGCTTTGAGACTCCTTCAGATAGTGAAAAGCAGGGTCTAAAAACCAACTCTTCTTGTCCACAAATTCTCCCCTTTAGTCTCCTCCACTTGCCTTAACCTCCCTGTTCCAAGGCAAATCTTAACTTAAATTACGTCCTGCCCTCTTGTGATAAACCACAGACACTAGTAACTACTTACTTCGGAATTCCCACCTACTTGGGAATTCCCACAACACATAGCATTACTTGCAAATAGGCAAGAATTCCCCCTCTGTATTTCCAATGTTTCTCCCCCCTTCCATGCTGCTTTAACCCTTCTTCCTCTCTGCTGCTGTTAGGTTGACTACACTGTCGTACGGCGGCCACGGCCCGGCCGGCCGGCCAAAAACAGGAGGAGGAAGCTGCCGACCTAACAGCGCCGTGGAACCGAGGGGGCACCCACCACTGTCGCCATCTACGCAAACAGAGCCTTAGGACCTCCCACCCACCTCCCTTCTCTCCCCTCCCACCCGGCCCCTCCGATTCATCTCTGCGGCCCAGCTCCCCCGTTGCACACGTGCCTGGGCGGGACACGGCGGGGCGCGAAGGGAAGCCCCAGCCGGGTGGAGCTGCCATCGCTGCTGCCGGGCTCCCGGCGCTTTAGCCTTGAATGTGTTGTAGCTTCACCAGTTGCCTGGGCCCCGAACCCCCCCAAGGGGCACCCCTGAAAGCACAAGGTGCGGCTCTGCTCTTCGCATTATCCGGGAGGGGAGGGGCAGAAGGGGGCCCCAGAGCTGGACACACCCGTAGCACTTCGGGAAGCCATTTTTGCAGCACGGAGGGAAGGGGGGAGTAGTGAAACATCCTCTTTTGCCTCTCCCCCAGCGTGCAAATCTCCCCACCCTGGCAAATCCCTCCCCCCCCCTTTTTCGGTCTCAGAACCTCTGCAGGAGTAGCAAGGGCCGCGCGCTCCAGGAAGGGGTGATCTCTGCCCTTCTGCCTCCCACCTTACCTCAGACCTGCGTGCGCGGCAGCACCCGGGTAGGAACTGGCTCAGGGTTTAATACAAGAAATCGGTCTCGTTCTCCCCCCGCCCGCCCGTCTTTTCTGCCTCGCCAAATGCCCACACACAGAATGGACCCCATCCCCCCACCCGCCCCCCACCCCGGCCTCAGCGCTGAAGGTACAAAAGCAATAAGGAGAATAAGCCACGCTCGCTCGGGGGGAGGGTCCCCTCCCGTCGATTGCTGGGCAACTCCACCCGCACCCATCCCGCAATGCAGCTTCCGCCGTGGAGAAGCCGCTGGAATAGAGCGGCGTTAAGGAAGAGCCTGGCGGGAGGAAGGATCTGCTTCCTTCCGGGGTCCACGGAGGGCCCTGGGGTTGGTAGGACTTCCAGTGGAAACCTGCTCACCCGGCCTCAGCTGCATGTCCTCTTCAGCCCCACTCCCCCCATGTAATTCTCAAAAGGATGCTCAGGTGATCTTCGGGGGTGCGCGGAGGAGGTTTAGGAGGAGACCTTTGGGCTTAGAGCAGGGGTAGTGAAACTGCGGCCGTCCAGATGTCCATGGACTACAATTCCCACGAGCCCCTGCCCGCAAACGCAGGCAGGGGCTCGTGGGAATCGTAGTCCATGGACATCTGGACGGCCGCAGTTTCACTACCCCTGGCTTAAGAGTATAAATGGATCCAAATTGGTCAGAGCAACTCTCCCCGCCCCGCCCCCCACCCCGCTTTCATCGGCTTGTCCCTCCCATGCCCCCAAACCACACACACAAAACACACTACATTTCCTCTCATCTGTGAAAGACCAAAATGCTCCACCTGCCTGGTTGCGACTCTCCAAGCATTATGCAAAAGCACTGTGTAGATACTGTACAGGTTGCGCTGTCCTCCCCCCCCCACCCCCCCACCCCCCCCACCCCGGTCCCTCCCCCGCCCTTCAACCAACCAACTTCGGCCTTTGTTTTTGTATAAAGAAAAAGAAGAAGAGGAATGGGAGGGGGGAGGTGGAGAAATATTTTCCTTTTTTGAGCTTAAATTTTGTTTTGTAAAAAAAAAAGAAAAGAAAAATTTACACAATTGTGAATTGTAGCTTTTCTATGGGAGCGAACTTTTAATTTAACAGATGAAAATATTTTGACGCTTAGATTGAAGTTACTGTTTCTTTATTTGTTTATTTTTTGGGGTGTGTGTTTTGTATCAAGTATTAAAATATGTATTTAAAAGAAGAGGCTGACGGGATTTGGTCTTGACGGGAGGGTCCCCGCTCAGCAGACCGTTCAGGGGGATCTTTTCAAATCCTCTTTGAAGAGGTTGCAGAGTGGGAATGTTGGGGATGTCCATCAAGGGGATCCTGTGGGGCCTGCCGGTCTTCACGGCCCCTTATGTAAATTCTCTCCCTACCTATGACATTTTTTTAATGCTACCCTTTGTCCTAGGTAGGGGTCCACAATTTGGTGCGCATGGATACCAACCACTTCCCCCCCCCTCCCCGGCTACTTTTCCTGGTTCCCACCTTGGTGTAATAGTTAGGAGTGCGGACTTCTAATCTGGCGAGCCGGGTTCGATTTCCCACTTGCCCACAGCACTGATGAAGCTGTTCTGACCAAGCAGTAAGATCAGGGCTCTCTCAGCCTCACCTCCCTCACAGGGTGTCTGTTGTGGGGAGAGGAAGGGAAGGTGAATGTAAGCTGCTTTGAGACTCCTTCGGGTAGAGAAAAGTGGTTTATGAGAACCAGCTCTTCTTCTTCAGTAATATCAGGGCTCTCTCAGCCTCCCCTCCCTCACAGGGTGTCTGTTGTGGGGAGAGGAAAGGGAAGGCAGTGATATCAGGGCTCCCTCAGCCTCAGCTCCCTCACAGGGTGTCTGTTGTGGGGAGAGGAAGGGAAGGTGAATGTAAGCTGCTTTGAGACTCCTTCGGGTAGAGAAAAGTGGTTTATGAGAACCAGCTCTTCTTCTTCAGTAATATCAGGGCTCTCTCAGCCTCCCCTCCCTCACAGGGTGTCTGTTGTGGGGAGAGGAAAGGGAAGGCAGGAATATCAGGGCTCCCTCAGCCTCAGCTCCCTCACAGGGTGTCTGTTGTGGGGAGAGGAAAGGGAAGGCAGGAGTATCAGGGCTCCCTCAGCCTCAGCTCCCTCACAGGGTGTCTGTGGTGGGGAGAGGAAAGGGAAGGCAGGAATATCAGGGCTCCCTCAGCCTCAGCTCCCTCACAGGGTGTCTGTTGTGGGGAGAGGAAAGGGAAGGAGAATGTAAGCTGCTTTGAGACTCTTTTGGGTAGAGAAGAGCAGCATATAAAAACCAACTCTTCTTCAGTAATCTCAGGGCTCTCTCAGCCTCACCTCCCTCACAGCATGTTTGTTGGGGGAAGAGGAAAAGGAAGGTGACTGGAAGCCGCTTTGAGACTCCTTCGGGTAGAGAAAAGCAGCATATAAGAACCAACTCTTCTTTTGTGTGGTCACACACACACCCCCTTGGAGCAAAACTGGGTCAAGGCAGACGAGGACTGAAGTTCATGGGAGGACTGCAATAGAGAGCAGAAAGGACAGCCTGGCACCAAGAGATCAGCCGCTCCTCGTCTCCAATAAGCCTGGCACACGACAGTCAGCGTTAAGTGTTTAATGACAGTAAATAATTATACACCGATACAATGGGCCTCCATGCCAGGTGGAGGGACAGCAATGTCTTTCTTAGTCAGAGGCACGCAGGCCAAGCAGGGAATGCACCTCCCCAGGAAGTTAGGCACCGACGGGGTCCCTCCTGAGCCATGGCCCCTCCCTCCCACTGGGAACGCAGCGTGGTCTTCTGCCACGGGAGCAGCAAACGCCGCGAGAGGGGAGGAGAGGGCAGCGCTCGTCCTGAGAACCCAAGAAGCACTCAGTCCGCCGGCCTGCATGAAGGCTGAGCTCCCACTCGGAGTGCGCAAGGAAAGGGAGGGGAGGGGCAGAGGGGTTAGTGCGGATTTTGACCAGTGGGCAAACCGTTTCTGCCTGGTCTAGATCGGAGTTAAAGGGAGGGATTCATTTAGAGAGCTTCTGCACTCGTGCGTTCAGGCTGGCAAAGTTGTCCTCGATGGCGGCGAGGTTGTCCTTCATCGTCTTCTGGACCTGGGGAGGAAAACACGGAGAACAGTCAGGGGCGTGCTAACCGGGGAACACCTGCCTGCTACTCGCCAATGCTAAACGACTTAAACGGATGGAGGAGGAGCTTAGAAACCAGCGATGGACTATCCACATGACCACAGCTACTGGCACCAATCACCAAGAGTGGAAACATGTTGTTAGTTGCGAAGTCGTGTCCGACCCATCGCGACCCCATGGACAATGATCCTCCAGGCCCTCCTGTCCTCTACCATTCCCTGGAGTCCATTTAAGTTTGCACCGACTGCTTCAGTGACTCCATCCAGCCACCTCATTCTCTGTCATCCCCTTCTTCTTTTGGCCTCAATCGCTCCCAGCATTAGGCTCTTCTCCAGGGAGTCCTTCCTTCTCATGAGGTGGCCAAAGTATTTGAGTTTCATCTTCAGGATCTGGCCTTCTAAGGAGCAGTCAGGGCTGATCTCCTCTAAGACTGACCGGTTTGTTGGCCTTGCAGTCCAAGGGACTCGCAAGAGTCTTCTCCAGCACCAGAGTTCAAAAGCCTCAATTCTTTGACGCTCGGCCTTCCTTATGGTCCAACTTTCGCAGCCATACATTGCAACTGGGAATACCATCGCCTTGACTAAACGCACTTTTGTTGGCAGGGTGATGTCTCTGCTTTTTAGGATGCTGTCTAGATTTGCCATAGCTTTCCTCCCCAGGAGCAAGCATCTTTTAATTTCTTTGTTTTGATTTTAACCTTTAAGGCTATACGCGGCTTGGGCCCTGCGTATCTGCGGGACCGCTTGTCCGCCTATGCCCCCCACAGGGCATTTTGCTCTGCGGGTATGAATCTGCTGGCTGTCCTGGGCTCCCAGGACATCCGCCTGGCCTCGACCTGGGCCAGGGCCTTTTCAGTCCTGGCCCCCACCTGGTGGAACGAGCTCCCGGAAGAGCTACGGGCCCTGCAGGATTTGTCAGCTTTCCACAGGGCCTGCAAGACGGAGCTCTACCACCAGGCATATGGTTGAGGCCGGGCTGAGGTCCTGGAGTAACTATCGGTGGATCCCCAAAAATCAGCCAGGTAGGTAGGTAAACAAACAAACAAAATACTAGAACCCAAGCTGATGAGTAGGAGGTTCAGGACAGACAAAAGGAAATGCTTCTTTGCAGAGCGAATGATGAACTTGTGGAATCCGCTGCCAAAGGGTAGCAGGGGCACATGGGAATTGTAGTCCATGGGCATCTGGAGAACCACAGTTTAGCCACCTCTGCTCTACGCGGTTGACTGTGAGGTGATGGCACTCCCCCCCCCTGCCCCACACACTGTGCTGGCATAAATACTGTTTGTCTTTGAGGCGCTGCTCCTGTTTTATTTCCGGGAAGAAACGTCAGTCCCAAAGTCCTACCTGGGTCAGCAGGGTGACGTTGTCCTTCAAGGAATTAGCAATCATCTGTTGGGTAGTGTCCAGGTGAGTCAGGAGCTGCCCAAACTGCATGGCTGTAATATAGGAGAACCCAGAGTCAGCTTGGGGCAAGAGGTGAAGGCAGAGGTGTTCAGCCTGGAAACAAGGCCAGCCCAGAAGGTGGAGGTGCTCTCCTGAGGCAGGCCCGGTTCACGAGCAGCCCAGAGGCTCACCTTGCTCGTGCAACTGCCTCACGGTCACCATGCGCTGCACCACCTCGGGGAGGGAGCTGGCCAGCGGGCTCCAGCGCTGCACGGTTTCGTAAAGCTGATGCACCTGCGGGAAGGAGGAGGAGGCAAGTTCTGAAGGAGCGGGAGGCAAAACAGGAAGCCGGGCCTGCTACCACCTCTGTACCCTCTACACACAATCCAGAGACCCACAAGAGAACAAAGAAACCACCAGGTTGCCCTGGATGCTGGCAACTATAACAGGTAGTCAGGTTGCTGTTGCTGGAACTCTGTCACTTGAGGCCTGCCACATCTGGCAGGGACATGCCGATGTGAACCACCAGTCACAGATTTAACACTGCGGACAGTGCCTGGTGTCACTGCAATGATTCACACATGCAGCGGCTGTCTTCAGTCTTCAGATGGAAGATGTGCGTGCCTGAGACAGTGAACTGGCTGAAACAAGCCATTCGCATGCCTCTGGAAGGAGAAGACACAGCATCCGATTTTGCTTAGGGCAGACTTTGTCAACCAGGGTTCTGTAAAACCCAGGGGTTTCTTGATGGCCTGAATGGATGGGAGTTGCTTAATTTTAATATATTTTTTAAATGTGTTAAACATTTATCAGGTCATATGACCAGATATATAGTCATGTTGACCCATTCTCCCCCCCCCCCAAAAATGGCCAATGATGGGCCTGGAGGGGGTGGGAAGGGGAGGGGACCTGGGTAGGCGTGTCCACAGCTCTGCTTCCCAATCATATTCTGCACGATCGCACCACTTCTGGGTTTCTCAGCCTGAAGAATGTTTCAGGGGTTTCTCAAGGTTAAAAAAGTTGACAAAGGCTGCCTTAGGGGGACTTATAGATCCCTTTGACACCTCCCACCCCATCCCAGTGGCAGGGCCAGTGCAAAGCAATCAACACGGCAGAGGATGTCCCTGTTTGCCTCTTCCCAGTTTCTTTCCTGGGAATGTCGCAAGCCAGTCCTACCATCATCAGGGGCCACCCAGACAAGGTTAGGAGAATTCACACGTCTCTTTCCCCAAGCCCTCCGAATTTTTGGCTTCCGTTCTGGGAGTCTCAGTCCAGACTCAGCTCTTGTGTGCTGCTGCAGAGGCGTCCCTGAAGCAGCAGGGGGAGTCCAGAGACATTCAGTTTCCCATGCGTAGGCCAGAGATGCACAGACATTACAAGCATGCAGCCATGAAGCCCTGTGGGTTATGGGCAGCCCCAGAGCCTGACCTTGCTTTGGGTGTCTGCGTCCTCCACCGCTGCCTTGTGTTTGGCAATCTCATTCACTTTTCCCAAGACGCTCTGGGGATGAAGGGCAGGCAGTTAGAGAACTGGATTTGGCCGAACTTCCAGCATCCCCCGGCCCTTCTCCCTGCGGCCCAAACATGGAGGTGACGGGAACTCTCATGGCTCTGACCCACCTGTAGCCTTGCTTCCACCTGGTCCAGGGATGCCAAGTCTAGGGTGCTGACTTTCACCTGCAAGATCTCCACCGTTTCCTGAGGGCGGGAGAAGCCAATGGAAACGCACAGAAGAATTAATGCCTCTGCGCAGGGGACAACAACGAAATCCATCCGGCCAGTTCCAAACCGATACCTGGAGCTTAACTGCTTTCAACCTCTACTTTGTCCTCCCTTTCCTCTGCATTTCTTGCATCTATTGACTGCTAGTTCCAAGCTGCTCAGGTACCATCATCCCCTCCTCACTGCCCCGCCACAGGGAACAGGGAAATAGCATGGTGCATGCATGCACCATAACAGGGCAGCACCCCCCCTTCCAAGGCAAGGTGTATCAGCAACAAGATTGCCCACCCTTCTTGTGTCCTTTCCCCTCTGCAGGGAAGGAAGCCACTGCCTGCCTTCTCACCACCCACTCCTACCACTGTAGGGGAAGGGGAAAGGTAGGAGCAAGCTCCCTGCCTACTGCCCACTGGGGTCAGTTGGGCAGTGGGCGGGGTTGGGAAGTGGGGCAACAATGCTGGCAGGCACCCTAGGCAATTGACCTAGGCACATCTCGAAGAAGAAGGAAGAAGGAAGAAGGAGGAAGAAGGAAGAAAGAAGAGTTGTTTCTTATATACTGCTTTTCTGGCTGCATGTGGGGGAGTGCAGAATCGAACCCAGCATGCCAGATTAGAAGTCTGCACTCCTAACCACTACACCAAACTGGCTCTCTAGTGGACAGGACACCCCTCCACGTTCAAATCCTTAGCAATGCATCCACCGTAAGGCATAAGCCATCTGTAACGTGAGCCCAAGCCTCACCATAAGACTGGCTCCCTGCAGTCCAACAGCCAGAGGATTCTAAGGAGGAAAGAAAATGCAAAGGATTACTTAAGTACACCACAGTGCCAGTTGTTACAAATGACCATACAAGTGCAGAGCCCCTCTTTGGCATGGGGGTGGTGGTGCTGCATACCAAACCAGGATGTAGACCACAGTGGAGCACCAGGGAGGCTCATGACTCAGCTGTACGTGTGGCAACCGGCCCCACTGACTCTCCTGCTGCTGCCTGGGAGCTGATCGTACTACAGATGACCCTTCTCCTTTTACAGACCCCAAGAGGCATCACATCCCTTCTAAGCAGTTTCATCACGTTCTCTTCTTCAAGGGGCAGCTGTTATTACAAGAGCCCTTCTCAGATTAGACCGGAAGTTTATATCGCTCTGAGTTTTGTTTTGGAGGACGGCCGCCAGGAAGCCTACCAACAGCGCAAGGAAACAATGGCCCGAACCCATGATTTGTCTATGAAATTCATAGACTCATGGAATCATAGAGTTAGAGGGGATCTCCTGGGTCATCCAGTCCAACCCCCTGCACTATGCAGGACACTCACAACCCCATCGCTCATCCACTGTAACCTGCCACCCCCTTGAGCCTCAATACTCAAAAGGTATCAAAGGGAGGTTCCATCTAGCTAATATGATGGGTAGCCACTGCTTCCATGAATTTTTTTCATACCCTTTTAAAGTTGTCTAAAGGGCCGTTATCAGATCTTGTAGCTCTGAATTCCATCAGGTGTTCAAAGATATTGGTCCAAATTAGACTCTCTGCCAATTTCACCAGGTGACCCTGAGTGTTACTATAATGAAATTGAAGTGGATGGAGTCAGCCCAATGACAGTGATGGATAGCAGAAATAGGGCAGATGGAATGGAGGACTTCTTAGCACAGTTCACTTGTTTTTGTAGCTGTTGCTATTTCATAGTGGGGAGCAGAAAACAAAATTGCACAGAATTGTAACCTGTTTATCAGGTATCTTCTGTGCAGGTACAAATGGGGACTGTGCATGAGCAGTCTTTAAAGTTAAGAGCTTCCAGGGGGTGCTGCACTCCAGAAATAGAAACTTGTTCCTGCCCTGGGGCCCTATGTTCCCTCCCAGCAGTGCCCCCCTACCCTTAGTATTCTAACTCTATTAAAACCAGGAGGGAGAGTATGTGTGCCTTCACAGAAAATTCTCGACAGATAGTTACAGGTAGATGCAACTTTGTTTCCATCGTCAATCTTCTGTGCAGTCCCACATGGGGATTCCCATCAACATCATGTGTCTCCTTACCCTGTTCCTCTAATGCTCACCTGGGGATCCTGTTCGCAGCGAATGGTGACTTCCAGCTCAGCCAAACGCTTCTCCAGTTCTGCAATCTGCACAGACCAGAACGAGCAAGTGAGAGATGAAGGTCTTTCCGTTCCCTCTTTCCCTTGCTATTTGCCTGGCAACCTTTTTTCTAGACCTGAAATATTCTCCAATAAGGTGCTTTTGCTCCAGCCAATTTTGGTATTCCCATCAGATTTAGAAGCTTCAAGCAGCAGGTTTTAAGAAGCTATTAAGGGTCATGGGAACAACAAGGATCTTTCTCCTGCAGTGAAGGGAATGGGAGAGGGCACAGGAACTCATAGCCTGAGAAGTTTACATTCATTTCAATGGGCCTGGTACAGGAAGAGCTCCTTGCAGACTGAAACCAATTTTAATACAACCAGAGATTATTTATTACTCTATTACCCCTAACAAGAAGCTCATGGCCATCAGAGCGTTGCAAGTCACCAACCCAGTCTCTTCCCTGTAAGTTCCTAGTCAGAACTGCTGTCACATTGCTGTTATTTCAACTCTTGATTCTCTAACTCAGCGATTCACAACCAGGATTCTGGGGGGCCCAGGAGTTACGTGACAACTCCTAAGGAATTATGTGGCCTTATCCAGAAGTTCAGATGGCTGCTGACATCACTAGACATCACTGAAGCCCATTTCCCCTGTTGCTCTACAGGCCTATTCTCTTTCTCCACAATGGAAAATGGTATATTATCAATTGACTGATCCATTGATCAATTCGTTAGCTGGCTGGCTCCTGCATCTTACTTCCACACCCACTTCTCTGAAGGGGCATGCCACCATTTCTGGGGTTCTTTGAAGCCTGAAAAATATTTCAGGGGTTCCTCCACAGTCAAAAGGTTGAAAAAGGCTGCCCTAATTTAACTTGGTCACACATCTTCCCTCCTAAATTTACTCATTTTTTCAGCCATCATCCACACAAACTACATATTTCCCAGATTCTGGCTAACCTTTTCCTCTTCACTCATCTAGGCCAAAGGAAAGCAGCTCCCAGCATGCACCCCAGATCACTTTGTGTGGCATTCAAAAGTTAGCTCTCCACCCAATCAACTGAGAAAATGTTGGCAGAGCTACTGCGTATGGTGGCAAAGGAGAGGGTGACAGAAATGTCACGCCTCAGAGACGCTCACATCTGGTCAAGCAGAACCCTCCTATCTCCCTTCTCCTCTCCCTTCTGGCTGCAGGCACATCAGAATCTTCACAAGATGATGTTGTGGAGGGTTTTGCTGACCAAAAGGTCACCTTTTTCTGATCTAACCTCTTCTCTGTCATTTCCCTCCTGGGTATTTGAATGGCTATACTGCATGCTTGGTTTTGATGGTCATATTGTGTACAGCAGACATTTCCCCATTACAACGGAAACTCTAGAAAAAGGTACAGTTTGAGTGCACACCTTGGAGCAGGATGTCCAGAGCTTGTTCCAGGAGAAAGGTATGTTTGGGCCAAATGAGATGAGGCCAACTCTAAACCACTGAGCAGCTGGGCAAATGTCCCTTCAGTCACCACTCTAAGCTGTTTCCTTCTCATTTCCTAGAAAGCTGAGTAAGCCCTTCCCATTCTTACCTTAGCAGCCTGAGAGAATTTGTCCTGCTCCGGCCGGGAATGTAGCTCGTAAGTCACCGTGTTGCCTGCGCCAGTTGGGGCTTTGGCCGGGCTTTTCCCACCTGCAGGGGCGGCCTTAGCGCTCTTGGCTGACTCCAGCTGAATGAGCAAACGCCTAAGAAATTCAAAAGGTCACAAGTCTTTCTAGGGCATATGGCTTTCTGCACTGGAGGTAATAATTCCTGGCTAATGCTCTGGATTTCAGCTCAAGGGGCAAGCAAGGGAATAACTCAAAGAAAGAAGAAAACCTCTCCCATCTGGCTACATAACAGGGGTGATACGATTAACTTGGTTTCCTATCTACCTACTGAATTTAGTGCTCTGTCAGCCATTCTCAACAAAGGCCCTGGCACAATTGAAGGGGGGCCACAGAGTGAAAAATGTGAGAAAGGGGGCCCAAAGGGATTGGGGGGGGAGGGCTGATAACTGAACTGATGAAAGATCCTGTTTGTCAAGCATTAATGGCTAGAAAGTTCGACCTTCGTCAAGGGAAAGAAAAAGAAATCCTGTTATCCGTTCCTTGGTGTGTGCTTGAATTAATGCGTTCAAGAAAAAAAAATGAACGCACTTCGTCCTCTTGGTCAAACACCCTGAACTTTAATTTCATAGAGTCTTTTAAAACGTTCATCCAGTATGCTGGAATGTTCGTTTTCTTGGTGTTCATTAATAAATGATGTTCTGCCTCTCTAATCATGTTGTGTTGTATCCTTGTTTGATGGGGTGGGGGGGGGGCCTGGAACCTGAGAAGAGCTACCAAAAAGGGTTGAGAACAGCCACTCTATGCTATGCCACTTGGTTTGTGGGGATAAACATGCACCTTAAGGGGAAAGACTGGACATGGTTTTGTAAAAAAAAAAAAACAACACACACACCCTTGGCCTATGATTCAATCAGACCTCAGCACTGCTTTAGGATGCTTTGGGCTGATCCTGCGTTGAGCAGGGGGTTGGACTAGATGGCCTGTCTGGCCCCTTCCAACTCTATGATTCTAGGATTCTATGAATGCTGCTGCACGATCCTCCCACAAGACACCCCACAACCCCCAAACCAGAATCTACATGAGCTCAAACTCAGCCCCGAGTTAGAGTCTCAGGGTAAAAAGGTAAAGGTGAAGGTATCCTCTGTGCAAGCACCGAGTCATGTCTGACCCTTGGGGTGACACCCTCCAGCGTTTTCATGGCAGACTCAATACGGGGTGGTTTGCCAGTGCCTTCCCCAGTCATTACCGTTTACCCCCCAGCAAGCTGGGTCCTCATTTCACCGACCTCGGAAGGATGGAAGGCTGAGTCAACCTTGAGCCGGCTGCTGGGATTGAACTCCCAGCCTCATGGGCAGACCTTTTAGACTGCATTTCTGCTGCCTTACCACTCTGCGCCACAAGGGGCATGAAGGCTAGCTGCAGTAACTGGGATGAGGAATGCCAGAATGGATTACCTTTTCACACAGACTGCGTGTGACTGTGAGAGAATGCATGAGCGTGTGAAATATCTGTTAACCTTCTAGGGTGCCAACAAATCTGTTTTGTGTTCACACCAAAGGATTTACCCTTTCAGCACTGAAAACAGGCCCCCGGATGAAATCCTGGCTCAAACGTAAGGTGCAGCTTCCATCAAGCTTTTGGTTGGGGCCAAAATTAACCTCTACTCAATGATCTACATTTGGCCACACCCACTCTAGTCGATTACGTTTTATTGCCCACTTATTTTATCCATCTGTAAACCCAGACCAGCCTGATTCTGGGGGGGATAATTATAATAAGCGTTCTGTGGAGAAATTGCGGGTGCTAATTTTCATCTTGAATTTTAATCCGTTTGTTACCTATTTTAAATTAATTTAAAATCCAAGCTTTTATTTAACTGCTGCCTTTTACCCACGACTTATGCACCGCCCTGAGCCAGCCCGCCAAGAGGGAAGTCTAAAAATCGAAGGAATAAATTAACAAAAACAATAGATTAAGAACCAACTCCGCTTCGACTTACTTGGCCAGAGCACCATCGGGATCTGTTAAATTGATGGCTGCGTCGGGCCCCAGAAGCTTCTCCAGGTGGGTGGAGACCAGCTGCTGCTTCAGGCTGGCCACCTGCTTGGCCAGGGCCACAGGGGTCAGCTTCTCCTCCGCTGTGGACTCCTTTACGGTGCTCTGTGGGAGGAAGGAAAACCCCGCACTCAGCAGGTTGTCTTAATTCATTTATACGCTGCTTTTCTTCTACGGAAGTCAGAAGTGGCTGGAAGAGCGTCCCCGGACAGCTCCTTCTGCGACCAGGAGGGCCCTAGAGGTCGACAACCTTGGAGGGGTACAAGCTTTTGAGGGTAAACGGTCTCTGCATCAGGTATCTGACAAAGAATGAAGAGAGAAGAACTGGGGGTTTGCACCCCGCTTTTCTCTTCTCTAATGAATCTCAACGCTTACGATCGCCTTCCTTTCCTCTCCCCATAGCAGACACTGTGTGAGAGGCCGAGAGAGCTCTGAGAGAAATGTGACTGGTCCAAGGTCAACCAGCTGGCAGCGCATGGAGGAGGAGTGGGAAATCAAACCCAGTTCTCCAGATTAGAGGCCGCTGCTCCTAACCACTACACCAAGTTGGAATCTGTGATGGAATCTGAGAGGGTTTGGTGGGAACTTGACGCAAAGAACGGAGAGGAGCCAAATCAGCAGCAGCCACAAGGGAGCGGGAAAGGGAGACTCTTCTGACCTTGATCTTCTCCACTTCCGTTGTCAGCTCTTGGACTTCATGCAGCAGGCGCTGGTACTTCTGCTGGGGTGTCTCTTTCACACCGAGTCCTTCCCCTAGCTTCAGAAAAAGACAAGAGTCTCCTGTCAACAGGAACACCAACATAACGAGATCCTCAAATCTGTTAAAACAGATTTCATTCCTTCTCGGTTCCTCCAGCAAAACTGGTTTAAGGAAGATGTTTTTCAAAGGGTGTGCTGCTAAATGTTGATTTTGCATCCATTCATTTTGTTTTTTTCTATCTGAAGCAGTGGTCCCCAACCTGCGGGCCGCGAAGGCCATGGCGCCGGGCCGCGGCTCCCTCTCCCTGCCCCCCCCCCGCAGTAAAAAACTTCCCAGGCCGCAAGCTTGCGGCCCGGGAAGCTTCTTACTGCGGGAGGGCGAGGAGAGGGAATCAGGGCCGGGCCGCGCCCGTGCGGGCCGCGCCCACGAATTACGCATGCGCAATGCGCGGCCCGATGTGCGGGCGCGGCCCGCGGGCGTGGCCCGGTGCGTGGCCATGGCCCGCATGGGCGCGGCCCAATGCCCTGCCGGTCCCCAGCTTCAGAAAGGTTGGGGACCACTGATCTGAAGGACTTGGGAAGACAGGCGAGAACCTCAAAAGTCAGCAATATTGTTGCATGTGGAGGGAAAAAATGGTCTAATTCTCACAAATAATAATAAGAGTAATGATATTTAATTTCTGTACCTCCCTATATGGGCTCGGAATGGTTCACAACATTAAAACCCATTCAATACATTCAATTACAATAATAAAATTACAATTAAATATAATTTTAAAAAACAATCTCCACCCTAGTCACACCCTCCACTAACTACCCCAGATTGGAGATGGCATCAAATGGGGGAGCCAAGAAAGATGTGATACAATAAACCTATATCTTGAACTGTACAGCCACAGATTGCAATCACAGACTCACATAGTGTTAAAACTTCTCATGGAACAACACCCTGCATGCAGAAAACTAGCATTTCAGAGAAAGGACAAAGCTAAAGCCCCTTCCGGCTTTCCACAGGCAAGGAACTGTTTTAGAATGATGAATACATGATCATGTGAATGCAACCCAAAGAGTACAAATTCGGAAAGGTACAAATAAAGAAATAAGATTTATGCTTGTGGCCGGATTGCCCGAACCAGTGTCTGTCACTTCTGGAGAATAAGATCAGCACAAATACGTATTCTACCTCTGAGCCATGGAGTCAAGAGATGGTTTTGCCTTTGTCTACGAAATCAGGAAGAAACGGTATAAAAAAGTCAGGCAGGAACTTAGACACCCGAGGCTCCTATGCTGACTGATTCCTCCATTTCCTCATCTCTCTTGCCTGGGACAGCCCTACTCTCACGCTCCTTGTGCCTTGAGACAGGTCAGTCCTAGCCAAGACCCCTCCTCTCTTTAGATTCATTCATTCCAAACAAATCAGCTACTCACAATTTCGTATTCGCCAGACTCATAACCGGTCCTTTTGGTTTTGCCGATACGATCGGAGAAATCTAGAAAACAACAAGAGAATTTTTAGAAGAAGAAGAAGAGTTGGTTCTTATATGCCGCTTTTTCCTACCCGAAGGAGGCTCAAAGTGGCTTACAGTCGCCTTCCCCTTCCTCTCCCCACAACAGACACCCTGTGAGGGAGGTGAGGCTGAGAGAGCCCTGATATCACTGCCCGGTCAGAACAGCTTTATCAGTGCTGTGATGAGCCCAAGGTCACCCAGCTGGTTGCATGTGGGGGAGCGGGGAATCGAACCTGGCATGCCAGATTAGAAGTCCACACTCCTAACCACTACACCAAACTGGCTCTCGACAAACCCTTTCCCATGGGCTCTTCTCTTTGAGGAGGGAGCTTTGTCCCATGAGGGCGTATTTTGAGACCTGACTCCTTCTGCCTTCATATTTTATAGCACTGGAAAAAGTGCAGGGAAGGGCAACTTAAATTATTAAGGTGATGGAACAGTTTCCCGATGAAGAAAATTGAAACAGGTTGGGCCTCTTCAGCTTGGAGGAAGGATGACTGAGACAGAGCATGTCAGAGGTTTACAAAATTATGCATGGGACAGAGAAAGTGGGAAATAATTACTTTTCTCTGAATCATAAGAGAAAGTGGTATATAAATGCAAATAAATAAATAACGTGGATTTCTCTGCTGCAGAAAGTGGTGGCAGCTACAAGCACAGACAGCTTCAAGAGGGGACTGGATAAACATTCAGAGCAGAGCTCCATCAGAGGAAACATTCTGTCTGAGTCAGTGATGCTCTGTATTCTTGGTGCTTGGGGGGCAACAGTGGGAGGGTTTTGAGAGTTCTGGCCCCACCTGTAGATGGCCACCTCTACAGTGTTAGACTGGAGGCCTGATTCACTGGCAGTCTTCAAGCAAAGGTTGGATACACACATTTCCTGGATGCTTTAGGATGCTTAGGGCTGATCCTGCGTTGAGCAGGGGGTTGGACTAGATGGCCTGTATGGCCCCTTCCAACTCTATGATTCTATGAATATGATATAAACAAAAAACGACCTTGGGACAGAAGTCCTAAAATATTACCAGGACAAGAGGACCACCTGGAGTGCCTTGGATCTTGGGACCCCTGGAGGTTTACATTAGAATGACCCATTCATTTTCCTTCTACATGGAGCCATCCTGATAGATTCAACTTGATGTCCTCTTTGTCATGGAAGTTCAGAGCCATCACCAGATGCTTGAGGAGGGTGGGACCATCTCTGGACCTGTTGCTTCTCTCTGCGGCACATTTTAGACAAGGACCCCTGGAATCACTTACCTAGCCCTTTGGTGCCCACTCGCTTGTCCTTAAATTTATCGTAGGCCGCATTGGGGTTGACTATGATGTGTTCCACGCTGGTGCTGGTCAGCTCCTCCTGCGTAGACAGACAAAAAAGATCAAGGAGACCAGTCTTGCTTTCTGCCTCCCCCGCATCACTACCGCATCACCCAGAAGCCTTCAGAAAAGCAGAGCGGACTAGAGGAGAAGCTCTTCCAGCAATCCTGACTGTTCTCGGTTGCCCTGACATAAGGCTGCCGTGCTGCCAAGGATAGCCAACTCACGAAAATCACCAAGGTCCTGACAATTAAAGAGCGTGACTCACTGAGCCAGCTCCTATGGAGTTTCGAAAGGAACAAGCAGGATCAAAAAGGAATTTTTCTTCTCCAGACTTCAATAGTGAGCTGGGCAGGGGACCAGAGGCTGATTTCTCCTACAGCACACCGTTCAGACCGTTCAACTCTATCTCTTTGTCACTGAGATGCCCATAATGTGGTATAATTTACATAGGACCTCATCAGATAGAGTACAGTTCCAGCCCACCCCAAACCTAATGGGTCTAAACTGGGCTGGTTACAGGGAAGGCCACAGGTACAGGTCAAGGAGGAAGAAAAAAGTACCTATTAGCTTACACCCTTAAGAAGATAAACTTTTTTGGGTATTGACAGTGGCACAATTCTCAGCGTTTCCGGAACACTGGCCAGAATACTATTAGCAACCACATGCTGGCTACTGCACTTTATAAGATTTACTGCACTTTAGAACATTCTCCAGCTGCAAAAGCACATTGAAAGTGCATTATACAACGTGTGTGAAATGGTTCCAACAGAAAGAAGTACCTCTGTTCAACTTTAGCCCTCTATTTGTTTAATATAATACAATTTTTAATAGCTGCCCTGATGGGCAACACATGGGCTGTCACTGAAGGCTGGCATACCAATCCAGATGATTCAACAGCTGACAATACCACAACCACTACAACTCCCACCCCTCCTATGAGACGGTATCACTCCTCCCCTCCCCTTTATCCTACTTGGAGCACACCTTTCTTAGGGATGTTTAAAATACCAAAATCCAACTTGCAAGTAACACAGGAGATCTTTGTTTTGTTTTTTTTAATCATGTGATAAAATGGCTGAGGAAAGGAGGCTTATACAAGTAAGAAATAAATGGTCATTTTTTAAAGCAGTTTTGAGCATTCTTTAAAACAAGACTAGGATGAGTTGAGGCAGGGATTATATTAAATATTATTAAATATTATATTCTCTGATCATGCTGAGGACCACCTTTGCCCTCTTCAAATCAGACAATAAATGCAATAAAAGGAAAGGAGGAGAAACAGAATATAGAAGGGAAAATAGGAAGAAATTGGGTTTTCAAATCTCTTTGTGTTCCCACAGCTGCCTACTAAACTTGAGTCTAACTCGCACGTTGAAGCAGTCTCCTTTGACCTCTGGCAAGGCAGCATCGTTCTGAGCACACACCTGAGTAACCTGCAGGTCCCCTTCCGACTCTACGACTCTATGAAATGGCCAATAATGACGTCAATAATCGTTTCTACATGGGGACGGAGGGACGACAGGTGAATGAGTCACCACAGATATCTGATGTAGCTATTTGGGGACAAAGAGGTAAGTGTGAGCCCCAGAACTGTAAGATGCTAGTGAGAAGATGCTAGAGCCACTGTTTCCGGAACATTCTAAGTTGGGCAGCTGTAAACAAAACCCAGATGGGTTATAATCAGTCCACCCTGCAAGAAATGTAGAATATTCTTGTGCCCCTTCCCTAAATGGGCATCCATAGCAGACAGGGCGAGTCGGACACGGCCGTTCTTCTGAAATTCTTCAAGTCAATACTGACACCCTTCCATGGCTTGTTCCACTTGCTGAACCAAAGTCCCATAAGCCCTTTCGCTAGAGTATTCTGGTGCCTTCACCACCACTCTGGCGTTACTTGTGTTCCCACATCTGGAGGCCAAGTGGCCTAGACCAGGGGTAGTCAACCTGAGGTCCTCCAGATGTTCATGGACTACAATTCCCATGAGCCCCTGCCAGCAAATCCTGTCAGGGGCTCATGAGAATTGTAGTCCATGGACATCTGGAGGACCACAGGTTGACTACCCCTGGTCTAGAGTTTCAAAGGAAGTTTAGGCTGGGGGTTCTCAACTCCTAGCTGTGAGTCGTAATTTGCATCCTTGCTTTGAAGAGAAGCCTTTTCCTGGGTGAACTCAAAGACTTGCATATCCCTTTGCTAGGGGTGGGAGGATTTATCTCCATAGAATATATTTTCTTATTGTAATCCGTGCTTCAATCATCTCAAGGGTTACCTGAGTTGTCGTCTCGCCTGTATGTTCCAGATCCCGGAAAACAAGCTCCAGTCTTTTTGCCTAAGTTCTGAGTTTGCCTGTTTTTTTCGGACTCATGACAAATAATGGCTGGCTTATAATCGCCTTCCCTTCCTCTCCCAGCAACAGCCGCCCTCTGAGGTAGGTAAGGCTGAGAGAGCTCTGACAGGACTGCTCTATGAGAACAGCTCTAACAGGACTGTGACTAGCCCAAGGAAACCCAGCTGGCTGCATGCGGAGGAGGAGTGGGGAATCAAATCCCGCTCACCAGTTGAGAAGCCGCTGCTCTTAACCGCTGCGCCAATCTAAAGACTGAGATGGAATCTGAGAGAGTTTCCCAGCAAGAGATGCAGAGTCATTAAGGTACCAACAGGCAGAAATGCTGCTGCAAAATGGGGAGGAGGTTGAGGGGAATTCCGGAGACCTGTGTCATCCTGGGGGGACCACGGAGTCGGACAAACTGTGTGATTTCTTTTCATGACCGGGTTGGATCTGGATGGGTCAAGGGGGCCCGCGATGGCTTGGTGGAACTCAAAACTACTCAGAGGCGAAATGGTTTGAGAATACGACGTAGCAGCTTCAAGAAAGCAAGACCCCGGGGGCTGCTAGATTTGAGATAACTCACAGGTAATTTGGGCAGGGGGGCGATGGGGTTAAACAAACCCCAGCGGCAACGTCTGTCCACTGTGCTGCTGAGGGGTGGCCTGCTGCCACGAATCAATGAGGTGCCTCTCCAGGATGGTGACAGAGTGCATTCATTAACCCAGAAAACCCAAGCTGCTGCTGCTGCTGCTACTGCTGAAATGCAGCTTTGTACTAGGCCTCATCAGCCGTCTCCCGCACCGAGGAGGCAAGTACTAAAAAGCCACGGCAATTCTGCTTGTCATCGGGGCAGCTGGAAGGCTAAACGTGGCTTTCTGTCTTGTGGGTCTGTCCTCAAGAGGGGACCCCTTTCCAAGGACTTCTGCTTACCGGGCAGTGCAACACAGAGTCCCCTGTGAGTGAGAAAGCATGGACCCATCTACCACCAGCCTGTGCCTTCTTGCTAAGTGCCAGAGAACAGGGGAACACTGGCAACGTTCCGGCAACAGCAAGGTTGGTTGATAATGGGCTCTTGATTGGAAATCAATGGCGGCAGCGAAGCCAGACTCTCTTTGGAGAGCTATTTACAGAGCCGCAGATTCCTGCTCCTCTTTTCCCCTCGGTCCCTCGCCTTGAAGAGGCGCTGGAATAGGCTGTTCTCAAAACCACGGCGAAAAATAGCTGCGTCAGATCAAAGTGGCTATGAAATCATGGCAGGGGTGGTAAATGGTTACGGTCTCAAAGCACAAGCTCTGCAAGGTCCCCCAAGGCACCGCAGGCATCTGAAGGTCAGGAAAGAACACCGGGGGTCAGAGCCCAGGATTCTCCCTCTCCCTTAAAGGTTCAAAATCTCCTATATTTAAAGCAGCTGATTGAACCTGTCATCCCTATGACTCAAAGACCTTTAGACTTTTCTACTCAATGTATGTTTGCTAAAGGTAAAGGTAAAGGTATCCCCTGTGCAAGCACCGGGTCATGTCTGACCCTTGGGTTGACGCCCTCTAGCGTTTTCATGGCAGACTCAACACGGGGTGGTTTGGCAGTGCCTTCCCCAGTCATAGAATCATAGAATCATAGAGTTGGAAGGGGCCATACAGGCCATCTACTCCAACCCCCTGCTCAACGCAGGATTAGCCCTAAGCATCCTAAAGCATCCAAGAAAAGTGTGTATCCAACCTTTGCTTGAAGACTTCCAGTGAGGGGGAGCTCACCACCTCCTTAGGCAGCCTATTCCACTGCTGAACTACTCTGACTGTGAAAAACTTTTTCCTGATATCTAGCCTAAATCGTTGTACTTGAAGTTTAAACCCATTACTGCGTGTCCTCTCCTCTGCAGCCAGCAGAAACAGCATCCTGCCCTCCTCCAAGTGACAACCTTTCAAATACTTAAAGAGGGCTATCATGTCCCCTCTCAACCTCCTTTTCTCCAGGCTGAACATTCCCAAGTCCCTCAACCTATCTTCATAGGGCTTGGTCCCTTAGTCATTACCGTTTACCCCCCAGCAAGCTGGGTACTCATTTTACCGACCTCGGAAGGATGGAAGGCTGAGTCAACCTTGAGCCGGCTGCTGGGATCGAACTCCCAGCCTCCTGATCAGAGCTTCAGACAGCATGTCGGCTGCCTTACCACCCTGTACCACAAGAGGTTCTGTATGTTTGCTACCTTTATATCATAGGGGCAAATGATCTTAAAATGGCAACTCAGTGGCATCTTTTCCTAGCGGGAAAAGTCAGGGACTCAAAGGTCGAGCAGAACAACATATTAAAATTAAAATACAAATATTTTATTATTAAGTGTGCATTAAGAAGATTAAAACCATGAAAACCTAAGAATCCGAGTCTGTGCAATATTGCACGTACAGTGTCAAGGGTACAATATTACATTAAGAGTTGGTTGATGGGATTAATAGTAATTCCAGATGTGCAGCTCACAATATTAATTTTAAAAAATCACATGGGGATACACACTCAGGATTGAACATTGGCCTTGAATTTTTTTAATTCTGATCTCCTCACCTGGAATTATTACTATATTTTGTTGGGAGCATTACATTTTGAGGTTCTTATCCCACCAACCCACACTTATTGTAATATTGCAATATTGTATCATTATACATGTGCATACATTTTATTGGACCACTGATGAGGACCTTCTGGGTTGAAATGCATTTGATCTATGGTCATACCATATGCAACCTTGGGGAATATATGTGCAATGTTGCTGACTCGAATTCCTATGTTTTAATGTTGTTTTTAATCCTCTTAATGTGCACTTTATGATAAATATTGATTCTTGACAGAGTGAAAAAACATACGCATTGATAGAGCGGCAAAGAAATAAACAAATTTATGTGGAATGGCAAGAAACCAAGAATAGGATTTAACATGTTACAGGATGGGAGAAGGAGAGGAGAGTTGGCAGTTCCAGATATGGCATTCTATCACCAAGTGTCAGGTCTGGTCTGGATTGTGGATTAGAAACCCAAGACAAAGGAGTCAAACTTGAACCAGCAGGCCTAGATGAAGGCTTACATAATTATCTATGGATTAAGAACATTAAAATGATAATGATGACACAAAAAAGAAGTGATAATTAGAAATGGACTTTGAAATATATATGCAGGAGTTTCTTGAGCCCTCCAAATTCTCGGCTCATGTCCCCCATAGAAGCTTACCATGATAAGAACATGAGAAACAAATGTTGTTTTTTTAACATATGGCAATATGGTAAATGCTCAGGGGAAAATCAAGACCTGGCAAGATATTAGTGATGGTTGCTATATTATCCATCAGTTTCAAGAGTAAAGAAGGTGATCAACACAAAAGGTGGAGCTCTAAGAGAGGCGATCGACTTCAAACAGCTCATTGTCAAATAAAAAGGCCATTTACTACAATGGATATATAATTACCCTTGATACATACAATTATGTTATACTACGGGCCAAGCTCGTTGTATTCAGGAATACAACGGGTGCTAGATTAGGGGGGTGGAGTAGAAGAACTCTGTGGATGGCCTCTCCCTCCCCTCGGGACCTGGAAAAGCTGCAGGCAGCAGTTAAGGAACTCACTGGCAGGGGCAGCTCTCACATGGCTAGGATCTGCAGCCTTCAAGCCTCAGAGGGAAGTGGAAGGAAGAGGGGTGGTCAGGGGTGGGGGATGGAAGACGACTGGCTGGCCGCTGGACAGACAGGCAAGCTGGTTGGAGGAGGAGGCACTCGGGGCAGGACAGCCGCCCTGAGTGGGTGTTAAGCACTGAGTGGCACTTAAGCCATGAGACCAGCTCCTCCTCCAAGGCCTTGCCAGAAATATTAAGTGGAACAGATAATCCTTTTTTGTATCACCTCTACACTATTATTTTGTTTTCCAAAACCTCAGAGGAGGTTCCCTTGAAAATGTATTAACTACCTCAAGCAAATGCACTCTACCTTTCATTTTGGAGGAGGCCACCAGTTTTCCTTGGCCAATAATAGAATTCTTATAGATAACAAAAGACAGTGAAGTTGGCAGTCCTTCAACTGAACCACCTCTGCAGATAAACCAGGATTCCCCAACATGG
Organism: Paroedura picta; assembly: GCF_049243985.1. NCBI lineage: Eukaryota > Metazoa > Chordata > Lepidosauria > Squamata > Gekkonidae > Paroedura > Paroedura picta. Next base: position 163,357,370 of record NC_135371.1, on the reverse strand, counting down.
TGCCCACCAGGTAGTTTTAGAAGGGGAACAGGGCCAGGTGGATCGTCTGTGCAGATTTTTAAGGAGGTGATTTGATGTCAGCTGCCCCCACAGCACAAAGATTGCCACTATATGACTGGAAATGAGGTGGGTGTGCATGCAAGAAAACCGTGTAACAAGACGCTTGTCCTTAAAAGCATCCTGTTAAGCGGAACTTCTGCCTGAAATGCTGAAGTGTTACTATCAGGGTGAGGCACGACCTCACTCCCCGAGATTATGTAGTCAGCTTTATTTCAGTCAGTATGAAATTTGATCAAAAATTCTCATCCAATGTGTATTATGCTCTCGTTGTCAGGGTTTGGGCTCCAGGCATCTTTTCCCCGTCGCTAATAAAATTTATATGTGGCATTAAAAAAGACCCAGAAAGTATGATACTTGATACCACAGCATCATGGGACTCGTGGGACTGAAAGAGCGTCACAAGGACAGCTGCCCCAGTTCCGTTACCATGATGGTGATAGACCAGGGGTAGTCAAACTGTGGCCCTCCAGATGTCCATGGACTACAATTCCCAGGAATTGTAGTCCATGGACATCTGGAGGGCTGCAGTTTGACTACCCCTGTGGTAGACTATCATGCTCAGGCGAGCACCGACAATCAGAAAGCCGATTTCGGGACGATGGCAAGACGATTTTCCGAAAGATTCTGTCCGTTCGGTTGGTTTTTGCTTGCTGGGAACGTTATAAATTATAAATAAGCTTGATAAATTATAAAAAATGCTTTCTACCATCTTCGTGAAGCTCAGAGGATAGCTCCTTTCCTCGACAGGATTGTTTTGGCCGCATGGATCCGTGCCAGAGTCCATCTTGATTATTGTAGCTTACTCTATACAAATCCACCCTAAAAGGCAACCCTGAAATTCTACCTGGTGCAGAATGCTGCAGATTGATTATAATTGAGAACTGGGGGGGGGGATTGGAACTGGTCAGAAGGGTGCTTTAATAAATAGATAAATGCTGTTATTTTTGGACTGTTTATCACATGCATCTCTTCTTTGTCCATCGTTTTTTACTTTCTGTAATCCGGTTTCACCTTCAGTGGGCCCAAAGTCATCCAAGGTGGTCAAGGTCACGCCTCTGCTCGCTCAGGTAGGTAAGCCAGAGCCTGACTTTCCATTTCGGATTGCCCTACTGCTGGGGAAGGTGACCTTGAGCCCTGCTCCTGCTTAGCTATTACAGGAGAAATTATTGCAAGAGTGAAGACTTTCAGCTACAACCCCAGCAGCTCTTACTTTGCCGGCATGGAAGAACGGGTTGCTCTGGGATCATCACAAGCAACCCCCACAAAGAAGGCGGGAATCATCGGCTGAGCAGCTGCTTGCTGACCAAATGAGCAGGAGGGGGCCAAGGTGGTATCCAGAGCCCCCAAGGAGCTGTCCAAGTAATTTTTGTAATCCAGTTTTTGCAGTGCTTGTCCTGTCTTATACTGTTTCTACTGCACTGGTCTCTAACCTACAAACCAGTCCTTACAATTTATTATGTTGACTAGAGACAAAGCCCGTTGCATTCAGGAATACAAGGGCACTAGATGGGGGGGGGGGGTGGAAGAACTCTGCGGATGGCCTCCCCATTCCCCCACGATCTGGAAAGGCTGCAGGCAGCTGTTAGGGAATTCACCAGCAGGGGCAGTTCTCACAAGGTAGGGATCTACAGCCGCCAAGCCTCAGGGGGAAGTGGAAGGAGGAGGGGGTGGTCAGGGATGGAGGATGGAACGCAACTGGCTAGCCGCTGGACAGCCAGGCAAGCCAGTTGGAGGGGGCGGCACTCAGTGGTGGGACAGCCGCCCTGAGTGGGTGTTAAGCGCTGAGTGGCACTTAAGCCAGGAAAACAGCTCCTCCTCTTAGGCCATACCAGAAATATTAAGTGGAACAGATTTATTTTTATACTGTTCAGATTGCCTCACTACATTTTGTAACCTGCCTGGAGTCCCAGCAAGGAAGGTGGACTATAAAGACGGTGTTTTTTAAATACCCTGCTTTTCACTACCCAAAAGGGGCCTGAATTAAATGCTGAAGGGTTAACTTTAACCAGAGAGCAAGAAGCTGCCTGCAAATTATTTAAATATATGGGTAATATCCAGGGTTTTAAAAGGGCAAGTAGAATTGATCCATGTTTCTGTTAATTTCCCCCTCAGTATCACACTCAGGGGCAGTAGACAAAAATAAGAGCTTCCAAGCAGGTTCTAGTTACCGTATATACCCGTGTATAAGCCGAGGAGGACTTTTTCATTTATTTTTTAACTTCTAGGAACCTGTGTGCTGGCCTGCATCTGTGTATTTTATCTCCTTTCAGGCTCTGCTATTTCACTACATGGATGCAGGGACCATCCACTTATTATGGTTAATTCCATAGTTCCCTGAAACCAAAGGATGCTGTCAAATCTAGTGGAATTGAAGCTCACGGGATCAAGATGCAATGGAAAATTAGCAGTTAGCAGCTGAAGATGGCCTTGATTTCTGAGTTTATGTTCTCCTGTTCAATTAGATTTGCCCTTTAATTTGTGGCCATTTCCCAGCAATATAAACACACTAGTCACGCCATCTGTCTTTTTGTGGTTTTGTTACTTTACGCGGGAATTTTTTCAACTGTGTCATTTCCTAAAAACAGCTGGATTTTAACAATAATTAATATTGGGGGGGGGGGGAGAGCCCAGATTTCCCCCGACCTCCCATGAACAGCTTTAAGCACTATTTAGAAAATCTATTTACCTTTTATTACTCTACAGCAGTGGTCCCCAACCCGCAGGCCGCGGCCCGCTGCCAGGCCGGGGCTCCCTCTCCCCACCCACCCCCCGCAGTAAAAAACTTCCCAGGACGCAAGCTTGCGGCCCGGGAAGCTTCTTACTGTGGGAGGGGGGAAGAGGGAATCATTGCGCATGCGCGAAAGTGCTGCGCATGCGCTGTTTCAGCCGTGCATGCCGCATGTGTGCATGTGTGACCCAGCCACACTTGTGCAATGCGCAGGTGGGGCCGCGCATGCGCGGCATGCACGGGCAGGCAGTTGCCCTGCCGGTCCCCAGCCTCAAAAAGGTTGGGGACCACTGCTCTACAGCATCACACTGCACCACAATTACCAGCTCATCTTCTGAGCATCTCTGTATGGATTTCAGCAAAAGGGCCATGCACCATAGCAGTGCCAAGCAGCCCTTAGGATTCACGAGATCTTCTCAAAAAGAGAACTGCATGCTGATTTTTAAACACACCCATAAAGAGAGAACAAGCCCTATAAAGTGGTGTCTTTCAGAACAATTGATGCACACTGCATTCTGTTAAGAAGTCTGGTAAACTCTTACAACGATCCAAATGGGCCCTGGCCGGAACATTCCAAAACCAAAAGAAGCGGTGCAAAATAAAACATCGTGGCGACGGTTGAGCTATAGGCTTGCCAAGAGTTGGACTCGATTGAACAGCTAACCTCATCAAACTCTTCCAGCGCATCGGATTCCTGATAACATTTATATGTGGACCAGGTTTTGATCATAATGACGTTATCCTTCGGTCGTGTCCGACCCTTGGTGATTCTATAGGAAAGTCCTGTCAATGACTGCTTCTTTCAGTTGGTTCATGGTCATCCCTGTGTTGGCCTTGATCATGTCGAGCCAGCGGATCCTTTGGCAACCACGTTTCCTTTGGCTGCTGACCATGCTGAGCATTAATGATTTTTCTAACGAGTCTGATCGCATGATGTGTCCAAAGTAAGTGAGCTTTAGCCGTAATATCTCCCCTTCTAATGACATAGTTGGCTTGCTCCTCTCTAAATCTATCTTGTTGGTAACTTTGGCTGTCCACGGTATTCGGAGCATTCGTCTCCCAAAACCATAATTCGAAAGCATCGATTTTTCTCCTGTCTTCCTTCTTCAAGGTCCAGCTTTCGCATCCATAGCTTGTTATGGGGAAGACAACAGTGTTGACTAGCCAGCACTTTGTATTAAGGCTGCTACTCTTCCATATTTGGTTATTCGCCATCTGATTTCACGGCTGCATCCACCACTTTGAGTGATCATAGAGCCAAGAAAGATGAAATCATGAATCATAGAATCATAGAATCATAGAATCATAGAATCATAGAATCATAGAGTTGGAAGGGGCCATACAGGCCATCTAGTCCAACCCCCTGCTCAACGCAGGATTAGCCCAAAGCATCCTAAAGCATCCAAGAAAAGTGTGTATCCAACCTTTGCTTGAAGACTTCCAGTGAGGGGGCGCTCACCACCTCCTTAGGCAGCCTATTCCACTGCTGAACTACTCTGACTGTGAAAAACTTTTTCCTGATATCTAGCCTATATCGTTGTACTTGAAGTTTAAACCCATTACTGCGTGTCCTTTCCTCTGCAGCCAGCAGAAACAGCATCCTGCCCTCCTCCAAGTGACAACCTTTCAAATACTTAAAGAGGGCTATCATGTCCTCTTGAAATACATTCCATGTTGAAATACATTCCATGTTCTCGTTGTCAATCGTGACTTCGGTGCAACTGCCGGTAGTTATCATGATCTTGGTCTTTTTGATATTTAGGTTTCCCGTCTTTTCACTTTCTTCTTTTAGTCTCTTTATCGGGGTCTTCAGATCACGCTCCGATTCAGGCTTTCAACATGCTCAAATATTTCAGACTGCCCAAAAGATGCCCTGCTCTTTAGCTCCTCTTTCTCAACAAAACTACCATCAAACAGGCAGATTTTCGCCTTGATGTCTCTTGGGTGATTTCCAAACTTCCATGTGCATGTAAACTTCCATATGTGTGCAGCTGATAGGACCAAACTCCTGAAAGTTAACTATTTCTGTCCCAAAGGCTGCTAGTTTCTCATCCTAATCTGCCCTGCTAGTAGCAAACTGCCATTCCTGAATTCACCTTTATCAATTAGTTTGAGGGTCAAATCCATTCATTTTAATCAAGGTGTGATAAAAAGCTGGCCCACATTTTCACGTGTAAGTAACTCAGGTATTATTACTACTCCGTTTCCCTTGTGGATACTGTATAAAATTGCCCCAGTTATGTTCGGCATGTGCTAGAGAATTGTAAAAGTCTTGACTAGATCGTTATTATGATGTCTGGCTAGACCTTGGGTTCAACTTTGATTTAGAATCCTAGCTGGGAGACGGAGGCCAAGAGCAAATGCAATTAGAAGAAGAAGAAGAAGAAGAGTTGGTTCATCTATGCCGCTTTTCCCTACCCGAAGGAGGCTCAAAGCGGCTTACAGTCGCCTTCCCATTCCTCTCCCCCCACAACAGACACCCTGTGGGGTGGGTGAGGCTGAGAGAGCGCTGATATCACTGCCCGGTCAGAACAGTTTTATCAGAGCCGTGGCGAGCCCAAGGTCACCCAGCTGGTTGCATGTGGGGGAGCGTAGAATCGAACCTGGCATGCCAGATTAGAAGTCCGCACTCTTAACCACTACACCAAACTGGCAGATTGCATCTGCACCTGTCTGATTTGGGAAGCCAGTCAGACCAGGAGTCCTCCATCATACTTTGCGTAAGGAAGGGGGTGGAGGCACATGTGCAAGTCTGGCACATGTCAGCCCAACATGAGGTCTAAACAGAACCATGGTGAGCTCCAATTCCCTGCTTGTGACACACTGCAGTTCTGTAAAGACTGATGCGTGTAAGATCTTGATTCAGTGGCAGAAGAAGGGATCTCATGACCCTGTGGTCTTCTCCAGACCTTCGACTCTTTTCCCCCTTCAGGCAGCCACACAGTTTGGAATGCCCAACCACTGAAAAGATGTCATGGCTCTCACAAAAAGAGCAGAAAATGGCTGCCCTATGACATGTCGATGGCTACTGGGTGAGATGGCTTTAAAGCGGGATAGGCCTGTCACCAGCCGTTACCTGTGAGACGTACATGGACACTTCCTCAAACGGTGGTTGTATAATTCTGAATATCAGATTCACGAAAACATCAGAAGAACCATGCTGGATCAGACTAGTGGCCCATCTAGTCCTATCTCACAGAGGCCAACCAGTTACCTAAGAAAGAGAGTCACTTGGGTTTTCTACTTTAGCTGCCATGAAGTCTCTGTCCCCAAGGAGCGATAGGGTTGGGAGTGTCCTGCATAGTGCAGGGGGTTGGACTAGAAGACCCAGGAGATCCCTTCCAATTATTCTATGAGTCTAAGGAGCCTATAATACTATTCCGAAAGACCCCCTTCCTTCTCTCCCACCTTCATGGTTGCAAGATCTGGTAAAGGCAAAAGGTTAGCAGCACAAACACCAAAGCAGACGGAAAGCGAGGCTTCTTACCAGCTCCTTGCGTTGCCCCAGAGGTGGAAAAAGGCAGGGGAGGGGGGGGTTAAGAAGAAGGGGGGAGGGAGAACAGGGGAGAGGAGGGAAAGAAAAGACAAAAATCGGATTAGAAGGTTGTCACATGCGCTTTACACCAAAAGTTCAAACATATTCAATGCACAAGAAGACCCACCTGTGCCGAGCTCCAAACGACCCTGCTCTGATTTTTCTTTAATTTTAAAGCAGTCTTTTCAGCACCTTTGGTGGGCCCCCCCGCTTGGGAGGGGGTTGCAGCAAAGTGGGTTTCTTGAGAAGAAAGTGATGCTTTCCCATGTACCATGCAAGCTTTAACAAGCGGTTATTGGGTTAGATGGTGGCAGGGGTGGTGTTAGGTGAAGCTGTCGTGTTCGCATGCATGGAACCGTATGCGCCTGAGCATTTCACGGGGAAGGTGCAACAGCAAGTTAGTCACAGGAGAGAATCCAAGCGCCCACAATGTCCTCTTCCTCCTCCTTCTCCTCCTCCCGCTCTAACCCTGGTGTCCCTCCCAACTCAGCCATGCTGTCAGGGCTTCCCAAAAGCCAGACAGTTTTCTCAACTCCGGGCAGGGAACAGGCCTTGAATAATTCACCGGCCAAGGATTTTTCGCTGCCGTGCGGGGATGATGCCTCGCTAGATCAAACACCGAAAGGCCCCAGACTTCTAAAGAGGCTGCTGAAGGTGATGATGAAAAGCAAGCGTGGGAGGAAAAGATCCTACGGCAGAAGGCGCTTCCGTTCTCAGGATTGGAAATGAGCCATTCCTTTTCGGAGAGTGGGGAGGGGAGAACGTTTAAAACTTGGGAGGGGGGAAAACCACAAACGTGGAAAGGAGGTAAAGATGCTGCAGAGGCACACTTAAAGGCTTGCTTTCACTGGCTCTGCTCACGGGGTCCCAAGGCCGAGACGAACTGGGGAAGAGGTGACAGTCTTCTGTCCTCACTCACGCTGAATGGGTCTAAAGCAGGGGTAGTCAAACTGCGGCCCTCCAGATGTCCATGGACTACAATTCCCAGGAGCCCCCTGCCAGCATTCGCTGGCAGGGGGCTCCTGGGAATTGTAGTCCATGGACATCTGGAGGGCCGCAGTTTGACTACCCCTGGTCTAAAGCCGCAGATACCACCAGGAGCTCAAATTAAGTCAACTTTCAAGCTTTGCATCCACCAGGGAGTAAAAATACCTTCGGAGGAAGCGGCCATGCTATCCCCTGCAATGGGCAATGGATGCTTGCGTGAAGGATGGATGCCCAAAGATGCCGCTCTCGAAAGCTGAATGCATTGGCGGCGTGAGAGCTTCAGAAGAGGCCATCAAGCGGATGGAATATGACCCAGAAAGGGATAAAACCTCTCTCGGCATGCAAGTCTACCCACCACTAGTGATAATGAAGTCTCAAGGTTAACCACCGGCTTATCTAGGTGAAGTTTCATGGCCTGCTTTACCGTCTTTCTTACCAACCACCCAGGTCCGTTCCAAAATGCAACCAGCAAATGATCATTCCAGCTCAAATCCCAGGCCAAGAAATATGCAGGCCAGAGTACCTGGTGTCCTAGACACCTGTGCTAAAGCATCTCCACCGTGGCTCAAGGGGACAAGCCACCACCCTCTTGTTGCCTGATGGCTGGATGAAAGGTGAGAACAGACAAGCGGGATCTTGGGACAACACCATCCAACTGAAGCAGACGGGGCTAATGGGGCGAGCCCCGAATGCCGACATTTCTCTTGCTCCCAGCAAGGTAAAGGCAAGCCGTCAAAGCTTTTGTAGGGAAGGCCAGAGAGAGAATCGTTACAGGAGGCAGAAGAAGCCAACCAACTGTTTTGGCAAACTGGACGCCTCGCACTGCTTTCCTTACAAGCCAGTGCATTCCACAGGTTCAAGGAGTCCCTTAAAACTAAGGGAGACCTTTCAATGAAGAAAGAGCGAGAATACTTTGGGCCCCCCTTCAAGTTCCATGGAAATCAGGTGCTTCCTTCAGTCCAATGCCCAGATCTTCTGCAGGCACTCAAAATGCTTATGACCGGACCAATATCAAAACTGGATCCTAATTTTCTCAGTGCGGGGCTAATGAAACAGGCGATCCTAAGTGCCAAGTTGAACCTAGTGATTTGTCTTCGATGATCTCCCCCTCCCTTGACCTGCTGCATCGTAATATGAACAAGGTCACAGCGTCCTTGGGCCTGCCTGAGATTTCTTCAGCACAGATATCCAGAATGCCCAGTACTCTGGCCTATACATTCCCTGGCCTCCTAATAAGAAATCAGCCCTCGGCAAGGCATTCAATTGGGCTATGATTCATCAGTTTGCATTTTAAGGGCTCATGTGGCCTTTCCTCATCTACAGCTAGCTGATGTGGGGGGCACATGAAGACAAATTGTTTCTGACAGAGATGTACATGCCAACAAAACAAAGGATATGTCAGAGTCCGTCTCGTGGGCACGGAAGGGGGTGGCGCGAGAGATTTTGATAGTGGGGCACCCAGTGGGCGCTAGGATCCAGTTAATTACTTTAGCTTATGGGATGGTTGGCATGTGCCTAAAACTTTCCTCGCTGAAATCAAAGGGGACTCAAAAACACATCAAGCCTGGGCAAGGACATGACCACATTTTTAAAGCAATAACGTTGGCTGTAAAGAGAGTAATATTCCTCTCTTTAGCTTCTACCATGGCTCCCAGAACTGGAACAGAAACAGAAATGAAATGAATAAGAAAAGATGGCCTATGCCTTCCACCTCTAGAGTGGCAGTGACTAAACTGTGGCTCTCCAGATGTCCACAGACCAAAATTCCCATGAGTCCCAGCCAGCACATGGTGCCAGGAGCTCATGGGAATTGTACTTGATGAACATCTAGCAAACGCTGGCAGGGACTCATGGGAATTGTAGTCCATGGACATCTGGAGGACCACAGGTTGACTACCCCTGCTCTAGAGCATAGGTCATCCATGTTCCCTTCCTGTCAGAAGGGCACAGTCATTTCCCATAATGCTTCGGTGGGCAGCAATATCACAGGACAAGAGGGCGGGAACCAGAACATACATTTCAGATGGGTCAATACCAGCATTAGATTCTCAGGAAGAATAAGAGTTGGTTTTTATGCCCCATTTTTCATTATCCAATCGCCTTCCCTTCCTCTCCTTACAATGGACACCCTGTGTGGTCGGTGAGGCTGAGAGTTCTGGGAGAACTGAGACTGGCCCAAGGTCATCCAGCTGGCTGCATGTGGAGGAGGAGTGGGGAATCAAACCCGATCCTCCGGATTAGAGGCTGCTGCTCAACCATTACACCCCACTGGCCACGACACCACAGCCAAGCTTGCACAATGCTCAGAGCTATACTTTTTCAAATTCCTAAGCTTTGAATTTCTAGACAGCTTTGCAACTAAGAGGCTGGCATTTTTCAAGCCCTGACTTGGGGAGAGAGAGAGAGACATTGGGGCCAAAGAAACAATTTACAAGTTAAGCATTGGGGAATCACAACCTGCAAGATCAGAGCTTTCATCAGACTCAATCAGTAGGGGCAGAGTCAAGGGAAGTGATTAGATTTTGGCACCTGGAACATCGCAGGGTCTCAGACTAGGAAACCTAGTCAATTTACTATGCTGATTTTCTTGCTCATTATCCATTCTAATTTTAACTCTGGCAATGATCTCTTATATAAACAAGACATGGATTTGGCGGGGAGAGCACTTAAAGGGCCAAGAAGACCAGCAAGAGACCATGTTGACTTTGTGAAGCAATGCCCTGAAGAACTCTACAATCAGGTCCGTATCCCTGCAAACCATGGTTGGCCAACCATGAGCCAGGATAACTCATTCCTCGGTGCAATTCTCTTGCCTGGTTAGCTTTAATTATTGTTTTGTGTTGCACCTGTACTCAAGCAAACCATGGTTAATGCTTATCAGTATGTCTTCCGACCAGAATTTATCAATCCACTTCAACCTCTGGCTTGAGGGGGAACCACGGTTAGCATTATCCATGGTTTTACAGGATCCTGCCCCAGCCATTATTTGACTCCTGAAAATATGAAGGTCAGCTCTATCAATGTAGTTAACATTTTATTTTCTCCCAAAATTTCAGTCCATTTTCTAAAAACAAAATCAACTGTCTTGAATTTTGTATTTCCCACTCTTCCATGCAAAAAGCCCGATGAAAAGTTAACATCACCCTGAATCAGACACAAAACATATGAAAACCAATTTTTGACTGATCATAGTTAATCTCAATTGGCCTGCAATTCCTCCCCATTCCCTTCCCAAATTGCCTTAAGGATTTCAAATTAATCAGAGCCTCCCCTTAAAAAAAAAGGTGCAGATTAACCCACATGCAAACACAGGACATTCTAGAAACATGCAAAAAAGAAAAAAGAAAAGAAAATATAGAAGCATTTTAATGGTCTTACTTGTGCAAACTAGTGTCCAGGCAAGGTGGTGTGAAGGGTGGGCAGGGAAGAGCATTAGGAAAACTCAGGTAAGTTCAAAGTGTGAAAACGTTCAACACAAACACAATTAAAACACAGTTAATAGGTGAGTTGCCAAAATTTCAATACATCTTCTGAGGCATCTACACAGAGGTACTTTGTTAACAGGGCTGGCTTAAAAGTTAGTCATTAGTGATGACACAACATTGAAAGATCAGTCATGGCCCCACCTGGTCACTTTGTTTCTGCTAACATCTTGGAGAAACATTATAACAAACTGTTACTTCCGGTTCTAATGTACCATAACACTATTTCATAAGGCAATATGGGCACAGCTTAATGTGTAAACCTGGGCATGGCTAAGGGCTCTTCCACATTCGCTTTTTTGCCTCTCCTATGCCCTTCTTGCTTGGCCCCCCCTTCTGCATGTTTTTTGCTCCCTCTAGTGGCCGATTCAATGCTACATCGCAGTATGTCCAGCATAAATCTGCAGAAAGTTGCCGGACATGCCATGTGTAATATCAAATCCACCACTCGAGGGAGCAAAACACATGCAAACACAAAAAATTCCCGCTGAAAAGGCAAAACAAACAAACAAAAACACCCTGAATAAAGATACACAAGCAATGAAAAAAATGAATGCAGAAGAACCCTAAATCAACCACGTTTACTTCTGCCGTGATATCATCAAGAGAAGAAGGGCTGCAGTGTAACCTTGGTGAGCCAGTCCATCACTCTCTTGCATTTTTTTAAAAACATTCTGTTCACTAATTGTGATCGGGAAGAGCTTTGCATTCTCTCCTCCAAATGGTCCCAATAATCTTTAGTGAGTAAGCCCTACCACTGGGGCAGAAATCAAGGCAGTATTTATTCCAGGATTCTGTAAATGTGCAGGATTCTAGCTGCAGAATTGTGCTTCCAGAGAATCTCAGCTTTCGGTCTTTAAAAGGCACACTTAAAAGTTCTGACAGGTGCAAAAATAATATATGGGTAGTGCTTGGGAAAGCAGAGAGGACAGGACATGTTGATCTGTGCGATTTCTACAGATTATTCCAGTTACTTTGGTGTTGAAGCAAGATGCCTAACAGTCAAGCCATTACAATCTTCTTTCATACAGGACTCCAACTGTTGGTCATACACTGATTGCCACACCAGAAATATAACAGAACACAGCCTGGTTCTATGTTTCCAGTTACCCGAGGAGAAAAATGGTCCCCATTTCCGCCATTAAAAATGACCAGCCCAGCAGACAGGTAGAGTCCTTTTCAACACTCAGGTACCAACAGGCAATTCTGCTTTATGACATCGCCTGTTTATGTGGGGTATTTGTTTTTGTTCACTAAGAAAAACAGAGTCTACAACGATTCCACAAAAAAAGACATTTGCAATTTGCAATTATTCATAAAAGCAAATGGATCAGCCTTATCTTCCTTTTCTCATTCCAAAACATAATACATTACATCCAGAGGTTATGAAGCTTATCACCATTTTGACAGTTGCCCCATTTGAGTTCTCTGACCGTGCATTAATGTTATCAGGAAAGTAATACTGCAGACTTTATGGAACTGTTTCCTTACAGGTGAGTGTGTGTAGAAGGTCTCATTCATTCCACTTTGTTGCTGTAACCATTTTTTTTTTGCAGCACTTCTTTGATTCAAAACTAGCTCCACATCGGAAAAGTCAACATAGCTGTGGGATTGATTTAAACAAAAAAAATTCCAAAGAGATCTCACTAGCACAGGTTTAACACCCTTGATCTGCACGCGCCTCAATTTTATCGCCTGTGCGGAAACCTGCCTATCCTTTCAGCAAATGGAGTAACTAACCATGGGTGTCACTGGCAGAAACACAACACTGGCATACAAAATCCCTAAGCTTTGCAAGAACATAAGAAGAAGCCTGCTGGATCAGACCAGTGGTCCCTCTAGTCCAGCATTCTGCCTGATCCCATGACCAATCAGTTCGTCTGGAGGCTCAACGACGGGGCACAGAGGTCGAGATCTTCCCCTGATGTTGCCTTCTGGCTCCGGGATTCAGGGGTTTAGTGCCTCTGAATGAGGAGGTTCCCTTCGGTCACCTCTTCCATCACCATGGCTGGGAGAGGGAGAAAATTCTCTTTGCTGACTCTCTTCACCCTACGCATATTTTTTATAAACCTCTATCATTCCCCCCCCCACAGTCATTTCATGTTACTTATTTGCCCCACTAAGCACTTTCCCATGGAAAAACAGAATGTTCTGCCTGAAGAGACTCATACCCTGCAGATCTATGATTCTATGATTCTATCCTCTCTAGGTTCTCTAAGGCCTGTAAGACAGAATTATCCCTCCAGGCATTCCACTTGAGGCCCTGCAACCCGCTTTTCTGACTGTCATGCTGGAAGGCCAGTAAACTCAATTGTTTTATAGAATATTTACATTTTTATTTATGTTTTCTACTTATGTTGCTAATTAACCACCCTGAACCCTGATGACCAGGGAAGTGCCTGAATAAAAACTAAATGAAATAATAAAAGCTGAGTCATGCGTGAATGCGCACCGGCCGACACATCACAATGTGACGGATGCTCAGAGTGGAAGTGCCACAAGCTGGAGGTGATGCCGGGTGATAAAAATGTCCCTCCCGCCGCACATCACCTGTGACGGTGGATTCACACATGCAAAGCTCTGTATGATGTGCTGACAACCATACGCATAGATGTGAGGAGTGCACACAGGGAGCTTCTAGATAGTTCCTGTTACAGATTTAAGATTGATGGGTGGTGCGATGCAGGTTGCTAATCCTGTGGTTTAGCCAGGTGCAGGGCCCAAAGCACAGTGGGAGAAGGATGCCAAGTGCCTGGCATTATTAATTCACGCTGCCATCCAAGGGGGCCTGGCATAGCTCAAGGGCAGAACCCCCGGGGGTTGAGTCCCGGCCCAGAGAACGGTTTGTCTCATCTGAATATCTTCAAGCATCAGCTGACTTTCATTCCCTTCTGTCACCAGGAAGGGATCAAAACCACCCTCACCCCCATCCCCGCTGACTTCAGAGATTGATCGATGGGAATTCTAGCCAGTTTAGGAAGTCTGCAAAAATGCCTTCTTGAACCCCCCCCCCCAAGAGTTCTACTTATCACCGGAATGCAATGGGATGGATGCAGCAGTGGAATACTTGCTCCTTTACCAAACGACATGCTTTCAAATGAATGCTGCAAAGTCAGCTTTAGGTTAATGTGGTTAATGAGGGGCCCTGCAGGCGGCAGCCCGAAAACATCTGGGAACCACTGGGGTAGGTGATGGTTGAAATAGGCTGATTTAGACGGACAACTGGCATGAGCGGGGAGGAGAAGATCTCTGCATTTCCCCCATAATGCATGGACCCAAGATGAGAAGAGGTAGGAAAAGACAGCCTCAGCCCTGGTGAGAAGAGGCGGATCCTGGCCAGCTGGAGCATCAACCTCATTCGGTCTAAGGCAGGGGTAGTCAACCTGTGGTCCTCCAGATGTTCATGCTGGCCGGGGCTCATGGGAATTGTAATCCATGGACATCTGGAGGACCACAGGTTGACTACTCCTGGTCTAAGGGGTAGTTATACGTTCCAAAGGGAAAGATCACGTGCACAGCAGCTTCTCTTCCTCCATGAACAAGGGGACAAGCCAGACTCGCCATGGAAGCTTCTTCTCTGCCTCTTCTGATTGCTGGCCGAATGGAATCTGCGTTAGGATGCCAAACGGGCAGAAGGAGACTCGTACACATCCCCTCATCAGGAGAAGACTGTGACCTGTGCAGGTGATCCTGACTTGTTCTGCAGACGTTGGCGTGCTGACATGCAAACTGCATGACAAGCGTGAGCAAGTGAAGCGGGCTTATCCCGAGTCAGAACATCAGCCCCCCCCCCCCCCACAGCAAGAATGGTCCGGCAGTGGTACTTCGGAGTCTCTGCGGATAACTTTCTCTTTGCCTACTATTCATTCATTCATTCATTCATTCATTCATTCATTCATTCATTCATTCATTCATTCATTCATTCATTCACAGCCTTCCCCAAAGTGTCAGGGCAGTTTACATCAAAAAAGAGCAATACAAAATACAATAATAACAATAACATTATGGACAATAGAACATTAGGGAGAACAACCAATCAACGCTTAACTACCTGATTCCTTTTTAAATAGGTATGACGAGGGTCGGAACGGGAACCTTCTGAACGCCGAGCAGGTGCACTGAGCCACGGCCCCGCCCACAAAACGGGAAACGGTCGTGTTCCGATTAGCTGCGACTCCGCAGCTTGCGATATTACTTTGACGTGCCCCTTGGTGCTGAACAAGTTGTCCAGGCCTGCGTCAAATACAATAATACATTTCCTCTGGCATGTTCCTACGAGGACGCTTAGCAATTACGCTGACAGAACATCACATCGCATTCAGGTCCAAGCAAGACGCTTTGGAGACTGGGTCTCTCTCTGTTGCTCTGCAGGCAGAGCTGCATGGAGTTCAAAGCTGTTCCGGCAACGTTTAGGAGCAAAGGGGGAGAACAAAATACCTGCCGTTATGAAGCCACTAAGCATTTTCACCCTTTTAACCACATCTGGAGATCAAAATAACAATGAGCGTTAGGTGGCTTTGCTACCAACACAATTCAAATGTTTTACCAAAACAGGATTGTGCACTTAGAATGGCATCTGGCAAGTTTGGGCAGCTACTGGAAGCACCAACTACGGGATACTGAAGCAATGCAATCCGCCGGCAAGTCTCTTGGTAGAAATATCATGGTGATTTCATTTGACTCCACTTCATCCATCAAGTACAGCCGTAGATGTCGGGCTCCTTGGATGTAGACAGCCAGATGGTTGGAGTGAAGACATGAGCTAGTTCTCTCATGGACACCCTCATTTCCTTCTTACACTGGAGGTCTAGTCCATTATGGCAGCATCACCAAAACATTTAAACCTCCATGCAGATAAGAAAAGCATATGCTCATAGAGAAGACATCGGAGAAAGAGGGCCGGTATCTCTCTTCCTGTGGTCAATGAGAGCCTCATGATTCTGCCTGCTGCCTGTCCCTAGACAGAAGACAGATGAATTGCTGAACATAGGATGGGAAGGTTGCGTGTTTTTAGTGAATATGCTGAGCATTTGATACAGATGGGAGTTCTATTTGCATCAGTGAGACCAGTAGCGACCAGGGTCCATTATGCACATCATGCACTTTCAGAGAGAGTTCTCTCTACAAAGTTCAAGATTAGTGGCTTACCTGAAATCATGTTTCCATATTCAAATATAATAGGTAGGCTCAACAAAAACTGAATTGCCCTTCTTAACTATTAAAGCTCTGGGTAGAAGATCCTTTCAGGCTCAAGCTGAATGGAAAACACGTGGAGAAGACAAGCCATGATAACCTAGAGGCAGAAGGCCCAGCCATGTATTGATGGTGGGCCCAAGGCATGGCAAGAGAACCAAGAATGGTTTTCACCATGCAGACAGGGATGCATGAGACCTACTCTTCTTAAAAGAGGTCGGTGGAATCCTTAAGGCTAGGCCCTTTGTGGTGGACATGCTGAAATATCAGTATGAGTTCTGTTCACATCCATGAGAACCTTACTAAGTGGTGTGATGTCCAAAAACAAACAAATAAACCCAAACCACCACCGTTTAAGAAGCTAGACACTTCCTTTCTGGAGGGCTTCACTTGAAATCTAAGCAAGGGAACTCGCACCATTTATTTGTGCCCTGCCGAGACACATGGGTTTTCGGCCGAAAGCTCACTTTAGAAAAGGATCGTCTTGCAATAAGCCCTCAATGAAAACTTAACTATCACCCTTCGACAATTTACAGAGGCAGAGAGCCAATGAGATTATGCGGCCAGGAAAATTAAGCTGGCGATTTGGAGTGATGCGATGTCCTCTTAAAGACAAATGAAACTCAGCTGACAGCAGGCTTGGATTTCTTGCTTCTTTTTTTAACCAAATATTTTTTAATATGAGGGAATGGTTTCTGTGTCACATTTCCTTTGTGGTGTGCAGGCAATTGTGAGCTCAAGCCGTTCTTCTCCGAGGGTGGGGGTGCAGACAATCCATGATTTAAATCTCCATTTCATAGAGTAGCCATCTTGGTCTGCAACAGAACAGCTAAACTCAAGTCCAGTAGCGTCTTAGAGGGCAACAAGGTTTTCAGCTTATGACTTTTTGAGAGTCGCACTCCTTCTGTCAGGTTCCCACTTGTATCTGACGAAGGTAGCTCATCCCCTACCCCAAAAACGTTTCGGTCTCTAAGATGCCAGCAGGCTAGAATACAGCGGTTAATTCAGACCTTGTCCCAGGGAACAGCCATTCGAGTGGGCATGCCAAGACCCAGTGTAGACCAGTGCAGCCTGAAAGAGCGTGCAACCATTTTGGTCTGAGTGGTCAGGCCAACATTGTTCTTCACAAGGATTCTTCCATGGGTCCTCTTTCATGAATACCTAGATTTTAAGGGCATAGATCTAGATTCCCAACCTGGGGCCTACAGATGTCATGGCACCTACTGACACTTTTTCTGGTGCCTATCAAGAATTTTTAGAAAATGGGTGGGTTCAGCTGGGGCATTTTCCCCAGCAGGTCTTCTGATTGGCTTTGCAGATTCTTAAATTTGTTGTTTTGGCAGCAGCTACCTCCCCAGCACAAGGAACTTCACTGTGTGACTGAAGGTAAGCCGCAGCAGCAGTTTTGTGGTTGGCTCTGCCTCCTGCAGTGGCCATTTTGAGGCCGGCTCTGCCTCCTGCAGTGGCAATTTTATGACTGGCTCTGCCTTCTGCAGCAGCCATTTTGTGGCTGGCTCTGCCTCCCACAGCGGCCATTTTGTGGCTGGCTCTGCCTCCCACAGCGGCCATTTTATGGCCGGTTCTGCCTCCAGTGGCAGCCATTTCGTGACGGCACCCACTGCATTGTGTCAGAATTCCAAAGGTGTCCACAAGCCAGGTTGGAGACTCCTGATCTAGACTAAGTATAGGACCACACTGTTATTTTCTTATTGGATCCAGACTCACTTCAAGTATGTAAAACACATTATGCAAAATGTAACCCGTATCACTGTGCAGCTTGGTGCATTTTTAAAAATTTAAAAGAACAATATGCTCACCTTATTTTAAAAGAATACATAGCACTGCAGAATTAACACTCTTTTATGCCCACTGATCTAAAAAGCCTGCTATTCCAAAGGAAGCAAGTACAACATTAGGGAGGCTCGATGGTAGTCTTACTGGGTCTTGTTTGCATAGTCTGCATGACAAGAAGGCAAACAAAATCCTTGAAGTAGCAGGCTTAGCCTTGATGAACAAGAGGGACCACTAGAATTATTTGGTCTCTGTTAAGAATCAGGAAAGAATGGGTCACTCATGTATAGCCATAATCGGTCCACAGAACTTCTTATGTTTTCTGGTTAGATGTATCGCACATCTCTTAATCTTGTCTTTCGTTTTATATTTTAACAGCAGTATTAGTTTTATTGCTTTTATGGCTCATTTTATCCATGTAAAATAGTCAACGGCATGTTGGCTTTCATGTTGGCTTTTATGGTGGAGAAGTTTTAAGTGTTATTGTTGATGCATTTTTAACCTTTTAATGCAGGGGTAGTCAAACTGCGGCCCTCCAGATGTCCATGGACTACAATTCCCAGGAGCCCCTGCCAGCAAATGCTGGCAGGGGCTCCTGGGAATTGTAGTCCATGGACATCTGGAGGGCCGCAGTTTGACTACCCCTGTTTTAATGTATTACCTTCACTTTTACAAACCGCTATTGTATAGTAGTCTCTGTTAATCATCTTTTTTTTTAAGGCCTCCCAGTTTAGATTGGAAGGCAGGTTAGAGAACAACAGACTGCCCACCTAGGATGAGCATAAACTCTAGAACTGGGCAGCTAAGCAGCCACACTCTACTCCGTGAGCATTCATGTTTCTAGCCCTTGTGGTGACAGAGCCAGAGAAGCGGCAGTGCAGTGGCCACGCTGGACTAGGATCCGAGAGACCTGGGTCCAAATCCCCACTCTTCTATGGAAGACCACTGGTTGATGTTGGGCTAGTCACTCAAGCTCAGCTTCACCTATCTTCACCTATGGGTGAAGTTAACATTGGCTGCCATCTAACCATCACACAATTCCGCAGGGCCTGCCAAAGGGAGCTCCTCCACCAGCCATTTGATTGAAGCCGACCAGCCGAAAAACACCCACTGCCCCCAGACACCCCCTCCCATGACCGAAGAATCTGACTAACCCAAAGCTGTGTCAATGTTCCTGTTTAAAAATTGTTCCGGTTGACATGTCATGTTATGATTGTTCTATTTGTTGCAATGTTCTATGTCATTACCCCATGGCGTTATATGTAAACCGCCCAGAGCCGTATGGAAGGGCGGCATAAAAATCTAAATAAATAAGTAACAGAGAAAACTAATTTTAACCAGCAATGGGGGAAAATTATTTCATAACAACCAATAAATATGTGGCTTATTCTGCCTGCCCATCCCACCCCAACATCTTGCCATTATCAACATTAGGAGGAGGGACGACGGGGGGGGGGGGGGGGTTGGTGGAAGTGCCTCTGCTTTGCATGCAGAAGGTACCAGGTTCATTCTCCCAGCATGTCCAGTTAAAAACACCAGGCAGTAAGTGATGCAAAAGACCACCTGATCTCATGGGAGAGTTGATGCCCGTCTGGGTAGACCAGGGGTAGTCAAACTGCAGCCCTCCAGATGTCCATGGACTACAATTCCCAGAAGCCCCTGCCAGCATTCGCTGGCAGGGGCTTCTGGGAATTGTAGTCCATGGACATCTGGAGGGCCGCAGTTTGACTACCCCTGGGGTAGACAATTCTGAACATGATGAACCAAGAGTCCGCGATGCAGGAGAAGACGGCTTCATGTTTGTTCTGGAGAAACTGTAGCTCTGTGGAACCACCTGACCTTTATCATATCAAGGGCGAGTTTTTAACAGAAGGAGGCACGGATCCATGGCATGCAGAAGGTCCAGGTTCTATCCCCGCTATCTCCAATTAGAACAGTAGTTCTCAACCTGGGGGTCAGGACCCCTTTGGGGGCCAAACGACCCTTTCACAGGGGTCGCGGCAGGGCAAGCACCATGGCCGGGGGGGGGGGCACCATCCACACAACAGCCTTGCGGGGTAGATCGAGATAGAGCGCTTGTCTGTCTGGAGCAGCAGAAAAGAGCGAGATTGGCATGGTGGGACAAGAGGCCGAAGTGAACTGAGAAACTCCAGAAAAAAAACAATTTATAGGCAATCATGAACAATGGATCTTCATGCCATTGGTCAGTTTGGATTTCATTTCTGTGAAAGAACAGTTGCTTAATTTTATGGTTGGGGGTCACCACAACATGAGGAACTGTATTAAAGGGTCGAGGCATTAGGAAGGTTGAGAACCACTGAATTAGAAGGACGAGAGAGTAGGAGATGTGAAAACCTCTACCTGAGACCCTGACAGTCTGAGTAGAGGATGCTATGATGCACTAATGATCTGATTCAGTACATGGCAACTCCCTGTGCGCTCAGGCTCCTTGGGTTCCTTAATTTGGCTTCTGACATTTTAATTGCTGCATTTTAAATCTTTACGCAGCTTTGAGCACCCATCTGAGCAGAAACGCAGGTTATACATTTTCGAAAGCTTTAAAAAAATATAGGACTGCTCATGTTATAAAACGGCACGTGCGTGGATATTACCAAAGAGGCAGCTGCCTTCATCCACTGCGGCAAAACAAAACGGAAGTTCAGGGACATTGCTTGCGCTTTCGTGGGCACAGATGGCACAGTGAGGAAAATATCCGTGAATCAGAAGGTAGGGAGGTAGGGAGGTACAAGGCCCACAGGGTTGGGAACTGAGGACTAAGGGCCAATGCAGAGAAAAGATAGGAAGGGGGCAGACAAATATAAGAGAGCCAGGGGGCTAAAAATACAGCTGCCACCTCTGGGTTGGGAAATACCTGGAGATGGGGGGGGGGGGAGTTTAAGGAGGGTGAAGTTTGCAGAGTGGGCTGTGTAATTCCATAGAGTCCATCTTCCAAAGTGGCCACTTTCTCCTGGAGATCAGTTGGAGAGCCAGTTTAGTGTAGTGGTTAGGAGTGCGGACTTCTAATTTGGCATGCTGGGTTCGATTCTGCGCTCCTCCACATGCAACCAGCTGGGAGACCTTGGGCTCGCCACAGCACTGATAAAGCTGTTCTAACCGAGCAGTAAAATCAGGGCTCTCTCAGCCTCACCCACCCCGCAGGGTGTCTGTTGTGGGGAGAGGAATGGGAAGGCAAGTGTAAGCCGCTTTGAGCCTCCTTCGGGTAGGGAAAAGCGGCATATAAAAACCAACTCTTCTTATTCTTCTTCTCCTTCTTCCTTCTTCTTTCTTCCTTCTTCTTCTTCAGAAATTTGATGAGTTTCCTGCCTCCATCTTTGGAGATCTTTAAACAGAGGCTGGATGGCCATCTGACAGAGAGGCTGCTTCTGTGAAGGCTCAAGAGGGTGGCATGTTACAGTGGATGAGCGACAGGGTTGTGAGTGTCCTGCATAGTGCAGGGGGTTGGACTAGATGACCCAGGAGATCCTTTCCAACTCTATTATTCTATGATATGATTTACCAAGCCGGTTTCATCATCAACACGACACTTGCTAGGTGTTCCCAGCTAGCTGCATTTTTCCCTGTAGCTTTTTTGCTTTCGCGAAGTTAATGGGCAGCCTTAACAAGGTCTCAAGAGCAGAGTGTCAAAAAGCCGGCTTCGCACTTCTCAGTCACGGCCGCCACGCTGTTCCCGAAAAAAAGGGTCTCTGCTTTTACAACTTGTCTTTTCCTGTAGGGTTATTCAGCAGTGATTCCCGCCACGAAAAGAGAGAAAAGTTTGACATGCCTCCTCCACAAGCCCTGACCTACTTTCACGGAATGAGTGAATAATTTACGCAAGGATGCCGTCTCCTCTTCGACAGGGGGTTTCATTTGGGTTCCGTTGTTTAAAAAATATGGACATTGTTAACAGCCAACAATCCGCAGCAAATGAAATTGTCACTTTTCTCTTCCGGCCTCAAACAGCGGTCTTCCAAAGCAAACGGCAAAGTTATTTGAGCAGGGGATTCAATTTCTTTCATAGAGGTTAAAACTTTAACAAAAGGTCAAGAGAGCCATCAGGTTGCAGCTGACTCATGGTAACCCCCAAAAGCTTTACCCCGTGGGTTTTTCAAAGCAAAATATGAACAGAGGTGGTTTGTCACTGTCTTCCTCGGGAGGTGGTGGGTTCTCCATCTTTGGAAGTTTTTAAACAGAGGCTGGATAGCCATCTGATGGAGAGGCTGATTCTGTGAAGGCTCAAAGGGGTGGCAGGTTACTGTGGATGAGCGATAGGGTGGTGAGTGTCCTGCATTGTGCGGGGGGTTGGACTAGATGACCCAGGGGTCCCTTCTAACTCTATGATTCTATGATTCCTCTATCTAGCAACCCTGCTTTGCCTAGGTGGTCTCCCATTTAAGTATTGGCCCCGCTTAGCTTCCGAGCTATGACAGGATCAGGTTGCTAAAATCTGTAATGCTCCCTGGTTAAAATCCAACATACGATTCCCCTGAAAGATCAGCAGCTGTGGCACACGCACAAGGGTGACGACAGCTATGCTCACACAAGCAAAGGGGGCAACGCAAGAACCAGCAAAGCCCACACAGGAATCACGTATGCGTTGGTGGGGGAGTTTATTCAGTGACAGGATGCAACACAGATTTTCCTAGAGAATGGCTTCTACAGCCAGGAAAAAAAAAGTGCTATTCAAGGACTTAGGAAACCACACAACACACATCTTCTTCTGAGCAATCCATCGCCTAAGGCCCCACCTGCATTGTAAGGACCTCAGGGTTGCAGTCTCATCAGATGTTTGCCAGCAAAATATAATATGGTGGTCCCATTTGTTTAAATTGTACATAAAGTAGGGGTCAGAGGTCTATGATACAGGAGTACAGAGTATTAGTTCAGCAGTGGAATAGGCTGCCTAAGGAGGTGGTGAGCTCCCCCTCACTGGCAGTCTTCAAGCAAAGGTTGGATACACACTTTTCTTGGATGCTTTAGGATGCTTAGGGCTGATCCTGCGTTGAGCAGGGGGTTGGATTAGATGGCCTGTGTGGCCCCTTCCAACTCTAGGATTCTATGATTCTATGAGTATTAAGCTCTCCCCTTGATACTGACCTTTCATGTATTTTTCACCTCAGTAGAGCTCCAATAATGAGCACGTTGGGGGACCCTGCTCTAACCACCATTCGGGGGTGGCCAAACTGTGGCTCTCCAGATGCCCATGGACTACAATTCCCATGAGGCCCTGCCAGCACCATGCTGGCAGGGCCTCGTGGGAACTGTAGTCCATGGGCATCTGGAAAGCCATACCTTGCCGCTTGCATTGTGCCAGTGCTGGCAATCAGGACTGTTTGGTGGCTTGCTGGTGGGAGGGGGCATTTTGCGCACCTGCAACCCTCTTTCACCGCCTAAGCACATGCTGCACAGCAGAGGGGCTTCTACAGGAGGGAGGACACTGCTACCGTGTCCTTGAGCTCCAGCAACAGGTATCTATTAGATCCGGGAGCTGCGAAGCAGATCTCCTCTTCCTATATCTCCCTTCCTTTCAGCTCACCATCCTGGTGTTCCTTGCTGAACATGTTTCAAATTCTGGAGAGGAAGCGAGGAAAAGAACCCTCTCACACCAGACTTAGGCTAAAATGTGGCTTTAGTTAGCGTAACGCCGATGCCGTTATGCGTGCGCGCACACAAAAAACCCGCACAATTCCTTAAATAGCCATGCAAACACTTTGCACGGAGTGAGTGCAGAACTTTATTTTCTTTTGTACGCCGTCAGGAGAAGTGGCCATTGCATCAGGCACTCCGCTCATACGAGCAAGGCTGAAATGTCATGTATTTCCACACTGCTAGCTGCTAGCATGAAATGTGCAGGCACCCAGGGACGGGGATTTTTCCAAAGCCGACATCAGAGACAAAAGAACCCTGGTGCCTCACCTCTTCTGTTCGGCGTGCCCTCGGCTAGCAATGCCAAGGTAATGATTTATTCAGTGTCTCTTTCCCTCCCTCCCTCCCTCCCCCATTCCCCGCAGCCAGTTACCATGAGACTCTATGTGCCTCACGCCATTCCCCTCGGGAGAGGCTGCCTGCCTAGAAGGAACACACAGCCTGGGCACCACCCACAGCCGAGCCTTTCAGGGTGGACGTAAACACACCCGGCTGCAGGGTTTGCTTTCAAAGAGGGAAGGGAGAAAATGTCACAGTCAACCAGACATGATTTTGTGTCCTGCTGTGCTTGCGACAGCATGTGGGAAACCAAGAGGACCCAACATGTGCTGGAAAATGCAGGTGCTAAACACACCCAGCTTCCAAACCTAAGCAGCTGCCGCATGCAGAACACAACATGCTTGGTCCACGTCAGCATGCGGAGAGAAAAGCATTCCCTGTGACTGCAACAAAGGGAACGCCCAACGGCAAACAAATGGTCATAAAATTATGAGCCATGGAGAGAGAGAGAGAGAGAGAGAGAGAAGGAGAGAGAGAGAGAGAGAGAGAGAAGGAGAGAGAGAGAGAGAGAGAGGTTTTCTCCACCCTCCCCCACCACTATCATTCCCTGAAGTTGACCCACAGTAGGCCAAAGGAAATACATCACATTAAACTCATTTATTCATCACTTATAAGCAGCATTTTCTATCTATCTATCTATCTATCTATCTATCTATCGATCGATCTATCGATCGATCGATCGATCGATCGATCGATCCATCCATCCATCCATCCATCCATCCATCCACGAGCCGCAAGGGAGTGGCAGGATATAAATATAATAATAATAATAATAATAATAATAATAATAATAATCTTTAACCCTCCCCCCGCTCCGGAGGAGCGGGAGGAATAAAGGAGTAAGGGCAAGTGGGGAGGAGTTAGGGCGGGCCCTGTCCGGGATAAAAACTCGGAGGGCCCAATCAGGAGCCGCGAAGCGGCTCCTGATTGGGCCCTCCGAGTGTCACTCGAGGGCCAAGCAGCCAATGGGGAGCCGCGCAAAGCGCGGCTCCCCATTGGCTGGTTGGCCCAGCCTCGCCTGGGCCGGCCGGGGAGTTGCCGCTCAGAGGAAGAAGCCTTCCCCAGCGGTAAGTCCTCCGGCCGGCTTCCCCTCGCCCAGGGAGCCTTCTGCCGGGCCCTGGGGCAGGCTCGCCTGCCCTTGGGCCCGGCAGTAGGCCGCAAAGCCTGCCGCCCCCGTCCCGAGCCTTCTGCCGGGCCCTGGGGCAGCCGAGCCTGCCCCTGGGCCCGGCAGTAGGCCGCAAAGCCTGCCGCCCCCGTCCCGAGCCTTCTGCCGGGCCCTGGGGCAGCCGAGCCTGCCCCTGGGCCCGGCAGTAGGCCGCAAAGCCTGCCGCCCCCGTCCCGAGCCTTCTGCCGGGCCCTGGGGCAGCCGAGCCTGCCCCTGGGCCCGGCAGTAGGCCGCAAAGCCTGCCGCCCCCGTCCCGAGCCTTCTGCCGGGCCCTGGGGCAGCCGAGCCTGCCCCTGGGCCCGGCAGTAGGCCGCAAAGCCTGCCGCCCCCGTCCCGAGCCTTCTGCCGGGCCCTGGGGCAGCCGAGCCTGCCCCTGGGCCCGGCAGTAGGCCGCAAAGCCTGCCGCCCCCGTCCCGAGCCTTCTGCCGGGCCCTGGGGCAGCCGAGCCTGCCCCTGGGCCCGGCAGTAGGCCGCAAAGCCTGCCGCCCCCGTCCCGAGCCTTCTGCCGAGCCCTGGGGCAGCTGAGCCTGCCCCTGGGCCCAGCAGAAGGTCCCAAGGCCACCTACCTTACTCTGTTCCTCCCTTCCTCCCAGCATTCCCTTTCTCCTTCCCTTCCTCCCAGCATTCCCTTTCTCCTTCCCTTCCTCCCAGCATTCCTTTTGTTTTTCCCTTTCTCCCTTCTTCCCTCTCTTCCATCTGCCTCTTTCTGGCTACCTGTTTCTCTCCCTCTTCTTCTGTCTCTATCTTCCTCCCTTTCTTTCTGTCTTTCTGTCTCTCTTTCTCCTTTTCCTCCTTCCTTCACCCCATCCCTCCACCCATCCATCATCCTAGGGCCCGCTGTATTTTGCCCACAGCGGGCTTAATATCTAGTAATAATAATAATAATAATAATAATAATAATAATAATAATAATAATAATAATAATAATAATAATAATAATAATAATAATATACATCCATCCATTTGATTTTTATACTGCCCTCCCATATGGCTCAGGGGTCTTCAACATGGTGCCTGTGGGCACCATGGCACACCCGTCTACAGTTTTCCTGGCACCCACCAAATGTTTTTAGAAAATGGCCTGAAGGTGCTTTTCTCCAGCAAGTCTTCTGAGCGGCCATTGGAGATATGATTGATAGACTGGTGTAGGGGTTAAGAGGTGCGGCCTCTAATCTGGCGAGCTGAGGTTGATTCTCCGTTCCTCCACGTACAGCCAGTTGGGTGACCTTGTTCTCACCACAGCAGCTGTTCTGACCGAGCAGTCTCTCTCAGAGCTCTCTCAGCCCCACCTCCCACACAGGGTGTAGGGAGAAGAAGGGAAGGTGATTGTATACCACTTTGAGACTCCTTCGAGCAGTAAAAAGTGAGATATCAAGAACAACCTTACTTCTTCAAGTTGCTTTGGCCGCAGTTGTCACCACAGCACAAAGATCTTTGTGTGGCCATTGTGTGGCCAGCTTTGCCTCCTGCAGCAGCCATATTGTGCCTGCATCTACCACGATGTCAGCTTTTTCAAAGGTGGCCCCACAGGCTCAAAAAGGTGGAGGACCCTTTCTCTAGAGAATCTGTACTAAGTGTAATTAACAGACAGAACTTACGGCCACCTGAAGAGGTGGAATGATGCCTTCTTTAAAAGGTTCCACAAATTCATGGAGAAGTTTTCGGTACTGGGATGACTAAAAGAAATTGCCATGTTCAGTGGCAGTATGTCTACAAGGAGTCCAATGCTGGGGCCAACACCATGGGTGGCTGATGACTTCATGTGTTTTTCGTGAATTTCCCAGAGCCAAGTAGCCAGTTATTGCTCGCATGTTGGGCGTGCAACTGGACATGCGATAAGGCCTTGTGAAGAAGAAGAGAAGAAGTGGTTCTTAATACCTCGCTTTTCACTACCCAAAGGAGTCTCAAAGCAGCTTCCAGACACCTTCCCCTACCTCTCCACACAACAGATGCCCTGTGAGGTAGGTGAGGCTGAGAGAGCTCTAACAGAACTGCTCTAGGAGAACAGTCCTAAGAGAACTGCGATTGGCCCATGGTCACCTAGCATTTGCAAGAGTGGGGAACTTAACCTTGTTCTCCAGAGGTTGCCACTCTTAACCACAGCACCAAGTTGGTGGAGTCGGTTCATATCTCTACCCTGTCTCCCCAGTGGGATCCAAGCTCAACTTATTTCCTCCTTTCCATTTTATCCTCACAACTATAACTCTATGAGGTCGGTCAGGCTATGTGTATGTGACAGGCCCAGGATCAGCCAGCATGCTGCCAGGGCAGATTAGGGATTCAAACCCAGATCCTAGTTTGGTGCTGACCACTACGCCATGTTACCTCTCAGCAGTCTAGTCCTGTAGTTTTTCTGTGACTGGCAGCAGCTCCTCCAGGCTCTTGGGCCAAGATTTTTTCCAGCCTCAATTTTTAGTTTTATTCCTGCCAGAAATCACAGCTTTAGATCTTCACGCTCTAAAGCAGGAGCGGTATTGCGGAGTTAAAAACCCCTCCCCTGAAAGGCGGAAGGATTCCAACGATCTCAGATTCCACTCACTTGGCATTTTCCACCTTCATGTGCAACATTTCTCCAGCTATAATCCAACACCCCTCCGAGAAGGTCAAGGAGCCACAAAGAGGGCTTGCTCCGTTCAGCAAGGCTCACGTTCCAAATAAAAGGAGCCAAAAAGATGGTTTTCTCCACCCTGAAAGCTGCTCTGGCTGATTGCAGATGCAGCCATCGGCATTTCAAAGGGTGACAAGCGGCCAGGGCCTCAACACACAACCACTGGGCAGAGGAGGCACACAGAATGCCGGCCGCAAACTGACCCCAGACTGCAGCCAGCTGACGGCTGCATCTGCTGCTTGGTGCGGCAACTCAGCTCTGCAAGAGAAAACACTGGCTTTGAGTCCCAGGCGGGCTCTTGAGAAAATGATGCTCCACGTAGAATGCTGGGAATCAATGGGAACTCATAGAATCATATTGGAAGGGGCCACACAGGCCATCTAGTCCAACCCCCTGATCAACACAGGATCAGCCCAAAGCATCCAAGAAAAGTGTGTATCCAACCATCGCTTGAAGACTGCCAGTGAGGGGGAGCTCACCACCTCCTTAGGCAGCCTATTCCACTGCTGAACTACTCTGACTGAAAATTTTTTCCTGATATCTAGCCTATATCGTTGTACTTGTAGTTTAAACCCATTACTGCGTGTCCTCTCCTCTGCAGCCAATGGGAACAGCATCCTGCCCTCCTCCAAGTGACAACCTTTCAAATACTTAAAGAGGGCTATCATGTCCCCTCTCAACCTCTTTTTCTCCAGACTTCAATGTGTTTGATCCTTGTTTTTATGTGAGTGTAGTTGTACAACTATCTGCATCTGGGGCAGTCTAAGGCTTAAGAAATCTCAGGTGCCGGATCGCCGTGCCACCCAAAAAACGTTTTTGGGCATTCGGCAATGATTTCATGGTAATATCTCTCAGCAATCCTCAATAAAAGCACAACAGTTGCTTCCCATTTCTCATCAGAATATGCTTTGTTATAAGGCCACAGAATGCATGAGCATGAATTTCTTGTCATTGTTTGCTTCTTTGTTCCTTTCACGTGATTCGACAGAAGCAGATTGATTCGTTTCTTATTCAGCCGCCTTCTCTGCTGGCTCCCATTTGCATGGCTTTTTTATTATTTTATATTATATTTACGGCTTTTTATTTATGAAATGTATGTCGTACCTTTACGCCCTCACAAGGGACACCAATGGCCCTATCAATTTAAAACACACGTGATAAAATCATACTTTAAAACCATTAAAATCAACCTCCCCTAAAAAGTGCACGACTAAAATAAATCAAAACTGTTACAAAGATCACCAGTCGAAGCATTGGTCAGGAAGGAGCAGTGCTGACATTATTTTAAAGCAGTGCTGAAATTATGAGAAATTAGGGTGGTTAGGATCGGTGGTAACAACCAGGGGAAGCCTGCATTTATTTACATACTTTCGTGCTAGCTTTAAAACGACTGGAAGCTGAAAAGTTTTGGACAGCGGCAGCCACTCTGTGATTGCCAGAATTGCAATCAACTAAAGAGCTACACAACCCCTGTGTGCCGCCTCACCAACCACACGGATGCAACAATATAAGATGCGTTCAAGTGAGTCGCTGTGTTGCTCGGAAGCAGAACAATGTTGGAGTCCACCTTTAAGACGAGCAAAGTTTGATTCTTTCATGTGCAGGCACGCTTCCTCAGATACATGAACACTTATGTCTGTAACAGTGGACTTGCTGTTAATAATGGCGCACTAAGGGCTAAGTGGGCAGAGAGTGGGCGTGGCCGGTCCGAGGCAGGGCCCAATCGGGACGCGCCCTGCCTTGCACAGGACATGCCCACTCCAACCCGGACAGCCTGGCAGGGGTTCTGTGGAGCCATTGTCAGCAGATTGCTGCTGGATGCTCCCCAGGATACATGTAAGTGCCCTGCGGGTGGGGGACAGTGGGGTTGAGGGCAGCCTTTCCCTTCCTGTTGCCCCCCAAAGCCTGAGAGGTGGCAAGAGGGCTTTGGGGGCCGAAGGGAAGGGAATCCCCCCCGTCCCGCAGTCACTTCCCTTCAGCCCCCCAAAGCCCTCTCACCAGCTCAGCTCTGCTAATGTATGTGTGAACACAGCCTAACACTCGGTAAAAAAGCAAATCTGATTCACACAGCTGTTTATGAATCACACCATTCATATATTCAAGCTAGGGGCCAAGCCTGTTGCATTCACAAATACAACGGGCACTAGATTGGGGAGTTGGGGTGGAAGAACTCTGCAGATGGCCTCTCCCTTCCCCCAGGACCTGGAAAGGCTACAGGCAGCTGTTAGGGAATTCACTGGCAGGGGCAGCTCTCACAGGGCAGGGATCTGCAGCCTCCAAGCCTCAGAGGGAAGTGGGAGGAGGAGGGGGTGGTCAGGGGTGGGAGACGGAATGCAATTGTCTGGCCACTGTTTGGAGGAGGAGGCACTCAGGAGTGGAACAGCCGCCCTGAGTGGGTGTTAAGCGCTGAATGGCACTTAAACCATGAGACATGCTCCTCGTCCAAGGCCTTACCAGAAATATTAAGTGGAACAGATCAGCATCAGGTACTCTGACTGGCAGCAGCCCTCCAGGTGGAGATCTTTCCCATCACCTGCTGCCCGATCCTTTTCATTGGAGATGCCAAGGCTAGAAGCTCGGACCTGCTGAGTCATTGTGCCTCCCTGGCGACACTCATGCGCGCAAATGTTTAAAATGGGACTGTCCTGAACTAAGCTGAATTTCCCATTCCAGTTAGCAACAATCAAGCCGACACCCATGTATACATTAAGGAGGAACAAATCTTCTCCTAACCACAACACCATCTTTGAAATGCTTTTTTCCCCTTTCACATGCATGCTGAAGGAACAGAAAACAAACCACTGTGACATCAGGCTTTCATAAGCAGTTCTTTTTAGGAAGGGTCTCCTAAATAAGAGTGATGGTTTATATCGAGGAGCATTTGCAGCATGGCTTCTGAGCCCAGGCTTCAAGGGCTTTGTCATCCAACAACAAAATGACCACATTTCCCCGAGACCTCGTAATGCCATAAGGTATGAGAATTAGGAATTCCAAGATGCACTTTTTGATCTCTCCCGGCGAATAAGATTAAGGAATTCAAAGGCTCTGAAATCTAATCATTTCAGAAATGTCTAATCACAACAGGAAAGATTATTATTAATATAGCTATTCTAAACTAGGGAATGTAAAACACATTCAAAAAATTAGCTATGAATGTATGAATCCAGGAGTCAATGCATTTTTTCCAGCTGCACCTTAAGAAGGATCCAGAAATTCAGACTTCTAAAAGCACATTTACACTATTAAATTCTATCATGTTCAAAGCCTCAGAAGCATGAAGGAACCCACGTCATAGAGGAAGTGAAGGAAACTTTTGGAAATTGCCTGAGGGCTTGGCACACCCACTTAAAATTGTCATCTAATCAGAATGCTAACAGAGGAGCAGCTGAATTTCACATGATCTTACCGCATCAAACTCCGCTTGATCATCTTCAGGGAGATCGCTTGTTTCATAAACGTCAGGCTCGTTCCTGGCCTAGAAACACAAAAACACAGAATCAGAGATCTGGACCAGACACAAAGATGACTGGGAGCAGTGACCTGTCCTCAGTTCAGAACCACCATAAACGAATCCCCTTCCCTACAAATTAATTATTGTATTAATTCCCTGCACTTCAGATAGAGAACACAAGGAAATAAGATGTGCCAGGTTCAAGAAACCACCAAATAAAGAGGTCGTTCATAGAATCATAGAATCATAGACTCAAAGAATCATAGAGTTGGAAGGGGCCATATCTAGTCCAACCCCCTACTCAACGCAGGATCAGCCCAAAGCATCCTAAAGCATCCAAGAAAAGTGTGTATCCAACCTTTGCTTGAAGACTGCCAGTGATAAGGAGTCTGAATGATATGAACAAACTATTTGAGACAAAAGGTGGACAAAATTGAGCAGGTACAGAAGAGAACGACAAGGGTGATACGAGACCTGGGGATCAAGCCCTAGGAGGAAAGGCTGAGGGACTAGGGAATGTTCAGCCTGGAGAAGGTGAGGTTGAGAGGGAACAGGATGGCTCTCTTGAAGTATCTGAAAGGTTGTCATTTGGAAGAGGACAGGGAGCGTTCCTGGTGGCAGCAGAGGTTGGGACCCACAATAATGGGTTTAAACTACATATGGAACGGGTACTGGCTAGATATCGGGGGGGGGATTTCAGATTAGTTCAATGGTGGAATCAGTTGCCAAAGGAGACAGTGAGCTCACCCTCACTGGTGGTCTCCAAGCAGCAGCTGGACAGATACTTCTCCTGGATGCTTTAGGCTCATCCTGCACTAAGCAGGGAGTTGGACTCGATGGCCTCTTCCAACTCTATGATTCTATGATACTAAGAGTCACATACTATAGAGCAGCCTTACAAGAAAGTCCACAAAAGTTACTGGGCCACAAAAATCTGTTGGTCACCTGCCTTTTCTCCCATCATACTAGAACTCAGGGGTATGTAATGCAACTGATGGACACTGGGCACATGATGGCCAAAAGGAAATACTACATTGCTCAATGAGTTTACTGAAGATAGATACAGAACAAGGAGATCTGTAACTGACTGTGAACAATCAACTGAAATAACCCACTACCTTTGGACTAGCCAATTGAATTGCAGAATTCACTGCCAGTGGAAGCAGTGATGGGTACGAACATCGAGGGCTTTAAAAAGGGATTAGACAAATGGAAGATAAGTCCATCCCTATCTACTACTTGAATGCAGGGAACCTCCATATTTGGAGGCAGTAAACCTCCAAAATACAGAAGAGGGCAACAGCAGCAAAGGCCTCAGCCTTCCTTGTGAACATCAGAAAAACTGGCTGACAATTGTGGAAGACAAAATGACAGACTAGATCAGGGGTAGTCAAACTGCGGCCCTCCAGATGTCCATGGACTACAATTCCCATGAGCCCCTGCCAGCATTCGCTGGCAGGGGCTCCTGGGAATTGTAGTCCATGGACATCTGGAGGGCCGCAGTTTGACTTCCCCTGGACTAGATGAACAACTGGTCTAAACCAGCAGGGCTCTTATGTTCTTATGCCAATACATACAATCATGTATGGGCTAAACAGCTGTTTTCAAACTTTCTATCAGGGGATCTTTTCTACATCAGCTTATCTGCTAAGAACACCTGCTGGTCCCCCCAGATGCCTGCCCATGACTCTGCCAATATTACTGTTAATTCTTATCTTTAACCGCTCCTGCGGAGCGGATAAATAAAAGGCTAAAGGCTCCTGGGGAGGAGTTAGGGCGGGACCAGTCCAGGATAAAAACTTGGAGGGGCCCCTCAGAGTGCCACTTGACCCGCCCTGGACTATTCGCCCACACGCTTCCCACTGCCGAAACATCGCCCTTGCCTAGGGAGAGGCCGGCTGCGAAAGGAGCGCGGCCGCCACGGAGCCTTCCCACAGACCTTCTCCCCACGAAGACCTTCCCGCTCCGGCCGCCAGCACCGAGGACAGCCGCCTGCCGGGAACTGCCACGACACTGATGGTAAGCTTACCCACCCTGAAACCCCCCCCCTAGGCCCCTCCAACCACCCTGCTCGCTGTCGCTTACCACCCTCCAAACACCCCCCCACACAGCCATCCGGATGCGTCGCTGAGCCACACC
Source organism: Paroedura picta (assembly GCF_049243985.1). NCBI lineage: Eukaryota > Metazoa > Chordata > Lepidosauria > Squamata > Gekkonidae > Paroedura > Paroedura picta. The sequence goes on along the minus strand of NC_135371.1, from coordinate 163,324,246 downwards.
CCACCCTCCGTTCGCGCCGCCTGAATGCTCCCTCGGCCGACCACCCCCTCGCTCTGACTTATCCAGCCACTAGCCTCCACCTTTGCTGCACGTCCCGCCCATGCCGCGACACGGCCGTGGACAGGCCACACAACCGCACGGCCGCCGACACTACCTCACACTGAACCACGTATGCACGGAGGCCCACACATGCGTGGTTCCTATCCCCCATGGCCACCACCCTGCTCTGCCCCGTGCACACACCACTCATGCGCCGACTGCGGCGCATGCCTGGTCCCATCCCCGTCGCGCCGTCACCACCCACCCCCACCCACTCCCGCACTGGCTGTGAGCGGTCCGAGCCGTCCGAAGACGCAACGCTTGCCCCGGGACTCCTTGAAGGTAGGCGTCACCACGGGGTGGCAGCCTGCCCAGCAACCACCAGCCGCCCTCCGCTACAGTGCTACACGCGCCGGCCCACACAGCCGCCCGCACCCTCACGCTGCCCCAGCTAGCGCCCGCTGTATTCACAGCACAGCGGGCTTAATTTCTAGTTTATATTATAAGTGAGGTTTTGTAATCTTTTGATGCTTTATTGAAAGTTGTTTTGATGTTACAATCTGTATAATGTTCCATGTAAGTTATATAATGTTCAGGGTAAACTACTCAGAGCTGCAAAGAAATGGGCAGTATAGAAATATAAACAAACAAAGGATTCTGGGAGCACACTCAAGCGTTTGCAGTTCATACAGGCAACCAGCCAGACCTCACTGGAACTCAGACCGTGCCACTGACCCCCCACCGTTGCCCTTTGCTGTTACATTCACTGTAATTTTTCAATGCATTGACAAAGAGGCTATAATGATAAGGTAAAGGTATCCCCTGTGCAAGCACCGAGTCATGTCTGACCCTTGGGGTGACACCCTCCAGCGTTTTCATGGCAGACTCAATACGGGGTGGTTTGCCAGTGCCTTCCCCAGTCATTACCGTTTACCCCCCCAGCAAGGTGGGTACTCATTTTACCGACCTTGGAAGGATGGAAGGCTGAGTCAACCTTGAGCCGGCTGCTGGGATTGAACTCCCAGCCTCATGGGCAAAGCTTTCAGACGGCTGCCTTACCACTCTGCGCCACAAGAGGCTCTGCTATAATGATAGGGCATGATATAGAAGTGCTGCTAGAGAACACGGGAAGAATTAAGTATCCTAAGGTATCTGCTCAGCCCCAGTATAATACCCAAAGAGGATTTCTACCCCATAGACTGGAACTGTATCCTTCATCCCTGTACTCCTGGCTTCCAAGTCTGGCATATGCTCTCCCTTTTGTTCTCCCAATGAGAAACTTATAATTTAGCAATTATCGTTTCGCTCGGAAAACAGGTTGGCACTTATTCCAGATAACAGCTTGCTCACACTTCCTCCCGTTTAAAAAGCTGGAGAAGAAATTGGTCCTCAGGCTTTCAAGTTTTGAAGACTGTACTTGTTGCTCGTTAGGAGGTTCTTTCAGCCTCCAGCACCTGATCCCTGAACTGTCTTGGAACAGAAAAGTCCACATTAAGATTTCGCAAATTTGGGTTTGAGCTAGATAGCAAAAGGGTCACAGCTCCATGATAGAAGTTCTGCTTTGCACGCAAGCTCAACCTCTGGATCTCCGGTTAAAAAGGAAAGGCCTTGATGCCAGGCCCTGGGGAACTGCTGCCAATCTCAGGAGCCAATGTCAGATCAGACTACTGAGATATCAAGGTCGATATGGGTCTACTGTGAAGAACACAGGCGCAGGAGATTTTAGCTGGGCTCCGTAGCTGTCCACCTAGTGAGCCATATTCTACTTCCTCCAAGATATCCCACATGAAAAATGTTCAGCCATTGGCTGCCCAAAGGATTCACCAGCTCTTCTCCTTTTGGACAGATGTATCTGAATTGCAGGGAGGAGTACATATCCCTCCAGGAAGGAAGGAAGTAGTCACTATCCCCCTGTAATCCCTCAGCATTGCTAGGGGAAATGTGCTGCATATGCCCATGGATGCACTTTCCTTCAAGATCCTAAAATGGTTTTCAGCACCTGGTGAAAACATACCTTTTCTCCCAGGCCTTTGATGTCTGGTTTCCTCTGGGTGCTGTCCTCCCAGGGTGTGGAGGCACGAAAGTTATGGTTTGTATCTATATTAGATTACTTTATTCTATATTTTATTTAGTATGGTTGTTTAACCACCCTAAGACTTTCACGTGAAGGTGTGGGATATAAATTCCTTAATCAAGGAATTAAATAAGACCCTTCCAGAAAATAACCACAGCCGCACCCCAGTTACCAAGACATCTGCAGCCTTGTAGGTGCCTTCATGGGGGGGGGGAGCACTCTGCACATCCTTGTGAATGCTCTTTCCTTTACGATTTACGATTCCATCACCCCCTCCCAGAAGAAATTAACATCCCACAGCACTAACATCCCACTTCCTACAAGATCTCAGGCGTGAAGAGGGGAGCACTCTGCACATGTTCGTGGGTGTTCTTTTTCTTTTATAGCACCCCAAGTCCCTGAGGGGTTTCAGACCTGGCAGACCCCCGAAACCCCTAAGCCTCTTCCCTTCAAGCCAGGACCCACCCTTATTGCAGCTCCTCTCCGGTCCTCCAGGGACGTCCCATTCCACTCCTCGCCTGGCTTGCCTCTAGGGTTGCCAGGTCCAGGGTTACTGGGGCTGTGGGGTTGCCATATCCAGGTCAGGAAACTCCTGGAGATTTAGGGATGGAAGGACTGGGGGGGAGGGGGGTGTTCAAACCCAGAGAGTCCACCCTGCAACGCACCCATTTTCCTGCAGGGGAGCTGATCTCTGCAGTCTGGAGATGAGCTGCCATTCCTGGGGATCCCCAGGCCCCACCTGGAGGTTGGCATCCCTACCACCCCGAGACAAAACCACTTCCCCAGCCACCCCGCCCTTCCCCCACCCCACCCCACCCTTGTCCTCCGCTGTCCCCGCCCTCCTTTCCCTTCCCCCACGGAGACCCCCGTCCCTCCCGCACTCACAATGCCGGGCAGGTCCGCATATTTGGGATCGGCCATCGCCAGGTAGAGTGATGGGACGAAACCGCCTAGGCCAGCTGAGGGGAGGAAAACCCAACTCTCGCGAGAACTGGCGGGAGAGCGAACGAGCGAGAGGAAGGAGAGGCGATTCGTGTCGGCGCGCGGTGCCTGCTGGGAGTTGTAGTCGCCTCGGAAGGATGGGGAGGTTGGTCGGGTGCTTGGTTCAGGCTTACGCCTTCATTGCGGAAAATTCATGTTGCTTGCGCTGCTCTGGACTGACAAATTGCTTCTCTGCACTTACTGGCTATTGACCCTATAGGGAGGGCATTAATTTTTAAACCAGGTCGATGCATTTGCTTTATGGAGTCCAGGATGCAATTCAGTCTCACAGTGAATGTAAACAAATCCAAATGGCTGGCGTTTCCTGTTTATCTCTGGGCTCTGTTAACCATTTTCATTCTGCTGAATGTTAATTTGCTCTCACGTTTTGTCTACGAACATGATCTGATTGCTTCCATTTCATGGCATCGTGTCTGAGGAAATGTGCTTGCACATGGAGGCTCGTAACTTGAATAAAATGTTGTTGCCCCTGGACGCTGAATTACTGATTTTATGAATTTAGGCAGAGAAATGCTGATATTTTAAAACTTAGGCAAATTGTGAGTAGGCGGGCAAGAAGGGATGTGCCAGTATTTGCCTCTTGCATATTCAGGGATGGTAAGTGAGTTTCCACCAGGCCAGGCTGGATTCTGGAGGATTTTGGTGAGGGGAATCACTTGGCTATGAAATTGGGGTCACTGTGGGTGGGCAGATAGTTCCTGCATTGTGCAGGGGGCTTGGACTAGATGACCCTGGAGATCCCTTCCATCTATGATTCTATGACACAATTTGATTAGGTTGATGTATGTGTGGGGTTTATTCTTAATGTAAAAATGCAAAAAATTGCAAGGAGGATAGCAACACACATTTAAATAAATTTTAAATGAACAATTCTGAACAATTCTCATCAGAAAGGTGTGGAGGATAAGTAGATGTATCAAAATTTTAATGCAAGCTTTCCTCTGCCCAAAAGGTTTATAATCCTTTAAAAATGCTGAAGCTGGGCATCTGCCATCTCTTAATGGATGGGACCATTTCACTCTGCAGTTGAGCTACCTTCCAGGCATTATTTACCCAGTTTTTAAGATTCAGATTTCCAGTACTTTTCAGAGATTTTTCCATAAGGAAATCTGAAATCATATTTATTTGTTCCTTAATAATATCCTTTGGGCCCCTTCAAGGAAGGATCTGTTCGTGGCCTAACCTTGTTGGTGTCTGAAGCAGCAGAACAAAAGGGGAGTCCTGTGGCATCTTTAAGATTTATCCTGGGTATATGATGAGCTTCCATGTGCTTCCATTGGAAACTTAAGATTTACCATTCTATTCATGGCCAAAATAACCTCTCTTCCAGAATTTACAACCAATAGGACAAGAACACCAAATTGCAATCTGCATCTACAATGTCGGTAGGCATTTGGTTGAGGCTGACCAACAATATTTGCTGGGCCCCCTGAGATCCCTCTCTATGAGCGGAATCCCAAACTGACTAACCTATGGGACCACAATTAGGACCCCTGCTGTCATAGGAAATATTATAGTATTGTTATCTTCAGTTGTGGAAACCGCTGTTATTGTTATTTTCCTGATGTTATGCGCTGTATCACCCCCAAGTTTATATGGAAACCACCCTGAGGCGCATGGTCTTCATTAGAAATGTAAGACTCACATATTCCACATTTCGCATAAGTGAGATCTGAAAGCCAGTGTGGAAGGGTTACAGTGCTAGATTACACGCCAACCTCCAGATTTGTCCTGGAGAAAAAAATATCCTGTCCTCTTAATACAACCTGAATGGGCTGGTGAAGCTTTTCATGACATGAAGGTAAATAGTTACCTGGTAAATAACATCCCATTAAGCCTCTAATAAAGGGATAGGTTTTCTCCAGGTCTGTCAGCTAACCCTGCCTAAGGTTCTTGATTTCAGTGGGGATAGGCTGCACTGTTAAGTTTTGCTGTTGCAGCAAAAGCAAATTAATAAAAAAGTATGTACTGCATAGCCTCCAACATGTTGCAGATGAGTGTAGGGCATACTTGCAACACCCCAATTCTCAAACCACTGCCTGAGTACTCCAGCTTCCATTATTAGGGGCCTTTTCGCACGGGGATCTTTGTTGCAAATTGTTTCCGGAATGAAAAATCGCCATTTAAAATAGTGGAATTCGTCGTTATGCATACCTGCCTTTGTAGTGGAATCAGTTGCGTTTTTTAGCGTTTCCCACAGGCTTCCGGTCTCGGCAGAAATCGCTAGAAAGGAAGCGCTATTGCCAAGCTCGTCCCGCCCCTGGCCGTCAAGCAGCCAATGGGCAGCCGTTAGCATGCTCCCAAACAGCCCCTTTCCCTTTAAGAAAGGTTTTTTTAAAAAAAAACAGACCCATAGCAACGAATCTAGGTAGATTCGTTGCAACGGAGAGACCCATCCAGCTGCCTAATATGAGCTGTCGTTTGATTGTATGATCGTTGGCACGCTGCCTCGAGTGATAAAAAAAAAAATCCCCCCCCCCCCCTCTCACGGGCCCGATTTTCGGCTGAATTAATGTGTAAAAAATAAAGGGACTTTATTTCAGCAAACGGGTTTTTATGTGGTTTGTGCTTAGTGACTAAAGGTGAAGGACTGAAGCCAGGGAAGCCTCTAAACAGAAAGAGGCTCGCTGGTGCGTTTATCCCCGCTCGCTCGGAGAAAAAAAAATGGCGATCGCTTCGCCGGAAGTTTGGAGGACAGGCTCAGGAGGAGGGACTTTGAAGAACCCGCAACAATGGTAACGCACAGGTCTTTAGCGCTAGTGTTGCAGATTGGTTGCAGGAGTGTATCGCTATCCGGAGGGTGAATCCACTTTTCTGGATTCCCCTGAAAGCACTACAACGAAGCGCTTTTTGCTGATTGATTTCAGGAGTGTTGCAGATTGTCTGCGACGTCGTGCGTTAAGGCAAATTAGTAGCGTTTTCAATTAGCAACCTTTGTGCTATTTTGAAGCCGTGCGAAATGGCTCTAGGTATTGCTGAAGGCCGTTCTCCATCTGCTGTTTGTATAATCTGCAATAGGTGAACCCGTGCTGATTTAAAAGTGGAGAGGGTGTTTTTTCCCCCCAGTTAAATAACAAAGCAAATATCCTACTGCCAATAGTTCAAAAAGGACTGAGGCATCTGTCGTGCGAAGGCACAACCATGAACCCTAAAGTTCTCAACCAGCATCTGCGCATTGAATGGAGAACACTGTTCATCCCTGTGCTGCATATATACGTTCATGTTTTCTACAAACAAAAGGCTAAAGCAGCAACCCACTTTTCTCTGCACAGAATAAAGAAAGCAGATTTTTAAAAGGCTGTTTTGTAAATATTACTTGCCACCAAGAAAGTAAATGATAAGCAGATCTGCCCTTGATGAAAATAATTGTTTTTCCCTAGGCAGGTTGCACACGCTTCCTTTCAGCACAGGGTATTGTGACTTAAGCTTTGACGGACTAGAGTTCACTTCAGCAAATGTATAATGGATCCTCAGCTGGAGTAGGCCTACATAAAAAGTGCATGGGATGTAATTGCAACAGTTTGTTAATGAGTCAGAGTCAAGATTATTGCACAGCTAAAGGCCTTTACAAAACACAAAAAACCCCAGCCATAAGCAATAAAAGCATGCCACTAGATAGAATCATAGAGTTGGAAGGGGCCATACAGGCCATCTAGTCCAAACCCTTGCTCAACGCAGGATCAGCCCTAAGCATCCTAAAGCATCCAAGAAAAGTGTGCATCCAACCTTTGCTTGAAGACTGCCAGTGAAGGGGAGCTCACCACCTACTTAGGCAGCCTATTCCACTGCTGAACTACTCTGACTGTGAATTTTTTTTTCCTGATATCTAGCCTATAACGTTGTACTTGAAGTTTAAACCCATTACTGCGTGTCCTTTCCTCTGCAGCCAACGGAGACAGCATATACACTGGGATCCACAAAACAAAATATCTCGGGTGATCAGAATCAGTTGTCATCCATCACCTTGGACCTTATCTGTCTGGCAGCCAGAGCAAGAAGTGCAATCCTGCTAGAAACATATGGATCGTTATCAGACAATAGAAGGATCACCGTTTCGGAATCTGGAATGCCACGGGCCATCGAGGTAATCTACTAAGGAATACAGTTTGTTAATGGAATTTCCTAAACCAGTGTCCTCAACCTTTTCTGAATCTAGGGGCACCTTTGGAATTATGACAAATGTGGTGGGTGCAAAATGGTTGCCACGGGAGGTGGAGGCAAACACACCAAAGAAGCCCAAATGCAAGGGAAAAGAGCAATAATTTTTTAAAACACACCGGGAGAGAGGAGAGACTTCAGACCAACACTGTGGTGCTAGCCACTGCTGAACAAATGTTATTGTAATCTGCACAATCAGATCTCCAGTGGCCAACCAGAAGCCCTGCTGGGCAACAGCCCCATCTGACCCCACCCACTTTCCACAGACACTTAGCAGGCACCAGGAAAAGTATCAGCAGCCACCACCATGCCCATGGGCACTGCGTTGGGGACCCCTGGTCTAATCTATCCATTCATCATAGAAATTTAGGACAGCCATACATGGTTCTCCCAGATCTGAATCCATATCCTAGTCTGAATGGCAGGCTTTCTCAACCAGGTTTTTATGAAACCAGGGGTTTCTTGATGGCCCTGGAAAGGTTTCCTGATTTAATATATTCTTAAAATTTTAACATTTATGGGTGATATAACCATATACGGTCATGTTGACCCCTCTCCCCTCCTAAAGTGGCCAGTGACGGGCCTGGAAGGGCTGGGAAGGGGAGGGAGCCCAAGGTGGACATGTACATAGCTCTGCTTCCTAATCATATTATGCACAATTAAGCCACTTCTGGGGTTTCTCAAAGCCTGGAGACTGTTTCAAGTTTTTCAACAGTAAAAAGGTTAGAAAGGCTGCTCTAAACACTATACCACACTGTCTGATAGAGAATAAATCTATAGTCACAATTATATCCATGTGAAAAAAAACGAGCAAAGGGCTACAGACGTGTATCGCAGTTACCTTGTTTTTGGGTCCTTCACAGAATCACAGAATCTCAGAATCATAGAGTTGGGTCATACAGGCCATCTAGTCCAACCCCCTGCTCTACGCAGGATCAGCCCTAAGCATCCTAAAGCATCCAAGAAAAGTGTGTATCCAACCTTTGCTTGAAGACTGCCAGTGAGGGGGAGCTCACCACCTCCTTAGGCAGCCTATTCCACTGCTGAACTACTCTGACTGTGAAAATCTTTTTCCTGATATCTAGCCTATATCGTTGTACTTGTAGATGAAACCCATTACTGCGTGTCCTCTCCTCTGCAGCCAACGGAAACAGCATCCTGCCCTCCTCCAAGTGACAACCTTTCAAATACTTAAAGAGGGCTATCATGTCCCCTCTCAACCTCCTTTTCTCCAGGCGGAACATTCCCAAGTCCCTCAACCTATCTTCATAGGGCTTGGTCCCTTGGCCCCAGATCATCCTCGTCGCTCTCCTCTGTACCCTTTCAATTTTATCTACGTCCTTCTTGAAGTGAGGCCTCCAGAGCTGCACACAGTACTCCAGGGGTGGTCTGACCAGTGCCGTATACAATGGGACTATGACATTTTGTCCTTAATGGGTATGACCCAGATGTGAGCATAGATACAGTGCTACTCTTTTCCCCAACAGGGCTGTAGGATTAGGCTGCTGGTGTAATATGTAGACAAGCCCTTGTTTAAATAAATGTATGTCTGCCGTTGTCACTTCAGCAGATGTAAAAGGAACCCTCAGTTGATCTAGGCCCAAATGGTTTACTGCTATCCAAGAAACAATGTAGGCATTATCCTTGTAAGATGACATTATTAATATACATATTTCAGTATTTTAATTTTTAATCTTTTTAATGTTATATGTGTGGGAATTTTTGTGTGTATTTTTATGTGTGTGTTTTAAATTATGTATTATGTTTTTTATTATATCTATGCATTGGGGCATTTTATTGTAAATCTAAATATTGCGCTGGGTGGATTTGTTGCAAAGATAATTTGTTGTAAAGATAAAGATAATAAAATACTAAAATGTTGGCTCCAGCTTCGGTAACAGGCAAGGGAAAATAAGGCAAAAGTTGAATCGAAGGAGTTAAACTTACTGGATCAATTAAGCACACCCTCCAGTTATATTTCTTTGCAGTCGGATGCATGAAAGATTAAAGGAAAACTATTCCCTGCTTCCCGGAATTTACAAGCCTCTAATTAGTTCAACTCCACTTTAAAGGCTTATTATATAATAACCAGAAAATGTATTTTTGAAAAGAAATATTTGGGGAAGTTGCCAGATGGCGAATATTTTGCTATCAAAACAAGTTAGCTTACGTGTCACGAGAGGTGAAAATCTGTCACAAGCTATCACAAACCTTTTCTCGTTCTCCTTTCTGAACTTTCATGCTTTCATTCTTTCATTTGCATTTGGCCTAGAAATCCCAGAGTGGAACCCACTTTAACACTCCCACCCTAATTTGAATTACATCCTTCTAAGGATGTCCAAGAGCCTCTTGTGGCGCAGAGTGGTAAGGCAGCAGACATGCAGTCTGAAAGCTTTGCCCATGAGGCTGGGAGTTCAATCCCAGCAGCCGGCTCAAGGTTGACCCATCTTTCCAAGGTCGGTAAAATGAGTACCCAGCTTGCTGGGGGGTAAACGGTAATGACTGGGGAAGGCACTGGCAAACCACCCCGTATTGAGTCTGCCAAGAAAACACTAGAGGGCATCACCCCAAGGGTCAGACATGACTCGGTGCTTGCACAGGGGATACCTTTACCTTTACCTTTAAGGATGTCCAAGTCAATGGGTTTATAAGGCCTGAACTCTACTTAAGAGGCCACTGTTAGACCTGCAGGCTAAAAAGATGTGGCAACCCACAGATTAAAAACGTCGTGGCACCTTAAAATCCAAAACACGGATGATAGCAAGAACATTCACAATCCAGAGCTCCTTACATGGAGGTGTCAGGTGCGCACATATATTTATATACTTTATTTGTTACTCTGCTTTTCTCTGTAGTGGAGACTAAGCTTGCCTATTTGCCTGGAGAACAGCCTCGTGTCCCATCAATAGAGGCTCAGTGGGTTGAATGTACCAGAACAGCGTCCTGTCCCCTCGACAGAGGCTCTATCAATTGGTGAAGCTTTTCATGGTATGAAGGAACATGCCATTAAACCTCTGTTAAAGAGTTAGGATATTTTTCTGCAGGCTTGGAGGCAACCCAGGAATCTATACTTTAAGTAAATAAACAGAACACCTGGCTACAGTAATCAGTGAGGGTCACCTTGAGACTAGACTACTGTAACTCACTCTCCGTGGGCCTTCCCTTGACCCTAACCCGGAAATTACAACTAGTACAAAATGCTGCTGCGTAGGATCTCACTAGGACACGGTGGTGGGCCCGTTTTAGACCGGTACTACAGCAGCTGCATTGGCTCCCAGTGGAGTTCAGGATTTGCTTCAAGGTTATGGCTCTTACCTTCAAGGCCCTGCATATCTAAGGGACCATCTATGTGAATATGTCCCTGGGAGGGTGTCCTGCTCCGCAACAGCAAATTACCTGGTAATCCCTGGCCCAAAAGAGGTCTGATTGGCTTTGACCAGGATTAGGGCTTTCTTGGCCCTGGCCCCAGCCTGGTGGAACAAGCACCCCGATAACATCATTGCCCTAACAGAACTAACACACTTCTGAGGGGCCTGAAGGATGGAGCTCTTCCAGCAGGCTTATGGCTAAGGCCATTTCGAATGACCAAAAATACGAGCAATAAAGGGCCTTCCGCGTTGCAACCTAATAGCTCATTGCTACAGATTGCGATGTCTCTTAGATTTCAGAGGGGGCTATAATATTGAGAGAGAGAGAGAGATGAGCTAGGACTCTAACACCCCAATGCCTCTACTTCTTGTTGCTGTCTCCTTTGATCTGTAGATGGATACTCTCACGGGATCTTCCTTCCTTCCAGCTTCTTTTACTGCCCCCTCTATTGCGCACACAGCCAAAATCCATCTCTGGCAACATGAGAGCTGGAATGGATTCCTGCCTCTCTCTGCATCCTCCTTAGTTGGACTAGAGGAGGACTCTCTCTTGCTCCTTTCCTATGTGCAGGGGTGGCCAAACTGTGGCTCTCCAGGTGTCTGTGGACTACAATTCCCATGAGCCCCAAGGGTGACCTTGGGTGACCTTGGGCTCGCCACAGCACTGGTAAAGCTGTTCGGATAGAACAGCAATATTTATTTATTTGTTTGTTTGTTTGTTTACTTATTTATTTATATACCGCCCTCCCCGGAGGCTCAGGGCTCTCTCAGCCTCACCTACCTCACAAGAAGTCTGTTGTGGGGAGAGGAAAGGGAAGGAGATTGTAAGCCGCTTTGAGACTCCTTGGGGTAGAGAAAAGCAGCATATAAGAACCAACTCTTCTTCTTCTAAACTTAGAATGGGTGTACCCCACCACCAACTGGGGATGAATTTAGCAAAGTAGGATGAATCTCCACGTGAATACAGTTTCCAACTACAGTTTGGTCAATTCCTAAAAAGTGTAGGCTTAGCCTACAGGGGGCAGAGTTTGGAGAAGAAGGGAACACAACAGGGAGACAATGTCACTCTAGGACTTCTGCTCCTTCTAGACTTCATGATAGGCAATAATATCCCCTCTTGAAAATTGTAATTTTTTCCTCCAGGCCAGCTGATTTTTGTAGTCTGAAGATCAGCAGTAATTCTAGGAGAAATCCAGTCCTGTTTTGAAGTTGATGACATCTGTTCTGAGAACCTCTGTTCTACCATCTGCTCGTTTTTTAGGCTTAATTCAACTCAGCCCAGTTTTTTTGCAAACTGCTGGAGCTCTTAGCTCGGCCAGAGCTAGCTATGCGAAGCAGCTACATTGCTCATCCTCTGCATATCATTCCGGATCAGATTTCTGCTTCTTTGACTACTTCCTGCCCAAATGGGACCCACTTTCCAAGAAAGGTACAAGCAGTAGGGATGACTAAAACATTTTACTGTAAGTCTCAAGAGCTGGGAGGGAGGGAGGAAGGGAGCACACACTCACAGGGCTGTATAATTTGGAAAGGGGGTGGGTCTCTTTCTTTGGTTATTGAATCAATCCCATCTCTGCAACTGCAACACATCCCTATTTTGTTTAGATAAGCTGGGTTCTGGGTGTGAGATTCAGCAGAACCAATAAAACCCCCCAAATCCAAAGGAATCGAGAAAAGAGTCCCAGATGAAGCAAAAATAAAGCATATATTTGCAAATATAGGGAGATCATAGCAACAGGGCAGAAAACACAGGGCTTCATGACAGCAAGGCTGACATGGATGTTAAATAACTTTCCTTTCTCGTTCCTTTACAATTCGTCATTCTCTTCATATACTTTGGCATCCCTCGATTGGGCAATTGTTCTGCCCACCCAAATAGGTAGAGTCGCCTCTCTTACAAAAAGGTATTGTTACAGGATGCTAGAATCAGCCTAATGATGGCCCCTCAGCACATCCCAAATCCAGCAGCATTTCATCCCTGAAGGCCGTTTTCCCACCAGCATGACCAGTTTTTCCTCTTCTTACCTGGCTGTCAGTCAGGTGGGATATTTTTCTTATAGCAGGATCAAGGCTAAATTTGCATTGCTTTACTTAATACACATATCGCATCCCTCGTGATCAGAACAACTCTGAGCCAGATCTGAGAGAGCCCTCTCTGGGCCAGTCCTCTCCGATGTCCCCCGGAATCATTTAGCTCATTCAGAACATTAGGAAAACAAGGAAGGAGGGCAGCAGGAGGGATTAACAAAGTAATAATTCTGAGTCCATTTGAGCGGGGAGGGGGAGGGGGAGGGAGCGGGAAAGGCCTAGCCCGGAGCAGGCAGCAGCAGTGGAGGCTTTTAAAAGTCCGCCTGCCTTCTGCTCCCCCTTATTTATCTCATGACTGCGTGAGAAATTCTTGCCAGATTCACCCGAGGTGCTCCCAGTTGTGTCGAAGATGAGAGCCATGGGAGGAAGGGAGGGAGGTACACGGTCAAGATTTCTCAGGCTTCCCCCCCCCTCCAGCCATTGAAAAGCAACTACATGGTGGGCCTAGGGTTGTCAGCCTCCAGGTCGTGGCTGGAGGTCTCCTAATGTTGTCAAAAAAGCCAAGCTGCGACACAATAAAATAAAATAACATATAAAATTGTCATTATATACCAGGGGTAGTCAAACTGCGGCCCTCCAGATGTCCATGGACTACAATTCCCAGGCTCCTGGGAATTGTAGTCCATGGACATCTGGAGGGCCGCAGTTTGACTACCCCTGTTATATACTGTGCACATATAAAATTAAAAACATTAGGGGGCTGAATATCGGGCTACAGACTGCAAGCATGCCTGGTGGATGAATATGTCCTACGAACCACATAAAACCAGATGCGCTTTGGCCTCTACAGCCTTCCTCGATATTTATGTATTTATTTATGTATGTATGTATGTATTTATTTATTTGGATTTTTATTTTCTGCCGTTCCCAGATTACCGTCCATAAGTAAAAAAAACCCCCAATAAAATCCTATTAAAATCAAACTAGGACAAAGAAGTACCAGCATCAAAGTAAAAACATGGCAGTATAACTCGACTACCCTTCCCCCCACAACAACCTCCACAGGGGAGGAAGAAGAAGAAGAAGAAGAAGAAGAAGAGTTGGTTCTTATATGTTGCCTTTCCCTACCCGAAGGAGGCTCAAAGCGGCTTACAGTCGCCTTCCCTTTCCTCTCCCCCCAACAGACACCCTGTGGGGTGGGTGAGGCTGAGAGAGCCCTGAGATTCCTGCTCGGTCAGAACAGTTTTATCAGTGCCGTGGCGAGCCCAAGGTCACCCAGCTGGCTGCATGTGGGGGAGTGCAGAATCTAACCCGGCATGCCAGATTAGAAGTCCGCACTCCTAACCACTACACCAAACTGGCTCTGGGTCGGAGCCATAACCCAATGGCCATAACCCCATAACCCAAGATGATATATGGCATTATAAATATATTAAATATATGTAACACTCATTCAGAGAGTAGCATATGTTTTGTGCAACCAAGTGTTGTCTTCTCCTATGCTGGATTTCAGGCAAAGAATTTCTTGCAGAAGGCCCCGGGTTCCTGTACTCACACAATTTTGATCTGCTGTGGAATTGCCAATAGCTCTGGATGTGTACAACCGGACCAGGAGATCTCCTGGCATTATACCTGTTCCCCAGGTGACAGAGATCGATTCCCCTTAAGAAAATGGCTGTGTTGAAAGGTGTAGCAGGGGTGGCCAAACGATGGCTCTCCAGATGTCCATAGACTACAATTCCCATGAGCCCTATTGGCCTTAAGGGCAGGAGCTCATGGGAATTGTAGTTCTTCGATATCTGGAGAGCCACAGCTTGGTCATCCTTGCTCCAAAGCATTATATCCTGCTCAGGTCTTTCCCTTCCCCAAAATCTGCTGTCCTCAGGCTCCACCTCCAGAATCTCCATTTTGGTGACCCAGATTTGAATCCTCATTGGTGGAAGCTCACTGGGTGACTTTGGTCCAGCCATGCAGCTGAACCTGAGTTCCCTGAGGATTAAAAGGGAGGAAATTTTAACATTAGTAAAGCGGGATACCATTGACCAGGGGGGTTCTTGAGTAAAAATTTATATGGAACAACAAAAATTTTCATAAAATGCAAAAAATAGTATTGTAATATATATTTTTTTTATTTGCAACATAAGTACAATTTGCCAGGTGCCCCCAGATGTCCCTTCAACAATGGGACAATCTGGTCACCTTAGTTATAGAGTTCATCTTCCAAATCAGCCATTTTTCTCCAGTGGAACTGGTCTACATTGTCTGGAAACAACTGTAATTCCAGGAGATCTCCTGGCCTCACCTTGAGGTTGGCAGCGCCCCCCGCAAACCAGGCTGCTTGTGTGAGGCCTGCCGGTTTCCCGCAGAACAATCCGTGTCCACCTTAAGGGTTTGGAGGCCCGTTCCGCCTTAAAAGCCGGTGTGCTGGGCTCGCCCATCCCTCTGCTGGATGCTGATGCTGTGGCTGCCTGCAGCAGGCCAGAGGGATACAGGCACTGCAAGCAGCTTCCCTGGGTAGCAGAGGCACAGAGGGACCCACCAGCCCGGCCGAGAGAGCCCACCTGCTCTGCTGCCGCGGGGTGACAATCTAGGACTGGGTCCCCCTTTCCCAGTGCCTTTTTGCACTCTGCTCTTGCCTGCCTTTGGGAATCGTACCTCCTCCATCCCTTCGCTGCCTCTTCCCCACAAAAGGAGAGAACCCAGCCAGCATGACCACCGAGGTCAACGAATGCAGCATCAAGGTGCTCTGCAGGTTCCGGCCTTTGAACCAGTCGGAGATTATACGAGGAGATAAATTCATCCCGGTTTTCCAAGGGGACGACACCGTCATCATTGGGGTAAGCTGAGGCTTGGACAGGGGGGGCAGGGGGGGCGTTAAGGCAGAGGGGGTGGCATGGCGGGGTTGGGATTCCAGGGGGAAAGGAGTCCCACGGTTGCCTCCCGCTGAGCCAGGCCTGTGCTGTGAGGTGGGCTGCCCCTTTGGAGATCTGGTGGGTCTAGCATCAGCCGGCATATTTGGGGACTGTGTCTCTCCTGTTGTTTCCTAACACAGGAACTGAAAATTCTGAGCATCTTTGAGGGTGGGGGAGAACCTGTACGAAGCAGAGACTTTTCATCTTTCCCTAGGAAAATAGGTGGAGGCAGGATGCTCTATTTCATTGGCTTGGCTGCTTTTCCATCCTTCGCTCTGCAGACCTGGGTGTGGCTACCTCTGCTGTTGGTTTGGGCTACCGGGCGGGGGAGGGGGAGAATCGTTCAACGCGGGGAGATTAAAAACAACCCTCCATTTTCCATTCTTAACTGTTCCACGGTCCGTTTACTTTCCCAGCCCAGGTTTTTCTCTGTGGTTCTATGATTCCGTAGGATCAAACGCTCTTGGGTTCTCCCTGAAAAGGCTCAAAGTTGATAAAACTGGCATCTCAAAAGGGCCTTTCCTCCCTCCTCCCTTTGTGATACCTCATCAGGGACTAGCATCGCAACAGCAGTGTGTTCACCGCTAATCAGCATCCGTGCATGGCACCGTTTTGGAATGAGGCAGGTGCCTTGCTAAGGAGGCCTGCGAGTTGTTTACTTAGAGCTGGCACCGCCCTGTTTGTCCCCACGGCCCCGTTGTGTTTTGTTGCTTAGTAAAAAAAACTGGGCTTTTTACCTTCCAGATGTTTGCAACTTTGAGTCGCTAAAATGCACGCTCTGTGGGGTTCCTGCTTCTCCCGGGGAGGTTCTGGGAGGGGTGGTAATGCTGCTAGAGCCAACCGGCTGGTCCCAGCACCCAAGAGCGATGTTTATATCTCCCTCTCCTGACGTGCCACAGAAACTATTGATGCATTAGTGCAGGGGTAGTCAAACTGCGGCCCTCCAGATGTCCATGGACTACGATTCCCAGGAGCCCCTGCCAGCATTTGCTGGCAGGGGCTCCTGGGAATTGTAGTCCATGGACATCTGGAGGGCCGCAGTTTGACTACCCCTGCATTAGTGCCTTGAGAGAGCCACACAGCGTTACGTAGGCTCCGGGAAGAATTGTGGAGCGCCCACAGGGTAGGGTACATGGGAGATGGTCACCCTGCCACGAGTGTGATCCACTGACCTCTTTATGCCTCACGAGCAACCCATTCACCGGATCCTGCTCAAGTGCAGGGAGGATCTGCTCAAGGTGACCCGGCTGCTTCACAGCATGCACCGCAATCAGGACTCAGCCGGCCTCCCCGCCTCTTTTGCTGCATCTCTTCTTGTGGTTTTTGAACGCCTCGGTCGGTCTCCGTCTGCTGCAGAGAAACTTATTCATTGGCGTGCTAATGGGGCCTGACGCCGCTCCCGCTGGCCCGGCAAATGGAGCCCTACGATGTCAAGTTTATTTTCCATTCAGGGACCGAGTAGGAAGCGTAACAAGGGGCTGGGAGAGAGGGCGTAGGGAAGCCTCTGGATTTCGCACAGCGGCGCTGCAAAGCCGTTCCTGATGTGGCTTCAACTGAGGTTTTCTGTGTGTGCTCCGAGCTTTGCACCAGGGAAGGTGGTCGGTTTTCTTTTGCCCTCCGCTGAAGCCTGAAACCCTGCTCCAGCCAAGTGGTGTTTCTTTTAAGGCTGCCTTCCTCACCAGATATGATGGTGGTTCATCGTCTGAGGAAGGGTGCTTGCACTCGAAAGCTCACGCCTTGAATCTATTTTTGTTGCTCTTAAAGGGGCTAGTGGACTCAACACGGCTACTCATTTGAATCTGAATTTTATTATCCTGCTGCAGACCATCACGGCTACCCGCTCGAATCTTTCCTCACCAGACTGTTACAGATCTGCACCTTATTTAAGCTGTACCAACCGATGCAAACCAACTTCAGTTTTTTTACAAGACCTTTCTTGCTGTGGGAAGAGGCCACAACCCCCGTCCTGGTTTGTTTGGAGCTAAACGCCTGGAAAAGGTGGAGATCTGCCGCAGAGGTGAGGAGGCTGGATGCAGCAGCTGCCTTGCCTGCCTGGGCTCGGCTGCTTTGTCATCCCAGAGGCAGGAAGGCAACCACTCCCCTCCATTGTCCTCGGCTCTTGTCCGCCGCTGGACCGGTTGCAGGCAGACCCCGGGGCTCTCTCCCCCTTGGGAAGCAGCCGTGGCTTCTGGCTTGCACAGCTACTTTGGCAGGCAAACCCCTGTGCCGTTTTGCGACGTGTTGGTTAGGTGAAACGGGTTTCCAGCCCATCTGCTTCTCAAAAAATTGGATGCATTTCTTTTTTACTGCATCGGGGTTTTTTTTTGCCATTTTTACCAATGCATCTTCCCCCCACCCTGCTGCACCATTTCCCTCCATCTGGCTCCTAAGAGCACACCCAGGAAGCTGCCTGGTACTGAGTCAGACCCCTGGTCTCCCTGGGTCAGTGTTGTCTACTCTGACCGACAGGGTCTCTACAGGTCGAGGACGTTCACATGACTAACTAATATGAGCCAGGCAAGGGCAACCGATTTATGATGACCACTTGTGCGGTTTTGGAGGCAAGAGAAGAGCAAAGGGGGTTGGCCATGGTCAGCCTCGGCACAGTCGGGTCGCCAGACTCCTGGTTGTGGCTGGAGATGTGCTATTACAACGGATCGGGCGACAGAGATCTGTTTTGCCTGGAGGAAACAGGTGCTTTTTAAGGCTGGACTCTTACGGCATTATATCCCCGTTGAAGTCCCTCCCCTCCCTAAACTCTGCCCTCCTCAGACTCCATCAACCAAATCTCCAGGCATTTCTCAAACTGGAGCCGGCAGCTCTCCTGTGTAGCAACCTGTCCTTTCTGGGGGGCTTTCCCTGCATGTACTAACAAGGGCCTAGTCTGCACACGATAGATAATGCACTTTCAATGCACTTTAGAAGTAGACTTTCCTGTTCTGCACAGGAACATCCAGCTGCCAAAGCACATTGAAAGTGCATTATCTTATGTGTGCAGACTAGGCCCAGGGCCGACCCTGCTTAGCTTCCAAGCTCTGATGAGATCAGGCTATAATCAGGGCTATCGCTTACTATCTGGTATTTTTTAAATTGGAGAGCTAGGGGATTGAACCTGGGACCTTCTGCGTGCAAAGCAGATGTTCTACTGCTGAGCTACAGCTCCCCCACTCCTCTGGGTTCTTTTCCTGGCTACCCAATCTGCTTCGTTTCAGGAGGGGAAACTGGTAATGTTTCCCTGTAAAGCAGTGGTTCATAACCTGGGGGTCGGGATCCCTTTGGGGGTCGAACGATCCTTTCACAGGGGGCGCGGCAGGGCAAGCAGCTTGGCTGGAGGGGGTGCCATCCACACAACAGCCTTGCAGGGTAGATCAAGAGAGAGCGTTCTTTTGTTTGGAGCAGTGAAAAAGAGCGAGATCGGCATGGTGGGACAAGAGGCAGAACTGAACCGAGAAACCCCGGGAAAAATACAATTTATATACAATCATGAATAATGGATCTTCTTCACACCATTGGTCAGTTTGGGTTTAATTTCTGGGAAAGAACACTGGCATAATTTTATGCTTGGGGGTCACCAAAACATGAGGAACTGTATCAAAGGGAGGTTGAGGACCACTGGATTAGGCCATAGTATTCATACCTGTCTGATGCCAGCCTATACCACCGAAAGAGAGGTAGCCATTACCATAGAGAAGGAATTCCTAGCCAGGGGTCTGGGGTTATGCAAGAACTCCCCAGGGGTTACGCGGCGTTTCCCAGAAGTTCAGATTGCCGCTGATATCCCTGGAGCCAACTTCCCTTGTTGCTCTGGTCTCTCTCTGCAATGGAAACGGTAAAGGATCGATCAATTGCCTGGCTCCCGCATCTTACTTCCACGCCCACTTCTCTGAAGGGGCATGTTGTCACTTCCGGAGTTCCCAAAGCTTGAAAAATATTCCACAGTCAAAAGGCTGAAAAAGGCTGGCTCAGAGGGAGAGATCTGTTTTCAGAAAGGACTGGCAGTGCAGAGGTAAGCAGAGATACGCCCAAGTCCTGAAAACTCAACGGACTTGAAGGGTGTGACTCTGTTTAGGACTGTGCCGTAACATGGCTGTATAGTTTCAAATGAGCAGCCGTATTGGTCTGAAGTAGCACAATAAAATCAGAGTCCAGTAGCACCTTTAAGACCAACAGAGATTTATTCAAGGCGTGAGCTTTCGAGTGCAAGCATGTAGTCTGACAAAGAGTGCTTGCACTCGAAAGCTCACGCCTTGAATAAATCTTTGTTGGTCTTAAAGGTGCTACTGGACTCTGATTTTATGGCTGTATAGTGTTCAGTACGACGGTAGCTTTGACTAAACCTTTGCAGATCTAGCGGAACCACTGTTAGATGATGGCTAGGCAGGCACAGAACGAGTTAATTGAGCCCCATCGCAAGCACTGCCAAAGTTATTCTGGCGTCATCTTAACATCTGGCCCTAGTAGAAGGCTTTCGGTGTTCCAAGTCCCTCCGAGAACAGCCTTGTAAGGTAGACCAGTGTTGTCATTTCCATACTGCAGAGGGAGGGGCTGAGGTGGAGAAAATCTTCCAGTAAGTCTGTGGCTGAGATGAGATTCGAGCTGGCAAGTTTGCAGATTACAGCTCATGCTATTAACCTCGATCTCACTCTGGCTCTTCAGCATACATTTTGGCCAGTGTCTTGTGGTTGTTAAGGTTTTATATGCTGCATTCAGGAGCACCTCAATGTTGGGGGGCAAAGAAGGATATATAGATATTTTAGAAGAAGAAGCAGAGTTGGTTCTTATGTGTTGCTTTTCTCTAGCCAAAGGAGTCTCAAAGCGGCTTACAGTCACCTTCCCTTTCCTCTCCCCACAACAGACACCCTGTGAGGGAGGTGAGTCTGAGAGAGCCCTGATATTCCTGCCTTCCCTTTCCTCTCCCCACAACAGACACCCTGGGAGGGAGGTGAGGCTGAGAGAGCTCTGATATTCCTGCCTTCCCTTTCCTCTCCCCACAACAGACACCCTGTGAGGGAGGTGAGTCTGAGAGAGCCCTGATATTCCTGCCTTCCCTTTCCTCTCCCCACAACAGACACCCTGTGAGGGAGGTGAGGCTGAGAGAGCCCTGATATCACTGCTTGATCAGAACAGGTTTTCAGTGCTGGCCCGGCCAGATTAGAAGTCCACACTCCTAACCACTACGCCAAGCTGGCTGATTAGTGTAAATCAACATATCAAGATGGCAGGAGAAGTTTTCCAATTTCTTCCCAAGTTTCACCTGAAGAAAGGGGGGGGGGTGGAGATTTAATCCTGCTCCCTACTAAACAGGGGAGAAGGATAAACAGCTGGGCCCAGAGTAAGCAGGGCAAGTCCTGCAATAGCTTAAAAGTCTACAATTTTCTGGCTGTTAATTTTATTTATAGATTCTGAGGCCTCATGGCCATGATTTATGTATTGACTTGTTTCCTTTATACCCTGCTTTTCTCCCCAATGGGGAGCTTACATTGTTTTCTCACAACAGCCCTCTGTGGTAGGCTAGGCTGAGCTTGGGCCAAGAATAGCTTGAAAACTTATGTGGCATGTGGGGAATTTGAACCTGGGTCTCTCAAAACCTAGTCTGGTGCTTTAATCACTGTCTCATGCTGGCTCAAGAACCCTCAGGGTGGCTTAGAGGAATAAAACAAAGCCATGCCAAAAACATTCCCTGCATGAGTACCTAATTATAATTGAAAACCAAGGGAAGTAACCACAGACAAATGGTGCCATCCTTATTGAATTACACCCTTCTGAGACATATTCAAATAATTCACAGGGCTGTTCTTAAGGCTCCCAACCTCCAGGTGGTGTCTGGAGATCTACTGGGATTATTACTGATCTCCAGGGCTGCTTTGGAAGGTGGATCTATGGGACTGTACTCACAGAAGTCCTTCCCCTACCTAGGTTCCCCTACTACTCAATCTCCTTCTCTCAAATCTTCAGATATTTCCCAACCCGGAGCTCACACACCTAACTGTTCTCCTGAAGCGGAAAGCTTTGACTGCTCTTTTGGCATCACATGGGAGTTTGCTTGTCAGACCTCTCCACGTACCATCTATAGCAGGGGTAGTCAAACTGCGGCCCTCCAGATGTCCATGGACTACAATTCCCAGGAGCCCCCTGCCAGCATTCGCTGGCAGGGGCTCCTGGGAATTGTAGTCCATGGACATCTGGAGGGCCACAGTTTGACTACCCCTGATCTATAGCCTTTGAACAAATGAATTAGTTGGCGTAGACCAGGGGTAGTCAAACTGCGGCCCCCCAGGGGCTCCTGGGAATTGTAGTCCATGGACATACCTCTGGTGTAGACAGAAGAAACGACCACCCTCTCACGCGAATCCTGCCATCTCCCAAGGATCAGGGTCATTCCTCCATTTACCTTCCAAACAACTCTGTGAAGGAACTTTAAGTGAGAGAGTGAGAGCTTGGTAGCTGAGCAGGAGCTGAGGTTCTGACTGGCACAGATCCCTTAGTTTTGCAAACTCCAGGGGCAGGATTTTCTGGAGATTTGGGGTTGGATCCCGTGGAAAGTGGAGTTTGGGGAAGGATCTTGGTGAGGTATTTTGCCATTGACATCTTCTCGAGGGAAATAGATCTCTGTAGTCTGGAAAGCAATTGTAAGGTCTCCAGATCCCACAGGTCCATTTAGCACCATACTTTCTGCTCAGAGAAGCAGTGGTTTCTGGTAGAGTTGCCATTCTCCAGGTGGTAGCTGGGGATTTCTGGGGATTACAACTGATCTCCAGCTGAAAAGCCAACAGGGTGCGTCTTCCTTGGCTTCAGCTTGTTGTAGTGGTTAAGAGCGGTGGCTTCCAAGTAAAAATGCCCATTTGGTGGTAGAATGCCAGCTCAGAATTAGGTTATAGACCACCAGTGAATTATTAGTGGCTGATTTCAGTGTGTGGGAAAACAGTGTTCCGTCAAACACCTGGAGAAAACGTTAGTGGAAGGCACTGAAATAAAGCAGTAACACCTCAGGTTTATTCGGAAAGTGTAGCTGTAAACAGCAGGATTTGTATAAAACTTTTTAAAAGGCAGTTATCATCAAAAGCTACCTAAAATATTATAGATCCGTTCTAACTTCCAAATTGCCACCCTTGTCAAGCTAGCCAGCATGGTGTAGTGGTTAAAAGAAGTAGCTTCTAATCTAGGGAGCCGAGTTTGATTCCCCACTCCTCCACCTGCAGCCAACGAGGGGACCTTGGCCCAGTGAGTTCTGTTAGATCTGTTCTCACAGAACAGTTCTGAACGAGCTCTCTCCGCCCCACCTCCCTCACAGGATGTCTGTTGTGGGGAGAGGCAGGGTGGGCAATTGTAAACTGCTTTGAGGCTCCTTTGGGTAGTGAAAAGCAGGGTATAAAACCAAATTCTTATTCTTCTTAAAGTACATTACAGTATGACAAGCAAGAGGTTATTATAATTTAGGGGTTCGGATCCTTTCTTTCAGAAAGAAATGGTTGCTGGCAAATTAAGTGGTGTGATAAAATGTTACCTCAGCGTGATAAAATGTTTTCTTGAACAGTGCTTCAGCATGGGCACCCAGGAAGAGACTGAATTTAAAGCTCCCTCAGACTTCAGTTGGGATTTCAGAAGGGTCATCCCCTTCAAACATAAACCTTTCCTTCTTACCAGTCCTATAATAGCTTCCCGCTATAAGCAACTCCATCATATCTGGATTGCGTTTCAAAGTGGCCGAGGGAGAATAATCCATTATGGCTTGTGGTCTTGATTCAGAGATGAAACTGCCTCACCAGGATCATGGGTGAAGGATAAGCTGGCCATCCATCCCGAAAAACGCGGGACACTAATGCTTTCCTGGCCTTCGTCCCGGGTTCCGCCTGGGTCTTAAAAAGTCCCGCCAGCTGGAGCCCCCTCCCTGCCTCCCTCCCTCCCTCCCCCCTGCCCCCTGGCCAGCAGGATGGCTGGCTGTGGTGCTCTGCCCTGGCGGGACTGCACAGGTGCGCCAGGTAGAGGCCCCCCACCTGGCCTGCGCCGACACTGCGCAGGCGCACAAGATGGGTGATGTGCATGGGATGCTCACAGGAAAGGCACGCGGGAGGCGAGGTGAGCCCAGTCGGAGGTAGGTAGGTAGGGAGGGAGGCCCCTGCCACCACCCCTGTCCACGCCACCCCCACCTGCACTGCTGCCCGCGCCGCCACCCACGCATCCCACCTTACAGTTTCTAAATTCTGGTCACCTTAGTAAAGGAGAAACAGGGCCTCATTGAGATGGAAACTTTAGACTCTCTCCCAGCATTTTCATGTAGATGTTAAAGCATTTTACAGAATAGTGTCGAATAAGGGGGGACACGATAGAAGTTTATAAAATTATGCCTGGGGTGGAGAGAGTTGACAAAGAGAACATTTTCTCCTCCCAAATACAAGAACGGATGGGCAGTAGGTTCTGGACGGACAAAAGGAATGACTGCTTTATCCAGAGAATTATTAAAATCTGGGATTCACTGCACCAATAAATAGTTGAAAAAGGAGATTCAATAGATTTGTGGAGTACAGATCTATTAGTGGCTACTAGCCTGGTGATTGGAGGGAACCTCCATGTTCAGAGGCAGTCAACCTCAGAATCCCAATGCCAGGAGGCAACATCAGGGGAAGGCCTCAGCCTTCGTGTCCTGTGTTGTTGGCCTTCTAGAAGAACTGGCTGGCCACTGTGTGAGAAAGGATTCTGGACTAGCTGGACCGCTGGCCTGATCCAGCAGGGCTCTTCTTATGTTCTTACGGGGATCAGAATCACTGCAATGCAGTCCTCCTGTCTTCCAATCTTTTGGTGCAAAAGAGTGTCCATGAGCAATAATCCCAGAAGCCTTTGAGAGATCCAGGAAAATCAACAAGATCACACTCCCCTCTCCTGGGGAAGGTCATCCACCAGGGTCAGCCATGCTGTGCCAAGTACCAAATCCAGGCTTGAAGCCAAATTGAAAAGGATCCAAGTACTCCATTTAGTCTGGAAGCATCAGGAGTTCCTTGGCCACCAAGGCACTTAGGAATGGAAGGTTCGTTTCTGATCTGTGATTGCCAAAATCTTGAGGGTCACAAGTTTTTTTTTCCTTCTGAAGCTTGCTTTAAATGAGACAGCATATATTCTTCACTTTTGGAGAGGTATAGGGTTTTTTTTTAAAGTAGAAGAACAAGATGCTTAGGGCTTTAGGATGCTTAGGGCTGATCCTGCATTGAGCAGGGGGTTGGACTAGATGGCCTGTATGGCCCCTTCCAACTCTATGATTCTATGATTCTATGATTAGAAGAAGAAGAAGAAGAAGAAGAAGAAGAAGAAGAAGAAGAAGAAGAAGAAGAAGAAGAAGAAGAAGAAGAGTTGGTTCTTATATGCCGCTTTTCCCTACCCGAAGGAGGCTCAAAGCGGCTTACAGTCGCCTTCCCATTCCTCCCCCCACAGCAGACACCCTGTGGGGTGGGTGAGGCTGAGAGAGCCCTGAGATTACTGCTCGATCAGAGCAGCTTTATCAGTGCCATGGGGAGCCCACGGTCACTCAGCTGGCTGCATGTGGGGGAGTGCAGAATCGAACCCGGCATGCCAGATTAGAAGTCCGCACTCCTAACCACTACACCAAAGATTCCTTCTTTTCAACAGATGCCTTCGGAAGAACACATCCAATCTTCCATCACTTAATAAGCTCTTATTCCAGTCGTCTTCAGAGTCCAAGTTGCCAACTTCCAGGTGGTAGCGACACAAGCCCCATACTCAGAGTATAAATTCTGGCATGGGGATCAACGATGCAATACATTATTAAAGATGTGGACTCCACAATCGTTAATTATACAAAAATGAAGTCTCATAAAAAGTGAAGAATAAGAATAACACTTAACAACACATGTATGTGAGGAACAATCTAAAGCAGGGATGCTCAACCAGGTGTCCGTGGACCCCTAGGGGTCCGTGGGAGCTCCAGAGTGGGCCCGTGGCCTTTCCCCTCCTGCCTTAATGGACTTGGCCACAAGCTAGGGAGCTCCCCCTTCTCGCCTTCTGAGCATGAGTGAGTTCTCTCGTGGTTTCCGTGCCCGGGAAGGGGCAGAGCCTGCACACCTACTCCCACCTTAATCTGCCTCCCGTCTCTCTTCCGGGGGGCGTGGCAGGGAGGCGTGGCCAGATGACATCACTTCGGGGCTCCTCAAAGCCTGACAGATTATTTCAAGGGCCCCTCCATTGTCGAAAAAGGCCGATCTAAAGTACAGAACTGCACTGAAGCACTGAGGAAATATAATGTAGCTACTGAGCACTGGTACCTTGACAGACATCCGGGGTTATTCAGTCTGCCTCGAATCTCTTTTCAAGTTAGTTAGAAGAAAGCCAAATAGACATCACACTGATGCTGAGCCTTGCACAAGGGTAATATTACAGCATGCGCACAGAAATGCCCTTTGCTTAATGGTATCAAAATTAATAGTAAAGAGTTAACCAGAACCTGATTAGGGGGTGGAGGAAAATTCCACTCCCTGAATTTGGTCTTTCCCCCCCTTAGTTTTCAGTTCCTATGTTAGTTGGAGTTGGGTTGCAATAAAGAAGTTGTGTTCGGCAGCTCCTGTGAGTACTTGGATTTATTGTCCTCCTCCCTCCCCACGAGATTACAAAATTAATCCTCAGTCTCTAGATCAAGGGTGACCACAGTGCGGTTCAACAGATGTCGATGGACTACAATTGCCACAAGCCCCTGCCAGCAGCCTGCTGGCAGAGGCTCATGGGAATTGTAGTTCATGGACATCTGGAAAGCCACAGTTCGGCCACTCCTGCTCTAGATGGAGATCTGAGGACCAAAATAATGGGGATTTGTCCTGCAAAATTGTGACTAAGCCCCAAGACTCTTAGAGCTGAAAATAATACTCTGTGTCTACTGGCTTTGGGGATATACACATCGGACATCAGCTAAATTTGATTTTGGCTTAATTCTTATCAGGGTGGCTGACCTAGGTCTGGACTGTACCACTTCAGACAGCGGGAGTCCTGTGTTAATAAAAATCCTTAATTCCATCATTGTGTACATAGCAAATTAGGCAGAAGGATTCTAGTTTCCCTGGCACAATATGTCTCTACATCCAGGTGATTTGGTTTTCCAAAGGAACATCTTATCATGAGATCCCCACCTGTAGTCTGAGGTATTAAACCCCAGGAACAGTCTTACCTCCTCTGTGAGAGCCATGCTTTTTAAAATAATCGCAGTAATCTCAGCTCTGCTGCTGCTATTACCGCATATGGGGTTGTTATCTCTAATGACATGTGGCTGGGCCGGGTGACCATTCTTGGCTTCTGGGGGAAATGACCCAAGTAGATCATGTCAGAGAGGATCATGTTGGCGGCTCGAACTGCTTCCTTGCTCTGGTGGCTTTGTTTCTTTCAAGGAAGGCTGCAAAATGGCCACTTTCGGTTCAGGGCCATACCTCTTCTGCTTCTGCTGGGTTTGGCTCTTTTACAGCTCCCCATATTGTCTGTATTATTAAAAATTTGGGAGACTGCTAAGGCTATAGGGATGCCAACCTCCAGGTGGGACTTGGGGATCTCCTGGAACGATAGCTCATCTTGAGACTAAAAAGATCAGTTCCATGCAAGGAAATGGCTAATTTGGAGAGTAGATTGCCACAGATAGCCTTCCAGTTTCCAAACCCCTCAGGCACTGCCTTCAAGTTCCTTAAGCCGGAATTGTCAACACTAGGTATTTGCACACCGTCAAACCACTTTTTTCTGAATGGATTTGCCATGAAGCTGCCTGCTTTGTCAAACATGCAGCTCAAAGCTGTATTGCTGAGCTTTGCTGATTGGAGGGTAGGGTTTCCAACTCCAGGTTGGGAAATCCCTGGAGAATTGGGGGTGGCGGGGTTTGATGAGGGACCTCAACAGGGTATGTAATGACACGGAGTCTAACTTCCATAGCAGCCATTTTCTCCGGTGGAACTGATTTCTGTAATCAGGAGATCAATTCTAATTCCGGGAAAGCTCCAGGCACTACCTTGAGTTTGGCAACCCTACTGAAGAGCAGGGCTGATTTTGCACTCACTTTGTTTTTTCCATTGTGGATCCTGCTGAATTCAGATCGATTTGAACTCGGGTCTTCCTCTCCCCCCCCCACGTGAAACAGAAAGTGTTCAGCACTTGATTGGGGAAGCTCAGAGTGGGGAGGGGAGCCAAGCACAGCAAGAGTCTCTTTCTTTTCTTGAATGGGAGTGGAGGGGTGGAGAGAGGATTGGAAGCAGCAGAGGTGGCAAATCTATGCTGAGAGGTTAGAGCTTCTGGAGTGCAGACAACCTTAAGACAAGCTTTGCAACCAGGAACCAGGAAGTCTTTGAATTGACGCCCTGGCCTATCAGGGAAGGCTGCTTTGCAACAACGTTGGGGGCATGAGGCAGCAAGTTAATTCGCAAAAAGCAGAAACCTGCACACTTACTGATGGTGATTTTTCATATATTGAGGTTTATATCCATTTCTTGATATTGTGGGGGAAAGGTTGAGTCACTCCGAATCAATCATGCATGTTGCAGACGGAAAATTTAAAGTGCCCAAAATTGAAATCGAATTCAGTGTAGACGGCAAGGATTTATTCAAGCTGGGACTGGGTAAAAAGCTGTGTTCAGACTACACCCAGGACTTGTGAGGTGGCAAGAAAGTGAATGGCCACTGGGTCCAGAGATTTCCTTAAAATTCTCCTTATTAATTTCTCTAACTACTGGAGCCCTAGCAGAAAAAAAAATCCTACCTACTAAAATTCTGTTGTGTAAATATATGGCCTGCTTCCCCACAATTCAGTGTATGAGCCGACACCTCCAAATTAAAAATCTGCAGATGAATATAGAAGCACTTGAACCAATTATAAAGCTGTCATGGCAGGATAGAAAATCAAATTCATTGTAGAAGACGCAAGCTAAGGGCCAAACAGTCTTTTCAAATCTGGTCCTTCCAAACATCTCATCAGGAAACTGTCTAATAAATCATGATAATTCAAGATGCGTAGCCAAAATAGTCTGCCAGCTGTAGTATAAATCAGAAACCCACTGACACCTTAAAGACAACAAGCCACTACAGCTCATGCTGAATAAATGTGGTGGTCTTCAGGATGCCACTGGACTCTGCTTTGTTCTACCAAGAGAGCAGTTCTTAAGGAGGTATGCTTGCAATCCAACTCAGGTCTATTCAGTGGGACTGATGCCCAGGAAAGTGTGGTTAGGATTGCATTAAAATGATATATTATTATTAAATTTATAATCCACCTTCCTCCTGGGACTCAAGGCAGATTACATGATAATACCCCATAAAACCCCCAATCCCATTAAACTGTGTCTAATGATGGACACTGAATTCCATGATCTAGGTATCATCACAGAATAAGTCATGTTTTGGACAGAACCATATGTAAGGAGAGCTTGTCCCTGACCTGGATAGCAGAAGAGAAGAGCTGCTTTTTACGACCCAAAGGAGTCTCAAAGCAGCTTACAATCACCTTTCCTTTCCTCTCCCCACAACAGACACCCTGTGAGGTAGGTGAAGCTAA
The DNA here is from genome assembly GCF_049243985.1 of Paroedura picta. NCBI lineage: Eukaryota > Metazoa > Chordata > Lepidosauria > Squamata > Gekkonidae > Paroedura > Paroedura picta. The sequence goes on along the minus strand of NC_135371.1, from coordinate 163,295,143 downwards.
GAGAGCCCTGATATTACTGAAGAAGAATTGGTTCTTATATGCTGCTTTTCTCTACCTGAAGGAGTCTCAAAGCGGCTTACAGTCACCTTCCCTTTCCTCTCCCCACAACAGACACCCTGTGAGGGAGATGAGGCTGAGAGAGCCCTGATATTACTGAAGAAGAAGAAGAGTTGGTTCTTATATGCCGCTTTTCTCTACCCGAAGGAGTCTCAAAGCGGCTTACAATCCCCTCCCCTTCCCCTCTCCACAACAGACACCCTGTGAGGTGAGTGAGGCTGAGAGAGCTGTGACTAACCCAAGGTCACCCAGCTGGATGCCTGTGGAGAAAAAGTGGGGAATGAGGCCTAGTTCTCCAGATTCGAGGCCTCCACTCTTAACCGCGATACCAAACTGGCAAACCCATTCCCATCCTGTCTCAGAGGCTAAGCGGGGTCAGCCCTGGCTTGAATTTGGCTGGGAATACCTGGGCCGTGATTTGGAGCCAGACAATGGCAAACCAGGTCTGAATGTCTCTTGCCTTGAAGACCAGACCTACAGGGTCTCCATAAATCAGCTTTGAATTGAGGGCCACCCCTGTTCTCTGCAGTAGTTTCTAGCAGGATCAACAGCTGTGCAGGATCAACAGCCTCATTGCTGCGCTTAATCCCTGCAGTTGTGGGGGAAAAAACGGTTTCTTTCCCTTGCAAACAGACTGCTGCAAGGCAGACGAGCAGCAGCCACAGGTCCCCTCAAGGAAGGACTTCAAATATTTGTCGCCTGGCAACCGTTAGGAGAATACTGTGTGTGGCAGACATGCTGACCGACAGGGAGAAGTGAAGAAGAAGAGCTAGTTTATTATCTTCTGCTTTTTACTCTCGAAAGGTGTTTTATAGCCCGCTTTTCCCTTCCTCTCCCCACAACGTACACCCTGTGAGGCAGATGGGGCTGAGAAAGCTCTGAGGCCCATTATGCACAGGCCATATTGCCTACATTGGCGGCAGCAGTGCTTCGGGGGAAATCCCCCATAATGCTCGCTGCTACCACCAGTGCAGGCGCCTCCCAGCCCAGGGCTACGGAAGGCCCGTGTTAAGCGAACGCGGGATCTTCTGTAGCTTCCTGGGTAAGCTGGGGCCGTGGGGGGCGGCGCTGTGCATAATTGCCAGCACCAGGCCTATTGGCCTGCCCAGCCTCAACTTGCGGTGTCCCTTAAGAAGAAGAAGAAGAAGAAGAAGAAGAAGAAGAAGAAGAAGAAGAAGAAGAAGAAGAAGAAGAAGAAGAAGAAGAAGAAGAAGAAGAAGAAGAGTTGGTTCTTATGTGCCGCTTTTCCCTACCCGAAGGAGGCTCAAAGCGGCTTACAGTCGCTTTCCCTTTCCTCTCCCCACAACAGACATCCCGTGAGGGAGGTGAGGCTGAGAGAGTCCTGATATTCCTGCCTTCCCTTTCCTCTCCCCACAACAGACACCCTGTGGGGTGGGTGAGGCTGAGAGAGCCCTGATATCACTGCTCAGTCAGAACAGCTTTATCAGAGCCATGGCGAGGCCAAGGTCACCCAGTTTAAGGGACTCCGCACACCCCTGCAGGCTCAATGGAGCCACGGAGCCTCCAAGCAGCTTGCCATCATCTTCCCTTTGTCTCCCCACAACAGGCAGGGCTGAGAGAGCTCTGTGGGAACAGCTCTGTGAGAACAGCTGTAACAGGACTGTGACTAGCCCAAGGTGAGGTTGAGAGAGCCCTGCTATTACTGAAGAAGAAGAAGTTGGTACTTATATGCCACTTTTCTCTACCCAAAGGAGGCTCAGAGCGGCTTACAGTCGCCTTCCCTTTCCTCTCCCCACAACAGACACCCTGTGAGGGAGGAGAGGCTGACAGAGTCCTGATATCACTGCTCAGTCAGAACAGCTCTATCAGTGATGTGGCAAGCCCAAGGTCGCCCAGCTGGCTGCATGTGGAGGAGTGGGGAATCAAACCTGGCTTGCCAGATTAGAACTCCGCACTCCTCACCATTTCACCAACCTACTCCATAACTGCTTGCTGGCTGACAAGGATATTGCCTCTGAGCATGCGCAAAGCACATTTCCCTCACCAGCTTGTAACAACAGTTCCAACATACCTAGGCTTAGGGCAGATTTTATTGTTTTACAACACAAAGTTCCAGCTGAGCACATAACTGATCATTGGTGCTCATCTCTGGGCTGCCAAGCCCCCCCCCCCCTGTAATACTTATGCATTTTCTCTCTCCCTCTTAGCTTTTCATCCAGCTTCCTGCTGCTTCAGACAGAACCATTTCCCACCATCTGGATCCATGCCAGGCCCCCGGTTGCCCCGAAAGCCACTTTTCTGCACTCAGCATCCCAACAAGACTGAGCTGCGATTAGGCTACTCGGGACCGGGGGGGGGGGGCGAGCTAGGCTCTTGCTAAGAAGATTAGAGGATTTCTCCCGCTTCCTCCTCCCCTGGGAGGGGCAGGCTGGCAGGAAATTGATTCTGAGCTCAGCAGATCCAGCTCTGGACGCTGCACAGAGAGTCGTGGTGGGTCGATGTTAATGGAGAAGGATCCAGAAAGGGAGTTCATCTACAGACGGTTACGCCAGAGACTCGACAGTCCCATGTTTGTGTCTAGAAGGACTCGGCTTCCCCTTTCTACTTCTCCCTCCTTGAAATCCTTCCCAGAATGTCCATGTTGTGTTAGGTTCCTCCCCCCCTTCTTATTCCATGTCAAAATAAACCACCTTCTGTGCAAAGCTTTGCCCTTAGTCTTTGACAGAAAGGAAGGTTGGTAATAGTTTCAGAGGATAGCTGTGCTGGCCTGTGGCAGAGGAGCTGGACTTGAATATTGTAGCAACTTAGAGACAGACAAGATTTGTGTGTGTGTACGTGTGTGCAAGCTTTCGCAAGTCAAACTTGTCTTTATCAGCTTCCTGCTTATCTGATAAGGGGATTTTTGACTCTTGAAATCCATGGTGATCTCCTGTGAGGTAAAGACCAGAGAGGAACAGAGGTAGTTAGTCATAGGTTGATCCTGCATTGAGCAGAAGGTTGGACTAGATGGCTGGTTTGGTCCCTTCCATCTCTTTGATTCTATGATTCTTATCCTGGATGCTTTGGGCTGATCCTGCATTGAGCAGGGGGTGGGACAAGATGGCCTGTCTGGTCCCTCCCAACTCTATGATTCTAAGCAGCGGCTGGACACATCCTTATCCTGGATGCTTCAGGCTGATCCTGCATTGAACAGGGGTGGGACTAGGTGGCCTGTTTGGCCCCTCCCGACTCTATGATTCTAAGCAGCCGCTGGACAGATCCTTATCCTGGATGCTTCAGACTGATCCTGCATTGAACAGGGGTGGGACTAGGAGGCCTATCTGGCCCCTTCCAACTCTATGATTCTGTGATTCTATTACCTTCCTCTGTATAGCAGCCCTTGTCTTCCCTAGTAGTCTCCTATACTGAGCTTTGAAATTTTCATGCTCAGGTTAGTCTGGGCTATAGAGGTTGCTGTCTTTTCCTGTACCCATTGTCTCCTCTTCCGTGGAATCTCTTTCTGGTTGAGCTTCTGCTTATCCTATTGATTTGGTAGACACAACAAGGTTGTTTAGATCGGACCCATATAAACTGTGTATTTATGTGGGTGATCACTATGAGCCCCTTTTAAAATATTATAGGTGTGTACAGGGAACTGCCAGCTATACATGTCAGGACTGTGCAATACCCACAGTCCTCCCAGAATTCACAGTTGCCATGCCATGTGAGGGGGGCAATGTGCAGATTTTGTGGGAGCATTTAGCCCCTGTATGTATTATATATTTTGTGAACCCCTAATGCTTCTGGTTTGCATGTAGCAAAGCTGAAAATCTGCGCCGTTCCCTTTTTGGGAAATGGAGATCACGTGTACTGAGCAGGTCTACATACAGTTGGATTCCTGGTATGGATTGACATAATAAGCAGAGGAGAAGGAGGGAATAAACTCAACTGGAAGTTTACTGAGAACGCCTCAGAAGCTGAGCTACAGCAAATAAATGTTGCATCAAAAGGAATATTTGTATTATGTCGTGTACATCATAATGTAATTAAAAACTCAGGGCTGCATGAAGTCATCGAGAATCAGTTTTCCATAAACTATGTCACAAGCCAGTGGTGTATAGCGGCTAAGATCAGTGGCTTCTAATCTGGCGAGCCAGGTTTGATTCCCCGCACTTCTACATGCAGCCAGGTGGCCTTGGGCCAGTCACAGTCCTGTTAAAGCTGTTCTCACAGAGCAGTCCTGTCAGAGCTCTCTCAGCCCCACTTACCTTACAGGGTGTCTGTTGTGAGGAGAGGAAAGGAAGGCAACTGTAAGCTGCTTTGAGATTCCTTCGGGCAGTGAAAAGCGGGGTATAAAAACCAGCTCTTATAAATCCCTCATATAAATCTGCCGATAAATACTAAATTACCACCCCAAGACCATACACAATGCAGCCCCAAAGACCTTCTACAGTGGGTTAGTAGCACATGACATAGTTTTAAGAAACACATCCGGAAAACAGACAATAAATATCAACCCTGGCCAGGTGGGGTTATCTCATACATTGTGTGGTTTGATATTAGCTCATTTAGCAAACCCGGGGTCCTGCCACAGGGTTACAATGCTCACACATAAATCGCCCATTATAATCTGGTACGTGTGTGTCATCAGCTAACAGTAAAATACAGTGGCATGACATGGACAAACATAAAAGGATTTCATAGTCAGGGCTTCAAAGCCAAAGCAAATTCTGCCCATTCATTCCTCTTACTGCAGAATAGGACCCAGATGCTGCCGTACCTACAACAGCTGGAGTAGGCAGGGCAAGAGCCAGCTGGCTCCTTGCTCCCCCCCACCCCATTTTGACTGGGGCTGCAATGTAGGCTGCACGTCAATAAGAGAGCCGGGTATAACTGCAGCTTTGATCACAATGGCTGCTCACTCCCTTATTAAACCTGCTGGCCATCCTGTCCAGCGATGCTGTCTTGGCTGCCGAGAAGGTGATGAGCCATCTGCAAGGAGAGCTAGGAGTTGCCGAACGGGGAATTGTCTCATTGCCTTTCAAGTATCCCCAGGGGACCCAGGCTGCTGTCGATGGCATGCGTAATTATTCACATTTTAGTGATTGCTTAGGGGATGATTTTAATTTCCTGAGAACGGTGAGCAACTGGCGGAACGGGAAAGAGAGGGCTCCCAGCTGCTACCCTCTCTGATTATCCCCATGGCTACCATCTTGTGAAACCCTTAGATATCTGAAAGAACCAGCTTTGGGTTAAGTTTTTATGTGTCTCCCAGTGTGGCTTTCCCATATGTGGCAGCAAAGAAGGTACTGGAAACGATTGTGAGGTTCATGGGATAGAACCCTGTGATTGGCTGGCAATATAAAGCATGCGGATTGGCCAGGCCTGGTATAAATGCCAGACACTAGATCTGCTGCTGTCAACTATCAAGAAAAGATCAGTGTGCACTTCAGGTTCTTAATCTATGCTCCATCCACATCTATGTCTTCTGAGCTTTTTGGGATTCTTTTGGCTCAGTTTGGAGCATAACCTCTTGTGTTAGCGTTGCTAACTGGCACCTGGAGATCTCCCGCTATTACAATTGATTTCCAGATGACCAGGATTAGTTTCCCTGGAGAAAATGGCTGTTCTGGGGGAGTGGACTTTATCGTCTCTCCTTTCCAAAACACACCCATTCCCCAGCTCCATCGCCTCAAATCTCCAGGTATTTCCCAGCCTGGAGTTGGCAACTTGACTGTTGCACCCTTGGTCCTTTCCTGAGCAATTTATGACAAGCTTAGCGATTGCTGAGAGAGCATTCAGTGGTTACGTTTCACTCTTCTTCTTCTTCTTCTTCTTCTTCTTCTTCTTCTTTTTCTTCTTCAGTAATTTCAGAGCTCTCTCGGCTTCACCTACCTCACAGGGTATCTGTTGTGGAGAGAGGAAAGGCGAATGTAAGCCGCTTTGAGTGTCCTTCAGGTAGAGAAAAGCAGCATATAAGAAACAACTCTTCTTCAGTGATCTCAGAGCTCTGTCAGCCTCACCTCCCTCACAGGGTGTCTGTTGCAGGGAGAGAAAAGAGGAGGCGATTGTAAGCCACTTTGATACTCCTTTGGGTAGAGAAAAGTGGCATATAAGAGCCAACTATTCTTCTAAGTACAGTTATGGCTGAAACTGGTGCTGGTTGCCAATTGCTGCTGTATTGATACAAAAGGAAGACTAATTTTTCCCCCTCCAGGCATGTCTAGGTGCTGCATTCACATTCAGACTACAAGTATGTACAGGCAAGGGTTACTGCACAGAGGCAGGCAGCAGCAAAATCATAGAATCATAGAATCATAGGGTTGGAAGGGACCTCCTGGGCCATCTAGTCCAACCCCCCGCACTATGCAGGACACTCACAACCCTATCGCTCATCCACTGTAACCTGCCACCCCCTTGAACCTTCACAGAATCAGCCTCTCCATCAGATGGCTATCCAGCCTCTGTTTAAAAATTTCCAAAAATGGAGAACCCACCACCTCCCGAGGAAGCCTCTCTTGCCTTGGGAATCCCATGGGTTCATCATAAGCCGGCTGTCACTCACTAGGACTTTCCACCAAGGCAGCAACTAAAAGAAATTTCATGTATAATTTCTGGAAGAGTCGTCTTACACTCAGGGATGTCCTTCTTCCAGAAGTTTTTTTCTGACACCCATGAGATGCACTCTCTATGCAGAGTAAAACAATAGCTGAGAGTGGTGTTCCTAGATATTTCATATCTTAGAAAGTGGGGCTCCAAAAAGAAACACTATACGAGTATTAGCTGGGGCTACAACTAATAGATTTCCCTGGACCACGCAGCTATACTTCATAATTGGTTTTAGATAAGAGCACATTATTTAATATTATTATTGACCACTGAGGAAGACCCCAGTAGGGTTGAAACGCGTTTGGTCTGTTCGGGTGCAGTTAGATCTGTATAGTTTTTAAATATAGTTTTTACTTTGTTTTTAACCTAATACTGGTGCACTTTAATAAATAATTGTTAAAACTGCATATAATTTTAAAGCTCAACTTTTGATTTCCTGACTTTGTCAAGGTTGGGGTTTCGTTCCCTTTTTGGTTTTGCATTACACTCAGAGATGTCTTTCTCCCAGGTAAATGCAGTATTTTTTAGCTCAGGGAAACCTAGCATCCAGAATCCACCTCTCTCCGCCAAGGAAGGTTGCCTCTCCCACACAAGAAAGCATTATTGGAGACTGTTTCTAAAAGCACAACCATCTTACTCATTTCAAGATGGATGATAACGCTGGTCGATGTAGAAATCCAGGACATGTAAAACCGCAAGCTGTCTTGATTCGTCACTTCCCAAAGCGAGGCTGTGGATGCCATGATTCAGAGATGCAAAGGAAATGCAAAAGTCAAGATTGGGTGCATAATTCAATTTTTTTATTTTTTAAATAAAAAGTCTTTTCTCATTCTCGATGTTGTGAAGATAGGCTTGAAAATGTGTGGGCGATGCTTAGTGAAATCTCAGCAGCCTAGCCTCGATCTTTCTCTGTGGTGGGCTCTCCCTGCCCCCTCCCCTGCTTTTTCGCCAGCAATTTATTCTCAAATTAGCTCACAGAAATCAACAACAAACATAACAATTCAATACATAATATTCCTGGCGGTCAGAGAGCAGATCCAGGCATGGCCCAGGGATACTAGGTTATTCAATGCCTTTACTCTGATCACCCTGTCTGTAGCAATTTGAAGGAGGATAGTGGGATGGAGTCACTGAAGCAGTCAGTGTGAACTTAAATGGACTCTGGGGAATGGTAGAGGACAGGAAGGCCTGGAGGAGCATTGTCCATGGGGTCGCGATGGGTCGGACAAGACTTCGCACCTAACAACAATGACAAGAGGAATTGTTTGGGGTCTCTCAAGATCTCTCGAACTAGGTGAATTTCCTCATTCTCATTTTTCTTTCTTATGTGCTCCTATTGTTTAAGCGTCTATTTTTCTGTTCTGCATCTGTTTTGCTCCCGCTTTCTGTCCGGGGGTGTTTCTCCCTGCAGTTTTAAAGTGATGCAATATCGAATCGACCACAAGAAGGAGGGGAATGGGGGGAAAACTCAGAAAGCAGCAGGAACACACAAGTGAGGAAAACAAGAATGCGGAAAAGCCTTAGGTCCAGGTACCAGGTACAATGAAAGGATGCCTGGCAAAATCCTGCCATCGCTCTTTTGGCCTCTGAAATTTCCTCCATGGTCTAAAGCAGAGGTCACCAAACCTTTTTGGGCTGGGAACTGGGGGGAGGGGAGAGGGAGGCCCGGGGGGGAGAGGGAGGCGCAGGTGCCAGCGCTCCTCCCCCACCCCATGGTACAGTGCTCGCTGCGGCTGGAGCGATCGGCCGCCTCCTGGAGCAGCAAGCACCGCGTTGCAGGGGGAGGGAGATGCACGCCGGCACCCGCACCTCCTCTCCCTCCCCCTGCCGGCGCCCGCCCCTCCCTCCCCCCCGCCACGGCCCAGTACCGGGCCGCGGCCCAGTGGTTGGGGAACACCGGTCTAAAGGTTGAAAAAGGCTGCCCTATGTGGTTGTGGGTCAACATACCTGAAGGACAGCCTACATCTTTTGAACCCCCCTGACCGTTATGGTCATCACCCAGGATTGCTCAGCCTCTGGGGCATCACACTGATAGGTGCCAAATAGCGCTTTCCTTGCTTTAGCACTTTTTCACAGGTCAGGATAATATCAGTGCAGGCAAGATCCATGCTTTTTTCCTTCCCTACCACAGAAGATGCTTGCACTCTCGTTTCGTGCTGCCAGGCAAGGGAGGGCTAAAGGTTGCTCGTGTAACTGCTGTGCTGGATCCTGAGCAAGACACAGGATACATTTGGGTCAGCTCCTTGCCCTTCCAGAACTACAGCAGTCGAAGCTGCAGATGCAGTGAAGAGCCTCGGGGCTCGTGGGGTTTGCCACAAAATCTACGTCAAATAATTCCAGCACTTGGACAGCTCCTCATTCACAGCAGCAAACAGGAACGCAATCTCTTTTTTTGCATGCAGGTTTCTTCACATGTAATCTGCAGTCTGCCCAAGCTTCACTAGTCTTTGGCTCCTTTCTAACTTGTTTGCCAAGAACTGCAGGTTCTGAAAATCATCAAAGACCCAATCAATTATAAGAACTATGGAAGGCAGTGAATGACAGCTAGCAGAGAGCTCAGGGGTATCTTTGCAAGATTTTGCAGAGACCGAACCGACTTCTGAAGAGTAGAGTGCATGTAGTATCAAAGAGATACTCTCTTCATAAAGAGAGTGCATGTAGTATCAAAGTAAAGCGTGAACTCCTGAAACCCTTTTACGGAAGCATCTAATGCTTTTTGCCTTTCCCAAGAGATAGCATAGCTTGTTATCTAAGGGTCTGGGCTGGGAAACAGGAAATCCTGAGGTTTTTTTAATAATGATTAGTATGGGGTTTTGGCCACTGAATGAATGGATGACTTTTAGTTGATTGGCTAGTTTGATCGAAATTGTTATTTATTTTATTTTATTGGTTTTTTTAATGTATTGGGGTTTTATCTTGTTAGCCGCCACGAGCCCTTGTGGGAGTGGCGGGATATAAATCTAACAAATAAATAAATAAATAAACCTCGCCCCTGCCGTGAACTCACCATATCGGAATTCATGATCCTCAAACTCTGTTTCATTTCTTTCGTTAGAAAATGTATATGTCGCCTCTTCACAGACCTGCTGAAGAAGGCTCTCAGAATAAAGCAAGATCTAATAATGAAAACGTCATCAATATTAACGCATCATTAAAAACCCAGCCAATAAAACACAGGGCATAAGCAGCATTAAAATCATGTTAATAAAAACAATGAATAATCCAAAAGATCCCCATATCTATCTATCAGGGTCTTTTGACACAGCCTTAAAAGCACTCGTTTTCTCTGTTGGCTTACATCGAGTAAGACCAGACTGTTATATGCTTGCAGTTCTTCCCTCGATGTTCTATGACCTCTGCAGCAATCAGAGCTAAGGAGGAGCTTGAAAGCCACTTCAGACTGAATTTGCATGTGGCATTTAAAGTGCTTTTGATCCCCTCCCCCCCCCCTCTCTCTCTCTGTTGTGCATCTTTGAAAAACAGAATGGCTTTTGCAAACCTGCTCAGATCAGGTTTCTAAATCGATCAACAGCTGTGCAGGAAAGTGGGTTTAAAATTGCATTTCAGCCTTCCTGCAATTTTGCTCCCGACCCTAAACAAATGGACTGTGTTCTGAGATTCATTTTCATTCCTCTACCCACAAAGCTAAGCATTTCGAGATTTATTTATTTTTTAAAATTATACTGGTGCAGCAAGACAGTGCGCAGGTCTGTGCTTATGCTTCAGTCCCATAAAGGCAGGAGTGCAATAGTGTGACTGACAGATGTCATTTAAAAAATACAGCAAATAGTGGGCTTAAAAACATTGCTATGGATCAACAGGGCTGAACAGCAGCATTGAAATAAAAATAGCGCATCTGCAAGATGTCTTTTTTTAAAAATTGAAGTGCTTTGAAATGGCTTGATATTGACCAGAGGATATAAGGGATGTTCCCTCAGTGGTTCTAGAACTACCTGTGGTTCCTTTGAACATGGTTTCCCTGCTTCATGTTCTAGAAAGTGGAGAAGGCTCATTTTGAACTATACTCTTTGTTGTTACCTTTTTAGCCACTTTGGGCTTGCCGGCATCCAGTGTCTGGTTACAGCATTTCTCTCTGCTTTCCAAAGATAACACGGCCAGAGGAGGTTTCAGAAATCCAGTCTCATTCTGTCTAAGGTCAGGTTTCCGGAAAGTAATCAAAGCTGTGTCATTCAGTCTGAGGTCAGGTGTCCAGAAGTCCATCAAAGCAGTGTTGGCGGTTCTGGATGTGTTGTGTCCCAGAAGTGTCTCTTGGGAGAGATTATAGCTGGAAGCCCAGCTTGTCAGGAACGTCCTGCAAAGACTCATCCTCACTATCAATAGGCAGCTGGTGGCAAGCCAGAAGACATGCACTTTGCTGTCTAGCCTGTAAATCAGTTCTTAGCCTTCTTCAACAGCAACCCAAAGGTGCAGGTGACCCCAGAGGGCTGGCCAGCTGACTGACTTTGCCTGCTGAATTATAGTTGGGGGGGGGGTAGAGATTATTCTGAACTAGCTCTTGATTGCAAGTCTGGGAATGACTGCACCTCATTTCCATGCAGTCTTGTCTTCTGTCTGTTGTGGGCTCGCTACACAAGGTCCCTCCTCCTCTAAGGAGCCCTCACTGTTGCTGACCCATGACAGGCATCCTTTTGGAGAGTGTGAGAGAGAAATCTTTTAGCGAAATATTCTCTGGGGTTCTGGAAGGATCGTTGAGATAATGTATGTGGAAGGTCCTTGGACATTCCAAAGCAGGGGTAGTCAAACTGCGGCCTCCAGATGTCCATGGACTACAATTCCCAGGAGCCCCTGCCAGCGAATGCTGGCAGGGGCGCCTGGGAATTGCAGTCCATGGACATCTGGAGGGCCGCAGTTTGACTATCCCTGTTCCAAAGGGTTATATAATTCCTAATTGTGGATAGTATTTTTCATGTGAATGCAGCACACAAAGATGTTTTTCTTCCTGCTCTCTCTGTGGTGGCTGCATCTATTGTCATGATGTTAACTTAAAGCCAGTGAACAATGCTGATTGCTTTGGCACAGTGTGAATTCACGGTGCTTATGCTCCATTTGGAACTGCCTGATTTCTGCTTGCCTTGCCCTGTTTTTTTTTTTAATTCACATTTTTCTCATCTCCGTGTCTATGTGCAACAGGTTGATCGGGTTGCTCTGCAGAAGGGATGCACAGAATTCTCCTCTGATAGTCTTTCAAGGCCAGGATTCACATTTTCATGTGAGATCAGTCCATCATTTGACCTCCCAACATCTGGAGAAATTGTGATCTAGGGCAGGGGTAGTCAACCCGTGGTCATCCAGATGTCCATGGACTACAATTCCCATGAGCCCCTGCCAGGATTTGCTGGCAGGGGCTCATGGGAATTGTAGTCCATGAACATCTGGAGGACCACAGGTTGACTACCCCTGATCTACGGAGTGGAAAAGATCGGTTATCAATCTTTCCCCCTGACTAGGGGGGGTGGTCCCCAGGTGGGACCTGGGGGTCCCCCGGTTTTACAGCTCATCTCCAAATCGCAAAGATCAGTTCCCCTGGAAGAAATGGATGCTTTGGAAGGTGGACTCCATAGCATCATGCTCTGTGAGGTCCCTCCCTGCCCAAAATCCCACCCACTCCCGGCTCCACTCCAAAAGTCTCCAGGTGTTCCCCAACCCGGACCTGGCATCCCTACCTCTGACTAGGCCAAGCAGTGCCTCACAGAAACTAACCAGAGAGCACCTAGCTTGGCATCATCTATTCCAGTTCTCAGCCTTTTTCAGCCTGCAGGCAGCCTTGGAATTCTAAAAAAGCGTAATGGATACACCCACAAAATGGCCGCTAAACAATGGCAGCTGGAAGGGACAGAGGCAGCCACAAAATGGCTGCCACCACTTATCTTCATCACGAAGCCAATCAAATCTCCAGTGGTTTTGCTGAGTAAAAGCCCCAGTTTCTAAAATCATTTGGTGGATTCTAGGAAAGTTGTCACTGGGCCCCAGGGCTCTCATGGGCACCCTTTGGGGACCCCTGGTCTGTTCTGATCTGATTTGTAGTAGCTCTCCACTGTCTTGCACTGGGGCAGGTTTTTCCCTGCGACTTCAGATGCTTTTAATGGGAGGTATCAGTGACCCTTTGCATACAGAATAGGCATTGTGTCTCTGGACCACAGCTCCTCCCACAGGCCCATACGTATATTATTTGCATTTTATTTACAGACCTCATAATGCCACAGCACTAAGTCGTCAGGATGCGGAATTGGGTTTTACCGCCATCTTGTGATTTTTGTAGCTGTGATTGTAGCTGTAGCACTCAGGTTTTGTAGTGTGTTTTATGATGTTTTATAGTGTTATTGATGTTTTATGTGGTGTTTTATTGATTGTGAACTGCCACCAGCCAGCAGTGCTGGGAGTGGGGGCATAAAAATGTGATAAATAAATAAATGAATAAAAAAATAGTAAAAGCGACAACACCAGCTGGGAGTGGCACTGATTCCTATAGGTTAGACCTATATTAGTTACATATATGCAGACATCCAAAGACCTAACGTGTTTCGACCTTTATAGGTCCTCCTCAGAGGTCATTATTAAGTGTGCACACATATATTTTAAACAGAGTAGGCATTCAGTCATGTCTCTCCCAAACCCTAGTCCAGAGATTCCCAACCAGGGGTCTGTGGACCCCTGGGGGCTCCCCGGGAGTTCTGAAGTGGGGTGGTATGCGGGGTCCATGCTGTTTTCACAGCTCCTTCTCTTCTTTGCAGCCTACGAGAGGCGAAGCCCCCATAATAGTAGTAAAGGCAGGGGGAGGGAGCAAAAGTAGGTCTAAAGGTGTGGATAGTGATGTCACTTCTGGAGGCATGGCAAGGGATGACCTGCTGACATCACTTACAGGGGTCATCGAAGTCTGAGAAAAAAATTCAGGGGCTCCTCCACAGTCAAAAGGTTGAAAAAAACTGCCCTAGTCCAACACTTTGACACTCGCTCTACCATGCAAGACCTCTGCTACAATTCTGGGTTGCCTAGGAGAGCTGAATCCAAGAACAAGAGTGGAAGACTTGAGGGCCAATGGGAGAAGAAGGAATGTCTCATCCCACACAGGTCTTTGCTGTATCCCCTCAGATCTTCTGGTGCTACTTGCTAACTTTGTCCCATTTGTTACATCCATTCCTCCCCACTCCAGGGCAAGCCATATGTCTTTGACCGTGTCTTTCCACCCAACACCACTCAGGAACAAGTTTACCATGCCTGTGCCATGCAGATTGTCAAAGGTTAGTCTCGTTATTGGCAATGAATGAATGAATGAATGAATGAATGAATGAATGAATGAATGAATGAATGAGGTGGACAATGAGATTGGATCGCATAGGAAGGAAAGGGGTGGTAGGCCAAACATGTGATGCGACAATGAATTAAACACCTGCCTTTTGCCTTCCAGATGTGCTGGCTGGGTACAACGGCACCATTTTTGCCTATGGGCAGACTTCCTCGGGAAAGACTCACACCATGGAGGTAAGGTTGTGCTACCACCGCTGAAAAACACTAGTCTGGTGGTTATTCCTGGAGACGGGATTTCCCTCCCAAAGACAGTGTCTGTGTGTCAGTGGAAGAGCTTCTGCTTTGCAGGCAGAAGGTCCCAGGTTCAGTCCCAGGCATCTCCAGTTAAAAGGACCAGGCAGTAGGAGGCATGAAAGACCTCAGCCTGAGACCATGAAGAGCCACTGCCACTCTGAGTAGGCAATACTGACCTTGCTGGACCCGATTCTGATCCAGTGGAAGGCAGCTACTAAGCTTTGCTTGAGGAAAGCTGGAAGGGGCTTTTGTTATGATCCTGGCAGCCATTTCTCTTCTTCCAGGGCAAGCTGCATGACCCTCAGCTCATGGGTATCATCCCACGCATTGCCCAGGATATCTTCAACCATATCTACTCCATGGATGAGAACCTGGAATTCCACATTAAGGTGAGGAATGTGTGGAACTGGTGGGGAGGCATATTAGCCAGGATGGTGGCAGGTGCTGGAGACAAATGAGTAGACTTTTCAAGTGTTGGTGTGACAGAGAGGATGTCCAAAGGAAATAGTTGTGAAGGGGCATTGCAATGGGGGTATCAGATGGTCGGGTTCCAAGGCTGACAAGTATCTCAGGTGGCTGGGCAGCCATCCAGCACAGAAGAAGAGCCTGGTATTTTGTCTTAGCAGCAAGCTACCCACACTTAAGCAAAGCACATCTGGAAACTTTATTGCAGGAGGTGGTATGCGATTGGCTCTCTGAAGTCACCTGACTTCCCAGGCCCATGAGTGTTTGGGTTTTAGTGTCCTGGCTCAAGGCCTCTGCAGCAAAAGTCAACAAGAGAAACAATTCCTCTTCCTGATCTGTATCATGGGAGAAGGAAATTTCTCAACAGGGCTGAGGCTTTGACGCCTTGACACAGGATTATTCTGTCTAGGAAGGGTGCGGCGTTTGTCGTACAACTGTAAAAAATGGGTATAATGCCATAAAAGTGTTGAGTGCTGTACAAGAGAGTCAGAGTCCTCACCTATGAAATTGTTTCAGATAATAGCTGTGTTGGTCTTCAGCAGCAGAGTGAAATTTGAATCCAGTTGTGTTTTAAAGACCAACATTTCCCCCCAAGGTATAAGCTTGTGGGAGTTACTTAGTATCTGATGAAGTGAGATTTGACTGATGAAAGTTTATACCCTGGAAAAGTTTGTTGGTTCTCTTGAAGGTCCTGCAGGACTCAAATTTAGTCCACACTCAGAGGGCCAAGGTGCCCCTCAATAATATATTTGGGGAGGAACAGTGGCTCAATGGTTGAGCTTGGGATTCTGAAGGTCCCTGGTCCAATCTCCAGCATTTCTAGTTAAATGGATCAGGCAGTAGGTGATGTGAAAGACGTCTTCCTGAGACCTTGGCAAACTGCAGACAATACTGATCCCAAGGGACCCAAAGGGTTGATTGTGTATAAGGCAGCATCATGTGCTGATATGTCCTCTTGAAACACTTTGATTTCTGGACTGGTGAGAGCCCACAAGGGTTAAGGCACCACAAGGATTCCTAGTTCCAAATTTCTAGTGTCTACTTTATTCACTTGATTGTTTTCCCCCCAGGTTTCCTACTTTGAAATCTACTTGGACAAAATCCGAGATCTGCTAGATGGTGAGTGATCCTTGAGAGGGTTATATGTAGAGTTATGCACCAGGGCATTGGAGGCCAGGAATTAAAAGGAAGGAGTTGATGAGAATCCATGTCCTTGGAATGATTCCGGAAATGGAAGGGTCCAAAGTGAATTGTACCTCTGTGGGTTGAATGACTTTTTGGACTCTTCTCACAAGCTCTGCTCTCTGCAAATCTGAGAACTAGCCTGGTGTAGTGGTTAAGAGCAGCGGGCTGTAATCTGGAGAACTGGGTTTATTTCCTACCCCTCCTCCACATGGAGCCAGTTGGGTGACCTTGGGCTAGCCACAGTTCTCTGACTGTTCTCACAGAGCAGTTACGTTAGAGCTCTTTCAGTCACACCTACCTCACAGGATGCCTGTTGTGGGGAGAGGAAGGGAAAGGTGCTTGTAAGCCACTTTGGGATTCCTTCAGGTAGGAAAAAATGGGGTATGAAAAAACAGCTCTTCTCTGTGACCCTTCCGGGACAGCTGAGGTGTGTGATGACCAAAGCCGGGGTTTTCTTGGCGGTCTCAGCCATGTGGAATGACTATCCCCTTGACGCTCACCTGGTTTCTATTAGGTAAACCTACCCTGCTTTCTGTTAGGCACCCTGCCAAAATATTTATTTCTTACCCCGGCTTTTACCACAGGGGGTTGATCTTTTTAAAATTGTTTTTTACTGTCTGTTTCTAGCCTGAGGAGTGTTTTATGATGATCATTTTAGGATGTTAAATATTTTATGCTGTCTTTGTGCTCTGGCTTTTAAAGCCAAGTTTCTAATCAGCAGGCTGTGATAGTTTGGTCATGTTATGATAAAATAAGACTTATGGGAAACGACCATAATACTAGGAAAAGTTGTAGGCAATAGGAAAAGAGAAAGACCCAGCAGGAGAAGGAATAAAGGAAGTCACAGTCTCTAGTTTGCAAGACCCAAGTAAGACTATTAATTATGATAGAATGTTTTGGAGGTCCTTATTTCACAGAGTTGCCTCAAGTTGGAAGCGACTTGGTAGCATATTACACACACACACACTTAATTTTAATGATTTGAAACTGTTTTATAGTTTCGTCGTGTTTTGCTTTGACGCCTCAAGGAGGTTCTTTAGGGAGGCAGCAGGTAATTTTTAGAATTACAAACTCTCTTCTCTCCTCACCCACAGTGACCAAGACCAATCTCTCAGTTCATGAGGACAAGAACCGTGTACCATTTGTCAAGGTGAGATGCCTGAGAGAGTGGAGAGCAAGGATTCAAACTCCCTGACAAAAATGGGAGAGAGAACACCAGTGAAACCAGGGGTAGTCAAACTGGGGCCCTCCAGATGTCCATGGACTACAATTCCCAGGAGCCCTTGCCAGCATTCGCTGGCGAATGCTGGCAAGGGCTCCTGGGAATTGTAGTCCATGGACATCTGGAGAGCCGCAGTTTGACTACCCCTGAGTGACACCTTTCGAGAAAAGTTTTACCTCAGATATTCAGGCTGAGGTAGGGGGAGAAGGCAAGATTCATGGACAGCCCCAATGGCCCTCTTCTAAATATATCCAAATGGCAAACCACTCCATGTTTGTTGCTTATGCCTCACAATGACCAGAGTCAGATATTCCTGAGGAATAACTGGAGTTTACAGTGGGGTAGGGAAAAAGCTGTTCACTAATACCTACCCTACCTACGAAGAGCCTTGGTTAACCTCCAGGGATGTGGGGGGAAAGCAGGGGGAAGTAGAGCGTGGTGAGGTGGTGGTGGGGTAAATATCAGGAACAGGCTTCCTCGGGAGGTGGTGGGTTCTCCATCTTTGGAAATTTTAAAACAGAGGCTGGATAGCCATCTGACGGAGAGGCTGATTCCGTGAAGGTTCAAGGGGGTGGCAGGTCACAGTAGATGAGCGATTGGGATGTGAGTGTCCTGCATAGTGCAGGGGGTTGGACTAGATGACCCATGAGGTCCCTTCCAACTCTATTATTCTATGATTCTGTGATTCTAGGGGGAAGACAAGATCACTGCCATTTCAAACAATAGGCTTTTAGGGTTGCCAGTACAGGCTTGGGAAATCCCTGGAGATTTGGTGTGATCTCTACAGAGGGGGCAGCGTTGGGGAGGAAACTCAGTAGGGTTGTGATGTCACTCTAAGACATCCCTTTCTCTTGAACTCTATGGTATACCATGGAGTCTACCATCTGAGGCCTGCATTTCCCTCAGGAGAACTGATCCATGTAGCCTGGAGAGGACTGGGAGAACTCTAGGCTCCACCTGGAAAGTTGCTAACCATACTTTTCCTTCACCTGCAGGGCTGCACTGAACGTTTTGTGTCCAGCCCTGAGGAAATCCTGGATGTCATTGATGAGGGAAAATCCAACCGTCACGTGGCTGTCACCAGTGAGTCCTAAGAGTGGGCAAACTGGGCAAAAAAGTCTGTGGTGTGGGAGGGGTCTTTTGGATTAGATTTGCATAATTTGTGACCCACCACCTCTAACATGGTCATGTACTAGGGCCCACCCCGGGCCCTGGTAAGCTGCTCTTTTAGATATGGTTGGCTTGGGAGGTCACAAGTTGGGCAGGTTTGTTTTAAACTCAAGGGTGGAGGTAAATGAAGGTACATGAAAGTGCCTACCTACCTGTCTGTCTAGTTAAGCATGGTTTATCTTGACAGGCAGTGGTTTCCTGGGTCTCTGGCAAAAAAAGTATTTTTCAACTTTTGCTCATTTTGATCCTTTAACTGGACATGTTAGGGATCGATCTTGGAGCCTTCTTCAGACAAAGCACGTACTGTGCCCTGGCATCACAACCCTTCCCTCATAGAAAGATTATTGGTTTTGCACTTAAAGAAGGCCAAGATTGTGTGGATTGAGGCCTGCAAGGCTCTCTCCTAAGAGAATGAACTTTCAAAGTGAAGAGTTCAGAACTGAAGCATTGCATGTTGAAGAGTTTAAAATGGCCCCCATTTCCAGTCAGGTTCAGTTAATTTAAGTGTATGAAATAGGAGCCCCACATAATTCATTCTGGGCCCGTAGCTTTCCAGAGTTAAATGCAGAAGTAATACCTTTGGACGCTGCTAATGGATGTTGTTTAATGTGCTTAATCCTTGAAGAGTCATTTGTGGGTTTCTATACCACACAATGCTTTTATAAACACTTCATGTCCATAGTTTCTCTCCTAAGGATTCTGGGAATTGTTGTTTAGTGATAACACTGTGAATTCTCTGTTAGAGAACCTCTTATCCTCCCTCATATAACTATAATTATTGGGAAGAAGGAATGATTGCTGAATCTTTTAAAAATATCTGAGGTGTGCACATGTCTTTTCTGCTCCAGTTCCCAAATGCTCAAGGGTGGGAAATGGAAACATTTAGGAAGTGAACATAATTTCTCCATTAAAAAGTGAGGGGAAATGGTGCCTGATAAGGGAAGGGAAGTGAGTGGCATCAGAGTCAGAAACCCATCATATAGCCATAGTATTCAACTGCACATAGTGGTGATGGGAAAAGGCTGTGGAACTTAAGGTAAGGCCAATGAGATGGCCAGGCAATTCTTTGAGCAACAGCAGTGCTGTGGGAAGGTCGGTTTTGGCTTCTGTGAGTCAACTCGGTACTTTATGGGGAGATGTACAACGTGGGTCTCCAGAAGACCAAGAAGTTGCCTGTCATGGACCACGGATGCTTTAGGATGCTTTGGGATGATCCTGTGTTGAGCAGGGGGTTGGACTAGATGGCCTGTATGGCCCCTTCCAATTCTATGATTCTATGATTCTATGATTCTATGATTCTATGGCAGCCTCCCAGAGGCAACATTTGCTGTTGTACCCTCTTGCCGTTGACCATTCAGAAGTCACAACCTTGAGTGGTCAGTGGGCCTGCTCTTCCAACCGTGGACGAGGTTGTAAGGGTACTACCACTTCCAGGGTTGTACCACTTAAGACATTAGGTAAAATTGCTCCTGCATATTAGAAAAACCCTATTTAATTTTTTAAAATGTCAAGGGATGGATTCTAGTACAGACATCTCCCTTACATCCTGGTGTTGTTGTTTTTAAATATGTAGTGATTTTTGCCTCAGTCATTCAACCTCACCCCTGCTGTCTGAAATGATACAGTCAAAGCACTGTTTTACCACCTTTCTGTTGAGGCCAAATCCCAGACACAAAAATAATTTTTTTCCAGAGACGTGATGGTTGTGTAATGGTGTCTTCATTGCCTGTGGTGAACATTCTCAGTCCCCCTTCATCTCACGTGAAGCTTTTTTCTTCTTCAAGGTTTTGTGGTGGATTGAGCCTTTAGTTGAGCAGAAAACCACAGTGAAAAAAGGGGGTACACCATTGAGAAATGATACCTCTACAACACAACTTTCAACTCTATGCAGGCAAACTGAGACTGAACCTGTTTTCTCCCCCTCCCAGCTCCCAAAAAAAAAACAACATGCTGGAGACCCATTCATGGACCTTCCATTTTGTCTCTAGTTAAGCCCCAATGGCGAAGCTGAAGACAACAAAAAGAATTATTTTTAGTTCATGGGATCTCTGCCTTAGATTTTTCATTTGGAGAGCAGGTTTCATTCCCTCTTTGTCTCTCTCTCTCTTTTTCACCCCTGCAGACATG
The DNA here is from genome assembly GCF_049243985.1 of Paroedura picta. Classification (NCBI taxonomy): domain Eukaryota; kingdom Metazoa; phylum Chordata; class Lepidosauria; order Squamata; family Gekkonidae; genus Paroedura; species Paroedura picta. The sequence continues at coordinate 163,274,808 of NC_135371.1, read as the reverse complement.
AACGAGCACAGCTCCCGCAGTCATAGCATCTTCCTCATCAATATCAAGCAGGAAAACATGGAGACCGAACAAAAACTGAGCGGGAAGCTTTATCTGGTGGACCTGGCTGGCAGCGAGAAGGTGCTGGATCCTTTAGGGCAGGGGTAGTCAAACTGTGGCCCTCCAGATGGCCACGGACTACAATTCCCATGAGCCCCTGCCAGCGAACGCTGGCAGGGGCTCATGGGAATTGTAGTCCGTGGCCATCTGGAGGGCCACAGTTTGACTACCCCTGCTATAGGGGGTTGAAGGGAGTGGATAGATGGTGTCTCCAGACTGGGATGGTGGCAGTCAAAGTTCTTTTGCCTCTCATAAATAAATAAACAACTGCCCAATATCTGAAATCTACACACCATCCACTTAAACTACTGATCAGACAACCCCACAAGGGGTCTATCCTAGTGAGTCATTATGGACTGGATATGTTCACATATCAGCGCCCTCTTTTGGCTCAGAAGAGAATAGGTCTGTGCTGCATTAGCCCTTGTGATTGGCCAGCAGTATGAAGCCTCTGGATTGGCCAGGCCTGAACTAAATACTAGGGGTCTGCACTTTGATTGGTCGGTGTTCTGCTTGGAGTTCTTGCTGCTGACCGCAGAGGACCGTCAGGTGGAAGTGGCTGAATTCCTGTGAGCAGTCAAACCTTGACATTATTATTGTGATTTCATGATCCATTTTGTGGGTGTGATATGGGTGGGTGGGTGTGTATGTGGATGAGTTGGTGCTCCCTGACCCTCAGTTTTCTTGGCATTCTTTGGGATTTGACTGCAGTCCTGATTTTTTTTTTGAAAGGCAGCTGGTTTTCATTTGAAAACTTGAGTGTCGCTGCTTGTTTTAATCTTCTGACTATTTATGTCTGTTTGCTCTCTGTCACTTAGAGAAACTTTGTCTCTTCTTTCATGGTTTGGCCCATGTTGCATCAGGCAACATGCATCACCACACCATAATACTTGAGATCTTCTTCCTCCTGGCAGGTCAGCAAGACAGGAGCCGAAGGTGCTGTGCTGGATGAGGCCAAGAACATCAACAAGTCCTTATCGGCCCTTGGCAACGTCATCTCTGCTTTGGCAGAGGGAACGGTAAAAATTTGCATGCCCATAAATAGTGTCAAAAGCACTTTGTGTACTCTGGACTAAATACCCAAATGTATGAACCGATTGTCTCTAACTAATAGACTTTTCAGTGGCACAACACACATCTTATGGATATCCTGAGGCCACAAAGCAATCTAAAGAAGTCTGCAAGCTCTTATTAGAACTCTGAGAATCCAATAACAAACACTGAATGAAATTTCTAGTCCTCATGTTTTCTTAGGGCAGATAAGAAAGCCAGCTTGGTGTAGTGGTTAATTAAGAGTGATAGCTTCTAATCTGGAGAGCCAGGCTTCATTTCCTGTTCCTCCACATGCAGCCAGCTGGGTGACCCTGGGTGAGTCACATTCATGATAGTGCTGTTCTCACATAGCAGTCCTGTCAAGTCTCTCAGCCCTACCTCCCTCACAGCCCCAAATACCTGTTGCGTAGAGAAGAATGGATGGCGATTGTAAGCCACTTTGAGACTTTCTGGTAGTGAAAAGTGGGGTATAAAAACCAATTCTTCATAATGTGCTGACAAAGATGTTAGCATTCAGAGACAGTGTAGCTATTCTATGCTGTTAGAACAGGCTTCCTAAACCAGGAGGGAGAATTAATTTTTTATATATGTTTAAAATTTGTTAACTATTTATTGGGTGATATGACCTTATATGGTTATGTCAACCCACCTACCCCCTCCCAAAATGGCCAATTATGGGCCTCAGGTGGAAAAGGGAGGGGCTCCAAATGGGTATGTACACAGCTATGTTTCCCAAACATATTTTGCATGACCATGTCACTTCTGAGGTTTCTCAAAGCCTGAAGAATGTTTCAGGGGTTTATCAACAGTAAAAAAGTTGGAAAAGGCTGTATTGGAAAGATAAGTGTATTGATATATAAGGTGGTGTCTTAAATTGTGCTTCAGTAGCAAAATACACCTTCGTATTAGTTAAACATTCAAAAAACAGCTGACATTATACAAGGTGAGTGGTCTTCTCACAGGACTTGTGTCAAGGGTGAACACTCTCATTAGACTTTTGGAAATAGAGATTATTTTAAGGTAAAGGTATCCCCTGTGCAAGCACTGGGTCATGTCTGACCCTTTGGGTGACTGGGGAAGGCACTGGCAAACCACCCTGTGTTGAGTCTGCCAAGAAAACGCTAGAGGGCGTCACCCCAAGGGTCAGACATGACCCGGTGCTTGCACAGGGGATACCTTTACCTTTACCTTTTTATAGTCAGGGAGCACTGGCATTTGTGCTTATCAGAACATGAATGAACCAAATACATCCACCCGTCTTCTCTTATGCAGAAGAGCTACGTGCCCTACCGGGATAGCAAGATGACCCGTATCCTGCAAGACTCCCTCGGAGGAAACTGCCGTACGACCATGTTCATCTGCTGCTCGCCCTCCAGCTACAACGATGCTGAGACCAAATCTACTCTCATGTTTGGACAGCGGTAATCTTCGTGTCTCGTTCTGTCTCTTTCCTGAGCAGCCAATGACCGGCCATCCTGCCGTGGTGATTTAATAAGGAGAGAGAGCCAAAGAATTAGTAATGTGGCCACTTCCTGCTTGAAAGTTGCAAACTTTTGGACGGGATGCTGTTCTTTTTTCAGGCAAAGAGCCCCACAAAAAATTCAGACAAACTCCCCAAAGCCCTGTTCTCACATGGCAGAGCATGAATCCCAATCACTTGGGGGAATAGCTACAGGAGCCGTTCTCAACCCTTTTTTGGCCACGGCCTTTCTAGGAGCTCTCCTCAGGTTCCAGGGCCCCCACGGTAGGCTGGCCACTTGCGCAGTGAGGTAGGGTAAAAAAAGGCCTAAGCTAAGAGTGAACTGACTATACTCGATCTACCTTGCCTTTTCGGTCCTGGTCCCAACCTGGTGGAATGAGCACCCGGAAGAGCTAAGGGCCCTGGCAGAGTTGTCAGCTTTCCGCAGGGCCTGCAAGACGGAGCTCTTCTACCAGGCATACGGTTAAGGCCTGGGCAGGAGGTCCTGACACTTGCTCTGGGCCCCCTAGGTTCATATGACCGATCTGGTTGCCTCACTCCCAATAGGCACATTAGGCCATTACGACTTCAGGAGATCAGTCGCATGGTTGTCCCCCGGCTGAACAAGGGGTTTAGATAGTATTTTTCGCCTGCTGCCTCTATATTGATATTAATTGGTTTTAGTAATTTTAGTGAGGGAACTATGGGATTTTATTGCGAATTATTTATTCTGTAAACTGCCGTGAGCCTAAGGGAACGGCGGTATATAAATTTAATAAACAAACAAACAAACAAACAAACAAAAATAAATAAATAAATAAATAAAATATACGTGAGACAGATTTCTAGAACGTTTGACCAATAGAAGTATGTGCATTCTTTCCCCTTTCCCTTGAATGTTTAATTCAAGCACACATAAAGGAACGGATGACATGATTTCTTTTTCTTTCCCTTGACAGTGGTTGAACTTTCTAGCAATGAATGATGTCATATGTGACAAAAAGAGTATTTCATCAGTTCAGTTATCTGGGCCCCCCATAAAACCTTTAGGTTCCCCTTCTCACATTTTTTCAGACTCTGCCCCCCTTCAAATATGCCAGGGCCTTCAAATATGCACCCCGTCGAGAATGGCTAATCTGCACTACAAATTTAGCTTAAGAATTGTGCCCTCATCAATAGTTCCTTGAAGGACCTAACATACATTTTTCTAATGACATAACACGTTTCTCCTGGTCCCTGGATCCAGCCAAGAAGTTATGTGTGAAGTTATTCAGATCCTTTCAAGCAGATAGGTGCCGGCTGCAAGGTCCTTGGGGCTCCCATTCAGCTCTGGACCACAGCCCATGATGAGAAGAAGCTTCAGCCTTTCCCCCATGCTGTTTTCCTGGTGTAAAATGGTCCTGGGGTCAGTGCTACCTGCCCTGCTGGCAAAACAAGTAGTCCATTGGTACATGTGTTAGATCAGGGGTAGTCAACCTGTGGTCCTCCAGATGTTCATGGACTACAATTCCCATGAGCCCTGCCAGCAAATGCTGGCAGGGGCTCATGGGAATTGTAGTCCATGAACATCTGGAGGACCACAGGTTGACTACTCCTGTGTTAGATTATGCGGTCAGGGAAGTAATGCAGTGGTGACGCTTGAAGACCCCTCTCTCCTGTGCTGTTGGGCCCCTGCACACCTGGGAATCATCTCACCTAGGAACTCTAGGAGCAGCATACCTACTTGATAGAAACCAGAGCAGACCTATAGAGCAAGGAATAATGTATTACATGCCTTACCTGGCACCCACCAAATGTTTTTAGAAAGTGGACAGAGCCAGGTGGCGTTCTTGCCCAGCAAGGCTTCTGATTGGCCATTAGAGATTTGATTAATTGCTGATTTTTAAAACACCGCTTTGGCACAGCACATGGCTCATCATTGTGTGACTGAAGGTAAGCTGCAGCAGTAAATTGGTGGGTAGCTAACCTCATGTTGTGGCTGTGCTGCCTGCTGTGCTGTGTTGGACATCTAGAGGTTCCTGCATGCTCAGAAAGATAGAGACACCAAATGTATTGTGCAGATCCCTGAACATGACTAGGGATCTCTAATTGCAGGGCCAAGACAATCAAGAACACAGCGTCTGTGAACTTGGAGTTGACAGCCGAACAATGGAAGAAGAAGTTTGAGAAGGAGAAAGAGAAGAACAAGACCCTTAAGGAGTCCATCGCCAAGCTGGAGGCCGAGCTCGGGCGCTGGCGCAACGGTGAGAACAGGGAGGGATGGACCAGAACCAATGGGATGAAATTAATACAAAAGAAATTCCATCTAAACATCCGGAAGAAGTTCCTGACAGTTAGAGTGGTTCCTCAGTGGAACAGGCTTCCTCAGGAGGTGGTGGGTTCTCTATCCTTGGAGATTTTTAAACAGAGGTTGGATCGCCATCTGAGAGGCTGATTCTATGAAGGCAAAGAGGTGGCAGATTACAGCAGATAAGCAATAGGGTTGTCAGTGTCCTGCTTTGTGCAGAGGGTTGGACTAGGTGACCCAGGATGTCCTTTCCAACTCTGTTATTCTATAATTCTAGCTGCAGAGCAGAAAGGGAGTCTGTGCTTGAATCACCATTGAATTCACAAATCATAGTTTTCCAAATGAGAGCTAGCAAGAGATGTTTCTCCACTGGCATCACCATGGGGTTGTAGTGCATGTGGCTCCCCTGCCACACGTACAGGTGTCCTCCCCTCAAAATCTATGAGTAGCACACATCCTCCCAGCCTTTCACTGTGAACTGCTAAGATAAAAAAGGATGTTTGGTCGTGATGGGATTGACATCCTGGTCTCATGGCAGGAGATTCAACCCCTTCTCCACTTGGGGATAGTCACAGCTAATTTTTAGACATGAAGTGAATGCGAGGGTGTTGTCCAGGGAAGGGGGGTGATGACAAATCGGGGGGGGGGCTGGTTACCCTGGGGATTATTGGTCTCTGTTGAGTCACATGATACGTTTTCATATGATATGTGGGTTGGGTCTGGGTGAGGAGCAGCCAATGGGAATGTTAGTTGAAAGACCCATAGTAGCTCTCAGCCACCTTGGGTAAATGGGGGGGGGGATCTACCCTCTTTTGACCAGGTGCAGCTTTAAGGTATCCTGTTTTTCTAACCTCGCTCAGCTTCTGCTTAATGGCAGGCGATACCAAGCAGATGCTGGCTGGATGCATGTTGCAGTGCAGGCCTAACAAGTTTGATGTGGATTTACTTTAAATGTAACTGCGACACGAGAGTGCCCCATGTGGACAGTCTAAGAAGTGCTAGCGAAGCTTCCTGGAGTATTAAGTGAAGTGAGCCATGGAGTTGCGCTTTGATTCATGGCAACCGCATGAAGTTCCGCCTCAAGGCAGGTGATTTGCCACTGCAAAGCTTCCCCGGCCTTCCTTGGTGGCATCCCATCCGAGTAACAACCCTGCCTAGCTTCTGAGTTCTGATGAGGTCGAGATAGTCTAGGCCAGTGGTTCTCAACCTTCCTAATGCCACGACCCTTTAATACAGTTCCTCATGTTGTGGTGACCCCCAACCCTAAAATTATGCATGGGTTCTTTCCCAGATATTAAACCGAAACTGACCAATGGCGTGAAGATCCATTGTTCACGATTATATATAAACTAGTAAAAAAAGCCCATTGTATAAAGAAGACAATGGGCTCTAGCACAGTGGTCCCCAACCTGCGGGCCGCGGCTCCCTCTCCCCGCTGCCCCCCCGCAGTAAAAAACTTCCCAGGACGCAAGTTTGCGGCCCGGGAAGCTTCTTACTGCGGGGAGGGCGGGGAGAGGGAATCAGGGCCGTGCCGTGCCCGTGCAGGCCGCGCCCGCGCGGCCCGATCCGCAGGCGTGGCTCGCGGGTGCGGCCCGATCCACGGGCGTGGCTCGCGGGTGCGGCCCGATCCGCGGGCGTGGCTCGCGGGTGCGGCCCGATCCGCGGGCGTGGTTCGCGGGCGCGGCTCGATCCGCGGGCGCGGGCCGATGCGTGGGCGTGGCCTGCGCGGGCACGGTCCCCGCGGGCGCGGCCCGATGCCCTGCCAGTCCCCAGCCTAATAAAGGTTGGGGACCACTGCTCTAGCAGACGGGGACAGAGCGAGGCGCAGGCGAGGGACTGAAGCTACCTGTAAGAGGAGGCTGGCGGCGCCTCCGCAGCTCTTCACGGGTGCTCCTCGGCGGCTGCTGACGCGGCTCGGCAGCGCTTGTAGGCTGTTTTTTTTTCTTTCTTTGAGTGGCTCCTCAAAGGTTTTTTTTGTTCTGCAAGCAGGAGGGCAGGGAGGGCCCGGCAGGCGCGCTGTGCGCACGCGTTGGAGGAGGGGCGCTCCTCGGCGGCTTCTGTTGCGGCTCGTAGGGGCTTTTTGGCTGTTTTTTTTTTCTCTCCGTGGCTACTCAGAGGTTTCTTTTCTTCTTCAGCCAGGAGGGCAGGGAGGCCCCGGAAGGCGCGCTGTGCACACGGGTCGGAGGAGGGGCGCTCCTCGGCGGCTTCTGTCGCAGCTCGTAGGGGCTTTTTGGCTGGTTTTCTTTTTTCTTTCAGTTGTTCTTCGTAAGTTTTGTTGTAGGGAGCCCCCGGCAGCCGCGCTGCGCGCGGCTGCCGAGGGCTCCCTTGCGGGCGGCAACAAAAAAGCAACTGCGAGCCGCGCTGTGCGCGGCTCGCAGTTGCTCGGGGCTGGGAATCGGAGGGAGCAATTGGCAGGCGCTGCGCGCCTGCCGATTGCTCCCTCCGATTGTCTGTCCAGAGGAAGGGTCCAATCCGGACCCTTCCTCATCACGGACACATCCCGCCTCAGAACGCCTTACCGTTTTATTTAGTCCGTGGCGCCCGTGGCGCCACGGGCGGTGTTAAGATTGGTTATAAATTGGTGGGCGCCTTCAGGAGGAGTGGCAACAGTGGTGGCCCCCCCTTGGCCAAGCTGCTCATCCTGCCGTGACCCCTGTGAACAGGTTGTTCGACCCCCAAAGGCGTCCCGACCCCAAGGTTGAGAACCACTGGTCTAGGCTATTAAAAATATGTCTCCTGCCAGCTTAATCAATTAATTCTTCTCTTCCTTGGCTGCCTGGACTTATTAATAAAGAAGACGTAGCTTTTTTACCCCGCTTTTTATTACCCAAAGGAGTCTCAAAGTGCCTTCCCTTTCCTCTCCCCACAGTAAACACCCTGTGAGGGAGGTGCGGCTAAGAGAGCTCTGAGACAACTGTGATTAGCTCAAGGTCACCCAACAGGCTGCATGTGGAGGAAGAGTGGGGAATCAAACCCAGTTCTCCAGTTTAGAGGCTGCTGCCCTTAAGCCAGTGCACCATGCTTGCTCTAAATTGTTACTAGCTGTTACAGAGGGTGGTGTATTAAGACCCTCAGAGGCAATCCTAATCTATGGTCTTTTAAAAACATATATGTTCATCGTTTGGTAATCATGCTATTATAAAAAAGAACTTTTCTTTGATTGTTTATTCTTGTAATGGTGGTCATCAACGAATAACAGTTCCTATTTTAAAAGTATCAGTAACTTGGATTGCTACAAAATAAAAAGAAGTCTTTTATTTTCCCCACCATTATAATTAGCCATTGATTCTTGATTGTTGTATGGAAAAGGCCAGCTAGGAGACAACAGGAAATAATTGATTAGGCTAAAAGTTAATGAGCAAATGGAAAAATGCACGGAGCCCATGACCTTTGCGTTTACGTCTGGATAAACATGTGGTAGAACTGCTCCTTGTGGGCAGGAATCGGTACCAGACTGTATAATATGCCCTTTGGAGTATTAGAGGTAGAAGCATCCTGGACTGCCCCGAATTGGAGGCAAGGAAGAAGTGCACCAATAAGCCTGAACCTAAAACACAATCAGAATCTAGTCCACCCCCCTGCCCAGTGCAGGATCAGCCCAAAGCATCCAGGAGAAGTCTCTGTCCAGCCACAGCTTAGAATCATAGAGTCAGGAGGGGCCAGACAGGCCATCTAGCCCAACCCTCTGCCCAACGCAGAATCAGCCTCAAGCATCCAGGATAAGTAAATGTCCAGCTGCTGCTTAGAACCATAGAATCATAGAGTCAGGAAGGGCCAGACAGGCCATCTAGTCCCACCCCCTGCTCAATGCAGGATCAGCCCAAAGCATCCAGGAGAAGTACCTGTCCAGCCACTGCTTGAAGACTTCCCGTCATCCCCAACCTCCTCTGGAAAAACCCCAGGGAACATGACTTTCCATGTAAGGGAACGTGGCTTTCCATGTAACCAGTGGCCCTCACATTTCTTCATCACCAAGAGAGTGGTGTGAAGCAAGTGATGAATCCAAGGGGTTTGCTGGGAGGGAGGGGCTCCCCACAGGTGGCCAAGCTGACCCTCTTCTGTTCCCACAACTGAAATGCTTCCAGGAGAGAACGTCCCAGAAACAGAGCAGCTAAGCAACGAAGAGAAGGTGGTGGCCGACACCTGTGATGAAACTCCAATCAACGACAACAATTCCTCCATCGTCATCCGGATTTCGGAGGAAGAGCGGCACAAGTATGAGGAGGAGATCCGCAAACTCTACAAGCAGCTTGACGACAAGGTCAGAGGCCCCATTCAGGTGTTAGAGAGGCTTGTGTCCACCCACTCCATCTCCTTAGTGTTCAGAGCCCTTCTTCATGCTTCTAGTCCTGTTTCCCCAGAATCCTCTCCTCTTTATGCCTGTTATCCCTTGGCAAGAAATCCCAGGCTTCTGCATGTAGATCCTTGCTCCACAGGCCCAGCACCAGGTAGCTAACACAAAATGGTTTTCTTCTTGTCCAGGATGATGAGATTAACCAGCAGAGCCAGCTGATGGAGAAGCTCAAGCAGCAGATGCTGGATCAGGAAGAGGTGAGTAGTAAATGCAATAGTAATAATAGTAATAATAATCATTTTATTTATAACCCGCTCTTCCCCAAGGACTCAGGGCAGTCACGATAAACATTGTTGTTGTTAGGTGCGAAGTTGTGTCTGACCCATCGCAACCCCATGGACAATGATCCTCCAGCCCTTCCTGTCCTCTACCATTCCCCGGAGTCCATTTAAGTTTGCACCGACTGCTTCAGTGACTCCATCCAGCCACCTCATTCTCTGTCGTCCCCTTCTTCTTTTGCCCTCAGTCGCTCCCAGCATTAGGCTCTTCTCCAGGGAGTCCTTCCTTCTCACGAGGTGGCCAAAGTATTTGAGTTTCATCTTCAGGATCTGGCCTTCTAAGGAGCAGGCAGGGCTAATCTCCTCTAGGACTGACCGGTTTGTTGGCCTTGCAGTCCAAGGGACTCGCAAAAGTCTTCTCCAGCACCAGAGTTCAACGATCCCCGTCAAGGATGGCTGGCTTGGCATGGAGAAGGGGCTTGCGTAGCTCAGTGAAGCTATGAGCTATGCCATGCAGGGCCACCCAAGACGGACAAGTCATAGCAGAGAGCTCTGACAAAAGGTGATCCACTGGAGAAGGAAATAGTTTGCCACTCCAGTATCTTGCCAAGAAAACTCTATGGACAGTACCAAAAGGCAAAACGACAAGCATACTAAACTATAAAACAGCACAATATAATTTAAACATAATATTAAAATCCAAAATTAATTTATATTCCAGTTTAAAACAAATTCATTCCAAACGCCTCCTCTTCTCCTCTGACTAGAGGGCGATATAAATGTAAATTGAACAGTTTGGTGATGGTTCGTCTGATGTCTTGGGTCGTGAGGCCATTATCTCGATACTATTTCCAGCCTTGAGCTTAGGCCTGGCACAAGAGCTCCATTTTGCCAGCCCTGCAGAGCTATCCTAGGTCCTGCAGAACCCTGATCTCATTAGGTATAGTGTTATTCCAGGCCAGCACAGGACCAAAAGGCCCTGGCCCTGATTGAGGCCAGTTCAGCCACTTTGGGGCCAGGAATCTTGAGCAGGTTTTGGTCACTGGATCTTAATAAGAGATCCTGGATCAGACTCGTCAGGTTGATTTGTCCGTGGTATCCGTTACCCCTCTACCTAGCTGTTCTGAATCCTGTATCCTTCCATATCCTCCTTTTGCCCTCCCCTCCTTACCTCCCGCTTGGCATCTTTCTTGGATGTTTTCCGTATTGCTTGGACCTTTGCATATCCATCTCCCTCTGCTCTCTTTGCCAACCAGCTCCTCATGTCAACTCGTGGGGACAATGAGAAGGTGCAGAGAGAGCTGGGCCACCTACAGTCTGAGAATGACTCTGCCAAGGAGGAAGTGAAGGAGGTCTTGCAAGCGCTGGAGGAGCTGGCTGTCAACTATGACCAGAAATCCCAGGAGGTGGAAGAGAAAAACCAGGAGAATCAGCTGTTGGTGGACGAACTGTCCCAGAAAGTGGTAAGTGCCGTGGGTGAGGTTGTGTCTTGCAGGGGGAGGTCAAATTGAAATCTCGATCCAACATTATTCTACAGATCCTGTTTTAGCAAAGGCTGTGAGTGAAATGAGGCCATAGATACTGCGAGGGGATGGAGATGCAGACTTGCCAGCTCTGGGTTGAGAAATATTTGGGGGAGGGGGTGGAGCCTAGGGCAGTGGTCCCCAACCTTTTTATCACCGGGGACCGGTCATCACTTGACAATTTTACTGAGGCCCGGGGGGGGTAGTCTTTTGCCGAGGGACATTGCCGCCACCTGAGTCCCTGCTCCACTTGCTTTCCCGCCGGCGCCCCTGACTTCCTGCTGCCCGCTGAGGGGCGCTGCCAGCAGCAGCTGCGTAGTGCCATGCCGAGGGGGATCCCCAGCCATGGCAGCTGCCGGAGAGCACCAAAGGTGAGCCGGTGGCAGAGTGGCAGGGCAGCCCCCAAGGCAACAGCCGGGGAGGAGGACGAAGAGGAGCCGTGGCCTGGTAACAATTGATCTACAGACCGGTCCCGGTCTCCGGACTGGGGGTTGGGGACCACTGGCCTAGGCTAGTTGTGAATTTCCTGCATTCTGCAGAGGGTTGGGCTAGATGAGCCTGGAGGTCTTTTCGAACTCTATGATTCTATGAGGGACAGGAAGGATCTCAGCAGAGTACAATAACCTAGAGTCCAAATCAGCCATTTTCTCCGGGGAAACTGATCTGTATTTCCTAGAGATTAATTGTAACAGAAGGAGATAAAGGTTGACAGTCCTACTAGAAACCATTTGGAAAGTTGGAGGGAAGTCCTGGAGTTTGTGGATTATCAGTTCCATAGGCAATATTCATCTGGAAGAGACAAGTTGCATTAACACTAATGAGAGCTATGACCTGTTTCTCTCTGAAGCATGTCTGCGGAGTCTAGTCCGCCCCAAAGGGTCAAGCTGGAAGGGAAAGCTCTGTTCCTTCCATCAACCCCTCCCAGTACTTTGCTAGATTAGATTTATAAAACCCTCAAAGCAGCTTGTAATAAATGAAATGGACATTCAAATCATGAATCCATCGTTAGGAGGGGCAGAAAGAAATCAAAGCAAAAGATGGTACAAAACGTATCAGCAGTGGAAAAACAATAACCATACCTTCTGCATTGACACTGGGACTAGGAGATTAATGATGCAGCAACTTTGGTGAAGTTAATCATAGAATCATAGAATCGTAGAGTTGGAAGGGGCCACACAGGCCATCTAGTCCAACCCCCTGCTCAACGCAGGATCAGCCCCAAGCATCCTAAAGCAGGGATGCCAATTTCCAGGTAAGACCTGGAGATCCCCAGAAATTATGGCTCAGATCAGTTCCCCTGGAGAAAATGGCTGCTTTGGAGGGTGGACTGTCCAGACCTGTCTCACCTCCCGGGCAGGAGGCTGGACTCACAAGGCTCCCACCCCCTCTCACTGCCCACCAAAGACTCACCCCAGGATGGACCAGAGACCCTGGAAGACCACTCACCTGACTGGCAGTGTGCCCTAGGGGGACAACTTACCCCAACACCTTGCCAGCTTGCCTCGTTGCCGGCCACCATCAGTCGGATGGGTGCTGGCAGCCATGTTGCGGGGAAGTTGAAAGCCCTGCTGGCAGACCTCTTCTGCTTGCCAAGCTGGCTGCTCCCGGGGCAGACGGCTCCCGAATAGGCGGCAGGGGCTCCAGCCGGCCTTTTGCTGCAATAGGCCCAGCCAGCTTGGACCATGTGGCCGGGCAGGACACACCCAGGGGCGTGGCAGGTGGCATCACAGTAGACACCCAGGGCAGGAGTTTTGAGCTCTCGGGAGGCAGGGTGGGAGCAAGGCAGGCCGGGAGGTGGGGAAGTATAAAAGAGCTGCAGGCAGGGAGGAGAGGGAGAGAGGGAGAGGGAGAGGAAGGAGAGGAGAGGAGGGAGAGAGAGAAGATATGCACAGTAAAGAAATCAGGTCTCCTGTCTTTGCAGAGGGAGCAATGCAAGAGGGAGCATGCATGTGTCTCCCTTGCATTGGCTCAGCCTTCTCTCTTCCCCATCCCAGGCGACCATGATGTCCTTGGAGTCAGAGTTGCAACGGCTGCAGGAGTTCAGTGCGCATCAACGCAAGCGCATTGCCGAAGTGCTCAACGGGCTCATGAAGGATCTCAGCGAGTTCAGTGTCATTGTGGGCAACGGTGAAATCAAGCTGGTAAGAACGTGGGGAAATCCTGGGGAGACAGACCAGCCGTGGCTTAAGGCAGGGGTAGTCAACCTGTGGTCCTCCGGATGTTCATGGACTACAATTCCCATGAGCCCCAGACAGCAAACGCTGGCAAGGACTCATGGGAATTGTAGTCCATGGACATCTGGAGGACCACAGGTTGACTACCCCTGGCTTAAGGCAAAGGTACTTCTTGGAACACCTGATGGGCTTGATCAGCTCTCTGTACTCGTAGCATCTGCTTTGCTCTGGCCAAGTCTATTTCAGAAAACAGCAGGGCAAGGGTTAACAGGAAAGCAGCTTATAAAAATCAGTTAATGGGCTGGCCAAGAGAAACAGAATAGTATTTTAAGCTGTGTTTTTGCCCATGTTAAATGCTGCCTGTCCAGAGACCTGCTTGAGGCAGTTCATAAAAACAATAAGAATCATAAAAGACAACAGCATAAAAATCAATCACAGAAATGAGCTAGCAGCATAAAAATAGCATTCAAGACCCTAGAGCATTTTCATAAAACAGAGCGCACAGTGCGCAGCAATAAAACCAGCTTGTTTTATTGTATCTTATTGTTCATTTGTATTTTTATTGGGGTAAGATTTGGGGATTTTACTGTTATAAGATTTTTATGTAATGATGCTTTTTATATATATGCTGTAAACTGCCGCAAGCCAGTTCGCTGGGAGTGGCAGTCTAGAAATCAAACAATGAATGAACGAACGAATGAACGAACGAACGAACGGATGAATGAATGCACTTGAAAAGATGGGGCACTTCCTGGCCCGGATGGCCCATCACATTTTGGAAGCTAAGCAGGGTCAGCCACGGTTATAGCTAGGATGGGAGACTACCAAGGAGGCCTAGGATTCCTGAGCAGAGGCAGGAGTTGGCAAGCCGTGCCTTCATGCCCCTTGCCTTGAAAGCCCTCAGTGGTTGCCATAAGTCAGCCGCACCTTGACGGTGCTTGATTCCAGGTAAGGGTGTGATGCGGTTGAGCTCTGCACCCCCCACCCCCTCACCAACCTGCTTCCTTACCCCCAGCCGGTGGAGATCAGTGGCGCCATTGAGGAGGAGTTCACGGTTGCCCGGCTCTACATCAGCAAGATCAAGTCAGAGGTGAAGTCTGTCGTGAAGCGCTGCCGGCAGCTGGAGGGGCTGCAGGTGGAGTGTCATCGCAAGATGGAGGTGACCGGCCGGGAATTGTCCTCTTGCCAGCTTCTCATCTCGCAGGTCCGTCCTGGGACTGGGGCTGCCGGCTGCAGCTTGGGAAATACCTGGAGATGTTGGGAGTGAAGCCTGAGGAGGGCAGGGCTTGGGAAGGGGCTTCAGTGGGGTTTAATGCCATAGAGTCCACCTTCCAAAGTGGCCATTCTCTCTGGGAGAACTGATTTCTATCCCTGGAGATCAGCTGTGGTCCCTGAACCCCTCCAGATACCACCTGGGGGACAGAGAGAGAGCGCGAGGGTTACCAGCTTTGGGCTGGGTGATACCTGGAGATTTGGGGCATGGGGCTTGGGGAGAGGAGGGCATAAGGTCATAGGGTCCATCCTCCAAAGCAGCCATTTTCTCCAGGGGATCAGACTTCTGTAGTTTGGAGATCAACTGTGAGATCTTCAGGCTCCACCTGAAGGGTTGCAGTCCTACACAATGGGACAAAAGGTATGGGACGGAAAGATGGAGGGCCTTGGCATGTCCCAGGCTCCACTAGGATCTTGGCAACCCTAAACTCCACAAGAAATAAATTTGCTGGGTAGAGGCCATTCAAGTTCCCTGGCAAGCATTCCCTCTGCCCTGCGGCATCTCTGGTCCTGTTCATTCACCAGAAGGACTTTCCATAGCTTTTTGGGGATCTGTGTCATGTCAAGTTTGGCATTCAAAACATACACCTGTGGAATAAAATCAGAACTGGGTGACCTTGGGCCAGTCATGCACTCGCCACCTAGCCTACCTTACAGGCATGTTGTGAGGACAAAATGGAGGAGGGGGCAATGATGTAAGGCACCTGGGGTCCCCACTGAGGAAAAAGGCAGGGCATGAATTAAATAAGGAAATAAATGAATAAAGCAGCTCTCGGAATTCTTCAGTCCGCATTCATTCCGAAACAGGGAAATAACCTGAGGTGGGGGGCCGGAGTCCGGGGAATCCCCGCTGAAGGTAAGTTCATGTGAGTTCTTAAGAATTGCAATCCCCAGCTTGATGGGTCTTTCCCTCTTCCTCCCCCAGCATGAGGCAAAGATCCGCTCACTCACCGAGTACATGCAGAGTGTGGAGCTGAAGAAACGGCATTTGGAGGAGTCCTATGATGCCCTGAGTGAAGAGCTGGCTAAGCTTCAGGCCCAAGGTGGGTGGACAGGCCAATCACAGTTCTCTCAGAGCTTTTTCAGCCTCGCCTGCCTCGCAGGATGTTTGTTGTGGGGAGAGGAAGGGAAGGCAATTGTAAGCCGCTTTGAGATTCCTTCGGGCAGTGAAAAAGCGGGATATAAAAAACAAATCTTCTTCTCCTCGCAAGTGACCCCATCTTGTTTGTAAAATATTCCTGTGTGTAGAAATGAGTAGAGTCATGCCTGTTGAGGGGCAGCAAAACAGCTTGTGGGAGGGGCAAGATCTCCAGGTGAGAAGCCACAGAAATGGGGAGCCTGGTCTCTTTAGCCAGGAGAGGAAACGACTGAGGGGGGGACCAATGGGATGAAAGAAGAAGTTCCTGCCAGTTAGAGTGGTTTCTCAGTGGAACAGGCTTCCTCGGGAGGTGGTGGGTTCTCCATCTTTGGAATGTTTAAACAGAGGCTGGATGGCCATCTGACGGGAGAGGCTGATTCTGTGAAGGCAAAGGGGTGGCAGGTGACAGTGGATGAGCGATAGGGTTGTCAGTGTCCTGCTTTGTGCAGAGGGTTGGACTAGGTGCCCCAGGATGTCCTTTCCAACTCTGTTATTCTATAATTCTAGGTGCAGAGCAGAAAGAGTCTGTGCTTGAATCACCATTGAATTCACAAATGATAGTTTTCCAAATGAGAACTAGCAAGAGATGTTTCTCCATTGGAGCCTCTCTCAGACATTTCAGTGCAGCACAGTAAGGAGACGGTTGACACGGGAGGGTATTCAAACATGTACAACATGTTTTCCTGGCAGCAAGCGCTCAGATGGGGTCAGAGATCCTTAGTGGAGCAAAACTACTTCAGATGCCTTCCGTCCTTGAGACACAGTCCTTCACCGCTGTGTCCTTTACTGCGGCTGTTTTCTCTTGCTGCAAAGTACTTTTGTCCTTCTGCTATCCTCATTGTTCCCCCTCACAAGGACTCTGGGAAGCGCGCCACTCTGATGTCCATTATGCAGATTGATGGCTTCTCTCTGTCTCTCTTTGTCTCCCCCTACATGCTTCCACAGCACCCTTGGAGCAGAGGCTGACAGCGAGGGGCCTCAAGGGGAGGCACGATAAATCTAGTCTCGGAGACGTGATTTCGGTCTGGGTCTCCGGGTTCCAATCACTGGTCATTGAACATGCACGCTTGGCTTTCAGCCTCACTGGTCTAACACTGGCACCGCCTGAACAATTGTTCTTCATCTCTCCCGACAGAGACTGTAAATGAAGCAACCAAGGAGCAGGACGTGATCCAGGACACCGACGAAGTTAAAGTTAGTACCAAAGGAATAGCACCTCCTTCCTGATCTGCAAGCAAGGGTGCCTTAGGGAGTGGGGGAATTTATTGGTTTATTTATTGCATGTGTGTACCGCCCTCCCCTAAGTGCAGTAGGGCAGGGGTAGTCAACCTGTGGTCCCCCAGATGTCCATGGACTACAATTCCCATGAGCCCCTGCCAGCAAACGCTGGCTCATGGGAACTGTAGTCCATGGACATCTGGAGATGTCCATGTGATGTATGAATATAGGAGGCTGCCTGAAGCCAGAACTTTGGTCCATGTGACCTAGGAGGGCCTTTTCCAACTGGTAATGGCTCTGCAGGGTCTCAAACCAAGGCCTTTCTCAGCCACACAATTGAAATCCATTCTTAAGCAGAGATACCTGTGGACCTTCTGCATGCAAACCAGGTACTCAGCTGCATCCCAGGGAAGTGATGTTTCTTGGTGCTTGGGGATCAACAGTGGGAGGGAATCTGGAGTTCTGGTCCTGCTGGTGGAACTTCCAATGGCATCTGGGTTTTGGCCACTATGTGACACAGTGCTGAACTGGATGGGCCATTGGCCTGATCCAACATGGCTTCTCTTGTGTTCTTAAAGCCCTCGTGGACCTCCTGATGGCCCCTGGGTTTGGGCCACTGTGTGACACAGAGCGTTGGACTGGATGGGCCATTGGCCTGATCCAACATGGCTTCTCTTATGTTCTTAAAGCCACTGGGGGACCTCCTGATGGCCCCTGGGTTTTGGCCACTGTGTGATACAGAGTGCTGAACTGGATGGGCCATTGGCCTGATCCAACATGGCTTCTCTTGTGTTCTTAAAGCCCTGGTGGACCTCCTGATGGCCCCTGGGTTTGGGCCACTGTGTGACACAGAGCGTTGGACTGGATGGGCCATTGGCCTGATCCGACATGGCTTCTCTTACATTCTTACATTCTTCCTTGTCCCAGCAGAAGGCCCTGGAAGTGCAACTGGAGAGTCACCGGGAGGCCCACCACAAGCAGCTGGCGCGGCTGCGGGATGAGATCAACCAGAAGCAGAAAATCATTGATGAGCTCAAGGAGTGAGTCATCCAGAGGGCGGGCCAAGTCCCTTCCATGAGTGGGGAGGTGACTCACCACCTGGGCAGACCATGTCATGCATGTTGGGTCTTTGGGAGGCTGGGCTTATTGGAAGTGGCCTCCTTTACCGGCAGGTGCAATGCCACCTCAGGTGAACCAGAGAGGCAGGAGAGCCGGGGCTTACGTGAGAAGTGGCCAACTCCAGTCATGCTGTTGAGTTAGAGTGAGAACTTGGGACCAATGGTGGGGGCTCGGGATGAATCCAGAGCTGTTCCTGGGCAAATAACAAGCATCTGGGGCTCAACTACTGTTACATTATGTGGGAAACAAGCAGACTGGCAAGTCAGAACAGCCCAGGAGCATAGCTGGGGGCTCCCAGGGCCTCTGGAAACACTCAGCTCAGACGCATCACCTTGTGCATCACTCCCTTCTGTGCTGCCAAGATGAAGCCATGGCTTCTTTGTGTGCGCCTGGTTGGTGGTGGTGTGGAAGGAGATGGGGTGTGAGCTGATGCCCATGGTCACTGCTCTAGTTCCCCAGTGGCATCCCGGGGGCAGCAACCCACTGGGACCGTTCCTGGTAAGTTAAAGGGCCAGCCGCTCCTGGACGGGATCCTTTGCCTTTGACTTGCGTGGCATGTCTTTGCATGTTCTACGTCCTGTATAATTTCTGTGCTGCGAATGCAACGCTCTTCCATTTCCCTTCCTCTCCTCTCCCTCCTCCCTCACAGTACCAGGACATTATGCAAACATAAACTAATTTCACTGACCTGGGAACTGGGGATCTCTCAAGAGGGCTGGGGTCCCCAAAAACAAATGTGTCCGTCCCCCCCAGCACCTTCCATTTCCCATAGTTTCCTAGAGGAAATCAGAATGGCTAATCCGGTTTAAAGCATTGCCGGAAAGGAGCCTGAGTTCACGACAGGCCGCCGGTAGTCCTGGAAACCGTGAATATGTGACAATGTCAAACCGCTTCTTAGAGACATTGGTTTGGATTCTGGGCCTTGCTTCGTCTGTCTCTGCAGTGCAGGGGCAGCCCTCTGCAATGGAGCACATTTCTAGGGGCTAGAACAGGGTTGGCCAAACAGATGTCCATGGACTACCATTCCCAGAAGCCCCTGCCAGCCCTGGCAAGGGCTCATGGGAATAGTAGTCCATGGACATCTGGGGAGCCACACTTTGGCCACCCTTGGTAGGAACTTTTGTGAGATCAAGAGACCTCATGCGAGATCAAGGGTTTTCAATGAGCCGGACGGCATCTAGCGGGTGGCAACGGAGGACTTCCTCCGCAGGGGGCCAAAGGGGAGGGGGTTCAGATGGAAGCAAATCTTTGGATCCAAGCCGATATCCCTGGGGGTGGGGGAGAAATCTCTCAAGCACTGTGGGGGCATGGCTTTATGGTTGTCCTGTCTTGAACACTGATGTTTGCTTCCCATGTCGATCTTACACTCAGGTCTAAGGCTGGTGAGGAAGGCTGGCGGGCAGTTGGCATGTTTTCCATCTCTATGTTAGCATCTCTGTCTCTCCGTATTCTATCCCTGCGCAGCTTGAACCAGAAGTTAGAGCTGGAACTGGAGAAGCTTCGGGCCGACTATGAGAAACTCAAGAGCGAGGAGCTGGAGAAGTCCCAGAAGCTGCAGGAGCTGACGTGAGAGACCCCCTTTCCTTTCCTCCCCCAAGCCCCGCTTTCAGCCGGTGGTGCTGTGGGGGGAAATCACTAGATCTGGGAACAGGCTGCTGCACGTAGGTTACCACTGCCGCCGTCTGAAGATCGCTCTGCAAAGTTGTAGGCCTCCAGATTAATTTTTAAGCGCCCACCTGAAAAGGGGGGCATGTGAATGTGATGCCCACATGCTCAGATATGTCTGTGTTTACACGGCGGCATTCATTGTAGATCCTGACTTGGCTTCAACTCCCTGTGGAGGGTATGCTTGGTGGCGAGCCTGGATTCAAGTCACCTCTTAGCTTAGCCCTCCCTCCCAGGGTTGTTGTGAGGATTAAAAAAATGGCAAGGGGGATAATGGTGTAGGCAGCCATGAGTTTTCTCCATCAGGGTGTGGGAAAATGTAATAGATTTCCCACCACGGGCCTAACCTCAAAGAGATTGTGATTCTTAGCTATTTCAAATAAAGTGTGACTGAGGGCATAATACAAGTTACATATGTTAGGAGAGTGAGCTTGGTATAGTGGGTAAGAGTGGCAGCTTCTAACCGAGGAAACAAGGTTTAATTTCCCAGTCCTCCTCCACATAAAGCCAGATGTAGGCCCTGTGGAATTGTTTAAGGTCCCACAGGCCCCTGATCTCATTTGACAGAGCATTCCACCAGGCTGGAACTTTATAGCATTATCCTGCACTGGGGCTCCACCCCTCCCGAAACTCCTCCCTTCTTGGGCTCCACCCCAAAACTTCCAGGTATTTCCCAGTCCTCGTGGTCAGCTACCTCTAGGAAGTTCACAAACAGGATGACTGCAAAATGATCCTTCTTGTGCTCCCCAGCAACTGATTTAAAGTGGCATGCCACCTTTGGTGCTGGAGGGAGTAGGTATCCATCATGGTTAGTATTTGTCCACTCCTCTTTTAAAGCCTTCCGGGTTGGGGCTCTTGACCACGTCCTGTGGCAGCGAATCCAGCATTCATTCATTCATTCATTCATTCATTCATTCATTCATTCATTCATTCATTCATTCATTCATTCATTCATTCATTCATTCATTCATTCATTCTTTTCTAGCTCACCACCTCCCCAAGGGCTTGTGGGGACTTTTAAATAAAACCATAAAACCATTTTATATACACTGTGTGAAGAAATACTTCCTCTTGTCTGTCCTGAATCTCCTGCCCTCAGATCAGTCTCCTGGACCCCGACAATGTCAAACATAACCTGAATGTTGGCCCTGAAGCTATGCCTGCCTTTCTCCTCTTCTTGACCACTCTCCCCATTCTGTTTCTCAGATTTCTGTACGAGCGACATGAGCAGTCCAAGCAGGACCTCAAAGGGCTGGAGGAGACAGTGGTAAGTACCTGAGATCCCCTTGACAGAGGAGAGGCTGAAGGTCACCACGATCTTATCTCATCTTGGTCTAGTTGCCAGCTCTGGGAAGGGAAATATCTGGAAACATTGGGGGTGGAATCAGGAGAGGGTGAGATTTGGGGTGGGGAGGGACCTCAGTGAAATATAATGCTATGGAGTCCGCCCTCCCAAGTAGCCATTTTCTGTGGAGGAGCTGTGATTCCAGGGGATCCCCAGGAGATCTTTCTCTTTGCGTTCCCTCCAGGCCCGTGAACTCCAGACCCTCCACAACCTTCGCAAGCTGTTCGTTCAAGACGTCACGACTCGAGTTAAGAAAGTAGGTGCTTCTCTAAGTTCCTGCGCCCCTAATAATAATTACTGGACCTAACTATAACCTGGCTCTCCCCAGCCCCTCCCTCCCCTCTCTAGTGTGTATGACAAAAGCTGCAAAATCAGGCCACCAACATATCCGGTCTGATGAGGTCTAAGTATGCCCCGACAGAAGACAAAATGTTGAGAACAAGCTAAAAGTCAGAACGAGGTGGAAAAAGAGGGGAAGGGAACTTAGCTTGCTCAAGAACCCAAGGGAGGGTTTTGCAGGGTGGAGTTGTCTTTTCAAATTGTCCTCCCCTCATGAATCCTCATAGGCCCTCAACTTGAAGAAAAAGAAGAAGAGTTGGTTCTTATATCCCGCTTTTCCCTACCTGAAGGAGGCTCAAAGCGGCTTACAGTCGCCTTCCCATTCCTCTCCCCACAACAGACACCCTGTGCAGCGGGTGAGGCTGAGAGAGCCCTGATATTACTACTTGGTCAGAACAGCTTTATCAGTGCTGTGGCGAGCCCAAGGTCAATCAGCTGGTTGCATGCAGAATCGAACCTGGCATGCCAGATTAGAAGTCCGCACTCCTAACCACTACACCAAACTGGCTCTCCGGGTTGGGGCTCTTGCACAAATAGTCATTTGCCTTTATATAGCACTTTAGAACAGTCAAACCGTTTAATGTATATCGTGTCCGTAATCCTTATCACAGTAAGACAGGTCAATAGAACTATCCCCATATTGCAGATGTGGACAGGAGATGCTGAGCTTCGGAAATGATGGCCAGTCGTCCTAGTACAGGGGTAGTCAAACGGCGGCCCTCCAGATGTCCATGGACTACAGTTCGCTGGCAGGGGCTCCTGGGAATTGTAGTCCATGGACATCTGGAGGGCCGCAGTTTGACTACCCCTGCCTTAGTAAAATCATGATAGTGGAAAGGTTTGTTGGGGCGGGGGAGCTTCCTACTCCAAAGTTCTGTTTCTTATAAGGACCAAGCGACGTGTTATATTGAAGATCTGTTATTGAAGATCTGAAGATACAGCCCCCCAATACTAGTCTGGCTTTAGAATATTGGAATAGCCACGAGCAGTCTGATCTGGATTGAAGCTATAGTTCTGGAGATGAAGGGGTTTAACTCTTTCCATCCTGCACTACTTTTCCAAGCAGAACTTTAGTCTCTCTGCTCAGTTGTGGAAATGGGACAGCCAAAACGAGGGTG
Source organism: Paroedura picta (assembly GCF_049243985.1). Lineage (NCBI taxonomy): Eukaryota > Metazoa > Chordata > Lepidosauria > Squamata > Gekkonidae > Paroedura > Paroedura picta. The sequence continues at coordinate 163,252,427 of NC_135371.1, read as the reverse complement.
ACTCCCCACCCATCTAATACCCCTGGGTCCTCATTTTGGGGAAACGATGCATGGCAGGGGGAGATCCCCATTCTACCAAAGCTATGCTCCATATTGCCCCCTTCCCCAAATCAGCAGGGAAAGACTATGTCTACATGTATGTTCGGGGAGGGAGTGTGAATTCTTTCTCCCCTTCCACTACCATGCAGTCCTGATTCATATTGGTCCTTCCCAGCCCTTTTTTGTCTAAAAAAATCCCAGTTCTCATATATAAGATTGCATCCACTTCCATCAATTCCCCTCTCAGGATCTGAAAGAGTCCCTCCCCCTCTTCCCCCCCAAAGGTGCTGGTTCTCAATAATGGTGAGTACCTTTAGAAAAAAGCCCCGGTTCCTCCTAAGCCTATTGGAAGCAAACCATGGTTAGGTCTTAACCAAGCAGTAGCCTCATTGTTAGGTTTGGGTGGCCGAAATCAGGGAAGACGCTCAGCAGTTTGTTCCATTGCTCACCCATAGAAGTTGGGCCCTTGCAGTAAGCCTGCAGCCTCCTGGGTGTATCCCTCTCCCCCTTGGCTTCTCCTTTCCCCACATAAAAATTCCCACCCTTCCTTTCCAGAGCGCGGAGCTGGAACCCGAGGACAGTGGGGGGGCTCATTCCCAGAAACAGAAGATTTCCTTTCTTGAGAACAACCTGGAACAACTTACAAAAGTTCACAAACAGGTTAGTGGAGGGATGCGAATCGGACTGTCGGATAAGCAGAGTGAAAAACTGCAGGGACCGGGTGAGGGAGGGAAGGGGAGAGGAGTGGTGTGGTGTGGTGTGGTGTGGGCCGGGCCAAGTAGCTGGTTAGTTCAGCCCTACCCTCTCTCCTTACACTTGTTCTTCTGGGGGAGAAGTCTCTTCTCCTTCCCCCATTTTGCACTGTCTCTGTGTCTCGTAGCCGCTTTGAATGTTGGTTCATGATGCCACTCTCTTTGCTGTGCGCTCTGTCAGGACTTCCCCCACCGCCCAAGTCCAGCTGGGCACGAAACACTGTGCTGGCATGACTCATGCGCTCCATGCTTGCTGGCTGCCCCATTCCTGAATCAATCCTCACTTTCCCTGGAACCATCGTAATGTCATATCTGCTTAGGTCCCTTCCCTCCTGCCCCTCCTCTGAAAGAAAACCACATCGGGTAAGATTAAGAGCCCCTAAGATCATCCAAGGGGAGAGAAGGCAGCATGATATAGCCCAGGGATGGCCAAACTGTGGCTCTCCAGATGTCCATGGACTACAATTACCATGAGCCCCTCCTGATAATTGTAATCCATGGACATCTGGTGAGCCACAATTTGGCTGCCCTCGGTACAGCCTAATCTGGACAGATTTTGAAAGCTAAGTGGGGTCAGTACTTGGATGGGAGACCACCAGCAAAGGCTGTGCTGAGGAAGGCAATGGCCAAGCACCTATTATTATTATTATTATTATTATTATTATTATTATTATTATTATTATTATTATTATTATTATTATTATTATTATTATTCTCTCACTTGCCTTGAAAGCTCCTTTCTGAGGCTACCACAAGTCAGTTGTGACATACGTATGTAAAACCCTCACTGTCTTCTAGCTTGTGATGCCATCTCTCGCCTTTGCCAGGTAGTCTTCCTGGATGACAGGGCCTGGGCAGAGCAGAGTGTTTGGGGTCTAAGCGTGGGGGCCACCTGCCTTTTCTGGCCTGCTGCTTTAGTCACGGGCCTCTATAGTGTTGCAAGTAGTGTTCCTGGAACTGGAGCCTCATACCACTCTGCTCCTGGACGTTATGAAGAGGTCCTTTATATGAGAGCCATTAGGGATGAGGCACACGAAGCAAAAGGCATTGAGCATTCTGTTTAAAACAACCAGACACAAATCGATACAGTGGAGCTTTACGGAGAGCTGTAGGAGCCCTTGGACGGTGACCTTGAAGGAACAGAGAGGCATTAAACCATTGGAATTTTATTGAACTGGCAGCCTAAAGACACATTTCATTTTTCTATGGGTCCCCCCTCATCTGCACAATCAAAGACATATTGCGAGTTCTGTGCTGGGAAGTGAATACCAGTAGAAGAAAAAAGTCTCAAACTGGCGATGGCAAAGTCCTTTAATGTTCAAAATATCACAGTGTTCCAAATAATTTCAAAACGGATTCCCAGGTATAGTCCGTTTCTGCTTCCTTCATCAGTGAATTCTAAATATAAATAATTCATTATCCTTATCCATGGTTCCTCTATATATTTGTGAAACGCCCCTCTGGGAGGAGACAGAAGGAGCAGGGTGGACACCTGTGCACCGTGACTACCCCATGTGGATTAGGGCAGGGGGACATTTCAGCATCTATGGCCTAATTCACACAAGAAGGGAAATGAGTTTGAACGCAGAACTGGGAGGAATTGGTTTCCATGTAATCTCCCCGTAAGAAGAGTCTCCAGTCTGATTTTCCCTTCACATATCTAAAGACAAGACTCTTGAAAAATCATCAGTAACTACTATGTCACAATTCCCAAATGTCAGTCCTCTCCCACACTCAACGAACACTGCAAACCACAGGTTCTTGACACCCATCTCTCCACACCCATGCCCTCATTTGTCACCACACCACCACAGCTTCCCACACAACACACATATTCAACCTCATGCTCTTACAGACTGAACAGCCCCTCTCCTTACTCTTCCCAATGCCAAGCGCTCTCTATCACTCTTTTCTTTCTACCTCCCTCTCTCTTTGATATCTCCCCCCCTCCCCCTGCTAGTGCCCGTTGTATCAGCTACAACGGGCTTTAATTCTAGTATAACATATACATATATCCCCATGCTACATGTAAAGATCAATGTAAAGATCAAAATTTCAAAAATAAAAATGGTAATACCTCAATATTGTAATAACTCAATCTTCTCTAATAATGTTTGCTTGAAATAACCTACAAAGATAAATCATACCTGATATAAATCCTTATAAAATGCCACTAAAGTTTGTTGTTAGGTGCGAAGTCGTGTCTGACCCATCGCGACCCCACAGACAATGATCCTCCAGGCCTTCCTGTCCTCTACCATTTCTCGAAGTCCATTTAAGTTTGCACCGACTGCTTCAGTGACTCCATCCAGCCACCTCATTCTCTGTGTCTTCTTTTGCCCTCGATCGCTCCCAGCATTAGGCTCTTCTCTAGGGAGTCCTTCCTTCTCATGAGGTGGCCAAAGTATTTGAGCTTCATCTCCAGGATCTGGCCTTCTAAGGAGCAGGCAGGGCTGATCTCGTCTAGGACTGACCAGTTTGTTCGCCTTGAAGTCCAAAGGACTCGCAAGTGTCTTCTCCAGCACCAGAGTTCAAAAGCCTCAATTCTTTGACGCTCGGCCTTCCTTATGGTCCAACTTTTACAGCCATACATTGCAACTGGGAAGACCATAGCCTTGACTAGACGCACTTTTGTTGGCAGGGTGATGTCTCTGCTTTTTAGGATGCTGTCTGGATTTGCCATAGCTTTCCTCCCCAGGAGCAAGGGTCTTTGTTTAAATGGTGAATGTTACCTACTTAGTCTGTTATAATGTCTTGGGGTTCACAGGAATTGTAGTCTGTGGACATCTGGAGAGCCACAGTTTGGACACCCCTGCCCTGTGGGGTTGCCATCAGTCAGCTGTGACTTGACGGCACTTTCCACCCCACCCCCTGGGAAGAAGAGGAGGTTGGCAAATAGTCATTAACAAGATGCAGTTGTGTCTTGGATGTGACGGCTGGTCCTTTCCCCACCGGAGAATCGTGGGTGGAACAGCGTGGTGGAAAGTTGGCTTGATCCAGGCAAGGTGGTAAAGTGGGGAGAGACCGTGGGAGATCAGAATGGACACCGCCTTGACATTTGCTGTCTCCATTCGTTGCACTGCTTCTTCTTGTTCACCGCCCTGGTACATTTGTGTGTCCATTCCTCCACTTCATTGCTCCCACCGTCCCTGCCTCCTCATCTCCTTCCCCGTAGGATTCTCTCCACTTAGCATAAGAGGGGACCTGCCCCATAGCTCATCCCTTAGGTGGGGAGCTTTCGGCTCTTCCACGAAGAAAGTGAGAGAGACCCTCACACAGTTGCCCAGTTGCCGTAGGGGTGTAACTCGTCTCCTCTCTGGGTCTCCAGAGCAGGGTCTGTCTGCGGACTCTGTCGATGTGCTCAGTCGATGTCTGTGTCCCCCCCTTTTTCCCCTTGCTGCTGCACCCTAGCTGGACCGCTGGGTCTCCAAGGTACCGTATGCCCTCCTCCCCACACATCCACCTGCCTGTTGGGCTGGGCAGGAAATGTTTGCACTTGGTGACCAAACTGGGAGCACAAATTTGGGGAGAGGCACTGGGGGTTAGGGGTGGGAATCAGGCATCTATTTCCTTCCCACCATCCCGCTGCCGTGACAACAAACCCCACCCCAGCCTTTTTCCTCTCTGTGTGGTTGCTGTGGCAATTGGAGGTGCCTACCATTGCCATGGTAACCCTATCAGTGTGTGGCATCTTCTGGTAATAGGCCCGCACTTTGCTGCCATGGCAACCCTAACCATTCCGGCCTAACCTGGCGAACACAAAAAAGAGCACAAAAGAGCAGGTCTCAGTTGCTTCCTTGGTGGCGGCTTCCGTGGCATCTGGCAATTTCCGTTGCCATGGCAGCCCTGACCAAATCCCCCCCCTCCCCACAACGGCAGCTACTGTCAGGGGAAATAGGGAAATAAATAGGTAAACAAAGAAAGGCAAACTGCTCCTAGTTGAATATTCAAGAGCCATTCTTTCCCTCTTTCACTTTAAGGCTGCGGTGCGTGTGGAAAAGTTTGCAGGCCTTCTGAAAAATGCCACGTCTTTCCAAGCCCGATAGTAGAGAAGCGTGATTGATAAACCATTAGGCCTCCAAGAATGTAGCAGGGGAGTCCCCCCCCCCCTCTCCCACCAGTCTTGCTAACAGGCCTGGAGAAAAATGCCCTGTCCCTTTAAAAGAGGCTTAAGATCTTGACGTGGAAAATAAATCAAGGCTTAATAATAGGGGAGTTAAATAACATTCCAATAAGCTTCTGTTCAAGGGGCAGGACGTTTTCTCCTCTGGAGCCTGTCGGCGACTCTGTGCTCCCAACCAAGGTGATCCTGACATCTCGTTTTTAGAGGCAGGAACCGAATGTTATCAACTCAAACATTTTCTCTCCCTCGCTTCTCCATTTCCATTCTGCTGGTGGCTGCCCCCCCCCCCACCCTCCGCACTGCCGCTCCTCCATTCCATCCTGTTCTGCCATCCCTTGCTGATGCTGCCTGCTCCCATAGACTAGAGCTTGCGTCTGGTGGCAGCCAGGGGGAGGTCACCTCGGCCCGGCGGAGGGATGCTCTTCCCCTCATGCTCTGGTTTCCACCTCATGACCCCCGCCCCACCCTGGCATGGTGCACGGCTTGGATCTGTGGCACTTGGGACAAATGTGGGGGGCCACGTCTTGGAACAAGAAGGAGTGCAACTTTGGGTGGGTGGGAGCTTGTCTCCAGGATACTGGATAAGATCCCTAATTAAAGAGAACCTTGGAAAGTCCTGTTTTGTTTTTTAAATCCCATGCAGTACAGATAGAAGCTGTGTTAGCTATTTACATGCTTGTTACCTCTTCAGTCTTAGAGGTCCCAACCAGCTCCATAGCAAATCAGATTGTGGGTTTGCTAGTTGAGAGTTCCAAAGCAGGACAGGTGAGAGAGCCCAACCTGTCAAGGCCCACTGAGGTCTCACTAACATAGGTGCACTGGGAAGGGGAAATGCCTCCAGAAAAGGTTCCTGTACCCTCAAAGCAAGGAGGTTGGTAGGAAGGAAGAGCTGGCCTACCTGCACAGGTGATGCCTTCCCCACACCATGCAAGGCTTGGTTGGGTTGGATGACAGTCTACTCACTGCTGGACTGCCTGGCCCAGGTGGAAGCAGCAGGTGTTGGCTCATCAGGAAACGTTCTTGTGGCCACAATGGCTTATCCCCCCTCTGCTTCCCTGAGATTAGAGGTATCTTCTTGCATTACTAGGAAAATACAGTGTAAAAGGAGACAGCATGCTGTATCCTTGCCTGTTCCTAGGCAGAAGAATGGGTAGGCCTATCTGGCATGAGATATCCTGAACAGTGGCAGGAAGTTGAATCCAATGGTTTTCAGGAAGCGCAAGTGTATGAGATGAGGCTAGGAAATAAATCAGGGCTCTTGGCGGAGTGGTGGAAGGTGCAAAGGCAGGAACAAGTGGGGCAGGTCTTGGGCTGGGGGCAGGGGCAAGAGTCCCATTTCTAGTATTTATCCATGCTCCTCTGTTTCCTCCCCCTCCCCTCCCTTCCTATTCCTGTTGGCGTGGGGCCCAGCTGGTTCGTGACAATGCAGATTTGCGTTGTGAGCTTCCTAAACTGGAGAAACGTCTTCGGGCTACGGCTGAGAGAGTTAAGGCCCTGGAGGGTGCACTGAAGGAAGCGAAAGAGGGGGCGATGAAAGACAAGCGCCGCTACCAACAGGAAGTGGACCGGATCAAGGAGGCGGTGCGCTACAAGAACACCATGAAGCGCAACCACTCTGCACAAATTGGTGAGCCGTCATTTTTATATATTATATTATATTATATTATATTATATTATATTATATTATATTATATTATATTATATTATATTATATTATATTATATTATATTATATTATATTATATTATATTATATTATATTATATTATATTATATTATATTATATTATATTATATTATATTATATTATATTATATTATATTATATTATATTATATTATATTATATTATATTATATTATATTATATTATATTATATTATATTATATTTATGTACCGCCCTCCCCGGGGGCTCAGGGCGGTTTACATAAGAACAACAACAATACATTAAACAAGCTATAAACATGTGAATAACTTTACAATCATAACTAATGGTTGTATAACAATGTGACAGTATAAATAATATAGGCAGTACAACGATGCAACAATACAAACAGGTCCGGAGCATGTTGGTGGACTTCTGAGGAGGGGCAGGGGAGGGGAGCAGGGGCCTTCCAGTCGCTGTTGATTGCGTCTGGTCTCAACCAAATGCCTGGCGGAAGAGCTCCTTTTTGCAGGCCCTGCGGAACTGTTTAAGCTCCGTCATGTTAGATGGGGAAACGAAGATGTAACGTGGAGGAACCGACTTTTTTGAGTCTGTGGACACCATCGGGATTCTGGCATGGCGGGCACAGGAGGCAGAGCCAAAAAGGAAGCCTGAGTTTTGAATGAAGATACCAGACAGTAATGCAGTTTCCTATGCAGTTGCAGCTTGCCTCCGGGAATATTAAAGACAGAGGTTAAAATGAACGATGCTTTCAAAACAATGGCCACAGCTTATCTGCAGTAACACAGTGTAGATCAGGGGTAGTCAAACTGCGGCCCTCCAGATGTCCATGGACTACAATTCCCAGGAGCCCCCTGCCAGCATTCGCCGGCAGAGGGCTCCTGGGAATTGTAGTCCATGGACATCTGGAGGGCCGCAGTTTGACTACCCCTGGTGTAGATCCTAATGTCGCGGTGACAGCCGCTGCCAAACCAACATTAAAAAAGAAATCTGCACAGCCAATCAAATCTCCAGGAGCCAGTCAGAAGCCTTGCCAGGCAAAAGCCCTACCTGGCCCCACCCACTTCTTAAAGACACTTGGGCATCGTTGGCAGATGCCATGTCAAGAGGCCCCATGGTGCCCACAAGCTCCACTTTGGGGATTCCTGCTGTAATTTCTGTCTTTGTGTGATAGAAGTTGTGAACTTTCAAATCTGTTCACCATCTTTTTTTTACTTCTGTCTGTGCAAGGAAGTAATTTTCAGTGTAGGTATAGGTGTGCATTTATACAGATCTAGTATTGTGTGTTGTCTGCAATGAGAAAAAAATGTTATTCCCTGTCTAGGCAGGAGCCAAAAGGCTCACTTACGGATTGGAAAGAGGTGGGGAAGCATTAGACAGCTGAATGTATTTAAAATGTTTCGAGCTGCTAACAAAATCACTTTCCATCCAGACATTCAAACATTTCAGATGTTCATAATCTGTATGGAAATATTCAAATGGAGGCAGGGAAATAACACCATTTCCATTTAAAGAACAAGGAAGTATGGAAATAAGCAGGGACTGATGCATCCTGAAAGTGGTAGTATTACATTGCCCACACATTTCCCTCTTCCACTCACTCAAGATTCCCCTGGAGAATTTTGTCACAATCAGTCACAATCACTGTTATACTTCAAACGATCCTGGGCAGTTTTCCATTTAGCTATTACAAATATGATCAGGGAAGGGTCCCTAAATGATGTAAGGTAAAGGTATCCCCTGTGCAAGCACCGGGTCATGTCTGACCCTTGGGGTGATGCCCTCTAGCGTTTTCATGGCAGACTCAATATGGGGTGGTTTGCCAGTGCCTTCCCCAGTCATTACCGTTTACCCCCCAGCAAGCTGGGTACTCATTTTACCGACCTCGGAAGGATGGAAGGCTGAGTCAACCTTGAGCCGGCTGCTGGGATTGAACTCCCAGCCTCATGGGCAGAACTTTCAGACTGCATGTCTGCTGCCTTACCACTCTGCGCCACAAGAGGCTCTCTAAATGATGTAGGAAGTAACATATGTGACCTGTTATTTATTTAAGAAAGGTATCCTTTCTAATCAGATAATTGCTTTGGAACTATAAAGGACTTGGGGTTTGCATGGTTTTCTAAAACAGGGTGTGGTATGGTACAATCATCAATATGGCTGTATGACATAGGAAGGGGTTATGGCTCTAGTCAGCATCTCCTTGTAGAATCAAAGAGTTGGCAGGGGCCATACAGGCTATCTAGAAGAAGAAGAAGAAGAAGAGTTGGTTCTTATATGCCGCTTTTCCCTACCCGAAGGAGGCTCAAAGCGGCTTACAGTCGCCTTCACATTCCTCTCCCCACAACAGACACCCTGTGGGGTGGGTGAGGCTGAGAGAGCGCTGATATCACTGCTCGGTCAGAACAATTTTATCAGTGCCGTGGCGAGCCCAAGGTCACCCAGCTGTATGCATGTGGGGGAGCGCAGAATCGAACCCGGCTCGCCAGATTAGAAGTCCGCACTCCTAACCACTACACCAAACTGGCTCTCCGTATCTAGTCCAACCTCCTGCTTGGTGAGGATCAGCCTAAAGCAGGGGTAGTCAACCTGTGGTCCACCAGAGGTCCATGGACTACAATTCCCATGAGCCCCAGCCAACATTTGGGAATTGTAGTCCAGGGACATCTGGAGGACCACAGGTTGACTACCTCTGGCCTAAAGCATCCAGGATAAGTCTCTGTCCAGCTGCTGCCTGAAACTAGCAATCTAGAGGTGATAAAAACACGTCAACATTCATGTTCGGCAAGCAGATATTAGAAATTTCTTTAGTCCTGATGAAACTACTGATATCCTCCCACCCTCCCTTTATTCCACCCTACCCCTTTTCTGGCAAGGAAGGCTAGCCATGGCCTAGAGCAGAAAGGGTAAACAGATAAATAACTTGGTGTTGTAACACCATGCTGTTTGCATCCCTTTGCAGCCAAGCCGGTGCGGCCAGGGCACTACCCAGCTTCGTCTCCCACCAACCCCTATGGTGTCCGCAATCCTGAATGCATCAGCTACACCAACAGCCTCTTCCAGAACTATCAGAATGTCTACCTGCAGAATGCTGGCAGCTCCGTACCCGACAGCTAGTGAGTATCCTTTGCCTCTAGATACATTCAGGAGGCTCATTCCAGGTGGGTTAGTCCAGGCTTTCTCAGCCAGGGTGTTGTGATGGCACTGGAAAGGTTTCCCGAATGAGTGGGGATTTATTAATTTTTATATATTTTTAAAAATTTGTTAAACATTTATTGCATGTTATAACCATATATTGGTCATGTATAGGCTGTGTACACACACTCTCCCAAAATGGCCAATGATGGGCCTGGAGGGGGTGGGAAGAGGAGGGGCCCTAAGTGGGTGGGAACACAGCTATGCTTCCTAACCGTATTCCACATGATTTCGCCACTTCTGGGGTTTCTCAAAGCCTGAACAATGTTTCAGGGGATTCTCAGTGGTAATAAAGGCTGGGTTAGTCTATCGCAGGAAAATAAGAGGAATCCAAGGGTACTTTTAACATGCTATCCAAGCAGGGTAGGGTTAGAAGAAGAAGAGTTGGTTCTTATATGCTGCTTTTCTCTACCCAAAGGAGTCTCAAAGCGGCTTACAGTTGCCTTCCCTTCCCTCTCCCCACAACAGACACCCTGTGAGGGAGGTGAGGCTGAGAGAGCCCTGAGATTACTGAAGATGAACAGTTGGTTCTTGTATGCCGCTTTTCTCTACCCAAAGGAGTCTCAAAGCGGCTTACAGTCGCCTTCCCTTTCCTCTCCCCACAACAGACACCCTGTGAGGGAGGTGGTGCTGAGAGAGCCCTGGTACCACTGCTCGGTTCAGAACAGCGAGCCCAAGGTCACCCAGCTGGCTGCATGTATGGGAGTGCAGAATCGAACCCAGCTCACCACATTAGAAGTCCGCACTCCTAACCACTACACCAAACTGTTTTGTTAGGCTGCTTCTGCACAGCAACGGGGCTCTCAGAGTTACTCCCAAATGTCTCTACAACTGGGCATCATCGCCCAGGCATTTGCTAACAACATTCGACCCAACAACATCCACTGGTACCCTCTCAGACAACCCCTCCATGACCTGAACTAGTCTAACCTCCCTGGGGGGTTCTGTTAAAGTTGTCATTCCTGTTGCAGCATTGTTAATCAAACCTACTGACATTAACCGTAGAATCATTATTGGAACTGTCGTTGTTATGTTACAGTATGACTGTGTTATATGCCTATGATGTTTATATAATACCCTGCAATGCTTTATGTAAACCGCCCTGAGCCATAGGGAAGGGCGGTATAAAAATCAAATAAATAAATGGTGGGTTTCCATACACTTTTCCTGCCCAAGCCCCGCCCAGCGATTTTATTCCCTGCATTGTATTCCCTTTTGTTAGTTATTTAGTGCAACTCTGTGCACAGTTCTGTGCCTGTGTGCGGGCGCAGGGTTGCACGCTGCCATCTGCGCCACCCCTCCCTCCTGCACTGGCCACTTTCGGCTTGAACGGCCGCTTCGGCAGCTGAAGCGCACAACCCTCCTCAGTGTGTGTATATCTAGAAAGAACCAACACATGTTCACTTTTCAAATTAAACTGTGCACCTGCATGTGGATAAATGTGGTGTTTAAAAGCTCACATTCAGCTGCACGTGTGTTGAATGTCGTATGAGAAAGACTCAGCATGTGTAGAAAGTCAAGCATCTGATGTACATAGATTGTATGTGTGTTCAGCATGGCTGGGCATTAGTTTCTGGAATCTTGTAATCACTTCTAGTGGCTGCTAGATGCCCTCCCCTGCTTTTAGGCTTCAGTGTTGAGGAAAGCACACTGGAGCTCAGATATTAGAGATTACCTGGTCACCCTACTGCCAAAATCAGGATGCCAACCTCCATGTGGGACCTGGGGGATCGCCTGGTATTATAGCTCATCTCCAGACGAAAGAGATCAGTACTCCTGGAGAAAATGCATGCTTTTGGGGGTAGGCTTCATAGTGTTATACTCCACTGAGGTCCCTCCCTGCCCAAGACCACATCCACTCCCCCAAAGCCTCCAGGTAATTCCCAACCCAGACCTGGCAACCCTAGTTCCATCTGATAGAGACCCACCAACCTCTGTTTTTCATGTCTTTCTCTTCTCCTCTCCCCAGCTTCACCAATGGCTCCTCCAGCAGTGGAAGCAGCTCCTCCAGTGCCCCTCTGACCTCCTACCAGAAGCTCAATGTGGACAACGGTAAGGGGACTGGGAGGGGAGAGGAAAGTTGAAACTTGGATAGCAATCAGGGAGGGTTGGCATCTCAGGAAGTTCCTTCAGGTGCCACTCAGCTCAGGTCTCACCACTGGGGTCATGGCTTTCCTGACAACTCTATTGGACAGCTGGATGAGACCACAGTGGTGCCCACCAAACCAGGGCAGTTGACAGCTTTAGAAATACATTAGAAACATCAGGAGTTTATGCTTAACCATCCATAAGGTCTAGGATCCATGATCTGATCCCTAAACTCTCTGGGTTCCGCAGGGCCTGCAAAATGGAGATCTTTCACTAGGCATTTGGTGGAGGCTGGGTGCAGGGCCCCGGGGTTATGAGATCTGGTCAACCCCCCCCCCTCCTGGATTTCCAGACTGAGTGTTAGGCATGTCTGGATCCATTGTACAATCTCCCTCTGGAGGCTGCCTACCCGTTAGTGACACCATGGTGAATTGGTACCAGGGCACTGAGCTGCTGGGGGAGTGAATGGTTATTTCCGCCATCTTGATTATTTTGATTTTTTTAAAAATTTTGTACCTATGGTACTGTGGGGTTTTATTGTATGTTTTAAAATGTTCTTTAGTGCTATTGATGTTTTTATGCTTTTTATTGATTGTAAACGGCCACGAGCCAGCCATGTTGGGAGTGGCGGTAAATAAAATTGATTATAAATAAAATAAATACAAAATAAATACGTTTAGATCTGCACACGCACACACAAAGCAGACGTGGGCTGGCTGTGCTGATGTGAATATGAGGTCATAATTCCACAGAAAGATTTTTAAAAGAATTCCCCTACAAACTAATTTTCTGATTTAAACAGACCTCTTCCTAGGTCCAGGTGGGGGAGACAGGGGCCTATATTATGACCACCCCCCGAATATAAATAAAAAACAGTGCACAAACAAAAATCTGTATCTATAGTAACCCAAACAAACCACAACAAATATTGAAAGTAGTTGCAAAGGACTAAACTAAGTTGTAGTTTACTCTTGAATCATTTACTCATTGCTCAAAATACAGACATAGCAAATGGCTGAATACAAGAAAATATTAACCAGTCGGTCTGCGCACAATGTATCAAACAAGCAGTCACCTTTTTGTAACAGAGAGCTAGCTCTGTGTAGTGGTTAGGAGTGTGGACAGAGAGCCAGTTTGGTGTAGTGGTTAGGAGTGTGGACTTCTAATCTGGCATGCCAGGTTCGATTCTGCGCTCCCCCACATGCAACCAGCTGGGTGACCTTGGGCTCGCCACGGCACTGATAAAGCTGTTCTGACCGGGCAGTGATATCAGGGCTCTCTCAGTCTCACCCACCCCACAGGGTGTCTGTTGTGGGGAGAGGAAAGGGAAGGCGACTGTAAGCCACTTTGAGCCTCCTTCGGGTAGGGGAAAGCGGCATATAAGAACCAACTCTTCTTCTTCTTCTTCTTCTTCTTCTATGTTAATCTATTGTAAGAAAACAAAACAGAAGTTGGTAGCATCCTAAAGACAAACAATATTTGACCCAACATGAGAACTTTTATGAATCAGAGCTCCCTTCCTCAGATGCAGTGGCCTTTATATTACTCAAGACTTCTTATTATCCATCTCAGCAGAATTTAATTGAGCAGTTGTGGAGCACCCCAAGGAAACTCTGTTGAGGATGCAGGAACTCTTGTGGAACTCCTCTTCATCTCAGTGTTAAGTTCAAAATCAACCAGGCAACATGAGTTTAGGATAGAAACATAAAGCTGGAAGGGATACCCCAGAGTTCATCTAGTGCTTGGGTGGCCAAACTGTGGCTCTCCAGATGTCCATGGACTACAATTCCCATGAGCCTCTACATGCTGGCAGGGGCTTGTGGGAATTGTCGTCCATGAACATCTGGAGAGGCACAGTTTGGCCACCCCTGATCTAATCCAACCCCCCACACAATGCAGGAATTTCACAGCTACCAGTTCTCTTACATAGTTTAAAGATGTTTGGACAGGCAGCAATTCTGCTCAGAAAGGTTGACATATTTATATGCTGCTGCTGTTCTGACAGAAGCAGCTTACATTTTTTTAAAAGGGGGCAAAGGAGAGAATTCACTTCACTCCAGCGCTCACCTGGTTTGGAAACTAATGGGCAGGCCCACAAAGGCTGCCAACCTTCGGGTAGGGCCTGGAGATCTCTTGTTGTTACACAGATCTCCAGAAAATAGAAATCAGTTGCTCTGGAGAAAGTGGTTGCTTTGGAGGGTGGACACAATGGCATTGTACCCCATTGAGGTCCCTCGCCTCCCCAAAGCCCACCCTCTTCAGGCTCCACCTCCAAAATATCCAGGTATTTCCCAACCCAGAGTTTTCAAGCTAAGTCCTGCTCATGGCCACAGGTAAGGCTTTTTAATACCTGGAAGAGGAAAGGAAACAAATAGCCATTAGCTTTTACAGCCTGCATCCATATTCTCCCAACTCTGATTCTGGTAACCAAGAGCCACTCCCCCCGTTTAGTGCCATGGCCTCAATCCATATTTAGCTTTCCCCCAGCTGCCTTTTGCAGCTCAAATACGTGCCGGAACATCCTTAAAGCATCTCACGTGGTTCATCTGCTTTTTTCTCCTCAGAAGAACACCCAGAGAGAGGTAAGTAGTTAGCTGATGCTAATTAAGATTTCTCCCTTTAGAAGCGTAAAAATCCAGTCTGTTTCAATAAAAATCTTCTGAGGAGGAATGTTTCCTCGCAGAGAAAGCTCTTTGCGATAACCTTTCTCTAGAAAGCAGTCTCTCGCTGCGGAACTTCCTAGAAAATTGATCTTTTAAAAACTAAAACAACAGCTTGCTTTCAAAGGGAAGGACATTTGAATGCATTGCCTCTGAGGAAAATATTTTATTGTACTATGATAACGTTTTAGCACTTCTTCGGGAGGAAATGTTAATTCGTACCATCTTCTCTCTGTGTTTTTCCACATTCTGGGTCTTGCTTGTCTGCCATCTTTTCACTGTGTCTCCCCCAACCCCACAATCAAGTTTGATCAACATCACCACGTCTTTGACAAAAAAAAAACAAAAAACACCATAACCAATGAGCCCCCAGTCTTTGTTGAGCTTGTAGATTTTGAGGACATATAGTAGATACCACCATAAAATGGTTACCATTGGGGGAGGGGCGGTAGTCATGAAATGGCGGCTGTTGGGGGCTGGGGCCAGTCACAAAAGGTTGAGAGGTTCCAAGCCAAAGATCCGTTCTAGGATGGGGACACCGGTTTCCAAACGGGTGCTCCCTGCAGATTTCAAAACGATGCTTCCTGGACCCTGTTGAAGCAACTCCTGCTCCAGTGAGGTGCATGAAAGCTGGAATTAGCTTGGTGCTTTGGGGAAGAAGGTGTTGGGATTGGCAGGGACTGTGGTAACTATGGGTTCTACGTCAGGCAGTACGGCCATAAACTGTCGCGTTGTTTCTTTCTATATAACAAGGATGTCTCTGAACAAAGTTTGAGTCCAGAGGCACCTTTAAGACCAGCAAAATGTCTGGGTTCAAATGGGTAGCCGTGTTGTCTAGAGCAGGGGTAGTCAACCTGTGGTCCTCCAGATATTCATGGACTGCAATTCCCATGAGCCCCTGACAGCAAACGCTGGCAGGGGCTCATGGGAATTGTAGTCCATTAACATCTGAAGGACTGTAGGTTGACTACCCCTGGTCTAGAGCAGCAGAACAAATTTTGAGTCCAGGGGCACCTTTAGGAGCAACAAAGTTTTATTCAAGGTATGAGCTTTCATGTGCACGCACACTTTCACAGATACAATGTCAAATACAAGTTTCTGGGTATTAGCTTTCCTGTGTATGTGCACATCTTCAGATACATTGAAACAGACTTACATATGGTTGGGAGGTGGGGGGAGTTGCCTGGAAGGGCTAGTTAGTCAAGATCATAAATAACTGGGTGATAAGTATAGCTGAGATTGAATAAAAGCAGTGTGTATTGCCCAGTTACCTATGCATCTTGACTCTAATTAGATCTTCCTGGCAACTAACCCACCCGCCTATACATGTAAGGCTTAAGGAAATCTGTTTCAGTGTATCTGAAGAAGTGTGCATGAAAGCTAATATCCAGAATTAAATAATGTTGGTCTTAAAGGTGCCACTGGACTCAAATTTTGTTCTGTTGCTTCTGATCAATAGGGCTACCCACCTGAATCTATAAGGATGTTCCCATTTACTGAGCTTCTGTCTCTCATAGGATAAATCATAGAATCATAGAGTTGGAAGGGGCCAGACAGGCCATCTAGTCTATTCCCCTGTTCAATGCAGGATCGGCCCAAAGCATCCAGGAGAAGTATCTGTCTAGCCGCTGCTTAGAATCATAGAATCATAGAGTGGGAAGGGCCCAGACAAGCCACCTAGTCCCACTCCCTACTCAATGCAGGATCAGCCTAAAGATGATCTCACTGTATACTTCCATATAGGGATGCCAGCCTCCAGATGAGACCTGGAGATCCCCCGGAATTACAGCTCATCTCCAAACTACAGAGATCAGTTACTCTGGAGAAAATGGCTGCTTTGTAGGATGGACTCTATGGCATTGTCCCCAGGCTCCATCACCCAATCTCCAGGGGTATCCTAATGTGGATCTAGCAACCCTACCGCCCCCCATCCCCTGCTGCTGTCCAGGGGGACCTGGGAATCTCCCATTGGCAAACTTCTGTCTCCCTCACTGTTGGCTTTGAATAGAGTCCTGATAGGCCATAGCTCAACTTCAGGCCCGCTTTTTCTTGGAGCTGTTCAGGCAGAAAGCCTGGCGAGGCAGGCTGCTCTGTGGGCAATGATTATCCCCTCGGAATCGGGAGAAGCTCTTCTCTGGACTCTAATGATTCTTTCTTGATTTGTTTCTTAATCCCCCATGTCGTTTGCTTGGACTGGCACGCAGGAAATGCCACAGACATCAATGACAACAGGTGAGTGGCCCCAGACAGAGGCTCAGTGGGGAAAGAATAGGTGGTCTTCCCCGACCATTCAGGGCGGGTGGGTGTAGCAATCTCTAGCTTGATCCAGAAAAGGGCAGTCGCCTCGGATTGGCAGAGCCAGGAGGGGGGCACGCTGGGCAACTGACAGTCCCCCCTCTCATGCATCACCTTCTCCTGTCCTGTAGAAGCGATCTGCCCTGTGGCGTTGAAGCTGAGGAACAAGCCAAGCTCTTCCCCCTGCACCAGGAGACGGCAGCCAGCTAATAACAACAGTGCCACCTACAGCCCATGGGGCCTCAACACACCATCAGGTACTGCTCCTCTCCTCGGATCTCCACTTAACCATTTCCCCAGTATCTCTCACACGGGCTTTTCCCTTTGCCCGGGAATCTGTCCTGCCCATCTCTCCACTCTGAACATGCTATTTCTTTCTCAAGAGAGTTGCCGGGTATAAATTCACCATGCGTTTTGGGGAACACTCTCTTCTCCCAAGCTGCGTAGGATCATAGAGAGATGTGTGGGTGTTCTGTGGCGGTAGTCAAGATCTTGGGGCCCACCGTGCCCCCCGGGGGCCATTTTTACATGGGGGAAAGTGCAGAGGGAAGCTTGATGGCCTTTCCTCGTGCATGCTGTGGCCTTGATCCGAATTGATTTCCCTCTGCCTGGGAACCAAGTTCCCAAAAGGAAGCTGGCAACTGCATGTTGGAGGTTGCAAGGATGCAAAATAAACGCTTGATTATTCAAGGCAGGGTTCTGCTCCATCTTCACAGCCTGGCTAAGTCGGAGGACTCTTTTATCCCATTTATGTCCCTACTAGAGGCCAAGCCTGTTGCATTCAGGAATACAACGGTCACTAGATTGGGGGGGAGGGGTGGAAGAACTCTGCGGACAGCCTCTCCCTCCCTCCAGGACCTGGAAAGGCTGCAGGCAGATGTTAGGGAGCTCACTGGCAGGAGCAGCTCTCACACAGCAGGGATCTGCAGCCTCCGAGCCTCAGAGGCAAGTGGAAGGAAGAAGGGGCGGGGGATGGAAGGCGATTGGCTGGCCACTGGATAGACAGGCAAGCCGGTTGGAGGAGGAGGCACTCAGGGGCGGCACTACCGCCTCGAGTGGGTGTTAAGCGCTGAGTGGCACTTAAGCCATCAGACACGCTCCTCTTCCAAGGCCTTCCCGGAAATATTAAGTGGAACAGATTGCTTTGGCTTTTTCCCCTTCTCCATAGGTGTTTTGCTCCCCTACTGGTTGGTTTGATACTGTATCCTTGTATGTCTGGCAGAAAAACCCACTGTTTAAATCTGTAGGGAGATATGCTGGACAGACAGCAAAGGGAAAAAACTAGGAACAAAAAAGGTTGGGAAAAATGAAAATTAGTATTATAAAAATATGTCAAACACTTTTTATTGCAGAGTGCTAAACTATGTAGGTCATTTAAAAACAATACATTAAAATTGCAGTTGAAGATATGAAAAAAACCCTTTGGGTCACATGTGCAGTATCAAAAAAAAATATCATAGTTAACAAAACAACCTTGATGTAATGATCTTACATGCTTTGATCCAGTAGGATCTTCTTCAGAGGTCAGTTATCTACCAATGCATGCATAAATACAATATCCATCTAAAAATCATGTAAAATAGGAAATGGTTTTTAAATACTGATTTTAAATTTTCTGTGAAAGTATCTCCCTCGTTTTTGTGCGATCCAAAGGGGTTTTTAGGTTGGTCCTGCATTGAGCAGGGGGTTGGGCTAGATGGCCTCTCTGGCCCCTTCCAACTCTGGGATTCTAAGATTCTATTGTTTTCAATGAACTTAGTTTAGCACTGTGCAATGAAATGTGTATTTAATATATTTCATGATAATAATTTTCAGATTTCTCAATCTTTTTTGTGTCTGTCCATCTATCTCTCTGTATCTCTCTCTGTCTCTGATCTATCATCTATCTATATACTGCCTCTTTTGGAATACTGTCTTGGGGCAGTTTACATGATTTAAAACAGAATAAAACTGATAGATGAATCATGATACAAAATAAATTAAAATGATAATATTTGAAAACCGCAGTTAGTCACTCCAGAATCCAGCCTTTACTGAGTGTAATCGATCACAACCCTGGCCCACCAGCATGTTTTAGAGCAGGGGTAGTCAAACTGCGGCCCTCCAGATATCCATGGACTACAATTCCCATGAGCCCCTGCCAGCATTTGCTGGCAGGGGCTCATGGGAATTGTAGTCCATGGACATCTGGAGGGCCGCAGTTTGACTGCCCCTGTTTTAGAGGCTGAGTTTGTTCCTTTTCCCTTCCCTTCTTCCTTTTCTGAAAGAAAGAAACCTGAATCAAAAGGGACACACAAGCAATGAAAACGAGGAGAGCCCAAAGGCCTGCTTTCCAAAGACCGTTCCTACCTGCTCTTTTCCTCTTCTTTTTCTCTCTCCTCTGTAGTTTCTAACCGGGACGGAAGCCTCAGCTCTGCATGCTGCAGCCCGGGCTTTCCATGGCCTCTGCTACAAAACGGGCCCTGTTTGTGTGTCCTGCTCTCTCCGTGTCCTGTATATTTATCCAGCTGCTGCTTCACTCTCTCTCTCTCACTGTTTCTCTGTCCTACTCACTTAACTAGGCAACGATATATTCACTCCCTCCCCTTTGGAGAACCCCTCCTGTGCTCTCTAGTCTAGGAGCTTGGTGCCCCCTTCTCTCCTGCCCTCCGTCGCCTTAAGCAAATACCAGAAGGGCTGGTTGCCATTGAAGCCAGATGCAGAAGGCCCCTCCTGCAGGGGGAATGGGCTTCCCGACGGGGGTTACAAGTCACCACCTTCATTTTGATATTTTTGCCCTGTTTCCAGCAACCTGTCCATGTCAACAGAAGCGTTACTGTTCCCTTGGGGAGCTGAGCCCCTCTACGTTACTAGCTACTTCTGGATGGGGCTTTAGTCACTAACCGTGGTGTCCATTAAACGTTCCCCTCTCCCCCAAAACATCCGTAACATGTTCATAACCCTCCCAAGGGCGTGGGTGGGATGGAGGCGAGAGCCACCAGGTTCCTCTGGCCAAGCCCACCACGGTGCTTGAATCTCAGCCTTCCTTAGGCTTCCTACACATTTCCCACCTGGGTTGGTCCACAGGCTGGGGTCACCATGGAATGTTAGGGGGACGGCTTGATAGTCAGTGTTCTGCAGAAGGGGAACTTAGCTTTGGTCGGTATAGAAGCCAATCCTCTGTCAAATATTTTGCACAAGAGAGGTTGCATTGATGGGGCCAAAGACGGGAAAGAAACCACGGACCTCAAGGGGTAGAGGAGACTGACAACTCCCCTGTGAGCCTGCAACTGAGCACGGAGAGCATGGGGACTCCATGTCATTCTAGAAAGCAGGGGAAACAAGTTTATTCAGGGTATGTGTTCTGACGGCGGGGAAGATTATTTCAGATCATCCTGGAGGGAGGTGGGTTGGCCGTCAGGCCTCTCGCATGTCCTGATCAACCATGTCCCGTGCCTACCCAGAAGGGTAGGCAAAGGTCTAACACAGGGGTAGTCAAACTGCGGCCCTCCAGATGTCCATGGACTACAATTCCCAGACGCCCCTGCCAGCATTCGACATCTGGACATCTGGAGGGCTGCAGTTTGACTACCCCTGGTCTAACAGTTCTGCCAATTGGGACAGAGCCAGACTGCTATTGGCACATTTTTTGGGGGTGGGGGTGTTTCTTGTTTGCCCACTTCTCTTGATTAGCTGGGGTCCGTGGCCTTGAGTCTGTGTTTTCCACATATAATCACTTAAGGGAACGGTGAGTCCACTGCACATCTTCAATTATTGTCGCCACACAGAGCAGACAGGATTGTGGGAGGAAGAGGAAGTGGGCATCGTTAGAGGGACTGTGGGCCTCTCTGCCGTCAAACTCCTCTATGGCAGCACCCCCTGCTTGCCTTCCCTACGGGGGCTGCTGACACCCTGCCACTTTCTCCCTGTCTGCTCAGATCACACCAAAATCTTGCATGTCGGAATATTTAAAAGTTTATTAAAAAAATAAATAAATGAACAACTATGTTAAAAAAAACCCAAACCAACCAGTGTCTCGCTCCGTGTATTATTATTCCGCAAATAAAAGGGTGTAATTTTCTTTACTCTGGATTTATAATTTCTGGGGGAATGGGTAGGCTTGTATTGAATAACTTGAAAAAATTGTAAGACGAGGAGGAGGAGGAGGAAAAAGATGAATCTGAAATGTATCCTTGAGAAAGACTGAAAAACTAATTTCAGGAGGTGGGGATTTATCTGAAAAGATAAGGTATGTTGTTGTTAGTTGTGAAGTCGTGTCCGACCCATCGCGACCCCATGGACAATGATCCTCCAGGCCTTCCTGTCCTCCACCATTCCCCAGAGTCCATTAACAAGGTATATGGTAGGTAAAGTAACACTTTTAAAATCAGGATGCTGGAAAACTTTTTCATTCAATCATAGAGTTGGGAGGGGCCAAACAGGCCATCTAGTCCAACCTCCGTCTCAGTGCAGGATCAGCCTAAAGCATCCAGGATAAGTATCTGTCAGCATGCTTCTTAAAGACCCTATGACTGGGGATCCTCTCCTCTGCTGCCAACAGGAACAATATTCTGCCCTCCTCCACAAATTAAGCAATTCTGTTCCCTCTCAACCTCCTCTTCTCCAGGCTGAACATTCCCAAGTCCCTCAGCTTTTCCTCGTAGGGTTTGTCCCCAGGCCCCGGATCATCCTCATCGCTCCCCTCTGCACCCTCTCCATTTTCTCCACTTTCTTTTTGAAGCGAGTTTCAGTAAACACTTTTATCATGTGCAATGGGAAAAGAAAATGATTTCAGGTATTCAAACAGACAGAAGGATCGCAGGTGCTGGAAGCCCACCTGCCTTACGGTGTCTTGTGGCAACAATTTGTCCTTTTGGTAACCCCCAACTCCTCTTTCTTTTTCCTGTAACAGACGGACGCAGCTACCTATCCAGAATTTATTTGCATTCACAACACTGGGCTATTTACAAAACTTTTGAAACATGTGCCTTGTTGACAGTAGGCGCCTCTGGGTCACCAGAGTGGGGCAATGGTTAAAAATGTGGAGTGAGAATTGGGAAGACCCCAATTTAAATCCCCACTTGGCTTCAAAAATTCCCTGGATTACTTTGGGCCAGTCACAGACTTAGGCTAACCTCTCCTTCACAAGGATGTTGTGAGGATAAAGTGGAGAGGAGGGAAATGTTGTAAGCAAGTTTGAGTATCCGGGAGACAAGTGGGGCATGAATGAAATCAATAAATCTCAGAAGGGACTGACATGGCTGATGGACTCTGATTTTATATGGCTGATAACAGACATAGAATCATAGAATCATAGAGTTGGAAGGGGCCACACAAGCCATCTAGTCCAACCCCCTGCTCAACGCAGGATCAGCCCTAACCATCCTAAAGCATCCAAGAAAAGTGTGTACTGGACTGTGTACATGACACCCTCCCCTCCATTTTTATCTCAACCGCCCCTCCCCACAAACATCATGGTAGAAGGGTTTTGACCCAAATCTCCCCAGTCTAAGTCCAGCCCTCTGACCGCTCCACCACATGGGCATTACCAGCCCACATCACTTCTATCTTGGATTATAACTCAAACATCTGCCACTTGGTGATAAAGGATCCATTTCTAAAGTTGATTCCAGGGAAGTCAATGGTGGAGTTGGTGCGGTGTGCTGTCAAAGCACAGCTGACTTATGGCAACCCTTTGGCCTTTGCCTGCCTCTGCATCACAACCCTTGGTAGTCTCCCATCCGAATACAGACCAGGACCAACCCTGCTTAGCTTCTGAGATAAGATGTGATCAGGTAAGCCTGGCCTATTCAGGGCAGGAAGCTGGTACCCTATAACAAAGGCAGAAACTTGTCCACACTGTTCCTTGCCACAGGTTTCCTAGTCAAAAGAGCTAGTTGAAATTCCCCCTGCTTTGGAAAGGCAGCTCATCCCGTTCCAAAATAAATACATAAACACGTACAGAGGCGATATCAGGACACAACATCTGCTCAACACCCTTGCATCGCCCAGCAAACACCACTGCGGCTAAATTAAGACTGCAGCTCCCACTCACGCTTATTTCTGAAGCTCATCAGGACTTAATTCCAGGAAAACAGGCTCTGAGCTGCCTCCTGTGGAATGGTTTTTATCAGTGAAAGCAGTTTATTATTTACTGAAGCCTTTGTACCACGGTGCATCCCCCTTCACCCCCACAATCTTAAAAATCTAATTTGTGTTGTGTTTTTTTATTTCATGCACCCTCTTACAATCCTTCGCCTTGAGCTGGATAGTTCGGGCTAGCCAGCTAACCAGGGTTAGCCCTGGTTAGTTCTTGGATCAAACTCCCCCCCCCCCCGGAAGTCCAGAGCAAAGAAGGGGACAACTACCCTCTCTGTCTTTTGCCTTGAAAGCCCTATAGGGCCACTGTGTCCGCTGCAGCTTGAAGGCCCTTTCTTCCACCACCGGTGCAGTCCTTTCCAAGGCCACAGCTCAGGGATAAAACTCAAGGTCTCAGGTTCAGTGTCCAGGTAAAGAGGATCAGGTAGCAGGTGATGTGAAAGACCTCCGCCTGACAGCCCTGACTTGGATACGCCAAGTCAACCCAATCCCATCAGAGCTTGGAAGCCAAGCAGGGCCAACCATGGCTAGTATTTGGATGGGAGACCTCCAAGGACTTGAATGGAGTTTCTCCAAGGAATGCTAGGGGCCATCATGACGCGGAAGCAGGTCCTCTGAAGGTCCCTTGCCTGACTGCCAGACAATCCTTGGGTTTCCTGGCTACCTGACACATGCCGTACAACAAATACGTAAATAATCCAACTGAAACGCTGGACCTGAATCCTATAGAAAACAGGCTGGCTTATGCAGAGGAAAAGCATGCAGTGGATTGCACCACAGTGGTCTGACTCATCACCCAGTAGGTCCTCGTGTTCATGCAAGATCAGGGTGTGCTTTGGTGAGGCATGCTGCCCCCAAGCCTTTTCCTCTTCCCCAAGCAAGCTGATTACAATATGCCTCTGCATCCTTTAGAGAGGCGGTTCCCAAAGTTTTTCAGGCCGCTGCCCCCTTGGCTCCCAGGCCACATGCACAGTCCCCCTACCATTGCACACAGACAAACCCCCCCCCCTCTTTCCTGGTGCTAGGTCTACTGAAAATCCAAAGCACACTATATTGCCTACCCTTATTTTGGGGTTGCTGGTGCAGCAGCCATATTTTAGTCTGGAAAAAAATATGCATTTTTTGGGAAAGTCATTTGTAAAAGCCACCTTGGATACTCATTGGGCAGAAAGACAGACGGCAAAAGAGAGAAGCAAGCAATGGAAAATCCCATGGTTAGGAATG
The DNA here is from genome assembly GCF_049243985.1 of Paroedura picta. Classification (NCBI taxonomy): domain Eukaryota; kingdom Metazoa; phylum Chordata; class Lepidosauria; order Squamata; family Gekkonidae; genus Paroedura; species Paroedura picta. The sequence continues at coordinate 163,228,315 of NC_135371.1, read as the reverse complement.
AGGCCAACCAAAGATGGAGACTTTTGAGGAAGGTTTGCCAACCCTGGGTTAAGAAATTGCTGGAGATCTGGGGTGGAGCCGGGGAAAGACAGAGTCTAAGAAGGGGAAGGAGCTCAGCTGTCACCTGGAGATTGTAATCCCAGAGAGCTCTGGCCATCATCTGAGATTGGCAACCCAAATTTGCCAACCTATGGACATGACTATTTAGGAGTAAGAGCCATCTGGGTGTAGCGGTAAAGGGTGAACACTTTTAATCTGGCAAACTGGATTTTATTCCTCACCCCACATACAGCCAGTTGGGTGACCTTGGCTAGTCACAGTCTTGTGAGAGCAGTTTTCACAGAGCAGTTCTTGTCAGAGCGCTCCCTCACAAGATGTCTGTTGTGGGGGTAGAAGGGAAGGCAATTGTAAACTGTTTGGGGGCTTCTTCGGGCAGTGAAAACCCGGATATGAAGCCAACTCTTTGTCCATAGAAAAATTTAGGGCCTTCTTGTGAGCAACCATGCACAGGATTGTGCCGCGAGGATCAGACACATTGCAGGACAGTCAACAAAATTAAAAGCCCTTTGCCTTAGTAAATCTGCAATTGATTTTAAATGTTTCAAGGCATTTATATGTATGCACATTTTGAATATTATGCGTTTTATAGACTGCTGTGAGTCTTCAGGAAAGGGCGGCATACAAATGTGAACATAATAAACTGGAAAAATTAGTTGTAGCGTCCCCCCGAAAGTACCACTTGCACACTGCACTGTCCCTTCCAGTGCAAAATTGAATCGCCTCCTCCACTAACTTCCAAGGCAAAACCAAGATTGGGTCCAGGCCAGGGGGGCAGCCAGCTAAGCTGCATTCCCGGGCTAGGCATTTATCTGGCCGCACGCTTCTCCAAAGAGCTCGCTTCTCGAATAAAACTTTGCTGCTCTTCAAGGCGCTTTGCCCGGCCGCTTCCGACCAACACGACCGAACCCATTCCAAGGCAACCTAGAGAGCGCCTCCTCCCAGGCGTGGAGTGACGCGGCTCTGCCCCTATGGATCAGCGGCGCCTTCCGAAGGCACGCCCCCCCTTCGCCGGCAGGCCAATGGCGACGCTGCGTGGCGCTTCGGGGGCGGGCTCGGAACGCCGCGCGGCGCGTCAGTCCGGATTCCTGCGGCGTCACGTGGGGGCGGCATCAGCTGATCGTTGTTTCCGTTGCCGGCGGCGGCGAGGTTGAGCGGGGCTGGTCTCGTCTGCGGCCATGGCAGCCTCGGTGGGGCCGGGCACCCGCACCAAGACCAAGAAGAAGCACTTCGTGCCGCAGCGGGTGAAGGTGCTGCGGTCGGCCGACCCGCTCCTGGCCGTGCTGGGCTGGGGCATCAACCACCAGGTGAGGGACACGCGTCCGCCCGTGCTCACGTCCGTGCCGACACGTGTCTGGCGCCCGCGGGAAACCGGCGCCGTGTGCGGGTGTGGCCCAGGGGGAAGCAAGTCCGCCTGCCCTTTCTTGTTCGCAGCTCATTCATTCACGCGCGCCGCGTCCCAGCCTGCCTCGCAGGGGTGTTGTGCGGGCAAAAGGGAGGGGACCGCTTTTGCACACGCTGGATGCACATAAGAAGTAGATTTGCCTGTTTGGCGCAGGAAAACCCGGCCGCAAAAGGACTCTGGAAGGGCATTATCCGACAGGTGTGGAATGAGTGGAGGAAAGTGACGTGTGGGCACCCATGGGTGGGGGGAACGAGTGAGGCGCAATTGAAGTGACTACGGAGACACGTTTTGCTGCCTCCCTTGCTCCAGAACTGGGGAGGCCGTGGAGTATGCTAAAGGCACAGAGGAGCTGTGTTTATATTAAGCTGCAGCACCCATCTGTCTGGATTTCTAGGGGACTCTTATCCTGGCTTTCCTTCACGGAGTTGAGAGTGGCAGACGCAAATCTGACATTTCCCAGTTGATCCTTACAACAACAACCCAGTGGTGTCAGTTTGGGAGGGAGAGATGGGTCCAAGGTCACCCCAAAGGTGTCATGGTACCTAGGGGTCTCCCAGCATTGTAACCATTGCGAGATCTTGGCTCCCCCTGGAAGTGCTTGAGCCTGTTTACAACTCACATGGTTAATAGTTTCCTCTATTGTTTTGAAAGGTGTTTTTGATGGTTGAGGGTCTTGGTAGTATTGTTGTTGGATTCAACTCTAGTGGCTCCTTAGACACCAGTAAGAGTAGAAGAAGAGTTGTTTTATATAGCCCGCTTTTCACTACCCGTAGGAGTCTCAGAGCAGCTTACAATCATCTTCCCTTCCTCTCCTCACAGCAGACACCCTGTGAGGTAGGTGGAGGTGAGAGAGCTCTGACAGAATTGTTCTGTGAGAACAGTGCTAACAGGACTGTGACTAGACCAAGGTCACCCAGCTCGCTGCATGTGGAGGAGGAGCCAGGAATGAAACCAGCTTGCCAGATTAGAAGCCGCTGCTCTTAACCACTACACCACACTAGCTCTCTTAAGTGTATTGTATTGGATATATTGTATGGGATTACTTTTGTCAGCCGCTTCCGGAATTGACTGAGAGGGTGGGTTCAAAGCAAAAAATGCTTTACTAGAAACCTATAGCTACATGTGTAGTTCCTGCCCTTCAGCTTCCTTATGGAGCGCTCATAAATAGAAATGACATGACCACATGACCACATACAGCACCCGAATGACATGACCACATACAGCACCCGATCAGGGAGGAGAAAAGAATTCTAATGTTTTCACGTTATCAGGGTGGAGTGTTACTTTTCTCTTTTCTTAGAAAAGAGGGAAACAATATTCTTCATTGCTGGATAGTTGGCAGAGCGGGTCAGATAGAGGGGCCGATCTGGAGTTATAAAATATAGAAGGAGAATAAAAATAACACCACCTGGCCATACTGTGTGGAGGCCGAAAGCTGCAAAGCCAGGAAAAGTCGATGTCTCTGTGTACTCGGAGGACTCCCTGGGCCATCTGGAAAAGTCTTTGTAAATTAACCAGAAAGAAAATCGCCTAGAAAGAGACCTAATTAGGGTAGCATATGCTCCAGAAGAGAAGCTGATGGCAGCTGTGTGGCAGCTAAAGTACGGAGGGGGAGGGGAGCTTCTTGATGGAGCGATCCTGAAGGTTATGGGGAATTTCCAACTTGTTTTGCCCTTCCGTGATTTTTCAAAAAAACGTGCCCTCAGCATATATCAATTTAATGACATTATCTGCCTCCTTTGTTAGTGGGCTGGCAGGTCAGGATTCTGTGCTCAGAGGTTTATCCCCAGTAATAGCCAAGAGTCCCATGATAAGGGTGAAATATTGGACGTTATAGTGGTTTCTAGAACCCTTCCTATAAACTACCTGGAAAATTTGTCTGTCACTGAGGGGTCTTTTCTGTCTGGGATCATAATTTTGCGTCGGGAGCCCTTTGCCGGTACACAGAGCTGCCGAATCTCAAGTCGTTTCCTACGCAAAACTTTCCCCTCTTGTGCTTGTTCTCTTCATTGTTTCCCCGTCTGGGGCTACAGACTGCCTGTCCGAGATTGACACTTCCCTTTTTGTAACCTTAGACTAAACAATATTATCCCCTCCTATGTCCAGTCCTGTCTGAGGGGGATGTAGATTATGGAATCATCAAGAGTGCAACAAAATGCCAAACGTTTCCTCCTGGTAATGCCTCTTCCGTGGGTGCCCGTGGCATTTCAGTCTGTCCCTGAGCGCCTGCACTGAACTCATACCAAACTGTCTTGGCAGTCTCTCTATCACCATCTTCCTGTACTGAGCATTGTTCATCCAGCTTTTGGGGGCCTGCCATGCCCTCCTGTAGGACGCTGGGAAGCAAGGGCAGTGCAAGAGAGCCCTTACTGGTTGTGGTGGTGACCCCTTGGGTTTTTCTAGGCAAGAGGTGTTCAGAGGCGGTTTCCTGTTGACCCTGGATTTCCTCTATGGTCCCCCAGCCAAATACTAACGAGGGTGGACCCTGCTTAGGTCAGCCTTTCTCCACTTTTTTACCATTGCGAGACCCCTGAGAGGCTTCAAGAAACTCCAGAAGTCATGTGACAGTGCAGAATATGGTAGGGAAGCATCACTATGGACATGGCCATCGAGGACCCCTCCCCTTCCCACCCCCTCCAGGCCTGTCATTGGCCATTGGAGAAATGACGTGACCACATACAGCCAGCTGGGTGACCTTGGGCTCGCCACAGCACTGAAAACTGTTCTGACCGAGCAGTGATATCAGGGCTCTCTCAGCCTCACCTCCCTCACAGGGAGAGGAAAGGGAAGGCGACTGTAAGCCACTTTGAGACTCCTTCAGGGAGAGAAAAGTGGCATATAAGTACCAACTCTTCTTCTTAAGTAATATGAGGGCCCTCTCGGCCCCACCTCCCTCACAGGGTGCCTGTTGTGGGGAGAGGAAGGGGAAGGCAAGTGTAAGCCACTTTGAGACTACTTTGGGTAGAGAAAAGCGGCATATAAGAACCAACTCTTCTTCTTCATATATGATGTTTAACAGTTTAAAAAAAAATATGAGTAATTAACTCCCACCTATTTGGGAAACCCTTCCAGGGCCATCAAGAAACCCCAGGGTGTCAAGAAAGCCTAGCTTGGCTTGTGAGATCTATTGAAATTGGGTAGCCTGGGTCATTCAGCTCAGTGTTTTTAGTGGATACACGTAACAAATAAAGGTAAAGGTATCCCCTGTGCAAGCACGGGGTCACGTCTGACCCTTGGGGTGACGCCCTCCAGCGTTTTCATGGCAGACTCAATACGGGGTGGTTTGCCAGTGCCTTCCCCAGTCATTACCGTTTACCCCCCAGCAAGCTGGGTACTCATTTTACCGACCTCGGAAGGATGGAAGGCTGAGTCAACCTTGAGCCGGCTGCTGGGATCGAACTCCCAGCCTCATGGGCAGAGCTTCAGACAGCATGTCGGCTGCCTTAGGCTCACATGTAACAAATAGTAACCAAATTACTGTCTTTGGGCATCCTCTTTCTGTCCTGTCATTTTGCCTAGGGTTTAAAACGTTTTCCTGTTGACAGGAAAGCAGTGTGTTTTGGGATTTCCTGTTGTCTACCTGTTACTAACACCCAGGTTTTTTAACCCTCAAGGAATGTAGGGTTCAGTGTTACTTGCCAGGTTTCGTTTTGCCATATGAACCAAAGTTGTATTTTGGCTTTTCTTAGGAGTTTCTCCTTGGTTGAGGTCAGTCATCAGTTCTTAGCTTATTTATTTGCTGGGTGTTTTGCTGTGCAGCCCATTTTTAGGGGCACATGGTAGAAGCGAGCCCACCGTCTCTTTCCTTTGCAAACCACCTCTCAGCCTTTCTCAACCTTTTTTATTGTAGAGAAACCCCGGGATCTTTTTTCAGGCTTTGAGAAAACCCGGAAGTGATGTCAGCAGGCCATACCTTCCTGCCATGCCCAGAGAAGTTACGTGTCGCCAGAAGTGCCATCATCTAGATACTCCTGCCGGGTGTGACATCACCAGGCCACTCCCACAGCACAGGAAATGACTGCGCAGAGCTATTTTCAGATGATTGGTAAACAGAACCATACTTGCACTCTGGGCTGATGTCCAGTTTGCTCTTCTTCACCAGAAGGAAGTGGGAGCCTGCAGAAACAGGGCTGGGGTAGGCCTATGCTGCTGTGTCATGCCATTCCCCTCCATGCCAGAAACAGGGCCAGAGCAGGACTATGCCACTCTGTTGCCCCCATGCCAAAAGCAGGGCTGGAGCAGGACTATGTTGCTCTGTCATGGTCCCCCCCCCCCAATGAGAGTACTTCCCTCTCTGGACTTGAGCTACTACCACATGCAACAAGTCTCGGCCAGCAAGGAATTGTATGCCCAAGACCAACCCTCTCCAGGTCCATCATTGGCGCAGATATGGTCACATCACAGATAATTAAAAAAAAATATCACAGAACCCCACGGTTTCACAGAATCCTGGTTGAGAAAGCCTGTCCTATGAATAAGAGAGGGGAAAAATTGAGCTGCCAGGTTCTGGTCTGGGGATTAGCTGTTTCAGACTTTCTCATACTCCTTCATCAGGTATCACTCCTCTCCTGGTAAGCCACTAGCTGTTATATAATGAGCCATCTGGTTCGGAGAAGGTCTTTGGCTACCATCTGGCAATTGGTATTTCCCAGTTGGGTTGTTATTGGGGCATCTGCAAAGATGTCGTAATCCCAAGAGTCCCTGAAAAAGAAAGTTGTGCTAAGAAGAAATGGAAGACGGTAGAAAAAGATGACTCAGCACGAGATGAATGGGGAAGGCTAGTCTGTCTTGAGCAGTAGAAAAGTGCAGGAGCCCAGGAGCACCTTAAAGACTAATAAAAATTGGTGGCCAGGGAGGAGATTTTTGTGAGTTTGAAGAAGTGAGTTGGGACAAATCCTGCCAGAAATTTAAGATGCTCCTGGACGTTGCTCTTTTCTGCAACACCAGATAGGTTAACAAGACATTTTGGAGCTCAGGAATTCATAGAGTTGCCACAAGTTGGAAACAACTTGGTGGCGCATAACGTGACAAATGTCTTAATGATTTTCCCTGAAGTTGGACTCCATGTTTCTTCAATGTGTTTGCCAATGCCTTAACAGTGTACTTTGTTCCTGGTACGTTTCCCAGGGATCTCAAACAATTGAAAGCTGTTTTAGACTACAGGGATGGCCATACTGGCTCTCCAAACCAGGCGTCCATGGACTACAATTCCCTGTCGGCTCATTCTGACAGAGGCTCATGGAAATTGTAGTCCATGGACATCTGGAGAGCTACAGTTTGGCCACCCCTGGGAGCTCACTTGGTCTGTGCTTGCTCTCTGGCACTTCAAACAAGGCAGTCCCTGGTCATTCTACAATTTCTTTCCCAGAGTTTTGTTTCCATGCTGCTTAAGGAGTGCCCAAAAGCCAACTTTTCCGCTTCTCTCTTGAAACACAGTTTCCCGTTCTTTTCCGTGGCTTGAAATCCAATGCAGATGGCTCTTGTCAACCTGCTTTCGAGTGCTTGTTTCTCTGATAATTATACCATCACTACGTTCAAAGTGATTCTGACTAAGCTGTTTGTTGCTTTTTTTAACAAGAGGGAAGGTTTTTTTGTTTTTTGCTTTTGAAAGATCCATAGTTGGGAGAAAACAGATCCGAGTAAGGATCTTCCACTGCAGATTCTCAGTTGGAGCGGACCTGCGATAGTTTGGTCGAAGAAAGGGGGCCATCTCTGCTTCCGTGTGACATTGATGCCCTAGGTTTGCTAAGGCAGGGTTAGTCAACCTGTAGTCCTCCAGATGTTCATGGACTACAATTCCCATGAGCCCCTGCCAGCGTTTGTTCCTCCCTGCTGGCCAAAAGGAGAGGGGCGGCCTGCGAGGGACGCCGCAGAGGTATTAATAGCACAGCAGTGTGGCAAATGAGCTAAAACCTCTCGAGTGGATGTCGCTGTCCCTGTAGTACAACCTATTTCGTGATGAGCCTGGTCTGATTTACGCTCGGAAAGGAGGTCACCTCCTGAGCGTCAGATGGAAAAGAGAATTAACCGGTGCGTGGAGGACAGTGATTGCCACTTTGCGTGCGCGGCGCACTGGTCTTAACTAGGCAGGCCTTTGCTCTTTGGCCTTGACTGACCCTCTCTCGTCTGATTCCAGCTGCTTTATGGACCCCCCCCCCGAAAGCGTGGGGAGGGGAATGCATGAGCTCTGGTGACTCATTCCCAGAATATTTCAGACCCTGGAACGACGGAGGCTGCTGGTACGAGGGCCCGGTCGCGTGCCCTTCCGTCTTGCAGAACTGTCGTCGTTGCCGCAGGCAGAACTGTTCGGTGCGCAAAAGCCGGTTGCTTCCTTCCTTTCTCTCCTTCGGCGCTTCCGAGGCGTAGCTGCTAAAAATAAGATGCCACGTGACATGTTTTTCCTTCTTGAAAAAAATAAAAGCTGGGGAAAATAGAACTGGCAGAGCTAAAATTGCCTTGGGTGCCTTGGTATCGCTCACTGGGCTGCAGAGTAGCATGCTAATGTAGCATGTATTGGCTTGGTTTTTCTGATTCCCCATGTGCCTGAACTCACCCACTTAACTCCACGTATGCATGGTGGTTCTCTGTTTGAAAAAGAAGAAGAGTTGTTTTTTATATGGCGCTTTTCTCTACCCAAAGGAGTCTCAAAGCGGCTTACAGTCGCCTTCCCTTTCCTCTCCCCACAACAGACACCCTGTGAGGTGGGTGAGGCTGAGAGAGCCCTGATATTCCTGCCTTCCCTTTCCTCTCCCCACAACAGACACCCTGTGAGGAAGGTGAGGCTGAGGGAATCCTGATATTACTGAAGATGAAGAAGAAGAGTTGGTTCTTATATGCCACTTTTCTCTACCCGAAGGAGTCTCAAAGCAGCTTACAGTCGCCTTCCCTTTCCTCTCCCCACAACAGACACCTTTCTGTAGGCAGAAAGGCGATCCCTTAGGTATACTGGGCCCAGACCACATATGGCCTTAAAGGTGATAACCAAAACCTTAAGCCTGATCCGGAATTCGACCGGAAGCCAGCACAGCTGCTGGAGGATGGGCTGGACGTGGGACCTGTGAGGCATTGCTGTGAGGACCCTGGCAGCTGCATTCTGGACCTGTCGTAGTTTCCAAATCAGTGATAAGGGCAGGCCAGCGAAGAGCAAATTGCAGAAGTCCAGTCTAGAGGTGACCGTCACATGGATCACTGTGGCTAGGTGTTCCGGGGCCAAGTAGGGCGCTAAGTAGTAGCTTGGTGAAGGTGGTAGAACGCTAGCCGTGCTACTGTCGTGATCTGAGCCTCCATTGAGAGGGAGGCATCAAGAATCACCCCCAGGTTCCTGGCGGAGTGGGCCACTGATAGCTGCACTCCATCCAGGGTGGGCAAGCGTGCTTCCTCACTTGGGACCTTCCTGCCCAGCCACAGGAACTCCGTCTTTGAAGGGTTGAGCTTCAGAGGACTCCGCTTGAGCCACCCCGTCACCGCTTCCAGGCAGCTGGCTAATGGTTCTTGCGCATAAAGATGCTGAAAAGAATTGGAGAGAGAACTGCCCCTTGAGGGACTCCACATGCCAGCTGGTGACAGCTTGATGTGCTCTCTCCTAATGCTAACCGCTGAGCCACAGCACCTCCCTTTGGCAAAACTAAAACTGCGGCCGCAGAGATTTAGTCTCGTGACTTTGGGCCCCACTAGATCATCTCTTTCCCCACGCCTCCATTGAGGGGAGGGCGTCTAGTATGTCTTAGGTCTCGTAATGCCTGTGTTGGCATAACGCTCCATTTGAGAGACCCTTGTGCTCACAGCATTGAGCTGCACATGAGCGGATGTACGCATCGTGGGCTTGCTGAGGAGAAGGACGGCCAGTGGGTTTGGGGAGTGTTTAAAGTGATGAAAGACGCCTGAATTTGAAGAGCGGGGGGGGGGGGGGGGAGACCAACGGGAATGCTTGTACCCCTGTTAAAAAGACCATTCCGAGTATTACAGAGAAGAAGTTCTTTGAGAAGCCAAAAAGCACTGCAAGCATCTGCTTTCTTGCTTTCTTTCTGGGCTCGTGTCTGCGCTCATTTTCTAGGTCCCCGGGATTCAGTGCGAGGGTCTGTTCTCAGCTCTGAGCTCACGGCAAAGGAGTGATTCACCAGTACTGTTCTGTGCACATAAGAACAAACCGGTTTCCTTTGACGCGCGTTGTGCATCAAGTGACTCTCCCCAAAATCATCCACTCCAAAGGCCAGTTTGAACCCCAGTTGCTCTCAGCAGAGTCAGGCTGGATACTCTGTGCTGTAGTCAACCTGTGGTCCTCCAGAGGTTCATGGACTACAATTCCCATGAGCCCCTGCCAGCATTGGCTGGCAGGGGCTCATGGGAATTGTAGTCCATGAACCTCTGGAGGACCACAGGTTGACTACCTCTGCTGTAGCACACACACAGGGCTGTCTTATGCAGAGTCCAGCAACCGGCCATTTTACTTCAGTATTTTCTGCTCTGATTGGCAACTGCTATTTAAAAACTTGGGGGAGAGCGTTATTGAGGTCTTTTAACTGGAGATGCCAGAGGCTGAACCTGGGAATTTCTACCAGCAATACACGTGGGTCTCCCACTGAGCCTGTAGGAGTAAATCTGGGGGAGTTTATTGGGCGGGGAGGGGGCGCTCTTCCCCTTGACAATGAAAGCCTGAAGGTGCAGTTAATGGCCATTTAGCACACTTACACTGGGCTGTTTCAGGGGGTCCTCCATGATCATAAGGTTGAGAAAGGGGCTGCCAAAGCAACATTAAAAAAAAGAAAAACCTGTGCTGCCAGTCAGCCTTGCTTGCCAAAAGCTTTACCTGGCCTTGCCCGCTTCCTAAAAACACTTGGCAAGGGCCAGAAAAGGAGCTGGTGGCAACCTGGGGCACCACATTTTGGACCCCCACTTCACACTCGCCCCCCCCATACTTGGGGGGAAACATTCCGTAATGCAGAAGAGAGAGGTCTACGTGCAGAAATTCTGCCGTGATGGGCTGCTTTTACATTCGGCGAAACAACACGTGGAGATCTACATGCAAGCGTCAGCACTACATGCGAAGCAGCCCCAAATCTCCACCACTTCCTTTGTGATGCTGTAGCATGGGGCCCATTCTTGTTTCATGGCCTTAAAATAAAACCTAAATGCCTGGTTTGGGACGGGCAGGAACTGATCGTGCGATCCGGAGAGAAACCAGGCTTCTGAATTGCCAGCTTTCGACTCTAGCTTAAAATCATGGCCAAATATCGCCATTGCTCTTTACCTAGCGAATGTTAACAATTTCAAACATAGATGGGCTTTCTCCAGGGCAAGGATGGACGCTCTTCCATCAGCAGTATTGTAGGGGAGGTATCCTCATCAGCCCCTACACCTGAGATACTGCTTCTGTGCAGACGTCGTGGAGACAACGCCCCGTATTTTCTTTCCTTGCGCAGTATAGGAAGCCGGAAGAAACAAACTGGTAATGCGTGCCCCTTTTTTCGCTTTAAGCCCTTGTGTTAAGACCTGAACTGTCCAGAGAGGCGCTTGGTAAAATTCTTCCTGGATGACAGGCCAAAGGTCGCTTCAAATGCAGTTGTAAAATGTTGCTTCTTAGCATCAAGGAAACGGATAGATCTATGTAAACGAAATGGGTCGTTTCACTGTTGCCGTATTTTTATCTTTCTATCATCGGCGTTTCCATTTTTATCGGATGTAAGCGAATAATCAAATGTGCTTCCTTTGCAACTTTTTGACCGTATTAATAAAATCCTGATGGTGTCCCTTTAACCATTTTATTTTTTTTTAATGTAGCTGTATAACGAAGGCAGATATGTCCTCCACATCTCCTTATAGCAGGTCGAGGGTTGAACAGTGCCCGGGAGGGTGAGTGAACATGAAAAAGGACGCATTACCCTGGAACAGTGCTGCAGGCCTCTCCAAATGCAGAAAATGTTTGATGCAGCTGTGGCCATAGAGAAAGAGTTCTCTGGACTAGACAGACGGGGGAGATGCTTGTGGGCGTTGATAACGAAAGCGTTTCTTCTCTCTTACAAGTGTCTGTGGAAGCACAGTTTGCTCTCACACCTTTGAGAACCAGCATAGTGCAGTGGTTAAGAGCAGTGGCCTGTAGCCTGGAGAGCCAGGTTTGATTCTCCACTCCTCCTCCACATGTAGCCAGCTCGGTGACAGTTCTCCCAGAGCTCTCAGCCTTACCTGTCTCACAATCGATTGATGCAAGAATTGATTGATACCTGTCTCACAGGGTGTCCGTTGTGGGGAGAGGAAGGAAAGGTGATTGTGAGCTATTTTGAGACTCCTTCGGGTAGCAAAAAAAGCGGGGTGCAGAAAACCAGCTCTTTTTCCTCCGCGGCCATTTTCGGCCATTTTCGGCGGCGGCTGGCTGGCTGGCGGCGGCTGCTGGCTGGCGGCGGCCATTTTCGGCGGCGGCTGGCTGTCAGCGGCAGCGGCGGCTGGCTGTCGGCGGCGGCGGCCATTTTGAGAGGTCCGTTGCTGGCGGGTGCTCCCTTGCCGGCGGTCTGACGGCTCGGGAGGCGCTAAGCGCGGCTGGCGGGTGCTCCCTTGCAAGTGAAGCAGGGAATGGGGAGCCGCGCTTTGCGCGGCTCCCCATTGCCTGTTTGGTCCGGGATGGACACTTGGAGGGGCCAATCAGGAGCCGCTTTGCGGCTCCTGATTGGCCCCTCCGAGTTTTTATCCCGGACCGGTCCCGCCCTAACTCCTCCCCACTACCCCTTACTCCTTTATACAGTCCGTGGCGCCACGGGCTGTTTACAGATGGCAAGGATAAAGTGGAGGAAGGGAGAGCCTTGTTGCTTTGGATCCTTATGTGAGGAGGAAAGTGGGTATCCTAAAACAGGGGTAGTCAACCTGTGGTCCTCCAGATGTCCATGAACTACAATTCCCATGGACATCTGGAGGACCACAGGTTGACAACCCCTGTCCTAAGAGATGGGAGTGCAAGTTGTGGAAAGGCCACATAGATGCACTGTGCAGCAGCCCTGGGTGGGACAACTCAGATGCTGTGACTTGGATACATTAGATGCACACTTGAAGCATGTTCATAATGTGTGATACATTTGTTTGTATATAGCCGTAGGCTTTTACAAAATATAAAATACAAATTTATAAACAGTAAAATCGGATAAAAGAACTGTATAAAAATATAAATTTAAGACCAAAGAACCGAAGCAGCACACATGAGTACAAAGTGCAAGCTTGCCTTAACAGTGTTGGCCCTTATTTTCCTTGCAGCCAAAGCATAAAGAGCGGTTTTATATGATACTTTATCAACCTGGTCAGATAAAAGATAGATTGTCTTTTCAGCAACAGAAGGCAGGTTTTAAGCCCCTTAAAATCTCGTTGAGGAATTTGGCCCTGGGTTGAGTGTAAAGTAGGCAATGTTCATAATGTGAAGCATGATGCTGTTGAACTTTACCACTAATCCGTTTAGTTTGGTGAGCTCTATACACTGCATTTGATTTAAACTCCCCAAAAGCTGGGTCTCTTCTGCCCACCGTCTAGTTAGTCAGCAGCTCGAATTGCTGCTCCCCACTGTAGTTCCACTTTTTCATGTGCAAGTGCGTGTATATATATACCAGGGGCGGCCAAACTGTGGCTCTCCAGATGTCCATGAACTACAATTCCCATGAGCTCCTGCTGCAGGGTCTCATGGGAATTGTATTCCATGGACATCTGGAGTGCCACAGTTTTGGCCACCCCTGGTATATCCAGTTCCCTGTCTAGTGCTGGATGCTGTGTAGAATGCACTTGTTGGCTGGTCATGCTTCCCAGTACAGGCTGGTTTAAACTGGTCCCAACTTGCCTGCTTCCTCTTCAGCAGGAAGGGTGGTGGGGTGGTGGTGCTGTGTGTGTCAGCAGGAATCTGGGATGTGCACAGAGGTGGAGGCGGCCAGTTGGAAATTAATTAAGGCTCTGTGCTGCACCCTGTACTTCTTCAACCTGAAAGCCTTTCTCTCCCCTTTTCCAATGACTAAAAGAGAGAGACACCCACTGTCATGTTACCCAAAGGGAGAGTCTCCTAAATAGTAGCAGAAATATGAGGAACATTTGGCCAAAAACCCTAAAGTCCCACTTACAAAGAATTCTTCAAATACATTCTAGAATCCAAGAGTTGGAAGGGACCAGGCAGGCCATCTAGTCCAACCCCCTCAGCTCAGTGCAGGATCAGCCCAAAGCATCCAGGATAAGGATCTGTCCAGCTGCTGCTTAGAATCATAGAAGCATGGAGTTGGAAGGGGCCAGACAGGCCATCTAGTCCCACCGCCTGCTCATTGCTGGACCAGCCTCAAGCATCCTTAAGAAGTATCTGCCCAGGCGCTGCTTGGAATCACAGAGTTGGAAGGAGCCATACATGCCGTCTTGTGCTATGTTCAGTGCAAGATCAGCCTAAAGCATCCAAGAAGTGTCTGTCCAGCCACTGCTTGAAGATCACCAGTGAGGGGGAGCTCACCACCTCCTTAGGCAGTCGATTCCACTGCTCAACTATTGACTTAAAATTTTTTTTTTCTTGATACCTAGCTGATATCATTCTCCATGTAGTTTAAACCCATTATTGTGGGTTTTCTGCTGCCAACAGGAACCGTTCCCTGCCCTCCTCCAAAAGACAATCTTTCGGACAACCTTTCAGCCATCCTGTCCCCTCTCCACCTCCTCTTCTCTAGGCTGAACATTCCCCAGTCCTCACAGGGCTTGGTCCCCAGCCCTGGATCATTCTCATCGCTCCCCTCTGCCCCCTTTCCATTTTGTCCACGTCCTTTTTGAAATGAGGACTTGAGAACTGCACGCAGGCGGGGGTCTGACCAATGCAGCATACGGTGGCAGAAAATCAGCCAGAGAGACCGTGGGGCCCTTGGATGACCAGGGGGTAAAAAGATTAATAAAGGATGGTAGAAAAACGGCATGCTGATGAACAATTTACTAGATTAAGTCGATGGAATCTGCTGTTTATCTTTAATTAGTCGGCACATTGATGGACAAATAAAGAATTCCAAGCCATTTGTCTGCGCATTCTTGGCGATTATGACTAAACGTGTCACAACCGAAAGGGGAAATCTTGCCTGAGGTTTTTGAACGGACTGTGGGGAGGGGGTCATGCCTCTTTCTGTGGTCTCATGAGGATGTTCGGACTGGTCCGAGGCTGCTTGAGGGAAGAGGGCTTGTCAAGGCAACGCCATCTGTCTGCATTGTCGCTCCTAATCCCATTAATCACCCGGTTGTGTCACGACTAGCGATGATGCGGCGCTGAGTCATGTGCTCCCTTCTCCCTCGCTGTGATTCTGGTCCACACACTGCAGGCAAAAATTTCCTTCTCATGCCTGTGCCCAAGTTTCAGGTGGGAGAGCTGCAGTGGTGGGACTCCCTGGCGGGGCACTGTGGCGGACAGGCGTGATTTCCTGCCCCGAGGAGTCAACCGCGCTTTACCCTCTGCTTCCCCCGCTTTAGGTCAATGAGCTGAGCCAGGTCCCCCAGCCGGTGATGCTGCTCCCCGATGACTTCAAAGCCAGCTCCAAAGTGAAAGTGAACAATCATCTCTTCAACAGGTGAGGAGGAGGAGCGGCCGGGGCCGGAGACACAAGGCCTTGAGGCCCTCTGAAATTCTCGCAGTTCCGCCCCAGCATCTTGGACGGGAGTACGTCTGGTTGGCACTCTGGTGTGAAAAGAGTTGGGAAGTAGATTTTGCCGCTTTCAGCTGCACAATGCCCATGCTCCAGCTGCAGGGACATGGCTTCTCTCACGCGCATGTGGCCTTGTGGTTCTTTGGCCCTGGAGTCTCATTTTGGTGTGCTTCCTGAGGCCTTCTGGTTGTGTCGTCTTGTGGCCATCAAGCATCCAGTGGGGGTCAAAACCCTAGCAGCCCTGCCTGTGTTTGTTTCTTTCAGCCCTGCCTTTCCACAGGGTGGCCCTGGTCAGTCAGTGTGTCAGTCATCTCCAACACCAACATCCATGAGACCTTTGTGTTGGCAAAGAGGGCATCCCTTGGGAAACAGCTGCCTCCAGTATTGGGGGTGCTTGGCTTGGGACTTCCCAACATCTTGTCAAACCTTCCGCTGCATTGTGACTGGATCCCCGCCCCCAGCGGCAGCCATTTTGTTGTGGTCCCCGCACCTGCTCTCAACATTTCAAAAGGTCCTGCAGGTTCAGTAGGTTTGGGCACCTTTATTCTATGCAGTCGTTGCATTTTCTCCACTCATTGTGGAGATTTTTTATTTTATTTATTTATTCCTTAAATTTATATACTGCCGTTCCCGGCTGGAAAAATACATACGCTTGACAAATAGCCTCTTCACCCTGGTGAAACGTAATGGCAAGGAACAGCAGGGTATTCCTGTTTTTGCATTACTGCGGTCCTAAGCTGGAAACTTAGGAGCTGTATAGTCTTAGACAGCACATATTTCACGGTTTCAAAATGGTACCTCCAGGGAAACTTCTTCCAGTTCAGGGCATGGCTCAAAAATCAGGAAAATGAGAAGCTTCTGGATCAGTCCCGTGGGTTCCATCTAGTTCAGCATCCTGTCTCACAAGATGGCCAACCAGTTATCATGAAGGACAAACAAACAGGGCATAGAGATCCTACCTCCCAGCACTAATTTTCACAGGGCTTTTTGCCTCTGTATATGAAGGTTTCCTTTACTGATGGACTTAGGCTTCTGCACCAGGGGCCCAATCCGGCTCGATTCAACTTCGGCTCTGATTAAAGTCAATGGTGCCGTTGACTTTAATGGGAATTCTGGCATTTCCGACTTTCCTGGGGCATGGGAGGCTGGGGGATTCAGTTATAGCCTCCAAACCTTCAGGATAGCTCCAGGAGGCTCTCCCCTGACCCCCCCCCCCTCTAAATTTCACTACAATTGGACCACGGAGTCTACTTCCAATGGTTCCAAAAGAAGGTGCCCTCATCTCTCCATTCTATCCAATGGAGACTCTGTCCAGTCCAGTCCCTTAATCATCCGGGTTGCCATCTTCTAGCGACATTCCTGAGACTGGCCAGGGGTAAGGAAGGCAAACCTTCTTCTGATTACCTTTATTTATTTTATTTTTATTTATTATTGTACTTACAGACTGCAGCTCTCGGCCTGGCCGGCTCATGGCGGTTTACATAAAAACATAGATCTAAAAACATAAGACCCAATAAAACCCACAGTACATCCAAAATGGCAGCAGCAATCAACAATCTAAGCCCCCCCCTCCATGCCCATCCTCCACCCTTCCACTAGCATTTGCCATTACCCTGGTAGATGTTCGCAGGCAATGGTTAACCTAGAGGGCCACAGACTACAGAGGGTATTTAAATTCTGTGGGCATCGCATTAGATCAGGGGTAGTCAAACTGCGGCCCTCCAGATGTCCATGGACTACAATTCCCATGAGCCCCTGCCAGCATTTGCTGGTAGGGGCTCATGGGAATTGTAGTCCAAGGACATCTGGAGGGCCGCAGTTTGACTATCCCTGCATTAGATTGTGTGTGTGTGTGTTTGTGTTTGTGTGGTCTTTTTCTCATTGCTCTATCCGGCTTGTTGTGAGCTAGGAATGTAGGGTGTGTGTGTATGTGTCTTGCCAATACTGGAATGGAAACTGTTGATCCCTAAGAAGGTGCTGTGCTTCTGGCCTCAGGATATTGTCAGGGGTTGACAAACAGCACACTTGGGAGAACTCCCCCCCCCCCCCCACTGGCCGGCCTCATAGGACTGTGCCACTTCAGAGGGGGGGGGGCTGAGTCAAGCTCTCTCTAAAAGCCACAGAGGAAGCTTCCATCGTGGGTGGGGGGGAGGGCGTCTTTCCGTTCCCTCCATCGCCCAGATTTCTAATTATCAGCAGTGAGCGGAAGGCTTTTCTCCCTTCCTAATAGTGCACCCAGGCACATACTGCTGGAGGATTACACCATGTGCTGCAGGAGGCTAATGGGGAGGAGATTACGGGGCCCAGATTACTGAGATAATGCTCAGATTGACTGGGTAGCTATTAACGTTGGTAAAGCCTTGTCTCCTTGTCAGGCGGGTCTTTAAACTGCACAGGGCCTTTAAATGCAGGAGAATGACTTGTGGGGGGAGGCGGGAGCAGGAATGAGCTTGTTTTTAAACCCAAGAAAGCCAAGGCCGGGACTCATGAAGCTGCTTTGGATGGGCCTGTGCCACTTTTCTCTATACAGTGGGCACCGAAAACACTTTACAATACGGGTCTCCCTGCCTCTGTTTTAACTTCATGGTAGCAGCTGGGCGTAGTAGTTAAGAGAGGCAGCCTCTAATCTGGAGGTACCGGGTTCGATTCCCCCATTCCTCCTCCACGTGTAGCCAGCTGGGTGACCTCAGTCCAGCCAGAGCTCTGTCAGCCCCACCTCCCTCACAGGGTGACTGTTGTGGGGAGAGGAAGGGAAGGCGATTATCAGCGGCTTTGAGAGACATGAGGCCTGCAGGGTGACCTTGGGCTGTTCACAGTTCTCTCAGAGCTCTCTCAGCCCCACCTACCTCAAAGGGTGTCTGTTGAGGGGAGAGGAAGGGAAGGCGATTGTCAGCCACTTTGAGACACGTATGGCCTGTGGGGTGACCTTGGGCTATTCGCAGTTCTCTTAGAGGAAGGGAAAGCTATTATCCGCCGCTTTGAGATGCCTTCAGGCAGTGAAAAGCAGGGTAGAAAAAACAGGTCTTCTTCTCCCATTGATAACCCCATGAGGCAGGTGAGGCTGAGAGAAGGTGACTGGGCCTATGGTCACCCACCGAACTTCCATGTCAGATTCGACATTTGAACCTGGGACTCTAGATTCTGGTCCCGCCCTCTGCCTACTATGCCACAGAAGATCTCACAGTGAGGCCTGTTGAATGGCAATTCTGAATGACTCCCCATATTATTTTCTAAACGCTTCCTGCAAGCAAGAAATAAGGAGTGTGTAGGGCCAGAACCTTTGTCAGATCCACTGGTGTTGTTTTAGCTGCAGGGAGCTTTTTGCTACAAGGGTGCGTTAAAAAATATCGTTCGCTGCTCAACCGGATGCGGGACGGCCCTGCCTAACCGCTCCGGAACTCCTCACGCTTCCACATTTGGAGACGGGGTCCTCAGCATCGCAGTTGCTTCTTTCTGTCTCTCCTGCAGGGAAAACTTGCCCAGCCACTTCAAGTTCAAGGAATACTGTCCGCAGGTCTTCCGCAATCTCCGGGAACGCTTCAACATCGATGACCAGGATTATCAGGTGAGCCCCGTTCTCGGACACCAATGAACCTCGTCCGACAGCTCAGGTTCCCAGCAAGGCAGTCGCCTGCTATTTTCCCAACACGTCCAGAGGTTTACGACGCAGTTCTCTCAGCACCACTGCTGTAGGACCTCTTCTGCAGAGACGCCTGCCAATGCAGCTGGACGCCTTTCTTTTTAGAGAAGCCGTTAAAAACGTTTTTTTGTTCCAGGAGGCCTTTGTCAGGTTTGAGAAAAAGCCGAGGGGTGGGTGGTGTTGCGTCTAATTTTGCGGAACGGCATGGCTGAATTTGAAGGTTTGCGTGTGGGGTGGTTATTTGTTTGTGTCTTTGTTTTTTCCCCCCCCCCTTCTTTTCGCTGATGCATTTGCCGGCCTTCCTGAAGTGTTTTGATTCTCACGATTCACCCGGAGAACGCCAGCTGGGCAGCAGAATAGAAATCCCCCCCTAACAATAGCGGCTTTCAGAGGAGTGAATTTGGCGAGTTTATAAATTGCTCCCCCTGACTCATAGCAGCTAGGTGACTGGATTACTGTTAAGCGCAGCTGATGAATGTTTCAAGGAAGCTGCCTTGAGAAAGGTTGCTATTGGAGGCCGTCTGAGCCGGATTGCTTTCTTCCCCCAGGGCAGGCTGCGTGGCGTTTTCTGGCAATTTCTCACCCAGGCGGTGGCTGGCGCAGGCTCTGGATGGCCTTTAGTGAAGTTGTAGCGCAGGGGTATTCAAACTGCGGCCCTCCAGATGTCCATGGACTACAATTCCCAGGAGCCCCCTGCCAGCATTTGCTGGCAGGGGGCTCCTGGGAATTGTAGTCCATGGACATCTGGAGGGCCGCAGTTTGACCACCCCTGTTGTAGCGTGTGTGCGCCATATTCCGGCACTTCGGTGATTAAGAGACCGAGCTGCACATCGAGGGGCCCCTGGTTCAGATCAGATGCATTCATTTCGGTCGGCGACCGGAACAAAATACAAAACAGTAAAAAACAATATCAGATTGGTTAAAAGTTCCAAAATACTTTGTGTGTTCAATAGATCCATCCTAACCTTTGTACATATTTAGTCAGGGACTCCTAAATTTAATTGCTAATCTTGCATATTTGGCAATAATATAGGATAAATTCTTATTTTTATCCGAAAGGAGTTCCTTTAATTTGGCTTGTCTTGAAGTAGCCCTTAAGAGCCAGTTTGGTGTAGTGGTTAGGAGTGTGGACTTCTAATCTGGCCTGCCGGGTTCGATTCTGCACTCCCCCACATGCAGCCAGCTGGGTGACCTTGGGCTAGTCACAGCACTGATAAAGCTGTTCTGATCAAGTAGGAATATCAGGGATCTCTCAGCCTCACCTCCCTCACAGGGCGTCTGTTGGGGGAGAGGGAAGGGAAGGCGACTGTTAGCTGCTTTGAGCCTCCTTCGGGTAGAGAAAAGCAGCATATAAGAGCCAACTCTTCTTCTTAAGTTAGTGAGGATGGAATACAGCAATTCCTGACGCCATTGGCTGTAAATACAGCCATCAAAAATCATATGTTCCATGTTCTCAATGTTACCATCCTGGCATATGCAAGTACGTTCCTGGGGTGGAATCCCAGGTTCAAATATTGCTCTTGGCATAATCTCACTAGATGATTCAGATTAGCCATATTGGTCTGAAGTAGCACAATAAAATCAGAGTCCTGTAGCATCTTTAAGACCAACAAAGATTTATTCAAGGCATGAGCTCACGCCTTGAATAAATCTTTGTTGGTCTTAAAGGTGCCACTGGACTCTGATTTTATTGTTCTCACCAGATGAGTTAAACCAAACCCCATGGTTTCAGCCTCAGCCACCCCACCCCCCATCTTGGGTTCTATCCAGCCACCTTTTCCTCTGATGAAAAAGAGAGTGGGTGGGGTCCACTTCAAGCACCCCAAAAGGTATTCAGGAGATCATGGGACCTGGATGGACAAAACCCACCTGGGATGGACGCTGTAGTATGAGAAAAGGCATAATAGTGAATACACCTTGCAGAGTTGTTGTAAAAACATCAACAGATTGAATACTGTAGTTGAATGTTTGGCATTTTCAACACGTGGGGTTTGATGCTAGCAGTGCTTTGACTGCTAATGCTGTGGCTGAGAGGGTAGAGCACCTGTTTTGCATGCGGAAGGTTCCAGGTTTGGTCCCCGGCATCTCCAGTTAAAAAGGACCTTGGGTAGCAGGTGGAGGGGCTACCCTTTCTCTGCCTTGGGCCTTGGAGAGCTGCTGCTGTTCAGGATAGACCATTTGGAGCCCGATGAACCAAGTGTAGCTTCCTTTGTTTGTTCCAAAGCTCTGTAAGATGGCAGAAGACAATCTTGAGCATACTATCTTAGCCTGTCATAAGAAGCGGTGTTTCCAAGGCTCTTTGTCTGCACTGGCCTTTAGCACTGTGAAGGCACCCATCTTGGTCCACCATAGATGCTCCTGTGTTAGGTTTCCAGCTGGCTAGGGAGGAAATGTCCCGGCGTTTTTATGGCCGGTCAGTGGGCAGAAATGGGCAGTTGAAGCTCTTCATAGCATGGAGGCCACTAAAGTCCAAATAATGGTGATATAATTATTATAATAGCATGCCGTCAAGTTGCAACTGACTCATGGCGACCCATCAAAGGAGTTTTCGAGGCAAGAGATGAGTAAATGTGGTTTGCCATTGCCTGCCTTTGCTTAGCAACCCTCGACTTCCTCGGTGATCTCTCATCCAAGCCCTAAGCAGAGGCAACCTGGCTTGGATTCCAAGCTGTAATAAGCTCAGGCTCCACTAAAAAGACAAGGCAGGATACTTTTCTCCAGGGTTATTTTGCATGGATCCCAAAGGACTAAGGCAGGGATGGTCAAACTGCGGCCCTCCAGATGTTCATGGACTACAATCCCCATGAGCCCCTGCCAGCAAACACTGGCCCATGGGAATTGCAGTCTAGAAGGAAGCCTCTCTGCTCAAGGCATGAAGTCTTTGCAAGGCGAACCATTGGTCAATCTTGTGGGAGATCAGCCGGGCTGAGTTTTAAGGGGGTATTTGTTGCCTCAGAACTGCTCGAAGCCAGCAGACGCGGTGACAGCGGAGACCTTGATGGGCGGAGAGAGCCTTTTCCTCGGATTCTTGCCTCTTTGTACGGCTAATTCAGCATTTGGGAGAAGGAAGAGCCCTAAAGGTTTCCTGAAAGGAGATGGCAGAATGAAAAAACCCAGCCAGCAGTCCGGCTTTGCTTGTGTCCCATTTCTTCTTCAAGCCCCTGTAGATGCGCTTGCCTTTGAGGCGTGGCTGGCCGTGAAGGAGCCTTCAGATATCTGCCTACCCTGCTGGCCTTCCTTCCAGATGTTCTGCTGTCCAGTTCCTGCTCTTAGCCTGGCTTCTTGCATTTGCAGACTAAGGGGAGGGGATCCCAAGCGGGAGGGGATCCGTAAGCAATCAGTCCATCCGGGGCTAGAGTGGCAGGCCGTAGCACATCCCGACTTCATTTTCTTTTTTTCAACCCGCCCAGGCTACGTTGACACGCAGCCCCCCCACCTACGAGACTGAGGGGGGCGGGGGGCGCTTCCTCATGTCTTACGATAAGACGCTGGTGATAAAGCTGATCTCCAGCGAAGACGTGGCGGACATGCACAGTCTCCTCTCCCATTACCACCAGGTAAGGTTGGTTGGCGGGTTCCTTCCGGGGGAGGGCCACGCGCTCCGTGTTGGAAAGAGAATCCAGCTTCTGCCGCGGGGAAGAGCCTCGTTCTGCAATCAGAATAAAAAGTGCAAGCTAAGCTAAGCAAGTTAAAGCAAAAAGAAAATAATTTTTTTTTTGTAAAAATTTTGCTGCTGCCTTTTTTTGTTAGCCGTGTGTGGGGAGGATAAGGAATCAGATAGCTGATGAAAGAAGCTTTGAGTCACAAAAGCTCATGCCCTGAATACCTTGTTGGTTTCTAATGCAGGTGGGGGACATGCAAGAACTTATAGGGTAGGGCTATTGTTTTCAGTGTCTCCTCCCCCCCCCACCTCCCTTCCCCACACACCTTTTTTGCTGGGTTCTTGCCTTCTGCTTGGCCTTGTTTCTCCTGCCTTAGTGTACAAATGAAACTATTGAGTTCTGTTCAAATGAACTGGTCGTCTCTGGCTTAAAAGAACTACATCTGGCCTTGACCCGGGCCGAGGCCTTTTCAGTTCTGGCCCCGACCTGGAGGAATGAACTCCCAGAAGAGCTGAGGGCCCTGAGGGAACTAGGTTAGTTCTGCAGGGCCTGTAAGATGGAGCTCCTCCATGGCCAAAAGGCTGGAAAAGGCTGCGTTAAGCACTTAACACGGGTTTCAGCTGGAGGTTTCAGCTGGAGACTGTCATCCCTAGCACCACTCCAAAATGACGGCCGCAGGAAGCGGAACTGGATGCAAAATGGGAGGTGGAGCCAGTGGAATACCTCCCTTCTCACATGTCTTGGGAAGGAGGACATTTTGAGGGGGAAATGGAGCCACATGCTGGCCAATAAGAATGATAATAATAGCTTAAATTTTATAGGCTACCCTTCCCAGTTGGCTTAGGGTGGGCAGCATCAGTACAAGGAACTACCAGGTGTTTAGCAGCCATCCTCTTTCAGAAGAAGGAAAACCCCTTCATTTGAATGAGGGCAGCTGGTAACAAGCTCTGCCTTACCAGTGTCCCATCCCACTTTGTCTGGTGGGTACCAAGGGAAGTACTAGCAGGCGCCATGGTGCCCATGGGCACCCTGCTGGGGAACACTGCTCTAGGTGCTAACTGATTTCCATCTAGCTAAAAGCCCTCTCTGTCTTCTCGTTCCAGTATATTGTGAAATGTCATGGGAGCACCCTCTTGCCCCAGTTCCTGGGGATGTACCGGGTCAGCGTGGACAACGAAGAGAGCTACATGCTGGTCATGAGGAACATGTTCAGTCACCGGCTCACGGTGCACCGGAAGTACGATCTGAAGGTAACGGGGGCCGTCAGGGGCATGCCAGAGCGGGGCCCCACTTGTCAAGCTGTCGCCTCCCCAGTCATCTTTGAACACACGTGGTGTGGGCTTGGCTATCCCCAGCTTAAGTTCTTCAATGCTTAATGCGAAAGGGCTGCATTAAGAACCGATCTATCCGTCGGTGGTCCAAGGACTGTGTTGGGTTTTGACCATTTGGCGGCCTGGGTTGCAAGAGAATTGGGGCCTAGGGGCTGGCCTCCCTCATGCTTCCTTCTGTGTTTTAGAATTTCGGCACTCACTGATTTCTAGGCTATCCCCTCCTGCCCTCCACCGTTCTGTCTGTAGGACCTGGGGAAGAGGCTGGAGGTGGCAGAGCCAGGTTAGGGGGTGTGAGAGAAGGGCCCAGCAGAAAGCTGGCAATTGTTTGCGTCCCATCTTCGTCCCCAGTAAAGAGCTAAAGCAGGTCTCCTCTCCTCTATTTTATCCTCACAGCAGCCTTGCGAGGTAGGTCAGGCTGCATGTGCACACGACTTGCACCCAGCCATTTCCCACAGCAGACAGATGTTCAAGCCTGGATCTCCTGGTTGTGCCGTTTAGGTTTCGCTCTGGATAGCCAACCTCCCATGCCCCTCTGTAAAATGGGAATAATACCGTACAGAGCACTCTTTGTAACCCACAGAGGCTAGGAACTTGTGAGAGTATGTGTGCTTTTAATAAAACCCGAGGTTCTCAGGGTGCTGATTTCCGTGCCCTAGAATCGTAGAGTTGGAAGGGACCTCCTGGGTCATCTAGTCCAACCCCCTGCACTATGCAGGACGCTCACATCCCTATCGCTCATCCACTGTCACCTGCCACCCCCTTGGGCCTTCACGGAATCAGCTTCTCTGTCAGATGGCTATCCCAGGAACAAAAACCCACAGAACTGGAAAAGGCTCAGTTTTCTCACAGAAATGACCCACCTTTGTGCTTGATGGGTGTCTAATCTGGGATGGTTGCTCTTGCTTTGTGGCCTCCTTAAGGCATTGTCCGGCATCAGCAGAGCTTTTGGCTAAAGCCACTTGGGAAGCAAGCTGAAAAGTGTTAGAACTAATACCTTCCTTCCTTGATCTGCCCACCTGAACCGTTTTAAGGTTCTTCTTGAAAGGCTCTCCCCACCCTGTCTTTTCAAATCTGCAGCTCAGAGCTGTCTTGTTCAGTGAAGCCTTTAGGCTTATCTCCTTGGCCTGCATCTCCAGCCAAAGCAAAATCGAAGCCCGTGAATCCGTGTTCGTTCCTCATGCAAACTCTCCTTTCCCTCCCACTTGCTTCCTCTCTACCCTTTTCCGGTATCTAAATTTGGGGGCAGGCTCTTTGGGGCAAGGGCGCCTCTTGGTTATTTTGCTTGGTGTAGTGGTTAGAGTGCGTTGGGATAGAGAGCCAGTTTGGTGTAGTGATTAGGAGTGCGGACTTCTAATCTGGCGAGCCGGGTTTGATTCCCCGCTGCCCCACATGCAGCCAGCTGGGTGACCTTGGGCTTGCCATGGCACTGAGAAAGCTGTTCAGACCGAGCAGGAATATCAGAGCTCTCTTAGCCTCACCTCCCTGTCTGTTGTGGGGAGAGGAAAGGGAAGGTGACTGTAAGCTGCTTTGAGATTGCTTTGGGTAGAGAAAAAGCGGCATATAAGAACCAACTCTTCTCCTTCTCCTCCTCTTCTTCTTCTTCTCCTTCTTCTAACCTTTCTTTCCAAAGGCAGGATCTTTTGTCACCACCCCAGCACCAACGTAGGGATCGCTTCTAAAAGTCAGTGATGACTCTTTTGATTTATGCCAGATATCCAGTTCCTTTTGAGCTTCTTCTGGCCTCTGCTGTTTTGAACCCATTAAAATGTATCTGGCTGAACTGAATCTCCTAAGAAAGGCTTCTCGTTCTGCTTTGGATATTACATCTGGCTGAGGATCCGTCGCTTTCTCCCCTGGCCATCTGGGCACTTCAGGCAGCCCACCGGCTGTTTGCTGTAGCTCGCCAATACAACGGCCTTCCCTGGGCAGCTGCTTTCTGGAGACTTTGCAGAAATCTTCACCGAAGGCCAAATGAAGGCATCACGTCTGACCCCCTAAACGTAGCTTGAAGCTCCCGGCTTGCTTTAGGATGCTTAGGGCTGATCCTGCGTTGAGCAGGGGGTTGGACTAGATGGCCTGTATGGCCCCTTCCAATTCTATGATTCTAGGATTTTATGACCCTGGACAAGAGTGAACTAGCTTAGCATAACTAGCAAAAACGGTCTTTGCAGTTCTTCCTGGTTAGATAGGAGCTTTGCATGATAACTCTCTCTGCTTCCTGCATTTCACGATCCCTTGACCGTGCTGTTCATTTGTTTCTAAACCTCCTGCATAAAAATAAAGGCGAGGTGAGGGGCTGTGGCTCCGTAGAAGAGCCTCTGCTTCTGCAGGGAGAAGGTCCCCGGTTCGATCCCTGACATTGCCAGTAAAAAAAGGACCAGGCAGTGAGTGATGCGGAAGAACTCTGCCAGAGGCCCTAGAAATCCACTGCCAACCCGAGAATACAGGCCTCGAGCCAGCTGGGTGTGGTGCTTAAGAATGGCAGGAGAGCCAGGTTTTTCACAGTCAGAGTAGTTCAGCAGTGGGATAGGCTGCCTAAGGAGGTGGTGAGCTCCCCCTCACTGGCAGTCTTCAAGCAAAGGTTGGATACACACTTTTCTTGGATGCTTTAGGATGCTTTGGGCTGATCCTGCGTTGAGCAGGGGGTTGGACTAGATGGCCTGTATGGCCCATTCCAACTCTATGATTCTGTGATTCCCCACTCCTCCTCTACACGAAGCTGTCTGGGTGACCTTGGGCTAGTCACAGTCCTAATATTTCTCTTCTCACAGAGCAGTTGGGTCAAAGCTCTCTCAGCCCCACCTACCTCACAGGGTGACTGTTGTGGGGAGAGGAAAGGAAGGCAATTGTAAGCCGCTTTGAGACTCCTTCCGTTAATAAAAAGCAAAGCACAGAAACCAACTCTTGATGGTTTGATGTCCTGATTCCACGTAATGCGTGAGGGTTCACGGATAGCATCTCTCCAATGGAGCCTTAGGGCTCCTTACGCTTTGTAGTTGACACAGTCTCTGATGGACTGGACTTCCTTGCCCTGGCAACCACCAGGTGGCCTGCAGGGTACAGACTCTCTCCCTTTCTTCTCACCTTTGCAGGGAAAGGATTCTACAGCCCTGGGGGAAGGGGGGGGGTGGATTTGCTCAAAACGCGACTGATTTCCAAAAGCAAGGCCAGTCCCTTGTTGCGTACTGGCAAACCCCAGCCTCACGCAGATAGCAAAAAGCGGGATGGATCACGTCCGCCCCGCTCCGCCGTCACCCACCGCTGCACCTCATTAAAGCTGACCCCAAAGCGAAACCTCCCGTGGCAAGGTTATGGAGAGCTTTTTATAGTGGCCTTAACTAGGGCCTCGTTCAGAGCTGCTGGCATTTGAAGAGGGCTGTGGGCGGAGAGAGCGCAGGCTGCAGGAGAAATCCGGCTTTGTCTGGAGGGCTGCGGCTGACGCGCCGGTTAACAGCGAGGCTGCGTTCCCCCTAGGAACGGCTGCAATCAGTTCTGCAGGTGGTGGACGTGCCGCCTGCATGGGGCTTGCAGTAGCACTGGTTCGGAAAGGAACAGGGTCCGACGAAAGGGCAGCATTGGGAGATCACAGTCAAGGCGCCTAAATATTGTAGATGGATAATAAAATGTTGGAAAGGTTACAAGAAGAAGAAGAGTCGGTTCTTATATGCCGCTTTTCTCTCCCCAAAGGAGTCTCAAAGTGGCTTACAGTCGCCTTCCCTTTCCTCTCCCCATAACACACACCCTGTGAGGGAGGTGAGGCTGAGAGAGCCCTGATTTTACTGAAGAAGAAGAAGAGTTGGTTCTTATATGCCGCTTTTCCCTACCCGAAGGAGGCTCAAAGCAGCTTACAGTCGCCTTCCCATTCCTCTCCCCACAACAGACACCCTGTGGGGTGGGTGAGGCTGAGAGAGCCCTGATATCACTGCTCGGTCAGAACAGCTTTATCAGTGCCGTGGCGAGCCCAAGGTCACCCAGCTGGCTGCATGTGGGGGAGTGCAGAATCAAACCCAGCTCGCCAGATTAGAAGTCTGCACTCCTAACCACTACACTACACTGGCTTTAGATGCGTAGCTCCTAGGTAGCCATGCGTATGAGACTTTTGCATTTTTAGTGAGTGCTTTGATCTGGCGTACGGTATCCTATATTCCATTACTTCCGCTGTTATTTTGGATATGCTATATGATAAATCTTAATTGGTTTCATGTGGGGAAGTGGGCAGAGAGCATGTTTTACGAGTGACTTGGAAAGGCATGGGAAAGTGTCATGCGCAGGGTCCTTCTTGTGAGAGGTCTCTTTCGCCTCTTTGATTTCAAACGCTGGCTTGCATTCCCCTGGAGTGCTTCCGCTGGTGGAAAGATCCCTGCCCATGACGGCAGAGGAGCTGAAGATTCTTGTGAAGTGTGCTGAGAAGATACTGCGTGTTCCATTGTTCTTTTCCCTCCCAGCGGCAGGGTCTTTTTGGGCAGAGAATCACGATGGGCTCCCTGACAGGAAATAAATCCCTTTATTCCCTGACAGGAACCGCGTTGAGCAGGGGGTTGGACTAGATGGCCTGTATGGCCCCTTCCAACTCTATGATTCTGTGATTCTATCCCAATTGTTTCTATCATCTTTGTTTAGAATCTCAGAATCACAGAGTTGGAAGGGACCTCCTGGGTCATCTAGTCCAACCCCTGCATTACGCAGGACACTCCCAACCCTATCGCTCATCCACTGTCACCTGCCACCTCTTTGAGCCTTCATGGAATCAGCCTCTCCGTCAGACGGCTACCTACCCTCTGTTTAAAAATCTCCAAAGATGGAGAACCCACCGCCTCCCAAGGCATCCTGTGCCACTGAGAAATCACTCCAACTGTCAGGAACTTCTTCTGGATGATCTGGGGCCAAGGGACCAAGCCCTATGAAGATAGGTTGAGGGACTTGGGAATGTTCAGCCTGGAGAAAAGGAGGTCGAGAGGGGACATGATAGTCCTCTTAAGTATTTGAAAGGTTGTCACTTGGAGGAGGGCAGGATGCTGTTTCTGCTGGCTGCAGAGGAGAGGACACGCAGTAATGGGTTTAAACTACAAGTACAACGATACAGGCTAGATATCAGGGAAAAAAAATTCACCGTCAGAGTAGTTCAGCAGTGGAATAGGCTGTCTAAGGAGGTGGTGAGCTCCCCCTCATTGGCCGTCCTCAAGCAAAGGTTGGATACACTCTTTTCTTGGATGCTTTAGGATGCTCTGGGCTGATCCTGAGTTGAGCAGGGGGTTGGACTAGATGGCCTGTGTGGCCCCTTCCAACTCTATGATTCTATGATTCTATGATTAGATAGAATTTAGAATCATAAGAGTTGGAAGGGTCCTCCTGGGTCATCTAGTCCAACCCCCGCCACCATGCAAGACACTCACAACCCTATCGCTCATCCACTCTAACTGAGGCGTGTTTCATAATGTTTAAAACGACATAGTTCCACCGTTCCACAATTGAACATAAACAGTGGAATGTGTTACTGATATTTTGTTACGTTTTAATGATCCGATATTTAGGGATATTTTATGTGTTCCCCCCCCCCCCCCCCCGATTTTTGTGATGACCTTTGGTTTATGACAAACTGAGGAGCTGTAACGCATTGTTTGGCTTCCATTGACGAGGCCTTACGATTCTGCTTGTGCCTTCAGTCCCATGCCTGCTCAAGCCTAATCTCCATGTTTTCGCTTTTCCCGTTAGGGCTCCCTGGTGTCCCGTGAAGCGAGTGATAAAGAGAAGGTAAGGATGCCTCGTGGCTGGTTGCTGAGAGGTGTGTGTGGGGGGGGGTTCTTATCACCCCTGCACTGTTTAAAGGTAAAGGTATCCCTTGTGCAACCACCGGGTCATGTCTGAGCCTTGGGGTGACGCCCTCTAGCATTTTCATGGCAGACTCAATACGGGGTGGTTTGCCAGTGCCTTCCCCAGTCATTACCGTTTACCCCCCAGCAAGCTGGGTACTCATTTTACCGACCTCAGAAGGATGGAAGGCTGAGTCAACCTTGAGCCAGCTGCTGGGATTGAACTCCCAGCTTCATGGGCAGAGCTTTCAGACTGCATGTCTGCTGCCTTACCACTCTGCGCCACAAGAGGCCCTGTTTATTTATGGCAAATGAACTAGCACAGTCCCAGCTGAACTGCTCCAACCCAAACAGCAGGACTGAAGGGGAGTTTGGCCAGAGGAAGTTGCTCGGTATTTTTATGTCTGTCCATTTTATCCCGCATTTCTCCCTTATGGAGGTCCCAAAGTGGGGCTTCTATCGTTCTTCTGTTCTTCATTTTATCCTGCCAATAACCCTATGGGGTGGTGAGCGTGTGACCAGCCCAGCAAAATTCTATTTTGGATTGTGGATTTGAACCTGGGGCTCCCAGAGCCGAGTCCAGGGCCCCCTGACCTTTTTAACACTCTGGTCACAACTTCGAATTCTGACCTGGCAGGGCAGGCACAGCAGCGAAATGGGTTAACTTCACCAGCATGGTGAAGGTTCTTGTGATGTGACAGGAGCTGCTGCCAAAGCACCATTTAATAAATAAATCCAATAAATCCACCCAGTCAAACACAAGCCTTGCTGGGCGAAAGCCCTCCCTGGCCCCACCCACTTATTCATAGCACTTGGCGGGTGCCAGAAGAGGTGCCGGCCGTTCCATCACAGGCTCCCTGGCCCCACTTTGGGGACCCTTATCCTACTTTGGCTCTTGAGCACACAGGCCCTTGGGGAGAAGAAAATTCCATTAGGCCCAGTCAGCAATCCAGTTTTGGTGTGAGATAAATTCACAGGCTTTGGGCCTGTGTGGGCGCCACGGTGACAGAACTGGAGGCTAAAGCCGAAGCCATGCTGGGCACACAAGAGGGGATTTGACTGAGTGACAGCTGTCTATCAGTGGAGGGAAGCCTCCATGCTCTGAGGCAGCAGATCTCTGAATACCAGTGTCGGGAGGAGGTGACATTAGGAGAAGGCCTTGGTCTCTATTCCCCGTTTTCTGGCCCTGGAGCTGTGAGAGACCAGACATTCAGCTTGGTAGCCCGCCAGTCTGTCCCAGCAAGCCAGCTCTCACATTACGTTTTCCCCCTTTTTTCTGCCTTTGTCTTCTGCCTGTTTTTCCTTGCCCGCCTCATGCTTCTTGGAATCCCTTCCCAAAAATTCTGCTTTGCAGCGTGCTTCCTTCCCCACGCACCATTTTTTAAAAACCTACCTCCCCTCGGCCTGCTTTCCATAGCGACGTAACTCAATTTCAACACTCAGCGGCTTTTGCTTTCCCGTTGAATGTCACCCTCGTTCCCCCCCCCCTTCTCCGCTTTCGTCTCCCTCATCGTAATTTAGCAGGCCGCTTTTCGGCACGCGAGGTCCTCTGAAGAGGCTCCGTCTCCCCTGTAGTGCTTTGTCAGCGGGCGTTCTAGTTTTCCCTGGTAAGCGCTCTCTCTCTCTCAGTCAGATTTGCAACATACACTAAAAATAATTCCAAGCCTGTTTTGAACAACCTATGTTACTCTTTATTCTTTTTTTTCCAAAATGGAAGGTAAGGTAAAGGTAAAGGTAAAAGTAAAGGTAAAGGGATCCCCTGTGCAAGCACCGAGTCATGTCTGACCCTTGGGGTGGCGCCCTCCAGCGTTTTCATGGCAGGCTCAATACGGGGTGGTTTGCCAGTGCCTTCCCCAGTCATTACCGTTTACCCCCCAGCAGCAAGCTGGGTACTCATTTTACCGACCTCGGAAGGATGGAAGGCTGAGTCAACCTTGAGCCGGCTGCTGGGATTGAACTCCCAGCCTCATGGGCAAAGCTTTCAGACAGCTGCCTTACCACTCTGCGCCACAAGAGGCTCTGGAAGGTAAGAGTTCTCATTAATTGCAGCCCATACTGTTTTTGGGGAGAGGTGGGCACTTCAGGCTACGACAGGGTAGGGCAGGGGTGGTCAAACTGCGGCCCTCCAGATGTCCGTGGACTACAATTCCCATGAGCCCCTGCCAGCAAACGCTGGCAGGGGCTCATGGGAATTGTAGTCCATGGACATCTGGAAAGCCGCAGAGACTACCGCCTGGGGTAGGGATTTTAGGCCAAGCCCGGCCTTTTGTGCATTCTGTAGTTCCACGGAAGCACACAGGAGCTGCTCTGGAGCCTACGGGATTCAATGGGCTGCGTTGAGGAGGGAGAAGGGAATGGAAACATGCTTCTCCGCCTCTTCCTTTAGTGGAGCTGGACTGATGGGAGGAGTGATTTTTATTCCATTAAGAACATAACACCTGCTAAATCAGGCCAGCAGTCCACTGAGTCCAGCCTTGTAGCTCACACAGTGGCCAGCCAAGTCCCTCTGGAGCAGGGGTAGTCAAACTGCGGCCCTCCAGATGTCCATGGACTACAATTCCCAGAAACCCCTGCCAGCATTCGCTGGCAGGGGCTTCTGGGAATTGTAGTCCATGGACATCTGGAGGGCCGCAGTTTGGCTACCCCTGCTCTGGAGGGCCAACAACAGGGCAGAGAGGCTGGGGCCTTCTCCTGATAAGAATATAAGAAGAGCCCTGCTGGATCAGACCAAGAGTCCATCTAGTTCAGCCTCCTGCCTCACACAGTGGCCAGCCAATTCCTCTGGAGGGCCAATGACAGGACAGAGAGACCGAGGCCTTCCCCTGAGAGGTACAGAAGAAGAGCCCTGCTGGATCAGACCACTGCTCATTCTAGTCCAGCCTCCTGGCTCACAGAGTGGCCAGCCAGTTCCTCTGGAGAGCCAGCAACAGGGCAGAGAGGCCATGTCCTTCCCCCGATGTAGTCTCCTGGTCCTGGGATTCAGAGGCTTCCTGCTTTCTCTCCTCCACCAATCTGCCGAGTCCTCCATCAGGGCTGTCTGTGCCTGTGGCCATCATTGCAAGCAAATTCCACATTGTAATCACTCTCTAGGTAAAGAACCATTTCTTTTTGCCCCTCCTGGGTCCTACTGCCCATCATCTTCATTGGACGTCCTCGGGTTCTAGAACGTTGGGAGAGGGAGAAAGAGTTCTTTGTCAAAACTCCACCCTCTGAATAGTTTTATAAACCTCTGTCCTGTCCCCCCTTAGCCATCTCTTCCCCACAGTCCATGGCCTCAGGTCCCATGGAATCAACTTTTCCAGGGTCAGAAAGGGCAGCTGTGGTGGGGGTGGGGGTGGGGAGCAGGGAAGATCTGCAGTCCTTGAGCAAACTGATCCATCACATCGCTATGAGGCACCCTCTCCCTTGCTTTTTGTGTGTCCGCCCAGCCTGACCCAGAGTGCTTCTCTGCTGCCATTTCAGGGGATGGAAGGAAAGCAGTGTGAGCCTTATTCCTGCTCCAAATGCACATCCTTTAGCCCCAGGGGCATCTTCCCCAGGGCTGTGCCCTCCCTTGCAAGGAAAATCCGTGAAGACATCCAGCGTGTTCTGCTCCTGTTAAAGAGGGAACAGTTCCTTCTCTGCGCTTGTAAATAGTGGTAGAGGGGAATCTTTATTCAGATGGTGTTTTTCTGGAAGTCGGAGCCAGGGGTAAATGTACAACTCTTGCAAGCGAAACATAGTTTTTAAAATCAGCCAGAACAGGAGCTCCCCATCCAGGTGAACATCAGCTTAGACCAGACTTTCTCAATCAGGGTTTTGTGAAACCCTGGGGTTCCTTGATGTCCCTGGAAGGGTTTTCCAAATGGGTGGGAGTTAACTAATTTTTGAATATATTTTAATTTTTTAAACATTTATCAAGTAATATGACAATATAGAGCCTCTTGTGGTGCAGAGTGGTAAGGCAGCAGACATGCAGTCTGAAAGCTCTGACCATGAGGCTGGCAGTTCTATCCCAGCAGCCGGCTCAAGGTTGACTCAGCCTTCCCATCCTTCCGAGATCAGTAAAATGAGTACCCAGCTTACTGGGGGGTAAAACGGTAATGACTGGGGAAGGCACTGGCAAACCACCCCGTATTGAGTCTGCCATGAAAACGCTGAAGGGCGTCACCCCAAGGGTCAGACATGACCCAGTGCTTGCACAGGGGATACCTTTACCTTTATGACCATATATGGAATCAACATAACCCGCCCACCCCTCCTCCCAAAGTGGCCAATGACGGGCCTGGAGGGGGGGTAGGAAGGGGAGGGGCCCTGGATGAGCATGTCCACAGCTATGTTTCCAGCCATATTCCACCTGATCTCGCTTAACAACTGTAATAAAGTTTGACTTGACTTGACATGATCTCGCCTGTTCTAGGGTTCCCCAAAGCCTGAAGAATGTTTCAGGGGTTTCTCAGTGGTAAAAAAGTTGAGAAAGGCTGCCTTAGACCATATTGATGCTCTTTTATTTGACCTGCAAACTTGTCAAGGTTCTGAATTTGGGATTTGTCTTCATGGCTCTTGTAGGGCAAGGATCTACCCACCCTGAAAGACATTGACTTTCTAAACATGAACCAGAAGGTGTACGTCAGCGAAGAAGCCCAGAAAGATTTCATGGAGAAGCTGAAGCGGGATGTGGAGGTATAGCGACCGCCTACGCCCAGCGTAGCCCACGTCTGAGACTAGCGTTTGACTAGAGAAGAGCAAGGCAGGGGCTCATGGAAATGCTGGCAGGGGCTCATGGGAATTGTAGTCCGTGGACATCTGGAGGGCCGCAGTTTGACTATCCCTGCATTATAACATTAAAATCCACAATAGATCCCTAATTCCATAATTGCCGCCTTTTTATGGCAGGACTGTTGATACGGCTGGTGTTTTGAACAGGGAATCCAGGAGTTTGACACCATTTCAGGCCTCCCATTTAGGCCTACCAGAACAGCAGCTCTGTGGAACTGTCCAAGGTCCTGGAAGTACCCTGATCTCCCCAAGGAAAGCATTTCATCAGGCCAGAGCTGAAAAGGCCCCGGTAGAGGCCATTTTGGTACCTTTGGGACCGGGAATCTTGAGTAGATTTTGCTCCTTAGACCTTACGGCCCTTTAGGGCAGGGCTAATCAACCTGTGGTCCTCCAGATGTCCATGGACTATAATTCCCATGAGCTCCTGCCAGCGAACGCTGGCAGGGGCTCATGGGAATTGTAGTCCATGGACATCTGGAGGGCCATAGGTTGACTACCCCTGCTTTAGGGGATTTCTAGGAAGAGGCGATCTGCCTCCTGCCAGGTTCTCCCAAACCTACGTGACACGTCTGCTTTGGTTTCAGCAATCCAGAGTCTGGCCACAGACTCTAATGTAGTTCTCATAGATTCTCCTGCAAAGCCAAGAGCCCAACCATGGCTTTCCTTTGCTTCACTGAAGCAGGAGGTGCCTCAGAATGCCCTCGTTGATAAGGAGGTGCCCTTTTGGCAAAATCTGCCCCTCTTTGTTAAAAACATGCTTGCTCAGAATCTCCCAGCGCTTTGAGACTGCTGTTCTCTCTGGCAGCCATATTGTGTTTGCGCCCCCCGCCCGCAGTAGCCATTTTCTCGATTGCCTACAAAATCCTCACAATGCCAAACGTAGTCTCAGCAAATCAGAGGTGCCCCGGCCTGGGTTTCCTCACCCCATGGTCTCTCCGGGTGAACGCAGATGGTGGCAGTTCACAGCCCAGTCCTTTTGAAGCGTCCCATTGGAGGACCGTCGTGGGGGTTGTGCCGCCAGCAGGGAGAAGTTGCATGACGTGACATGCGATTGCCACCCAGTGAAAGGAGCCGCAGGTCCCTTGCCCGAGGGAGGTATGCCTGGCCTCAATCTGGGCCAGGGCCTTTTCAGTCCTCCCCTGACCTGGTGGAAGGAGTTCCCGGGAGAGCTGAGGCCCCTGACTGAACTATCACAGTTCTCCAGGGCCTGTAAACCAGAGCTCTTCCGCCAGGCCTTCGGTTGAGGCCGGGTTTCTTAAGATCAATGATCAGGCCCTCCTCAGGCTACGCTGTCCTATGGGGCAAACCCTTTGCTTGATGACTCTGGGGAGGTAGGAAGGATTTTTGGGTGTAACGGGACTGGGGGTTTTATGGGGTATTAAGGTGTAATCCGCCTTGAGTCTCAGGAGGAAGGCAGACTATAAATTGAATAATAGTAACCGCCCCCACGGGTCCTGCTGTGGGGAACAGGCAAGGAGGTGTCATTTTGAAACTCTGTATTGAGGGACTTTGTGGAGAGGCGGGGGAAGGCATTGGCCCCGCCTTCCTGACCTTGGGAAGACCGAGAGCAGTCGCCCTTCCGTTTAGCTTTGGTCCCCCTGTGGACTCCCTGCCCGTTTGGAAAGCAGATCTGTGTCGTGGGATTTTCAGGGCTAGCTCCAAGGAGCGTGGGAGTTCCCCCAGCCCTCAAAGCAGGCAGAAGGCCCAGATCTTCAGCAGCGCCGTCGTTCTCCTTCACACCCCAGAAGGTCAGAGGTGGTGTGGGAAAGCTGTCAGCATGTCTCACTCTGAGCATTTTGCTCGAGGGCTGCTGGATGCTCGGAGCCAGCACCGCTGACTGGCGCAAAGGGGGAGTTACTCCCAAAGGTACTTGTGGACCGGGGCAGGGCTCTTGTCTCCAGAGGGCTTGTGGAGCAGCTAAAGGCAACAGTTCAGTTAAAATCATTAGGAATCGAAGGCCCATTAGCAGCTGAATCTTCTAGACCCGGGGTAGTCAACCTGTGGTCCTCCAGAGGTCCATGGACTACAATTCCCATGAGCCCCTGCCAGCAAATGCTGGCAGGGGCTCATGGGAATTGTAGTCCATGGACCTCTGGAGGACCACGGGTTGACTACCACTGTTCTAGACATTTGGGGAAAAGAGCAGGGAAATGGCAACGTCCATTGCCTTGGCTTCCCTCTATTCCACGGGCAGTGGGTGCCATTCTGTCATCTTCCGTTCTATCCTCGTGACTGCCTGGCATGTGATTTTGAAACCCGTTGGATTTGGTGTTCTCTTAGGATGTATGTTGTTGGGGTCAGCCATTCAGTCGAGTCCAACTCTTGGGGACTTGGGGACTAGCTTCGTGGCCACCACAATTTCTGATCTCACAATGCTACTTTTAGTCGTGTAATGTTCTGGACGGTGTCCATTTTAATCGTATCTAACCACCAGGCTCTTTGTGGGCCTGGTTTCCTTTTTCCACTGACCAACCCTAGCATAATTGCTCTCTGCATAGAGTTGAAGTGCACGATACGGCCAAAGTAGGTGAGCCGGCATTTTGTGATTTTTCTTACCAGTGATAGAGCAGATGCACTGTAGTATTTCCTTGTTTGTGACTTTTGCTGTCCGTGGGACCCGCACCCGAGTTCAGTTTGTATACCGATATGCCTAATTTTTGGTATTGGGGATGTGCATCTCAGACACGTACAGTCTTCGCTGCAGTATTGAACCTGGAGGACATCTGTTCAGCTGGCTTGCAGTGGGACCCAACTGTGCACAGCACTGATTGTTTGGTGCCTGAGCCGTCACAAATCTGGCTTCTCAATTAAAAACAAACAAGCAAGCACTGAATATATGTAGGAGCTCCTCTTTTCAAAAGAATAAAAGCGGAGAGTATGGAGTAAAGGCAGTGCTAAAGACTAATTTGAATTACAGGCAAGTGTGTTGTTACTTGCTACACAGACAGAAGGAGAGGCTGGGCTCACCATGTGGGGGAGGAAACCACACTGACTCCTGTTTTCTGTGTGTGCATGCCAAGGTTACGCTCGGGAGAGATAGCCAAGTATCGCCTTTTTTCCTTTCAATCTCCGGGCAAAGCTATTGTCATAGCTGTAAAGTTTCCTTTCTTTTTAGTCCTGAGGACTAGAAACTTGAGTCTGAAGATGTGGGATATCTAGGGAGAATATATCCTTCAAATTTGCTGTAATGGGATCAGGGTGGACCAGAAGAAGAGTTGGTTCTTATATGCCGCTTTTCCCTACCCGAAGGAGTCTCAAAGCGGCTTACAGTCACCTTCCCTTTCCTCTCCCTACAACAGACACCCTGTGAGGTGGGTGAGGCTGAGAGAGCCCTGATATTACTGAAGAAGAAGAGTTGGTTCTTATATGCCACTTTTCCCTTCCCGAAAGAGTCTCAAAGCGGCTTACAGTCGCCTTCCCTTTCCTCTCCCAACAACAGACACCCTGTGAGGTGGGTGAGGCTGAGAGAGCCCTGATATCACTGCTCGGTCAGAACAGTTTTATCAGTGCCGTGGAGAGCCCAAGGTCACCCAGCTGGCTGCACGTGGGGGAGCACAGAATCGAATGCAGCATGACAGATTAGAAGTCTGCACTCCTAACCACTGCACCAATCTGGCTCTCCGGGAAGGAGGTATGGCCTCCCAGTCTGCTCTGGTCCCCCGGGATCAGCCAGCAGGGTGCATGTGTCTGCATACTGGGCAGAACTGGGGATCACCTTCCCCGGTTGTTTGGTGCTAGACTGGGAACGGGAACCACACTTCTGTTGGACTCTCCTGCCCCAGGTGTGTATGTGGGGAGG
Organism: Paroedura picta; assembly: GCF_049243985.1. Taxonomy (NCBI): domain Eukaryota; kingdom Metazoa; phylum Chordata; class Lepidosauria; order Squamata; family Gekkonidae; genus Paroedura; species Paroedura picta. The sequence goes on along the minus strand of NC_135371.1, from coordinate 163,190,294 downwards.
AGTCAGACCACTGTAGGAGCCCTGGTGTCTGTAATGGCCGACCCGCCTATGAAGGAGACTAAAGCTTGAGGGTAGCTTCCAGGACTAGAAAAATACTTGCGGCCGAGACATCATCAGCTATTACATTTCCTCGGGGACTGGAGTCTGCAGCACTGAAAATGCTTCTGCAGTGCAAGATCTACCCTATTAGACTTAATGACTGTTAATGGCATGTGATTGGGGTTTGGTTTTCTGTTTGTTTGTTTTTTAATTTTTGCAGATGCTCAAAGTCTTAATCGCTAACCCCACCGATACTTGGCGCAGCCTTTTCCGTCCGTCTGCACCAACTATTCCGATGATCGCACAGATCCAGAGTCGTGTTAGCAACAACTGCGAAATTATGCAAAATGGAGTTCACTGGTAGCAGAACTTAAGGCTTTTGAGCGTAGTAAGGGCAAGACACCGAGTGATAGCCCCGAAGATAACTCTGTCTGCTCCCAACCGCATGGGAGCATTTCCCATAAACTTGCTTGTTCTCCCTTGCCTGCTAAGGCTGGGAATGCCTGAATGTTTTCCCCTGAAGAGTAGGAGGAGAGAACATATTTCTTGTTTTTGTAGGGCATCTGTGCTTGCTTTCTCTTTTGCCATTAGCGATTCCTCCATCTGAGAGCCAGAAACTGGGGCAGGCACTCTCTGGAATTCTCTGCTTTCAGAATCAGAATCACGCAGAGCTTTAAGAGACTGCCAAGGGCCATCCAAACCAGCCCCTCACCTTCTTGGGGACTTAAAAAACACACACTCCTCAAAGGGGTTCATCCAATCTCCTAAACGCTTCCAACGAAGTAGGCTCCACCACCCTCCAAGGCAGAAAGTGCCATCTGCAAACAGCCCTTGCCATAAGAAAATGCTTTCTAGTATTTGAGCAGAGTCTCCTTTCCGCATCTCTAAAGCTGCAGTAAGCACGTTGGCCTCCACTTTATGTAGTTAAAGACGGCTATCGTATCACCTGTTGTTCCCCTCTTCTCCAAGCGACACACGCCCAATTCTCCGCCTCCCCTTGTAACACACGGATTCCAGCCCCTCAGCCATCCTAGTTGCCCCTCTCTGAGCACATTCCAGTTTGTCAGAAAGATCACATCTGACTGTCTGTATGCAATCGAGTTCAAATCTTGCCTCTACCGTCTGGGCATTAGCAGGGCCATCAGCCTGCAGGTGGGGTGTGGAGATATCCTGGTATGACAACGCATCTCCCGATGACAGAAAGAAAATGGGGAGAAAATTGCTGCTTTGGGAGTTGGTCTATGGCATTGCACCCCACAGAGGTCCCCCCACTAAGGTTCCACCTTCCTCCCCCCCCCCAAATCTCCAAATATTAATTTATTTTCAAATGTTTAGACCGCCACTCCTGGAAAACTGGCTTGTGGCGGTTTACATGAATCTAAAATCCCATAAAATAGTAAAACCCCAATAAAATCCAAGATGGTGGTAAAAACACAACAGCAGGATGAGCCGTTCCCACCCCCGGCTCCCGCGTCCAACAGTGGTAAATCCCCCAGGGTGCAGCTGCAGATATATCCCGGGGCTTTTACGGGCCCACACAGGGAGGGAGCAATTCTTCCTAGCCCGGCCTCAACCAAATGCCTGGCGGAAGAGCTCTGTCTTACAGGCCCTGTGGAACATTGAAAGCTCCAGCAAGGCCCTCAGCTCTTCAAGGAGCTGATTCCGCCAGGTTGGGGCCAGGACCTAAAAGGCCCTGGCCAAGGCCAGGCTCACCTCCCAGGGGCCAGGGACAACCAGCAAATTCCTACCCACTGAGCAAAGAGCCCTGTGAGGGGCATAAGGAGACAAGCGGTCCCTCAACCCAGAGCTGGCAACCCATTCTGTGCCATATGGAGGATGGAGCAGAATTGTTCTCTCTTGCCCCAGAGGGACAGACCAGAATGAATGGGATGAAATTAATTCAAAAGAAATTCCGTCTAAACATCCGGAAGAAGTTCCTGACAGTTAGAGCGGTTTCTCAGTGGAACAGGCTTCCTCGGGAGGTGGTGGGTTCTCCATCTTTGGGAATTTTTAAACAGAGGCTAGACAGCCATCTGACAAACAGGCTAATTCTGTGAAGGCTCAAGGGGGTGGCAGGTGACAGTGGATGAGCGATAGGGTTGTGAGTGTCCTCCATAGTGCAGGGGGTTGGACTAGATGACCCAGGAGGTCCCTTCCAACTCTATGATTCCTGTTAACCCTCTCAGCCCAAAGTGTCTGTCTGCAAGACAGGCATAATTCCGTCGCTCTGCCATACAGGGCTGATGCAAGCATCACGGTGGGCAAAGCACTTCCCACGGCTGAGAACGCGCAATAGCATGCACGTCTGCGTTTAGCGCTCGCAGGCAACGGGTCCTCTTGTCCCTGACGGATGCAGCGAAGGAACGGAAACGGAGCCCCGCCGTGTTCACATGAACAAACAGTCCCTGAGTAGAACAGCTGCTGCGCGTGACGATTGTGTGAGTCAGGAACCTTCGAGTTCCGCCTCCGGCAACCAGTTTGCAAGAAGACTTTCGGAGCAACCCGCCGTCGCTCAGCTGCGGCTTCCTGCCCTGACGTTATTCGCCTCTAATTAGGCATTTTGGGGGGGGGGTCCCCCCTTTCTCTCCCCGCTCGGCGAGTGATTTGGAGAATAAGTGCAAAAAAACACAAGATGGATTTTGCACGCCGTCACCCTCGTCTTTTCTGGATAAGACGCCGGCGGTGGGCAAAGCAAGCTTGTATTTGATCACCGCTTTTTTTAGTTCACTGAGAGCTGACGACTTTTAAATCTTATGCCTGTAACTTAATTTTAGAGGCTGTGACCCCCCCTCCCCTGAGCCTTCAGGGACTGGGCGGGTTAGAAATATCATATATTTCTATGTATTACTAATTTGTACAATATGATGTTTGTGGTTTTGGCAGTCGACTCGGGGAGTAAGGGTCGGGGAGTAAGGGTCGCGGGGTCGAGAGTACGTAGGTGTTCGCACCTTGGGTCCGGCACCTCTTGCCACGCCCGGGCAACGTACCTGAAGCAGAATGAAAGCAGAAGCTCCGCTCCTCCCCTTTAGTCAGCAAAAACATGTTCTCAGCCCTTCTCTCCTGCATCTGTAATCCAGGAGGAACGCCAGCCTAACATGGGTGGACCACGATCAAGTGCTTGAAAGCCTCTAAAGCCCTGAGTGATATAAACACTCTGTATTAATACAAATGTGTAGGAGGGAGTGCCAATAAACACCTTCCCTCCTTCTCTCAGCGAGGAAGGGAACAACAGCCTTAAGTGCTTTTGAAAACAGGAGCCAGCATCCAGGGGAGCCGCGCCTTAGATCATCGTGTGGAGTCGGCCACGTAGCTTCAGGCCTGCTCCCGGGCTCACGGAAGGCTTGTTTAGCTGCTCTCCCAACACCAATCACATCCCCCTTGCACAACCCTTGCCACTTCCTTGCGGTCGCAGGCGCCTGGTTTTGCACGATGCCGGAGCCGCCGTGACGCGGTGCCAGATCCCCGCAGCCTGACAAAAAGAAACCTTGATTAATAGCAGTTCTTCGAAACCGGGGAGCGGAGGCAGAAGGAGGCACTTGAATCCCGGATTCAACAGAAAGGAGGTCCACAGCTTTGAACAGATGAGGTGGTTAATCACAGGGGCAAGCTTGCCAAGAGGGGAGGGGATTAGGTTAGGTTCCCCCCTTCCAAGTAAAACACACATACATGCTGCCTTCAGAGCCAAACTGGGCTCCCTCTTCAAGACAAGCCTGTATTATTATAGGCTAGATATCAGGAAAAAAAATTTCACAGTCAGAGTAGTTCAGCAGTGGAATAGGCTGCCTAAGGAGGTGGTGAGCTCCCCCTCACTGGCAGTCTTCAAGCAAAGGTTGGATACACACTTTTCTTGGATGCTTTAGGATGCTTTGGGCTGATCCTGCGTTGAGCAGGGGGTTGGACTAGATGGCCTCTATGGACCCTTCCAACTCTATGATTCTAATTCTATTCTTGAACAAATACCGCACACTGTTTCTGTCCTGCCTTTGGAGTCACTAGCTGAGTCCAAGGGCAAAATAATTGAATGCTAGCCCTTTGCGTGCTTTTTGCCTTTTTGCTGGGAGTGGGGAGGGGAAGCAGTCCTTTAACAATGTGTTAATTGATTTTCTTGTGGCAGGCGGGGTCTTTAAGGGGCTCCAGGCGGGTGGCTGTAACTCCATTTAGGATAGCCCTGAGATTCCCTTCTGGTTGCGGTTAAGCTTGCACCTCCAGGGTTCTGTTTCTCATCAAAATAATTTCAGCGGGAGGTGGTTTCTTTAGTAGGGAGGGAGTTCAGAGTGAAGGAAAGGGAATTGTTACACATTCCCTCTAAGTACTGTTCCTCCCACTAACCAGGGTAAGGTGATAAGGTGGTAGATTCTGGACTGTACCACTGCAGGTGGGGGTGGGAGTGGGGATCACATTCTTTTTAAAGAGGACAGGCTTTTGACTAAAGCTCCCTCCCAGCCTTATATGCAAGGATATTTGGGGAAAGCTGTAATGTTGATTTATTGCACACAAGGAGGTTTTTATTTTTTTTTTAATGGGTGGGGCCTTCAAGAACACCCCCCCCCCAGTTCTTTGGAGTGGCACGGCCCCCTCTTCCTGCCCTTTAATTCTATGCAGTCTTATAGATCATCTGTTGAGTCTGGTCCCTGCCTTTAGAAGAACTGAGTCATTTCTCAGTCTGGAGTAGGCAGTTAGAGGGACCCATCTGAGGATTGGAACGTGCTCTAACTGCGAGGCCAGGCTGCAGAAGAAGTGGCCATGACCTGGGAGGGGGGGGGGCAAGCGTGTTTAGTCTGGGTGGGGGTCAATTCTGATGCCTGCTTAGCCGGGATGCTCACCAGGAGGTACCTTTGGGCGGTCACGAATGCAGCTTGACCCGCAATCCTAGTTTATTTGGAGGAGGAATGAAAATGCCGGCATTAAGAGCTTTAATTTGGAAAGGGAGCGGCCTCCTAGATCATGTAAATTGGCAGTGGTGCTCCCAAGCATGCACCATAATCCCAGCTAGCCTTGCCCCCCCCCCGCCCCAAACTCCTCAGATATCTTCAAGCAAGGGACAGAGATCTGAGACTCATTTGCTTGAAACGAACCAGGCTCCTTTTACAACTTAAAAAAAAAATTAGCTGTAATTCCAGTTTCTGAACTTGGAATTTCTCTCCAGATGCTGTTTCAAGGTGCTTATCATGATTGCATGGAGATTGATGTGATGCCCACTTAAAGCACAGAACAGGCAGGGTTTCCCCCCCCCCCAAAAAAATGTAGCTTGCCAGGTGCTGTGAAGGGTTGAAATTTGGAGGAAAAACAGACCGGCTAAAACGAAGAAAGCCTTCTCTCTTTCTGGTTTGAGCAAGCCTGAACTGCTGGTGGAGACGCTATGATGGCCAAGATGACAAGTAGACTCCAGGTCGGGGGGGGGGCAAACTGTGGCTCTCCAGATATCCATGGACTACAATTACCATGAGCCCCCGCCAGCATGTGTTGGCAGAGGCTCAGGGTAATTGTAGGCCATGAATATCTGGGGAGTTTGGCCGTCCCTGTTCTAAGTGGACTCTTACCAAAACCAGCCCTTCCCTGCTCTAGCCGTTAGCTGTGTGCTTGAATGTCATGGAATGTTAAGAAGCATTCCAGTTGTGCAGAGGGGTGGGGGAACCGGTTTGCCTTTGGTGCCGAGGCAGACGGGGAAGACAGGTCTAATTTTAGCAGAAGCCACTTGAAATGAGCAGCAAGGGAAGCAAGGCAGTCATTAGCTTAGCTTCCCAGCCGCCTGACCATGACCGCACGTTCAGTTCCTAGTGCAGCTGAAGATTATGGACTACAGCCTGCTCTTGGGCATCCATGACGTGGCACGAGCCGAGCAAGAGGAAGACGAGGAAGTGAAAGAAGAAGAGGAGGACGGCGAGGGAGAGCCCGGGGGCGTGGCCTCGGTGGGATCCTACGGGACGTCTCCGGAGGGCATCGGCAGCTATCTCAACTCCCACAAGCCTCTAGGGCCTGGCGATTTCGACCCTTACATTGATGTTTATGCCATCAAGAGTGCTGAAAGTAAGTTGGGGCATGGGTGGGTGGGTGCGGGAGCCTTCACCCAAAGGACTTTGATTTGTAAGACGGCACTGCCGGGTGACTGATTGCGATAACGCATGAGCCAGACTAATCTCGTGCCCCCCTCTCCCTTTTTACACCAAAGGCTTTGGCTGGGGTCCACGGTCTATTACCGGGAAATCTGACCTTGTGGGCCTCAGCAACTGGGTTTGTCCAGCTTAGGGTTTACTGAGGGCACCTGCTCTTAGCTCTGCTCCATCCAGTGCACCAGCTCAGAGACGGTTCCCATGACCTTGTTTGTGTTGTCTCAGAGGAACGGACCAGAACCAATGGGTTTTAATGAATTCAAAAGGCTTTTCGGCTAAACATCCGGAAGAAGTTTCTGACACTTTGAGCAGTTCCCCAGTTGAACTGGCTTCCCCAGGAGGTGGTGGGTTCTCCTTCTTTGGAAGTTTTTAAGCAGAGGCTAGAGAGCCATCAGACAGAAATGCTGATTCTGTGAACTGAGGCCAATTGTAAGTGGGTGGGTAGAAAGGGATGTGTCGGTGCTTGGTTCTTGTAGGTTTCTTACAGGCCCAGGGAAATGCCAATCGTCACTTTGGAGGGGTCGGGAGGTGAATTTCCTCCAGTTCCAACTGGCCAGGGATTCGTCTTCTTCTAAGGACCCTGCATAATCAAAATCAGGGGTAGTCAACCTGTGGTCCTCCAGATGTTCATGGACTACAATTCCCATGAGCCCCTGCCAGCATTTGTTGGCAGGGGCTCATGGGAATTGTAGTCCACGAACATCTGGAGGACCACAGGTTGACTACCCCTGATCAAAATGAAGCAAATTCTTTGAGCACAAGGCAGCTGAAGCTTTTTGGGGGACGCAATCTTTCAATGAGCTGCAAGTGCATGTCACAGGCAGAGGTAGCAAGTATCCTACCCGGTCTCTCTTCAGCTCCCTTTCTCCTTTCCCAGACAGCCCCCAGAAGGAAGTGTATTTCATGGGACTGATCGACATCCTCACGCAGTACGACGCCAAGAAGAAGGCTGCCCACGCAGCCAAGACCGTCAAGCACGGGGTGAGTCTCGCCAGCCGGCCCCTGCCCTGTAAGAGAGTGTCTTGCATGCAACAAAGGGGCAGCGGAGGTTTGCTGGGGCTTTATTGAGTCTTGGTACAACTTTCACCATTCATTCATTCATTCACTCACTCACTCACTCACTCACTCACTCACTCATTCATTCATTCATTCATTCATTCAGTATACTGCCCCTCACTATGACTGGTGGGTGGCCCAGGCTCCTCTAATCTTTTCAGAGCTTGGAAGCTGAACAGGGTTGGTTAGCACCTGGATGGGAGGGACCACCAAGGAAATCCAGGGTTACCCCGCAGAGGAAGGCAAACACACCCCTCCTTGAAAGCGCAACGGGAGTCACCCTAGGCTTACAGCCCGTTACACGCACAGGCCTTTAATATTGGAACTGGGAGCCCCCCCCATTGCCCTGGTAGACAAGGAGGCGCTTAATAAAATAAAACTCAGCGGCTTGCACCCAGCCTCTCCCCCACTGTTCCCATACCGTTTTCCTGGCTGCCCATCCCCATTCCTCCATTCAGGAATGAGAACAGCCCAAGTGGGGTCACCAGCAGCCAATACCAATGACGCCTGCACAGGTCGGGGGGGGGGAGGAGTGTGTCCCTCCAGACTGCATTTAAATCCTCCTCATGCTGGAATGGTAAAAGGGGGGGGTAACTGTAGAAAACCAAAAAACATAATGGAAATATAACCGATGACTGTTTCACCGTTGGCTCCATCCCTCTCGTTTCCCGTCGCCACGGGCTAGCCACTGAGGCGTTTCAGGACAAGTAAGGTGGCGAGTGTGCATGGAAGGGGGGGGGGGGACAGGAAAAGAGGGATCTCGCAGGGGTCTCACAGTTTTAGTACAAGGATGACCCTTGAGTCCAGTGGCACCTTTAAGACCAACCAAGTTTGAATTCTGGTTGTACGCTTTTCTGTGCATGCATACTTCTTCAGGTACACGAAAGCAGACTCCCTCCACCCTTGCGTATAGGGAGGGAGAGGGGTGGGTAGAGGAAGGGCTACTTAGGAATCCAGCTGCATATAAGTAACTGGGCGATAAATAGACCTAAAGGTAAAGGTAAAGGTATCCCATGTGCAAGCACCGGGTCATGTCTGACCCTTGGGGTGACGCCCTCCAGCGTTTTCATGGCAGACTCAATACGGGACGGTTTGCCATTCCCTTCCCCAGCCATTACCGTTCACCCCCCAGCAAGCTGGGTACTCATTTTACCCACCTCAGAAGGATGGAAGGCTGAGTCAACCTTAAGCAGGCTGCTGGAATTGAACTCCCAGCCTCATGGGCAGAGTTTCAGACGGCATGTCTGCTGCCTTGCCTCTCTGCGCCACAAGAGGCTCTTGCCAACTGTGCTTTGATCCAGATATACCTAAGATTGGATTAAAGCAGTTGGCAAGACCGATCACCAGCTCCTTGGGTCCCTCCCTGTCCTTTTTGCAATCTGGGCTCCCCCCAGGCTAACCTCACCTGGGGTCATCTGTTGGAGCAACGGCAACTGTGTGCGGCAGAGCCGAAGGTCCGCAAGGGAGTTGAGTTGTTGACTATGCCGCTTTCGATTGTAATGCGGGTTTCATATGGATTTTATATTCTTATGTAAACCGCCACGAGGCAGCTGGGCCGAGACTGGCGGTCTTTAAGTCTAATAAGAAATAATAGCAGCCGTTGAGCATATACAGGTAATAAAAGATTCAGGTGGGTAAGCTGTCTTGGTCTGAAGTAGCGCAACAAAATGCGGCTCCAGGGGCACCTTGAAGACCAACCGAGATTTATTCAAGGGAGCGAGGTTTCGTGTGCAGGCACTCTTCCCCAAGACAATGGACCATGAATCATAAGAGTCCAGCTATAAGGAGAGAGTAAATTAGCAAGCAGCGTCACCACAAGTAAGCAGCATGATAAATATGCAGCTATCCAGTCTTCATGACCATGCTGCGCATTTGTTCTGATGCTCTTTACTAATTTGCGACTAATTTACTCTCTCCTTGTATCTGCACTCTTATGATGCTTGTGCCATCGTCTGAGGAAGCGTTCGTACACACGAGAGCTCACGCCTTGAATAAAACTTGGTTGGACGCAAATTTTGTTAGGTGATAAAAGAGTTAGAGAGCCTCTTGTGGCGCAGAGTGGTAAGGCAGCAGACATGCAGTCTGAAGCTCTGCCCATGAGGCTGGGAGTTCAATCCCAGCAGCCGGCTCAAGGTTGACTCAGCCTTCCATCCTTCCGAGGTCGGTAAAATGAGCACCCAGCTTGCTGGGGGGTAAATGACTGGGGAAGGCACTGGCAAACCACCCCGTATTGAGTCTGCCATGAAAACACTGGAGGGCGTCACCCCAAGGGTCAGACATGACCCGGTGCTTGCACAGTGCTTACCTTTACCTTTACCTTTAAAAGAGTTAACGAACAGATGGGAGAGCTGAGCTGGAGTGGGGGGGGGGACCTATGACCCACCCAGTGCAACACGGGGACCCACCTGAGTCTTGTTTACTAAAACCAGTGATTGATCATTTCTTTTATTTGTTAATAATTTATACCCCGCCTTTCCTGACACAGTCGGCTCAAACTGGCTCACGATGAGATAAAAAACAGTAAAATATAATAATACAGCTTAATAAAATAACATAACAAAATTACAGTCATGGCGGCTGGCAGACCTCGGATCTGATGCCCTCTTCCTTGGTGTCCCCTCCCTTCATTCTCTGTGGTCCATCAACAGCTGCCTGCCTTACAGAGAGCAGGGGTGGGTGGAGGAGTCATGGTGGTTGACTCTTTTCTCCCAGAGGTCAGGACATCCTGGTGGGTGTTTCCCACCTCTCTCTCTGAGAGAGGTGGGAAACACCCACCAGGATGTCCTCCTGACCTCACTGGAGAAGGGCCCTTCTAGGTATGTAACCAATGGTCGTTCTTTGTGTCTCTCTCTTTCCTTCCAGGCTGGTGCCGAGATCTCCACGGTGCACCCCGACCAATACGCCAAGCGCTTTCTGGACTTTGTCACCAACGTCTTTGCTTAACGGGTCGTGCTGTGGCTGCCACCAAAGATCAAAGGCTTCCCTGCCCCCTCCCCCCCCCCCGTAGTTCTTCCCTGCCACTCCGACCCTCAAACTCTCAGTAAGGGGGGGGACGGTTTCCCCCCCCTGCAGTTTGGGTGAGCGGGAGAGTCCACAGAGGAGCCCCGCTGTGGCTGGCCCGGGGGACAGCTGCCAAACCAAGTGCCTTAAAACTCTGGTCTTTCCCCGGGAGCGGTCGGCAATTCAGAGCTCCTCGGTAGCTCTTTGGAGGCAGCTTCCTTCCGTTTCCCGGTGGGGGGAAAGAGGCCGGCCGTCCTCCGTCCCCTAGAGCGGACCTCGCGACCGTGCTCGCCGGTGACTCCGGTTGGGGCAGGGTCTTCAAACTCACCCACACGCTCAGCTGGTTCCTTATTCCAGGACGGAATCATATGCAAAAAGATTTTTAAAGATGTGTGCCTTCGGAAGAAGGGGGACCAGCGCAAACTTCTCCGTCTGCTGTTGGGTTTCCAGCAGGGCGCCTGACTTCGTACCTTGGGATGACAAGCAGCACTCCCAGCTGACGTCAAAGCCTCTGTGCAGGTTCCTGACCTCTTTTCTCCACTCCAGGGTGGGAGTCTTTACAGTGCCCCCCTGCCCCGCTAGGAGGTTGAGGTGGTCGATAATAAACCTTCCCTTCTCTTGAGCAGCTGAAGGGCTTAACAGTGTACTTCACTGCATATTTGGGTTCCCTCTTTGATTTTCTGTTGTTGCTCCTGCACCGTGGCTTTTTAAAAACCTGCCCTAAATTCTGCTCCTTCGGTGGGTCCACTTCTATCTGGACGCACTGGGCTGTCAAATCCTGTCAAGGGGGAGGTCGCGCACGAATTTAGGGCTGCTAAACCAGGCCGGTGGGGTTTGGTCGCTGGGTGGTTCTGAATCTCTGACCCAGAGAGAGGGCCATGCTGGGATCTCTTGGCAAAGGAGGATGGAGAGAGAGAGAGAGAGAATTATTTGGCCCCCCGGCATCACGCCCCAGGCTGTTTCCTTAACTTGGCTGGACGGAATGGCTCCACTCCGTAGCCCAGGAGTCAGTTTCCCTCCACAGGCAGGCTTGGCTGTCCCAGCCCCACCCAACATTCCAAAATGTGGGCAGAGACCAAAAGTTAAAGCCCCACTCCAGGTTATGATTCAAGGTTTCTTTTGCCCGGGACAGAGAGGCCCCTGGGGGGCTGGGGGGGTGTGTGTGATGGCTCAGGCACACCCCTGCGTCTGTTCCGCTGTGGGTGGAACACAAGACAGCATTTCCTGTCTCTCACCATCCCGTCAGAAGGGGCGGGAGATGGCAGTTGGGGTCTGTAGCTTGCAGAGGGGCTCTCCGGGCCCTTTAGTTCTTGGCTGGGCCCTATTGGGGGGCACGTCGCTCAGCAGCCACAGCATTCAGCAAAAGCAGGCCTCCTCAGAGGGCCCACAGAAAGGAGAAACACATTCCAGTCACTCCTGCCTTCCTGGTACATTGATGCGCTGTGCCACAGGGGCAGCTGTTACCCTTGTCAGGGGGAGGGGGGGCTCGAGCAGCACTCTTTGGTGATTCCCCCTCTCCCCACATTGCTGCTTGAGGGTGCTGCTTTGGTTCTGGTCTCAGAGGGCCCCATCAGTACCTTTTGCAGTCCACCCTCCCCCGTCCCACTTGGCGGTTCTTCTGGGACAGACGCCATTCCTCTGGATGCAATAAAGTCCGTGCCATGGTAACACGACACAACATTTGGCCCCTTCCTCCCCTGCCCCCCTCTCCAGTGTTTCTGATTGTATAAGATGTTGTGTATTTCCAGTTTGCTCTGTAGCAATAGAAATAAATTATTGAACCAGAGGTGTTGGTCTGTGCGCAGAACCCCTGGGCTCTCTGCTTCTAAGGTTTTCCTGGGGGGTGGCTGGTGAAAAGGAGCCTCATGTTTAAAGGGGGCTGGGGGAGGGAGTCTCTTCTTGCCCTTTTACTTCTCTGCAGAGTACAGACAGTAGCCCAGAAGCAATGGGGAAATGCAGGTGTCGCCTTCTAGCCAAGGCCCATCCTATCTTTAACACTTCGCTTCGCTGTATAAATATTTGTGCAGAGCCTTCCTGGGTGGAGCCGGTCCAGCCTTTGCTTCCAGTCCCTGGAACATTGTGGTTAATCAGGATGCGTACAGTCCTGATTGGGCCAGCCCCGTTTGCACCTGGAGAATTCTGGCCTGGGACCACAGAGGGCCAGGGACCGCAGCCAAGACTGCAGCATGGGAGGGAAGGAAGGTGACCCCAGGCTTCACTGGTGTGGGGGTGTGTGAGGAAGGTTGTGACTCCTGCCAGTGTTCCCCCTGAGCCCAAAAAGGCCCACTGTAGAGCCTCTCCAGGCCTCAGCAAGCCTGCCTGGGGCAGAAGGGAGTGGGCAAGTCCCTGCCCACTATGGTCCCTCAGCAGGCCTGCCTGGGGTGGGGGGTAAGAAGGCTAGCACCCATTGTATTTTCAATAACAAGGGGCTATTTTGTTAGTAGCTTAATAAATTTCCTGCATTCAGGAACCTTGAGCACCAAAAGCCCTGGGTGGTCTAGACAAGGCAGCATTTGATTTTTTTTGCGGCCTTCGTCACCTGGGCTCCCCCTCTGCCCTCCGCACTGGTGGGTGAGGCCTGTGCCCATACCACAGCTGGGCAGAGGGTGGTTCCGCTTACTCAGTAGGAAATAAGGCGACAAACAGAACCGCCCCTTTGGTTAGAGGCTCGATGTGTAGAAATAGGCAGGGTAACTGGGTGCTCCGTCTGCTCAGAGAAAAACCTCCTGCCCCTTTAATCGAGGCTTGATGGGAGATTATTCACCAGACCAGGCTGTTTCCCTCTCCTGCCCTGCAAAACTTCAGTTGCCCCTGTCCATACAGCGGGCTCCTGTTGGCAACCCTGCAGAAGCATTGGACAGCGCGAAGACCAAACACACTTAATTATTTCGTTTGTGTCCTGATGGCCTCCTAGACCGAAAGTGACTGACATCATTCGCACCTGCGTTTTCTCTTCACAGCAACCTTGCAAGGTAGGTTAGGCGCCGAGTACGTCACCGGCCCAAGGATTCCCAGCGAGCTTCCATGGGGAAACGGGGATTTGAACCTGCGACTCCCAGATTCAATCGCATCCTGGTTACGTCTCCGATAGTGGGATGGGATTTTTCTCCCTTCTCCTCCAGGCAGCTGGCCATTGTCATGAAGAGGAGGTGAAAGCTGTTGAGCATTTGTCATTTGTTTACGCCCTCCCTGGCTGGACCTAAATAAGATGCAATGCACCATGCAGATACGGATGCTAGAGGTGGTGGGAAGTGTTGTCGATTTGTAGCCAACCTACGGCAGGGCTAGTCAAACTGCGGCCCTCCAGATGTCCATGGACTACAATCCCCATGAGCCCCTGCCAGCGAACGCTGGCAGGGGCTCATGGGAATTGTAGTCCATGGACATCTGGAGGGCCACAGTTTGACTAGCCCTGGTCTTTCAGAGCAAGAGACATCCAGAGAGGGTTTGACATTGCCTGCCTCTGAGTCGCAACCCTTGTATTTCTTGGGGGTCTCCCATCCAGAAACGAATCAGGGCCCACCCTTGACATTCTAAGAAAGCTTAAATGATCTTAAATTTTCTTTGCATGGGGGTGGAGTGATGGAATTTGTGCTGACGTCTTTGTCCTGCACCAACCCCAGAGCCCTCTGACATTTTAGCACTGGGGTCAGCAGACTCACAGGAACAGTGTAGCATGGGAATTGGGGAGTCAGCACGCCCCCCTCCCCCCCCTGAGGGGCAATTTAAACACCCCCAAGTCTTTGGGACCTGGTTTGCTCCCTTGCCTCTTCCAAATGCAGTCCTGTCGAATTCTGCCTTGAATATTAAAATGCACAGACAAATTATGATTTTAAGGGTCTGTTTAATTAGCTCAGATTAGTAACTGTTCTGGAATCGAAATCTTCCATTTACGGGTCTACAAGAGTAGTTTAAACGGGAGCTATGACTAATCTTTTGAGCGTGTAGTAGGTTTGCGGAACAGATAGAGAAAAGGGGGATGTTGAGAATTTCTTGGAGCAGATCTGGGCAACTCAGACCTATGCGAAAACAGGCAAGTTTAACCCTTTTTCCATCACTGCTGCTTTAAAAAGCCTCCTTTCCGGAATTCTGCTTGAGTCTCTTCAAATGTTCTTTCCTGCTAATATTCACCCTGAACACGAGGAAATCCAGGCTGTTATGCTAAGCAGGTATTAGGGAGTAAGTCCAATTGAGACCAGAAGAACTTACTGCTGTGTATCCCTACGGAAGGTTATACTAACAGTGCCATAATGATGAGTTTTTGTCCATCAGATCCTATTTTGACCTTTAGTCCATGATGGCTTTTGGTAGAACAAAAGCTTTTAAGGTGCAGCAGGGCACCTGTTTATATCTCACCCTGCATCGTTCTAACTTCTGGAATTGCCGGCTCCCAGTTGGAAAATACATGGTGATTTGGTTTAGGGGGAGGGAGGGTGGAACGCAAGGTGGAATTGGGGCTTCCATGCCATCATCTCCGCCCTCCAAAGCAGCCCTTGTCTCCAGGGAAGCTGATCTCTGGCCCAGGGGTCAGTGTCATCCCAGGAAAGTTCCAGCCACCAGCTGGAGTTTGGGAAGCCTTCTCTGGGATTGGGGTGGTTCCCATTTAAAATGTTGCCCTCCCAGTATCTCCAGTGGCAGGAAGCTGGCACAAACAGATGGGGCAAGGAAGTGGAAGTGTTCCCTTATTTGCTGGATTTTATGGGAAGATTTATTCAAAGTCGATCGATCCACCCACTGAGCAGGTCGATTCCACTGTCTCCACTACAGATCCCCTCATTTCCTGCAATGACCTAGAACGGGGCCTTCAATACTTGAAAGAGGGGTGGCGCCCTAGGGTTGCCAACCCTCCAGGTTGACGCTGGAGCTCTGTAATCACAACTCCTCCCCAGGCTACACAAAACCGCTTGTTCCCGCCACTGATCCTCCTTCTCTTGGGGACACGGCCGCTCCGCCAAGCGCTCCGCCCTCACTCGGCCGCCCTGAGGGTGATTCGGAACCAGAGCCGGCCACCCTAAGACCTCAAATCCAGCGCCGTCGCTGCGCGCAACTGGGTGGCCTCGTCCCCGAGAAGCCCTCCCGGCAAGCGCTGGTCTCCCCCGAGCGCTGCCTGCCCGCGTGAGTTTTGCACGCCCGCGCCCGCCTTGCGCGCCTTCGCCCCGCGGAGAAGCGCGCAAGCTTGCAGCGTCGCCCTCGGGCAGGCGGGCGGGACCCCCTCGGCCTCGCCGCTTTCTGCCGCCGCGCTCCCCCTGCTCCTCCTCCTCCCGCGAGCGCGCAGAATAATTAGCGGGGGGGGGGGATCTTTGGCGCTCCCGCCGCGTGGTTGCCATGGCTCTGGCCCCCGTGCCGGCAGCAACAAGCGGGCGCCACGTGACGCGTCCGGCGAGGGCTACTCGCCAGGGAGGAGGGGGGGCGAGGAGGAGGAGGAGAGGGGGAGCCGCGCCAGGCCAGCAGCAGACGGCGGGGGCGCCTTTTTCCCCAGCGCGCGCGGGCGCGCGCGCGCAGCCGCCTCCCCGGCAGCATTGTTCCTCCGCCGCCCCCTCCCCTGCCGTCCCCACCCCTCCCCTTTGTGTTTTTGGCTGGCAGCGTCGCCCTTGCGCGCAGCGGCGGCGGCGGCGAGCGAGCGAGCTCGGATGGATGGAGCGTTCCCACGAGCCACGGCTGACCCGCTATGGTGGGTGCCTGCGGGGGAGCGAAGGGACGGGGGCGGCGGGGAGGGCAGGTTGCAAAACGAGGTGTGTCTGTGTGTTTGAGTGTGTGTTTGAGTGTGTGTGTGTGTGTGCGCGCGGGGGGGGGTGTCCTTGCACGGCCGCCCGGGTGGTGCGAGCGGGGCAGCGAGGGAGGTCGGGCTGGCTGCAGAAGGGCTGCTGGCGGGGCGGCCGCCTGGGGCTTGCGCGGCTCTCCCCGGCCCCGGCACTGGCGCATGGAGGGGGCCCGGCTGCGCGTCCCTCCGCAGCTGCAGCCTTGCCTCTCCGCCCCATTGTGTGTGTGTGCCTGGCTGCCAGCAGCGGCAGCGTCGCCTGGAGAGAGGGGAGCCGGGGGGGGGGGGGGAGGCTGGCCGGGCATGTCGCCTCCTCCCGCTCTCACCGGATCCCCTCTCCCCCCCCCCAACCTTCCCAAATCCACCGGGGAGGGCTCTGGGCACGACGCGCTGCCCTTCCCGGAGCGCGCCTCCGTCTACCTACCTGTCAGCCGCCCTGGCGCCGCGGGGGTGGGCAGGCGAAAGCCCGGAGCGGGGAGCCCGCGGCGCAAGGGGGGCTCTGCGGGGCGATGGGGTCCGGCGGGGATATGGGATGCCCCCCTCTGCCGCCGCCGCCGCCATGCCGCGGGGTGGGGGCGCATGCAAGGAAGGGAAGCGGCCCCGTTGTTCTGGCTCGCGTTGTCCCCCTTCCCCTCCCTCCCGCCCTTCTAGCCGGGCTCCGGATTCGGTCCGTTTTCGGGAATGCCGATGCGATTCGGATCGGGGAGCGTTTCCACGGAGGGTGTACCTTCGCCAGGCTATTGTCTGTGGCTCCGATTCGCCCTCCTCCGCCTTCCTCAGCCCCCCCCCCTTCTCCCTCTTTGTTCCTCGTCCCCATTGCTTCCAAGGGTGCAGGCCTGGCTCTGGTAAACAAGCCCTGCTGCTGAACGAGGAGGCTTCTCAGCATCACCACGGGGGGGGGGGGGCAAAATGGGGTGAGGGCGGCAGAATAAAAAACCGGGCTCTTTTTATCCCGACATTTGAGGTCTGCAGCCTTTGAAAGGCTATTTCCTCTCTTCCCCCCCCCCTTACATGATTGCAGTACCTGCCCTCTCTTCCTCCTCCTCCCACCCGGTGTTCTCCATCACAAAGACGCCGGATCGGGACCCCTTGTGCAGAGGAGGCCCCTTGCGGTGTGGGAAACGGCCTACCCCTGGCCTTGCCCAAGGTCACCTCAGATACGGTGGCCAGATCCCATAGAGGTCAGGGATGCTGAGAGGTCAACTTCGGCGGCGGCAGCAGCGCTGGCCGGCCGAGGAAAGCGGCGCCTTCCGAAATGTCAGCAGCCGAGGAGGCGCCACCTGCACCTTTGAGACCCTCCCTGCGATCCTTCGCCACTGGGCCACCCTCCTCGGTGGGGCTGCCGGAGGCTGACGCAGAGAGCTGAAGTCTACCTGTGGGGTGGGGAGGGGGATAAAAGCACATCTTTGGGCTTCGTTTCCCCAATTTCAGCCGCTTGTCACCAGATTGGGGAGGGGTCTTTACCAAGAACCCCGTGTGCCCTCCTGGATGACAGCTGATGCCGTCTCTTCTGGAGGGCTGCCCTTTGTGCATGGCGTGGTGCAGAAGACGGTGGGCCGGCGGAATTCTCCTCTTCTGTTGCTGTCGAACTGCGTAGGGAAGGTTGAGGTTCATAAACTGGGGCTCTTCACTGCAGGATCCTCCAGCTTCTTAATGGCTGTCTGGGAATGGCTTTGTTTTGGTGACTCTCCAGGACCTAGAAAGCTCGGAGCTGGGAAGGGAGGGTGTTTAGGCAAAAGGAGAAGGGCGGGGTGTTATTTGCTCAGAGCAAAAGTAGGCTCAGTAATCACTTCTCTATTTCCAGATTCTTAGGTCAAATGACAAGCTACCCAGATTATTGTTCTCTTAGTGGCTCAGTGCAGTGGCTTCTAATCCGGCTAGCCGGGTTTGATTCCCCTTTCTTCCTCCACATGCAGCCAGCTGGGTGACCTTGGGATAGTCACAGTCATGATAGAGCTGTTCTCACAGAACAGTTCTGTCAGAGCTCTCTCAGCCCCACCTACTTCTCATGGTGACTTTTGTGGGGAAGGGAAGGGAGGGGGATTGTCAGCCACTTTGAGACTCCTTCAGGTAGTGAAAAGCTGGGTATAGAAACAAACTCTTCCCCTTGTAACCTCTATACCACACCCACTCTCTATCTCTCAGGCTCACCTACCACAGAGAACTGTTGTGGGGATAAAACAGAGGGGGATAACAATGTTAGAAGCTGCTTTGTGGAGAAAGTAGGGTATAAATAGGTGACTTGTATTGAAAAGTTCATGAAACAGGAAAAGTGATCTCTTTCTTCATGAACCAAATTCTGTTAGGTATACCATAGCCTTGGGAATTACCCCCCCCCCCTTTCTCCTGTGGTAAGTAAGAATCTCTTCCAGATTCACTAGGCAGGGAAGACTGAAAAGAGGTGAACTAGAAGAGAATAATGGAAGCCATGTGTGCATTAGGCAATATTAAACACCGCGGTGGGCGGGTAACTTACTTGTAGGCGTGTGGAGGCTTTGAATGAAAGCAGAGCTCTTCTTCGTCAGAATGCAAAGATTTCGAAGCCCTCAGATTCCCAGAAGGCCCTCCCACCCAGAAACCGGCATGTTTCCCGCTGTTCCCTTGGGCAAAAGTTGGTCTAAAGAGGTTTCTTCCAGGTTGTGGTTCTTTCTCCAATGCTAGAGCAACTTAGGTAGAAGGAATATCTTCCCACCATGTGGGGAATTGGACTGTTGGTCCCTCAAGAGCGGTCTTATCTACTCAGATTGCCAGCAGCTGTCCAGGTTAAGAGCATAAGAACAGCCATGTTGGATCAGGCTGGTGGCCCATCTGGTTTGACATTCTGTGTTGCACGGTGGCCAAAATCCAGGTGCCATCAGGAGGAGGTCCACCAATGGGGCCAGTTCTCAGGCAGAAGACTTTCTCACTAGCTATTGGCTGGTGCACTTTCAGTGGAGATGCCGGGGATCGAACCTTGGACCTTCTGCATGCCAAGCAGAGGCTCTTCCACTGAGCCACAGACCCTCCCCAGCAAAGGTGCCACTGATCAGCCTCAGACATACAGTGTAGTGTGTGCTTTCCAGCTGTCCTTTGGAAATAAGCTCCATTAAACAAAGGGGAACTTAATTATTGGTATCCTAGGGACCAAGCCCGTTACATTCAGGAATACAACGGGTGCTAGAATGGGGTGAGTGTGGAAGAACTCTGTGGACAGCCTCCCCCCCTTCCCCAGGACCTAGAAAGTCTGCTGGCAGCTGTTAGGGAACTCACCACTGGCAGGGGCAGCTCTCACCTGGCAGGGATCTGCAGCCGCCAAGCCTCAGAGGGAAGTAGAAGGAGGAGGGGGTGGTCAGGGGTGGGGGATGGAAGACGACTGGTTGGCTGCTGGACAGGCAGGGAAGCCGGTTGGAGGAGGAGGCACTCAGGGGTGGGACAACCACGCTGAGTGGGTGTTAAGCACTGAGTAGCACTTAAGCCATAAGACCAGCTCCTCCTCCAAGGCCTTACCAGAAATATTAAGTGGAACAGATATGAGTGTGGTTTATTTATTTTATTTATTTACTGCTCTGCCTTTCTACTCAGGGCTGTTTGCATTGTAACTCTCATATGCAATACAGTACAATGAACACTCAAATATAAAACATTTATTTAACAGTGAAAAACTTGTATCAAACAGTGTGAAATAGCAGCAGTACTCAATGACAATACAACTGTTTGTTCTGTCTGCACTATGGTTCTGTTTTCTTTTTGGTGCAGTTCATGGAGGCCTCTGGGCCCTGGTTGGTGGCTTGTTCACTTGTCTTAGCCAAATGCCTGGTGGAGGAGCTCCTTCTTGCAGGCCCTGCGGAATTGTTTTAGCTCCGGCAGGTCCCTGATGTCTCCTGGGAGCTCATTCCACCAGGTGGGGGCCACGACTGAGAAAGCCCTGGTTCCAATCGTTGACAGACTAGCTCCCTTGGGGTCAGGGATCTTCAGTTTGTTGGTGTTGTAGGAGTGTAAAGATCTTAGTGGGGCATAAGAGAGAGGTAGTTTCTTAGATACTCAGGGCTCAGATCACGTATGGCCTTGAAGGTAATTACCAGAACCTTTCCTGTATACACAAACTAGGAACCCAAAAGGTTGAGCAGTGCAAAATATAGTCAACATTTAAATGCAGCTATTCATTTCAATTCATATGCAACATATAAAATGTTAAAGCATCAACCTATATCACACACTATTCCACAAATCCAAAGCATTTTGATGCATGGATAAATGACAAGAAACCAGGAAACAAATGCATTTCAGCCCCTCTTGGGGGTCTTCTTTAGTGGTCTGATATTTAAATACACTTGTGATGTAATAATGGAGACTAAAGGTAAAGGTATCCCCTGTGCAAGCACCGGGTCATGTCTGACCCTTGGGGTGACGCCCTCCAGCGTTTTCATGGCAGACTCAATACGGGGTGGTTGGCCAGTGCCTTCCCCAGTCATTACCGTTTACCCCCCAGCAGTAAGCTGGGTACTCATTTTACTGACCTCGGAAGGATGGAAGGCAGAGTCAACCTTGAGCCGGCTGCTGGGATCGAACTCCCAGCCACATGGGCTTTCAGACTGCTGCCTTACCACTCTGTGCCAATAATGGAGACTATAAATTGATAAAAAATATGGAGAAGCTCCCACACTTATAAAATATATCCAGACATACCTCTTGGAGCCCCCCAATTAAAATATTTATTCTTCAAAGCACCACCCTTATTGAAGCCCTCTCTCAGCCTTGAGTGTATTCTCATGTGCCTCATTAACCCCGGGAAGTAAATCCTACTTCCAGGAGAACTTATGATTTCCCCTCCCGGGAGGTGGGGAGAAGAGTTTTGCCCATGACTCTTATTCTAAAACATACTAGTTAAATTTGTCGACCCTTGTCTACGTGGGCCTGTTCATCTGTTACTTTGGAGAGATGTTACAGGAGGAGTGTGCAGGAGGAGTGTGCTGTGCATCTTAAGTGTATAAACAGTGGTGTTGAATGAG
Source organism: Paroedura picta (assembly GCF_049243985.1). Classification (NCBI taxonomy): domain Eukaryota; kingdom Metazoa; phylum Chordata; class Lepidosauria; order Squamata; family Gekkonidae; genus Paroedura; species Paroedura picta. Next base: position 163,169,343 of record NC_135371.1, on the reverse strand, counting down.
AAGCCGGGATTTAAAAATGTAAATATGAGTCATGTATTGAGAGGCCTTCTCTGCCTGCCTAGGAGTCTGCCCCTTTTCCATTTTGCTCAGAGAATGTCAAAAGAGAGTGAATCTTCAATTCATCCGAGAACAGGATTCAGATGAATTTAAGACCCGGTTTCTTTTGACATCCCAGAACCCCTGTCGTAATTGAATCCGTTGCAAAGTTTTGACAACAAAATGAGCAGTCGTGAATGTATCCTGTCTCAGGCATGATATTTGCTATTGTTTACCTTTTGTTACAAAGAGCCTCTTGTGGCGCAGAGTGGTAAGGCAGCCGCCTGAAAGCTTTGCTCATGAGGTTGGGAGTTCGATCCCAGCAGCCGGCTCAAGGTTGACTCAGCCTTCCATCCTTCCGAGGTTGGTAAAATGAGGACCCAGCTTGCTGGGGGGTAAACGGTCATGACTGGGGAAGGCACTGGCAAACCACCCCGTATTGAGTCTGCCATGAAAACGCTAGAGGGCGTCACCCCAAGGGTCAGACATGACTCGGTGCTTGCACAGGGGATACCTTTACCTTTACCTTTACCTTTTGTTACAGTGGGTCTGTCCGTATTTCCCCCCTCTGATGTTGTACTTCTTCTTGTTTCATATTTTAAATATATTGATTTATATATCTTTACACATTTTTATTTATATTATATTTCTATGCCGCCCTCCCTTTGTACTTCTACTGTACTTTTTCTAATAGGCCAATAAGGGCTTTGGGGGGTTTTGTGCAGAGAATTGGGGCTACATCACTAAAAAGCCAACATTTTCTTCCACCAAGGGCTTCCATGTTTTCAGGGAATCCTTTTTGTATAGACTCATTCATGGAGCCATCCAAGTACATCTGCTGTAGAAACCAAGCGTACGATAGAAGATGATGGGGCATATTCTAGGGCGGGCTTTTCAGCCAGGGTTTTCTGAAAGCCTGGAATTTCTCGATGGCCCTGGAGGGGTTTCCCAAATGGGTAGGAGTTAATTAATTTTTAATATATTTCTAAAATTGGTTAAACCTTTATTTTGATTATTTATTTATTTTTAGATTTCTATAGCACAGTTTTCCAACGGTCTCATGGCAGTTTCCAACATCAGTAAATACAATAAAACCCATAATACATCCCATAAAAACAATTACAAATTATCACAACTAGACAGATGGTGAATCAGTCTTATAGACACCCTAACCCTCAACCCCCTCCCCGTTCAGCCCAAGGGTCAGTTCTTTTATACTGGGGAAGGCACTGGCAAACCACCCCGTATGGAGTCTGCCATGAAAACGCTAGAGGGCGTCACCCCAAGGGTCAGACATGACTCGGTGCTCACACAGGGGATACCTTTACCTTTAGGAGCGAGGGCCAAATCTAATCAACATGGAGGGAGGATCCTGCCGCCCTGGCCTCAACCATTGGGTGATATGCCCACAGATGGTCATGTTGACCCACCCCCCCAATGGCCAGTGATGGGAAGGGGAGGGGCCCTGGGTGGGCGTGTCCCCAGCTGTGCTTACCTACCATATTCTGCACGAATGCTCCACTTCTGGGGTTTCTCAAAGCCCAAAGAATGTTTCAGAGGTTCTCAGTGATAAAAAAAAAACTGAGAAAGGCTGTTTTAGAGTGTGGAACTGGAGACTGGAACCTCATGCTAACTTCAAGAACTGGAAATAGAATGTACTTGGTAGGCTTTGGAAGGGCAGAAGAATATGTTGGCTGCTCAGCACTGAAAATTCAGTATTGGTAAAGGCCAGATCTAGACTTTGGCAGAATCAAGGTGGTGGAGTGCTGAGGTGGAAGAATGAGCCATCTCACTTGAGATTGCAGGAGATAGATATCACTTTCCAATATTTCTTTGTAAGTAGAAAACTAGCAAGGCAGGGTTAGGTTAGGGCCTGATGTCGTTTTAGTTGCAGGGAGCTTTTTAAATGGAGAAGTAATAACTTCTCCAGTTGCTGCATATGCAAAACCAAGACTGTAAACAATCCAGAGAGATCTTGAGGAATCTAGTTAACTTCCAAGGAGCTCCAAAGCTCCCTGGAACACAATTGGAAAGCCACTGCCTTGGACCAACAGGAACTGCTTCAAGAAAAGCCTGTAAAATTCATTAATCGGACTAGATTTCCTTTGCAACCTTAGAATGCGGGCAGGGAGAGTGGTGGAAACAAATTTGTGGGTGAGTATAAAGTGTTGGCCAATTTATGGCCAACTCTGTAGGGCAGGGGTAGTCAACCTGTGGTCCTCCAGATGTCCATGGACTACAATTCCCATGAGCCCCTGCCAGCAAACTCTGGGGACGGCTTTCCATCATCTGTCTTGGTGTAGTGATCCAGGTGTTTCTGGTGGTCTCCCATCCAAATACTAAGCAGGGCTGACCCTAATCTGGGCCATCCAGATCAGGACAGAAACCAGTTTGCTGCTCTGGAAACAGACACACTCATTCTCTTCGAAACCAAGCACTTTGAAAGGGTGGGTATGTAAATTTTCCACTGAAAAATTTTCTCCCATGGCAGGTGCCTATTGGCTACTGACAGTGATGTCATATACTCCCCCCCCTTCTTTAGTCTCGCCCGGCAAAGAAACAGTGTTGCACTCATTTTTAAAATGTGTACTTTTTATTTAATAAGGGGAAAGTATTTAATAAGGGGAAAGGGAGAAGCCCGCTGAAAGCATGCGCTGGGAGGAGTGAGCTGAACTAATATTTGTGTGCCTTTCATGCAAATGTTGGAGCCAAAGAGGAAGCAGGGTTTACATAGCTTCTCTTCCTACATCCTACTTGTCTTCCCCATTAAGGGTAAGAATCTTGCTTAAATCTGTGCCCGAAATAAAATCATGCGTCGATCGCCCCAATCATAAAATCCAAACGCCCCTCCTTTATTCTCAGTTGATTTTGGCATGTTGCTTTTTCAAATTTAGACCCAGGCTGTCATTTTTCGTGCAATCCTAAACAGAGTTCCACCCTTCTAAGTCCATTAAAGTCAGCGGCCCTAGCAGAGTGCAGCTATGCTCTGGCTGGCCTTGTAAAGCTGTCAGAACAGTTTTGGCTGAAGATGCCACTCGCAAGCATCTTGGAGGCTCCAATTAAGCCATGCCGGGAGGAGGGGTGTCACATGAGAGCCGTACATGGAAGGACTCGAATCCGAGAATCAACCAGGCTTGGTCATTCCCTTGAGGCTGTGCTGGTTATTCCGTGCACCGTTTGAGGACAGCTCTGTGCAAGCCGTGACCCACCCCCGTCACCATTGTGATCCAGCCCGAGTCTAGTGCTTCTGCTGAGGAAGCCAAGAAGGCCTTGCAGCTGCCACTTCAGAAAACTCTTATGTGATTTCGAAGCTGTGCCTCAATTTCATGCAACATCCCAGCCCTAACTCTTCCTTGCTCAAAGCTATTAAGGCCTCTGAGGCTGGTTGCGAGTGAGCCAGAGAGAGTAGAAAAGGCAGAGGATGTTGGGATGGTAAGTCCTGCTAAGGAATTACTGAGACTAAACTCTTCGTCTTCGCCCCTGTTGCAGAATTAATTTCTCTCACACTTGATGTTAGCCAAAAGGCCGAGAGTTGGCCAGGATGGTCAAGCTTACCAGTTTAATGAACTATCGCTCTGCAGATGAATTCCAGGAACTCTGGAGCTATTATATCGACTATCTAGGTCAGGGGTAGTCAAACTGCGGCCCTCCAGATGTCCATGGACTACAATTCCCATGAGCCCCTGCCAGCGAATGCTGGCAGGGGCTCCTGGGAATTGTAGTCCATGGACATCTGGAGGGCCGCAGTTTGACTACCCCTGATCTAGGTGGTAGTCAAACTGTGGCCCTCCAGATGTCCATGGACTACAATCCCAGCTTGGTGACTTTGGGTGAGTCACAGTCCTGATAGTGCTGTTCTCACAGAGCTGTCAGAGCTCTCTCAGCCTCACCTACCTCGCAGGGTGCATGTTGTGGGAAGAGGAAGGGAAGGCGATAGGAAGCCGCTTTGAGACTCCTGGCAGCGAAAAGCAGGGTATAAAAACCAACTCCTCTGCTTGTTTCGAATTACATTCTTCTTAAGATTCTAATCACAAAATTAAAGTACTTAACTATTCAGCTTCCTAAAGGATCTGTAACCGTGGACTTACAGAGCCGCATACACTTTTTGCAAAAGACTAGTGCCCCAAGCCAGATAGAGTAAAAGTTAGAGTTCTAGTCTATGATCCAAGAGACCCAGATTCAAATCCCCATTCTGCTGCAAGGTTTTTTGAATTGCCTTGTGCCGCTAGTTTTCTCTCAGCCCAGGCTACTTCCACAGGCTTTTTGTGAGAATAAAAATGGAAGAGAGGCAACGGATAGATAGAGTTTTAAAGGCCCTTCATAAATAAATCTTAAGTACAGCTGAACCGTTCCCCTCTCCTTCATAAAGCAAAGGGAGTTGTACATTTGGCATACGTGCCTGAGTGAAGGGGCCAATTTTTAAAAATACTATGTAATCATCGTCAATTTGTAGAACTCCTGCCAGTGGGGTATAGTGGTTAAGAACATAAGAGAAGCCATGTTGGTTCAGGTCAGTCACCCATCCAGGCCAACACTCTCCGTCACACAGTGGCCAAAACCCAGGGGTCATCAGGAGGTCCACCAGTATGGACAGCATTCCAGAAGCCCTCCCCCCCCCCCATTGACCTCCAAGCCCCTAAGAATACAGAGCATGACTGCCCCTGGGTGTTTCATTTATACCTCGTGGTATAGATATCCATTATAGATACTGATGATGGAGCTGTACTCCATATGCTCATCCAGTCCCCTCTTGAAGCTGTCTGTATTTCTCACCGCCACCACTTCTACCGGCAATTAATTCCACATATTAATTGCTCCTTGGGTGAAAATTACTTCCTTTAATCTGTTCATTAATGTCAATGAGTGTCCATGAATTCTTGTATTGTTAGAAAGGGGGGGAAAGTACTTTTTCCTCTTATCTTCTCTATCCCACACATAATGAGCCTCCTTTGGGTAGAGAAAAACGGCATATAAGAACCAATTCTTTCTTCTTCTTCTTCTTCTTCTTCTTCTTCTTCTTCTTCTTCTTCTTCTTCTTCTTCTTCTTCTTCTTCTTCTTCTTCTTCCCTCTGCCTGAACTGTTCGTTCCCCAACCTAAACAACCCTAACCTCATTGTTATTTTTTTAATTATTATATTTCTAAATTGCCTCTCTTCCCAAGGGGCTTTCTTAATTGTGAAGGTGTTCCATCCTCTTCATCATTTTGGTTGCCCCTTTCTGCACCTTTTCCAGGGCAATAACTTACTTTAAGGTACAATAGAATCAGAGTCCAGTGGCACCTTTAAGACCAACAAAGATGTATTCAGGGCGTGAGCTTTCGAGTGCAAGCACTCTTCGTCAGACTAAGAACTCCTACATGACCGTGGGAATATATGCTTGCACTCGAAAGCTCACGCCCTGAATACATCTTTGTTGGTCTTAAAGGTGCCACTGGACTCTGATTCTATTGTGCTACTTCAGACCAACACGGCTACCCATTTGAATCTTACTTTAAGGTCCCGTGACTGGAACTGTACACAATATTCCAAATGAGGCCTTACGATACCGACTGATTTGTTTTCCACCCCCTTCCTAATACTCCCCAGCATAGCGGTTGCCTTTTTCTTATTGCAGTCTCAGGCTGAGTCGACATTTTCGTTGAGTTATGGTTAAAGTGTCAGCCAAGGACTGGGGAGATGCAAATCCCCACTCAGCCATGAATCTCCTTGGATGACATTGGGCCAGACTCTGTCTCTACATAATCTATCCCTCAAGGTGGTTGTGAGGATAAAAGAGGGGGAGGGGGAACCCTCCATGCTCCTCTGAGCTCCTTGGAGAAAAAGGCAAGATGAAATTGGATGTGGAGAACCAGAGTTGGCCAGAAAGGTGGATTACTCCTGGCAGATAACCATGCGCAATTTAAAAAAAAAACAAACAAATCCCCTTTCCCAGTGGTGCCCTTGAGTTTAAGAGAAGGGAGGAGAGAAGCCAATAAGACAGGCCTAGGCAGACATTTTGTGTGTGGCGAGTGTGTTTGGACACACATTTCTTTGGTCTGTGACACATTTGCTCTCAGGCTATTCTCATCACACTTCTAAGAATACAGTGCTCTCTCTCTCTCTCTCTCTCTCTCTCTCTCTCTCTCTCTCTCTCTCTCTCTCTCTCTCTCTCTCTCTCTCTCTCATACACACACAAGATGCAAGGAAAGTGGCTGTTTTAAGGAGCAAAAGCAAGGGATTAAGGAAGAATTTGCTGTTCTTGTAGCTGAGAGGAGAATGCTCCCTCTCTCTTCTTTCCCTCTAGCTTCAGAGTCTTTCCCTCCCTCCACCTTAGTTTACTAGAGAGAGCCTTCTGTCCAGATTCTTGTTTCAAAAAGTAAATCCCTTTGCCCTTGGTGCTTGGACTTTGGTCTTAGTGGTGTTGAGGAAACACAAAACCAAAACCCATTTTTTTGCAATAATGACAGAGAAACAAGCATTCCCCAGCTAGGTGTGTCGTGGCATATAAATCTAAAAGGCCCGGCTTTAGCCCCAGTTGGAGAGAGGGAGGATTTTCAGTGTGGCTGGAGCAGCTTTACTTAGCATAGCGTTATAAAACCAAGTCTAAATGTTACGGGGGTCTGCAGGGGGAGCAGAGGAAGGGGAGAGGCCAGAATTAAAAAGGAATGAATGTCAGAAAATACATAGGAAACACAAGAAATTCCAGAGACAGTGATTCCTGGGTTGGTTTCCTTAGGACAGGCTTTCTCAACCAGGGTTTTGTGAACTCCTGGAGATTCTTAATGGCTCTGGAAGGGTTTCCCGAATGGGTGGGAGTTAATTAATTTATATATTTTTTTAATGTGTTAAACACATTTAAATGTGTTAAACCCCCGCTCCCAAAATGGCCATAATAGGCCTGGAGGGGGCGGGGAGAGGAAGGGCAATGTTTCCCAGTCATATTCTGCATAATCTGGGATCTCTCCAAGCCTGAAGAATGTTAAAAAGGTTAAGAAAGGCTGCCTCAGGAGCAGAGACGACAAAAATAGAGCCCAATAGCACCTTTAAGATCAACAAAGATTTATGCAAGGTGAGAGCTTTCTAGTACAGAGCACTGAAGTCTGATGGCTTTTTTTCCCCTTCAGGGAGAAGGAGTTCCCTTGCCTGGATTCTAAGGGGTACTTAAACAGAGCCATTGCTTACAATGCTCACTCAGGATTAAGAAATCTCATCTGCATCTCTCTGTCTGATCCCAAGATTCCCCTCAGCTGAAACAGCTATGATGGGTCTTGGAAAACAGCCATTTGGGGAATTATCTCCTGACAATTATCCCCCAAGGAAAAACTATCTACAGTCCTTAAAGACCATTTGTCTCAGGGCCTGGTTCATGTTTTTCCAGGTTTCCTGAAACCCTGGTGTTTCTTGACGACCCTGGAAGGGTTTCCTGAATAGATAGGAATTAATTAATTTATATATATAATTTGCTAAACGTTTATGGGGTGATATGACCATAAATGGTCATGCATACACTGTGTTCGCCCCTCCTTCCCAAAATGGCCAATGATGGGATTGGAATGGGTGGGAAGAGCCCTGTCCACAGCTCTGCTTCCCAACCATATTCTGCACGATTGCGCCACTTCTGGGGTTTCTTGGCGTCTGAAGAATGTTTAGGGGTTTCTCAACAGTCAAAAAGTTGAGAAAGGCTGGCCTGGTTCCCACCAACTGGTCCATGCTATAGGCCAAGCCCACAGTGAAGAAATGTTCACAGCAGCTTGGTAGCAAAGGTAAGCCTTCCTTCTGTTAGAAACAAGGGACTGAGGCCTATGGCTTTCTCAAAGCCAAAATAAACATCACCTTGTTTTTGTACTTGACTAGAAGGGTTTACAGTGGTTTTGTGACAACAACCCTGCAAGATTACCAATGCCACATGCAGGAGAATGAGGAAGCAGGAAGCCAAATTGGTAGAATGGACTTTCTCCCTCAAGGACGGCAGAAGGCATGGAGGAATCACATTTTGGAATGTGGTCCTAAATGAAAAGCTCCCTTCAAACCAAGCAAACAAAGCAAAGGGAGGATATAGGGTATAGAAGTTGGCCTTCTGCAGGGGTCACACAGTTGTTCTGGGAATAAAACAGAGTAGAACAATGTAAGCCACTTTGGATCCACATTGGAAAACAAGGTGCAAATGTGGAAAAATAATTTAATGTGAAAGGGTGTTTGAAACTGGAATCTGCCCCCGGGTGGGCCGCAGTCCTTCCTGTCTCTCAAACATTTTACCACCTCATCCCCCTGCATGTGTGACCCCAGGCCCTGCTCTGACAGTGAAAGCTTTATTGTCGAGTTGGGATTTGAACTGGGGTGTCTCCCATCTGGGTCCGACGCAGCCCGCAGTATCACACTTGCTCCTTATGTAAGGAAGCAAGTAAACCCAATGTGTAGGTTGTCCCTCGTGCTTCATGCACCCACAGCCTCTGAGTGTACGTGGCAGGAAGCCATAACTGGAGGCTGCTTTCCCACCACACAGGCACATGATGAAACACACAGGGCTGCACACACGGCAACCTGGCCATGGGAGTCATCTAGGGAACGAACGTCTGCGTAGGGTTCACAGTCACAGTGGAATCAGCTGCCTAAGGAGATGGTGAGTCCCCCCCCCCCCACAGGCAGTCTATAAGAAGTGGCTGGACAGACACTTCTCCTGGATGCTTTAGGCCAGGGGTAGTCAACCTGTGGTCCTCCAGATGCTCATGGACTACAATTCCCATGAGCCACTGCCAGAGTTTATTGGCAGGGGCTCATGGGAATTGTAGTCCACGAGCATCTGGAGGACCACAGGTTGACTACCCCTGCTTTAGGCTGATCCTGCACTGAGCAGGGGATGGGACTAGATGGCCTGTCTGGCCCCTCCCAAATCTATGATTCTAAGCAGCGGCTGGACAGATACTTATCCTGGATGCTTTAGGCTGATCCTGCATTGAACTAGGAGTGGACTAGATTAGTGGTCCCCAACCTTTTTATCACCAGGGACCAGTCAACGCTTGACAATTTTACTGAGACCCGGGAGGGTAGTCTTTTGCCAAGGGATGATGCCACTGCCACCTGAGCCCCTGCCCCACTTGCTTTCCCGCCAGTGCCCCTGATTTCCCGCCGCCCGCTGGGGGGCGCTGCCAGCAGCAGCTGTGCAGTGCCATGTGGAAGGTAAGCCCCAGCCATGGCAGCTGCCGGAGAGGACCAAAGGTGAGCCGGCAGCAGAGTGGCAGGGCAGCCCCCGAAGCAGCAGCCGGTGAGGAGGACGAGGAGGAGCCGCAGCCCGGTACTGACTGATTCACGGACTGATACCGGTCCTTGAACCGGGGGTTGGGGACCACTGGACTAGATGGCCTGTGTTGCCCCTCCCAACTTTAGGATTCTATGATTCTAAGCAGCGGCTGGACAAATACTTCTCCAGGATGCTTCAGGCTGATTCTGCATTGAGCAGGGGGTTGGACTAGATGGCCTGTATGGCCCCTTCCAACTCAAGGGACTATTCTGCACATAATAATGTACTTTCAATGCACTTTTGAAGTAGATTTTCCTGTTCTGCACAGGTAAATCCAGCTGCCAAAGCACACTGAAAGTGCATTATCCTATGTGTGCGGAATGGGCCTAGGAGTCTATGATTCTAAGCAGTGGCTGGACAGGTACTTATCCTGGATGCTTTAGGTTGATTCTGCATTGAGTAGGGGGTGGGACTAGATGGCCTGTCTGGCCCCTTCCAACTCTAGGATTCTAATACAAATGTATCTGTGTTTTCTCTCTCTCTCCCTTTCTGTCTGTCTATCCATCTGTCTGTCTTTCTGTCTGTCTTTAAATGTCTGTATTTTAGGATCAACTTGTGAGTCCTGGAAATTAAATCTTCCCTTGTGTATCACTTGGTTCCTATACCCTATCAATGAAGTAAATAAGCAAATGAAGGGAAATATCTCTTTCTCGGCCCCAGCACTGAAAGCTGGAGGTGAGGGTTACAGTTAGTTACTGCCTCTTCTGAACTCCAGTAAACTGCATCGGCCTTTTAAAAACACCAGATTATGGTCTAAAATGCCTGTAATTCTGCTGTCTTGCTGAAACTAAACCAGTTCAGTGCCTAAAAGAGCGACTCACCTGAATTCTTGGCAGAAAGTTGGGAACAGAAATGAAAACCTGAAAGGGAGGAGGCTTTGTACAGGATGCAGAAGACTTCAGGTTCACTCTCTGGCACCTAAAGTTAGAAAGTTCAAGTACTGGGTAATGAGAAGACTGAGACCCTAGAGCAGGGATTCCCAACCAGGGGGTCTGTGGACCCCTGGAGGTCTATGGGAGCTCCAGGGGAGGTCTCTGGCCTTTCCCTCCTAACAATGGATTTGGTCACAAGCTATAGAACTGGCTGCCTCCATCCAGAGGGCTCAGTGGTTAGGTCATTGGTGTAAAATGGGGGGGGGGGGCTGGTTGGGTCATGGTCTGGGCTGTCTTCTCAGTTCCTGCCATTCTTTCAAGCCAACTCAAGGCAGAACCGCCATAGTACTAGAAATGGCAGGAGGGAGCTAAAGGAGAGCAGAGTGTTTGAGCGATGATGTCACTTCTGGTGATGTCACTTCCTGTGGGTGTGGCAAAGAGGTGGGGCCAGCTGGAAGTGACATCACCGGAAGTGAAATCAAGTGTATGGGCTAACTCACCATAGGATAAGCATGGGTAGTCAACCTGTGGTCCTCCAGATGTTCATGGACTACAATTCCCACGAGCCCCTGTAGTCCATGATCATCTGGAGGACCACAGGTTGACTATCCCTGCCTAGGTGATGGATGGAGATCTCCTGGGATTACAACTGATCTCTGGGTCACAGAAATTAGTTCACCTGGAGAAAATGGCTGCTTTGGAGGGTGGAGGTCCCTCCCTGCACACTCCCAGCCCCACCCCCAAAGTCTCCAGGTATTTCCCAACCCAGGGCTGGCATCCATACCGCCCTAGCTAACAAAGTACTTTTAACTGGGGGCCGCTTTGGAGCATGGTTGGCGGGCCCAGCGTTTTGTAGATCTGGGGAGCCAGGCTAGATCGTCTCAATGTGGTGGTTTTGGGGAGGATTCAAAGTCGTTCTTGGGACCCCCACTGCCTCTCTCCCCCCCCCACGCCCTGCCCTGCCCTGCCCTGCCCTGCCCTGCTTTCACAACTAAGGCGCATTTTGCCAAAAATGGGACGAACCACCTTGGCTCGATCCAGGTGAGTCGGCCTCTGCCGAAGTGGGCGGCCCCAGGAAGCTTCCTCACCCCACCCCACCCCACGGTGTTGGTCTGAAGGTGCCCCCCGACCTGGGCTAGAAGCGCTGCCAGCCATGACCTCATTCCTAGGGCGCCGCTGGGAAAAGGGGGGCCCCGTCTGCAGGCCAAGGCAAGCGATGCAATCTAAGCGCGGGGGTGGGAAGAAGGCGGGTCTCCATCTCGGGAAGCCCCTCGGCCCGCCTCCCCTTCCAAGAAGAGGACGGGAGGAGGGGGCTCCGCAGCGACTCCCCCCTTGCGCGCAGAGCCAGGCGCCTTTGGGCGGAGCGCCGCGCCCGGGCGCAGAGACAGAAGAATCCCCGCGGCGGCGAGAAATGCGGTGCCTTTTGGCTCCCCCCCCCCCCGGCCGCGGTCGTGAGCTAACTGGTTTCCCTTTCTTCCTCCCTCTGGCTCGATGCGGCGCAGATCCTAATTCGCAGCGCCGCTGAACTCCCGCGTCCGGCCCGCGCTCGCCTCCAGCCTTTCCCATGGGCTCGCCAGGTACGTCCGCCGCCCGGCTCTCCGTGGCCTTTGGGGAGGGGATCGGGCTCTCCGGGGTTGGGGGGTGGCTGCTGAAGCCCTTCCAGGTTGGCGGTGGTTCCCTCTCGCAGCCCCCATCTCGAATCTGGACTCAGAGGGGGGTTGCCATCTCCCGGGCGGGAGCGCTATAGGGCTATTTTGACCCAGAGGCCGCTTTCTCCCTCCCCTCCCCTGGGAACTGACCTTTGTTGTCTGCTGATGATTTCTTCAATTTCGGTCCAGGAGCACATTAGGGACCAGCGAGATTGTCGGAAGCTTAGACCGTGGGTGGGGAAATTGTGGCTCTGGGAACTGAGCCATGGGAATTGTAGTCCAGGGACCTCTGGAGAGCCTCAGTTTGGCCACGCCTGGCTTAGACCCTGAAAAATCTTGTTGGTCTCTTAAGATGCTGCCGGATTCAGTCTGGCTGTTCTACATTAGAACAGCACTGCTGCCCTCTGAAAGGATCTTCAGGGAGGGGGGGTAGTTCCGGGAGATCTCCAGGCCTCACCTGGAGGTTGGCAACACAAGTTGAGGAAAACCAGGGGGCCACAAGGAAATGCCACAGCCTACCACCTTCCCTCCCATTTCCTTGTTGCTTTTTAAAACAGGTGATTACTCCGCCCTCAGAGTTGTAGCTTCCCATGCCCTGCGGAGTTTATTTTGAAACCAGTCGGTGGGAAACCAGGAACAAATTCTTTAGTGTGTGCCTTTTCTCTGCAAGGTTCCTAGGTTCCCTCCTCCTTCCAGAAAGGACCCCCTGTATGGTGAAAATATCGGGCTGATACTGTGTTTTTAAGTTAACTTTTTAATTAGAAAGATGTATTTATGCATGTATGGGGTAGAGAAATCTTTATTTTGCATAGGCTCTCTTAAACAGTTTGAGCCCAGTGGCACCTTTGAGTCCCGCAAAGTTTTATCTAAGATAGAAGCACACTTCAATAGCTAAAGAAGTGCGCATGTACACGAAAGCTTATACCTAGAACAAAACTTTATTGCCTTAAAGGTACCACTAAAACTTTGTTCTGCTGCTTCAGACCAACATGGCAACTCACTTGAATCTGTCTTATGCATCTCCTACACATGGGTCACAGTGAATCAAGGTCATACTTCTTGCTCTTGAGAGCAAGGGTAGTCAACCTGTGGTCCTCCAGATGTCCATGGACTACAATTCCCATGAGCCCCTGCCAGCAAACGCTTGAGAGGACACTTTGCTCCCCCCTCCCCTTATATAGTTCTGTGACGGATCTTTTGAATTTGCAACAAACCCACATGTTCTTACGGTTACCCAAATTAGCTTGTTATCATCACTAATAATGTCTCTGTGGATTTTTAAGTGATTTTATGGATCTTCATCTTTCCCCCATTTTCTTCCCCCCCCCCTACTTATGTCCTAAAGTATGTTTTATTCAATTACTATCATTATACAGTGTTTACATACAAGGCGGTTCTTAAAATTGGTCCAAACAGAACGACAACAACAACAAAGTGTGTGAAACAATCACGTGGCAAGCACCAAATTTAACCAATTCCCTTTCGGAGACAAGAAACAGAACACAAACAGAGTTTCACCAATGTAAAATATTTTAGGTTCCTCCCCTCATTGTATCAGATCTTAAAAACATCACAAATGGAACAATCCCAAAGTACTTTCTCATTAAATGTGCTGAGAGAGAGAGAGAGAGAGAGAGAAACAGAGATAGCGACGGCCATATTCCTTGTGGGAATATGGGTTTTCTAGTTCCAGCAGTTTATCTTGAGCCTCTTGGCTCCAGAAGCGGAGGAGTTGCTGTGGGAGAAAAGGGGGTGGATGCAGCTTTTGGCATGAGCGTTGGGTAAATACTCAGTCTTAAACTGGCTTGCTCTGGCCTTTATAAGCTGAGTCCCCGAGTCCACCATCCATAGCATCCGCTCCTTAAGTGGAAATCTGAGCCAGTTAAATAGACTCCACAGAGCCGTTCTTTTGGATCTCTCTCTGGACTCTGGGAAATGAAAAATGCCCATAAGGAAATATACTCCGGCCACCTACCTCTAAAGTTCATTTATTGGGATTTGATGCTGCTTGATTCTTGGCCCAGGGTAGCACAATCTCATCAGATCTCAGAAGCTAAGCAGGGCCTGGTTAATTCTTGGATGGGAGACTGCTAAGGAGGTCCAGGGCAGCTACACAGTCGGCCAAAAGCCAATCGCTGCTGTTTGTCTTTTGTTTTTAACATCCAATGGGTTAGCCAGAACTTGGCTGTGACTGAGCCACGTTTCCCAGCACCAGTTTTAGCTCGGAAGTTGTACTATGTGCTCAATTGGGTTTTATTGTGCACAAGGCAGCAATGCTCCCAAGTGTGTGCCGTTGCTCACAGTAATGCCCTGTGAGCACTGCTAGAATGGTATAGAAAATAAAAGGGAAGGCTTAGTTGAGCCCAAAGTATTGGGTCATGGAAGAGGTTGCCTGTTGCAGCTCTGTATAAGTTACTGCTCTGGCCTAATTACCTAGGCTTGTGCACACGCAAAAAAATTGTACCATTTTTGATTTGGGTGGAATATGAATTGCACAAATACCCCTTCACCTTTTTGGATTTAGCCAAATTCTAACCGTTTCAGGGATTTTTTTGTGCACGTGTCCCCTCCCCCAGGCAAGAGAACATCTTCTCCACTGCCTGAGAAGGTGGGGGGGGGGTGTCTGCCAAACAGCTTATAATGACAGGTGCATTAGAATCACAGAGTTGGAAGGGGCCATACAGGCCATCTAGTCCAACCCCCTGCTCAACACAGGATCAGCCCAAAGCATCCTAAAGCATCCAAGAAAAGTGTGTATCCAACCTTTGCTTGAAGACTGCCAGTGAGCACTGTTCCCTTTAAATCCCTCCCCAAGGTTAGAGAGGGATTTAAAAGGAATGGGTTGCACACCTGTCATCAGCTGCGTTTGTCTGAAGCAGTAGAACAAAGTTTGAATCCAGTGTCCTGGGTATTTGTTCAAGGCAGGTATGTTATGTTCAACACACACACACACACACACACACACACACACAAATCTCTGTTCTAATCCAGTGGTCCCCAACCTTTTTATCACCGGGGACCGGTCAGTGCTTGACAATTTTACTGAGGCCCGGGAGGGGGGTAGTCTTTTGCTGAGGGATGTCGCCGCTGCCCGAGCCCCTGCTCCACTTGCTTTTCCGCCAGTGCCCCTGACTTCCCACCACCCACTGGGGGGCACTGCCAGCAGCAGCTGCGCAGTGCCATGCTGAGGGGGAGCCCCAGCCATGGTGGATGCCAGAGAGCACCAAAGATGAGCCGGTCGCAGAGTGGCAGGGCAGCCCCCGAGGCAGCAGCTGGGGTTGAGGATGAGAAGGAGCTGCGGCCCGGTACCAAGTGATCTACGGACTGGGACCGGTCCCCGGACCGGGGGTTGGGGACCACTGTTCTAATCAACAGCTTTGATGGGGTGGGCTATGCAAATGTATCAAGGGCCCCTTACGTGGTTCTCTGACACCTTTCCTCCAAATGTTTTTTTAAAAAGTGGCTGGGGGCCAACAGAGCTTCCGGTTGGCTGCTACAGATCTGCCAGATGAGTGTTTCTTAGCTCGCTCAATCTGTATTTTGGCATGTTTACAAGAAAACGTTTTAAATGCGTTTCAGTGGGGCTTCTGCCTAAAATGCTGAAGAATTTCAGAGTTAGGCATAACCTCAGTCCCTGATACTTTGTGGTTGGCTCCACCTCTTGTGGTTCTGCCAATCACCCTGTGTCCAGTTTTCCGAAGGTGCCGACCAGCTCAGAATAGTCAGGGGGCCCCGGTTTATGTATTTGTGCATAGCTCTGTCTGAAGCCGCTCTGTTGACGCGCTGTCCCCTTTCCGGTCAGTATCGTTTGTTTTATCCAGGATGGCCGCTTGCGGAGGCACCACCAAAAACAGGCTCCCGGTGAACAAGCACGTCTGGGACTTCCTGACCAAGGAGAGCTCCGCCAAACTGGTCAAGCTGAAGGAAGAGAACAAGGTGAGCATCTTGATCGATGGCGAGACTTCGGAGATCTACGTCCTGCAGATCACCATGCCTGCCCACGGGCCCAGCAACGGCCTCTACCTGGCCCGCAAGGCCCTCAAGGCCCTGCTCAAGGAGACGGAGAAAGAGCTGAAGAAGGCCCAGCGCCAGAGCGAGCTGATGGGCTGCATGGCCTTGATGGAGAAGAACCGGGAGCACGGGGCCGTCGAGCTGCACCGCCGAGGGGCCGCCTTGATCTCCAGAGGGCAGCAGACCTCCGGGCCGAGAGTGGTTGGCGGCGGCGGCGGCGGAGGGGTGGCCAGCTGCTCGCGGGGAGGGGAGGAGGAACAGGACAGCCAGTGCCCCATCTGTTTGGGGGAGATCCAGAACATTAAGACTCTCGAGAAGTGCAAACACTCCTTCTGCGAGGACTGCATCACCCGAGCGCTGCAAGTCAAGAAAGCCTGCCCCATGTGCGGGCGCTTCTACGGGCAACTGGTGGGCAACCAGCCTGAGAACGGGCGCATGCTGGTCTCCAAGGACTCGAGTCTGCTGCTCCCGGGCTACGAGAAATACGGCACCATCATCATCCAATATGTCTTCCCGCCCGGGATACAAGGAGTAAGTAGGTTTAGTTTTCTTGGGTTGGGGGGGGGGTTGTTTATTGAGCCAAATGGATCATCCCAGCCTTCCGTGTGAGTACTAAGACAGAAGCAATACTATCCTACTAAACAACAGCTAACCCATAATAGTTGCACTGAATCTCGAGAGACTAGCAGCATGGCTGCCATTAAGTGGGGCAGAGAGAGGTCATCTGTCCTGGGGATGCAGGAAAAGAGGGGTGGGAGAATTGTGCCTCCATGCTCTTCACATAGAAGGTTTTCAAATTACTGGTCTAAGCTGGATGTTATTTATGGTTGGCCTGATTTTGAGTAAAGTGATTCAGGGGCATGGGTTTCCATCTCTGAAGCACTATGGTAATTTCAAACAGTACCACTTACACACCCACTCACTACTGCCCTTTTTCTCTGAAACATCTTCCTCGTAGGTTTCTGGGTTTTTAGTGTTCTACATTAACCGTTATAGCACTAAACCATTATAGTGCTATAGCAGCACCATTGAGATGCCTTGATTCTGTTGAGTTGTAGCACTATAGCACTTCAGTGCTCTATCAGTTTAGTGCTACAGTGTTTAACTTAGAACGTTAGGAGGAAAAAAGCAGTACTGCAGGAAGCACTGTGGACATTTTAAACAGCACATCGTAGCAATTCCTAAGTGCAAAAAAGGTGTAGAAAATGGAAGGAAGTGAGGGAGGTGGGGTTGAGAGAGCTCTGACATGGCTGCTTGGTCTGAGCAGCACTATCAGGACTGTGACAAGCCCAAGGTCACCTAGCTGGCTGCTTGTGGAGGAGTGGGGGATCAAACCCGGCTCACCACATTAGAAGCTGCTGCTCTTAACCACTATGTCAGCCATTCTCAACTCCTGAAACATTTGTCAGGCTTTGAGAAACCCCAGAAGTGGTGCAAGCATGCAGAAAATGGTTGGGAAACCCACCTAGGGCCGCTACCCTTCCCACCCCCTCCAGGCCCAACATTGGGCATTTTGGGAGGGAGGGCAGGTCTACATGACCCAATACATTTTTAACAAAATAAAAAATCTATAAAACATTAATCCCCCCCCCCCCCAATTCAAGAAACCCCAGGGCCGTCAAGAAACCCTGGTTGAGAAAGCCTGCACAACAAGATCCTGGCCAGTAAACTCAGGGGAAGGAGAATTTTTGGAATGGACAGGGATTTTGATATTAAATACTGTGGGCAGACTATAAGGAACTTTTGTGCGATAGTTATTTTTGGGTGGGGGTTGAGGGTACTTATCCTTTTTGCATGTAGCCTAATACTGCCTGTTGTACAACAAGATTTGAGTCCTATGGAACCTTTAAGACCAACAAAGATTTTATTCAGGGTGTGAGCTTCCGTGTGCAGGCCCACTTCCTCAGACAATGGAACAGGGATCATAAGAGTACGGATATAAGGAGAACGTAAATTAGTTGCAAATTAGTAAACAGCATCATTAGTAAATGCAAATGCAAACTAAATGCAAATTAGTAAACAGTCCAAATATGCAGTATGATAATTCTTTGCTGGAAAAGCCAATCGGTTCAGTTGTCGTTTACAAAAACATTGGGGCAATAAAAATGTGAAGTTAGTGATTAATGGCTTTGTCAGGTCTTACCTTCAGAAAACAGCATTTTTTGGGTTCTTACTCACTCAGTAGACCCCCCACATTCTCATTTTCCTCTTGCTGGGGTGTTGCCCTGGCTTGAGGGGTGGGGTGGGGTGTCTATTCCACATGTGTTTCACTCCATCTAGTGGTTAATTCAATATTGCACCGTGTGATGTCCAGCATAAAAACCCACTTTCACTCTGCAGGGAGGTGTATCAATATTGAGCGACGTAATTCCGAATCGACTAATACTGGGAGGAAAATGCTTTTGAAGAAGTTCCCCCTTCCTGAAGCAAAAGGAACATACAAGTGAGGGAAACAAGACAGCAGAAAAGCCAAATGTATAGACCACCAAGAATAATCAAAATGAAGTTTTATGGCACCTTAAAGACGATCACATTTCATTTGTTCTTGTAAACTGGGGCCCACTTGTTCAGATGTAATGAGAGTTTCCAGGTTCTAGACTGTTATAGGTTTATGGTGTTTAAGAGCAGCGGCTTCTAATCTGGAGAGCCGGGTTTGATTCCCTACTCTTCCACATGAAGCTGGGTGACCTTGGGCTAGTTACAGCCCTGTTAGAGCTCTTCTCCCAGAACAGTCCTGTCAGCAGAGTGTAATGCCAGAGTGTCAATCCTCCAGAGTACACTTTCTTCAGGGGAGCTGATCTTTGTGGTCCAGAAGGCAGTTGTGCTTCCAGGAGAACTTCAGAACCAACCTAGAGACTGACAACCTTGCTGGGTGACCTTGGGTCAGTCACAGTTCTCTCAGAGCTCTCTCAGCCCCACCTCCATCACAGGGTGTCTGTTGTGGGGAGAGGCAGGGAAAGCAGCGAAAAACGGGGTGTAAAAACCAACTCTTCTTCTTTTTAGCTTTTAAAGTACCACCTGCTTTTGGTGTAGCAGATCAACCCAATTACGTTCAAAGTGGTTAGGGACAAATTGAAAAGTGCCGTCTTCTATTAATGATCAGCAATCAAACCATTGGGAACAGCTGCTTCAGACTGCATCATGCAGCTATCGGTTTAAACCAGGTTAAGAGCCATCTGGTAAAACCGTGAAACACATCAGTGGAATGAAAATCCATAGCAGAAACGGAAACTCACAACAACCCTAAGACTAGCAGAGAGGGACTTTCAAGCATCTGGCGGCGAGAGCCAACATGGTGTAGCAGCAGCGGTAGAAGAGTTAGTTCTTATATGCCGCTTTTCTCTCCCCGAAGGAGTCTCAAAGTGGCATACATTTGCCTTCCCTTGCCTTCCCTTTCTTCTCCCTACAACAGACACCCTGTGAGGGAGGTGAGGCTGAGAGGGCCCTGATATTACTGAAGAAGAAGAAGAGTTGGTTCTTATATGCCACTTTTATCTACCCAAAGGATCAAGGTGGCTTACATTCACGTTCCCTCTCCTCTCCCCACAAAAGACACCCTGTGAGGGAGGTGGGGCTGAGAGAGCCCTGATATTACTGCTGGGTCAGAACAGCTTGGGCGAGCCCAAGGTCACCCACCTGGCTGCATGTGTAGGAAGAGCGGGGAATCAAACCCAGCTCTCCAGATGAGAAGTCTACGCTCCTAACCAAGCGTTGAGAGCATCGGTGTCAGATCTGGGAAACCCAGTGTCAGATCCCCTCCTCTCTGCCATAGAGGTTTGCTAGGGGGCTTGGGACAGCCACATGCTCTCAGCGTAACCTACCTCACAAGGTTGCTGTGGGGCTAAAGTGGAGGAGAGGGGAACAACGTAAGCCATCTTGGGTCCCCACCGGGGATAAAGGTGGGGTGTAAATAATTATATAAGTCTGGGGCTTGTTTGTGAAAAGAGAAAGCGAGTTGGCTATTTGGACCTTCAAGGGAAAGGCATCTTTGAAAAGGGCCAGTGCCTTCCTCCCCTTGTGGGGTCATCTGCCCAGCCCTTGAATCAGACTAAGTTTGCCTGGTGATTCTCAGTTCCCAATGATCAGGGAAGCAAACTTTTTGAGGGGTGGGAGGTCTTGCTTAGAATCATAGCGTTGGAAGGTTGCCATCTCGTCCAACTTCCCGCGCAGTACAGAATCAGCTCCAAGTTTCTCTGACTAGCGTTTGCTTCTGTCCCAAAGAGACAAAACAAAAAGCATTGATGAAACAACATGGACGTTTCCTTTTTAAAGAGTGATATATAAAACCGTACCGGCCAGGACGTATAAAGCTATATGGGGCACGGCCGAGCCTCGCGTTGGCCTACTGGGACCTCAGACTTTCCCCGTCAGACTCCGAGCCGTATTGCAAATTGCTTTTTGAAAGTCCCCTCCGGGAGACTCTTTCAAAACTAATGTGGCCTGTTAGGCCGCTGTTCAGGGAAGACACAAAGTCCCCCATGGGCATGCAGAACTAATTGTATTTCTGGTTGGATGTGGGCCAGCATTTCCTTTGACTTTGCTGCTTTCCAAAATGTGTTCCTTGCTGATATTAATAGCTTGGATCCAGGCCCTGGCGCCTGCCCCAAGGTTGGGCCGTACACGCGCATCTGGGCGCAAGTAGACCTCTGGGTGAGCGGTACCATGTGCAGTGGTCCAAGCTGGTGTTGATGGTTACACTTTGAATCCGTGAACATTATTTTAGTTCAAGGGTAGTCAACCTGTGGGCTTCCAGATGTCTATGGACTACAATTCCCATGAGCCCCTGACAGCGTTTGCTGGCAGGGGCTCATGGGAATTGTAGTCCATGGACATCTGGAGGACCACAGGTTGACCACCCCTGAAGACTAAGGTAAAGGTAAAGGTATCGCCTGTGCAAGCACCAGACTCAATACAAGGTGTTTTGCCAGTGCCTTCCCCAGTCATTACCGTTTACCCCCCAGCAGCAAGCTGGGTACTCATTTTGCCGACCTCGGAAGGATGGAAGGCTGAGTCAACCTTGAGCCGGCTGCTGGGATTGAACTCCCAGCCTCATGGGCAGAGCTTCAGACTACATGTCTGCTGCCTTACCACTCTGCGCCACAAGAGGCTCATCCCTGAAGACTGGCAGCCCAGAATACAAAAATCTGAATTTAAAGAGGTGTGTTTCCGCAGTTCTTATGAGCGTTTCTGCCATATTGTGAAAGATTTAAGTACAGAAAGATAAAAACAGGGGCATGATCCAGAAGAAAGTGGAACGCTTCTTCCTTCCACGGATTTCATAACTTTCAGTTTGTCTTCTCCTTTCACTGAAATGGGCAGGCAGCGTTGTGCTCATAACACAGGCCTACCTCGCCGACTGGTGGAAAGGGCTGTCGGGTTATGGCAATTTATGATGATCTCATAGGGCAGGGATGGCCAAACGGTGGCGCTCCAGATGTCCATGGACTACAGTTCCCATGAGCCCCAGGGGCACCCCTGCTGTAAGGTTTTCAAGGCAAGAGACGAACAGGGGTATTGCCTTCATTTGCTTAGTGACCCTGGACTTCCTTGGTGGTCTTCTGTCCAGGTGCTGACCATGGCCCACCCTGCTTACCTTCCAAGATCTAATGAGATAGACCTAGCCTGGGCTACCCAAGACAAGGCAATCACTGACCAGCAAAGCGGGGAACGGGTTGTGGCTTAGTACAGGAGCACATGGTGTAGTGGTTAAGAGCGGCAGTCAGTAATCTGCCAGGTTTGATTCCTCGCTCCTCCTCCACATGCAGCCAGCTGGGTGACCTTGAGCCAGTCCCAGTTCTTTCAGAGCTTTCTCAGCCTCACCTCCCTCAAAGATGCCTGTTATGGGGAGAGGAAGGGAAGGCTACTGTAAGCCGCTTTGAGGCTCATGGGGCTTGCTGGGTGATCTTGGGTCTTGTCACGGTTCTCTTGGGGCTCTCTCAGCCCCATCTCCCTCACAGGGTGTCTGCTGTGGGGAGAGAAAGGGAAGACACTTTTGAGTCACATGAGGCCTGCTGGGTGACCTTGGGCCTGCCACAGTGTTCTTTGAGCTCTCTCAGCCTCACCATCCTACCTGTTGTGGGGAGAGGAAGGGTAAGCAAGCGTAAACTGCTTTGGGACGCCTTCAGGTAGGGAAAAGCAGGGTACAAAAACCAGCTCTTCTTCTTGATGGAGAAAGACTGAACCTTACCAAGGTCCATCCCAGGAGGAGCCTGTTTTAACTGCCTCGTACCTGTCTCAGAGCCTCTTGTGATGCAGAGAGGTAAGTGGCAGAAATGCTGTCTGAAAGCTCTGCCCATGAGGCTGGGAGTTCGATCCCAGCAGCCAGCTCAAGGTTGACTCAGCCTTCCATCCTTCCGAGGTCGGTAAAATGAGTACCCAGCTTGCTGCTGGGGGGTAAAACGGTAATGACTGGGGAAGGCACTGGCAAACCACCCCGTATTGAGTCTGCCATGAAAACGCTAGAGGGCGTCACCCCAAGGGTCAGACATGACCCGGTGCTTGCACAGGGGATACCTTTACCTTTACTTTACCTGTCTCAGAGGAGCGATTCTTGGGCCCTGGGGAGGGGGGGAAGGTCTTGGCAGGTATGGGATGGATGTGCATCTCCAAGGAAAGGCAAGATGGAGACAGTAACTTATTTGCATGGCACAGAAGAAATTCTGCAGATGGGCCTGAGGGCATCGGTAAACATGCTTTGAATGATAACCATGTTGGCTTTTGTGCAGGTCGCCTTCAGGCTTGTAATATGGAGACACAGCTTTCTGTCAGACCCTGTAATGGGGGTGTTGCCATTTAAACCAGTTTGGTGTAGTGGTTAGGCGTGCGGAATTCTAATCTGGCATGCCGGGTTCGATTCTGCACTCCCCCACATGCAGCCAGCCGGGTGACCTTGGGCTCGCCACGGCACTGATAAAGCTGTTCAGACCGAGCAGTGATATCAGGGCTCTCTCAGCCTCACCCACCTCAAAGGGTGTCTGTTTTGGGGAGAGGAAAGGGAAGACGAATGGAAGACGCTTTGAGCCTCCTTCGGTTAGAGAAAAGTGGCAGATAAGAACCAACTCTTCCTCTTCTTCTAAACATACCCATGCCCGTATTTCAGTACGTTTTTCTGATCCTTCCTGCAAGGAACCCAGAGCGGCTGGCGTTGTTTGTTCCTTCCTGCTCCGTTAGACTCCAGCAACAACCCTGTGAAGGGGCTGGGATGAGAGAGGGAAGGAGGGACTGCCCAAACCCGCCTTCTGCGCTTCCATGGCAGAGTGGAGATCCAAACCTGGCTCTCTCAGGTCCCAGGGTTCTGCTACACCCAGCCGTCTGTTTAATTCGGCCTTTCTCAACCTTTTGATATGTGGCACAACCCCTGAAATATTTTTCAGGCTTCAAGGAACCCCAGGAATTATTTTATTTATTTATTGTATTTATATTCTGCCCTCCCCTGAGGGTCAGGGCGGTTTACATAAAACACAGAAAACAGTACAGGGAACTCAGCTTTTCACAATAACAATGACATTCAATTAGAACAGAGGAAACCAAGTAGAACAATGCAAACAGGTCCAGAGCAGAAGGCATGGGTGGGTTTCTGGGAGGGAGGGAAGGAGCAGGGGCCCTGATGACTTGCGCCTTCAGAGAAGTGGGCGCAGAAGTAAGATGAGGGGGTCTGCCAGTCATTCCATCCTTCATTTCCTGTTTTTCTGTTGTGGAGAAAGAGACGAGGCCTGTGCAGTGGTCCCCAACCTTTTTATCATCAGGGACCGGTCGAGGCTTGACAATTTTACTGAGGCCCCGGGGAGGGGGGGTAGTCTTTTGCCGAGGGACATTGCTGCCACCACCTGAGCCCCTGCTCCGCTTGTTTTCCTGCTGGTGCCCCTGACTTCCTGCCACCCACTGGGGGGTGCTGCCAGCAGCTGCACAGTGCCACGCCGAGGGGGAGCCCCAGCCATGGCGGCCACTGGAGAGCACCAAAGGTGAGCCCGTGGCAGAGTGGCAGGGCAGCCTCCGAGGCAGCAGCCAGGAAAGAGGATAAGGAGGAGCCACAGCCCGGTACCGACTGATCTACGGACCAGTCCCCGTCTCCGGACCGGGGGTTGGGGACTGCTGCTGTAGGGCAACAGGGGAAGTGGGCTCCAGTGACGTCTCGTGATGTCATGGGCCATCCCAACTTCTGGGAAAGGTTGCGCCACCCTGGAGAGCTTGTGTGGAACCTCTGATTTCCCCAGAATCCTGGTTGGGAACCCCTGAAACAACTTGAAACAATATAAGGAGGGTGGTAGAACTACTGTTTTGCAGAAAACAAGAGTTCCTTTCTTACAATGCAGGGAGAAACTCCACATTTTGTATGGTGTAGCAGTGTGTTGATCCGGGAGACCTAGATTCAAGTCCTTCTTCACCCATGAAACACATTAGGTGATCTTTAACCGGGGACTTTCTCATTCTGACCTACCTCACAGTGTTGTTGTGAAAGGGTAAGGGACCCTGTAATGCTTCTTTGAAAATGGGTGGGATAAAAAGCTGAGCAATTAAATTGAATCGATCCCACAAGAAGGAGCCCTGGCTGAGAGGTAGAGCATCTGCTTGGCGTGCGGAAGGTCAGGTTCAATCCCTGGCATCCCTGGTTAAAAGGATCAGGTAGGAGATGACGTGGAAGACTCTGCCTGAGACCTAGGAAAGCAGCTGCCAGGCTGAGTAGACAATTCTGACCTTGATGGGCCGGGGGTCTGATTCAGTAGGGGGTACAGAATCAGGGAGTTGAATGGGTCTCCATGATTATCTAGTTCACCCCCTCCACAACATAGGAAACTCACAACGACCTGCCCACCCACAGTGACCCAGTTCCATGCCCAGATGATGCCCCCCCCTCCAAAGAATCCCTGGCTAGTCTGAGCTGGAGGAAATTTGCCTCCCGAAACCAAACTAGCAATTGGCATTTCCCTGGGCATGCAAGAAAGGGCCACTAGAACCACGCACTGACACAACCCTTCCTGCCCACCCACTCACAATCTGCCGAAGCTTCGTTTGTCTATCTCTATATATAGACGTAGAATGTATGTATGTAGAACGAAAAGTGCCTATTTATTTGCACTTCACCAAAACACTAAATAATGTGATCCTGTATCAGAAAGATTATTGTTCATTCCACCTGTATCCCACTTTTCCTTGAGGGAGCTCATTGTAGAGTACAGAAAAGGACACATGAAACAGCCTCGTACTGAATCGTACTCTTGACCCATCAGAGCCAGTTTGGTGTGATGGTTAGGAGTGCGGACTTCTAATCTGGTGAGCCGGGTTTGATTCCATGCTCCCCAACATGCAGCCAGCTCGGTGACCTTGGGCTGGCCATACCTTGTATGGATTACAAGGTATAAGTCAGATTCAGGTGGATAGCTGCGTTGGTCAGAAGCACCTTTAAGACCAACTAAGTTTAATTCTGGATATACGTGAGAACTGAATGACTTGGCACCTGGGCGAGATAAGAACCCGATATCTCTGTTAAGCCCTGGGGGTTCCATTGTCCTGAATATTGTAATAATCTGTAATTTAGCAAGCTCCCATTCAGTCTGTTTCTGAAATGTCGTTACCTATTATAATCACTGCATTTAACTGCAATCCTGTTCCATACAAAGATGTCTTCCTAGACCGTTCCATTCTACTAGAGTTCTAATCTTCTTCAAAGTGCCCTTTCAGATGTTAGCCCACATTCTGCAAGTTGATGTCTGCTGGTTCTCATTGGCAGCTCACTCATTGGCAACTCACCCTCTTGCAGGTGGAGCACCCGAATCCTGGAGTCCGCTACCCCGGCACCACCCGCGTCGCTTACCTGCCTGATTGCCCGGAAGGCAACAAGGTGCTGGCGCTGTTCCGCAAGGCCTTCGACCAACGCCTCACCTTCACCATCGGCACCTCCATGACCACTGGCCGTGCCAACGTCATCACCTGGAACGACATCCACCACAAAACCAACTGCACTGGAGGACCACAGCTGTACGGAAGCGAACTTCATTGGGGCAGGGCGGGAAGGCCGGGAAGATGCGAGCAGGGGCTGGAACCCGGAGGAATCCCAAGAATACGCAGGAGACTCAGGCGCATTGCATGCTTGTGCTGCCTCAATTGATCTCCAGGGGATGCAGCAAAGGGAGAAGGGGTTAAATCCATCAATTTCCATTCCTATTCAGAAGAAGTTTTCCCTTCCTGGCCTATATCATAAGCCTGCAATTTACATTTTGCAAGCAGCTCTGCAGCCAGCACTACACCACGGGGGGGGGGGGGGCATTCGCGCACTAGCGGGCGCACACATGCAAGCTCAGAGCTCTACTCTAGACCATTCTTGCCAGTGGGCATGGAATGTTTAACTGGGTGCAGGCAACCAACTGCTGGCCCAATTTGCAAATTTTGCAGTCCCTCATCAGTACACTCAGAGTTAGCACAGAGAACAAGTTGCCGCAGACTTCTGGCTCATGGTAATTGTGGTCGGTGGGCATCTGGACTCCTCTTTTCTACTCTCTGCATCTTGTCTTGCGCAGGAAATATTGCAGACTTGGTTTCAGATTAGATCAGGCTTTCTCAGTCAGGGCTTTGTGAAACCCTGGGGGTTTTTTTAAGAGCCCTGGAAGGGTTTCCTGAATGGGTGGGGGTATATATTTTGTATATATATTTTAAAACGTTTATCTGGTGATATGCCCATATATGGTCATGTCGACCCGAACACCCCCCCCCCATGGCCTATGATGGGCCTAGAGGGGGTGGGGAGGGGAGGGGTCCTGGGTGAGCGTGTCCACAGCTCTGCTTCCCAACCATACTGTGCACAGTCACACCACTTCTGGGGTTTCTCGAAGCCCGAAGAATGTTTCAATGGCTTAAAACGTTGAGAAAGGCTGGATTAGATAGTACTCAGTAGCAATTTATATTAAAACTAGATTCAAAGCCCGTTCGTGAGAACAGGCTTTGAAAGCCCCCCACCCCCACCCCCGCCATGTGTGCCCAGCAGACACAGAGGCGCCATTGTTCCTGGGTGCGGCGTTTCTAGGCCCAGTGGGAAGGCCTGCTCCCCCCCCCCCGGCGGCAGCGCAGCCCCCTCAGGCCTAGAAGCACACCTTCTAGGCCCAAGGGGAAGGCCTTGTTCTTTACTCGCAGTGTTCCCTGTCACTTTCTGGCCTTTCCTGGTCAGGGCCTAGAAACCTTTCTGGCCTGTCCTGGTGAGGGCCTAGATTGTGCCCTCACCCAATTGACTAGAACTGCTGTCTGTCCTCGTGAGGGGCCAATCGGAAGGCGCTTTGCGCCTTCCGATTGGCCCCTCACCCGGACTGGTCCCACCTACTCTCTGCCCACTTAGCCATTAACGAATTAGCCATTAACGAAGGAACCCGGGTGTTCAAACTGGGAATGTTGACAGTGGTTCAATCCACTGAGGGACTAAATCAGGCGTAGTCAAACTGCAGCTCTCCAGATGTCCATGGACTACAATTCCCATGAGCCCCTGCCAGCGAATGCTGGCAGGGGCTCATGGGAATTGTAGTCCACGGACATCTGAAGGGCCGCAGTTTGACTACCTCTGGACTAAACCATCTGACTTCTCTCCTTCCTCCTCCTCCTCCTAGGTTTGGCTATCCTGATCCCACGTACCTGGCTCGGGTGCAAGAGGAGCTGCGGGCCAAGGGTATCACCAATGACTGATCTCGTTCCTTGCTGCCCTGTGTCCAAAAACGACACCTTCATTCCTGCCGGGTTGTGGCAGGAGTCACGGCCACCCATCCGAGCCGCCTGTCTCATGGCTTGTCCTTGACTGGGGGGTGGGAGAGGCAGAGCTAGGCGTTCTGGCTGAAAAGGTGTTTGGATTGGAAGTTTGCTTGATACAGAGGGTACGGCAGGAGGTTGTCTGTGTATGCATGGGCCTGTCAGTCTTTTGTGTGAATGGGTTGGGGGAGAAATCTGGAGCTTTCCAAGGGAACGCACTGTGGGTGTTCCGGACTGTACCATTTCAGCCACTTTGCAGAGGGAGTGGAAGTCTTTGCTTGATGCTTTTCTGTGCCGTACTTGCTGGAGGTCTTGGGGGGCATTAAAAATAGCCCCTCCCCTGCAATCTGACGTCATATAGTCCAATTTGCATGAGTAGATTGGCTCGTGGGAGCTGGAGGAGGCCCTTTTGAGTATTCAGCTGCAGGTAGAAATAGTCGGGTCTTGCTTTGATGGAGAAAATTATCTTTGTACGTGAGAGAAAGAGAGATTGATTTCAGAAGTTAAATTTCTATGTTTTTTTTTTAAATCCCGTGGCAGACTTTGGGGGAAGCTCAGCAGTATCCCCACTGTGTAGACAGAGGGCAAAACGGTAGCTTGCATTCAGGTCTTTTAAGAATGATCCTAGGTCAGTCATAGAACCATAGAGTTGGAAGGCACCTCCAGGGTCATCTAGTCCAACCCTTGCATTCTTGGCCTGACTCCCCTGAAGAAAAGGAGGGAGGGAGAGAGAGTTTATGGGACTGGGTGGGTGGTGGGGAAAAATCTCTATCCTTAACCCCCAGTCCTTTTCACCCTTCTTCCCATTTCCTTTGTCCCAAACTCCCAGAGTTCCAAACACTTTGGGAACGAGGACCAGAATAAAAACCAAGCAAACCGTATCTGCAAAACCTTAGTTTCCTCTGGCTGTAAAATGTGGGGTTTTTTTCCCACGGTGAATGACTGCATTGCAAAAAAGGCGTCGTGTCTGGAGTTTGATATTAAAGTGGGCGAGAGCCAGGAAACGGCCCCGTAGGGAGAAGCAATGAGTGTGTTTGTGTGTGTGTGTGAGAGAGAGAGATATGTTCTTGTTCTCAAGCCTACATAGCCAGCTTCTGAGCTCCCTGCCCCCTGGCTGCTCCCCAGAACCCCCTAGAGGTCTCGCTCTGCAGCTAATGCTGTTCATCTGATAAGACCAGCATCCAACCCAACGTTCAAACTCTCCGGAGACATTTGATCGACACCCTTCATGTCAGCTAGGAGGACTATGGCTTCTCGACTCCGGGCACAGGCAGCGTACCCGACCATCTCCGGCGAGGGCCATGGACCACCACGCCCCCATGGACCATGCCTTGTGTACATATCATCTGCGATGGCATCTCGGCTCTCCTGTAATTATTCCGGCCCAATCCCGTTTGGGATAAGGACTTGCGTCAGCTGGGACTTCACCAAGTCTGCCTGAACTCTGTGGCTGGCCTGTATACTCTTGGGAGTCTAGCACCTACCTGTTGTTGAGTGTTTGGGGGGAGGGGAGGGGAGGGAGGGTCTCTTCTTGGCTAACTGTAAGCTGTTGCCTCTGGCAGAGATGGATTCTCCTGTCCAGGCTGTCTGTCAGCAGGGACAGTTCCCCTCGGTTGCACAGAACGGACAACGGGGCTTTCTTCGCTGTTTTAAAAAGAGTAACTGAAAATACCATATTTTTTTTCTTTATCTTTCTCTTCTCCCCCCCTCACCCTCGCAAGCCTCCTTGGCTTATAAATTACCTGTCCTAAAGAGGTAAGGAACATCTTAGAGGTTTTATGCCCATTTTACCAGGCAGCCTACACCATCCTGATCACCAGTGGGGGACGGAGGGTAGGATTGCTGGATTCTGGTTAGGAGACTCCTGGAGATTTGGGGACGAAACGTGGGGAGGAGATGAACCTAATTGGGCTGCAATGCCCTGGAGCAGGGGTAGTCAACCTGTGGTCCTCCAGATGTTCATGGACTACAATTCCCATGAGCCCCTTTGCTGGCCTTTGCTGGCAGAGGCTCATGGGAATTGTAGTCCATGAACATCTGGAGGACCACAGGTTGACTACCCCTGCCCTAGGTCAGGGGTGGCCAAACTGACATTCTCCAGATGTCCCTATATGCTGACAGGGGCTCATGGGAATTGTAGTCCATGGGCATCTGGAGGGCCGCAGGTTGACTACCCCTGCTCCAAATCTTCCATTTCCTCCAGGGGAACCGATCTCCTTAATCTGGAGATGACCCGTAATTATAGGGGATGCCCAGGTCCCACCTGGAGGCTGGCATCCTTATTTCTAACCCATTTGCTGGCATATTTCCCTGTTAAAGAATTTTTTTGTGGGGTGGGGGAGGGTGACATATTGCCAGCTGCTTTTGAAAGATGACTGAAAAGAGCTGATTTCCTTTACAAAAAGTGAGGAGCCGCGGTCACTAGGGGCTAGGTTTGTCCCCTGACAACAAGCATGAGTCAGCCTTTGGAGAGTTTGTCCTCACCTGTCCCCCAGCCCTGGCTCTGCTGCACTCACCTGATGGAGGAAGAGCCTTCAGGGCAGCAGCGGGGTGATTAGGGAGCTAGCTCCTGCTACAACTGGTCACTTGCTTTTGACATCAGCTTTTGAGGAAGAGCCAGTGGCCTACTCATGCCAGGGAATATTCAACAGCTGGCCAGAGCTCTCAATAATGACAGGCACCTGGACAGAGAAGGGACAGACCTGAGATGGGCCAGCCTAAAAGCCAGGGAAGGATGTGGCAGGATTGGCATATTTTCTTTTTAGGATTTGCACAGTAAGAAAGAGCTATTGAGACATTTCCCGTGGTCGAGGCTGTGTTGCCCTTGTACTGCCCTGCAAAAGGGAGGGCTCTCAAGGCTTCAAAATGGAGAATGGGGGCAGGATTGTACCCCCTTCTCCCTCTGCTTTGCCAAACTACCCGAGTAGGGGGACTTCCATGGCCGCCTGCTGCAGCAGGGATTCCCTGGGGGGGGTTGCAGCCTTTCTCTCCTTGTCTTAACAGACTCGGCCACAAGCTAAGGACCCAGCCGCTTTCATTGCTCATCTCCTGAGCGTGAGCTCCCTCGTGGTTACTGTACCTGGGGGAAGAGCAGGGCCTGCACACCACCTCCCACCTTAAACCTCAAGCCTGCCTGTCAATACAGATGCTGATGTCACTTCCAGGTGTGTGGCAGGGAGGTGTGGCCAGCTGGCATCACTCCCAGGGATCCTGGAAGCCTGAAAAATTATTTTGGGGGCTCCTCCACAGTCAAAAGGTTGCAAAGAGCAGTGCTACAGATTATCTTTAAACAGGCCATCTTTCCCTTCCCTCCCTCTCCCCCCCAGGCTTATCTCAGCTACACCTGCCTCTCTGACTCCTTGCCCCAGGCAGGGCTAATGATTACATTGGTTCCATCTGGCTGGTCAGCTGCTCTTACTGAGCCCAGAGGCTGCTGCCTCTCTCAGCCCAGCCTGGGTGTCTCCTGCAGCTTCCAGTTGTGTTGGGCTCAGCCAAGGTGAGACAGCCCTGCAAGATCAGGGTCAGACAGTTATGGTTAGAGGCAGCGTGATGTGGAGGTTAAAGAGGGCAGCCTTCAATCTGGACACCTGGATTTAATTCTTCACTCCTACATATGTAACCAGCTGGGTGACCTTGGGGTGGTCACAGTTCTCTTAGAGCAATTCTGTGAGAGCTCCCTCAGCCTCCCCTACCTCACAGGGTTTCTGCTGTGTGAAGATGAGATTCAGGTGGGTAGTTCTTTCGGTCTGAAGTCACAACAATTCTTGATTCCAGGGGTACCTTTTAAGACCAACACAGTTTTATTCAAGGTGTGAACTTTTGTGGGCACGCACACTTTGGACAGAGAAGTCTGTTCTTGCACATGAAAATTCACACCTTGCAGAAACCTTTTTTTGGTCTTAAAGGTGCCATTGGCTTCAAACTTCATTCTGTTGTGGGGAGGAGAAGGGGACGATGTTTGTAAGCTGCTTTCTGATCATGTAGTGAAAAGCGGAGTATAAAAAAACTAGCTCTTCCTATATGATAAAAGCAAGAAAAGGGGGTGGGTGTTATCTGAGCTGGTGGTATGTTGAAGGTGAGAAAGATCCACAAAGGAAACGTGGGAGACCTAAAATGGTGGCTCTTTGATCGTGGGCTGGATCAGGCTATTTGGCATCTGTCGAGATTCTTGACTCGAGAACTGCAGGTTTGTACCTACTTTTGAAAACAAGCAACACTTGAGGGGGTTGAGGGTTTCTGTGTGTGTATGAACTGGGAGACGGCAGAAGTATTTTGACATGTGCTGGCTGTCATCTTTGAGATAAGAGCCAACTTGGCGTCATGGTTAAGAGTGGCGGCCTCTAATCTGAAGAGCCGGGTTTGATTGCCTGCTCCTCCATATGCAGCCAGCTTGGGTGACCTTGAGCTAGCCGCAGTCCTAGTAGATCTGTTCTCTTAGAGCTCTCTCAATCCCAGCTACCTCGCATTTTCTTGCATTTTCACTGGGTGAAGTTCCTAAACAGTCTTCATAAGCCGGTCCCATGGAGAACACAAAGCAGCAGTCCAATATGAATGTGACTAGATCATGGGTAGATGCAACCTGGCACTGGCTTTCCTTAGAAAGGGGCAGAGCCACTGAACCACCAAAGTTGGTCGAAGGGGCTGCGGGATTCCGGATCTCCTTCCACGCTGACCTCCAAGGATAACCCGAAGGCAAGAACCTGACACTTCATAAACCATGCAGCCCCATCAAAACACACTGGGCCCTCCGTTCCCTCGTTAGCCCTTTAGTTAGAATCATAGAACCATAGAGTTGGAAGGGGGCATGCAGGCCATCTAGTCCAACCCCCTGCTCAACGCAGGATCAGCCCAAAGCATCCTAAAGCATCCAAGAAAAGTGTGCATCCAACCTTTGCTTGAAGACTTCCAGTGAGGGGGAGTTCACCACCTCCTTAAGCAGCCTATTCCACTGCTGAACTACTCTGCCTGAAAATCTTTTTCCTGATATCTAGCCTATATCGTTGTCATCAATGCCTCCATTTTGCCTGGATTAAGCTGGGCTTTATGCTGCTCATTACTGTCTCCAGACTCCTAGAACATCCACCATATTTTTTGGACTGGCGATGCAAATGTTTCAGAGGCAAAATGCTTCATTTTGCAGTTAATGTAGGGATTGGATACTAACGTTGGGAAAATGTTTGGCTCCAAATTGCAGGCAGTGGTGATCCTGTGCGATGCTAAACTCCTTGTTTCCCCCCTTGCCTGTGGTTGGCCTCCTGGCTCATCCAGCTGTGCTTGGGTGTGCCACTGCAAACAGAGGGACGCTAACCATGTGCAGATTTTGTGTAAATTACCTTTAGCTCAACATTTGAACTTCCATGGCACAGGTTTGGTGCTCCCAAAATGACCAGCTCTGTTTGATCCTTGCCTGCTGCATCTGAAGTGTCTTCTGTTAGCAAGATGGGGTGATGTTGGTGGGATGAGAAGGCAGGGAGAAAGTTTTCCAGCCTAGGAGAAAAGAACAGTCACAAAAGGCTGCTGCCTTTATATGGAAGTAACCACTGGCCTAGAGCCTCTTGTGGCGCAGAGTGGTAAAGCAACAGACATGCTGTCTGAAGCTCTGACCATGAGGCCGGGGGTTCGATCTCAGCAGCTGGCTCGAGGTTGACTCAGCCTTCCATCCTTCCGAGGTGGGTAAAATGAGGACCCAGCTTGCTGGGGGGTAAACGGTAATGACTGGGGAAGGCACTGGCAAACCACCCCGTATTGAGTCTGCCATGAAAACGCTGGAGGGCATCACCCCAAGGGTCAGACATGACTCGGTGCTTGCACAGGAGATACCTTTACCTTTTTAACCACTGGCCTACAGGGGTGGCCAAAATTGTAGCTCTCTAAAGTCCATGGACTACAATTCCCATGAGCTCCTGCCAGCAGCGCATGGTAATTGTAGTCCATGGCCATCTAGAGAGCCGCAGTTTGGCCATCCCTGGGGCTGGCTTGCAGTAGTTCTCCAGGGTCTCAGGTGGAGGTCTCTATCACTGTCCTTTTTGCTGGAGATGCCTGGGATTGAACCTGAGACTTTCTGCTTGCAAAGCTGAGGGTGTACCACTGAGCCACAGCCCCTTCCCTTAATAATGAGCACATAAAGTTGCCTTCTGAGTCAGACCATTAGTCTATCAAGAATAGGCACTGAAAATAGAAATGTCAGAGGCTGAACCTGGGACCCTTTGCCCACCAGGCCGCTGTTCTGCTACTCAGCCAGACAGCCCCTCCTCAGAAATTGCTGATAGCCAGTCTGTTTGGTTGAGCTGTGGGTTGGAGGGCAAATAATCCATCCGTTCCTTATGTCCCCTGGACATCATCATCTATGTCCATCGAATGCAGGTTCTGCATATTCTATAGCAGGGCAGGCTAACTGTGGCCCTCCAGATGTCCATGGGCTACAATTCCCATGAGCCCCTGCCAGCAAATGCTGGCAAGGGCTCATGGGAATTGTAGCCCATGGACATCTGGAGGGCCACAGTTTGCCTTCCCCTGTTCTATAGGCACACATGAAGAAACGGCCTTCTCCAGAACCAAAACGCTGGTCCACCAAAGTTAGCATCATCTACTCAGACTGCTAATGATACTTTAAGGTCTTGGTCAAGGTCTTTCACATCGCCTACTACCTGGTTGTCCTTTTTTAAAAAGAGACTATGCCAGGGATTGAACCTGGGACCTTCTAGATGCTAAGCAGAAGCTCTGCCACTGAGCCATGGCACCTCCCTCTCTGTCCTGTTGTGGTAGCTTGGACCAGTGGACTATCCTAGTCTAGATTCTATCTCAAATAGGCCAAGTGGAGGACACTAGCCCTCGTCACAAGGTGCGGTGAACTCATGTTCAATTTGTGTACAGTGTACATTCGATTTTTCTTCATGCGCGCGTTGAGTAATTCTCATATTGCCATGCAGGTGCAGCTGGAGACACAATGGAAACCCCATATTCATCCCGATGCTGCCCTCTGGTTTCATTTGTAAAGTGAACTCTTGTTGGCTGATTCTTAATATCAGATGAGCACACATACGGGAAGAATGCACGTGTGCCTGCTGTCATGTAAATTGGGCTAAAATGCAGAAGATGAGCAACACAGAGGTGGCCAGTCCTCTCTCTCTCTCTGCCTTGCCTCTGTCCATGGAGGTTCCATTTCTTTATAAAGGAACAGCTAGCAGCCCTTGATTAGCCAGTCCTCTGATTGCATCAGCTGTTAGTTTTACGGTTAGTCTACTTTCCAGTTTGTGAGATCCACCCCTTGGGCGCTATCTACTTCCAACGCCTGGTCCTGTGTGAGTTATCATGTACTTTTTGAGTGACTCCATGTTGACAAAAGAAGCACTGACTTTTGGAAGCTCATCTGGAGAGCCACAGTTTGGCCACCGCTGGTATGCTGGCTGGCAGCGGCTCTCCAGGGTCTCCAGTGGAGGTCTCTATCATTAACTATCTTTTTACCAACTTGGTGTCGTGGTTAGGAGTGCGGATTTCTAATCTGGCAAGCTGGGTTTGATTCCACGCTCTTCCTCCACATGCATCCAGCTGGGTGACCTTGGGCTCACCACAGCCCTGATAAAACTGTTCTGACCGAGCAGTGATATCAGCACTCTCTCAGCCTCACCCACCCCATAGGGTGTTTGTTGTGGGGAGAGGAAAGGGAAGGCGAATGGAAGCCACTTTGAGACTCCTTCGGGTAGAGAAAAGCAGCATATAAGAACCAACTCTTCTTCTTCATCCCTTGGAACTCTTTGAGATGACCCTGGACTGAAATCTAACTTCCCCTGTAGGCCAGCATGGCTACTCTCTGACACGATCTCCAAGCATATTGATGTAATGTGAAGGATGCAGATCACAAGAGTCGCCTAGCAACAAGCATGTCCATCTCACAATGGGTTCAAGAGATGCCTGCCCTGGGCTCAACCAGTTGGCAAAAACTTCCCTAGGCCACCCACCAGCAGCTGTGGAAGACTGTTGCTGATAGACGTGCCTCATTTTGTTTTCCCACCATGAAGCTACTGGAGAAGACAAGGTCAGGGAGAACTGCAAGAGTTCTTTAGAGAGGGAAAGGGATTAGGAAGGGCCAAGGAAGTTAATAATTGGGTTATGAATGCTGTGCACAGAGAAGTAAACATCCCCCCTGGTAATCCTAAAACTTGGCGACCTTTTCGGCAAATCTCAGGAGGAGGAAAGCCCCTCTTGGAATGATACGTAATTAATCTGCGGAGCTCGTTCCTGAACCGTGTCCTAAGGGGAGACAAATTCTCGGAGTATGCATGTGCTGATGGCTACAAGGGGTGATGGATGGATGGACCCTCTGGGTTTGTTAGTGGTACATCTCAGAACCCCCTTTCCTGTCAGAAGCAGGGGGAGACAGGCTTTTGGTGGGAGCCAATGCTAGCAGGGGTGGCCAAACTGTGGCCCTCCAGATGTCCATGGACTACCATTCACATGAGCCCTTGCCAGAATGGTGCTCATGGGAGTGGTAGTCCATGGACATCTGGAGGGCCACAGTTTGGCCACCCCTGCAATAAAGGGATCACTCTGAGGCCATGGTGGCAAGGTCTTCTGGGTACTGATGGAATCTAGAAATATGGCTACTGAATAAGGTAGGCTTTTAGCTTTCTAGGGCCTGATTTCTTTTAGCTTTCTAGGGCCTGTTCTTTTAAGTTGGGTCTATGTTTTAGACCAGGCATCCCCAACCTTTTTAAGCCTGTGGCCACCATTGGAATGCTTAACACAGCATGGGGGGTGAAACCATGGAATGGCTACCGCAGGAGGTGGAGCCAGCCACAAAATGGTTGGCGTACTGAAGAT
Source organism: Paroedura picta (assembly GCF_049243985.1). Classification (NCBI taxonomy): domain Eukaryota; kingdom Metazoa; phylum Chordata; class Lepidosauria; order Squamata; family Gekkonidae; genus Paroedura; species Paroedura picta. The sequence continues at coordinate 163,132,955 of NC_135371.1, read as the reverse complement.
TTCCAGTGGACGAACAGAAGCCTTGCAGGGTAAAAAAAACCCCACCCCATGCAAAAAACAAACAAACATTTGGCAGGCTCCCCAAAAGTGATCCGTCAGCATGGTGCCCAGTTTGATTCCCCGCTCCCCCACATGCAGCCAGCTGGGTGACCTTGGGCTCATCAGGGCACTGATAAAAAAGTTATGACTGAGCAGGAATATCAGGGCTCCCTCAGCCTCACCTACCCCACAGGGTGTCTGTTGTGGGGAGAGGAAAGGGAAAGCAACTGTAAGCCGCTTTGACACTCCTCGTAGAGAAAAGCGGCATATAAGAACCAACTCTTCTTCTTCAGTGATATCAAGGCTCCCTCAGCCTCCCCTCCCTCACAGGGTATCTGTTGTGGGGAGAGGTATGGGAAGGTGACTGTAAGCCGCTTTGAGCCTCCCTCAGGTAGAAAAAAGCAGCATATAAGAACCAACTCTTCTTCAGTAATCTCAGGGCTCTCTCAGCCTCACCTCCCTCACAGGGTGTCTGTGGTGGGGAGAGGAGAAGGAAGGCGACTGTAAGCGACTGAGCCTCCCTCGGGTAGAAAAAAGCGGCATATAAGGACCAACTCTTCTTCTTCAGTAATATCAGGGCTCTCTCAGCCTCACCTCCCTCACAGGGTGTCTGTTGTGGGGAGAGGAAAGGGAAGGCGACTGTAAGCCCCTTTGAGACTCCTTCAGGTAGAAAAAAGCGGCATATAAGGACCAACTCTTCTTCTTCTTCTATACCTCCAGTGTGACTCTCACAAGCATTGTCAGGGCTGAATTCAGGACTGCAAACGCACACTCCGAAGTAGCACATTCTCTCTTGGTGTGAGGAGGCGACAAGGAGGCCAGCTGCCTGCCTCCTCCGGAGGGACTCTTTAAAATTCTCCACAGCAGAGAGACGTCAGGAGAATAAGTGATGGTCGGGCCTGGCTGTGAGGGAAATTAATGAAGTGAGGTGCTGGCCTTGCAGAGCGAGCGCAGGCTGCACGGCGTCGGTCAGGTTGAAACAGAGAGATTATTTCCTCTGTGATCAGATGAGGTAAACGTGGGCTGAAGAATCCCGCATTTACCTCAGAGAGACCTGAGCACCAGAAAAATATTCCAGCATTGGCATCAGGGGTGTCTTTTCATTGGCCACTGCCTACCCTTGCTTGAAACACCCAACGTTTTCTTCCCTTCCTTGCCACAGTGTTTATTTCTTTATTTATTCCATTGTTATTCTTCCCTTCTATGGGATGCACGGTGGCGCATGTTGGTCTCCCCTTCTGCATTCTGCAGTCACAACTGCCCTATAAGGTAGGCTCGAGAACAGCGGCATATAAGAACCAACTCTTCTTCTTCTTCTTTGCTCTCTTCTGTACCTTTTCTAGCTGGACATTGTCCATTTTGAGATGACGGCCCGAATCGCACACTGCACGCCACAAATCTCTAGGGAGGGATACATTTTCAAACCCTTCCTAAATAAATCTCAAGAGTTGGCCCTTTTTGTAGCACGCTGTAGCACGCTGGCTTTCCATGTTCACTGAGCTCCCCTCTAATGACCCTGAGGTCTCTTCCCCTCTTAGTTTCGGTAAGATCAGTATCTATGGATGGCGATGTTAGCCAGTCAGTCGCGTCCGAATCTTGCCGATCCTATGGGGCTGCTGTGTCCACATCTTCCAATCTTGCGGTGCTTCTTTTAGTTGTGCAATGTTCTGGCCAGTGTCCATTTTGAATGCATCTAACCACCACATTCTATTTATTGTTATTATTAATATATTATTATTATTATTCTATTTATTTCCCGCCACTCCCTACAGGCTCGTGGCAGGTAACAGCAATCTTAATATCCCCCGTTAAAACCCCCGCTAAAAGACTATAAAAATACCCAACACGGCGGAAAATACCACTCTCCCCTACCCGAACAAGGGCATTGGGGGACAGAGGGTAATGATTACCCCCAGGGGGGGCAATGTTCTTCCTCGCCAATCCCAGCCTCAACCACATTTGAAAGTACAGTTGCACACCGAAAACTAATCGACATTTTTGGGAGGGTCCATAAGTGTGATGTTAAGGAGCCTACCTTGCTGAGAATGCTGAGAAGAACTGCCAGCATGCTGGGCTTTACGTCCTGGAAGCTTTCCTGCGGAGGCTGTGCTTAATGCTTCTCGATGCTTTTAGCAATTTGTTCCCCTAATTTTCGTTAGTGTGCTTTACACTTCTTTTGTCAATGCCGATGTTTCCTTTGTCGGGGCAGGCGTTCCCCTTTTCAAAAGAATTCTTATTGCCTTTTAGAGCTTCCTTGACTTGGATCATTAACTGTGCAGGCATCCTTTTTGACTTGGCAATGCCTTTCCTAACCCGGCAGTTGAGTTCTGTCTGAGATCCAGTGAGTGTGGCTTAAAGTCGCTTCCAGGCATCCTTTGGAGGCTGGAACTCTCCCTTTCAGCTTCTTTCTAGCTAGTCCCCTTGCTTTTGTCTAAGTTCCCTTTTTTGGAGTCAGATGTTTTTGTTTTGGGCTCTAGGGAACATTCCCTTGCCAGCAATGCTGAACTGAATCACATGGTGGGCCCTGTTCCTAACTGAATCAAGAACAGCTGCACCTCTCAGAAGGTCTTGAGCGCCACTCAGAATTAAGGCCAGGATCACTGGCGCTGGCTCTGTGACCAGCTTTGGACGATGCAGAGGAACCTTATTTCTGCAGTGAGATTTCTACGCGTTTACCCAGTCAATGTGGGGGTTGTTGGAATTCAGGCAAAATCACACCACCATCTGTTTCAGTCGCCTCTCTTCTTTCCTTCTCCAACACAGGCCTGCACATTTCCATTGAGAAATGTTGGAGCATCCAAATCGTGATATTACCCCGAAGTTTCTGGGATTTGACATATAAAGGCTTTGGCCCTGCCATAAATAAATAGCGGGGCAAATTTGGCTTTGTTTGTTTCTGTTTTTCAAAAGAGGCATCCACCAAATGCTTTTATGCGTTGCAGTATTTCCTTCTTTGCACAAACGAAGCACGGTGTAACAGGAGTGCTCTTGGGTTTAGTGAAATTAGTCTGCGTGGAGATTAACCCAGGAAATAAAAGCAGGCATTTTGAAAGGTACGTACTAAGGCAGCCTAAAATGGTTTGCGTCTCATATACGGTTTGAAGACTCTTCCTGAGCAGAATGAATTGGGCTTTTATTCTGGTTTCTGAGCAGGATGCCCTTGGGACCTGGGGAAATGCTGGCTTCCAGCTGCTCTAAGCATGAGAAATAATGTTCAGAAGTCTAAATTCCCACTCCACCCATTCATTCCTATCCATGAAACCTGGCTCCGAATCACTCTCCCCATCACATCGAACAATGGAGCGGGAGTCATCTATCCAAAAAGAGATCCTTTCCTTTGGGGATGTGTTGGCCTCCAGCCGATCTCTGATCTTAGGTGAAGGTATCCCATCCCCACCCTCCGGCCGTATTCTGCGCGGAGCCTGTCAAAAATTTCAGGGAGTGCTTTGCCTTCGACTCTGAATCTTTCCCCGACATCTGTGATTGCTTTAGAAGGCTGCATATCATTCAACTTAATTACACACGGAGGCTGCAAAGAGCCTTATGTGCTCAGCTCCCGCCGGTCTTTTATCTCGGGCGCTGCAAAGGGGAGCTTGGATGATCAGCGATGGCAATTTTCTACCAGGAGGTGGAACTATCGAGACACACAGGCCCTGTCTCCTGTGCATTAATACAGGTCTGGTAGGGGGAACTTGAGGCTTGGCAATGGGAGACTGACTCTCTCCCATTCCCCCCCTCCACCAGTTTTAATAAAAGTAGAAGCCACAGCACGTCTGGAGGGGAGGGAGTTTGCGGCAGCGGGCTCTGCCGAAAGGCCAAGGACGGGTAAAAACGAACAAAAAGCTGTCTCCTCTCCAGCCCGTGTCTAAAGCTGCCAAGAGACTGGGGTGGTGCAGCCAGCCCGTTCTGTGTTTTTGTAGGACGGTGAAGTCTATCCCTGCACTCAGCCCACCCTGCTTAAATTAAAAACAGGCCAGGCATTCTGAACCCAGGTCCTTCTCTCTTTCCCAGCATCCGTGGACCTTGGTGCTGCCGCTGCCCCCTTCTCAGTTCCTCACTCTCCCTTGCAAATGGTGTGCAAAGGCATGCTGGCTATTTTTAACATTGGGATACATCTATTTTTATCTCTGCTTCCCTTGATGCGGTGGACTCCGGGCACTGCTGATCCGGAGCAGCATGCTGCCAATCCAGCGTCATGGGGCATGTGGGCATCTGGACCCTGCTTATTCCTCCGGCCTTTAGAGCCTTGCCGGAACGTCCCTGGGAAAGGAATGTCCTGGTTCCTCTCTGTATCTGCCCCAGTGGGCCACGGCTGGCCTAGCCTCTTCTTCTCCCCTGGGGAGGGGGGCATTGTTCCTTGTGTTTTCCCCATATTTGGCAATTTCTCTTCTGGAGCACGACGCAGGTTGGCTCTCCGATCTGGCACAGCTCTGCGTCGTGGTCAGGGCTGGAGAAAGGACTCCCTCCCCTGTCTTTCAGCGACAGGGCCAGATTGAGGGACGTGCACGCAACGAGCCATCCTCGGAGGGTGCCCACGTGGCGCGTGCTGTCATTCGCTCATGAGGATCCGGCCGAGGCGAATACAAATCCCCTGCCATTTCTCTGCACCCGAGGCGACTGCAAAAGAGACTCTCCCCTTGTCTTTCTCACGCTGGTCCCGGTACTGCCGCTCTCAGTCGCCTTGGACTGCAGCCACCGTTTTATGAGAGTGCCGGAGATGCTTTCCCTAGGTCTGGGGAGTCTCGCAGCAATACTCAAGAGCAGGAAGCCACTGCGTGTGAATCTCCCAATAATCAAACCACAACAGGGGTCTCCATTTAGCTGGGGCCCTGTTCCATAGGCCACTTTAGAGGACGTTGGCTTCCCATTAAATCTGGCTCATAAACGGGTGTCTTATTTCAACTCTGCAGACACGCCCACGCTAATCCATGCTGCCGTAATGTCCAGCCTGGACTGCTGTGACTCTATTTATTAGACTTCTTGCACGCCACTCCCAAACGGCTCGCAGCGGGTTACAAATGTCTGTATAAAACCCCCCAGTAAAATACCCCTTAAAACCACAGGCAAGAAATACATTCAGAGCATAAAATGCATAAGAACAACAAGATGCGGCAAAACCAATGAATTCCCAATTCTGTCCCCATAGAGAGGGCAAGGAAGGGCAGATAGCCCCATGTCCGCCATTCAGGTAGCGATATCTTTGTCCTGAGGGGGGTCAAATAGATCTTCCTTAGCGTCTTGCAGGACCTGCCATTAAATAGGTCTGGGAAACTTCATTTGGGACAAAATTTGTGGGCAAGGTCCCTCTCTGGGATCAGCTGCTTGGAATCTAGAGGGCCAGTGGGGTGTCAACCTCCAGAGAGCACCTGGGGATCCCTCACTGTTGCAATTGATCTCTAGATCAGGGGTAGTCAACCTGTGGTCCTCCAGATGTCATGGACTACAATTCCCATGAGCCCCTGCCAGCATTTGCTGGGAATTGTAGTCCATGAACATCTGGAGGGCCTCAGGTTGACTATCCCTGCTCTAGATGACCAAGATCTCATCCCCTGAAGAAAATGGTTGCATTTTGCATTTTGGGGTATGTGTGTGTGTGTTTCAACGGCATTATACTCTGCTCAGGTTTCTCTTCCCCCTCCCCCAAGTTATCCAGGTATTTTCCAACCCAGACCTGGCAACACAAGTCCTACAGCAGTCCCCTCTAGGGTTGCCACCCTCCAGGTGGAGCCTGGAGATCCCTCCAAATTAAACTGGGATTTGGATGACAGAGATCCATTCCCCTGGAGAAAATGGTTGTTTTGGGAAGTGGACTTTATGGCCTCACAACCCCGCTGAGGTCCCTCCCCTCTCCACATTCCATCTTCCCTGGGCGCCACCCCAACCCAGGGGGTGCCACCCCAACCCTGGGCACCACCCCAAAATCTCCAGTGGTCCCCAACCCAGAGCTGGCAGCTTTACTGACAGTGTATGCCCATCTGCTCCTGGGCCCGATCTTGAAATGCTGGTTGTCACCTTTAAAGGACATCACAGGCCTGGCATGTTCCCATGTGCTCATTTTGCATCATAGACTGACTTTCCCTGATGTCACCCAAATCAGGGTAGCATTGGGGAATGTCGGTCCTATGAAGTCCAGTGGAGATCTTCACTGGCTGCATTCAGGGTAGGGCTGCTGTAATATTGTTAGATAGAATGGGGAAAAGAGCCTCTTGTGGCGCAGAGTGGTAAGGCAGCCGTCTGAAAGCTTTGCCCATGAGGCTGGGAGTTCAATCCCAGCAGCCGGCTCAAGGCTGACTCAGCCTTCCATCCTTCCGAGGTCGGTAAAATGAGTACCCAGCTTGCTGGGGGGTAAACAGTAATGACTGGGGAAGGCACTGGCAAACCACCCCGTATTGAGTCTGCCATGAAAATGCTGGAGGGCGTCACCCCAAGGGTCAGACATGACCCAGTGCTTGCACAGGGGATACCTTTACCTTTAGAATGGGGAAAAGCCATTATTAAACAATACACAGAAAGTGTGTCGAGTACAATATGTTAACAAGGATTTTTGCCTTAAGAGCTTCAAGACTTCATGAGTCGGAGGTTGGGCTGATTCTTGCCTTGAGAGCTTCAAGGTTGTGTGACCTGGAGGTTGGACCGATTCTCGTCTTGAGAGCTTCAAGGTTGTGTGACCTGGAGGTTGGACCGATTCTCGTCTTGAGAGCTTCAAGGTTGTGTGACCTGGAGGTTGGACCGATTCTCGTCTTGAGAGCTTCAAGGTTGTGTGACCTGGAGGTTGGACCGATTCTCGTCTTGAGAGCTTCAAGGTTGTGTGACCTGGAGGTTGGACCGATTCTCGTCTTGAGAGCTTCAAGGTTGTGTGACCTGGAGGTTGGACCGATTCTCGTCTTGAGAGCTTCAAGGTTGTGTGACCTGGAGGTTGGACCGATTCTCGTCTTGAGAGCTTCAAGGTTGTGTGACCTGGAGGTTGGACCGATTCTCGTCTTGAGAGCTTCAAGGTTGTGTGACCTGGAGGTTGGACCGATTCTCGCCTTGAGAGCTTCAAGGTTGTGTGACCTGGAGGTTGGACCGATTCTCGCCTTGAGAGCTTCAAGGTTGTGTGACCTGGAGGTTGGACCGATTCTCGCCTTGAGAGCTTCAAGGTTGTGTGACCTGGAGGTTGGACCGATTCTCGCCTTGAGAGCTTCAAGGTTGTGTGACCTGGAGGTTGGACCGATTCTCGCCTTGAGAGCTTCAAGGTTGTGTGACCTGGAGGTTGGACCGATTCTCGCCTTGAGAGCTTCAAGGCTGCATGGCCTGGTGGTTGGACCGATTCTCGTCTTGAGAGCTTCAAGGTTGTGTGACCTGGAGGTTGGACCGATTCTCGTCTTGAGAGCCTCAAGGCTGCATGGCCTGGTGGTTGGACCGATTCTTGCCTTGAGAGCTTCAAAGCTACATGGCCTGGTGGTTGGACCGATTCTTGCCTTGAGAGCTTCAAGGTTGTGTGACCTGGTGGTTGGACCGATTCTCGAGAGCTTCAAGGTTGTGTGACCTGGTGGTTGGACCGATTCTTGCCTTCAGAGCCTCAAGGCTGCATGGCCTGGTGGTTGGACCGATTCTCGTCTTGAGAGCTTCAAGGTTGTGTGACCTGGAGGTTGGACCGATTCTCGTCTTGAGAGCTTCAAGGTTGTGTGACCTGGAGGTTGGACCGATTCTTGCCTTCAGAGCCTCAAGGCTGCATGGCCTGGTGGTTGGACCGATTCTTGCCTTGAGAGCTTCAAAGCTACATGGCCTGGTGGTTGGACCGATTCTTGCCTTGAGAGCTTCAAGGTTGTGTGACCAGAAACTATGGAGCTCAATCTCATTTGCAGAGGGCTTGTGAGAATGAAGAGATGGTATGTACTGTAAGCAATGGAGATTTTTACCAACAACTTTTTTCCTTTGTTTGCTGCTCAAGCTATGTGGGAGAGCAGTTTGCTATTATGCAGAGATGTGAGTCCTTTGTTAAGGTTAATGTTACTATATACATATATTTTTGGCTTTTGACTATGCATACTTGTTAATATATTGCACTTGGCATTCCTTGTGTGCATTGTTTAGCAATTGCTTTTCCCCATTCTATGTCACAATATTACAGCAATTTACCTCTGCTATTTAGATTTGTGATGCATTGCTGTGGTTCCCTTTAATTTGTTTTGTTGATCTTCCAGGCAGGCCTGACCATCTCCCAGCTTTGCAGCTGATCTCTAGAATAATAATAACAAGTACAACGATATCGGCTAGATATCAGGAAAAAATGTAGTTCAGCAGTGGAATAGGCTGCCTAAGGAGGTGGTGAGCTCCCCCTCACTGGCAGTCTTCAAGCAAAGGTTGGATACACACTTTTCTTGGATGCTTAGGGCTGATCCTGCGTTGAGCAGGGGGTTGAACTAGATGGCCTGAATGGCCCCTTCCAACTCTATGATTCTGTGATTCTGTGAATACAGACACCAGTTCTCCTAGGGGAAGAATGGCTGTTTTGGTGGGAGGATTCTATGCTTCCTCCTTTTCCTAAACCCCACCTTCCCCAGGCTGCACCCCCAAAATCTCCAGGAACATCCCCATCCAGAGTTGGCATCCTAATTCAGGAATGTGTCTACTGAATAGTGCCTTCAATAAGGCCACAATATCAGCTCTTCATTGATCGCATACAACTGAAGTAACAAGCAGCTCACCCGAAATTTTAAAAAGTCTGCAGGGGCCCAGTTCGGTACAGGGCTTCATCTATTTTAGCTTGAATCATAGAATCATAGAGCCATAGAGTTGGAAGGGTCCACACAGGCCATCTAGTCCAACCCCCTGCTCAACGCAGGATCAGCCCAAAGCATCCTAAAGCATCCAAGAAAAGTGTGCATCCAACCTTTGCTTGAAGACTGCCAGTGAAGGGGAGCTCACCACCTCCTTAGGCAGCCTATTCCACTGCTGAACTACTCTGACTGTGAACATTTTTTTTCCTGATATCTAGCCTATATAGTTGTCCTTGTAGTTTAAACCCATTACTGCGTGTCCTTTCCTCTGCAGCCAATGGGAATAGCATCCTGCCCTCCCTGCTTGGGAAGGTATTGTGGCCCTAAACTGAAATGGGGCCATATAAACTACATCCCCTGCAGCTGCTCATGAGTTTGGCCCAGAATAATAAAGAGCCCAAATCCCTTCCAGTGTCTGTGCCCATCTCTGAACCCACGGATTCAACAGAACCCTCTCCTGTCCATCCTCACAGTGGCAAATTTGACAACGAATCCCTGAGGTCCCTGTAAATCATCCAGCTGGGCCTGTCCGATTTCTCCCTCCTCCCTTGAATGAAGCGGTCCTTATCTGAGAGGGGAACAGGTGCTAGAGGCTAGCGAGTCCTTGGTTTCTCTGAGAACATAATGCAATGAAGGGATGTGTTTGCCTGCCCGCCACTGACCGTCCGCGGTGCTTTCATGAAGGACAAGGCCGGCCAGGACTCTGATCTTAGCAAGCTTCCACAGATTGGTTTTGATATGGCTCAGGAGTTGCTTAAAAACACGCACACGCAGGCAGCTCTCAGAATCACAGCGAGTCCCTATTATGTCAAGATCCGTGCTGAAATGCGTCTGGTGGTTGTTCTCGTTCGCCTGCCTCCTCCTCGCACGGCACGCGCTTAACAATTCCTGTTCTGAAGTGAACTCTGATTCCTCTGTCGGAACACAGGCGGGCCTGGAGAATCAGTCTTCTGTTATGTCCCTGCAAGCTGAGATTTCAGGCTACCCTGTGGTTTAGAACAGGGGTAGTCAACCTGTGGTCCTCCAGATGTTCATGGACTACAATTCTCATGAGCCTCTGCCAGCAAACAAGTGATGTTGGGGGACATTTGGCCTAAATGTGTGCTTTTAACACATCCAGTGTTGTACTGACACCAGACCTGGCTTTCTCAGTAGAAAGATAAGCTGGAGTTACAGCTGCTGGGTGCATTATGAACATAAGCAGCACTTACCAGACGGTCACCCTGTTCCTTCCCATATCCCCCTTTCAGCAGCTTTGTGAGTCAGACTGAGAGATGTCAACTTGTCCAAGGCCACCCACATGAGCATGCAAAGCTTACCCTGAGTCAGACCTGCTGGCTGATCAAGGTCCATATGGTCTCCGCTGACTGGTGGCAGCCCTCCAGAATCTGCGGGAGAGTAGCCTTTCACACAATTTACTACCTGACCCTTTGAACTGGAGACGTTGGGCATGGAACCTCAGACCCTTCTGCACCTCAGGCTGATGCTCTCTACCTGAGCTCCGCCACGCTCCGATGCACCTTTGTGTCCAAGCAGAGATTTTAACTTGGTCTCCCTACTCATCAGGCAAGAGCATTTTCTCTTTTTCGCTTCCTCTCCGTAGTCTCCATGATGCACATACTGAATCGTCCTTTCCATTAATGACTGTGAAATACAACTTATCAATCTAGAATAATGTAGGAGCATCTTTGGGGGAACCCTGGCCTGAGACGGAGACAGAGTCTGAACTTACCCATCTATTTGTTTTCCGGTAAAGGTGGTGCAGGGTTGAGTTCTGGTTCTCTTAATAAAGCTGGACTTGGCAGTCCATTCTTTGCACTTTGCTCTGGTAGGCCCAGACAGCTGTCTGAGGAAGCACCTGTCCTTGCTACTGTCTGGCTTGGCCGTCTCTCTGGCTGCCTGGATCGTTCTCCTGGGCTCCATCAGAAGCTAAATAAGCAAGTGGAAAGAGAGAAATTAAACTGTTTTTTCCACTGAATAGCTGACTTCAGAGCTGAAGCAGAGGTGGAAGAGAAAGGGCCTAAAGATCAATAACAAGACATCCAGTGTGATTGTAGTTACTGCAGCGCTAGTTTAGGCTGAGAAGACCTCATTAAACTGAGATACTCCCTGGATTACCTTAGACCAGTCAGGTTTTCTAAGGTCAATCTATTTATTTCGTTTTGTTGTTGTTAGGTGCAAAGTCGTGTCCGACCCACTGCGACCTCATGGACAATGATCTTTCAGGCCTTCCTGTCCTCTACCATTCCTCGAAGTCCATTTAAGTTTGCACTGACTGCTTCAGTGGCTCCATCCAGCCACCTCATTCTCTATCGTCCCCTTCTTCTTTTGCCCTCAATCGCTCCCAGCATTAGGCTCTTCTCCAGGGAGTCCTTCCTTCTCATGTGGTGGCCAAAGTATTTGAGCTTAATCTTCAGGATCTGGCCTTCTAAGGAGCAGTCAGGGCTGATCTCCTCTAGGACTGACCGGTTTGTTCGCCTTGCAGTCCAAGGGACTCGCAAGAGTCTTCTCCAGCACCAGAGTTCAAAAGCCTCAATTCTTTGACGCTCGGCCTTCCTTATTTCATTTACGCCCCACTTTTTCCTCCAACAGGGAGTAAAATGGTTTACACAATTCTCTTATCCTCTGTTTTCTCCTACTAGAACCTTCTGAGGTAAGTTAGACCAGCCCTTCTCAACTCTGTTACTGTTGTTGTTATTGTTGTTATGTGCAAAGTCGTGTCCGACCCATCGCGACCCCATGGACAATGATCCTCCAGGCCTTCCTGTCCTCCTGTTACTGTTGAGAAACCCCTAAAACATTCTTTAGGCTTTGAGAAACCCCAGAAGAGGTGTGATCATGCAGGCTGGCTGCTTGTGCAGTGAGCTAGGCTAAAAAAGGGCCAAGCCAGCCTATCTCAACTTCTTTACCCTTGAGAAACCCCTGAAACTTTCTTCAAGCTTCAAGAACCCCCAGAAGTGGTGCGATTGTGCAGAATACAGTTGGGAAGCAGAGCTGTGGACACGCCCACCCAGGACCTCTCCCCTTCCCACCCCCTCCAGGCCCATCGTTGGCCATTCCGGGAGGGGTGGCTGGGTCAACGTGACCATATATGGCCATATCACCCAATAAATGTTTAACAAATGTAAAAAATATATTGAAAAATTAATTAACTCCCACCCATTCAGGAAACTTTTCCAGAGCTGTCCAGAAACCCCAGGGCTTCACGAAACTCTGGTTAAGAAAGCCTGGGTTAGACTGAAAGTGTGTGACTGGTCCAAGGTATCCCTGCCATGGCAATTTACCTCCCAGTATTGTTGTGATAAAAATGGAGGAGATTAGCTCCTCAGAATGTAAAAGACAGGCTTCCTAATTGGCTGCGTCAAACTGGAGGGGGCTGTTTGTTTAGAGCAGGGGTAGTCAAACTGCGGCCCTCCAGATGTCCATGGACTACAATCCCCATGAGCTCCTGCCAGCAAATGCTGGCAGGGGCTCATGGGAATTGTAGTTCATGGACATTTGGAGGGCCGCAGTTTGACTACCCCTGGTTTAGAGTGACTCACCACACAGATGTCCCATGCTTTTACGTTACGACCAGCCCATTGAAACGCGAGTTGAAATGTACAGTATTGAAGTCATTCTGGATTGGGTGGGGGGAATGATTCCAGTTTTAAAAACTCAGTGACGCACCTGTTCCAGGGCCTGAATTTATTCAGGTCCTTGCCTAGCTGCCTTATAACATTAAAACACACCATGGAGATCTGACCACAGCTCTGCTGCATGATGTGTAGTTAGTTAATTAGTTTATTTATTTTAAAATTTATTGACTGCCGCTCCTGGACCAAGCTGGCTCGTGGCGGTTTAATTAACTCCGATAAAATATCGATAAAGTCACAGAATTCCCAGGCAACATAATCTCACTAGTCCAGCACAGGCTGATGGCCCTTCCCCTGCACCCACAACCCACCAGCATCAGGAGGGGTATGTGTGCTTCGTGCCCTAGGTGTTCAGGGCATCCTGAGGAGGGACCCCAGATCGTCCACAACCTGGCCTCAATCGAATGCCTGGTGGAAGAGCTTTGTCTTGCAAGCCCTGCGGAACTGTGATAGCTCCATCAGGGCCCTCGGCTCTTCTGGGAGCTCATTTCACCAGGTCAGGGACAGGACCGAAAAGGCCCTGGCCGAGGGCAGGCGCACCTCCTGTGGGCCAGGAACCACCAACAGATTCAAATCCGTAGCATAGAGCAGGGGTAGTCAACTTGTGGTCCTCCAGATGTTCATGGACTACAATTCCCATGAGCCCCTGCCAGCATTTGCTCATGGGGATTGTAGTCCATGAACATCTGGAGGACCACAGGTTGACTACCCCTGGCATAGAGCCCTGCAGGGGGCATAAGTACAGGTTCCACCCCAAGTATCATGAATATCAGAAAACGGAAGGCTTATGTGAACAGAAGCCAACTTCTTAGTTCATGTCTAGTTTGTGTTGAGAAAATGAGTGTACTCCCCCCCCCCAAAATGTGTTTCTTTCACATGGTGCTCAGCATAGAACAACATGTCTCTATGGCCTTGACTCTTTGCTACAGGAGCAGCTTGACTGGTACCTCTCAAGTTGGCCTGAATTTTGCTGTTCGGTATTCTGCAATATTTTTTTCAAGGCCTGATGTTATTTCTTTAATGCATTATCAGGCTATCCTCATTAACATTATTGCTTTTTAAGATCTCAGAGATTTGCAGAAGTGTGAACGGGCAGAAATAATATTTGTTCAAACCGCCGCTTATGAAGTATTTCGCCCATCCTTCTGAAGGGAGAAAATGCAATGGGGCTCCCTCCGCCCCCAGCCCCTTCAGGACTTTATATCTCTGCAGTCCTGAAAGCAGTCTTCCCCAAATAGTGAGGCAAATAATTTTAGTCTTCTTGGGGAAATCAGAACCAGAAACACCAGCAAATCTTTAAAAATATATATTTATACGCTTCTGTCCTCAATCTCTTTCTACTTCCTCAATTTGCTATCTCCTACTTTTCCAATAAAAATCATTGACGTTTACTTTTTGTCCTGCTTTTCTCCCAGTGAGGACCCAAAGCAGCCTGTGCGGTTCTCGTCTCCATTTCCTCCCACAACAATCCTTTGAGGTAGGCTATGCTGAGAACCTGTGACTGGCCCAAGGCCACCCAGCAAGTTTCTCTGACAGAGTGGGGACTTTAACCCAGGTCTGTTCTAGTCCTGGAACCGCTGAAGAAATCTTCCCCTTTCCCAATTCTCCACATACTGAGGCCCAAGTTGGACAAGAGTCTGGAAGATCCATATCTCTGGCACAGTTTCATAAATAGCAACTGAGATGAGTTCTCACAAAATGGAGGGTTTTAACTCTCCAACCACACCAATTCCTTGATTTGAAATGACCCTTTATGACCTGAATAATTTACCTCAGGGTCTAACTATTCTTATCATTACCATTGCTGTTATTTCTATTCGATATTTTAAAAAAACCCTGAGTTTGATGTATGTTTCCTTTACGTTTCATGTGAACTGCCTTGAGCCACAGGGGAGGCCAGTATACAAATGTAATAAACAAATACATAAATATATAACTACATGTTATAAAGTCCCCATATGTCAACTGTGGTCCTGTACCAGACATAATCTGGGGAGTTCCTCAAACAGCATGTCTGGTCATCTATAGGCCCAGGCACAAGAGAAAATTTAGGGCACCATAGAGGTTTTGTATGTTACTTTTCACAAGGCAAATAATAGCACCTAGAGCAGGGGTAGTCAAACTGCGGCCCTCCAGATGTCCATGGACTACAATTCCCAGGAGCCCCTGTCAGCATTCGCTGGCAGGGGCTCCTGGGAATTGTAGTCCATGGACATCTGGAGGGCCGCAGTTTGACTACCACTGTCCTAGAGCCATTTGAAGCTGGGAAACTAAGGGAGAAGGAAAAAGAGTTAAGCCCACTATGATCCCTGTCTGACTCAGGGCAGCCTGTGACCCTCGTGATTTTCCCCATAGTTTGGGCTGCTTCAAAGAGGAGACAGAAAACTGAAATGAACTGTGAGGTGGCACTTAGGTCTACGTTTTGCTGCTACGATGTCTTTGGGTCAAACGAGAAGTGACTTTGTTTTATCCAGCGGGGTCAGCATTTCCTTGACCTGACTTTACCCCCCTTTGTCAGACAGCAACTGCAAGGAACTAATTTCCCAAGTGCCAAACAGACGAAATTTGGATCGGGACCACTGCAGGAAAAGCCATCCCCTATGGTTCAGAGCCAAACCGGTGCCCCGTAGTACTTAGGGAATTATTTTCCCACAGCTGCTGTCTGACTGAGGGAAATCCCGACCTCACTTATTAGGAAGTTTCATCTGGTTTATCCCGAAGGCCAGTGGCTTTAAAACTGCGTCTTTGGTTCTCTAGAATCCTACCAGTTCTTCAGTAGGGAGCTGTGGGGTGGGTGGGTCGGGGGATGACGACTTTGAATGGGGTCAGGCAGCACTGAAATGTTTTAAATTAATGTTCCAAGTCATGCCTTTAAATTGGGGAGAAGGGTTAGGGGGAGGGCCCAGCAGGCCTAGGGAAAGTCCCTGATGAACAATGTTTAGTCTAAAATCCTCCAGAAGGTGCCAGGATTCCCACGTATCTGGGGGGATGTTTTGAAAACTACTGTCTTTTTCCCAAATAGTTGCTGGATGAATCTTACAAAGATTCTAGTTAGCATTGGGACTCCTAGAATGGAATGTCTAAAACAGTGTTTTGGATTCGTTGTGCCTGAAAAAAAAAGAAAAGAAAAAGAAATGTACCTATTTTGTTCCCCTCTTTCTGGGACTAATATTCTGTAGAAGAGAGCTTCTTCAAAATAACCCCCAAAGGATGTTGTGGGCAGACCAGGCTCAAAGCTCACTACTCAACAGACTTTACAACTCCAAGTTGGGAAATTGCTGGATGCCTGGGGTGTGTGGAGCCTGGGTAGGTGTGGGACCTCTCTGGCCGTAATACCAAAATCCACCCTCCAGATCAGCTGTTTTCTCCAGCAGAACGGATCTCTGCACTGTGGGAATCAGTTCTAGATCATCTCTAGACTCTACCTGGAGGTTGGCAACCTTAGGAAGTAGCATGGCCACGAAATTAATTGGATAATTTTGAGCTAATCCCTCCCCTCTGCCTTCCTCTGAGTTTGGTATGAGGATAAAGCAGGGCAAGAACACACCAGGGATCCTGCTCTGAGGTCCCTGGGGATAAAATGTAGGGTTGCCAACTTAGGGTTGGGGAAATACCTAGACTCTTTGGGGGTGGAGCTAGGAGTGGGTGGGACTTAGAGCAGGGAGGGCCCTCGGTGGCGTCTAGTGCTATGGAGTCCATCCTCCCAAGCAGCTATTTTCTCCAGGGGATCTGATCTTTGCCGTCTGGAGATAAACTGTAATTCCAGGAGATCCCCAGGTCCCACCTGGAGACTAGCATCCCTGGAGAAATGCAGTAATATCAATAGCGACTAGAGCCCGGCTGTGTTGCATAGCGGTTCCCCGGGCAGAGTCCCCGTGCCCAAAGCTGCCCCTTCACACGTTCTGCGGCTGACCCAGGTTCCAGGGATAGGCTCGCGCTGCTCGGCAAGCACTCCCCTTCGCCACCAAGCGGCTGCGACTCCCTCCCTCTACTACAAACTTACTACCGATCGGCGATATCAGCCTTGCCCTCCCCGCCCGCAGACCCATCCTGACTCGGCGGCGGCGCAAGCCTGGCTGTCTTTCCGCCGCGATCAGATTTCTTTTTCCGGCATTCCTGCCCTTGGAACAAGTTGCTTGCAATGGCCGGACTCGGCTGGGGGAGACGCGCGTTGCTGGCTTTGATCACCGCCACCTCCGTGGAAAAACCAAAGGCTGGGAGTCGGTTTTGCACCATTGCAGAGGTGCACGGGGCGATGTGGCTACCGGAGTCCGAGGCTGCGCGAAGACCCCGCCAAATAACGGGGGCTCTAAGCCAGAGAGCGTTCACACGATCGCTGCTCTCCCCGTGTGCCGATTGAACAGGCCTCCACAGACGCCTTCTGCACAATGCAAGTTCGCGCCCTCTCCCAAGGGCTCGGCTGCCTCCTGGCAGGATTGTAAGCTGAGCGGGGCGATGCCTAAAAACTTCTCATCTCTCGCTTTGTTAATTAAAAACAAAAATCTTGATCTTTTCCTTCAAGAGCTCAGGGGCTTCTTCTCCCCTTGGCTTCTATCCTTACGACAATCCTGTGGTGTAGGTCAGGATAACTGAGAGTGATTGATTTAAGATCACTAGAGGGGAGAAGGTCGGGCCAACCTCCAGGCGGTGTCTGGAGATCTCCTGGATTTGCAGCTGGTAAACCAGGTGACAGAGATCAGTTCCCCAAGAGAAAATGGCGGCTAGGTCATCTCCAGGTAATTCCCAAGCCAGAGCTGGCAACCCTAATTTCATAGTTGAGTGCAGACACTTGGTTCAAGTAGGGCTCCATTTGAATTAAATCGCTTCCCCAAGACCTAATTTGAAAGCCATTGTTTCAGCTCTGAAATGTGCGAACAGATAAGGACGGGGTACGCCTGAGTACGTGCAGAGTGGTTTGTTTTTTTTTGTAGCAAACCCTCCAATTCTTATATATCTGAAGGTTCAGAGTGGGTTTTTTAGTTCACACTTGAACTTTGGCTACTCCAAAAATATTTAACCACTGCTAAGCTAGAATCTGTTTATTATCCTGGGACATAGGAAGAAGTGTGCCTCTGGGCATGCATAGATCAATTTTATTTCACCTCTATGTAACTATAGCTAGTGTGCCTCTCTCAGTTGCTTGCCTGAGGTAAATGGAATATTTATTTTAGGCATTTGTTATTTTCCTGCATTTCAGGAAGAGGCTTTCAAAAGTGTGTTTAAGAGAGGTTTTTTTTTTAATTTAAAGGTATTTGTGAGATAATTATTCCTACCAAATGTCTGATTACTGAGAACATTTAATGATTCACGCACAGAAATAATCTCCTCCCACCAAAAGAACAGAATTACTGTTTCGGTAGGAATTTACCGTCTTTGAAGAGAAATAGGGTAGAACGCTCTACCAAGCCCTTACATGCTGTGCCTCAGGATCACCTTGTCAGATATGGTAAGGCTAAGAAAGCACTCTGCGCATGCTTTAAAGCCCATTCATGTTTATTACCCAAACCGAGAAACAGGAAGTTGAGTCTGTGCCCCCACTCTTGTTGAGCACTGGGCCAGGAGCTTCCAGGGATCTTGGGTTAGGGAAGATTCCCTACAGCTGGGGCAGGCAGAAGGGGGACCCACAGTGCCCCACCCTGTTGAGCAGGCAGGCAGCTCTGGGACCGTGGGTGCTCCTTCAGTTGGGTGGTAGCACCCTAGAGCCTCTTGTGGTGCAGTGTGGTAAGGCAGCAGACATGCAGTCTGAAGCTCTGCCCATGAGGCTGGGAGTTCGATCCCAGCAGCCGGCTCAAGGTTGACTCAGCCTTCCATCGGCTGGGGGGTAAACGGTAATGACTGGGGAAGGCACTGGCAAACCACCCTGTATTGAGTCTGCCATGAAAATGCTAGAGGGCGTCACCCCAAGGGTCAGATATGACTCGGTGCTTGCACAGGGGATACCTTTACCTTTACCTTTTAGCACCCTGCCCCCCCCCTTCCCAGCTGATTGGCAGCAGGATGAGGCCTGCTGGCTCCAGGTAGGGAAATACCTGGAGATTTGGGGGATGGAGCTTGAGAAGGGTGGGTTAGGGAGGTGAGAGACTTCAATGACGTGCAACGCTGTGTCCCCTCAGACAAGCTGGCTCGTGGTGGCTTAAAACAGATAAAAACAGCCCAAAACAGCAAGATGGTGATTACACAATCTTAGGCCCATTTCCCCCCATTGCATCTGTTCTTGGCTATGTCAATCAGATATAAACTGGGGGTGACGGTAAGCCCCCTCCTGGGGGGGGGGAGTATCCCGATTATACAAGGATGGGGAAGGACCTGCTCTTTATCATCTGATATTCAGCCTGAACCAAAAGTCTGGCGGAAGAGCTCCATCTTGCAGGCTCTGCAGAACCCAGAGAGCTCTTACGGGGCCCTCAGCTCTTCCGGGTGCTCATGGGAATTGTAGTCCATGGACACCTGGAGGGCCGCAGTTTGCCCACCCCTGTTCTAGAACCTGAGATGGAGGCAGAAGCCTTTGGGACTGAAATCAGGGACAAAGCAGAGGAGTTTGTGCGGAAACCCTGCGGCAAGACTTAAGGCTAAAAAGTAAACAAGTTTGCGGTCTGAAGAGGGAAGAACAAGGGTGCTTTGCTGGCCCGGAACGCAAGAACCGCATCTTGGTTCACTGGCAGTGCTTGTGGGCACAGTGTTTTTTCCGAGTGGGCGCCACAAGCCCGCCCGCCCGCCCTGCGAACCAGATGCTATTGACGGCGAGGAGGAGCAGCTTGGAGCCAGAGGCAGAAAACTCTGGTTCCAGAGGAAACAGGAGGAGGAGCAGGCAGCTGAGGGGGTGGGGAGGAATGGAAGAATGGGGACTGTCCAGAAAATGTGGAAGGGTCCAGGAACTGGAGAGGCCCTTGCTCGGCGGGTGAGGCTGAGGGCTGGCTGCGTGGCAAAGAGGGGAGGGGAGGGGAGAGAAAGGGGGTGCTGGCTGCCCAGCCTCCCTCTCCTCTGTCTCCCTTGCGCTCAAGCACTTTGGCTCCAGAAATGTGTTTTGTCTTTTTTGGAAAGGGGGAATGAAAAACTACAGGAAATGGATGTCCCCGGGGGAGGCCCTGGTTGCCGTATTTGCAAAGTTATAAGCGGGCTGAGGAATGGCTGAGGGGGGCTGCCCCCCCTGCTCCTCGTGGAAAGAGGTGGGGAGCTTCAATGCACCCCAAAGACTTCGCTATCATTAGTGGGCCCATAAGGAGATGTGCTGTGGAGGGGGGGGGCTGCGTTGTACAGTGATGGGGAAGGAGCTGTGTCTGTTGTGGGGAGAGGAAAGGGAAGGCGACTGTAAGCCGCTTTGAGCCTCCTTTGGGTAGAGCAAAGTGGCATATAAGAACCAACTCTTCTTTTTCTGTTGCCAATTCCTGGAGATTTGGAGGAGCAGAGCTTAGGGATGCCATCTTCCAGGTGGGGCCTGGGGAACCCCCTGGAATTATAGCTCATCTTAGGGTTTCCAGGTCTACCATGGTTGCTGGTGGCGGATGGGGAACTAGCATTGCCAAATCCAGGTTGGGGAACTCCTAGAGACTTGGTGGTGGAGACTGGGGAGGACGGGGACCTCAGTGGGGTATGATGGCATAACCACCCTCCAAGCATCCGTTTTCCCCTGGGGATCTGGTCTCGGAAGTCTGGAGATGAGAGCTGAAATTCTAGGGCCTAGGCCATCCCCAGGTGCTTCCTGGAGGTTGGCATCCGTGACTCACCTCCCGATTACAGAGATTATTTCCCCTGGAGGAAATGGATGCTTTGCAGGGAATGCTCTGTAGCACTGCACCCCACTAAACTCTCTGTCCTTTGCAGGTCCCACCCCTACATCTCCAAGAGTTTGATCTGGCAGCCCTACTCTCCCAGCCCCTACTGGTGCTTAGGGGGGACTGGCAACCCTAGTGGAGCCTGAAGAGGGTGGGCTTTGGGGAGAGAGACCCCAATGGGGTGCAGTGCAATAGAGCTCACTCCTCTAAAGCTGCCATGTCTCCAGGGGAACAGCTTTTGTAGTGTGGAGACTGGTTGTAATTCCAGGAGATCTCCAGGCCCTGCCTGGGGCTTGGCAACCCTATGTAGGAGCCAGGGCGAGGTGATCGTGCAGCAATGCAGCAAACCGGCACAAGCTGATCCCAGGAGTGGTTTGGTGAATGCATGCGTGGTGTCCTCCTATTCATCCGGTTAGGGCTGGTAGACAGCAATATGGATAACTTCCCTCCCCCGTGGGTCTAAACATAGAGCTGAAATCCTACGCGCAGTTGCTAGGGAGTGTGTCTTGTTGATATCCATGGGACTTGCGTCCAAGTGAACACAAAGGGGGATTGGGCTATTGCGAGGGGGCAGAACTACTTTCGGCAACCGTGGAGTTGCGAGCGACAGAGACCGAGCCGAGCTGAGCCGAGCCATCCTTCTTCAGATGATGCACCACGGCCCGGGCCATACCTGGTTCAACTGGCTGGTCAAGGAGGGGGGGGGGCTGTGCAATAAATTAAGGGTGGCACCCTGGACAAGGGGGCGGAGGTCCTTCAAAGTGTCTGACCCCTACTACAATTGCTTTGTGTCTCATGACCCCATTGGGGCCTTGCTGATCTCAGAGGGGGCACCGTGTGGCTCTCTGCCTGGACAGGCGGGTTACTCATTGCTGGTTTCCATGCATCCTAACCAGGGTGAACCAGGGTGAACTACAGAGGGGTCTTCCGTCGATCTGGCTTGAAAATCAAGCCATTCAACGTATTGTATATAGATTGGGACTGGGGTCCCATCCTGTGTCAGGACATACCACAGGCACACAAGACATGCATCTTCTTCTGAGTTCCTGCATGGGCCGGTCTGGCTGATTAAGATCTAGACCTCACTGCGCATGATTAAGATCTAGACCCCTACCCAAAGGGGCTTCAGCCTGACACTGTAGGGGGGCGCTGTGGGTTCTCTCCAATAGTCCCTCCCTGGGACTCTTTCAAGTAAGGCATAGAGATGGTGCTACCCAGTGAGCAGCAGAGACAGGGCCCCATGCTAGGGGGAGTCCGAGCATCCTGCAACCCCTCCAACAAAAAGGGCAGCTGGCCCTAGTGCAGCTGAAGAAAAGCTGGGTTTTTTTGTGTATCCTGCTTTGTACTCCCTGAAGGAGTCCCAAAGCAGCTTACAATCTCCTTCCCTTCTTCTCCCTACAACTGACACCCTGTGAGGCAGATGAGGCTGAGAGAGTTCTGAGAGAACTGTGATTGGCTCAAGGTGGAGGAGCAGGGAATCGAACCCGGCTCCCCAGATTAGAAGCTGCCACTCTTGACCAGTACACCAAGCTGGCTCTGTAGGTTTTCTGTCGGCATAGACATGCCTGTAAGTTCTGCACCATATCATGATGCACCTGGATTTGCCATCAACGCCACCCCACGGCCAGTGAGGCCTATTGATCCCTTGCTCCCCAACCACCTTATAACGACACTTATCCACCCCCCCCCCAATATAGGGAGTGTGCCCCCCACCTCCTGTGATGGTGATGGGGCCTCCTTCCTCTGCCGTACCCTGCTTGCTCCTCCCTGCCCCTGATCCTTGGCTATCTCCGAGGAGGCCGGCTTCTCTGGCGTAAACAAGGAAGACGTCCAAGAGATAAGGGGCTCAGAGCCCAGGCTCGGTGGGGGGTGGCTGGAAGGCAGCAGCTCCTCCTTGGGATGTTATGGCCGCTGGAGCCGGCTGGCTGGGAATCGGCCTTCCCTCGGCTGTCCCGTCGCCCAGCGCTCGGGCCGGCTGCCCAGTCTCCTCCCAGCCCCTCCGACGCCTCTGGCTGCAAAGCCGAAGGCGATGGGAGAAGGTGAGCAGACCCACAGCGGCATGAAAGCACCGCAGCGGGCTGGGGGGCGGACGGACCAGATACTGGGGGCCATGGGGGATATCCTGACCTCGCTGGCCCTACCCAGCCAACAATGGGTAAGGGGGGATTTGCCAAGGGGTGTGCGTGTGGGGGGCACAGAACACTCCCCGACGAAGAATTAGGAGGAACCTAGATGGATTGGAGGATTTGGGGGCGACTGGAGCTTTCTGGGGGACAGTCCTTGGGCAGTTAATTGTCGTTTCGGGAGTGCCTTTGAACCTAGGAGGGCGGCATCTTGTGCGGGAGGCAGCTGGGTTTTTAGGAAAGACCCACTGGTGTGATTCTCGAATTGTGGATCAGAGGAGAAGGGAGTGCTGGGTCCGTTGGGAGCGAAGACACATCCTGTCAGAGCACTTCAGGGCCCTTCGTGGCCCTGTGGGTGGCACGGCTGCTTATCTGGGTAGGGGAGTCAATGCTGCTTCTTTGAGTGGGGTTTCCCCTTTGTGTCCGGTGTGCAGCACACTGTGGATGCAAAAGAGGCTTCCGATGCTAATCCATGGGTTTGATAAAGGCCCTTTGGGATTGGCGGGGCCTTTTAGTTAATTGGTTCCAAAGGTCTACGTTGGACTCAGGTCAAAGGTGTATCAGACCCCTCTAGAATTCTCCGAATCCTCCGGACTCCTCCGGTGCTAAAGCTGTTGGCAAGGGAAACCAAGGAACCTCTTGCTCCTTTTCCTCTTTCGATGTTTTCCCAGCTTCCGAGTTATCTGAGAACCTTAGACTTGGGGGTTGAGTTTTCCCTAGGATCCCCCTCCCATCTCTTCTTGTGTGTTATTTTTTACCACCCCACGAAGCAAGGATGTCGAAACAGTCTTGAGAGACATTCCTGTTTTCCTGGGATTTGGATATTTTTGCTGTGTGTTTTTTTTTGGGGGGGGGGAGCAGGGGCTGGGCCTCCTTCCCACCCCTTCTGGTGATAGCCCAGGAAAATTTTTTGGAAAAGTGGGCTGCTGGGGCTGGGTTGTTGAACAGAGCTGTTGAACAGGGTGGGGCGGCCGCAGCTTTCTAATGGAAAAGTAAAGGTTGGGGTTTTTTTGTGCTTTTGGAAATCTCCCATCTTCGCGGAGTTAAATGTGCTGCACTGGAGGAGCTTGGTAAGTTGCCAATGGGTTTCTCAAGAGGCAGGAGATCTTCGTGGCACTGTGCTTCCGAAAGACTGCTTTTCCGAAACACTCGCTTGTTATAGGCATGGTTTATGGTTATATGGGCAGGGATGTTTCAGGAGCTGCGAGGGACAGGAGACCCCCCAGTTCAGTCTCAACCTGAAGCACACCCTTCTAAGCCAACGGGTGTATCTCCGCATGGGATTGCACTGTATTTCAGCTGGAGCAGGGGCTTTTTTTTTTTTTTTTAATGGGATGCCTGATCCATTTTGTTCAGCAAGCGGGGCTTCCTGCCGTTTCCGTGCAGAAATGCAGAAGTGGCGCTTACGTTGGCCAAAATTCACTTGCGTGTTTTATAAAATTACTCCCAGCTTTCGCGTAAAGGTTCCTAACGTCCATCTGTGTTCACAAACGGCACAGGAGAGGCCGACACCCGCTTGCCGAAGGTGGGTGTCCCGGGGCCCTTGAGACAGAGAGAGACAGAGAGCAAGATGTAGACCAGCAGCATGCAGATTGTCTCCCCCACCCTAGTGCAAAAGCTGTCATTCATTCTGCACTGGGGAGAAGTTAGGAAACAGTTCCAGCCCCTCCTAAACCACAGCTGGTTGGTTGGTTCTGACCTTCTCTGCACTGCAAGGGAGTGGAAAGAAAAAGCCGCCTGTCTCTGGATTCCTCTGTGTGCACGCCCGGGGGCTAAAGGCGGTGGGGAGGGGGTGCGGGGAGTTGGAAGGGACCGCAAATCAAGGCTGGCTGGAATGCAAAACCCAAATTTGTGTCCTTTTCCCTGCTCAATGCCTCTTTCAGAGCTAGACTAGATGGAAACCTGAGCAAGGCATGATTGCATCCCCTGGGCCTTTTTTTTATTGGTAAATAGCATGTTGGCTAGATTGGGGCTGCGGTATAGGGACAGAAGTTAGATTGGGACTGCGATATGAAGACAGGCAGAGCTTGATCTTTCTCTCTGTTTTGTTGACATCAATCAGCTGGCTAGACCTGTGATGTGCTCCACCTGGAGGGGAGGAGTAAGGTTGCCAGCTCCCAATTGAGAAATACCTGGAGATTTTGGGGGGGTGAGCCTGAGGAGGGGGGGTTTGGGGAGGGGAGGGATTTCAGTGGGGGCATGATGCCATAGAGAAGGGGTGGCCAAACTGTGCCTCTCCAGAGGTTCATGGACTACAATTCCCATGAGTCCCTGCAAGTATGATGATGGCAGGGACTCATGGGAATTGTAGTCCATGGGCCTCTGGAGAGGCACAGTTTGGCCAGCCCTCTCATAGAGCCTACCTTCCAAAATGACCATTCTGTCCAATACAATTGACCTTTGCCACCTGGAAACCAGTTGAAATCCCAGGAGGTCTCCAGCCATCACCTGGAAGTTGGCAGCCTGAGGGACAAATACATGCACCATTTTGGTTGACAGGCAAATAGCAGCCTTGGGAGGAGGGCACCTGGGCTTAGGAAAAATCCCCTATTCCCAGTGTACTTAGCTAGTCTGCTCTGAATCAGGGACCCTGTCACTGTGGCTCACTCATTTTTTAAAAATGGCGATCAGGGTACAGATCTACCAGCATCTGGGTTAATTGGACCCTTAATGTCATGAGTGAATTTGAAATCCACTGCATTACTGGAGGTTATGGGGCAGGGCTTTGCATTTCTTGATTTCAGATTTCTGCAGGACAAACCCTGTTTCATTGGATGGCTCATCCTGTTGATTGACTCAAACTATGGAATCCCGCCGTGAATCTTTGGGCTGATCCTGCGTTGAGCAGGGGGTTGGACTAGATGGCCTTTATGGCCCCTTCCAACTCTATGATTCTTGGGGACAAAGGTGGAGGTGGGCTATGAATACCAAAACAAGCAACAGCAGAAATGAAGTCCACAAACCGTTGCTGACTCAGAGAAATGTTTTATTAAACCCACCTGCTCATACCATGTTGCATTTTAGAAAGGAAAAAACAACAACTTTATTGTGTCATTAAAAATTTTTTTTTCCCCCACTGGTCTCCTGGAGGAGATTTCTACTCGCCACAGATGACTAGGCCCGGAGGGGACTGCTGCTTCCTTGCTGCAGCTTCCTCTTTTCAGCAGCTGATGTGTTGCTATGAGGGATGGTGACCCTTCGAGGTGCGGCTTGGGGAAGGGCATGATTTATTATTATAGACTTGGGGCTTGAACTCGGCAGCTTGTTTGCTTCCCCTAGAACTGGTTATTTAGTAGGGCATGCATCCAGCTCCTGGATTTAACCAGATTGGGCTTGGGTTCCTTGTGTTATCTGGAGCAGGGTGATCCCGTCCGAAGAAAGGAAGGGCCATGTGTGAGGGAGGGTAGGCACAGCTTGTTATGTCGCAGGGGAAGGAGACAGAGGCGTCAGATGGAATTCCTTCTGCATGTCTCTAAAAGACTGTCTTGAAAATCAGCTGGCTTACTGTCATCTGGAGATGCTTGTAGGGAATTACATTGAGTTGTAAGAATAAGGCTGTTACAGCTAAAGAGGATCTGCGTAAGAAGTCTAGTGGGATGTGGGGACCGTCGTGGGTAGGGCTGCCAGCTCCGATTTGGGGGCAATTGGGGCTTTGTGATTTTTATGGAATCATAGAGTTGGAAGGAACCAGACAATGCAGGAACAGCCTAAAGCATCCAGGATATGTCTCTGCCCAGCTGCAGCTTAGAATCCTAGAATTACGGAGTTGGAAGGGGCCAGACAGAGAATCTAGTCCAGGGGTAGTCAAACTGCAGCCCTCCAGACATCTGGAGGGCCACGGTTTGACTATCCTTGATCTAGTCCAACCCTCTGCTCAATGCAGGATCAGCCTAAAGCATCCAAGATAAGTATCTGTCCAGCCACTGTTCAGAATCATAGAATCATGGAGTTGGGAGGGGCCAGACAGACCATCTAGTTCAGTGGTCCCCAACCTTTTTATCACCGGGGACCACTCAACACTTGACAATTTTACTGAGGCCCGGTGTGGGGGGGTAGTTTACTCCTCTACTCTCAACCACTGCCCTAACGCTCTCTGATCGCTATGGTAATGTTTAAACATCCCTTCAAAATAAGATACAGACATGCCACAACAATGAACATAAGGAACATTTTATTTTCATGGAAATTTTAACTCATGACAATGACAAATCAATGGGAACCCTGAGCTTGTTTCTCTGCAACGAGATAGTCACATCTGGGAGTGATGGGAGACAATGATACCCGAAGTGTGTTGTAAAGGGCCGGGGGGGGGGGAGAAGGTGTCCTTCGCGTCCCACCTCCAATTAGTCGACGGACCACATGTGGTCCGCAGCCCACAGGTTGGGGATTGCTAATCTAGTTCACCCCCTGTTCAGTGTTGGATCAGCCTAAAGCATCCATGACAAGTCTCTGGCCAGATGCTGTTTAAAGATCACGGCTTAAATACCTAGAGATTTTGGAGGAGGAGCCTGAGAAGGCTGGGGTTTGGGGAGGGGAAGGTCTTCAATGGGGTATAATTCCATGAACGCCACCTTCTAAAATGCCCATTTTCTCCAGGTGAACTGATCTGAAGATCAGTTGTAATCCCAGGAGATCTCCAGCCAGCAGTGTCCTGGAGGTTAGTAACCCCAGTGGTGGGGAAAGCCCGGCCAGGACATTTAGAGTTGCCCTGATACTTTCTTTCTAGATACCTTTCCCTCAAGATTGCTTATCCATGCATTGTGGTTAAAAACCATTTGCTCCCTGTTGTCCTCTTTTTCTGCTCCTGTATTGTTGTTGTTAGGTGCAAAGTTGTGTTCGACCCATCGCGACCCCATGGACAACGATCCTCCAGGCCTTCCTGTCCTCTACCATTCCCCGGAGTCTGATTAAGCTCGCACAGACTGCTTTAGTGACTCCATCCAGCCACCTCATTCTCTGTCGTCCCCTTCTTCTTTTGCCCTCAAGCGCTCCCAGCATTAGGCTCTTCTCCAGGGAGTCCTTCCTTCTCATGAGGTGGCCAAAGTATTTGAGTTTCATCTTCAGGATCTGGCCTTCTAAGGAGCAGTCAGGGCTGATCTCCTCTAGGACTGACCGGTTTGTTCACTTTGCAGTCCAAGGGACTTGCAAGAGTCTTCTCCAGCACCAGAGTTCAAAAGCCTCAATTCTTTGATGCTCGGCTTTCCTTATGGTCCAGCTTTCACAGCCATACATTGCAACTGGGAAATAGCTCCTGTATATCATAATGCAATTGTTACCTCTTATTGTCTGTATCTGCACCCATATATCTTGCGGTAAGCTTGATAGCTACAAATCTTTTTTCAGCTTGCATAGCCAGAACTGGGCTCTAGTCCATCTTCTTCTCTGGTCATTGTTTTGGCTCTCCTCTTCCAGTTGAAAAAATATGACAAGCCATGGAAACTGCACTTCTGAACAGGGCCCGTTCCGCACACATTAGTTAATGCACTTTCAAAGCACTTTAGAAGTAGATTTTCCTGTTCTGCACAGGAAAATCCAGCTGCAAAAGTACACTGAAAGTGCATTATCCTACACATGCGGAATGGGCCCAGCTTTGTTGGATGATGCGAAAAAGCCACCTAGTCCAGCATTCTGTTCCCAGGCAAGGCAAACGGGATGCTTCCAGGAAGCTTGTAGGCTGGACGTGAAAAACCTTGGTGGGTTTTCTTGTTTGTCTCCCATTTTGGGGGTGGATTGCTTCTGAACATGGAAGTTCCATTTAGCTATCAAGGTTCACGACCACTGTTAGCCCTGTCTCATTTCATGGGAATAAAGGTCCCATTCTATTCCCTCTGGGGAATGGGTGTATTATTTTCCTCTTACTTTTCCATCCCAGGTGCAGCACCAGTTCCCACGCCCATTAATACTCCTTCAGTCCCCTAACATATGGAAGGAATGTTCCTTTGCACCTGTGTGCAGCCATGAGAATTGCAGCTTCCTTATTCATTTGGGCTCTTTGAGCTGGTAGCCTACCTGAAGCCTCACAGATGGGGAGGCAAGCAGGATAAATGAATACTCGAAGGGATGTCATATAGAACAGGGGTAGTCAACCTGTGGTCCTCCAGATGCCTGACTACAATTCCCATGAGCCCCTGCCAGCAAACGCTGGCAGGGGCTCATGGGAGTTGTAATCCATGGACATCTGGAGGACCACAGGTTGACTACCCCTGATATAGAAGTTGGAGCAGTTGTTTTCTGCCGCCCCAGATGATCAGATCAAAACCAGTGGGTTAAAATTAATTCCAAAGAACTTTTGGCTAAACATCCGGAAGAAGTTCCTGACAGCTAGAGCAGTTCCTCAGTGGAACAGGCTTCCTTGGAAGGGGGTGAGTTGTCCTTTTTTGGAAGTTTTTAAGCAGAGGCTGGATAGCCATCTGACGGAGAGGCTGATTTTATGAAAGGCAGATTGTGAGTGGGTGGGCAGGTAGTTGTGAGTTCCTGCCTCGTGCAGGGGGTTGGACTAGATGACCCTGGAGGTCCCTTCAACTCTATGATTCTACTACTGCCGTTTCCTAACACTGTTCAGGCTCTCGTTCTCTCATATGTCAAGCGCCTCTCCCCAAACCCATGCACAAGAGCTCTCAGGTTTTCCTCCTTTGGGAGAAACGACTTCTGAATTGTAAGATTATCGTGTGATAAGTGCGGCGTTTCTGCCAGCTGTCGTTTTAGCATCCTTGATGCTTATGCAGACGATCTGCAAATTATGCTAATGGCACGCGGCTCAAAGGTGCCAATTAGCCGCTGCCTCCCATCTAGCGATCAATTTCCAACCTCCGTCTTGAGTTCTAAACAGGCTTCCGGCCCCTGCCTTGAACTTTGCTCCCATGCTCAATTGCAGCCGCCAGAGCCATGTTCACAGGAGCAAGAGGCTGAGATGCGGCCCCAGACCAGCAGCTCTGCTGAGGCTTCCGAGGAGAACCACAAGGACCGGCATCAGGAGCCACCTCCGCAGGAAACTCTGGGATCGGGAGCTGCCGAAGTTCAAACTACCACCATGGAAGAAGGTAAGCGTTTTGATTCTCTTGCCTATAAGGCTTGCTTTTTTGTGTGTCTTGGACAGTCGCGGGTGTGTGAAGTTTGTGGTTTCTGGGGCCGATTGTCTAGGAGAACTTTTCTGCTGCTAGTTGGCAATGGCATTGGAGGCTGTCAGAGCTGACCAGGCATTGGGAGATTTTTTGGGCTGGATCCAGCGACTCGTCAGCAGAAAACGCTGGCTTTTGCATATCTGTGCCCCCGTCACCTCCATCCCAGCAGCTATTTCTTGTTGGATATTGTAGCCCTGCATGCAAGAGGATCTGAGAGGGAAAGGGTTAAAATTCTCTCACTAGGGGACACTCAGTGGTTGGCCCCACCCTCTCATCAATTCAGTGTTGAGTCTCTTTGGCCATTGTTTGCCTTCTCTATTTTCGTCTTATATAGGACCTCTTTTCTCTCTCTTGCCTGGGCTTGGAGCTGTAGCACGTTAACCTTTCTGAAGTTAATCTGCTCACAATAAGTGAAATGTACCGACAAGAATGTGTTGTATAAGATGTGCCTTTATTTTCGGAAGTAAAATTTCTTTCTCTTGTTGCCCTTGGAGTTAGATCATCTTTGTAATTGGCTTGAGACACATTTTCGCTCTAAACTAGGAAACGTGGAAGATCAGGAATACTGTGAAAAGCATACGTGCTTCCAAGGCAAATTATTTTTTTAAAAACTTTTAACCCAATATTTCTGACCCCAAGAAGGCTTATTCTCAGGGTCATGAGACTGTGTAGATCAGGGGTAGTCAAACTGCGGCCCTCCAGATGTCCATGGACTGCAATTCCCAGGAGCCCCTGCCAGCGAATGCTGGCAGGGGCTCCTGGGAATTGCAGTCCATGGACATCTGGAGGGCCGCAGTTTGACTACCCCTGGTGTAGATTGACAGCTACAAGGGTCTGGAGACTGTAGCAAGGGAAGGGATGAAATTGTCCTTTCTGTCTATACTGACTGGAGGAAAGATTCCCCCCCCCCATGCACCCCACCCTCTTGACCTAGAATAAACTTTCCCGGGCTAAATAAACTTGGCTAGGAGAATGTGGTGAAGTACTACAGTACAATCTTTGCATTGACAGCTCATTGATCCAACCCCAGGACTGGATCTCCCTAGCGATCTTTTAAAGTGCAATTTCAGCTGTGTGTGGACCCCCATTGGGACCACCTGGGGGTGGGAGAGAGAGGACTTAACCCTTCCACTCCTGCATGGTTTTAGTAACGGAGTCCTCCCCTCCACTGCTGTAATTAGCCCTTTAAGGACAAACCAAAGATGAGCTCCCTGCATTTTTTTTAAAGTCTAATAATACAGCAAGAAGGAAGGGAAGGACAGTTGTTGAAATTCTGCAGAAGCGGAATGAGTACCCCCCTCCTCCCTTGCCCAGAATTTAAAAGACATGGAGATTTGCGATCTTTGGCTTCTGTTGACTCAGTCCTTTGACCTGTCTACTGTGACATATGGTGACTCTCTCAGGCATCAGTCAGAGGCCTCCCCCAACCCTGCGAAGTGAGAATCCTAATGGGGGGGGGGTGTCTGGGAAAGAGCTGGGATGCACACCATGCGCCCTGCGGCCAGCCTTAGCCCCTCCCGCCCCAGATTGCTCGTGGGAGGCCGAATCAAGTGCTGATGTTAGGGCAGGAGGCCAAGTTCTTCCACGACCGATTCCCGCTCCCCTGTTCCCCCCACTGCTTGCATGCTCCCAGCCTTGGCAGCTCGCTGCATATTTCCCTCTCCACCCCGCCCATACTCCACTCCCACAGTATTTAGGACACGGGGTGAAAAACTCTCCTGTCTGCTGCCAACGCTGTGGCCTGGTATGGAAAGAAAGCTGGGGGAGAGGAGGAGGGGAGGGCCAGCTGGCAGTCGCCCCCAGGCGCCTCGTTGCATCCGGAGACATGGGGAGCCGGCCGTCTGGGTAAACCCTTCTAGGGCTGGTAAGAAACCCCGGATTTTGACGAAAGCCTGGTTGAGGAAGTCTGCAGTAGTAGAAGAGTTGGTTCTTATATGCCGCTTTTCTCTATCAGAAGGCATCTCAAGGCGGCTTCCATTCGCCTTCCCTTTCCTCTCCCCACAACAGACACTCTGTGAGGGAGGTGAGGCTGAGAGAGCCCTGAGACTACTGCTCAGTCAGAGCAGCTTTATCAGGGCTGTGGTGAGCCCAAGGTCACCCAGCTGGCTGCATATGGAGGGGGGAATCAAACCCAGCTCACCGGTCTATGACCGTAATAAAGATATGTATGTATATGTAACCCAGCTCACCAGATTAGAGGTTGGTGCTCCTAACCACTTCACCAAGCTGGCTTTGCATGCAGATCCCAGGTTCCTATCCCCAGCATCTCCAGGTAAAAGGACCAAGCAGTACATTACTTGAACCCTGGAGAGAGCTATTGTCAGTCTGAGTAGGCAGTATTGATTTTGTCCATCAGATTCATTCTCAACCTTTAGTGGCTATGGCCCATTATTATTATTATTATTATTATTATTATTATTATTATTATTATTATTATTATTATTATTATTATTATTATTATTACCCGCTACTCTCGGCATGTTGGCTCGTAGTGGGTTTACAAGATAAAAAGCTCACAACAATAAAACCCCAACAAGTCCCCATTAAAACTATCAACAATTTAAAAAACCCAACATGGCGGAAAACCCCATAATGGAACGCCTGCCACCGGGGGCAGAGGGCAAGGCCAGCAAACATCCTCAAGACGGTGGAAGGATGATATACTTCTTGGGGAGGGGGGGACAAGCAGATCTTCATCCTGCACTGGCCTCAACCACAGACCTGGCGGAAGAGCTCCATCTTGCAGGCCCTGCGGAAAGCCGACAGCTCCCGCAGGGCCCGCAGCTCTCCTGGGAGCTCATTGGCCCAGGGGCTCTCCGTTTCCAGGGCCCCCTGCAGTAGGCTGGCTGCTTGTGCAGTGAGCTAGGCTAAAAAAGGACCGAGCCAGCCTATCTCAACTTCTTTACCCTTGAGAAACCCCTGAAACTTTCTTCAAGCTTCAAGAACCCCCAGAAGTGGTGCGATTGTGCAGAATACAGTTGGGAAGCAGAGCTGTGGACATGCCCATCCGGGGCCTCCCACCCCTCCAGGCCCATACCGGAGATCTTCCGCACTTGAATACACAAAAGCCACTCCTTTCTCTGTGGGGGTCCCATTTCACTACTCTACCCATTATGCAAATAGGGTCATCAACGTTTACAGTTGCAATTGCAATACATGGGCTGAGTGTACAGATTTGTCTGGTATGGCTCTGAAGTGGTGCTTTGAGGCTGTGGTCAAGTGGCTACGGCTTAACAAGCTGGAGCTTAACCCGAACGAGACAGAGGTGATGATGTCTTAAAGGGACTGGATCTAATTGATGGAGCGGGGCTGGCATTTGCAGAGCAAATCAAGAGCTCAGGGGTGCTTAGGGACCCAACCTTGCCATATGAAATGAGCATCTGGCTTGTTCCACTCCTCCCTTTTCTTATACACAACAAATCTGGCTAGAAGATTCATGCATTTGTAACCTTGTGTTTGGACTACTGTAGTGCATTCTACATGGGGCTGCCCTTGTAGACTGCCCAGAAACTTCAGCTGGTTCAGAATGTGGCAGATTGATTGACAGTTGTCAGCGATTGCCATTAGGAACATGTCTTGCCTATCTTAAAACAGCTAAATGGGCCGCCAGATCAATTCAGAGTGTTGGTTCTGACCTTTAAAGCCCTGCACGGCCTAGGACCCGCATACCTAAAAGCTCTCTGTGCCCCAGCTACAGTGTTCAGAAGAAATTTACAGGCACTCACGTCTACTTACGGTAGCCTGCTTGGCATCAACCCGAGTCTGTGCCTTCTTTGCTGGAGTACACATATCCTCCCTGCTTGCCTCCAGAACAGTATGAACGAACTGTTAGACAGTTAGTTAGGACCGTCCTCTCTTTCTCTACATTGTTGTTTCTCTTCTAAATAAAACTGTTTTCTTCTAAATAAAACTGTTTTCTTCCCTCTTACCATATTTAATATCTCTGCAGGAATATTTTGGCAATTTTTCTAACTTGGGTTTTACATGCTCAGTTTTAAACAATTTTTAAAAATTGCGCTTTGCAAACTGCCACAAGGGAAAGGACAGTAGAAACATTTTCTTTTGCACCCTGTGCAACAAAGCCCTGCTTCCCTGGGAGCAGATTAGAGAGTAGCAAAGAGGGACCTGTCATTGCCCTGGGTGTTCAGCTCTAGATTGCCCATTAGCAGATAAGGACAAGGACTTTTAAGGTACCTGTGGAGTGAAATTGGAACGCCTGGTAATAATTTTGTGAGCCACAGAGAAATGAGGTGCCCTCCGGCAAATTTCCCCCTTCCCCTGGTCTTTGTTTCCTGGGGAACAGGGGATTCCATGAGCCATCTGGCAGGGGAGGGTCGAGGGCACAAAAGGGATGAGCATGTTAATAGATTTACCGTGCAGTCCTAAGTGGAGTTAGACCCTTCTAAGCCCACCGACATTCAATGGACTTAGAAGAGTGCGACTGTGTTTGGGACTGCCCTGTAAATCACTTACGGTAATAAGTAAATATCGTTGCAGAGAATTATCATTTTTGGAGCAGTTATGTAAACTCTGCATGATACATAAAACAGCCCCAAAGCCCCTGTCTGTTAAGATTTTATGAAAGACTAGACTAGATGAATGAAAGGAGGAGTTGAAAGATCAAGGGAAGAAATGTGTGTGTGTGTGTGGGGGGGGGGAGTTGTAGGGATGTCAGTCCCCAGGTGGGACCTGGAGATCCCCTGGTTGTACAGCTCATCTCCATACTAAAGAGATCAGTTCTCCGGGGGTAAAATGGCTGCTTTGAAGGGTGGACTCCATAGCGTTATACTCCACTGAGGACCCTCCCTGCCCCAAATCCCGCCCACTCCTGGCTCCACCCCCAAAGTCTCCAGGTATTCCCCAACCCAGAGCTGGCAACCCTACCCAGATTACAGAGATCAGTTCCCCTGGAGAAAAGGGCTGCTTGGGAGGGGGGACTCCATAGACTTAGACTCCACTGAGGTCCCTCTCTGCCCCAAATCCTGCCCGCTCCTGGCTCCACCCCCAGAGTCTCCAGGTATTTTCCATCCTGGAGCTGGCAACCCTACGGAATTAAAAACAGAAACAAAACTGGGGAGAAAGGGAACCTCAATGCAGAACCAAGGCAAACAAAGAAAAGAGCTACCCACTCAAAAGAGCTGATGTCTAAATCGTTATAAGAAAAATTGTAGCCCCCTGTGGGTGGATAAAAGGTTTGCAGGGACAGAGGCCTCCTGCTCCACTACATGCGTGCCGTCCACCCACCGCCAACTTACGATGACCCCAGCAAGAGGCTTCCAAGGCACCTGAGCGGGAAGGGGTGTTTTGCCGTTGCTTTCCTCTTCTGTTGTGGTCTCCCATCCAAGTACCAACTCTGCTCAGCTTCCGAAATCTAACAAGATTGGGCCATACCATGCTGGATTCCAGCCCAACACCGCACCGCCCCCCCCCCGCTTAAGGAGCTGAAGGAACAGCTTCCACAGGAATTTTTCCTTGGCCAGCGTTTCCCAGCCAGAACGCTGTTTTAGGGAGCATCACCCAGTCGTGATCCTTGAACCATTCACGTCCCATGTTTCCCCCATCCTCTGCACACCTTTTCTTAAACCTCTGGTTTCATAGAGTCACAGAATCATAGAGTTGCAAGGGGCCATACAGGCCATCTAGTCCAACCCCCTGCTCAATGCAGGATCAGCCCAAAGCATCCTAAAGTATCCAAGAAAAGTGTGTATCCAACCTTTGCTTGAAGACTGCCAGTGAGGGGGAGCTCACCACCTCCTTAGGCAGCCTATTCCACTGCTGAACTACTCTGACTGTGTGCACAAAACTGCCATGCAGATGGTCCACCGCTAGTGTGAAGGCCTCTAGCTCTGCAGTGCCAATGAATGTAACATGGAGCATCCTTGCTGTGTGGAAATAGCCATAAGCACACAACTGGGAAAGAGCCCAGGAAATAGAAGAAGAGGAGGAGGAGTTGGTTTTTATATGTTGGTTCTTACATGCCGATTTTCTCTCTCCGAAGGAGTCTCCAAGTGGCTTACATTTGCCTTCCCTTTCCTCTCCCCAGAACAGACACCCTCTGAGGGTAGTGAGGCTGAGTGAGCCCTGATTTTACTGAAGAAGAAGAAGAGTTGGTTCTTATATGCCGCTTTTCTCTGCCCAAAGGAGTCTCAAAGCGGCTTACAATCAGTTTCCCTTTCTTCTCCCCACAACAGGACACCCTGTGAGGGAGATGCTGAGAGCTCTGATATTACTGAAGGAGAAGAAGAGTTGGTTCTTATATGCCACTCCAAGCGGCTTACATTTGCCTTCCCTTTCCTCTCCCCAGAACAGACACCCTGTGAGGGAGGTGAGGCTGAGTGAGCCCTGATTTTACTGAAGAAGAAGAAGAGTTGGTTCTTAGATGCCGCTTTTCTCTGCCCGAAGGAGTCTTAAGGAGGCTTACAATCACTTTACAATCACTTTCCCTTTCCTCTCCCCAGAACAGACACCCTGTGAGGGAGGTGGGGCTGAGAGAGCCCTGATATCACTGCTCCGTCAGAACAGCTCTATCAGGGCTGTGGCAAGCTCAAGGTCACCCAGCTGGCTGCACGTGGAGAAGCGGGGAATCAAACCCGGCTCCCCAGATTAGAAGCCGCCGCTCTTAACTGCTTTACCAAGCTGGATAAAGTGTTACAGTGGAAGGAAGCGGCAAGAGAGAAAGGGCACGATCAGGGGATGGAGGATGCAATTTTGGATTTGCAGAGAACAAAACGGGAGCCAAAATAGGAAACACTAAATAAGGAGCAACATCATCACAAGGAGCAGGATAGAGCAGATGTGCTGGACGGACTGAAGACATGAGGGGGAAACGTTTGATGGAAGAGAAAGGAAGACAGAAGCCTTGCAACGGTCAGGATGAGAAATGAGAAGGATAAAAAAAGAGCATCTCCTGATTCATAGGACAACTCACAGTCCATAGAAAAAAGTATCCAGGAAGAACAAGGGATAACGGAAAACGATGCAGTAATATCTCCAGCCCCCTTTTAGTAACAGCTCCACTGGCTGGAAGCGTAAGCAGATGCCCTACTAAGCTCCATCGGCCTGACAGCCAAAGTGGAATGAGAGCAGAGTGTCCCGCCTTACTCATTTCTCCCATTATTGTTGCCTAGAGTCTCTCCCCCCGCCCCTACCTCCAGTTTGGAAGGAGAAAGTGCACTGTTGCATGGAGCCAGCATGGGAGCTGACAGACCTGGAACAGGGCGGGCTCCAATCCCGTCAGGGCCTGTAGAATCAAGATCCCAAAGGAAGCACTTTGTTCCTCCAAGGGCTTGGCCAGTAGCCAGCGGCTCTGCTTTCAATCCAGAAACAGCTTCAGCTGCAGCGATGGCCTGGACAGTAAAAGTTCCCCCAGACTTTGCTTGCTTACCCTCCTACATTATCCAGTTCCAGACCAACACCCTTGCCACTGAGCTGCGTTGAACTCTCACCGCCTCTGGGAAAGGCAGCATCGATTTTTGCAATGTTCCAGTAGTTAACGTCTTACGTTGAGAGGTGTAGAAGATGCGGCTCTCTGCGTAACCCCTTGTGCTCTATCTACAACAGTGGCCTCAAACCTCTCCAGATCCGGTTCCCCCACAGAGCATGGGACCCTCTGAGCTGCAAACACGTGACAGGAAGTTACATAATACGAGGGTCATGTGACAGGAAGTAGAGAAGCTGGAGATAGATGCTCACCAGGGTCAAGGCCATGGGCAGCAGGCTTAAAGAGCTGGGGGTAGGAAACAGGAGTATCAGGTAGTGAGGGACACGCCATGGGTTAGAGTCATAGAAAATTCATTGTAGAGTGGTTTTCTTGTTCTCCAAACACAGTTGGGTTGATACAACACAGTGGCAATGGGCTTCCTTGACCCAGTATTCCTATCAGCTGCCCTTCCTCACCACCAGGGGTGATTTTTGGGTTTTTTTGTTTTAAATCATCAGTTGAGTAGCACTATAACATTATAACGTTATAAGAATCTGTTTCTTGGGTTCTCTGAATTGCCAGATTTCGTTCTGAAACAAAAGTAAGTCTTTAGACCAGCCTTTTCCAACTTTTTGACTGTGGAGATACCACTGAAATATTTTTCAGACTTTGAAACCGCAAGGAAGTGATGTCGGCTAGCCATGCTTATCTGCCATGCCCTCCCCCCCCCCGAAGTGAGAGGAGCCCTGGCCAGAAAAGGTTTAACTGACTGGGGTCTCTCCCCTTCCCACCCTCTCCAGGCCCATCATTGGTCACTTTGCCCTAAAAAAAGGTAGGATTTTCTTTCCTCTTTGATTGGAGCTGGAAGCGGCAGGCATAGAAAGGGAGGGCTCTCCCCAGCTGCCATTTTGAAAACACCACATCGCAGTACCATTGGGGCGAAGCAGAAAGAAAGCCCACTCCCCAACTGCACTCAGACAGGAGAAAATAACCAGTGTGTAAATGACCTTCTTGTTGCCACCTTGCTGGCCTTCTCAGCATCCATGCAAAGAGATGCAGCCAGCATGGCACCCTTGTGCCTGGCAGTCTCTTCCAAAAATTCAGTGCCACACATGGCTGCTCCAGTGGAAGATCCAGACCCAGGATTGAGGGCCCTGCTGTGCAACCCAGATGGGGTGAAATGCCTCAGCGGAGGAGTCTGACGTGGCTGGAATTTCTGCTCCACAAAAGTGTTGGTGGAGCTCTATGTCAGCCATGAGTCTATCCCACATGCCATTATGCATGAGATGAGTGATGCATGAGATGCCGCAGCGCCCAATGGAGAAAAAAGAAATAGCACATGGCAGTAGTACAACATTGGAAGAGGGGCTTCTTCATCATGAGTAATAATCTTATGGTCCAAGGGACCAAGCCCTATGAAGATAGGTTGAGGGACTTGGGAATGTTCAGCCTGGAGAAAAGGAGGTTGAGAGGGGACACGATAGCCCTCTTTAAGTATTTGAAAGGTTGTCACTTGGAGGAGGTCAGGATGCTGTTTCCGCTGGCTGCAGAGGAGAGGACACGCAGTAATGGGTTTAAACCACAACGATATAGGCTAGATATCAGAAAAAAAATTTCACAGTCAGAGTAGTTCAGCAGTGGAATAGGCTGCCTAAGGAGGTGGTGAGCTCCCCCTCACTGGCCGTCTTCAAGCAAAGGTTGGATACACACTTTTCTTGGATGCTTTAGGATGCTTTGGGCTGATCCTGCATTGAGCAGGGGGTTGGACTAGATGGCCTGTATGGCCCCTTCCAATTCTATGATTTTGTGATTCTGTGATCTCTAAAGTGCTTAAAAAAGAAGACAGCTCCTTTGTGCTGTATCTGTGGTCCTCAGGCACCGAGAACCAGTGTGATGTGGAGACCTGGGCTCAAGTCACCACACTGTGCTGCAATTGTTAAGAACCGCAGACTGTGCTCTGGAGAGCCGGGTTTGATTCCCCACTCCTCCACATGCAGCCAGCTGGTTGACCTTGGGCTACTCACTGTTCTCTTAGAGATGTTCTCACAGAGCAGTTCTCTTAGAGCTCTCTCACGTCTGTTGTGGAGAGAGGAAGGGTAGTGTTTATAGAGAGCCAGTTTGGTGTAGTGGTTAGGAGTGCGGACTTCTAATCTGGCATGCCGGGTTTGATTCTGCACTCCCCCACATGCAGCCAGCTGGGTGACCTTGGGCTCGCCACGGCACTAATAAAACTGTTCTGACCAAGCAGTGATATCAGGGCTCTCACAGCCTCACCCACCCCACAGGGTGTCTGTTGTGGGGAGAGGAAAGGGAAGGTGACTGTAAGCCGCTTTGAGCCTCCTTTGGGTAGGGAAAAGCGGCATATAAGAACCAACTCTTCTTCTTCTATAAGTCACTTTGGGACTCCTTCAAATAGTGAAAAGTGGGGTATAAAAACCCCAGCTCTTCTTCATGCCATGGATCACTCACATCCTCAGCCTAACCTGCAGGGTTCTTGTGAGGATCAGACAAGAGGAGAGGAGAACAAAGCAAGCCGCTTTGAGAAAGGCAAGGCACGAATGAATTAAATACCAAATAAACATGTCTGCGAGGAAAGGGAGTGAAAATTCCATAGCACAATATTTTCATCTTGTATAAATCTATAGGGGTGGCTCTATTTAGAATACCATGTACTTTTCTGGCCGCTGAAGACGTACCAATGGAAAAGGTGCAAAAACAAGGAAATCTAATCATCAGGCAGCTGGCCCACGTTCCTTGTGACGAGAAATCACATTAGAAACAACACCACCAGGAGGGCCCCAAAGAGATTTCTAAAATGATGCTTCTTGTGGAAAGAAAGTGGACCGGCAGACAAAACTCCTCCCAATTTCTTCCGAAATACTCAGACGTTGGCCGGGGTGGAGATGCTCAGTTATGTTCATGAGTGCGGACAGGACTTCTTCAGCCCGTGCATCATGAACTTCTGGAAACCCTTGGCAACGGAGCCTAATGGCTGCGGCATGCTTAAATGGCTTTCGGAGGGGACCGGCCAACTTCATGAAGGTTAGACAAGTCCATCAATAGCTGTCCGACGATCTAAATGGGATTCTCTTTTTTCCGAGGGGGCAGCCAGAGGTAGCCTAGGCCCCACCCCCGGGGCCTTTCAGGGCGTCTGGCCAGCTGTTGCTGGGAACCTGGACTAGACGGACACACTCAGCAGGGAGGGTTAAATATTCTCAAGTAATGTATTCACCCCCCCCAGCACAAACACCAGGAGATCATGCTAAAAACAGAGACACCTACACCTACTGAGGCACCTAAAAACAGAGGCATCTACACCTACAATCTGTGGGGACATGTGGCAATCTACCTGTCGGTGGCCTTGCTCATTTCCCCCCTCCATTAAATTTGGGATGCAGAAAATGTGTAATGATTAAATCTGCTTTCAGCCTCTCCCCCTCCCCACCAGCACCCCCCCCCCCAAAAAAAAGCTGAGGATCACTCCTTACAGGCCAGCCCTGACAGTCCCTTACCTTGATCACAGGACCCCTTCTGCACCTGTGGGTCCCACTCCCCATTTCGGGGGCTCGGGGGTGGCAGCCCAAACCCTCCCTTCAACCCCGGTCCTGCGACAGGGGCGTGGACGCGCCTCCCCATTCGCGATCGCAGAGTCTCCTGGTACCCTTGGGCAACCTGGGGGGGGGTCGTAACCCCCTCCCCAACTTGGCTCCTCCTGGATCTTCCTTCCCCTTCCCGCTGTGCCCCTCCCTTAAGACCCCCTGCCCCTCCCTCCCCTCCTTTCCCATTGCCCCCTCCTCTTTTTGCTCCCCCTCTGCACTGGCCGCCCCCACCCCGCCCCCGATCTCCAGCCCGGGCATAGAGAAGCCCTCCCGCCTCCTCTTCCTCCTCTTCCTCCTCCTCCTCGCCTGTGCCCGCCGCAGACTCCCGTGCTGCAGAGCGCCGGCTGCAATGGCTAGGGAGGGGAGGGGAGGGGGGGTCTGGCTCGGGAAGCGACGGAGGGAGGGAGGGGGGGGGCTTTGCAGAGGCTCCTCCCCCCGGGCAGCCCCGCCGGCCCCAGCCCTGTCTGCGCCGCGAGCGAGCGGAGGGCTGCGGTGGCGGGAGCCGCGCCCCCCCCGCTCCGCCCGGTCCCCCCCCCCCGCTCCGCGTCCCCGCCCGGGCGCGCCGCTCCCCCCGCTCGATGGCTGGCAGCGCGGGTGACGGAGCCCAGGGCGGCCGGGCGGCACCATGAGGGGCGCCAGCCAGCAGGGCTGCGCCTGCCACCACTTGTTCCGCAAAGTCCTGGCCAAGTGCAGCTGCTGCCCCTCCCGGGCGCGAGGTGAGTGGCTCCCCGACCCCAAATCCCCGCCCCCCCCCAGATTCCTTCTCTGACCCCCCCCACTCCTGGCTTTTTAAATATATATATATATATATATATATATATATATATATATATATATGTAGCCTTTTTCTTTGCATGGCTCCGCGCTGCTCTTCTGGCTGCCACCTGCCCGTTTCTTGGAGGTGGGCATCGTCTTGGGGCTGCCTGGGCATGGGCGTTGCCTGCCCCGGTCCTCTAGCATCACCTGCGTCCCTGATTTGGGCAAAGCTTGGGCACTCGGAGCCCTTCCTCGGGCATCCTCCCGGGCAGCGTGGGGGTGTCTCTTCGGGCTGGCTCTTTCCGCTGAAGGGCATCGCTGCCCATGCTTGGCACCCGCCACGCTTGGCGTCTGCAGCGGGGTTTTTCCGGGGAGGCATGACTTGACTCTGGCGGTGCTGGCATTTGGAAGGCGATCTGCTGTCACTGAGGCTCTTTCTTCTCCTGTTACCCAGCATAAATATTGCTTTCTTTCTTTCTTTCTTTCTTTCTTTCTTTCTTTCTTTCTTTCTTTCTTTCTTTCTTTCTTTCTTTCTTTCTTGCTTGCTTGCTTGCTTGCTTGCTTGCTTGCTTGCTTGCTTGCTTGCTTGCTTGCTTGCTTGCTTGCTTGCTTGCTTGCTTCCTTCCTTCCTTCCTTCCTTCCTTCCTTTCGCTTGCTAAAAGGGCAGCTGCCCCCATACTCCCCTGGGTCAGGGAAGGGGGCATGCCAAGCTTATCCGAGATCTGCCACTCCCTCGTATCCGCAACAGATGGGCACCAATGGAGGGGAAGAAGTGGGGCTGGGTAGGTGCAAAGAAAAGTTTGCAGCAGGAGTCACCTCTGGGCCGTGGGGAGGATATTAAATGTCTTGGAGGCTTTGAGGGTAGAGGAGAAGGACATTTGGGGAGTTCGGCACAGGGGCTTTCTTCTGCATAGAAATACGTATTTTTAGACCATGTGCGCCTGCACAAGAACGCACCCCGTGGGAGTGTTTTTGTGGGGGAGGGTTCCGTGCGATTGCCTGAGCATCCATGTTGCACGTAGGTAGGTAGGTCTGTGGATGCGCTGGTGCGTTTGGAGGTGCCTGAGATCAGCGCGAGCCCAGATCTACATTCTGTCGGCATTGAGGCGTGTGTCGGGCAGCAGGTTGGATTAAGGCTCGGACACACAAGACAGGCTCTCTCTCTAGGTGCATGTTTGTGTGAGGGAAGGGGACTGCCTGCCTGTGGGGGAGGCGCTTTGCATGTGTGCAGAGGCAACCAAGCAGAGGGAGCTCTGGCCGTGGGTGTCTCTGTGGCCGCATCCCGAGGGTGTGTGCGTGCCTGCGTGCCGAGCAGGTTGCAGCGTTGCGCGTCGCTGTGTGGTGGGTGCTGTGCTCTGTGCACAGGCTCGAGAATGTACCATGCGCTGTGTGCGAGCATGCCAAACAACATCAACAGGGATTCGAAGCCCCTTGATGTGCCTGGGGAATGCAACTGCAGGGCTTTTCTTATGTGCGTGAACCCCCAGAGGGTACTGAGTGGCACTGCCTGGCCACGGCGTTGGCTGGTCTTCAAGAGCTGGTGCTTCCTCATTCTGATGTCCGTGATGTTAGTGCGCTCCCCTCCCCCATGTCTTGATTGCCCTGATGTTGGCATGAATGGGATTTGATTGTATAGGCCCTAGCAGCTGAGGGATTCTGGGTGGTTTTTAATTACTGCGTGCGATTTCATTATATTTTTTTCCCGGGATTGGTTGTAAGCTCCCTGGACCCATTTATGGGGAAGAGCGAGGTGAATGAGGTGGAAGAATAATCTTAGCCTGCTATGGTCTGCTGTTTGGGGACGGGGGTTGACAGCCCATGCCTGGGACCTCACAGTCAGGCCTGTAGGATGCAAGCCCCATTTGTTTATATGTTGCTCTCTTGCTGACTTTTAATACCTAGCAAATACCTCGCAGGACTATTTCCAGAGAGCTGTTTCTGTTCTCAAGCCCCTCTTTTCTCCGAAGCCTTAGGCTCAAACCGGTAGCCTCTTTCCCAGGTGCAAAACAACACACGTAACTATGTAACTGCCTTTATTCGTATTCCGTTCTTTCCCTTCTACGCTTCGTCCTTTTCCTGGCTTCTG
The DNA here is from genome assembly GCF_049243985.1 of Paroedura picta. Lineage (NCBI taxonomy): Eukaryota > Metazoa > Chordata > Lepidosauria > Squamata > Gekkonidae > Paroedura > Paroedura picta. The sequence goes on along the minus strand of NC_135371.1, from coordinate 163,089,642 downwards.
CAAGTGAAGATTGTAAGTTCCTCAGGGCAGGGGCCTTGTTTTGTTATGGCCAATCGAGACATCGCCAGATGCACAGCATTATAGTGAGAGTGTAGTTAAAATCCTGACTTGCCACTAAGCATACTAGGTGACCTTGTCTCTCAGCCTGACCTACCTCACAGGGTTGTTGGGAAGATAAAACGAGGGCAGAGCCATGTATGTAATTGATGTAGCGTTGTGTAGTGATTAAGAGTGGCGACCTCTAATCTGGCAAGCTGGGTTTGATCCATGCAGCCCTCTGGGTGACCTTGGACTGGTCACAGTCCTGTTCAAGCTGTTCTCACAGAGTTCTCTCAGCTCTGCCTCCCAGGGTGTCTGTTGTAGGGAGAGAAAAGAAAGGTTATTGTAAGCCGCTTTGAGATTCCTCCGGGCAGGGGAAAGCAGGATATAAAAAAACAATTCTTCTTCTTCTAGGAATTATTCATTTTATTTATATACCACCTTTATAATTTATTTATATACCACCTCCCTCCCAGCAAGCTGGCTCAGGGCAGCGTACAACAGTACAATTAAACATACATTGAAAACCGTTTATAACATGTAAAAACTGATTAAAGCAGCACTTATGACTCGCAGCAACAGTTTTTAGGGGAGTGTCTTTTTGAGGGGGCATTCAATGCTACAGGACAGTGGTCCCCAACCTTTTTATCATCGGGGACCACTCAACGCCAGGGACCACTCAACGCCTTTTACTGAGGCCCAGTGGGGGGGGGGTAGTTTACTCCTCTACTCTCAACCCCTGCCCTAACGCTCTCTGATCGCTATGGTAATGTTTAAACATCCCTTCAAAATAAGATACAGACACGCCACAACAATGAAGTGTGTTGTAAAGGGCTGGGGAGGATGAAGTAAAGGGCCGGGGGGGGGGGAGAAGGCGTCCTTCGGGGCCCACCTCCAATTAGTCGAAGAACCACATGTGGTCCGCAGCCCACAGGTTGGGGATTGCTACTATAGGATCACTGGCCCCAACCAAACACTGGGTGGAAGAGTTCCGTCTAGTAGGCCCTGCGGAATTGCGCTAGGTCCGTCAGGGCCTGGAAGTCCTCCGGGAACTCATTCCACCAAGTAGGGGCCAGCACTGAAAACGTCCTGGCCCTGGTTTAGGGCAGATGTACTTCCTTGGGCCCAGAGACCTCCACCTCCAAGTAATAACCGGGCTGTGACAGTGACATTCAAGTGTATTCAGGGAACTCTTTACATATGTTGACTCCCCTGCCGTGGAATCTCTGTACAGATGCCATAGAACCAAAATATGCTGTGAAGGATTCTGGGACGTGTTCTGAGCATGTATTTCATGGCAAGGGCAGGCCTCTTGGGCCTCACTGGCCTATCTCAAGGGTCCCTCCTCAAAACAGGCTTGCTAGGCCCCTTCTGGCCTCTGGCAGGAGGTGGAGGATAAGGTTGCTAAATTCAGGTGGAGAAATTCTTGCAGATTTGGGGATGAAGCCTGAGAAGGACAGGGACTTCAGTGGGGTACAATGCTACAGGGTCCATCCTGCAAACTATCCCTTTTTTCCTAGTAGAATTAATGTAGTCTGGAGATGAACTGTAATCCCTAAATCCCACCTGGAGGCTGGCATCCCTACCTCGAACGTGGGTCGTATTTTGAGGACAGCTGATTGATGCTGTGATGAAATTTGAACCCGGCCTCCCCACTGGATGTGTGCTGTGGGGGGAGTAAGAGAAATTGTGGGGAAAGTTTTCCTCCAGGGAAGATGCCTTGCCCTTACATATGACTGTAAAGCAGGGTTAGCCAAACTGTGGCTCTTCAGATGCCCATGGACTACTGGCAGGGGCTCATGGGAGTTGTAGTCCATGGACATCTGGAGAGCCACGGTTTGACCACCCCAGCCATAAAGGCTGTTACATGGATCTGGAGCCAGTTTGGTGTAGTGGTTAGGAGTGCGGACTTCTAATCCAGCATGCCGGGTTCGATTCTGCGCTCCCCCACATGCAACCAGCTAGGTGACCTTGGGCTCGCCACAGCACTGATAAAGCTGTTCTAATCGAGCAGTGATATCAGGACTCTCTCAGCCTCACCCACCCCACAGGGTGTCTGTCGTGGGGAGAGGAAAGGGAAGGCGACTGTAAGCCGCTTTGAGCTTCCTTCGGGTAAGGAAAAGCAGCATATAAGAACCAACTCTTCTTCTTCTTCTATATATATGGGGTTCAATCCAGCCTGGGCCTTTTCTTGGCTCTGGCCGGTGGTGGTCCACGCAGCCTGTGTTGTGCGTGCCCAATTAATTTTGTCTGTCGCGGTGGTGACATTCCTCTTACGCTCTGGGCTGAAAAGCCGTCTGTCCTGTCACTTGGTGCAGAACGTAAAAGGGTTGTCGCTGGCTGCCAGATAGATACCAGTGTGCTTCAAGGTCGCAGGGAATGTTTTGAGCAGAACCTAAGTCTGAAGGCAGGACCCTCTCCACCTCCAAGTGCAGGAAATCAGACTGCTTCTAATACCGAGGTCTTCTTTTTGAGAGGAAAGGATCCTGCCCTTACATTGCAGCTTCAAAAGTAGAGAGGCCAGGCTCCAGGTTATAGATTCATTGTATGGCAGCGTTACACCCAGAAAGCATCTGATAATACAAAATGTGTAGCCAAGGAGGTTGAATGGTTATGCAGACAGATTGGACAGTTCCCTTGAATACAAATATCTAAATGTTCAGTCCACTCGATTGTAGGTGGGGAGAGTACAAAGAACGCCGGTCACATCTACTTGGAAAGCACGACACTCACACTCCTGTGACAGATGGAAAATAGTTTGGCGGGCTGCACCACAATTGCCTTTGGGAACTGGTATTTTGCCTCCTTTAAACAATATGTCTGCACAACTGCTAAGGCCTGTTTGCATTCTGTTAGCAAAAATCCTGCAGGCCTCTCATTGGTGTTTTCCAGGTTATGAATATCAGGTGAGACTGATTTCATCCATGTTTGCAACCCCCTATTCCCTAGATTGAAATTTTGAGATTGCAGGATTTGTGCAGATTTTATTGCCTGTGTAGGGCAGGGGTAGTCAAACTGCGGCCCTCCAGATGTCCATGGACTGCAATTCCCATGTAGTCCATGGACATCTGGAATTGTAGTCCATGAACATCTGGAGAGTCGCAGTTTAACTACCCTTGGTCTAGATCAGGGGTAGTCAAACTGCAGCCCTCCAGATGTCCATGGACTACAACTCCCATGAGCCCCCGCCAGCAAATTCTGGCAGGGGCTCATGGGAGTTGTAGTCCATGGACATCTGGAGGGCCGCAGTTTGATTACCCCTGGTCTAGATCCATGTCTTTGTGGATTGGCAGCTCTCTGATTTCAATGATTACATGACCTGTAAGACGGAGCTCTTCTGCCAGGTATATGGTTGAGGCCAAGGTGAGGTCCCGGATTTACCAGCAGTGGATCCCTTAATGTTGGTGAGATCAGGACCTTCGCTCCCAGTGAGATTGCTTTTGACTGCCAGTTGGACAGTGAGTGGGAGTTAGAACTCTATTGTACCGCCATCTTTTACTGTGTTTTAGTGCAGGGGTAGTCAACCGGTGGTCCTCCAGATGTTCATGGACTACAATTCCCATGAGCCCCTGCCAGCAGATGCCGGAGGGGTTCTGGAGGACCACAGGTCGACTACCCCTGTTTTAGTGTGTTAAGGGTTTTTTTAGGGGTTGTATTTTATTGTAAACTGCTGCGAGACAATCAAGAGTAGTGGTATATAAATTTAAAAATAAATAAATAAAAATGTATATTTATAACCCGCATACCCCGCAGAATTAAACTTCACCCCTCCAGACTACACAGATAAAATGGATGCTTTAAACTCCATGACATTGGACCTCACTACGTACTTGTCTTTCCCAGGCCCAATCTCCAAATCTCCAGTAATTTCCCAATCTGGATCCGGTATTTGTACCCCCTCATTCCTCAACAGGGATGGACGACCTGGCAACTATATTCAAAACTGAGGCCTTTTCCCCAGAATGGTTGGTCTGTGTGGCTAAGAAATCTTTAGAAGGCTCTACGATGGTCATATATTTTCAATGTGTTTGAAACGGGGTTTAATGAGTCTTCAAAGAACCATGGCATCTGAAGTTCTTTTTCTCTGAGATTTTTGGCTTGGGGTGCCCAGGCTCTTCAAAGAACTACAATTCCCAGAATTCACTGGCTGTGAGCCAGAATAGTTAAGCAGGTTTGAGAATTGGTTTGAATTTGTAATGGAGGCATTATTAAATTATTGACTACTTCCAGGCAGAGAGGTTTTTCTGTTGTTTTACCATCAAGTCGCAGATGATTTAGGGTGACCCCATAGAGTTTTCAAGGCATGATGTCTAGAGGTGGTTTGCAATGGCCTGCCTCCATGTCATGACCCTAATATTCCTTCCTGGGTGTAGTCTGCACGGGGCTTTCTACCCATTCCCAGTTCGAATGAATCCCTGCCGTCTGCACTGAATTTGATTTCCATTTTGGGCGCTTTAAATTTTCCGTCAGCAGCATGCATGATTGATCTGGAGTGACCCCACCTTTCCCCCATGATATCCAGTAGTGGATATAGCCTTTGATAGTTGAAAAACCAGCATCAGTAAGTGTGCAGATTGTTTTTCTTTTTGCGAATTAACACCTTTCTCTGTGCCTGGTAACAAAGCAGTCTTCCCTGATTGGCCAGGACATCAGTTCAAAGACTTCTTGGTTCCTGGTTGCAAGGTTTGTCTTAAAGTGATGGCGTTCCAGAAGTCCTAATTTCTCTCAGCAGAGATTTGCCTCTTATTATTTCCCTCTCCTTTGCTGTCTCCAATCCTCCCCCCCCCCCATTCAAGAAAAGAAAGAGACTCCTGCTGAGCTTGGTTCCCCTCCCCGCTCAGAGCTTCCCCAATCAAGTGCAGAACACTTTCTGTTTCAATGGGGGGGAGACAGAGGAAGACCTGAGTTCAAATCAATCTGAATTCAGCAGGATCCACAATGGAAAAAAACAAAGTAAGTGCAGAATCAGCCCTGGTCTCCCTTCCACATTTCAACCAGGGCTGATTCTGCTGAGCTTCTGAAAGCTGACAAGATTGGATTAGCCTGAGCATGATGATACAGCACCCCAACGTCTGTAAGCCACACTGGGATCTGTGATAAGACCACAAGACATATTTTATATTTATATCTCACTTTTCTCCCTGATAGTGGAATCAAAGTGACCTTTCACATTGTTCCCCCCTCCACCATTTGATCCACACCACTTGAGGGTAGTCTTATATTGTGTTGTAACCGATCTTGGAGGAAAGGGTTAAGAGAATTCTTTCACTGGCGTACACTTAGTTGTATCCTCTCAATGATCAGATTTTGAGACTCCTTGGCCATTGCTTGCTTTCTTATATAATGTCATATATAATCTTGCTTACTTTCTATATAATCATATATATAGGACCTCTCTTCTCTCTCTTACCTGGGCCTGGAGCTGTAGCAAGTTAACCTTTTGGGAAGTTACTTGTTCACAATTAATTAAATGTATCTAAAGGAATATGTCATGTAAGATGTATTATTTTTCTAAGTAAAATTTCTTTCTCTCAATGCCATTGGAGTCAGATCATCTTTGTAATTTGTATGAACAGCCTTTTCCTCATTGCTGAGTAGTATGGAGAATCGGGGATACTGCGAAAAGCTTCTGTACTTCTACGGCAAATGATATAAATTTTAAAACATTTAACCAAATAAGTTTAGGTTGAGAAATTGTGATGGGCCCAAGTGGCTTCCATGGTTGAAGAAGGGATTGGCAACATGTCATCTCAGATATTAGTCTGATACTTTAACCACTATACCACACCAACATACTGGATGAAACTAGTGGTCCATCTAGTTTGGTATTCTGTTCCACAAAGTGGCCAACAAGTTGCCCTGGAGAGCCAAGCAAGGGCATAGAGGCCAAGGCCTTCCCTGGCTACTGCCTGCTGGCTCTGCTATTTAGCAGTTTGCTGCCTCTGTATATGAAGGCTCCTTTCCGCTACTATAGCTAGTAGCCATTGATGGCCAAGTCCTTTATAAATTTACTGAGCGCTCTTTTAAAGCTATCTATGCTGATGACTCCCGGCAGTGAATTCTTTGGCTGAATTACTTGTTGAGTAGAGAAGTATTTCCTTCTGTCTGTCCCTCCTGGATCTATTTTCCGACTTTAATTGGGGCTCCCCTGTGTTCTGTGCGGTTCTTTCTAAGTACTAAGAATTGTGTGCATTCCTTGAGTCTGTGTTACGGCAGATTTCATGTCGCTTCTGAAACTCTCAAATTGTCACTAGATCCTAAAGCATGGATTCCCAACCAGGAGTCTGCAGTTCCCTGGGGGTCTGTGGGAGCTCCAGAGGGGAGGGTCCATGGCCTAATGGACTTGGCCACAAGCTAGGGAACTGGCTGCTTCCATTGCTCTCCCTCCGCAGTATGAGTGAGTTCTCTTGTGGCTTCTGTGCCTCGGGGGGAGCAGAGCCTACACCCCTACTCCCACCTTAATCCGCCTTGTGTCTCTCCTCCCAGTCCTCGTTGACCCAGCCTGCTAACAGGGTAGGTGATGCCACTTCTGGTGACATATCCCTTCTGGATGGGGGCATGGCAGAGAGGCATGACCAGCTGGCATCACTTATGAGGCTCCTTGAAGCCTGAAAAATTATTTTAGGGGCTCCTCCGTGCTCAAAAGGTTGAAAAAGGCTGTCCTAAATACTCCTTGTTTAATTAATTTCCTGTGTCTACAGCAGGGGTAGTCAAACTGCGGCCCTCCAGATGTCCATGGACTACAATTCCCAGAAGCCCCTGCCAGCATTTGCTGGCAGGGGCTTCTGGGAATTGTAGTCCCTGGACATCTGGAGGGCCGCAGTTTGACTACCCCTGGTTTAGAGGAAGGTTGAAGGATGAGATAGGAGCCAGGGCTCTTGGCTTCCAGGAACAGCTGCGATAATGTCAGTTGGTCCCTCACGAAATTAGAAGACAAGGGGTGGGAGGCAAAATGCCTGGCCTCTGTCCCTATGTTTGGGAGTGCAGTCACAGCTTTTACTGGTGCCTCAAGAATGAGTGAACAAAGAATGATATGAATGTAGAGTTACCAACTCTGGGTAGAGAGATTCCTGGAAATTTCAGGGTGGAGCTTGGGGAGGGAAGAGTTTTGGGAGAGTTCAGTAGGGATGCGATGCCATCCTCAGAAGCTGCTGTTTTCCCCGGAGGAATTGATCTCTGTGGTTTGGAGATCAGTCTTAATTCTGGGAGAACTGCAGGCCACATCTGGAGGTTGGCAGTCCTATATGAATTCCCTGTCCTTTTCCATGAATTTCCTTCCAAATTTGTTCTTTTTTTTAACAAGTCCACCACATATGATGAAAGATCCCATCTATATCTTGACATTGCCAACATTTTTCCTTTATATTTTTTGTCTACTTTTTCAATGTCCTTTGAAGTAATATACCGTCTGAAGAACATTTTGTACCCATTTTCTTTTCATGCCTGACTGGCAGTAAACATCTTTTCCCCATTGTTGCGTCCATCGAGGCATAGATGTTTGCTCTCTAAATTTCTTAAACAATTTAATCATACATTTTATCACTTGTCTTTTATTTCCATATATCCACCATAATAAACTATCTTCTTGTTTTGTAATCTGCTGTCCAATTTTAGTCATCTCTCTTGAAGCGCCACCTTCCAAGCTGATGATCATCTTAATCTTGAAATTGGTGATATAGTAGCCATTAAATATTAATTCCTTAGTCTCTAATATCTTGCTAGGTCTTAATTTCCCTTGAACATATACCATATGCTAAGCCTCAGGGGATGGTGGTATATAAATATAATTAAATAAATATTGCCATATATTAAAATATATTAAAATCTAAATTCCCAATGAAAGCTAAGAATATATTACTAAGAATATTGAAAAAAAATATCAAATGTTTTGGAAGAGATATATGAGTACATGGTCACAGCAGCTAAAATCGTCTATGTCGCAAAATGGAAATCAGATGTCTGTCCAAGTTTAGAAGAATGGGAAAATAAACTTGCTGACTATGCAGAAATGGCAAAATTAACAATTTATTTGAAATAGATAAATTTAGAAATTCAAGGAGAGATGGAGTGTTTATTATGCAAGTAGCAGATAAACCTCGATTTATAAACAGTGCAAGCATTATATAAAATGTATTGTCATATAAATGTATTATATTGCAGAATTAGAATTACAAATTTTGAATGTAAATATATAGTTAAAGCAGATTTTGAACTAAAATATCCTTCTTTGAAATAAATAGATTCTTTTTAAAAAACTGGCTATACTGGAAGTTGTGAAAGGAAGAAATAGGGAATAAGTAGGAATTATGACATTAATAATATAGCTGTAAACCATATTGGCTATAAAATTAGAAATTTAAAATTGAAATGCCTGATGTAAGAAATATTATATTTTGTAGAGAATTTGAGGATTATAATGAAAGGGATTTTGAGGAGTAACCTTGTTTTATATTTGATAGCTTAATTACGATTTTTTCATATATATGCTTGGCTATGGAGCCCTTCCTCCTTTCTTTCTCTCCCATATACTATATATATATTTTTTTGTTTTAATTAAAAATATTTATGAATTTCCCGTCCTTGTTTAGGGTTCTAAGGGGGCTGCCAATGCCCCTGTCTCACAGCTTACTGGAAGAATGGAAGTCTTTGATGCATCCATATGGCCAAGCCCCTCGCTGTGATAACACTGACAGTCCAGGGACCCCAAGAGGACTCACTTTACTGCAATGGTCTCTATTCTGAAGGAGGACACTGTGTAGGCAGAGCAAGACTTATCCTGGGCTGAGATTAAAGAAAAGTGTGCTCTGGGGGGCGTACAGAGTGCCGTTCTGTTAGATAACCACGACCGACGAGGGCAGCAGGTAGGCTTGCCTACTGCAGGTTGGGAAATTTCTGGAGACTTTGGGGGTGGAGCCGGTATGGATGGGATTTGGGGCAGGGAGTGACCTCAGTGGAGACTGCCCTCCAAAGCAGCCATTTTCTCCAGGGGAACTTATCTCTCTAGTCTGGATGGGGTTGCCAACTCTGGGTGGGGGAATACCTGCAGACTTTGGGGATGGAGCAAAGAATGGGTGAGATTTGTGGCAGGGAGGGGCCTCAGTGGAGTCTAATGCTATGGAGTCCCCTCTTCAAAGCAGCCATTTTCTCCAGGGGAAATGATCTCTGTCGCCTGGAGTTGAGCTGTAAAACTGGAGGATCCCCAGGTCCCACCTGGGCCTATTCTGCACACAATAGATAATACACTTTCAATGCACTTTAGAAGTAGATTTTTTTTTGTTCCGCACAGGAAAATCCAGCTGCCAAAGCACACTGAAAGTGCATTATCCTATGTGTGCTGTCACCCTGGGTCCCAACCATCCATGGCCCTGCCTCTTGAAGGAAAGGGGGAAGGAAGAAGAACAGATTTCTGTTGCTGCTCACAGCTTCCTGCCTGGGTGTTTGGGGGCTGTCTTTGGTGGCGGCGATGACTCTCTGCAACCAGTTCTCATGGGACATGTGGAATATGGAGCAAAGGTTGCTGGGAGGGGGGGGGGGCTTGGCACTTCTCATGCTGGAAATTAAGCCCCAGAGAATGGTCGGAGGAAGCTCCGCAGGACGTCCCTTGAGAATCTGACCTGGGAAGAAGGGCTGGCCTTGGCCCAGACTTCTGTGACTCACCCTCCAGCCTGCAGCTGGTGGCTCCGGTGGCCCACAACTAACCCCAATTCAGATGCAACTGGGGCTGCTGCCAGACAGGCTGCATGCCTGTCAAGGGGGGCAGGATCACTGTACACAGCCCCTTTTTCTCTGCCCTCCCTTGCCCCCTGGCCTTTAACAAATGAAGCATGGAAACATTTTCTGCACTCCCTGTTACAAAATGAACAGCAAAAGCCTGCAGCCCCGGGGTGATGCAGAGTCCAGGGCCTATCCAAGCGGAGACACCGTCCTCCAGTTGGGGCCTGGGGAATTACCTGGAATTACAGCTCATACTCAGCATTACAGAGATCTGTTCCGTTGGTCAAAATGCATGCCTTGGAGGGTGTACAGCATTGTACTCAATGGAGGTCCCTGTCCTAGGCTCCACCCCCAAATCTCCAGGGGTCTCCCAACCTGGGTCTGGCAACCTTATCCCCTTAATCCTCGCTGGTGGCTGAAGGGCACCTGGTGTCCCTAAATCCAAGCCCAGCATGGCCATAGTCTGTAGCCCTGGCACGTAGGGAGTAATAGCACAAAGCGCATGTTTAGAGTGTCTTTTCCTTCTCTTTGAGTAACAGCCGGCGATTGTCTCTTGGCAGAAAACAAAAAGAGGTCAAAGGGTATGTGTATTCCAAGCAGGCTTGTAATGTGTGTGCGCCCCTTCCTGAGAATTCTGTTTCAATTCTAAACAGAGAGAGTGGAAATAGTCTGGTAGATTATGCTGTGGGTAGGGTGGCCAGCTCTGGGTTGTGAAATACCTGGAGATTTTGGGGTTGGAGCCTGGGTGTAAACTGCATGGAGCTTTTATTCCAACCCCAGATTGATTCAGTCCCTGCCCTCTAAACAGAAGGCGATTTCCGTTTGGATTTGGGGTGATTTGAATTTTCCTTCTGCAGCAAGAAGGATTGATCCGGAGTGACCCTACCTTTATTGTGCGATATCTAAGAGTGCTGTTAATCCTCAATATCCAGATTGGGAAGGAAAGTTCCGTGGTAGAGAACCTCTGATAGGCTACAGGTCATGTGACACGCTTGCCTGAAAGGAGAAGCCCCTAATTTCTCTCAACTTCTGTCGGTCCTGGATTTTTCCTCCCTCCTCTGCCTTTTTCGATCCTCTCCCCCTCCCCTCCAAGAAAAGAAAGAGGCTCCCTGCCTGGCTCCTCTCCCCCCCCCCTTCAAGAAAAGAAAGAAAGAGGCTTGGCTCTCCCTCACCTTCTGAGCCTCCCTAACCACATGCAGAAGACTTTCCTGTTTCAATGGGGAGGAGGGGGGGGGAGAGGAAGACCGGAGTTCAAAGCGATCTGAATTCAACAGAATTGACAATGGAATAAACAAAGTAAGTGCAGACTCTGCCCTGGGGAGGAGGCAGGGTTTTTGGGAGGAGGGGACCTCAAAAAGGGGACCCTAAAGCTGCCATTTTCTCTGAGGGCATTGATCTCTGTCGAAGATCAAATATTACAGTGGGAGATCTCAGGGCCCCACCTGGAGGGTGGCAGTCCTAGACATGGGGAATGCGTAGACCAAGGTGCCCATCTGTGGCTCTCCAGATGTCTGTGGACTACAGTTCTCATAAGCCTCTGCCAGCAAGGACTCATGGGAATTGTAGTCCATAGAGTTCTGGAGCGCCAGAGTTTGGCCATCCCCGGCGTAGACAAATCTTTGGTTGAAATTTCTGCCTAGCTCTGGGAATTTAATGCACTCAACTCTCTGTGCGTGCACGTTTGTGGGTGGATGTTCCTACATTCCGCATATTGGATAATACACTTTTAACATGCTTTTGCAGCTGGATTGAATAATGTCCTTTTAATGTGCTTTTACAGCTGGATTTTCCTGTGCAAAACAATAAAATCTACTTCTCCATTGTATTATTTACACGTGCACAATGGGCACGGGTGAGGAGGGCGAATCTACTTGTTATGGTATCAGTAGAATGTTTTGCCCATGAGGAGCAGAACAGCAGGGGCATAGAGAGCAGACACCCCTCTGGACTAGGAGGTGCCTGGTCAAATGGAGGGGGTGCTCACGGAGAGTATGGTAGCTGAGTAGCACCTGAAGAAGTACCTGTAACCCAAAGTTTCACCTAGAATTAACTCACCTTGATTTACAATTGCCTCCTGGTTACAGACTTGTGGTCTGTAACATGCATGAGTTGGTGGGGAGATACCCAGACCCTCTGGCTATCTTTAAGAAGAAGAAGAGTTGGTTCTTGTATGCTGTTTTTCTCTACCCGAAGGAGTCTCAAAGCGGCTTACAGTTGCCTTCCCTTTCCTCTCCTCACAGCAGACACCCTGTGAGGGACGTGGGGCTGGGAGAGCCCTGAGATTACTGAAGATGAGTTGGTTCTTATATGCCGCTTTTCTCTACTTGAAGGAGTCTCAAAGTGGCTTTCAGTCACCTTCCCTTTCCTCTCCCCACAACAGACACCCTGTGAGGTGGGTGAGGCTGAGAGAGCCCTGATATTCCTGCTCGGTCAGAACAGCTCTATCAGTGCAGTGGCGAGCCCAAGGTCACCCAGATGGCTGCATCAACTTGCTTGTGAATGCCCCAGCATGGCTACCTGAAGTAGCTTTCTGGAAAGGATGGTAAGATCTGCTTCTGTAGCTTCATTTCAAAAATCGGAAAGAAAATATGAATAACCAGGGCTTTTTTTGGCAGTCCTGGAAACGAAGCAATGGCGCCAGCCCCAAACCACATGAGGTACCAAGAAGGGAAGGACCAGCCCTGTCTCCTACCAGCATGGCAAGGGCTAAGACCTCTGGATCGCCTTTTGGACCTGAGCAGTAAAATGAAGCTGGCGAGGCTTTACCTAGAATAAATGGCAGAGAAAAGCTTCACCTGAGATCTTTTAAGTGTGCAAGGTTGATGCTTTGAAAGCACAGGGGAGGGGAGGGGAAAGCATGATTGACAAGCCTTCCGCCCTTTGTGGTGGGACCTTACGGAGTGGCTTATCCTTCTCATCTCTCTCCCCACCCCCCCTTTCCCAGGGGAGGACTGTGTGCCTGATGTGGGGAATAAGAATTAGGCTACGGCTTGCACAGAGTGCGTGCGCGTGTTTGTGTGCAGTGAGGAGTCATGTTTCCCTTAGCTCACCATTCTCCTAAATTGATGCAGATGCAGTATGTGCTGAGCCCAGCTGCTTGAGAGCTCGAGGAAGGAAGGGAAGGAGGGAAGCGTCTGGCTGCAAAACGAATCTGCCTGAGAGGAAGGAGGGAGGGAGGGAGGGGGATTTAAGAAGGCATCAGCCAGTGAGGTCTTGGTGGGGTGCTTTTCCCGATTTGCCTCCTGCCAGTTCACACACTCTGTTTTGGTGTTACTCGGGAAGATGAACCTTGCTTCCCTGCTGATTGTGTGTTAAATTAGGGGTGCCAGCCTCCAGGTGGGGCCAGGGGATACCCTGGAATTACAGCTCATTGCTAGGCTGCAAAGATCCCCTGGAGAAAATGGAGGCTTTAGAGGGAGGACTCTATGGCACCGTGCCCCAATGAGATCTAGGCTTGTGCACTTCGGCCACTTCAGTGGCCATTCAAGCACTCTTCCTCAGATTAAGACTAAGTGCTTGCACTCGAAAGCTCACGCCTTGAATAAATCTTTGTTGCTCTTAAAGGTGCCACTGGACTCTGATTTTGTTGGACTTGGGAATGTTCAGCTTGGAGAAGAGGTTGAGAGGGGACATGATGGTTCTCTTGAAGTATTTGGAAGGTTGCCACTTGGAGGAGGGCAGGGAGCGGTTCCTGTTGGCAGTAGAGGAGAGGACCTGCAGGAATGGGTTTAAACTCCAAGTAGAAAGGTACCGGCTAGATATCAGGGGAAATATTTTTCATCGTCATAGTTCAGCAGTGGAATAAATTGCCTAAGGATGTGGAGAGGTCCTACTCAATGGTGCTCTTCAAGCAGCAATTGGGTTTGTCAAACTGTGGCTCTCCAGATGTCCAGCACTATGCTGGCAGGCGCTCATGGTAATTGTAGTCCATGGGCATCTGGAGAGCCACAGTTTGGCCGCCCCATTTTAGGCTGAACCTTCATTGAGCAGGGGGTGGGATTAGATGGCCTGTTTGGCCGCTTCCAACTCTATGATTCTATGATTCTAAGCAGAGGCTGGACAGATCCTTATCCTGGATGCTTTAGGCTGATCCTGCATTGAGCAGGGGGTGGGACTAGATGGCCAGTCTGGCCCCTTCCAACTCTATGATTCTATGATTCTAAACACAGGCTGGACAGATCCTTATCCTGGATGCTTTAGGTTGATCCTGCATTGAGCAGGGGGTGGGACTAGATGGCCAGTCTGGCCCCTTCCAACTCTAGGATTCGATGATATTATCCTTTGAGTTACCTGCATGTCAGATTGTTATTCGTAAATTATATGTGAGTAAATTTCTGTGCAGGGAAGTAGTCTTGGAAAGGAAGCTTTGCGCAGCCGTTTGCCTTATGGATTGTGGCTTTTCTTTTTCTTTCTTAGCGGGATCTACCTTAGAATTATAGGGCTCTTTGTTTGAGAGCTGGGATTGTAAAAGGCTCGAAGCGGGCTGGAATTCACAACAGGCACAAGTTGTGGCGGTTATTAACTGGTCCCATGGTACTTTTAACGCACAAGTCATTTTGCGGGATCTGGTTTGTCCTCTCCAAAAACAAACAAGCCAACTTGTGAGATCATTTCCAGTCAGGAAAAGTAAGGTTGAGCACAGCTTTTCTATAAGTCACCTTAATCGGTCTTTGGAGAAGCAGGGATTTGAACCAGGATCTTTCTTCTTTGAGTCTTTTCCCCATGCTGCCTCTTGTGTACCCCATAGCAATGGCCTTCAGGCTTTCCTGACCCCCAGCTCAACTTCAACCCACATGTCCCTAGATTACATTAAAAATAATATTATTTTTAAAATGTTACCTAAGGTTGCCAGAAAACGAAGATCATGGCATCTGGCCCTCTCAATTCCTGGCAAATAGATGGGGAAGAAATGGAGGTAGTGACAGATTTTATTTTCCTGGGCTCCAAGATCATTGCAGATGGGGACTGCAGCAATGAAATTAAAAGACGCTTGCTCCTGGGGAGGAAAGCTATGGCAAATCTAGACAGCATCCTAAAAAGCAGAGACATCACCCTGCCAACAAAAGTGCGTTTAGTCAAGGCTATGGTCTTCCCAGTTGCAATGTATGGTTGCAAAAGTTGGACCATAAGGAAGGCCGAGTGTCAAAGAATTGAGGCTTTTGAACTCTGGTGCTGGAGAAGACTCTTGCGAGTCCCTTGGACTGCAAGGCGAACAAACCGGTCAGTCCTAGAGGAGATCAGCCCGGACTGCTCCTTAGAAGGCCAGATCCTGAAGATGAAACTGAAATACTTTGGCCATCTTATGAGAAGGAAGGACTCTCTGGAGAAGAGCCTAATGCTGGGAGCGATCGAGGGCAAAAGAAGAAGGGGACGACAGAGAATGAGGTGGCTGGATGGAGTCACTGAAGCAGTAGGTGCAAACTTAAATGGACTCCGGGGAATGGTAGAGGACAGGCAGGCCTGGAGGATCATTGTCTATGGGGTCGCGATGGGTCGGACACGACTTCGCACCTAACAACAACAACAAAGGTTGCCAGCCTTCAGTTGGTAGCTGGTGATCGCCTGGGATTTCTACTGTGATCATTTCACCTAGAAGAAAAAATGGCTGCTTTGAAGGGGGGAGTCTGTGTTATTGTAGCCTGCTGAGGTCCCTCCCCAAAACTCACCCTTTCCAGTCTCTACCCCTCAGTTCTTCAGATATTTCCCAACCCAGAGCTGGGAACACTACCCTGTTTTATCAAGAATTGTCTTTTCTCTTTCCATCTCTCTTTCTCTGTTGTCCTGCTTTTCCCCCTTATGCCCTCTCTCCCGAAAGATCATTTACGTGGCGCCACCGAAAACAGCCTATGTAGGTCACGTTTGCAACCTGCCGAATGAATACCGAAGTCCTATGGGATTCCGCAGACATGGAGTTTGTCTCATGGGGTTGTTTTCTCTTCCCGAGGAGAAGAGCAAAGGGCTGTGGTTTACTTACTCATCTTAATTCATTTAAATGTATTCCAATTTGAACTGACGCTGCTTTGAAGTGTGGCAAAGCTACAAAGGATTTCCTTGCTTGGCAAGTGATGATTTCCTAAATCTGTGGGTGAGTTGTCTCGTCTCATCTATTGAGTGCAGCAAATTGGGGTATTCTTAGGAAGGGAAGGATGGGAACCTTACTGGTAGGAAATTTGGCAGGATGGGTGAAGACAGATATGAAAGGAAAATGGGAACACAGCTTCAGCTGTGGATTCCTTAAGGCCATGCTCTTTGAATAACAGATGTCCCCTCCAGCAAACCAAATGCCGATTCAGTGGTCCTGCCTGCCCTCTTCCCTTTGCTTCAGGCTAGCTGCTCAACTCTTTTTTTAAAAGAAAGTTTTTATTCAGAAAATAGGGAAACACTACTTATCACATAGACCAGTGGTCCACAACCTTTTTATCACCAGGGAAAGGTCAACGCTTGACAATATTACTGAGGCCCGGGGGGGGGTAGTCTTTTGCCGAGGGATGTCGCTGCCGCTGCCTGAGCCCCTGCTCCACTTGCTTTCCTACCGGCACCCCTGACTTCCTGCTGCCCACTGGGGGGGTGCTACCAGCAGCAACTGTGCAGTGCCACGCCGAGGGGGAGCCCCAGATATGGCGGCCGCTGGAGAGCACCAAAGGTGAGCCGGTGGCAGAGTGGCAGGGCAGCCCCTGAGGCAGCAGCCGGGGTGGAGGACGAGGAGGAGCTGCGGCCCGGTACCGACTGATCTACGGACTGGTACCGGTCTCCGGACTGGGGGTTGGGGACCACTGACATAGACTACATATTATAGTCTGAGGAAGAGTGCTTGCACTTGAAAGCTCTCGTCTTGAATAAATCTTTGTTGGTCTTAAAGGTGCCACTGGACCTTGATTTTGTTTTGTTGCACCTATTATAGAATTTATGCAGTTTGTGAGTAGGTAGGCAGAAGGGACTGTGTTAGTGCTTGGCTCTTGTGGCCCTTTCTTCTGCGCTCCCCCACATGCAACCAGCTGGGTGACCTTGGGCTCGCCACGGCACTGATAAGGCTGTTCTGACTGGGCAGTGATATCAGCGCTCTCTCAGCCTCACCCACCCCACAGGGTGTCTGTTGTGGGGAGAGGAAGGGAAGGCGACTGTAAACCGCTTTGAGCCTCCTTCGGGTAGGGAAAAGCGGCCTATAAGAACCAACTTCTTCTTCTTCTTCTTCTTCTTCTTCTTCTTCTTCTTCTTCTTCTTCTTCTTCTTCTTCTTCTTCTTCTTCTTCTTCTTCTTCTTCTTCTTCTTCTTCTTCTTCTTCTTCTTCTTCTTCTTCTTCTTCTTGCATGCCCATTGCCACTTTGGGATCAGGAAGCAAATTTCTTCCAGGCTAGACTGGCCAGGGATTCCGGTTTTAGGGGAAAGGACATCATCTGAGCATTGAGTTGGGGGTCACTGTGGGTTGGGCGGGTAGTTGTGAATTTCCTGCATACAACAGGGGGTTGGACTGGGTGACCTTGGAGGTCCCTATGATTCTAACTACTATTTGAAGACAAGCAGAAAGATGGCATTTGACAACACACAGTTTGTCCTTTTGCATCACCCCAATATTATATATATACTGCATTTTTCCCTGTTTGTACTTTCCTCAAAATAAGCATATGTAATCTAAAAATCAATTATTTCTTTGCATCTCATTTTTTTAGTGTTCAGTAGAATCTGATATTGGACCCCTTCTTCTTCTGAACTCTGATGTTGATTTATTGTGCATCAAATCTGCAAGTTTTGCTATTGTCCTGTATCCCATTAGTCTGTTTAACCAGTCCGTAATGTCTGGCAGCTGTTACCCTGTATTTAACAAGCTCATTATATATTTTAATATTTTTGGTGCCACGTTCCAATAACATACACAGCACAAAATTTAACATTCAATATTTTTTGCATCTCATCAAGAATTGTCTCCCAGTATTTCCTTAGAACAAATTTAGAGTCCAGTGGCACCCTTAAGACTAGGGGTAGTCAAACTGCGGCCCTCCAGATGTCCATGGACTACGATTCCCAGGAGCCCCTGCCAGCGAATGCTGGCAGGGGCTTCTGGGAATTGTAGTCCATGGACATCTGGAGGGCCGCAGTTTGACTACCCCTAGTCTTAAGACCAACAAATATTTAGTTAAGGTATGAGCTTTCATGTGCACGCAAACCTCAGATACAATGTCTTGGAATACAAGGAAAGCTCATACCTTGAATAAAACTTTGTTGGTCTTCAAGGTGCCACTGGACTTTAAATTTGTTCTAAGGAAATACTGGGTTACGATTCTTGGCCACCCACTTGAACCAGTATTTCCTTGTTTTCTTCTGCCCAGCTCATTTAAGCGTTTATCTATTTCTCCTTCATCTTAAAGATTTTTTTGTAAATTCTAAAGATTTGAGCAGGGAGGCTTGTGCCATCACAAGTGCTGTCAGCCTGTGCAGCCTGCAACCAAATTTGGCTGCTTACTTGCAGAAGGGGTTGGCACTCCCCCCCCCCCGTCCCCCCCACAAACACACACCACAGCTCAGTGGTAAAGGTTCATAGAATCATAGACTCATAGAATCATAGAGTTGTAAGGGACCTCCTGGTCATCTAGTCCAGGGGTAGTCAACCTGTGGTCCTCCAGATGTCAATGGACTACAATTCCCATGAGTCCCTGCCAGCAAACACTGGCAGGGGCTCATGGGAATGGTAGTCCATGGACATCTGGAGGACCACAAGTTGACTACCCCTGAATTCTAGTCCAACCCCCTGCACTATGCAGGACAGTCACAACCCTATCGCTCATCCATTGTAACCTGCCACCCCCTTAAGCCTTCACAGAATCATCCTTCACAGAATCATCCTCAGGTTCAGTGATACACCTGAGCAGAGTAGAACATGGTGTAGCTGCTTCCAAGGTAGCAACACTAGAATTGCTGACATTCAGGCAGTGGCTAGAGCTTTCCTGGGATTACAACTGATCTGCAGGCAGCAGAGATCAGATGGCATTTTTGGAAAGTGGGCTTTGTGGCATTCGTTCTCAGGCTCCACCCTCAAAATGTCCAGATATTTTCCCAACCCAGAGCTGACAACTCTAAGCACCGTTTTTCTTTGAATGTTCATTGCTCTTTGTCCCAAGTTTCACACTCCCTGTATCCAGAACGGTATTCCCCATACTCCCTCATGCTCCTCATAACCTGCTGCAGAAAATTACACAAGAAATAGGGGTGATGCACTCCACGTCTCTTGATCTGTAAACAGTTTGCACTCTCCTTCTTTCTTTAAAGAGTCTCTTGTGGCGCAGAGTGCTAAGGCAGCAGACATGCAGTCTGAAAGCTCTGCCCATGAGGCTGGGAGTTTGATCCCAGCAGCCGGCTCAAGGTTGACTCAGCCGTCCATCCTTCCGAGATTGGTAAAATGAGTACCCAGCCTGCTGGGGGGTAAACGGTAAAGACTGGGGAAGGCACTGGCAAACCACCCCGTATTGAGTCTGCCATGAAACCGCTAGAGGGTGTCACCCCAAGGGTCAGACATGACTCAGTGCTTGCACAGGGGATACCTTTACCTTTACCTTTACCTCTTTCTTTAAAAAAGAAAATTCCCAGAAATATTTATTTAAAGACGTACATTTTGTTGAATTGTTCTCACACAATGCCTTTTCTTGGCCATTCCCCCTCCTCCCTGTTCCTCCTCCATCATTATTGGACCATTTTCCTTTCTGGAAAGAAAGAGGGAGAGAGATTGTACTATTGTACCTGTTCACTTAGAAGCCTTGATAATTTTGCCCATTAATTTATTTCCGCCTAAATGGAACCTGTCTACAATAAATACTTGCCAGCTTCAACATCAAAGTTCCCCGTTCACTTTATTTTTTACTTACTGGCAATTGGCAATATAGTTTTTGGGTGGACATGGATGCTTTTGTACAAATTTTGTGTTTATTAAGGGGGAGGGGGTTAACTTGATATATGGGAAGTGTCCGAGACTGAATCCTGGAAACTGGGCCCTTAATTTAATTAAGCTGCCTTAATTTGTCTCCTGGGAGACATAGTTCCATCTGTGAATGTGATTACAGATCACTCCATGAATTCTCAGCAGTCTCGCCAAACTACAATACCCAGGATTCCCTAGAGATAAAGGCTGTGACTTTGAAGTTATCTATAAGTGGAGTTACTGGCAGGAGATAGATATGAGGGCATTAAGGTAGCCAGATCCAGGTTGGGAAACCCCTGAATATTTGAGGATGGAGCCTGGGGAGGGCAGGGACCTCAGTGGAATACAGTGCCATAATGTTTATCCTCCAGAGCCTCAATTTTCTACACAGGAACTGATCTCTTTAGTCTGGAGATAAGCTGTAATTCTGGGGGATCCCCAAGTCCCACCTGGAGTCTGGCATCTCTAAGCGACGTGAATTAGCGATATAGACTTGCCCAAAAAAATGAAATGGACAAGAGTGCTGTGTCTGAATGCACCCAGGATCTGGGTCCAATTTACCTGAGATTAGCTTCCCCGTTTCCTCTCCTCTCCCTGCGTCTGCTCCCCCGCTGTCTTTTGGGGAAAGGATCATAGCTCAGCAGTAGATCATGTTCTTGGCTTGCAAGAGCTTCAAGAATCAATCTCTGGCTTCTCCAGTTAAGAGAATCTCAGTTAGGCAAATTTGGATTAGGAAGCGTCCTGCGACTCAGGTTTTAGAGAGCTTTTACTCCTCAGAATAGACAGTATTGGGTTAGACGAGTCAAGTTTCTGCCGTGGAAGCAAATTGCAATGTGACATGTTATTAGCTGGTATCAGATTAGCTGGATTGATTGGCTGTTTTGTCAAAGAATTACCATTGACTATATTTGGATGTGTGACACAGTTTACTAATGTAACAGAATTAATTTTTGCTATATATTCCCACGGTCATGTAGGAGTTCTTAGTCTGAGGAAGAGTGCTTGCACTCGAAAGCTCACGCCCTAAATAAATCTTTGTTGGTCTTAAAGGTGCTACTGGACTCTGATTTAGTTGATGTAGACTAACGAGATGAGTTCCCCTGGAGGAAATAGCAGATTTAGAAGACGAATCACTTTTTGCGAGACTGTTTCAGGAGTGTAGCAGATTGTGTGCGACGTCGTGCATAATTGCATATTAGTAGCGATTACAATTTGCAACCCTTCTGCTACATTGAACTTGTGCGGAATGGACCTAAGGTATCACATCCCTATTGAGCTTTCTCTCTCTCCTCCTCATACTCTGCCCTTAAATCTCCTGGAATTTTGAGAGCCAGCTTGGTGTAGTGGTTAGGAGTGTGGACTTCTAATCTGGCATGCCGGGTTCGATTCTGCGCTCCCCCACATGCAGCCAGCTGGGTGACCTTGGGCTCGCCACAGCCCTGATAAAACTGTTCTAACCGAGCAGTGATATCAGGGCTCTCTCACCCACCCCACAGGGTGTCTGTTGTGGGAAGAGGAAAAGGAAGGCAAATATAAGCCAACTCTTCTTCTAACCTAGAGTTGTCATCCATGCCTATACTCAACCCGCTTTTCATTCCAGGGATATTAACATCATGTCCTTTCTGATCCTGTTCTGTGGGGGAGGAAGAATGCCTCTGTAATCCCTTTGCAGCCTTTATCTATAGTTCTGTGGGGCTTGGATGGTGGTGAAAGTTTTTGGAATGCAAATAAAATGTACTGGTGCCCTCGATGTCCCTCCTGAGGAGGAGATGGCCGTGCATAAGGCAGAAGACAGAAAGGGTGTCTCCAGGGTGGGTTAACCCTCTGGAATAATAATTGTTTCTTGTTTTTTAATGATACCCCCAAATTTTCCACCAGGGGAGTCTCACCTCCTTGTGTCTAATGGTAGGACCAGACTCCTGTGCCTGCTCAGTTTTTTATTTTCTTGATGTGAGAGATTTTCGCTCTCCATTGTATATAAAAGGTAAAGGTATCCCCTGTGCAAACACCGGGTCATGTCTGACCCTTGGGGTGACGCCCTGTGGCGTTTTCATGGCAGACTCAATACGGGGTGGTTTGCCATTCCCTTCCCCAGTCATTACCATTTACCCCCCAGCAAGCTCATTTTACCGACCTTGGAAGGATGGAAGGCTGAGTCAACCTTGAGCCGGCTGCTGGGATTGAACTCCCAGTCTCATGGTCAGAGCTTTCAGACTGCATGTCTGCTGCCTTACCACTCTGCGCCACAAGAGGCTCTTCCATTGTATATGTTCAGCGGTAAAAAGCTCAACGCAGCCATTTTGAAATAAGGAAAGGGTTGGGGTATTTTAATTAAAATATTTTATTTAAGACAGGACAAAAATATCCCATAAACCACATTAACCCCCCCCCACCCCAAAAAAAGAAAGGAAACATTATACGATGCAGAGAGAAAAGAGGATTTTTTTTAAGGTACACATGAACCAATCGTAGAGTTGCATACTTACATCACCATTTTCCATATATTGCTATCAGAGAGTTGTTTATAGTTGAGTACAGGTTTCCAAATAAAGTAAAAGTCTTCCCTGTTTCGAGTCCCTCTAATAGTTTTAATAGTACTAGTTACTTTTTCTAATATTATAAATTGTTTCAGTTTGTTCCACCAATCCTCTATTGTGAGAACACCAACAGGAAGGCCTTGCGTTAATTGCCTTCAATTATTTGAAGCCTTCCATCTCCTTTTCAGTCTTGAGTGCATGCACCTATTTCCCGTATATAATTCAAGTAAACGTAAGGGGTGTTGGAGGTGTGTGTCAGAAAACAAACAGTCCTCTACTGTTGGCAGAGCAATCCGCACAGCAAGGGGGAACAACCCGATTAAAGAGTAGATAAAGGTTTATTTAGGAACTAACACAATTGATAGGAAAGAGGAGAGATTACATCTCCAGCTGAGAGAGAGAGAGAGAGAGAGAGAGAGAGAGAGAGAGAGAGAGAGAGAGGGCATTTTCACAGGGGTAGTCAAACTGCGGTTGCTGGCAGGGGCTCATGGGAATTGTAGTCCATGGACATCTGGAGGGCCGCAGTTTGACTACCCCTGTCTTAGAAGAAAGATGAAACTACCCTAATTGAAAAAATCAGGAGACAGACAAGGAAATAACACGAGACAAGAGACATCTTCTGCTGGTCTCACTGTCCTATCTAATTGTCTTCTTGCTGCCCTGTGCAGGGCTTTCTTCTCTTCTTTGCACAATCAAGCATTGCGTTTTCCAACACTTAACTTCCGTAGTCTAGCAATTCTCCCCCACCTCCACCCCCAGCAGGAAGACTTACCGTCTTCTCATCCATTATGTAGCATCGTGCCTAAGTGAAGAGCCACTCCGTATTTTAAAATAAAACCTGCTCCTCCTTTCATGCCTGGAACCGGCCTTGATAGGAGGATTAAAATGTTTTTTTCAAATCTGCAGAATCTGTTTTTGAGTCTGTGCCCTCCGGAGAGCGTGCCTTCACGTGGGGAGGAGAAGGCTCGAGAATACGATGGAAGAGAATAGGTTTACGGGGAATCGAATCCAGTACTTTCCGTCAGATCAGATGGAATTTATTTGTTTGGAAGATAAGCCAGAGCAAAATCTGCAACTTTGAGGTACGAAATGCAGATGGTCAAGTCCTATGCCTGGGTTCCCCTTAATTGTGCCCCTGGGCACAATGGTGCCTGCCAGTATTTCTCATGGCACCTACTAAGTTTTTCTGAAAATGTGTGGGGCCAGCCACTGTAAGGCAGGACTTGTGTGCAGTGGTTAGGAGCCAGCTTGCTGTAGTGGTTAGGAGTGCGGCCTTCTAATCTGGCGAGCCGGGTTTGATTCCCTGCTCCCCACATGCAGCCAGTTGGGTAAACTTGGGCTTGCCACAGCACTGATAAAGCTGTTTTGACCAAGCAGTAATGTCAGGGCTCTCTCAGCCTCATCTGTACAGCCATTGATCAATAAAAAAAGGCCACCCCAAACACAGGAAAGAAGCATGGCTGTACTCTCTGCAAGAAATTGTTCCCAGTAGAATCATATAGAGTTGGAAGGGACCTCCTGGGTCATGTAGTTCAACCCCCTGCACCATGCAGGACACTGACAGCCCTATCGCTCATCCACTGTCACCTGCCACTCACTTGAACCTTCACAGAATCAGCCTCTCCGTCAGATGGCTCTCCAGCCTCTGTTTAAAAATCTCCAAAGATGGAGAACCCACCACCTCCCGAGGAAGCCTGTTCCACTGAGAAACCTCTCTAACTGTCAGGAACTTCTTCCGGATGTTTAGACGGAATTTCTTTTGAATTAATTTCATCCCATTGGTTCTGGTCCGTCCCTCCGGGGCAAGAGACAACAACTCCTTATACAGAAGGCAATGCAACCAAATATGAGTCAGAACAACTAGTCGGAAATACTTGGCTTTGTGGATGATGCACAATCCCCGGAAAGCTCACCTCCGTGTTCTTCATTTCAGCGGAGTTTGTGTAGGAGAACTTCTCGCGGGCTGGGGGGGCACAAATGCCTGGGGGCACGCGGCTTCCAAGGAGGGGGAGGGGACGTGCGGTTTTGAAAATAGGACTGTGCCTGCCATTAATGCTTCACATACCCAAAGTCAAATACCACAAAGGGAAGCTGACATTTTTTGGCTCTGAAGTCGAGGGATTTAAGATAACAATCTCATATTTTCGGGGTTTTACTCATAATGTTTGCAGTGATCTGGGATGGATGAGCTCAGGGCTGGCTGGACACCCACACTCGACGTTGCCAGCTGTCCCTTATGCGGAATGATTGTCTCTCATTCCTGAACATTGCTTTCCCACATGGATAATGGATGGGCCAGAACTTTTGTCCAGGCGTTGGCGGCGGGTGACACAGCCTGTCCTGCTCTGTACTCCTTGGCTTGTTGTTCTATTTCCTGGCAGGGAGAGATGAAACTGCCCTGGGAAAAGATGGTACGTTTCCCCACTTCTGTCTCCCTAGCAGACCCTGTAATGGAGCCATGTCTTATGTGCCCAGAAACATTTCTGACTTTGGAAGCAGCTGGACGGACAGGTCCTCAAATGTCCATTTCCCCCCAGGAGTGAAATACAGGGACGGTTTTCTTTTTGAATTGCTGCTGTTAAAGGTCGAGCGGCCTTTGTCCATTACCAAAAAAACGTTGGCCATAAATACCACAGCCCAAGGACTTCTCAGCTGTCATTCTGTGGTAAAATTGGAAGCAGGCGTGAACTGCACCAGCAGAGTTGGCATGTATTTTGTCCCCTCCGCCGTGGGTACCAAGACAGGCTGGATGGCCCCACGTGTCCGGATTGGGAATGCCACCAAGAGGACACGTCCCCATTACCAAATCGAGAGCCACTGGGCCAAGCGCTTAGATCAGGGGTAGTCAAACTGTGGCCCTCCAGATGTCCGTGGACTACAATTCCCAGGAGCTCCTGGGGATTGTAGTCCACGGACATCTGGAGGGCCACAGTTTGACTACCCCTGGCTTAGATTGTAATGAGTTTTTGTTATGCCTCATCCCTTTGTTCAGGCCTGTATGATTTGTGACACTCTAGCTGCACGTGTGGCTTGCTGGGTTCTTTTTCAACGTGAATATGGTAATGCTTGGTTTTTATTATTCTCCCCCTACTTAGCCTTTACAATCTTCCTGGTTGTGCGGTCCCAGGCAAGTGGCAACAACATGAGGCATATTGAGCTTCAAATGGGTTGCTGTCCTTAGTGGGGGAACTATAAAGTGTTTTACAGAGAGCCAGCTTGGTGTAGTGGTTAAGAGTGGCGGCTTCTAATCTGGCGAGCCGGGTTTGATTTCCTGCTCCTCTGCCTGCAGCCAGCTGGGTGACCTTGGGCTAGTCACAGTCCTGTTAGAGCTGTACTCACAGAGCAGTCCTGTCAGAGCTCTCTCAGCCTCACCTCCCTCACAGGGTGTCTGTTGTGGGGAGAGGAAGGGAAGGCGATTGTGAGCCGCTTTGAGATTCCACAAGGTAGTGAAAAGCAGGGTATAAAAACCAACTCTTCTTCAATTTGGAGGGGGACATTTTCATCTAGTAGTCTTTTGTCAAATGCAGTTTGGACTGGGCTTTATTATTTCATATCTGTTCATTTTGTACCCTGCCGTTCCTCTCTGGAGTTCATATCCTCACCCTCATCTCCTCACAACAACCCTGTGAAGTCGGCTAGGTTGAGAGAATATGTGACCGAACCAAGGCCACTGAGCGGGCCCAGTGAATTCCAACCTCTTCACTACACACCAGAAAAGTTGGCAGTCTTGTTGGTTCGAAGCCCCCAGGTTGAGAACCACTGGTTGAAATCAACTAGTAAACGTAAAGGTAAAGGTATCCCCTGTGCAAGCACCGAGTCATGTCTGACCCTTGGGGTGACGCCCTCCAGCGTTTTCATGGCAGACTCAATACGGGGTGGTTTGCAATTCCCTTCCCCAGTCATTACCGTTTACCCCCCAGCAGCAAGCTGGGTACTCATTTTACCGACCTCGGAAGGAGGGAAGGCTGAATCAACCTTGAGCCGGCTGTGGGATCAAACTCCCAGCCTCATGCGCAGACAGGTTCAGACAGCATTTCTGCTGCCTTACCACTCTGCGCCACAAGAGGCTCTGAAATCAACTAAGGGAGGTCTAATACCATAGCCTGATAGGTGTGGGTTCCCCCCCCCTCCCCACCCCCTGGCTTGTGGTTTTTAACATCCATGAAGAGTTCTGGAGAACTTGAAAGTTTGCAGAACTTTTGACTGGTCTTAATAAAAGATGTTATTATTGTTATCTTGCTGATTTTGTCAACCCCCAGGGGTTTTCAAGGCAAGGGATTTTCACAGGGGGCTTCCCTTTGGCTGCCTCTCCATCACGAGGCTCGTATTCCTTGGTTGGTCTCCCTTTACAAATACTGATGATGGCTGATCCTGCTTAACGTCCAAGATCTAATGAAATCAGGCTAGCCCAGGCTAGCCAAGTTAGGTCCAAAAACAGAGCAGTGAGGGGTTCACTTCTGCTGGGCCTTTAAACTGGTTTCAATCCCAGTTGTGTGTGGACAGGCCACGGTTACCTTTGTGGGAGAGCGGAGCCGGGAAGGGGCCCTTTTTTACCTGCTTGATTGTGTTCCAGCATTGGCAAACAGGCTCTGACTGAAACCCGGCCCTGGGTGAGTTCTGGGTTCCGACTGAGCCCTCCGCAGATGCTTTCAGCATCCCAAAGACAGAAGCACTGAAGTTTTGCTATTGTTGGTATTCTGAGAACGGCTGTCTTCGAAAACCCCGAGAAACGAAGCGGTGATGAATAGGGGGGAAATGCATAAAGTCCTTTCTGCTGCCGGAGTTCTGAGCTTCGGCTTCCCCCCCATGGCTCCACCCACCAGCACATTGGACTCCTGAGAAACAGATGGCGGAAGACGCAGCCAGAGAGCTGCACAGGCGCTGCCAAGAACGTGCCGTGCAAATTCCTCCGCCGTCACCCACGGGAGAGGGACAGGAGGAAGTGGGGGAGATTAACTTGGTTGGGGCTTAGCACACGAAGGGTCTCTTTCTGTGGCCCAGGCCTTGCTGCAACTGGAGTGAGTCTCATCAGAATTTTGGGTTGCCACCAACGACCCAGTTCGCAGGCTTTTTGTTAGAAGTGAGTACAGATATATTGGGGAGGGTATCACGACTTCAGCAACCTGTGTCCACGTACTATGGTTTTTGCAAGCCCCCACCATTTTGGCAATCTCGTAGGGTTGCCAACCCTGGGTTTGGAAATACCTGGAGATTTGGGGGGGGGTGGACTCTAGGGAGCGTACGACTTAAACATAGAAAGGACCTCTGCAAGGTATAATGTCATAGGGTCCGCCTTTTAAAGCAGCCATTTTGTCCAGGGGAACTGATCTCTGTCCTTGGCAACCCTACGACCTAGGCTGTCAGCCAGGGAGATGATAAGGGCTGTTTGGGCACCTTAAAGTCAAAATTTCCAAGGTATAAATTTTTAAGATTCAAAACTCCCTTTGTTACTTGGAGATTTTAGGGATGACTCCTGAGAAGTCCTGGGTTTGGAGAGAGGAAGGACCTCAGCAGAGTACAATCTGTCCTTCAGAATATCCTTTTTCTCTAGAGGAATTGATCTCTTGGGTCTGGGGATCTGTTGTAATAGCACTGCTGACAGGGTCCCTTCCCAATTCCCTTTGCTCACCCTTCTTATGGCTCTCTGGTTCCCCTTATGGCTCTCTGGTTCCCCTCAACCAGAAGTCCATTGTCCAAATGCATTCAGTTTTGACTTCTCTAGGGCTGCTCAGGAAGCATACCTCCACAGCCTCTTTGCCTAATTTCATAGAATCATAGACTTGGAAGGGGCCTCCTGGGTCATCTGTTCCAACCCCCTGCACAATGCAG
Source organism: Paroedura picta (assembly GCF_049243985.1). Classification (NCBI taxonomy): domain Eukaryota; kingdom Metazoa; phylum Chordata; class Lepidosauria; order Squamata; family Gekkonidae; genus Paroedura; species Paroedura picta. The sequence goes on along the minus strand of NC_135371.1, from coordinate 163,061,616 downwards.
GACACTCACATCCCGATCGCTGATCCACTGTAACCTCTCACCCCCTTGAACCTTCACAGAATCAGCCTCTCAGATGGCTATCTAGCCTCAGTTTAAAAATGTCCGAAGATGGAGAACCCACCACCTCCCGAGGAAGCCTGTTCCACTGAGAAACCGCTCTGTCAGGAACTTCTTCCAGATGTTCTCAACCTTTGTGAACCTGGGGCACCTTTGGAATTCTGACAAAGGGTGGTGGGTGCATCTACAAAATGGCCGCTGTAAAAAGTCAGAGTCAAACATACCGAAAAATGCATACACTGCCCTTTGTGTACTGCCCTGAGATGTCGTAGTGAGGGGTGGTATACAAATTGCATGAATGAATTAATTAATGAATGAACAAACAAACAAACAAACAAACCAAATGCAGTTTACAGGAAGAGAAACTTAAATACAGAAGAACTAAGAATGAGAGAAAATAAAATCAACACTGTGATGGTGGCAGCTGCTACTTCTGAAACAAACATTTAATTTTGCATAGCCAGTTAAAACACTTATAGCCAATCAAAAGCTCTGATGGTCGCCATGTAGTTTCTGAAAACACTTGGAAGGATACTGAGGGCCATTCCACACACCATAAATTTAGCATGATACTTACCCCTCACAGACGATATATTCCGGGTGCTCCACATGATGTCGCCAACCTCCCACGTCCGGCCAGCAAGCTTCATGCTAAACCCACCATTTTAAACTGCAAGTTGGTGAATCCCAGAAAGTGGATTCACCAACCTAAAAAGCGCTTTCCCCAGTGGACAACCAGGACACTACATGCCAAAGAAATGTATGGAGGCGAGAAGCACTATCTCCGCCTCCAATGTCCTGCCCTTGCACCCGCTTCCCTCTCCCTTCTCTCAGAGACAGGATTTTTTTTTATGAGAACTGCCTGGAGCAATGAATAGGTGTACAAGCATGCAATCAAACCCCAAAATATTTTTTTTCACAAAGTTGTCTCACAAAGCATGCCTCTCTAAAGTCCCCCCCCCCCAAAAAAAATCAGGAATCTTTAAAAAAGATTTTAAAGATTCAAGACTCATGGCGTTATAAAAAGCACTATGCATCTATGATAAATTGGTAAATTGTTAGCCCTCATTCTGGAAGGCTGATTTCTGCATTTGATTAGATGCATCTATGATTAGATGCATAGGCATTTAAATGGAGAACTATTAATTTTTTTTTAAAAATGGCAGGACCTTTAAAAAAAGGGGATTGACTGCCTGGCTTGATTGACAGGTAGAAGAGAGTCGTGGATAAACTGCATTGCTCTCTTCCGCCATTTCCAGCAGCACTTGTGGAAGGTAAGAAGCTGGCAGTCTTCAAGCAAAGGTTGGATACACACTTTTCTTGGATGCTTTAGGATGCTTTGGGCTGATCCTGCGTTGAGCAGGGGGTTGGACTAGATGGCCTGTGTGGCCCCTTCCAACTCTATGATTCTGTGATTCTATTCTAAGCGTGAAATGGCGGCAGACTACACCAAGATGGCAAGGTGAGGAATGGCCGGAGGCGCGATAATATTTAACTCTAGGCCATTCAGCTGGCATAACACTGTTTTTTGCAATGTGCAGAAATGCCCCAAGAAAGGTGTTGGTAGGCACCACAGCGTCCAGGGACACCATGCCAGGGACCCATCCTAGGATGTCATCCAGTTCCTCTCGCCACATGTCAGCCTTGACTTTAGGCCATGTCCCATCTGGTCTTGTGAACTGGCCTCAAGCACACACGCACGTGAGAAGAGATGTACAAGCGGAGGCCCCAAAGGAGGTCTGCCCCAATCCCACGTTGGTTCCGTGCAGGGAGCAAGTGGAAGAGAGGAATGAGCAGCTGGGCATCGAGAACTGAGCACCGCAACATTAGCCTAGCGAGTGCTCGGCAGGAGGAAGTAATGCGATGCAGTGGCATGTCACCTGCGCCTGAAATAACTGTGCCTGCGTCAGGAGCCTGCGATGTGCCAAGCCAATGCCACAGGCACCTGACCCCGTCTTCCAAACCTGACAGGACAATGTGAGGGGTGTTGCTATGGGAACGGGGCAGCACAATGCACATCTAGGGCCTTGTTAGGACCAGGGCAGAGGGGAAATAGGCCCCATTTGAACCCACAAAGCGGAGACTTTTCTCGTACCTTCAAGGTTTGTTTCTCTACTAGAAAACTAGAAGAACAGAGGAAAGGCTAAAAGCTCTCCCTTTACTTTTAGATAAGTAGGCCATAGTTTCTTCTACAAACCATGTACTAACAACCTCTAATTCCAGTGGCTTTAAAGAAAAATCCGAAAAGGCAACCTGGCATGAGAGAATCAGCCAGGAGATGCGTGGCCAGGTCCAGTGGGATGAAATTAATTCAAAAGAACTGTTTTTATGGGCAGCCTGGCTGTGCTATCTAGCCGCACTCCTTCTCATTCACTGTGTGCATCGGCCCTCGTTTCCCTGCAGCTGAATACATTTGCACACATTCTTGATGCAAATCTGTGCACACAAATAATGTGCCGGAATGCATACTCACAGACTAATTCTAATTCTGTGATTCTATACCGGGTTATAAATGGAATCTCTTTTCATTGTCAGGATTCCGCTCTAGAATCTTTGAAATGATGATGAGAGGACAGCTCATCCGGTTCAAAGGTCTCTCCTCCTCCTCAGAGAACAGCAGCTCCCCCAGATGCATCATAGAATTGTCATGGATCCCCTTTGGCTGCTGATTCTGATCACTTCCAAACTTGTGTAATTCGACTTAAGTCTCAGTGAGAAATTCTTAATAACTGGGGCTGTCCTTAACCTCTCTTTTCAACAATAATAGGGGTGAAGGGCAATCTGGTGGTCATGTTATGTTACGATTATGTTATGCCAAGTTATGTTAGGATTGTTATCTATTGCATTATTATAATATTCCATGTAAGCATTCCACACCGTTTAATGTAAACCGCCCAGAGCCGTAGGGAAGGGCGGCATAGAAATATAAACAAATGAATGAATGAATGAATGAATGAATGAATGAATGAATGAATGAATAAATAAACTAGTAACTTTATGACTAGAGCGGAAAGAAGCTGAAAAGTTGGTAGGGACCGTTCAGAGCATGGAAAGCAAGCAGACAAGAGAACGAGATGCAAGCCACACTCGCCCAGGGGGTACCCAAAAACCTTGGCTCAGGCCTCAACGGGTCCCCTCCCCATCCCAAGTAAATGTGAACTTGTGTGTCATCATACCGAAAAAGTTGGGAAGCTTCTGAAGCCATGGGCTGGGTTCCTCATACCTGTGAGCATGTGCAGAAAGCCTTTTCTCCTCACCCCTGAGTGACTCTTACCAGCCTCCACAGACCAAAATAAGAAGGGATTTCAAATCAAGCTGAGAGATTTCCTCTGGGCTGGAGACCCAGTTCTTCTTCTTCTGGGAATTGAGCCTTGCACCCCTCCCCCAAGGGCATCTGTATCCGTGCTTGTCTTGAATGTCACCCCGTTACCTGCCCCCCGCACTCAATGCTTCCACCTGTCCTCTCCCTCCAGATCCGTATTCCATCACCGGCAGCGACGGCAGCATCTCCGCCTCGGTGGCCTCGATCCAGCCGCAAGCATCCAGCAGTTCGGCTCCCAGCTCTCCCGGCTCCCGCCGTTCGGTCAGCACCCTCAAGAAGTGGCTGACCAACCCCGTGCGCAAGCTCAGTGCCGGTGGGCTACCTCGGGGGGACCGCCCGCTCAGGAAAACAGAGGGCCGGGCGCGGCGGCACGGGCGCCAGGAGGATCGCAAGAGCATTGACCTGGGCTTGCTGGGACAAGTGGAAGGGCCCTTTGCCGTCCCACGGGAGTCAACCGGCACGGTGAGAGAAAGAGAAATGTAGAGTTGCGGGATTGATGGAGGAAAGGGTTGGTGAGTCGCGGCTGACTCGGGGTGACGCTGTTGGGTTTTCAAGGGAAGGGATACACAGAGGTGACCTCTGCATAGCGACCCTAACTTGCCTGCCTCTGTGTAGCAACAATAACTTCCTCAATAGTCTCCCATCTAAGTACCAACTGGGGCCAACCCTGCTTATCTACCAAGACCTGATGAGGCTGCATTAAAGGAGGCTAAAACAATGTGTGTTTCAAGACCTCTGGCCATGAAGTAGAGCAGGACAATCACCAGCTTGCAAGCAGAGAGATGAGACGTGGCAGAAAGATGTTTATAGATCAAACTTATTATCATTATTATTATTATTAATAAGAACAACATGCTGGTAAGGGCTTGGAGGAAGAGCGTTTCTCATGGCTTGTGCCACTCAGTGCTTAACATCCACTCAGGGTGGTTGTCCCGCCCCTGAGTGTCTCTTCCTCCAATTGGCTTGTCTGTCTGTCCAGTGGCCAGCCAATCAACTTCTGTCCCCCACTCCTGACCACCCCCCTCCTCCTTCCATTTCTCTCTGAGGCTTGGAGGCTGCCAATCCCTGCTGCGTGAGAGCTATCTCTATCAAGTTTCCTGCCTACAGCCTACAGCCTTTCCGGATCCTGGGGTGAGGGAGAGACCATCCACAGAGTTCTTCCACCCCCCGCCACCCCCACAATCTAGCGCCCATTGTATTCCTGAATGCAACATGCTTGGCCCCTACTACTAATAATAATCCGCCTCCTTAAAAAGCTATTACAGAGAGGGGGCTAATTTAATAGGCAGGTTAATAGTTTGTGAGTGGGGTTCTTTTGCAGGGAGTCTAGAGACAACTCAAGCAAGGGAGTCCAGCCACCGCAGAGAAAGACCACCCCCACCCCCCACAGTTTGACCCAGGGCAAAATTCACTCCTAGCAGGTATTTGAATGTGAGCCATCGTCTCTTCCCAAAGCAAATATACTGGGGTACGTCGCTGTGCCATCCAGCATGCTTTCCAGATTCTATCCATCCGTCTTTCCAATTTTCTCCTCTGCTTCCTCCAAGGTGCCAGGGGGGCATGTCTGGTTTTCTCCCCCACCCTTCATTTTGTTCTCGCAACAACCCCACAAAGTCGGTTAGGCTGAGAAACAAGAACTAGGCACTCTCTTACTCTTTGTAAAGGGCCTTCAGAAGACATGTCTGGAACTCCAGTAAGCCCCAAATTTCTAGTGCGCATAAACAGCAGTGATCAGCAGTGGAATAGGCTGCCTAAGGAGGTGGTGAGCTCCCCCTCACTGGCAGTCTTCAAGCAAAGGTTGGATACACACTTTTCTTGGATGCTTTAGGATGCTCTGGGCTGATCCTGCGTTAAGCAGGGGGTTGGACTAGATGGCCTCTATGGCCCCTTCCAACTCTATGATTCTGTGATTCTATCTTGCCTGGGATTGCACTAGATGTAGGCCGTAGATGCTCTCGATCATGCGTTGTCTGAAACATGAAGGTGGTGGCGGAACATATTGTTCAGTTGCCACCTGCTTATAGCAACCTTTATGGAAGGATTTCCCAACCAAGGTACTGTATAGTATAGAGACCTCCCACCCTGTGTCTGCCACTTCCAGCTCCAAGCAAAGAGGAAAGAAAAACATTTTTTTTAAATCTACCTTTATTTGGGCAGGTGGATGTGCACCCTCCCAGAGTGGCCAGTGATGAGTCTGGAGAGGGTGGGAAAGGGAGGGGACCCAAAATTTAACCCTTTGTCACCTGAGCCTCTTGTGGCGCAGAGTGGTAAGGCAGCAGACATACAGTCTGAAAGCTCTGCCCATAAGGCTGGGAGTGCAATCCCAGCAGCCAGCTCAAGGTTGACTCAGCCTTCCATCCTTCCGAGGTTGGTAAAATGAGTACCCAGCTTGCTGGGGGGTAAACGGTCATGACTGGGGAAGGCACTGGCAAACCACCCCGTATTGAGTCTGCCAAGAAAATGCTAGAGGGCATCTCCCCAAGGGTCAGACATGACCCAGTGCTTGCACAGGGGATACCTTTACCTTTACCTTTTTACACCTGAGGCGCCTCTTACTTTGGGGTGGGGTGATGGGGAGGCATGGCCAGCTGTCGTCACTTCCTGGTACCTCGAAGCCTGAAAAATATTTCCGTGGTAGCTCCACGGTCAAAAGGTTGAAAAAGGCTGCCTTAGGGGTTTAAAGGCAGAAGACATTCAGAGGGGGTTGGCCATTGCCTGCCTCTCTGTAGCCGCGTCTTCAGAATTCTTTGGAGGCCAATTCTCCTTAGCTTTCAAAGTCTTGACCAGTTCTGGCTAGCCTGGTTCATCCAAGCCCGGGTAAAACAAAGGGGACATCCATAAATATTCCCCACCCGCAGTGTCCATGTGTGACAGGGTAAATCAGTATCATTGAAGCCTTCAGAACTGCTAGAACCCCTTGAATTTCAGTAGATTTGGATCTGCCTGCCCAAGAGTAGCCTAGATTTGAAATGGCCTCCTGGGAGTGGGATGAACTGTAGATCAGGGGCGAGCGCCTTTCTTGTAATTAAAAACCCAAATGACGTCAAAATTCAGATCAAGAGATCAACAGAAAGCTGGTTTATGGAAACCTCTGTGCGTAACCGAACCGATGCAGCTTAACGTTGCTGGTAAGTGGCATGTTAATTAATAAAACCCGAAGGTCTGACAGCCCAGACACCGATTGTAGCAGGGCCTTTATTAGGAAGTGTGCCCACAAGGCCTTACGATAGGGAAAAAATAAACACAGGAGTACCTTGCGTGATGATAGTTGGAGTGCTCGGCATAAATATTTGCATCATTCCTACTTGAATTACTGGCGACGTTTCATCTGGTATCATTTCCCTTTTCTGTAAAGCGTCTCTAACAAGCTCTCTTGCCACATAAAAACCTTGGCCTGCCGTTCCCTTCACATGCCAGCTAACCTAAGGGCTGACATTGCCAACCTCCAAGTGGTATCTAGAAGAAGAAGAAGAAGAGTTGGTTCTTATATGCCGCTTTTCCCTACCTGAAGGAGGCTCAAAGCGGCTTACAGTCGCCTTCCCTTTCCTCTCCCCACAACAGACACCCTGTGAGGTGGGTGAAGCTGAGAGAGCCCTGATATCACTGCTTGGTCAAAACAGCTTTATCAGCGCCGCGGCGAGCCCAAGGTCATCCAGCTGGCTGCATGTGGGGGAGAGCAGAATTGAACCTTGCATGCCAGATTAGAAGTCTGCACTCGTAACCACTACATCAAACCGGGCTCTAGCGAACTCCTGCTATTACAGCTGCTCTCTAGGTATCCAAGATAAATCCCCCTAGGAAAAATGGCCACTCTGGAGGGTGGACTCTATGATATTATGCCTTGATGATGCCCCCTCCCCTCCGCAAACCTTACCCACCTCAGACTCCACCTCCAAAATGCCCAATTATTTCCCTAGCCAGAGCAGGCAAGCCTACTAACATCCCATCTGCCCCTCCAATATCATTCATTCATTCATTCATTCATTCATTCATTCATTCATTCATTCATTCAAATACAGTAAAAACCCCATAAAACCCCAATTTACAATAAGACAGCAAGTGGCCAGACATACTTCTGAATAACCAATCCCATCCCACCTTGTTCAGCCGGATGAAAGATTGAATTTTACTTTTTGAAGACCTATATTTCGTGCTGCATTGAGCCACCTTTAGCCCTAGACTATCGCTATAGTTTGCACATCCCTCACCTCGAATATTAAAACAAGGCCAGGTTTTGTTCTACTGAACAATTTGTTTCCAACCCGTATCTTGTACGTTTGAACCTCTCTTGTTGATCGCAGGTGCTCTGAACAGGGACAGCTGTCCGTTCTCTACGGTGCCTGGCATTCTGTTGGCGTGAAAGAGATGCCTCATCGTTTTAGAGGAATTAGTGGGGCTTATGTGTGAGGCTGGGAGCTATGAAGCCGGGCGCTGGAATTAACTACTGGGGAGGGGGGTAAAGGGTAGGGAGGCCTGGTGTGGATTTGAGTCAATTCGCTGTTTGGCGTCAATAACGATCAAGACTGTTTTCAAGTGGGTAGTTGTATTGGTCTGTAGTAGCGGAATAAAATTTACGTTCGGTGGCACCTTTAAGACTAACAAAATTTTATTCAGCTTTTGTGTACACAATAAAACCTTGTTGGTCTTAAAAGTGCCAATGAGCTCAATCAGCACGGTGTTTTGATGTCCCCCTCTCCATTGCATGTTGTTCTGTCCCATGCTATAACAAACCGTGTGGGTTTTCTCTGACAGCTGCATTGCTTGCCTTGATAACTAAGGGGGTGCCTGTTGCATATGTAGTTTACTGGTGTTTACTGTGAAGCAGTTGTTGTGTCAGAAGTTTCCAGAGGGAACGTGTGTTCCTGGTCTCCACTGTGCCTGCCTGGTTCCTTTGTCCAAGCCAAAATTAAAGTTCTCCTGTTGATTTTGGCATTTGCAAAAAGAAGTCCAACCTTACTCTGTTGTTATCCACTTTCTGGCTCATTCACTCATACACAATTTCCCCTGCGGATGTGCCTACAATAGGGATGCCAGCCTCCAGGAGGGTGCTGGGGATCCTCTGGAATTACAGCGCATCCCCAAATTACTCCCCTGGAGAGAACGGAGACTTTAGCGCAGGGGTAGTCAACCTGTGGTCCTCCAGTTGTCCATGGACTACAATTCCCATGAACCCCTGCCAGCGTTTCCAAACGCTGGCAGGGGTTCATGGGAATTGTAGTCCATGGACATCTGGAGGACCACAGGTTGACTACCCCTGCTTTAGAGGGTGGACTCTGTGGTATTGTACCCCACTGAGCACCTGTCCTTCCAGGCCCCATCCTCAAATCTATAGGAGTTTCCCAACCTAGATCTGGTGATCTTACCCACCACATCCCTCACCAGTGACCAGGGGTGACCTGGCGATCTTAACATACATACCCCCAGCGTGGCACCCATTTTTGCTTAAACAGATAGGATGCTTGAAAACTTGCACCAGGATAGACCAAGAATTAGCAATGGCATTTTATTGACATAATAAATAGTTATTTGTTTAATTGTTTCATCTGTACTCCACCTTTCTTTCCAAAGGGGACTAAAAGCAACTAATATCGTTCTCTTCAAGTTTATCCTCCTAATAACCCTGTGAGGTGGGTTAGGATCAGGTTGCATGACTGGTCCAAGGTTCCCCTGCGGTCTTCTTTGGCGGAACAGGGATTCAAACCTGGGCCTCCTAAATCTTAGTCTGACATTCTCACCCAGGGCTTCCCAACCACGGTACCCCTCAATGGGACCGTAGCATGAGGGTTTTCAAAAAGGTGCCCGGGGAGAGCCCTCCCACCCAGTGGCTGCCGTTTCCAGCTTGGAGTGAAGAGAAAAGAAAGTTTTAAATGTTTTAAAATGTGGGCAGGTTGACTGCCCCTTGCCAAAGTGGCCAATAAAGGGCCTGGGGGCAATGAAAATGGGAGTGGCCTGAGTCATTTAAACCATTGTCAGCTGAGCCTCTTTGCATGTCTGGGGGGCGTGGCCAGTTGGCCTCACTTCCTGGTGCTTTGAAGCCTGGGAAATATTTCAGCGGTACCTCCAAGGTCAAAGGGGTCAAAAAGGGTGTTTTAATCACTACATTGCACTTGATCTAATGGCAGGTTTTGGGTTACTCATCCTTTGGCTTTCAAAGAGAGTTGGAAGAGACTGACTAAACAGAATCTTATTTATTTGTGAAGTTCGGATGGCATTAGGCCAGAGTTGACTGATAGCTCAAAGTTATGTCTGCTCAGGTCACAGCGAGGCAGAAGCAGGGAGACGGATCCAAATCCGGAAACCGCGCCAATATCCCCTTACAATGAGTTGATTTTATTTACAGAATCTATCTGCCATCTATTCCGAGACCTGTTCAGGGTAGCTTACGGCTAAAATAATAACGCAGCGCCAAATAAGCCGTTCAAAAGCAGTCAGAGCCATTAAACACAGGCAATTTTAAAACGTGCCCACATTGAGCACGTTAAAATGATATCGCTAAAAAAGCTTTCAGGCCAGAGACCATAAAACAACTGCAAAAGAGCCAAAAGACTTTGTTAAAAGTGTAGGTCAGCCTTTCTCAACTTTTTAACTGCTGAGAAACCCCTGAAACATTCTTCAGGCTTCGCGAAACCCCAGAAATGGCAGGATTGAACAGAATATGGTTGGGAAGCATCGCTGTGGACACGCCCCCCCAAGGCCTCTCCCTTCCCACGCCCTCCAGGCCCACCATCAGCCATTGGGGGGGGGGAGTCAATGACCATATAGGTCATAAAAAGGTAAAGGTAAAGGTATCCCCTGTGCAAGCACCGAGTCATGTCTGACCCTTGGGGTGACGCCCTCTAGCGTTTTCATGGCAGACTCTACGGGGTGGTTTGCCAGTGCCTTCCCCAGTCATTACCATTTACCCCCCAGCAAGCTGGGTACTCATTTCACCAACCTCGGAAGGATGGAAGGCTGAGTCAACCTTGAGCCGGCTGCTGGGATTGAACTCCCAGCCTCATGGGCAGAGCTTTCAGGCTGCATGTCTGCTGCCTTACCACTCTGCGCCACAAGAGGCTCTTCCATATAGGTCATACCACCCGATAAATGTTGAACAAGTTTTAAAAATATATTAAAAATTAATCCCCACCCATTCAGGAAACGCTTCCAGGGCCATCAAGAAACCCTAGGAGTTCACAAAGCCCTGGTGGAGAGGGCCTGCTGTAAAACAATACATGCCTGGATAAAGGCACTGCCATGCACCTTGGATGTTACGCCTGTATCCTATTTCTTCAGATTGCTCCCCACAAGTGCTTCCCTCCCAATGTTCTAAATCTGTCACTAGCCTTGCAAAAGCACACTTGTGTGTCTGTGTAGGGCAGGGGTAGTCAAACTGCGGCCCTCCAGATGTCCATGGACTGCAATTCCCATGAGCCCCTGCCAGCGTTCATTGGCAGGGGCTCATGGGAATTGTACTCCATGGACATCTGGAGGGCCGCTGTTTGACTACCCCTGGTGTAGGGGGTGGTGGTTTGGCTGAGCAGGCAAATAGTTCACTTCCATTCCCTCCTGCCTCTTCTCTGCCTTGGAATCACCCTTTTTGGAAGTAGGTTAGTTTTTCAAAAGGCCTTTGGATTTAGTTAGACCTTTAGATGAAACAGCCGGAGAGGAAATAACAAATCATGAGTTTGAACCACGCGAACGGGCCAAGAGCCAAGTATTTACTGGGGTGGCTGAAATTTTACTTAGGTTTCTTTTTCTTCATTGCACTGGGTTTCAGAGATGGTGATCCCACTTTGCTGTTTGCTTGAAGTTGCCTGCAGCCAAAGCATATAAAAACACAATAAAAAAGCAGCTCTGCTCAAGGGGGGAGGAGCAGTAGTAGTAAAACACTGCAGCTGCTCCCCATAACCATCCAGCTCAACAAAAGCTTATTGAACTCTGGAAGAAAGGGCCCAGATGCTTATCGAAATAGCTTAGCTGTGCGCAGGATATGAAACAGTAGGGTTGCCAGCTCTGGGTTAGGAAAAACCTGGAGACTTTGGGGGGGGGAGCCAGGAGTCAGTTGGATTTGAGGCAGAATGGGATCTCAGTGGAGTATAATGCTATGGAGCCAATTTCTTCACGGGAATTGATCTCTGTCCTCTGGAGTATACTCTCAAAGCAGTAATTTTCTCCAGGGGGAACTCATCTCTTTAGTCTGGAGATGAGCTGTAATTCCAGGGGATCTCCAGGTCCCACCTGGAGATTGGCATCCCTAACGAAACCGGACCAGAGAAGACACCGACTGCATAGAAGGGACAGAGATAACACCACAGAAGCTGGTGCTGGTGGGAGTGGTGCTGCCCTTAGGAAAGTGTGGAGATCCATCAAGAATTCCGTCAGGGCTTCTTGGAGGCCAGTCTGTGAACCTGCAGTTGCCATAACCCTCTTACCATGTCTTCCAGGATGGTAACGCTCATCTCCCGGACCTTTCTCTGCTCTCCAGCTTGCTTGAAGGAGATGGTGCGGGGAAACCCACTCAGGTGAGCTGGGGCGCATGTGCGGGTGGGTGAAGTTGTCCTGCATTAGTGCGTGAAATGTACCTCTCATCTCTCTTCTCCCCGGGGCAAAGTGGTCCTCCGGCACCTCAGAGGAAAGTAGACTGTGAGGTAGCTCAGTGGAGGATTTTGATTCCCAGAGGAAGGAAAGGGACCAATAGTAAGGGAATGACTTTCTTTGAAGCTGGGGGCATCAAAGTGTACTCTAGAAGGACTGCTGGTTTTTCTTTCCCTTCCTCCCCATGGTCAGTATAACAAAGGAAGGAACACACTGTGTAGGAGTGAAAGAGAGATGCATTGTGGGGCAGAAATAGCTAATTACAACGAACATCAAAGGACAAACTTGTCACAGTTTCTTCTTTCAATGAAAATATTTCGATAGCCGATTTTTCTTGAAGAAAAAAGAACGGAAAACGTCTCGTATGTACCTTCTCCAGTTCGGTTCAGTAAATATATTAACAAACATTTCCACAAATTAGCGAAAGGGGAAATTTTGCATGAGTATGTAAGGACTAGCTTCAAAGCCCGTTCCTAAGAATGGGCCTTGAAAGGGTCCCGTCCCCTGGCCCCCGGCCAGGCAGCCTAAGGTGGCTTTGGGCCGCTCGCAGCCGGATCAAGTGGGGTGGGCAGGGGCTGGCCAGCTCATTAGCAGGGCCGGGACAGAGATCCTTAGCAGGCAGTCAGCAGGCTGGGAGGCCCTCGTTAGCAGGCCCTCCACCACCACCACCCTTTGCCCAGGGCCCTCCCCCCTTACCTACTGCTGGCTCCAGTTACTGAGGCACGTCTGAGAGCAAAGAGGCTAGAGAGAGCACTAAGAGAACTGCCATGCAAGAACATCTCTAAGAGAACTGTGACTTGCCCAGAGTCACCCAGATGGCTGTGTGTGGAGTTCTCCAGATGAGGGTCCGCTGTTTTTAACCATTGCACCATGCTGGATACTTTTTACTACAATCAAAAAGAGAGTAAAAACGTATTCCCTAGGCTACTAACACTGTTTTCCAAATAGCCAAGGGATAGGGTTTTTTTCTCTTTTTGATCATAGACACTACAAACTGTCCCTTTTGTCTGTATTTGCGGATACGTTTTAGAGCCATATCTGTGGTTTTTAAAAATTGTTTGTTTATTATATTTATATTATATACCGCCCTCCCCGGATTTTTAGGCACCCCCTGGGCAGCTTGCATCAGAGTTTATTCCCAGTTAAAAGCTTAAAAACACAGCTTAAAACAATTTGATAACTAATACATTCCACTGATAAGAATAGTGTTCCCGTAAATGTTGGCCTTAACTATATGCCTGGTGGAAGAACGCTGTTTGACAGGCCCTGTGGTAGTTCCAAAAGAGCCTGGATCTCCACTGGCAGCTCATTCCAACAGGCTGGAGACAAGACCAAAAAGGCCCTGGCTCTGGTCAAGGCCAAACACACTTCTCTGGGGCTGGGGATCACCGACCAGATAGGAATTAACTCAGCGCAGTGCTGTTCAGGGGACCTACTTGTTTCCTTCTATACACCAATGTGGTGTAGTGGTTAAGAGCAGAGGTGTCTAATCAGGCAAGCTGGGTTTGTTTCCCCGCTTCTCCACATGCAGCCAGCTGGGTGACCTGGGGCTGGTCACAGTCTGGATAATGCTGTTCTCACAGAGTAGTTCTGTCAGGGATCTCTCAGACCCATCTAACTCATAGGGTGTCTGTTGTGGGTAGAGGAAGGGAAGACAATTGTAAGACACTTTGAAACTCCTTCGGGTAGTGACAAGTGAGGTATAAATACCAACTCTTCTTCTCCTTCTTCTTCTTCTTTTGCCCCAACAAGGAACTCAGTGCTCTCTTTCTCCATATTATCCTCACAACAACCCTGTGAGGTAGATTAAGCCTGTATGATTGGCCCAAGGTTCTATGACAGATTAAGGATTCGAACCTGGGTTTGCTGGCTCTAATGTAACAGGACACCCAAGCCCCTCTCCAGAGAAGAACTGAAATTAATGTAAGCAAATTCTTTTTACACTGCTTTTTGAAAACACACCCGTTTATTTACACTCTTGGTTGCAGCTGTAGTTAAGAGAAATAAGTTGTACATTCCTGGATTTGAAAACAAGATCGTTTCAGGCTAGCACTGAATATTAAACATTTTTATTTCAATGACCCAGATGCACTTTTCGTAAATATTTAATTACTCACTGGCAGACTTCAAGCAAAGGTTGGATACACACTTCTCTTGGATGCTTTAGGATGCTTTGGGCTGATCCTGCGTTGAGCAGGGGGTTGGACTAGATGGCCTGTGTGGCCCCTTCCAACTCTATGATTCTATGATTCTGTAATTATATGATTCTAAATTTCAGCAAAACTTAAGGTGGAAACGGTTTTCGAATTGGAAAAGAAAAAAGAATAAGAGTCTCTCAGAATGGCATTTTAAAAACATTGAATTGAGGATCAGCAAGCATCTTCATGCTAGCCAAAAATATACATAGTGACAAAATCGAAAATACCAGATGCTCTCAAAGAACTTCATGTTTTTCGTAAAGCAGCATAGTTAACGAAATTGACTAATTAGTTATGAATCAGAAACAGGAGGAGGATTTCTAATCAAGATGAAAGCTAATGAATGCAGTTTTTATTTAAACTGGAATTAATATAAGGGTTTATCAAGAGAGAGAGACCGTGATTTCTTTATACCTCCATAAATTAACTGTGGTTAGTTTGGGCATTTTCCCCAGGGTTAATATAATGTGGTAAATTAACATGCGCATTTTTCTTGAGTATTATTTTCGATATAACAGTTGCATGCAAATACCCGAAATCAGCTTTTCTCAACTTTATTACCATTGAGAAACCCCTGAAACATTCTTCAGGCTTCAAGAATCTCCAGAAGTGTGCAGAACATGGTTGGGAAGCATAGCTGGGTACATGCCCACCCGGGGTCCTTCCCTTTTCCACCCACTCCAGTCCCATTGTTGGCCATCTTGGGAGGGTGGGTGGGTTGACATGACTATATATGCTCATAAAGGTAAAGGTAAAGGGATCCCCCTTTGCCCATGAGGCTGGGAGTTCGATTCCAGCAGCCGGCTCAAGGTTGACTCAGCCTTCCATCCTTCCGAGGTTGGTAAAATGAGTACCCAGCTTGCTGGGGGGTAAACGGTCATGACTGGGGAAGGCACTGGCAAACCACCCCGTATTGAGTCTGCCATGAAAACGCTAGAGGGCGTCACCCCAAGGGTCAGACATGACTCGGTGCTTGCACAGGGGATACCTTTACCTTTACCTTTAAAGGGATCCCCTGTGCAAGGACCGAGTCATGTCTGACCCTTGGGGTGACGCCCTCTAGCGTTTTCATGGCAGACTCAATACGGGGTGGTTTGCCCGTGCCTTCCCCAGTCAAGCTGGGTCCTCGTTTTACCGACCTCGGAAGGATGGAAGGCTGAGTCAACCTTGAGCCGGCTGCTGGGATCGAACTCCCAGCCTCATGGGCAGAGCTTCAGACAGCATGTCGGCTGCTTTACTACCCTGCGTCACAAGAGGCACTATATATGCTCATATCACGCAATAAATGCTTAACAACTGTAAAATCAAAATTAATTAACTCCCGCCCATTTTGAGAAACCCCTCCAGGGCTGTTAAGAAAACCCCAGGGCTTCATGAAACCCTGGTTGAGAAATCCTGTTCTAAACAAACAAGCACCAGTGGTGAAGAATGTGGGCAGTACTTGTACTCGAAGCTCTCTTAGAACTCATTAGTATTACTCCTTGCTTTCCTCATGGCGTGGGTTATATATTTTTTGAGAGTTTTACACTCTTGGTCAAACCATCCATTATTTGAATATGGTAAAGGTTTGATTGGTCTGTTATTAACAAGAAACGGCTTTAGGAGAGTAGTAATAGCTTCCCAGATTTGGTTGGCATCATTATCTGACTGAAGGATGGCATGCCTTAGAGATTCTGTTTCTGGGTTTGCAAAAAATTGGGAGAATTTGGTCAGACCATTTGAGTCTCCTAGAACATGGTAAACCTGCTAATTCAGAAACTGGTTTCAAGATTTTACTGCCAGTAGTTTTAAGTGTTAGTCTCAGTGGGCAGTGGTCACTTAACAAGCTATCAACAACCTCAAACTTAGCTACTAGGTTAAGTAAATCAGATGAGACTGTGATGTAATCAATCGTGCTAGCTCGGTAAGTTGATAGGTAAGTATAAGCACCTCCTGATATATCCAAGCTGGTACCATGCAAAATGTATAGATTGGCCAAGGAGAGCAATTTTAAAAGTTTGAGGCCAAATTTGTTGACAATCCTGTCCTTTGAGGAACGATCCAAGAGATAGGCATGGGTGGCTATTTGAGTACTCTTATTACCTCCTACATCAACTGCCCCAGAGCCTATTCTTGCATTGAAATCACCACCCATTATAATATAGGAATTTGGATAGTGAAGGAGCAAGGATTCTATGGTATCAGCCAGGGAGTCCCAGAGAACGTCTCCTTGGCTCTTACTACTATTAGGTGGAATGTATACATTGATACATATTAATCTTCTAGGGAAAAGTCCCTTAACTAATAGGACCTGAAAGTTATTGTTCTGACTATTTTCTAAGATTAAAACATCAACCGTTAAATCAACTGAAACAAAGGTAACCAGGCCTCCACGCCCCCGTCCCTTTGTATGTATCTTGGTTGCTGGGACTGAAGCTCTCTTAGAATCATAGAGTTGGAAGGGGACCTCTTGGGTCATCTAGTCCAACCCCCTGCACTATGCAGGACACTCACAACCCTATTGCTCATACCGTTATCTGCCACTTTTTTGAACCTTCACAGAATCATCCTCTTTTTTAAAAAATGTAGTTCACAGGAAATGTAAATTAGTTTTAACAATATTTTACAGAAAAAAAATCAAAAGGAAAATTTAAGCATTTGAAAGGGTGCATTCGGGTTTTCTTTCAAAGTGGACTGACTTTGAATCCTTTCAAAGTGGACTGACTTTGTCACCCGGTTACTACTTAGTTCTGTTTCAGCCTCTTTGGGTGATAATCTCAAAAGTGAGGTGGCTGCTGGAGAGACTGGAGATATATTCTTGGATCTGTGACCTTGACATGCCCTCTTCCATTTCCTGATTTTTGGGGGTTAAGGACAAGACTCCGTGTAACCCTTCTTCAACTGAGCAAGGGGGGCCTGATGTGCCTCCCAGACCCTACTGCCCCTTTCTCACCCCGGACGGCTGAATGTTCTGAGCTGTAAGATGTCATGGTTCCTTTCTTCTCCCTCTTGGCAGGCCCCTGAACCCTCTCCGCTCCCCAGGGACCGTCAGAGCCCGCAGCCCCCCTCAGAAGCCCCTCTGCTGCCCCTCGCCTCACAGGAACAAGAAGAGGAGGAGAGGCGCAGTGCCTTAGAAAAGAGTATGTAAGTGATTTCCCTTGGTGACCTGGCTTACCGGTTTGGCAGGAGAACAGGGCGGGGTTGGGGTAATGGGGAGAAAGGACTTTCTCCCTTCCGTCCCCAGACTTTTTGCTAGATGCTGCTGGGGAAACCCGGAAGCTCAGATTTGGCAAGTTCAGCCGGGGGGGGGGGGAGGAGGGTCACACATTGCGGCTCAAAGGGTTGCCAACGCTGGTTTCGGAAAAATTGTAAGGTGGAGCCTGGGAAGGGGCGGGACCTTGGCAGGGTATAATGCCACGCAATCCACCTTCCAAAAAAGCTATTTTCTCCAGGAGACGTGGAGCAAACATTTTAATCAAATGGTTAATGTTGTCTGGAGATGAGTTGCAGTTCTGGGAAATCTCCAGCCCCCACCTGGAATCTGGCAACCCCAGAACTGAGTAGGTCCAGTGCACAGTCAAGATGTGTACCCCACAACAGGTTACATCGGGACACCTTTTCTTCCCCCAAGTCTGTGCACATTCCGTACGAAACCCGGATTTGCCCTTGATCTCTGTCACATGTTCACATGTCGTGTGATGGAGAGGTACTATAGCTACTAGGGTTGCCAGCTGTGGCTTGGAAAATTCCTAGAGATTGGGGATAGATCCTAGGGAGGGTGGGTTTCAGTGACAGGAAGGACCTCGAGGGGTGTGATCTGTAGAATCCACCCTCTAATGCAGTGGTCCCCAACCTTTATTAGGCTGGGGACCGGCAGGGCATCGGGCCGCGCCCGCAGGGACCGCGCAGGCCCACGCCCACGAGCCGCGCCCGGCCGCGCCCGCGGATCGGGCCGCGCCCGGCCGCGCCCGCGGATCGGGCCGCGCCCGGCCGCGCCCGCGAATCGGGCCGCGCTCGCGAGCCGCGCCCGGCCGCACCCGCGAATCGGGCCGCGCCCGTGAGCCGCGCCCGGCCGCACCCGTGGATCGGGCCGCACCCGCGGGCCGGGCGGGCGCGGCCGCCCTGATTCCCTCTCCCCGCCCTCCCCGCAGTAAGAAGCTTCCCGGGCCGCAAGCTTGCGGCCTGGGAAGTTTTTTACTGCGGGGGGGGGGGGGCGGGGAGAGGGAGCCGCGGCCCGGTGCCATGGCCTTTGCGGCCCGGCGCCGGGCCGCGGCCCGCAGGTTGGGGACCACTGCTCTAATGGAGCCCTTCTCTCCAAGGGAAGAGAACTTCGTTGCCTCGAGATCATATGCCTTAACTGGATGTTGGCAACTCTAAGGCTACCAATGAGTTATTTATATCTGTAATATGTAAAGGTTCGAGATATGGGGCCATACAAGGGGCCTATGCCGAGTAGGCCCTGCTGTGTGTCTCTCCAAGGGAAGTGAGTAGGCAGAACAGGGAGACGGGAAGAAGGCGGGAGGAGGAGCAGGGATGTGCCAGGAAGTCTCTTCCCCTCAGACACTGCTGCTTCCTCTCGTCTGCAGGTTTGTTCTCAGGGAGTTGATTGAGACGGAGAAGATGTACGTGGAGGACCTGGGCCAGATTGTGGAGGTGCTGACACACTCTTCATTTTAGCCATTGATTCCTCTTTCCCTGATTGTAAACGATTGTGAGTCTCAGCGCGAAAAATTTGCTGTTCTTCCAGAGAGGGTCTCTCATCCCTTCCCATGCTTCCTAAGGCACCTGGTGCCGAACCATGGGGAGGGGAAAGGTTTAGCGATCCATTCAGCTGGCCCGTCGAGTGTCTGTAAACCACAGGTAACAGCATGCTCTTGAATGGCACCGGCCAGGTCTGCCTCTCTTTTACTTTGGCACCTGTTTCAGGGGGGAAGCGAGAGCCGCATCCTCTCTGAGAATGAGTCACACTTCGTCCCTTGCCAACCGGTTTCTCTTCTGGGGCCCAAAATTCTCTGCCCCTTTAATTTAATTAATTAATGTTCAGATTTATATCCCACCCTTCCCCAGGGGTCTCATATGCTGCCATCCTAAAGCGCTGGTCTCAGCAGGACACCATAGTAGGCCAAGTTCCATGCTAGGGTTTCCCGGTGGTCACCCCCAGGCATCTGTGGGGGACAGGTAGGGTTGCCAGCTCCAGGTCAGGAAACGCCTGGAGATTTGGAGGTGGAGCACAGGGAGATCAGGGACTGCAGTGGGGCACAGTGTCACCTCCAAAGTATCCATTTTTCCCCAGAGGAACTATCTGCAATCCAGAGATGAGTAGAGATGCCCGAAGAACCCCAAGACCCCACATGGAGGCTGGCGTCTGTGTCTCCACATTCGTGAATTTTTGTGCAGAGTTTGGTTAAGAACAGTATTTGGGCTCCTCTAACATGTTTCAGAAGAGTTTTTGGTTTTCTCAATTGAACCCGTCTGCCTAGTCCTTATTGAAAACATGCTTGTAATAATGGGCGCCGAAAGTTCCAGCTTTTGGACAACAGAATGTCTTTGCCTTATGTGGGGACTTCCCCCATCCCCACGTTTCCCAGTGATATTCTATACCTCTTTTTTCTTAATGCCACCTAGAAGAACTTAAGGTCCTTGCAGATTTGCCTTGCTGGTCATATTAAAGGGCCAACCAGCCCAAGTCTGTTGTTGCTGCCGTAAGCTGCCAGATGCCTTCATGAGCAGAAAGGTTCTCCAGATCAGGGGTAGCCAACCTGTGGTCCTCCAGATGTTCATGGACTACAATTCCCATGAGCCCCTGCCAGCGTTTGCTGGCAGGGGCTCATGGGAATTGTAGTCAATGAACATCTGGAGGACCACAGGTTGACTCCCCCTTCTCCAGATGACCAAGCAGTGTTTTCCTGTAGCATCTTTTATATCTCTGTGTATATATCGATATCTGTATAATTTATTTTCAAATTCATATGCCTCCCTTCCCCAAAGATTCAGGCCAGCTCACAACGCAGCACAAAGAAAACAGTAATTTTAAACATTTGAAACAGTTGGATTTACATTAAAAAAACACTCACATTCAGGGGAACTCACCGCCTTCTCTCCTGTAGGAGGGATGAGGGAGGGAAATAATGTTCCTTGTTAAAATACTCGGTGGTGTACAGATGTTTGTCGCTTGCGTAGGGAAGCCAGCTCATCGATGCTATGTGTAACCAGAAGCCTGGTGGGGACAGCTTTGTCTTAGAAGCCCTGCAGAACTGTTTAAGGTCTCTCAGGGCCTTGATCCTACATTGCAGCGCATTCCCCCAAGCAGGTGCCGGGGCTGAGAAAACTCTGGCTCTAGTTGAGACGTTACTTTAACGTCTTGGAGGCCAGGGACCTTGAGCAGATTTTGTGTGCTCAATCATAGATTTCTTTGGGGGGGGGCGTAGTGGAGAAGGCACTCCGATGGGTACGAAGGTTCCAGACTGTTTAGGACCTTAAATGTTAAATATACTATACGTTTAGACTTAAATGTTATATAGGCGTGAGTTCGCACCTAGAATAAAACTTTGTTGGTCGTAAAGGTGCCATTGGACTCAAATTTTGTTATACAGCCATATATATAGTGTTTTCCTGTAGCACAGCGGTCCCCAACCGCCGGTCTGGGGACTGGTACCAGTCCGTGGATCCATCAGTACCAGGCTGTGGCTCCTCCTCCTCCTCCTCCCCAGCTGCTGCCTCGGGACTGCCCTGCCACTTTGCCGCTGGCTCACCTTTGGTGCTCTCCAGTGGCCGCCATGGCTGGGGCTCCCCCTCGGCATGGCACTGTGCAGCTGCTGCTGGTAGCGCCCCCCAGTGGGTGGTGGGATTCAAGGGTGCCGGCGGGAAAGCAAGTGGAGCAGGGGCTCAGGCAGCGGCAGTAGACTACTCCCCCCCCCCTGGCCTCAGTCAAATTGTAAAGAATTGACCAGTCCCCGGTGATAAAAAGATTTGGGACCACTGCTGTAGCAGACACATACACGCACACAATAGCCCCATAATTTCCAAAGGTTTTTAAAAGCTAGCACCCACCACCCCATCTTGTGGCCCCCGATTCCATGAGCTAGTTAAGTTCTGAGAAACACTTCACCCTTTTATAGCAGACTTGCTGCCAATCAGTTTTATTGGATGACCTCAAGTTCTAGTGTTTTGAGAAGGATTTCTTTTTCCATTTCATTCTTTCCACACCATGATTTTATAAACCTTTTCCTGGCTGACCTTTCAATCATTCCACCCCCCCCCCCAATCTCCCAATATTTTAGGCCTTCCTTGTAAGGATGAGACTTCAAATTCCACATATGCCCTTTTCAGCCACTGGCCCTCTGATCTCCTTTAGATGCAGCAGAACTTTAAAGTATTGTAATTAAATGTTAGCTTGACCTCAGTGGATATAGATAGATAGATAGATAGATAGATAGATAGATAGATAGATAGATAGATAGATAGATAGATAGATAGATAGATAGATAGATAGATAGATAGATAGATAGATAGATAGATAGATAGATAGATAGATAGATATACATATACATATACATATACATATACATATACATATACATATACATATACATATACATATACATATACATATACATATACATATACATATACATATACATATACATATACATATAGGGTAAGTCCTTTTTCCTAATAATTTCTGATACAACAACAACAACAAATAATAATTTCTGATACTGAACTAGCCCTTCTGGTTGTGAGTCTTTTGTTTATGACCCCTGAATGGCACCTTTAAGACCAACAAAAGTTTACTCAAGGTATAAACTTTAGTGTAAAGGCACACTTCTTTTGATACATTGAAATGGAAATTACCTGTCCATACATATAGGCAGAGAGCAAGCATCAAATTAGCATGCAACATAATGAAGATGTTTAACAGACGCAAGGAATAACAAGCTTAGTTTATGTGGTCACCATTTGTTTGGATTTAATTCTGGGGGGGGGGGGAGAAACAGAGCGGAGAGTGATGTGTTCTCTTCTTAATTGTGGAATGCTGAGAGCAATTAGCCAAGACCTAGTGTTTCGCTCCATCTGTCTCCTCTCAAACAGGGTGGTAACTAACAGCATCACTTTCTTCAAGGTGGGGGGAATTGGTTGTGCAGTGTTAGGTCTCGTCTGCCACCAGACCAGAAAAATACATCCCCTACCATTCCAGATCACATGACATCCATCCATCCCATCCATCCCATCCCATCCATCCATCCATCCATCCATCCATCCATCCATCCATCCATCCATCCATTCATTCATTCATTCATTCATTCATTCATTCATTCATCGCCACTCCCAGACCCTGCTAGTTCATGTAGATTTATTTATTTATTTGTTTGTTTATTTATTTATTTATTCTGCCCTTCCCTATGGCTCTGGGCAGTTTACATAAAACATTTTCGAACATTTACATAGAACACTATCAGTATTAGTATAACAATATAACAATAACAATAACATACCCACTAGAACAACTAGAACAGTATTTTAACAATAACTTCGACACTCCCTTGGTAGTTTTGTACCTTGGGGAGGGGGACCTGTAGATGTTATGGGTCAATCGGCCTCGAGCAAATGCCTGGTGGAATATTTACAATAAATATTTAAAACCTGCGTAAAATATACATCAATACTGTATAACCCACACTGTAAACCTCCCCCCTCCCACCCATCCATACCCCATAGTAACTGCCACCAGCCACACCCCAGGGGAGGGCATTTCCTGGCGATGTCCTGCCTCTGAGACCCAGTCTTCCTAGCCTGGCCTCAACCAAATGCCTGGCAGAAGAGCTCCATCTTACAGTCCCTGTGGAACTCTGATAACTCCATCAGGGCCATTAGTACTTCCAGAAGTTCATTTCACCAGGTCAGGGCCAAGACCAAAAAGACCCTGGCCCTGGTTGAGGCCAGGTGTACTTCCTGGGGCTTGGGGACAACCAACTGAGTTGAACCCTCAGAGTGAAGAGCCCTGCAGGGGGCACAAAGAGACAAGTGGTCCCTCAGATAAGCGGGGCCCAGGCTGCGGATGGTACGAACCAGAACCTTAAAAATGATCCAGAAGCTAACTGGCAACCAGTGCAGCCACCTCAGCGCAGGCTGGATGTGGGTCCTCCAAAATGACTTTACCATCACTATTCCAGTTTACCAGTCCAAATAAGAAGTACAGGAAAACAAAGAGGATGTATGGCCCTTCTGGGTCAGATCTAGTGAGATTAGTATATGTAGTGAGATAAGGTAAGGCTGAAAGATTTTGGTCAGTTTGGATCTCATATATGTGTATGTGAATTCAAGATTCCTGACCTAGTCAACGTTGCTTAGACAATTAGCCTTCTTGAACTACATCTGTCATTTTGTTGCTGAGACATGCAGTATGGCATTTTCCACAGTCTGCTTGAGATTTTCCCTGTCCTGAATAATTTAATGTCATCTGCTAATTCTGCTGCTTCCGTATTCACCTGTGATGCCACATAATCTGTTAACAAGTTAAACCGCACAGGGTTGCATCCTTGGGAATCTCCGTGGTTTACTTTCCTCTGCTGTGAAAACTGTTTATGTAACCTGCTTATATAGGAAACACTTGAGCATGAAATTGGGGTCACCGTGGGTGGGCAGGTATTTGTGAGTTCCTGCATTGTGCAGGGGGTTAGACTAGCTGGCCCTGGAGGTCCCTTCCAGCTCTATAACTCTATGATCCCCTTTACTTCCTGTCTTTTGATCAATCCCTAGGCAGCCCCATTATTTTATGTAAAGGTAAAGGTAAAGGTATCCCCTGTGCAAGCACCGAGTCATGTCTGACCCTTGGGGTGACGCCCTCCAACGTTTTCAAGGCAGACTCAATACGGGGTGGTTTGCCAGTGCCTTCCCCAGTCATTACCGTTTACCCCCCAGCAAGCTGGGTACTCATTTTACCGACCTCGGAAGGATGGAAGGCTGAGTCAACCCTGAGCCGGCTGCTGGGATTGAACTCCCAGCCTCATGGGCAGAGCTTTCAGACGGCTGCCTTACCACTCTGCGCCACAAGAGGCTCCTATTATTTTATGTAGTGATGGCTAAATTACTTTTTGGTGAGGGACTTTTTGAAGAGCCAATTATACACTGCCCACTCAGTCACTTTCATCTCACAGAACTCAAAAAGGCTGGTGAGGCAGAACTTCCCTTGGCAAAAGCCTTGCTTCCTCAGCAAGGCTTGTTCTTCTATATCAGGCTTTCTCAACAGGGGTTTCATGAAACCCTAGCGTTTCCCGATGGCACCAGAAGGGTTTTGCTGATTCAGTGGGAGTTATTTAATTCTTAATATATTTTAATAAAAAATATCAAGGGTTACAACCATATATGGTCATGTTGACCTCCCCTCCCCTCCCCTCCCAAAATGACCAGTGATAGACATGGAGGAGGTGGGAAGGGCACTAGCCATACAAGTTCTTGCTGGCCAAGACTTGTTGCATATGGTAGCGACTTGAGTCCAATTCTCTCATTTTAACTTAACTGCTTTTAGGGGGGGCAGGGTGTGACAGAGTGTCGAATGCCTGCCCCAGCCATGATTCCAGTCCAGTGGAGTAGATCTCTTGGCCGTTTCTGGTGTGTGTGTGTGTGGGGAGGGGGCAGTGTGTGATGTCAAATCCAGTGGGAGCCTGATGTCACCTGATGACATGTAACATCTGGTGGTGTGGCAAGGAGGTATGGCCTGCTGATACCACTTCCAGGGTGTCTCAAAGCCTGAAGAATGTTTCAGGGGTTTCTCAACAGTAAAAAAGGCTGAGAAAGTCTGTTCTATATGCTCAACTATCTTTTTATCCAGTGAGTGCTAAATTGCTTTCTAGTGAGGGACTTTATTAAATGCTTTTTGAAAAGGCAAGTCTACAGTGACCAGGAAGTCACTCATACTTCAAAGAGCTTGAAAAGTTTGGCAAGGCAGAACTTCCCTTGACAAAATCCTTGCTAATTCTTCCTCAGCAAGGCTTGTTCTTCTATATACTTAACCATTGCAGCCTTTATATTGCTTTCCACCCATGTGTAACCCAGGGCCTGTAATCTTCCTCGATCTCCCCAGCCCCATATGCCTTTAAAAAAGTGAGTGTAATATTGGCCACTAGCCAAGTTGTCTGGTCAGGAAGCAAACTGCAGTGACGTTATCATTTCAGTTCCGCAGTCCTCATCTGTTCTTTAAAAGCATTTTGGGTGAATGCCATCTGGACCTGGAGACATGTTCCTTCTTATGTTGTTAATTTAGACTGATTCAGGCTTGGGTATCCAACTCTCTCGCATCTCCAAAGAGCCCCTAAAATTTCACTGTAATCTCCCCTTCACTCTTAATGGCTCTTCTGTATGCCTCTCTATAGCCCCACATTTAATATTGGCTGGTTTCCTCCATACTGAAAGAAACTTTTAATCAGGGTAGTTTTTTTTTTTTAAGAGAGAAGTAGATTTTTAGCAGTTTGCACTTTAGATTCCTTTCTCCTTGCCATATTGCAGGCCTATATTTGGCTTGCCAGAATTTGTGCTCTTTTTATTTTCTCCATTTGGGCAAGGCTTCTGCCTTTTTAAAACGAAAGTCATCTTGCCTTTTATAGCTTTCTCGTCTGTGCTGTTTAACTCGGCTGGCTTACCGCTGAGTTTGTTTGTGCCTCCTCTAATCTGTGTTGGACTTGGAACGTCTGCAGTTGCATATTTATGTGTTTCGAATGGTCTCTTAAAGTCTCCCTTGGTTGTGTTCTGATACTTTGAACATACTTTTCAACCCAAATCAAGCCTTTGGGGTCCCCTTCAGCCTTTTCTGGTCATTTGCTACGAGCTGCCAAGCCATCGCAAATTGAATAGAAACTCCACTACCACAGACCCATAGCCAAAAGTACTGTTGTGCTGAGGCTGAAGGGTAGACAATGCAAACCAGAAGAAGAAGAAGAAGAAGAAGAGGAAGAAGAGGAAGAAGAGGAAGAAGAAAGAAGAAGAAGAAGAAGAAGAAGAAAGAAGAAGAAAGAAGAAGAAGAAGAAGAAGAGTTGGTTCTTATATGCTGCTTTTCTGTACCCGAAGGAGGCTCAAAGCGGCTTACAGTTGCCTTCCCTTTCCTCTCCCCACAACAGACACCCTGTGAGGTGGGTGAGGCTGAGAGAGCCCTGAGATTACTGAAGAAGAAGAAGAGTTGGTTCTTATATGCCACTTTTCTCTACCCAAGGGAGGCTCAAAGCGGCTTACAGTAGCCTTCCCTTTCCTCTCCCCACAACAGACACCCTGTGAGGGAGGTGAGACTGAGAGAGCCCTGATATTACTGAAGAAGAAGAAGAGTTGGTTCTTCTAAGCCACTTTTCTCTGCCAGAAGGAGTCTCAAAGCGGCTTACAGTCGCCTTCCCTTTCCTCTCCCCACAACAGACACCCTGTGGGGTGGGTGAGGCTGAGAGAGCCCTGATATCACTGCTCGGTCAGAACAGTTTTATCAGTGCCGTGGCGAGCCCAAGGTCACCCAGCTGGCTGCATGTGGGGGAGTGCAGAATCGAACCTGGCATGCCAGATTAGAAGTCCGCATTCCTAACCTCTTACCAGGGCAGAGTAACCTTAAATAAAAGTACGCATACATGGTATAGGTTTCCTTATAGTTAATTAGACGATCAGGCCACCAAGGTCAGTATTACTTATGGCAGTGGTGGATAAACTGTATCTCTTTAGATGTCCATGAACTACATTTCCCATGAGCCCCTGTCCATGGTGACACAAATTCCCACATCCAAGAAGAGGGAGGGGGCAGTTGAAAGGCGGTGGCAACGTCAGTGGCGACCTGAGGAAACCAGAGGGAATGGAAGAATTCCCACATCCAAGAAGTGTGTGTGTGTGTGGGAGAAAGTACCTGACACTTGGTCACCAAATGGCGGTTTAACTAAATGTGGAGCCATTGTGATGCTGGTGGCAGTGTTGTTTGTGGGAGGCAGGGAGACCAGTGGCACTTCAGTAAGGGAAACGCCACGCCAAGCCACCTCCAACAGCTTCTAAGGTAAAGGTATCCCCTGTGCAAGCACCGAGTCATATCTGACCCTTGGGGTGACGCCCTCCAGCGTTTTCATGGCAGACTCAATACAGGGTGGTTTGCCAGTGCCTTCCCCAGTCAATACCGTTCACCCCCCAGCAAGCTGGGTACTCATTTTACCGACCTCAGAAGGATGGAAGGCTGAGTCAACCTTGAGCCGGCTGCTGGGATCGAACTCCCAACCTCATGGGCAGAGTTTTCAGACTTCATGTCTGCTGCCATACCACTCTGCGCCACAAGAGGCTCACCAACAGCTTCTAGTGACCATTTATTTTTTTTAATTTTATTTTATTTCTTTGAACATCTATGCTGCCACTCTCGGGGTCACCGGCTCGTGGCGGCTTACAACATTTTAAAACACAATAAAATCCAAACATGAAAACCACCATCAATTAACTCAACAGCATCATCAAATCAAACAGAGATATAAATATGCTATAATATCATTGCAGCTAGTTCCGGCCGTGATCTTCTGACAGCATGGGGTGTCAAGGTTTCGAGGACAGGCCCTAGATAGAATGTGCAGCAGCAGTCCTAGCCTCAGCCAAACATCTGGCAGAAGTGCTCCATCTTACAGGCCCTTTGGATCTGTACCAGTTCCGCCAAGGCCCTCAGCTCTTCCGGGAGCTCATTCCAACACGTAGGAGCCAGGACCAAAAAGGCCCTGGCCCTGCTCGAGGCCAAGCAGACTTCTCTCGGGCTGGGGAGAACCTAGAATCATAGAATAATAGAATTGGAAGGGACCTCATGGGTCATCTAGTCCAACCGCCTGCACTATGCAGGACACCCACCACCCTATCGCTCATCCACTGTCACCTGCCACCCCCTTGAGCCTTCACAGAATCAGCCTCTCTGTCAGATGGCTATCCAGCCTGTTTAAAAATTTCCAAAGACGGAGAACCCACCACCTCCTGAGGAAGCCTGTCCCACTGAGGAACCACTCTGTCAGGAACTTCTTCCGGAGGTTTAGACGGAATTTCTTTTGAATTAATTTCATCTCATTGTTGTTGTTTGAAGAGCAGAGAGCTCTCCGGGAGTCATAGGCAGACAAGTCTTGGCAATGAGTGTATGGTTTCACTCCTCCATTGCATTGGTATTAATGTTTTAGTGGGGGTTTTAATGGGGTTGAGATTACTTACCAGCCTCGCGCCTTTGGGGAGAGGTGGGAAATAAATAGAAAATAATAACAACAGCAACAACAATAATAATAATTGCACCGAGTTCACGTCCCCCTGCCACGCTTCTCCCTCTGCTCATTGGTCTGGCTCAGAATCCAGACGTAGCCCCTCCCCAACCTGTTCCCTTCCCGGTGCCTCAAAGAGGAAGCAGCCTGGATCCTATAGTCCACTCTGTTTGACTCCCGCAGGGCTACATGGCGACCATGAAGGCCCGCGGCATCCCCGAGGGTATGAAGGGCAAAGACAAGATAATATTCGGGAATATCCACCAGATCTACGACTGGCACAAAGAGTGAGTGGGTGAGCACCCACAACTGGGTGCAGGGCATGTAGGAAGGAATGCAGTTCTTCCTCCTGGGGGTGGGTGGCTTTTGATAATGGACCCTTCTTGGAATACCTTCCCTGGGGACCCTGGGATACAAGCGGGGTGAGAGCGGACAGCTGAGGAGTCCCCCTTCAAG
The DNA here is from genome assembly GCF_049243985.1 of Paroedura picta. Taxonomy (NCBI): domain Eukaryota; kingdom Metazoa; phylum Chordata; class Lepidosauria; order Squamata; family Gekkonidae; genus Paroedura; species Paroedura picta. The sequence goes on along the minus strand of NC_135371.1, from coordinate 163,032,798 downwards.
GAGGTTAGTGGATAATTGCTTTGCTGTGGAAGGGAAGGGACAGATCTGGAGTGCAAAGAAGTGCAAACACAATGTTTCATTTGGAATAAATGAGGTCACAGCATTTATTAGTACAATGAGCGTAGGAAAACCCAGCACAGGGGCGAATCGCTTAGCTCAGGGGGAGGCAAACTGTGGCCCTCCAAGTGTCCATGGACTACAATTCCCACAATTCTCATGGGAATTGTAGTCCATGGGCATCTGGAGGGCCACAGTTTGCCTACCCCTGCCTTAGCTCAATCCCCTCCCCTAGTGGGTCATGCCAACCACTAGGCAGTTGAAGAAGGAAGCTCCGTGTGATGCTGGGCCCCACTTCCTTATAAGGAAGTCCTGCTGCTGGCCACTCCCCCTGACCCTCCTGGCTACGTGCCATGTGTGAGGTCAGGCATCCATCTAGCCAGCTCACCACCCCTCCCTTTCTGTGCTTCTGTGCCCTTGCCCCCCCAGCAACGCTGTTCACGCCCACAAGTGATTTGGGGGGGGGGGATGTGAACCTATTTCCCTTCTCCCTCCCCATTGTCCAGTCCTGGGAGAATGGATAATATGCTTGAGCCACCCCTGGGATGCATTTGGAGTTGGGTCACCCTGGGATAAAGTATAGGAAGGAGAGCAAGGTGGATCTCATGCCACTTCTCTTCCTTCTCATCCCTGTCTTTCAGTTATTTCCTCAAACAGCTGGAGAAATGCCCCGAGGAGCCTGATCTACTGGCCGAGCTATTCATAAAGCACGTGAGTCTTTTCTCATAGCCTGGGAATCGCCAGGTTGTTGTATTTTTTTCGGCTGCAGGCACCTTTGGAATTCTGACACAGGATCACAAAATAGCTGCCGCAGGAGGTGAAGCCAACCACAAAATATCAGGGAGCGAAGGTGATATACAATTTGAGTAGGAGCTCTTCAACATTTCAGGCAGACGCTGTGTTTGATTGGTTCTCTTTTAATCTGCAGAGCCAATCAGGCGGCTTGCTGGGCAAAAGCTCTACCTACCCTCCCCCCCCCCACTTTCTAATACCGTTTGGGGGCACCAGGAAAGGTGTTGGTCGGTGTTGTGACATGTCAGGGACCCCCATCGTAGCCCAATAGAGGGGGGGAAAGTTGCCGAGCTGTCTCAGGATGGCTAAATGGGCCCTTCATGTTCTGAGACTTATTACCATAAAATAGTCGATGCGGGGAACAAACCATAAGGGAGGGTCGTAGGTTTTCACATCTGGCCCCGTTATCGGAAAATTATTTCACTACCCTTTTTTTCTTTTGGCCTAGAAAAATGATGAGTTAAAAATCACACTCAGCATATACGATTGCTGCCTCCTGGCACAAACCTCACCTAGGCAGCATGAAGAGGTGAACTTCATCAGAAACCGTGTCTTATCTAAGAGCTTTTCCTCATTCTCATTTTTCTCACTGTCGAGTTCTGCTTTTGTCAATGTTTTCCCGCTCTGATCCACACATGTTGTGCTCCCTCTAGTGGTCTATTTGCTATCATACAGCTTTATTTCCACCTTTTCTCCCTGAACGTTCTGCAAGGAGATAACCTGGAAATAAAGCTGTTCGTTATCGAATCAACCACTAGAGGTCTTCAGGGGAAAATCCCTGAATTCTTCAGAAAAATCCCTGAAGAAACAGGAACTTTAACAGGAAATAAAATTAGAATGCTGAAAAGCTCTAAGACTATTTGACAATTTCCTGGGCTAAGCAGGGGCTTGAACTTTCCCTGCCAGCCCTGGATTTTTGCCGTCTTGAGCATTCCTCTGAACTGTGTCCCTGTTGTGTTCCAGGAACGCCGTTTGCACATGTATGTTGTTTACTGTCAGAACAAACCCAAATCTGAGCACATCGTTTCCGAGTTCATCGATACCTACTTTGAGGTAAGGGACTGTGTGGCCTTGCCAATTAATCACTCAATCAATTAATTAATTAATGACAAACTTTGGATTAGTTAATTATGTTCTTTCTTTCCTGTATGACTTCTGCCACATCTCTGCCCTCTCTGACACCTCTCCAATTCCTACACTTTTGCAACCCTTTCTGAGACGGTGTAGCTGAAGTCCCGGGGTGTCTTATATTCACCCACCCAACAGCTCCCACCATGTGGAGAACCAGAGGCATGTACCATGCACCCTGTTAGTCTGGTTTGGCACACTACCACAACCCCACTTAAATGTGGGTAGTCAGTTTCATGCAAAATCTGGGATGAATAATTTGCTGGAAGGCAGGAAAGGCTAGAGAGCCATAGACTTGCCCTCTGGAGCTGTGTGGATGTGACTGGAACAGGGAGTAAGATGTTTCTTTTGGGTTCCAATATCTGCTCAGAGGAGGGGATGTGGCTCAGTGGAAGTGCCTCTGCTTTGCATGCAGAAAGGTGTCGTGCTTAAGATCTGGAGAACTGGGTTTGATTCCCCTGCTCTTCCTCCGTATGAAGCCAGCTGTGTGACCTTGGGCGAGTTAAGTTCTTTCTGAGCTCTCTCAGCCCCACCAACCTCTCAGTGTGTCTGTTGTGGTGAGGGGAAGGGAAGGCGATTGTAAGTCACTTTGAATGTCCTTTGAGTGGTACAAAGCGGGGTACAAAAACCCAGCTCCTTCTTCTTCTTCTTCTTCTTCTTCTTCTTCTTCTTCTTCTTCTTCTTCTTCTTCTTCTTCTTCCTCTTCCTCTTCCTCTTCCTCTTCCTCTTCCTCTTCCTCTTCCTCTTCCTCTTCCTCTTCCTCTCCTTCTCCTTCTCCTTCTCCTTCTCCTTCTCCTTCTTCCAAGGGGGTGGCAGGTGACAGTAGATGAGCGATAGGGATGTGAGTGTCCTGCATAGTGCAGGGGGTTGGACTAGATGACCCAGGAGGTCCCTTCCATAGAGTCACCCCTTTTACAGACCAACAAGACTATCAAGGTATAAGCTTTGGAGAGTCAAAGCTCCTTCTGTCAAACAGTTCGCCAGAAATGGTGGTGAAATCTGAACCATGGGCTTCCCAGCCCAAATGTGAGTCTCCAAGCCACAGACTGCAAAAAAGCCAGCACCAGCACATGAATTTGGTTAGCCTTTGGCGCCACAAGGCTCTTGTTGCAGCAACCCCCTTTGCCCGATTCAAGCTGTCAGTTGGCTTTCCTTAAGTCTTGCATAGCTTCCTGGAGAAACCCCCCCCCCAAGGCTTCTGGTGCTGCTCTAGGAAGCAGGGACAGTCGGAAAGATCCGGAGCTTCCCGGCAGAGCAGGCAGGAGCTTTAAAGGTCGGAGGGTTTATCACCTGTGCTGATTTTTTTTCACAACCCGTGCATGGCTTGTTCTCTCATTTCCAGGAACTGAAGCAGGAACTGGGGCACCGTCTGCAACTCAATGACTTGCTCATCAAGCCGGTACAGCGGATCATGAAATACCAGCTGCTTCTCAAGGTGCTAACATGGGGCGGGGGGCGGGCGGGTGGGGGTGTTATTTTCCGGGGAAAAGGTAAGAAAAGCGAATAGCGATTGGGCTTCGTGGCCTGGCAGAGCAAACAAAGAGGAAGGTTTCCAGGGCTGCTGTTTGCAAAGTCTTACGGCATTGTGTGTATGTGTGTGTGTGTGTGTGTGTGGGGGGGGGTGTTGTGGGGGCAGAAAGGGCAGTGAATATGTTCACGGAAATCTCACAAAAGCAAGGGCCCTCTGACGGCCCTCTATCGCCACCTAATGGATAGGGATTGCATTCGCCTGAAACAATATAGTTGATCTAAAGGGGGACATTAGAATCATAGAATCGTAGAGTCGAGAGGGAACTCCAGGGTCATCTAGTCCAACCCCCTGCAGAAGGCAGGAAATTCACAACTCCCTGCCCACCCACAGTGACCCCAATTCCATGCTCATTCGCACAGATTTGGAGAGCCACAGTGGTGTCGTGGTTAAGAGCGGCAGCTTTTAATCCGGAGAACCGGGTTTGATTCCCTGTTCCTCCACCTGCAGCCAGCTGGGTGACCTTGGGTTAGTCACAGTCCTGCTAGAGCTGATCTCTCAGAGCAGTGCAGTCATAGAATCATAGAATCATAGAGTTGGAAGGGGCCATACAGGCCATCTAGTCCAACCCCCTGCTCAACGCAGGATTAGCCCTAAGCATCCTAAAGCATCCAAGAAAAGTGTGTATCCAACCTTTGCTTGAAGACGGCCAGTGAGGGGGAGCTCACCACCTCCTTAGGCAGCCTATTCCACTGCTGAACTACTCTGACTGTGAAAAACTGTCCATGGACTACCATTCCCATGAGCCCCTGCCAGCATTGGCAGGGGCTCATGGGAATTGTAGTCCATGGGCATCTGGACAGCCGCGGTTTGACTACCCCTGATCTACAGCATGGAGCTGCAGTTAATTGTGTCTCCCTTGTTCCCTTGAACCAACATAAGGCCTTACCAACGCTTGCAACAGAATGGGGCGATCGAATTCTTAGTCTGTAGGATGGGCTGTTCTACTTAAATCCCTGCAAATAAAAAAAAAACTGTGATTCTAGAGGGGGTGGTACAGGCTCCTAGCCCTTTGTTTACATACCCATGTGCTGTCAAGTCGTCACTGGTGACCCCAGTAAGGGGCTTTCAAGACAAGGGGAAAGCAGAAGTGGTTTGCCATTGCCTTCCTTGGTAGTCTGATATCCAAGGCCTGAGCCTGCCTAACTTCTGAGATCCGAAGATCAGGCTGTACCATGCTGCCTTTCCTCCTGGCCCTTTAACTTGCCATGCAATAATTCCACTTACAGGGAATGCAGTCCCCCCTCTGCAGTCTGAAATGGCCCCATCCGTTCCTCAACACCCTGCCCCCTCATTCCCACCGCTGAATGTGAAACCTCTTCCTCTGTTTGCTCACATCAGCTTGCTGCTGGGATTGGTTCTCTTCAAACGTGGCCCATCAATTAAAGACCAGTGAATGTCTTTCTTCTCTCCCACCAGAAGAACATAATGGTTTGCTTCCTGTCTTCCAGGATTTCCTGAAGTATTACGGTAAAGCTGGCAAGGACACGGGACAGCTGGAGGTAGGAGTTGAAAATGTGACAACCTGTTCTCATAGCCTCCCCAAGAACGTACGGTCTGGATTGTAGAATTATCCTGGAAGGGCTATTATGGGGGCGTGGGCGTGTGAAGCGGTCTTGTTATCCTGAGTTCATGCACACAGATTGTAGGTAAAAATGGGTTGAATTAATATCTCGGGTGTTATGGTATCTACTAGTCAACGTGCCCTGATTCTGGAGCCTTGAATTCATATCCCATGGTTCCTAATGCAATAGTTTCCCTCTATCAACGTGCCCTCAATCTGGAGCCTGAATCTCCCAATCAACATGCCCTCAATCTGGAGTATGAAATCCATCTTTCACAGCTCCTGATGCAGCAGTCTGGAGCATGCGCCTCAATCTGGAGCATGAATTCCCCAATCAACATGCCCTCAATCTGGAGCCTGAAATCTATCTCTCACAGCTCCTGGTGCAACAGTACCCACCATTCAGCATGCCTTCAATCTGGAGCCTGTATCTCCTAATCAACATGTCCTCAGTCTGGAGCCTGAAATCCATTTCTCACAGCTCCTGGTGCAACTGTATCTGCTAGTCAGTATGCTAGTCAGTAATGAGCCTCTTGTGGTGCAGAGTGGTAAGGCAGCCATCTGACAGCTTTGCCCATAAGGCTGGGAGTTCAATCCCAGCAGCCGGCTCAAGGTTGACTCAGCCTTCCATCCTTCCGAGGTCGGTGAAATGAGTACCCAGCTTGCTGGGGGGTAAACGGTAATGACTGGGGAAGCCACTGGCAAACCACCCCGTATTGAGTCTGCCAAGAAAACGCTAGAGGGCGTCACCCCAAGGGTCAGACATGACTCGGTGCTTGCACAGGGGATACCTTTACCTTTACCTTTAGTCAGTATGCTCTCATTCAGCCATGGCTCCAAGTCCATATGAACACAGAGTGCAGGGATCCTACATTAGGTTACTTCTTTGTTCACCATCTGTGTTTAATAAAGAAGAAGGCTGTTGTCACGGGTTGTCAGGTCCCTGGGAATCCCATCACAGGATTCTACTATCTTCAGCATCTTTCTTCCTTGCCTTTCAGAAAGCCGTGGCTGTGATGTGCTTTGTCCCCAAACGGTGCAATGACATGATGAACGTGGGCCGTCTTCAGGGCTTTGAGGTGGGCATTGGAACTGCCTTGGTTGGCCGGGCTCTTTGTCAGTGGGAGTCGATAAATCGCTTTAGCGCTGTTGCCCTCTAGCAATATAGCTACTGCAGAGTTTTTTTTTTTTGTTTTTTTTAAGCAAGCAAAAAGCATTCCAGTATGGTGGGGAAAGAAAGAAAGAGTGCAAGGAGATACCATGTGGAATTCCCTTGTGTGGAAGTTCCATTATATTAGTAGTTTAAAAAAACGTAAGCATTAAACATTTGATTTTTTAAAAAAAATTAAATTTAAGAATCTTTTAAAACAATTTTTAAGAAAGATTTAACATTCGATCGAATCCAAAAATGCAACCAGTCTAAAATCTGCCTAAAAAGAAGGTACTTATTTAACCCTTACTGGTGCTGCGTATCTTAGTGGCAGCAGCACAACATTTATCAGTATAGACCAGGGGTAGTCAAACTGCGGCCCTCCAGATGTCCATGGACTACAATTCCCAGGAACCCCTGCCAGCGAATGCTGGCAGGGGCTTCTGGGAATTGTAGTCCATGGACATCTGGAGGGCCGCAGTTTGACTACCCCTGGTATAGACCACCGGTTCTCGACTCGTGGGTTGCGACCCCTCAAGGGGTTGTTCGGCCCTTTCCCGCCATGACCACAGTGGCGGCAGAGGTTGCAACAGCAGCCTGGCACTGGCCTCTTCTGCACCGCCTCTGTGCTCATCGAGGTGGCGCAGAAGAGGCCAGCAACACGGTGAGCAGGAGCAGCGGCGGTTCGTGCGCCTACGTGCCTGCTTGCGTGCCAGCACATGCGCCTGCGCACACATGTGCATGCGCCCCGCCGCCTCTGCTGTAGGGGTTGTAGCACTAGGGCGGCTGAGAACCGCTGAAATAGTTGTATGGCTTCCTCCGTCCCTTAGCAGCTTCTTGCTCCATTGGTATTACGAACATCTTTGCATGTGCAGCAACAATGAGAGCCGAACTATCTCGCACGTAGAAGCAACCCTTCTCCGTCAAGGATAAGATTAGAATCCTAGAATCATAGAGTTGGAAGGGGCCATACAGGTCATCTAGTCCAACCCCCTGCTCAACGCAGGATCAGCCCAGAGCATCCTAAAGCATCCAAGAAAAGTGTGTATCCAACCTTTGCTTGAAGACTGCCAGTGAGGGGGAGCTCACCACCTCCTTAGGCAGCCTATTCCACTGCTGAACTACTCTGACTGTGAAATTTTTTTCCTGATATCTAGCCTATATCGTTGTACTTGTAGTTTAAACCCATGACTGCATGTCCTTTCCTCTGCAGCCAATGGAATCAGCATCCTGCCCTCCTCCAAGTGACAACTTTTCAAATACCTAAAGAGGGCTATCATGTCCCTCTTTAGAGGGCTATCATGTCCCTAGCTAAGACACTTCTTGCTTAATCTTCTCCGTGACTGATTTTCCCATAGTCAGGTGGGTTTTGACATGGGGTAGCATTCAGAGAGGCCATTCCGCCTTCGTCCTGAAGGACCACACCATATGGTGACTCTAAATGTTCATCTCTGAATCACAAGCATTTGGATGGTTTTATGCCTCCGGTGGGGATACTAAGAGCTATCCCGTCTCTCTTTCTCTCTCCAGGGAAAACTGACAGCCCAGGGGAAGCTGCTGCAGCAAGACACCTTTTGGGTGACAGAGCAGGCAGGTGGGATCCTGGCACGGGGACGGGAGCGCCGCATCTTTCTCTTTGAGCAGATTGTCATCCTCAGTGAGACACTGGAGCGGCGGCGTGGTCCCTACGCGGCCCCAACGTATGCCTTCAAGAGCAGCATCAAGGTATTAAGAGCGCCAATGGTGAAGAATGTGGGCAGTGCTTGTACTTGGAGCCCTCTTAGAATCATAGAGTTGGAAGGGGCCTCCTGGGTCATCTAGTCCAACCCCCTGCACTATGCAGGACACTCACAGGACACTGTGGGGAGTTTCATGCTGGAGACTCTCCTTATTGGGAACTTGTCCCAGAGTTTTCCTAGGAAACCCATCAGGTAGTTCTCAGGATCAAAGGAAGCAGGAATTCTCAAAGTTCATTCTCATGGTTCTTCCCAAGAAGACTATAGAGCAGGGGTGGCTAAACTGTCAGGGGCTCATGGGAATTGTAGTCCATGGACCTCTGGAGAGCCAGAATTTGGCTACGCCTGCTTTTGAGCCTTCCTGAGTGTAGCTTCAGAACGGTAGCCATGTCGGTCTTCTGTAGCAGAGCCAGATTTGAGTCCAGCAGCACAATAAAGAACAATAAGATTTTCTGGGTACAAGCTTTCGAGAGTCCCTGTTGTTAGCTCTCCAGAGGAACTGGTTGGGTACTGCATGAGAGAGGATTCTGGACTAGATGGTGAGTCAGATCCAGCAGGGCTCTTCTGATGTTCTTGTGAAGGCCTCAGCCTCTATGCCACGGGTAGTCAAACTGCGGCCCTCCAGATGCCCATGGACTACAATACCCATGAGCCCCTGCCAGCACTCACTGGCAGGGGCTCATGGGCATTGTAGTCCATGGAAATCTGGAGGACCATAGTTTGACTACCCCTGCTCTATGCCTTGATGTTAGCCCTCTAGAGGAACTGTTTAGCTACTGCATGAGAGAGGATTCTGGACTAGATGATTAGTCTGATCCAGCAGGGCTCTTCTGATGTTCTTATGAAGGCCTCAGTCTCTGTGCCATGATGTTAGCCCTCTAGAGGAACTGTTTGGCTACTGCATGAGAGAGGATTCTGGACTAGATGATTAGTCTGATCCAGCAGGGCTCTTCTGATGTTCTTATGAAGGCCTCAGCCTCTGTGCCATGATGTTAGCCCTCTAGAGGAACTGTTTGGCTACTGCATGAGAGAGGATTCTGGACTAAATGATTAGTCTGATCCGGCAGGGCTTTCTGATTCTGCTGCCTTACCTTACACGCTATCCGTCTCTACTCCAGGTAAGCTGTTTGGGCTTGGAGCCTTGCGTGGACAACGATCCTTGCAAATTTGCACTGATCTCTCGGGGTGCAGAACGGGGCACCGTCCGTTACGTACTACAGGCAGTGACGCCAGAGATCGCCCAGGCCTGGGTGGCCGACATCAGCCTCATCTTGGAGACACAACGTGACTTCCTCAACGGTAGGTGGCAGAAGGTCACTTTTCTAACCCTGCCCCACCAGGGCTACTTGGCTCTGTCCTTTCTCTGACCATTTCCACACTGGAGGTTCTGCATCAGGATGCAGGCTGGAGACTGAGCTTGGGCAGGTTGCCCCACCTCTTCCTGCTTCTGCTTCGGGGGAGCATTTGGCCCGATGCACCTCGTCCGCTCCAGATTTGTCCTCCCAACTGCGAGCTGGGACAGTGAAGTTCCCAGTGCAGAAAACAGTCTCTGCCAAGCATTACTTTACATCCAGCTTTCGTGGTCATGGGAAGTGCTGACAAATGGCGGTCTTGCAAGGTCTGAAGAGAAGACCTGTTTTTTATACCCCGTTTTTCATGACCTGAAGGAGTCCCAAAGTGACATACAAACACCTTCCCTTTCCTCTCCCCGCAACAGACACCCTGGGAGGTAGGTGGAGCCAAGAGAGCCCTGAGAGAACTGCTTTGTGAAAACTGCTATAACAGGATTGTGACTAGCCCAAGGTCACCCAGCTGGCTGCATGCGGCGGTGCGGGGAATCAACCCCAGTACTCCAGATTAGAATCTACTGCTCTTCAACCACACTGAACCATGCTGACTTGTTTTACGACCTCTTCACAAGCATATTAGAAGAAGAAGAAGAAGAGTTGGTTCTTATATGCCGCTTTTCCCTACCCGAAGGAGGCTCAAAGCGGCTTACAATTGCCTTCCCATTCATCTCCCCACAACAGACACCCTGTGGGGTGGGTGAGGCTGAGAGAGCCCTGATATCACTGCCCGGTCAGAACAGCTTTATCAGTGCCGTGGCGAGCCCAAGGTCACCCAGCTGGCTGCATGTGGGGGAGCACAGAATCGAACCCGGCATGCCAGATTAGAAGTCCGCACTCCTAACCACTACACCAAACTGGCTCTCATTAAGCTGCTCATTGGTCTGTCAAGATCGGTATTATCTTCTCCGGCCAGCAGCAGCTCTCCAGGGCTGGATTCAGAATGGTCGATTTAGGTGGTAGAATTCAGGACTGGAGTTGCTATTAGTTTATCCAGTGGGCAAGAGTAGCAGTTGCCAAGGACAGCCTAGCATTATCGGAGTCCCCAAACCTTCCTCTCACCTGGTGCTCCATGGACATCTGGAGAGCCACCCCTGAGCTAAGCTACTGTGTGTTGCCTTGCATGGTCCTTGGTTTCATTCTCCTTTGCTGTCCTCCTCCCCACGCAGCATTACAGTCGCCCATAGAGTACCAGCGTCGAGAGAGCAAGACTCACAGTCTAGGAAGGGCTGGGAGCCCGCTCCTATCCCTGCCTGGGGGATCTTCCCGGCCCCACTCCTCTGCCTCTGTGGACCAGAGTAAAGGACCCAGCCTTGAAACCTACAACACCTCCCTGCCTTCCCTTTACCTTCCTGGCCCGCCCCAAGCTGAGCACCCCCCCTACGTCGAGGTAAGTTGGGAAGATCATTGTGGATGGTTTGGGTGGCCTTAGGACAAGGGTGGCTACACTGTGGCTCTCTGGATGTTCGTGGACTACAATCCCCATGAGCCCCTGCCAGCATGGGAGAGTTGGCAGAGGCTTGTGGGAATTGTAGTCCATGAACATCCAGAGAGCCACAGTCTGGCCACCCCTGCATTAGGACCTTGGTGGTGCTAGGTTGACTGGTCAAGCGACATTATTTGCTGTTAATTTGATTGGTTAATGAGAATCAAGCCGATGCAAGTTGTTTTTTTTTTTTTTTTTTTTTTTGGAATAGTTTATGACTTTATTATGATTATAGGATTTTTTTTTTATTCAATCTTTGATTATTGACAATAGTTGTTCATGTTATACTTACATTTCTCATTTTCTCCCTCCCTCACTCCACCCCCGCCCTCCACCCTACCTGCCGTTTCCTTATAACTCTTTCAACCATGTACACAGCTTCTTGATCCCGCTCAAGGCTTTATTCTTACTCTCCCTGTTCCCAGTCGACCTCAACCAATGGAAATACTTTGTCCAATTACTATTTATCCTTTCCTTTTTCTCTTCCCATAAGGCCTCCCCTCTTAAACAGATCACAATTTCAGAGCTAACATCCTCATAGAGATACTGAAACCAGCTTTCCCATGTCCACTTTGATTTATCTTTCCATCCCCTAGCAACAGCGGCTTGTATTGCAAGTACCATGGCTTTATATAATTTGAGATCCTTTTTTTCCTTTAAATCATATCCCAAAATACCTGCAATCAACATATTTGCTTCTTTCACTATTGTAATTCCTAGAATATTTTCCATTTCCTGAATTATATTTCTCCAATATCCAGAAACTTCGGTACACTCCCACCACATATGTATATAATATCCCTTATCCTTTCCACAGTGCCAACATTTTGGGGTCAGCCCTTTTATCATATACGCCAACTGGGCCGGCGTTCTATACCATTTCCAAATTAACTTTCTAGTCATTTCCTTATATTTGTCTAATTTTATCTGTTTGTTTCCCTTTATAATTTTATGTACTACTTGATCAGGCAATTGGATGTCCCTCTGCCATTTTATTTGAATCACACGTCCTATATAATCCTCATCGCTTACCATTAGCTTATATAACACCCCCACTACTCCTTTTTTTGCAGTTTCCATTCTTTGCATAATCCCCTTCATCCGACTATCCTTAGATAATATCCCTAAGCGTGAGAGTTTACTCATAGCCTCGTATAGTCCGTGGACCCTCAACCAATTCCTTTCCCCCAACAATTCCATACATTTTTCTTTTGATATCATTACTCCCGATTGGTCTAATAAATCCTTTACTCTATTCAACCCTTTCTTTTTTAAATTTTCCCACCATATAGGGTCATCTAGTTCTTGTAGTAATTCTACTGGTATCCATTTCGCGAAGTCTGCTGACCATACTCCTTCCCATCTTTTCCAGGCTCTGAGGGCAATCGCCCTCGGCCCTGTTGTTTCTTTAGTTTCTAATGTTAAATTTTTTGTAAACACCCCCCATTTTCCTTTCCCCTTATTTACTTCGTTTTCTATCCTTACCCATTTTCTTTCTCTGTTTATCTCCGCATCCAATAAATGTTTAATTTGAAATGCCTCAAAGTATCTCTCTAAATTTATTAGGCCCCATCCCAACTCCTCTTGTGGAATATAAATTAATTTTTGTTTAAACCTAGCTATTTTGCTTCCAAAAGTCCAATCCCTCAACTGTCTATTCCATTCCTTAGCTTGTATTCTTGGTATTTCTGAAGGGAGTACCTGGTATAAATAGCTAAGCTTTGGAATTAAAAACATTTTAATTGCTCTAATTTTAGTTAATATATTCATTGTTTTAGACTTCCAAGCCTTCATGTTTCTGCGTATCTTCTTCCATATTTCCTGGTAGTTATTTTTTCCTATTTTGTTTATTCTTTTAAAAATTTTTATGCCTAAGTATTTTAACATTTTACATCCCTTTGGTATATCTGTTTCTTTCTCCACTAATATCTGATCCCCCTTAGGTATGTTAAAATATATAATTTCGGATTTCCCCATATTGACTCCTAACCCTGAATATTGTTCAAAGTCCTTTAATATTATCTTAATTTCCTTGGCTGCTGTTAGTGGATCTTTAAGTACCAGAAGAATATCGTCTGCAAAAAGATTAAGTTTGACCTCTTCCTGACCCACCTTATATCCTTCTATTCTAGGGGAGTTCCTTATTCTATCTGCCAAGATTTCTATAGCCATTACAAATAATAGGGGTGACAATGGGCAACCCTGCTTTACCCCCCTTGAGATTGGAAATTCTTTTGATCTGCCTCCATTTATCCATAGTGTTGCGATTCCTTGTTTATAAAGCTCTTTTACAGCTTCCAAGAAGCTCCCTTCTATTCCACTATCCCTTAGTGTTTCCCAGAGAAAATTATGTTCGACGGTATCGAAGGCTTTGAATATATCTAGTTTCAATAGTGCCAATTTCTTTTCTTTATGTTGCTGTTTATGAGCTAGTACATTTAAAATATTCCTTATTGGGTGAAAAATTTGTCTGTTTTTAATAAATCCATACTGGTCCTCCCCTATTATTTTTGGTAATATTTTTTCTAATCTGTTAGCTAAGACCTTGGCGAATATTTTGTAATCTTGATTCATCAAACTAATAGGCCTATATGAGCCAACATCTTTGGGATCCTTAGACTGCTTTAGTATCACCACCATCTCTACCTGTTTCCATGTATTGGGGATGTTTCCGCCTGTCATTATATCGTTAAACAAATATGCCATTTCTGATATTAATATTCCACTCATTTCTTTATAATATTCGGCCGTATATCCATCTGTCCCCGGGGATTTTCCTATTTTTAATTGTCTAATTACCCCTTCTATTTCGGATGCACTTATATCCTTATTAAGGGATTCCTGATCTTCTTTAGTTATTTTTGTGTACCACTTCTCCTTGAGTTGCCCTTTTCCTGAGGACTCATATAAACTTTGGTAATATTTGACAAACGCTTCTCTTATTAAGTGCGAATCCACCAGCTCCTTCTGGCCCTGTCTTATGCTTTTTATTCTCTGTTTGTCTTTTTTCCTCTTTAAATATTTGGCTAATTTCTTTTGTGAGTTTATATTTGTTCTATGCCATTCGCTTTTAATTAGGGTTTCCCTTTTCCACACTGATACTAAATCTTGGGAGTCTAGATCATTTTTTAAGATCTGGATTTGTCTTTGCCGTTGTGTGTCAAATTTATTTTGCTGGTGTGCTTGCAGAATTTTTATCTGCCCCAATTTACTTTCAATTTCTTCATCTCTCTGACGTTTTAATAACTTTTCCGTCCAGATTAGGTGTCCCCTCATAACGGCCTTCGCTGCGTCCCACACAATATGGGGCTCCGCCGATCCTATATTTTCTTTAAAATAATATTTTAGCTGTTTCACTATATTTTCCCTGTTTTCTTTTTTACTTAGAACTATGTTTTTGTATCTCCACCTCCCTTCCGATTTTTCCTTTTGTATCGTCAAGTCCACAATAATTGGAGCATGATCCGAGATCAATATTGGCTGTACTCCTGCGTCATTAATCTTCAGTTCCTGTGAATCTGAGATCAAGACATAATCAATGCAAGTATATTTTTTATGTCTCGCGGAAAAAAAGGTTGGTCCCGATTTTTTGCCCATTGCTTCAAACACTTCGATTAGGCCCCATTTCCTGACCTTCAATGCCGAGAGATCCATATTAAAGTCCCCTGCCATGACTATTTCTCCTTCGCTATAAGCCTGTATTCTTTGCAGGATTCCCCGCATGAAACTCTTTGATCCCACATTTGGTGCATACACATTAACCAAAGTAAATATTTTTTTATCTATCTTGCACTTCAAGAAAATATATCTGCCTTCCTTATCCACTTTACGCTCCAGTACCTCCAGATTCATATCCCTTTTTGCCAAGATGGCTACCCCCCTTGCCTTTGCCGTTCCCCTTGCCTCTGCCACTACTTCCCAAAGTGGAGAGGACAGAATTGGTTTAGTATCTTTTCTGGCCTTATGAGTCTCTTGAAGGTATATTAATCCTACCTTTAGTTTCCTAGCCAGAGCTATGAGTCTATATCTTTTCACGTTTGAGGTCAGACCGTTCACATTCAGAGACAAAAGTTTGACCATGACCCGAACTGTGCCTTTTATAGTTGAACAAAGTAACAGCAGTAATCCCCACCCTGTGCAAAGAGTTCGTACACACAGAAAGAACCTTCCTGTTCCCTTTCCACTCTTCTAGGTTCCACTGGTCCTTTCCCTCTCCCCCATCCCTACTTATCTATTTTTATTTATTTTTACTATTGAAACCCAACACTTTCTCCCCCAAAATTAGTACTACAGCTTTGGACTAGTTTGCACTCGACGTTTTTTACCCCTCCCTCCTGAAATGGGAGAGCTGCTGCTCTCTTCTTCTATCATTCCCTCCTCTTCTTCCTCTTCTTCTTCGTCAGGGGGCTGAACCCCCAAATCAGCTAACATTTTTGACGCTTCCTTCTCGTTTCTTGCCATGTATCTTTGTCCGTCTCTGAACACTATCAGAGTAGCCGGATATCCCCAGGAAAAGAGAATGCCTTTTTCCAAAAGTTTTTGAGTCCATGGCTGTAGCCTCTTCCTTTCCTGGAGTGTCTCTGGAGAGAAATCTTGACGTACAATCACTTTCCGGTCTTTATACTGAGGCTCCTTTTTCTTTTTAAGTTCCTTGAAAATTGATGCTGCTTGCTTCTCCCGTGCAAACCTCACTATAATTTCCCTTGGAGTCCCAGAAGCTCTCCTTTCTCTCACCCGATAGGCTCTTTCTATATCGTTCTCCTGCAGTTCCAAACCTTGGTTTTGCAGCCATTTTAACAGCTCTTTCTCCACCTCTTGCCGTGGGATATCTTCTGAGAAGCCCGTAAATCTCAAGTTTGATCTTCTTGTTCTATCACTCAGTCGCCCCATCTGGGCAGTAAGTTGATTTATCCTTCGGTCATTGTTATCTGCTTTCCTCTTTGCTTCCGCCGCCACCTTTTTTGCCTCTGCCATCTCTGCACCGACAGAATTCACTTCAGCCTGCAGGTTACTAAGGTCCCCTCTTATATTCTGTTCCATTTTAAACAGCATTTCTCCCACTTCCTTTAGGTTTTTCGGTGGATTGAATTGTGCAGGTGTGGCCATTTCCACGCTTGTTACCAGCAGCCTTGAGAGCAAGAGAAGCTAATTAACAGGCTTTTTAGTCTTCACTTACAGATTCTGAAGTTTTCCTTGGCAGCCGTCCAGATGAGGCTTCCGAAGATAACAAATTTATTTCCCAAAAAGCTGTTTTGTTAATTTGTTGGGTTATAATCTCTTCTGTTGTCGGAGCGGGGAAAAAGGCGACCTCTTCCTTCTACCGCATGCGCAGAACCCCCCAAGCCGATGCAAGTTGTTGAGCAGAAAGGGAAGGCCTTTCCTTCTCCTTTCGACCAGTGTCTTGTATTACATTGGTTCAAGAGGGGCAGACTATAAATATAAATAAAAATAAATTAGTAACATCCGGATTGCGAAACCATGCTTGTCAATGTGCTTAGCTTAGGTTGACCACTTTGTGGTTTTTTAGCCCCTCTGTTCACTGGTGTTTTATTATATTTTCCTGCCCAATTTTATTTAAACATCACTTTACTTACATTTATGCAGTGTTCTTGGATTTGGGGGCTTCCATCTGAACCCAGTACTTTAGCCCATATTGGCTACACCCCCCAGGAAATTTGTTTTCTGGAACTCACCTTGTAAGCACCCTACTCTTTCAGGGATGATGTTCAACTTCTTAGTCGTGGGAGGTCTAGCTTTGTCCCCTCATCTCCGGCTGACTGGGTAGTAAGACGACAGGTGATGTGATATCATGAGGTGGGGGGACTCAAATTTCGACCTTTCGATTTTGTCTTGCTTAACCTGGCCCTTAAACAGGAGTTTGGCGTAAAAGACCCTTTGACCTTAAAGGTTATTGCAGCCCTTTCTCATAAATATCCCCCCCCCAAGCTTTTATTTCCATCCCTGGTGGGAAAGTGGACTCCTTGAGTCATCGGGCCTGCGTGGTCTAATAGCCCAGGTAAGGGTCTTTGTGGGACTGCCCACCTGTAGCATCACGAATACAGGTGTCAGCAGAGGACGTATGTATTTTGTGCTGGATCTGTGGGGGCCCAGGTGACACCTAAAGGGTCATTTCCAAGAATGAAATAGGAGGGGTGGGACCCGGTGAAAGACCAAGCAAGGGACAAGCAATAAGCATTAAGGCACTGGGACCCACAACTCTGGGGTCCCAGTGCCTTATTGCGTGTTCCTTAAAGCAGTGGTCCCCAATCTTTTCATCACTGGGGACCGGTCAATGCTTGACAATTTTACTGAGGGCCGGGGGGGTAGTCTTTTGCCAAGGGGCATCGCCACTGCCGCCTGAGCCCCTGCTCCGCTTGCTTTCCCGCTGGCACCCCACTAGGTGGCACTGCCAGCAGGAGCTGCGCAGTGCCACGCCGAGGGGGAGCCCCAGCCATGGCGGCCGCTGGAGAGCACCAAAGGTGAGCTGGTGGCAGAGTGGCAGGGCAGCCTCCGAGGCAGCAGCCAGGGAGGAGGACAAGGAGGAGCCGCGGCCCAGTACCAGTCTCTGGACCAGGGGTTGGGGACCGCTGTCTTAAAGGGTCATTTGGCCATGCTGCTCTCTTAAAGGAACCATGGTGGGTGGCAAAGCCTTGCCCATCTCAGAGTCTTGTTGCTTTCGTGGGTGAGGCAATCCTGCCAGGAAACTGGATTTGTCCGAACCCATATAACTAGTTCCTGGCCAGTTTGGCTTGTCTGCTGGAATGGACTGTAGAACTGGAATGTCTATGAAATTGGAGCAGGGGATTTGCGTGGCTTGCTTTCAGTGCAGCTGTGTGTTTGTGTGTGTGAGACAGGGAGAGAGAGAGAGAGAGGGAGCACACCTTGAGGAAAAGGTACCTGCCTTTTGATGGGGTGTTCTCCTGCATGCTGCGATGCCAACCTGAGGGTGCCCCCCCCCCCAAATGTCATACATGGTTTCTTTTAGCTGTGGGCATTGGCCTCTTTCCCAATTATTCTCCCGCTGGCCTTTTCCCCTGCAGCCAGCTCACAGCCAAAGCTCTCCAGGATCTGGCCCAGTTCACGTACCTTCAGATGGCTTTGAGTCGCAGCCCCCCAGCGACCCCCAGCAGGAGTCCCTGCACGTGGTGAGTAGGCCACGGTCCCAGGAATCAGAGGGAGGGGCGGGATTCCTCCTTGTACTTTACACGCTGTTTCACTTTCTGTTTACTCACGGCACTGGGTTTTCCTAACCTGCCTCTTCCACAAACATCTTCTACCGAGACCTTCTCCAGGCACTGCAGTTGGACAAATAAGCAAAGGTCTTCTAAGCTAGTCTCCATTGGAAACGGAATGCTGGAGTTCAAGGACATTGGTCTGACCTCACAAGGCAGCTCTTACATCACTCATTTGCATAATTTATGCAGGTTGCAGAATGGAGTTTTGTTTGGCACAGGGATTATCTTGTGTTATGGATTCCTTCCTTCCCCTTCCCCTTCTCCCTTCCCTTTCCCCTTCCCCTTCCCCTTCTCCCCTTCCCCTTCCCCTTCCCCTTCTTGCTGTCCAATAACAGCCAACCTATGGCAACCCTGTAGGGTTTCCAAGCCAAGAGAGCTTCAGAGGTGGTTTGCCATTGCCTGCCCCTGCATAGTGACTCTTGTATTTCTTGGTGGTTTCCCATCCAAATATTGGCCCTGCTTAGCTTGGCCTAGCCTAGGCTCTCCAGCTCAAGGCATAGATTATCTTGCTCTGGACACTTTGGTTCGCTAATAGCCCAGCGTAGCCAGATCTGGCCAGAGCTCAGAAGCTAAGCTGAGTCGAGTGTGGCTACTGGTTAGACGGGAGGCCGCCAAGGAAGACGGGCTGTTGGGCAGAGGAAGGCCACGGCAGACCACTTCTGCTCTCCTCTTGCCTCGAAAACCCCATGAGGCGGAACATCACGGGGTCGCCGGGCATCAAAAGCGACTTGACCGCAGGCGTTCCCTTCAGCGCACAAAGGTCCAATCCCAGCGAGCGACTGGCAAAGTCTCGAGAAGTGATTTCCGGAGCTGACCTCTTTCCTTTGTCTTCCTCAGGCCCCGAGTGAGGATGACGACGCCAGGCTTTTGCTTCCCGACCCCGATTTCCTGGACATCCATTTCCCTCAAGGATCCGCCCAACTTGCCAAGCTCGACGAGGACGAGTTGTGACTTTGGGACTGTGGGACAACCCCTGCCGGGTCCCAAGGGTTTGGGACTGAACCGGCTCTGCCTTCCTCGGTCTCCCTTCCTCCCCCTGCCATTTCCGGGGTGTAGAGAGAGACGCAGCAGTGACAGCGGCTCCAGAAGGGGATCTCCAGCTGCCCTCTGGCCCTGCCCTGTCGGCCTAAGCATTCCCTCCCTACGCCAAGTGTAGGGACCCTCACCCTGGGACTGGAGAATGCAGCAGGGGACTCTTCTTCGGGCCCCGGACCCCTGTATATGCATGCCGTGGGGTCCTAGGGGGCTTCGGGTCAGGGCTCTCAGAGGACGGGGTTGGAGCGTATGAAACGAGAATTTTATTTTGTTGGTTGTAATAATAAAGATTTTAGTTAAAAGAAATGAGACTATCTCTGTAGGGACACACATCATCCGGGGGTGCTGAAGCGGCCTCAGATTGCTCAGGAGTCTCTGTTTTGTATCGCTGGGCGAGTCGTTCTGTCGGCAGCAGAGAACAGGAACTGCAGTAATGGATCTGAACTACGTGTAGAATGGTGCCAGCTAGATATCAGGAAAAGAATTTTCACAGTCAGAGTAGTTCAGCAGTGGAAACAGCTGCCTAAGGAGGTGGTGAGCTCCCCCTCACTGGCCGTCCTCAAGCAGTGGCTGGAGAAGTACTTACCAAGGTTGTCTTAGGCCAGCCTTTCTCAGCTTTTTTACTGTTGAAAACCCCCCGAAATATTCTTCAGGCTTCGAGGCACCCAGGAAGTTGTGTGATGACACAGAATATGATTGGGAAGCAGAGCTGTGGACACGCCCACCAGGGGTCCCTCCTCTTCCCACCCCCTCCAGGCCCATCACTGGTCATTTTGGGAGGGGGGGGCAGTTTGACATGACTCAATATGGTCATATCACCTGATAAATGTTTAACAACTCTGGAGAGCCACAATTTGGCCACCCCTGGTTTATATCATAATATATTCCCTATTGGGATGTCCCTTTGGCCTATGGATGTGCCTCCCCCATCTCTTCCTCACAAAACTCCCATCTTCTCCTCTGGTTGCCCATGCTTTTTTGTAAGCATTGGCTGGCATCTAACCCGCTTTCCTGCAGGTGCAAAAGGAAAGATGAAGAAGAAGAGTTGATTCTTATATGCTGCTTTTCTCTACCCGAAGGAGTCTCAAAGCAGCTTACATTCGCCTTCCCTTTCCTCTCCCCACAACAGACACCCTGTGAGGGAGGTGAGGCTGAGAGAGCCCTGAGATTACTGACGAAGAAGAAGAGTTGGTTCTTATATGCCACTTTTCTCTACCTGAAGGAGGCTCAGTGGCTTACATTCGCCTTCCCTTTCCTCTCCCCACAACAGGCAACCTGTGAGGGAGGTGGAGCTGATATCACTGCTTGGTCAGAACAGCTTTAGCAGTGCTGTGGCGAGCCCAAGGTCCCCCAGCTGGCTGCATGTGGGGGAGTGGGGAATCATACCCGGCTCACCAGATTCCACGCTCCTAACCACTACACCAAGCTGGCTCCCTTTGGACTAGCCTCAAAGACTCTTCTGGAGCTCCTTGGTCCTGCACAGACGAACATTGTCAGGGAGGAAGGAGGCAGCAGGAAACAAAGTCAAGTGAAAATAGTTGGCCAGACCTAAACCATCCATCCTTACCATTCCACTCTGATGCTCTGATTAAAGGTAAAGGTATCCCCTGTGCAAGCACCGAGTCATGTCTAACCCTTGGGGTGATGGCCTCCAGCGTTTTCATGGCAGACTCAACATGGGGTGGTTTGCCAGTGCCTTCCCCAGTCATTAGCATCTACCCCCCAGCAAGCTGGGTACTCATTTTACCGACCTCGAGCCGGCTGCTGGGATTGAACTCCCAGCCTCACGGCCAGAGCTTTCAGACTGCATGTCTGCTGCCTTACCACTCTGCGCCACAAGAGATGCTCTGATTGCATTGCCTTTTTGTTTCTCGACCCTAAACTGAACAACATTTCATAAAGACTTCAGCCCCTTCCATACGCTTGCTGGATACTGCATTTGCAGCTCTAAAATGGGGCAAAGAACTCCTCCCCCCCCAGCCATTTGGGTTAGGGAAAAGAGCACAGGGAGACGGCAGGTAGGAGTCCCACCCCCCAAGCTGCTGTACTGAGCAGGATTGGGCCCCTGTGGGCTTCTGCAGGAGTAGTCAATCTGAGGTCCTCCAGATGTCCATGGACTACAATTCCCATGAGCCCCTGCCAGCGTTTGCTGGCAGGGGCTCATGGGAATTGTAGTCCATGGACATCTGGAGGACCACAGGTTGAATACCGCTGGGCTTCTGTGACTGAGTTCGCCGCAGAGTGAGTCACATCTGGGGAAACCATCTGGTTAGGAAAAGTATCCTGTCACCTGTACAGGTGAAACAAGGGGATGTTTACCTCTGCATACACCCCCAACACCTCCGTCTGGAGGGTTGTTCAGCCAGGAGGCTTCCTCCACCCCAGTTGACCAAAAGACTTGGCAAAGTGGATGGTGGGAGTTTAGCTCAGCCCAAATGCTTACTTCAGGTGGACCGGGAACTCCCTTTGAGATTTCAGCTCATATATTCCATGGCTTAAAAAATATATTGTGCATAGACTGTATGACAGATCAGATTCCACAGTTGTGTGGTGTGTAGACAGGCAGGCAAAGGAAGCACAAACCCCTGGCATGCCTGGTATCCAGGTTAATTTGTTTACTTCGTTTATACCTTGTCTTTCTCCTCACTGGGGATCCAAAGTGGCTTACGTCATTCTCCTCCCCACCTCTCTCTACAACAACCTTGCGAGGCAGATTAGGCTGAGAGAGTAGGAGTAGCCCAAGGTCACCCAACGAGCTTCCAGGCCATGGCACAAGGGGATTCGAACCTGTGAACCTGGGTCTTCCAGATCCTAGACCTAGTCTGCACACAATAGATAATGCACTTTCAATGCACTTTCGAAGTAGATTTTCCTGTTCCGCACAGGAAAATCCAGCTGCCAAAGCCAATTGAAACTGCATTATCCTGTGTGTGCAGACTAGGCCCTAATCTGACACTCTTAACTGTTACACCAGGTTCTTAGGATCTGCTGGTTAATGCTGGGGCAGAGAGCAATCCTATGTTTAAGGGATTTTGCTCTGACTGGCCCCAATTGGGCTTTGACAGGTTTCTCTCCTCTCTCTTTGTGTAACAATGCTGGAAAGATTGAAGGGGGAAATGCAAATGAACGGAGATGGGCTCTTTTCCACATCAAAGGCCACAGGGCCTGTTTTAACAGGGGAGATTCTTTTGGATGTGCTGAGATGTAGATCCTTGTACTTTACAAAGCCTGAAGCCGCCTGTGAGAAACAAAGGTTGTTTTGAAGAGTTGACTCTGGAGCCTGTTAATTGTTATTTAAAAGTCACTGCCTTGGCCCAGAGATAAAAATCCCAACAACCAAAGTAATACAGTACCTTTAATTAGGAATAACCAACACATCAGAAAACTGTGTCACAAAACAGTATGCAAGCTTTGGGGTTTTTAGAACTCTTTTCTCACGCTGGATGTTCAGTGTAGTTGGTTTTCCTTCCCTCTTCCCTTCCTCCCTCCTTCCCTCCTTCCTTTCGTTCTTTCATTCTTTCTTAATTCCCCCCCTTCCTTCACACCTTTTTTCTTTTTTCCTTCCTTCCTTCCTTCCTTCCTTCCTTCCTTCCTTCCTTCCTTCCTTCCTTCCTTCCTTCCTTCCTATACATCTATCATCCTTCCTCCCTCCCTCCCTCCCTGTCTTGCCTGCCTGCCTTCCTCCCTCTTCGTTCTGTCTTTCCCTCCTGCCTTGCTTCCCTATCTCCCTCCCTCCTTCCTTCCATGGGAAAAAAAGATGCAGGGAAAACCCATGTTGTCAAGGTGTGTTGGCGAAGCCCAGTTTGTCGTCCTCGTCTTAGAACAGAAGGCAGCTCCTGAATCCGTGACAGAGAGGCTGGAGAAGTAGCACCGTTCGCGACAGGAATGTCAGGGCGAGACAGGCAGCATGCTGCGGCTTTCTTTGTGCTGGGTTTGGGAGCGTGGGGATGAAGACAACATAAGAGTGAGCATCAGTCCCAATCTCTTCTCTTTTTGATCATGGCAAGGGAGACAGATGGAGCACTGACAGAAGCAGCAGACAAAGGTGCCGTGTGGAGTATGAGCTGGATTCCCTAGTCCACACCCCCCCCCCCCCAAGGTACCCTACCACTTCCATTTCTACTGTGTTGCCAGCTGCAAGTTTTCAAGTTGCTAGAGCAAAGTGTTGGGGCGGGAGGGTGCTCTCCCTGTGAATATGTAGTCCATGGACATGTGGAGAGCCCCAGTTTGGCCACCCCTGCCCTAGACCTTGTGACGGAATACTCTTAAGGCTTGGGAGTGGCTCTGTGGTGGAGCATTGGCTTTGTATGCGGAAGAGGCCAGGTTCAGTCCCCGGCATCTCCAATTAAAAGCATCAGGTAGCAGGGGACAGGAAAGACATCCCCTTCAGACCTTGGAGAGCTACTGCCAGTCAGCTTCTTCCTTCTCTTCCTACCACCAATCAGCTTCCCCCCCCCTCCAGGAACAATTATACCTGTCCGTTGTTTGTTATGAGAAAAATACCAGACCTCCAAGTCGTCTGTACTGGGAGAAGGAAGCAGGGACGTGCAGAGGGGTAGGTAAAACTCAGCCTTACCACTGAGTGGATCAAAAAAGGAAACAGAGAAAAGGTGATTTAAGTGGATGCTTTTTTTTTTTTTTTGATTTTGCATTTTTTAGCTCAGGTCCATAATAGATGGAAGGGAAGGCAGCATGGTGTCGCCCGGTCTCCTCAGATCTCGCAAGCTAAGCAGGGTCCTTATTTGGAAGGGAAGCCAGCAAGGAAGAAGGGAATGATAAACCACCTCTGCTTCTAATTTGCCTTGGAAGCCCCTTAATAATGCACCTCTCTCTGTCTCTCTGTCTCTCTCACACACACACACACATTCTTATTGAACTCTACGGCAGCTGTCCCCAACCCCTGGTCCGGAGACCGGTCTCGGTCCATAAATCAGTCGGTACCGGGCCGTGGCTCCTCCTCATCCTCATCCCTGGCTGCTGCCTCGGGGGCTGCCCTGCCACTCTGCCGCCGGCTCACCTTTGGTGCTCTCCAGTGGCCGCCATGGCTGGGGCTCCCCTTCGGCATGGCACTGCGCAGCTGCTGCTGGCAGCACCCCCCAGCGGGCAGCGGGAAATCAGGGGCACCAGCGGGAAAGCAAGTGGAGCAGGGGCTCAGGTGACAGCAGCGACATCCCTCGGCAAAAGACTGCCCCCCCCGGGCCTCAGTAAAATTGTCAAGTGTTGATCGGTCCCCAGTGATAAAAAGGTTGGGGACCACTGCTCTATGGCACTCAAATGTACAGAGAGAACTCAGCTCTCACCACTTTGAAACAGCAGATGAGGTATATTTGACATTCCTCGAGTACTTGTAAAATAATTTCTCCTCCTATGTATTGTGTGTTGGTGTTCCCTCACTGCTCGGTAACCTTCCAACCATCCGATTCCCCCAAGTCGCAATCCAAAGGGATTCATCCCAGAAACTATTTATTTATTTTGATGCTGCTTTGCATCTACCCCAGTATCTCCGTTTCATCCTTTAATTGAAAGTAAGTATATTGGACGACGTAGTGTAGAGAGCAGTCAGCCATAATAATTCCCATGTTTGCAAGTGTTGGAACCGTATCCAGACAGAAATACAGCACGCAGGTGAATAAATGCTTCCAGACTTCTAAATACCTGCATCTAACATGCAGGTAAATGAGATTCTTTGAGGCCTGTGATGGGCATTTCTATAGTAACCAGGGAGACTCCATCATTTGTACCAGTAGGTTTGCCGCCTGTTTATTTTCTTCACCCATCGATACCTTAAGGCAGGGGTAGTCAAACTGCGGCCCTCCAGATGTCCGTGGACTACAATTCCCATGAGCCCCTGATGGCAGGGGCTCATGGGAATTGTAGTCCATGGACATCTGGAGGGCCGCAGTTTGACTACCCCTGCCTTAAGGGGTTGCTAGCCTCTAGGTGGGAAAATATAGAAAGAAAGCCACCTGTGCGGTAGTGGCCCTAAAAATCAACAATGCCTCCAAAAGTGCAAAAAAATGATAAAGTATAACAAAGCAAACATAAGCAATAAACATATGAATTTATCAGTTTGTATACACAAATTTAACAGGTGTAGTATAAAAAAAAATTAGAACAAACAGAAGTCCAACGGGTGCAGTACAAGCAGTTCAAACTGAAAGCCATACTGGGATCTGGTAGTACCCAGTTTTACAGCAGACCTAAATAATTAACGTAGTAAAGTTATAAAATAGTGCAAAATTTCGTGAATACAATTTTATAAAAAATACAAAATCTTAATGTTTTTCCTATGACACCTGTTGAATTATTGTATACAAATTTATAAATTGATATTTATTGCTTAGGTTTCCTTAATTATGCTTTATCTATTTTTTTTTTCACTTTGGGAGGCATTATTTCTTGATCTTTCGAGCCATTACACACCCTGCTGTCTTTCTAATTTTTTTCTATTCTTTCTCTGTACCATTTATTGTGTTTTTTGTATAGCCTCCAGGTGGGACCTGAAGTTCTCCCAGAGTTACAGCTAATCTCCGGACTCCAGAGTAGCCTTTCTCAACTTTTTAACTGTTGAGAAACCATTGAAACAATCTTCAGGTTTTGAGAAACCCCAGAAGCGGCATGATGGTACAGAATATGGTTAGGAAGCATAACTGTGGACACTCCCACCTGGGAACCGCTCCCCTTCCCACCCCCTCCAGGCCCCTCATTGGCCATTTTGGGAGGGGTGGATGGGTTCACATGACCATATATGGTTAAATTTAACAAATATTAAATATTTATATATAAAAATGAATTAACTCTCACCCATTCGGGAAACCCTCTCAGTGCCATCAAGAAATTTGGCTTCAAGCCTCTAAGCCAGGGGTAGTCAAACTGTGGCCCTCCAGATGTCCATGGACTACAATTCCCATGAGCCTCTGCCAGCATTTGGGAATTGTAGTCCATGGACATCTGGAGGGCGGCAGTTTGACTACCCCTGTTCTAGGCCCGAGGGATTTGGTTTTCTTGTATTTCTCTTTCAACTCCCTGTTAAATGTTCTCTACATTTCTGTAAATTTCCCTCTTTTGAAGTCAGATTTTATAGTTTTGGACTTTCCACTGATCTGAATGCTGGACATATAAGCATTGTGGTCACTGTTCCCAACTGATACAACTTCTCCACCAGGTATAGAATCTCACTCAGAACCAAGTCCAAGATCATTAACCCTTTCGTTGGGTCAGTGAACAATCATTTGTTCCAGAGAACCATCATTTATGTTTAGGAATCTCACTTCTAGAGAATGATATCTACCCGGTCAAGGTGTCAACATATCCTAGCATCATAACATGATCTGTTTTAATCACCATATTTTCTTCTCCATGACAAGATAAGCCTTAAAAGTTTGATCTGATGGGTGATAGTACATTCCCACTTTTCAATGATTCTTAGGACCTATAGCATTTCTGTGGGGGAGTTCATTTCCCTGATGTCTTCTAACTTATTTGATTCTGTGCCTTCTTGATTCTGCATCCCCCAACCCACCCCTTTCTGTCCTCCCTATAGAGCTTATACCCAGGAATGACTGTATCCCATAGATTTCCCCCATGTTTCTGAGATACCCAGTGTATCTAAATTTTAATTTAGCACCAAGAGCAAACTGATATATTAAATCGACAGCTCCAAGGACCACTCAGGCAAGGTGGTAACCCAAAGTACAGTCTGGTGAGTACCAATAAGACAGTACTACCTCTAGAGTCACCCACAACCTGGAGAAAATGTCCTGCCCCTTTAATAGAAAACTGATGTGGGGAAATGGGCTGGGGAAACACATCAGGGCATGGAGGTAAATAATATCTACTAATAATTAACATTCCATTAAGCCTCTACTAAAAGGAAAGGGATGTTTTGTCTCCAGTTCTCCAGCAACCCCTCCTATATTCCTCTTCGGGCCCTGCTCTGCCCCCAGTGCTGGTCTGAAATTTAAATTATTTGTGTCCTGCTGACAGACTCAAACCGAGCTAAGAGTCAATCCCTTGGAAGCCTGGGGAATGTAGTTCAGAAGCAGGGCCAGGCATCCCTCTCCCAGGCAGTTCTCAGCATGTCACCAAACCACAGATCCTACAATTCTTTTGGTAAAGCCATGATGGTTCGAGGTATCCAACCCATATCATTTGCCATGGAGAGAGGTGTGAGGCCCAAGAAGGAGCTGGCACGATGGAACCCAAGAATTTCTCCTTCCCTCCCCAAAGCAATCTCCGTTCTTTGGGCTCTTCCTTTCCCTTCTCTCCCCTCCGTGGCCTTTCGTCACTCCTGCTTGATGCCCATCACCGCCAGACTGCGCACTCGCTTCCCCTGATGGGTCTTGACGTGCTTGGCCAAGTGGTCGCTCCGCATGAACCTCTTGGGGCACAGCTGGCACCCGAAGCGCTTCTCTCCCGTGTGCGTCCGAAGGTGCCTCTGCAGCTCGTCGGAACGGGTGAAGCTTTTCCCACAGTAGAGCCAGGAGCAGATGAAGGGGCGCTCCCCGGCGTGCCAACGCAAGTGAGCCTTCAGGTGGGACGTCTTGCCGTAGACCTTGCCGCAACCCGGCAGGTGGCACACGTGTTGTTTCTTCCGGCCCGGCTCCTCGTTGGCCCCATTGGCCACCTGGCAATTGGGGCACTTACAGCGTCGGCAGCGACGGGCAGTCCCCAGCAGCCCCTTGGGAGACCCCTGCAGGAGAGCGGCCAGGGGCGGCTGGGGGCCGAGGACCAGCGGGCGGCCTAGTGAGAAGTTGCCCGGTTGCTGCATGCTCCACCAGGGGGTGTCGTCGGTGGAGGCGGAGCCAGGACCTGCTGGGCCCAGAGGCCTGGGGCCTGGCAAAAAAGTGGCAAAATCCTGGGCCTCTTGGAAGGCGTACGAGGAGGGCATGGTGGGCGCCAACATCTTGACGGGTGACAGCTCGAAGGAGTAAGGGGATTCGGCCGGCGGCGTCAGTGGAAGTTCGTGGGCAATGCCCCCGCTGGCGCTGGATGCCATCTGGTACGGCATCTTGGGCAGCCCGAAAGCCATGCTGTGGGGGCCTGGTGGGGCCTCGTTGCTCCACAGCTGGAACATCCCCACAGACTCATAGGCTTCCAGTGAGCTGGCTGAGCAGTGGGGCGCTGAGGGAGCGGCAAAGAAGGCCCAAGTGGGATGGCAGGAGGTGGAGTCGTCTGGGGAGGAACTGGGGGTCCGGTCCTGGGGTAAAGAAAGACACAGGCTGAGCAGAAGTGGACATTTCAATGATCTCCGGTGCCAACAGGATTCAACCTACTACTACCCAACTTATGGTTTTATACCAAACAGGGTTAGGTCTTTTTAATCATTTTTTTGAACCCTTGTGGTTAACTCGGTTTAGGGTTTAGAACTGAGTTGGGAGATTCCTGAGATTTGGGAGTGGAGCCTGGGGAGGATGGCTTGGAGGGAGGGAAGGGACCACACGCCATGTTCCCTCTCAGCTGTGGGTATGGGCTCGGCTCTTTGACACAGGAAGCTCCGTTCAGCAGCAGTCTGGAGCCATTCACCATCTTGCACTGACCGTTGCCCATTTTAAGATTACCAAGACTGTCCAGGACAGAAGTTACGCTGCTGAGAAAGAAACGGGAACACATTGCTGCACCGTTAGAATTTCTTTGTGTCCTTTTGAGGCTAGCAGACTGGTAGAAGACTGGCCAGAGTGTTCCCCGGTTCTAGAAACGCTTTCAGAAAACCATTTCTTCAGGCGCAAGGATTCCTTTTAGGATAGCTCTCAAAAGGAACTACAATCCTAGTACAGAGGTTCAGCCCTTGAAAGAAATGACTGAAGTTTCCACAAGTGCTGAACAAAAATGTGGAAGGGTGCTTAAAGGACATGAAGAAATTGTAAGTGTGCAGGGCTGGTTTCCAGTTTCTATTATTATTATTATTATTATTATTATTATTATTATTATTATTATTATTATTATTATTATTATTATTATTATTATTATTATTATTTATTTATTTATTTCCCGCCACTCCCAATTGGCTCGTGGCGGGTTACAGTGTCTTAAAACCCCATTAAAACTCCCATTAAAAGACTTTAAAACATCACAGCATGGCGGCACAATAATAAGATCCCCTTCCTACCCCCCTTCCTAAAAAGGGGGGGGGTGGAGGAGAAGGAGGTCAACGGTGTTCAAGAAGAAGCCCGGGGGAGAGCAGTCGATGTACCCCAGCAGCCCCAGCCTGAACCATAGACCTGGCGGAAGAGCTCCGTCTTGCAGGCCCTGCACAACGCTGAAAGATCCCGCAGGGCCCGCAGCTCTCCAGGGAGCTCATTCCACCAGGTGGGGGCCAGGACCGAAAAGGCCCTGGCCCTGGTCGAGGCTAGGCGTGCTTCCCTAGGGCTTTAAGCAGTTCTATACTGCTCAGGAAGGCAGGACCGGCTGCCAGCAGAACCTGCTGCCAGCACCTACAAAGTAAATGTGAATGGCATGATGCGAAACCACTGTTGCTATTCATTGTGGAAAGCAAGGCATGAATAACATCAACTCACAGAGGCCAATGCAAAGGGAACCCTGAGAAAAGGGACAACTGTGGAAACGGCCCGGGAGAACTCATCTCTGTAGGCTGGAGATGAACTGCAATTCCAGGGGGGATCCTCAGGTCCCACCACAAATTCAGGCGTGATAATCTGCTCTGGTGTAATTCCATAATAAACTTACTACCATTTCTGGTGTGATAATCAGAGGTGCAATATATTATCGCAAACAGGAACTCTGCAATAATCAATGATCAATCATCTTGGGTGGAGATTTATGGGGCTAGCAACAAGTCTCGTAATGACCTCTTTTCACAACTGGGAAAGTGTCCGCCATCAATCACTAACCTTAACATTTTTATTGCCCCCATGTTTTTGTGAACGGCAACTGAACCCACTTATTTGCTTTTCTAGCAAAGAATTCTCACACCGCTTACTCTTATGATCCCTGTCCCATTGTTTGAGGAAGGGGGCATGCGCATGAAAGCTCACACCTTCGTTGGTTTTAAAGGTGCCGCTGGACTCAGATTTTATCAATGATACATAAAGACGTCCCATGAAAAGCGAAGCAGAGCGGAAAATACAGAATAAGCACTCTCACTTAACCATCGGGAATAGTCCCATATAAGGAATCAACAGATGTGGACAAGGAGTGATCTGAAGCATGCACAAAGTGCAGCATTAAATCCACGTATATATTAAATCTTGCCCTGAGCCAAACATGGATTTAATGCAGGGCTTCAGGGCAATATTTTAAACACAAGCTACGGAGCCAGATGAGGATTCTCAGTACTGTTATTGTGCCACTGTTAGCTTTTTCATTGAGGGGGAGGGATTTTAGAGATTCCCTGGTGATGCCGAAGGTATCCCAGCCTCTGCCAGAGAGTGGCAGGGAGAATCTGAGGGATCCCAGAAGCAGCACCACATTTCTGGGATTCAGCCGGTGGCTCGGTGAGACTCACAACTTTGCATGCAGAAGGTCCCAGGCAAAATCCTTGGCATCTCCCCTTATGAAGATTTCAGGAAGCAAGTTCTAGGAAAGCTGCAGACCCGCTGCCAGTCAGTCAAAATTATTAAGGGAGATTAATGCTGTATAAGGCAGCTTTTTAATTTTAATTTTTCAGAGAGGGCCAGGGGAGTTGTTGGTTCTAGAGAAGAGCAGGGTTTAGAATCACAGAATCATAGAGTTGGAAGGGGCCATACAGGCCATCTAGTCCAACCCCCTGCTCAACGCAGGATCAACCCTAAGCATCCTAAAGCATCCAAGAAAAGTGTGTATCCAACCTTTGCTTGAAGACTGCCAGTGTGGGGGAGCTCACCACCTCCTTAGGCAGCCTATTCCACTGCTGAACTACATTTTGTTTAAATTTTGTGCGTATGTTAACCCAAGTTTAAATTCGTGACTTCTGTTGGATTATGTTCTTTAGGTCTAAAAGTATGTAAAGCTTTTGAACCGGACGGTTGTTCTTTGCCATGCAGAATAGTCAAAGTAGCTGGTTTTCAACTACCTTTTGATGCACAGCCCTAGTAGTCTGAAGCAGCAGGGGGGAAAAAGGTTTGAATCCAGTGGCACCTTTAAGGCCAACAAATGTTTATTCTGGGTGTGAATTTCAGGGTGCATGCCCACCAAAAGCTTATACCCCAAATAAAACTTTGCTGATCTTAAAGATGCCGCTTTGTTCTTCCAGCTAGCCTGTTTACTTCTGTAACGCTCAGCAGAAAGCTGTTCTGCACAAAGAAGATCTTGAGAGAAAGAGATGGGAAGAGAAAGATAAAAAGTGATTAGAATGTAAAGTGGGACATTTTGCAAAATTAGATACCTGCAATTTGCTTTTAACGAGAGAATATGGAATGTGGAAATCACCCGGCAACTGTGAAGAACAGTTCTCCATTGTTCAAAGCATGATACTTATCCAAGGACATTTCCGGATATAGTTGTAGTAGTCGTTGGACTGGGACCTGAGAGATCAGGGTTCAAATCCTCAATCTGCCATGGAAATTCACAAGGTGACCTTGAGCCAGTTGTGTACTTGTGCCAGCTTGGTGCAGTGCTTAAAAGCGGTGGCTTCTAATCTGGCAAGTTGGGTTGGATTCCCCATTCCTCCACATGGAGCCAGCCATGGGCTAGTCACAGCCCTAATAGTGCTGTTCTCATAGAGCAGTAATATCAGGGCTCTCTTAGCCTCAACTAAAACCAAATTGTCATCATATTCCTCCAGCCTAACCAACCTCATAGGGCTGATTTTATCAATATAAAATTGAGGAGGCCAGACTGTGGATGTAATTTTTCTCTGGGTCAATATTAGAACAAAAGGTGAGTCCAGTGGCACCTTTAAGACCAACAATTTTTTATTCGGGGTATTAACGTCCGTGTGCATGCACACTACTCAGATACAGTGAAACCATTGTGAGGGAAAGCAGGGTATAAATATCTCAATAAACAGTAGGGCAAGAGAAAGGGACCAACCCAAAGCTACGTAGTTAATTTCAAGACAGAACAGAAATTTGAACTGAGGACTCCTCCTGACTCAATACTATAACCACCATACCTCATGGTCTTTCCAGAGAGAGTTGGTGTCCTTAGATGGCTAAGAAGCAGTGAACCAAGGTGTATGACTTGAAAGAAGCATTAAACTGGCAGTATGACTGCTATATTTCGGTGAAAGGTCATGGGTGAATGGTATATTTATTTATTATTTATTTATATTTAGACTTGTATACCACTGCTCCCAGTGAGCTGGCTCGCGGCGGGAATAAAACAATATATAACAAGTCACATCTTAAAACATATCCTAACACAATCCCCAGGTGTATAGTATCTGCTGTGTTCGCAGAAGGTCCCCGGTTCAATCCCTGGAATCTCCAAGTCATAAGTGAGACCCTGGAGACCCCTGGCCAGTTTGAATAAATACTGACCTTGACAGACCAATAATCTGATTCAGCATATGGGAAGTGCTTTTGCAGGGGTTACTGAGATGGTTTTAACCTGTTTTCCTCCAGATGTTCATGGACTACAATTCCCATGAGCCCCTGCCAGCGTTTGCTGGCAGGGGCTCATGGGAATTGTAGTCCATGAACATCTGGAGGGCTAAAGCCAGATGCTAGATATCTTAGTTAAATAGGGATATTTTAGCCACCGAGGATGGAAGGGGGCATGCGATCGCCCGATCTCATCCCGTTCCCGAAGCTAAGTAGAGTTGGTAGTTGGAAGGAAAATTCCCCCAAAGAAAGATTTTATAGAGCAGGGGTAGTCAAACTGCGGCCCTCCAGATGTCCATGGACTACAATTTCCAGGAGCCCCTGCCAGCGAACGCTGGCAGGGGCTCCTGGGAATTGTAGTCCATGGACATCTGGAGGGCCGCAGTTTGACTACCCCTGTTATAGAGGAAGGCAATGGCAAACCATCTCTGCTTCTCACTTGCCTTGAAAGCCCCTTGCTGGGGCCTGTATAAGTCAGCTAAGACTTGAGGACACTTTACACACACACATTTTAGCCACATCCAGTTGTAGAGACTTGATCTAAATATCACCACTCTAAAGCAGGGGTGGCCAAATTGTGGCTCTCCCAATGGTCACAGACTACAATTACCATGTGCCCCTGAAGGCAGTGGCACATGGTAATTGTAGTCCATGCTCATCTGGAGAGCCACAGTTTGGCCACCCCTGC
Source organism: Paroedura picta (assembly GCF_049243985.1). Classification (NCBI taxonomy): domain Eukaryota; kingdom Metazoa; phylum Chordata; class Lepidosauria; order Squamata; family Gekkonidae; genus Paroedura; species Paroedura picta. The sequence goes on along the minus strand of NC_135371.1, from coordinate 162,999,572 downwards.
TCTGAAAGAACCGTTCCCCCCACCCACCCACATTTCATCCCAGCAGGTCGCTGGGCAGGTTTCATCCAGAGGTTCAGCTAAATCCACACCTGGCTGGTCCTACAGAGGAAAACAGGTCAAACAATTTCTTGACTGGGCCAATGATTTCAGTTTGTTTTAAATGGCAACATATTTTTTTTTAAATCAATGCCAATACATAGCCAGTATATGCCAAAGAACAGTATTGGGGAGAGTACATCAGGACTTTCAGATTGTATTAGTGCCGGCAAATGTCCAAGAAAAACTTGAATTGCAATCTTGATAGAAATAGCAGTATTAGATCTCCAACAGAGGCCAGCCTGTTGCAGTCTTGATCCGATTCTATTTATGTTATTGTCCCCGTGTGTAGGCTAAATGACATGTGCCAACTTTAGCAGTTCTAGCATCCAACTTTTAGAGAGCTGCTTAAGCAGCTGGGCCAGGGAATATTCTCCTGTCTCTTGGTGGGCCACCAAGACCAGAACTGAAAGCTGTGGATTCAAAATTAACCACCTTTCCACATAGCCCGTTCTGAATGACGAAGGGGCCCGAAGGAAGATTCATTCCTTTTTAATTTTTAAAATAATCTCAGTTAACCCCACACCGGGCTCTTATCTTTTGAGATGAGCAGCGTGGTATTTGTAACCACACCTCTCCTAATGCAGTAGCCTCTCTATTGGAACACCTGTCAGGTAGTCTTTGAAAAACCGAGGCAGTTGTGGTATGGAAAACCCCAGACCGGGTAGCCCTGTGACTGGAAGGTGAGCTGATCCAGGAAGTAGAAATGGACATGTGCTAGAAACAGTTGGATGCTCTTAAAATCCCTTTGTTGCCCTAACCTTTGATGATGCAAGCCATGCCAAGAATAAGCCACTTTCTTCAGCTGCCTGACAAAGAGTTCTGTTTGTTTCCGAAGCTTACACAGATAAATCACAGAAGTCACACGCAGATAAATGAAAGAAACTAAAGTCTGGCACCTTTTCAGAATTCCCAAGACATACACAGCTCTGTGGCTTGTCAGTGCCATCCAAATGCAGGTTATGTAGACAGATGGAGAAGGAGACATTGAGGATTACATGTCTCATTTCAAGGGTTGCCTTAGATCCAGATGGGTGGCCCTGCCAGTCTGTCCGTAGCAGGGGAAAAGAGCAAGAGTCCAGCAGCACCTTAAAGACTCACAAAATGTGGGACAAGGCAGGAGCTTTTGAGAGTCGCTGCTGATTTCTTCTGTCATCACTGCTGGCTTCTTCAATATCTGAAGAACTAGTAGCCTCCCAAATTTCATTAATGTTACCGGACTCTGGCTCCTTTTCTGCTGCTGGGGATTGCATTGCATGCCTCCGTGTTAGGGATGCCAGCCTCCAGGGGGGACCTGGGGATCTCCTGGAATTATAGCTCACTCTCAAGGCGGCAAAGAGCAGTTCCCCTGGAGAAAGCTGAATGCGCCTGGAGCCTCCTTGACAAGGCAGGCTATAGAAACCTCAATAAACCCAAGGCGGCCACTTTTCCCCATCCCTCTCCTCCTCCTGCGCTTTCCAAGCGGCGATTCCAGCCACAGCATCCCGCACCTTGGTGCCCGGAAAACTTCACCGGACGTTCAGCCCGGCGAAAGGTTCCAACCTCTCCCCCTTCCCCTACTTTTATCCCGAGGATCTTCTCCTTACCGGCAAGAAGGAACAGAAAAAAGGATCCGAGCTCTGCACGGTCAGGGCTGCCATAGGGCGGGCACCTCGCCCCCAAACTGTCCCTGAAGAGGGACCGGGAGCCTCCGCCCCGAGCCGCCTACACACCCGGGTCTCCAGCCGAGCCGTCCAAAGGCGAGCCTGCCTCTGCCTCTGCCTCTGCCGCCGCCGTCTGAAGTCCTTCTGAGCCCTCCCCGGCCCCCCGTCAATCTGCATCTCCCCCCACCCTTCCCACGATCAGATCCCCCCCACCCCCCGGACTCCCTTTCGGTTTTTGTTTTTGGCATCCCTTCCGCCAATCAGGAGTGGCGATGGGAGCCGCCTTTGAAGTCGGGCGAGGGAGCCAATCATTAAAATAGATTGAATGATTTCAAAGAGGGGGCCTGGCTCGATCGCCTTTAAGTGCCGGGCCCCCCTGCTGGGGCGCTTGTTATGGATGCAGGGGGGGGGTCCTTGAGCGGTCCAGATAGGAGGGGATTTCTCTGTTTCTCTCTTTAAAGGTATCCTGCGAGGGGGAAGGGGGAGGGTCAGGAGGCAGGGACCCGGTTGCTAAATGCAGTCAATTTGGAGTGTGTATGTGTGTGTGTGTGTAGTGTCCTGTACAACTCCTCTAACAGGTGGGAGTCTCTCCCCCTGCCTTCATCTGTGTTAGGGGGGATCTGGGGATCCCTTGGAATTATAGCTCATTCTCCAGGTGGGAGAGATCAATTCCCCTGGAGAAAATAGCTGCTTGGGAGGGGGGGCTCCATAGCATTAGCTCCCCTGAGGGCCCTCCCTGCCCCAAATCTCACTTCCCTCCAGCTCCACCCCCAAAGTCTCCAGGTTTTTCCCAGCCCAGAGCTGGCCACCCCATCCAGACTACAGAGATCAGTTCCCCTGAAGGAAAGGGCTGCTTGGGAGGGGGGACTCCATAGCATTAGACTCCACTGAGGCCCCTCCCTGCCCCAAATCCCGCCCACTCCCAGCTCCACCCCCAAAGTCTCCAGGTTTTCCCCAGCCCAGAGTTGGCAACTCTAATCCATGTAGGAATGAAATCAGGACCCCACATGCTTCCATGTAGAGAAAGGCCTTTTTTTTTTGCATGGGGCATGCATGTTTGCAAATAAACTTGCTTTGGCACACATTAAAGTTGCCAGCCCCCCCCCCCCCCCATTGCTGGGTTGGAGGTAAGGTTGCCGGCTCTAGGGAAACTCCTGGAGATTTGGGGAATGGAGACTGGGGGAGGACAAGAACCTCACCAGAGTCCAGTGTCCATCTTCCAAAGCAGCCATATTCTCCCGGGGAACTAATCTATGGAGTCCAGACATGAGCTGCAATTCCAGGGGATCCCCAGGTCCCACATGGAGGCTGGCATTCTGAGCATACATTCCCCGGACAGTCATTTACTTCACGTTTGCTGTACCCGCCTAGATGTCCGCGTGATGGTGCTGTTCTCACAGAGTAATCCTGTCAAAGCTCTCTCAGCCTCACCTGCCTCACAGGGTGCATGTTGTGGGGAGAGGAAGGGAAGGTGATTGCGAGCTGCTTTGAGACTCCTTCAGGCCATGAAAAGCTGGGTCTAAAACTCAATTCTTCTTCTTAATTCTCCTCAGCTGGCTTAGAGCGACCCCCGCAAGGGGCTTTCAGGGCGAGTGAGAAGTGAGGCGGCACGCCCTTGCTTTCCTCTGCAGAGTCTTCCGTGGTGGTCTTCCTTCCGAGTACCAGCTCTGCTCAGCTTCCAAGATCTGATTAGATCCGTCCCTATACTATGCTGCCTTCCTTCTCCTGTAAGACAGTGGTTGGTTCTTGGAAGAAGGGGAGAGGAATGGGAAGGCGATTGTAAGCCGCTTTGAGCCTCCTTCGGGTAGGGAAAAGCGGAATATAAGAACCAACTCTTCTTCTTCTAAGGCAGTGGTTCTCAACCTTCCTAATGCCGTGACCCTTTATTACAATTCCTCATGTTGTGGTGACGCCCCCAACCATAAAATTATTCAAGTGTTCTTTCACAGAAATTAAACCAAAACTGACCCATGGCGTGAAGATCCATTGTTCATGATTGTATATAAATTGTTTTTTTCCCGGTGTTTCTCAGTTCAGCTCTGCCTCTTGCCCCACCATGCCGATCGCTCTCTCTTGATCTACCCCGCAAGGCTGTTGTGTAGATGCCCCCCCCAGCCAGCTGCTTGCCCTGCCGCGACCCCTGTGAAAGGGTTGTTCGACCCCCAAAGGGGTCCCGACCCCCAGCTTGAGGACCACTGATATAAGGGATACATTTATTTTATTTTATGTATTTTTATTTAACTTAATTTTTACCCCACATCAAAATGTCTGTGCAAAACTACACAAAGTAAAACACATGACCCTTTGCACCAGTTGCAATCAGGGACCAAACAGCCTCAAGCAATTCCGCACCTACAGTGACTAAACCTGTGTTCTCTTTCAGTTCCAGTTCATGCAGTTCAGCATACTCATAAATTCCAGTTCAACCATTCACTGAAAGGACTCTCCTTCTGGGTTTGCTGAAAAGTGAATTTAGCTTTTCTCTCATTTAACTTCTCGAGGTCCAAAGGAATACCAGGCCCTGTCCGTGGCATACCAAACTTCGAAACCAGTTTTCTGCACCAGGTATTTGCTCACTGGGCCACCTGAAGACAGACCAGCTCATGATAATGCCAGACTGCGGTCACTGGGCTGAGACAGAGATGGAGAGATCCAGGTGGTATGCTACGGTGGGAGAGCAGCTAGGTCAGGCAATGCCTAGTGGGTGGGAGGAATTGGCAGAAACCTCTGCCAGGGAGGGGGGGGGGTGTCTCCTTGTCTTTTCTTTTTTGGGCTTCACCTCTCTTCCCTCTCCAACAGTACCCATGGATGTGACCTTTAAGCTTGTTCTGCCTAGCAGAGTGACAACCGGAATGTACCGGCATGCTCCTCTTTTCAAGTTCTGCAATATCATGGACAAACCGGGGAGGAGAAAACTGATAGCGATATGCTAAGCAGAACGGACCTCAGTGGTTAGTAAATTTGCGGGTTCCGTAGATACAGACACATCTCTTTGAAAACAGTCAGCTCCAAACAACTCCAAACACCAGCCAGAAACACCAAACACTTTAACAACAGAACACAATTAATATATATTCTTGGACAAGCCTACCAAAGAACCTGACTGGTCCGTACTGGGAACAATTCATTGGTTACTTCCCTCCGAGGCTTGGTGGCTGCAGATCCCTGCCGCATGAGAGTTGCCCCTGCAGGTGAGTTCCCTAACAGCTTCCTGCAGCCTTTCCAGGTCCTGCGGGGAGGGAGAGGCCATCCACAGAATTCTTCCACCCTACTCCCCGAATCTAGCACTGTTGTATTCCTGAATGCAAGGGGCTCAGCCCCTAGTAATAATATAAAATATGGAACCAAGTTGATACAACATGTGTTTAAGGGCAACCTCCTTAAATACTAATATCTGCATTTTGAATCTATGCAACTGTAGGTGGGGAGAGTTCAAAGATCTCTGTCTCATTCTCCTGGAATGTTCCTGCTCCTGTGATAGAAAATAGTTCAATAAACTGCATCACAATTGCATTTGGGTCCTGGTATTTTGCTCCATTTAAACATAATTCCTTGGAAAGTTCTATCACTCAGCATGTGAGTTAGGAATTGAAATAAAGTTTTGTAGGGGGGAAACTTCTAAAAACTTATACAGACCATCTTTCCAGTGCCATGTGGCAGTCAGATCCACAAAAATTTATGAGGTCTTAAGACACTTAGTCTTCCTCATGTAAAGTTAAGCTGAGCTACAATAGAGTCTTAATCTTGCTAGCTCTATAGGGACATGTTCATTAATTATGTCACTTATTTTGTTCAGGATTAGCCTCTCTTTATAACAAGAGCTCAAAGGGAAGTAGTTCTGCAACTTTCTGCCAGATGTTTTGGGTTTTCACATTTCAGAATAGCAACTATCTTTGCTTTCTTGAAGTCCCCTGGGAATCTCCCTGTTCTTATGATGTCATTGAGAAACTTTGTGAGCCAGTGCTTAGTGAACATGCCATTGTTGATCAGGAACTCATTATGATGCAGTCAAAGCCTGGTGCCTTCCCACTCTTGATATCTTTCAGTGCCTTGGAAATCTCATCGGTACTGAAATCCCCAATCATCTCAAAGTCTTTAGGGCAGATGCATTCCAAAATCTGGAATTCTTTTTTTTTATCCTGATTGTAAAATCTCATTCCTCCAGAGTTCTGGATAGGGATACCAGTTGAGAAACTACCTGGCTTGATGTTACCTTCAGATTTCCTTGGAACACTGGTGGTCTTGCACCAAGTTTTTTTCCCCCAACAGGGTCCAGGGTTTCCTACTGGAATGCCTGAAATCCAAATCTGCAATTGCTTTGGTCAGTTTTTGTTTACGTGCAGCACTGAATTCATGGAGTATTTCATTTGCTTCCTTTTGGTCCTCGTGGCAGTAATGGATAATAATAGCACATGCTGGGATTTTGCTTTGGGCTCAGTTATTTGATTTGTTCAGTTGGTTAATTGATCAATTGACAGGAGGCTGCTGTAATTTACTTATTTATGGAGTCTCTTCGTTCCCAACAAAATGGTATCTTTCCAATGTAATCCTAAACAGAATAATACCCTCCCAAACCCAATGACTTCATTGTGACCTTCTTTTGCTGTGTACACAGCCACACAAAGAGATTCTCCTTCAGTCCAAGACCGTTTCCGCACTGGAAACTTCGCTGCCCCAGCTCTTGTGCAAGAGCACAAATCTGGGATGGATGAGGTGCACCGGGCCAAATGCTCCCCCATGCAGGAGCAGGAAGAGGCGGGACAACCTGCCCTGGCCTCAAACTCCAGCTTGCAGCCCAGAGCGAAGCCTCTGGTGCAGAAACAGTCCAGGAAAGGTTTACAGAAAGGTATCTCCCTGGTGACCATGAATTCTGTCCATCACAATATAGACCCAGGACATTTATTGGCACCTCTGTGTAGTATAGACTTTTCTTCAACTTTCCTGGCTGTAAATTTTGGTTTGTTTATGAATATTTATGCATGTGGGGATCTGCAATTCACCCTGAAGAAGATCCATTATGAATCAGGTATGCACTTTCACCCCACAACTGATACATTGTTGGAGCTAACCAGTAGGAACTAACCGGCGCATCTCTGATGCTCAGGGGACACATGCGCTGTAAAATGGTGGTAAAGTGTTAAGGATGAGGTACCCAGGCATTCCGACCCTCAGTTCCTTCTGGATGATTCACCAGCGGCAGCTCCGTGTTAAATAGAATTTAGTTTCTGCCAGCATATCAAAGAGCACTTTGAACCATGGCTATGGAGTTGCCTTGATGAAAGGAACTGCTCTGGGCTGGGAGCTGCGGGTGAGTGGGTGGGTGGGGGGCTGCATGAGTCTTGCTGTAGCAAAATAAAACTACGGTCCAGCGGCACCTCAAGGTTTATTTTCAGCATGAGCTTTCACAAGGCAGGGCTCACTTCTTCAGATGCACGAAAGAGGAGATTATTTGGGGGGTTTAGTTCTGGAACTAAATGCCCCCCTTCAGCAGAAACGGCTGGGGAGAGTATGCTTTCCAAACACGGCGGCCTGTATCTAATTATGCAGCCAAGAAAAGCTTAAGAGCCCTTCTGTTCCCTGAAGAGCGAAAGGTGATTTCTGCTGATTTCCATCCTGCTTCTGAGACCCTTGATATTTTGTTCCTGGGAGAAGAGTGGTGAGCCAGCTTGGCGTTGCGGTTAAGAGTGGCAGCTTCTAATCTGCCGAGCTGGGTTTGATTCCCCGGTCCTCCATATGCATCCAGCTGGGTGACCTTGGGCCAGTCACAGTCCTGATAGTGCAGTTCTCACACAGCAGTCCTACCAGGGCTCTCTCAGCCCCACCTCCCTCCCAGGGTGCCTGTGGTGTGAAGAGGAAGGGAAAGTGATTGTAAGCTGCTTTGAGATTTCTTCCGGCAATGAAAATCAGGGAATAAAAAACAACTCTTCCTTCTCTAAGACCAGCTGGTCTACATCGGGAGGGAGGGATAATTACAAAAGAGCTCCCCTATCAAGACAATTTAAGGGCGTGTGCTAGTATGCCCATGGCCTCCTGACCTGGATGGCTCAAGCATGCCCTAATGCAGCAAATCTTGGATGCTAAGCAGGATCAACCCTGGATAATATTTAGATGGGAGACCTCCCATCAGCACTAGAATCATGATGTGGAGCCAGCAATGCCAAGTCACCTTTGTAGGTGTCTTGCCTGGCTGCCAGACAATCCTAAAATCTCCTGGCTATAGTACACATGCCATATGATAAATAATAAACAATGTTGGCCTTGGCTTCAGCCCTGCAGGGCCTACAACAGTTCTGCAGAGCTGTCTTATGGTCGAGGCTTGGCCAAAGCTAGCATCAGATCTGTTAGACCTCTCCACTTGCATTTGCATCTGCCAGTCTGTTCTCTGAGGAATTGGGATGAAATTAATTCAAAAGAAATTCTGTTTAAACATCCGGAAGAAGTTCCTGACAGTTAGAGTGGTTTCTCAGTGGAACAGGCTTCCTTGGGAAGTGGTAGGTTCTCCATCTTTGGGAATGGATAGCCGTCTGATGGAGAGGCTGATTCTGTGAAGGCTCAAGGGGGTGGCAGGTTACAGTGGATGAGTGATAGGGATGTGAGTGTCCTGCATAGTGCAGGGGGTTGGACTAGATGACCCAGGAGGTCCCTTCCAACTCTATTGTTCTGTGATTCTTTGACATCACATCCTCCTCAATGCCTGTCGAAGATTTTCGTGGGCAATGTTAAGAATTTAACTCAGTTCTGAAATTTTAAAATTTCAATCTGGTTTTAGATTGAGTTTTATATCGTTTTATAAATATGTTGTCGTCTGCCCTGAGTCATCCAAGAGAGGATGGAATAGAAATTTAAAGAATAAATAAATATTAGGGTACCAATATGTATTCATGTAGGCATTTATAGCCCTCTTTTTCTCCCAAAAGGCCCCCAAGTGGCTTGCAAGAAAAATATGTAAATAAACCCATGCACATCAAACAAAACAAGTACTCCTCAGAGCAATCCTTGATTTACCGGTTGGCTTGATAGAAGGCACCGGCTAGGAGCTCATGCCCCTGGCCTACCAGTCTTTATAATGGTACCAAAGACCGGAAGCTGGAAAACATAGATGTCTCACAGCGGGCAAAGATGTTGCTCCTTTTATTTCTTCACTCCCTTCCTGCAGCAGGCATCTATGGGTGCATGCATTCTCCACACCTGTTCAATTGCCCATGCATGTATTAGGCACCCTTAAGCTGTATGTTTGTACCAGTGTCTTGCAATCCCCTCTGTTGTAACTACCTGAGAGCACTCTTTAATGTACCCCATTGCAACCCATTTGTTAATTGCTCCACCTCATTTCCTGGCTCCCTGCATTACCCCAGCTGGGCCCTTTGAAGTGCAAACAACACTTTGAACTGGCAACACAAAGCTTTCCCTCTGCCCTCCCTTCTCACAGCCCCTCTTCCACTGCTGGGCCTTGCCATGGGTCCCCCACCCCCCAGCTTTGGGGTGACCCTGACACCAACGAGTTCCCTGTTTTCTCGAGTCAAGCCTAGATCGGTTTTAAGAAGAGAGTGATTGCCCAACCGGCAGAAGTTTAAGAAATGCAGCTTTTGCATCATATCTCTATACTGGGAAAAGCTTTAACCTGTTGATTTCCACTCTAGTTACAGGGTCTTTATAGACAGAAAAAGTTATGGCCAGCATGGTGCAGGAGTTAAAAGTGGCAGACTCTATTCTGGCGAACATGTAGCCAGCTGGGTGACTTTGGGCCAGTAACTGTTCTTTTAGAGTTGTTGTTGTTGTTGTTGTTGTTGTTGTTATATTTATATTTATATCCCGCCACTCCCTTGCGGCTCGTGGCGGGTTCTCGCAGAGCAGTTCTCTCATAGCTCTCTCAACCCCACCTTCCTCACAGCATGCGTGGGGAGAGGAAGGGGAAAGTATTTGTAAGCTGCTTTGGCATGCCTTCAAGTCATGAATAGTGGGTGATAAAAAAAACAACAGCTCTTCTTCCTCTTCATTCTCTCAGAGTTCTTTGTGTTATTTCCTTAAAAACAATGCATTCAGGAGTTCTGGGAGTACAGATAGGAAACATGGTTGTGTGGCACAGTCGGGAAGAATGCTGACTAGGAAAATGTTTAATTCCCCCACTTACCTGAGGGACAGCTTATCTACTTATGGCCCCTGCAGAGCTGTTTTCTCTGCAGGTACAAATTTGCTGGTTGACCTGGGGTCCCGAGATATGTGCGTGGCCTTGACCAGGGTCAGAGCCTTTTGGGCCTTGGCCCCAACCTGGTGGAATGAGCTCCCGGGAGAGCTAAGGGCCCTAATGGAGCTTCCTGGGTTCCGCAGGGGCTGTAAGACGGAGCTCTTCCACCAGGTGTGTGGTTGAGGCCAGGGCCATGACCGGAGTTGTCACTCTTTGGATCCCGCCCTACTTTATTTGTATCGATCCAGCCCCCTGGATTAATAGGGTCATCTTTTCAGGCCCTTGGCTGGATCAGCTATTGACTCATTAAGAGGTTTTGGGGATGATTACGCCGCCACCTACTTTTCTTTTTCTATTTGATTTTATCGTTCAAGGGTTTTTTTATTGGGTTTTAGATTGTAATTTTTATCGGTTTTATATTGTAAACCGCCACGAGACAGCTTCTTGTGAGTGGCGATATAAAAATCTAAATATGAATGAATGAATGAATGAATGAATGAATGAATGAATGAACGAACGAACGAATGAATGAATTTCCCTGTTAGGTTCCTGATGCAAATTGCACCTTCTGTGTGTATTAGAGTGTGAATTTTGCGAGGAAGGGGGTCATTGGGTCATATGTAGTGTTTTTTTCTTCTTCACTCTGTAGTAGGGTTCAGTAATTGGCAACTCCTAGATACAATCTATATTTATTTTTTAGAAGAAGAAGAAGAAGAAGAGTTGGTTCTTATATGCCACTTTTCTCTACCCGAAGGAGTCTCAAAGCGGTTTACAATCGCCTTCCCTTTCCTCTCCCCACAACAGACACCCTGTGGGGTGGGTGAGGCTGAGAGAGCCCTGATATCACTGCTTGGTCAGAACAGTTTTATCAGTGCCGTGGCGAGCCCAAGGTCACCCAGCTGGTTGCATGTGGGGGAGTGCAGAATTGAACCCGGCTTGCCAGATTAGAAGTCTGCACTCCTAACCACGACACCAAGTTGGGAGTGGCAGATGGAGTATCATAACTCTGGGCCCGATTTCATTCAGGGAGTGGGTATAGGACCTTGCCCGACCGCTGTCTTTTAAAAACGGGATCTTCCATCAAAACTATAAAGCTGCATTGGGCTCTGAAGACTTTTTCACACCTAAGTTTTAAAGGGCTTTAAAAAAAAACTTAAAATCAATTTGTAATGCGAATGTAAATCCTGCAAGCTGCTTCACATTACAAAGACTTCCGTTCTCCTTTCAGTTCTGCATTAACATTGATCTCCAGGTTCATGGTCACACATAAATAACATCAAGACACTTAGAAGTGTTACCTCACACTAATGGCAGAACTCACAATGTACAGCCTTAGGGTATGTGTAGTTTTGTGATGTGCTCATCTTCAATATTTAAAAAAAATTAAACATACTGTTTTTGACCTGAAAGGAAAAATAGCTGTCCCTCACCCTCAATTGTATTGTCAAGAAAAAGGAAAAACTAAGAACATAAGAGAGGCCATATTGAATCTGGCCAGCGGCCCATTTAGTCCAGCACTCTGTGTCCCTTTGTGGCCAAAACTCAGGTGCCTCCAGGAGGTCTACCAATGGGGCTAGGAATTATCTTATATTTTCATACAAGTACTTCCAGTAATAAAAATCTCCATACACTGCGTTTTGTATATAAAATATTTTAGGTGGTTGTCTTACATTACACATTCTCAACCTAACTTACCTCACAAGGAGAAAAGGGAGGAGAGAAAAAAACATACAATCTTAGCTGTCTTAGGTCTCCATTGGGGAGAAAGGCAGGGTATAAATGAAGTAAAATAAATAGGTAAAATTCAGGGTCATTTTCCCTTCAAGTGAATATATAGGTTATAACATAAAAATATAAAGGATGCCAGCGTGAGGAGAAAAGACGTGCTCCTTTCTTGCCCTTTGCTTTCTCTTCAAGCTGCTCTATTGGGGTGCAGGGGTGTGTGTGAGTACTATACATTTTCTCCAGCTAGTGTCTTTTTAAATTTTAAAACTTTTAATCTCCTTTTGCACCGAACTCAGATTCTCAAGGCACTTTTTAATTTTTTTAAAAAGTAAAAGCCGTTTGAGTAGTGAATGGATTCTTGGAGGGGGGAGGGGGAGTGGCTATAGAAAAAGAGGGATTTTTTGGGAGGGGTGTGTGGAGAGGAAAATATTTTTATATATACTAATTTACATGCCTAGATGTAAATGTATATATAACTGAAATGGAATCAAATCCAGCTATTTCAAAAGGACCGCCCTCTGCATAAGAAGACCTCCGGCCAGCCTAAAAAAAAGACACGAAATTTCTATATTGGCATGATGGAAAGTGAATCAAAACCCAACCATTTCAAAAGTGCAAAAAATAGACCCCTGGCCAGCCTAAAAGGAAGGTACAAAGGAAGGGAAGTAGAATCGCTCCTCTACCATCCCTATGCAGGAGTCTCCCTCCTTAAAGTGCAGGCCCAGGTATTGCCTTCAGCAAAAGACAATTGTCAGGGAACAAAAATCACAGCTCTGCTGCAGTTCTGCCCTGAGGTGAATACAGATGTCACTTTTCTTTTAGTTCAGCTTGATGCACTCCTGGGAAGAGTTCTGAGGAGAAAGGCAGAGAGAGCATTTCTCTTGGATCTAACTTGGTCTGAACGAATTGTAATAAAATCTGAACTGAACTTCTCTTGGTCCTGCCAAATATTAGCCACACGGAGCAACGGCAAACAGTGCAGCCTGAACGTTTGAAACGAGAAGATCGGTAGTAAATGTGCCCCTGATTCTGAATGGGAGCTGTCTAGACCAGGGGTAGCCAACCTGTGGTCCTCCAGATGTTCATAGACTACAATTCCCATGAGCCCCTGCCAGCATTTGCTGGAATTGTAGTCCATGGACATCTGGAGGGCCGCAGTTTGACTACCCCTGGTCTAGATTAATCCTAAACGGTGCTTTTCCTTTGCTGTGAATCTGCACAAGTACACCCCAAGCACAGAATTTGGTAATGAGTCCAGACTGGACCATGAAGAAAAATACATGCAAATGTCTGACTTTCATATTTCCCTAGTAATTGGGGTGTGTTTCTAGGGTGGCCAATCTCTAGTTGGTACCAGGAAATCCCCTGGAATTACAACCTATCTCTAGATGAAAGAAATTAGTTTATGTGGAGAAAACAACAGTTCAGCAGGTGAGCTCTATGACAGCCTTTATCAACTTTTTTGACATTGAGAACCCCCTTCTTCTTCTTCTTCTTCTTCTTCTTCTCCTCCTCCTCCTCCTCCTCCTCCTCCTCCTCCTCTTCTTCTTCTTCTTCTTCTTCTTCTTCTTCTTCTCCTCCTCCTCCTCCTCCTCCTCCTCCTCCTCCTCCTCCTCCTCTTCTTCTTCTTCTTCTTCTTCTTCTTCTTCTTCTCCTTCTCCTCCTCCTCCTCCTCCTCCTCCTCCTCCTCTTCTTCTTCTTCTTCTTCTCCTCCTCCTCTTCTTCTTTTTCTCTTCTTCTTCTTCTTCTTCAAATATATTTTACACAGAGTTTCAACTTTCTCTCAGCAGTTGGGTATACATTAGCAATTTTATAACCCCGTCTCTCGGCAAGAGCGTGAGGGAGTGAGCATATGCATCCTGATTGGGTCCAAGGAGGCCAAGAATTCACAGAAAATTACGAACAAGATCCATTCAATTCCTCATGGTGCGAGGCCTCCTCCTCGGCTGAGGCCCCACTCTCCTCGTAACCGAGGAGGCGCCTTTCCCTGGTGCGGAAAGTTCTTTGGTGAAGTGAAATTCCACCAACCCAGTCCCAGACCAGCTGCCCAGAGCCATCCCTGAAAACCCAGCGATTCTCGCGAAGTTCTCCTCAGCAGGAAAAACAACAAGCCGTTTTGACTTGAGGGACAAGCCGCTCCCTCGACGAGCCTGCGTTTCATCTCGTCTCTCGCCACCCGCCTGACGGAAATTAAAGGAAGCAGCCGAGCGGTTCGGATGCGGTTGTACAAAGGCCCGCGAGCCCCGTGTGGATACCCGGTGACTTGTCCAATTTGCTTGTGCCATGTAGGCCTGGCTTTGAAGACACTTGCTTAGCATAACACAGCACCCAGCATCTGAGCAGCATCTGGTGCCAGTCCCACACCATTCAATTAGGGGGGAAAAACAAGGCGGGGAGGCGGGCCGCCCCCTCTCTCTGTATTAAGTTGATGGTTTGGGCGGCCGAGTTGGAAAGAAGAACACCGGGATAGGGGAACACTTCTGCTGTGGGACAGTCGCACCTGAGGACACTTTGACCTCTGTAGGACTTCAGTTCATCCTACTTTCTTTGGGATGCTGAGATAGAAGACTGGGCTCTCCCTCATGATGGCTGAGTCAAAATCTTCATCTTGCATTCCTGTGCCTGCTTACCACAGCCGTCAACAGAATAAGCAGAATAAAACCACAAATTTCTCGCCGTCTGCCCAGTCCTTCCTCCGAGTTGCTCAGGGCAACATTATGTGATTGTCCCTTCCCTATTGCACTTCCACAGAAAGCCTGAGAGGGAGGTGGGAGCTGAGAGAGAAAAAGACCTGGCCAACGTCACACAGCAAATTGTATTGAGAGCCAGCTTGGTGTCGTGGTTAGGAGTGCGGACTTCTAATCTGGCATGCCGGGTTTGATTCTGCGCTCCCCCACATGCAGCCAGCTGGGTGACCTTGGGCTCGCCACGGCACTGATAAAACTGTTCTGACCAAGCAGTAATGTCAGGGCTCTCTCAGCCTCACCCACCCCACAGGGTGTCTGTTGTGGGGGGAGGAAAGGGAAGGCAACCGTAAGCCGCTTTGAGCCTCCTTTGGGTAGGGAAAAGCGGCATATAAGACCAGCTCTTCTTCTTCTTCTATTGACCCAGGAGGTCCCTTCCAACTCTATTATTCTATGATTCTATGATTATGCTGTACTGGTTTTCTTACTGGTACTTCTGCTCTTGGAAATCCTTTCACTTCTTAAATTAATTAAGTAATCAATTAATCACTTAGTCATTTGATTATGATTCGACTTATAGCCCACCCCTGGTGGGTTTCTCTCTCGAAGGAAGAATCAATGAGATATAACGTATCAGCAGAAGATACCCATATGATGTTTTCCATATTCTTCAACCGTAGGCCTGGCAGAAGAGCTCTGTCCCACAGGCCCTGTGGAACTGTGCTAGTTCCATTCAGGGCCTTGATGTTCTCCTGGGAGCTCATTTTAATCTTGTAATACAACCTCTTCCTAGGGTTGGCAACCTCTATGTGTGCCCTGGAGATCTCCCAGAATTACTACTGATTTCCAAACTATAGAGATCGTGCCCCTGAAGAAAATGGTTCCTATAAGGTGGACTCAGGCATCCTCTCCTCCCCAAACTTTGTCCTCCCCTGGCTCGCTCTTCCAAATAGCCATGTATTTCCTAATCTGAAGCTTGCAACCCTAGTGGGGTTCTTCCATTCGTTGGCTCGGTTAAAGAAACAACCTTTTCTTCATCAGTAAGCCCATGAAGATCATGTTTGGCTCCAGATCTCTAAGCCCTGCTTCAAATCTCATTTTGTTTTATTTTACGGGTTGCTTAGTCTATGGAAGGTTGTTCCACAAGACATTCTTCTTAGTGAGTTTTATAGATCTGTCACCCATCTGTGAGGGACTCTGATTATAGGGTAGCTGAACTCCAGGTGGTAGCTGGGCACTCTTGGGATTAGAACTCATATCTAGGCAACAGAGTTCAGTTCCCCTGGAGAAAATGGCTACTCTGGAACGTGAACTCTCTATGGCATTATACTTCACTGAAGTCCCTCCCCTCTCCAAACGCGGCCTCCTCAGGCCCCTCCCCCAAAATCTTCCAACCCAGAGCTGGCAAATCTAGCAAGATTGTCTGCTCTGGGAGAGGAAATTCCTGAAGGTTTGTTAGTGAAGTCAAGGTGGGTGGAATTTGAAGCTGTAAGGCAGGGGTAGTCAAACTGCGGCCCTCCAGATGTCCATGGACCACAATTCCCAGAAGCCCCTGCCAGCGAATGCTGGCAGGGGCTTCTGGGAATTGTAGTCCATGGACATCTGGAGGGCCGCAGTTTGACTACCCCTGCTATAAGGCCATAATGTCCACAGATTCAAGTGTGTAGATGTGTTGGTCTAAAGTAGCACAGCAAGTAGCTATTGGACTCAATTTTTGTTGTACTCTCCAAAACTGTCATTTTTATTCTGGGGAACTCATCTCTGTTGTCTAGAGAACGGTTATAAATCCTGAAGATCGCCAGGACCTGCTTGGAGGCTGGCAGCCGATAACTTATGAGTAATATACATATTTTAAAAACTAGCTAGGGTTTGGCATATTTTACTAAGCTTTGGTTTTATTTTAATATTTTGTAGGATTTTGCATGATTAAAAAAGAAATCCTGCAGTGAATCGTCTTGAAACAAAGGTTAGTAGTGTGTTTGAAAAAAATAAAATCAAATTTCCATCTGGCATGTACTGTCAAAGTAAAATAAATAAACAATCAAGCTCCTAAATGGTATTTAACAACATGTTCCAGCTGTAAATGTGACTGGTATTGTTTTAAAAAGGCCCTACCTATTGGTTCAGGTGTGTTATTCCTTTGGATAAGGACCAGCTCTTCATCCTACCCCTCGCTGGTAGTCATCAACCTTATTTGAGGGCTACAAAGACTCCGTTTTTATATCCCAGTTATCCCCAGTGGAATAAAATTAAATATGTCTGGGGAGAAAGGCAGAAGATCGAACCAATTCAAATGCTTTAATATCCCGCTACACAAGTGGAGGCCTGGCTCTGAATGTAGCTTAGGCCCAAAACCTTGGTGAGCTTTGGTGCAAATTAAGACCTGCTCATTTCCTTTGGTCCTCAGTACCCCCTAGAGAGAGGCTCATTAGCAGATTAATACAAGCAGCCTCTGAGGGACGTGGTGGACGTGTCCTCCGTAGGATGGGCCCAGAAATGATTTTAAGAAGGTGGCGGCAGCATGAATAATAGATCTGGGGAACAGGCTGCATGGGGTGCCTGGCGGGCATAAATTATGCTGTCTGGCCGACTCGGTACTCATTAGCGGAGTCGGAGGGAGCATACTGGGCCTGCTGCCCTAGATGCAGTCCCCAGTTCCATCAGTTTCTTCTCTTGCCACCCTCTCCATATCCGGCTCAAATTCCTCTCTTCAAACACAATTCTTCTCTTCTTTACACAATAGGGTGGCCCAACAATTAGGAACCATCAGTTCCAGCCTCCGGCCAGTGGGGGGCGCAGAACAAATCAGCTGGACCTTTTGTGCGTCAGGAGAAAAAAGACTTGCACAGATCTTGGACTAATGATGGTAGGATTGCAGCTGTAGGGAAGCCTGTGAGAAGCAAATGTGATTTTAAAGTTTTGTACTTTTTGTTCTTCTAGGGAAAATGGCTGCAGAGCCCTGACGATGGAAGTTGGATGGAGTTGGATGGGATGCTGCCAAGACAGAGCAGAGTTGCCAGCTCTGGGTTGGGAAATGCCTGGAGACTTTGGGGGCGGAGCTAGGAGTGGGCGGGATATGGGGTAGGGCGGGACCTCAGTGGAGCTTACCCTCCCAAGCAGCCATTTTCTCAAGGGGAACTGATCTCTGTAGTTTGGAGATGAGCTGCAATTGCAGGGGATCCCCAGGTCCCACCTGGGGACTAGCATATCTAAGACAGAATCTGGTGGTTTTGGGGAGCAGAGCTAGGGATGCCAGCCTCCAGGTGGAACCTGGGGATACCCTGGAATACCAATTCACCTCCAGACTACACAGATCAATTCCCTGGGATAAAATGGATGCTTTGGATGATGGACTCTTTGACATTGTACCCTGCTGAGGTCTCTGTCTTCCCCAGGCCCCATCTTCAAATCTCCAGGAGTTTCTGAACCTGGATTTGGCAACCCTACCCACTCCATTCACTGCTGGTGGCCAGGAGGGATAAGGCAACCTTAGGCAAGGCATGGCAGAAATTGGAATCTACTTGTCTTTCACACTCCTCCCCAGGCTTGCTTACTTGATGGATCAGAGTTTTACTGGGCAAAGTGATAACATGACTGAGTGGCGTTAGGAAGGACTGTGGGTCTGACTTTTTCTGGAACATTATTCCATTTTGAATACAGGACTAATACAGGTGACGTGTTTTCTAGAGGAGCCCTGGGTGCAGCCCAAGAAAATGGCCCTCCCGTGTGCAAGCACAGTGTCAAAGACTCTCCCCCACCGATATTTTTCTTCTTTCTGGGATGGGACAGATCGGGAAAGTCTGAAAAACCTTGAGAGCCAGTTTGGTGTAGTGGTTAGGAGTGCGGACTTCTAATCTGGCATGCCAGGTTCGATTCTGCGCTCCCCCACATGCAGTCAGCTGGGTGACCTTGGGCTTGTCACAGCACTGATAAAACTGTTCTGACCAAGCAGTGATATCAGGGCTCTCTCAGCCTCACCCACCTCACAGGGTGTCTGTTGTGGGGAGAAGAAAGGGAAGGCGACTGTAAGCCGCTTTGAGCCTCCTTCGGGTAGGGAAAAGCGTCATATAAGAACTAACTCTTCTTCTTCTTCTTCTTCTTCTTCTTCTTCTTCTTCTTCTTCTTCTAAATCCTGAGTTGCAGGACACTTCCCAATCCAAATTTGGCTAACTGAGATTCTCTTAACTGGAGAAGCCAGGGATTGATTCTTGAAGCTCTTGCAAGCCAAGAACATGATCTATTGCTGAGCTATGATCCTTTCCCCAAAGGACAGTGGGGGGAGCAGACGCAGGGAGAGGAGAGGAAACGGGGAAGCTAATCTCAGGTAAATTGGACCCAGACTCTGGGTGCATTCAGACATGCAACTGAAAATAAGAACCAACTCTTCTTCTTCTTCTTCTTCTTCTTCTTCTTCTTCTTCTTCTTCTTCTTCTTCTTCTTCTTCTTCTTCTTCTTCTTCTTCTTCTAAGCTCCAGATTCCAAGAAGGATCTGGAATATTAAAAAGATACATTGGGGGGGGGGGTTTAACCCCGATCACAAAAACAACATCTGTATCTGTAAGAAGGGCATAAAAAACGACACTTCTTCTCTTCTTCTTAATAGAGAAGAAAGACTGCTGGGGGAGAGCGTAATTACAGATATGTTGATTGGTCGATGGGATAGAGAAAGGTAAGCAACGAAAGGAGCTGTGGGAGCTGACAGGGAAGGAAAAGTGGAAACGACACGAGGAGTGGGTACAGAGGGATGATGAAATGCCCCCCCCCCATCTTCATAGATCAAACACCTGTAACTAACTCAAATAGCACTCTCTTCTTTCGCTCTGTCTCGGTCAGTGTAAATGTGTTCCAGAGAGCACCATTCCCCACTGCAAAATTAGCACTTTCCCACCTTAAAAAATGAGATATTTTCAGGACTGATGTCACAGCGGAGAGGGAACTAATTAGCACATGCTCCTTACCTAGGCCTTTGTGAGAGATTTGGTGCTCCTTTCTTTTTCCCTGCTGATTTTTCCTTTTCTCTCACACCTCATTGTGTGCAGAAAGGGATCTGGACTGGCTTGGAGTGATTGCGGAAGTAAATAACATGTGTCATTTTTAAGTCTTCCAATTGCAGCCTGGAGTATCTCTCTGTTTCTTTGCTAATCCTGTAGGAATAACATGAAGATCCAAATGTGGCTTTTCCCTGTGCTGCTTTACAAATTTGTATATTTGTTGCCGTCAGCCACCCTGAATTGGAGAATGAATCTGTGTGGTAGTCTTTGCCTGAACCAAATGGGAAAGGCAGGTTATAAAAATTAAGTTATGATTAGAAATAATAATATTTATTTTCTGCTCTTTCTTTTTAGACTCAGGGCAGAGAACATCATAATAAAACATACAAAAATTATACACACACACACACACATATATATATGTATATAGGTAAAGGTATTCCCTGTGCAAGCACTGGGTCATGTCTGACCCTTGGGGTGTCACCCTCTAGTGTTTTCATGGCAGACTCAATATGGGGTGGTTTGCCAGTGCCTTCCCCATTCATTAGCGTTTACCCCCCAGCAAGCTGGGTACTCATTTTAGAAGAAGAAGAAGAGTTGGTTCTGAGGAGGGTGGGCTATGGGGAAGGGAGATACTTCATTGGATTATAGTGTAAGGTAAAGGTAAAGGTAAAGGTATCCCCTGTGCAAGCACCGAGTCATGTCTGACCCTTGGGGTGACGCCCTCTAGCGTTTTCATGGCAGACTCAATACGGGGTGGTTTGCCAGTGCCTTCCCCAGTCATGACCGTTTACCCCCCAGCAAGCTGGGTACTCATTTTACCGACCTCGGAAGGATGGAAGGCTGAGTCAACCTTGAGCTGGCTGCTAGGATTGAACTCCCAGCCTCATGGGCAGAGCTTTCAAACTGCATGTCTGCTGCCTTACCATATATATGTGTGTGTGTGTGTGTATATGTGTATATATATATGTGTGTGTATGTATGTGTGTGTGTGTGTGTATATACATACATACATACATACATACATACATACATACATACATACATATATATATATGCACATACATACATACACACATATATATACACATAGACATACATACATACACACACAAACACACACACATATATATATACACACAATAAATTACTACAATACATAGAGTTAAAAGTCTAAAACAATCAAATGGTTTGTGACCTCACTCTGTTAAATACCCCGGAAGGAGGCAGAGAGCAGGTAGGAAGCCCTTCCAGCCCAAGAGGGTATATAACTGGGGGCTTTGACAGAGAAGCCACCATAATTCGATGGCGTTTTAGACCTCGACCATCTGCCTGGCGGAACAGCTCCGTTTTACGAGCCCTGTGGAACCGTCCAAGGTCCTGCAGGGCTCCTTTGGGAGCGTGCTCCACCAGGTCAGAGCCTGGACAGGTTTTTCCATTCCTTTTCCTATATGCTAAAGGATTTTCCATCGGTGAGCAGCTGGGTAAGGGGATTCGGAAGAAACAGAGTTGCCATCTCCAGTTTGGGAAACAGCTGGAGATTTGGGTGGTGGAGCTTCAGGAGGGTGGGTTTGGAACTTCAGAGGGGTATAAATTCATAGAGTCCCTCTTCAAAACAGCCATTTTCCCCATGGGAACTGATCTCTTCCGCCTGGAGACAAGCTGTAATCCAAGGGGCATTTCCGGACATCAATAAAAATAGCGTTATGCCAGCTGAATGGCAAAGCGCTAATTTTTTTCATGCTTCCCACTCGCCCTCCTTAGGAGGTGGTGGGTTCTCCATATTTGGAGATTTTTAAACAGAGGCTGATTCTGTGAAGGCTCAAGGGGGTGGCAGGTTACAGTGGATGAACAATAGGGTTGTGTCCTGCATAATGCAGGGGGTTGGACTAGATGACCCAGAAGGCCCCTTCAAATTCTATGATTCTATAATTTATTGAAGAAGAAGAAGGGTTGGTTCTTATATGCCACTTTTCTCTACCCGAAGGAGGCTCAAAGCGGCTTACAGTTGCCTTCCCTTTCCTCTCTCCATAACAGACACCCTGTGAGGGAGGTGAGGCTGAGAGAGACCTGATATCATTGCTCGGTCAGAACAGTTTTATCAGTGCCGTGATGAGCCCAAGGTCACCCAGCTGGCTGCATGTGGGGGAGTGCAGAATTGAACCCGGCATGCCAGATTAGAAGTCCGCACTCCTAACCACTACACCAAACTGGCATATTGGTGATATGCTCATATATGGTAATGTTGAAACCCCCCACCCCCAAAATGGTCAATGATGGGCCTGGAGGGGGTGGGAAGGGAGGAGCCCTAGGTGGGCGTGTCCACTGCTTCCCAACCATATTCTGCCTGATCGTGCCACTTCTGGGGTTTCTTGAAGCCTGAAGAATGTTTCAGGGGTTTCTCAACAGTAAGAAAGTATAGTTTAGCACACCATATAGTTTAGCCAATCTCTTTTACCAGCCACTTGTGTCCCTTCTCCAACATCACTTGGGGCCACATGCGAAAAAACCTGTTGTTATACTTTTTAAATATTGTCGCATAAATTAGAGCTCGTTTCATAGAGCTGTCTTTTTTATACCCTTCTTTTCACTACCCAAAGGAGTCCCCAGTAAGCTTACAAACATCTTTCGCCTCCTCTCCCTACAACAGACACCGTGCGAGGTAGGTGGGGCTGAGCGAGTCCTAGGAGAACTGCTCTGTGAAAACGACTCCAAGAGAGAATTGTGACTACTCCAAGGTCAACCAGCTGGATGCTCAGAGAAGTGGGGAAGCAAACTCAGTTCTCCAGGCTAGAATCTGGACACTCTTTAACTGCTATACCACACTAACTCCCAACAGCTGGTTTTCATAGAATCATAGAATAGAGTTGGAAGGGACCTCATGGGTCATCTAGTCCAACCCCCTGCACTATGCAGTGAATAATATGTTTGCATGGAAGAGAGAGAGAGAGAGAGAAGTGCATTGCTACCAATTGTAATGCTGCATTAGGTGAAGTTTCACATGTGTCTCTCCGTTATGTCAGTACCCTCTGAGGGATGCTTTTCTGCTTTATGCCATCTGCCGTCCTGGATCTCTCCCCCCCCCCCTCCAGCGTACGCTCCCCACAGCTCCCGCAGTCTATTCCCCTTGCAAGGTGAGCATTGACGCTACTGGCACCTTTTCAGTTCAGAAACTGATGAAAAATCAAACATGGAAATGAAGGTGCCTGTGTTTGCAGATCAAAGGGCTCGAATTTACCTTATGCTTCACTTGATCTTCAAACTCGGCCTGAATCAAAGCTGCCCAAGGGGAGCCAGAAGACAAGGCTCGTGCCGGGGTTGGGGGGGGGAATGGGGGGTGGGCAAGATGAGGGTGGAGAGAGAACTCTCAATCTACATTTGCTTCATAAAAGGGATTTTCCAGAAGTTTGTGTGATTCTATCACCTCCATCCGGCCCAGGTGCTTTAGCTGCTCCTCCTGGTTCTGCACAGCTGGAGCTGCTGGGGAAAGTATAGAGCAGAGGTAGTCAAACTGTGGCCCTCCAGATGTCCATGGACTAGAATCGTAGAATCATAGAGTTGGAAGGGGCCATACAGGCCATCTAGTCCAACCCCCTGCTCAACGCAAGATCAGCTCAAAGCATCCTAAAGCATCCAAGAAAAGAGTATATCCAACCTTTGCTTGAAGACTGCCAGTGAGGGGGAGCTCACCACCTCCTTAGGCAGCCTATTCCACTGCTGAACTACTCTGACTGAGAAATATTTTTCCTGATATCTAGCCTATATCGTTGTACTTGTAGTTTAAACCCATTACTGCATGTCCTCTCCTCTGCAGCCAACAGGAACAGCATCCTGCCCTCCTCCAAGTGACAACCTTTCAAATACTTAAAGAGGGCTATCATGTCCCCTCTCAACCTCCTTTTCTCCAGGCTGAACATTCCCAAGTCCCTCAACCTATCTTCATAGGGCTTGGTCCCCAGATCATCCTCGTCGCTCTCCTCTGAACCCTTTCAATTTTATCTACGTCCTTCTTGAACTGCACACAGTGTGGTCTGACCGGTGCCGTATACAATGGGACTATGACATCTTGTGATTTTGATGTGATGCCCCTGTTGATACAGCCCAAAATGGCATTCGCCTTTTTTACCGCTGCATCACACTGCCTGCTCATGTTTAGTTTACAGTCCACAAGTGCCCCAAGGTCTCGTTCACACACAGTGCTACCTAGAAGCGTATCCCCCATCCAGTAGGCATGCTTTTCATTTTTCTGAAAATGCTGGCAGGGGCTGGCAGGGGCAAATGCTGGCAGGGGCAAATGCTGGCAGGGGCTCATGGGAATCGTAGTCCATGGACATCTGGAGGGCCACAGTTTGACTACCTCTGGTATAGAGGATCAGGAACACCTGTTGTCTACCCCATGTCACCGGTTCCCAAGGGATGAATCAGGGCCCATCAGTTGGTTGTCCCTCGATCAGTGGTGGGCTATAACTCTGACACCACCACCAGTGACAGCCAGTTTGGTGTAGTGGTTAGGAGTGGCGGCTTCTAATCTGGTGAGCCGGGTTTGATTCCCCACTTCCCCACATGCAGCCAGCTAGGTGACCTTGGGCTCTCCACAGCATTGATAAAGCTCTTCTGATCACATAGGGCTCTCTCAGCCTCACCTCCCTCCTAGGGTGTGTGTTGTGTGGAGAGGAAATGGAAGGCTATTGTTAGCCACTTTGAGACTCCTTCGGGTAGAGAAAAGCGGCATATAAGAACCAACTCTTCTTCTTCTCCTTCAGTAATATCAGGGCTCTCTCAGCCCCACCTCCCTCACAGGGTGTCTGTTGTGGGGAGAGGAAGGGAAGGCGACAGTAAGCCACTTTGAGACTCCTTCGGGTAGAGAAAAGCGGCATATAAGAACCAACTCTTCTTCTTCTCCTTCAGTAATATCAGGGGTCTCTCAGCCCCACCTCCCTCACAGGGTGTCTGTTGTGGGGAGAGGAAGGGAAGGCGACAGTAAGCCACTTTGAGACTCCTTCAGGTAGAGAAAAGCGGCATATAAGAACCAACTCTTCTTCTCCTTCAGTAATATCAGGGCTCTCTCAGCCCCACCTCCCTCACAGGGTGTCTGTTGTGGGGAGAGGAAAGGGAAGGCGACAGTAAGCCACTTTGAGACTCCTTCAGGTAGAGAAAAGTGGCGTATAAGAACCAACTCTTCTTCTCAGTCTCAGAATAAGAGAGAGGAGGAGAAGGAGAGGAAAGGAGAGAATTTGATGGGGGGGGGGGTTGAACTGTAGAGAGCGAGTGACACCGAGAGAACCAATGTGGGAGAGTCAGAAGATGTCTGCAGCAGGGGTCCCCAGCGTGGTGCCCGTGCCTACAGTGATGCCCACCAGCATCTTCCCTGGTTCCCTCCAAGAGTTCTGAGATAGTGTGAGGGGCACAGTGGGCCTTTCTCCCAGCTCACGGGAAGAGAATAGCCAGGTGAAATGCCTGAACGTTGAAGACAAGATACTGCCAGTGGGAGCGTTTCTAACTGGCTCGATATGTATACTTTGTGGTTATGCAAGGAAGTACTTGGAAGCAATAGACTCTGGAGAGCCACAGCTGGGTCATCCCCGGCATAGAGAATCCCCAGCAATACATCAATAACATCAGAGGCACGTTTGTTCCTGCAGGAGGCGCTGCAGACCAGCTCTCAAGAGGCTCTGTCCCTTGGCTGGCTTTGATGGAGAGCCTGCATTTTGCTGTGGGAACTGAATATGCCAGGGGTAGTCAAACTGCGGCCCTCCAGATGTCCATGGACTACAATTCCCATGAGCCCCTGCCAGCTGGCAGGGGCTCATGGGAATTGTAGTCCATGGACATCTGGAGGGCCGCAGTTTGACCACCCCTGGAATATGCGTTTGTTTGGATTCTCAGGTCATTGCTAGAGTGAACATTTATTTGCTGCACCGAAAAACAAGCGCTTTGCTCTCAAACATGTAAATTGGGTTGGATCCAGGCAACTTCTGCACTCAACCCCATGCAGTTCCCCTCCTGCCTATAGTCCCACGTCCCTTGTGTCTGTGGGGGTCCCTTGTGGCCCAGGCTAAGCTGAGAGTGTCTAACCCCAAATTACCCCGTGAGCTTCATGGCTGGGTGGGGATTCAAGCAGGTCCATGCTTCATAGGACAGGTTAAGAGGAAGTGAAGCCAAGAGATGGTATTTTGCCTAAAGGTGAACCATTTAATCCAAGAACTTTTTCAGCTCATAGAGTGCAGTTTTTCTTAAAAGGATGAATGTTATTTGTCATGCTGGACATGCTTGAGGACAAAAGACAATGCTGTTCTCCTGCTGCTCAAGCCATTTTTAGATCCCTGTGGTTAGAAGAACTGGGTTTTATATCCCACTTTTCACTACCCAAAGAAGCCCTGAAGCGGCTTACAATCACCTTCCCTTCCTCTCCCCACAACTGACACCCTTTGAGGTAGGTGGGGCTGAGAGATCTCTGACAGAACTGCTCTGTGGGATTGACTAGCCCACAGTCACCCAGCTGGCTGCACATGGAGGAGTGGCAGCTCTCAGCTGCCACTCTTAAACCTTACACCAAGCTGTCTAGAAATCTAAAAGCTGGCTGCCATGGCAGATAAGCTAAATGCTTGACCATTTGCTACTCCTTAATGCTTCCAGAGAGTTAGCTTTGTCTAATGCTGCCAATAGGGATGCCAGGTAGGACCTGGGAATCCCCTGTAGTTAGAGCTCACCTCCAGGCTACAGAGATTGGTTCCCCTGGAGAAAATGGAAGATTTAGAGGGTGACATTGTGCTTCCCTGAGGTCCCTGTCTTCTCCAGGTTCCATCCCCAAATCTCTAGGAGTTGTCTCAGAGATGGAAACCTTACCCCACAGCCCACCAGCAGACAGGGGGAGTCCGGAAGCCCTAGTTGCCAGCCTCCAGGTGAGCCCTGCAGATCTCCTGGAATTACATCTGCTTTTCAGACTACAGTAGGCTTCTTGACAGCCATGGAAGGGTTTCCCAAATGGATGGGAGTCAATTTTTGTTTATTTTTTAAATTTGTCAAACATTTATCAGGTACTATTACTTCACTCATTCATTCATTCATTCATTCATTCATTCATTCATTCATTCATCCATCCATTCATTCATTCATTTGGTTTCTATACCGCCCTTCCATATGGCTCAGGGTGGTTTACAGCGAACATCATAGGGGGATACATGGAACGAGTCAGCATACAACCGTATATGGTCATGTGTACACTGTGCACACCCCTCTCTCCACAGCTTTGCTTCCCAACCGTATTCTGCACGATTGTGCCACTTCTGGGGTTTCTTGAAGCCTGAAGAATGTTTCAGGGGATTCTCAAAGATAAAAAAATCGAGAAACACGGGACTACTGGGATCAGTTCCCCTGAAGGAAATGGCTGCTCTGAAGGGCAGTTGTCATGGTATAATAAATACCCAGGCTCCATCCCCAAATGTCCCAGATTTTCCCCATCAGTTGCTAAATAGAGAGCAGGAGGGGTCCAGTTGCTGGACCCTGACCAGATAATGCCCCTTCTGGCCATGCGCTCCCTGATCTTACCATTTCCTTCTAGGATGCTGTCTTCTCACGTTTAAGGGTCTTTTGGAAGTCAAAACCCACATTGTTTTATGAGAGGCAGAATAATCTCTCTCTCTCTCCACCCCCCCCCCCCCCAACATCCACCTGCAAGACAGGTCTCTTGACTCTCCCTGCTGGCAAGCACAAATGCTTGAATATTCATGGAGGGAAAAAAAGACAACCGAAGCTGCAGCTGGAAATTGTTTGATGTGGTCAGGAGGGAACAGATCAGAAACTTGCCTGTGTTCATGTTGGGGAACGTGGAGGGTCTTCTGTGCCCCTGGAGGGCTGCCGTGAGACTTTCCCCCGGGGAGAATCGTCTTGAGTTATAGCAGAACTTGTGAATGGGTACGATTGGTCTCTTGAATACAGTGGAAACTGGGGAGCTGTTGGCGTATGCAAAGTCTGGAGTGGCATGATTCAAGGGCATAAAAAAGAATATCCTGCAGGGGGCATCAGAGGATATGTAGATTTAGCATAGTTAGAACAGAAACTTCCAGGTATTTTTCTACTCCTCTCCTCCAATGTCCTAATTGGCTCTTAGAAAACTATTATGAGCACCCTTCTTCCCAGCTTGCCTGCAGAATTACTGCAGACATCAGCTACAACGGCGAGTTAGGTCTCCCTCTCCTTTCTACACTGTTGTTTCTTCTGCTTCACAATAAAACGATTTTAATCTTTGAGCAGCTGGTGCTCTGCTCCTCTGTAGCAAATTTAACTCTGCCCACAGGAACCAGTAGACACATCCTAGACACCAGTAGACATACCCCAAACCGAAGGCCGTTCAGAGGCTATGCATTGTGTGGCCTAGTTTGCAGTCTCCCTGTTTACGAGGCCTCGTACTCACAATATCAGGCCCCTGGTGGATTATAGGGCTGCCAGCTTCTAGGTGGGACTGGAAGATCTCCTGGAATTACAAAACTCTCCAGCCCAAAGAGACCCATCCTCCTGGAGATGATGGCTGCCTTGGAAGGTGGATTATGGGGGCATTTCACCCTGCTGAGTTCTGCCCCCTCCTCAAACCCCACCTTCCTGAGGCTGTGCCCTAAGATCTCTAGGAATTTCCCATCCCAGAATCGGTAGCCCTAATTTTCAGATTAGGCTGGGGGCTGCATTTGGATTGGTAGGTCACCAAGTATCTGGGCTTGACGTAGGGCGGTCAATGGTGCTTTGGAAAATCCCTGGAGATTTGGGGGTGGGTCTTGGGCAGGGGTAGTCAAGCTGTGGTCCTCCAGATGTCCATGGACTACAATTCCCATGAGTCCCTGCCAGCTGGCAGGGGCTCATGGGAATTGTAGTCCATGGACATCTGGAGGACCACAGCTTGACTACCCCTGGTCTTGGGGAGGGCTAGGCCCTCTGTGATGGCTACTGAATGGTGGGCCCTGTGGTATGGGTCTGCAATATCCAGAAAAACAGAGTGCTTATTGTGCACAAGACAGTGTTGCTGTCTACTCAGAGCATGCATGCCAAAAACTATAAGAACCTAAAAAGGTCAATACCGGGGGAATGAACGTAAGCCTATACAGAGTGAACCACAATTATAAAAATATAACGCCAGTAATTATTGATTGAGTTTTTTTAAAAAAAACAGGCTTTTAGCATAGCCTCAATAAAATCAAGACATGCATGCATACTAATGCTTTTGCGTTTTGGCATTAATGGCCCTTATCAGTAGTCAGGCATCAAATAAAACCAGCATACGTAAAATACAATAATTGTTATAGCCCGTTGGCTCCTATGTTTCAAAAACAGGACCTGGTCAAGACAAGCACTTTCAGAGTCCAGGAAAGGTCTTGTAATCAGGATAACTGTGGTTCACCCTGTATAGGCTTAAGTTCATTTCCCTTTTGCTTGGGTCAGGGTATTTTCTCCTTTTTGTTTTGCCCAGAACTACAAACAAAGGAAGCACCGACTCTGGTTGTGCTATTAAACCATTATAATGATTTATTAATATAATGATTTATAAATAGAATGATTTATTATAAGAGCCTAATGCTGGGAGCGATTGAGGGCAAAAGAAGAAGGGGACGACAGAGAATGAGGTGGCTGGATGGAGTCACTGAAGCAGTCGGTGCAAACTTAAATGGACTCCGGGGGATGGTGGAGGACAGGAAGGCCTGGAGGATCATTGTCCATGGGGTTGCGATGGGTCGGACACGACTTCGCACCTAACAATAACAACAATTTATTGGAGATCTCTGTTCCAGACAGGAAAGGTAAGATGCAAGAGAGAGAGAGAGAGAGAGAGAGAGAGAGAGAGATTTTAGATCCCTGTGGTTAGAAGAGTTGGTTCTTATATGCCACTTTTCTCTACCCGAAGGAGTCTCAAAGTGGTTTACAATCGCCTTCCCTTCCTCTCCCCACAACAGACACTCTATGAAGTAGGTGGGGATGAGAGACCTCTGACTGAACTGCTCTGTGAGAACAGCTCGAACAGGACTGTGATAAACCCAAGGTCACCTAGCTGGCTGCATGCAGAGGAGGGGTAGGAAATCAGACCCTACTCTCCAAATCACAGGCTACCACTCTTAACCACTACACCATGTTGTATGGAGATTATGCTATCATGTCCTACTACTTGCAAAACTCCCTGCAGCTCCTAGCTTGTTTCTCTTGGATGACTTGTGAGTCTTACTCAGCAGTTCCTATTTTGCCAGCTAGTTCCACCCCCACCCCCCACCACAAAACTATTATTGTTTTGAACAAATTCAAAAACAAGGCACCGAGGAGACAAAAGAACTGTCACCTTTCACAATGTGTGTACCGAAGTAGCTCTCTTGGGTGCCCCAGCTCTCATTTCCTACAGCTGACCCTTAAAGAAAGTCCGATGATAGACAAAGCCCTGATTGACAGGCCGGTTATGGAGGGGTCCGGGGTTCATTTGAGGAGGAGCGTGTAAGATGGGTGGGTTGAGAGCAGAGAGGTTCTGGCTTAGTTTTCCTGCTTTCCCAGACAGGAAGTCCGTGTCCCCATTGGAGACGGCAGAAAGGAATGTGCCAACCCCAAAGTCAAGCCAAATCTGGACAGCAATTTAGCTTGCTGATGAGGCTTCTGGGAAATACTGGTCAAGGGTAGGAAATGCTTTCCTTGGGGAAGATACTGGGTGTCTGGAGCCCCTTTGGCCTGTAGGATAGCAGGATGATGTTCCCAGAAAACAAGAAAGGGGAGAAGAACCAAACCTGTGAAACAAACTAGGAATAATAAAACCCTGAGAAGTCTAATAATAATCATATTAATCTGTTAGCTCTACATTCTATTGCATGGTACTCCAGGTCAATTAAAAACAATACATTAAAATCTCAGTCCAAAATATGTAAGAATGCTATGGGTATCACAAAATATGCCCAGATAGCAAAACTAAATAATGCATTTCGATCCAAAGGGATCTTCAGAGACCAATTACAGATCCACAAATCAAATAGATTTTTATGACAATATTTTTTTGACTTCTCAACCTCTTTGGTTGACATCCCCATCCTGTCATCGAGCAGCCATGAATTCAGCGGGATTCCCCAGTGGCCCTGAAAAACTAACAACAGTTATTGATGTGGAACACATCTACTGCTGCGCTCCCTGTAGTGGAAATGATAATGGACGTGACATCTGTTGTTCCGCCTCAGGGAGTGCGCCGGTAGATGCCGGCTGTGTTTATTATCCTGTTCTCTGCTTTGTTTTTGTATGTATTCAATGCCATTTTCTGAATGAAAGTATTTTATCTCATACTTACATTGTTTCACACTGCTGTAATCCATGCCCTATTATATTGCTTATTAGATGTCTCAACCTATTGATTGCTTTGACTTATACTGTGAAAGGTAAAGGTAACGGTATCCCCTGTGCAAGCACCGGGTCAAGTCTGACCCTTGGGGTGACGCCCTCTAGCGTTTTCATGGCAGACTCAATACGAGGTGGTTTGCCAGTGCCTTCCCCAGTCATTACCGTTTACCCCCCAGCAAGCTGGGTACTCATTTGACCGACCTCGGAAGGATGGAAGGCTGAGTCAACCTTGAGCCGGCTGCTGGGATCGAACTCCCAGCCTCATGGGCAGAGCTTCAGACTACATGTCTGCTGCCTTACCACTCTGCGCCACAAGAGGCTCTCTTGTACTGTGTAGTCCACCTCAAATCTCAGAGCCAAATTATGGGCGTCCCAGAGGATGCCTGCAGCTTGGAAACAGTGGGTTCCCAGGCAGGAATTCCTTTCAAGTGAGCTGCAGGACCCCAATTCTGATCAGGACCACCATAGCACAAATGTAGGAAAGGTACCTGCTTTCCTCCCATGCCATACTTTGGACCTGAATCAGCACCAGCTCAGCATAGCCCGAGACTACTATTTCTTCTTCTTTTTTTGTCTCTAAACAGAAATTTTAATTACCACTTTCCTTTCCTGACCCAGAACACATAATTTTTTAAAGGCACAATGAAGCAGAAGCTGGACCCAGGAAAATAGAATCTGGCACCTACAGTTTGTGGTAGTCACAGTTCCCCTGGCACATGGTCATTTTCTGCTTGGAAGGCTTCCAGGACCAAACCCAGCTTAGTGTTGGGGTTTTTGGCGTCTGCCTCTAATCTGGAGAACTGGGTCTGATTCCTCACTCCTCCACATGCAGCCAGCTGGATGACCTTGGGCTAATCACAGTTTTCACAGAGCTCTCTCAGTCTTACCTCCCTTACAGGATGTCTTTTGTGGGGGGTGGTAGCTGATTGTAAGCTGATTGTAAGAGTGTGGTACAAGAAAACAGCTCTTATTCTCTTCTTAAACATGCCTGTCTCTAGAATTTTTGCATCATCTATAGCCTCTTGTGGCGCAGAGTGGTAAGGCAGCAGACATGCAGTCTGAACCTCTGCCCATGAGGCTGGGAGTTCAATCCCAGCAGCCGGCTCAAGGTTGACTCAGCCTTCCATCCTTCCGAGGTCAGTAAAATGAGTACCCAGCTTGCTGGGGGGTAAAAGGTAATGACTGGGGAAGGGAATGGCAAACCACCCCGTATTGAGTCTGCCAAGAAAACGCTAGAGGGCGTCACCCCGAGGGTCAGACATGACCTGGTGCTTGCACAGGGGATACCTTTACCTTTTATAGCATTTTGGTTTCTCTGCTCCCCTACTTGCTGCCTGCAGGCGATGAGGACCTGGTAGAACAGCAGGCTGGGTGCCAGAGTGGGTGTAGAAGTGCTACCTGCAGGTAAAGATCCCGCAACTGTTTTTGCTACAATTTCTTCCTGCCTTGGTTCATGTCTACTCAGTCACATGGAGTGGGAGAAACAACTGCCATCTATTTTGCTACGGGGAATTTTGAAGGAGCCTGCTTTTGACGGGCAAAGAAGTGGTCAGAGCGCCTCCAATCATTGTGCTACAGCAGAATAACCATTTGCTTGGACAGTGTCATGTTGAGTCCAGAGCTGGCCCTCTGTTGCTCTTTTGATTCCTGAGCCTGCCTTCTAGTTTTTAATATATTTCTCTCTGTTCCTCCAGCCCTTCCCACGCCCTCTTCTCCTCCTCTTCCAACTGCTTTCCAGCTGAAGAGCCCTTTTGGTGTGTGCATCAGTTCCAGCGAGGGTTTCAAGGGCTACTCAAACCCGAGAGATGTTTTGGGTCAGAAATTTCCACGGGGAAAGCATCGATTTGTTCCTCTATTCTTTGGGAACACTTATTCAGCTGAATACAGCACAAGAGCCAGGTTGGTGTAGCGGTTAAGAGCAGCGACCTTGAATCTGGAGGGTTTGATTCCTCTTTCCTCCTCCGCAGGCCGCCAGCTGGGTGACTTTGGGCTAGTCAGAGTCCTGGCAGAGCTGTTCTTGCAGAGAAGATCTCTCAGAGCTCTCTCAGCTCCACCTACCTCACAGGGTGTCTGTTGCACTGAGAGGGAGGGAATAGTAAAATGCTTTGAGACTCTTTTGGGGAGAAAAAAGCAGCATATAAAAACCAACTCTTCTTCAAGCCTGTAGATCATTTCTCCACCCTCAGACCAAAACTGCCTCACTACATTGGAGTCAATTTGCAACCAAAGTGTAGTCTGTATGGGGCTTTTTACCCACTCCCAATTCCAATGAATCCCTCCTGTCTACACTGAATTCAATTTCTATCTTGATTTGGGGTGCTTTAAAGTTTCTCTCTGCAACATGCATGATTGATCCGGGGTGATCCTACCTTTCCCCTGCGATATCTAGAAGTGGATATAACCCTCGATATTTGAAAATCTCCCCAAGGGGAGGGAGATAGAGGAAAATCCGAGTTCAGATTGATCTGAATTCAGCAGGATCCACAATGCACAATCAGCCCAAGTTTCTCTTTATTCCTAATAACTTCCAAGAGGCTGGGATACAACATTCTGAGGTTCTCCGTGTCAGCAGAGTTTCAGTATGCAAAGAGAAGTTAAAGCACCAGGCAGCTTAAAATGAGTAAAACAATTTTATTAAGAAGAGAAACAACTATGTGCAGAAAGAGGAGAGGAGAGAGATTCCTCTCTTCTCTATCATTCTGTCTGTTGGTTCTACAGGCAAGCAGGGAGGAAGTGTGCACAAAGAAACAGGAAGTCCCCAAAGAGCCAATCAGAACCCTGGAGGGTATAATCTGAAAGATATCAGGAAGTTCCTGATCTAACTATGCTAAATATACATCTTCTCTGACGCCCCCTGCAGGACACTCTTCATATTCTGCTCTATCATGCACACTGCAGATCTTGCATCTTCCAACTCTTCGTTCACTCCTTCTTGCCCTTCTGCCGCTCCTCAGAGAACGAATCTCTGTCACTTGGAGATAAGCTAAGGTGACCAGATTGTCCCACTTTTGGAGGGACATCTGGGGGTACCTGGCAAATTGTATTTATGTTTAAATTACAATACTATTTTTGCGTTCTATGCGTTCTATGAAGGTTGCTCCATATAGACCAAATTTTTAATCAAGAACCCCCCCCCCCCCCCAGTCAATGGTGTCCCTCTTTACCAGTGTTAAAATCTGGTCATCTTAAGATAAGCTGTAAAAGCAGGGGATCCCCAGGTCCCACCTGGGGACTGGAATCCGTAATTCACAGGTGCACAGAGCTCCAGAACTAACTGCAGAACTTCAGCATTATGTCTAATTTGACCCTATATTGTTCCTATGTGTTTTTAAGGTCTGGAATAGGCATGTGTATTTTAGACCGTTGCGACCAAAACATACCTGAATCAAGCCTGATTCGGGTATGGATCAGCCAAAACCAGTCTGGAATGCCAACTGCCATTGGTTTTAATGGCCAAATGGAGCGAAAGCAGACCACAGAATCCCCCCCCCACACACACACATACACAAAAAACTGCATACAATGGAGGCCGGATGGGGACACACCCTTTGGATGCCCCTAGAATTTTACCCCCTGGTCCAATCCTCTTGAAACTTGAGGGACTTTTGAGAAGAGGCTCTTCAAGCTACATTGAAGGTTTGGAGCCTCCAACTCCAACTCCTTCCCCCTCCCCCTGGCCACAGGGAAGACAGAAATGACTTTCATGGGTGCCGAATGGTGCCCCGTTGAGCTTAATGTTGCCGAATCGATGTGGAGCCCTCCAAATCAATTCGGCTGTCCCCGGATCCGAAACGGCTGTTTTGGATGGCTTTAAATCGGTCCGAATCAGGTCGTGCCAAACCCAAACCGGTCCCGAATTGATTTGGGATGCTAAACTCTTTTTCTTCCAAGAGGATCATGCCCACTGTGGTCATTCTCCTCGTGTTGTTCTCATCTGCTTTCTCCAAGGCAGGGCTTATGCCAAAGTTGTGATCAGATGAGGGAAGTTCTTCCCACTGTTACATGGAAATAATTCCATGCAGCCTTTGTTTCACTGGCCACAATAGGTGATAAAATCTGCACGTGCCCATCAGGAAGACCGGGTGTGTGGGTGGGTGGGTGTTAGCAGTGTATTTGGTCCCTGTGCACTTGATTCCATTGCCTGTTGGCTACCTGTAGGGATAAATAGTGTCCTTCTTCTAGGCTGTATTCCTACAATGATACTTGTATTCCTCCAATGGTACTTTCAGACAGAGGGATTTATTTTGCTTTTTTTCCGACTGAGTAATGGCAAGAGAGACTTAACCCTTCTGGCCACCATGTTGATCGCTGCGAATTCAGATATCAGAATGAGATCTGTGCAGGTGGCACAGTTCTTTCTAAAAAATGCTGCAGAAGCCTTGTGTTCTAATCTGTCGCAAAGTCACAGACCCCCTCTTGACTGCTAGTCAGTCCCTCTCCCTTGCAAAACCTGTTGTTTCTGGTTAAGAGGGAGGCACTTAACAGAGCAGTGAAGGTGAGACGCAGCCTCCTGGATTTTGCACCCCCCCTAAGTGGGCTGGTCATGTGCAGCTGGTACCACTACAGGCACTGCAGTTTGGCACCCAATTCAGTCCCTTCGCTACGAAGCCTACTCCTGTGACTCACGAGTACATGCTGGCCACGAGAAAAAAAACCCACTTATACATGGCTGGCTGGTTGCACACACCTTGCATTGTGCCTGGGATTCTAGGCTTTCAGCGCACGTAGTTATCCTTAGTTATCCTTTCCCACCACCCCCTTGCAAGTCATGCCTGCCTCAGGGAGCAGGGTTGTACCAGAATCATGGAATCAGAGAATCCTAGAGTTGGAAGGTACCTCCTGGGTTATCTAGTCCAACCCCCTGCACTATGCAGGACACTCACATCCCTATTGCTCATCCACTGTCACCTGCCACCCCCTTGAGCCTTCACAGAATCAGCCTCTCCGTCAGATGGCTCTCTAACCTCTGTTAAAAAATTTCCAAAGATGGAGATCCCACCACCTCCCGAGGAAGCCTGTTCCACTGAGGAACCACTCTAACTGTCAGGAACTTCTTCCGGATGTTTAGACGGAATTTCTTTTGAATTAATTTCATCCCATTCGTTCTGGTCTGTCCCTCTGGGGCAAGAGAGAAGAATTCTGCTCCATCATCCATATACTATCATGGCTTGGATCCTAATGGGGTGATTTTGGCCAAATCTGCCCTCCCATAGTAGACATCTCATGCCGTGCCTGGACGGGGAAGGTATCCCTTGTCCCTCATTTTGGCCTCACTTCCTAGGGCCCTGCACACTATGACGTAGGGAGGAGGGAGACAAAAGAATCATATTCCCCTAACGGAAATCCTTCTGCCAGCAGCGATTTTCAGTGGAGATCCAAGCCATTGTGCTTGGCTGCTGTTGATATCTTCCATCTCGGAGCTGGTATATTCATTACTGCTGCTGTAGAAATGTCATCAAAAACAGCATCCTCAGGCACCGAGTTCTCCACTGCCTTTTTGATATTTTCAAGTCCTTTCTGCACTGGGAACAGGCTGTAGGAAGCCTTCCTGGCCCTGTGAGCAGCTGCTGGAATAGGGTTGCCAGCTCTGCACTGAGCAATTACTGGAGATTTGAGGGTAGAGATTGGGGAGAATGGGGGTTGGTGAGGTGGCGGGACCTTGTAGAGGTTAAGAGAGGCGGCCTCTAATCTGGAGAACCGGGTTTGATTCCCCATGCTTCCTCCATATGCAGACAGCTGGCTGACCTTGGGCTAGTGACAGTTCTTTCAATGTTGGGTGGCCTTGGGCCAGTCACGGTTTCTCTCAGAGCTCTCTCAGCCTCACCCACCTCACAGGGTATCTGTTGGGGAAGAGGACGAGAAGGTGATTGTAAGCCACTTTTGGCCAATCACAGTTCTCTCAGAGCTCTCTCATCCCAATCTACCTCACAGGGTATTTTTTTGTGGGGGGAGAAGACGGGCAGGTGATTGTAAGCCAATTCACAGTTCTCTCAGAGCTCTCTCAGCCCCATCTACCTCACAGGGTATCTTTTGGGGGCAGAGGAAGGGCAGGTGATTGTAAACCGCTCTGAGACTCTTTTGGGATACAAGTAGGGAAATACCAGGAGATTTTGAGGGTGGAGACTGAGGTGGGCAGGGTTTGGGGAGGGGAGGGACTTCAGTGAGGGACAATACTATATACAGTCCAACCTCCAAAGCAGCCATTTTCTCCAGGGGGCTCTGCTCTCTTTAGTCTGCAGGCCAGTTGTAGTTAGGGTTGCCAACCTCCAGGTGGTAGCTGGAGATCTCCTGGGATTACAATTTATCTCTGGTTAACAGAGATCAGTTCCCCTGGAGAAAATTGGTGCTTTGGACTCGCTGGCACTGGTCCGCATTGAAGTCTTTCCCTCCCCAAAACCTGCCTTCCTCAGTCTCCACCCTGAAAATCTTCAGGTATTTCCCAACATGGATCCAATAGCCTTCGATTCGGGGAGATCTCCAGGCCCGCCTCCCCACGTTCTATACCCGCCAGATGAGCTTGGGCCCTGACTGTCTCAGACGCCAAGCCGCCAAGCCGCCAAGAGCCAGCGTTATGTTTGCCCCGGCCGTTTAAAAAAGGAGCTTTTTTTGGAACCAGATCTTCCCCCTAATAAAGAATCCACTCTGCCTCGTGTCAGCTTTCCTGTTTTGCTATTAAATGCCCTATTATGTGCTTTCTTTTGATCTTGCTCCTTCAGGGGAGGCAGTTGGGCAGAATCCTAACCCGCAGCCTTTGGGAGGTTCCCTCACTTCGCTTTCCCTCCGCTTCCTGTTTTGGCCCCCTGGCACACTTAAGGCCTGCATCAGGAACTCTGGTTCGCCTGAATTCTGTCGCTATTTATATCCCTACAGGAGTCCCGCTGGACACGCTGACAAATCGCCTTGCCTTGTCATGTTCAGGCCATTGTGAGGCGAGGGTTTTCGGGGTGTGGGCTTCATGAAGAATTTAACAAGCGGGCTGGTGGGTTGGGAGAGGGACAATGAAGGTCAAGAAGCCAGGGAGGGGTTCCAGAGCTCGTAGCGACTACGTGCCGATCCTGGACTCAGGGGCATCGACTTCTCGGCTCGGACGATGGGCCCAGATGACGGGATGAGTTTTCCACTTTCCTTCCCGCCTCGTCCCCCTCCATCTCTGAAGTTGGCAGACTTTTCTTGGCCAAAGGCCCCTGGTTGCTGGCAGGGGCGAAGGGCCTTTGAACTGAAAAAAAAAGCCCTTTGTGTCTCTTTGGGGGATCACATTTCTTTAAACAGAATCGGAGCTGTTAAGGAGGAAAAAGAAAAGGCGGTGAAGGAAAGAGCGATAGGTGTGGGTTGAAGCACTGAGTGAGGGTTAAAAAAAAAACAGAGTGCAGGAGATGGAAAGAAACTATATCCCCCTGTTCCCTTTCATAGATTTTGCCCCCAATTTAAGCATAGAATCATAGAATCAGAGAGTTGGAAGGGACCTCCTGGGTCATCTAGTCCAACCCCCTTCTCTATGCAGGACACTCACATCCCAATTGCTCATCTACTGTAACCTGCCACCCCTTAACTTGAGATGATATCATAGCTGCTCAGTTCAGTCATAATGTTTAGCAGGCAATAATGTTGCAGGGCTTTCTGTAGGGTTGCGGTCCACCAGGTGGGCCCTGGAAATATCCCTGGTGAAAATGGGTGCTTTGATAGGAAAATTTAATAGTAGGCTCTCACAACCCTGGGGTTTCTTTGTGGCCTTGGAAGAGTTTCCTGAATGGGTAGGAGTTATTTATATATACCGTATTTGTCGGCGTACAAGGCGACTGGGCGTATAAGACGACCCCCCAACATTTCAACTCAAAATATTGAGTGAGCCCAGTGGGGGGGGGGAGCCGCTCGCCGCCTGCCGCTCGCCGCTCGCCGCCGCCCGCCGCCGCTCGCCGCCCACCGCCCGCCGCCCGCCGCCCGCGGCGCTGCTCACCCAGTGGGGGGGAGCCGCTCGCCGCCGCTCGCCGCTCCCCGCCACCCGCCGCCGCTCGCCGCTCGCCGCCCGCCGGCGCAGCTCACCCAGTGGGGGGGAGCCGCTCACCGCCGCTCGCCGTTCCCCGCCACCCGCCGCCGCTCGCCGCTCGCCGGCGCAGCTCACCCAGTGGGGGGGAGCCGCTCGCCGCTCGCCGCCCACCGCCGCTCGCCAGAAGAGCACCCGGCGTATAAGACGGCCCCCCCACTTGGAGGCATGTTTTTCAGAGGAAAAAAGCCGTCTTATACGCCGGCAAATACGGTATATGGAACTGTCCATGAGACTGGGAGTTCGATCCCAGCAGCCGGCTCAAGGTTGAATCAGCCTTCCATCCTTCCGAGGTCGTCAAAATGAGTACCCAGCTTGCTGGGGGGTAAATGGTAATGACTGGGGAAGGCACTGGCAAACCACCCCGTATTGAGTCTGCCATGAAAAGAAGAAGAAGAAGAAGAAGAGTTGGTTCTTATATGCCGCTTTTCCCTACCCGAAGGAGGCTCAAAGCGGCTTACAGTCGCCTTCCCATTCCTCTCCCCACAGAGGAAAACGCTGGAGGGCGTCACCCCGAGGGTCAGACATGACCCGGTGCTTGCACAGGGGATACCTTTACATATATATATATATATATATATATATATATATATATATATATATATATATATATATATATATGTGTGTGTGTGTGTGTGTGTGTGTGTGTGTGCGTGCGTGCGTGCGTGCGTGCGTGCGTGCGTGCGTGCGTGCGTGCGTGCGTGCGTGTATGTATATATATATATATATATATATATATATATATATATATATTTTCAATTTGGTAATGTTTATGGTCATGTCGACCCACCCCTCCCAAAATGGTCAATGATGATCCTGGAGAGGAGGGACTCCAGGTGGGCAGGTACAGTTATGAATATTCTGAACAATTGTGCCACTCCTGGGGTTTCTCGAAGCCTGAAGAAGGTTTCAGGGGTTTCTCAATGGTAAAATAGCCGAGCAAGGCTGTTCGATGGTATTAGAAGAAGAAGAAGAGTTGCTTCTTATATGCCGCTTTTCTCTACCCAAAGGAGTCTCAAAGCGGCTTACAGTCGCCTTCCCATTCCTCTCCCACAACAGACACCCTGTGAGGTGGGTGAGGCTGAGAGAGCTCTGATATCATTGCTCGGTCAGAACAGTTTTATCAGTGCCGTGGCGAGCCCAAGGTCACCCAGCTGGCTGCATGTGGGGGAGTGCAGAATCAAACCTGGCTTGCAAGATCCGCACTCCTAACCACTACACCAAACTGGCTCTCTTGAGATCTTCAGGGCTTTCTCCACCTAGAGGTGGCTACCCTACCTTTCAGGGTTCAAAGCACTTGTCATGCATATTATGAAAACTACCATATCATGCTTTTCCTCTGCTAGCATTGTACTCCAGGAGTTTCCCAATTGGATCCAATAACCCAATTTCCCCATCCTCCACCAGAGGCTGGGGGAACCAAACCCTAGGAATAAATACATCAGGGTATGTCTGATTGTAAACCTTGAAAATTGTAGATGTTGATGTTACATGCTGTAGCTTACCTAGAGCTAGAGGATTAATGGCCAGGCTTTGAGGACTGCAGCTCATTCTGTCAGCCCCAGGGATTCCTCAGGGGCTCCCCAGACCTCCCCCTATATCCTGCCTAATGGGCTCAACCACAAGCTGTTCCTGGTATTGCCGTGAAAGCATGAAACTGGTCACTTCCATTGTCCCGGGGGTGGTGTTCGTGTGTGGCTACTGCGCCTGGAAAAGGGGACAGAGCCTGGAGGCCTAATTCCCGTCTCTTCACTGGCAGTCTTCAAGCAAAGGTTGGATACACACTTTTTTTGGATGCTTTAGGATGCTTAGGGCTGATCCTGCGTTGAGCAGGGGGTTGGACTAGATGGCCTGTAGGGCCCCTTCCAACTCTATGATTCTGTCATTCTCCACCCTCCTTGGGCAGGGAGGTGTGGCCAGCTGACATCACTTCCGGCCCGGTTCTGGGGCTCCTCCAGAGTCCAAAGATTGGGAAAGGCTGTGTTAGCCCCCCGGCCATCCCAGCTTCTGCAGCTCCCAGAGTCTTTGCATGCATGGTCTTTCTAAGTCCTTTTCTTTTGTCCCGCCTGAACCTACGGAACGCATTCATCATATGGAAGGGCTGCAACCGGAGAAGAATGTTACAGGGAGTGTACATGTTCCACGGCCTTGGACACCGGAGACAATGGGGTTCTGACAGAGGGATGGAGTATAATTTCCTGTCTGTCCTTCCCCTACTCCACACACACACCCTTTCCCTGTGCAAAAAGTCAGTTGCACAAAAAGTCAACCTATCTTTCAAAACTCTCCAGGCCCGTTTGAAAGGGACCGTCCTGCCTCGCAATCCCAGATGGAGAACGGTCTGTCCTGGTTTGTAGGAGGAGAATAAAACAGGAGCCTTGCTGCATCTTAAAGACTCAGTTCATGCTGGGATACGTTCTTCAGAGTGACACTGCACTCCTGTTTTATTATCCTGTTTAATTAATGATCTTCCTGGCTCGGGAGGGAACTCTTCACCTACCTCTGGGAACAGAGGCACGTCCAGACTGCACCTTTCCACACTGGGCAGGGTGACACAGCATGCAGTGATAGATGTGGTCCTACAGGGCCTTATGCTCTGTGGGTGCTAATTTGTTGGTTATCCCCGGCCCCAAACTACCTCACGGGTGTCTGTTGTGGGGAGAGGAAGGGAAGGTGATTCTATGCTACTTTGAGACACCTAAGGCCTGCTGAGTGATGTTGGGCCTGTCACAGTTCTGTCAGGACTCTCTCAGCCTCACCTCCCTCACAGGATGTCTGTTGTGGGGAGAGGAAAGGGAAGGTGATTGTGAGCTGCTTTGAGACTACTTCAGGCAGTGAAAAGCAGGATATAAAAACCAACTCTTCCTCTTCTAATGCCAGATCACAGAGATATATACTTTCTAAAGGACATGGGCAAATCCAGTTAAGAATATTAGTTTTTACTTAAAATACTAATATGTTTAAAATTTTAACACTCTTACAGCATCTTTCTGATGCCCACCCTTCCATTTTCATTTCCTCCCTGCTTGCCTCCAGAACAGCAGTTGAACTGACAGAATGACAGCAAACTACAGAACTCTTAGTTAGGCCCCTCTCTTCTTTCTAGACATAGTTGTTTCTCTCTGCATTAAAAGCTATTTTATTCTTTAAGCACTCTAGTGCTCTGCTCCTCTCTGCAAATGCAAAGTCTGCCAACATTTTTGAGACCATCTGGAGTGGAGGGGATCTTTGCGCAAGAACCCGCACATTCAGAAGTGGGACTGGGGAATATCTAAGGCAGACTCTTCTCTTCAGCTGCCACTCCTGCCCCTAAACCAAGATTTCAGGAAACCTGAGTTTCTTGATGGTCCTGGAAGGGTTTCCTGAATGGGTGGGAGTAAATTTTTTATATTAAAAATTTATTAAACATTTATCAGGTCAAATGACCATATACGGACATGTTGACCCGTTCCCCCTCCCAATATGGCCAATGATGGGCCTGGGGGGTGGGAAGGGGAGGGGCCCCGGGTGGGCATGTCCACAGCTCAGCTGTCTAACCCTATTCTACACCATCTTGTCCC
This sequence comes from Paroedura picta, assembly GCF_049243985.1. Lineage (NCBI taxonomy): Eukaryota > Metazoa > Chordata > Lepidosauria > Squamata > Gekkonidae > Paroedura > Paroedura picta. Next base: position 162,957,301 of record NC_135371.1, on the reverse strand, counting down.
TTCGGGGGTTTCTCAAAGCCTGAAGAAAGTTCTCAACAAAAGGGGTTCTCAACAGCGGGGTTCTCAACAAAAGTCTAAAAAAGTTGAGAAATACTCGTCCAGACAATAGCATCAGACCTAATTAGCCACCTTTCCTGGACCATAGAATCACAGAGTTGGAAGGGACTTCCTGGGCCATCTAGTATAGTGTTCCCCAACCACCGGGCCGTGACTCCCTCTCCCCCCCCCCCCCAGTAAGAAACTTCCCAGGCCGCAAGCAAATCGGCTGCAAAAGCGGCCGATTAGCTTGCGGCCCGGCAAACTTCGTTTTGTGGGAGGGGGGGGAGAGGGAAGCAGGGCTGTGCATGTGCGTTTGGGCCATGCGCAACCGCAAACACGCATGCACGGCAGTTTCACGCATGCGCAGAAGAGCCACGCGTGCGCATCTGCAGCCGTGCATGCGCTGCATGCGTGGCCGCACAATCGCCCTCCCCACCGCTGTCGGTCCGCAGCCTTAGGAAGGTTGCGGACCACTGATCTAGTCCAACGCCCTGCGCTATGCAGAATGCTCACAACCCCATCGCTCATCCACTGTAACCTGCCACTCCCTTGAACCCTCTGTTGGCTGTTATTTGCAATTGTGTGGGATCAGACAGGCCATTGATTGCTTCCGCACAGGACTGGGCTCACACTTGGGAAGTCCCTGGAGATTGGGGGGGAGGGGGCGGCAATACAGGGATGTTAGAGTTACGGGACCAGATTTCCCCTCACATAGGCAGGAGATAGGGTCGAAAGGTCCCTCTCAGCCACCAGCAGGGGATGAGGAAATTAGGGCTGCCACATACCGGTTGGGAAACTCTTGAAGATTTGGGGATGGAGGATTTCAGTGGAGTCAGTGCCACGGAGTCCACCCTCTAAAGCAGGGGTAGTCAACCTGTGGTCCTCCAGATGTTCATGGACTACAGTTCCCATGAGCCACTGCCAGAGTTTGCTGGCAGGGGCTCATGGGAATTGTAGTCCATGGACATCTGGAGGACCACAGGTTGACTACCCCTGCTCTAAAGCATCCATTTTCTCCAGATCTCTGTAGTCTGGAAATGAGCTGTAATTCTGCGGTATCCTCAGGTCCCCCCTGGAGGCTGCCTTCCTTAGCAGGGCCCCCACCTGTTTCCCCTTTGAGCGGGATTAAAAATAAACGCGCTTTAATCTGTGTGGTGGGCTGGAGGTGAGAGATCGATTTGCACACTCCGCCTGCAGCCGCAGGGGCAGAGTCTAACTGTGCTTTCAGGATGCTAACTCTGCACCCACCTTCCTTTGCAGACCTTTCAAAGATTGTCCTCCCCCTTCTCAACTGAGCAGCACTGAAGGGTCAAGAAAAGGGAGAGGGAAGGGGGATTTTGGGGTTACATGCGCAGTGGAGCGGTCTGAAATAGCCTCCAAATAGCCTCTTCTCTAGAAAAAATATCTTTGGACAACTTTTGGGGCTGGTTCACAGAACTTTTCCTGCTTGTAGCTCAGAGGACACCATTCAATAAGTTGCGCAAACAGAATGCTCCGGTATCCAAGGGGACCGTCACACGTATGCAACTTGTGGCCCACATGCATGCTCAATGAGCTGATGGGGGATTGAAACGCCGTCACTCACTGGCTGCACCAGGTGTGAACCATCCCTCTTGTTGGAATCATCAACTCAGCCTGCCTGGACATTTTTCTGGGGGGGGGGGGCGTGCTACATAACTGTGAATGGGATGCCTCTATTTGTCTGCCTTCTGACCCTCCTCTGCCTTGCTTTGTCCTCTCACTCTCTCCACATGGCCTTCCGTGGAGAAATATCTCTCTGTTGATACAATGCTCTCCTACTCCTGGGCACATTCCGATAGATTAGGCTTCTCTTCTTTTGACTGCGACCTGAATGTGAACTGGATGTAGGTGAACAGATGTAAATTTACCTATTTTTGCAATACATTTCTTGAGACATGAAGAAGATCTGTGCTTTTTTAAATACTCCGCTTACTACCTGTAGGAGTCCCAAAGTGTCGTACAAACACTTTCCCCTTCCTCTCCTCACAACAGACACCCTGTGAGGTAGGCGAGGCTGAGAGAGCTTTAAGAGAACTGCTCTGTGAGACAACCCCTCCGATACCTGTGACTGGCCCAAGGTCACCCGGCATGTGGAGGAGTGGCGCATCAAGCCCTGTTCTCCAGATCAGTTCTCTGCTCTTTGTTTATGACCCTCTCATGTATGTTTGCTTTTGTTTACTTCAGTATATGTTTTTAAAAAGTCCTGGCGGCTTCCCTGTAAGCCTTGAGGTGGCTCCCCTGAACCTACCTCACTCCGCTTGATACTCCCCCAGGGGCCCTCCTGGTCTATTTCGGCCTCCCTCACATGTCTGAGGCGGCTTCCTGCCATCGGACAATGGCCCTGGCCGGGGAGCGGAGGGAGGGGACGCGAAGGGGGACACCTCGGCCCAGTCCCGGGACCCCACACCCAGATATCACCCTGGCAGGCCGCGAGCTGCCAGCTGGCCGAGGTCCAAGGCTGATCCTCGGAGGCCGATCCAAAACACAGGAACCCATCCGGGAATGATCCTCCAGGCAAACAATGGGCGCCTGAGAGGAGGAGGGAGCTCCCTGCAGTGGGATTGAGGCCGACAGGACGTGCAGAGCCAGCGGGCCAGGCAGCCAGCCGCGGAGATAAGACGCCACGGCGAACAATAGAAGGAATTGGACGGCTGCAGTGTGCACCACCCAAACTCTGAAGAATGGGCTTTGGGGCTGGATGCTCACAGCAGCGGGCAGGCTCAGCGGCAGGGGAAGAGGGGGACGTGGCCGCAAGGTCCCTTCCCCCCCCCACAGCTGCCTAGAGCAGGCCCTTTTTTGGGGGGGATAAAACTGGCTTCTGAGAACAGGTCTTCTGGTTCCCGAGCTTCCCCCGAGGGCGTCTGTGCCAGTGGTTTCACACAGGCCTCGCTGAAGCCAAAACTCTGCAAAAAAGCAAAATGCCAAGGCCTGACAGGCTCCAGACATGGTGTGGGATTAGGGGAGCTAATATTGGGAAATATTTGGAGCGGTTTGGGGCGGAGCCTGAGGAAGGCGGGGTTTGGGGCCACCAACTGAGGACTGTATAGCAAGCTGGTTTTGTAACCGCATTTCAGCCATTTGTGTCAGGCGCAGACAGTCTATCTGGGGTACTTTTGTACTCTTCCTGGGCATGGAATTGGGGTTACTGTGGATGGGCAGGGAGTTGTCAATTTCCTGCGTTCTGCAGGGGGGTTGGACTAGATGACCCTGGAGTGTCCCTTCCAACTCTATGACTGTGAAAAATAAAACTGCCTTTCTGTTTCATGGTGGTTCCCTTCATGGATCTTCCAGTTCCCCAGAGAAACTGACAAATTGTGCATCGTCCATTTGACTTGGTCAGTTCTCTCAGAGCTCGCTCAGCCCTAACTCCCTTTCAGGGTGTCCATTGTGGGGAAAGGACGGGTAGGTGATTGAGTCACAATCTTCCCTTCTCTACTACCTGTGACCAGAAAGTACTGATTTCCAGGTTTTTCTTTTTAAGAAAACTCTAAAGAAAGGCCAGGGGAAGAGAGAAACAGGTTTAGCTTTCCCCCTTGTGCTGTTTTGTTGATCTAAATCCCCCCTCCCCAGATCCTATTTGCTCCACAGGAATAAAAAAGGAGGGCATTATAAGACTTCTGTTTCAGCTTTTCAAACTGATATGGACAGCAGTTTGGAGGGTATAACGTAGATCATAGAATCACAGAATCATAGAGTTGGAGGGGGCCATACAGGCCATGCTCAACGCAGGATCAGCTCAAAGCATCCTAAAGCATCCAAGAAAAGTGTGTATCCAACCTTTGCTTGAAAACTTCCAGTGAAGGGGAGCTCACCACCTCCTTAGGCAGCCTATTCCACTCCTGAACTACTCTGACTATGAACATTTTTTTCCCCTGATATCTAGATCAGGGGAGCGGCATAGAGGGGAGAGTTAAATGCCCCCCGCCTCGCATCACTTCCCTGATAAACCTAGGATTTTCCTGAATGTATTGACTTGACAAGCTGATCATGGATCTCCCTGAGGCAAAAACGGTTCTTCATGGTCCATATCTATCACAGGCTCTTCTTCTTTTGCTGAGCTTGACTGGTTTTCCCTGGACAGTCGAGGTGGGGTTTGTGTGTAATCGTGGGGAAAGTAATGATGGTGAGATGGGCTGACAGGATATCTCTAGGCTTTGCATCCAAATCCAGGCACAGTCCAGCATAGTGGGAAGCAAACTTATGGGGAAATGTCTTAGAATCATAGAGGTGGAAGGGACCTCCAGGGACATCTAGTCCCACCCCCTGCACAATGCAGGAAATTCAAAACTACCTGCCCACCCATAGTGACAGAATCCCTGGCCAGTCTGGCCTGGAAGAAATTTTCTTCCCAATTCCGTAGCGATCGGCATCTCCCTCGGCATGCAAGAAAGGGCCACAAGAGCCAAGCACCAACACGATCCCTTCTGCCCACCCACCCACCCACCCACCCACTCACAATCTGGGTGTCTTCTCTCACACTACTTTGAGGAGAGTGTGGCTTTGTTTAAAGTGGGCCAAGAAATACGCCGTGATCTGTGGTGATGCGCGTTGATCGAAGATCCCCCAAACGATCATAGAAGCGAATCAAACCGCCTGTGTAGGTTCAGCCTACATAGATCCCATGGGATGAAATCAATTCAAAAGAAATTCTGTCTAAACATCCGGAAGGAGTTCCTGGCAGTTAGAGCAGTTCCTCAGTGGAACAGGCTTCCTCAGAAGGTGGTGGGTTCTCCATCTTTGGAAATTTTTAACCAGAGGCTGGATAGTCATCTGACAGAGAGGCTAATTCTGGGAAGGCTCAAAGGGGTGGCAGGTGACAGTGGATGAGCGATAGGACTGTGAGTGTCCTGCACAGTGCAGGGGGTTGGACTAGATGACCCAGGAGGTCCCTCCCAACTCTATGATTCTAGGATTGCATATGAGAGAGCAGGTGCGTGTCCGATGCATACACCTATTCCGGTTCAGACTTGGCTCTGCCGGCATGGCTTGCGCAGTTCCTCACGGGGAAAAGACAAAAGCCCTGTAAGGGGCGACGAATCTTCGATGCTTCTTTAATCCTCGAAGCCCTCTCCCCACATCACACCCCGTAAACAGGCCTGCCAGGAAAGGACGGAACTTGGGAGCAAGATGAGAAGGCGCCGTGGTCTGGCGCCACATGGTTGATCTGTCTGCTTCCCTGCCTGACTCCCCCTGGATCCTGATGGCTTACCAACTCCGTGTGCCCTCGGCTCACACCCGGTCAAAGAATAGCCCCTGTGTTTGGTCGAGCAGAGCTGGGGGAGAGCGGGAGGTAAAGAAAACCCGGGACGGCAAGTGCTGAGCCGAGACTAAGGGCTGCCCAGGGAAGCATTTATTTTGATTAGTGGCTCTTGGCCCAGGATGCTGTTTCAGCGAGCAGATTCTGTTTACAGAAAGGGGTTTGCTCCAGTGTAGGTTACGCAAAGGCCGAGCTTCCCTGCAGGAGACAAAACAAGCTGGTGGGAGAAAACAGGAGGACTGGGGTGGGAGAGGCTTGATGCCAACGCTGTGGCTTCCGTGGCCCTTAAAAAGCCGTGAGACAGCAGTGGCAACGACAACAAATACCCAGCCAGCCTGTCTTTTAGGGGGGGGCTGCTCGGCATTACTTAGCGTGGATTAATTTCAGAGGGCCGTTTGGGCTGGTCCGTGGCAGGAAAAGCCAAACAGCAAACCTATGGCACTTTATAAAGACCATCAGATTTATTTAGCTTAAACGTCAATGGCTAGAAGCCACTTTGTAGGAATTTACAAAGTGGGCTCCAGTCTATGAAAGTGCTTCTGAAAAAACTCAGGGCTGTAAGAGCGCTCCCTGAGCAACATGAGCAGATTTGGCTTAAGGCAGAGGTTCTCAACCTCCCTAATGCTGCGACCCTTTAATACAGTTCCTCATGTTGTGTGACCCCCCAACCATCAAATTATGCCAGTGTTCTTTCACAGAAATTAAACCAAAACTGACCAATGGCGTGAAGATCCATTGTTCATGATTGTATATAAGTTGTTTTTTTTCCCGGGGTTTCTCAGTTCAGCTCTGTGTCTTGTCCCACCATGCCGATCTCGCTCTTTTCCGCTGCTCCAGACAGACGAACGCTCTGTTTCAATCTACCCTACAAGGCTGTTGTGTGGATGGCAACCCCCTCCCCCGGCCAAGCTGCTTGCCCTGCCGCGACCCCTGTGAAAGGGTCATTCGACCTCCAAAGGGGTCCTGACCCCCCGTTGAGAACCACTGGCTTAAGGGGACGCATGCTTTATGCGCCCATGTATAATGCTCCTCAGCTCTTGCTCTAAGATGGCCTTTGAAGCCAGGAGGTATCTGTGGGCAGGGAAAGCCAGTTTGGTGTAGTGGTTAGGAGTGCGGACTTCTAGTCTGGCAAGCCGGGTTCGATTCTGCACTCATCCAAATGCAGCCAGCTGGGTGACCTTGGGCTTGCCACGGCACTGATAAAACTGTTCAGACGGAGCAATAATATATCAGGGCTCTCTTAGCCTCAACCACCTCAGAGGGTGTCTGTTGTGGGGAGAGGAAGGGAAAATTGATTGTAAGTTGCTTTGAATCACATGAGCCCTGACCTTGGGCCAGTCACAGTTCTTTCAGAGCTCCCTCAGCCTCACCTCCCTTGTTTGGGGGTCTGTTGTGGGGAGAGGAAGAGAAGGCAAATTGTAAGCTGCTTTGAGACTCTTATTCTTCTCCCCTTTTCCAAATGGAGTTCACCTGTAGCTCACCTGGAATCCAGCCTGGGAGGTGATGACAGGGCCCCCCTGCTGCCTCCTCCCCCACAGCCACCTGTCTGCCAAGCTGGCACTCCAAGTGCCCACATGGGCCACATGGGCAGTGAGCCAGCCCTTTTGCTCAGTTACCCAGAAGGCCTTGGGGAAAGCTGACTCCGCTCAGCCAAGGGAGAAAACAGACAGGCACATATATATGTGAGAATTAACATCTGTTTGAGTTTGGCCACGTCAGAGAGGTCCAGCTGGGAGTCGGCTGCCTGAAGGACCCCAGCATTGAGGGATCCCTTTCTTTCTGGGGATCCAGTGTGAGTGGCTGGATCTGCTACCCTATTGGTGCCCCTGTTTGGCTAGACCCGTGACCTACTTGTGTATTTGTCAATTAAGTGAACGTTACAACACAAGTCTCGGTTGCTAGCCTGCGATTAGGTTTGGGTGCAGCCCCCAGAAAGAGAACTCCTCTGATGAGTTGATGACAGGGCCTCTGGAACTGCTTACTGCTTGAGGAATTGGGGAAAATGTCCCTTGTTTTCTTCATTTATGCCTAGTGAGGACCCGGAGAGACGTACGTCACTCTGCTCTCCTTTGTTTTATTTTCTATGAAGTAGGTTAGGCCAAGAGCATGTGATCACCCAGTAAATTTCCATACCAAGGTGGGGATTCGAACCTGGGTCTCCTAGATCCTAACCCTCCATTCTCACCACAAAACCACACCGTCTGACTTGAGGAATCAGCACTTAAGGAATCAGGGAGTGCGTAGCTGTAAATTACTTATGTCTCCTTAACTTTCGCCGTTCTGTTGTGGTTGCGGGCAGCACAGCTAAGAGCAGTAATATGAAGCATTATGTCCCTTCTGAACAATTGTTTATCATTTTATTATTTAAAACATTTTAATGCAGCCTTTCCACCCGATCGGGCGGTACGTCAAAAACATTAAAACATCGGAGCAATTAAAAATGAGACTAAGAGACTCGAAGCAATTAAAAAAACAGTTTTCAGTTCAGTTCAGTTAAAAGCTATAAACAATAAGTAAGTAAGTAAATAAACAAACAAACAATTTAAAATACTGATGTGAGGAGTACATGCGATTATGTAGCACTATGTACTTTTGGAATTGTGGACTGGATTAATAATATTGGGGTGAAAGGTTATGATCTCACGGAGGAAAAAAGAGGAGAAAATACTTAACCCCAAAAATTGGAATCTAGAAACCCCCCCAAAATAAATAAATAAATATCTTATTTACATACCGCCCTTTAATGGTTGGCTCAGGGTGATTGACAGACTTAAAAACAATTATAAACAATAAAAACATTTTAACATGAATATAAAAAAAAACGCCTCCCCTTACGATTTAACTCTATGGGGGTTGAACTGAAGGGTTTCCAGTCTGCGGAAATATGAAGAAATACAAAGAAATATGAACATGCAGCTTGATAGTGCAAAAGCCATGTGTAGAAAAATGAAAAAAAATTAATATGAAAAAACACATGTATTTATTTGCAATGAAAGTTAAAAGCACAATGAGGCCTTACTACAAAATCAGTTCTACAAATCCCAAACACGGACCAAACAGCCCCTAGACCTACGCTATGATCTTGCCCATGTGGCATCCGGGTTGTATGTTTGAAGCAAGTGATAGTAACGAAAAATCTCCGTAGGCTGGCAGACAAATCTGCTTTCAAGTATTTGTGATCGGGGTCAACATTTCTCACAAGAGGTCATATGATAACCAACTTCAAATACTTGAGACGCTGTCATAGACCGTTTATTCACTGGGAACTTCACTGCCCCACCCCCCTATCAGGAGCACAGATAGGGGGTGGATGAGGTGCACCGGGCCAAATGCTCCCCCATGTGGGTGCAGAAAGAGGTGGGGCAACCTGCCATGACTAAAACTCCAGCCTGCAGCCCGGTATAAAACCTCCAGTGCATAAACGGTCATATAGAAGATGGAGCAGAGTTGTTTTCTGTTGGCCCAGAGGGTCAGGCCAGAACTGGCCATGATATACTTTAACTTGGATTAAGATTGTGTATTTTGACATTGGTTGAGTCTGCAAGTATAATAGAATGTAGGCTTCATTATATTATAATCGAATGTATGTAGTTAATGCTGGCTGTAGGTTTTGAAAGCTTGAAGCTGCTTGGCAATTGCTGCAAAAATTAATGAAAAATAGAGGTATGGAAGCTGTACTTTAATAGCCTTTGTACTAAATATACTGGCTGTATTCTCATAGGTTACAATTGTGATATCTTAATAATTATTATTATTCATAATTCAGGACTTGCCACTGAAGAAATATTGGCAATTGAAAACAGCTGATATCTGTACTGGCAGAAGTCCTGGTGAAACAAATAAAACTCATGGAAAGAAAGGACATTGTTTGAACATCTATTTATCAACACTTTATGCCATTGGGATAGCTCTTCTTTCTCCGATGTACATTTGGAAAATTAGACAGTCAGATGTGGTTCTCACGAAGCAAGACGTAATGATTCGCAGTTCTTTTCTGCAAACCAGCTCTAGTTCACCTATAACTGTGATTCCTAACGTGTGGGTCGGGACCCCATTTCATAGAATAGAATCACAGAATCATAGAGTTGGAAGGGGCCACACAGGCCATCTAGTCCAACCCCCTCAACGCAGGATCAGCCCAAAGCATCCTAAAGCATCCAAGAAAAGTGTGCATCCAACCTTTGCTTGAAGACTGCCAATGAGGGGGAGCTCACCACCTCCTTAGGCAGCCTATTCCACTGCTGAACTACTCTGACTGTGAAATTTTTTTTCCTGCCTGCAAGCGGCAGCAGGTGGCAGCGGGCAGCAGTGGGTGGCGGCAGGTGGCGGTGGGCAACAGCAAGCAGCAGGCAGCAAGCAGCGGCGGCAGGCAGTGGCTGGCGGAGGAGGAGCCATTGCAATGGCTGCCTCCACACTGCCCGACCGTTGTGCACTTGTGCGCATGTGAACATGCGCGTGCTTGTGCGCACGCAGACCCCACCACTGCCGCAGCTGGGGTCACCAACTCAGAGCGGTTGAAAACCGCTGAGCTATAAAGTCCTGAATCAGGGTACGCTGACTAGCAAGGACCGGGCAGGGCAGACCAACATAATGTGCAGAAGGGTGTCCGGGACACCACAGCCGTACAGGCAAACTCTCTCTGAGGATGGAATTTGACAAAACCTGCCAGGAGTCACATTTGAGGGACAGACATTTAGTCTTGCCCAAAGCAAGGCCTTCCTTGCCGGAAAAGAGCCAGAGGAATATAAGTAAGGAGGGAGAAAGTTGTAGGATGCAGGAATACCCCCAAAATTTAGAGCAGCAGGGGCTACAAGGAACTGAACTTAGACACTGGAGTTCCAGATCCTCAAATCTCCCTGCAATCATTTTGTATATATATATTTCGTCTTGACTCGAGAGCCCCAGGGTACATCGATGCCTGTGCTTTTCACCTTAGAAATGATTCGATTGTTCCGACTTGAGAGGAGTGGGTCGCCGAGCAACAGGAGGGTCAAGAAGCGAATTAAAACCGTATCAGCCGCAACAAGGCGAGGTAGCGGGTGAGAGAAGAAGCTTACGGTCTGAATGCACAAGTGGTCTTAAGTGACCAACCTACACGGCTTGCCAGCCTCCCAAACAGAACCTGGCCTGATTAAGAGCTCTGGAGAGCCAGGGTGCTTGCACCTTATCTCGATGACATTTTGCTTGGCCCTGCAGGGAGGTCTCACACGGCTGCTGTTGTTGGACGGCGGCGTCGGAGCCTCCTTGCCCTCCGTCTGACCCGGAGCTTCCTTCCCCCTTCCTGCCCAGACCCCCTTTCTCTGCTGTTTCCCAGAGGGAGGGGAATCTCTGCCAGCCTAGCTTCCCGATTGGGCAGGGAAACTGAGCCCAGACGGAGATAAAAAGGTGGCTGGGAACACCCTGCCTGCAGCCGTGAGCATGAGCAGCTTGGCCTTGTACCGGGGCATCTACACCGAGGAGCGCTTCCAACAGGCCTATGGGGCCCGGCAAGAGCCAGAGGGCAGCCTGGCAGAAGTGCTGAAGGGCAGGCTGGCCCGGGGCTGCCGATGTTCCAGGGCTGCCGCTTGGCGCTTCCTCCAAGGCAGGCTCCCGATTGCCAGCTGGCTGCCCAGGTACCAGCCCAGGAAGTGGCTCCTGGGGGACGCGGTTGCAGGGCTAACCGTGGGGATTGTGCACATCCCACAAGGTGAGTTGAGTGGGGGGGAGGGGGAGGGAGGCTGTGGGTGCAGAGGCATTGCAGAGCCCCGTGGTCAGAAATTGAGATCCTGAAAAGACTCATCTTGGGGCCACGTCTAAGAAAACAAGGCCTTTTCAGCACAGGGAATGAACAGTGGGGCAAATCTTCCCCCCTAGCATGAAAATACCGGTTGAGTAGGGGCAGCAAAAAGCAAAACAGGGAGAGTCTGAAATCTGGGGGAGGTCCACATGCCCGCCTTATGCATTGTCCCTGTTCCTTGTATGTCCCTGTGTACATAATTTCCCTTGAAATTATCTGGTTTCCCTCGATTTTTATTTGTTCTGACGATCTGTTTGCCCATACTAGATTTCTGCTCCCTGCCTGCATCCTGTCTTCAGAGATTCCCTGTCTCCTGTTTCTCTGTTTCCCGAGGCAGACCTCGAGCTCCATGGGACTCAAAAGTTCCCACTCTATTCCACGGCCTTCCTGGGGATGTAATCTCAATCCCCCTTTCTAGGACACCTCTGAGTGTCTGAGGTCTGCCTCCCTCCCCTCCCTTTACCTGACGCTTGGCACACCTTCCAGTATCACCCTCTGCCCGACTCCCTGCCCCTGTTCACGCCAATCTCTGCCCCTCCAAATGCCCACAGCCCCCCCTCCCTGATTCACATACTTCTGCAGGCTTTGAAGAGGATTTGTTGCTTCCTTTATGCATGCTCTGCAGTGGCTTGTCTCCTTCTGTCCCCTGACTTTCTGAATACTTATGCCGTCAGGAGTTGCTCTGCCCGTCCTCTCCTTGGTCCTTTTGCTAGAGTGGGGAGGAGGCAGCCGTGAAGTGACGGCAGAGCCAGGGGGGTGGGGAACACAGCTATCCTGAATTGCTGGATGTCTTCCATGATTCCTTCTTGGCTTTGTTAAGGTGGAGCCTTCATACCTCCTTTCACAGCTCAGCTTAACGGGCATGCTCCGGTGATTGCCCAGGGAGGGCTGATCTACCTAGTAAAATTTGGAAGGTTTTCTTTTAGCATTCCTCATGATGGATACCTGCAGACCACACAGGGACAGATGGAACTAATTCCTCTGTACCTCTTCTTTCTCCCTGATTATCTCTCTTTCTTTATGATTGGATTTATATCCTGCCACTTTCACAGAGTGACTTGTGGTGGGTCACAGTCTACAATGAAGAAGAAGAAGAGTTGGATCTTATATGCCGCTTTCCCCTACCCGAAGGAGGCTCAAAGCGGCTTACAGTCGGCTTCCCTTTCCTCTCCCCACAACAGACACCCTGTGGGGTGGGTGAGGCTGAGAGAGCGCTGATATCACTGCTCAGTCAGAACAATTTTATCAGTGCCGTGGCGAGCCCACGGTCACCCAGCTGGTTGCATGTGGAGGAGTGCAGAATCGAACCTGGCATGCCAGATTAGAAGTCCGCACTCCTAACCACTACACCAAACTGGCTCTCCTCATAAAAACCTCTAAAGAATCCCCACCCGCGCTAAAACTCAATCACCCACCCCTCAGGTGGCGACCAAACTCTCCCCACTGACAGAGTAATTTGTACACCCAACCCCAGAAACTGCCTAAGCAGACAGATCTTCCGCCCCTGATTGTACATGCCCTGGCCTCACCCAAAGACCTGGCGGAAGAGCTCCGTCTTGCAAGCCCTGCGGAACTGAGAGAAATCCAACAGGGCCCGCAGCTCAGCCAGTCCGTCTTGTATGCTCATCTTGTATCATGTCAGTCTCCTCCACTGCTCAGAAGAGCCACAGGGGGCATCTCAAAAAGCTGCACTTGGCTCCTGGGGCCACTGAGTAACAGTGGGTTAGAGCAGGGGTAGTCAACCTGTGGTCCTCCAGATGTCCATGGACTACAATTCCCATGAGCCCCTGCTGGCAGGGGCTCATGGGAATTGTAGTCCATGGACATCCGGAGGACCACAGGTTGACTACCCCTGGGTTAGAGTGTCCCACTAGGATCTGGAAGAACCAGTTTCGAATCCCCGTTCTGCCCCGGAACCCCGGGGCAGCCCTCTGCCTAACCTACCTTGCATGGTTGTTGTGAGGATAAAATAGAGGAGATAATAATGTGGCAAGCCACTTTAGGTCCCTGTTGGAGAGAAAGGGGCTATATACATTAAATAAATATCAGTGAATTAATATGCCACTGTACGATGTTGAGGTTTCATAAGGAGAGCGATACTACTCTGCACGTGCCGCTCCCATCCATTCAGGAAACCCTTCCAGGGCTATGAATAAACCCCCGGGTTTCATGAAACCCAGGTTGAGAAAGCCTGCCTTATGCAAAGCCAGCTCTGTGGGTTCCCAGGTATAGGCAGCTTTGGCAGCTGTGCCTGCAGGGCAGGGAAGTCGGCTCTTGTTCAGCTTGTGTTTTGCAGAGGTGGAAATTCCTAGCCTCATTAATGGGTCCCTCGGGCAACCTTTCATATAACCTTTCCTGTGATTGCTTCCCACAGGAATGGCTTTTGCCTTGCTCACCTCCGTGGCACCCGTCTATGGGCTCTACACTTCGTTTTTCCCTGCTCTGCTGTACATGATCTTTGGCACAGGGCATCACGTGTCCACAGGTGAGTGAATCATAGGTAGGATGCAGTAAGTACCCTGGGGTAACGCTCTCATAGTGATCCATGTGCTTCAGGGTGCCTCATTCTGAACCTGGGCCCTATGCAGGTTGCTAAAGCTAGCAATTGGGGCCAGGTTCAGAACACCCTCCTCTACCACTGCCACAGTAGCCAGGTAGGTGGAGGTTACGGTGGGGGTTCTGTGGGGGTCCTGTGGAGGTTACGGTGGGGGTCCCCACCCATCTGACGTTTCACGTCAATGAAACGTCAGATGGGTGGGGAATAGCAGGAGAGAGATGGAGCCAGAGCTGCATTTGCCAGGCACGTGGTGATTCTACAGGAATGAGGAGGGAGAATGACAGGTGGGTGCCCCAACCAGGGTGGGACGACAGAAGAAGGACGAGATCCCCCTCCCCAAAAGCCTTGAGCGTTCCAGCATGTGTTACGCTAAAACCAGTATTAAATATTAATGCATTTCAGAAATGTCACTTTTGGGGACGTTTCTTGAATATTTTTATTTATTTGTTTGTTTGTTTGTTTGTTTGTTTATCTATCTCCCGAAACCAGTCTGGTTTGTGGCGGTTTACAGTAAAAGAATAAAATGCAATGTGACATAATAAAAATACAATATGACCCCTCAACAATAACAATAACCAAGATGGCGGAAAAAACAGTCTAAAAACCCACTCCACTCCCAACCCATCCCCAATAGCCACCATCATCCTTGAGATATAGACTATGGCCAGATATCAAAGGCAGTTTACCTGTAGGGCAGGGGTAGTCAACCTGTGGTCCTCCAGATGTCCATGGACTACAATTCCCAAGAGCCCCTGCCAGCGATTGCTGGCAGGGGCTCATGGGAATTGTAGTCCATGAACATTTGCAGGACCACAGGTTGACTACCCCTGCTGTAGGGCCTATATAAGGAGGGACCCGATCTTCCTGGCCTGGCCTCAACCAAATGCCTGGCGGAAGAGCTCTGTCTTACAGGCCCTGCGGAACGTTGACAGCTCCATCAGGGCCCTCTGCTCTTCCGGGATGTTATTTCTGATGTCCAGACAAAAAATGTTTACAGACCCCCACCAATATGGTTGGAAAACTTGACCTCTCCCATAACTAATCAATCTGAGAAGGCTTTTTCAATCAGGGTTTCATGTTTCTTGATGACCCTGGAAGGGTTTCCCGAATGGGTGAGAGTTGAAATTTGTTAAATATTCATTGGGTAATATGACTATATATGGTCGTTGACCTGACTCCCCTCTCAAAATGGCCAATGATGGGCCTGGAGGGAAGGGGAAGGGGAGGGGCCCCGGGTGGGCGTGTCCACAGCTCTTCTTCCCAATCATATTCTGCACAATCACACCACTTCCGAGGTTTCTCAAAGCCTAAAGAATGTTTCCTGAGTTTCTCAATGCTAAAGAGAGCGCCCCAGAATTAAAAAGATTCTCTGTTTGTCGTATGGGTGCAAAGGAGTAGTAAGTATTGCTGTGGCACAGTGGCACAGCAAAACATGGATTAGAGCATTTATAAGGGTGTGTTGCTGTGAGATGTAATCTTATTGGGAAGGCGACTGTAAGCCGCTTTGAGCCTCCTTTGGGTAGGGAAAAGCGGCATATAAGAACCAACTCTTCTTCTTCTTCTTATACATATGCAGCTATTTCATACTGAGTCCAGCCATTGACCCGTGTTGCCTACTCTGACAGGCAGCATTTCTCAAGGCTCTCAAACGGAGGCCATTCACATCACCTCCTATCTGATCCTTTTAGCCAGAGATGCCGGGGATTGAACCGGGGACCTTTCGCGTGCCAAGCAGAAACTTTACCACTGCGCCACGACTCCACCCCCTTGCCTCTTTCTCAACTCCCCAGGTACCTTTGCTGTGGTCAGCCTGATGACCGGGTCCGTCGTGGAGCGATTGGTTCCTATCCCCCTGCAGTCCAACGGCACGGACCCGGCGGAAGTAGCTTTGCTCGAGGGGCAGCGCATCGGTGTGGCTGCTGCCATGGCCTTCCTCATGGGGCTCCTCATGGTAAGTCAGAGGGTGCTGCTGGAAGTCCATGGGGCCAGTTTCTGGGACTGCAATGAGGTCTTCCCCAAAAAGACTCCAGTGAGGGACTTGGGCAAGAAGCTTGAACAAGCGGCATGTTTGTGGTGTCTTGGGTAAAAGAATAGATCTAAAGAGTGGCTGGCCAGAGGGCTCTTTGGAAATAAAAAGAAGTCAGTCAGTTTATTGTTACGGTCCTCGAATGGTTCAAAATATTTATTGCTACCCCCCTTGATATTTAGTGGTATCTGTGCTTTGTGTGTCCCTAAGGCTGTCATTTCCCTTCTCCTCCTCAGATAGGGATGTTCACTTTTCACCTGGGCTTCCTGTCTACTTATCTCTCTGAGCCTGTCGTCAAGGCCTTTACCAGCGGGGCTGCCCTGCACGTGGTGGTGTCCCAGCTCCAGAGCCTACTGGGATTGCCTCTACCTCGTCCCGATGGCTGGTTCACCATCTTCAAGGTATGCTACCTGAAGCAGGCAGAGGATTTGCCCAGCCAGCCCCGGGGGAAATGCAGAGGGCAAAAGGTCCGTCTCTAGCATCTCCAGTCAAAGGATCTGGCAGTAGGTGCCAATGATGACTTTTGCCTGAGACTGTGGAGAGCTGTTGCCAGTCTGAGAAGATAGCAGTGACATGTATAAGGCAGCTTCATGTGTTCACCTTTCCTAGCTTCACGGTGAATTCAGCTGCATTTTTCAGGATATTTCACTGCCACAGTCTCATTAAAATCTTTCCATCCATCATCCTCCTTCCTTCCTTCCTTCCTTCCTTCCTTCCTTCCTATATATCTATCTTCCTTCCTTCCTTTTCCTTCCTTCCTTCCTTCCTATACATCTTCCTTCCTTCCTTCCTTCCTTCCTTCCTTCCTTCCTTCCTTCCTTCCTTCCTTCCTTCCTTCCTTCCTTCCTTCCTTCCTTCCTTCCTTCCTTCCTTCCTTCCCCCACCCACCCACCCACCCACCCACTTTGTGGCCACTTCTCTGTCCATCTCTGTGGATGATCACAATCCTCATAGGAAGCTTTTAGCAGTTAGTTTCGGAGGTCAGAGCTTGCTCTGCCCCTTTGACAGAAGGCCTGCCCTCTTTTTGTTACCGCAGTTTCAGACCTGGCCCTCTCTGTATTCTGCCTAGACGCTGGCATCCGTGGTGGAAGCGTTTCCCTTGACCAACATAGCTGAACTGCTGATCTCGGGCCTCTGCTTGGCTGTGTTGGTGCCCATCAAGGAGATCAACAACCGCTACCGTAGCCGGATGTGGGTGCCCATCCCAGGAGAGATCATCATGGTATGTGAGGAGGAGCCTTAGCCCCGTTCTGTCTTTGGGCATCCCGAAGTCTTGGGCAGAGGAAATCTTGCAAAGGCTGCCAATTTCCTTTGCGTACTTCTGTTTCCCAGATGTAGCCTGTCGAAGGATTTATAGATTTGCGTTCATCAGAATGTCAGAGAGTAACAAGGGGAGAACCGAGGTAGCAAAGGTTAAGAATGTTGGATATAAATGGGCAGATGGAGAAAGAATTGTAGTTAGGTCGGATGGGATGCAGAGCTCAGCAGTGCTGTGGAGGTGGACCCTTGGAAGGCTTGCCCAGAATTCCCATTTGTCATGGATTGCTGTTTAGTGATTTAGACATTACTCTCCACTTTTCAGAGATACAAAGCAGCTGATTATCCCTCCTCCATTTTATCCTCACAGTAACCCTGTGAGGTAGGTTAGGCTGAGAAAGTGATTGGCCTTGAGATTCCAGACCCCAGATGGGATGTGGGGAACTCCCAGAATTACTGATCATCCCCAGACTGAAGAGATCAGTTCCCCTGGAGGAAAGGGCTGCTTGGGAGGGGGACTCCATAGCATTAGACCCCACTGAGGTCCCTCCCTGCCCCAAATCCCACCCACACCTGGCTCCACCCCCAAAATCTCCAGGTATTCCCCCACCCAGAGCTGGCAACCGTAGACTGGTGGCCCAAGATCACCTAGGGAGCTTCAGGAGCAGAGCAGGGATCTGATTCAGGGTTTTCCAGATCTGAGTCTGAAACTTGAACAATTACACTGTCTTGGCAGTCAGTTGGCCTCTCCAGCAGAAATGGCCAACATGTGTCAAAGCTTTTCTTTGTAGCCATGAAGTCTTGCATGTTAAATGAAAGGTGTGATTGTACTTTGGCTGCTAAGGTAATTAGCAACCTCCCCACACACAGATGTGGATCTGCAATCCCGCAGCCACTGTGAGGGCAGATGCAGCAATTTATGAAACCGGAAACAGAAGCAAGGCCAGGAGGAGAAAAATGTAATGGCCAGGAGGTCTGGGGAAACTCATCCCTACTTCGACGGTCCCCCCTGGGTCACTGCAAGAGCTTTTTTAGTTTCTTTTAACAAAAACCACCACAAACGTGGCCTGGGAAAAAGATTGGGAGGATTTCAGGGGAAACTGTGAAATGGATTGTGGACTATGACACCAGGGCCTATTCTGCACACAATAGATAATGCACTTTCAATGCACTTTAGAAGTAGATTCTCCTGTTCTGCACAGGAAAATCCAGCTGCCAAAGCACATTGGAAGTGCATTATCCGATGTGTGCAGAACGGGCCCTGGATTCTCTGTTGAAACCCAGAGAAATGAAATGATGTCTGCTCCAGAGCAGACACAGCCAATGAGGGCTACGGACCATATTTTAGTGTACATTTGATCTTTGTGGCATCTGGGTAAACATCACAATGGACTTTTGTAACCAGTGGCAAGAGAGGATGCTATTAAAACAGATGAATCCTTCACTCTAACTTCGGGCATCTCTCATTCCCGGAAGGTACTGCTGGCCACGGGCATCTGCTTTGCCTCTTCCCTCAACACCCACTACAACGTGCAGATTGTGGGACACCTCCCTGCAGGGTAGGTCCCCTCCCGTCTCTCCTTTGCACCCTTCCCTGTTCTCACTGCTGGCTGAGCAAAAAATGCAGCTGATATTTTGGCCTGATGTCGGGAGGACGGCTTCCAGACTCAGCTTCTGATGCCTACCTGGTTCTGGAATAACAGCAAGGCTGACCTTGACTGGGGGCAGAGGGGGGATTGAGATGGGTGGGGTGACACTCTCCATTACGGGCCGTTGGTGATTTCCGTCCCGCCGTTATTTCATGCAGGTTCCCGCAGCCCCGGCTCCCAGCCCTGCATCTGCTGCCCCGCGTGCTGGGTGACACGGTGGCCCTCGCTTTCGTGGCCTACGCTATCTCGGTGTCTCTGGCCATGATCTATGCTGAGAAGCACCAATATTCCATAGATCCCAACCAGGTGGGTGCCTGCCCCAAGCTAGAAAGCTAGTGTCCTTACATCCCCTCCTGACCTCCTCCAGGCCCCTGATTGGCCATTTTTGGTCGGTTGGGTTGACTTGACCATATATGGTCACATCACCTGATAAACATTGAACAAATTTTTTAAAAATATATATTAAAAAGTAATTAACTCCCACCCATTTGGAAAACCCTTCCTGGGCTGTGAAGAAACCTTAGGGTTTCACAACGTGATCGTTAAGAAAACCTGGTATAAGTTTTACACATAGAACAAACAAACGCTGTCAAATATCAAAGCGTCTCTGCTTGGCACACAATCACAATATAAGCTTATCAATACACTAAAAGGCACAGTTTACCAATTTATATGCTTCAATCCCCTTTTTACTTCTCTTGGCCACCCTCCATGGCAAGGGAACCCTGGGAAGTGGAATCCTGTGAGATCCTTCTAGAGATCCTTGGGAGGGTTCTTTGTGGATGGACACCACTATGGAA
This sequence comes from Paroedura picta, assembly GCF_049243985.1. Taxonomy (NCBI): domain Eukaryota; kingdom Metazoa; phylum Chordata; class Lepidosauria; order Squamata; family Gekkonidae; genus Paroedura; species Paroedura picta. Next base: position 162,937,919 of record NC_135371.1, on the reverse strand, counting down.
GACCTGCTTGAAATCCTATGGTAGCGTAGCTCCAGAGGTTCTCCCCTCCTGGCCCTTCTTGCTCTAGTCTTCAGTCAGGAGACCTTCTGCTGGCTACGGAGCTACCCCCCTCATCTTAATCTTCCTGTCTTCTTCCACAGGAGCTCTTGGCCCATGGCCTCTCCAACCTGGTCTCCTCCATGTTCACCTGCTTCCCCAGCTCAGCCACACTGGCTACCACCAACATCTTGGACAGTGCTGGTGGATACACACAGGTAGGGCCCTGGCCCGATTAACCCCCTCTTTTCAGAGCTCAGGAGCTGATCAGGATTGGTCCTGGTTAGTACTTGCATGGGAGGCCACCGAGGAAGTTGAAGGTTGCTGTGCAGAGTCAGGGCAGAACCATAAATGGTGCAAGGTTATTAAAATGCCTCCACGACCACCCTCTGCTCCTCTCTTGTCTTGAAGACCGTATGGCAGCCTTTTTCAACCTTTTGACCTTGGAGGTACCACTGGAATACATTTCAGGCTCCGAGGTACCAGGAAGTGATGTCACCTGGCCACACCTCCCTGCCAAGCCCTGCTGGAAGTGGGAGGAGCCTCAACCAGCAAAGGTTTAAATGGCTGGGGCCCCTCCCCTTTCCACCCCCTCCAGGCTCATCATTGGCCACTTTGGGAGGGGGGCGGGTCAACTTGCCCAAATAAGGGTAGACTCTTTTGTTAAGTAAAAACTTTCTTTCCTCTTTGCTCTATGCTGAGAATGGTAGGCAGGGGGCTGGAGGGGTCCCTCCAGCCTCTGTTTTGAAACCCCGGGCCACAGTGCCATTAAGGGGCACAAGGTTCCCCCCCCCCAGGTTGTATGACAAGCAGGTAAGTTTGGAGATGGGCTCCAGTTTAGTGTGAGTTCTCCTCTTTAGAGTACTTAGCCTATTTTCCATCTCCCTGGAGTCATGTAGGTCTAAGTGTCCAGTGGTCTCCAGTGACCACCATCTGTCCACTCCGGCATAGCTGAACCTCTTTTGCTCTTCTGCAGCTCTCTGGTCTTTTCACGAGTGCCGTGGTCCTGGTGGTGCTGATGTGGATCGGGCCGCTCTTCTACTACTTGCCCAAGGTGAGCCAGTCGGGAGGGTGGGGATAGGGAGAAACCAGAAGGCCCTCCATTTCATAGCCAGTCCAGGCGTGGGTGGGATCGTGGGGACTCAGTGGAGTCTAATGCTATGGAGTCCACCTTCCAAAGTAGCCATTTTCTCCAGGGGAACTGATTTCTGTTGCCTACAGATGAGCTATAGAATCACAGAATCATAGAATCATAGAGTTGGAAGGGGCCATACAGGCCATCTAGTCCAACCCCCTGCTCAACGCAGGATCACCCCAAAGCATCCTAAAGCATCCAAGAAAAGTGTGTATCCAACCTTTGCTTGAAGACTGCCAGTGAGGGGGAGCTCACCACCTCCTTAGGCAGCCTATTCCCAGGGATCCCCTGGTCCTGCCTGGGGACTGGCAGCCCTATCGTAATGTGTGGCCTTGGCTCCTATTTTGGAGAAATTAGAGCATCTATGGCTGGGGAGACGTGGGTTCAAATCCCCACTCGCTTACCAATAGTGCTAGCCTAACTTCCATTGTCGAATTCTTAAGAGAAGGGGGAGGAAAGCCAAAGATGCTTCTGGGAGAATGGGTGAGCTATAAAAAGAATAAAATGCATGAATATTATGGCGGGCTTCTCTCTTCCATCTAGGCTGTCCTGGCATGCATCAACGTCACCAGCCTGCGTCAGATGTTCCTGCAGTTCCAGGACCTGCCTGAGCTGTGGAGGATCAGCCACGTTGACTTTGTAAGCAGGGAATGAGCCGATTGTTCTTAGGCAGCAAGCAATGGATGTGTTTCTCCCCTACCCAAAAAGTGTTAGGCTTTTGGAACCAGAACTGACCAGGGCTCTCCACTATGGAGTCCACCAGAGTTCCCTCAGTGCTGTCTTGCTGTTTGAATCTTGAGAACTTCATCTTGACAGTCTTGAATGGAACAGGGGGGTGAAATTCCAGTTGGGTGACTCTTAAAGTGCTGAACTCATCCAGACGGTCACCCTTGGGTTGGCCATAGATGCAGACTTTCTCTCCTCTTTCTGTAATCTTGCAGAGAGCATCTTCTTCTCTAAACCCAGACAATGACTCTTCCTGAAAGCAAAGAGTGGAAGGCGAATGTAAGCCGCTTTGAGACTCCTTCTGGTAGAGAAAAGTGGCATATAAGAACCAACTCTTCTTCTTCTTCAGTAATATCAGGGCTCTCTCAGCCTCACCCACCTCACAGGGTGTCTGTTGTGGGGAGAGGAATGGGAAGGCGAATGTAAGCCGCTTTGAGACTCCTGGTAGAGAAAAGCGGCATAGAAGAACCAACTCTTCTTCAGTAATATCAGGCTTCTCTCAGCCTCACCCATCTCACAGGGTGTCTGTTGTGGAAAGAGGGAAGGGAAGGCGAATGGAAGCCACTTTGAGACTCCTTCAGGTAGAGAAAAGCGGTATATAAGTACCAACTCTTCTTCTTCTTCATTCCATGGCAGCCATTTTGTGGTGGCACGCATTACCTTTTCAAAATTTAAGAAGTGCTCACAGGCTTGGAGACCCCAGAAGATAAATTTTAGATAAAATCTACTTTTTAGATTGTGGGATTTCAGACTCCACATATTATAGTCAAATCTGTTGCAGCAAAAGTGACCACGATGTCTGATGAATTATGGTCTTGCCTATAAAAAGCTCATGCTATCCCAATTTGTTAGCATTTTATGTACCAGAGGACTCTTTGATGTCTGTATTATGGACAGATTTCAGGTAGGAGCCAAGTTGTTCTGAAGCAGTAGAACAAAATATGATTCTGATGGCACCTTTAAGACCAACAAAATTTTATTGAAGATACAAGCTTTCATGTGCAAGGACACTTCTTCTTCAGTCATGGCATGGTCAATATCTCCTCCACTAAGATCGTGGAGAGTATTAAAAGGGGCCACCCTTTCGCTATGGGGTGAATGGGACCCAGATTATTTGAAACCTCTTGCAGTCATGGAGCAATAGACTCTTTCCTAAGTTCCTCCATGGAGATTTCACCTGGTGGAGTCTCAAAAACTGCCCCATGGCAGAAGGACCCGATAGAGTGGTTGCACGAATGGAACCTAGGTGGGCAATAGGTGAGATTGGGACTCAGAAGACTGGACTCCTGTGTCATGGTCAACACTGTTATTGGAAGTTGTGAGGAGGGCTGTCTCACCTTGATACTTCAAACTTCCAAGCTCTGCTTCCCTTTCCCCGTGACACCTTTTCTCGTCTCTCATAGGCTGCCTGGGTGGTCACATGGCTCTCTGTGGTTGTGATCAATGTCGACCTTGGCTTGGCCGTGGGCGTGGTCTTCTCCATGATGACCGTGGTGTGCCGCACACAGAGGTACTTGAATGCTATCCCACCCCTTCTGGTTCCAGTCCTATGATAAATCTTAGAGCAACTAATGGAATCAGACGTTCCCTTGTTGGGACTGGGTAAGGAAGGTTTAGGGGAGTCCCTTTTAACCTCCGTGGGTTCTACCAATTGCAGAGAGCCATAACCATGCTGAGACCAGATGGTTGAAAAAAGGGAAAGGATTTAGTTAAAAATCATTCCAGACTTACATAAAGTCAGAGAATCAATACAGGGATGCTGTGTGACAGAAACCAAAGGAAGACCTGGTCTGATCCCATCCCCCCCCCTACATCTGGGAGATGGGCAAGGTTTGGGTTAATTATAGCTCTCTAGCTCAGGGGTAGTCAAACTGCAGCCCTCCAGATGTCCATGGACTACAATTCCCAGAAGCCCCCTGCCAGCATTCGCATTCGCTGGCAGGGGGCTCCTGGGAATTGTAGTCCATGGACATCTGGAGGGCCGCAGTTTGACTACCCCTGCTCTAGCTGGATTCCTCCCGATGGAAAATTAGGATCTGCAGGAATTAGGCTGACCCTCTGAGGAACTGTGGCCATTCTTATCCAGTGATGCCCATTTTGAAGTGTCAAAGAAAAGCAATAGGAAAGATGGATTGCCTGGATCATGTGGCCCAGTGTTGTTTTGAGTGGACTCACACGGGAAGAGGTTCGGGTTAGGGTTCAGGTTAGGGTTAGGGTTCGGGTTAGATGTTATCACAGATCTTTCCAGGGAAGGCTTGACACGCCGTTTGAGTTAGTGTTGCGGTGTTTTTGTGTTGGGGAAATTAGATGTGAGCTAGCTGGTTGAGTTAGTGTCACGGTGTGTTTGTGTTGGGGACCTAGAGGTGAGCTAGCCTGTCCTCACAAACTGAGAGTGCCCGGAAAGCCACAAGAACAATTTCCAGATCAAGCCTATGCATATGGGACCCATTACAACAGCCATTTTTTTCCTAGTCACACTTGTAAAGGTAAAGGTATCCCCTGTGCAAGCACCGAGTCATGCCTGACCCTTGGGGTGACGCGCTCTAGCGTTTTCATGGCAGACTCAATACGGGGTGGTTTGCCAGTGCCTTCCCCAGTCATTACCATTTACCCCCCAGCAAGCTGGGTACTCATTTTACCGACCTCGGAAGGATGGAAGGCTGAGTCGACCTTGAGCCGGCGGCTGGGATTGAACTCCCAGCCTCATGGACAGAGCTTCAGACTGCATGTCTGCTGCCTTACCACTCTGCGCCACAAGAGGCTCTGTTAGTCACGCTTGTACTCACAGCTAAAGCCCCGCTGAGATTTCTTTTTGACTTCCAAAGTATTATGCACATTGTTGCCTTTCTTCCCTCCTCTTGTGAGGTCTGTCGCTAGTCCAAGAAATGGGATCACTCTCTCACAGCAGTGATTCTCCAAACACGGGTATTCATAGGGGCAACATAGAGTTTCTCCAGGGTGGTTTTCCCACACCCTTTACAGCCCCCTCCCATGCCACCAGAGGGCTTTGTGGGGGCTTTCAAAAGATAGTAGTCAATATATTTTTGATTTGATTTGATTTGATTTGATTTGATTTGATTTGATTTGATTTGATTTGATTTGATTTGATTTGATTCGATTCGATTCGATTCGATTCGATTCGATTCGATTTCTATACCACCCTTCCATATGGCTCAGGGTAGTTTACATATACCATGGGGGGGATACATGGAACAAATTAATATATAACATAAACCAAAACAACAACAACAACAATCTAAATAACACAATTCAAGTGATCTTAAACAATGCTCTTCAAGCAAAGGTTGGATACACACTTTTCTTGGATGCCTTAGGATGCTTAGGGCTGATCCTGCGTTGAGCAGGGGGTTGGACTAGATGGCCTGTATGGCCCCTTCCAACTCTATGATTCTATGATTCTATGATAATATAACAGGAACGGAACTTAGCTAGGCCCATAGAGAGGACAGACTGGTTCAGGCCATGGAGAGGGTATCTGGGGACCTGTTATCAGTCTCAGGCAAATGTCTGGTGGAGGAGCTCCCTTTTGCAGGCCCTGCGGAACTGTGGGAATCTGATCTCTTCAGGGGGCTCGTTCCACCAGGTGGGGGACAGGATGGAAAAAGCTCTGGCCCTCGTATTGTTGTATCATATATCGTATATTTTATAGTTTATAGCCACAGGCCATTACAATATATAACAAATAACACAAAGGGAAATACATACACAATGTATGAAGTTAAAATCAATATCTGCTAAGACAATAAAACAGTATAAGCAAAAATATGGAAATAATCCCAGGAAATACCAAGCTCTAAAGGTTAAAAATATGAATTCTCTAATGAGGTAGGCTTGGGTGGAGTTTTCCTTGCGGCCAGTCTAAAGAGTGACTGTGCCACATTACCACTAATCATATGACAGGAAGACCAATTTACCTGTGTCAGTGTAAAAAATGTTGTTCCAATCGAAATCTAGTTATGAATTTAGTCCTCGGTTCCAATTATAGAGGACGATCTAAAACATAACAAGAAAGGTCTTCAACAGCAGTTTCTCCACAAATACATCAGCAAAGGGCTTAAAAAGATACATGGGAGTAACGCCCAGTGGTTGCTGAAGTGCCTGTGCTCACTTGGGGCCTTGGGGAAGCTCTGCCCCCCCCCCCTACATTTGAGCCTCTTTTTATTGATCTTGCCTACAGGACCGAATGCTTGGTGCTAGGCAGGGCAGCCGACACAGAGATCTACAGGCCTGTCAAGGAAAACAGCAAGGTAAGGCGGGAGACAGATGCCATGCCGCTCTAGGGCAGTGGTTCTCAACCTGGGGGTCGGGACCCCTTTGGGGGTCAGACAACACTTTCACAGGGGTTGCGGCAGGACAAGCAGCTTGGCGGGGGGGGGGGTTACCATCCACACAACAGCCTTGCGGGGTAGATCAAGACAGAGCGTTCACTGTCTGGAGCAGCGGAAAAGCATGAGATCGGCATGGTGGATCAAGAGGCAGAGCTGAACTGAGAAACCCCAAGAATAAAAAACAGCTTATATACAATCACGAACAATGGATCTTCATGCCATTGGTTAGCTTCGGTTTAATTTCTGTAAAAGAACACTTGTCTAATTTTATGGTTGGGGGTCACCACAACATGAGGAACTGTATTCAAGGGTCATGGCATTAGGAAGGTTGAGAACCACTGGTCTAGGGGTGTCCATAGTAGAATCTTCTGGTCCCTGTTCACTTGGTGGCACCAGGCGGCTCCTTCTAGAGGGAGAGATTGGAAGTAGCTGCAGGTAAATTCAGGAGCTGGATGATGCAGCAGTGATGCTGAGGAGGGATGCCAGGCCCCAGGTAGGCCGTGGGGATCCCTCGAAATTATAGCTCATCTCCAGGTGAAAGAGATCAGTCCCCCTGGATAAAATGGCTGCTCTGGAGGGTGGGCTTCCTAGCAATATACTGTACTGCACTCTAATGGGAAAACCACCCTAAATCCCACCACAGCCTTGAGCTAACAGAGATGGGATAAAAAGTATATAACAGCAAAAAAGCTACAGGTGCAAATAATGGTTGCCATGATTTTAGCTGCTCAAACGGTTAACCGTCAGCATTGCTTCAGCCTGTGAAGAGAGAGCCAGCTTGGTGTAGTGGTTAGGAGTGCAGACTTCTAATATGGTGAGCCACATGCAGCCAGCTGGGTGACCTTGGACTTGCCACAACACTGAGAAAGCTGTTTTGACCAAGCAGTAAGATCAGGGCTCTCTCAGCCTGACCTCCCTCACAGGGTGTCTGTTGTGGGGAGGGGAAAGGGAAGGCGAATGTAAGCCACTTTGAAACTCCTTTGGGGAGAGAACAGCAGCATGTAAGAACGAATTCTCCTTCTCCTTCTCCTTCTCCTTCTCCTTCTCCTTCTCCTTCTCCTCCTCCTCCTCCTCCTCCTCCTCCTCCTCCTCCTTCTCCTTCTCCTTCTCCTTCTCCTCCTCCTCCTTCTCCTTCTCCTTCTCCTTCTCCTCCTCCTCCTCCTCCTTCTCCTTCTTTGTGGGTGTGGGGAAAGAACCAAGATCACTATCCCTGTAGACTAATTTCCTCACTGAAAGCTGAATTTGGAGGCTAAGCATGGTGGTGGTGGTGGTGGTGCCTTGTGGCTTGAGTAGGCTTTTTCTTGGCCAGCTGCCTCAAGGGTTTTGACTCTGGAAGTGTTTGTGTGTGTGTGTTATATTACTAGAGAAACTATTACCCAGTAATGGATCTCATAATGGATCTCCCCCAATCTTCTTTGGCAGTGCTTTGAGATCCCAGGGGTGAAGATTTTAAGCTATCAGGCCCCCATCTATTACGGGAACCGCAGTTTCTTCCGTGATGCTCTGAGTCGTCTGCTAGGGCTGAGCCAGGAGCGGGAGACGCAGGAGGATCAAGGCCCAGATATCAAGATGCACATCAGCACTGTGGTAAGTCAATTGTGGGGAGGGCATGCATTTCTGTGAATTCTAGCACCAAGGCCCCAATGCAAATCAGGACTGCAATGCTCTGATATTTGGGTAAGAACTCTATGGTAAAGATGGCTTCTACCATAGAGTGCTCGTCCAAATACCCGAGTGCCACCTTGATGTCACTGGCATGATGATGTCACTTCCAAAGTGCCACTGGCAGCATGGCCTTGGCCTTCCTCTTTTTCCTGGCCAACTGATTGGTAGCTGGGAGGGTGGGGCAAGACCTTGGCCTAGTCTGCACACAATAGATAATGCACATTCAATGTACTTTGGCAGCTGGATTTTCCTGTGCAGATTAGGAAAATCTACTTCTAAAGTGCACTGAAAGTGCATTATCTATTGTGTGCAGACTAGGCCCTGGTTGGGAAGCTTCCACCTCCACCAGGGGGTCTGGCAGCCTTACAGAATAGAGAGCAGGGCTTGTGAAGAAGATCTTAACTGGCAGGGTGGATGCTAGGGGAGGAGACAGTCTTTCAAGAACTTTGGCCCCAACCCATTTGTGGTCTTGTAACTGGGCTTCTTAGGGCCAGAGTGGGGGGATTAACCTTTTGGCTTCTGTGCTATTCCCCAAACAAAAATGGGCTCCCAAGCTGCTTTAAATACTTGGTAGGAGACAACTGGTACAAAATAGGTACTGATCTTATTTTTTTCTTGCTAAGGTTTAATTTAGCTGGGTGGTGCAGAATTTCCATTTGGGAAAACAGTGCGGGGTGGGGAAGCTAACCTCTCATGCCCAGCACCGGAGCCCCTGCCTAGAATGCCCTCCCCTCCCCCAAACAGCTTTATAGAGCCAGACTCCACATCTGGAGTTCCCATTACAGGACACCGACATCACACAAGCAGTTGGGTGTTTACTTCATGGGAAACTGAAAAGCTTCTAGCAGATTCCCACCAGTGGTATTGTTCAGATGATCTTATCATGGATGTGTGTCCAAGCCCCATCCGTAGCCCCAAGCTTGCTAGTAGTTGTGTCTCACCCTCTGCTCGGTCCCAGAGCATTAACAAAACAGAAGCGGAGCTGCCTCTAAGAGTTCATACCCTGTGATAAATAATCATGTAAATAGGTTATGGATTACTGGTAGAGTGGAGAACCTCACCTCTTTGCGCTTCTCCTAAAGGAAAGTTCATTGTTCCTTTTTTCCCTCCTAGGAAAGCAGTGTCTCTGTCCTGGACAAGAAACCTGGCTCAGGTATGCCGAGATTATTTCCTTCTTAGGTCAGAGGGGTTGCCCCAGGCAAGGGCATTTTGAACTCTGCAGTGGGAGGCGATTTGGAGTAGAAGAACAGCAGGAGAGGGGGAAAGGTTGAATGCTCCTTTCTGCATTCCCAAGCAGGGCACCTCCCCCAATGTTGAGTAGCATAGTAGTTGTAGGGGAATCTGGGATTTTGCAACCTGAGAACTCAGGCTTTGCTCCTGGAATTCATTCATTCGTTCATTCATTCATTCATTCATTCATTCATTCATTCATTCATTCATATACCACTCTCCCCGAAGGCTCAGGGCAGTTCACATACAACAGAAACGATACAGATAGTTTAACAATAATAAAGTGATAACAACAAGCAACCTATAACAGCAGAAAAATATGGAGACCATTAAATGCCTACTGGTAGCCCAGTGGGTTGGGCGGAACTGTAGAGGGTGCCGTAGGCTCAGGGGGAGGGCCCGTGGGAAGTAGTGGTTCAGGTCGACCTCAGCCAAATGCTTGGAGGTGTACAACTCTTGTTCTGCTCTGCTTCTGAAGGCCCATTTGAAATCGGTTATAGGCCAGATGAATATGGGATCAGCTTGAATCCCACAGAGGCCTTCTAGGCATCCTCCCATCCAGAAAATTTCAACTTTCTCGCCTCTCTCCTCCTGCTACAGACCCAAAGTGCTCCCAAAAGGTGGCTTCTTATGAGCAGGGGACCCCTCCCCCTCCTAAAGCAAAAGTTAGCTTTTTCTGTGCAGGCAAGAGGGAATCAATCCATTTCCCTTTTATCACAGAATCATAGAGTTGGAAGGGGCCATACAGGCCATCTAGTCCAACCCCCTGCTCAACGCAGGATCAGCCCAGAGCATCCTAAAGCATCCAAGAAAAGTGTGTATCCAACCTTTGCTTGAAGACGGCCAGTGAGGGGGAGCTCACCACCTCCTTAGGCAGCCTATTCCACTGCTGAACTACTCTGACTGTGTCTAATTATCTAATTCTGCACAAGATCTTTCTGCCTCCAGGCAGTGATGGCGGCCGTACAATTTGTGATTGTTGTGCACTGCGCTGTATAGCGCCTGTTCACTGATTCATGGATTCAGACTTCTTTGTTGAGTTGTCAGGGGTGGGACCAGGGGGATGGGGTATCTTTTAGGCCAAGCACAAATACAGAACTTTCCCTCTGGCCCAGAACTGGCTAGTCAAGGGATACCCTTTGAGCATGTTTAGCGTGGTACTTGACCAACTTCCATGGGAGCAACTGGACTCGGAATCGTAGCTCCACCTCGGCTCATGGCTGACCATGTGGTCCCTCTCCTTTGCACTTCCAGAGGCAGCTGTGCAGGCCCTGGTTCTCGACTGCAGCGGGGTGACGTTTGTCGACTCAGCCGGGGCCCGTCTCCTTATCCAGGTACCATTTGGCGGGAGGGGAGAGCCTTCAAGTGAAAAAGAACGGGTTATGAAGCTCCAGTGGGGTGGAGTCCAGCCAGCCTGTCCAGAGGTTCTTCCCTCTAATTGTGGCTGCAGCCACTTGGCAAAGATTCTCTGTTTTGCTCCTTTGCTGCTGTGATGGCCAATGTTCCATCTTAGCCTGGCATCCTGTTTCACACTGCTGGAGAACCAGCTGCCCTGGAGGGTCAGCAAACAGGACACAGAGGGCAGGGAGGTCCCTTGACGTGGCCTGGTACTGCTCATCTTAAGAGCTCCCTTTTAGTCCTCATGGCTAATGGCACTTCATGGACCTCTTCTCCCTAAGGCTGTCTGGGCCTCTTTTAAAGACTTCTATGCTAATAGCTGCGGCTGCGTTCGCTGGCAGCAAATTTTCATTTTGGTGCGTCGGGGTGGCTCCAGCCGTCCTTCAAATGGCCTTCCTCCAGCAGAAGGAACCTCCCTCCAACTTCCTTAAGCAGCTCTTCCGCCAATGGAAGAGCCGCTTAAGTGAGAGGAAGTCTTCCAACTTGAGCCAAAAGAAAACGTGGGGTATGATTATAACAAGAAACTGCTCATAAAGGTGGTAGGATAGGGGTATTATTATTGCTATTGTTAATTAATTAATATTTATATTTAATATAATCAACCCTTCTGGCTCAGGGTTTATTATTACAACATAATAAACACAATAAAAACATTTATCATAATGAAGAAGAAGAGTTGGTTCTTATATTCCGCTTTTTTTTACCCGAAGGAGTCTCAAAGTGGCTTCCATTTGCCTTCCCTTTCCTCTCCCCACAACAGACACCCTGTGAAGGAGGGGAGGCTGAGAGAGCCCTGATATTACTGAAGAAGAAGAGTTGGTTCTTATTGGCCATTTTTCTTGACCAGAAGGAGGCTCAAAGCGGCTTACAGTTGCCTTCCCTTTTCTTTCCCTACAACAGACACCCTGTGAGGGAGGTGAGGGCTGAGAGAGCCCTGATATTACGGAAGAAGAAGAAGAAGAGTTGGTTCTTATACGCCGCTTTTCTCTACCCGAGGGAGGCTCAAAGAGGCTTACATTCTCCTTCCCTTTCCTCTCCCCACAACAGGCTGAGAGAGCCCTGATATCACTGCTTGGTCAGAACAGCTTTATCAATGCTGTGGCGAGCCCAAGGTCACCCATCTGGTTGCATATGGAGGAGGAGCGTGGAATTAAACCTGGCTCTCCAGATTAGATGCCACCTCTCTTAACCACTACACCAACATGCATTGATGGGTTACAGGTACTAGAACTTCTTTGCCTGTGTCTCACCTTGCAGAGAAATGAATCAATCCACCAATTTTAAAGGGCAGCCATGACTGCCTCCAGTAGGACAACAAGATGTGAGTCCAGGGGCACCTTAGCCTTTGGGAGTAGAAGCTTTCTGGAGTCAAAGCTCTCATTCGATACCGTTATTTATTATCTATTGCAAGGCAGCCAGGAGAAACGAGGATTGTGGGGCAGCAAGACAAGGGACGTTTGGAGGTGATTTGCCTTGGCCGACATCTGCATCATGCCCCCTGGTGTTCCTTGGAGGAATTACCACCCAATTCCTTGGAGATCCCCCATCAAATGCTAGCCAGGGTCAGCCTGCTCAGCTCCCGAGATCTGAGAAGAACAGGCTTGCCTGGGCTAGAGGTCAGGACATTAGAGACCAGCCAGATGGTTTTGTTTTTGGCCCCCATCAACCTTTGCTCAATGTAAAGTTAAATTTGTCAACTTCCACGAAGATGAGAGCCAGCGTGGCATGGTGGTTAAGAGCCAGAGGACAGGGTCTGATTCCCCGCTCCTCCAGATGCAGCCAGCTGGGTGACCTTGAGCTAGGCACAGTTCTCTTAGAGCTCTCTCAGCCCTACCTACCTCATGGAGTGTCTGTTGTGAAGAAAGGAAGAGAAGGCAATTGTACGGCCCTTACTCCTTCAGGTACTGAAAAGGTGGGTATAAAAACCAACTCTTCTTAACAGCCCATTTGCACATAATGAGGTGAACAGCAGAGACCCCCAAAGGATCAGTATTAAGACTGGTGATTATTTATTTGATCTGTGTGTGGGCCTGTATGTGGGTATGCTAGAGAGAGAGAGAGAGAGAGAGAGAGAGAGAGAGAGAGAGAGAGAGAGAGAGAGATCCTTGGATCACAGCATCCCAGGTTCTTAGGCAATCAGGGAATGGAGGAAGATTATGGTTTAAGGTGCCTCTGAGCTTCCCTGATCATGGCTTGCCTTTCCTTTGCAGGTGTGTATCGAGTGCCAAAAAGCAGGTGTGCAGGTGCATTTAGCTGCTTGCAATGGTAAGTGGATGATTGTTCTTGTCCTCCCCTCCCCAGTAGATTCTTTCAGGGCAATCCTGCATTTTTTGCATGTGTTTCAAGGTTAAAAAACCTAAATCATGCAATAAAATAGCCGTCCTTCATCCCCTTTCATGCATGGTACAGAGGTGAGCCCAGGAGTGCCACCAGCTGGGTGCTCAGCAGGGATCTGCAGTCAGACTTGGCTCCCTGACTGGCATGCCTGCCCGATACGCTCATTGGTTGCACCTGGTGGCCAGGTACGTTGGAGACCTTGAAGTTCTGTAACTGAAACTGGAGATTTGGGGTCACCCTGAACAGAATCTGAAGTCAGGAATACGGAAGACCCCACAGCCGCTGGGGGTGAGGAAGGAACAGCTGGTTTTGGAGCCAGATTATACAGTGGCCATTCTGATTCTGAAACTGTACTTCTACGGATGGTTTGGTCCTTGCAGTTTTACATTTTTAAGGGTATCCTTCAGAACAACAATACACGCCAAAGTATTTTATGTGTGATGCCACCCTTTGTCTCCACACAGACTAAAGGCTCAAAGGGACTGGATGTAGATTACACCTCACATTCTGAAAAGATAAACAGAAAAAGAGCTGTTTTTGCATAACCCGCTTTTTACTACCCAAAGGAGTTTCAAAGTGGTTTACAATCACCTCTCCCTCTCCCTTCCACAGGCACCCTGTGAGTTGGTGAGGCTGAGAGAGCTCTGAGAGAGCTGACTGGCCCAAGGTCACCCAGCTGGCTGCATGTGGAGGAGTGGGGAACCAAACCCAGTTCTCCAGATCAGAGGCCGCAGCTCCTAACCACTGCACCAAGCTGGCTCTCAACAGATGCGCAGCCTCAATTTGCCTCAGGGTCGTTCAGGGAAGGGAGGGGGAAATTCAACCCCTGCTTAATTTTGCTGTTTAAACCTAGCTCCCCTCCCCCTATCCGCATTTTGAAGGGGGAGGTGAAGCTAACAACATAGGGAGCCCAGGTTTGGATGGCATAACTGTGTGGGGGTTGAAGAGGCATTTACTCACTGCCTTTCCTGCACAGCCATGAGGCAAATTGAGGCTGCCGCCTGGATTTTATGGACTGAGGCCTGTTATTTTTGTCACCTCAGCTTTTTACGTCCTGAGGAAGAAACCTATTGTAGGAGTGATCACAGTTTCTTCACCTATTTGCTGACATAGAAGAGGAGTTGAAGAAGAGTTGTTTCTTATATGCCGCTTTTCCCTACCCGAAGGAGGCTCAAAGCGGCTTACAGTCGCCTTCCCATTCCTCTTGCCACAACAGACACCCTGTGGGGTGGGTGAGGCTGAGAGAGCCCTGATATCACTGCTCGGTCAGAACAGCTTTCTCAGTGCTGTGGCGAGCCCAAGGTCACCCAGCTGGATGCATGTGGGGGAGCGCAGAATCGAACCTGGCTTGCCAGATTAGAAGTCCGCACTCCTAACCACTACACCAAACTGGCTGTCTTTGGGGCCAGGAATAGGAATAAGGGCCAGTTTGCACCAGTTTGTATCACCTGACTTGTTCCATTGATGCCTCATGGAGAAGCCTTTTGCGTTGAGAAATTTCTTTCTGTGGGGTTTTGATTGACAGCTTACGGCTGATCCTGCATTGAGCAGGGGGTGATTCTATGATTCTATGACGCATCCTCAAATGTCAGTCGCCCACTCAAAAAACTGTGCCGCCAGCCCACAGTAATCGTCTCCCTTTTGTTTCCTCCACTGCACACAGGAAATGTCCTGCGCACCCTAAGCTTTTGTGGCCTCCTGCATCACCTACACCCACAGCAGATCTTTGTCACTGTACATGACGCTGCTTCCTACCTGCAGCAGGCCATGGTAAGAGGCCAGATGTCCAGCAAGGCTAGATCTGCTTCCCTCCTCGCTGGTTCAGTGTTACTTTCTCTTGCGGATGGTCAGGTTTTTGGCATGGAGATATTAGTATTGAGTCTGATCTAGAGAGAGAGCCTTTGGGTGTTCTTTAAATTGTATTATAAACAAGGCTTCAAAGCCCATCCGTATGGCAGAAACTCCCATAACCTAACATTTCTCTCTGAGCTTCCTCCCAATGTCACTTCCCATCCGCTTCCTTTCTGTGGATTGGCTGTCATTCCTCGGTGCTTTCTTAAACTGGATTGAAGAACGAGGCAACTAGAGAAAGACAGCAATTGGGGGGGGAAACGATGTTGTGAAAAATCTCAGGGGGAAACTCCTGCAGCTCAGCACCCAAAACCATGGGGAAAACTCCGGGTGAAAAGGCCCCGGATATTCCTATGGCAAACCTTCAGTGTGAACAGAATCTGTCATGACCTGACCACTGTTGCAGGTAGGGTTGTGCACACCAGTGCACTTTGGCGGCTTTGGCGAGCACCAAAGCCCAAGGCAGCCAGTGCCACGGTGCGGAGGGCAGGGGTGGTGCCGGTGCCAGCTGGCGCCCACATGCAGGCGCAGAGCTCTACCACCCCTCCCCTCTGCACCGTGGCATTGACCACCTCGGGCTTCGGTGCTTGCGGAAGTGGCCCTTGAATTAGTACAAGAACCAGCTCACTAAGTGCAGCACCAGCCTAGGTGCATGTTGAGGATGTGAAGATGGGCTTGTTGCTGTTGTCAGTTGCGAAGTCGTGTCCGACCCATCGCAGCCACATGGACAATGATCCTCCAGGCCTTCCTGTCCTCTCCCATTCCCCGGAGTCCATTTAAGTTCGCACCGACTGCTTCAGTGACTCCATCCAGCCACCTCATTCTCTGTCGTCCCCTTCTTCTTTTGCCCTCAGTCGCTCCCAGCATTAGGCTCTTCTCCAGGGAGTCCTTCCCTCTCATTAGGTGGCCAAAGTATTTGAGCTTCATCTTCAGGATCTGGCCTTCTAAGGAGCAGGCAGGGCTGATCTCCTCTAGGATTGACCAGTTTGTTCGCCTTGCAGTCCAAGGGACTCGCAAGAGTCTTCTCCAGCACCAGAGTTCAAAAGCCTCAATTCTTTGACGCTCGGCCTTCCTTACGGTCCAACTTTCACAGCCATACATTGCAACTGGGAATACCATAGCCTTAACTAAACGCACTTTTCTTGGCA
This sequence comes from Paroedura picta, assembly GCF_049243985.1. Lineage (NCBI taxonomy): Eukaryota > Metazoa > Chordata > Lepidosauria > Squamata > Gekkonidae > Paroedura > Paroedura picta. The sequence goes on along the minus strand of NC_135371.1, from coordinate 162,922,044 downwards.
GGGTGATGTCTCTGCTTTTTAGGATGCTGTCTAGATTTGCCATAGCTTTCCTCCCCAGGAGCAAACGTCTTTTAATTTCTTTGCTGCAGTCCCCATCTGCAGTGATCTTGGAGCCCAGGAAACTAAAAGATGGGTTTATTCCTGGGCTAAAGCATGAGACTCATTTGTGGATACCAGACTCTGCATGGCGCGCTTGCCCTAATACGTACCTGACAGAGAACTCTTTTGCGGTCTCTACTTAGGAAACTGTGGAGCAGAAGGACCCCACCATCTGGGTATAACGCTTTACTGTCTGTTCAGGGCCAAGGAACACATCAAACGACTCAACGTCTACCGGGATGAGATCGGAGAGACCGACTTGGGGCAGCTGGTTGCCCTTGAGGCACGCGAGGGCCTGCCTGCCAAGATGGAGAGCCGGCTTAGGAGGAAAGACAGCCGGGAACGCTTCCTCGTAGGAGGACGGAGACACCAGAGATAAAGAAGGCAGCTGAGCGACTCAGGCAGAAACCTCTTGGCCAGTAGCGCCTTCTCTGTGCCATGACCAGGATGGCCAGATGTAGCTTGAACTCGCCTGTCGCTGCAGCACCGGGAGGGGAACATCTGGATCCCACACTTTTTGGTCGCTCTGGATGGCAGGAAGGAGGAACCCACCCTACAGTTGCAAGCAGCATCTTGCAAGGCCTCATGGGAAGATCCCTGACTGCTATGGCATACTTTTAATGTTTTGTTTTGGGGTTTTTTTTTTGCATTGCTTTGCTCCGAGTAGGTACCTTCTAGCTTCCACGTTATGCCTCAAAGGAGGCGCATTCGCGCCGAACTGGAAGCTGCGGATTTAGAAAAACAGGCCTGGAGAGACGAATGCTGCATCTGACCCATCAAGGGATAAAAATGCAAGCCAGAGCGAGTGGGAGGTGGGGAATCAGTTTGAGAGCCAGCTTGGTGTAGTGGTTAGGAGTGCAGACTTCTAATCTGGCAAGCCAGGTTCGATTCTGCGCTCCCCCACATGCAGCCAGCTGGGTGACCCTGGGCTCGCCACGGCACTGATAAAACTGCTCTGACCGGGCAGTGATATCAGGGCTCTCTCATCCTCACCCACCTCACAGGGTGTCTGTTGTGTGGAGAGGAAAGGGAAGGCGACTGTAAGCCAATTTGAGACTCCTTCGGGTAGAGAAAAGCGGCACATAAGAACCAACTCTTCTTCTTCTACTTCACTCTTATGCCATCGCGAAGAACCAGTTTCTGCCTCCTATTGTACTTGGGCAGGAGACCAAGGAAGCCTACGGTCACTATAGAGTCTCTTGCCTCCAAAACCCCTTGGAGTCACACTAGCAGTGACCTAGCAGCACCTCCCGCCACCCCACTACACCAGCCATAGCAAATTTTTACTAGTCCTCCTTTTCGTGCCTGACAAACAGCAACCTAGAAGGGTTTCCCCCTGCAGACTCAGACAAGGAGATGATAAAGGAGAGGAAGAAAGCTTTTGGCTGCAGGTGCAGGATGCTTAGGGGCTTATTTCTGTTCCTTTGGAAGAGGATCGTTTCCCCTCCAGGCCCAGCAAGGGAGATGCTGTCATGATGAGGTTGCCCCTAAAAGGCCACCGAAACCATCTGCTCAAGTGAGGTGCAGAAGATTCAGGGGGGGGGGGGATCTGCTCAAAAGATTGCGTCCGCTTTGTTGTTGAGACGGGTTAAAATGGCAGAACTGTTGCATTTCATGTTATTGTGTCAAAGCCGCAATGTGAACTGTTCGCTGAGCGGCAGTAGACAGCGACTGACAATAAACGAACAGGATTAAATGCACGGGGCCAGTGAAAGAAAGATGGGAACTTCAGTAGCTTGTTTTTTTTTGGGGGGGTGGGGGTGGGAGAACCGCCCTGAGTCGTATGGAAGGGCGGTATAAAAATCTAATAAAATAAATAAATCACATTGATTTTGGGACACTTGTTTCTTCTCCCGCCCTCCTGCCCATCTTCCCACCTGTCCTTTGATCCAGAATTACGTCTCCAACCCACCCCAGTGAATTTCCATCTCTGGTTCGTGGGGGACCTTCAGCCAAAGGTTTTAATGCACAATGGAGCGACAAACCTTAAAGAAAAACCACAACGCCCCCACCTCCTTTATTGTTTCCCCCAACGTTATTTCCTTTACAGAAAAAAAAATCTCTTTGACATCATTGCAGGCTAAGTCACTGTGGCCAAATGCCAAGGGACAGGCTGGGTTTGGGCAGTAGATGGGGGGAGAGGGCCAGGGGAGGGTGCAAGGCAGTTTTGGGGGGGGTGGGGAGGTAGCCGGGATGGAATTGAATTGATGTGGGTCAGTTTCCTGTTGTGGCTGGAGCAGACGATGCCTTCTCCTTCCCCTTCCGATGTGGGAAAAGCTAGTCTGATGAGGGCAGGCAGACATATATCACTTTTAAACCACAAATTCTCTAGCATGATTCTTTAGAGCAGGCTTTCTCTAAAAGTCTTTCTCCCTTTCTGGGGTGCCTTGACGGCCCTGGAAGGGTTTCCCGACTGGCTGAGAGTTAATTAATTTTTAATACATAAAATTGTTAAACATTTCTTGGCTGATTTGACCGTATGTGGACATGTTGACCCAACCCCTCTTCCCAAAATGGTCATTGATGGGCCTGGAAGGGGTGGGAAGGGCCCCGGGTGCACTATTTAGAAGATCGGGCCATTTGGGGGATTTCTCAATGTCGAGAAAGGCAGCTTAAGAGAGAGGGACTCTGAAATCCCCTGCTCTGCCTGGGGGAGATGAGAGTTCCCCCTCCACCCCTGAGAGACTGGCTTGCTAGCTGCATGGCAGGCGTGGCCCGCTGTCCTTCCACCCTCCTGTGGGCCGGATGTCAGGCAGCTCAACAGGAGGTGGCCTTTGATGGGAAGGAATAGAAGAAAGGCTTACAGGCCATGAAGTTGCCCTTGAAAGCCAGCATGCCACAGTATTTATGAGCGGTGGCCTTTAATCTGGGGAACTGGGTTTGATTCTCCGCTCCTCCACACGTGACCTTGGGCTAGTCACGTCCTGTTGGAGCTGTTATCACGCAGCAGTTCTCTCAGAGCTCCCTCGGCCCCACCTACCTCCCAGGATGTCTGTTGTGGGGAAAGGCGGGGAAAGTTGTTTGTAATCCACCTTGGGACTCCTTTGGGGAGAGAAAGAGGGGGTACAAAAAAGCCCCTGCTCTTCTCCTTATCAGGGAGAGATCTTGTTGGGAATTTAGACTGCCATCCTACACATTATCTGAGGGGCGGTTCCTGGTTTTGAGGTGATCCTGGGCAGAGAAGGCTCAGAGGACCCCCACATCTGCTACTAGCCCCCTTTGCCCACCCACTCGTGGGGTCTCCCCTGCCTGGATGTCCATCCTCTGCTCTCTTGTGAGCTCTCCCTCCCTCTGCTGTCACAGCTCTCTAGCTACTGGCATGTCTGTTTCTGGGTGGTGCCTGGGGATCAGGGCAGCTAGGAAGGCTGCTGCCCACAACTCTTCTCCAGGGCTGGCAGGGAGCCTTTGCAGCCAGGAGCAAGGTGACAAAGCAATCACAAGCAGGCAAGGGAAGGGTCTGGTTGCGGCTTCAGAAGAGATGCACAAGGAGGGACTTGGCATTAGAGGGCCCTGGCAGCTGCCCCATCTCAGGCTACACTGGTGCCATCCCTGTGCTCTCTGGCCCCCAGCCCCACGTTTGGGGCCACCACCGTATTTGGAAGCCCCCACCCTCTTTGTAAGCTCTCCATGAGCTCTTTTGTAGCAGAAAGGCACAAGGATCAATGATTCGCTTGCGCAGGGCCCAATTAGCAAGTTCCCGATGAAAATAATCAGCAAATCATGCTCTGGAAATGAACTGCCCTTTTCATGGGTTGGGGGGGGGGGGAGCGAGATGTCCAAAGAAGGGCAGCGGGGCGTAATCTGTTTGAAAGGCCTGCAGGTTTCCCCCAGACCATGGGTACAGCAGCTCTGCTATAAGCGAGCAACGCAGGGGAAGCAGAATGCTTGGCTCTACATTCAGCAAGAAGAGTTGCTTTTTATACCCCAATTTTCACTACCCAACGGCGCTTACAACACCTTTCCCTTCCTCTCCCCACAACAGACACCCTGCGAGGTAGGTGAAGCTGAGAGAGCTCTGAGAGAACTGTGACAGGCCCAAGGTCACCCAGCTGGCTGCATGCGGAGGAGGAGTGGGGCATCAAACCCAGCACCCCAGATTAGCGGCCACTACCCCATGCCTCTCTTCACTGCAGAACCGGCAAAATATCTTTCCTAGCTGGGCACAGGAAGTTTCAGGATGCAGAGGGGAGCTGCATGTCTAAATCCTTCTACATTGAAAAAATGTTTTGTAAACTGCTAACAAACCTGCCTCCATGCAAGAGGAATGGGGCTGACCTTTCCTGTGCTGCATTCTGCCTGCATTCTCCTGAATGTAAGCCTGGACAGGCACTCATTTCATCCCTGGGAATGGAGCCAGTGTGTGTGCCTGTCGGTGCATATGATCAGGTGAACGCACATAGGAAAGAAGTCAGGGCCAGCACACACAGGGACACATGCACCTGTGGGCGGCATCCACAGTCCACTGACACTCAGTTGCAGAGGCACCATCAGCAGGCGTCCATACGGAAGTTACCTCTGCGCTTGGACTGCTCATTCCCAGTCTTCTCCACTAGAGGGATTTTTGCTTTAAAAAATTAATAGTTGCTATAGGATGCTAGCTTTACAATGCTATAGTGATATAGCAACTACATTTAAAAAACCTTCCCATCCGCTAGGGTTGCCAGCTCCAGGTAGGAAAATTTATAGAGATTTGAGAGCAGAGCCTGGGGAGGGTGAGGTTTGGGGAGGGAAGGGACATGAAATCACCCCAATCCCTTATGGGAGTAGAGTGGTATAAATATCCAATAATATATAAAGCAAATAAATTAAAATGCCATAGTTGTCTAAAGGAGAACTGATATCTGTATTCTGGAGAAGAGTGGTATTTCAAGGAGAGCCCCATGCTTTCCCTGGAGGAAGACAAAGAATAAACTGAGCCACAGTAGATAGATAACAAAAATGCAAACTGCACAACAGCTACTGTGTAAGCATGTACTAATAACCCATGACAAAAATGGATCAGAGAATTATAGACTTGGAAGGGACCTCCTGGGTCATCTAGTCCAACCCCCGCACAATACAGGACACTCACAACCCTATCGCTCATCCACTGTAACCTGCCACCTCGTTGAACCTTCACAGAATTGGCCTCTCTCTCAGATGCCTATCCAGCCTCTGTTTAAATATTTCCAAAGATGGAGAACCCACCACCTCCTGAGGAAGCCTGTTCCACTGAGGAACTGCTCTAACTGTCAGGAACTTCTTCCAGATGTTTAGACTGAATTTCTTTTGAATTAATTTCATCCCACTGGTTCTGGTCCGTCACTCTGGGGCAAGAGAGAAACATTCTGCTCCAACTTCTACATTGCAGGCTTTTAAATACTTGAAGATGGATTAAATACTTGAAGATGGAGTCTTGTTTTGTTTTTTACCAAACACCCTTATTACAAATAATACAATTGTTTCTGCTCAACAACCAACAATGGCTAGAAAATACACAAAATTTAAACACTTCATTTAAAAGCCACCGGTTCAAGCTATTTTTCAGATACAGCCTTCTTCAGAAATTCACTTCAAGAAATCAAGCAGGCCAGGGCTCCAATTGGCTGCCCAGGCTCTTGACCGGCTCCAAAACATAATAAGGTGACCAAATTTGACCAGGACATGCAGAGAAGGAACAAAATGCATCAGAAACTGCTTTGTTTCTTCAAAGGAATTTCTGAAGAAGTCTGCAGCCAAAAAGTAGCTTGAACCAGTTGCTTTTAAAGTGTTGAGCAGGAACAATTGTGTTTTGTATTGTTTGAAGTAAGGATGTTTGGTAAAAAAAAAAAAAAAGACTCTCAATTTTTGCCGGGGCTTATTACTACACACTTACACAGTAACTGCTGTGCGGTTTGTTTCCCTTGAGAATGACAGCCCTACAATTCGCCCTGCATGCAAAACACACTTTAACATCAGTCTTTCAGGAAGGAGTGGAGCCACAGACTCAATCGAGCTGGAAGGGACCTCCAGGGTCATCTAGCCCAACCCCCTGCAAAATGCAGAAATCCTGAAACGGGGAACAACTGGACGCTCTGAGAACTGTATTCCCAAGCCGAGGCAGAGGCGCACATCCGCGTGGAGGCCACTGCACACCCCATGCTGCTTCCTGGTGCATTTTTTTTGTCTCTGTGTGCTGCATTTTAGTGGGTGCAAAACAACTTTGGAATCCAGGTTTGGCCGGGAAATGAGGAGAGGGAATGTACCCCAATGCCAGCTTGCTCTTGTTGCTATGTGAAAAACGTTTCTAAAAAACCCCAAAACACAGACTGGCAAAGATGCAAAGCCCCAAACTCATGATTTTGCTGGATGTATAAAGAGGCCCGGAATGACAAGTCCTTGAAATTCCATTCGTTTAGAACAGCCTTTCCCAACCTTTTGACCGTGGAGGAAGCCCTGAAATATTTCATCCAGCTTTGAGGAACCCCGGAAGTGGTGACCGGCCCCTGCAGAGAAGTGGGCATGGAAGGAAGACGCAGGAGCCAGCCCATCATTCCATCGACCATTTGGCGTTTCCGTTGTGGAGAAAGAGGCAAGGCCCATAGAGCAACAGGAGAAGGGGGTTCGGGTGGTGTCTAGTGATGTCGGGGGCCATCCAAGCTTCTGGGAAAGGCTGCATAATCCCAGGGGAGCTCTCGGGCCAGCTTGGTGTAGTGGTTAGGAGCGCGGACTTTTAATCTGGTGAGCCGGGTTTGATTCCCCACTCCCCCACATGCAGCCAGCTGGGTGACCTTGGGCTCACCACGGCACTGAGGAAGCTGTTCTGACCGAGCAGGAATATCAGGGCTCTCTCAGCCTCACCCACCCCACAGGGTGTCTGTTGTGAGGAGAGGAAAGGGAAGGTGATTGTAAGCCTCTTTGAGACTCCTTCAGGTAGAGAAAAGCGGCATATAAGAACCAACTCTTCTTCTTCAGTAATATCAGGGCTCTCTCAGCCTCACCCACCTCACAGGGCGTCTGTTGTAGGGAGAGGAAAGGGAAGGTGAATGTAAGCCGCTTTGAGACTCTTTCAGGTAGAGAAAACTGGCATATAAGAACCAACTCTGCTGCTGCTGCTGTTTGGGAATCCCTGATTTAGAACTTGGAAGTAGCTAATTATGGTTGAATTACACCTGACATCTGGTTTTCAGATGCCCTGACTGTGAACTGCTGCATTTCCTGTTCAACATGTGAATCTAACAATTCAGTACAGTGTAAGCATCATCCCTATGAAAGGAGAAAATTTGGAAACATGTGAGGGAAGGGGGGAAAGGATTTGGCTGTAACAGGCCACAGTTTTTGAACAGCTGCTCTCCTTGCTTAACAGGGATGGTGCAGCTGAAAAATAACGCCAGGGTGCCTACAAGAATGCACACCATTCCCTCCTTTGTTTAAGGAATGGTTCGCTCTGGATCCATTGGTAGGCCCCACAAATGCTGAAAGATCTCCAGTCAATGACAGCAGCAGGCCAGAAATTTTTTGGTTGGGGTGAGCAATTTTCTTTGTTAAAGGGGCAGTGGAGGCACCAGGCTCCTATTTTGACCAGGCTGACTTTGAAAGCAGGCTCTTCCTATAGCAAGAGAGCTGAAGTAGAGCTGTTTTAGGGCCTCGCTTTTCACTACCCAGAGGAGTTTCAGAGCAGCTTACAATTGCCTTCTCTTCCTCTCCCCACAACAGACACCTTGGGAGGTCGGTGGGGCTGAGAGTGCTCTGAGAGAACTGCTCTGTGAGAACAGCTCTAACAGGACTGTGACTAGCCCAAGATCACTCCCAGCTGGCTGCCTGTGGAGAAGTGGGGAATCAAACCGAGCTTTCTTCTGATTTCCAATCCCAGCCTAAATACCGTGCAGATAACATCTCCGCACTCCCACCTCTTAAAATGCAAGGGGGTCTACAGAAATATATTGGGGAAGGGGCCCGAAGACTTATTTATCTCAACTGCTGATTGGTGCATTTGGGATTCCCGGTGGGCAAGTCCTCCCACAGCCTCCCCACAGGCAGACATCTGGCTATGGGAAGGGCAGGAAAATATAAAAAGCTGAGCTGATTGGGCGAGGCTTACATCTTTCTCCCCTCGCGGCTAGACCGACCCACCCCCCAATGCATTGTGGGAAGAGCAGTTAGGCGGAGTCGGGCAAGGCTGGGGACAAGAAGGAAAACGAGGGGAAGGGAGAAAGGGCTTGGCAAACAGATTTGGTTTACATTACAAACAGTGCAGTCTTTAACCGACCGGCTGCCTGCTTCAGCATGTAAAAAAGTCACGCCTCGTTACAAAAGAAACAGCGTCCCCCGCCCTGCCTGCAGCCCCTCGAGTCTGCATCGTTTGAATGCACAGTCTGTTTTTTGCTGTCCATGTTGTTTCAGCAAAGGGCAAACGCCCCCCCCCCCCCCCAAAAAAAATGAAACTGGTGCACGCTAGTTCGCTCTGCCGGAGTCTGTGACCATTCTGGCCTCTGTTCGCGCCGCTTGAATTGTAGCAGGAGAGGGCAAACCTGAAAGGTCTCGAATCCGGACATGCCCCTCGTGCCCTTCTCAACGGTCCCTTGGTGGCAGGCTTGCTCGCTCCCTGCCCTCCCCGAAAAAGGCTTCCCCTGCTTGGTCTTTATAGCCTTTGGCACTTCAACGCAAAAAATAAATACAACGAAATGGAAAAAAATCTCCCGGGGCGATGACTCGTTTGGCAGGAATCCGGGAGAAGGGGGAGACAGATGCGAAAATTGGTTGGCACGGAAAATTGTGGCACTGCAGAATGCCCCCCCCCCCGAGTTCAAGTAATGACCTCCCCTCGATCATCTCTGCCTTGATGAGATGAAGCTAAAACAGGCGGTTCGGGGCTGTTTATCTGGGGCTGTTTTTTGTTTGTGTGCCCCTTGCAGGGGAGAGGAGCAGGACAGGCAGAAGGAAGCTCACAAAGAGTATTAAAGAAGTAGGTTGTTCCCAATCAGGAAGGGAGGTGGGGGGGAAGGACCCCTCCCCCCGGGTAATTTACCAGTGTCATTCTTGATTTAGGGTTCTTCATTTCGGACAAGATTTACAAATGCAAGAGAAGGCAGCACCCAACCACTTCGGGGCCAGCCTCGGAACAAAGACAGCAAAGCGGTCTTTTGTGTTAAAAAAATGATTTCAAAAAAAAGGTACGGTAAGGAAGGGATTGGTTGCCCGTCTTCCAGATCCCAAGAATTCTGCGGCCTCCCTGAGTTCAGGGGTTGGGGCCTGGCTAATTGATGGACAGGACTGTTGGCCCAAGGGCTGGGGCCAGTCGCCGGAGCTCAGAAGGCCCGGATGCCTGAGGACGTGGCCAGCTGTCGCTGGGGAGTTCTCCACCCGCTGCCGACCAGGGGCTAGTTGCCCGTCATGCACTTGAACCGGTTCTTGAAGTAGAAGAGGCGTTGCTTCGTGAGTATGCTGTTGTCGCTCGAGTTGGGGTAGCGGAATTTGGCGTACTGCTTCTCGCTGTCGGTCCTCAGCCACGGGAGCTTGATCTTGGAGGCGTGGTCCACCACCACGTTGGAACAGGAGCCCACATGCAGCATGCCCAAGCCGTCGATGAAGAACTCTGGACACAGACAGGGGGGAGAAAAGAGGATCGCCAACACAGCCAAACCAAACAGAGGGCCCAGAGAAATTCCTTTTTACAAAGATCGATGTGGCCCCTCCTCAGGCTGAGCATTTACATCTGTGTACCCGGCCCCCAATTTGGTTTGCTAGGGAGGCAGGGATATTGGGCTGTCAATCTTGTGGGGTTTGTCAGGGATTTTATCGGGGTTTTATCAGGTTATGAGATTATATAATTGTAAGCCGCCGCTAGTCTCTTGAGAACGGTGGGATATAAATCCCAAAATAAATACATTAAATTAAATTCATAAGCTCCGCATGATGTTGCCAGGAAGCCTGAGCTCACGGCTCAGATCCGGAGCTCTGGGCAATTCTTTTGACCAGCTTGTAACAAAGAATATCCCCACCAATGATGCTGGAGCTGGGGCCTACGCATCTCCACTCTCTGCATACGGATATCCCTTCCTTCCCCCCCTGGCACTACTCACCAAGGTGGCCGATGCGACTGAGGCGGGGATCGAAGCCGGCCTGCAGCACCTTTTCTGTCCGGGCCAGGAAAAAGTTGATGACTCCATCGGTGACCACGCAGCTCGGGAAGCCCTCGATGACGTGGTGGTAGCCCTGCCGGGTTCGCAGGCAATCCCCGTCTTCGTTTCCGGGCTGCACGCTGATCTGCTGCCGGTAGGTGGCAGTGTAGCCGGTGATCTCGCGCACGGCTCCGCCCACCTGCACAACGCAGAGGAGACTTTTGAGAAGGGGTGAATGGAGAAGCAGGAGGGAAAGGGAGCTGGGGCTGCTGGAGCCGGAAAGGCTGATTTTCCGCTCCTCATCCGGTTCGGTGGTAAGGTCGCCGATCACAAGGTGGGAACTGGAGATCCCCCAGGAATTCTGGTTGCTCTCCAGGACAGGGATCAGTTCCTCTAGAGGAAATGGCAGGTTGGCAGGGGGGAGGGGTTTAGAATCTATGCTGTTATACCTAGGCATACATCCCTAATGGCAAAGGTATCCCCTGTGCAAGCACTGAGTCATGTCTGACCCTTGGGGTGACGCCCTCTAGCGTTTTCATGGCAGACTCAATACAGGGTGGTTTGCCAGTGCCTTCCCCAGTCATTACCGTTTCCCCCCCAGCAAGCTGGGTACTCATTTTACCGATCTCGGAAGGATGGAAGGCTGAGTCAACCTTAAGTCAGCTGCTGGGATCGAACTCCCAGCCTCATGGTCAGAGCTTTCAGACAGCATGTCAGCTGCCTTACCACCCTGCGCCACAAGAGCTTCCTCCCTAGCAGGAACATCCCTAGGCATACATCCCTACCAGGAACCAACTCTGCCTAATTTGGACCTCAGGAATTTTATCCCTGGCTTTCTGCATCTTCCTCGGGTTTGACATTCAAGTGTATATTTGTCTCAATTCCCCTCAGCTGCCCAGACTGTCCCCTAGATGTTTTTCCAGTTCAGGGACGGTTACTGGGATCACCCTCCACCCACACCCCAATGCATAATTTTACTGCCATCTTGGACAGCCGCAGCCCAAGGATTTCAGCTGGGGAAAGGCCTGTCGGGATAGAGAGGACATTCGGGGAGGGGGAGCAGGAAAGGGTCTTACCAGATCCAGGCTCGTCTTCTCAAGGACATCAACCAGATTCTCCACTTTGGTGCGAGGCGTGAAGATGAAATCGTCGTCCACCCACAGGACGTATTTGGTGGTCACCTGGGAGACGGCGAGATTCCTGCCAGCAAACCAGCCCTAGGAAGGAGAGACAGAGAGAGAGTCACGTCAACACCCATCACAGGACCAGCTGATGTCAACCCTCTTATCCTGCTACCAAAAATTACTTGCCAGACTTGGTTTTTTGCTACGCACCATGCATTGCCAACTGTAGCTTTTAATATTCTGTTTCTGGGGCATCGTTCCACTTCTCTGTTTCCCCTCACCATCTGTTCCACTATATATTTCTGGTAAGGGCTTAGAGGAGGAACTGGTCTCATGGCTTAAGTGCCACTCAGCGCTTAACACCCACTCAGGGAGGCTGTCCCGTCTCCGAGTGCCTCGTCCTCCAACCGGCTTGCCTGTCTGTCCAGCAGCCAGCCAATCGCCCTCCGTCCCCCACCCATGACCACCCCCTCCTCCTTCCACTTCCCTCTGAGGCTTGGAGGCTGCAGATCCCTGCTGCTGAGAGCTGCCCCTGTCGGTGAGTTTCCTAACAGCTGCCTGCAGCCTTTCCAGGTCCTGGGGGGAGGGATAGGCCATCTGCAGAGTTCTTCCATCCCACCCCTCTAATCTAGTGCCCTTTGTGTTCCTAAATGCAATGGGCTTGGCCCCTAGTGTGCCCATATATCCAGGTAGTTCACAATGGTCTGTTGCCAACATCTGCATTTCTCATTAGCAATTCCTGTTGGTCTCTTGGTTGACAATTGAGGAGGAGAAGAAGGTAACATTCAGGGTCCCAGATTTGACCCAGGGGCTTCCACTCACTGACCGCTAATCTAGATTACTAGCTCTGATACTGCTGTGGACCTAGATCAGGCTTTCTCAACTTTTTGACCATTGAGAAACCCCTGAAACATTCTTCAGGCTTCGAGAAACCCCAGAAGGGTCACGATCAGGCAGAATATGGCTGGAAAGTAGAGCTGTGGACACGCCCACCTGGGGCCCCTCCCCTTCCCACCCCCTCCAGGCCCTTCATTGGCCATTTGGGGACGGGAGGACGGTCAACATGACCGTATATGGTCACACCACCCGATAGATGTTTATCAACCTTTAAAAATATATAAAAATGTAATAACTTCCACCCATTCGTGAAACTCTCCCATGGCCATCAAGAAACCTGAGGGTCTCACAAAACTAGATGCTGTCCCAACAGTGGGGTCCTCATCCAGGCCATGGTTGCAGCCCATCGCTTGGTCCTTCAGACTTGCTCTTGAGATTGATCTATGTCTATTAAATTATCCCTCCAGGGGGGTCTGTGCTCACAATGAACCATGTGGATCAGAAGGGCTCAGAAGCATGAATGAAGCAGGGCACTACATTAATTCATCCCAACTGTGAGCACAGACAAAGTCCAGCGAGAGGGAACTCATCCGTGTCATACAATGGAATATGGGTTGACCGGAGTTTGATCTAGGGCCGCACCCTAGCTGAGCATCCCTTGTAGTACAATAACAACAACTAGTGCTGAATTGTTTGCCTGGACTCTGTAGACTGAGCTGGGATAGCTGCTTCCACCATCTTGTGGGTTGTTATATGTACTGTTATTGTCTTAATCGGGTTTTTTATGGGGTAATTGTTATGGTTTTAATTGTGAGCCGCCTCGAGGCAACGAAAGTCGTGAGAGGCGGGATATAAATCCAAGAAAGAATGAATGAATGAATATAAATCCCCTCCTGCTAGAATGCCCACTCTCTGCTTGCAACTTTTTCTCCTGCCAAACTTCCAAGATGCTCACGGCAGCATACTTGTGTAGCATTCAGGGGGGTTTTGAATCGGGGAAATATACTGTCTTCCAGCACAAGGCAAGTGTGTGTTGATATATGGAGCCAATTGTAGATTCCGCTGCCCCCCCCACCTGACTCCATTTCAGAAGCCCAACCCCCAAGAACCCCAGAAGTCTGACCCCCCCCCTCCCCACCCCGCCTGTTCCACTTGGAGAATTTCGTCCATGGAATCTTGCATCCTGATGTTGCAGAGTTGCCAATCTCCAGTCGGGAGTTCTCCCAGCATTACGACTGATCTCCAGCCCACACAGATTAACACCCTTGGAGACAATGGCAGCTTATAAGGGCCGATTCGATGGCATCCTATCCCATGCTTAGGATCTCAGCCTCAATGGAAAGCCAGCTTGGCGTGGTGGTTAAGGGCAGTAATCTGGAGAACCAGGTTTGTTTCCCTACTCCTCCACACGTAGCCAGCTGGGCGAACTTGGGCCAGTCACAGTTCTCTCGGAGCTCTCTCAGCCGCACCTACCTCACAGGGTGTCTGTTGTGGGGAGAGGAAAGGGAAGGCAGGAATATCAGGGCTCTCTCAGCCTCCCCTCCCTCACAGGGTGTCTGTTGTGGGGAGAGGAAAGGGAAGGCAGGAATATCAGGGCTCTCTCAGCCTCCCCTCCCTCACAGGGTGTCTGTTGTGGGGAGAGGGAAGGGAAGGCAGTGATATCAGGGCTCTCTCAGCCTCCCCTCCCTCACAGGGTGTCTGTTGTGGGGAGAGGAAAGGGAAGGCAGGAATATCAGGGCTCTCTCAGCCTCCCCTCCCTCACAGGGTGTCTGTTGTGGGGAGAGGAAAGGGAAGGCAGGAATATCAGGGCTCTCTCAGCCTCCCCTCCCTCACAGGGTGTCTGTTGTGGGGAGAGGAAAGGGAAGGCAGGAATATCAGGGCTCTCTCAGCCTCCCCTCCCTCACAGGGTGTCTGTTGTGGGGAGAGGAAAGGGAAGGCAGTGATATCAGGGCTCTCCCAGCCTCCCCTCCCTCACAGGGTGTCTGTTGTAGGGAGAGGAAGGGAAGGCAATTGGTACAATCCACCCACCCACCCCCAAAAAGAAACCAGCTCTCTTCTTCCTCTCTTCTTCATGAGCTGCCTCCCCAAATGTTGCTCTTCTCAGGCTCTGCGCCCCCCAAAACTAGGAATTTCCCTACCCGGAGTTGGCAACCCCCAGCCCATCCCACACCTTGCCAAAGGGCATGAAGTACTGTTCGATGTGCGGTCCCTCCACGCGTTCGGGGGTCTGGCTGTCGTCGGCGATGATGATGGTCACTGTGGGGTAGAACTTGCGGACGCTGTCGATCATAATCCGGAGCTTGTCGTAGCGCAAGAAGGTCTTGGTGGCGATGGTGACCAGGGCACTGATGTTGTACTCTGCTGGGGAGAGACTGTCGTGAGAGGGGCTGGGGGAAGGCTGGCTTGGCAGGGCCGGGGCCTACCTCAGCCCTTCTCAACCGGAGCTTCGTGAAACGCGGGGGTTTCTTGATGGCCCAGGAAGGGTTCCCCGAATGGGTGGAGTTAATTCATTTTTTCATATTATTTTCAATTCGTTAGTCATTTATCAGATGATATGACCATACATGGTCATGTCGACCTGAGCCACCTCTCCCAGGATGGCCGGTGAGGGGCCTGGAGGGGCCCCAGGTGGGCTTGTATACAGGCTCTGCCTCCCAACCATATTCTGCACAATGGCGCCACTTCTGGGGGGGGGGGGGGGGTTGGAGCCTGAAAATTGTTTCAGGAGTTTCTCAACAGTAAGAAACGTTGAGAAAGACTGTTGTAGAGCATGGACGGGCTACAACATGTGCCACAAATCCCAACTGCCCCCCCCTGACCCATATTGCGCACTGCTTGTGGTTCCGCTTCAGAGACTTCCCTGGTCCAGCTGGAAAGTCAAGCTGCTCTAGGATTTCTCTTTCTATGCTCCTTCCTACTCTTCCCGCCCTGTCCTGGAAAGCTCTCTCTTATTGTTTGCAGCGGAACTATTAGTTATGAACACCAGTGCCTCCTCCTAAGGAAAGACAGGTCTCAGTTTTTGGTATAGTTTGTTTTTTGAGTCGTATTAGGAAACTAAAGGTTGAGCTGCAAAAAATGTTTTTGTTTCATGCACAAATATTTATTACAATTATGTGCACATAATACAAGTGAAGAAGGAGAAGGAGAAGGAGAAGGAGAAGGAGAAGGAGAAGGAGAAGGAGGAGAAGGAGAAGGAGAAGAAGGAGAAGAAAAAGAAGGAAAAGAATTGGTTTTTGCACCCTGCCTCTCACAACCCAAAGCAATCACAGCTTACAATCGCCATCCCTTCCTCTCCCCACAACAGACACCCTGTGGGGTAGGTGAGGCTCAGAGAGCTCTGACAGGACTGCTCTGTGAGAACAGCTCTAACAGGACTTTGACTGGCCCAAGGTCATCCAGCCAGCTGCATGTGGAGGAGCAGGGAATTAAACCCATCTGCCTCTCTTAACCATGACACCAAGCTGGTTTGGTTTTATATATACTGTGCGATACAGCAAATACAGAATTCAGCCATAACACGTGGAGCATATAAGGAACAAAAACCAGATGCGTTTTGACCCCTAAGGGGTCTTCCTCAATCATCCAATAAGTTTATACGCACTTGTATAGTATCAAAATATAACATTAGAGCTTGCTAGGAGAATGCAAGAAGTAATGCACGAGCCGCAAGGGAGTGGCAGGCTATAAATCTAATAATAATAATAATAATAATAATAATAATAATAATAATAATAATAATAATAATAATAATAATGGGCAGGATGCTGGACGTAACAAGAGACATCAACTGGCTGATTGGTTTTATGATTTTACACTGGCAATCTTATTGGCTTCTGTTATTAATCTGTACTTTTTGAACTTGTATGATTTTAAAAGCTATGAACTGGTCATGCCAGGAGGGGCAGTTATAGAAATCTAATAAATAAATTAAGCTTCACTTCTCGTGAAGCTCCAACAAATACTAGGGTCGACTAATATGGAGCCCACATTGTGAATTATTGTTCAAAAAAGTCACCAGTTTCAGTGTTGCCCGACTCTCGTTCAAAGTGCATTTTTATGTGCTAAGTTCAAACTAGCCCTTAGAGGGGGCTCCAGACCTTGAGAAGCCTCTTGTTCTAGGCCTGAGCTCAAAAAAGAGAGGAAAAAATAGTTCAAATTCAGGTTGGCCTGCATTCTTGCATTCATGGTTGTAATAGAAGGGAGAGTCATTGCTACAAGCTATATAATAATGCTTTTCCACAGCCCTGTGGCTACAAAGGGTCAGTGGTGGCCATAGCCTCTTTTTACCCTTGGGGCTTAAGTTGCTTGCATTGCAGAAAAACAAGTGTTTCCAGTCAGTCTTATCTCTAAGAGTTCCAACTATTTTGGGCTCTGCTTTTTTCCTTGTTTTTTTTTTAAAGCAGGCGCTCAGGCCTAGAACAAGGGGCGTTAGGAACTTGAAGTTTAAGCACCCCCCCCCCCAAGAGTTGTGCTTTAAAAAACAAATATTTGTTATAATTACTGATAAAAGCTCAGGTATGGGTACTGAGAGAGCTCTGATAGAATTGATCTGTGAGAACCAGCTTGGTGTAGTGGTTAGGAGCGCAAACGTCTAATCTGGTAAGCCAGGTTTGATTCCCTGCTCCTCTTCCACATGCAACCAGCTGGGTGACCTTGGGCTTCCAGACTTTGGGCTGATCCTGCGTTGAGCAGGGGGTTGGACTAGATGGCCTGTATGGCCCCTTCCAACTCTATGATTCTAAGATTCTATGATTCTAAGATTCTATGATTCTATGACTTCCAATTTTCTGTATGACAAATAGAGGTAAAATTGCAAACTTATCACTTACTTTAGAATTACAGAAGAACCCATCCCCTTTTTTCGCTATTCTCTAAATCTTTTTGTTAATTATCAAAGCCCAGCAGTCAGTTTTTTTTTCTTTTCATGCAAAAAGTCAAGAAGGGGTTTCCAGTTACTAATAAATGTAGATATTGTCTTCTCACTAATCAAAGAAGTAAGTTTATCTATCTCTGCAAGTTTGACCATTTTCACCAACCAATCCTTTACTGTGGGCAATGTCGAACTTCCCAATTTTTGAGCATATAATCTTTGTTTTTTACCCTAACTTCTGGGCCTTTCCAAGTTCATTTTTGGATTGGAAGGTTAGGATTCCACTCCCAAGAAATCGTCCTCTGTGATGGAACTTGTATTGGTGGCCGGTCAGGTAGAATGAAGAGAACAGCTGCATTTTAAAAATGCACTTTGTACTACCCGGAGGAGTCTCAAAGTTGCTTACAATCACCTTCCCTTCCTCTCCCCTGTGA
Organism: Paroedura picta; assembly: GCF_049243985.1. Classification (NCBI taxonomy): domain Eukaryota; kingdom Metazoa; phylum Chordata; class Lepidosauria; order Squamata; family Gekkonidae; genus Paroedura; species Paroedura picta. The sequence continues at coordinate 162,904,601 of NC_135371.1, read as the reverse complement.
GGTAGGTGGGGCTGAGAGAGCAAGCTTGGTGTAGTGATTAGGAGTGCGGATTTCTAATCTGGCTCCCCCACATGCAACCAGCTGGGTGACCTTGGGCTCGCCACAGCACTGAGAAAGCTGTTCTGACCGAGCAGTAACATCAGGGCTCTCTCAGCCTCACCTCCGTCACAGGGTGTCTGTGTGGGGAGAGGAAGGGAAGGCAATTGTAAGCTGCTTTGAGACTCCTCTGGGTAGAGAAAAGCCGGGTACAAAAAACAATTCCTCTTCTATTTCAAAAAAAAAAAAAAAAGGTTTCTGCAGCTGAACCATTCTGTTACTGACTTGTCTTGGCTGGTTGGGTTTTTGTTTCCCATTTTGGAATGCAGCAAACTAAAGCAGGAATCTAGTGGCACCTTAAAGACAAACAAAACTAATTCCAGCGCAAGCTCCTGTAAGTAGCAAACTCTTTTCAACTGAGGCCCTGATTTTCTCCAGCTTGGTATTGTGGTTAAGAGGAGTGGCCTCTAATCTGGAGAGCCAGGTTTGATTCCCCACTCCTGCTAGATGTATTGGTCACAGACCTCCTGCTAGATGTATTATCACAGAACAGTTCTGTCAGAGCTCTTTCAGCCCCACCAACCATGCAGGGGAGAGGCCAGGGATTCTGGGGTCCCCACCATGCGGTGGGGAGAGGGAGAAAAGACGATTGTAAGCCGCTTTGAGCCTCCTTTGGGTAGGGAAAAGCAGCGTACAAAAACCAACTCTTCTTCTTCTTCAGTAATATCAGGGCTCTCTCAGCCTCACCTCCCTCACAGGGTGTCTCTTGTGGGGAGAGGATATATATTTGAGAAAGGAAGCTGTCATTCACAAAAGCATATTTTGTCATCATTTTTAAGATATCTGCCTCTACTACAGCTGCACAGTCCTATGCTTCTGACAAAGTGAACTCTCTGACTCAAGGAATATGATACTGGAATGAGCGTGGTTAAGTCTCGAAGGCCTCCTTGTTTTATTTTGCGGCTGCAGAATAAGGCCTGAAATAGCTCTGTGACTGCCTCAGGGATTTGCAGTTGAATGGAAGCTGCAAGTTCCCCATGGGAAACTCCATTCCAAAGCACTGCAAGGGCCCAATGTGTATTGGTTCAGAGACAGGAGGGGACACAGGAAGGGCTTCCTCCGGGCCATATTCATGAACTCAAACGTCCAGGGTGGGGGATTTACCTTAGAAGGGGGTTAAAAGGTAAAGGTATCCCTTGTGCAAGCATTGGGTCATGTCTGACCCTTGGGGTGATGCCCTCTAGCATTTTCATGGCAGACTCAATACGGGGTGGTTTGCCAGTGCCTTCCCCAGTCATTACCGTTTACCCCCCAGCAAGCAAGCTGGGTACTCATTTTACCGACCTCGGAAGGATGGAAGGCTGAGTCAACCTTGAGCCGGCTGCTGGGATCGAACTCCCAGCCTCATGGTCAGAGCTTCAGACAGCATGTCGCTGCCTTACCACCCTGCGCCACAAGAGGCTCTTATACGAGGGGGCTACACATGCACTATTACACATGCACTATTCAGTCGGGCTCTAAGGCCCTGTGGTGTCCACGTATCTCTTTAGATCCAACACCACTTCCTGGCTAAAAGGATCTTTAAGGACACGGGAAAGCCAAGCTGTGGCCCGTGCTCTTCACTCCACCCCTTCCGAGTGAGCTCCAGCACAATAGACGGGCTCCCGTGGGCTCTTTCCCCACTAGTTCTCTTCCCACGAAGAGCCCGTGGGGCTTGCCTGCAGAACTCACCTCCTCCTCCTCCTCCGGAGGAGGATCCGGGGTTGTAGAGCCGGGGGGTGGGCGCGTGACGGATGCGGATGCTGAAAACTGCCTGGTGCCCATCGGTAGAAAACTGCACTGGAAAACAGAGGAAGAGGCAGGAAGCCAGTTTAGGGCTGCGCTAGTTGGAACAACGATGGATCCTGGCGAACGATTTGCAAATTACGGAGTGCGCCGGTTGGGTCTGGGGTTGCCACCCTGCGGCCCATGCAAGAAAGACACCTGAAATACAGGTTCACCTCTATTCCTGTGCTTGCAATGCCCAATTCAGATCAGTCCCCCCCCACACACACACACATACACTCTTGTTGGGTTTCCCCCCAACCTAACACATTCCTCTTAGGCGGCTGTTCTGGGAACCCCACTTATTCCCTGAGATTCATGTGGGTTTCCCCAACAGGCCCCCAAGGAAGACTGAGCCCCCTTCTCCATGTGCACCATGATCCTAAACCAAATCAGGCTCTGCATGTGGGGAACATGACAATAGGCCTCCCCACAATGGTTCTGGATTGTTTGTACCTTGATTCATGGATCACAGAATCATAGAGTTGGAAGGGACCTCCAGGGTCATCTAGTCCAACCCCCCGGCACTATGCAAGACACTCACAACTAACTGCCCATCCACAGGGACCCCAATTCCATACCCAGATGATGCTCCCCCAAAACAGACCCCAGAATCCCTGGCCAGTGTGGCCTGGAAGAAATTCACCTCCCAACCCCAAAGGGTCAATGGGCATCTCCCTGGGCATGCAAGAAAGGGCTACATTTTGGGAGGGCGGGGCTGTGGGCAGAGAGAGGAGGGTGGGCTGTGAAGTACAAGAAAAAGGACAGCAACTGACCGCTTTCTCACCATGAAGGGGAGTGGCCAAGTCATCTGCATAGAGTGCAAGAAATCTTTGGGCTGGTCCTGACAAGCTCCTAGAAACTACCCATTGGATACCTCCTGCCTTGGAAATGTGCTTAGGATCTCAATTTTTAATGAGCCATGATTAGATCCTGTACATATTGACTCAGAAGTAAAATCTCAGTTCAATGGGATTTATCCCCGAGTAACCGTGCAAAGGAACGCACCCTCCCCACAACCTAATGGGGAGCAGATGGCACACGGTTTGTTGTTTTTTACTGCGAGGCCTGAATTCTTTCTCCGCCAACACATTGTGCAGCCTGAATTCTGGCCAAGTCAGCCGCTGGGCTGCCCAGCAGAAAAGAAGAAGCCACCCACACAGATTGGCCATCAGGAGTTACTCAAACACTGTCAGCTTGGAAGTACTCACATGCCCTCGGCCACACCGGGTGACAATTCCTATTTCCTGTGAACTGCCTGGATGACGTGTCCCTTCCCCCCCCCTTCCCCACCCCGTACAGCCAACCTGTTGTAACATGTTCACACTGACTTGAGTGTTGCAGCATTCGATAAAGCTTAAAGGGAAATGAGTTCTAGTTCTCACTGCTTAACTCCTGCTCCCAAATGCCTACTGAAACATGGAAATGTAGATGTAAAGGTATCTCCTGTGCAAGCACCGGGTCATGTCTGACCCTTGGGGTGACGCCCTCCAGTGTTTTCATGGCAGACTCAATACGGGGTGGTTTGCCAGTGCCTTCCCCAGTCATTACCGTTTCCCCCCCAGCAAGCTGGGTACTCATTTTACCGACCTCGGAAGGATGGAAGGCTGAGTCAACCTTGAGCCGGCTGCTGGGATCAAACTTGCAGCCTCATGGGCAAAGCTTTCAAACTGCATGCCTGCTGCCTTACCCCTCTGCACCATAAGAGGCTCTTTTTTAATGTAGATGTAGAGTTAGGCAAAAGCTGAGGGTGGTGACCTCAGCTAAGACATATTAGAGAAAGTGGGCTCCAAACCAGATACTTTAGAAACACTAGTTGGAGATACACCAAACAGATTTTTCTTTGCCACCCAGCAAGCCTTTCAATTTTGATCTTGGACAAAAGAGCATTCCACAAAATAAATTGACCACTGAGGAAGACCCCTGGGGGTCGAAACACGTTTGGTCTGTTTTGCCATGTGCAGTTAGATATCTGTTGTTTTTACTTTGTTTTAAATAGATCATTGGTGCACTTTGTTTAATCAATATTTGTAATGATTTTTTTTAATATTGCTTTGCAGCTCAACTTTTGGGTTCCTGCCTTCTGTTCAGGGTGGGTTTCGGTTCCCTTTTTGGTTTTGCATTGTAACGTCTATTCTTAGTCAGCCTTACAACGCACCAGTTAGGAAGGGAAATGTTATTATGGTCTGATGGGCGGGGGGGGGGGGGCGCAGGACAAAGCTGAAGTTGCAAGAAGGGGAGCTCCCCTAGTGGTCAAGGCAAAATCTGAACTCGGGACTTGCCTGGTCACAAATTTTTAGCCCCTAAGGTACAGTAGCTCTATAGCAGTGGTCCCCAACCTTTCTTAGGCTGGGGACCGGCAGGGCATCGGGCCACGCCCACGCATCTGGCAGTGCGCGGGCGCGGCCCGGCCCTGATTCCCTCTCCCCGCCCTCCCGCAGTAAGAAGCTTCCCGGGCCGCAAGCTTGTGGCCTGGGAAGTTTTTTACTGCGGGGGGGCAGGGAGAGGGAGCCGCGGCCCGGCGCCATGGCCTTCGTGGCCCGGCACCGGGACGCGGCCCGCAGGTTGGGGACTACTGCTCTATAGGACTCTATATTATGCTGTACTATACCACAAAAGCTTTGCAGGGGGGAGGGGAGGTTAAAAAATGAGAGCTCTACGGGTTTGTTTATCTTCTCAGGGCGGTTTCTTTTTAAAAACTAAAGTTTCTTATTATACCTAAAAACAAAAAACGCAAAAAACCTAAAAACAGAAAAACACAAACTAAACCATCTGATATCACATATAGAAACAAACCACCCTAAAACAGGATGGTTCCAACCAGTAAAGAAGGACACAAAATGCACAGGATTATATAAATTAAGAACAGAAACCAAATTAGTAACAAAAGGATGGGGGAGGGGGGGGGCGCCTCCGCCTAAGCTGGCATGCTTTCTACATGAAATCATTCAGTCCAGTTCTAAACAATATTATACGGATCACCTTGATATAGTATCAAACCAAATAAATAAATTAAAAATGCCGTCTGTCTGAAGAACATTCTTAAATGAAACATATTCAGAAAATTCCATCAGATCCTTTAGAAAACTATTCCAGCTTATCAGAAAGCCATCTGTCTTTTGTCTTCCCTGAATTAATCTAACTTTTTTTGTGGTTTCTGGTGGTTTGTATCTCGTCATAATTCCCCACAGTGCTTCCTGATTGTTTGTGCCATGTTATAATTCCTCATAATGGTTGCTGATCATTTGTCCCTGGCTCCGTGGGCCTTGATATACCTCCCCAACGTGTTTCCTGACTCTTTGCCCTTTGTTCCATATGCTTTGTTATAAATCCCTGCCGTGGTTCCTGATTGTTTGCCCCTTGTTCCTAGTGCTTTGTTAGACCTCCTTGATGCTCTATGCGGGGAAGTCTTATGCTTTGCAATGTCTAGTCTTTTGCACTGCAGAACCCATGCCATATATTTGCTGCCCTCGTGACATTTGTTCCCCTATCCACCTGTGTCCGCCGTGTTGGGATGGAAGAGCGTGTTGGTGTAGGTGATGAACTGCATTTGACGGTTGATGTTGTCCAGGTGGGGTCCCGACAGAGTGAGGTGCATTTCCCCTTCCCCTTCCATTTTGACCCCTTCCACTTCGGCAGCCACATCAAAGGTGCCCATTGTAGCTGACAGGTTGATCTGCCACAGAAGCAAAAGAAGAGCAGTGTTAGACTTGGAGGAAGATGCCCTGTGATTTTTAGAAGGTCGCTGGCTGGCTGGCTGGCTGGCTGGCTTGCTGGGAATAGCCCTTTTTCTAGGACACCTCGTCTGTCAAAGAGAATGAGACCTGTTTATCCGCTGAGGCAGGAAAAACAAGCTGACCCCTCACGGCAAAGAAACCTGGACATCTCAAATTTTGTTCTAATAGCAAATCACCTAGGATGGTCAGGAACCCAGCTCTCTGCTGGCCAAAGATGCTTGACCCATCCACTCACAGCAAGAAATGAGAGATGCTCTCAGAGAACCCTGCAGTCTCCCTGTCTCTCATTTCCTAACTGGGTAAGTGTGCGGGAGACTGTGGAAAGGGCCCTAGTGCAATAGCAGAGCATTTGCTTGCCATGAAGAAGGTCCTAGGTTCGATCCCCAGCATTCTCCGTTCAAAGGACCAGCTGTCTCAGAGTGCCTGAGAAAGGGAGAAAGGGGGATGAAGCTGTGGCTATGTTCTTTACTCTTGGTCCCTGCTAGCACTGTACTGGCTGGTTGGGGGGGGGGCTGACAATGGGGGAAATAGGCAGTGTACACTGGCATCATGCTTGTATGCCTTCAGGGAGGGCAGTATATACATATACCGTATATAAGGCGACCCACATATAAGCTGAGGCACCCAATTACACCACAAAATCTGGGCAAATTTGACTTGCATAGAAGCCGAGGGTGGGAAACGCTCCATTATGACAGGCTCTCCCATCCAGCCTCCCCCCCCCCCAACAAATACAGAAAAGTCAAGAGGATGAATAGCTGCTGGTTTTTGTACCCCGCTTTTCACCCACAGAAACAAAAAGACTAGTTTGGAAGAAGAGGAAGAAGTGAAGGCAAAAGGGAAAGTCCCTCAGTCAAACCGTTGTTGCCCTACAAGCTGCCAGAACAACGATTGGCTGGCTGGAGCAGGCTTTTATTTCAATTACCATATATACCCGCGTATAAGACGAGGAGGGCTTTTTCAGTGTGAAAAAAGATGCTGAAAAACTAGGCTTATACGTGAGTATATAGGGGAATGAATGAATGAATGAATGAATGAATGAATGAATGAATGAATGAATGAATGAATGAATGAATTCAACGTCACTCCCAGCAAAATGTCATTATGTCGAGGAGATGTTCTAGGATTTTACCACAGAGCTTTGGACAAATCCTAAAGTGTCACCTCAGTGCAACGACGTCACTTCCATTTTTTTGCACCCATCCCCCTCCACCCAGTTCCTCCTAGCAGGTTGTCAGCCGCAGCGGGCAACCCTATCCCAGCCCCAGCTGATCTTACCCGATACAACGCTCTGTCTGCTGCCTGTAAGCTCAGACCTGGGGATTGAAACGATACAGGGGAATGGGTGAGCATTTATGACCTGCTACGGTCTCCCCCCCCCCCCAACCACACAGGGCTATATTTCTGCCTTCCAGCTCCCCATGGTAACTCAAGGAAAAGGATCTCACCTGGGATGAGGATGGTCTGAAGGGGCCGCACTTCCACCCCCTGGGACGGATATTCCAGCGGAGAGTTGGCTCGGACGATGAGGAGTTGGTCAGCGGGGGAACGGGACCTGGACGGGGGCAAAGAGAAAAGAGGAAAGACCAGGGTTGCCTGCAGTTCTGGCTTGGAAAGATGCTTCTGGCATTGGACAGGAGGGCCAGGAAGGCTGCCAAGAACAGCCACTCCTCTTGAGAGGCTAAGCTACGCCTGCAAAGCATCTCCTTGCCGTATGGCTGCTTGAGGGCACAGGAGCCAGCGGATGGAGATTGCGATTTATGTCCTGCTAGAGCCACTCCTGCTGAAGGACAGGTCCTTGGGCTGGAGAGAAGAGGCTCCCAGTTCCTTGTTCACACTCCCTTTTTTCCTTATCCGCAGGGTCGTGAGAGAGAGAGAGAGAAAGAGAGAGAACTTAAAAATGCTTGGTTCTCCTGCAAGGAGAGCGGTACCATATAACTCTGGTTCTTGATGATGTCAGCTGGCTCAAAATTAGTTTCCATGACGCTGAAAGTAAAGCCTTTCTGGTGGCAGCCCCATTCCTGTGGAAACCCCTGCCCAAAGAAACCTCATAAACAACTTTGTTTTCACACAGTAGGCACCTGAAGGTCTTAGCTGAATGAACACTGTTGCTATTATCTTCTAGCCCAATGGTTCTCAGCCTGGGGGTCGGGAGCCCTTTGGGGGTCGAACGACCCTTTCAACAGAGGTTGTGGCAGGGCAAGCAACCTGGAGGGGGGGGCGCCATCCACACAACAGCCTTGCGGGGTAGATCAAGATTGAGCGTTAGTCTGTCTGGAGCAGCAGAAAAGAGCGAGATCGGCATGGACAGAACTGAACTGAGAAACCCCAGGAAAAAAACAGTTTATATACAATTATAAACAATGGATCAGTTTTGGTTTAATTTCTGTGAAAGAACACTTGCCTAATTTTATGGTTGGGGGGTCACCCCAATATGAGGAACTGTATTAAAGGCATTAGGAAGGTTGAGAACCACTGCTCTAGCCTGTCTCAGTAGATTAGTTTTATCATTGGTTACATCTTGATTTGGTTATTATTGGGTGCTTTAGGATGCTCTGGGCTGATCCTGTGTTGAGCAGGGGGTTGGACTAGATGGTCTGTATGGCCCCTTCCAAGTCTATGATTCTACTAGTAAAAGAGCCCATTGTAAACAAAATACAATGGCGCTAGAATGTGGGGGATAGGGAGGGACAGGGCAGCGCGCGGCAAGGACGCTGACCTTAGAGAGGAGGCGTCGTTGAGGGCGGGCGGCGGGGCGTCCTCGGCTCCTCGGCGGGCCCTTTGCGGCCATCTTTGATTCCGGCCGGGTCTCTCCGAGCTCCGTTTTCCGCAGGCACGGGAGTCCCTGGCAGCGGCGCGCAGGGCGGCTGGCGGGGGCTCCCTGGCCGGCGGTCTGACGATTGTCTGTCATGAGGAAGGGTCCAATCCGGACCCTTCCTCATCCCGGACACATCCCGCCCCAGAACGGCTTACTGTTTTATTTAGTCCGTGGCGCCCGCAGTGCCACGGGCAGTGTACAGATGATTCTATGACCATGTATCATATCAACCCCCCCTCCCAAAATGGCCAGTGATGGGCCTGGAGGGGATGGGGAGGGGAGGGGCCCTGGGTGGGCGTGTCCACAGCTCTGCTTCCCAACCATATTCTGCACAATCGCCCCTCTTTGGGGGTTTCTCGAAGCCTAAGGAACATTCCAGGAGTTTCTCAAAGGTAAAAAAAATTGAGAAAGGCTGGCCTATCTGAGGAAGGGATTTTTGACTCTCAAAAGTTTAGACCAGGGGTAGTCAAACTGCGGCCCTCCAGATGTCCATGGACAACAATTCCCATGATCCCCTGCCAGCGAATGCATTCGCTGGCAGGGGCTCCTGGGAATTGTAGTCCATGGACATCTGGAGGGCCGCAGTTTGACTACCCCTGGCTTAGACTCTCCCCCAATCTTGTTGATCTTTAAGATGTTGCTCAACTCAAATCCTTCAGCCTATTCCATCTCTGTTAAACAGCACAGGGACAAGGTTAGTTGGGGCGTGCGCGAAAAACATCCCAAAAGCCCAAATTCTGCAACTTGTGAACCGACATTTTTGTTTCTAGTAATGAGGGCTAGAAACTTTTGAACAGAGGAATGCTGAGTGCCCCGGGAACGGCATCCCAAAACTAATTTGGGTGCTTGCAAGATGCAGAAAACCGCAAGCAGCCCCGAGGAAGGCTTACCTCTGCCAGTAGTTGCGGTACTCGCGTGCCCGCTTGCTGTTGATGTCTGGCAGCTCGGAAGGGTTGAAGGACGTCGCAAAATCCAGAAAGTAGACCTGGCCAAAGAGCTGTCTTTGGAAAGGAAGGTTCATGCTAGGTTCCACGGTGCATTTGCAAGAGTTCTTAGGAAGAAGCCTGCAAAAGGGTGAGCAGACATCTCTAAGCATTGCTGAAAGCTTCCTGCAGAAGGAATTCAATTACTTTTATCGTTTCCAGAGGTGGATGAAGTGCCCGTAATAGCCCTTCAGAACACTTTATTAAAAGTAGCATTTAATTTCACAAGAAGGCTGGCTGGACGTGTTGGACGTGTTGGAGAACCTCTGAGACATGCTGAGCTACACTGAGCCCTGGGTAAGGATGGGGTGGTGGTAGGGAACAGCACACTGGCACATGGCATCCATGCGGCGTAATTTACAACAGACTTAAGGTGCATCTGACCTCCCTCCTACGTTATTTCTAGCGATCTCAGGAAGGGAATGTGAACCAGAAAAACAGCACTAAAAGCGCTGTCCACAGAGCTAGCGTCATTTGTGCATTGCCGCTGCAGCTGCTGATATAGCGCAACAGCAGACGGACGTCCACTTGGGAAGCTTGCCTGTGTGTTTCCTCCCCCAGCCCCCAAGAGTGGCCATTGGACCCTACCCTGCACCACCAGGGACCTTTTCAATTAGTCCTAAAATCAGCCGTTGGTGTATCACTATAGTGTTATAATGACCTATCAGTTTCTCTGAATCCTCAGGGGTTTTTTTTTAAGTAAGTCTGCGGTCCTTTTCATTACAGAGATATAAGGGGAAAGGCATATTTCGGCAATTAAAAGCACTAGGACCTTTTTATCTAAAAAATGAAACCTGCGAATTCAGAGAATCAGACAGATCATTATAGTGTTATAACACTATAATGATCTGTGTATAATGGTATGGTATTCTCAGGGTTTGGTTAGACAGGTATTGTTTTTTTTTTCACCACATCTTATTTAATATGGGTTTTATATATGTGTATGATTGTTTTATTTTTGTATAGGTTTTTATTGGGGATTTTAAATGTTGTAATTTGCCTTGAGCCTTCAGAGAGAGGCGAGTAATAAATCTCAATCTCAATCTCAATCATAATCATAATCATAATCAACAATGCCCCTATAATGGTATGTCAAGACCTCATTTTTTTAAGTAAAAAAAAAATGAAAGGTGGGTGGATGACCGTCTCACTGGACAGGGACAGAGCCATGAGGGAGGGACCAAGAAGATCCCAACATTCCTACCTGTATGAGTTCCATCCAGGTGTGCTGCAACCTTTATCAACATGTCATAGCACACTGAGTTTTGGAAAGCTCAGAGAAAAGATGGGAGGGATGCATGAGGAGTTCAGAAGCCAAACAATGTTGTGGGAAATGTGTGTGTGTGTGTGTGTGAAATCTCAGCTTCCCAACTGCTCCTGAGGGCAAGTAACTGAGGTTTAAGTGACCTTTATAAAAATCACATATGGCATTTTGTCCCCAAAGGCAGGAGAGGGACATAGTTTCACCAGGGAGGGAACAGGCTGAAAATAATTCCTTAACAGTTAAGGAACATGGGAATAGGCCTTACTCAAAGATCTCTTCCTTGACTCGGAAGGCGATGTGTGCATATTTCTTGTTGGACAGTGGCAGGTGGTCTTTCAAGAGCTGTTCAGGCGACTGGTCCGGCCGATGGCGGAGGTTGACTGTGTTGTAGGGTTTGGGTGACCAGACGTGGATATAGAGGAAGGCCAGGGATGCCGTCAACACCAGCAGGGCACACAAGGACTTCTGGACCGAATGCATCCTGGAGGAGGAAACCAGGAAGAGGGAGGGAGGGAGGGGGAGGGCAAGAAAAGGCAACATCAACAAGAGAAACAGCAGGAATCCAGATGGAATTCTAAGGAAAGTACTCAGGGCCCCAGTCATGAATAGCTTTATCTAGATCAGCCTTTTCCTGCCTTTTAAAACCATGAAATATTTTCAGGCTTTAAGGAATTGCAGAAGTGATGGCAGCTGGCCATGCCTGCGCCCCCCCCCCTCCCCAGAAGTGACATGTCCCTGGTAGTGATGCATCCATACATCCCCACCAGATGTGACCAGTGTCTCCTCTGGGTAGGGGAAAATAGCAATAAAGGGGGGGGGGGGTTATACACTGACAGTCAAGAAAAAAGGGAACGAATCCCAGTGTGCCAAAAAAATGAAGCTACTATGCCGTTTAATTACAGTATTTACTGTTAACTCAAACAAATAGTTTCAAATGAGTAGCCGTGTTGGTCTGAAGTAGCACAATAAAATCAGAGTCCAGGAGCACCTTTAAGGCCAACAAAGATTTATTCAAGGCGTGAGCTTTCGAGTGCAAGCACTCTTCGTCAGACTATGATCTTCTCACATGACAGGGAATATATAGCAAAAATCAGTTCTGTTACATCTGTGTCACAACCAGATACAGCCAATAATTTGCCAAAATAGCCAATGAATCCCCTAGAATTCAGTGTACTTTACAAAGAGAAACCAAAGTGTTGCTGGTAGAGAGATCAAAGGCTATCACCTCTCCATATAACGAATAGTTGTAACTTTTTTTTTTACAAATTATGTCTTAACTTACAGAAACAACATAAACATCAAAGTGCCAGAACACAAAAGGCAAGACAGTGACGGATGCTGGTTTTACAAGGCATCTGCTGTTTTCAAATAAAGATATGTCAAAATAATTTATACCTATCTTAGGGTTATTTTAAATACGGAACAACCATGCAGTGGATACAATATTACACATTTAGGAAAATTATGTGAAGATAATTGTAACAAAATTAGTTGGAACAAGCACAGCATAAGCTTGCAGGATATTAAAATCAGTTTTGTTTTCGGTTTTTAACTCAGCCTCTGTTGTGGTATCCTAAAGTTCTAAATGGTGGTCATAACCACAAGAATTTTTTCAAAGAATTATATTTGCAGGCAATCTGGAAAAAGTAATTGTAACATCAGTAAAGGAGAAGAAATAGGTGAAGTGAGTGTTCCAGTCTGAAGCACTAAATACTCACTGAGTCTTAACAAATTTGAGACTCTTAATGAAGAAGAAGAGTTGGTTCTTATATGCCGCTTTTCTCTACCCAAAGGGGCTTACATTCACCTTTCCTTTCCTCTCCCCACAAGAGACACCCTGTGAGGGAGGTGAGGCTGAGAGAGCCCTGATATTACGGAAGAAGAAGAAGAGTTGGTTCTTATATGCTGCTTTTCTCTACCTGAAGGAGTCTCAAAGTGGCTTACATTCGCCATCCCTTTCCTCTCCCCACAACAGACACCCTGTGAGGGAGGTGAGGCTGAGAGAGCCCTGATATTACTGAAGAAGAAGAAGAGTTGGTTCTTATATGCCGCTCTTCTCTATCCAAAGGAGTCTCAAAGCGGCTTACAGTCGCCTTCCCATTCCTCTCCCCACAACAGACTCCCTATGAGGGAGGTGAGGCTGAGAGAGCCCTGATATCACTGCTCGGTCAGAACAGCTTTATCAGCTGAATTGCAAGTGTGCACATATGCTCCCACACCACCTTTTTACGACCAAATTATGCAAGCCAGGCTTTCTCAACCAGGGTTTACAGAAACCTTGGGGTTTCTTGACGGCCCTGGAAGGGTTTCCAGAATAGGTGGGAGTTAATTAATTTTAATATATATTTTTTACTTTGTTAAACATTTATTGGGAGATATGACCATATGTGGTCATGACATCCCATTTCCCCACCCCCACCCACCCCCTGGAGCCCTGAGGGATGCTTCAGGGGTGTCTCAATGGTACAAAAGTTGAAATAGGCTGATGCAAGCAGTCAAAACTGAAAAGTATGAAAATAAAAATTTGTTATAAATAAAAACTGAAAAGTACATGCAGTACGATCCCTCAAGTAATGACAACTCTAGAAATCAGTAGTTAAAACTATTTGTTAAGAGTTAATAGTAAATAGTGTAAGAAATTAAAAGACGCTTGCTCCTGGGGAGGAAAGCTATGGCAAATTTAGGCAGCATCCTAAAAAGCAGAGACATCACCCTGCCAACAAAAGTGTGTTGCCTGGGAAGGCTATGGTCTTCCCAGTTGCAATATATGGCTGTGAAAGTTGGACCATAAGGAAGGCCGAGCGTCAAAGAATTGAGACTTTTGAACTCTGGTGCTGGAGAAGACTCTTGCGGGTACTTTGGACTGCAAGGCGAACAAACCGGTCAGTCCTAGAGGAGATCAGCCCTGACTGCTCCTTAGAAGGCCAGATCCTGAAGACGAAGCTCAAATACTTTGGCCACCTCATGAGAAGGAAGGACTCCCTGGAGAAGAGTCTAATGCTGGGAGCGATCGAGGGCAAAAGAAGAAGGGAATGACAGAGAATGAGGTGGCTGGATGAAGTCACTGAAGCAGTAGGTGCAAACTTAAATGGACTCTGGGGAATGGTAGAGGACAGGAAGGCCTGGAGGATCATTGTCCATGGGGTCGCGATGGGTTGGACACGACTTTGCAACTAACAACAACAACTGTAAGTAAACTGCATAGTAGCTTCCTTTTTCTGGTACGCTGGGACTCGTTCCCACTTTATTCCTGCTCTGTGTAGGTCCAGCAGAGCAACAGGTGAAGTGAGCTCCAGGGACATCTAATGATGTTAACAGTCATCTGAACTTCTGGGAAAGGCTGCGGAACCCCTGGGGCACAAAACCCACACCAAACCATGAGCTAGCACCCACCGCATTACAACACGCAATCGGCTTTACTACTAGTATATATATAAAACAAGTGGCTAAATGTTTGTTGTTCACAGGAGCAGACGGTGGCTCTCTGGGGCCATTTCAGGACACCAAAGCAGCATGAACGGGGTGAGGGAGTGAATGCTGAAGCCGCTATTCCCCACACGCTGTGGTGGCAAGCACAGCCGGGCCCACGTGCATCTGGGAAGGACAGAACTTCTATTGTATATCCCATACAAAGCTTTTGTGGCAGCTGCAACGGTCGGGCTGCATTTGTACCAGCCCAGGGCTCCGAACGACCTGACTGGCTTGTCACTTCCAGAGAAAGGTACCATAAAAACAAAGTCACACCGTCTGTTTTGGAAGCAAAGCGCATGATTAGATACACAGGTGTTTAAGCGGAAAACTATTAATAAAAAAAAATTGGCATGCATCGCGGGACCTTTAAATAAAGGAGAAAGAGGATTGGCTGCCTGGCTTGATTGACAGGCGGAAGAGCATCGCGTATAAACCGCGTTGCTCTCTTCCACCATTTCCAGCTTGTGGAGGGTGAGAAATGTGAAAAGGTGGCAAACTACAGTGAGACAGCAAGAAGGTGAGAAATGGCTGGGAGGCGCGATAATATTTAGCGCTAGGCCATTCAGCTGGCGTAATGCTATTTTTAGCGCTGTGCGGAAATGCCCACAGAGAGGCCTTCTGGGCTGTCCCTTGTAGGCATTGAAGATAAAAGGAGATCTCACATCTGGACGGTGCTCCAACAACTCGGCTGGCTCCCAGTTGAATTCCAGATTAAGCTTAAGGTTTTGGGAATCACCTTTAAGGCCATAGGCGGTCTGGGCCCAGTGTATCTGAGAGACTGCCTCCCTGCCTTCACTCCCAAAAGAGCTTTACGCTCCGCCACCTCCAACTGGCCGAGTATCCGTGGCCCCAAAGAAGCATATCGGACCTCAACAAGGGCCAGGGCCTTTTCAGTCCTGGCCCCTATCTAGTGGAACAAGCTCCCTGAGGAGATCAGGGCCCCACCAGAACTTCTACAATTCCGCAGGGCCTGCACCAGGCATTTGCTTGAGGCCGACTGACTCAAAACATCTACAGGTATGTGTCCCCCCCCCTCAGACTGAGAGGTCAAACCTACCTAGGGATTGTCAATATTATTGTTTGTTGAAATGCTGTTCTAGTTGGCATCTTATATCATGATTGTTATCCGTTATATTGTTCTATGTTCTATGTAATTGTTCTACAATGTTTTATGCAACCCCCCCCCCCCAAAGCTGTATGGAAGGGCGGTATAAAATTCTAAATAAGATACCATTTCTGTGTATGGGCATGTGGGCTGCTGACACTTTATACACGCTCCCTGTCTTGTCTAACAGTTCTCTTGTTACCCTCTGCAGGTTTTCTCTTCTTCTTCTTTGTACACCAGATGTTGCCTATTCCAACATTTAATTGCATATATGACACCAGAGAGTGATACACTTTTTGACGTCTTTCCCAACAGCGGAAATTTGGGGGAAGTAAACAAACAGCAGAAAGTAGAACCCTTTCCACACCCAGAAAAAAGGCCCAAAGGCTGTCTTCATGATCCTCGAAATCACAAGCATTCCACACAAAATCTCGCGATTCAGGCGTGGTTGGGGAATGCTGTTAAAACCAGAATCCCCTCGCCCCATCCCCTGGGAGGGAATTCATGATTGCCTAAAGGGGAAGCTTGAAAGAGTCACATTGGCTTCCTCCACCATTTCCCACCTCAAATGATGCCATTTCAGATCCGACCAGTAGTCTGTGTCTCTGACTGCCCTCCCGCCTCCTCCTCTCTGGTCCACACCATATTTTAAAAATTTGGGACACGATCTCATCACAACGTGAATCGACAGTAGCACAAGCACCACACACACTCCGCCTACCCCTCTAGCATCTAAATGCACCTTATTATTGAAGGTGCAATGGGGCACTTAGTTAATTTCATGCAGGGAAACATTTTATCTTATTTCATGCAGGAAAACATTTCAGTAATGGTGGCTGACTGTGTGATTGAAGGCAGGGTGGGCTTGCAGCATCCCTAGAGCACCCTGCCCTCTCCCCACACCAGGAGCTGGATGCTGAGCCTGGAGAGGGAGAGGGAGAGCAGTCAGCTTTCCCACACTTCTGTGCTATGGGTTGCTGCTGAGGATCCCCAGCGGCAGCCGCCACCCACGGCTTTCTCGGTTTCCAAGTATTTTAAAAAAGCAGTCTTGCATGTTACAATGCAGCAGTGTTATAATGCAATAATGTGACCAGATTGTCCCACTTTTGGAGGGACATTTGGGGGCACCTGGCCAATTGTACTTATGTTGAAATTAAAATATATATATTACAATAGTATTTTTACGTTCTAGGCATTCTTTGAAATTTTTTGTTGCTCCTTATAGACCAAATTTTAATCAAGAACCCCCTCCCCACCCCCTCGGTCAATGGTGTCCCACTTTACCAATGTTAAAATCTTGTCACCTTATGCAATAGCCAAGTTTATAACAAATAAAATAATATCCAGTATATTGGGGGGAGGGAGGGAAGAGGCAATTGAGGGCACAGAATGCTTGAATGAAGAGGTGCAATTAAAAGAAAGGTTCAAGCAGGCACCTTTCCCCCCCCCCAGAAGACTTTGTGAGACATACAGCAGATGGGAGTGCTGGGGCACCTTTCCCATGGGGGGGGGAGGAAGGGAGGGCGATGAGAAGATGTGAGAACAAGCAGGGGTGAAAAGGAGAGCATTTTCCTGTTTTGCTGGCATTAGGACGCAATTGCATTATTGCGCATACGCTGACAAAAAAAGGGAGGGGTGGGAGGGGAGGCAGGCCATCACTCTCCCAATAGAAGTGCAAAATGCAAACCATGAATGGACTCCTGGCCAATGCCAGAAAAAAACCCAAACGTAGAAAGCAAGGCGCAAATTTGAGGTCTACATCTAGAAGCCAACGTGGTGAGAACGTGCTGGCAAATCACAACTGTGGAAACAAATTGGGTGATGTGATATCCTAATGACTCCTTTGCATTATGTTTAATCAAAACTAAACTGTTTGCTCCAAGGGAACGGATATACTAACGTAACACTTCTTTCCCATGGGCAAAATGGCAGCATCAAAATAAGAAAGAGTAACAAATAAGAAAGAAAGAAAGAATTAAAAATCGTTGCACACAGAAAACCCATGTTATCAAGCATATAGCAAAGCAAGAACACATTCTACGTTCTACGTTCAATGCATGCCTTCCGTCCCTAGACTAGTGGTTCAATTTGCTTGATCCGCCTGCAGACTTGCCATCTCCGGGCTGGGAAAACCTGGAGATTTGGGAGGCGGAGCCTGAGGCCGTCGGGGTTTGGTTAGGAGAGGTACTCCAGTGTGGTACAATTCCATATGGTTCCCGCATTCAGGACGAAGCCTGCAGAGGACCCAGACTTCAGTGGAGTATAATGCTATGGATTCCACTCTCGAAAGCATTCCCTTACTCCAGGGGAACTGATCTTGGCTGTAAAGCCAGGTGATCCCCAGACCCCACCTGAAGGTTGGCATCCTTGGTAGTTTATTTTCCAAAGCAGGCATTTTCTTAGGAATGCCAATCTCCAGGTGGGAACTGGGGATCCCTCAGTTTTATGGCTCATCTTCAGGCAACACAGATCAGTTCCCCTGGAGAAAATGGCTGCTTGGGAGGGGGGACTCCACAGCATTATACGCCCTTGAGGTCAATCCCTGCTCCACCCCCAAAGTCTCCAGGTCTTCCCCAACCCAGAGCTGGCAACCCCATCCAGACTACAGAGATCAGTTCCCCTGGAGAAAAGGGCTGCTTGGGAGGGGGGACTCAACAGCATCAGACTCCACTGAGCTCCCTCCCTGCCCCAAATTCTGCTCATTCCAGGATCCACCCCCAAAGTCTCCAGGTATTCCCCAACCCACAGCTGGCAACCCTACATTTTCTCCAGGTTAATTTCCTTCACTTGGATGTCAGTTGCAAATAGCGTTACTTTCCTCTTGATTGTTGGCAAAACCGAGAACTCTGCAGGCCATAGCAGGTAAGGAAGGGTTTTCCTCCCTGGGGATAAGGAAAAAAGGACTAATGCAGTCAGTGTATCCTGCTGCAGTGAACTTAAAGATTCTGGGAACCTCTCTAAACAAAATGCTGCCCACCTGGATTTTATGCAGTTTTTATTATCCATCTATTATCCATTTTTTAAAAACAAATTACAAGGTACTTTCCAATTTTTAATTGCATCCATTAAAAATGCCATTATCAAACTAATGTACAGACAAAAATAAAAGTATACAGAGAATTACACTTTAAAAGGCAGCGGTAGAATAAATAGCGACGCACTTCCTGTATTAACAGCAAATAGCCGGGCCTCAAATACAAGAAGAAGAAGAAGAAGAAGAAGAAGAAGAAGAAGAAGAAGAAGAAGAAAGAAGAAAGAAGAAAGAAGAAAGAAGAAAGAAGAAGAAGAAGAAGAGTTGGTTCTTATATGCAGCTTTTCCCTACCCGACTATTTGCTAATATTCTATTATTATATGATTCTAGTTGCTGGACGCGGGATATGAGGGAGGCAGGGGGAGGAATGTGGAGTCCTCATTTTTTACTTTTAACTTTCGGGAGTGTTCCCAGAAAGTGGGAGGTATTGTTACTGCAAATTCGCATTGTAACAAAATATATATATATGGAGGGGGAGGGGGAGGGCGGGAGGAGAGGCAGACAGTAGGCAGAGTTGATACGCATCTATGATGACATCACTTGAGGCGGGACTGGGGGAGGAAGCAGAATCGAATCCTGAGCTTCCTCATTGGGTAACCACAAACTGCCTTCCAAGGGGAGGGAGAGAAATTGCATTTTCTGAGGGTTCTCAAACCATGCGGCAAACAGGGAGGGCACTCAGATCTCCTCCTTAAGAGCCCAATTTTGTGTCAAAGGTCTGTCATTCAAGAGGACTTTAGGAAGGCCACTGTAGCATTTTTTGCCGCTTCAGAAAAATTCCTAGTGTTTGAGGTTATATCTAGCATGCCTGTAAAAACAATGAGTAAATCTGTTTTCTACTTGCCAGTCACTGAGCCATCCCTTAAACAATTAGGGCAATTTTTTTTGAACAGTATTAATTAGCTTCTCTTTATTAGACTGAATCATTTAATTAAGGTCACTAAGCCTCAATGTTTTCCCTTTGGCGGTTCCGAGCCATCAGCCGCTAGAACGGTTTCCTATACCAGAACGCAATGTTCGACAGGAGGACCGTCTCAGTCCGAGAGAAAATTATCTGGTCCAGATTCTACAAGCAATATCTGACTTCCTAGGACAGTAAAGAACATTGGGTTTTGTTCAGAACTGGCTTGGATACCCTCCTTATCCGCACAATTTTTCCAAAGAACGTGGCAATTCCCAGGGTCCAAGGTTGCCATGCAGAGATAAGCAATGGGAAACCATGCCGTGTGGCAGTGGCACAGGTGGTGTGCAGGTGGCATGGATGGTGTGGAAGCTGCTGGCATGGGCCTAATTAAGATTACTAACCACAAATTCAGAGCAGCTTTTACATCACTCCGATGTGAAACAATGCCAACAGAGGTTTTAGCTGGCCGTTTTAGCTGTATGCCAAAAAAACCCAGTGTTTTTGTATCTGTGGTGCACAAGCTCTGGAGGATTTACCCCATTACATATTTGACTGCTTACTTTACACTCAACCCAGGGCCAAATTCCTAGATAAGATCTTAAGGGGCTCTAACCTTCCCTCTGTTGCTGAAAAGACAATCTATCTTTTATCTGGCCAGGTTGATAAAGTAACATATAAAACCGTTCTTTTTGCTTTGGCTGCAAGGAAAATAAGGTTGTTGTTAAGGCAAGCTCTTAATACTCTTGCACTTTGTACTCATGTATGCTGTTTCAGTTCTTTGGTCTTAAATTTTATATTTTTATACAGTTCTTTTTATTCTATTTTACTGTTTATAAATTTGTATTTTATATTTTGTAAAGGCCTATGGCTATATACGAGCCTCTTGTGGCGCAGAGTGGTAAGGCAGCAGACATGCAGTCTGAAAGCTCTGCCCATGAGGCTGGGAGTTCAATCCCAGCAGCCGGCTTAGGTTGACTCAGCCTTCAATCCTTCCGAGGTCGGTAAAATGAGTACCCAGCTTGCTGGGGGGTAAACGGTAATGACTGGGGAAGGCACTGGCAAACCACCCCATATTGAGCCTGCCATGAAAACGCTGGAAGGCGTCACCCCAAGGGTCTGACATGACCCGGTGCTTGCACAGGGGATACCTTTACCTTTATGGCTATATACAAATAAATGTATCACTATCACTACTGAAACCAAAACAGGTTAGATGTAACAAGGCGACCAAATTTAGACTACTAATCACATGACTCCTTTCTTGCACCTTCTGTTCATTGTGGGTTACCAATCTGAAACTATTTGACAATAGAGGAGGGCAGGATACTGTTTCCGTTGGCTGCAGAGGAGAGGACACGCAGTAATGGGTTTAAACTACAAGTACAACAATATAGGCTAAATATCAGGAAAAAATGTTCACAGTCAGAGTAGTTCAACAGTGGAATAGGCTGCCTAAGGAGGTGGTGAGCTCCCCCTCACTGGCAGTCTTCAAGCAAAGGTTGGATACACACTTTTCTTGGATGCTTTAGGATGCTCTGGGCTGATCCTGCGTTGAGCAGGGGGTTGGACTAGATGGCCTGTGTGGCCCCTTCCAACTCTATGATTCTGTGACAACAACGTTGCTTGGAAAACGTATTATCCTTGGTTTTGGTAGGAATTGTACACAGTTCCTGCTGGGCTGGTTGATTCTACATTATCTATGTACCACGAATCTATTTGACTTTGGTAAATAAATTGGCGACATTGGAAGCCAGTGAGCTCCCCATAGCAACCCCTTGTATCTGCAAATAAAATCGATAATCAGATCTAATTTTTTTTTTAAATCAACAAGAGAAAATGAGTAGGAGGGAAAGGGTTTGTTCTAGTGTTCAGTGCCTCCTTATTAACTGGGCATGCTTCCTCATGTGCGATGCTGGCATAAAAAGATAAGGGCTGATCCTGCGTTGAGCAGGGGGTTGGACTAGATGGCCTGTATGGCCCCTTCCAACTCTATGATTCTAGGATTCTATAAAGGGAGGCTGATGTTCTGTTTTATTATTGTATTTTATTGTTTTGGTTTTATTATTAGAAATCACCCCAAGCCCGCAGCAGGGAAGGGCGAAATAGAAACTAAGTAAACTAAGGACAGACCAATGGAAGTCCCTTTCAAACACAACACTTCATTCAGTGATGGACAGGGCTGCCAACCTCCAGGTAGTGTCTGGGGACCTTCTGGGATTACTGTTGGAAGGGAAGGACTTGCAATGTCTTTTAGTCTCAGCCTCCCGAAAGGCCAATGAGAGAGTTTTATGGCTAGGTTAGTGTCCCAGCATTCTCCTTGGCTCATTCCGCACACATTGGATAATATAGAAGCAGATTTTCCTGCTGTAAAAATGCATTGAAAGCGCATTATCCGATATGTGCAGAAGGAGTGACTCCTTTTACTGCTGTCCCCTTTGACATGGGGACTGATTTTCTCAGGGAGTTTCCTTCCTTCCTTCCTTCCTTCCTTCCTTCCTTCCTTCCTTCCTTCCTTCCTTCCTTCCTTCCTATACATCTATCTTCCTTCCTTCCTTCCTTCCTTCCTTCCTTCCTTCCTTCCTTCCTTCCTTCCTCCCTCCCTCCCTCCCTCCCTCCCTCCCTCCCTCCCTCCCTTCCTTCCTTCCTTCCTTCCTTCCTTCCTTCCTTCCTTCCTTCCTTCCTTCCTTCCTATACATCTATCTCCCTTCCTTCCTTCCTTCCTTCCTTCCTTCCTTCCTATACATCTATCTCCCTTCCTTCCTTCCTTCCTTCCTTCCTTCCTTCCTTCCTTCCTTCCTTCCTTCCTTCCTTCCTTCCTTCCTTCCTTCCTTCCTTCCATCCTTCCTTCCTTCCTTCACATCTATCTCCCTTCCTTCCTTCCTTCCTTCCTTCCTTCCTTCCTTCCTTCCTTCCTTCCTTCCTTCCTTCCTTCCTTCCTTCCTTCCTTCCTTCCTTCCTTCCTTCCCTCCCTCCCTTTTACAGCATCCTTTTTACCATACACAGGCAGAGTTCTCCATCTTTGGCACCATGAATACAAGCATGGCTCCGATGTCTGCATCCATCCTAGACAGACTGAATAGTTTAGGACTCTCTCTCCTGCTGCTCTATCTAGCACCATAGTCCCTTAATAAACGACTTATATCACTTTGAAAAGACTAAAGAAGTCTCTGCTAGTTTTGTTCTCTCTCTTGCAAGCACACAGATCGCATGGTCAGCATCTGCTGCTGAGATAAGTGTAAGTGCACGCTGCTAATTTTAGGAAAATGCCTAAATATTCCAATAATTCGGGTGGGTAGCCGTGTGGGTCTGAAGCAGCACAACAAAATCAGAGAGCACCAACAAAGATTTATTTAAATAGATTAAAGGGGCTCCCGGACTCTGATTTTGTAGTGTATTTGCGTAGCTCAGATGTAGCCATCCGGCCAGCCCACCCTCCCCAGCCTGCCTGTCTCAAAGATCAAACGTTCTTTCATGGGAAAGGGTTTTCCAAGTATCTGGAGGGGAGGGGGACTTGTTCTTGGGCCTGCTTTGTCACAGACAATCCTCCCATTCTGTGTTTCCTTTGGCAGAGTGATCGCTTGTGTGTCTTTAACTCAGTAAACAAACTTTTGGTTCAATGCCTGAGTTGTGGTATTTACCGTGTTGGAGAATGAGGAAGGACTCCGGAGAAGCGTTTGCCTAGGGCCATGACAACGGGAGAACACGGGAGCATATATCTTGCATGAAACTTGGCTGGCCTTCAAGGTGCCCCTGGACTCAAGCTTTGTTCTACTCCAGTCATTACACCCATAATCTCCAGGCAACAGAGACCGGTTCACCTGGAGAAGACGGACGCTTTCAAAGGTGGCCTTTAGGGCTCATTGAAGTCCTCTTCCTCGGGCTCCCCCATAGGGCCACCAGCTCCGGGTTGGGAAATACCAGGAGATTTGGGGGGGGGGGCTTGGGGGGGAGGGACTTCAGTGCCCTAGAACAGGGGTAGTCAACCTGTGGTCCTCCAGATGTTCATGGACTACAATTCCCATGAGCCCCTGCCAGCGTTTGCTGGCTCGGGCTCATGGGAATTGTAGTCTGTGAACATCTGGAGGACCACAGGTTGACTACCCCTGCCCTAGAACCTACCTTCCAAAGCAGCTATTTTCTCCAGGTGAACTGATCTCTGGCACCTGGAGATCAGCTGCAATACTGGGAGATCTCTAGCCATCACTTGGATGGCGGCAAACCCTACTGCAATCCCCAAAATCTCCAGGTATTTTGTGACCTGGAGCTGGCAACCCTATTCCCGGAAGGCACTGTACTGAAGGCCATTAGCCAAGCTGACATGAAAAAGGGAGTAGGCAAAACCATGCAAGGTCAATGCCACCAGCATTCGCCCCCAACGTCTAAACCAGGGGTAGTCAAACTGCGGCCCTCCAGATGCCCATGGACTACAGTTCCCATGAGCCCCTGCCAGCAAATGCTGGCAGGGGCTCATGGGAATTGTAGTCCATGGACATCTGGAGAGTTGCAGTTTGACTACCCCTGGAAACGAATGATCCGTGTTCAGATAGAGAAATGCCCCCATGAATACTAAGGCACAAGCCAAGAAGGGATGCTTTTTGAAGGACACATTTCCTGAGCATTTAAAGCAGTCACCTGGAAGAAGTCAGAGCTTGGCAGATCCTGCTTCTCCCAGAACCTCAGTTGTGTCAGCTCAGTGTTCCTAAAGCCACCCACCCCCCAAAAAATCTTCTCTGGGCAGAAAGAAGGCCCTGGAACTCTTGCCTCACAATGTAGGGATGCCATTCCCCAGGTAGGACATGGAGATCTCCTGGAAATACAGGTCATTTCCAGAGATCCGTTCCCTTGGAGCAAATGGCTGCTTTGGAGAGTGGCCTACAGAGCATTATGTAACACTGAGGTCTCTTCCCCACCCCAAATCCCACTCAGCCCTGGCTCCACCCCCAAAGCCTCCAGGTATTTCCCAACCCAGAGCTGGGAACCCTCCTACAGGGGTCCAGCCTGGAACTGATTGGGAGGCAATCATCAGAAAGGTTTGGTGGGCTTCCCAGCCACCTCTTTTTCAGCTTTTATCTACTCACTGTTCCTTGGCCTTTGGGTTCCTGAGGGTTCTAACTGCGGACTGTTGGGCTGCAGAGAGAGAGAGAGAGAGAGGAGGGCAACTCCCAAAAGGCTATATGTTTAATTTGTCATCTTTTGGCCCCTGACAGATAGGCAGGCCAAAGGCTGCACAGGGACAATGGTGTGAAGCCGGCTGTTAACTGTCACACCTGATTTAATAACCTGACTGACGGCCGCAAGGCAGGGAGAAGGCAGGCGAGGGAGGGCGTAAGTGGACTGAAGCTGCAAGAAGGGACAGTGTTAAATTGTTAGTGGGAGGCTTTCAGTGCCCTGATCCAGGTGGCCCAGGCTGACCTGATCTCATCAGATCTTGAAAGGCAAGCAGGTAGGGATGCTAGTCTCCAGGTAGGACCGGGATCCTCCAGAATTACAAGCCATCTCCAGACTAAAGAGATCAATTCCACTGGAGAAAATGGTTGCTTTGGAGGGTAGACGTCTTAGCATTATACTCCATTGAGGCCGTGCCCCAAATCCTTCTTACTTGTAGCTCCACCTCCAAAGTCTCCAGATATTTTCCAACCCAGAGTTGACAACTCAGAGCTTGGCTGAGAAACAGCGACTAGCCTTCATTTTCCCGGAGTGGTGGAATAGGCATCTGAGCTGGATCTCCCAGACACTAGATCAGGGGTGGCCAAACATGACTGTCCAGATGTCCATGGACTACAATTACCATGAGCCATGCTGCTGCAGGGGCTCATGGTAATTGTAGTCCATGGACGTCTGGAGAACCACAATTTGGCCACACTTGCACTAAACCAACACACTCATCATTACACCATGCTGGCTCTCACACATTGCCTAATGCTGTGGATTGTATTACATAAAGACTATTAAGTATATAAATTGGGATTTCCTGGGGGTTGTTGTCGCGTTGTCTGGATCACTAGCAGCTTGTACCATGCTGAGATCGCAATAAGCAGAGCTGTTCGTACGGGCAGTGTCCTGGCTGCCTCCTTGAACCGATGGATTAAACAGTGGCAATATGTGATGGAAATGTATTATATCTCTGCTATACGTGTAGCTAGCAACTCTCTCCTCTGCACTATCAAGTATGGTAATTCCTGAATAAACTTTTATCTACTCTTTAATCAGGCTGTGCAACCTCACTGTGCTATTTATTCTGCCAACAGGAAGGACACAGAACAGTGATGTCGTGTGGTTGTTGCTCTGTGTCCCCCAAATGCCAATGCTACCACCACCAACTCAGAAAGCCATCTTTCCTGCAGCAACTCTTTTTGTTAAGCAAATGTTTCTTCTCCAACAGGGATGCCAACCTCCAGGTGGGACCTTGAGATTCCCTGGGATTACAGCTCATCTCCGGACTACAGAGATCTAGGGCTGCCAGTCCCCAGAGAGAGACGGGGGATCCCTCAGTTTTGAGCGCTTCCCCCTTGGCTCAGGGCTCTGAGGAAGTGGGGGGAATTACCCCCCAAAACAGGTAAGAAGCCAGTCTTGTGCTGCTGTTCCATTTTGATATCAGATGCTAAATCAAAGTGCCATTCAATTTTTAAATTTATCTTTTTCAGATTTTATAATTGTACTAGGGGCCAAGCCCGTTGCATTCAGGAATACAACGGGCGCTAGATTGGGGTGGGGGGTGGAAGAGCTCCTCCTCCAAGGTCTTACCAGAAATATTAAGTGGAACAGATTTTAACAACATGTTTTTCACTACTGATGTGGAGACATGATGTACACCACCCTGAGCCGGCTCGCTGGTAGTATAAAAAAGGTAAACGTAAAGGTATCTCCTGTGCAAGCACTGGGTCATGTCTGACCCTTGGAGTGACGCCCTCTAGCGTTTTCATGGCAGACTCAATACGGGGTGGTTTGCCAGTGCCTTCCCCAGTCATTACTGTTTACCCCCCAGCAAGCTGGGTACTCATTTTCCCAACCTCGGAAGGATGGAAGGCTGAGTCAACCTTGAGCCGGCTGCTGGGATTGAACTCCCAGCCTCATGGGCAGAGCTTCAGACTGCATGTCTGCTGCCTTACCACCCTGCGCCACAAGAGGCTGGTAGTATATAAATTAAATAAATGCTTACATCATCCAGAGGTGGCATGACATCAGGGGTGGAACGATATGGTTAGGGGGCAAAACTATATGGCAGAAGGCTAATTCTACCATAGAGGCTTTGCCTCCAAACCAGATTTCCATCCCTGAAACGCCTATGTCACTTCTGGGTGATGCAGGCAACCTGTGTTCATTTCCAGCCTTTTCACTTCCTGCTCCCAAGTAAGTCCCCTCCCCCCTCCATTCCCCACAGGCTGGTCTGACAGACATGGTGACCCTACAGAGATCAGGTCCTCGTGAGGAAATGAATGCTTTGGAGGGCAGACTCCCTGGGATTGTGCCCCACTGAGGTCTCTGCCCTCCCCAGACTCCATTCCCAAATCTTCAACAATTTCCCATCCAGGATCTGGCAACCGTCTCCCTTATCACTGGCAGTCTTCAAGCAAAGGTTGGATACACACTTTTCTTGGATGCTTTAGGATGCTCTGGGCTGATCCTGCGTTGAGCAGGGGGTTGGACTAGATGGCCTGTATGGCCCCTTCCAACTCTATGATTCTATGATTCTATCTCTCACTGGTGGCCAGTGGGGAACCGGCAGCCCTGTTCCCCAACCCCTGCAAAACAGGGGGCTCCAACCGCAGCTGGTGAAAATTCCGGCAGATTTGGTGACAAAGCTTATGGTGGGGGGTGTTTTGGCAAGAGAGACGGCAGAACAGGGTATCAACTCAAACTCCAGCCTAGGAACATCCTGGACATTTGGGTGCAGAACCGTGGCTGCGTAATGTTTCAGTAAGGGATACTTTAGGGGGAATTGACCTCTGCAGTTTGGAGACTGGTTGTCGTTCCGGGAAATTCCCCAGACAGGCCTCACCTGGCGGCCAGCAGCCTAGCTAACAACCATCTCTCCCCTCTCGGTCTGCAGGAAAGCAAGAAATGTTGCAATGTTCTAAGCAGTTGACTGAAAGGCAATGGATTTGCAAGATAAGGTAAGGGCTTAGTTGAAAAAAGCCATAGAAGGAAGGGGGGAATGTCGATATGAATCAAGGGGTGAGCAACAAAAAGTCATGTCACAGTGAAGCAATGAACATTGGTGCACAAAGGACAACGTGAGGGGGCAGAAGTGACAACACGTCTCACTTAACAACCAGTGACCCCACGCTCCAGGAAACGCATTCCACAACATGCCTTTGCTTTTAGGACTCCCCCAGTCCCTGCCCAACCACACAAGGAACTTCAGAATAAAAGAGAGAGGCAAGGCAAATCCTGTTTGGGCAAGACACACTATGCCCCTCCAGCAGGGCCGGCATCAACGTACCTTCGGGGAGGGAGAAGCTGCCAGGGCCCGGGGCTTCTGGTGGTGCCACCTGCCGCGGTCTCCTGAACCATGACATTTCCTTGCCTGCTCATGTGTGAGCCCTTCGCGAGTCATGCATCCGGGTGCACAGGGGGTTCCCAGCCATCCGGGAAACTGCAGCAGGTTGAACTGATGGCTTTGAGAACGGGCAGAGGGAGGGCTTGTGCACAAGACTGCCAGGCCCAGGTGGGGAAATACCTGGAGCTTTAGGGGTGGAGCCTGAGGAGGGTGGGGCTTGGGGAGGGGCGGGGCTTCAATTCCCTAGTGCCCACTTTCCAAAGCAAAAAACCAGAAGGTCGACCAATCACGATAACCCAACCAAAGAAGAAAAAGACTGCCTTCAGGCGTTATTTATGAACAATAAAGTTAAAGATGATAATTCTTGTGATGTCTTTTCATTCAGTACTGGTGAAGCCAGAACAGGTTCCGGGTAAATAATATCCTGTTTGCAATATTTTCTGTTTACTCAGTGACTACACCTATAAATCCAATGCATGTCGTAAGTAATAATGTACTACAAAAATTACAAATGAGATTTGAAAAGAGTGTAACATTAAATAATTGGTTCCCACCTCAATGTATACTTCAACTGTATTCGATGTCTCTGAGTTAAATCCTTCTATTGATTCTGAAAAAATACGTATAAAAATATATGTTGTCATTTTGGCATCTACAAATAAAGAAGAAGAGTTGGGTCCATTCCGCACGACTTCAATGTTGCCAAAGGCTTGTAAATTGTAAACACTACTAATTTGCAGTTCCGCAAGACGTCACACACAATCTGCCACACTCCTGAAACAGTCCCGCAAAAAGCGATTCGTTGTAGCGCTTAAAGGGAAATCCAGAAAAGTGGATTCACCCTCCGAAAAGCGCTACAATCTGCAACACTAGCGAAAAAGACCTCTGCGTTCCCATTGTTGCGGTTCAAGCCAAGTACCTCCCCCTGGCTCTCTCCTCCGAACTTTCGGCGAAGCGATCACTGTTTTTTTTTCTCAGAGGGAGCAGAAAGCAACGAACCAGCGATCCTTCATTCATCCAGCGAGGCTTCTCCAGCTACAGTCCCTCCACAGAACTGCTTTAAAGCTTCCCTAAGTCCCCAAGTATAACACAGCCCTGTTTGCAAGTTCCCTTTATTTTCGGCTGAAAATCGTGCCTGTGCAGGGGGGGGGATTTTTTTTCACTCAGGGGAGCGTGGTAACGATGACTTGCCAGCTCACAAGCCAGCTAGATGGGTCTCTACATCAGGAGGAATCAAGGCATATTCGTTGCAACGTGTGTTGCATGATAACAGCTGCCCATTGGCTGTTCGTTTGATTGACGGCCAGGGGCGGGACAAAGCACAGAAAAAATAACTTCCTTTCTAGCGATTTTTGCGAGACCGGAAACCTGTGGGAAACTATTGAAACGCTACTGGATTCCACTACAAAGGCAGGTATGCGTAACGCCGAGATTGCACTTTTAAAAATAGCGCTTCCGCTTTCAGGAACCAATTGGCAACATTGGCCCTTGTGCGGAATGGGCCTTGGTTCTTGTATGCCCTACCCTTTCCTCTCTCCACAACAGACACCCTGTGAGGTAGGTGGAGCCAAGAGAGTCCTGATATTACTGAAGAAGAAGAGTTGGTTCTTATATGCCACTTTTCTCTACCCGAAGGGGTCTCAAAGTAGCTTAGAATCACCTTCCCTTTCCTCTCCTCACAATACACACCCTGTGAGGGAGGTGAGGCTGAGAGAACCCTGATATTACTGAAGTTGGTTCTTAAATGCCGCTTTTCTCTACCCGAAGGAGTCTCAAAGCGGCTTACATTCGCCTTCCCTTCCTCTCCCCACAACGTAGGTGAGGCTTAGAAAGCTCTAAGAGAACTGTGACTGGCCCATGGTTACCCAGCTGCATGAATGTGGCAGAGTAGGGTTCTCCAGATCAGAGGTCACCGCTCTTAACCTCTATATCCCACTGGCGCTAGAATAAGCTGGTCTCTCTCTCAAAAAAAAAAAATAGTGCTGAGTGCCACAGAAGTCGATCTGACTCGAAAGGTTAAAGAACTGAAACGGTCCCACAATTTTGGCAGAATAAACTGGAGGGAGCAGAACAACAGAGATCCTGTTGAAGAATGTGTGGAGCAGCTGGGATGTCACCCACACCGTCAACTCAGATGTAGGATCCCGTTTTGTCAGGGGGAAGTGATGAGAATGAAAACTTATTAAAAAATCCATTCTGCCTGTGGCATTTGAAGATGAATTAACAAATGAAGAGCAAGATTTATTCTAAAGTGTCCAGGAGGAAGCGAACTGCCATGCGCACAGACGTGGGCCTGAACATTCTTTGCACAAAACCACCCCTTCTGACTACTGAAACAGGGTGTGCTCACATCCAACCACAGCCTATCTTTACGAAAGACAGTTGACCAAGGCTGGTTAGAACCAGGAATTCAAGGAGTCTTCGGAAACTCCAGACCACAGTACCGAGATCATCAGACAGACCTCTATTTGGGGCATAATTGAAGCAGCTGAGAACCACCGAATCTAGGAAGGACTGGGGCAACGCAACCCCAATGCCGTACACCTCCAGATTCTAGCAGCTAGGAAAATGCTTCAATGACTCTTCTTAGAGCC
Source organism: Paroedura picta (assembly GCF_049243985.1). Classification (NCBI taxonomy): domain Eukaryota; kingdom Metazoa; phylum Chordata; class Lepidosauria; order Squamata; family Gekkonidae; genus Paroedura; species Paroedura picta. Next base: position 162,874,333 of record NC_135371.1, on the reverse strand, counting down.
CGGAGCCCGTAAATAAACAGAAAGCAACCGACTTAACTGCTCGAATCCAGCTTACTTGGGTCTGCCATCTAATCCAAGGCAGTTGGAGGAGCTCGCTCAGCGTCAGAAGCCCCTCTGGATTCACGACAGCTGCTCTGAGCGGCGACTGTAAGATTTGCACACTTTGAAACACAGAAGAAAACAGCTCTTCCTGCCAGTGGAGGAGAACCATTGTGGCCGACGATTGCTTCATTTCAGCATTCCAGGACCTTTGCCCAGAAACCTTAAAGCCACAGAGCTTCTATAGAGAAGTCGCACATTTGTGAAGCTGAGAACCGTTTATCATCGAGAGAACCTCCATTTGCCTATCTGAAAGGCACTGAGGCAAGCTTTTTGTGGTGGCCACGGCCCTCAGATGGCGGTGAACTCCTGCGGGGATCCAAATGCTAGTTGCCAAGTTTAGCACATGGAAGCATCCGGAGACACCCACAGCCAAGGGAAAGGGAAACAAAAGAGAAAACAATTCGTGTACCAAGACGATTTTCGAGAGCGGAGGGCCATGAATCTAATAAATTAATAAATCAATGAATTAATGGGTTTCACAGCTGCTTTGAAACTGCTTTCTAAATCCACACCTGCACCCAATTAGGGAGAGCTATCAAGTTGATGATTCATGCGCACGTGTCCCCTCCCCTCCAAAAAAACAGCATCCTGGGCTGAGCCAACAACCAAAATATCGTACAGTGACAGGGTGGGACAGCAAAGAAGACAACACTTTACTAGGGCAGCTCAGTCAGTGAAAGGAAAGAAAAACAGAGAGAAAATCTTGCTTCTGAGGGAGAGAAGAAGAAGGGGCCATTATAGGTGTAAATTCACCTCCTGTAGTGCAGAAACTGGGAGGGAACACAGCATGGTATGGGAGCTCAACAGGATCGGATCTTGGATGAGAGACTGCCAAGGAAGACCCTGCAGAGGATTGGCAAACTATCTCTGGTTCTCAGTTGCCTTGGAAGGCTTTTATTGGGGTTGTCTGTCTTCTTGGACCTGATGCATCTTAACCCTCACTAGGTCTTCCTCAGAAGTATAGTTCTGACACACATATAGTGACATAAAGCAGCCAGTAAAATAAAAAAAATAAAAAAATAAAAAATAAAAAATAAAATAAAATAATATAAAATAAAAAAATAAAAAAATAAAAAAATAAAAAAATAAAAAAATAAAAAAATAAAAAAATAAAAAAATAAAAAAATAAAAAATAAAATAAAATAAAAATGAGAATTTATTTTTAGGGTGATGAAATCAATGGATCTGATGGAAAATGTCCATTTGTCAGTTAATAGTCCCCCTTCTTTCAGGCTGCCAAGAAATTCTGTTATGTGCCCATGAAATCAGTGCATGTACAAAACCAGGTGAGGTGATTGAGCCCACTGCTGACCCTGCGCCTTTTATGTCATTCCTCAGAGTCCCCTGTTCCCGGGAGCATTATTTTGTGGAGAACAGTAGACTGCAAAGGGATCATAGAATCATAGAGTTGTTAGGGGCCAGACAGGCCATCTAAGTCCAACCTCCTGCTCCATGCAGGATCAGCCCAGAGCATCCTCTGGGCTGATCCTGAAGGGGAAGGGAGAGGCCAGCTTTGGATGGGGGAATACCTGGCAATTTGGGGTTAGAGGAAGAGAAGGTGGGCAGCAGGGTGTGCTGAGGGGATGGACTACAATGGGGTATAATGCCATAGAGTCCTCTTTCTAATCTGGTCATTTTCTCTTTCAGAATTCATCTCTGCCTCCTGGAGATGAGTTGTAATCCCAGGAGACCCTCAGCCACCACCTGGAGGTTGGCAACCCCAGGCAGCCTGACACGGGCCAGTGCAGTCTGCATGCTGCTCTTATGGTGCACAGGAAGGAAATATTTTTCTTAAGTAGCGTGGGGAGGAAGCAAAGATCCCTCTCCGTTCGCCGGTTGGCGACTGGCGGATTATGACCCAGGCTTCAGCTTTGCAGACAGAACAGGTTCTTCAAAAAGTTGCTATCTTTTGGGTCACAAAAGCCTCAAGATGCCTAGAGGGAACCGAGAGCGAAGAAATTAAAAAAACAACATGAACAGAAGTGTACTGAGTTAAAAAAATCAGAGGTGTCGTGGATGAAGGGACCAGAAGAGGCAAATTCATTTCGGAATACCAGAGAAGAAACTCTTAACCAATAAAATGTCAGATGCCCTTGTTTCCCACCCACCCCTTTTCCTGTTTTCCCCTTCTCTGGGCGGGCTCCACTTGTGCTGCTTGCTCCGCTTAGAGGTGTTAAAAAACATAGTCGCTCTGATTATTGGCTTCCTTCCCCCCCCCCCTCCACTTTCCTTTCCTCTCTCCGGGCGGTGGGATCCGGTGCTCCGCTTTGAAATGTTAAAAAAGCAAGAGCAGACCATCGAGCCTGCTGGCTTCAGCATTTTCACAGCCTGGCTTCAAACTCTCCGGAAAGGGTTGTTTCTGGGTCTCCTGTTGGGGGGGAGGAGGGAGGGGGGGTCTACTGATGTGCCTAAAAAACATGGGTCTAATCTAAGAGCAGCGTTGCAGTCAATTTTCATATATTACGTGTTGCCTTAGCTGAGTGACTGTGCATCCTGTTTTTCAACAAACCAACTTTCTGGTGAAGTGCTGACTGTCAGGAGTCACTAGGCTTGGATATCGAGGAGAGGCCCGTGAGTGCACTATCTTCTGGGCTTTGCAATATAAGAAAGTCCATGCCTAATTGTTACCTTGTTACACAGGTAGCTTAAATAAAAAAATGTAAGCAACAACAACGAATTCAAAAGAAATTCCGTCTCAACATCCTGAAAAAGTTCCTGACAGAGCAGTTTCTCAGAGGAACAGGCTTCCTCGGGAGGTTTTGGAAATTTTTAAACAGAGGCTGGACCGAAAGGCTGATTCTGTGAAGGCTTAAGGGGTGGCAGGTTACGGTGGATGAGCGATAGGATTGTGAGTGTCCTGCATAGTGCTGGGGGTTGGACTAGATGACCCATGAGGTCCCTTCCAACTCTATTTATGATTCTACAACAGCATAGAGCTTAAAGTCAGATTCGTCTGCCCATCCACAGAGATCCATGCCTTAGGTCCTGTCCAGCCCCTTCTGCTTTTACCAATCTTGCCTCACTGTAGGGGCAGCTACAGGAGAGAGCCCTGATGGAAGCCCCTCCCAATCAAGTATAGTGGGGCTGCAGCCTCTCTTGCACAAAACAGAAAAGCAAGCGTGGGGTCCGAGACCCCTTTCCTTCACTGCACAGACCCCTGGGTAAGGGCCCCTAAGTCCTACAAGTTCTGCCCCTTGGTGTTTCATTTTCTCCACCCGATGAACTGAGTTCTGATGCTAGGGCAGCATACCTAGCCAAGAGGGTGGGGGGGGGGGGGCAGCCACCTGTCAAATGCAGGCAATTCCCCTCCTTCCAGACTTTCTAAGCAGGGTGCCCGAGCTGGAGAACCCATTCGGAAGCCCCATGAGCTGATCTGGAGTGTGCTGGCTAGGGGCAGAGATGCCCGGCCGTCAAAATGTTCAGTGTTTAATGTTCAACATTTTAAAGGGTTTTTTAGGGGGTTGTACTGGTTTTTATTGTTTTATTGTGAACCGCCGCAAGTTCGAATGGAGAGCGGTGGTATATAAATACAAAAAAAGGTAGATAGGTAGGTAGATAGACAATTCCTTGCCCGAGTGCACCGCTTTTGCACTCACTGTGCACAACTTCCTTGCATGCCCAGGGAATTGCTAATTGCCACTGTGAGGCCCTTCTGAGGCCCCTCCCCTTCCCCTCCAGACCCATCATTGGCCATTTGGGGAGGGGGTGGATAAACATGATCATGTAGGTTCATATCACCCGATAAATTTTTAACAAATGTTAAAAATATATAACATTAATTCACTCCCACCCATATGGTTGGTCCATAAAAAATTATTGACATATACAATTTATTGTACCAATTGCCTTGGAAAGGTTCTGTTTTTCTCGGTTTGTATTATTTTGAACCTTTCATTTTCGTATTGTTATCTCTACTTTCCTGGGGGCAAGCTCCATGGAACGGACCTGAGTAGGATTCCAAGTAGACATACTTAGATTGCTCTCTAAATTCCATGGATGTGCTACTGTGTACCGTATATACTCGCATATAAGCCGACCCGCATATAATCCGAGGCACCCAATTTCACCACAAAATCTGGGCAAACGACTGGCTGGCTGGAGCAGGCTTTTATTTCAATTACCATATATACCCACCCGCGTTTAAGACGAGAAGGGATTTTTCAGTGTGAAAAAAGGTGCTGAAAAACTAGGTTTATACGCAAGTATATAGGGTATGTTGTTTTAAACTATACATTTTATGATGTTAAAGTAGTAAAATAAGTTTAGATAAGAAACATGGTACTGGTTATATTTGTCCCTCCCCCAGTTCTGTTCCCTCCCTTGAAAAAGGTCGGTGGTGTTTCTTGCTTCTTTTCTGTTTTTTTCCACATCTGTAATCTCCATAGGATTGTTAACCTTTAGGTGTGGTGCCCCCCCCCAACACACACACACACCAGTACCAAGTGTCAGATCTAGAGCTAAACTCCTCCAACAATTTGTCTCACACTGCCCACGCCAGCCTTTCTTAACATTTTAACTGCTGAGAAACCTCTGAAACATACTTCAGGCTTTGAGAAACCTCAGAAGAGATGTGAGGGTTCAAGATATGGTTGGGGAGCATTGCTGTGTACATGCCTATCTGAGGCCCCTCCCCTTCCCCTCCAGACCCATCATTGGCCATTTTGGGAGGGGGTGGGTGAACATGATCATATAGCTTCATATCACCTGATAAAATTTTTAACAAATGTTAAAAATATATAACATTAATTCACTCCCACCCATACAGGCCGTCAAGAAGAGTTGGTTCTTATATGCCGCTTTTCTCTACCCAAAGGAGTCTCAAAACGGCTTACATTCACCTTCCCTTTCCTCTCCCCACAACAGACACCCTGTGAGGGAGGTGAGGCTGAGAGAGCCCTGATATTACTGTCTTCCTTTTCCTCTCCCCACAACAGACACCCTGGTATGGAATGCCTGCCCTACACCAATGACGGATATGGCAGAGGGTTGGACATGGGGTCTGAGGCTACAGTGTGGCCAACAACTACCGACACTGTGGTTGAACCTTTGGCATTCTCGCAGACAATCAGAGACTGTCCTCAGAGCTCATTATTATAATGGCAAAGACTCAGTATCTTAATTATGTTTCTGCAAAATCCAAGACCAATTTCCGAATTATAGGTGTTTTATATCCCAATCTCAGTGACTGGCTGCTTGGGGAGGTTCCCTGCCACATTTTGAACCTAATCAGCAGTACACTATAGGCATGCTGACCAGGTTGTGGTTCTTCATCGTTCACAAGTAATCTGTGCTCATTCCCCATTGATGTATGGAATTCATGGGGCCTACAAGGATTCCACCACAGGTCTTGCAATATTTTCCAATGAAAGGGCTGCTAAGGTTATCACCTTGAGAAGCAGGTTTTTCCGGAAAACGTTCAAACAACTGAATCAAAAGGTTACTGAGACACATGGCCTTTACTATGGCCCTGGCACACTTCTGCAAGGCTCTTTATGAAGCCACTGCACAACCAGGGGTTTATAGACCCCTGGGGTCCACGGCATTTCCCCTCCTGCCTTCCCCCTCCCATATAAACATTTAGCTCAGAATCAGGGAAGAAGAAGAAGAAGAGTTGGTTCTGATATGCCGCTTTTCCCTACCCGAAGGAGGCTCAAAGCGGCTTACGATCACCTTCCCACAACAGACACCCTGTGGGGTGGGTGAGGCTGAGAGAGCCCTGATATCACTGCCCGGTCAGAACAGTTTTATCAGTGCCGTGGCAAGCCCAATGTCACCCAGCTGGTTGCATGTGGCGGAGCGCAGAATCGAACCTGGCATGCCAGATTAGAAGTCCGCACTCCTAACCACTGCACCGAACTGGGAGGGAATGTTTGCAGGGCCCTACTCTTTTAGTTGAGTTGAGTGAGCCAATCCAGGTTATTCAAGAATCTCTTAACTGCTTTAGTGACCCGAGAAAGGATAAAAGGGCATGAACAGACATTAATAATTATCATGTTGGATGGTATTTCCCATTAAGCTAGCTAAAACTCTGGCTAAGGTAGATGACCCACTGGTATCTCTCTCCATTACATGTGTGCTTGGATTTCTTCTGCAGCCTATATGGTTGTTTTGCTTCTGATAGACATTTGCAGTGGGGTGACCTAACCAAATGAACCATGTTCATCTGTCACTATTCCATAGATGTCAACTCCTTGAGAGGTTGCTGTGAGGAGAAAGGTACTTCAGTCTATTTTCCACTGTATAAACCACACACTCCTCCATGTTGAATGATAATAATTTACTTTTAGCCCACCCTTCTAGTTTTGCTCAGGGTGAGTGACCACATTATAAACATCATATATCTAATTTATGCCCCCAGCTAAAATTTCAAGACGGGGGGTTTGGTATCAGGAGCTAATCTTTCCCTTCCAGCAGCAAAGCCAGCATTTCTTGGTGGATGCTATTTTAGGCCCTGACCATAAGCTATTGACCCCATTTGGAATTGCACAGAAGCCACAAAGATGAAAACACAAAGATGAAAAGTTGTACTTATCTGCAATTCTTATTCATTGAGTGGATTTCTGTGCAGGGTCACATACCTCCCTCCTTTTCTCACTGTGAGCTCATGCTTATCAATTGATACTTACTTTCTTACATCAGCAGATAGAGAACTGAGGGAGTAGAGCTTGCCCCTCCCACATCATGTGACTTTTGGGCGGGAACGTCAATCTTCTCTGTGAAGCAACGGGAGAGCCTTCCTGGGATCTAATAACGGCTTTTAAAAGCTTACTGTGGCAGGCCAGCCTCATGTATGCCTGCTCCTTTAACAGAGGTTTAATGTGTAGAAATGGGTAACTGAAGCCTTACATGGAAGTAAATAAAGTCCCATTTATCCTCTATTATAGGAACATTTTTCTCCAGGCTGTTGGCAACCTTACCTTAATGGCCCAGAAAATCTAGGCCAGCCTTTCTCAACTATTTTACTGTTGAGAAATCCCTGAAACATTCTCCAGGCTTTGAGAAACCCCAGATGTGGCACGATTGTGTAGATTATGGTTGGGAAGCAGAGCTGTGTAAATGCCCACCTGGAGCCCCTCCACTTCCCACCCCCTCTTTCCCATCACCTACTACTGGAGAAGCTCAAGACCTTCTGGCACCTTCTGTGTACCAAGCCTGCCACTGGGCCGCAGCCCAGTGGTTGAGGACCACCGGCTTATGAACCTCCTTGAGTTGGCTTGGTGCCCACAGGCAGCGAAGAAGAAGGAGAAGGAGAAGGAGAAGGAGAAGGAGAAGGAGAAGGAGAAGGAGAAGGAGAAGGAGAAGGAGAAGGAGAAGGAGAAGGAGAAGGAGAAGGAGAAGGAGCTGTACCCTGCTTTTTACTACCCAAATGAGTTTCAGTGGCTATTTTTTCAGCTGCAGAATGGTCATAGAACTTCACTCACTTTCAGCAACACAAAGAGAATAACATAGTCTTTTATACCTCACTTTTCAGTACCTGAAGGAGTCTCAGAGTGGCTTACAATCACCTCCCTTTCCTCTCCCCACACCATACACCCTGTGAGGTAGCTGAGGCTGAGAGTTCAAGAGAGAACTGTTCTGTGGGAACGGCACAGGACTGTGACCAGCTCTCCAGATTAGAAGCCGGCGACGACATGCATTATCCTTTTCCACTTTAGGGCTACAGACTTGTAGCTACTGTGCGTGCACACATTTTCCCTCTTTCTCTTCCTCCCTCCCTCCATTTCCCCAGCTGTCTCCGCCTCCTATTCACAAATCCTGGCCTGGCGTTTGATTTTACCAGGCCAGAGAGCTCAGCATGGGCAGCCGGATTATCACTTTACCAAAACAAAGAGAAGGGAAACCCTGTTTGGTTAATCCATCCCAGAACACATGGCATTTACCTAGAAAACAGACCCCCCCCCCCCAGGCATAGTCCCACATTGATTAGAAACTGGACAGCAAGCTGAGTGTGATAAATTCATTGACTTCTGGGACTAATTTTGTCGTGGAACCAGCACAGTCTGTGCTAACCGGTGCATTGTTCATACACAAAACATGGGCGCACCAGCCCACTTTAGCCATGATCAGGGTGAGCAAGAGAGGGGTAAGGGCTATAGAGATGAGGTGGGCCTGGTGCTCCTTCAATACACGATGACCAAGCAGTGATAGGGCTCTCTCAGCCTCACCCACCCCACAGGGCGGCTTACAGTCACTTTCCCTCTCCTCTCCCCACAGCAGACACCCTGTGATGGAGGTGAGACTGAGAGAGCCCTGATATTACTGAAGAAGAAGAAGAGTTGGTTCTTATATGCTGCTTTTCTCTACCTGAAAGAGTCTCAAAGCAGCTTACAGTTGCCTTCCCTTTCCTCTCCCCGCAACAGACACCCTGTGAGGGAGGTGAGGCTGTGAGAGCCCTGATATTCCTGCCTTCCCTTTCCTCTCCCCACAACAGACACCCTGTGAGGGAGGTGAGGCTGTGAGAGCCCTGATATTCCTGCCTTCCCTTTCCTCTCCCCGCAACAGACACCCTGTGAGGGAGGTGAGGCTGAGAAAGCCCTGATATTACTTCAGTGCTGTGGTGAGCCCAAGGTCACCCAGCTGGCTGCATGTAGGGGATCGTGGAACCAAACCCAGCATGAACATACATGGGACAGAGCTGACTCCGTCAGATTCAGGGATGAATGGAGCAACGCACAACCAATGCTGAGTGCCTTTTCATGCCTCACCTTTGTAGGCCACATACACAAGACCACTCTGCCGTCGTCCCATTACAACCTGAGTGAACAACACCCTCCCCCATGCCACATTAAATTCTCTGTTCTGGCAGCGCTAGCCGGAAGGGTGCAGAAAAACCCACCTGATTGGGACAAACACCCCTAACCTTTGCCAGTGACCAAAAGTCATCCAAGAACAACTGAAACAGCACCCCTGGGTACATTTACCTGGAAACTGATCCCAGTGGGACTCAGCTTCCAGAACACTGGGAAGGTCCCTCTCGTTTGCCTCACCTGTGTGGCAATCCCTCCTGATAGACATCCCCCCCCCCCAAAAGGCAATTGCAAATATGGAAGCCAGCCAGGCTCCTTAAATGCAGCCATGCTCCGCTGCCAGAGGCTGCGGTGATGGGCATGTCCCCATCTCACCCAACGGCTCCACCGTTTCCCCCTAAGGCCTAGCTGAGGCAGGCCATCTCCAGAGATCTAAAAAAAACGCCACCTCCTCCCTGCATCCCATCTTTCCTTTCTCGTGGGGGAGAAAGGGGAATTTAGACAGATGGGTTTCCAGGCCAGGTCCGGGAGGAACATGGCCGCATCCTAAGGCCTATCCCCAGATCTTCTTGTGTCACCTGCCCCCTCCCGGGCGGGTTTTTCCTAAATTAGCCGGCTCTCGTTGGGATGAATCCCAAATCGGCCTGGTGGGCCCGTTGACGGCAGGCGGAGTTGGAGGAGGAGAAGGAGAGAGAGAGAGAGAGACCACCACCCCGCCCCTATGCCTTGCCTGATGTGACAAGCAAAGCTGCCATGGGGAGGCATCTACCCCATCTGTCAAAGCAGCCCTTCAGCAAGGCCCAGGTGAATGCCATCACTCCCTTCCGAGCACACCCTGCCGCTCTCCCCCCAAACCAAGACAAGAAGGAAGCAGATCCCCCCCCCCTTCCACCAAGCCGCTGCATTGGGATGAATCTCGGTTTCCCAGGCCCCCCACCCAATGCAAGCCATCTGCCATCCCCCTCCCCCTCCCCGCTCCAACAAAGCCCCGCTCCTGGCTAGCAATGCCGGCTCGAGCATCGCAGGGCTGGAAATGCTTTTTTTTTTGGGGGGGGGGGGAAGGTACCTTGCGGCGGGGAATTAGAGGAGAGGACGGCGACTCCCCATTCAAGGCTTCTGCACCATCTTCCTCCTCGGGAGCTCCCGGGCCATTTCTTCACATCCTTTGCCTCCCGGGTCGTGCTGGATGTCGGGCTGTCCTTCCAGCGCCCCGCTTCTCCGCCTGCCGTGGCGCGACCCAAATCCGAATCCGAGAGGCGCATCCAAACCGGCGTCCAAAGGCGAGAACCTGCCGAGCGGTTTCTATAGAATAAATGAGGGGAGTAGGGGGCGGGGGGGGGAAAGTGGCTCCGCCCTGCCTCTAGCGGCGGGAGCCGGGAATGGCAGCCGGAGCCATCCTGCGGAACAGTTGACAACGCTTAATACACGTGTACTCTCTCATTGTGTCCGGCGCCTTCCTGCCCGCCCCCGCCCCTCAAACCAATATGTTATGCCAAACGGTGGAAGGGTATTAGATCCTGTTATCTTATTATTTAACCGCTCCGAAATAAGCGATTGTAAATGTCTCATTGCACAGTTAACCATCAATAGAATTAGATTCAAATGGTTTTATTGTGCATCAATAGAATTAAGAATCCATAGATCGGTGCTGTGGACATATAAAGCTGCCTTATACTGAACCAAGTCAATCTAATCAGAGTCACGCCTTGCATAAATCTTTGTTGGTCTTAAAGGTGTTTTTGGACTCTGATTTTGTTGTGCTACTTCAGACCAAAGGCTACCCATTTGAACCGAGTCAATCTAAGTCAGCATCGCCTGCTCAAACTGGCAGCAGCTCTCCCAGATGTCAGGCTGAAGTCGTTCCCATGTCTTGCTGCCTGGTCCTTTTAGATTGGAGAGGCCAAGGTTCGAACAGGGGACTTTCTTCCTTCTGATAAGATGCTCTGCCACTGAGACACGCCCAAGGTATTCCCCTCCTCCATCCCTTGCCAGGGCTCTTATGACTTCCACAACGGTAGGCTAAAGGGAAAAAAAATTCAGCTGCTAATTCTGTTCCAATCCTGGCTGGGGTAAACTTCATCTGCTGAATTTCTGCCTGGGAAAAAAAGCCAGCAGCCTTTAACATTTTTTTGAAAAACATTCAACCTATTCTTCACAATGTCCCAGCAAACTGCACACACCTTCAAAAAAACACCATAAAAGAAGGGCACAAAGTCCAGAAAGCAGGTTCTTAATCTTATCGAGGGTGGCCAATAGGCTTAGAGAAGAAAACACCCTGTCATCAACCAGATGTTTTTTATCTCTGTGTCAGGAAAGGTTACAGCTTTTTCCTGCCCACATTAAACCTCTGCTTAAGGTGAAGGGAGTGGTATAGCCCCACAGAAGCGGTGGAGGGTTGGTACAGGGAAGGGAGACCTCCAAAGAAGGCTCTACAGAAGCAGGCAATGGCAAACCCAGACCTGGTTTAAGGATTCGTGGGCCCGTAGCATCAAAGCCACTGTAAGAATTTGCAAGGCTTTAGCAGAGCACAAGAAGTGACTGTGGGGCACCCTTCCCAGGGAGAGCTGGAACTTCGGAAGCCACTGGCAGCTTCACTTTGCTGAAAACATTTCTCAAACTTTTCCAGGATGTACAAGCCCAATGCCCCAGTATCCAAGGGGACCTTCACTGTTATGTGACTTTTGGTCCACACGCATGCTCAATGAGTGATGCATATGCTCAGTTACTAACAGAATGTGTGTGTCACCTTTTTTTTGTTCTTGCAGTCCACAAGCCACATAAGTATGAAGACCCCCCCCCACACACACACCCAACAATCACAGTGTGAAGACTGCCTGACCCTTCAGCACTGTGGGACCCCGGAATAGCCTGTAACACGAGCAACTTGTGCTACCAGGATAAACCACTTCCAGGCAAGCCACCTCTGCTTCTTACCTGTCCTCAAAGCTCCTTGCTGGTTTGACACATAGAAAGGGGAAAGACTTTTTCCTCCTCCAGGCCAGGTATGTCTCCTGTTACTCTCCCCACCACCCAGATACCTGGAAAACTAGTTGGTGAAACGTACACAGCGATTGAACAGGTGGGGCTGCATAATTGCTCTTTTCAAAAACTTAAGTTGTTTAATTCAGGATCAGGAGTACAATTAGTAATTCAGATCCAAAAATAAATAAAGACGGTGGAAGAAGAAGGTTTAAAACAATACGTTAAGGCAGGGGTAGTCAAACTGCGGCCCTCCAGATGTCCATGGACTACAATTCCCAGGAGCCCCTGCCAGCATGGCGGGGGCTCCTGGGAATTGTAGTCCATGGACATCTGGAGGGCCGCAGTTTGACTACCCCTGTGTTAAGGGGTGTGTGTGTGTGTGTCAGAATTCACATGACATAAACAGGAGAAAGCCAAATAGAGATTCTTGCTTGGAAAGAAATACATTGTGTTCATCAGATGGAAAAGAATTCAGGCAAACTCTGTTCCCCTGGTGTGGTGAAATAATGGCTTCTAATCCTGTTCATGAAACTTTGGTTCAGGCTTCGGCACTGTGAAATCTTTAGTAGGCTGCATGATAAAGTTTTTGTTTCTCTTAGTGTAAGAATGTAGTGCCAATGAATTGCACCTGTGTCCTTGAGAAGCCTAACACTGTCCACACTTCCTGATAAGACAATTGGCTTCAGCTGTTCCCAAATTAGCTTGTTATGAGAAGGGCCTGGCGTGAGATGAGTTGCCATTACATCACCTGCTTCAAGATTAGCTCATCTATCTTGACATTAGTAACCCCATTGGTTAATTAATAAATTTTTGATTGGTCTTTGATTGGTTTCTGTGCCCAAGACCCCACGTGGGAATAAGCCATAAAGGTTTTCTATTGGAACATCTTTCTGTCCAGAAAGGTTTTGTCCCGTTCAGATTTTTATCTGTTCCAGTTCTGTTCAGATTTTGGAGAAATCCTTGTCTGTAACTTTGTGAACCTGCAACTTGTATTATGGACTTTGAAACTCTGTCTTACCACCTTGCCATTCTCATGAGTATCTTGTGTGAGCCAGAGATATTATACAATGTTCTTATTTTTTTTACTACTAGTATATAACTTAATTCTGTGCACCCTAATAAATACAAAATAATTTTTAAAACCTAGTTGAATCCTAGCCTGCCTTACTCCTGCTATACTACCAGAAAAACCTTTGGTCTTGTCTCTGGATGGAGCCAAGCTCCCTGGTAATCCCCTGATAAGGCCTGAAGACTGCCTCTGGGTCTTGAATGCCTAGGGGCCCATTCAGAGATGGTGGCAGTACTAAGGAACAAGGAGGTTGGGTTATCTACTTCCTTTGGTTTTGTAATTGTTCTGACCCTTCTCCAGGGTCTGTGTGGACTTGACCTCGGGGGAACTGGGGTGTGACCACATAGAGCTATCAGGAAGCAATTCCCCCCCCCTGCTTCCACTCAGCAGCATCCTGGTGAATTTGAGCACCTCCCAATGTTTCCCTGGCCTTCCCCCCATCTTTCCCAAACCTGCTTTGCTCCAGAGTTTTCACTAAAGATCACAGTAAGGTGTGGATGGCTTCCACACTCTTTCCACCCCAACATTTTTTTTTAAAGCATGTCTTTCTAGATCCTTTCATTGCAGAGATATACCTTTCCCCTTATAGCTCTGCAATGAAAGGGGCTATGAATGTGCTTAAAAAAAAGAAGCAAAGGGAGGTTATCAAGACCCAGACATGTATCCCCCTGAGTCTATGCCCCTCTGACAGGCCAGCAGAATTCAGACCTGTGGATACACAAGAAACCAGACCTTTTTTAAAAGAATGAAAATATTTATTAGACAACAACAATAACAAAAAGGACTCATATTAGGCAACACAGGCAGTTGCATTAAGTAGTTTTGCCTATTTTATTTAGTGTTACATTTTTACCCTGCTCTTCCCCAACTGACTGTTCTAAGACATTGATACCTTTAAATCTCTAATAATGGCAATACTGAGGAGAGTTACACCAGTCTATTCGTTGGGTTTAAAGTCTCCTCAGTTTAAACCCAGAATAGGATTGTCAACTCTAGGTAGGGAAATACATGGAGATTTGTGAGGGGGCGGAGCCTAGGGAGGGTGGGGCTTGGGGAGGGGAGGAGCTTTAAGAAGAAGAGTTGTTTTTTATATGCCGCTTTTCTCTAGCCGAAGGAGCCTCAAAGCGGCTTACATTTGCCTCTCCTGACAACAGACACCCTGTGAGGTGGGTGAGGCTGAGAGAGTCCTGATATCACTGCTCAGTCAGAACAGCTTTATCAGTGCTGTGGCAAGCCCAAGGTCACCCAGCTGGATGCATGTGGAGGAAGAGCGGGGAATCAAACCCCGTTTGCCAGATTAGAAGTCCGCACTCCTAACCACTACACCAAGCTGGCTCTCTTAACAGGAGATCCACTATAGTGAGAGATCTCCCAGTTGAGGGAACATCTCCACCCATGTCAAACACACTGAATCTTGAGGTCTGCACAAGGATGCCTTCATTCAGGGATCAGCCTCAAAGGAATCAATCCCTCCACCATGACTTGACTGTGAAAAACCTTCCCCTCACAACCAGAGCACATCTCTGAAGTTCTTCCGGATGGTTCCATCCTTCCTTTTCTGGGAGGCTTTTGAGACCGATTAATTAGTTTGATGGCATACTAGGCCAACAGCACTGTACAAGGGCACCACTGTAAAATTATCTTCTGCGTGTGATGTTTCAGAGTGTGGTTTCCTTTCAGTCAGGCTGCGTTTAATTGAAGTAAAATTATAAACTGCCTTGGGAATCATTTGGCTGAGAGTCTCTGCACCAGCTAAATAAGGACATAATCTCCAGACCCATCACAGATTTTAAGCATGATTACCACGTGCAAACAAACACGTCAGATTCATCACTTACAGCATTTTAGATAAAAGATTTAGGGGGCACAAACAATATGTTCAAAATGTTAACAAGCTGTAGGAATGCCACTGGTACCTTCCCCACAGTCCTTTATTGTTTGAAGCGTTGTCAAACTATGACGAAATGCATTGGGACGTGGATATGATCTTGTGTAGCATAGTTCCTGTTTGGGTCTTTATGATCAGAACAGAGAGTCTATTTCAGGGGTAGTCAAAACTGCGGTCCTCCAGATGTCCATGGACTACAATTCCCAGGAGCCCCTGCCAGCGAATGCTGGCAGGGGCTCCTGGGAATTGTAGTCCATGGACATCTGGAGGGCCGCAGTTTGACTACCCCTGGTCTATTTTTTCCACATTCATAGGTAATAATGGAGGTAGGATGGAGGCACTCTCTTTGGAAGCCCAAAGAATTGGACCCCCTGGTTCAATCTTCTTGAAACATCGGGGGGGTTGTCAGATAAGAGGCTCCTGAAGCAGCAAGGAATGTTTGGGGCCTCTAACACAAAACCCCACCCCATGAAGACGAGAGACAGAGGTAGGTTCCTGACTACATGTCTACCTGAGAGACAGAAAGACCGACTGTGGGACTTCCAAGAAGATGAAAAATTACTCCTAAAAAGTAGCAATCTGGAGACAGGAATTACATTTAAAAGGGGAGAAGGTCCCAATCTCACTGTCCTATCTGTCCTCCTACTGCTCCCTGCACGGTCTTCTTCTCTTCTTCTTCTTCTTTGTGCACCAGACATTGACAATTCCAGGGTAGCCAAAGATGTCTGTGGAGTACAATTACCATGAGCTAGTAATTGTAGTCCATGATCATTGTAGTCCATGGACATCTGGCAGGGGCTTATGGTGATTATAGTCCATGGATATCTGGAGAGCCCCAGTTTGGCCACCCCTGGCATATTCCAACCGGTTACTGAACCTTTTTTTGGAGGGGATGGGGACAGAAAGAGAGGCTGTAGGGTTACCAACTTCAAGGTAGGGCCTGGAGCTTTCCTGGAATTACGACTGATCTCCAACCTACAAAGATCAGTTCCCCTAGAGGAAAAGGCAACTTTGGAGGGCACATTCTATAGAATCCTGTCCTCCCTGAGCCCACCCCACCCTCCAAATGCCACCCTCCCCAGGTACTACTCTCTGGGAATTTCCCTAGCCAGAGCTGACAATCCTAGGAGAGGAACCCAAAAAGTTGCAAGAATCAGTTGGTCATGTAGATGTATGTAAAAACAGCAAACATTAAAGCTCTGTAATTGTGTTTTTCAATTTTTCTCAGTTTTTACGTCAAATTATTTTCATGTCCAAGAGTTGGAGGAGACAAAACTGTTGGCTTTTAAAGTTTTGAAATTGTCTGAAAAATAATGGAGATATTGCCATGCAACGCTGGAGCGCTACATTTGCTACCTTTGGCCGTGCCAGACGGACTACGACATTCATGAAGTCCACACCTTGTGCTTGGCCTCCTGGATGTTTACAGCTTGGGTTTCCGTGCCCCTTAAATTTTGCCAGTGGACGGATTTCCGTTGCATTTTTTGGTGCATCTCTTCAAGATTTCCCCCATGGCTGCAACATAAGATGTTTTCACATCGTAAAGCGGAAACAGTGATGGGAGCAACATTCAGAATGAAAACCGAGAAGCCTCTGCAAGTCCTTGTGAGTCACCCACTTGTAGAACCCTAATCCCCTTTTTGCAGCTATCCTCCTCCCAATGCTTATCTGTTGCTAAAGAATCAGATTTTTGCCTGCGCTGTTTTATCATGTCCCTTAATCTCAGCTCTGGATGGTCTGATCCATCATCCCATCATCCATAATTACACTGAATAAAATAATCCTAATAGCTGAGCCGCCAGCAATTCCCTCTAACTAGCCCCAAGTGAAGGGATCTGTGGATTTAAGCCAAATGCAATCCCTTTTCTCCTACAAACACAGCCCCTGGCAGCAAAAGCATAATCCAGATAGAATCATAGAGTTGGAAGGGGCCACACAGGCCATCTAGTCCAACCCCTTGCTCAACGCAGGATCAGCCCAAAGCATCCAAGAAAAGTGTGTATCCAACCTTTGCTTGAAGACGGCCAGTGATCTAGGCCCTTTCCTCGACCGCAAAAGTGATGAGAGCCTGCAGGCCTGAAAACAACACGTACCACTTGGGGATGGTACAGCGTGGTTGGTTTTGTCAGCTGCTGAACTCTCAAAGGAGTCACTCCGTGCTAGGGCAAGGATCCGGGGCCCAGCACAATGGAACAAGCGCTGCGGTTAACTCCAAAGGGTGAAGAGTCTGGAGGAAGCTCAGGCTAAATTCCCAGTCGGATATCGTGATCGCCTGCCTGGATGATACGAATGGGAGAATCACTGCTCAGTTCATATATGACAAAAGTGTTAGGGGTTTAAAAATTCAAACTCCCCCCTCCCACCCACAACCAACTAAATCAGTACCTGAGACAGAAGGGGAAGGTGGAAGGAAAGCTGCACCACACACCTCAGAAGCATTGGTGTCTAAATGTAGCTGCAGAATGTAATTGTTGTGCAAGACCGCAGTGGGCCCAGGCCAATGGGCCCCACTGCAACTGGACTGTCTAAACTCCACTCATAAAACTGGAAACAGAGTTGCACACCAAGTTCTCCTTTCTCATATCAAGGGCGTTTAACATGGGAGCCTGTCAGTAAAGCCAAACCTCGTACAGACAACTTCCCCTTATATACTCTTTTGTGTCCGCATTTCCTCACTCCCACCCTCATTGTCTGAAAGGCGGAGGTTGACAGTCCATGCGCCCGCCTCGGGGAAGTTGATGCCTTCATGAAACAGAAAGACAAAGATTTCGCAAAGGTACATTTTATTTCAAACCGGTTTGGCTGCGGTTATAGCCAAGTAGCTTCCTGTGCAAGTCTGCTTATCAAATTGGACATCTAAAGGATTTCAGAGAAATGATCAGGTTGAACCATTGACCCACCTCCAGAAAATGCATATTTGCTTTCAAACTTTTGCTTCTAAGAAATATCTATGTTTGTGGGCCTACTTGCAGTTTTTGGCCATTTCTAGCCTAGTATGTAAGAGCCTCTTGTGGCGCAGGGTTGTAAGGAAGCAGACAGGCAGTCTGAAAGCTCTGCCCGTGAGGCTGGGAGTTCAATCCCAGCAGCCGGCTCAAGGTTGACTCAGCCTTCCGCGGTCGGTAAAAGGAGTACCCAGCTTGCTGGGGGGTAAACGGTAATGACTGGGGAAGGGACTGGCAAACCAACCCGTATTGAGTCTGCCATGAAAACGCTAGAGGGAGTCACCCCAAGGGTCAGACATGACTCGGTGCTTGCACAGGGGATACCTTTACCTTTTTTAGCCTAATATGTAGAGAGGAAAGGGGGTGAAAAGGGCCAAGCATTTAATTTTTCCCTAATGGCCCTATACCTGATAGCCATTAAGCAATGTTGCCTGACCCTCCATTTTATGGTTCGGTTCCCAACCAAGCAAACAACCTTCCTTAATTGCTGGAAACAGAAGGTGCAACAGATCACTCACCCTCCCTAGCGTGGAATGAGGCCAGTTTTTCTGGTTGCTGCAGAAAGCTTTCCATTTTCTACTTGTAAAAGAAACTCTAAGAATTCACTTATTATTATTATTATGAGGTCCATATCACAAGCAAAGTGAATGTTTATATTTTGCATTCTCACCACAATCACTGGAGTGCACCCTTTGCACATGCACACGGACGGTTCACAATGCACCTCTGCCGCCTCTCCTCCAGCGTCATCAATAGAGAGTCCCCCCCCCCCCAGACTGAGAGGTCGAACCTACCCAGGGATTATCATTGTTATTGTTTTGTTGAAATGCTGTTCTAGTTGGCATCATATATCATGATTTTTATCCGTTATATTGTTATATGTTCTATGTAAATGTTCTACAATGTTTTATGTAAACTGCCCAGAGCCGTAGGGAAGGGTGATATAAAATCTAAATAAATAAATAAAATCAATGCATACTGTCAAACCAGCACGCCAAGAGTCCTGATTGGTCTTTACAGACAGTTCCCATTGGTCCATAAGCCTTCTGCCAAGGCAGTCTCTGAGACGGTGAATTATGGTCCTTCGTTTGCATGAGTCTGTAGTACCACCTTGACTGCATGGCAAGTAGCCTTGCTGCCTTAAGACCAGGCTTTCTCTTTTACCATTGAGAAACCCCTGAAATGTTCTTCAGGCTTCTAGATACCCCAGAAGTGGTGCAATTGGGCAGAATAAGGTTGGGAAGCAGAGCTGTGGTCACGCCCACCTGGGGCCCCTCCCCTTCCCAGGCCCATTATTGGCCATTTGGGGATGGGGGGGGACAGGCCCATTGACCATATATGGACATACTACTCAGCTCCTGGCTAGGAATCCCTGCTCTATGGCATTATACCATTCTGAATCCCCTCTCCTGAAATTCTACTCTCCCTGAGCTCCAGTTCTAAATCTCTAGGAACTAGTCAATCTAGAGGTGGCGATCTTAGCTGTATGCAGTTCCCTCCTCCCATTTTTCTCCTCCAACAGCCCTATAAAGTAGATATTGTTGGAATCAGCAAGATTTGTAGTCAGCATGATTCAACAGCATTTGAAGAATATCCTCCAGGGAGCATGGGGAGAGATATGTAGTTAGCATATTTAGATTAGGAATATCCTTTTGTTTTTAAATAATCTCCTCCAGTATCCTGATCAGCTCATTTGGAGTCTATCTGCTCTTTTGAGCACTTGTCCTTTCTAATTCCCTCCAGTTAGTCAGGTTTATCGCCTCTCTCTTTATATAGATGCTTCTCTTCTCAATAAAGCTATTTGTTTACTATTTAAGGATCCAGTGCTTAGCCTTTCCTTTGCATATTTAAACTCTTAACCATTTATATTACGATGATTACACTTCTACATATGAAACTGAAAGAGATGTAATCATCTTAATATCTATCTTACAGGGCTACTGGAGGAGAAAATGGAGGAAGAGAGAACTCCATACAGTTTTAGATCGCTTTTCTTCCTTCATGATTGAAATGATTGTTTCCTTGGGTATAGTAACCCTTTGTCTTTTTTTATATATATCCACCTGCTGCATCAGTCTCAAATAAGAAGGGGAAGGCAAGCCACAATATTCTCATATCTGCACCACTGGTAATGATTAAATCCAGGTTTTGTTTTTTTTGTAAATAAACAGTATGGTGTGGGGGAAACTTAGGTACATGTTCTTCATGCCATAAGATGGGCTTGTAACAGCTGAGGGCAGAGATGTACCCATGCTGCCACCTAATGGTAAAGGTACTATGGAAACCATGCAAGTGTGACCATCGCTGGAAATGAAACTGAAGACAGATATGAATGGGATTTTCTTAAGATGGAATTGCGCTTCTGTGGCTTTCACAAATGAATCCTCAAGAATCAGCCTGCAGCTTTCTTGTTCATGGACCTGAAAAACTACACACAGGAAGAAGAAGAGTTGGTTCTTATATGCCACTTTTCTCTACCCGAAGGAGGCTCAAAGCAGCTTACATTTGCCTTCCCTTTCTTCTCCCCACAATAGACACCCTGTGGTGGGTGACGCTGAGAGAGCCCTGATTTCACTGCTCGGTCAGAACAGCTCTATCAGTGCTGTGTCAAGCCCAATGTCACCCAGCTGGCTGCATGTGGGGGAGTGCAGAATCGAACCCGGCATGCCAGATTAGAAGGCCGCACTCCTAACCACTACACGAAACTGGGTGACCACATTTGTTTACGGCAGCCTTTCTCCCCTTTTTTACCATTGAGAAACTCCTGAAATATACTTCAGCCTCCGAGAAATCCCAGGAGTGGCACAATCATGCAGAAAATCTTAAAGATGTCTCTGGGGTGTTTTTGTTTTGATTTTTAAAGACCCAGCCTGATGTACAGTTCTGGATAGCTAAAAACCTTGGGAGCTGTGATGTAGAATCATAGAATCATAGAGTTGGAAGGGGCCATACAGTCCATCAACCCCCTGCTCAACGCAGGATCAGCCCAAAGCATCCTAAAGCATCCAAAAAAAGTGTGTATCCAACCTTTGCTTGAAGACTGCCAGTGAGGGGGAACTCACCACCTCCTTAGGCAGCCTATTCCACTGCTGAACTACTCTGACTGTGAAATATTTTTTTCCTGATATCTAGCCTATATCGTTGTAAGGTAAAGGTAAAGGCATCTCCTGTGCAAGCACCGAGCCATGTCTGACCCTTGGGGTGATGCCCTCTAGCGTTTTCATAGCAGACTCAATACGGGGTGGTTTGCCAGTGCCTTCCCCAGTCATTACTGTTTTCCCCCCAGCAAGCTCGGAAGGATGGAAGGCTGAGTCAATCTTAAGCCGGCTGCTGGGATTGAACTCCCAGCCTCATGGGCAAAGCTTTCAGATGGCTGCCTTAACACTCTGCGCCACAAGAGGCTCCTATATCGTTGTACTTGTAGTTTAAACCCATTATTGCGTGTCCTTTCCTTTGCAGCCAATGGGAACAGCATCCTGCCCTCCTCCAAATGACAACCTTTCAAATACTTAGAGGGCTATCATGTCCCCTCTCAACCTCCCTTTCTCCAGGCTGAACATTCCCAAGTCCCTCAACCTATCTTCATAGGTCCCTTGGCTCCAGATCATCCTCGTCGCTCTCCTCTGTACCCTTTCAATTTTATCTACGTCCTTCTTGAAGTGAGGCCTCCAGAACTGCACACAGTACTCCAGGTGTGGTCTGACCAGTGCTGTATACAATGGGACTATGACATCTTGTGATTTTGATGTGATGCCCCTGTTGATACAGTCCAAAATGGCATTTGCCTTTTTTACAGCTGCATCATACTGCCTGCTCATGTTTAATTTACAGTCCACAAATAGAAGCGTATCCCCCATCCAGTAGGTATGCTTTTCATTTTTCTGACCCAGATACAGAACTTTACACTTATCTTTATTAAATTGCATCTTGTTCTCATTTGCCCATTTTTCCATTGTTTTCAGATCTCGTTGAACTCTGTCTATCTTCTGGAGTATTTGCCAATCCTCTGAATTTGGTGTCATCTGCAAACCTGATGAGTAGTCCCTCCACCCCCTCATCTAGATCATTAATAAATATGTTAAAATGTACCGGACTGAGCTCTGAGGTACCCCACTACTCACCTCCCTCCAGTCTGATGAAACACCATTGACAACAAGTATTTGAGTGCGGTTCTCTATCCAATTCCCTATCCATCTAACTATCTGAAAATCCAGATTGCAGTCCTTCAATTTATCCATCAGAACATCATGGGGAACCTTATCAAAAGCTTTACTAAAATCCAAGTAAGAAGAAGAAGAAGAAGAAGAAGAGTTGGTTCTTATATGCCGCTTTTCCCTACCTGAAGGAGGCTCAAAGCGGCTTACAGTCGCCTTCCCTTTCCTCTCCCCACAACAGACACCCTGTGAGGTGGGTGAGGCTGAGAGAGCCCTGATATTACTGCTCAGTCAGAACAGCTTTATCAGTGCCGTGATGAGCCCAAGGTCACCCAGCTGGTTGCATGTGGGGGAGCGCAGAATTGAACCCGGCACGCCAGATTAAAAGTCCGCATTCCTAACCACTACACCAAGCTGGCTCTCCAGTAAATGACATCAACCGAATTTCCACGATCCAGCAAACCTGTTACTTGGTCAAAAAAGGAAACCAGACTGGTCTGACAGGGCCTATTGGAGACAAATCCATGCTGACTTCCTTGGATCACCAAATTATTATTATTATTGTTATTGTTATTTCCCGCCTCCCCCGATAGGCTCGAGGCAGGTCACAACAACTAACCCCATTAAAATTCCCATTAAAACATCAATCTACTAACATGATGGCTAAAAATCCCATCCCTCCCCCAATTGTCCTCCAGATGTTTGCAGATCACTCCCTTTAATATCTGCTCCATTATCTTACCCACCAAAGAGGTCAGACTCACTGGTCTGTAGTTTCCCGGGTTATCCTTACTCCCTTTTTTGAAGATTGGAATAACGTTTGCAGAGATTTGCCTAATTTGGTCTCTGTTCTTTGCTGTTGGGCAAACCCAAGCACTGGGGTAGCATCAAAAGGTCAGTCTTTGGTCTCTGTATAATCACCAGAAATATAGGTTTTCTTAGAATCTCGAAAGAATCTTTCTGTGTCAAAGGTCGAAAGCTAAAAAACATCCTGAAACTTGATAATGGAATGTGTACATAACTATAAGCTTTGACAAACGTCTATGTCCATTGACATGTGTATTGTGAAGTCTGTTCTCCTGAGCTCTAAAACAAATGAAAGGTTAGCCTGCTCAAGTGGCCAACCAAGCTCCCAAGTGACCTAGCAGAAAGATGGAACTCCGGAGCAGGCTGTCACGAACCATGACTGACCCACTCTATCAGAAGCGACCCTCTCAAATAGAACTTCTCCAGACACAGGTGGAGCTAAGAAGCTAGTCTTTATTGAAAGGATCCATAGGATGATGTGGAATACAGCATGGTGGATGCAGAGGATGCATTGACACAGACAAGGATAGGTCACCCTTGTAGGGGTAATTATAGAAGGGTACTTCGTGCGGGAAGAAGGAAGGGGAGGACAGAAGGAGGAGGAGGACACATAGGAAGACATCTGACATGCCCTTAAGGTTGTTCTTGGCAGTACATTTCCAGCAACCTCCAAACAAACCAAGGACAAGTGGGGTGATAAGAGAGTTCTCAGTGCTCTTGCAGCGGGGGAGGGAGAGCCTCCCTGAATAATAAAACCTGCCCAAAAGTCAGGGGAGGTTCAAAGAGATAAAGTGCAAGTGTTTCAAAAACACTTTTTTAATCTGGTGAGAATATGCTGAATAGCACACATAACATTCTGTTAGTCGTTTCCTGCTCCCTATAAGACAATAATGATTCTTTAGTAAAAGAGCTCACCCTGGCTTTTGCTGTATTAATCGTCTGGGGTGGAAAGTGTCTTTCTATTAGAGGCAGCCAGTTTATCTGCTGCTTTTTCAAAATCTGCTTTACAGGTGTTAATTCTACGACGTCTCAAAAGCATCTCCCCTCCTTGTTATAAGATTTCAACATTGTCTCCCAACATTGGCGAACTTTCCCATAGATGCAGTCGTGACTAACTTACCTTGTAGCTTCAAACATCATGCAAGGTTATATGTTCTTGATTTTCTTAAAATATGTCGAAGATGTCTATTCCTTCTTGCTAACAAAGTCTGTTTGCAATTAGCAGTTACAAGATTCTCATACATGTAAATGTATTTTGGCCATTGACCAACGATCTTTTAACAATTTGTCCATCTTTGAAGTCGGGCATGCCTGCGGTACAAAGACACTCCCACTTTTGAGGCTCAGCTTATCTAATATCTATTTAGATGAGTTATAAACTGTTTCTAATCTGCCCAAGGCCATTAAGGTTACATTGCTGCTTGGTTTTTGTGTTCCACCCCCAAGGCTCTTATGTTCTGGGGCTCTGAAATGAGAGGATGGAGCACAAGGACCTTTTCTATGATCTTTTGGGTCAGCGGTATGTAAATTTAATTAATAATAATCTGTTCCACATAATATATTTCTGATAAGGGCTTGGAGGAGGAGCATGTCTCATGACTTAAATGCCACTCAGCACTTAACACCCATTCAGGGCACCTGTCCCGCCCCTGAGTGCCTCCTCTTCCAACCAGCTTGCCTGTCTGTCCAGTGGCCAGCCAATCGCCTTCCGTCCTCCACCCCTCCTTCTAATTCCCTCCGAGGCTCGGAGGCTGCAGATCCCTGCCCCATGAGAGTTGCCCCTGCCAGTGAGTTCCCTAACAGCTGACTACAGGCTTTCCATTTCCATGCGCAAAATTCTTCCACCACCACCCCCTCCAATCTAGCACCCATTGTATTCCTGAATGCAATGGGCTTGGCACCTAGTTAATAATGAAGCCCAACATTGATCCCCCCACCTCCCCCGTACGACTGGCTATATCCACGACACAGGTTCAGGCTCTCCTCTCTTCCTTGGACTCTGCTTGCTGGTCTTCTGCCAGACACTTTCAACCTAGCCTACCTTGCAAGGTTGTTTTAAGATCTTCTGTAACTCGCTCTATGCGGGCCTGCCTTTGGCTTTGACCCGGAAACTACAACTGGTCCAAAACGCAGGGGCCAGGGTCCTAATAGCAACACCATGGAGGGCCCACATCCAGCCCATTCTCCACCAGCTTCAATGGTTGCCAGTTGAATTCCGGATCAGGCTAAAGGTTCTGGTAATTATCTTCAAGGCCATATGTGTACCTGAGGGACCGCCTCCCTTCCTATGTCCCCCAAAGAGCACTACGCTCCGCCGTCACCAACTGGCTAATGATCCCTGACCCTAAAGAAGCCCACCTGACCTCAACCAGGGCCAGAGCTTTCTCTGTCCTGGCCCCCACCTAGTGGAATGAGCTCCCAGAGGAGATCAGTGCCCTGACAGAGCTAAAACAGGGCCTGCAAAAGGGAGCTCTTCCACCAGGCATTTGGTTGACACCAAGCACAACCAACAACATCTACAGGGCCTCTGCCCCCCTCCCTCTCCCCACCCCCAGAAATCCATCACGGCATTCTGCCCCTGGACCTGTTTGAATTATTACTGTTTAATGTTGTTCTGTTACCCTGTTATCAGTTAGTATCATTCATGTTATAGTTATTTATATATATGGTTCATTGTATAGTTCTCAGTTCAAACAGCCCTGAACCTTTGGGGTGGGCGGTATATAAATGTGAATAAAATAAATAAATAAATCAGAATAGGGGATGGGAGAACAGCATGCATGGCCTTAGATTTTGGAGGAAGGCTGGGAATAAAATTCACTCAACAAATACCTTAAAGCCGGCACACGTGGTTCAAAGAGATAAGGTGTCAGTGTTTCAAAAACACTTTTTTAATCTGGTGAGAATATGCTGAATAGCACACATAACGTTCTGTTAGTAGTTTCCCGCTCCCTATAAGACAATAATGATTCTCCAGTAAAAGAGCTCACCCTGGCTTTTGCTCTATTAATCGTCTGGGGGGGGGGGGGAAGTGTCTTTCTATTAGAGACGGCCAGTTTATCTACTGCTTTTTCAAAATCTGCTTTACAGGAGTTAATTCTACGATGTCTCAAAAACATCTCCCCTCCTCGTTATGAGATTTCAACATTGTCTCCCAACATTGGCGAACTTTCCCTCCTGATAGATGCAGTCGTGACTAACTTACCTTGTAGCTTCAAACATCGTACAAGGTTATGTGTTCTTGATTTTCTTAAAATATGTCGAAGATGCTTGTTCCTTATTGCTAACAAAGTCTGTTTGCAATTAGCAGTTACAAGATTCTCATACACGTAAATGTCGTTTGGGCACCGACCAACGATCTTTTAACAATCTGTCCATCTTTGAAGTTGGGCATGCCTGCGGTACAAAGACACTCCCACTCTTGAGCCTCAGCATATCTAATATCTATGTAGATGAGTTATAAGACGATATATAAATGTGATTAAACAAAGGTGGCAAAATTATACAGAAGAACTATACAAAAGCGAGCTTAACATCCCTGATGACCACAATGGGGTAGTTACTGACCTGGAGCCAGACTTACTGGAATGTGAAGTCAAATGGGCCTTCGGAAGTCTGAGCAACAATAAAGCTAGTGGTGGTGACAGCATTGTAGTTGAACTATTCAAAATCTTAAAGGACGATGCAGTAAAAGTGCTACACTCAATATGCCAGCAAATTTGGAAAACTCAACAATGGCCACAGGATTGGAAAAGGTCAGTTTACATTCCAATCCCAAAGAAGGGCAATGCCAAAGAAAGTTCAAACTACCGCACCATTGCACTCATTTCTCATGCTAGCAAAGTTATGCTCAAAATCCTACAAGCTAGGCTCCAGCAATATGTGGACCGAGAACTTCCAGAAGTACAGGCAGGATTTCGAAGAGGCAGAGGAACTAGAGATCAAATTGCCAACATATGCTGGATCATGGAGAAAGCTAGGGAGTTCCAGAAGAACATCTACTTCTGCTTCATTGACTATGCTAAAGCCTTTGATTGTGTGGAGCACAACAAATTGTGGCAAGTTCTTAAAGAGATGGGAATACCAGAGCATCTTATTTGTCTCTTGAGAAATTTATATGCAGGTCAAGAAGCAACAGTGAGAACTGAACATGGAATCACTGATTGGTTCAAAATTGAGAAAAGAGTTCGGCAAGGCTGTATACTGTCACCTTGCCTATTTAACTTGTATGCAGAGCACATCATGAGAAAGGTGGGGTTAGATGAGTTACAAATTGGAATTAAAATTGCAGGGAGAAATATCAACAACCTCAGATATGCAGATGATACCACTCTAATGGCAGAAAGTGAAGAGGAAGTAAAGAGCCTGTTGATGCGGGTGAAGGAGGAGAGTGCAAAAGTTGGCTTGAAACTCAACATCAAGAAAACATGGCATCCGGCCCTCTCAATTCCTGGCAAATAGATGGGGAAGAAATGGAGATAGTGACAGCTTTTATTTTTCTGGGCTCCAAGATCACTGCAGATGGGGACTGCAGCAAAGAAATTAAAAGATGCTTGCTCCTGGGGAGGAAAGCTATGGCAAATCTAGACAGCATCCTAAAAAGCAGAGACATCACCCTGCCGACAAAAGTACGTTTAGTCAAGGCTATAGTATTCCCAGTTGCAATGTATGGCTGCGAAGGTTGGACCATAAGGAAGGCCGAGCATCAAAGAATTGAGGCTTTTGAACTCTGTTGCTGGAGAAGACTCTTGCGAGTCCCTTGGACTGCATGGCGAACAAACCGGTCAGTCCCAGAGGAGATCAGGCCTGACTGCTCTTTAGAAGGCCAGATCCTGAAGATGAAACTCAAATACTTTGTCCACCTCATGAGAAGGAAGGACTCCCTGGAGAAGAGCCTAATGCTGGGAGTGATCGAGGGCAAAAGAAGAAGGGGACGACAGAGAATGAGGTGGCTGGATGGAGTCACTGAAGCAGTAGGTGCAAACTTACAAATGCTGGCAGGGGCTCATGGTAATTGTAGTCCATGAACATCTGGAGGACCACAGGTTGACTACCCCTGCCCTAGAGGATGGTTACCTTGTTGGACCTTTGATATTAGTAGACTCAAGCTAGATGTCTTAAAATATAAGGTATGGATATTTGGTAATACCCTTTATAATTAGCTTTTTGATGTAAGAATTTTTAATATAAAATGTATATATTAGTTTCCATATATAGGTAGTGTGTTGAAGACTAACTTTGTTAGTATCGTTGAAAAACTAATTTAAAGAAATACTACACTATATTGACAAGGTAGAAGAAAACTTTAGTTATATAAAATTTACATATATTTATTTTATAAGGTCTGCATGAGGTCATGATATATTTTTATTTTCTTACAGTTCACTGATGAAGTAAATACAAAAATGAGACTGTTGTATCTAGGAACTCATTCTCCTTATAAGAGTTTATATTATTTGAATAACGTTTATGCCATCACCAGCTTGAAAACTACCTTTTCCTGTCTACTCATCTTCAGTTGACAGGTCGTCTCTGTTTAGTAGAATAACAAGCTGAGTCCATTTTATTGTATCTGAGGAAGCATGCCTGATCACAGAACCTCATCCCTTGAATAAAACTTCCTTGGTCTTAAACGCCACTGGACTCGAACTTTGTTCTGACACTAAATATTATGTCGGACTATATGATCCTGGAGAGCCTCTTGTGGCGCAGAGTGGTAAGGCAGCCGTCTGAAAGCTTTGCCCATAAGGCTGGGAGTTCAATCCCAGCAGCCGGCTCAAGGTTGACTCAGCCTTCCATCCTTCCGAGGTCGGTAAAATGAGTACCCAGCTTGCTGGGGGGTAAACGGTCATGACTGGGGAAGGCACTGGCAAACCACCCCGTATTGAGTCTGCCAAGAAAACGCTAGAGGGCGTCACCCCAAGGGTCAGACATGACTCGGTGCTTGCACAGGGGATACCTTTACCTTTACCTTTAGATGACCCTGGAGATTCCTTCTAACTCCATGATTCTATAATTCTACTGTTATTGTTAATTCTGCTGTTCCTCCAAGGAGCACCCTCACAATAACCCTGCAAAGTTGGCTAGTTTGAGCTCACCAGTGAGCTCCCAAGGAAAGGGGGCGATTGGGGCTATTAGAAATGTAGCTTTGAACCAATTCCCGCATTGTACCGCATATGCAGTACAATGAAGATGTTTTTAGCAGATTCAGAAGCCTTAGTAGGATAAGAAGCCGAGTCCATTCCAGTGCACACGAAAGCTCCTACCTTAAATAAAGGTTTGTTGGTCTTCAGGATGCCCTTGGAGTCTCCATTCATTCTCCCGCTTCAGACCCTCCCAGCTTCTCACCTCAAACGTCGCTGCTTATCCCACCTGAATCCAGCCTCTGCTGTTTTAACAGGCGCTCGCTCTCCCGATTGGCTGCTGCTAAGACCTAAAGCAGACCAATCGCGTCGCGGCAGCTCCCCCCCTCCCTGTTCCGCGGTCCTCGCCAAGCGGTCGCCCTTCCCATTGGCTACCAGCAAGCACCCAATCCCTCTTCCCCAGGTTATTTTAAAAAGGCCATCTCACGCCCCGAGCCAGCCCCTTCCTCCGGATGGCCCAATCGGAGAAGCGTTCGCGACGTGATTGACGCGGAAGGCGGGTCCCGTGGGCCCGAAGGAAGGGCGGAAGTAAGCCCCAAGGAAGGGCAAAAGGCGAATGGGAGGAAGCGGCGGGGACAAAATGGCGGCTGCGCGACCCCTTTCGGCGTCCTGCGGCCCTTGGGTGCTCTGGGTGTTGGCGGGGCTGGCGGCCGCCGCCGAGGCGCTGGGGACGCTGAACCTGCACGAGCTCAACGAGCTGAAATATGGGATCGAGATCGGCGCCGAGCCCGTCATGGCTGGGCAGGTAAGGCTGCTGGGGGCGGAGCGCCCCGTCCCCGCGGGAGAGCCCTGGCTGACGCCTGTTGCAGCAGCAACGAGAGGGTGCCTCTCCCCTCGGACCTCTGCCGGCCTAGACAGCAGTTATAGGTGCTCCTCTGGGCATGTTCAGCGGATCTGCGGGTGGAGGGCCAGTTCTCAGAGGGAAAGGCCAGAGGAATGGAGAAGAGGAGTTGGGTTTTATACTCCGCTTTCACTGCCCGAAGGCGTCTCGAAGCGGCTTACAACTGTCTTTCTTTCCTTCCTCTCCCCACAACAGGGGTCCTGGGAGGTAGGTGAGGCTGAGAGAGCCCTGACAGAACTGTGCTGAGCGCAGGTCTAACGGGACTGTGACAACCCGAGGGGGCCCAGCTGCTGCATGTGGAGGAGGAGTGGGGGATCAAACCTGGCTCACCAGATTGGAAACTGCGGCTCTTGTCCATGACACCATGCTAGTGGAAGCCCTGGTTGACTTGCACCTAGTCTCTGGTTTAGGCTTGGGTGCTGGGAGCAGATCCACAAGAGTGGTGCAGTGGGGAAGAGTGGAGTATAATCGATATGGTCATGTTGACCGCACTCTTCCCCAAATGGTCAATGATGGGCCTGCTTTATACATATACTGGGTAATTCTATTCCTTTCCAGTTATCTGTAGTGGGATGTGTTATTTTAAAGAGCCAGTTTGGTGTAGTGGTTAAGAGCGCGAAATTCTAATCTGGCATGCCAGGTTCGATTTTGCACTCCCCCACATGCAGCCTGCTGGGTGACCTTTGTCTCACCACGGCACTGATAAAACTGTTATGACCAAGCAGTGATATCAGGGCTCTCTCAGCCTCACCCACCTCACAGGGCGTCTGTGGTGGGGAGAGGAAAGGGAAGGGGATGGTAAGCCGCTTTGAGCCTCCTTTGGGTAGAGAAAAGTGGCATATAAGAGCCAACTCTTCTTCTTCTTCTAAAGGCCAGCAACTTATCCCTGTTTTGGTTTTTGAATTAATGTGAATGTGTGTTGGCTTTTTCTTATCAGTATATTCTTAGATGCAGGTTAGATGCGACATGAATAGGTCTAACGTCCAACCTTATGGAGTTACAGATGGGAAAGTGTCAGATGGTCAGAAGGATGGTTGTGTTTATGTTGCAACTTCAAACGTTTTTGCATTTAACGGAACAGGTGTCTCATGACCTCAACTTTCACAGGCTGTGCCTGGAACTGAAACTCCTTTGGAACTGATATGTAGTTCCACTCCTGTCTCTTCCATGCATTTCGTCCTCTGAGGTTTCTCTATGGCCTCAGAATCATCGTGGTCAGTTTTGAAGTGGATTTAATGGCTCTTGCCTGCATTAATCCAGCTGTGCAAGCTGATGGTGCTATGCTAATCGAAAACTGGAACTTGCTTCGGCAAATGCACAAAGAGTCTCCTCATTTAGTAGCAGGTGTGCATGCGATGTGAAGCCCTTGGATAAGAACTGGCCACTGGTAGTTCCTAGCCAGGGTAATTATAGGGAGACTCCATGTCCAGAGGCAGGAAGCCTTCAAATAGCAATACAAGGAGACAATACCAGTCTTAGACTTATGCCCTGTTTGGTTGACATTCTGGGGCAACAGTTTGGACTTTGTGAAACAGGAGGCTGTTTAGATGCATTGCTGGTTTGATCCGGCAGGACTGTTCTTATGGATGGGACCGAAGGGTCAGGAAATGCAATGGACACCATTGTGAAGCTCAGATAGGACCTTGGAGGTATGTGCAAAGCTTTGGCGATCCTCAGCAATGCAGTGTGAGCAGCCCTTAAGGTAGCCTGGATTGTATATTTATTTCCTCCCCAATGGAACCCCACAGGATCACAGAGCAAAGTTCTTTCACCCTCTGTTTTGTAGCTTAGTGACCAACCTAGGGTCACTGGTTAAATTTCCATTGCAGAATAGTGTTTCAGGTTTGCCCCCTCTTTCCCAGAAATCCATCAATGTGTTCTGCTCCTGGACCTATTTGCTCTCTTACCACTGTTAAAGTTATCAGTTAGTAGTACTAATGTTATGGTTATATGTTATGGATGGATTGTTTCTTGTATTGTTTATACGTTTTATGTATACTACCCTGAGCCTCCGGAAGGAAGGAAGGAAGGAAGGAAGGAAGGAAGGAAGGAAGGAAGGAAGGAAGGAAGGAAGGAAGGAAGGAAGGACAGACACACGGACACAGTTTTGGCTTATCCCAATTCTGAACTTAACCGCAATTGAACAGCTCATAACGTGCAGTGGCTGGTCTTACAATGGCGTCCACTTCTCTGAAGGGGCATGTTACCACCCCCAAGGGTTCTCAAATCCTGAAAGATATTTCAGGGGTTCTTCCATGGTCACAAGTTGGAAAAGGCTGCATTAAAGGTCCAGTTCAGTAAAAGCCAGTTTCGGTACATGTTCATTGTAACCGCTGCATCATGCTGGCTGGCTGTTTTTTTCCAGCCCACAATACTGAAACCTATTTAGAAGGCCAGATCCTAATCTTGAAGCATCTCTCTCTATATTTAATGCTCTCCTTGAAAACTGGGCTGAGAAGGAAGCCCTGCTTGGGCTGAAGGAGCGTTTGTGGGCTATAAAACAGTGACCATAGACTAGCGATGAAGTTTCCACCCCAGTGCCTGTTTTCAGGGCCCTTTAGCTCCTTGGCAAGGATTTGTTGCTATATGTTTGCGTTCGTGGCACAGGTTGCATCATCACAGGTGAGGCTTGCAGCATATGTGCTGTGCTTGACTTGAGGGGAAAGACAATTGACTAGGGGTTGCTGGAATAGTTATCGCCTCTGATCCCCTTGGTGGTTTGCAGAAAGCTGCCTTAAACATAGCCAAGCCCCAGTGAAATCTTTGGGGCTTCTTTTCCTTTTGACTTCCGGCCTTAATCTGGCACCAGAGAAGAAGGGAGGAAAGGAAGAAGAAGAGGTGGGTTTTGTATGCTGCTTTTTTCTGCAAGGAGCCTCAAAGTGGCTTATAATCACTTTCCTTCCCCTCTCCCCACAATAGGGCACCCTGTGAGGGTGGTGAGGCTGAGAGAGCCTTGATATTACTGCTCGGTCAGAACAGCACTATCAGGGCTGTGATGAGCCCAAAGTCACCCGGCTGGCTGCATGTGGGGGAGCAGCGGAATCTAACTTGGCTGACCGGATTAAAAGCAGCTGGTCTTAACCATTACACCACGCTGGCTCTTATCTTGGCCTGGCTTTCATCTTGAAGATGGGGTACTTTCTGTTCCTGTTAATTCTCACCTAAAAGAGGGTTCCAGGTGGCAGGAACAGTGTGTTCTTTAAAATTTCAAGTGAGGCTTCCAAAAAGAGTCTGGCTCAGCGTAGAAAGGACACCCAGGGCTTCTTTCAAATTGGAGACAGTCAATGCTGGAACCTAGGCGTCACGTCGTCTGGAAGTGGCATGACCCAGCCATGTGGCATGGTGTCTGGAATCTCTGGACTGAGTTCGGAGGCAACAAGGTGTCTCTAGGAGTCAGGTCAGATATGGAAACGATTGGGCACTCGGCATCTAGTTCACCTTCCTATATCAGCTAATTAATTCCTAGCCAGAAGGACACCTCTCTAGCACTTAAGATTTGTCCTGGATAGAGCACTCAAACAAGCACGTTGGTCCTCAACGAGGGCCAGAGCTTTCTCCATCCTAGCCCCCACCTGGTGGAACAAGCCCCCTGAAGAGAGCAGGGCCCTGCCCAGACGCCCACAGTTCCGCAGGGCCTGCAAAAGGAAGCTCCTCCACCAGGCATTTGCCTGAGACCGACCACAGGTCCCCACCTCTGACATCCCCTCCATGGCCTGAAGCAGCCTGACCTCTCTAGGGGGTTTAGGGGGGTATGTTGACTCGATCCATGTATCTCCCTACGATGGTGTATGTAAACTGCCCTGAGCCATATGGAAGGGCGGTATAGAAATCAAATAAATAAATAATATTAGAAAAATGCTTGTTTCCATTTTAAGGTTTATTTTAGAGCATAGCTCTTCCATTCTCAGGGTTGACTTAAGAGACCCAGCGTGGTGTGAAGGTCAAGAGGGCCGGACTATTATCATTATCAAAGGCCTGTAAGATGGGCTTCTCCCACCAGGCTTTTGGTTGAGGCTGGGGAGGAGAGCTGTCCCGGGATTTACGAACTGGAGGTCTCGCTTAGAAAAGCACCGTGATTAGATCTTCCTGGATATATCAGAGCAGGGATGCAGTGATCTACCAAATGCAATAGGGGGAGAATGTTCTTCCGCCATCTCTTGGATTGTTGGATTGTAATGTATTTATTGGGGACTGACTGAAGGGGTTTTTATTGGAGTTGTATTGTCATATTTAATTGTTTTTATCAGGTTGTTAGCCACCTCGTGTCGGGAAGGGCAGGGTATAATTTAAATTATACAAAAATAATAAGTAAATTTATTCTGTATGTTTATGCTGCCTTTCCCCAAAGGGCTCAGGGTGGCTTACGAGGCTAAAGCCGCATAAATGCATCATCATCATAGTTAATCAATTGCTGAAATCTTCAAAATTATTAAGCTACCTAAATTGCACAAACTGCATAATTGGGCACATATATCGATTCAGTGGTGTTCTGATTGGGTGGGCTCTCACTTAGGGAAGCTAGCAGTTACAATGGGGGGCGAAGGGTCGGGGGAATCGCGGGGGGTGAATTGGGAGGGGGAGGTGGTGAGGAAAGGGGGGTTGACAGGAGTGTGTGCGTGGATGTGGGGTGGGGGAGTGCGGTGGGTGGCTGTGTGCGTGTCTGTGGGGATGGGGAAGCGGCGGCGGGGCAGCCAGGGGGGTTGTGTGTGTGTGTATGTGGGGGCGGGAAAGCGGCGGCAGAGCGATCAGGGGGGGGTTGGCTGGTGAGTGTGTGTGTATCTGGGCGCGGGGAAGCAGCGGCGGCACGATGGGGGGGTGGCCAGGGGGGTTGTGTGTGTGTGTGTGTGTGGGTGAGGGGAAGCCAGCGGGAGTACTCACCGTCGGGGAAGGCTGCTTCTCCTTGTGTGCGGTGAGTCCCCGGCTGGGCAAGGCGAGGCTGGGCCAAGCGGCCAATGGGGAGCCGGGCTTTGCATGGCTCCCCATTGGCTGCTTGGTCCTGGAGTGACACTCGGAGGGCCCTCCGAGTTTTTATCCCAGACAGAGCCCGCCCTTTCTCCTCCCCCTTAGGGCTTACTCTTTTATTTATTCTGTTCCGCAGGAGCGGTTAAAGATAACAATTAACAGTATCTTTGGGAGAGTCATGGGCAGGCGTCTGGGGGGACCAGCAGGTGTTCTGAGTCGGTCGGCCTCAAGCGAAAGCCTGCAAGCTCCCTCTTGCAGGCCCTGCAGAACACTGGAAGTTCGGGCAGGGCTCTGATCTCCTCAAGGAGCTCGTTCCACCAGGTGGGGGCCATGACTGAGAAGGCTCTGGCCCTTGTTGAGGTCCGACACGCTTCTCTGGGGCCAAGGATCCGCAGCCAGTTGGAGGTGGCGGAGCGTAAGACTCTTTGGGTGACCTTGGGCCAGTCATATACTCTCAGCCTAACCTACCTTGCGGGGTTGTTGTATGGCATAAAAAGGAAAAGAGGAAAATCAAGTAGGTCATAGGCAAAGAGCCCCTCCGGAGAAGAACCTCTTGATCAGTTGATCTCCCCTCCTGGTTTATAAGATTTCAACATTGTCTCCCAACATTGGCGAACTTTCCCTCCTGATAGATGCAGTCGTGACTAACTTACCTTGTAGCTTCAAACATCATACAAGGTTATATGTTCTTGATTTTCTTAAAATATGTCAAAGATGCTTGTTCCTTCTTGCTAACAAAGTCTGTTTGCAATTAGCAGTTACAAGATTTTCATACATGTAAATGTCTTTTGGCCACCGACCAACGATCTTTTAACAATCTGTCCATCTTTGAAGTTGGGCATGCCTGCGGTACAAAGACACTCCCACTCTTGAGCCTCAGCATATCTGATATCTATTTAGATGAGTTATAAGCTGTTTCTAATCTGCCCAAGGCCATTAAGGTTACATTGCTGCTTGGTTTTCGTGTTCCACCCCCAAGGCTCTTATGTTCTGGGGCTCTGAAATCCCTTCTCAGTGTGCTTCCCAGAGAGGATGGAGCACAAGGACATTTTCTATGATCTTTTGGGTTACATTGGGTCAGTGGTATGTAAATTTAATTAATAATAATAATCTGTTCCACATAATATATTTCTGATAAGGCCTTGGAGGAAGGGCGTGTCTCATGGCTTAATTGCCACTCAGCACTTAACACCCATTCAGGGCACCTGTCCCGCCCCTGAGTGCCTCCTCCTCCAACCGGCTTGCCTGTCTGTCCAGCGGCCAGCCAATTGCCTTCTGTCCCCCACCCCTGACCACCCCCCCTCCTTCCACTTTCCTCCGAGGCTCGGAGGCTGCAGATCCCCGCTGCGTGAGAGTTGCCCCTGCCGGTGAGTTCCCTAACAGCTGACTGCAACCTTTCCATCCACAAAATTCTTCCACCACCACCCCCTCCAATCTAGCGCCCATTGTATTCCTGAATGCAATGTGCTTGGCCCCTAGTTAATAATAAAGCCCAACTACGATCCCCCTCCTCCCCCGTATGACCGGCTATATCCACAACACAGGTTCAGGCTCTCCTCTCTTCCGTGGACTCTGCTTGCTGGTGTTCTGCCAGTCTCTTTGAACCTGGCCCACCTTGCAAGGTTGTTTTAAGATCTTCTGTAACTCGCTCTATGCGGGCCTGCCTTTGGCTTTGACCCGGAAACTACAACTGGTCCAAAACGCAGGTGCCAGGGTCTTATTGTGTCAGTCCTCCTTTAAGGCCTTCCTTGGATGGTGCTCTTGGCTCTTCCTTTCAGACCGGCACAGCTGTGAGCAATCATCCCTCAAATCCCTGCCTCCCCGTCCCTGGCTGCCCCTTTTTCTCACCCTCCGGCTCCCGCTCTTGTACGTCCCCAGAGCAAGGCTTCCGACGTGGTGACCATCTCCTCCAAATACAAGCAGAAATACGAGTGCCGACTACCGGCCGCCGCGGTGAAGATCCATCAGGAGAAAGATGAGGATCCACAGAGCTACACCGGACTGGGGGTCTCGGAACTGCTGAAACCCATGGAAGCAGCTCCTTGCCTTATCAAGGTGACTTGGGGACAAGTGTCAGGAGGTCCAGGGGGCAGCCAGTTAAGTCCGGGGGTCTTGCACCCCCCAGTTTGGGTTCTTGCACTTGAAAATTTCCTCTCTTTGCCTGCCATCTTTAGTACCTTGGGAGGTCCAGGGGGCAGCCCCCCGCCCTTGGGTCTGTCTTAATAGATCTGGTCAACACTTCCTTGGAATCAAGTGTTCCTTCAACTCTAGAATGAGGTCGAGGTCAGAATGAGCACGCTCAACGTATTAGAGTCTTTATTTAGTGTTTCGGCTAGACAAAATGCTCTTATGCTACTTATCTTTGAGAAACTCCTCCGAGGTAAGTCACGAACGCTGCTATGTTATCGGCAGGGGAGCTGAAGCTAAGAGGGTGGCTTGCCAGGGATGGCTACGGTCAGTCCTGTGGCTGGGGTCTGAAAGAGGAATCTCCAAACTCACTGCTCTAACCTCTGCCTTGCAGTCCCTGCGCTTCCCTTCTCTCTCAAAGCAGAGCAATCTGCCTCTTAAACGATCTCCAGTGGAGCCAATTAAATAACGTCGCCGAAGCCTCGTCCCATTCGAGGCGATCACAAAAAGGCCGGGGTTGTCGGAAGCTTCCGCAGCCAGAGTTGACTGCTTGTTGTGGGTTTCCTGGGCTTTGGGTAGTCATGATCTGCTCATTTGAGTCCTTGATACTTCACCAGTTACTGTGGCTGGCTGCTTCAGAGGTTGGACCCAGAGATGACCCGTCAGCCAAAGATGAGTAGACAAGAAAGACATTTTCAAGCTGGCGATGGCAGAAATTTTATTCAAACAATAGAATGAGTTCCTAGATATAAAACCTTTTTCATATTTTACTTCATTAGTGAAATTATTTCTTAATTGGTTTTTTTCATTGTTTTTTTTTCAAGGATGCTAACAAAGGCTTCAACACACTACCTTATATTTTATATACCTTGTATTTTAAGCCATATAACTTGGGTCTATTAATATCAAAGGTCCATGAAGGTGACTATCTTATAAATTACCCACGAAGTTAACTATAAATGATCACTATAAAATATAAGGTAGTGTGCTGAAGACTTTGTTATTATCCTTGGGAAAAAAAACAATGAAAAAAACAATTAAGAAGTAAATTCACCGATGAAGTAGAATACGAAAACGAGGTTTTATACCTAGGATCTTGTTCTATTGTTTGAATAAAGTTTTTGCCATCGCCAGCTTGAACATTTCTTTCTTGTCTACTCAGAGGTAGGACATGGCAAGATGCAAAAACTCATATTTCGGCATGGAGAGATGTCCTACCTCTGAAGAGGCCAGCCCTGGTTACTGCAGAAAGGTCAGGGATTAAAATTACTGGGCCCCACCGCCCGGGAAACCCACAACAGCCAGGAGTTTGGAGTCTTGCACTTGAAAATTTCTTCTCTTTGGCTGTCATCTTTAGTACCTGGGAGGTTCTCACGCAAGTAAAGAAACAGCAGCTGCCTGTGATTCGTCACCTCGCTGATTCCCGCCATGTTGGGATTGTTTTAAAGTCTTTTAATGGGTATTTTAATGGGGATAGGACTCCTGTGACCCGCCACGAGCCTACGGGGAGTGGCGGGATATAAATCCAAATAATAATAATAATAATAATAATTCTGTGAAGGTTCAAGGGAGTGGCAGGTTACAGTGGATGAGCGATTGGGATGTGAGTGTCCTGCATAGTGCAGGAGGTTGGAATAGATGACCCGGGAGGTCCCTTCCAACTCTATGATTCTATGATTCTCCCCACTAATTGATCACCTGGAGGCTTCATATTCCATGAGAAGTGTGTAGCCCTTTTATGAATACTTATTGTTATGGGGCTTTTTACTCATTCCCCCCTGTCCAGATCTTGGAATAACTTAATGCCAAGGTCTCTGTCTCATTTTGGCTTCAACAGTCGAAGTTCAGCTGCACTGCGCATTCCACTTATTTATTTGCGTAGGAAAAGCAGTTTTTTTTTCTGGTTACAGAGGGATCGGTGTGCTCCCCCTCTATCTCCCTTGTGAAAATACCTACAGCCAGAGGTGACTCGGTGGGGTTGACCTTGGACCGAGGATCTTAGTTTTCAGCATTCTCCCTTTTCATTTCAGACTAAGGACTGGTGGACCTACAAGTTCTGCTATGGGAAGCACATTCAGCAATACCATATGGAAGGTACCATTCTCACGTCTGCCTGCCTCTTTATTGGCCTGATTTTTGTTAAAGCATTTATGTCCTGCTTTCCCCCCCCCCCTGGGGTTCAAGGTGGCTTGAGCCCTTCTGCTTGCTATACCTTCCACTGCCAGTTACACCACCGCCCTTTTACCTTTTTCACAAAATAAATATCATTAGAGTTTCAACATGCAGAGGGAACGAGCACCAGCCTGCTTAAAAATCACATAGTTTTTGTTCAGGAGAGAAACAACTATGTATAGAAAGAGAAAGATGGAGGCCTGGCTATCTAGCTAGCGGCAGTCTTCTTTTCAAGCAAGGAGGAAGCATACTAAGAAAGCAGGAAGTTTCTTGTAGAGCTGGTCAGGACACTGGAGGGGGAAAAATTGCAAATCATCAGGAAGGACCTAGCCTGTCTATGCTGATGCCCCCTGCAGGACACCCTGTGTATTCTGCTCAGTTATGCACACTGCGTATCTTGCCGATTCCAACAAATATTACCCGTGACTGCTCACAAAAAGGCCCTCGACAACTCTCAAAAAGAATCCCACAACACAACGCAGCAACATTAATATTATCAAACAGCAATCAAAACTATGGGGTATTGAGATAACCAAACAGCAGGTCTACCTGGCTAGGGGGAGTCAGGTAAATAAACTCTTCCTTTAAGAGGTTTGAAGTAGGGCAAGAATGTGTGGGTGCAGATTTCTTCACCCCCACCATGCATCTGTTGGGTAAGCCTGCTGCTCCCAGCTCAACTGCAATTCAGCAAGTGCTTTTATGGTGCAACGGACACTAAAGGCAGATTTTACCGCTGCCATGGTAGAAAGTTTCGTAACAGATATTGAGAAGTAGCAAGCAGAAGGTATCAAGGTGGGGTTAGGAGGAGGATGCTCTGCTCTTCTGAAGCAACAGCTCTCTTATCTGGCTACCTGAACCGTATGTACGTGCAATCATAATGGCAGGGCAAGGGACAACTAGCAGTGCCAATTTGACGCATGGTAACCCGGGCGTGTTTCCGGACCCGAAAAAGAAATGTGACTCAACCCAATCGAGCATTCTCCTTTTGACATCAACCTGCGGAACTGAAACTCTTTCAGTTGACGCTGTTCTTCCCCCGCCCACGGCAGCGTTAGCTTGGTCAGTCCCAAATAGGTGTCCAGAGGATATCTGTAGAAAAATATAGATGTACTGGGAAACCAATATGGCAATGAAATATCCAAATTGGACTTATATAGAGTCTTATTTCTTCAGCAATTCGTTATTCTTATTATATTTCACACAAGTCCCGACACGTTTCGCCTTACAGCTTTTTCAAGGGACAATGGTTTTTATATTTAAGGACCAACTTCAACTTATTAAGGAATCTCTTGACAAGAGTATAAGGTCGTGCTAACAATAGCTAAACTTAGCTTGTGGAGCTCCAGCTAAGTTTCCCATCTATATTTGTTTCTTCACTGGGATCCACCCCTCTCAGTTCATTATTTTTGCTTCTGCATATTTGAGCAGAGGGTATCTGGGCTGGCATTGCTCCATTCTCCTGCTGCTTTTCCAGGTTCAGGATTTTAATGGAGCAAGAAGTCCCCCTGGAATCTTGTATTTAATAATACATTTTTATTTCTAGCCTGCTCTTCCCTGTTCAGCTCAGGGCAGGCAACAACTGACATTAAAAACTCACGTAAAACTCATGAACTGTTGGATATTTCAGGCAGAAACTCGGTTTGGCTGTGCAGGTTTTAAATGCATCCAGTTAATCGGAAGCCCTGCCTTGCCAAAAGCCCCACTTGACTCTGCTCACTTCCTTAAAGCCCTTGGAAAACACCAGGAAAATTGTTGGGGGCACCATGTTGGGGACCCTTCCTCTAGACAGCAGAGAAATCACTAAGTGACTTGCAATCTAGAACGTGCATGTTCTTGAGTATGTATGTATTAAAGTTGCACTTGCTCCAAATATGTGCATGCATAGTCTGCGGGTGTTGGCCAGGTTAGTTGCGTCCGTGTTGAGCCAGAGGTGGGGCGCAGTTCATGCCCACGTCGTTCCACCCTTGGGCCACGATAGAGCTCTCCCCCAATTCTCCCTGAGATCCTAGTTTCCGAGTTCCTTCCCTAACGGAAGCTTCCACAGGAGGGTGGGACACAAATCAAATAAATAAATAATAATAATAATTTCCTCTCATCTTTTTTCCCTTCCAGAGTCTGATATCAAAGGGGACATCCTGTATCTTGGGTATTACCAGTCTGCATTTGACTGGGACAATGAAACAGCAAAGGTTGGTGTTACTCTCGGTCTGGAGTCCCTAATGTAATGGGAAAAGGGCCAACATAGAGGTTTCTTATAAAGTAAGGGTAGGTGAGAAGTGGCCAGAATCCGAAGGGGTTCAAGAACGGAGGGGTGTCTGTCTCTCTTCCTTTTTTGCCTTCCCCTTAGTCTTGACTGTTGTGGATTTGGAATACCTTGGCACCAAAGGCTAAACCTTCCTGGAATTGGTAGAGTGGGACAGAATGATATGGACAGAATTCAGTGAAATTATCCATGTCATATCTAGCTTAGAATAGGGCAGACTGTCTCAACCAGGGTTTCATGAAACCTTGCGGTTTCTTGACAGCCCTGGAAGTGTTTCCCAAATGGGTGGGAGTTAAGTTTTTAAAGCATTTTTAAAATTTGTTAAATATTCATCAGGTAAGAGGACCATGTTTAGACAGCTCAATCTCCCCCCCCCCTTCTAAAGCATCCAATGGGAAGGGCCGCCAGTGGGCATGTTCATAGCTATGCTTCCCAATCGTATTCTGCACCATCCCACCACTTCTGGGTTTCTGGAAGCTTCAGGGGATTCTCAACAGTAACAGAGTTGATGAAGGCTGCTCTAGGAGTTGGGTTTTCCCCCACTTCACGTTTATTTTAGCATTTGTAGACAGTTAATCTATGCAATGTTGAAGCCAGCAGGAAAAAAAGGAAGACCTGAGATGGGTACACACAATCAAGACAACTGCAATCTTCAATTTTGCAAGCCCTGAGCAATTGGGCCTGTTATGATTCATAGGGTCGCCATAAGTCAGAAGCAACTTGCTGGCTCTTAACACACACACACACACACAGTGCTGCCTGACAGCCTTGCTCAATGCAAACAGAAAGCCATGGCTTCCTTGACTGAGTCCATCATCTCAGGTTGGGCCTTCCCCTTTCCCTGCTGCCTTCAACTTTCTCCCACATTGTTGTCTTCATCCCTTGACTCTCGTTTTCTCATCATGAGACCCAAGTTGGATAGCCTCAGTTAGTCATCTTAGCTTCTGGGGGCAGTTTGGGCTTGCTTTAATCTAAACCCCACTTTTAAGTCTTTTGGGCCAGGGGTCCCCAACCCCCGGTACCGGGCCGCAAAGGCCATTGTGCCGGGCTGCCAGCAGCCGCGCCTGCCTCCCCCCCTGCAGCGAGAGGTGGGGAAAGAGGCTGGCGCGGCAGCCGGCGTGCCAGCGACGCTAACACGCACGCGCGGAACTGCCGTGCATGCGCGTTTGCCTGATGGCCAAAACGCGCATGCGCAGCAACTCCG
This sequence comes from Paroedura picta, assembly GCF_049243985.1. Classification (NCBI taxonomy): domain Eukaryota; kingdom Metazoa; phylum Chordata; class Lepidosauria; order Squamata; family Gekkonidae; genus Paroedura; species Paroedura picta. The sequence continues at coordinate 162,831,930 of NC_135371.1, read as the reverse complement.
CGCATGCATGTTAGCGCCACCTGGTGGCCAATACGCGCATGCGCGGCAGTTCCGCTCGTGCACATTTTTGAGCAACTGCGGCAGCCGGGCCGCTGGCTCTCCCCCACCCCCGGAGGCGGTCCCCGACCAGATGAAGGTTGGGGACCGCTGTTTTGGGCCATCCACGGGATCCATAACACTCTCCTTCAACGTCTATGAATCGTTTCTCTTCTTGTCAGTTTTCTTCATCAGTCAGCTTTTTGCATCTGTACCTAGTAACGGGATTCGATGTTCGAGGCCCAGACCCAGGCAAATGGTCTTTGGCCACACCTTGAGTGGGGTTTGCAGCTATTTAGAGATGAATGAGGTTGAAAGAGCTGCGGAAGGGCCCTGTTGGAGCAAATACAGTTCTGCAGGGCCTTTAAGCTGGAGCGCTTCCACCAGGGGTTTAGGTTGAGGCCAGGCTGAATTAGAGGATCTGGCCCCTCCTTGAGGGCTCCCTATGACATCACCTCAGGAAGTGGGGGGACACTGGCTGTGGCTTCCAGTTGTGGGTTTGTGTGTGGGGGGGGGGTTATGTCTTTTTACAGTTTATACTGTTCTTAGCTGCCACAAGCCGGGTGGCCAGGAGTGACGGCCTAAAAATGTAATTATAAATAAATAAAATAAATGTCCTGGGTTGTGGGGAGGACAGACTGTACCACTTCTGTCTTTGGAGTGGGTGGAATGGGACAATGGTGCCCTGTATTAAAACTTAGTCGCAACCAAAAAAGGGTATTGAGTATTGAGCATGTCAGGGAGAGAAATTTTAAGCCATGGTTTTGCTAGTTTTCCCAGTGGTGCGTAATTTGGAATTATTATTATTATTATTATTATTATTATTATTATTATTATTATTATTATTTCAATTTACTTCCCGCCACTCCCAAATGGCTCGTGGCGGGCTACAGTGTCTTAAAATGAAAATGAGCTGTGAAAAATGTCATCCCCCCCCCCCCGTGCAGTCCAAAGTGGTACAATTCATCCTACCCCCCTCAGCCCTCCACCACCACCTCATTCTACCGCATTTGCAGTCCGGGGCTTAGAAGCACAGCCTGGAGGCTTTTTGCCCCTTTCCCAGGCCTGCTCCTGAGGCCTTATCTAACTCTCTGCCCCCTTGGCAGGCTTCCAAGCAGCACAAGCTGAAGCGTTACCACAGCCAGACCTACGTCAACGGGTCCAAGTGCAACCTCAATGGGCAGCCCAGGGAGGCCGAAGTCCGGGTGAGTGATATTGGGGGCTGGGGGTGGGTTGTGAGGAGATCTCCAGGTCCCTCAAGGCCCTAACCTCAATGTGGGGCTTGCAGTTCACCCAAAGTGACAACAGAGTACAGAGATCAGTTCCACCCCCCCCCCCCAAGGATACAGCAAGTTAGGACAGGATCTGAGCTGAGGAGTCCCTGAAGCCAGTGCGGTGTAATGGTTAGGAGTGGCCATGTCTCATCTGGAGAACCAGCTTTGATCCCCCAGTTCTTCACGTGCAGCCAGCTGGGTGACCTCAGGCCAGTCACCATTCTTAGAGGAAGAAGAAGAGTTGGTTCTTATATGCCGCTTTTCCCTACCCGAAGGAGGCTGAAAGCGGCTTACAGTCGCCTTCCCTTTCCTCTCCCCACAACAGACACCCTGTGAGGCGGGTGAGGCTGAGAGAGCCCTGATATTACTGAAGAAGAAGAAGAGTTGGTTCTTATATGCCGCTTTTCTCTACCAGAAGGAGTCTCAAAGCAGCTTACAGTCGCCTTCCCTTTCCTCTCCCCACAACAGACACCCTGTGGGGTGGGTGAGGCTGAGAGATCCCTGATATCACTGTTTGGTCAGAACAGCTTTATCAGTGCCGTGGCGTGCCCAAGGTCACCCAGCTGGGTGCATGTGGGGGAGCCCAGAATCGAACCTGGCATGCCAGATTAGAAGTCCACACTCCTAACCACTACACCAAACTGGCTCTCCCTCAGTTCTCCCTCAGCCCCGCCAGCCTCAGCCAGAACGTCTGTTGTGTGGAGAGGAAGGGAAAGGTGTTTGTGAGCCGCTTGGGGAACTCATAAGTAGTGAAAAGCGGTATATTAAAAAAAAAAACAGCTCTTCTAGTGTGACATCCCACCCCCCCACCTTGAGCTTCCTCTGGAGGCAAAGCCCAGAAATCTCCATGGATTTTCCAGGCCAGATTTAGCAGCCCAGAGAGTATTGGTGATCTGTAGAGTTTGCGTAGCTCGTTCAGAATTGTGAAGGGATGGAGAAGAGGCCAAGATAATGGGGAGCTGAAGCCTAAGTCTGGGACCTTCCGGGATCTCCCTCCATGATGTAAGCAGGGAACATGAGGCAGAGGGGAGGACAGGTGATTGTAAGCCACATGAGCCTGCTGGGTGACCTTGTGCCAGTCACAGTTCTCCCAGGGCTGTCTCAGCCCCACCTTCCTCACAGGGTGTGGGGAAAGGAAGGGTAGGCAATTGTAAGCCACTTTGAGACTCCTTTGGGTAGAAAAAAGCAGGGCGCAAAAGACCAGCTCTTCTTTTTTTCCCCGGATTCATGGAATGCAGCATCTGGCATATCTGTTTAAGAGGAGCTTGGGAAACAGGAGTAGGATGACAAGCTGAAGCCCATCAGAGCGGGCAGCTAGATGAGCTCAAGACAAAAGGGGTGGTGGTGGTGGTAGAAAGGGCCAACTTACAATCACCCATCGTGGGGTTTTCAAGGCAAGAGAAGAACGGAGGTGGTCTGCCACGGCCTGCCTCTGCGTGCTGAGAGATTTCCTCGGGGGCCTCCCCTCCAAGGACTCCCCAGGGCCAGCCCTGCTTAGCTTCCAAGCTCTGGTGGGATCAGCGTAGCGTGGGTGATCCAGGTCAGGGCCCAAATGAGGTAACAATCCCGTCCGTCTGTTTCCCGACTGCCTCGATGACAGTTCCTGTGCGAGGAAGGCTCGAGCGACTACATCGCCCGTGTGGACGAGCCCCAGTCCTGCTCCTACGTGCTGACCGTCCACACCACCCGCATTTGCAACCACCCCTTCCTGCGGCCGCCGTCCACCGCCACCCCCCAGACCATCCGCTGCCACCCGGCCCTGAGCCCCGCCGAGTACGTGGAGTACGTCAAAGCTCAAGTGTGTAAGTACGCCAAGGAGGAGGCGGGAGCGGCAAGTCCTCCTGGCTGAGGCCAAGGCTCCAAGCTGGTTTGTGCCCCTGCGGAGGCACCAGGGTTGGGCTGATCTGATAAGAGGGATTTAGTGCCGTTCAGGAGCACCGTGGCCAAGCCTGCAAGATGGAGCTCTTCCACCAGGCTTATGGTGGAGGCCAGTTGAAATGCCACCTGCAATGATGAATCGGGCATCCCACACATACCCCTCCAACGCTTACCTCCTAGCAACATCTGTGCTGTTAAATTCACCTTTTAGGTAAAGGTGTCCCCTGTGCAAGCATCGAGTCATGTCTGACCCTTGGGGTGTCGCCCTCCCGTGTTTTCATGGCAGACTGAATATGGGGTGGTTTGCCAGTGCCTTCCCCAGTTATTACCAAACAGGGTCCTCATTTTACCGACCTTGGAAGGATGGAAGGCTGAGTCAACCTTGAGCCAGCTGCTGGGATCGAACTCCCAGCCTCTTTGACTCGTCGTGCTGACAGCCATTGATTTACTGTTTTAATGTTGGTGAATGTTGTTTTTATGGTTTTATTAATATTGAAAATTGTATTGTTTTACTGCTGATGTATATTAAATTGTTGTTCCCCGAGACGGGGAGTTCGGGAGGGGAGGTATATAAATCGACATAATGATAATGATGATGGTGTTGTGTCGAAAGAGCGGTGGGGCAGGAGAACAGGATGGGCACCACTTCTGCACTAGCTGTGAACAGATTCCTAGTTCAGTTCGGATGGAGCCGGGCATGTGACCAAGCTGATCCTTTCTGGCACGTACAGTTGGCAGATCCTCGTGTGTGAGTCTAGGTTCTCTCTGGTGGTCAGGTGTGGAGTAACATTTTCTCTCCCGCACCCCACAGCTGACACCAAGCGCAAAGTGGAGGAGATTTCCGAGGAACTGAAGACGCTGGACAACCGACTGTGGAATGAGCGGGACGCCAACTCTGCTGCTCCAGACTCAGATGGAAACGGTACGGCCCCGCTCTCTGTAAAAGGGGTCCTGCAGAAATCCCAGTGCTGGGGGAGAGGGGAGGCGGAGCTATTGTCTTGAATGCAGAAGTGATTTACATGGTCTTTCTGTTTCAAGTTGAAGAACAAAGCCTTTAGACCAGTGGTTCTCAACCTTCCTAAGGCCACGATCCTTTCATACAGTTCCTCATGTTGTATATGTTATGCAAGGGTTCTTTCACAGAAATTAAACCGAAACTGTCCAATGGCGTGAAGATCCATTATTCATGATTGTATATGAATTGTTGTTTTTTCCCCTGGGGTTTCTCAGTTCAGCTCTGCCTCTTGTCTCACCATGCCGATCTCGCTCTTTTCTGCTGCTCCAGACAGATTAACACTCTATCTCAGTGTACCCCGCAAGGCTGTTGTGTAGATGGCACCCCCCTGGCCAAGCCGCTTGCCCTACCCCGACCCCTGTGAAAAGGTTGTTCGGACCACTGCTTTAGATGCTTAGTATAAAGCTGTTTCTCCATTGACCCATGGGCTCAAGAACTGAACGTTATGCACAAGGTTCTTACAGTTCGCCATTTCCTGGCTTTTAACTGCACGTAGTCAACCTGAATTCCAACAACACAAGCCCAGAGATCCCAAACGAATCTGCTGTTTTGTGGAGTTGTGCCTTTTGCCTTTTGGAAATAGCTGTCACAGACAAGACGAGAACTTGGTGTGCTGTGCCAGATCCGATGCACTGCGTTTGGACAGTGTACGGCCCATGCAGTATGAAAGTTTCATTCAGAGCAATTACCCACAACTTGGTAATTGGTGTTCTGCTCTTGTAGAAGAAGAGCTTTTTCTTTGTTTCCTTTTTCTTTGCTTTTTCCTACCCGAAGGAGTCCCAATGCAGCTTAGAATCACCTTCCCTTCCTCTCCCCACAACAGACGCCCTGTGAGGTGGGTGAAGCTAAGAGAGCTCTGAGAGCACTGTGACTACGCCAAGGTCACCCAGCTGGCTGCATGTGGAGGAGCAGGAAATCAAACCCAGCTCTCCAGATTAGAAGCTGCCCCTCTTAACTGCCCCGCTAACCTGTAGATGGGGATTCCAGTTTTAGCCACAGTGAATAATAAGCTTCATCTACTTCTTGACCGGGTGGGAGAGGAGAAGAGAGAGCATGCCAGAGCCGTACTGATGTTCTCCGGGGAAGCAGTTCTCAGCCGAGCAAAGGGCCAGGAGTGTAAGTTTACTTAGGAGCCAAAAAGGCTGAGAAATCTAAACATTATTATCATAAAAAATATATTAAATATGCATCTTATTGCACAGTGCTAAACAAGGTCAATTAAAAACAATGCAGTAAAAATATGCAAAAACTATTTGAGTAACACATATAAACATAAGGCACGGATACCAAAATGACCTGGCGCATTTCGATCCAATTGAATCTTCTTTAGAATTTTTGGTACTGTGTGTTATTCAAAGGGTTTCTGCATATTTTCTACGGTGATCTTAATGTATTTTTAAAATGTACTTTATTTAGCACTGTGCAATAAAATGTACATTTACTATATTCCTTAATAATATTTTTTAGATTTCCCAACCTTTTTTGTTCCTGGCTTGTATCACAGGTTGGGTTTCTTTTCTTCCCCTTCCCTTTTTAGTTTTCTGTAGAAACGTATTTCACCGGCAGGGCAGGGGGTATCAATTCCACCTCTATTCACCACTGCTGCAACTCTCCAATGCTCTGTGCTCTGCTCTCCAAGTTACTCAATGCATTCTTGGCACGTAAGCCACTGTGGTGTAGCTATTAGAGCAGGGGTAGTCAAACTGCGGCCCTCCAGATGTCCATGGACTACAATTCCCAAGAGCCCTTGCCAGTATTCGCTGGTGAATGCTGGCAAGGGCTCCTGGGAATTGTAGTCCATGGACATCTGGAGGGCCGCAGTTTGACTACCCCTGTATTAGAGTGTCGGACTAGGGCAGACTTTCTCAACCAGGGTTTCAGGAAACTGGTTTCTTGAGGGCCCTGGAAGACCTTCCTAAAAGGGTGGAAGCTGATGTGTTACTTCTATATTTTTAAAATTTGTTACACATTTATTGGGTGATATGACACCAAGCCATATTCTGCACAATCACACCACTCCTGGGGTTTCTCAAAACCTGAAGAATGTTTCAAGGATTTCTCAGTGGCAAAAAAGTCCCCCATGGAATTTTACAGGGTGACCTTGTGCCAGACACTTGCTCTCACTTCCACCTCTCTCATAGGGTTGTTGTGAAGCTTAAAACATAGGGGACAGGGAAGATTGGTGTTATCAGCCACTTCAGGCTCCCCATTGGTAGAAACGGGGCTAGATGGAGACTTGCACAGAATATAATAAGACGGACATGGTTCTCCTCTGTGCAAGTGTCCCGTTCATCCCTTGTTTTGGTTTGAATGCAATCCATGTGCAGCAATCATATCTCAATGATCAGCACCCTGTGTTGGTGTTCTGCTGGTGTATGGGAATGCGACACATGAATAGGCCAACTTGCCTTCAGCTGCTGAAGTTTGCTTGACATTTTCTGCTTTTGTAGTCCTGGGCAGGGCTGGGATGCTGTCCAGGGTGCTGAAGGCCTGCCTCCTGATTCCTATTAATCCTCCTGGGCCCACGTCCTCCCTTTGTCCTGTCCCAGGGCTTCAAAGCACCTAGGCAACAAGGTCCCCTCTAATTCCACACACACCCACCCACTGAGCAGAACAGTTCACATCCTGAGCGGAATAGAACTGGGGTATTCTGAAAACAGGCCTTGAGCGGCACAAGGCCCTCTGTGGCTCCGGTTTGCTGCTGGGTTTGACCCTCAATGAGCGACCACTCAACCCCACAGCTGAGAAGGAACACAGCTAGGCAAGGCCCATCTCTGCAGCCCTTCAGCATTAGGATCTCGGGAATGGGAGCCGGGTTTCTCAGTGCAGTTGCAAAACCCTTGTGTTTCCCACCCTCTTACGCTCTTCCATCCCCTGTTGGGCAGTGGCTCCAGTTCCTCCTCCTCCTCCCGAGAGTGACTCCAATGACGAAGGTGACTTTTGGGACAGAGTGCTGCACGGAGATGGGAAAGCAGCCCAGACGCCAGACCAAGCAAAGGTAACGTGCTGCCTTTGGACCCGACGCAGGTCACTTCCTGGCCAGTTAAGACACAAGACGAGGTACCTTTGCATCATTGGTTGTGCCTGATTGGGAGCAGGATAATTGTTTCTTTTTAAAAAGAAAATACTGGTGTGATGTGAATTTGGATCGGAGGCCACCAAGGAACCTGCACAGGGGGAGGCAATGGCAAACCCCCTCCTATTGTCTGTTGCCTGGCTGCCAGACAATCTTACATCTGTAGTATCCTGGCTGCACTCCAAACGTTGCAAAATCAAAAAGGGAACTGATACGTAATCTGGACAAAGTCAGGAACTCAGAAGTTTGGTCTGTTCTTCATGTACAGTTAGAAATGTATTGCTTTTACTGTGTTTTTAATATATTATTGGTGCATTTTCATAAATATTTGTAATAATTTTTAGTAATGTTTTAATATTGTTTTGCAGCTCAACTTTTGAGTTCCTACACTATACACTTATACAAGATAAATAACAACTGACTTAGAATCCTAAAGTTGGAAGGGGCCATAAGGCCATCTAGTCCCACCCCCTGCAGGATCAGCTTCAAGCATCCAGGAGAATTATCTGTCCAGCCACTGCTTAAAAACCATCAGTGAGGGGGAGCTCACTACATCCAATTCCTCTGCTGAACTACTGTGACTTTAAAGATTTCTGATCTCTAGCTGGTACCGTTCTACTCTTACGATGACCCTGAAGGGTTGTCAGAGACATTCAAAGGTGGCTTGCCATTGCCTGCCTCCGTGTAGCAATCCTGCTTGGTGCCCTCCCCTCCAAATGCCAGCCAGGCCTGGCCCTGCTTAGCTTCTGAGGCCTGTCAAAATTGAGCTATCTTGGACTACCTGGGTCCGAAGCAGTCTGTTGTAACAAGCTGTGAGTCTGCGCCACACTGAAAGACTTCCCCTGTCTAACTCTGCAGCAGTGGTTTCTGTGTGTTGCACTCAAACCCATCCTCTCTTGCAGGAGGAAGAGCCCATCATGAAGACAGCCGACAACCACTTGGAAGGTAAGCAGGTGCTGAATGGGATGCGATCTGTGAAAAACAGCTCTCGGCGGGTTATGCAACTTTCCGTGCTGCCAGCTCTAGCATATGCAGGGTGGGAGCATCCAGGATGCCGCTTTTTTCCTTGCCTCTTTTGTCCCCCTCCTTCCTCAGGATTGGTTTCATAGAATCATAGAGTTGGAAGGGGCCATACAGGCCATCTAGTCCAACCCCCTCCTCAATGCAGGATCAGCCCTAAGCATCCTAAAGCATCCAAGAAAAGTGTGCATCCAACCTTTGCTTGAAGACTGACAGTTTCCCATCAAGCTGTTTTCCTGACCTCTGGCTGGCCACCTGCCACGCTCTCTAATCTGCTCTGCTCAAAGTAATCTCTGAGAGTGCCTTCTTCTACCCATAATAGGCTTAGTATCTGTCAGTGTAGATTATCTGTTACTGAAAGGGGGAAGTAGGTAACTGACTGCAAGGGACTAAACTTGCCGCATCCTGTTTGTGGTTTCTAGCACCAGATGTCATTCTAGTTTTTGATTTTTTGGGGGAAAAAAACCTCTTCCTCTTCACCAAGACGGCAGACATTTTTATCAGAAGCAGTCATGTATAAAAATGCTCGTTCACGTCTCTGTGGATCCGCTTGCACGGTTCCTTCTGTTTCGGCCAGGGGCGGAGCAAATTGTTCTGCAGGGCACCACATTCCTCCCTGAAATTTCTGCCCCCTCCTTATCTCCTGGGACTTCCCCAAAAGAGACTGAGCACTTTTCGGCTGGCAAAATGGAAAGCCTCTGTGCGGCAAGGGCAGAGTGCAGGCCATTCGCCAAGCAATGACACTTTTAGAATCATAGAGCTGGGAGGGGCCAGACAGGCCACCTAGTCCCACCCCCTGCTCAATGCAGGATCAGCCTCAAGCATCCAGGATAAGGATCTGTCCAAAATCTGACACTAAAAAGAAAAATCTTTACTTTCCAATATACTGGAGAGCGTCCATGCAGGTTTGGATGAACTTGCTAGGTCTGAGGATAGCAAAAAGCAAGTAGGAAATATGTACACCATTCTTGGGGGTAATACAAATGAAAGAAGAGGGCCAGGGGCTTCTGAAATTGCATGACCGAATCCAGCTTTTCTTGATGTGCAGCGGTCTATGTGTAAACCTGGAAGTGGTGGGAACGTGCCATCAAGTCACAGCTGACAGTGGCAACCCCCGTGGAATTTTCAAGGCAAGCGATGTTGAGGGGAGGCTTGCCCTTGCCTGCCTCTATGCTAGCCTTTCTCAACCTTTTTATTGTTGAAACCCCTGACACATTCCTCAAGCTTTGAGAAACCCAGAAGTGGTAGATCGTGCAGAATATGGTTGGGAATATTCCCATATGGTGTCCATGGACACGCCCACCCGGGGCCCCTCCCCTCCCCACCCTCCTCCAAGCCCATCATTGGCCAGTTTGTGGGGGGGATGGGTCTACTGACCATATATGGTCATATCACGCAATTAAAGTTCAACAGCTTTCGACCTCTGTTGGCCTCAGGCTAGCGGCCTTCTCAGTACCAGCTACCAGAGATCTTTCAACGGGAGAAGGCAGGGGTGGAGCCTGGGACCTTGGCGCTTGCTTCCACATAGTCTTGGGGGAAGCAATTCTAGCCAAACACCGGATGCCGGGAGGGCGTAACGCTTGTTAACCTGCCACCTTTCAGATTTCAAGAAAAAAATCCATTTCAAAGTTATCCGGAACCCAGGGGACCTGGTTCAGTTCATCCACGAGCTGAAAGACAGTGCCCGTAAGGTAAGCATTTGCGTGGGCTGTGGGTGGGGTGTGGGATGGGATGCTGCCTCCTGTATCTTTCCGGCTGGTTTGTATTTGCGATGAGAGCGTGGCTAGTGCCCGGTCTCACCCGTGGCCTTCTGGGAAGACACAGAGAAGCATGGATGTCCTCCGACTGAAAAGCCCCATGTTTGGTTGTATAGTTTATCTGTGTGTTTCCGGCCTCTTCCCAGAAGGCCACGGGGCAGCATGATACTAGCTGACTCGTGCCCCTGTTCAACATGATTTATGTACACGAGGGGTAGTCAAACTGAGGCCCTCCAGTTTGACTATCCCTGAGGCATTCGCTGGCAGGGGCTCATGGGAATTGTAGTCCATGGACATCTGGAGGGCCTCAGTTTGACTACCCCTCATGTACACCCTCAGTATACTTTCCATGAATTGGGCTCCCTACTTTGATTGGAAGAGCCTCTTGTGGCGCAGAGTGGTAAGGCAGCCGTCTGAAAGCTTTGCCCATGAGGCTGGGAGTTCAATCCCAGCAGCCGGCTCAAGGTTGACTCGGCCTTCCATCCTTCCGAGGTAGGTAAAATGAGTACCCAGCTTGCTGGGGGGTAAACGGTAATGACTGGGGAAGGCACTGGCAAACCACCCCGTATTGAGTCTGCCATGAAACGCTAGAGGGCGTCACCCCAAGGGTCAGACATGACTCGGTGCTTTCACAGGGGATACCTTTACCTTTTACTTTGATTGGAAGATACTGACATGGAGCCTGGAATTACATGGAGTTCACAATTGCTGCTTGCCTTGACCAAGGCCTTAAGAATTTAGAGGCCTCCATTTATTTTATCTGGCCTACATATGTGACTACCATTCCCCACAGTGCCCATTGTCTGTTATTTTGTTTCGTCTATGTAAAGGAGCTAATATATTCCAGTTCATTGCACATTTTTGGCATGCTGTAGTTGTGTGTATGCCGAAAGGCATTTGGTCAGCAGCATTGAGGCATTAGTATGCATATAGGATCTGATTTTATCCGAGGCTATACATAGAGCCTTGGGGAGTTTTTAATTTAAATGGTATTATGAATAAACACGGGTGTTTTTATAAGTACGTTACATTTTAGAGGCTTTTTGCTGCACCCCCATTAGGCCTACAGACACTTCTCCTTTTGTTAATCTTTTTTTGGCTCCTGAACACGATTCCGGCAAGGAGCAGACAAGAGCCTGTGTGAAAAATCTCTCCCCTCCTCTTCTCCCCCTCCCCTTTAACAGTTTCTGAGCTCCCCTTTGTTTTCCTCAGAGTAAAGAGAAAGCCAGCTCCTCCGAAGCAGCAGCAGCCCAGGAAATCCCTCCCAAAAGTGACCTGGCTGCCGAGCAAGAGCCTTCTGAGGCAGGAGGCAGACAGGAGGACGAAGACGAGGAGGACCTGCTGGGGAAGTTCGAAAAAGAGCTGGAGGACATCTTTCTGCCCAAGTCCGAGATGGCCAAGCTCAAGGAAGAGGTGAAATCGGAGATGGAGAAAGAGTTTGACAACATCATCGACGAGGTGAGGCGCTGCCAGTGCTCCTGGCTGCCCTCTGACCTGGTCCACAAAAAGGAGAGCTTGTCTCTTCTAATCGTTCTTGGGGGCAAACTACACATGACAGCAGACACGGGGAAATTCAGTGGTCTAAGAATTGCCGTGGCTGTGTCAACACTAGAAAAAGGGTTTTGGGGGGGGGATTACTTGGTACCACTGCACCACAGGCCCTCACAATTCCTAAGCAGCTGAATTTTTTTCTAAAGTGACATCAGCAGGCACACTTGGAAATCTCATATCCTTATCCATTGTTCCTATTAATATTTCTGAAACAGCTCTGGGGGGGTGGAGAATGTCCTGGCTGTCCGAGTTGGAATAGGGCCAATCAGGGTACAGCCCTGCACCGACAGCTCCCTCCCTCCCTCCCTAGACACTAGCCACTTTGCTCTCAGATACCTGAGAGAGATACAGATAGCCCTCCCAAAACCATAAATCAGCCCTGATTACCTACTATGGCTCCTGCTGCAAAGGAGAGAGAGAGCTGCCCAAACGAGCCCTCATTCCCTGCTACAAACAGCCCTGATTACCACCTCCTAAGGCTCCTGCTGCAAGGAGGGGGGGGGAGAGTGGTGCCGGCTGGTGTCCCCTGGGTCCTAGCGCCTGGTTGCAATGGGCTTTCTTGCTAGCGCCTTGAGTAAAATTCGGTTCTGCCGCTTCAGACCAACAGGACTACACACCTGAATGTAAAATTCCAATGAAAGCAACCATCCCTCGCCAGCTGCAAGAAGGGTCCTTTAGACTTGTATGGCAAAGCGTTAAGCCTCTTGATCTCTCCCCAAAATCTGAACATCGCAGTTCCTCTTTCTGATGGCAGGTGGAGGATGAGCTGGAAACGGAAGGCCTGAAGGGCGAATTTGATCGAAAGCAGGCTTCCAAGTCTTTGGCTTCCACCCTCAACAAGCTAATTGACAAGCTGGATCCCGGCCAAGTCCCTAAGAAAGGGGAGCAGGAGCAGGAACAGCCACAGCCGGAGGAGGAGGCGGCGGCAACGGGGGCTGCAGAAGGAAACGCCGCTCAAGACAGTACGGTCACATCGGCACCCGGTACGCTAACGTGCTGACGGAGGATTCTGGGATGGTCATTCTGGGGGGCTAGCTATTGTAGTCCATTTCAGCCAAATAAAACAAGTCAAGTAGCCCATTAAATGCTCAAATGAACTTGGTTGTTCTTTGAGGTGCTGCTTGACCCCTCTGCCTTATTTTACTTGTTAGGGTTGGAAATGTTGAGCATTCCTGAGCTGGCCAGCAGGGGGCAGGCTGTGCTGTGAACTAAGATGTATTGGGCCAGTTCAATGCAGGGTGTTCAGGGTTTATCCTAAATAGTTGCAAAGGCTTATGGCAAGGGTGGCCAAACTGTGGCTCTCCAGATGTCCACAAGTCCCTGTCAGCGAATGCCAAATTGGCTCTCCAGATGTCCATGGACTACAATTCCCATAAGTCCCTGCCAGCAAATGCCAAACTGGCTCTCCAAATGTCCATGGACTACAATTTCCATAAGGCTCATGGGAAATGTAGTCCATGGACATTAGGAGAGCCAGTTTGGTCACCCCATCTTATGGGAACAGTTGATGATGACTCTCCCTAACCTGAAACTTCCAATAGCCACACTGTTTCTGGGAATGCCTTTTTTCCCTTTTACACGAGTGGTCCATAAAATGGATCTTGGTAACTTTGGATTTGGGTCTAAAATTTGTAGCCTTTGACCTTCTAGATCAGGATTGCGGGATGGCCCTCGAAGGGCTTCCTGAACAGTTGGGAGCTAATTGATTTTGAATATATTTTTTAAGTTCGTTAAACATTTATTGGGTGATATGCCCATATGTGGTCATGTCGACCTTCCCCACACCAATGGCCAATGATAGGCCTGGAGGGGGTGGGAAGGGGAGGGGCCCTCGGTGGGCGTGTCCACAGCTCTGCTTCCCAACCGCACGATTGCGCCACTTCTGAGATTTCTCAGTGGGCTTCTCAGTGGTAAAATAAATTGAGAAAGGCTGTTCTGGATGCTTCTCTTCCAGCTTCCTGGGCTGTTCCCACTTTCCAAAGATGCAAGCCTTGTATTTTCTACCTGTTTTTCCCTACTACTAGATGCCATCTAGACTGGCTGAGCACCTTCAAGCCCATCTTTGTACACATGAGGATTAGGAACTTGGAGAGCTAGGAACACTCTCAGAATGCTAGATTTTTGCAGTGATGAGTCCCATAAGGTCACAAATTAGAATTGGATTGCTCCCAATAAAGGAAAGATTTTTTTTTACCCCATCTGAGCAAATTTATGACCTAGCTAAACATAGACCCACTAGCCGTCAGAAGTGGGCTTCTGCATGCTTGACAGCTGCCTATTTGTAGTCCCATGCTGGGGGGTGGGGGGTGGGAGAGAATAGTTTCCCGGTGGTTATCTCTGTGAATCTGGACTGAACTCTCTTTTGGTGGCTGCCTCTCTCCTCTTGCTGCCCGGGAATACCTCTTTGCAAAAAGGTCTGAGTTCTCTGAAAACCCTGCTGATAATCCGACCAGGTAAGTGCGATGATTCTCTCGCATAAACTTGAGCGCAGAATTTCCTTTTGTCGAGCAGACAGTATTTTTTTAATCTTGGGTATTTATACCCCGCTTTTCTCCCCAAGGGGGGCCTCAAAGCCACTTACAACAACATTCTGTCTTCTTCCCCCTCTGTGTTTTTTAATCCTTTTGCGCCCCCCCCCCCAGCCCTATGAGGTAGGCTAGGCTGACGGAGTGACTGACCCAAGGTCACCCAGCTGACTTTTGCATCAGACTGATGATTCGAACCTGGGTCCTCCCAGTTCCTGGACCACCGCTCCTTAAACACTCCCCCCTTCCCAATGCCTCTGTTTCAGATGATGACTCAGACGGGCGTGTGAAAGTCAGGGTCACGAAAGTACGGCCAGGGAGTGCTCAGCAGAAGGAGCTGCGAGTTCGAGAGATGAGCAGGGATAATCCACAGCTGCGCCATGTGGAGAGCGTTGTGAAGGACCTGTTGGAAAAGGAGGGTCTGAAGGCAGAAGGTAAGGCAGCCACGGGTAACGGGAGGGGTCAGAGCCTTCTGGTGTGTTGGGTGGGGGAGAGTCTTCTGTGTTCTTTTTACGGAGGAAATAGGCAAGGACGTGAGGTCACTGCAGGCCTGGAAACACACACTGCAAGAAGTTCAAGGCTGTCCTGAGCCAATAATCTGAGGACTTAATCTGATTTTTTTAAAAGCTGTTCCCAGGAAGTTTTTTGAGGTCACAGTTGTCCACTCTGGCTATTTAAGAACCCAGGGGCTGTGGCTAGCCGTGCTGAGAACACACATTGAGCGGGTTCAGTGCCTGATATCTTTGGTGTATAGAAGGGAAGGGGCTGTGGCTCAGTGGAACAATTTCTGCTTTGCATTCAGAAAGTCCCAGGTTCAATCCCCGGTATCTCCAGTTGTAAAACAACCAGTCAATAGGTCATATGAAAAACCTCTGCCTGGGACTCTGAAGAGCTGCTGCTAGTCTGTGTGGACAATACTGACCTTGATGGGCCAGTGGTCTGATTCGTTATCAGGCAGTTTCATGTGATGTTTGGGTTGTAGAGTCAGGAGGTCATCTCTGCTCAAGGGAAGGGAAAGCGACTGGCTATTCTGGCTTCCCGACCCTGCAAAAGGCAGCTTCTCAAATGCTGTTCCAGGGTCCCCTCTCATTTCCAGAGTTCTTGCAAAACTTGTTCAGGGGAATGTATTTGAGACAAACTGCATTCATGTTAAGGGATGTGTGACAATCAGTATCTTCCAGCACTAATCTATAGAAAATCAATAGATCCCCCCCCAATAGACTTTTGAGCTGCTACTTATTCAACTAGTGTTGCTCCTCAGAGGGTTAATAGTGAAACAAGACTATTATGATTATTATTTCTAGCTTGCCCTTTCCCAAAGGCTCAAGGTGGGTAACAATAGCTAAAACAAAACAGATAAAAGATCATCATACCACATACAATTGTGTCCATGCTACTCAATGACATGCTGGTCTCTGATTAGCCCTCCATGCAAGGGCTCCTCACTGAGGCCCAATCAGAGGGCTGCCACACTCTCCCTCGTGCCTCTTATTACCCCTCAGTAGGAGAGGCCTCCCCCACTGAGGGCCACTGAGGGCCAATCAGATGCCACATGGCCTCCCTGCTGCCAAAGAGCTCCATGGAAGGCTGATCGTGTGCTTCGTGTCCTCCCCCCTTTCTCCCCAGGGTTCTGACCACAATGGGGAGCAGTGAGGGGGGCGCCATCCCCTATGCAGCCACCTAGCCACTTGGCAGTGGCACAGGAACCCAACACAGTTCTCCATGGCTACCCTGCTGCTTGACTGTGGGTTTTGACGGCATTTCCAGAGCTGGGGGGAGGCTGTCTGTAAGGCAGAAGAGCCTCACTCAATCAAGTGTTCCTGCTTTTTGTTTCTCTGAAGGCACATCTTATACTGTTCTGGGAGCGACTAACCAGTTGGCTGGCTTTGTACCTGCGCACTGGGAAACCAATACGGCAATAAAATATCCAAATTGGACTTATATAGAGTCGTCTCTCTTCAATAATTCTTTTATTCTTATTTCACACAAGCGGGACTTGAATGAAATAATAATAAAAGAAGTCCAATTGGATATTTTATTGCCATATTGGCTTCCCAGTGCGTCCGTATTTTTCTATGTTTGTTTCTTCACTGGGACTCACCCCTCCCAGTTCATTATTTTGGCTTTGTACCTGGGCAGGTAAAATTGAAATCAAGATAGTGACAACGGGAGGCCTTGGTGAGGACGATGATACCCACTGGCTGTCAGAAGAGGACACAAAGAACCTCAAGGACATTTTCCTCAACATTCTGGTGAGAACTTCCAGGCTGGGCAATGGAGTCAGAGGTAGTTCTCGTACCTTCCCCAGGGCAGGTTTCTGATACGAGTTACTAGGTGATGATTGCCCTCTGCCCTGCAAGTTCCTCCTCGTCCAAGAATTGGCGGCCATTATGGTTGGCAGTGAAGGCAACGCTCTTCAGCACTGTGTTCTGTATTTCTGCGTTTTTATCTCAAAGGTAGTGGCCTTGTCATGAGGTAAGATGAAGTGCCTGCCTCAGGTGGATGTTTTGGTCCTTTAAAGCAGGGGTAGTCAACCTGTGGTCCTCCAGATGTTCATGGACTACAATTCCCATGAGCCCCTGCCAGCGTTTGCTGGCAGGGGCTCAAGGGAATTGTAGTCCATGGACATCTGGAGGACCACAGGTTGACTACCCCTGCTTTAAAGGTCACCCCCGTGGATCTTTTCCCCCAGTGACTCTTCTCCTGTGGACACACTTTTTGGCTTTTGTGGACTAAAGTCAACCAAAGCAGAACGTCTTTTAATTGATCCAGAGTTCTCTTTCTCTCTTCTTCTTCCCCCCCAAAGCATAAATTAGAAGTTTGATGGGGCACTTGAAGGAGACGCTCCCCCTCTCCACCTGCTAAAATGCCTCATAAAAGTATGCCAATCACCTCATGACCCGTGAGGTAATTACCTCACGAGTGGGACAATCTCTTGCCTGACAGCTGGCTCAGGTAATAAAGCCTGCTTTCAATACCCTTCATGACTGGATCTTAGTCAACAAAGGCTAGGCCTTCCTTGCCAAGGTTCTCAGCCAGGCCCACCTGGTCTTTTGGGGTTTTTTGCCCCAGAAGGAAAAATTGAAATTTAAAAAATGGTTCTCTGGTTTGTAAAGAACTGTCAAGTTCAGAATGAGAAGTTGTGTGCTTGAGCTCAGGCTAGTTAAGCACAGATCTTGGGGGGGGGGGTGTTTGGGGAGAAGGGTTGGCAGGGGCTCATGGGAATTGTAGTCCATGGACATCTGGAGGGCTGCAGTTTGACTACCCCTGGCCTAGACTAGAGAGGGGTGCCATTGTTTGTAGAAGACAGCATGGCGGTTGGTGAGGCAGGGCTCCTGCCATGCATTACAGAACTAAGTGCTGCAAGAAGAAGGTGGACAATTCCAGAAATACAACAAAAGAAAGAAAGAACCTGTCCACCGGCTTAATTAAAGAACAAAAGTTTAAGGGTCTCTGTTATCTCTTTTATTTTCTTGGACTCTGCCAGAACGGTCTCTAGATTGTTTTCCCTTTTCAGTCAGTGGCAAAACGAATCCATTCTTGTTAGTCACTTTTAGAATCTGCTGATTACCGCCATGAATCAATGTAACTGTGTAACTGCCTTGATTTAATGCTTAGCCAGTCTAGCCATTTTGTCTGTCTGCCTTTCACCCATCACCTGTCTGCCCTGTAGCTAGTCTGGAACAAGAGTTTATCTTAGAAGTGTAGTCCTGGGTGCTCCAAGGTTGGAGCCGGACAAGCTATCATTCTTGGATGTTTTCCTGGATGGCACCTGGAGTTACTTTCTGTTTTTGGTTATATGCTTTAGGATGCTTTGGGCTGATCCTGCGTTGAGCAGGGGGTTGGACTAGATGGCCTGTATGGCCCCTTCCAACTCTATGATTCTATGATTCTATAACCGTGAGAAGGGAATTGGGTGGGAAACTCTGAGGGTAAAAAAAACGCGTTTTGAACTTAGCATCAGTTCTGGCTTTGTTTCGTCTTGGAAAGGATCTGCAAAAATTAAACTCTTGTTTTTAACAAAGTGTTTGGTTTCGAGTCTGTCTTCCTGACAGTCACTTGAAAATAGCTTACAGCCTTGATTCGCCGCACCGGAAGAGCATTGGCCTAATTATATTTTCAAGTGACTAACAAGAACAGACTCGTTTTCCCACTGGCGAAAGCAGTGAAAACAGAAAACAATCTAGCGACCGTTCTGGCAGAGTCCAAGTGTAAATGAAAAAGATAACAGAGACTCTTAAACTTTTGATCTTTAATTAAGCCGCTGGACAGATTCGTTCTTTCTTTTGATACATTACAGCAGTGGTCCCCAACCTTTTTATCACCGGGGACCACTCAACGCTTGACAATTTTACTGAGGCCCGGTGGGGGGGGGGGAGGGTAGTTTACTCCTCTACTCTCAACCACTGCCCTAACGCTCTCTGGTTGCTATGGTAATGTTTAAACATCCCTTCAAAATAAGATACAGACACGCCACAACAATGAACATAAGGAACATTTTATTTTCATGGAAATTTTAACTCATGACAATGACAAATCAATGGGAACCCTGAGCTTGTTTCTCTGCAACGAGATAGTCCCATCTGGGAGTGATGGGAGACAAGGACACCCGAAGTGTGTTGTAAAGGGCCGGGAGGGATGAAATAAAGGGCTGGGGGGGGGAGAAGACATCCTTTGCGGCCCACCTCCAATTAGTTGACGGACCACATGTGGTCTGCGGCCCAGAGGTTGGGGATGGCTACCTTACAGAACTAACAGGGCCCGTTCTCCCTCTCCCTCCTTCCAGATCCAGGGCACACAGAGGGAGGCTCACCGAGAGCAGCAACGCCAGCGCCAGCTGGAGGACAACTACCGTTTCGTCTGGGGGCACAGCCAGGAGGAGCTGCAGGCGTCCAGCAGCACCGATTCAGACGACGTCGATTTCTGAAAGACCCCAGCCTTCAGAACTCAGGCAACCACGGCTACTCTGTTGCAGGATACGGCCGGCGCTTTCCCTTTCCCTGGAGGATCGGTGTGTTCACGTAGAGGCAGAGTCTCGCTTGAATCCGTACCAAGAAGGGGGGAAAGAAGTGAGGGGAAGGGAACGCACCTTGCTTCCAGGGGCGGACTGTCTTCCTCGATGGACTCCTGTCACTCTTGGCGGCTCTTCCCGTCTCGTCCTGATGGCTTTCCGTCAGCTCATAACAGCAGCCCTTTCCTCCCGGGCAGAAACTTCAGAGTCCCTTCCGCCTGACAAACCTGTAGGCTTGACTGTGTTTGGTGTTAGGAACGCCCAAGCCGGGCTTGGCCGCCTGAGTGGAAGTTTTGAGCGGTGCTTCCTTCACCGCCCTTTCAAAAAAGCATCTTGGCCTGGAACTGCTTAGTAGGCACCATGCAAAAAGGAGCCCCCTGCGGAAAGGCCCTGCAGGTCAACCTCAAGTCCAGGAGGCAAAGCTGGCAACGGCAGCCTTCCCTCCTCTCCCCTAATCCCTCATGTGCTTGGAGGCAACTCCGCCCTCCCCAGGCGTGCATGATGATACAGTCACCTTGTGTGCCGTGAATTGTCACAGCTGCAGGCAGTGGGGAGGGTGGGAGGAAGAAGGAGCTGGTACTTCCCCTCCCTCCCTCCCACCCTCCCTGTACTTTTCCAGCATCTCCTCCTTCAAACCAAGCATACTTCTGCTCCTTCCTGTAGTTTATCTCTAGGCTGCCTTTACCCCACTGTGCTGCTTTGGACTTGAATGAGCCTGGCAGAAAGAATACAGTTCAGACGGGACAGAAGCAGAGAGAAAGCATCCGAATCCTCTTGTGGGCAGTGCCCTCCAGCTGCTCTGTTTTCAATCGGACTAGGGTCCTAGACATAGGAGCGTATGGACCGAGTTACAACAGACAGACAAACGAAAAAGTACAGCCTTGCCTGTAGATCGAGTAGAAAGCTGTTTTTTTTGTTGTTGTTGTTGTTCTTAACTTCTGTGAAGTCTCAGAGCTGCAAGCAGGGCCGAGGTCTCTTGCAGGGAGACGGTGGTGATGACAATCTACTTCAAATGCTGAATAATCAGGGCTACTTAACGGGTGACTGGAGGTGGAGAATTCTGCCCAGGGGAGAGGTGGGGGCGGGAAGAAGCCCCTCCCCCTTTCTTCAATTATTCACTGTTCATTCCCCCCCCCCCCCTTTATCAATAAATCCAGCTCAACCCAGTCTGGATTGCTGAGACTCCTGTCTGTTTTTTGTTGGGTGTTAACGTATGACCTATGAGTATCGGATTATCCCAATAGAGAAGCAGGTAGCGTGATAATCTTTAATAAGCTGGTAGGTCTCCGCGTACAAAGCTTTTCATAGGACTGGGCGGGACCTTGAAGCTTCCATCAGCTCTCTGCTTTTTAAACAGCTTTAATCCATTGGTTACAGCTTTAATCCATTAAACAACTTTAATCCATTGAATATACATTGCAGAACATTAGTGAAGGTGTCCTGTTGTTGGACCTAGACAGTGGAAGGGGAGGGTGACTCATTTCTTGTAGAAGTCTGAAGGATCTGAATGTCCCAGTTTTCGCAGTGCCTGCAAGATGGAGCTCTTCCACCAGGCTTTTGGTTGGGGCCAGTGTCCTCAGGACATCCATGGTCCTCCCCTCCAAGACACCCATACGGGGAGAGATTATGGGCAATGAATATCCGGAGGTCCTACTTGCTATACGCTGCAAAATTAGCTATTTATGTTTTACTATTATATGTTTTTTGGTGCTGGAGAAGACTCTTGCAAGTCCCTTGGACTGCAAGGTGAACAAACCGGTCAGTCCTAGAGGAGATCAGCCCTGAGTGCTCCTTAGAAGGCCAGATCCTGAAGATGAAACTCAAATACTTTGGCCACCTCATGAGCATGAAGGAAGGACTCCCTGGAGAAGAACCTAATGCTGAGAGCGATTGAGGGCAAAAGAAGAAGGGGACGACAGAGAATGAGGTGGCTGGATGGAGCCACTGAAGCAGTCTGTATAAACTTAAATGGACTCCGGGGAATGGTAGAGGACAGGAAGGCCTGGAGGATCATTGTCCATGGGGTCGTGATGGGTCGGACACAACTTTGCACCGAACAACAACAAATTATACTGTTTTTATACTGTTATTGTGACGTTATCATGCTGGTCTTAAATTACTGCCAATTCAGTCCATTGTGTACACTGCCCTGAGCTGAATTGGGAGAGCAGCGTAGAAATTTAATTAATACTCATTTTAAGAAGGGTATCTGGGAATGGATAGGGAAGCATAGATGGGATAACACAGGAAGGAAAAAAACAATTCCTGTGGATTGAAGGATTTGTCAGTCCTTCGTGTTACGTGGCGAAGAGCAATATTGTGAAGTCACTGGCGGCGTCCAGTCTGAACTTCAAAACAAGAAGCCTTTACTCAAATTGTATTATTCATATGCAAGAAGAAGAAGAGTTGGTTCTTAAATGCCGCTTTTCTCTACCCAAAGGAGGCTCAAAGCGGCTTACAGTCTCCTTCCCTTTCCTCTCCCCACAACAGACTCCCTGTGAGGGAGGTGGGGCTGAGAGAGCCCTGATATTACTGAAGAAGAAGAAGAGTTGGTTCTTATATGCCGCTTTTCTCTACCCGGAGGCTCAAAGCGGCTTACGGTCTCCTTCCCTTTCCTCTCCCCACAACAGACACTCTGTGAGGGAGGTGAGGCTGAGAGGGCCCTGATATTACTGCTCGGTCAGAACAGCTTTATCAGTGCCGTGTCGAGCCCAAGGTCATCCAGCTGGCTGCATTTGGGGGAGTGCAGAATCAAACCCGGCATGCCAGATTAGAAGTCCGCACTCCTAACCACTACACCAAACTGGCTCTCTAGCAGACTTCATTATAGCCGTCACTTAGGACTACGCAGTGTAGGCCGGGATGCAGCTTCCGGGCCTCAGCCTCCCTCTTGCGCTCTGGACTTAATTCTTTAGAGATGTCCTTGAGAGAGGCAAAGATTGAGTGGTGCAAGGGAGAGATTTAAGGACTGCAGAGCGGAAGAAATAAGACAAACCACTCAAGGGAAGTTGTGTGATGTGATTATGTGCCAGCCTTTTGCAACTTTTCTACCCTTGAGAAACCCTTGAAACATTCCTCAGGCTTTGAGAAACCCCAGAAGTGGCACCATCGTGCAGAATATGGCTGGGGAGCATAACTGGACATTCCCATCCTGGACCCCTCCCTTTCCCACCCCCTCCAGGCCCATCATTGGCCATTTGGGGAGAGAGGGCGTGGACATGACCATATATGGTCATATCATCCAATAGTCTAATGCAGGGGTAGTCAAACTGCGGCCCTCCAGATGTCCATGGACTACAATTCCCACAAGCCCCTGCCAGCGTTCGCTGGCAGGGGCTTGTGGGAATTGTAGTCCATGGACATCTGGAGGGCCGCAGTTTGACTACCCCTGGTCTAACGAATATTTAAAATACATTAAAAAATTAACTCCCACCCATTCAGGGCTGTCAAGAAACCCCTGGGTTCCACAAGACCCTGGTTGAGAAAGCCTGAGCTAGGCACTGGAATGAAGGTGAGCTGCTTTTTCTCAGAGGTTTCTCCAGCTATAGACATGCCAAGAGGGAAGGGGAACCAAAGTCATGCTAGAATGGCATGGCTATGGATGTAGGTGGTATCTTCACACCACATTTTTTAAGAGGCTGGATAGCCATCTGACGGAGAGGCTGATTCTGTGAAGGTTCAAGTGAGTGGCAGGTGACAGTGGATGAGCGAGAGGGTTGTGAGTGTCCTGCATAGTGCAGGGGGTTGGACTAGATGACCCAGGAGGTCCCTTGCAACTCTGATTCTATGCTATGGTAAAGGGTTGCCTCAGCCGGCTCTTGTGAAAACATCTTTTGACATTAAAATTTAGGCCTTAAATAGGTTTTCACTGAAGCAGTCGGTGCAAACTTAAATGGACTCCGTGGAATGGTAGAGGACAGGAAGGTCTGGAGGATCCTTGTCCATGGGGTCGCACCTAACCACAACAAAGGTTTTCACTGCCAGGGTTGTTTCATATATGGCCAAGTGCATTTTTGGTCTGCTGAGCAAATGTAACTGCTCTCTGCCCAGCTGGGGTTAACGTTAAGGGCTTCCAAGAGAATAGGAGACATAAGTTCTAGAGAAGCTGGTCTCCAGGTGATACAGAATAGAAAACAAAAATCCTAACTGGAATTAGCCAGGACCTGAGGTTGGATGCCAGTGCAAGTTAGACAACAGGTTCCAAAATTATGTAAATGTTTATTTGCCCAGCTGTTTTTAAAAATTCCTTAAGGCTAAAAACATAACATACATTAAGCCCACAGGCCATCACTGAAAAATTATATCATTTGCACTGTACAATCATGGTCTCTTGGTGATATCCCAAAATTACAACTGATGTCCAAACTTACAGAGCTCGGTTCCCCTGGATAACACAGCTGCTTTGGAGGGTAGATTCTCTGTCCCCTGCACCAGGTCCCTTCTCAAGCCCCACTCCCAGCTCTCCAGGACTATCCCAATTTGAAGTAGAATACCCTAGCCTGTGCTTGCTAACTAACAGAGATAAAACCTCTATCCGGGCTTGTTCTTCTGTTCAGCGCTGTTGCTCAAGTTTGCAAATTATTTAAATACGAGCTGCAAAACCCATTCATAAGAACGGGCTTTGAAAGGACCCTCCCACTCCCCGCTGTGGTCGCTTCCCAGTGGCCCAGCAAGCACACCCAGCGCCTCTGCCAGGCTCCAGGTGTGCTTGCTGGGCTGCGGGGAAGCGGTCTCTCCCCCCCCCCCCTGACGGCTTGAACGCTGCCAGCTGGGTGCAAGTCTGCCATGCTTGCCGTCTAGGGGCGGTCTGGCAGTGAGGCTCAGCGACTGGAGGTGGGCCTTTTTGGGGCTGGGCCAATTGGACCAGGGCCAGTGGACCTAGACCAGGGGTAGTCAAACTGCGGCCCTCCAGATGTCCATGGACTACAATTCCCAGGAGCCCCCTGCCAGCATTCGCTGGCAGGGGACTCCTGGGAATTGTAGTCCATGGACATCTGGAGGGCCGCAGTTTGACTACCCCTGACCTAGACGAACAGGACCCGAGCAGTCTCCTCCTAGGAGGCTGTTTGCCAAATATATAAGGGA
Organism: Paroedura picta; assembly: GCF_049243985.1. Classification (NCBI taxonomy): domain Eukaryota; kingdom Metazoa; phylum Chordata; class Lepidosauria; order Squamata; family Gekkonidae; genus Paroedura; species Paroedura picta. Next base: position 162,807,702 of record NC_135371.1, on the reverse strand, counting down.
GCAACATAGTGTTAAGGATTTACACTCTGCTCCCTGAAGAGATTTACAACAGGTAAAAAACAAGAGAGGAATGAACAATGCCATCCCTTGGGCCTGTCCTGAAGTCATTTGCTGGCTTGTCCAAAGGGATGGGCTGCAAGCCAAGCTTTCAAGAAGGTAAAAAAAATCAAGGTTCCTTCCCTCTTTCACTTCCTGCTTCCAGTTTCTGTTGGCTGGGGAGGGGGGAGAGGGTTGAACAGAAGGGAGTGTGAGATCTTGCCCTCATACCTTTAGGACTTATTCATTGCGTTTTCTCATGTAAATCTTAACAGCAAGTCTGTTCCAGGAAGCAACTGTAATAAGATACTGAGAAATTCTGGCCCAGGTCCTAAGGGCTGCTTTGAATGCACCCAAAGTCTTGCACACACAGAGTGGAATTTTGCCGAAATTCTCTCAATAGCTCTTCCCCAATGAAACAACTGCTTTTGAGACTTTGCTCAGCGTGTGCAGAAGACCCCAGGGCCCATTCTGCACACACAGGATAATGCACTTTCAATGTGCTTTGGCAGCTGGATTTTCCTGTGCGGAACAGGAAAATCTACTTCTAAAGTGCATTGAAAGTGCATTATCTATTCTGTGCAGAATAGGTCCAGGTTTCCATTCCGTGTCAGTTAAGAGGATTTCAGGAACGGCTCCTGGAGAACTAAAAGAGATGGACTTGGGTCTGCTTAGTATGTTCCAAACCAAGATGATCAAATGCTTAGCCTGTCTCCTTGACTCTTGTCTGTCTGTGAGTTCTGACCCGTAAGCCGTTGTGGATAAGCTCAATCAACTCTAGGGGATTGGGTGACGTTCCAAGTTCAGTTCCTGCAGTTCTAGTTAAAAAGTCATCAGGTCATTAGGGAAAGCCCTCTGCTTGAGACACTGGACAACCACCGACAGTTACTGTAGTAGACCATACCAGGCTGAATGAAACAACAATCTGGCATGTTGTAAAACATCTTTAATGCTAAGTGAGACCTTTGGTCTACCATGGTCATGATGGTCCACTCTGACAGGCAGCAGCTTCCTGGCAGCAGCTCAGCCTGATGTCACCCACCCCCCTGGCTGATGCTGGGGGAGTAGGGTGGGCAATCTTCTCAATGTCATGCCAATGCGTGCCACTTCCGGTGGAAAAACTGATGCACCAGGGTGATGCTGCAAGATGCATCCCAGCCTCAGCTTTGGCTGACTCCTTGAGCACCACTCTGGCATGATGTCACTCCCCCCCTTTTTTTTCTCCTGGAAGTGACACTGTGCATTTGTACACCACGGAGGTGCCCCTTTCATTCCTCGACATGCATTGTATTAACTGAAGCACAGTTGGAGACAGAGGTACCCAAGGTCCATCACCGTATATCAGATCTAGGGAGGCCAGCTCTGAGTTTGGAAATACTTGGAGACTTTTTTTTGCGGGGGGGAGAGAGGAGTGGGCAAGATTTGGAGCAAGGAGGGACTTTAGTGGAATGTAATGCTACGGAGTCCCCCCTCCCAAGCAGCCATTTTCTCCAGGAGAACTGATCTCTATCTCCTGCAAATGAGCTATAATTCCAAGGAAGCGGCTAACAGAGCCAGGAGTGAAAGTAAACTGGCTCAGAGTAGTAATAAAAAAGGGTGCAAAAGGGCATCTCCCATCTCTAGCTTTGAGTTGTCCCAAAAACAGCATAGGCCACTCCGTACAGTTGCCAACCTCAAGGTAGGGGCTGGATTTCTATCAGAATCACAACTGATGTAAAGATAGATTCAAATGAGTAGCCGTGTTGGTCTGGAGTAGCACAATAAAGTCAGAGTCCAGTAGCACCTTTAAGACCAACAATATATAAAATAAATCTTTGTTGGTCTTAAAGGTGCTACTGGACTCTGATTTTATTGAACTGATGTAAAGGGCTGCTTTGGAAGCCAAACTCTGTAGCAGGTGGCTGGAAGAACTCAGATTTCCTTATCAGGGCTGGCTTCCTCACACTCAGATAATAATGAGTCAGCAGTGTGACTCAGTGGCTAAAAAGGCAAATGGGATTTTGGGCTGTATCAAACGGAGTATCGTGTCCAGATCATGGGAGGTGATGGTACTGCTTTACTCTGTTCTGGTTTGGCCTCACTTCGATTACTGTGTTCAGTTTTGGGCACCCCAGTTGAAGAGGGATGCGGACAAACTGGAGCGTGTCCAGAGAAAGGCAACAAAGATGGTGATGGGTTTGGAGACCAAGACGTATGAGGAAAGGTTGGGGAACTTTAGCCTGGAGAGAGGATGGCTGAGAGGGGATTTGATAACCATCTTCAAGTATTTAAAAGGGTGCCATGTTGAGGATGGAGCAGGTTTGTTCTCTCTTGCCCCGGAGGGACAGACCAGAACCGATGGGATGAAATTAATTTAAAAGAAATTCTGTCTAAACATCTGGAAGAAGTTCCTGACAGTTAGAGCGGTTTCTCAGTGGAACAGGCTTCCTCGGGAGGGAATGCGTTCTCCTTCTTTGGAAATTTTTAAACAGAGGCTGGATAGCCATCTGACGGAGAGGCTGATTCTGTGAAGGTTCAAGGGGGGGTGACAGGTTACAGTGGAGGAGCGATAGGGTTGTGAGTGTCCTGCGTAGTGGAGGGGGCTGGACTGGATGACCCAGGAGGTCCCTTCCAATTCTATGATAATGAGATCAGCTCTCCATTTGTGGTCTCCCAGTCTGCTGGGAGGGCAGAGAGACCAAAATGATTCTGTTCCCAAGGGGGCACTTTGGTAAATACAAATAAATTGGGGAAAAAGAAAAAACAGACAAGCATCACCTTTTCCCTATTTGTATACTAGTTACATTTATTGTACTTTATTCCACGCCTGTTCAGGATTCTTTTCTTCTCGTTTCTATACTGAACAGGCTGCTTGGATGTTTCTTGTAATTTTTTTCCAACACAAATTAAGCCCAGCAGATAAAAACAATTACTGTAACACAGAATTCATTTTAACAACAGACCCGGCAGCTAGCAAAGCCAGGTTCAAAGATTACAGATGAGCTTTTAGTCAGCGTTCCTTGGCTTCCGCCATTTTGAAAAAAAGTCTTGGTAGCAGCATTAAACCCCACTGACTCCCCCTCCCCTCCCCTCCCCAGACTCTTCCACCAAATCTGGAGTTTCTCAGCCTGCAGTCAGCAACCCTCAGCTATGGTGACCAAGCAGTGACATAAGACGTTAGAGAAGCCATATTGGATTGAGCCAGTGGCTCATCCAGGCCAACACTTGTGAAGAATATTGGACTCCTGATCCAGGAAGGGGTATTTCCCCTCAGAACCATACCTAGCAGATGTTGCCCCTGAGGCAAGAGTATAAAATTACCCCCTACATCGTCATAGTAATAAAATGGTGGAGACATAAATAACAAGAGTAGTAATAATTCAATGTTTATTTTGTCATGATATGTTTATTTTAGGCATGAGATACTTTTTTGGTGTTCCTAAGCTTCGTGCATTTAAGGCGAGTGCCTCCCTGGCCTGGCTCTTGTCCCAGACCTGTTTCTTCTGTCCTTACGCAAGCCTACATCCTCAGGGTCTCTTAAAGACAGCTCTGCTACAGTTCAACAATGCCAGCATCTTGAGTAAGCAGGTTTCCCTTATAAAGTTAGAACACGTCAGCCTGCTGGCAGAACAAAAAAAGAAAAACAGACATGCCCTTTCCCATCAAGACATTAGAAGATCCAGGATTAAGGTGCAAAACATCTGACAATGTATTTTCAAAGAAAAATGGATACAGGAATTAAGGGAGGGACCATTCAGGAAATCTATTCAGGGAGAGCCAGTCTGGTGTAGTGGTTAGGAGTGTGGACTTCTAATCTGTCAAGCTGGGTTCGATTCTGCACTCCCCCACGTGCAGCCAAAGGGTGACCTTTGCTCGCCACGGCACTGATAAAGCTGTTCTGACCAAGCAGTAATATCAGGGCTCTCTCAGCCTCACCCACCTTACAGGATGTCTGTTGTGGGGAGAGGAAAGGGAAGGTGACTGTAAGCCTCTTTGAGCCTCCTTCAGGAACAGAAAAGCGGCAAAACATCTCTTCTCCTTCTCCTCCTTCCCCTTCTACCTTCTTCCTCCTCCTCCTCCTTCTTCTTCTGGTTCAAACCATTAGGGCAGGCTTTCTCAATCACGGTTCTATGAAACCCTGGGCTTTCTTGATGGGCTTGGCAGGGTTTCCCAAATGAGTGGAAATAATTAACTTTGTATTTATTTATTTATTAGATTTATAGCCTGCCGCTCTTGAAAATCGGCTCGCAGCGGGTCACATAAAAAGAAAATCCATACAATAAAATTCAATAAAGCCCCATTAAAACCCAGTTACAATACACAAATCTTAAGAGATTGCAAAAAGCCCCACGGCCCTCCTTAAAACAGGAAGGCCCTTGCACGGGCAGCATGGGGGAATCAAGATGTTCGGCACTAAATGTTCAGGTACCAATGGGGACCCATATCACCCACTCTAGCACTAGCTCCAACCAGAAACCTGGCGGAAGAGCTTCGTTTTGCAGGCCCTATATTTTAAAAATTTGTTAAACTTGCATTTTCATCCTGCCCTCTCCCCCCCCCCCGAATGGCCAATGATGGGCCTGGATGGAGTGGGAAGGGGGGGGATCTATGCTTCCCAACCATATTCTGCACAATCATGACACTTCTGGGGTTTCTCAAAGCCGGAAGAGTGTTTCAGGAGGTTTTCACTGGTAAAAAAAAAGTCAAGAAAGCCTCCATTAAGCTGTGACACATAACAGGTCTCTTAATATCCATCCTTTTCCCCATATCTTATTTCCTGGAGCAGCAAATCTGAAATTATATACTCAGGGTTTGGCCTACAGCCACACGCTTCCCGACATCTCTTGTAAACGCATTTCCCTCTATATATGACAACATTATTTGCACGAAGCTCTTTCTGTATATATGATAACATTATTTGCCATGTCGTTACTGGATAACATGAACGTGCACCCATGAAAGTTATACTGCCACAGTCCATCTTGGTTACTTTAAAGCACAAATAAATACGCACCTTTCATAAAGATCATATCTTGTTTTCCAGAGCAGCGAATCTTAAATTATATACTTAGGGACTTGCCCAGCATCATACATTTTCCTGGATCTCTGTGTCAAAGCATTTCTGTAACCCAAGGTTATCCGTGGGGTGTATCCTCTATATGCAGCTGTGCCCATAGCACCATGACGGCATTGAAGGTAAGGAGAACAAATGGAGAGTCCAGGGGCGCCTTTGACCAACAAAGTCTTCAGGCAGAATATAATGGATACCACTAAGCTTCTCCTCCGATGAGCCAGGTTTGATTCCCCGCTCCTTCACGTGCAGCCAGCTGGGTGACCTCGGGCTAGTCACAGCCCTGATAAAGCTTTTCTGACCGATCAGGTTGTTGTGAAAATCAAGGGAAGCTTTGTAAGACCCTTGGCGCCAAGGAAAGATCTTGAAAAATCTGTAAGATTCTTCCTTTAACGATAACGGAATTCACCTCTTCTCCCCCCCCCCCCCCGCTCTCATTCCAGATGCCTGGCCGGGGTGGTGGTGGGGAAGCGCTCGGCACATGTGCAGGAGAACTCTTTCTTTCTTGTCTAGCTGGCCGACCCTTGGAGAGGCTGCAGAGCTGCCCTCGCGGTCCCCAGCTGGACTCCCTCCTGGCCGCATCCTCCCCACCGGCTCGCCGCCTCCAGACCAGGGGTAGTCAAAGGGCGGCCCTCCAGATGTCCACGGACTACAATTCCCACGAGCCCCTGCTGGCAGGGGCTCATGGGAATTGTAGTCCGTGGACATCTGGAGGGCCGCCCTTTGACTACCCCTGGTCTACACCGCTGCCCTCCCTCTGTTTTCAGCGTCTCTCGAGGAAGGGGGGGGGGGGACGGACGGGACCCTGGCGCCAATCAGGAAGAAGCTTGCAGCGCTCCAGCCAATGGGCGCGCTCAGGGGGCCGGCTGGGCCAGTTTAGGATGGGCACATTGCAGCGTCTTGGTTCCACTTTAGATTTGTCGTACGGAAGAGGAGCGGCGGGGTCCAAAGGGGGGTGGAAGAGCTTTTGGCGCACACGCCATCCCCCTCCCCGCGGGAGGATCTGCAGAGGTAAGCCCCCAAAGCGCTTTCTGGCCGAGCTCCGCGTCTGGATCCCCCCCCCCCAGTCCGCCCACTGCAGCCCACTCCTGCCGTCGGGGCGCTGGAGGCTTGTCCCTCCCCGCCAGGGATGCTTGGAGGTGAATGAAACCCTGCTTGTATCCTCCGTGCCCCCCCTCGCCCATCCAATCCCCCACCCCCCTTTAGACGTGCAGTCCCTTCTCCGCGCCCCTTACCTCTTGTCCCTCGTGTGATCTCCCCTTTCCTAAGGGCAGTAAATTTCTTTCTCTTCCCCCCCCCTCCTTTCCTGGCTTCCACGTTAGGTCGTTGCTTGGACATCCCCCCCCCCCCATACACACAGATCGAGAATCGCCCCTTTGGGATCTGGCTTTAACGCCTTAGCTCGGCTCTGGGTTTCTTTCAGATGCCTCCGTGCCGATCTTAACAGGGGAGAGGTAGGCAAGAGAATTTCCGTGCCATTCAAGCGTTGCGAAACCTGCTTGTTGCTTAAGTTGCTGGCGCAGACCCAACCCAACCCACTTTCCTGTGGGAGAAGGGAGGTCGTTTGGCCCTAGGGCAGACCCAAGAAGTGGGGGGGGGGGGAGAAGAAGGTCTTTTGGAGACAGCTCTCCCCCGGAGACCTGGATTTAGATATCGCCTCCTTCCCCTCGCAGACCCGTAGTTTCTTCCACCTTGCAGTAGCTCTACAAGGGCACGCCCAGGTGGGTCTAAAGCTTTGTAAAGCCAGGGTGTTCCCCTACAACAGTGGTTCTTAACCGACCCTCTAATACAGTTCCTCAAGTTGTGGTGACCCCCAACCATAAAATTAGGCAACTGTTCTTTCACAGAAATTAAACCAAAACTGATCAATGGCATGAAGATCCATTGTTCATGATTGTATCTAAATGGGTTTTTTTCCCTTGGTTTTCTCGGTTCAGTTCTGCCTCTTGTCCCACCATGCCCATCTATCTCACTCTTTTCCGCTGCTCCAGGCAGACAAACGCTCTATCTCGATCTACCCCGCAAGGCTGTTGTGTGGATGGGCCCCCCCCCCCAGCCAAGCTGCTTGCCCTGCCGTGACCCCTGTGAAAGGGTCCTTGAGCCTTGTGACTCCCAATGAACATGCTGGAGTGAGAACTTGGAGTGTGCAAATGGTCTGTCCAGCTGGAAGGATCCGGGTTCTGCAGGACAGCTTCAGACAATGGCTGGATGTGTGCCAAGAGGCAAATGACCCGTGAGCTCCTCCTGGCAGCCAGTTGCAAGGACTGCCCCAACCCCTTCAAACAGGGTTGACCCTGAGCTGCCCTGCGCCCACTGGGGCACGCTTGCTCTTGTTGTAAGAGGTTGGCCTTACTCTCTGGGTCTCGGCGGGTTTAGACTGGAGCGGCTCTGCATGGGATTAGGGTGAAGGATGAGCTTTTCTGCCAGCTCCGGTGAAGGGCTGGAGCAAAGGGGGCTAAGGCTGAGCAGGAAAGATTTGCTCAGGGCCCTGACCCCGGTCTGGTGGAACGCTCGCCCAAATGAGATCAGAGCTCTGCGGGACATTTGAATAGTTCCACGGGGCTTGTGAAATGGAGCTGTTCCGCCAGGTCTATGGTTGAGGCCTAAAAGACCGTCAAATTAAGCTGGCCTCCCTGTCAAAGTCTCTAATTATATACCATCTTGGACTGGTAGGATTTTCCTACCTTGTCTCTCTCTCCTTTCTAAGGTTTTTAACTGGATTAGGCAAGCAACAATTTAATTATATAAGACTTTTAACTATATTTATTGTAGTAATTTCTTCTGTATTTGTATGTGTGTGTGTGATTTTTGTATGTTTTATTATAATGTACTCTGCCGTGAGTCTAAAGATAAAGGAATGGGTTCATGGGAGGTGGGAGAGAAGGAAAAAAGAAAGGAAGGTGCTAAACCTGGGTCCGGGTCATTTATACACGGAGCTTGGTATTCCCTTTTAAAGAGCCACTCTGGTGTAGTGGTGAGATGTGTTAAGAGTGTTAAACAAGATCCAGATTTGAATCCAGATTCTCTCAGGGTTACCTTGAAACTGTTCCCATATTTCAGTCTAACCCTAACATAGGGTTGTTGTTGAGAATAAAAAAATGGAAGAAGCAAGAACGTTGTTGTAAGCCACTTTCGGTCCCTGTCGTAAAGAAAAGCAGAACGTAAATTTCTTAAACCCTGGCCAGTCCGATCTTGTCTTGGAATCCAAACTGGGGGCAGATCCTGGTGTGAGACCCTTGACCACTGACTGGCCCTAGCCAAATGACAAGTCTCTCTGTTCACATACACTGACCGCTTGCTGCTTGATGGAGTGTGAGGGTTACACCTGTGGCATACTGAACTATGTACATTCTGGTGGCTATTTGGAACCCTTCAGATATGAAGGCAGTCTCAAGATTTAAGCTCACATGTTTTGTTTTTTTTGCAACTAGAATTCTTAGTGGCTCCCAGTTTGTTAGATCCTCAAGGGCTTGTGGTATCTCTGGGTGGGGGGAGAAGAAGATCTCATAGTGCCTGTCTTATAAATTGTCATGCATCCATGATCCTGTGAGGAACTGTGGCACAGAGAGAGAATATATGTTAGTATCTCAAGTTACCAGGATATCCTGATAAAAATGATAAGGATCAACTCTTTGCCTGAGGCCGTAGAGAACCACTGCTGGTTGGAACAGACCAGAGCTTAGCATTCTGTCAGCAAGACGCAAAGAAGGGCTTTGTTAACAATTATTAATACGGGGTGGTTTGCCATTCCCTTCCCCAGTCCTTACCGTTTTACCCCCCAGCAAGCTGGGTACTCATTTTACCGACCTCGGAAGGATGGAAGGCTGAGTCAACCTTGAGCCGGCTGCTGGGATCGAACTCCCAGCCTCATGGTCAGAGCTTCAGACAGCATGTCTGCTGCCTTCCCACTCTGCGCCACAAGAGGCTCATGATGTAGTACTGAGTATATCTGACTAGGATCTGGGAGATTCCAGATTCAAATCCCCACTCTGCCAAGGAAGGCTACTGGGTGATATTTATTTAGATTTTTATACTGCCCATTCTTTGCGTCTCTGGGCAGTTTACATGGAACATAACAATCTATAACATTATATAATTTTCAATAGAACATCACAATCTAACAGTAACAATTACAACACAACATGAATAACAGCAATGCTGGGGAGATCAAATTGTTCACTAACCAACTTGACATGTTAGTTGGGAGGATAAAATGGAGGCGAGGAGAACATTGTAAACTACTTTAGATCATTGTTGAGGAGAAAAAGGGGGTATAAACGTAGTAAATAAATACATATATCTCCATGTCTACTTGCAGCCGTGGCATTTTGCCTCCTGTTGGCCATACTTGCAGTAGATTGTATCTGTGACCTTTTGGCCTGCTAGTAGTAACCTTGAAACCCTGGTTGTTTCTCCTAATCCCCTGTCCCTCCTGCCCACCAGTAAATGTCTTTGATGTGTCACAGCCTACCAACTTTTCCTAACATTTTAAATTATTATTATTAATAAAGGTATGTCCTTAAAACATCCCATAAGTGATAAATCTAATAAAAGAACGCTTGTACACATAGATGTGGTCTGTTTCTAGCAAGATGGGACCCAGGTTCTTTGGTAAAACTATTGGTGGGATGTATGATATGAATGGTTGAGAACCAATGGAATGGCCAGTACAGAGCTGTCAATGAATTATCTGCCAGAGTTGGCATAATGTAGCTCAAACACAGATCAATGTGGTGAGTTAGCTAGAGTGACCATGTCAGAGAAGACATACCAGGTAGAGTGGCTGAGGTGTGTACCTGGGGAGCAGCAGATATATATTTCTGCAGGTAATAAGGTAAAGTAAAAGTAAGTTAAGGTGGTGAGGCAGGGTTACCAGGTCTGGGTGGGGGAAATCCATGGAAATTGTGTGGGTGGGGTTTGAGGAGGAGGGTCCAGAGCAGCTGTTTTCTCCAGGGGATCTGATCTCTGCTGACTGGAAATCAGCTGTAATTCCAAGAGATTTCCCCATGACCATTCCCCGGCTGCTTTGGAGGGCAGACTCTGTGGCATCGTAACCTGCTGAGGTCCACCCCTAAACCCCCCCTCCAAATCTCCACCCAGAACTGGCAACCTGGTCAGGTAAGGTCAAATGAGAATGCCAAGCTGTTGGCTTTGCCCTTAAAGCTACACCGAACGAGTTATTTTGGTTTTATCCAGATCGAGACTCGCCTCCCATTCTGACTATTAGCATGGATCGAAATCTTCTTGTAAGCATGCGTCGAAGGCAGAAGGGGTGGAGAGAGACCATGCGCCCTTTCACCGACTGCATTTTGAGAGGGCAGCCTCAATATTCAAGCAGTAATTAATCTGTAGTAAGTTTTCTTATCTATGCAGACTGGGTCATTCCGTTTCATTTGCTGTCAGCCCGGCCTGGCTTTTTGTGGAGTTGAGGGAAGTCCTCGAGGTTGCTATGGAAACCTCTCCCTGTGATGTGCTTTTCAAGCCAGTGTGGGCTTTTTGTAGCAGTCTCAAACTGGAAAAGCCGTTTGAGTGCCCAGATTAAGCCTAGCTTGTTACTAAACATGTGGCCCTTTTCTTGCATGCCCTGGGAAATGACAATTGCTACTTTGGGGTCAGAAGGCAAGGTTCTTCCAGGTTTGGGGAGGGCATCATCATGTGGGCATAGAATTGGGGTCGCTGTGGGTGGACAGATATTTGTGAATGTCCTGTATTCTGCAGGAGGGTGGACTAGATGGCCCTGGAGGTCCCTTCCAACTCTACGATTCTGACATTTTTTTCCACTTTTGGTTGCAGGATGCTCCCGTCTGACCACATGCTTCTCACCCATCTCTGTAAGTAAAACCATCACTGTTTCAGGACACTGGGGTGCTCTTCACACGAGGAAGGTGTGGGGTGTTGGGGAGAGATCCCAAGGGAGAAATGCTAGTTAGGTTTTAGGATAGCTCGCAGTCAACCAGCTCTTTGGCATTCTCATGATGTCAAGATGGATTGTCCCCAACTAAAAGATGTGTTCTGACCATGGGACAAATATCCACAATGGCCAAGGTTTGCATGGGACACAGACCTTGCTACTGCACCTAGGGTAACCAGCTCTGGGCTGTGAAATACCTGGAGATTTTGGGGATGGAGCCTGAAGGTGGCTGGTTTGGGGAGGGACTTCAATAGGGTATAATGCCATACAAGCTACCTTCCAAAGAGGCATTTCTTTCCAGGTGAGCTGATCTCTGTCACCTGAAGATCAGTTGTTCTTCCAGGAGTTCTCCAGCCACCACCTGGAGGTTGGCAATCTCTGTGACTCTGCAGGGGACTCCTGTGAGAGAGGGGTAGAGGACTGGCACAGGGGACAAAGGGAAAGGAGCAGACCTGCCCCCCACCAAATCACAGGGAAAGCCCTGCTTCCCCCTCACCAAATTAAGATGTACCGGCACAAAAGAGGCAGCATCTGTATTATCAGGAAATTTGGTCCCTTCGGTTCACCCTGGAAAGAGGACAGATTTCCCTCTGGCTGACCATCGTAGGGGGAGGAAGAGAAAGAGAGTCCAGTGGCACATTGTCCTTTGTTCTCCTTAGGTTCTTCCTTCCAATATTTTGCAAAGATTCCAAGTCAAGACACGAGAGTCTGTAATGCTTATCTCTGTCCTCCCCTCCTGCTCCTACTACATTCCAGCTACTTCCCCTGTTATAGAAACAATGCTGCCTTCTTTTCCCCAAAATTAGCTAGGCTCGATCCTTCCCCCAATATTTATCCCCTGGTGTCCTCAAAAGTTTCCGTTGTGCCAGCCGCTGCCAACCGTTTGTGCTCCCGGGGCATCTCCTTTTCCAGTTCCTCAGGCTATTAGTTCTCCAAGCCCTGTGAGACCGAGGTTTTAATTAGCAATCGCTTTGATCTGGTTAATAATAGATGGGCCTGGCTGTTACACACTGCCACGGCTGCCACCGCCGCCACAGCTGTGGCTGTCTACCAAACAATTTGGCACACGGGATCTCTCAGGCCAGGCATCATTCAGCCCCTGCAGCTGGTAAGCAGAAAAGAGCATAGGATAATTCTGCCGCTACAATTCCCTGCCTGTGAGGTGTCCGATACTGTCAGGGATTCAGCGACAGCACTCCAGTGAAGCTCCAAAGAAGATTGCAGGGAAGGAAAACAAGATTTGTGGATTGTGCAGGGGACCACGGGGCTGCTTTTGAAGGGTCCCTGCCAGGAAAGGCGCCAAATGTCCATTTCCGTGTACTGAGCCTCTGTCAAAGGAACAGACATTTTTCCTATCCCCTGGCTGTGATTTACCCCTGACCTCTCTGCAGCTCTGGCAGTAGAATGAGCAGAACTAAATGGTATGGATTCTTTTTAAAATTGCAAATGGCTTCGGGGGCCCTTTGGCTCCAAAGAGTGATTCATGCAATTAAATAAGGAGACACCCAGCGGCTGCGTTCGGCCTTCCTTTCCTAGGCTTGCTCTGCCTTTGCGGTTTCTATGGCGACTGAGCTAGCTAGAGCCGATGGAAGTGCCAAGTCGCTGGGAAGGCCATTGCGATGTCTGCGGCTCAGGCTCCTCACTCTTTCGCTCTTCTCTTTCCAGCCCCGGCTACGTGAAGGGCATCCTTCCTCCGTTCCCCCTCCTCCTGATTGTCTGGGGGCAGCTGCTTGGCATGGGGTTCTTGGCCACCAGGAGCTCCCTGCTGGCCTTCCACCTGGGCCTCATAGCTGGCTTCATCAGCACCTTCTACCTCATCGGCAGCCTCAGGTTGCAAGGGCCACCCCGCCCCGGCACTCAGTCCCCCCGTGGCGTCAGGGACCCCGAGTGGTTTGTGGAGAAACTGGCTCTCTTTCGTGTGGCGCACCCGCACCTGGCAGGTAAGGGAGACACAGCCGTGCAGGTGTGTTTCAAACGTTTTGCTAGTTTGCCGGCATCAATTGATGGGTTGGGAGGTGGCTGCATGGCTGGGTTTGGGGTGAATGGACCCAGCCTAGTGGGAGAATGAATCCAATCTGCATTGTGCAGGGGGTCAGACTAGATGACCATGGAGATCCCTTCCAGCTCTATGATTCTATGGACCTGGAGTCAGTATGGTGCAGGGGTTAGAAGGCTGGATTAGAACTGTTAGGGGACTTCAAACCCTCATCTAATCATGACACTCACCATGAACTGGTCATCCAGTTTGGTGTAGCGGTTAGGAGTGCGGACTTCTAATCTGGCAAGCTGGGTTCGATTCTGCACTCCCCCACATGCAGCCAGCTGGGTGACCTTGGGCTCGCCACAGCACTGATAAAGCTGTCCTGACTGAGCAGTGATATCAGGGCTCTCTCAGCCTCACCCACCTCACAGGGTGTCTGTTGTGGTAAGAGGTAAAGGAAGGTGATTGTAAGACACTTTGAGACTCCTTCGGGTAGAGAAAAGTGGCATATAAGAACCAACTCTTCTCCATCCTTTCTCAGTCTAACCTTCCTCACAGTGTTAGAATCATAGTGTTGGAAGGGTCCTCCAAGTCATCTAGTCCAACCCCCCCATGCAGAATGCAGCAAATTCACAACTAAATGCAGGACATTCACAATTGTTTTCAGAAGGATAAGATGGTGGTAGTGGAAAGTCCGGTCAAGCTGCTGCTAACTAATGCAGCCCCATAAAGTTTTCAAAGCAGGAGATGTTCAGAGGTGATTTGCCATTGCCTGTCTCTGCATAGCAACTCTGGACTTCCATGGAGGTCTCCCAACCAAATACGAACCAGAGGTGACCCTGCTTAGCTTCTGAGAGTGGATGAGATTGGAATAACCCGGGCTATTCAGGCAAGGATAAAACAGAGGCAGGGAATACAATATGTACATTGCTGAGTTATTTGGATAAATGGAGGAGATTAGCAGGTTTTCTGGATCAGGGATCTGCAACATGGTTCCTGCCAAGTATTTATAGAAAGTTGGTAGGAGCAGATGGGGCTTTTGTCCAGCAAGACTTCTGATTGTTCACCGGTAATGTTGCTTTGCCAGCAGTTGCCACCACAACACAAGAATACTCTCTGAGAGATTTATTGTTAAGAGCTGCAGCTGCTAATCTGGAGAACTGGGTTTGAGACCCCTCTCCTCCTCCACATGCAGCCAGTGGGCCAGTCACAGTTCTCTCAAAGCTGTTCTCATACAGCAGTTCTCTCAAAGCTCTCTCAGCCCCACCTAACTCATAGGATGTCTGTTGTGGGGAGAGGAAGGGAAAGGTGTTTGTAGGCTGCTTTGGGGCTCCTTTGGGTAATGAAAAGCGGGGTATAAATAAAACAGGTCTCCTCTCTTCTTTACTGGGTGGCTGAAGCAATAGCAGGCAATTTGTGGCTAGCTTGGCCTTCTGCGGGAACTGTTTTCTGACTGTGCCCACTATGCCCAAGTGCCTACAGGCTTAAAATGCTTGGCGGCCCCTGGCCAAATGCTCCTCAAAACCCACCTCTAGAAGAAGAAGGAAGGGGAGGAGGAGGAGTTGGTTCTTATATGCCGCTTTTCTCTACCCAAAGGAGTCTCAAAGCCTTCCCTTTCCTCTCCCCACAACAGACACCCTGTGAGGGAGGTGAGGCTGAGAGAGCCCTGATATCACTGCTCGGTCAGAACAGCTCTAATAGTACGGTGACTAGGCCAAGGTCACCCAGCTTGGCCGCATATGGAGGAGTGGGGAATCAAACCCGGCTCGCCATATTCGAAGTCTGCACTCCTAACCACTACACCAAACTGGTTTTCATTACATTTCATTAAAGCAAGTGACTGGAAGGGTCTGGGATGGAAAGCCGTAACTCTGATTTGGTTTTCTTCCTCAGGCGAAGAGAGCAGTGTGTCTGATGACCTATACGATAAAGTCCGAATCCTGTGCTGGGTGATGACCGGCCCCCAAAACCTGGAGCGAAAGGCCCGCCACGTGAAGGCCACCTGGTCCCGCCACTGCAACGTGGTCCTTTTCATGAGCTCGGTCCAAGATGAGAACTTCCCCACCATAGGCCTGGGGACCAAGGAAGGCCGGGACCAGCTGTACTGGAAAACCATCCGGGCTTTCCAGTACGTCCACAAGCACCATGTGGGGCAGGCAGACTGGTTCCTCAAGGCGGACGACGACACCTTCGTGGTGGTGGACAACCTGCGGTGGCTGCTCTCCAACTACACTCCCGACACGCCCATCTATTTCGGCAAGCGCTTCCGCCCCTTTGCCAAGCAAGGCTACATGAGCGGGGGTGCTGGCTACATCCTCAGCAAGGAGGCCCTCCAGCGCTTTGTGGCTGGCTTTGAGTCCAAGGTGTGCAGCCACACCACTTCGGTGGAGGACCTGGCTCTGGGCCAGTGCATGGAGAAGGTGGGCGTGGTGGCCGGGGACTCCCGTGACACGGAGGGGAGAGAGACTTTCCACCCTTTCGTGCCGGAGTCCCACCTGACCGAGAAGTTCTCCAAAAGCTTTTGGTACTGGAACTACTGCTATTACCCCATTGTGGAGGTACGTGGCGAGAGCCTGGTAGAAGCTTCCTTCGGAGGGCAAAGTTGGTGTTTTTCATGACCTACCAAAATGTGGGGGGCGGGGTGGAGAAACCCCAGAAATCTCCCGTTTAAGGCTGCTGATCAATTGATCCTTAGCGGTGTGGCTGCCCAAGCCCCCAGAGATGGCGCCAGTTCCCTAGAACAGGAGTAGTCAACCTGTGGTCCTCTAGATGTTCATGGAATACAATTCCCATGAGTCCCTGCCAGCAAATGCTGACAGGGGCTCATGGGAATTGTAGTCCATGAACATCTGGAGGACCACAGGTTGACTACCCCTGCCCTAGAAGGGACTGCATCTTTATCTGGAGCTCCTCAAAGGAAACCCAGGTGCATTTGGGAAGAGGGGATAGAATCTCTCCCTCTTAGGTTCTTGATGATTTTTCTTCTGGATTATTTAAGATCTTTCTATGCTGCCTGCTGCCCAAGGAAGCTTGCATTGAAAAAGATGTAACACTAAAAATCAGGCTTTCTCAACCAGGATTTCATGAAACCCCGGGGTTTCTTGATGGCCCTGGAAGAGGTTCCTGAATGGGTGGGAGTTAATTAATTTTTAATATTTTTGTAAGTTTGTTAGACATTTATTGAGTGATATGACACCATATAGTCATGTTAGCCCGAGGGACCTCCCACCCAAATTGGCCAGTGATGGGCCTGGGGAGGGTGGGAAAGGGAGGTGGGCGTGTCCACAGCTCAGGTGGGCGTGTCCACAGCTCTGCTTCCCAACCATATTCTGCACGATTGCGCCACTTCTGGGGTTTCTCGAAGCCTGAAGAATGTTTCAGGGGTTTCTCAAGGGTAAAAAAGTTGAGAAAGAATGCTATAAATAAAATAAAAATAAAAAATAAAAATGTAAAAACACTACTCCAGGTGCAGCCTGACCAATACGGTACGCAGCGGGACTATGATGCAATTTTGACAGAGGCATTCCATCCAAATACAACAAGGGCCAAACATTGCTTCTCCTGGCTTGTCTGCCAGTTCCCCATGCACTTCCCAGTCTCTTCAGCAACTGGTGATGCGTGAAAGCCGAGCAACAGTCGGAACTTTACTTCCTGTCTGAAGTGACTTCTGGTGTCTCACAGATAAACTGGCATAAATAGCTTTCTGCTCTTATCTGCCACTTCCAGCAAGCCTGCCCGTGGCGGGTTACAAACGATTCCCATACATAAAATCCCAATTAAACCCACCCATCAAAACACATCAAAATACAACATTCCATGGCATTAAATAAAAACCCATCCCAGTAGTGAGAGGATGGACCAGGCTAATCTAGACTGATGTTGTCAGATCTCAGAAACTAACACCTCTTCGCAGTGTTCCACCGTTCTATAATGTTATTGTTAATGTTGTTGTTGTTATTATTATTATGATTATTATTAGATTTATAGCCCGCCACTCCCTTGCGGCTCGTGGCGGGTAACAATATCACAAATCCCCATTAAATCCCCATTAAAACCCCATATCCCCATTAAAACCCCATAAAAACAATAATAACATTGCCAATATTGCCAGCATGGCAAGAACGGCAGCTCCACTTCCCCCCCCCCTCCCTGGAGAGGAGGTCCTGATGAGGTTTTGCTTTGGGTCCAGAACCTGAGTCCCTGGGGGAGGCATAGATCTATTATCAGCCCCAGCCTCAACCATAAACCTGGCGGAAGAGCTCCGTCTTGCAGGCCCTGCGGAACGTTGAAAGATCCCGCAGGCCCTGCAGAACGTTGAAACATTATTGTTAATGTTATTATTACAATAATGTTATTATTATTACAAATGGAGTTACCTGGATCATTCCTGTTTCGTGTAAACTGCCCTGAGCCCTCAGGGAGGGCAGTATATAAATACAATAATAAATAAATCAAGGGGGTTGGCCTGGTTTAGTACTTGGAGAGTAGAGACTAGGGAAGTCTAGCATTGCTATGCAGGGGATGGCTAGTCGCAGCCCACCTCTGTCTCTCTCTGGGAGTGTTGCCATAAATCAATGGGGACTCAATGTCATTTTCTACCCCCAGTGAGAAAGGGAACAAAGGACTATTGTCTATTAGTCATAATCCACAATGAAGAAGAGTTAGTTTTTATACCCCACTTTTCTCTGCCCAAAAGAGTCTCAAAGTGGCTTACAGTCGCCTTCCCTCCCTCTCCCCACAACAGACACCCTGTGAGGGGGGTGAGGCTGAGAGAGCCCTGATATTCCTGCCTTCCCTTTCCTCTCCCCACAACAGACACCCTGTGAGGGAGGTGAGGCTGAGAGAGCTCTGACAGGACTGCTTGGTCAGAACAGCACTTATCAGGGCTGTGACTGGCCCAAGGTCACCCAGCTGGCTGCATGTGGAGGAGTGGGGAATCAAACCCAGCTTGACGCCACTGCTCTTAACTACTACGCCATGCTGGGTTAGGGGGAAAATAGGAGGCTCTATGTTGCCAGCTCTGGGTTGGGGAGTACCTGGAGATTTTGGGGGTGGAGCGAGGAGTGGGCAGGGAGGGCCCTCAGTGGAGTTTAATGCTATGGTGTCCACCCTCCCAAGCAGCCATTTTCTCCAGGGGAACTGATCTCTGCCACCTGGAGATCAGCTATAAAACCAGGGGATCCCACCTGGGGCCTGGCATCCCTAGGGGGCACATGCCTCATGTGGTGGGCCACAGAACGCCATCAACAGGGTCCAGCTCAGACACACACTGCAACGGCAGAATGGGGGGAGCTGCCTGAGACTCCGAGCTGGGATCGAGTGACTCAGTGGGATTAAGGGATTAAGGTTAATTTGGGGTTTGGCTAATGGCTGCTAGGAATGAGAGCTGACAGGATTGTTTCCTTTCTGAGGTGTTTGGTCCCAGCTGACCCTTTCCCCAGGGTTTTCCGTCCTCTTGTTGTGAATTGAGCGTGTGCAAAAGCTTTATCTTCTTACATGCTGTGAACTGAGAGTGGTTTCTGAGGTTCCTGAAGGAAAGGGGATCAAAAGACGCTTTTTAAAAATGAAAGAGGGACATCTGAGCATGTCGGCACAGCATCTGTTCTGAGGGAATGCAGGGCAGAGAGTGACTAGGAAAGTAATTATTTGCTCTCAAGATCTCAGTGTTATTCACTTGGGGTTGCCTGCTCTGGCTTGGCCAATGGCTGGAGACTTTGGGGGTGGAGCCAGGAGTGGGCGGGATTTCGGGCACCTCAGTGGAGTCTAAGGCTATGGAGTCCACCCTCCCAAGCAGCCATTTTCTCCAGGGGAACTGATCTCTGTAATCTGGATGGGGTTGCCAGCTCTGGGTTGGGGAATATCTGGAGACTTTGGGGGTGGGCAGGATTTGGGGCAGGGAGGGACCTCAGTGGAGCATAATCCGACGGAGTCCCCCCTCCCAAAAATAGGCATTTGCCCCAGGGGAGCTGATCTGTCTCAGCTGAGAGCAGTTCTAATCAGTCAACCATTAATTTTGATGTTATTGTTTTAATTATGAAAAATCATTATCACCAAACATTAATGTTATTGTTACTACCGTTATTATCCTGCTGTTGTTACTGAGCCATGTTTTTACCTGTATTATGATTTCCGAGTTCTATAAACCGCCCTGAGCCGCGAGGAGAGGGCAGCATATAAATATAATAAATAAATAAATGATTCCAGGGGATCCCCAAGTCCTGCCGGGGGTTGGCACCCCTATAATCTGCTGAAATTGACTGGACAGCCCTAATGCTGTTTGATGGACACTCTGTTTCTTCACGTACATCTGGGGTTTCCCCTATAGAGATCAGGTATCTTTTTCAGGGTTTGGCTCATGGTCCAGAACCTGAAGCTAACTGTGGTTGTCTTTTTTCTCCTCAGGGCCCTCAGTGCTGTTCTGACCTGGCCATCTCCTTCCACTACGTGAACCCGGAGTTGATGTATACCCTGGAATATCTGACCTACCACCTCCGTGCCTATGGTTACCGGTACCGCTACCGTCCGCCTTTGCCTGAGAATGCAGCTCATCTCCCGTCCCACCCACAAGGAGTGCCCCTGGAGAGGACTAATACCACCACACTGCAGGCCGAGAAGAAAATGTAGCGACAACATAACTCTTGGCAGAGCTGGAGCCCCATACCATCACTTGATGGCTTTCAACCATACCAGTGCCTCAGTACCACAAGGGCCGATCCGTTGGATCTCAGTCGTGAATGGTCTAAGGGCTGTTTCTCAACGAGGGACCTTTGAAGAAAAAAACAGAGCCAAATAGGCCATGAGACCAAATATCTTTCCTCGTCACCAGGAACGTGTGTGTTCATTAGACAGGATAGTTGCATGCTGCGGCAGATTCAGACAGGTCTGTGCTGAGAAGCCAAGAATGAAGTTGTGTGTGGCGGCCATTTTATACGAGTCTACCTTGAGATGTTAGGAATGAAGGAGTCGCAGCCATTTTAGACTGGTGCGTGCTAAGAAGGAAGGAGTTGCTGCAGGCAGCCATTTTAGTCTGGTGTGTGCTGAGAAGTTGAGGATGAAGGAGTTTCCTGTGGCAGTCATTTTAGACTAGAGTGTTAAGAAGAACAGGGGAACTGCATACGGCAGCCATTTTGTACTGCTGTGTGCTGATAAGTTAAGGCCTACCATTATGTTGGCTTTCCCAAAAGAACCCAGGCCATGTTTAGTCATGTCCCTGATGCAAACTAGTGCATTCTAGCCTTGTTCCTTTGATCACACAGAAATTCCAAGCCTTCCATGTGGTGTCAGCTGGGTAGCTGCTTAGGATATTAACTAAACATACTGAGATGGAGAAACCTGTTTCCTGGAGGGGTGGGTAGAAAAGCAGGAAGATGGAGCAAGCCAAACAGTTTGTAAGACTGGGCAAACAAGTGTATTGTGGAAGGACCTGGATTTTGCCATTAAGGGAAAATCTGTAAGAATTCTCCCTGATGGAGGGCTCTGGATCATACCACTGCAACAAAGGGGGACATACAGGAAGGACTGGATAATGTCGCCATAGGTGAACCACTGGGTGGACTTGTGCTTTTACATCTCTTTGGCAGCCATTTTGAGCATTGATTGATTATCGATTGGGCTCATTGGGAAGATGGTAAACAAATGAGTATTTTTAAGTGGGAATGGGAGGGGAGGGAGAAGAGAGATTTTTGTTGCAGCCTATGGAAAATATGGGAGATGTAGATTCCACTGTGTGGATTCCTCTATGTAGTCTAACTCCACAAGGATCTGTAATAGGGTTGCTCGGTCATCCCGCCTACTGGTAGGGGATGGGAGGGATAAGGTTGCCAGATTCAGGTTAGGAAACTCCTGTAGGGCTGGGGATGGGACCTGGGTACAGGTGTAATGCCACAGAGTTCACCCTCCAAAACATCCATTTTCTCCAGGGAAACTGATCTCTGCAGTCTGGAGCTGAGATATAGTTTTGGAAGATAAGAGACTTGCTTACCTGTAACTGTTGTTCATCCATGTCTTGCGTGCAGATGCACATTGGGAATGCACATATGCAGGCCTGCCGCAGAGAACTCTTCTGTAGTTAAAGCTCCACAACAGGGTGCTCACCTGTAGCAACCACGCATGCCTATGTTTTCCTGCTGGTTGGGCACATGACCTTGTGGTGGAGCGCCCACCCCACTCAGTTCCTATCGCCACTGTGAGCACCCAGAGAAAAATGATATTGAGGGCTCAAGTGGGGCAGGTGGGAGGGAATGTGTGTCTGCACAAAAGACGTCGATGAACAGCAGTTAAAGGTAAACAACTCTGTTTTCATCTTCTGTCTTGAAGTTCATTGGGACAGTAGCAAGCTGATGTACCTTAGGAGGGTCAAGTCCACATTAATCAGAGAATGCAAGACAGCTGTTCCAAACTGTCTCAGCTCCAGCTTTCAGGTCCAAAGCGTAATATCTAATGTCCTCCTTCTCCCAGGTCACTGCTCTACAAATATCCTGCAGAGGAACGTTCCTCATAAAGGCTGCTGAGGTTGCCTGGGCTTGAAGAGAGTGAGCTCTTTGGTCCAAGGGGCGTGATAATGATGACACTCTGTAGGCAGTCTTAATCACAGAAACCAACCACCTGGAAATGATTGAGATGAAGCCCCCTGAATCTTCTGGGGCCCCCAATAACAAACACACAAGGATTTCGTCTTTCTGAAAGCTGTGGTCCTATCAAAATAATAAATGTGACAACCCTTTTGACATCCAACCAGTATAATATCTTTACTGCACTCGATTGTGGGCTAGGGGGAAAACTGGGAGTATCACCTCTTGCACAAGGTAGGATTCAAATACAATCTTAGGGAGGAAGCCCCAACGGGGGTGAAAGACAGCCTTGGAAGGAAAGAAGAAGAAAAAGAGTTGGTTCTTATATGCTGCTTTTCTCTACCCCAAGGAGTCTCAAAGCGGCTTCCCTTTCGTCTCCCCACAACAGACAGTCTGTGAGGCAGGTGAGGCTGAGAGTGTCCTGATATTACTGCTCTCAGGACAGCTTTATCAGTGCCGTGGCGAGCCCGAGGTCACCCAGCTGGCTGCATGTAGGGGAGTACAGAATCGAACCCGGCATGCCAGATTAGAAGTCTGCACTCCTACCCACTACATCAATCTGGCTCTCAAAGTTCAAAAATGGGCAAATCCTAAGGGTAGCCCACTCATAAACCTGTCTAGCTGGAGGGAATATATTTGCCGCCTAGCGTATTGTACCACAGTGGTAGTTGACGCCACGTCCTGTTGAAGCCTCGGTGGGCCTTTTTGGAGGGGCGGACTCCCCCAGGCCCCAAGAAGAGGCCGCGGCAGACCTCTTTAAGGCATGGGGGAATGGTGGTAGAAACCTGGTTTTGGCCGTCCCCACTTGGCAGCCCTCCCACCAGCCCTCCCCCTGCCACAGAAAAGGTCTGCAGCGGGCTCTCCAAGGCTTGGCGGGTGTTTTTGGGGTGGGGGGACATTGAGTTGCCTCCAAGACTGCTCCTGGCCACAGCAGGCCTTTTCAAGGCAGGGGTGGGGTTGGTGGCGGGAACCCCGTTCCCAACCACCTGGCAGCCCTCCCCCACCTGTTCCTCAACAAAACCCTGGTTGAGGAAGCCTGATCTACAGTCTGAGCTTGAATTCATTGGTTTCCCTCATCTTCAATGGAAAGTTTCATTTTTATATTTTATTTATGTAATTCCAATAGTTTGCCAAAGAAATCCTTGGCAGCATGTGTCCCATTGGCTGTTATCCTTTGTATTTGTTGCCTTCTGCAACTTGCTCCGATGACTGGGTTGATTTCGGTTGCACTTTATTAAGGACCTTGCATGCTTGTTTATTCCATTCGCCACTCACCAATTTAGGTTATTCTTTCATTCACCGTCAGTTAATTACTCAGAGGGTTTTTTGCTCGGTTGCAGCTGTGACAAGATGGAAGTCTGAAACGCCTTCCTGTTAAAGCGTCTAATAAGTCCAACACCCACTGTGATGGCCATTCTCAACTCATCGGCTCAGAAATAATTCCTGTGTTATTCAGTGGGGCTCGCTCGCTCCCAGGAAAGCATCCAGAGGATTGCAGCTTATGTAGCATTGGGCCAGTCACATTCTCCCCCCCCCCCATGTGTTGGAAGGAGGGACTATCTGGGTAACACACTGCCATCACATGGTTATAGTACAGGGCCACTAGCTGGGAGAGCAGGACTCCTAGTCACCCCTTTCACTCCTGAGGGCTTGCCTGTGGCCCTCACAGTCCCTAGCATATAAATACCATGGGGACAACAACTTCAGAGGAGTAGCTGCTTGCCAAGCTCCCTTCCATAACCCTGGGTCATCCTTTTGCACTAGACTAACATTTCCAAGATGGGGAAGCTCGAGGTGGTCAGAAAGTCATGGCCAGCTTCAAATTAATAAATGATTTATTGAAAGAACAAGGATCAGAAACATCTTTAGCACAGAGTTAAGCATTAGAGGCAAAAGAAATTGGATGACAGGCAATCTTCTTGTCCCTCGCTAAAACATACCCTAATTCTCATGGTGCTGTCAGCTCACCTGGCAACCACATGGTCCAAGATGGCTGTTCACCTCTTCTCCTAAGAGCAAGCTCCTACTTTGATGGTCAGCAGGTGAAACAGCCCCCTTTCCTGTGGTTAGCAGCAGATATACCTCCCAGTACTTTCCCACAGGATGCTCTTCTCCTAGGGAACTTTGGGAAAAAGAAATCTCCCCCCTCCTCAAGTATGTTTCCTGGCTCGGCTAATTAGCATGTGAGAGGAGGTGAGCAAGTGATTAGCTGCCCCTCCCTTCTCTCTACAGCACAGAGGGGGAAAACTATGTCCTTTTGAAATAGCATGGAGAGGGGGGCATTTCGCCACACCTCAGAATAAAACTATGGTTCACTTTGTTCTGCTTCTTCATACTAACACGACTACCCACCTGAGTATAAACATATTGTTAATGGGGAATGAAACACATACTTCAATGTCACCTGCTGAAATCAATGGAACTTAAAACACATTTCACATTTGCTAGATTGCCCCTTATTTTTTTAAGCCTATATATGGTGAGATGGAATTTTTTTCAATACGAGTAAAAGAAAATTTCCTCCAACATTCAGGTGCTTTCCCTTGTTTGGAAGCGTTTTTTTGTTTTTGTTTTCAGAATCACAAAAATAAGCTGCACTTTTATTCCTTAATTTTTTTTCTTTTATTATTTCTGGTGGGTTTTTTCTTCTTCTTGAAAACTGTTATCCCGGGTAAGATAAACACTGTTCAAACAAAGGTTACATCGTAGGGTGAAAAATTAATACACATGGAACAAATTTGACAAAGAGGTCTTTTATTTGGAATAGGAAAAGCTTTCTACCTTGAGTGCAAGGAGACGAAAGAGCAAAAATAAAGAACATAATTGGGGATGAGAAGGGCAGAATGATGAGAAAAGGTAAGTGCGTTTGATTTTGTGGGCTGGACTATGTTTACAAGTCTATTTCACATAGTTTTAAAAGACAATTGTGGGCTTTTATAAAATGGCTGTTTACATACACCCTGGTCCTCCCAAAACTGTATCTTCCTTTTCTCCCTCTCTTGGTCTGGAAGTAAAAGACCAGAGGGGGGGGGGAGAGGAAAGAGAGATGTTTTTTTTTAATTGATTAACTTGCCTAGACATGGAAGGTAACTATTGTGCAGGTCCCTGAAAACCCGTGGAGACACTCTTTTATTAGACCGACACAGGTGTGTTGTAACTCAACGCCTTGCTAACATTTATTCCAGGCAAAGTTCCTGTAATAAAGCACAGTGCTTCATCCGCTTTCTCTTAACTTAGAAACAAAATTTTCCGGGACGCTTAGGAGGTTAGGCCAACGGTGTCAGGAAGAGGGAGCTGGAGTGATACCTTGTCATCTTTAGCACCATTGTGTTTGGAGGTGGGACGACAGATTTCCCCTCCAACTGCCCCTCTGCTTCTCTGGGGTTGGCACTGCAACCACATGCAAGAGCTAAATTTAGGGTGAGGTAGCTTTAAAAACGCAGGAAGGCTTGCAAGATGACCCCATGGCTTCCTTCTTTCTGCAAGGGCGAGGAGAGGCACGACGGGCGGGGAGGGGGAATTAGAGCAAAGAACCAAAGCAAAAAATAAAATCAATAACAGACAACAAAGATCAGATCAACTTGTACTTTCCAACGTAGGTTTTTATATCAATTGATGTTAAAAAATACAGACTTGTTTTACAATAATAGCACCATCTTTAGTATTATACACAGTAATCTCACTTGTGATAACGCGCCCAACGTAGGGCGGAGGGGAAAGAATTGGCTACAACCTGTATTGGGGGAAACGTCGACGGCTTGGAGGGGAGGGCCCTTCATGCATGCTACTTAGCTTCCTACCTCCACCTGACCCAAGAAAGGCCTTACAGGAAGACAATAAATAAATAATACTATTGCTTGTTGTTCCTTTGCATGTGTTTCTTTCCTTTGCTTGCTTCGTGGTCGGCGCAAATGATGGCGGCCTTGGAAACAGAGAGAGAGAGAGAAAGAGAGAGAAAGAGAGAGTCCAAAAATGTAAGGGCTTGGGGTTGGCATTTTAGGGAAGAAAGGAGGAGAGTTTGGTTCAACTGTTCAGTGCAGAAAGTCCTACAAGTGACCGGGAAGTACTTAGGTCCTTTGGATTGGTTCTCTTTTTCTTTTTCGCATGGTACCGGGCTGGTTTTTTAAAAAAATATTTTAGAAAAATTTTTTTTCTCCTTGCGTTTCGTTTTTACAAAAAGCACACGGGGCCGATGTCAACGCCAAATTCCTGATCGGCTCCACCAATGTCCATAGGAGCGATGTCGACAATGGGCAGGCGCGAGGTCTTCTGGGATCTGTATTCGATGACCGTCTTCCCCCATTTGCCAGTGTGTTTCTGGAAGAGAGGAAAGGCAGAGGGCGGGAATTATTGTCAGAGAAGGGATCGGCTGCTCAGGAAGTTGAAACAGTGATAGCAAACTAGAAGGCAGGGAAGAAGTAGCCAAATAGGTTAAAAACACAGGGCCTTGTATTGTATTATGAAAGGTCTACACAGGGTTTTATTTAGCAGCGTCCAGTGCAGGAGTGGCTAAACTGTGGCTCTCCAGATGTCCATGGACTACAATGGACTACAATTGTCCATGGACTATATGGACTACAATTCCCATGAGCCCCTGCCAGCACTGGCAGGGGCTCATGGGAATTGTAATCCATGGACATCTGGAGAGCCACAGTTTGGCCGCCCTTGTTCTAGTGCAGGGGTAGTCAAACTGCGGCCCTCCAGATGTCCATGGACTACAATTCCCAGGAGCCCCCTGCCAGGGAATGCAGGCAGGGGGCTCCTGGGAATTGTAGTCCATGGACATCTGGAGGGCCGCAGTTTGACTACCCCTGTTCTAGTGGTTGCTTTATCGAAGTCAGACAGCAGCAGAAATACAGATGGAAACGGCAACCCTTTCTTCACCTGTCATTGGACACACACAAACACCCAAAGCTTTTAGTCATGCTGGAGAAATATTACAGTTTCCTGGTATTTTCCCCCCCAGCCACTTGGGGTGGGGAGATGGGAGGCAATTAAAAGATTACAGTCCTCTTTCCCAACACTGCTCTCCTCCTTGGGTAAAGCAGTTGTTTGCACTGACAAATGAAGAGACTGTTGTTCAAAATGAACTTTCTTGTATTGCTGAAGCCTGAAAACTCCACCTGGTCTTGACCTGCTTCCTACACACCTTGGAAGGCTGGAACGGAACCAACCAAGCCGCATCAATGAGTTTTTGTGCCCATTTTACACTCTCCTCACACGAAACCACATTGTCCCCATTAGGGAGCATGCGCAACAGCTCCCACAAGTGCCAGAACGCCATGCTTGTGAGCGCGCTTACCGTGCAGCCGTCCTGCAAGGCGCTGTACGTGAACCTGCTGTTCCCTTCGGGTCTGATTTCCACATCATTGGACCCCTGAATCAGGAGCGCTTTCTTAAGGTTCCCAGACGCCTCGTCCATGTAGGCAATGCTGTTCTTGCAGTGGTAGGTGAGGTTTTGCGAGCCCTCGGTGGACAGGAGGCGCAAGAAGGTCATCTGGATGTTGGCAGTGTTGGGAGCCAGGTTGTCGTCACCGTAGCTGAACTGGAAGGGAATCCGGCAGAGGTTAGAAGGGGTCCTCGGAGGACAAGGCCCAAGAAAGCAAGGGAGGGAGGGGAGGGGGCAGCCAAGAGAAGGGAAGGGATCATGAGTGGGAAATTCTCTCAGCAGGAAGGCTAAAGGACTGGCAAATCCATGTCAATTTACTGAACTCCAGAACAGCCTTCCTAGATGGCACCAACATCCCCCTGGGACAATGGCATTTTGTTCTCAGGAGGGGCTTAACCAATGCTTATGAGAACAGCACAGGCAGGACAGAGAGGAAGAAGAGGAAGAAAAGGAAGAAGAGTTGGTTCTTATAGGCTGCTTTTCTCTACCCGAAGGAGGCTCAAAGCGCCTTCCCTATCCTCTCCCCACCACAGACACCCTGTGAGGTGGGTGAGGCTGAGAGAGCCCTGATATCACTGCCCGGTCAGAACAGCTTTCTCAGTGCTGTGACTAGCCCAAGGTCAACCAGCTGGTTGCATGTGGGGGAGTGCAGAATCAAACCTGGCTCGCCAGATTAGAAGTCCGCACTCCTAATGACTACACCAAACTGGCTTGTATGGCATTCCAAAACCTAAGCACTTTTCAGAAGATTTCCACTGATTCCCTCTTTCCACTGCAGATCCCCTGCTCTACTGACTTCTTGAGAGTCTACTGTTCCCTGGTATAAAATTCTGGGAAACTTCAAGGGCTGCGATAGAGCGGAATCAGGAAAAAAATCTCCACCCCATTTTATGAAAAGTTAAGATCCCAGAACGCTGTGGTTGGACAGAGGCTGCCATCTGCAAAACTCAGTAGATTTTAACTAGCTCTGGCGAGGCCTTCAGTATAGAACTATTTCCAAGCGCACTCATTTTATCTATTTGTTGAACAATGGCTGTTATTTTATTGTCCCAAGAACCCTGCAAGGTGAGGGAAGTGTAGGGAAAATGATTAACCCAAGGTCACCCAGTGCGTTTCATGATTGAGTAGGCCAGGGGTAGTCAAACTGCGGCCCTCCAGATGTCCATGGACCACAATTCCCAGAAGCCCCTGCCAGCAAATGCTGGCAAGGGCTTCTGGGAATTGTAGTCCATGGACATCTGGAGGGCCGCAGTTTGACTACCCCTGGAGTAGGCCTCTGGACTTGGCTCTCCCCTGGTCTTAGCCCAACACATCACACCTGACACTTCACCTTTCCCTCCTTCCGTGGAAGCTCAAAAACAGATTTTGTAGAGTCTTAAGGCTTTTCCACATTCTAATTTTCCTCACTGGTGTGTTCTTGTTGCTTTGGTGTTTTCTTTCCATCCCACCTGTGCTTGGACCCCTCAACTCATCAATTTGATATTATGTGGCTTCGTATTCAGCATAAAAACATAGGGTTAATAAACATCACTAATGACCAACAGACAGAATTGATCAGGGGATGTGACAGACTGTGGGAAAGGGACGGTCCAGAGTTTGGACCCTCATACAGCTGGGTGAAAGCCAGCTTGGTGTAGTGGTTAGGAGTGTGGACTTCTAATCTGGCAAGCCAGGTTTGATTCTGCGCTCCCCCACATGCAGCCAGCTGGGTGACCTTGGACTCGCCACAGCACTGATAAAACTGTTCTGAACAAGCAGGAATATCAGGGCTCTCTCAGCCTCGCCCACCTCACAGGATGTCTGTTGTAAGGAGAGGAAAGGGAAGGTCATTGTAAGCCGCTTTGAGACTGCTTTGGGTAGAGAAAAGCGGCATATAAGATCCAACTCGTCTTCTTGGTGCACATCTGGCACTCTGTCTTTGGGTACCCCAATCCCTAAAGTTCCTTCTGGCTAGGGAGACTTACATGGAAGCCGCCATTGATGGTCTCTCCAAACCAGATGTGCTTCTTCTCCTTGCTCTTGCTTGTCCACCAGTTCTTCTTGGGTATGCTGCTAGGCTTGGGATAGACGCACGTCTCGCCAGTCTCCATATTGCAGAAAACCTTGATGGCATCCAAGGTACAGCCCTGGTTGGGGTCAATCCAGTAGTCCCCTGCCAAGGGAAGAAAGCAGTCAGAAGAGGGTTTCCTGTTCACAACCCCCAAAAAAGCCATCTCTCTGCTTCTGGCTGTTCTGCACTAAGGATGTGTCTCTTTGTCACACTCTGCTTCCTGCATAGAGCGTTCTCCCATCCCCAACAAAAGTCTAGGTGACTGTATTAATATACAGACTGCTTCCTTGCAGGAGATTTTGCCTGCTTGGAAAGCAAAAAGCCGTTGTGTGCAACAGGGATGGCCACAGGGCATTGTGCTCATTCCAAGCATGCACTGAGGCATTTCTGTGGCTTCTCCCCTATAAAACAGGCTGCAAGAGGACGGTTTTCGTGTGGAAACAGCTTTACAACATAATGTGTTTCTTGTCCCCTTTTGCTGCCGATTAAGATTGTTCCAGCAAACAGATGGAGGCAGACAGATGGTAAAGGAGGTTTCCCAACCTCCAGGTGGTGACTGGAGATCTGGGATTACAAATGACAGAAACCAGTTTACCTGGAGAGAAATGGGTACTTTGGAAGGCAGATTTTGTGACATTATACCCCTCCTCTCCTCAAACTCTGCCCCCCCCCCAAATTTCCACCTGGCAGCCCTACAAGCAGGTAGAAGTCAGTACCAGCGGGCCCCATCAGAATCTCAGATGACACAGGTGTCCAGCAGACCTAGCAGATCTCTGGAGGCACCCCACCTGTTTAAGCAGGTACAGGAAATGCTGAAACGAGGATCGCAGCCCCTTCCAATGAGGGCCGCCTCTCCTTGCTCTCAGCAGCACAACGCACCCGGCCGTGCTCTCTGGATTAGCAATTAGGCTGCACAGCGGAAAGGCCTGCCTCCCGGACCTGCAAATCAGGCAGCGGCACTCCCCGTCGGCACTCACCGCTCCTCCATTCTGGGTGGCAGAGTTTCAGGTCACGGCAAGTCCGGGCTGGGTTCTTCTTCGAGCCCTCGGGGCTTCGGATGCTTTCGATCTGGTTGTTGAGCGACTTCAAGGTGGCGTCGACCTCGACATCGTGTTGCCGCAGGTTGCCGGACGCCTGATCGGATCGCATGTAGCGCAGCGGGTCGGGGCCCTTCTCGGTCTGACCCAGGCCGGCAAAGGCCGACATGTCGATACCAGGTCCGGGTGGGCCGGGAGGTCCTGGAGGTCCAGTGTTTCCAGGAGGACCCTGTGGAGTTAGAAGGAAAGGAACCAGCGCTTGAAATCCTTGCCAGCCAATAACAGGAATTCACTGCCATCCTATAGACTCTCTCTGCCCCCTCCTGTCCCATCCACTCACATCCCAAAAGGGCTATCTTGGGTGGGGCAGTGCTGAAAGGGACCCTGCTCAGTGCTGCTGTTTTGGTTCAAGAGGCCGAGTGGCATGACCTTTCCGCGTCTAATTTCACACCGCTTCTAAAATATTGAGCTCAAAAGGCCAAAGCTGATATTAGATCATCCTAGCAGGGCCCTGAGCATATAGGGATTTAAGGCCATCTGAGTGGTTTCTCGGTGGAACAGGCTTCCTCGGGAGGTGGTGGGTTCTCCATCTTTGGAAATTTCTAAACAGAGGCTGGAGAGCCATCTGGCAGAGAGGCTGATTCGGTGAAGGTTCAAGGGGGTGGCAAGTGACAGTGTATGAGTGATAGGGTTGTGAGTGTCCTGCATTGTGCAGGGGGTTGGACTAAATGACCCAGGACCCATAGTTATTCTATGGGTCCTGGGTTGGACTAGATGACCCATAGTTATTCTATGACTCTTTGATTCCATGATTCTATGGCTCTTTGATTCTATGGCTCTGTGATTCTATGATTCTTTGATTCTAGGACTCAAGGGAAGAATGATTTGGGCAGCTCTGTTACTTACACCTAGTTTAGCTCCAAAGAGAGATTCAAATCCCAAAGGTGAACCAAGCGGAGTAAGCTGATTCTGGGGCATGGGGTCAGGAGCCTTCTGACTTATGACTTCTACCAGTTACTTACGGCGGGACCAGTTTCTCCACTGCGACCACGAGGACCAGGAGGACCGATGGGGCCGGGCATTCCATTAGAACCATCTTTGCCAGAGGGGCCAACGGGACCAGGGGGACCCTAGGAGAGAGCCAAAACATTTGAGTGAGAACCAAGCTGCATATCAGTGCTGGCATATATGAGACAGACTCCTCAAAAGAATCGTACAGGAAACTGACAAGCCACGTGTGACAGACCAGTTAGGTCCCACCGTTCTCTAAGAGTCACCAATGA
Source organism: Paroedura picta (assembly GCF_049243985.1). Classification (NCBI taxonomy): domain Eukaryota; kingdom Metazoa; phylum Chordata; class Lepidosauria; order Squamata; family Gekkonidae; genus Paroedura; species Paroedura picta. The sequence goes on along the minus strand of NC_135371.1, from coordinate 162,776,395 downwards.
GGGCTGACGAAATGTTAGTGCGAGATGCCGTTGTAAACAGCAAATAAAAGAGTTGAGGGCAGCAGTGAGAGAGCAGACAGTAAGTTGGCTGAACGAAGCTGTGGAGAAGTGCTGCCTAAAGCTGACTGAGAAGGGTCCGTTTGTAAGAAAGAATCCCAAACGCTGGTTCAAAAGTACAACTGAAAAGAAACTTTGTAACCTCTATCTGACATTCTTGTGTCATGTTCAACCTATAAATAAAAGTTAACTCCTTGATTTTTTTTACATTGTGGGGTGGTTGCCTCATGGAAAGAAGCACGCAACACAAGCAAAGATCTCAGTCTATATTAATTGTAGGATATGAATAAATGGGGGAACCATAGGAATGAGATGGTGTTTGAGTCCCCAACCTCAATAGCTCTGTGCAGTGTCTCAGTGAGGGGCAAATATTGAAAGGGGCTGGGCTACCCAGTCTGAAGATGTCTCAGTGAGTGAGAGAATGGACCTGGGATATTTTAAAAGAGGGAATACGGGTAGTGATATGTGACTGCCTGACCTACCTGTAGCCCTGAACCTGTGGGAGAGAAGGTGTGGATTGTTGAAGGCACTCTGTGAGAGTAACAAAGGTCATCACACTATGATGTCACAAAGCTATGGAAATCCCACTGAGTGCTTCCTAAGCTCCCTTCTTCATCAAGGATCCTCAGAGCAAGGGCAACCTCTTCTGCCTACACAGTGCATCTACACTCAGGGCATAGGAATTTCTTTAGGTCCTAAACTGTTCAGGTGCCATCAAGGCCTCCTTAAGATCTTCAGAACCTCGGATTTCTCTGCAGATGACATCCTGGAAGTCATGTAAGCCTCTGGATGCTCCTTGGTCTATAACAGTGGTTCTTAACCAGGGGGTCGGGACCCCTTTGGGGGTCGAATGACACTTTCACAGGGGCCGTGGCAGGGCGAGCAGCTTGGCCAGGGGCGTGCTGGCACTCTTGCTGCTCCTCCTGTCTGGAGCAGCGGAAAAGAGTAAGATGGGCATGGTGGGACAAGAGGCAGAACTGAACTGAGAAACCCTGGGGGGAAAAACAATGTATATACAATCATGAACAATGGATCTTCACAACCCTGGTAAATTTGGTTTAATTTCTGTGAAAGAACATTTGCATAATTTTATGGTTGGGGGTCATCACAACATGAGGTGCTATATTAAAGGGTCATGGCATTAGGAAGGTTGTGAACCACTGGTCTATAACATCATCCTCCTCCATAGCTCTGACTAAACTGCTAGAGCAGATCAACTTCTGATACATAACCTTTCTAAAATTCTCTATGGATGCTGTATCAGAGTACACCGCCCTTAGCTGGTTCCGGGAGGGCAGTATAAAAATTTAATTAATTAATTAATAATAATAATATATTTATATCAACAGCATTGATCAACTATCATCTTCAATTGTCAGCAGATTCCACAGGACCATACAAGACACCACAGGAAACACACGTGCAATATTTTTTCCCTTCGCAAACACAACCACATTTGTGGTCACTAAAAGAGAGAATAACCAAGAGCCACTCTTCTTCCCCTTGAAGTTCCTTCTCTATAAATATGTTAATTTGTTTCCAAGCCATTCTGTACTTTCAGGGCACTTGGAGATACTAGAACTCTGTGCTCAACATTCCCCAGAATTCTAAAGAAGGAAACATTCAAAGTTCACTTGGAAAATACTGAACTTACACACCACATCTAAGTACCTGTACTTAACTAATGAATGGGATTTGACTTATAGCCTGGAGGTGAGTGGGGAGACTTACCCGGGGACCAGAAGGACCACCAGGACCAGCAGCGCCTTGATCTCCAGAAGGACCCTAAGGAAGAGGGGGTGAAAATATCACACAATCATTTCTTGCCCTTGCACAATTCCTTGGTAGGGTCCCCAACTATCCTGACCAGCACGGAACAGAACTGTTTTCAGAACTACTCTACTATGAAGCTTTCCACGCTTATTTTCTTTCTTCAGGGAACCTTTTACACATACACATTACGCTGAGGAACCCTTGCATGTTGTGGAGCACGGGGAGGTGTATTTGAGGATGTCAATTCATTTCATCAGATCTTGGTGTTGCCCTGTATGAACTGACAGTGCACCCTTGAGGACATCTATGTCTTCTTGAGGGGGAAATCAACAGAGGGATGTGACCTCGAGGTGAAATCAACAGAGGGATGCTTACCTTCCATTACTGACCTTGCCTACAGGCTTCTGAATTTTACTATGTATCATCACTTTTACTATGTGCCATCACTTTACCTATGGCAACCCTGCAGGATTTTCAAGGCCAGGGATGAACAGAGGTGGCTTGCCATTGCCTACCTCTCGGTAGCAACCCTGGACTTCCTTGTGGTCTCCCATCCAAGGACTAAACAGGGCCGACCCTGCTTAGCTTCTGAGCTCTGACGGGTTCAGGCTAGACAGGGCCATCCAGGCACAAATTTGTCTTTCTACCCGATAAAAGAGGGACAAGACCTGGGGTCCTTATCTACCTACGTCAAGCTTAAAAGAGAACCACTTGAGCCGGACCCCACCCTATGTTGTGCTGACACCCAAACTTACAGGGGGTCCGGGGAGACCCTGCAGTCCGGTGAATCCTCGGTGTCCCTTCAGGCCGCGTTCTCCTGCCTCGCCAGCTTCACCCTTGTCCCCACGAGGACCTTGTGGACCCTGGGAGGAGAGAACGGAAGATGGGTTTCAGCCCAGATCACCAAGAACCAGAAAGCAGAAGACAATCGACCGCACAGGCAAAGCCTAGGATGACCAAATGCCGCTAAGGATGGAATCTGGATGCTGTTTGTTTGTGGCCTTCCTAACTGAATGCCAGGCTAAGAGCCTAGTGAGAGTCCCCTACAATGAATTGTCTAACATTTTCATGGCCAGAGTCTGTAATGCGTTACGCTCTCTTCCCCCAGCAACTGTTTTCACACTCCACACTTTGGCACGGAGCGATTCTCATCTAGCCACGCCCTACCTCTGAAGATGCCAGCCACCATTACTGACGAAACATCAGAGACTAAAACTACCAGACCACGGCCCAGAAAACCACAACAACCAGTCCATTGGCACCTTAAAGACTAACAAAATGTGTGGCAGGGTCTGAGCATTCATGAGTTACTGCTCACGGACGCTCCTGCCTTGCCACTAATTTTGTTAGTCTTAAGCAAGACGGGACTCCTGCTCTTTTCTACTGCTACAGACTAACCCTTTTCCTGTTGAAAACAGACTAACACAGTTAGCCATCTTAGGCTAAGATCCTGTTTTTACAACAGGGCATTCATCTGGTCAAACCACCTTTATGCTGGCTCTTTGCTCACCTCTGCTTAGCCAGTACCTCTTGACACAGTTGGCTGATGTCTTCTGAGGTCAGAATGGGCCTCTGTTACATCAGCAAATGCCTCAGCCTCCTGGTCCTGCATTTGCAAGGCCCTTTGTGACCTCAGACGGACAGCCTGAAGGGTTACAATCCCTCTGCCTGCCACTGACTTTCCTCTCTGCCCTGAAGCCACAGCTTCACGTGCTTGCGGTGCCTAAGAGATCTCACAAGGGACAGAGAAGCTGAATTCTTAGGGCAGTGGGAAAACTTCTCTCTGAATGGCAGGGTTTATGGCCAGCTTTGCACTGGGCTGGATAGCGCCAAAGTGGGTTTAGACCATGGGATTTCAAAAGACACTATGGCTCAGCACCCAGGAAGGCTTCAGCTGGTAACAGAGAGAAACCTCGTGATGTTTGGAAGGTGAGCTAAAGGAAGGGGCCTCTACTGCTCTGTCTTCCTTTAGAGGGGGGTTACATAGTGGAAATATATCCGTCTCAAAGAGACAGTTTCAGAAAGGTAGTCATGTTAGTCTGCAGTTAGACATTTCGATTCAAGTCCAATACCGCTGAGACCAACAAGAGTTTGGGGGGGGGGTATAAGCTCTCAAGAGTCAAAGCTCCCTTAGGGGAAAGAAGTTGGAGTCCAGCAGCAACTTTAAGACCAACAAAGTTTTATCCAAGGCATAAGAATTCACGTGCAAGCACACTTCTTCTTTTACTTATGCTCTTAATAAAATTTTGTTTAGCCATTGAAAAATCACTGGGACTGTCTGACCCTGATCGGGTCACTGCACGGTGGTATCAGGGGATTTTGTGTTGTCACCCCCCCCCCCCCACCTTTTGAAGTGTCAAAGCAGTGCACGGAACACTGCCATAACAGATGTACTGCATAATTTAGTATGCAGTATTTAATGATGATGAATCCCTTTGTCACCATCAAGGGCGGTTCACTAGATAGGCAGAAAGGTTCAGATTTGACTATGCGAGGGAAGGACCTGAAAATCAAAGGTGAGCACAAATAGACACAACCTTGTCTTGTCCACTTCCTTAGGTGATATGGACCAATACTTTGGGATTCCTCAGCCCTGTGGCAAGCTCCCCCCCCCCCCCTGAATCCAGTAGCCCGGCAGTACTGTCAGCTCCTGTTTTGGGGACGCTAATAATCTTCAGCATTTGTGAGAGCTCAGAAGAGAGGTACTTACAGGCATGCCACGTGCCCCTGCGGGACCAGAAGGACCCAATGGGCCTTGAGCACCCTAGAGAGAGAGAGAGAGAGAGATAAAGGCAGGTTAGATGCTCACTTGGCATTGTTTCTGTTAATGCTGATGAACAGGATTTGGCCCTTAAACCCTGTTAAACCACGAGATTTTCCTTCAAGGGTAGGACCAAACAAAACTACTTTGCAAGGTTGTCAAGAAGACAACCCCCCCCATATCTTCTGTTGATGTTTGCTGTCTTTTGTAAAACAAGCGAACACAAAAAGGAAAATGCTAGAGAAAACCTAGACAACTGATTGTAACATTCAATTTGGGTTCAGGCTCAGATATCTCAGAGGATCTGTGTTCTGGAGGTGCGGTGGACTTGTCAGAGAACAAGAAAATGCTGGATTATGATTCATAATGAAATGCAGACGCTACTGAAAATTAGATTTGCAGGGGATCCAAAATATATGTTACTAATGATAGTACCCAACCGCATTAAAATGTACAGTGAACTTGTTCAATAGATGGTAACAGCTGCCAGGATTTTATTCACATCAAGATGGGGGGGGGGGAGGAATTGTTACCAGTGCTTGCAGAATGGTTAAATAAATTAATGGAATATGGCTCAATGGCAAAACTTACATATTTGGTACAAAATAGATCAATCTCAGATTATAATAGAAAGTTGAGCCCAATGTTGGGATATATTGATTGATAAAATGAGATGGAAAGAAATAATGGATTAATATATATGAAAACAATGGAAATATGAAAACAATGGTACATGTAAACAATAGAAATATGTAAATTTGGGTGGGAAAACGATAGGTACTCTAGAAAATATATATTATGACGTGACCAGCTAATATTTTTAGTTCTGCAAATGAAACGTGCAATCTCTCTTTTCTTTATTCTGCACTATGTAACGTCTTTTTCTTTTTTGAATGAATTAAATTTATATAGCTAGATATAAATATACAAAATAAATGTTCTGGCCTCAACAAAACCCCGGTGGAAGAGCTCTATCTTGTAGGCCCTGCGAAACTCCGACATGGCTGTAAGCTCATTCCACCAGGTAGGGGCCAGGACCGAAAAGGCCCTGGTTGAGGCCAGGCAAACGTGGGACAAGGATCGCCAGCCTATTCAGATTCACAGATTGTGGGGGGAGAGATCTCTTTCACAAATACAATAGCAGCAGTGAAAATGAATGCAATTATTCCAGTAAAGGACAGTGCAATACTTGGGGAGAAGGTAAACCAGAATATACTTCTAGTCTACTGTCATGGAAGGTGAAAGGATGAATATTTGTACTGATATTTGTGTGATGAATATTTGTATATCTATGACGGCTGTTATACTTGGAAGAAGCACTTGGGACCAAATCCATGCAATGATCTGGAGTGGGACAACTGAAAGTATCAAAGTTCCCCTGAAACACTCACCATGTTTCTTCTTGATTCTACCGTCCAATTCTCTTGGAGGGCAGAATAATCTCACAGCCTACAGAATGACTCCTGGATACTTACTGATTCACCTCTGTCTCCTTGCTTGCCGGTTGGACCCACCGGACCTGGAGAGCCGGGTGGGCCAGGAGCACCAGGAGAGCCGAGAGGACCTGTCTCACCACGATCACCCTTTCAGAGGACAAAGAGGGAGTATTAAATCCTAAACTGTGCTCTTTTTCGGCATCCTGTTGGGACTGGGAAACAGGGCAACAAACTGGCAGATACTGGCACTAAAGCAGCGGCATGAGAATTTCAGAAAGACATTTGTGGCGAAGAGATATGGAGCATCTTTGATTGCCCACCAGAACAGGCCGTGGCCGTGGGAAACAGCTAGTTTTAGGACATACACATTCCCTCTCCACACACATTATTGTGTTGTGAATGGTTACTTGATAGATTGTTGTGATGTTCTATTGAAACTTGCATATTGTTATAGATTATATATAATGTTCCATGTAAATTTATGCAATGGTTCATGTAAACCGCCTAAAGCTGTAAAGAATGGGCGGTATAAAAATCCAATCCAAATACATAAATAAAATAAAAATAAATATATTCTGTAACTGCGATTCATTTTGCAAATAAGGGAAAGTTGCCTAAATCTGTCCTGTGTCTCTCTATTTGACAAAGATGGGTTTAAAAATGTCTTAAATCCAAATTTAATAGTGTATCCGGCAGAAGGATGTCATGTTTGGTCATATTTCAGGGCAAGAGGCTGAGGGGCACAAAGGGGTGTATGAGGGCACAGGCTTCCTCGGGAGGTGGTGGGTTCTCCTTCTATGGATGTTTTTAAGCAGAGGTGAGGTAGTCATCTGACAGAAATGCTGATTCTGTGAATTTAGGAAGGTTGTGAGTGGGTGGGCAGAAGGGATTGTGTCAAGGCTTGGCTCTTGTGGCCCTTCCTTGCAGCCCCAGGGATATGCCAATCACCACTTGGTCGATTTTTACCATGGCTCTTTCTACCAGGTACGTCTTTAGGATGGACACTTACCTTCACTCCAGGAGAACCATCTCTGCCTGGGGGACCATCTGAACCAGGGTTACCCTGAGAATGTGAAATTAAATGCATTTATTTCTTCTGAGAAAAATGTCTGGATAGAGTGTTTTTGAACAGTGACATAACAGAGCAGGTCAGCTAGTAATATTGACCCCAAAACAGTCCCAGTTCATACCCTCTTTTCATTGGCTGCCTAGAACTGAAGAACATCAGAAGCTCTCAGCTGAATCAGACCAGGGGTCCATCTAGTTCAGCATCCTGTCTCACACAATGACCAACCAGATATTCTGGAGGACCAACAACAGAGCATAGATGTTGAAGCCTTGCCTCCCGATATTGATATTCAGAGGATGACTGCCTCTGAATGTGGAGGCTCCCTTCAGTCAATATGGCTGGTAGTTACTGATAGATCTATCTCCACAAGTCTAATCCCCACAGTCTATGCCTGTGGTTCTAACCACATCCTATGGCAGCAAATTCTACACTTGTGGAGTAAAGAAATATTTATTTTTCTGCCCTTAATTTACTGCCCTCAAGTTCTAGTATCGGTTGCCCTAGGAGTCTGGTCTTTTGGGAGAGCGAGAAAAAGCTATCTCTAACCCATGCAGAATTTTATAAATGTATATTACGCCCTGGGTTTACTAAACTGTGAAGTCTCAGACTCATCAGCCTTTCTTCATAGGAAAAGTGATCCAGTTCCCTAATAATCTTGGCTGCCCTTCTCTATTCCTTTCCCAGCTCTGCAACGTCGTTCTTGAGATACGATGCTCAGAATGGTGCAAAGTATTCCAAATGAAGTCACACCATAGATTTCATACTGGGGAATTGTAATATTGGCTCTATCAGTATGAGACTTGCAGATATATATAACAGCTCCATGGGCATTTTAAGGGGGGAAAGATCCTCAATTCCACACCAAATAGGCTGTTGCCAGCCTATCCCCAAAGATACTCTGCAGCCATAGATTTCAGTACCCTCTACAATACACAGCATGGGAAAGGGAGGCAAATGCATCTCTCAGAGGGCCAGATTTGGACTACAGCTGCCAGAGGCTAACCTAAAAACAAAATTTGTTGTTGTTGTTATTATTATATGATATTTGTTCCCTGCCACCTCTGAAGCTGGCTCATGGTGGGTTACAATAGTCCATCATAAAACCCAGATAAAACCCCCATTAAAACAGGACATCCATCAATAACAAAAAAAACACAGATGGCGAAACCTAACTCGACTTTCCTACCAATATCTATGTGGAAGAGATTTCCTCTGCAAGCTGAGAGACTGCAGACCCAAATAAGCATGTTTGGGATCAGGGTGTAAGAACATTAAATCAGAGTATACTACTCTGAAACACACCTCTAAAAAAGCAAGCACAGTATGGAAGAATTGTAAAAGAAACCAGGCAGAGATGTGCTGGCATAAAGGCCAGCACATTGTTCATTGTTCATTCTCAGTCTTTTTTAAATTTAAAAATAATATATCTCATTTTGGAGCATAAAAGCTACTTTTCCTCCCCTTAACTTTCTTTGATACCGATAAACTACAGGTCTATATGAGTAAGCAACTGCAGAAGGGAAAAATATCCCCAAAGAAATAAAGTTTTCCCCACCACCACCCTGTTTCTCATGTCTTCCGCATGACAAGTTGGCTGCTCACCTCCCGTCCGGGTTCGCCAGAGGGACCGGTCAGACCAGGTGGCCCAACGGGGCCAGGTGGGCCTCGGTCTCCAGGACCCCCAGAAGCACCTTGCTTGCCAGGCTCACCCTGAAAAGAAAGGGAGACAAACACAGCTAAGCCCAAGGGCAAACAGATTCTTCCATCTGGAGCAGAAATGGTTCGTTTCGACAGTCCCCTTAAGTCAATGAGGAATTACTGGCTTCAAGAAGTCTCTCATGTCCTGTAGTTTTGAATGGCAAACAATTCATGCACGTTCTCCACACACAGGACTAGAAACTTTGCTAGCAATTTTGTTTTTTAAATTGATGTAAATTAATAAATCCCATCAATAAGATACTGTGATATGGGACTATATATCCAGCATAAAAAGTCTGCCAATCTGGAATGAAATTAGGAGAGGTTTTTTAATGCTGCTGAGTTGGTCTGATGGTACAGGGAGCCTAGAGCTACCAATTCTGATTGACAGGAACGTTTCAGAGTCCCATGCAAATGGATTTTCCTAGCAGTGAAGTCTGAATTCCTTCAACTGACGCTGTCAGGGACTGAACGCTGGCTCTTTCATATTTGCAAAGCACGATCTATCCCTGAGGGACTGAGCCCCAAATAAGTATCTCCACATTTAGCCCTGCAGAAGTATAGCTTGCCCCTTTAAAAAGACCTTTTCTTTCTCTCTTGTGGCCATCAAATTACTTGTTGCATATTACTAGGGTCAGTCTCTGTTCAATCTCCAAAATACTTTAAGCCAGGGGTAGTCAACCTGTGGTCCTCCAGATGTCCATGGACTACAATTCCCATGAGCCCCTGCCAGCGTTTGCTGGCAGGGGCTCATGGGGATTGTAGTCCATGGACATCTGGAGGACCACAGGGTGACTACCCCTGCTTTAAGCTAAACCTTTCCGATTTGTACATTTTTCATTAGGCATTAACATTCATACAAAGTTGCTTTAAAAAAAAAAAACTCTGCATGAGCCTCTCTGTGCAAGGACTGTACCGCTTCGGTTTTCCACATCTGAACTGGCCACTGCTCTCTGCTAACCTTTCACCATTTCGTATGCCGTATTCATATTCATCACAATTTCACTTGTCATGCTCTGCCACCTCAGTTTATGACAAACTGAGCAATACTGTCAAACCACGTTAAATTTCCCTAAGGGAATGAGACGCCTTCGCCCTACCGAATGTCACTGTTTTGGAATATGAATCCTTTTGTGAATGGCGAATTCACAAGAGCCCGAATGGATGGATGACCTAAATGCAGGACGTGTAGTACAGAAAGCTCCGTTCACCCCAAAGAAGGCTCTGTATATACCTGAGAGTCCAGCAGCACCTTTAAGACCAACAAAGATTTATTCAGGGCGTGAGCTTTCGAGTGCAAGCACGAAGAGTGCTTGCACTCGAAAGCTCACGCCCTGAATAAATATTTGATGGTCTTAAAGTTGCTACAGGACTCTGATTTTATTGTGCTACTTCAGACCAACATGGCTACCCATTTGACCATATACCTGAGAATCTGCCTTTCTCCTGATGCTTTAAGCACAAGAATAAAGAACTTAACTGAGTATCCTGCAGAGGGAAACAAGCAAGCACTTGGGTGAAAACTGAAATGTCAGGGCCTTTAAACAAGCTACACATGTCACATCTCAACAGTTCTCTGACCTGAACTCCCCAAATCACTTACAGAAGGACCAGGCAGACCAGGGAATCCTCTCTCGCCACGCTGACCAGGGAGACCAACGATGCCTCTCTGCCCTGCCAGACCTTGAGGACCAGGGGGGCCATCAGCACCCTGTGGGAAGGTGGGGGGGGGGAGAGAAAAAGGCAAAGAGAAAGGTCATTTCCAGAAAGAGCAGTCTCGGTTCAGATCAGTGGCCAGTGGGGAAAAGACGAGGCAAATACGCACAGGGGGGCCGTCTTCTCCAGATTCTCCCTTCTCGCCTGGGGGGCCAGAGGGGCCTTGCAGACCAGGGTCACCAGCACGCCCAGTTGGGCCTGCGTCACCACGAGCACCCTTGGGACCATCTTTCCCAGCAGAGCCAGGTGGGCCTGCAGGACCAGGATTGCCCTAGGAAGAAAACACAAAGGATTATCAAGAACTGCACAACACTGTCCATGAAGACTCCAAAAGAATTTATCTGCATAAACACTACTTCTCTTGTGCATCATGCATCAATCTGGGGCAGAAAAGAAATGTTAACTGCCAGACTGTGAGGACAGGACAAGGTTTTTTGGTTGCAACATGAGTTGTCCTTTGTTTTAGGGGAAGGGGCTAAATCCTCTGCCCTCTAGATTTCTTTGGTGGCTTCCAAACGTCTGAAGCTCCACAGACCGCTGGGGTTTCATTCTGCTTCTCCTTGCTGGAAACTCAAGCGAGAGGCATCGCTGCTGTTGAGGCTGCCAGCCCAGCACGTGAGGGGCCCCAAAGCAATCTGCTGCTTTGCATTTCAAGTGGATGTTACTATCTCAAGGGAGGGAGCCACACAACCAGAAATGACCTAACTGCACCACTTAAGACAGAAACCATGAGGTCCATGCAGTAACCTACTAACCATGAATCTAACCACATGACTTCATTTGGGCCCAGGGTACCTGAAGGAATCCTTTCTACCATATCCCCCCCCCCTTGTGGAACCTGAGGACAGAAGGGTAGGATCTTCTTAGAGTTACTGTGCCTCTAGCACCCTTGGGGGGTGGGGTGGCGGCAGCATGATATAGCCTGACATTGTCAGATCTCAGTAGCTAAGTAGGTTTGGTGCTTGGGTGGGGGATGGCCCAGGAAGATTCTGCAGAGGCAAGAAGTGCCTCTGCTTCTCATTTGCCTTGAAATCCCCTTGCTGGGTCACTGTACGTTGGTTGCAAGCTGATGGCATTTAAGTATATAGAAAGGTCTTCTTGGTTGTACCTGTGGATCTGTGCCTTGTGGAGACCCTTTCCTATGGAGGGCTACCACATGTCACCATTTAATCTTTGCATTAAACATCACTTTCTGATTCTTATCTCAGATGGTCTGTCGGGAAATGGCTGAATCTGTTTTGATTTGGGTATTGCTTTTATATTTTTTTTCCTTATACTGGAAATCGACTTCAAATTCTTCCAAATAAATCCTTGCAGTTTTCTAAATCTTTCACCTTCAGTTTCCCAAGGTCTCCCCCATCTCTTTTCAGGGCAGCTACTGAACACGTGGCTCCTTATTTAATTTCTGTGCTTTTGGGATGTTTCCCCCCAAAATTATGTTAAAATCTGATCTTATTTCCCAAAAGCAGATGTTAGTCCTTCTTTTTTGTTTCATGTGCACGCCATACACCCATCCGGAGTTTGCCTAAAAGCTTGGTAAGTGAAAGCTAAGAATCTCTTCCCAGGTTGCCAGAAGCCCAAACAAACAAATCTCTGCTGAATGACCAAGAACTTACGTTGGGGCCTGGTGGTCCAACCCGTCCTGCTGCACCAGGGAATCCAGTAGCACCCTAGGAAGTAAGGGGAGAAAAAGCATTATGAACAGAGGTTCTCAGAGAGGGACCCACCTGATTTTCAATCAGCAGTAAGTGGCAGAGATACTATACCACTGCCCTCTTGGTCCCCAACTTGCTTCAGGAGAATAAAACCCGAGGGGCATCCAACGGGGGCACCAGAGTGGGAGAACCTTCCACCAGTACATGGATTGCTTGGTGAATGTAGTCCACCAGGCAGAGCTCAACTCCCAAGCTCACCCCACAGACATACAGGCCAATACTGACTCTAATCTGTAGCTGGATGTAACAGACAGAACTCCCAAGGGTGCTTAAAAGGCAGTTAGCCCACATGCAGACAGAACGCTGACTGCTAGTAATTTGCTTCACTGCAAACCTTGCTTGTCCCCTAGAAATAGCCATTCACAAAGGTTGCAGCAATGCATTCCTCGATATTACACTATGATGCCACAACAGAAGTTATTTACAACTGGACTGGCTTGTCCACCCAAATGCAAATGAAAGCTCTAGTGTGGTGACAGTGCCATATTCCCTGATTTGCAGATGTGGCCATTTATGAGAAATTGATCTGTACTTAATAAAATCAGAGTCCAGGAGCACCTTTAAGACCAACAAAGATTTATTCAGGGCGTGAGCTTTCGAGGGCAAGCACTCTTCGTCAGACTATGAACTGACCATCATAACAGTAGGAATATATACGCAAAAGTTAATCCTGTTGCATTAGTAAACTGTGTCACAGCATCCACACACAGCTACATGATAACTCCCCTGTTGTGCTACTTCAGACCAACACGGCTATTCATTTGATCTGCACTTAGAGGAACACATCAGAGGCAAGAGCAATCGCCAACCAGGGTTAGACTGTGATTCTATCCCCTCCAGGAAGGCTTAAGGAACAGCTGTTTTAACTAGCAATGGCTTGATGTTCAAACAATGCCCACCTACTCAAGAGCCATTAACTGGCATTGCCCAAAGGACTCTGTGCTTGGCCAATTAAAAAAGTCTACAAAATGAAAAAAGACGGTTCTGAATAAATGTACCAACAGAAAAAAGAGAGAACCTGAATTTTCATCAACATCTAGAGTCCGTTTGGGTTGCTTCATTAATCATTAAAATAGAGATAAGACACATTTTGATGTCTGATTCAATATCTTATTAATGGGTATTGTATAAATATTATACCGTATTCGGATTTTGACAGCCTGGGACAGGTCAATTCAAACAGTCTGGCAATCCCTGTCCCTGAGAGATATGCTTGGCCTCAACCAGTCCTGCCCCACACCTGGTGGAATGAGCTCCCAGAAGAGCAGTGGGCCCTTTAAGAGCTGGCACAGTTTCAAAGGGCCTGCAAGACAAGATCTCTTATGCCAGGCGTTTGCTTGGGGCCAACAATGAGCAACATCATGCATGTTGGCCCCCCTCCTACAATGAGCTCTCCTGGGGCAAATGGATACATCTACAGGCAAGTGCTTCAGACATAAGAATAGCAATGGACGTTTAGAGAGGTGTTTTAATTATGTTTTATTACTTCTTAACCAAATGTCTTTTTATTGTTATTTTAACTGTTGCGTTGTTAACCAGCCCGAGCCAGCTTGCAAACAAGCAAGCAAGCAAACAGGTCCTGCAACTTTACACATGCTAAACATGAGATCACCATTAAACTACAAAACAGCGAACAATTGTTCTTAATGTTGCTAACTGCTCTGAGCCAAAAATGATAGTTAATTTTATTTATTCACATATGGAAGACACTGACCTAGGTGGTGGTGGGTGGTGTCTCAGGAGGGGCACAAAACCTTTTTATTTCCCAGGCTCCACATTAATAGTTTTAAATTGGTCATGTCCCCGACACGGTCCCACTTGTACATGCACCTGCACATCCTTTCTGCACACACTCTCTTATACCTGCCTTCCCCTTCTTCCGTAACTGAGCTGCTGGAATATAGGCATATGCAAGGCATGCACCACGAGCCTCCCCCCCCCCACGACATCCGAATTCACAGGCACCAGCTGGCAATTTCCAGGATGCAGCAGTAGAGAGAGGCCATTGTGTTTAGAGATCAGCCACTACTCTGCCAAGCAGGATAATCCTTGGCTACTGCTCTCCAAGGTGCTGAACTTGGACAGCTGGTGTTTCAAGCAGGTGCCGACACATTAATCCGAGGTATTACAAAGATACCCAACCAGTTAGAAGGCAATTATCATAAAGGAGGGGGAACAAGTTGGCACTCATGCCAGAGTGGCTTGGAAGGGAAAGAACCGGTCCAGGATAGTTTCCTGTCCCATGCTGCAAAGGAACACAGATTATTCTCAAAACACTTACCGGGGGTCCTTGGGCTCCACGTGCTCCTTTTGGACCATTCACACCAGTTGGACCCTAAGGAGACACAAAACGTAAGCAGGACTGGATGTGGATAAGGTGGCCACTGACCTTCCATCAGTGGCGTCCATCACACTGATTCAAGTGCAGCCGTTTGCCCACTTCTGGCTTCATCAGCCTTCTTGATTTCCCTCCCGGGTCCCCTTTTAGTGTCCTGCATCTCCCTCTCTTCTTGCATTATGCAAACCTGGCTGATACACACACACAGGTTCTTGCTACTTGCTGACTGCCCGGCAAGTATCAGGAATCAGATTCACTCACCTGTGGGCCAGGAGCACCAGATGGTCCTTGCGGGCCTGGGGCCCCGGCATCTCCCTTCTGTCCAGATTCACCTTGTTCGCCTTTAGCACCAGGTTGGCCATCAGCACCCTGCGGAGAGGAGGAAAAGCGAAAGGTTGAGACAGGCATCCAAGGAGCACACCTTGAAAGGGAAGGAGCATAAAGGTCATGAAAACCAGACTGTACTTACAGGTGGGCCAGCAAACCCAGCAGGGCCAGGAGCACCTGGTTCACCACGATCACCCTGAAACAGAAACCACCGTTAAAACAATAGAAGAACACTGCTGGATCAGGCAAGTGGTCCACCTAATCCAGTATCCTGTCAGACACAGCGGCCAACCAGCTCCTCTGGATGGCCAGTATCAGGCCAGAGAGGCCAAGACCTTCATGAGAACAACAACAACAAAAAAAGCCTGCTGGATCAGGCCACTGGTTCATCTAGCCAGGGACCTGTCTCACACAGTGGCCAACCAGTTCCTCTGGATGGCCAACAACAAGACATAGAGGATGAGTTCTTTCATGAAAATGTAAGAAGAGCCCTGCTGGATCACACTAGTGGTTCATCTAGGCCAGGCACCTGTCTCACACAGTGGCCAACCAGTTCCTCTAGATGGCCGACAACAGGGCATAAAGGCTGAGGTCTTTGTGAAAATGTACGAAGAGCTCTCCTAGATCAGCCCAGTGGTCCATCTAGACCAGCTTCCTGCCTCACACAGTGGCCAATCAGTTCTTTTGGATGACCAACAACAGGGCAGAGAAGCTGAGAAACTACCCTTGTTGACTCCTAGCTCTGGGATTCAGAGGCTTTGTGCCCCTGAATGTGGAAATTCCCCTCAGTCAGCATGGCTACTAGGCATTGATAGACTTCCACGAATCTCTAATCTCTTTATAAGAACAAAGTTATCTATGGAAAGGGCCAAGGACACAAAAAGAGACAGCTAACCTGAGTGGGTGACCAACTTCTGTGTTTTATGGGGCTTCTCTGTTCTTCAGATGTTAATCCAAGGGCTGGAACTATCTGGGCCCCTCATGGATAGTTAGTTCTACAGTAAATCTCACCTAGCAGTAGAAGTTTCTTCTTGAATGAAGTCACTAATCAGTGGCCCTACAATTCCCATGAGCATATGCTGGCAAGGGCTCATGGGAATTGTAGCCCATGGACATCTTGAAAGCCACAGTTCGGCCACCCCTGATATATGGCTTATTTTCCTTAGAAGAAAAGCATTCAAATTTAGTAGGGTCATCAGGGAGAGTAGTGAAGTTTCAGGAGCACAACTTTGGACTTGGTCATTACTGTAATATGCCACAAATTTAATCTGCTACACTGTTGAGGCACAGGAGCACCAATTTTCTGCACTCAGGATAGGGAGGCCTGTAGTGGGACTTGCCTTTTCTGCCACTTAGCACTAATGGAAGATCAAAGAGTCAGTAACACCCAATTTACTACCACTACAACCCCAAGCTAAGGCCAATAGATCTGTTTTTCCGTTTGCTAGCTGCTAGTCAAAACAAGAATGCCTCCAGGGACGATCCACACAGAACCAGAGCAAAATGCATCCCTCACTCCCCGAAAGTATATGCATGTTAGACCTTGCATTAATAAGCAATCCCCATATGCAGTGGGAGCTCCAGAAGCCCCCTGCTAATATCCTCCAAGATAACATAGGCCAAAATGGACTTCCTGCCCTTCCAATATAATTCCCCAGATGGATCAATAATCATGCCACACTTACGGGAGCACCACGGGTACCTGCAGCACCGGATGGCCCAGGAGGGCCAGATTCACCCTGGAAAGGACAGAAAGGAGAAAAGATAAAGCAGTGAAGTCAAGGAGGCACCAGCGTCTCCAACTGATCTACATCTTTTGGCTTCACCTGCCCAATCTGAGTATTCTACACTCCCTTGCTCATGCCAAGAAGAGGCTTTGAACACCAACGTTCTTGGTTTCATTATCATATAATGAATTCATTTTCATTTCTCACAATTTCTAGTAAACATGCATTTCTGCCATACCTACACTACAAAAGGATATTGGTTTCACATCAGCTGAACTGTCATGGCTTCTCCCAAAGTCTGCTGGGAACTGTAGTTTGGTGAGGATGCAGGGCATTTTACATTAGAGATTTCCTAGCCCCTTATCAAAAAAACTACAATCCTAAAGGTTGTCTAAGGAAAAGAAATGGGTTGCCAAGCAGGTTCATATATGAAGCCAATATAGGCTCTGACCTCTCCTGAGACACAAGTAGAAGAGACAATTGCTGGGACAGAGGATGACGAAACAGAAATATTCACAGGCTCTCCAAACCTTTCCTCTTCAGGCCCCTTAGTCAAATGTAACCAAGCTGGAAACAGGTCCTCTTACCTTCTCACCATTGGGACCAGATGGGCCAGGAGGACCAATGGGACCTGTCAAACCCTGGCAAAAGGAAAATCAGGATTAGATGTGCCAGTGAAAAATGGTTGCCTGTTGGATCATCTGTCTAAACATCCGGGAGAAATTCCTGACAGAACAGTTTCTCAGTGGAACAGGCTTCCTTGGGAGGTGGTGGGTTCTCCGTCTTTGGGAATTTTTAAACAGACCCAGGAGGTCCCTTCTAACTATTATTCTATGATTGCATCCTACTGTGCTGGAAATTTCAGAATACGACATCATCCTAATCCTTCCCAAATTTAGGACATCTGGGACAGTCAATAGCACAGTTCATTGTTACGCGTGATGTTAGGGGATTGGGCATAGAACCGACGCTACATCATCCAAGAGGCACACAATAAGACTTTCTCAACTTTTTTACCCTTGAAACATTCTGCTGGCTTTGAGAAACTCCAGAGGTGGCGCAATCATGCAGAATGTGGTTGGGAAGCAGAGCTGTGTGCACACCCACCTGGGGCCCCTCCCCTTTCCACCCCTTCCAGGCCCATCATTGGCCATTTGGGAGGAGTGCAGATCAATATGACTAGATATGGTCATATCATGATATGACTAGATATGGTCATATCATTTTTAAAATGCATTAAAAAATTAATTACTTCCACCCATTCCGTCAGGAAACCCTGGTTGAGAAAGCGTGCAATAAGAGGACGCTTCGAATACAATGGCTCAGTTCTTCAGTCCAATCTCTCTTGACCCATGAAAGCTCACACCCTGCCACAGATTTTGCTAGCCTTTAAGGAGCTACAGGACACTTGCTCTTCTCTACTGCTACAGGCAAACTAACATGGCGACCTGTCTTGATCTGTCTACTGGGGTGTGTATTCTTTCTGTCCCTCTAGCTAAACTCTCTTATGGACTGCCATCCCTAGTGGGCTTAGATCATTCCAAGCCCACTGATGTCAATGTACTCAGAAGCGGGGTAAATCTGCTGAGGATTCCCCTGTGAGATGCTTTACCAAGATTATTTATTATTTATTTTATTTATTTATTATTTTTATATACTGTCCTCCCCGAAGGCTCAGGGCAGTTCCCATGAAACAGAAACAATACAGATAACTTAGTTTAACAATACTAAAATGATAACAACAAGCAACCTAGAACAGCAGAAAAGTTTTAAATTGGTCATGAATTGGTCACAGCAGAAAAGTATGGAGAACATTAAACGCCTACTGATAGCCCAGTGGGTTGGGCGGAATTATGGTGGGTGCTTTAGGAGGGAGGCTCAGGGGGAAGGCCCATGGGAAGTGGTGGTTCAGGTTGACTTCAACCAAAGGCCTGGTGGAGGAGCTCCCTTTTGCAGGCCCTGCGGAACTGTTCAGGTTCCATCAGGGCCCTGATCTCCTCTGGGAGATGGTTCCACCAGGTCGGGGCCAGGATGGAGAAAGCCATGGCCCTGGTTGAGGTCAAGCGGGCTTCCTTTGGGCCAGGGATCACTAGATCTCAAAAGCCTACTAATATCCAGAGCCTCATCATGCTCCGCCTAAA
Source organism: Paroedura picta (assembly GCF_049243985.1). Lineage (NCBI taxonomy): Eukaryota > Metazoa > Chordata > Lepidosauria > Squamata > Gekkonidae > Paroedura > Paroedura picta. The sequence continues at coordinate 162,757,637 of NC_135371.1, read as the reverse complement.
GTTCTCTCGTATTCTACAGCTGTTCCCAAAAAGGAGAGCAAGCAAGATATGCAAACACAGAAAAGGAGAAAGTTCTATATTAAAAAAGAGAGAAACACAACGGATGAATACTTAGTTATTGGGTGCACCTGCCAGCGTTGCCTGCTTGTTCCAATAAATAGGCAGTTTGATGCTCACAAGGTAAGGGGAAGTTAAGGTGTGCACTTACTCTGCCACCATCTTTGCCAGGTGCGCCTTCGGGACCCTTCTCACCAATGTCACCCTGTCAAAGGGGAAAAATCAAAGAAAAATCGACAATAAGACACCAGCAGAAACTGATTATGGTGAGAACCACGTCAGTGTCTGAAAGCAACCAACAGAGCAAAGCACATTTCAACTGCATTTCGCTGATGCACGCGGTACCCAAACCCCTAAAGAACAGTTGTGGGAACCCAGAGTGGCATCACATACCCTGTCTCCCTTTGGTCCCACGATACCAGCTGCTCCTCTCTCACCGGGCATTCCCTGCAGGCCTGGGGGTCCTTGAGCTCCAAGGGCACCAGCAGGACCGGTTGCACCCTGGAACGGGAAAACAGCAAAAGGTGAGGATCGCAGTGAATTTTCAGAGTCGGACAGACGATCCCTCGTATTTCTCTAAATGGACATCCACATTCCTCTTGACCATCCCGAGGCAACCAGATGGTTGAGGCCAGGAAAGGACTTCACATCACAGACGCTGGCCTCTCTGCCAGACAACAGATCCAACAAAAATGGAAAAATCCCTCCAGACTCTCGCCAATCCTCAGAAAGACTAAAAAGGTAAAGGTAAAGGTAAAGGTATCCCCTGTGCAAGCACCGAGTCATGTCTGACCCTTGGGGTGACGCCCTCTAGCGTTTTCATGGCAGACTCAATACGGGGTGGTTTGCCAGTACCTTCCCCAGTCATGACCGTTTACCCCCCAGCAAGCTGGGTACTCATTTTACCGACCTCGGAAGGATGGAAGGCTGAGTCAACCTTGAGCCGGCTGCTGGGATTGAACTCCCAGCCTCATGGGCAAAGCTTTCAGATGGCTGTCTTACCACTCTGCGCCACAAGAGGCTCTAAACCAGATGGTTGAGGCCAGGAAAGGACTTCACATCACAGACGCTGGCCTCTCTGCCAGACAACCGATCCAACAAAAATGGAAAAATCCCTCCAGACTCTAGCCAATCCTCAGAAAGACTAAAAAACCACCTCTTAATTTGAAACTTAGAATGTTTTAAATGTATTAATACCCGAAGTGTATGATTGTTTCTGCATTTGTTGTTAGCAGCCCCGAGCTGACCAGGGAAGGGCAGGGTACAACTCAAAATTTTATTAGAATCGACATCATTATTAGAGAGCCGGCTTGGTATAGGGGTTGAGCAGCAGCAGCTTCTGTTCTGGAAAGCTGGGTTTGATTCCCCACTCCTCCAGCTGGGTGACCTCGAGCTAGTCACAGTCCTATTAGAGCTGTTGTCACAGAGCAGTTCTATTGAGTGCTGTCTCAGCCCCACCGACCTCACAGGGTGACTGTTGTGGGGAGAGGAAGGCAAGGAAAGTAAGCCACTCTGAGACTCCTTTGGGTAGTGAAAAGCAGGATATAAAAAACAACTCTTCTTCTTCTTCATTATTATTATCATTATCATAATTATTCTATGTATCACTTCTGAGCTGACATGTCTCCTGCCACTACATACCATTATTTGCAACTCATTCTGAAAACGTGGCAGGAGGAATTTAGATGGGTAGACAGGCACGGGGTAGCAAATGCAATGTCATTCTGGGTTTAGCCACTCTTTTGTGATGAATCCAACTCCTGTGGAGTTATTTAGTGCCAAGTAGATGGATGGGGATATCGCTCAACACGCACAACCATCCCACTCAGAGCAAATCTTGGCTTTTTTCGGCATGCTGTTTTTCTGAACGTAGGCTCAGCTAATGTGCCCAGAAGCTAAGAACATTTTTATTTAATACCCTCCATCAGGAGTAGAGAATAAGTGAGTTGCACTGGAGAACAGGAAATTAAGTAAGGACAACTGAGAGGGGGTCTGATAACCATCAAGTACTTAAAAGGCTGCCGAGTAGAGAATGGAGTTGTTCTCTCTTGCCCCAGAGGGACGGACCAGAACCAATGGGATGAAATTAATTCAAAAGAAATTCCGTCTAAACCTCCGGAAGAAGTTCCTGACAGTTAGAGCGGTTCCTCAGTGGAACAGGCTTCCTCGGGAGGTGGTGGGTTCCCCATCTTTGGAAATTTTTAAACAGAGGCTGGATAGCCATCTGACGGAGAGGCTGATTCTGTGAAGGTTCAAGGGGGTGGCAGGTTACAGTAGATGAGCGATAAGGATGTGAGTGTCCTGCATAGTGTTCGACAAGATGACCCAGGAGGTCCCTTCCAACTCTGTTATTCTATGACTTTTTGATTCTATGACTCTTTGATTCTATGGTTCTATGGTTCTTTGATTCTATGATTCTATGACTCTTTGATTCTATGACTCTTTGATTCTGATTCTTTGATTCTATGATTCTTTGATTCTGATTCTTTGATTTTGATTCTATGATTCTTTGATTCTGATTCTTTGATTTTGATTCTATGATTCTTTGATTCTGACAGCAGTTCTCAACCACTATAATGCCGTGACCCCAACTGCGGCAGCGGGGGCTGTGTGCACAAGCACACAGTCGCACACAGGCATGCAGGCGCAATGCCACTCAACAATCAGGAGGCGGTGTGGAAGCAGCCAATGTCCTGGCTCCGCCACCCACCGCCTGCCGCAGCCACCTGCAGTTGCTGCCTGCTGCCGCAACCTGTCCTGGCGACCCCGCGGAAGGGGTCAGGCAACCCCACTTGGGGTCAGGACCCCAAGGTTGAGAACCACTGTTCTATGACCTACCTTGGGCCCATCGGTACCAGGAGTGCCAGGCAGTCCACGAGAACCCTGCAAGCCTTGGGCACCTGGAGATCCACGTTCACCTGGGAAGCCACGTTCGCCCTAGAGGAAGAAAGAGTTCACACTTCAGGGCAAGGAAAGGGCTAGGATGCCTTTGAAAACATGCCCCGTTCTTAACACATCTATGATTCTTTCAGCATGCTGCATTTTCATTATACAGTACTTACTCTGGGGCCAACCAGACCGGGAAGTCCACCCTCTCCAGGAACACCCTAAAAGAAAGCAAGCAAACAAACAAAAAATAAAAAATTGTTAGAAAGGGAGAGGGGAACGACTGGTATAACAATCAGATCTATTTGCCAGCGACTGGGAGAGGACAAGGAGAGGCTGCTAGAAAGCAGAATCCTTAGATCAAGATTGTTAATTATATTTCACAGTGAGAGTTCCCTGATCACAATGTTTTGCTTTAAATCATATTCAACTATTCCCCTTACGTGTAATTATGCTTGTAAGCCTACATTAGAAGAGGGGGGGGGGGAATTTAAAAACACAAAAATGTAAAGATAACCAAATAAAAGCACACAACAAGCAGAAGAGCCCTTTAGAGCAGGGGTAGTCAACCTGTGGTCCTGCAGATGTCCACGGACTACAATTCCCATGAGCCCCTGCCAGCTGGCAGGGGCTCATGGGAATTGTAGTCCATGGACATCTGCAGGACCACAGGTTGACTACCACTGCTTTAGAGGAAACAGTCCGGTTTTCCCAGCCACACTTGGCGAAGTTCTGTTAACTCTGGAGAGGACTGCCATAAACCAGGGGTAGTCAAACTGCGGCCCTCCAGATGTCCATGGACTACAATTCCCAGGAGCCCCTGCCAGCATTCGCTGGCAGGGGCTCCTGGGAATTGTAGTCCATGGACATCTGGAGGGCCGCAGTTTGACTACCCCTGCCATAAACAATCAAACAGCCTATGGGCTCAGGACGCATGCAAAAGGGAGAAATCTCTTGACATAAAAAATCAGGTGGCTCCAGAAAAGGTTCTCTTGTATTTTCATAGTATCTCTAAAGATGATTATGCTTTTTAAACAGAGACTCACAACAGACTCTCTTAAACCATTTTGTTTTGTTGTGCAACCTTGAAGACTGAAAGTCTTTTGCCTTCACTCAAATCACTAAAGGGTAAAACAGTAGCAAGGTTTCTTGGTCAACCTTGGCTTCTTGAAACACATCCAAGCAGATTCACTTAATGAACAAGGTAAAGTTATTGCTCGGGGGTAAGTGACTTGGCAGTGAACAGCCTCTGCCTAATGAGTTAAACCCTCTGCTGAATTCTTGTTCTGTCCATGGTATAATAAGGGCGATCCTTACTATTTCCCCCACGGCCTTAGGCGTTTCCTGTATCAAGCAATGTCAACCACACACACACACACACACACACAGACACAAGTTGCAGCTTGCTGCTGGCGTATAAAAAGATTAATGTCTCATCAAGTAGTTCAGTGCTCACTCTTGGATTTGCAGTATAGACACACTGAGACTACTAGTTTATATGATTATACCGGTTTAACTATGGAGGTTTTGCTTAAAGTATCCTGGGAACTGCAGGCTGCTGATTATTTTGAATATTCCATTAAAAATCCCTAACACCCTTTCCCAAGGTTTTTACTGTTGAGAAACCCTGGAAATGATGTGATCATGCAGAATATGGTTGGGAAGCATAGCTGTGTACATGCCCACCTGGGGCCCCTCCAGGCCCAACACTGGCCATTTTGGGAAAAGGAAGGGGTAGGTCAACATGGTCACATATGGTCATATCACCCAATAAATGTTTAACAAATTTTCAATTTGTTTAAAAATTTAATTAACTCCCACCCATTCAGGAAACCCTTCCAGGCCCATCAAGAAACCCCAGGTTTCATGAAAGAAGGGAGCTTTGACCTTTAAAGGTTTCTACCTTGGGAATCTTGTTGGTCCCTAATCTACGGGTATTCCTCAAATCTAGCTACAATTCCCTGGGTTCTGAGGCACAGGGAATGACTATTAAATCTAAGGTGAAAGTATATCCATACAAATTTTACATCAGACTGCTACTTGCAGACATAATATGGCCATCAGCACTAAAGAGCTTCAAGATGCTTAGCTCTGTGCTGGATTGTATCCAATGATGGCACCAGGGCATACAAAGTCTAGGTGCAAGAATAAATAAATTTCAGATTGTTTTGGATTCGGTCTGAATTGATTCCGGCCAAATCTGAAGCACCTGAAGTACCCTTCTCTGGCTTAGATTTGGCTGAATCTGAAACAATTCAGCAACATTAAACTCAATGGCTCCATTAATGTTAATGGGAAACTTTCCCTTTCTGTTTATTACCTGATTGGGGGGGGGGGTGATTTGAGGTCAAGGCACCATATATACACTGTGTAGCTGCATAAGCTTCTCTTCCAAACAACCCCGAAGTTTCAAAAGGACTGGGCCAGGGGGCCCAGGTCTACAGGCACCCAAAGATGGTGCCCCTATCGAACCTTGACTGATCCCAAAGTTGAGAGGAAAAAGATTCTGTGTTCTTGTCTTGTTCCCCTCACCACTGGAAACAATGGAGGTCGGATGGGGGCACCCTCTTTGGGTGCCTGTAGAATTAGTCCAATCTTTTTCAAACTTGGGAGTTCTTTTAAGGAGAGGCTCCCACAGCCACACTTCAAATCTGGTACATCTACCTCAAACTCACACCCACCCCAGACTACAGAATAGAGGGGAAAGGAAAGTTTTGATCCCTCTGAGGAAGTGCAATTGGGGGTGGATTTGTCCAAAAAGTGTCCGAATCAACATTGATTCAGGTTCTTTTTGAAATATCCAAAACGAATCGCACATGCCTACCCAGGACCTCTGCCGCATTACCATTTCAGTTTTACTGGGGACAAATAACGGATCTTTCTCCAAACAGACTTCTCCATTGGTTAATTGCCCTTTCTGGAAACATACTTAAAATCATTCATGCTTTTTGCAACTGTTTCAATTATTAAAGATCATGGAAGCTTGCCGTGCTTGTGTGAAAGGGGAGAGGTCGTGGCTCAGGGGAAAAGCCTCTGATTTGCATGCAGAAGGTCACAGGTTCAATCCCCAGCAATTGCAGTTTAAGGGATGAGAAAGTACAGAAAGTGAAATTATAATCCTCTCTGCCCTAGACCCTGGAAAGCTGCTGCCAGTCTGAACAGGACTGACCTTGATCGACCAAAAGTCGAATTCAGCATAAGGCACAGTCATGTGTGTTCATGTGTGAAAATAGTAGTCTCAAAAAGGAACACAGCAGAACCCTCAAACTCCATGTGATACAGAAGAGGCTCTCATGTGCTGCATGTGGCTCCATCACTTACCTGGTCACCTGGTTTTCCACCTTCACCTGGAGGACCTGGGGGCCCTGGAAGTCCCTGAAAGCAAGAAGATCCCAGTGTTAGCACAGCATGGTGGACTCTGTGAGAGCCAACAGCACCCTACTAAGGGTAGGTTTCCCAGGCTCAAGTCACAGAAAAAAAGGAAGGATTCCTTGCCTTAAAGAAAGCTACGCTCACCTATCTGGACTTCCCAGGTGCAAACTCAGCAAACCCAGGCTATTCCTGTTCTGTTCCAGAGATTCTCAAAGTGAGAGGCACACCCCACTGGGACTTGTGAACAGCCAGCGGGAAAAGTTTAGCATCCTGGTTCTCTCTGCCGTGTCATAAGGTTTCTCGTAAGACAGGCAGTAGCCTCAGACTGTGGAGACCAGGGACAGGGATAGATCTTAAGAACAGGGGTAGTCAACCTGTGGTCCTCCAGATGTCCATGGACTACAATTCCTATGAGCCCCTGCCAGCATTGCTGGCAGGGGCTCATGGGAATTGTAGTCCATGGACATCTGGAGGACCACAGGTTGACTACCCCTGCTTAAGAGGACTGGTCAGAGTTCACTCTTTTTATTGAGTTCATATCCTTCTAGCACCGAGAACCGTTCATCATTTCAGTGGGTAGGGACAAATTCTAAGAGCTGGGAAGTTTAATACCCCACTTTTTACTACCCGAAGGAGTCCCAAAGCGGCTTACGAACAATTTTCCCTTCCTCTCCCCACAACAGACACATTGTGAGATAGGTGGGGCTCTAACAGAACTGCTCTGCAAGAACAGCTCTAAGAAATGTGACTAGCTCTGGGTCATTCACCTGCCTGCATGTGGAGGAGTGGGGAATCAAACCGGGTTCTCCAGATTAGAGTTCATCGCTCTTAATCACTACACCACGCTAAGCTCACCTGTCCACGCCTAGAGCTGCACTCTAAAGCAGACTCAAGCGGCAGGGCTGGGAGAAGAAGTTCAGAGAGGGAGGGGGTAGAGATATAGCACAGCCCTTAATGGGACAATACTCTGCTCACCTGGAATCCAGAAGGTCCTGGGGCACCCTGCTCGCCTCTCTCACCAGCTGGGCCCTGAGAAAAAGAAAAACAAGATTCAGTGCAAGGCCTGAAGACTGGGAAGCAGGATACAGCTTCCACAAGAAACCAGTGCCTGAGAGAATGGGGGGGGGGGGGGGAGTCTGGTCTGTATAAGTTGAGAGGGCAAGCGGTTTTTAGCATTGTAAAATGTAAAATATATTATGCCAAACACCCAATGGGAAGGGTAGAAGATGAGGCTAGGAAGATAACTCTTCCATCCTAAATATGATCACTTAAAAGGGAAGAAAGCAGACAAAGCATCTAAACCAGCACAAAGGGCCACAGATATCATCAATTTATTATATTTATTAAGCACCTTTTTACGTGCAGAAATCAAGGCGGCTTACAAATAAAACAACAATCATTAAAAAAAAAACTTAATTAAGACTGCTTGTCAAATGCAGTCCTAAATAAAACTGTCTCTGTTTCTTGGAGATCAAAAGTGAGAGGTCCAGGAGCATTTCCCTGAGGTGGTTGTTCTATAATTGTGGGGCTGCCACCAAAAAAGCCCTCTCTTGTGTGTCCACCAAGACAAGGTTCTTTAATTGGTGGAACAGTCAGGAGGGCCTCACCCTGTGATCTTAATTCCTCAGCAGGGACATATCAGAAAAGACAGTCCTTCAGATATCCCAGTCCCATCCCATGTACCATAGAATTGGAAGGGGTCATACAGACCATCTAGTCCAGCCCCATGCTCAGTGGATCATCCTAATGCAGGCCTTTAAGGGCCAAAACTAACATCTTGACTTGGGAGTTTGGAGCAGATGGGCAGCCAGTGGAATTGCTGTAGTGTCAGGGTCACATGTTCCCAGGAGTCTAGCCACAGCATTCTGCTCTAGCTGCAATTTCTGAACACTCTTCAAGGGTGGCCCCAAGTAGAGTGCATTGCAACAGTCTAGCCTGATTCTCCCAATTGTTTTAGTCTGGAATTTTCTCCCCTAAAAAGAACATGCTATTAAGTAGGGGAAAGAACAAACTACTTCCAGCGATCCCGCATAACAAGACAAAGACTTTAAGCGTACTCGCCATGCAAGTTTTCTCTCATTTACTGTGATCAACAGAACAACCCAAAGGAAGCTCCACCCATTCTCTTGCCCCACCCCTTAAAAAGGTTCTGCCCCTTTATGGGTAGGAAAATACAGGATCAGGCTTCTGCCTTCTGACCAGTATGTTTTCAGCTACTGTGCCTACAAACACAATATTTCTGGAATTATCAAAAGAGCCAGAAAATACTCACTGAAGGTCCAGGTGGCCCACCTGCTCCTGTTTCACCATCTTTACCAGGAAGACCCTATAAAGGAAAGAAACAAGGCTCTTGGTTATCTCTCACGTGCATTCTGTCTTCTGTTATCACCAGGATGTATGGTTCCCCCCAGCATTCTACCTTCACACAACTCTTGCGAGGCAGGTTAGGCTGAGAGAGATGGGAAGGTGGTCACAGACACCTCGTGACACATCCGAAGCCAAATCTCTGTGTTCAAAAACCACCATGCCAGCTACTGTACCCCTGTGATCTCACTGATCCATTCTCTCTTCCGCCCTCCCACCAAAGGAAATGGGACAAATGTGCTGGAATCAGGAAAAGGTTGCAAGAAACTTCCTATTTTGTGTGGCAGTAGCTGCCTGAGATGCAGGGCAGACAGTTACAGAAAACACTGCGTCTCTCCATTCTCTCACACGGTGCTGCGAAGCTGTTAAGTAAAATGTTGACTGCTGGGGCCCTTGATTATCAAGGAAAAGATACTGCTAGATTGTTGCTAAGACTCTCCATCTTCACTGCCTGTGCCACAGCCAACAAAGGAGCTCTGTATCCTCTCATTAGAAGAAGAGTTGGTACTTATATGCTGCTTTTCCCTACCCGAAGGAGGCTCAAAGTGGCTTACAGTCGCCTTCCCTTTCCTCTCCCCACAACAGACACCCTGTGAGGTGGGTGAGGCTGTGAGAGCCCTGATATCACCAATCAGTCAGAACAGCTTTATAAGTTGCATGGCGAGTCCAAGGTCACCCAGCTGGCTGCATGTGGGGGAGTGCAGAATCGAACCTGGCATGCCAGATTAGAAGTCCGCGCTCTTAACCACTATACCAAACTGGCTCCCTTAGCCCTTAAAGAGCCCCAAATTGTTATTTAGGCAGCCAATAACAGCCTGAATGGTCTGGAAATGTTAAGAGCATAACGTCTAGGATTGAGGGCTCGGTGATGTCATGGCAGGCCTTGTTCCCCTCTGACAGCAGGTGGGACATCCTGCCCTATGGATCTCAGAACTACAGGAGTGCACTAAAATACTCTTTGTGCATTCATTTTCTAGAAGGAATGTCCTTTAGATTTCCTAGAATGTCTGCACAGTTATGATGAAATAGCAGAAAACTCCCCTAAGCAGCAGTCAGAAATATTTGGAAAGGCAGTGTTGGCTTGTTTTTGCTGTCAAGTTACCCTGACTTATAAGAACCCCACACAGTTTTCAAGGCCCTTCAGAGGTACTTTGCTATTGCCCGCCTCTGTTTAGCAACCCTGGAACCCTTTCGTGATGTCCCATTCAAATACTAAGCAGGGACAAACCTGCTTAAGCTTCCAAGATCTGGTGAAATAAGTCCAGCCTGGGCTATTCAGGTCAGGGTGGAGAGGCACATAGAAGCATGTAATGATTGTTTTAGCAACAATAAGATTAGAGGCTAGCTGGATCTATCCAAGATTGAGATGAGCTCTCTGCCAGAATAACCCTATACTGCTGCAGCGGCCAAACTGTAGCTCTCCAGATACCATGGACTAGAATTCCCATGATCCCCTGCCAGCATATGCTGGCAGGGGCTCATGGGAATTGTAGTCCATGGAATCTCTAGAGAACCACAGTTTGGCCACCACTGCATATTTGTGCTCAGGTTATGTAGCAAATGAGCTATGGGTCTTGATCAGACATTCAACATATGAGAATATTTCTATGCTCGATAACCGTTGCACTATGGTATCTTTGGCTAGGTTCAAGGCGGCATCTGTGGTTTATCTTTTTTGAACAGGGCGGTCATAAGATCATTGTGAGAACACAATACACCTCCACCATCCTCCAGATTATCTGTATTGCAGCTCAAGTGGACAGCAATGTGGTGGTAACAGTGGGCTTTTTCCCAAACTGGCGCAGAATGCCTGAGTTGTCACTGCTTGGCATCAAGAGAGGAAGAGGAGGGCTTTGTGGGAGGGGAAACTATATTCAAATCTACTTACTCGTAGACCGGGAGCACCAGGAAGCCCCTTCTCACCAGCTTTGCCAGGTTCACCCTAGACAGAAAGAAAACAAAGATGGCGGCTGAGACACTTCTGGAAAGAAGCTGAACATTCCACTTGGCAAGGAACAGGAACTCTACTAGACAGACTCTCCTTTGCCCATCCACCTCTGTTTTGATATGACCGACATGCATGGTTTTATGGGACCACTGGGCCAAAGCAGGGAACAAAACGTTGTTTCAGCAAAGCAGAAAGGCAAGTCAGCTGTGACAAACACAACATTTCCCAGAGTTCTCTGCAAAAAAGGACCTCCCTCTTTTGTTTCTCCTGGATGATGGAAATTGTGAACGTGCAAAGGGCTTCCAGCTAGATAATGTCTTATTGGCTGCCTGGCGATTCTTCTACTGTGAATTGCTAAGAGCACCTATTCTGTATCATAGCTATTCCCCATTTTTCTTTGTAGCCTTCTTGATACCATTGCTGAGGATATCACCTGCTTTTGCCCGCGTCAAGGTGGAAACAACGAGAATTGCCAAGTGTCGACGTACGACTAGAGAAAACTAAAGAGCTGTCTACAATGGCAAAATTGATCAACTTAGTTCATAGAAGACCATCACAAGAAGGCAATGACCGCTGGGGTTTCTTTTTAGAATTTGTGGATAAATAAACGTATGCTATTATTTATAATATAAGCTGTTGTCAAATAAGAAATAATGCATCATAGAGACAAAAGAAGAATTGCTGGGAAGAGACATGGTATAAATTAAAAGTTTTACATACATATATTTTCATAGCTGCCTAAACATTCATCTAAAAGCTATTCCTTTCCCTTTTTCTGTTCTCTTTGTATTGAAAATGTTCTAAAAATAAATGGGTATCACCTGCAGGTTGACTTACATTAGCACCTTTAGGGCCTGGGAAGCCCATCACGCCGGGCTGACCACGGGCACCTTGTGGACCAGGTGGGCCAGGTCGTCCATCTTCTCCGGGAGCACCCTGGCAAGAGCAGTCACAACTTGCATTAAAAAGTCAGAAAGTCAAAGAACACGTAAGTGAGAAGGTGCACCTGACTGGCTTGACGTGCTTGTTTAGTCCAGAAGAGGGCCCTGGATTTGCTTTGGGAATCTGAACACTTATTCCTCTGTAGACAACCAGCATCCATCAGCTGGGTGCCTATTATGGGCTCTTCCACCCTCTCACTCCTGTGCAATGAGGGGATTCCACATCCCAGGGGCGGCTCGGAAAAGCTAGCCAGTGTTGCACGAATATCTATCGACTATGCAGTGACAGTCTTCATAAAAAGACACCCTTTCAGTGTCATTGTCTCCCACTAGACATATATGGCAATATAAGGTAAAACTCCATGTCCACTGCTCTCCCACACTCTGTATCTGCACGCTGCCTTCAAAACCAAATCAAGCGCTTCTACTGATTCCCACCCCTAATCCAACCTCCTCCTCATTCCTTCATTCCCATATTAACCTGCCACCTTAAGTCCTGTGCTCAAATAAACATCCTTCTCCATTTCCCGTCGTCCCTTCCTCAATTTGGTTTCTATCTCTTCTCTGTAGCTCTCCCAGTCCCTACTGTTCTGGATGAGACCCAAAATAATCAAAGTTCACTTACGGATGGGCCAAGTTTGCCTTGAGGACCAGCATCTCCAGGGCGACCCGTGAGACCCTAGATGCAAAAGACAGGCAGCAGACATTCAAGATGGTTCCTTAATCCTTTCTCTTGAATTCCCCCCCCCAAATGACTCTTCCTTGTTTATGGTGTGTAAATCTTTGTATGCCAGCCTTTCTCAACTTTTTTACTGCTGAGAAAACCCTGAAACATTCTTCAGGCTTTGAGAAGCTCCAGAAGTGGTGCTATCTTGAAGAACCTGGGCCCATCCCCTTCCTACCCCCTCCAGGCCCATCATTGGACATTTTGGGAAAGGGAGTAAACATGACCACAGAGGGATGGATGGATGGGATGGATGCACACATATAACACTTTTAAAATATATTAAAAATTAATTAACTCCCACCCATTCAGAAAATCCTTCCAGAGCCATCAAGAAACCCAAGGTTTCATGAAACCCTGGTTGAGAAAGCCCGGGCTAAAGAGATGGCACAGGTTGGTGGTCCCTGTTACACCTGACTTGGCTAAGGAGCAAAACTAAACTGGCCTCCTATTTCTTAAGCCATGTGCTTGTTGCAGTTTCCTGGTTGGGCAGTTGTGGTTCATTTTGCTTAGGGCTGGCACTTGGTCAGTCATCTGACTATGGTCAAAAGAAGTCAATTATTTCCAGATACTAAAACCTCTACAAGGGGAAGAAGCACAAGCAGCCTGACAAATAAGAAAGACTTGCTTTTCATCATCCTAGAATCTGCAAGGCCGAGCAACAAAAGAGCCAAAGAAAGTAAGTGATACACAAACTAAGAACAGTCTTGCCTAGTATACTTTTTTTATTTAAAGATTTACACCCAGTTTCTGGGCGGGAGAGTTGACATCCTCTCTAAGCGGCTAATGACAAAATAAACCATGACAGTTTTTGGAACACAGAGAGCTGTGTAGGCTCATGCAAAGGGCATCTGTTAGCCCTGTGGGTATTTTCTCCAAGGGGAAAACCCAAATTATAAACTGCTTCAGAAAACGCCTCCTGTTCCAAAACAAGTCTTCCATATGACATTAAGGGCTGCTGTCTACGCAGCCCTAAGCGCTGTATGTAGTTGCAGCAATGTGTCTGGTTCCACTCTGCATCTTACCCTAGCGCCAGGCAGGCCAGGTTCTCCCGGACGGCCAGGATCTCCGGTGGCTCCTTTGGAACCCCCAAGGCCAGGAGGACCACGTTCCCCAGGAGCGCCCTGTTCAGAGAAGAGTAAGCAAGAATTATATCACTCCAGGTATCAAAATAAATTCCTCCCAGATTGGAACTGACAGCCTACAACCCAAAGGCTTCTGGGAAAATCTAACACTACAGCCACTTCACCGGAGCTATCAATGAGCAGCAGAGAGAAAGAAACAAACGACAAAATGCCATTTAAATTCACACTAAGCACTCTCCCTCCCTTGACTGGTCTTTCATTCGTTTGAGTGGGCAAGTAGGGTTAAAGCCAGCCTTTCTCAATGTTTTGACCACTGAGAAATCCCTGAAACATTCTTCAGGCTTCAAGAAAGCCCAGAAGTGGTGAGATCGTGCAGAATATGGTTGGGAAGCGGAGCTGTATACATGGCCACCCAGGACCTTCCCTCCCTCTCCAGACCCATCACTGGCCATTTTGGGAGGAGGGGGACAGTTGACATGACCACATATGGTCATATCACCCAATAAATGTTTAGCAAACTAAAATATATATATTAAAAATTAACTCCCGCCCCCTTCAGGAAACCCTTCCAGGGCCATCAAGAAACCCCACAGTTTCACGAAACTCTGGGTTGGGAAAACTTGGGTTAGGTGCTCACCTTGGGACCAGCTAATCCATCTTGACCTGGGAAACCACGATTTCCAGGGGAGCCCTAAGAATAAGAAAATGATGAGAAAGCTAGCAAGAAAGCTAAGGAACACAGCAGTCTGGGCAATAAAGAATAATTCTCATGATTAGCAGTAAGTGAAAACAGGGATCTTTTAACATCTTCCATTTGATTGAAAAAAAATATGTAAGAAACAACAGCAGCAGCAGACTCAAGAACCTTCCAGCAGTGGAGCAGTAGGGGACAGGATCCTACAGTGTTTCCTGGGCTACTGCTTGGAGTCATCCTGAATCTAAATAATGCAATCATTGTAGATTGTAAGCCTCACAATTTGCACACCAGTAAACCTTGAAGAAGAAGAGTTGGTTCTTATATGCCGCTTTTCCCTACCCGAAAGAGGCTCAAAGCGGCTTACAGTCGCCTTCCCATTCCTCTCCCCCCAACAGACACCCTGTGGGGTAGGTGAGGCTGAGAGAGCCCTGATATTCCTGCCTGGTCAGAACAGCTTTATCAGTGCTGTGGTGAGCCCAAGGTCATCCATCTGGCTGCATGTGGGGGAGTGCAGAATCGAACCCGGCATGCCAGATTAGAAGTCCGCACTCCTAACCACTACACCAAACTGGCTCTTAATAGATTCAGAGACACTTTGCATACTACATTCCTTATGGGATTGTATCAGTACCACTAAAATCATCAAAAAGTGAATGTGATTTTTTAAAAAAATGTTTGCAATATGACTCCTGTGGAGGAAACGTGGCTAGCTGTCGCTCCCTTTGGCGAGCAAGCCCAGGTTTGCTCTTGAGTAGACGTGAGAGACGGTCCTAGGGACTGTTGAGTTTGCATTATAAAAATACCTGTGCTGGGAACCTCAAGGTGAGTCTTCGGAAAGAAATACAGTGGGTATAATGAAATCCCTAGGATTGTGTCATTTTGGCAACTGCATTTAAAAGATGGGGCCATTTTGGATCCTGAACCAAATCATTAGTCTGCCACCGTGCCCTGCCTTGGGCGCATTCCACACATGGTGGATAAAGTAGATCTTTGTATTCCACACAGGAAAATCCAGCTGCAAAAGCACACTGGAAGTGCATCCAATGTGTGCGGAACGAGGTGTTTCCTGGGCTCAGCAGATTGTCCTTGCCTACCCACACTTTCAGGTCAGCTATCAATACAGTTTCCTAAACTTCACTTTCCCTAAGCCCAGATACATGTTCTCATCTACCTCTTCTGGAGCTTCTACAATCCCAGTGCTGAAATGTCCTTGGTTCTCACTAAGCTTCCTCCCTCCCACTTCTACACTTCTCCTTCTCTGCTTTAACAGCTTCTAAGCACCCTTTCTGGGCCCACCTGCAACTCCTCCTCATAGCAACACAGTGCCTGAGGGAGAGGCTGTGGCTCAGCGGGTAAAGCATCCGCTTTGCATGCAGAAGATCCCAAGTTCGATCCCCACCATCTGCAGCTAAAAGGACTAGGGAGTAGGTAACAGGAAAGCCCTCTGCTTGAGAGAGAGCAGCTGCCAATCTGAGTAGTCAATCCTGGCCTGGATAGATCAAAGGTCTGGGTCACAATCTGCAGCTTCATACCACCTAGGCTCCCCTTCTCATGCCACTACATCCATGCAGTCTGAGCGGCACCAGGAACTAGCACATGGCACACCACAGATGCTACTATGGTTAAAACCTTCTGTCGTGTTTTGCCAAAAATTGCCACCCGTTGTGAAGAGCTGTCCTCCGTGTCCTCCTAAGTGGGCCTGGTTTACAGTATGGAACCCAAAGCCCTTCTGTAAGGTTCCCTGCTGCTCCTGCAAGAATATCCTACTCCCTGTGACCTCACTTACCCTCTCTCCAGGTGGCCCAAGTGGTCCGGCAGCTCCTGGCTCACCACGAGCCCCTCTCTTGCCTTCTTCTCCTGCTGGTCCAGGACCGCCTTGTGGGCCTGAAGGGCCCTGAAGAGGGGAAAAAAAAAACATCAGTCTTAGTTGTTCTTAATTACCATTTGTCTTCATATGCCAATGGTCACTGTATTTAAATACAGGCCTTGCCTGGAGGTCCCCTGGCAGTACAACTTTGGCGTGGGAAGCAGCGAACAGAAGTTTTTAAGCTTGCCCTTTATCCTGCCCACCTTTAGTTACTGGAAAGAGGGCTGAACTATTCATGGTCAGCTGATTTTTAACACTCAAGGATGCTTCTGTGGTACAGAATGAATAGTTTAGCTGGTAATATCTCTAAAAACAAATGTTCAGGGAGCATGCAATACGTAAGGTTGGTTCTTGGGATTCGTAGAACTCATTCAACGTTTAAATAAACATTAAAGACAACTGGGTGTTGTGTTGTGTGCCGTCAAGCTGCTCCAAACTTCAGGCAGCCGTATGAGTTAGTGAATTCCAAAACCTCCTATCCTTAGCAGCCTTGCTCAGCTCTTGCAACCCGAAGGCCTTGGCTAAAACAGCCCAACAAACCAGGAAAACTAATATTCAAGCACAAATCAGGGTTTTTCTGTGAAGTTAAGTTTGCAGTACCTATCCCGGTTTCCTCCTGAGACAATTTCAGAAATCAGGAAATGTAAATGGATCTTCATAACTGTTAACTGGATGGCCATGACTGTGGATCCCAGAAGTTATTCTGGAGAAAGTCAGAAAGACTGGAAAGCTAATGACAGAACAATTGCTTAAGGTTAAAGGATGTAGCCATCTGTAACTGGCATCTCTCATTTTCCGTATGCCCATGGTCCTGATCCAAAGTGGGCTGGTTTGTGCGTCTGAAAGTTAAACTTAGAAACAAAGCACTAGAAGTTCTGTTCATGGGACTCCCAACTTCTTGTGTATATAAGCTAAGGTCTAGGCCTAGGGATTCTAAAGGGATGCATCAGACTGAGACCCAACAGAAGGCAAAAGGCCTGCAACTTGAATGCCAGGCTATGAAGTCACCTTGTTAGATACTTACGGGTTCGCCCTTGGGACCCTGTTCCCCTTTGAAGCCTGCAATGCCAGGTTCTCCCTGCAGAGAAATACATAAAAACAACCAGACACGGATTAGAGGTCTCAAACGCCAAAAGCCTGGATGCTCTGGGCTGATCCTGCGTTGAGCAGGGGGTTGGACTAGATGGCCTGTCTGGCCCTTTCCAACTCTATGATTCTAGGATTCTAAGCAGTGGCTGGGCAGAGACTTCTCCTGCATGCTTTAGGCTGATCCTGTGTTGAGCAGGGGGTTGGACTAGATGGCCTGTATGGCCCCTTCCAACTCTATGATTCTAGGATTCCTTGCTCCTAGTCATACTCTCTCATCACTGCACCACACCGGCTCTCCCTTGTTACGGTGCAGATCTACTTCTTTTAGTATCTATATATACATACAGTCACACTTTCAAGCAGGCTGAGCCCAGCCTTCACGTAGGGTTTGCCTAATTTCATACCCCACATGCTGGGTTTTCTTGTGCTCCTCCCACTTGACCTTTTGGGGGGGAACTAAAGAGCCTGTAAGTAGTCATCTCAGGTAAAGTCACCAGTGGGCCAGGAACAACCACAAATCTAAGATGGTAAGATGAGCTTTGGGGGGGGTCCAGGTGGTCCAGCATCCTATTTTCACAAGGAGCCAGCCAAATGGAAAGCCCAAAAGCAGGAAACGACAGCAAAAGCCTTTGACCACTGATCGTTCTCCTGCAACTGGTACATGGCATTGCCTTTTGCATGCATTTGCATTTGCATTTGCATTTGCTTATTTATTTATTTATTTATTTATTTATTTATTTATTTATTTATTTATTTATTTATTTATTTATATCCTGCTTTTCTCCCCAGTTGGGACTCAAAGCAGCTTAGAACATGGCTTGCCCCATGTCTGTTTTATCACAACCCTGGGAGGTAGGCCAGGTTGAGAGATGGGCCCAAGGTCACCCAGTACGTGTCCATGGTAGAAGTGGTGATTCAAACCCAGGACTCCCAGACTGGCTCGCATTGCTCTCACATCCGAAGGTTTCATGAGCCTGCCAAGTACAATAGCCCTTTGGGGCCACTCACCCACACATCTTTTGGCTGCGAATTTGAAAAAGGATGACACATTGTGCAGTAAAATGACTTTCCTTGGTCAGTCCTTAGACTATGGCCTGTGAATCACACTGCATGACTGAGTTTTTGTAACAGAGGAACATTCCCTCTATTCACTTTTTCTACATTATTCATAATTATTTGATCATCTCTCATGTTTCTCCCTTAATAGCCTTTCCCCTACACTAAAAACACCTTAGCTGTTTCCTTACAAGGAAGGTAGTCTTCAACCTTTTAGTTATATCGGTCACACCTTTCTGCTTATCTTCTACCTATAACCATATATTTGTAAAACAATCTACACACAAAGCTCAAAACGAGGCAGCACCACAGGATTATACAAAGATGTTCTATAACTGGCCAATTTATCCTTCATCCCTTACTAACCTTCATATATCAGTTACCCCTAGAACAGGGGTGGCCAAACTGTAGCTCTCTAGATGTCCATGGACTACAGTTCCCATGAACCCCTGAAAGCACTGATGTCTTTGGAAAGACATCAGCCTGAGCTTCTTACCGACTGGCCTTTGGGGCCCAAAGGCCCAGTTGCACCTTGAGGTCCAGGAGGTCCACGCGGGCCAGGAAATCCAGGAGCGCCTGCAATGCCAGGAGCACCCTGTTGACAGAAAACAAAACCAAAGGTCAAGACCAAGAAGGTCGCTTGAAACACAGCAGTTCCCCCCAGATAACTCACTGTACAACAGAGCTCCGTGCTCAATGCTTGTTTGTGGGAGGAGAAGTTTGACACCAGAGGTTATGGGATGTGCCCACCTAGCAACTTCCTTCTCTTTCTTCATTTATTTATTTATTAGGCTTATATACCGCCCTTCTCGGGCCAGCCAGCTCAGGGCAGTTCACAATAAAAATACAATTAAAATATAGAATACCGTCAAAAAACAAAATACATATCCCAATAGCTGGCACGACTAACCATCTGGCTAACACTGCATCACAGATGGTGGCAACCGTTTCCGATTATAACTAACCCTCCACACCTTGGCACTTCTGTTCCCAGGTGTGTAATACCAGCAGGCGATGTTAGTCCAGGGGGGTACTGATTATACAAAGATGGGGGAAGACCCAATCGTAATTCCCGGTCTGTAGCCCAGCCTCAACCAGAAGCCTGGTGGAAGAGCTCCATCTTGCAGGTCCTACAGAACTGAGTGAGCTCCGTCAGGGCCCTTAGCTCCTCCAGGAGCTCATTCCACCAGGTAGGAGCCAGGACCGAAAAATAGAATGCCAACAGAATGCCAACAGAAAGTAGTACTCACCGCAGATCCTTTGGCACCAGGGATTCCATCAGTTCCGGGGTTGCCCTGAAAGCAAGAAGAAGATGAGGGTGAATGGGTTTGCTCGATCCTTCCCCTGCTACCTTTCAAGGGAGCTGCTCAGGCACAGGCTAAAAAAGAAAGAATCTGGGAGCAAAAAGGCACTGTTTTTAGCCAAAGCAATGCATCGAGTGAGAGAGAAGAACGAGACTGGAAAGGGAATGGCTCAAGATCACTGGTATCGATGTCGCTGGACAAAAGGTGTCAATAAACCTAAGATACCTCTGGACAAGCCAGTTATATGGTCAGAAACATTAAAAAAAAGTTCAATTCACACACTCTGACTTGGATGGCCCAGACTAGACCAACCTCAGCAGATCTCAAAAGCTAAGTAGGCTCATCCCTGGTCAGGATTTGGGAAGGAGACATCTCCCAAAGAATACCATGGTTGTGATGTGGTGACAGGCAATGGGAAGCCATCTCTGAATGTTTCTTGCCTTGAAAACCCCATGGGATTGTCGTAAGTCAGCTGAGACTTGAAGGCACAACAAAATCTACGTGACCCTAGTCACCTCCTCTGTAAGGAAAGTGGCAAGGCATAGCCCAATTTCATTGAATCTTGGAAGCTGAGCTGGGTCAGTGCTTAGCAGGGGCCTACCAAAGAAAACCACAGAGGAAGCCAATGGCAGATCACTTCTGCTTCTCTCTTGCTTTGAAAGCCCCTTGCTTCGGGTATGGATGTACGTAAGGGAAGGGGCTCTTCCTCCACAGAATCTGGGAGCAATTGGTGTTTGTGCAAAAATAATGGGAAAGCAAGGATCTCTGTTCAACAATTAATCTCCTGTCAAATTGCTTTCTGCCTACGGCATGACCTGCAGATGCCAGATGGAGTTGCAATAAGTCCAAAGAAGGGTGACCAGTTCTCTGTGCTCCAGGGCTGCCAAATAACATGGCCTGAATACCGGAGTTTCCAGTGATGTGCCTCGGAACACAAGCAGCCTACTGTTTGCTGTTTCCCTTATCTGAAAAATGCAAAGAAGCCTCCCCGAAGCCCCTGTGAGCTCTCAAGTCCAATGCAAATTTGACAGCTGACAAAAATACTGCCTCCCAATCCATCTCAAAATGTTATGAGGTGTGGGGAATATGATGCTGGGAATAATCCTAAGGAGGTCTACTCCAAAATAAGCGCCATGTTATTCAGTGGGGCTTATCGGCAGCCAGGGAAGTGTCCTTAGTCACAGTTTAGCTGATGCCTGTGTAAGAATATACTCTGTTTTGTTAATACTAATACAGTCATTACACCAGAATCTGGGCTCTGGATGGAATAATCGTCATATAAAGTATACTACAGAGAACACACAAACCATGGCAAAACCCAAAGTTTATCTAGACTTCCCCAAGGCCAGCATGATATGAACGGCCACCTAGCTTCCTACCCCAAACTTAAAAAAAAATGCCTGTCCTTCATACCATGTTGGCTCCCACTTATCAAAAACAAGGCAGAGTGAATTTTTTGAGCCATATGTAAATTTTAACTTTTAATAATATAGCCCGCAGAAGGTCAGAGCGGTTAGTGATTGCATATCAACTTGTTAGCAGATTTTTTTGTGCGTAACAGACTTATCCGCGGACATGTTAGCAGGTGGAGTCTCAAGTTAGTGTTCAGTGACTCCTAAGGTTCTTTAATATATGCCTGATTCCAGCAGATAGCAAAATCAGTCCAGAGAAAAACAGTAAAGAAATTAGCTATGCCTTGAGAGGTTGTATGACTTCTACTGTAACGCTGCCATCTGCAGGCAGACCTCTACAATTACACCTAATTGTATGTCTTGAGAGAGCATCCCGTAACAGAATGTACTACTTTGATCTATTTAGATATTTATCCCTCACTTTATTCTCCAATAGAGATCCACAGTGGCTCACAAAATCAGAAGCAGCTGGGATACCAGGCAACATTTTAGCATGAATCTGCCTATGGACAAAAACCAGAAAAAGCAACTAAAGTGCTGCAGAAAGAATGATATATTCAGGATCAGAGTGACTTCTGCCATTGGCTATGCTTGAAAAGCCCTTGATACACTTTTACTAGGTGGAGAGGACTATACAGGTGGAGTGATTCTCCTTCATGCTAAGAAGGGGATGTGCTAGCCTGTGTGTGTGTGTGTGGGGGGGGGGGATATGAATTAATGACCTCCAAAACATTATGTTGCTAACAGCCTTGTTTTGAAAACTAAGGCTTGTGGCTTCCTTGATTGAATCCACCCATCTCATGTTGAGACTTCCTCTTTTCCTGCTGCCTTCAACATTTCCCAGCCTAGCTGATCACAAAGAAGATCCCAAAAATTATGCAGCCAAAGCTGGATCCCTCATTGTTTTTTGTGTTCTGCCAATTAGAGGCTCAGCCAAAATAATGGAAAGCCTTTTGTGGTCCAATGGCAGGGATTTTTCTTCCAGTGCAAAAAGAAAAAGGATGCCCATCTTTTGCAAAAGTGGTATTAGAGGATGCTGGAATAATGTCCAGCAAAGCCTGGGAAGTCTTTTAGTCCTGGCCTTATTAATAAAGCCATGCCATTTCTGAACACCTCCACCCCACAAGGACCAGGTGTGTCCTGCTGCCTACTTGGAGAACCAGATACTTACCGGAGCTCCTGCAGGTCCAGGTGAGCCAGGGCTTCCAGATTCACCTCGGGATCCTTGAGCGCCCTCGGGGCCACGAGCACCAGTGGGGCCAGCTTCACCCTGCAAAGAGAAAGAGAGAAGAACATGAGGGCAACATCCCAGCTGTGGTCATTAGGACCCTAAAGCAGTGGTCCCCAACCTGCGGGCCGCGGCCCGGCGCCGGGCCGCAAAGGCCATGGCGCCGGGCCGCGGCTCCCTCTCCCCGCCCCCCAACCCCCGCAGTAAAAAACTTCCCAGGCCGCAAGCCTGCGGCCCGGGAAGCTACTTACTGCGGGAGGGCGGGAAGAAGGAATCAGGTCCGGGCCGCGCCCGTGCAGGCCGCGCCGGCGCGGCCCGATCCACGGGCGCGGCCCGCGGGTGCGGCCCGATCAGCGGGCGCGGCCGGGCGCGGCTCGCGGGTGCGGCCGCCGGGCGCGGCCGGGCGCGGCCCGATCCGCGGGCGCGGCCCGAAGCGTGGGCGTGGCCCGCGCGGGCGCGGTCCCTGCGGCCGCGGCCCAATGCCCTGCCGGTCCCCAGCCTAAAAAAGGTTGGGGACCACTGCCCTAAAGGACCTTTCTACGAGCATCCAAACCTGTGTACCACCTGAATGCAGAGCAGAACGTAAAACTTTGGAACCTTCCGCAGCAATAAGATACTTAGCCATCACCCAGAGGGCCTGAAGCCCACTGGCCTATTTGATGCTGGGCGGTGGCTTTCTGTAACTTTGGTCCTTATAACACGATCCCACGTTTGTCCTACCCTTGCAAAATACAGATCTGCTCTGAGTCATGTGATGTATTTATTTATTAAATTTATTAATTGCCGCTCTTGGGCCAGCCGGCTCACAGCAGGTTACAAGTAAAATACAGTACAATAAAATGGACTAATACAATAGTCAATGAAATAAAACTCTCCAAAATTTCTGGCTCCGTGGCCTATCTCAAACTAATGCCTCAAGATAGGTGCTTGAGGGAGGGGCCAAGTAAGATCTTCCTGGCCCTAGCCTCAGCCAAATGACTCGTGGAAGAGCTCCGTCTTGTAGGCCCTGCAGAACTGTGTTAGTTTTGTAAAGGCCCTCAGCTCTTCTGGGAGCTCATTCCATGAGGTAGGGAGGGGCCCTGGCCCTGGTCATGTGTACCAACAAGGCCCTGGCCCTGGTCATTTGTACCTCATGCGGGCCAGAGGTCACCAACCTCTTGGAATCATGAGCTCTGCAGGGGGCATAAGGAGTTAGATGGTCCCTCAGATACACTGGGCCCAGACTACGCTTGATCTGGTCTGATCTCGGAAGCTAAACAAGGTCAGGCCTGGTTAGTATTAGGATGGAAGACCAGGGCTTTCTTTCTACATCTACTGGACTACCAAGAAACCACCTTGCTTTTCTGCTATGGAAACCCAACATCCTGCAGCAGATTCTGGAAGGTGGACATGCAGAAACACTGCTTTGAACAAAGAGTGATCTAAAACATTCGTTAACGTCCGTAACAAACCGCAGTTTGTAGTCACAATTGAACCACAAACTATGGCTTCTTTTCATTTTAAACCATGATTTCAAGGCCAGATTCACAGTACAAGTTAGGATCTTGGTTTTAAAAAGAAGGCACTAACTATGTTTTTAATTTTTTTTTAGATAGACCAATCATTTCAAGCAGACAAGCAGAAGTGGTTAATTATCAAGCTGGAAACAAGGGGACAGGGAGTGAACAGGTCCGAGGATCCACCATGTTCATCCTCATAAAAGCAAACCCTGGTTTACTGCTGCATTATTATTCTGTTTGTTGAAGGCCAAACACTCCTTCAAGCCAAACTGCCCTGAGAAAACATAGAGCTTTTTTCTTTGCTACTAGCATGAAGTGGTGTGATTTTTATGGTTTCCTCCCAAATGGCTCTGGGGTACTTCTGTACAGAGGCAAAGGATATCTAAGAAAACTGGTTTTTTTTTTTTTGGGGGGGGGGGGAGGAGGGAATCCTTAATCCCAAAATGGGACCGAGAAAATACTACAAATATTTTACCACATGTCCTCTTTTTTTGTGTGTCCGTCCATTTTGGGGCTTAAAAAAAAAACCTGATGAAAATGTCCTCTTTGCGGGTTGGAAAATTATGAATACTCCTAATTAGTAGCAATTATTATAGTTGAAATAGTAAGGGTATTTAAAATGAGATCTGTCACAGGGATCGCTTGCTTGAAGTAGTCAGTTGGGAAATATGCCCTCCTCCTTGCGGTTCAAAACATGGTAACCCTAATTTTACCCCAGCTCTTGCTGCTACCTCCTCCTCCTCCTCAAGCTTATTAAGTCGAAAACAAAATATTTAGCTGCACTCCATAAAATGTGTCTCCCTCCTTTCCTGTTAAGGGTGAATTATTAATTTCTCCCTGCCCCCAATATCCATTGTGCCTTATCACCTGTCAAAAGTGAAAGCTTCGTCTTCTTCTTCTCCTTCTCTCTTCCCCCGCCCCCACCCCATCTTACTACAGGGAGTAGCAGTGCTCTCTCTCAACCCAGGAAGCCCCCTCTTCCATCTTTTTATAATGAGGACACTGATTGTTATTGAAAAGCCATTGTCAATTCCTGTCAGACATTCCACAAAAGGCCTCAGTTCCCTTTCAGCACACACACACACACACACACACACACACACATACACAACACTCACACACAGCCCCTTCACTGTCTGGTTCCCATAGAAACCCATCCTGGGGTGGGGGGAGAATCAGCAACCTGAAGCCATACACCACGTGGCAATGGGGGTCCCCAAGGGAAGGCCCCTCTTTCTTTTCCTCCTTGCCCTGGCGGACCCCACATTAAGGAAACCAGATATGCTGAGATGAGGACCGTTTAGCGTTCTGGGCTGCTAATGTCTCTGAAAGAGGAGAATTGCCAGAGCGGCTGGTTATCTGATGGTCCTGACTGCTCTGGACACAAATCTGAGCTTCCATTCAATCCATGGCAGAATGCCCCCTGGCTTGAATCCAGTCAGAAGTTTACCGTCATCCGTTCCTATTGCCTGGGTGATATTCAAACTGAGAAGGGCTTCAGCCATTACCAACTGAATGTTCTCACAATTAGCTGATCCCTGCATCATGTAACTGTATAAAAGATTCAGGTGGAGAAAGTGAGTGAGTTCCACCTTCTAAACATTGTAAGAAGAACTGCCAGTTGAAAGGAGGAATGATTGAAAAATGGGAATTTAAGAGGACATGTTTCTTTGGTAACAACCGAGACCAGAGGCGTCAAGATTTCCTGCATTCTGCAGAGGGTTGGACTAGATGACCCTGGAGACCCCTTCCAACTCTATGATTCTATAATACTATGATTCTAGGTCTCCACAGACACAGTTCAATCTTATATATGAGCAGGATACCCAGCCAGAAAAATCGTTTAGGATTTGTGTCTGGCTAGTACTTCAATAATGTTTGAGCATACAGCCAACAGAAGATGCTCACAAGCCTTATACCCGATCCAATCTCTGTTTCCTTAAAAGCAGAATAGTATTTGTGGGTCTTTAAAATGTCATGCTTCTCTGGGCATCGTGTATGTTTCAGAACTTCCTGTACTAGTTTTACAGCTGACTTACCAAGTTTCTTTCCTAACCACTCAGCATATAATCTGGGAAATACAGTGGTAAGACTGTGCAGAAAGCCGTATGAAAAAACTAGGGTTAAGATCATCAAAATGAAACTTGGGGTTCTTTTGAAATCACTACTGATCTTGAGACTACAGAGACTGGGGAAAAATGACATTCAGCAGGGCAGACTTTATGGTATACCACAGAGTCCTAGAGCGATCTCACTCAAAGTCCTAGAGTGATCTCACATCCCCACTGAGCTCCCTCACCTCTTCAGGAATTTCTAAAATCAGACTGGCAATTCTATTCAATCAGATCTAACTACTGCAGTGATTTATGGCAATCCTAGACTTTTTATGGAGCTACAGAAAATCAGACCAGTTATTCATTTTCCAGCTAAGAGCATTCCTCGGATATATTCCAAAAAGAGCATGAATATTTTAAAGTCCTACTGCAAATTATACTAATAAAGAGTTATCACTTAAGAAAAAGTGTGGGTTTCATCTGTTTGGAAAACAATGAGTTTGGAGCCCTCCTAAATTAAACAGTACTACGTTGTACCAAGTCCCTGTCTCCACCATACAGTCTCCATTTGACAATCCAGCTGTAGACTGGAATGAAACGGAATGTAATTTTCTTACCCCAGTGACTGGGAACTTTTGTAAACATGCAATCTCCTTTTTAATATATAGGACAAAATTAATAAAGTACTCCGAATAAAATTTCAGAGATGAAGTACCATTTTCCAAAGAAGTCTACTAACAGTTAATTTATTTTTATTTATTCATTTGACTTATATACTGCTCCACACTGTGACATATTGAGGTTGTGGGTTTTAAAGTATGGAGATGTTTCAAGGCTGAACCTTTCGGCATACTTAATTTGTAGTGTTTCCTGTGCTTTTTCTTTTTTCCACCAGCCACCCTGATTCTCTTTTCCCTTTGAACTTTTTCCTCTCCTTTTTCTACATTCCGTATCTTGGATGGGCCATTTTCATTCCTTCTGGGCTTCTTTCTGCATTCACAAGCTCCCAGACATGTATGCACAAGCCTTTTATATATATTTGTGACTTTTCCTGTCGTTTTCGTACTTCTCAGGCAGGGGAATCTGACAAAATAGTTCTAAGCTTCCGCACTGTGGCATTGAGGGGAGGAGAGATCCCTGCAGTTGTTTTAGTATCATTGGAGGAGGGGGGGAGGAATAGAACTCGCCAGCCAGCGGCAGAAAAAACAATAATGTGATCTTGGAGTACGACTTACCTTCGCACCTGGTGCACCGGGGAAACCTGGCGTTCCAGAAGGGCCAACGGGTCCCTGAACAAAGAAATAAACCGGTTTCAATCAGTAAGATGACAGCAGAGCAAAATCTTTTCAATTACATAGAATCACTATGAAAAGATCAGAATGCAGATTCTAACAAGGATGAACATTTCATTTAGGATTCCGGTTCTTACAGATGAGGGAAAAAAAGGCAAGGTGATGTTACTTTTTCTGGTCATGCTTGTAATACAGAAGTATCGCAGACTGTGACTGGATGTTCCTGCTACTGTCAGAGTTTTGGATGTTGCTACCTTGGGTATTCTTTTTGAACAAAAGTGTTTGTGTGTGTGGAGGGGGGGATTAAATCGATAAATAAAACAAAACAACCCTGAGATGGCCTAATGTAAGCACCAAACAGAACTTGTGAGGGGCCTGGTCACATGACGCATAGGACCAATAGACTACAAGCCAGCAATCTGACTTAGCATTCCATCTTACATGATGCCCAATTACATGCTGGGCACTGTCTGCTTCCACCTGTTTTTAAAATGCTGTTTTATGTACTTTTGTTCAATGAAGCACCTATTTGTCCTCTTAAAGGTAAAGGTAAAGGTGTCCCCTGTGCAAGCACTGGGTCATGTCTGACCCCAATCATTACCGTTTACCCTCCAGCAAGCTGGTACTCATTTTACCGACCTTGGAAGGATGGAAGGCTGAGTCAACCTTGAGCCGGCTGCTGGGATCGAACTCCCAGCCTCATGGGCTGAGCTTCAGACTGCATGTCTGCTGCCTTACCACTCTGTGCCACAAGAGGCTCTTATTTGTCCTCTTACACTGTTCTTAAAAAAAATGCAAATCCACTTCCTGGTATACCTATCCATTCCTGGCATTTTGGTAATAACCCAGTTAATACATGATACACAGTTTCAAATGCAAAGTAAGATAAATTAATATACATTTAGGAAGAACATATTTTTTAAAAAATTACTTACGGGTGGGCCAGCTGGTCCAGGGAGACCATCGTTACCACGAGCACCCTGCGGGAAAAAAGGGAATCAAAAAATTAGAAAAAAGGGAGTTAGAAAATCAAGCAGCAGGTAGTCTTGGGAAAAACCTTACAGCAGGGATTCCCAGGGTTCCATGAGAGCTCCCCGTGGGCTGCCTGGCCTTTCCCCTATGTCCTGCCTTAATGGGCTATTCCCAGCATTGCCATGAAAGCAGGGAACTGGCTGCTTCCATTGACCTAGGGTTGGCATTCTTGTGTGGTTACCATGCCCGGGAAAGGGGGCAGAGCCTGGACACGTACTCCAGCCCCAAACCGCCTCCTTTTTCTCCCCCCCCCCCAGTCCTCCTCAGATATGGCAGGGAGGCATGGCAAGCTGACATCATTTCCGGCCGGGTTCCGAGGCTCCTCAAAACCTGAATAGTATTTCAGGAGCTCCTCCGTGGTGAAAAGGTTGAAAAAGGCTGCCTTAAAGTGTCAGTATATCACTGGTGCGCATTTGTAGGCACATGTTAACATCTACATGAGCATGAAATATTGGCAGTTTCATGAGTCATCCCTAGCACCCCTTCAGTGGCAAAACCTCATCTTTGTCTCGTAGGGTCTATTTATTTACAACTTTCTTTACATAGTTTCCCCACAAAACAATGAAACTTTTGATAAAAGCATGTCTTAAAAAATTAAAGAACAAAAAAATATTGAAGACTTAATACATAAAAAGGCCACAAAATACAAACAATATAATGATGATTTTTAAGCAGAGGCTGGATAGCCATCTGATGGAAAGGCTGACTCTGTGAAGGTTCAAGGGGAGGGCAGGTGACAGTGGATGAGCGATAGGGTTGTGAGTGTCCTGCATAGTGCGGGGGGTTGGACTAGATGACCCAGGAGGTCTCTTGCAACTCTATGATTCTATGAGGGCACAGAAGCCTGCTGTAAGAGTGAGGAGGTGGGGAAGTTACCTTCCTCAGTCACGACTGTGGTCATGCCCCTGGGGACTCAAGCCTTAGGAATAAAATTCAAGGGTAAAGGGGTACAGATCCTATGACCTGTCAAACCCCAGCTAGTAATGGAAAGCTTTTCAAATCCAAGGGAAGGCATACGGAGGGATTTGCCAGAAAGTTTTTCCCAGCGGCGGTGCAATAACAGAATAGGTGAAGCTTTCTGCCTGGCAGTTCTAATCTCCCAACCATGCAGGAATCCTGAGGAGGGCCTCCCAAGGGGAGCTCTGAGATAAAACAGCCTCCGATGCTAATGGCCTGACACCTTTGCCCTCCTGTAACTCAAGACTAATTGCCTGGCAGACTTGTTTGGGTCCCAGGCAGCCAGCCAGCCAGCCAGAGAGTTCAGTGGAAAAGGGAGGAAACAAGGCCACACAAAGGATACGTGAAGTAAGGCACCCAAGGGAGCGACACCACGTACTATTTGATCAACAAAAATAAAAGTGGAAACCGGTGTTCAGAGGAAGAGCCCGTGCTTTGCACGCAAGAAGTCCCAGGTTCAATCTCTGTTAGGGTTGTCAGCTCTGAGTTGGGGAATACCTGGAGTCTTTAGGGATAGAACCGGGAGTGGGCGGGGTTTGGGGCAGGGAAGGGCCTCAGTGGAGTATAATGCTATGGAGTCCACCCTCCCTAGCAGCCATTTAAATCAGGGGAACTGATCTCTGTAATCTGGGTAGGGTTGGCAGCTCTGGGTTGGGGAATACCTGGAGTCTTTGGGGATAGAACCGGGAGTGGGCGGGGTTTGGGGCAGGGAAGGGAATCAGTGGAGTATAATGCTATGGAGTCCCCCCTCCCAAGCAGCCATTTAAATCAGGGGAACTGATCTCTGTTGCCCGGAGATGAGCTGTAATTCTAGGGAATCTGCAGGTCCCACCTGGAGCCTGGCATCCTTAGTCTCTGTGGTTACAAGGATCCCAGTTGCAGGGAGGGAGGAAATGCCCACCAAGGCTAGGCTGACAATCCTCAGATGGGGCCTGGAGTTCTCCCAGAATTACAACTATCTCCGAATTGCAAAGATCAGTTTTCCTCTGTGGGCTAAAGAGGACAGACTCTATGCCAGTCTTTCTCAGCTTTTCTACCCCTGAGAAACATTCTGCAGGCTTCCAGAAACTGCAGAAGTGGCACGATTGTGCAGAACCTGGTTGGGAAGCATGACTGTGTCCATGCCCACCCAGGGTCCTGCCCCTTCTCACTCCCTGCAGGCCCAACACTAGCCATGGGAGGGGGGGAGGTCAACATGACCATATATGACTATATATATGACCCAATAAATGTTTAACAATTTTTTAAAAAAATTAAAAATTAAATAACTCCCACCCATTCGGGAAACCCTTCCGGCATCACCAGGAAACCCCAGGGTTTCATGAAACCTTAGTTGAGAAAGCCTGCTCTATGGTATACCAGAGATTCCAGAGGCAGCTCCTCCTCAACCCCACTCTCCTTCCGCCAAACACACAGGCTCAGCTTCCAAATCTCCAGGGATTTCCCAGGTCACAGTTGCCAACTCTAGTAACATGGACCAGTGGTTTGACTCCATAGAAAGTAGCTGAGGATTCTTGAGAAAATTCTCATTGGTCTCTTTGCCCCTCCTGTTAGTCCAATGAAATAGCATGTGCTTACTCCCTGTCTTACCCTAACAGCAATGAAGCTAGCCAATATTTAGCCTTGGAACAAAGGCAGGATTTGGGTGGGGTGGGTAGGAGTAGTTTGTCCCTTTTCCTGCTCTGCCAGTTTACATGAGAAGGGAATTATCTGTACACTCAAACCTGAGTAGATTCAACATATTATTGGATCCCAATACAGCTAGGGTTACAAACCCCCTGGTGGGGCGTGGAGTTCTCCTGGAATTATAGTGCATCTCTGGACTACAGAGACCAGCTCCCCCGGAGGAAATTTCATCTTCAAAGGGCGGACTATGACATCACAGGGTTGCCAGGTCAGGGGACCTCCTGGCAACCCATTGCTTTGCCTGCCAGCTCCTGATGGGCTGATGCAGGGATGCCAGTCTGCAGGTGGCATTAGGGGATCCCCGGGTATTACAGCCCATCTCCAGGCAACAGATATCAGTTCCTCTAGAGAAGGTGGACTCTATAGCACTAGACTCCACTGAGGTCCCTCCCTGCCCCAAAGCCTGCCCATTCCCAGCTCCACCCCCAAAGTCTCCAGGTATTCCCCACCCCAGAGCTGGCCACCCTTTGCAGATGAGAGGAAATGGGATTTACATGGGGTGTACATGGGCAGTGACATCACATCCAGTTTAAAAAAGGAAAAAAAGAATGGAAATAACTTCAAGGATGCTCAAGGATTGTTTTGTTTTGGGTTTTTTTGTAAATCCATGACGTCACTTCCGTTTTTTACCTACAGTCACATCAGCATGCCGGTGTCATGCCGGACTGCCAATCCCCACCCCCTGCTTGCCGGGTGCAGCCTGGTAACCCTACACTACATCCGTGCTGAGCTCTTTCCCAACTCCACCCCTCCTCAGATCTCCATGAATTTCCAAAGGGAGGGTGGGTAGTTCTACATGATTCTAACCCACTTGCCGGAGTGACTGCATTTCCACCCCCCTGCAAGGATTTGCAAGGCTACTTCAATCTCTCCCTCTTCTGTTGCTTTCTCCCCATTTAGAGTAGTTTGGGAAGGGTATCCAACAGGGCTGCTGCTAAAAGGGATAAGAAGGAGACAATCTGCCCACGTTTCTCTTCAGTGGCTAGAAAAACTATAAGCCTTTAGGCCAGGGGTAGTCAAACTGCGGCCCTCCAGATGTCCATGGACTACAATTCCTGGGAATTGTAGTCCATGGACATCTGGAGGGCCGCAGTTTCACTACCCCTGCTTTAGGCTTTTCCTTCCCTCCCTCCTGGCCCAAAAGTGTTGATTCTGCTCCACTCCAGACTGTATTTTGACACCTTCTCCCCCAGGATTTTTTAAGGGGCTTGGAATATTGCATGGGAGGGGGCTTCGTCCAGAATAAAAGAGGGCTTGACTGCATGCGCAGCATGTGGCCCTCTGGATTAAACCTTTGGTCTGCCACAGTGACACAATTCATTCTAGCTGAAGCCTCATTAAAAAGCTCTTTTCACATCCAGATGGCCCCTTGGCAATTCCTTCATAAATGCCATTAGTCGAAGCGCTACCCAGGAGAGCCAGCGTTCCCACACACTCTCACCCAAACAATTTAGGACAGAACTATATGCAATTATCCTCCCCTCACCCCCAAGGCCTTTATTTCAGTCCTTAATGTGGGGTCACTGTGGGTGGCAGGTAGTTGTGAGTTTCCTGCATACTGCAGGGGGCGGGGGGTTGGATTACATGGCCCTGGAGATCCCTTCCAACTCTGTGATTCTTCTTTCCAAAGGAAGAAGAAGAAGAAGAAGAAGAAGAGTTGGTTCTTATATGCCGCTTTTCTCTACCTGAAGGAGGCTCAAAGCAGCTTACAGTTGCCTTCCCTTTCCTCTCCCCACAACAGACACCCTGTGAGGGAGGTGAGGCTGAGAGAGCCCTGATATTCCTGCCTTCCCATTCCTCTCCCCACAACAGGCACCCTGTGGGGTGGGTGAGGCTAAGAGAGCGCTGATATCACTGCCTGGTCAGAACAGTTTTATCAGTGCTGTGGCGAGCCCAAAGCCACCCAGCTGGCTGCATGTGGGGGAGTGCAGAATCGAACCTGGCATGCCAGATTAGAAGTCCACACTCCTAACCACTACACCAAACTGGCTCTCTCATGGTCCCTTCCTTCCAAAGGTACATGGTTCTCACATGCTGCAGGAGAATGGCTGGCTGCCCTAAAGACACCCAGTTTCATGGCAAATGGAGAGCTCAGCCCTACTGTCCCAGGTCCCAACACAAACCATTATACCACAGTGGCTTTTATCAGGTAAAGCAGGGGCAGATGGCTGTATGAGAACTATAAAGAAGAGGCCAATTACGACAGCCTGCTATAGCTGGAGGCAGGGTTGCCAGCTCTGGGTGGGGGAATATTAGGAGACTTTAGGGGAGGCTGGCATCCCTAACAACTTTGAAAACTCTCCAGCAGGCTTTCTCAACCAGGGTTTTCGTAAAACCCTGGGGATTCTTGGCAGCCCTGGAAGAGTTTTCCGAATAGGTGGGAGTTAATTATTTTTTATATTTTTAAAAATTTGGTATGACCATATATAGTCATGTCAACTGCCCCCCCACTCCCAAAATGGCCAATAATGGGCCTGGAAGGGGGAAGGGGAGGGGCCACGGGTGGGCGTGTCCCCAGCTCTGCTTCCCAACCATATTCACATCACTTTCACGGTAAAAAAGTTGAGAAAGGCTACTCTACAGCAGAGGTAGTCAACCTGTGGTCCTCCAGATGTCCATGGACTACAATTCCCATGAGCCCCTGCCAGCACTTGCTGGCAGGGACTCATGGGAATTGTAGTCCATGGACATCTGGAGGACCACAGGTTGACTATCCCTGCTCTACAGGGTCACCATAAGTCTGCTGCAACTTGAGGACTAAAAATTAATTAAAGGGACAGGAGATTTTTCTTTCCAGCCCTGCTGACAGGCTGCCCACAACTTAAAGCAGCAACAAGGACACAGCCTTCCTCAAGGGGGCTGGCCTAAGAATCTCGGAGGGGTCAAGACGAACCATTTTTTTGAGCTACTGGTTGACTCAGTTTGCCTCCACATTCTGGTTTAGTGCAAACAGAAACGCTTGGCATAGAGTTTCCCTGCAGAGCTTTCCAGCCAGCCAGCCCCCCCCCCTCCAGGAGCGGGGCCCACGTGCTCCACAAATGGGCAAAGGGAATTTCACGCTACATTTATCACAGTCTCAAATGACAGGCTGAAATCTCTGGAGATGGAAGAATGGAATGCTGGAAATGTGCCCGGGCGTGATGTGTTCCGTCTACAGGTTTGCTAAACTGTGCACAGTTGTGCCTGTAACTACGGCTTTGTTTTACAACACAGCCATGTGGCTCTCCCTGTTGTTCAGTGCGACGCAGCTGAACATTATGGGGCAATATACTAGCCCTCGCAGTTTGCCTAACTGTTGTAGGGTGCACCCAGCTTTACTGCTGTCCTTACTACTACTGCGTGTACAAGGGTTGTTGTTGTTTTTAGGTGCGAAGTCGTGTCCGACCCATCGCGACCCCATGGACAATGATCCTCCCGGCCTTCCTGTCCCATTCCCCGGAGTCCATTTAAGTTTGCACCGACTGCTTCAGTGACTCCATCCAGCCACCTCATTCTCTGTCGTCCCCTTCTTCTTTTGCCCTCAATCGCTCCCAGCATTAGGCTCTTCTCCAGGGAGTCCTTCCTTCTCATGAGGTGGCCAAAGTATTTGAGTTTCATCTTCAGGATCTGGCCTTCTAAAGAGCAGTCAGAGCTGATCTCCTCTATGACTGACCGGTTTGTTCACCAAGGGTACTCTTGCTAAAAAGCACAACTCCCAACTCCCAGCTTTTGTCTTTCCCAGACACTGCCTATTAAATCTCCAGCTCCTGTAGGACAAAAGGCAGGCTTTTGGCTCCTCTCTCCTGCTCCCTCCCTCCCTTCTCTACTGTGGTGTTTTCCAACCTATGGATCTGGACCCAAAAGTGAGTTGCAAGGGGGTTTCAGGCCCTCCCTCATGGCCAACCCTTGGCCCTGCCCATTACTCTCTTCAAGATCTTGGAAACCAAGCTTGGACCCTGTAAAGAGTATTGTTCACGTCACACGACAATTTTACTGAGGCCCGGGGAGGGGGATAGTCTTTTGCCGAGGGGCATCACCGCTGCCGCCTGAGCCCCTGCTCCACTGGCTTTCCCGCCAGCACCCCTGACTTCCCACTGCCTGCTGGGGGGCGCTGCCAGCAGCAGCTGCGCAGTGCCACGCCAAGGGGGAGCCCCAGCCATGGCGGCCGCTGGAGAGCACCAAAGGTGAGCCGGTGGCAGAGTGGCAGGGCAGCCCCCGAGGCAGCAGCCGGGGAGGAGGACAAGCAGGAGCTGCGGCCCAGTACCGGACCGGTCTCCGGACCGAGGATTGGGGACCACTGCCTTAGTTGACACCTTTTCTTGACTGCATATATGTGTTGGTCAATTAAAATGTGTGCAGATGGTTACTAAAACGAGTTTCTTAGAATTTAAGTGGGGATCAGAGGGAATAATGAAGAAGAAGAGGCTGGTCAAAGGCTGGAATGCAACCTCCAGGTGCAAGGGCTATATATGCCAGAATGTCACATGTATGGAGTTTATAATGGGGGCAGCGGCGTCCTTTGTGCAGTGTTCACTTGAACTGTCTTGGGTGAGGGAAGTGCTATATCAGGCCTGCGGCCAGAAAATTTTATTGGGGAGGGGATGAGTACATGGGTGATGAGCAGTCGTTATTTATTGTCTCTGCTTTAATTCAACATGATTTTACACACACACCCCACAGGCTTTTGTTAAACCAGGAGGATTCTTCAGCCCTGCTAACTGCTAATCCCATTCTAGTCAACTGCACAGAGAATTCAAATCGGGGAGATTGATGACAGGATTCATACATTTTTACCTCAGCATCTTCCTTTTTTACACTTATCTGGAAATTTTATGACATGGTTCACACCTATTTACCTCAGCTCCTTCCTTTTTTTACACTTATCTGGAAGACTTATGACACGGTTCACACCTTTTTACCTCAGCTCCTTCCTTTTTTTACACTTATCTGGAAGATGTATGACACGGTTCACACCTATTTACCTCAGCTCCTTCCTTTTTTTACACTTATCTGGAAGATGTATGACACGGTTCATACTTTTTTACCTCAGCTCCTTCCTTTTTTTACACTTATCTGGAAGATGTATGACACGGTTCACACCTATTTACCTCAGCCCCTTCCTTTTTTTACACTTATCTGGAAGATGTATGACACGGTTCACATCTCTTTACCCCAGCTCCTTCCTTTTTCAAACAGAGAATGCACATCTGGAAGACTTATGATAGGATTCATGCCTTTTTTTACCTCAACTTCTTCCATGTTCACACAGAGAATTTACACTTGAAAGACGTGTGGCAGATATCATGCTAACCCTTAGTGCTGATTGGAGGGTCATGACAGATGATTTATGAGGTCTGGCCCCTTTTGGAGCCATTGTGGCCTTTGGCCTGTGGTGTATGTGCCCATGTCATTGTGACACGCTAATTTTACTCAGCTTTGCACAAGGAGGGAGCAAAATGATACCTGCAGCAGTAGGGTAGGTCACCCTGGAAAGAGTGAGCACAGCAAGGGAGAAAGGTTTTGCCACTGGCAGCACAGATTCTGGTGTGCATTCAGTAAAAGCCACAAAAGACTAGGCCCCATTTTCATGACGGAAACATTGCAGGAATGTTCATACTCACAGCAGCACCGGATGGACCAGGACGTCCTCTCTCTCCCGGAAGACCACGAGGACCCTAAGAAATGACACGGAGTAAAGTCAGAATAGAGATTGCATCCTTACAAGCCCCTACAGAGCAGCTTTCAGTCTGCCATAGAATTCCATTTTGCTACTTTACAACTGATTGTCAAAACACACAGGTAAGATTGTGGGTGCAGACCTCACCTGGATGGCCCAGGCTAGCCCAATCTCATCAGATCTCTGAAGCTAAGAAGGTCAATATTTGGATGGGAGACCAACAAGGAATTCCAAGGCTGCTACACAGAGCGAGGCAATGGTAAACCAGCTCTAAACCTCTCTTGCCTTGAAAGCCCTATGGGACAGCTGTGATTTGACAGCATTTTCCATCACCAAGCACGTGAGCATACAGGTATGGATTTAGGGATTGCAGGAACTCCATTGGTTTGTGTACAAGGCACCAGGGAGTGCTGCATCCTCAAAAAGGCACTACACACCTACACACAACCCCATGCTAATGCAGGCTGGACCGAATACCAGCAGAGATGAAAGGTAAGGTCTGCCAATTGAGTGGTGATGGAGTGGTGTTTAGGGAAATAATTGCAACCTTCTAATTGATCATGCGGTTATTGGAATTTGGCGTTAGCTCTATAGTAGAGACCAAGTGCTGAGCTCTCTTTCTGTATTTCTAACTTTTCATTCTAACCTTCCAGACACGCTAAGAAATTCTGTTTTGACTAAGATTCTAGGTCGCTGTAACATCACATCCTTGATGGAACAAGGTCTGGTACAAGCAAGTGCCAGGATTGTTTAGAGAATAGGCTTTCTTTATTATAAGCTTGAAGAGTTAAGTGACCCCATGCCACGTCAGGAGCTCCAGGGCTGGCCTGGAGACTTTGGGGAGTGGTCCTGGAGATGACACTGAAGGAGTTGCATGATTTATTGATTGATTGATTGATTGGACTTATAGCCCGCCACTCCCGCAAGGCTCGCGGCGGGTCACATAATAAAAATCACATAAAACCCCAATACATTAAAATCATCCTAAAAAACTGACACACCCCATCTAGCCCATTGGCTCAGGCATCAAAGTCAGTCCTATGAGGTAGACATGAGGTAGGTGTAGAAAACCTATTTAAACCTCTATTCTTTGCACAGGTTTCTGGTGAGCAAGTGTTCCCTGTGACGTTTTCCCTCTCTGTCTCTGTTTTTTCTATCTTGTCCTTATGCACCAGGCATGACCTTGAAAAAGCATGTGGCAACTCTGCTGAGGCAAACCAAGGCCCATTCTACACAAGCTAGATAATGCACTTTCAATGCACTTTAGAAGTCTATTATCCTGTTCCACACAGGAAGATCCAGTTGCAAAAGCACATTGGAAGTGCATTATCTAACGTGTGCAGAATGGGCCCAAGTCTCGGTTGGACAGAAAACTGTAGGACAACTCTACTCATGTTGCTTTGGGCTCCTTAGAAGGGAGGTATAGAAGTAGAAGAGTTGGTTCTTATATGCCGCTTTTCCCTACCCGAAGGAGGCTCAAAGCGGCTTACAGTCACCTCCCACTCCTCTCCCCACAACAGACACCCTGTGGGGTGGGTGAGGCTGAGAGAGCCCTGACATTACTGCTCGGTCAGAACAGTTATATCAGTGCCGTGGTGAGCCCAAGGTCACCCAGCTGGCTGCATGTGGGGGAGTGCAGAATTGAACCCGGCTGGCTGGCCAGATTAGAAGTCCGCACTCCTAACCACTACACCAAACTAGCTCTCAAGTAGGCTTGGGTGGTGTAAATGGTGGAGATAAGTGGATGTTCCCCCCCCCCTTTCACTTTATATGGACAGTGTCCGCTCATTGTGTCTGTGTCTTTAGCAGTCTGTTGTCAACAATAATCAATAAGTGGTTTGTACTCACCATGGGACCAGGAGAACCACTCTCACCTGCAGACCCAGCTTCACCCTAGAACAAAAGGCAGCGATAAGCCAATCACTATCATGTCTGCATCACCAAATACCACTAGAGGGAATGTACCTGGAACAAACCAAGCCTTCTTTTGCCATTCTGGGTAGGAAAGCGCTGGAGGGCACTCCACTAGCATCTGTGACTACATAGACTACAACAACCTATGGGTGACTGCAAATCTAAACCAGCAACAGATTTTGGGTGGGAAGGCGGGAGATGAAAGGAGGACTAGGAAGGACAGTTACTTCTAAATGCTCCTCCCTTTCCATGTTCCCTTCCTCCATGCCTGATACCATCTGAGCCAGCAGCTAGAGAAAGAACATCTTCCCAGAAAGAACGTACTGCTGTTTAATTGCTGGACAAATGCAACCTCGCTTGAAGAAGTGAGCAGTGACTCATGAAAGCTCATTCACTGCCACAAATTTTGTAAGTCTTTAAGGTGCTACTGGACTCTAGCTCTTTTCTACAGTAATCTATCACGTGTAGCAGTTCATGAATTTCTGCAATCCTAAGTCTTATTACACTGCTTATTAGACATCTCATCCTATCGATTGCATTGACATATACTATGTAATTCACCTTCAGCCTCAGTGAGAAAGGTGGATTATAAATAAAAGAATAAAAAGAATACAGTTTCCAATACAAGTTTAACCAGTTGTTAGCAGTGGGATTTTACCTTAAGACTAAATCAGAGTATGATAGATTTGTTTGAAGAAGAAGAGTTGGTTCTTATATGCTGCTTTTCTCTACCCGAAGGAGGCTCAAAGCGGCTTACAGTTGCCTTCCCTTTCCTCTCCCCACAACAGACACCCTGTGAGGGAGGGAAGGCTGAGAGGGCCCTGATATTCCTGCCTTCCCTTTCCTTTCCCCACAACAGACACCCTGTGAGGGAGGTGAGGCTGAGAGAGCCCTGATATCACTGCCCGGTCAGAACAGCTTTATCAGTGCCGTGGTGAGCCCAAGGTCACCCAGCTGACTGCATGTGGGGGAGTGCAGAATCAAACCCGGCTCGCCAGATTAGAAGTCCGCACTCCTAACTACTACACCAAACTTGGCCCCTTGCAAGGAGCCAAGGGAAAGAGCCTGACTGTTTCTTACAAACAGCATGGATTTCTTAACGGATAACCTGGAGGGTATTGGAAAGACTGACTTCTCTCTTACCTTAGCACCAGCAGCACCAGCCTCTCCCTTGGAACCATCCAACCCAGGGTAACCCTATGGAAAAGAGAGCAATGCATAAATGTCACATTTGAATCCCATGCACTCAAGTGTAAGAAGGACAGGTGATTTGGGTTTGAAACCACATTATAATTCTTGCTTACTTACTCTGTGTCCTTTCACTCCAGGGAGACCTGGGGTCCCAGGGAAACCTCGAGCCCCCTAAAAAGGAAATGAAATTCATTCAGCTCTAAAGCACCATCGCTACTCCAGTGTATGTTTGTTCGTCATAGTTTAAAACACAATAGATAAAGAGGCATTTGCTGAAAAAATTGCTTCCGCTGCGTAAGAATCTATCCGACAGGAACAGCGTGACACTGAAACCAAACACCAATCTTCTCATGTTAACCAGCAGACTCTCTAGCTCTTTATCCTTTCTCATGTTAACCAGCAGACTCTCTAGCTCTTTATCCTGTCTCATGTTAACCAGCAGACTCTTTAG
The DNA here is from genome assembly GCF_049243985.1 of Paroedura picta. Taxonomy (NCBI): domain Eukaryota; kingdom Metazoa; phylum Chordata; class Lepidosauria; order Squamata; family Gekkonidae; genus Paroedura; species Paroedura picta. Next base: position 162,717,875 of record NC_135371.1, on the reverse strand, counting down.
CTCTTTATCCTGTCTCTGATGATAGTGTGAGAAACATAAGGCCATAAGGAGAACCCTGCTGCCTGCTGCTTGCTCCTCCCCTTAAGCAGCCGATGGATCAGCAAGCCACCCAGAACATGACAAGATGCGCCAAGCAGAATTATGACGTAATTCACTGATGTCATAACCCCAATTCATGACACTCTGGATGAATCTTAAGCAGGCCTTATCCCATATATGCCTTGACCTGGATAGCCTAGGTGAGCCTAGTTAGATTTTGGAAGCTAAGCAGGGTTGGCACTGGATAGTATTTGGATGGAAGATCTCCAAGGAATATCAGGGCCATGATACAGAGGCAGGCAATGGCAAACCACCTCTGAACATCTCTCGCCTTGAAAAGCTCATAAGTCAGTTGAGACTTGATGGCCTTTCCTCCAACAGCACACACACACACACAATGTATCTCAGAATGCTTATTTATGAATTGAGTACCAAATTCTGGTACTGTATCCAATTGTGCTCTCTTCCCTCCCATACACACACACGCAAACACATGGAGAGAAGACAAGCACAATTGCATACAGTACCAGAATTTGGAGTTAGATTCATAATCCAACATTCTGAGATTCTTCAGTCCTTCTTTAATAGGCGATTTTTAAAGAGAGGTTCCCTTTAAAGAAATATTCTAATAATTTCAGCTGTGTAGATAGCAGGCTGGCTCAAACACAGCATTTCCAGGGGCGGAAGAATTTCCGCCTGCACAGCGCAACTTTCTTGCTTACCCCCTCTACCCCAAATGTCCTGTGGAGATGCTGCATTAGAGCCTAACTGGTTTGAGCAACAACTGAAAGGAACATTTCCCAAGCAGTAAGCCCCATTTGATAGACCTCCATAGGATTCTGAGTAGGCCTTCTTAGGGCTGCTCTTGAAATTTGCTAAGCATGGGGACTAGAGTGGCTGTCAGACTCCCAGCAATCATTCGACAAGGATGCAGTAGCTGATGGCTTCTGTTTGCCTTGGTAAGGACAAAGCCCTTGTGCAAAGCGTTATGCAAGTTAGCTTAATTTGCACAATATAGACAGGCCATAGAGTCAAACTTTCCTTGTTGCTGAATTGGGGCCACCATCACAGATTTCTTTCCCCCAGATAATATAAGCCCTTATCACTGATAACCTTCCATCTATTTCAGATCCTTAAGTATCACCCATCACTGCAGGAAGGAGTTTGCTGTATGCTAGACCTCTGAGAGGCCTCAGTTCCAGGCCAAATCAGCTACTAGCTCTGAACAGATTTACCACAGTCCAAGTCTTAGATTAGGTTTGTCAACCTCCAGGTGGTAGTTTGAGATTATCTGGGATTGCAAGTGGTTTCCAGGCAACAGGTCAGGTCACCTGGAGCCATTTTGGAAGGTGGGCTTTATGGGTTTATATCCCAATTAAGGCCTTCCCTCCCCAAAACCCAATCTCCAGGTATTTCCCAACCCAGAGCAGTCAACTCTATTTTAGATCCAGTTATGGATTTGCGATAAGGCAAGCTTTAGTTCCAGTCGTTAAGTCTGGAAATGGGCCATCTTCGGTGACTTTTGATGCAAATAACTGCACGTTTTCCCCAATTTAACCAAACTGCTCACTAGAAATCTAGTATCTAGTCAGCAGTTAGGTTCAATTGGGGAAAATGTGCAGTTATTTGCATCAAAAATCACCGAAGATTGCCCATTTCTCTAAAACTCTGCCTTGTTTAGATCTCAGAACCCACACAAGGGTTTTTGCTATGCTAAGAATTATGATTCTGTCTTCACCCTATCCAACTTAGAGATAAATAAAATACAACATTTATTTATAGAGGGTGCTCCTTAAAACAGTGTCCTAGTTCAGTGGTCCTCAACCTTTTTATCACCGGGGACCACTCAACGCTTGCCAATTTTACTGAGGCCCGGTGGGGGGGGGGTAGTTTACTCCTCTACTCTCAACCACTGCCCTAACGCTCTCTGATCGCTATGGTGATGTTTAAACACCCCTTCAAAATAAGATACAGACACGCCACAACAATGAACATAAGGAACATTTTATTTTCATGGAAATTTTAACTCATGACAATGACAAATCAATGGGAACCCTGAGCTTGTTTCTCTGCAACGAGATAGTCCCATCTGGGAGGGATGGGAGGCAATGACACCCAAAGTGTGTTGTAAAGGGCCGGGGGGGGGGGATGAAGTAAAGGGCCGGGGTGGGGGAGAAGGCGTCCTTCGGGGCCCACCTCCAATTAGTCGATGGTCCGCGGCCCACAGATTGGGGATCGCTATCCTAGGTGACTACCTAATTAACTGGTTAGATAAACCTCTAATTAAGAAAGCAGTCTGACAACTGTACCTTCCATCATGTTAGTACATCCAAATGGATGAGCACTGATATTGGCAACATGCCGAACAATTCCTTACCTGTGGCCCAGGTGGTCCACGCTCTCCAGATTTGCCCGGTTTGCCTGCTTCACCCTGAAAAGGGACACAAAAGAAAACTTTTTTTTTTTCCCTACCTTACCCAATATATTTTAAGCCTTCATTTCCTCCAAGGAAATCAGGGCGGTATACATGTTTCATCGTCATGATGGCTCTGTGAGGTAGGTTTAACTGAAGAGTATGTGAACATGCTCTAGGTCAGGGGTGGGCAAACTGTGGCCCTCCAGATGTCCATGGACTACAATTCCCATGAGCCCCTGGGAATTGTAGTCCATGGACATCTGTAGGGCCACAGTTCACTCACCCCTGACTTAGGGCATTCAATGAGCTTCCTAACTGAGGTGGGTTTGAACCCAGGGCCCCCAGATCCTAGTCTGACATTCGAACCACTCTGCCATACTCCTGCCCAAGAAGAGATTGTCAGAATTCCCCAAAGAAAACCCAAGCGGATAAGCCAAGCCCAGCCCATGATCCTGTTCAGCTCAGTGCCTTCTCTCTCTAACCCTGGTTACACTACACGCATCACACAATAAATATTAATAATAACACTTTTCTGTGCTAACCTGCCCAGTTTCTTGGGAAGAATTGAGATGCATCCACTTCCCAGTGTTCTGGTCAGACAATACGAAGTCACCAGAACGACTGACAATACTAAGAAATTGCTCTGTATCATTTAAGATTTACGTTTGCTTCAATTTAGTGAGTACTTCAGATACAACCTATAAATAACTGGATTGAGAGTTTCCTGTTTGGCACTGATTCATAATTCCATCCCAAACTCAGTTCCCATCACCACACATTCCTGATGACAGGCTACGGCAGCTAACCTCTAGGTAGCAGCCGGATATCTCCCAGAATCACATCTATCTCTAGACCAGGGGTAGTCAACCCATGAGCTTACTTCCTATGAGCCCCTGCATTTGCTGGCAGGGGCTCATGGGACTTGTAGTCCATGGACATCTGGAGGACCACAGGTTGACTACCCCTGCTCTAGACCACAAAGATCAATCCCCATTGAGAAATGGCAACTTTGGAAGGTGGGCTGAATAAAATTATAAGCAACTGTGGTCCCTGCCCCCTACAGACTCCCCTGACAATCTGCAGAAATTTCCCAACCCAGAACTGGGAACCCTGTATAATATTAACTATGTTTAACTTTTTTATTTGTCTTGACATAACTGAATACGTAGTTCTCTCTCCATCATCAATGATACTTAGCTAGCCTGTGAGTTGGGGAAGAGCTCAAAAGTCAGTGACTATGACCAAAACTACCCTGCAGCTTTTCAAGTTCTCCAGAACTCTTCAATGGGCTGCTTGCTTTAAAAAAAATGCTTTCCTACGTTAAAAGGACCCTTCAAGTTGAACTCCAGGGTTGCAAGCGATGGAGTGGTTAGAAGAACCTCTATCTGTACTAAGTGGAAACTACCCCTCAGTCATAACTCAGACCAGGCCGTAACCTTGCCCAGTTCCCTGGAACATGGGATCTCTATCTCCCAAGCTGTTAGTGGTAGACATTCTGGTTCAATGACGTCTGATCGAGGATACTCACATCGTCGCCAGGTTTTCCAGGTGGCCCAGGTGGCCCACGGGGACCCATCGGACCCTAGAGAGAAAAATACACAATGAGTGCCATAGAAGATGTTTTATGATGGCAAACTCCAAGATCAGCACTCTGTTTCCTAGTGGGCTGTGAGTCACAAATGAAAAGGACAAGCTCTAGCCCTCAGCTGTTTTGAGCCTGTGGGTGGCTTTAGAACCCTGACACCGTGTGGCGGGTGCAGGCACAAAATGGCTGCCATAGGAGGCAGAACTAGCCACAAAATGGCTACTACAGCTTACCTTCACGTTCAATAAAATCAATCACAATAATAAAATTATGATAAAATGCAGTTTAGGAAAATCCATCGCCATCCCCCCACCCATATGATTATTTTCCAATTCCAAGCAGGCCACTTATATGACACAATTAAAGTTCATTAAAAGCCAAGCTACCACATAAAAACTGTTCCTTACTTTCAAAACAATATATATATATGTAGATTCAAGTGTATATCACTAAAAAGCTTTAGCAACTTTCCCGAGGGGCGAATTTCCATCCAAAACCGTTCTTTGGTTCCCCTGCCGTCTTATAGTGGCTGGCTGACTTGGAAGCAGTGAAGCAGGGGTTGAAGTCAACAAGATATGCAACACAGGGTTGCTGCTGAAAAAGGCAGCCTTGCGTCAAGTCCTGTAATATTTGAACAGGCTTCCTGGTCTACTCACATCTGCAGTGTCAGTGATGTGGAACACAAAGTGCATCAATATCGCACAGTGGAAATGCAAAGTGCACCAATATGACACTACAGGAAAGTCCAGGAAGACTGAATGGAAAGAATGCAACACGGGGCTGCCATTTTCAGCAGCATCATGTTGACTTCCTGAAAGACCTGGCACTATAAATACTGATTTTATGAACTTAGGTAGATTAAGAGTGGGTGGGCAGGAAGGGATGTGCCAGTGTTTGTCTCTTGTGGCCCTTCCTTACATTCCTGGGGAATTGCTGATCACCACTGTGGGATAGTAAGTGAATTCCCTTCAGGCCAGGCTGGATTCTGGAGATTTTTGGTGGGGAGGGATCACATGGGCATGGAATCGGGGTCACTATGGGTGGGCAGGTAGTTGTGAGTTCCTGCATTGTCCAGGGGGGTGGTCTAAATGACCTTGGAGACGCCTTTCAATTTGATGAATCTATGATTCTATCAATACTGGCTATTCTGAAAGCATTTTCATAGGCAACATAAAAGTATATTATAAGATACCACAGCTTTCCTCAACACATGGATAATCTCCCAGTAAGCTCCATGTCAGAAATCTTGAAAGCAGCTCTGCTACACACCAACATTCCACCCAAAGATGGATTATAAACTATTAAAAATGCTCTCTGTGATGATAAAACAATACTGCATTGACTGTCCGCATGACACTACACAACAGCTTGAATTCCAGTCTTGAACTGTCCTTGCACAAACTCTTTGCTGTCTGCTGACTTGGAAGTAAAAGCAGTTACATCCTTTCTGTCTTTTTCCACATGTGAAAGAGACAGTATAAGGCAGGGTTAGTCAAACTGCGGCCCTCCAGATGTCCATGGACTACAATTCCCAGGAGCCCCCTGCCAGCATTCGCTGGCAGGGGGCTCCTGCGAATTGTAGTCCATGGACATCTGGAGGGCCGCAGTTTGACTACTCCTGGTATAAGGTGTTGCTTTGGATTAGTTTCAAAATTAAATCAGACCATTTGAAAAAAATTTTGTGCATTCTACTGATCCATACACTTTTTGCTGAGTTGTTACAAGCTATAGCCACACACTGCATGTTGCTGCAGCCACTGCACTAACGTAAGTCCATCTATCCCTAGCTGACTTACAACAACACTTATCTCCCAAGCCCAAGCACTTTTCCCGCATTTGAAGCAGACTGACACATGAATCTATCTGCCTTCTACTGAATCCATCAAGGTCCACCAAGGTCAGGCTGGTAGCAGCTCTCCAGAATCTCAGGCTGAGGTTTTCCACATCATCTAATATCTCATCCTTTAAATTGGGGATGCCAGGGACTGAACCTGAGACCTCCTGCATGCTACAAGAAGAGCAATTCTGCCAGACCCAACAACTTCCAACACAACATAAACCTGGGTATAGACCAGTCTATACAGGAAATTCACTTTGCCGTGCCTCAAAGTGATAGATACATAAACCCACTGATCATAAGCCAGATACTACTTTGAACACATCCCATGAGCCATCATCTGTAGTCAAGCTATGCAATACCGAAGAAGAAGAAAAGCTAGTTTTTGTACCCTGCTTTTTACTACCCAAAGGAGTCTCAAAGCAACTTACATTCGCCTTCCCTTTCCTCTCCACACAACAGACATCCTGAGAGGGAGGAGGGGCTGAGAGAGCTCTGAGAGAAGTGTGACAGACCAAAGTAAGCTGCATGTGTCTCAAAGCTGCTTACAATCTCCTACTCTTCCTCTCCCTACAACTGACACCCTGTAAGGTAGGTGGGGCTAAGAGAGCTCTGAGAGAACTGAGACAGGCCCAAGGTCACCAAACAGGCCTCATGTATCTCGAAGCTGCTTACAATTGCCTACCCTTCCTCTCCCCACAACTGACACCCTGTGAGGTAGGCTGAGAGAGCTCTGAGAGAACTGTGACTAGCCCAAGGTCACCCACCTGGCTGCATGTGGGGAATCAAACCCGATTCTTCAGATTAGAGGCCACCGCTCTTAACCACTACACCAAGCTGGCTCTTTTCACATCCACACCCGCTCCAGTGCCTCTCTCATAAAAATTCACTTGCTGGATTTAGGAATTCTTAATTTGAGGAAGGCAAAGCCAATGAAAGACAACAGCAAAACAATACTGATATCCCAGAGTCACCAACTAAAGGCTGGCCCACCAAGGAATGGGGTAGACCAGAGGTAGTCTAACTGCGGCCCTCCAGATGTCCATGGATTACCATTCCCATGAGCCCCTGCCAGCGAATGCTGGCAGGGGCTCCTGGGAATGGTAGTCCATGGACATCTGGAGGGCCGCAGTTTGACTACCCCTGGGATAGACCTTTCACTTGCCACTTTAGCAGCCCACCAGCTAAGCCTCCCTCAACAGCAGAGCTTCAGTTCAGGAGCAGGATTCCAATCAGGGTGTCAAAACTGGCGCAAGCTGACCCATATGGCCCCAGTTGTGATGTTTGTGCTGAAAGGTCTACTCAGCTTAGCTTGCTCCTGGCCCTGTATGGCCCTCCAAGCCCACCAGGGGTTTCTCTGGTCAGTGAAGGTGCCAATCAATTGACACTCCAGCTCATTACTCACTGGAGAACCCCATAATGTTGATATAGGGCAGGGTATTAACACTTGAGTATCAACACACAATTGTGTTTATAAGCAGTGGCATTGGGTGTGCAGTGACACTGGTCAGACCACACCTGGTGTCCTGTATGCAGGTCTGGAGGCCTCACTTCAAAAAGGACAAGGACAAAATGGAGAGGGTGCAGAGGGGAGTGATGAGGATGATCCGGGGCCTGGGGACCAAGCCCTAAGAGGAAAGGTTAAAGGACTTGGGAATATTCAGGAAAGGTTAAAGGACTTGGGAATGTTCAGACTGGAGAAGAGGAGGCTGAGAGGGGGATATAGTTACTCCTAAGATTAAGTTACATCCAGCTGGTAAGAATGAAATCTGAAGGATACTTCAGGGAACCTCTAATATGAGGACTTATAATTAGGAGGTATATGCTTTAGGATGCTTTAGGCTGATCCTGCATTGAGCAGGGGGTTGGACTAGATGGCCTGTATGACCCCTTCCAACTCTATGATTCTATGATTCTATATAGGTGACTGTGGATATTCTGTTTTTAGCCTAAGAAGTTTTAAGACCATTTAAAGTTATTCCATATTTTATGTTCCGGCCTATTGTTTATGTTATTGTTTTATTGAAGGCTGGGTTTTAATAGTTGCATGAAACATTTAAAAATCGATACGGTTTATTCTGAAATCGCAGACAGGAGGTGGAAAAATAGTCCTGCTGAGATTATACCACATGGGTTACAGTGGTTCCTGCTTCTTCCATTATCTGGCAGTAAACAAACCTTTCCCGGGTTTGAATGTGCGTTCCAAGTCATAAATTAGGGATCAACTGGTGTATACGTCAAACTGCAGGCGAGGAGTTAGCCAGCTGGCAGTCCAAGTGATCAAGTGCAGTTTTTATGCAGTCTATCCGAAAATTACAATTAAGCCTCAGACAGTGTGACTTTCAATCAGCCAAGCCACAGGCAAGTATCCTGTAGCGTCCCTTTCGTCAGTTATCCACTGAATTTGAAGCCTGCTGAAGGCATGAGTCCTGTGGGAGATGGACAGGCACGCTTGGCAGGCAGAAAGGAGAAGTACATGAATGTGTCAATTGTGTCACAGAATACACACCCGGCCTTTTGCAAAGACGGCCTCCCTTCCCACATACTTACGCTAGCGCCAGGTTCTCCAGGTTCACCTGGGCCGCCTTGAAATCCTTGAGGGCCCTGAAAGAAGATCACAAGAAAGAGTCCTCAGTGTTTACCTCAGTCAAGGTTGATCCTTCCCTTTGTTTCAGAGACCATCCAACCGGGCTGCGGGTACTTACCGGAGATCCTGAGGGTCCCGGAGGGCCTCGCGGTCCCATAGGTCCCTAAATTTGGAAATAAAAACAATCCTTACTAAAAATCCGAATATAATCTACGTTTTGGTCCCAAGTGCAGAGGTGTCAAGAACTGGAGTGGGCCTAATTCTATGGCAGTTGCTTTGAAACAGCTCCTTCCATTCTTTCTTTCCTCCCCTTCTACACACCAACCAGGACTATTTTTATTTAGAGAAGTGGGGGAGAAAAAACGCACACATGCGCTCGCTTTCCCTTGGAAGCGATCCATGTTTACTAAGCCCGAATTTCATTTACAGCTTGCCAAGAATGGCTGGAGAGTAGAAATTTCCTGCTGGAATTCTTGTGGGATCTTGAAGAACAGTAGCGGCTGTTTGGGTTTGTTTTTGCATACTTCAGCCCCCGGTCCAAAAGTAACAGCGACCCGGACCCCTTAAAACAAATCTCTCTGTGACTTCCCTCTCTATAATCGTCTTATTTCTACTATTTTGGCACAGAGTTCAAGATGCTCTGGCAAAGAGTACAAAGTCCCCGGGCCATTTTTAATTCCCGTTTTTCATGTTAAGCAGCCCGCTTGAGCTGCTGGGGCAATCTCGGAATGGAAAACTAACAAATGCTAAACGTAAAGAAAAACTTCGTTTATAAAAGGCGGCTGGCTAAAGCCTGGGCACTAGGAAAGCCATGCTGATAAGTGACTGAGCCATTCTGGTTAATAAAAGCAGCGGCTTAGGCTCACTTCAGTGACAATTTGAGAGGCCTCGTCAAAACCAAGAGCCTGAGAGACACCAGCTGAGGTAGAAGAAGAAGAGTTGGTTCTTATATGCCGCTTTTCTCTACCCAAAGGAGTCTCAAAGCGGCTTACAGTTGCCTTCCCTTTCCTCTCCCCACAACAGACACCCTGTGAGGGAGGTGAGGCTGAGAGAGCCCTGATATTACTGCTTGGTCAGAACAGCTTTATCAGTGCCGTGGCAAGCCCAAGGTCACCCTACATTTTCCAGATAAAATGGTGATTGTGCATAATGAGACGGTCACTTTAGTGCAGGGGTAGTCAACCTGTGGCCCTCCAGATGTTCATGGACTACAATCCCCATGAGCCCCTGCCAGCATTTGCTGGCAGGGGCTCATGGGAATTGTAGTCCATGGACATCTGGAGGGCCACAGGTTGACTACCCCTGCTTTAGTGCATTCCCTGGCATGTGGGATAGGGACATTGGAAATATAATGCATGACAAGGGCTCCCATTCAGTTCGAGAGAAGACAACCAGTGGCTCCAGATTTTTTCTAATGTTTGTTTTTCTCTCTTCTTGGACATCTTGACAGAAAGGTGTTATATACAGACCCCTGCTAGCTTTGGTAGAACTGTGGAAGGGAAGAAGCTATACACAAGCAGAGATCTAAATCTGCTAGCTTCAGTAGAACTGTAGAACAGGAGTAGGTTTTTTTATACCCTGCTATTCTCTACCTTAAGGAATCAATACAATACAATACAAAAACTTTTAATGGCATCCAAAATATAAAACAGAATAGAAATTACTTCTGTAATACAGATCTAAAGGTAAAGGTATCCCCTGTGCAAGCACCGGGTCATGTCTGGCCCTTGGGGTGATGCCCTCTAGCGTTTTCATGGCAGACTCAATACGGGGTGGTTTGCCAGTGCCTTCCCCAAATACAGATCTATAAAGCTGTAAAATATTACAGCAGACAAGGGATCAGCAAATACAAAAAGAAACACCCAGTGGCGTTTACTGCTTAAACCTGTGGGTCATAACTATAGATAAAAACTTGGCTTACAATCACATTCTCCTCCCTGTCTTACAACCGGCCCCTTGTGATGCAGGAGGTGCTGAGAGAGCTCTGAGAGAATTGTGGATGGCCCAAGGTCACTCAGCAGGTTTCATGTGGAAAAGGAGTGGGGAATCAAACCTGGGCCTCCTGATTAGAGTTCACCGCTCTTAACCACTATGCCAAGCTAGCTGTGTTGGCTGACTATCAGTTACACCAACTTGGGGGTGTCTAAAGATGTTTCATCTCATGAAGCTTGAAGTGGGTTCCTCCTCTATTTGGTTTGTAAGATGAATAAACCCAGCATGGGCCAGAATGCTCATTTATATGGAAGAAAACCTGTTTGCATATGATGCGAGTCCGATAACAGCTTAAAGCCTATCAACATTCATCACAGCAAGAGCTTCCTTGAGTTGGAGTCCTCCTCCTCGGACAGTTGGTTCTGACTCACAAAAGCTTACGCCAAAATAAATTTCGTAACTCTTTAAAGTGCTGCTGGACTCCAATGCAATTTTGCTCCAACATGCTAACACAGATATCTGTCTGGAAATGCCAATCGCCACTTTGGGGTGAATTTCCTCCAGGCCAGACTGGCCAGGGATTCTGGTTTTTTCGGGGGTGGATCATCTGGGCATGGAATTGGGGTCACTGTGGGTGGGCAGGTAATGGTGAATTTCATGAATTCCGCAAGGGGTTGGACTAGATGACCCTGGAGGTCCCTCCTGACTCTATGGCTCTATGACACACCCCTGGAATTATTGTGTTGTTTTAGCATTGTGTCTGAAAGACAGTAAGATTCATTTGGATTATTTATTTACTTCATTTATACCCCACCTTTCTACTCAGTGGGTACCCATGCCGCTTATATCATTCTTCTCTCCTCCATTTTGTACTCACAACAGCCCTGCGAGGAAGGTTAAGTTGACACTGTGTGACTGGCCCAAAAGTCACACAGCAAGCTTCCATTCCAGAATGGGGATTCAAACCTGTTTTCCCAGTCCTAGTCCAACAGGGGTAGTCAAACTGCGGCCCTCCAGATGTCCATGGACTACAATTCCCATGAGCCCCTGGCAGAGGCTCATGGGAATTGTAATCCATGGACTTCTGGAGGACCGTAGTTTGACTACCCCTAACCACTGCACCATGCTTTGTGCTTCTAGTTCTGCTCTGGGGTGTGTCATACATGACACTCCCCTACAAAATGATCAACTAAGCGCATGAGATTACGCACAGATGCGTATGGTTCTGCATACAACGATATAGATACCTTTGGTTCCTGCACAGGTAAGATAGTTACAGGGAAATATCATATGTAAAGCTTATAAGGGCATAACATATCCCAAGAAACACATGCATTTTTTTTTCATCTGCAGCTACAGAGCCTACTGTGGTCTAAACTAGCCTCTGGGGAGAGGAGACATATGGTGGATCTGTTGCTGGACCAAGTCAGACTGCAGGAGGGAAGATCAAAGCTTTGAATGCTCTCCTTTCATAAAATACCTCCTACACCTTCCAGTGAGGGAATTCTAGGTTGGATCTTCCCTGTCACATGTTTCTTTTGTAAGTGTAGATGGTATTGTATTTGGGGGAGTATCCTGGTACCGCCCAAACCACAAACATCAAAAGAGCTTCCTCCTATTTTATTTTATTTATTTTATTTCTTAGATTTTTATACTGCCTTCCCGTATGGGCCTTTAGAATGGACATGAGCCATGGACTTTGAATAAAAGCGTACATTTAGGGATATCTGGATGAGGTCAAATGCCATCAATAGGTAAATATATATATGGGAATAAGTGCCGCCAAGTCAAATGGGACTTAGGTTACAGATGGTGGCCAAGTGTCCATTTTGGCCCTGTTTCCAATACGGCAGAACCACTGTGATTTTCCTTGATGGCCACAAGGGTTGCTCAGTTCTCAGAATCTTTGCAGAGTGTACCACTTTGCCAAACATGTTCCAGGTGTATTACCACCACAGACCTATACTGGTTTAACACTCAACTTCCTCTTCCCAGGAAGTGCCAACCCCAAAGAGAGACAGATTGGCATTTGCCAAGATCAGAAGGCTCCTGTTTACACTACGCAGGGAGCAACCAAAGTTAGAGACATTAAGGAAGAACTGCAGTTCCATGAATGAGACTACAGATCTATAACAGAGACCTCTCCGACCCATTAAAACAACAGTTCCCAGGATGCTTTTCAAGAAGCCACCCATGATAACACAGAACAGAGGCCTTGGAAACTCTGATTCCTTACCATAGGTCCTTGCATGACTCCCATCTGTGCGCCACCAGCTTTCTCATCGAATCCTCCTGCCATCTGAGCAGCGAAGTTCTGCAAAAAGACGAAGCACACAAACACACAAAAATGCCCAGTCACATCTCAGCAGAGCCAGTTCAATGGGATGAGGAATGTGAGGTGATAAGGTGGAGAACATTCGTTCAATAGGGAACACGAGAAGGCTCCAGAGTTTGCCTTAGTATCTGATGGGCAACCCTAAGCACCTCACAAATTAGGGCAAGCCGATTCTCGGCTCACCTTTTCCCTTTCCTCAGGGTTCCTGCCTCGGGGAAAAGAATTTAGGGGGGGTGATAACGGTGGGAATTATTACGATTTGGAAAAAGGGTGAAAAATAAGGTTTTCTCGGTAGGCATTTGTGGGGACCACTTGGCTTTGGTTCAGTGTTTGCCATAGACAATGAAGGGGAAGGTCTTACTATGATATGAATCGATCGGGGGAAGAAAAAACAAAACAGGCCTTCCAGCCATTTCTCGGGATAAACAAAGAGTTATTCAGAGCACCTGGAGACGGGGTGTCTGTAACGCTAAGGTACATCAGCAGATCTAAAGGACACTTGGGATGACTGAGGAAGTCTCGTTTCAAGATGGATGATGTCAAGACAGCCCTCGCCTTCCAAAAAAGAGTGCTTTCACACAATTAGAGGCAGACAGGAAGATTCTGCCCAGAAACAACTGGACCTGCTTATGTGCATCACCTGCACAAGGATCCATGATATCAAACATTGATTAGTTATTCCTTAATGTCTTTTTCACGTTCTAGGCCAGGGGTAGTCAAACTGCGGCCCTCCAGATGTCCATGGACCACAATTCCCAGAAGCCCCTGCCAGCGAATGCTGGCAGGGGCTTCTGGGAATTGTAGTCCATGGACATCTGGAGGGCCGCAGTTTGACTATTCCTGTTCTAGGCACAAAAGGGGAGGATACTTTCCACTTCCTTCAAGGAATGCTATTTCATGTGGAGTAGCAATCCGAATGTTTAAAATTGAATGGCTGTATTAAAAGGAGATGATCGTAATATATCCTTTTGTGGAATAGTATATCCAAAACCATCATCTGTTATTAACGGTAGAGAACAGAGGGTTACGTATCTTCTAAATTATTCTTTAATATGCTTGATTTCTGTGCTACTCATAGCTTTAGAAGGCCAGATCCTGAAGATGAAACTCAAATACTTTGGCCACTTCATGAGAAGGAAGGACTCCCTGAAGAAGAACCTAATGCTGGGAGCGATTGAGGCCAAAAGAAGGGGATTACAGAGAATGAGGTGACTGGATGGAGTCACTGAAGCAGTGGGTGAAAACTTAAATGGACTCTGGGGAATGGTAGAGGACAGGAAGGCCTGGAGGATCATTGTCCGTGGGGTCACGATGGGTCGGACACAACTTCGCAACTAACAACAACAGCTTTATAGAGTGAATTACATAGGTACTAAGGGGAGAAATTCGGTTCTATCAACAACCAAAATGTGTTGTTAAAGGTTGTATGTCTTTGTCTCAACTTGCAAATCATTTGACGGTTCCAAAGTCTACTATGAAGAGCTGCAGCCAGCCGGAGCAGGCAATGCTGAATTAGATAGACCAATGGTCTGACTCAGGACAAGAGAACCTTACGTGCTCAGCCATTATAATATGGTCCTCATGACCCATGAATAGTCCTCAGTAAGCCTATCCATGAAGCTTCCATGATTCACTTCCAGCCCCTGCCATAAATCACTGGTTCAAATGTTATTATGGAAAATCCATATTTTATTCTGGCGGCCTTTATGCTGTTAGAGCAAGTGAAGTCCACCATGGTTAAATAACGTAGGGCTGGACTACCTAGGCTTACACTAATGTGTTTTGGCATTGACCTTCAAAGCCTTAAACGGTCTGGGACCAATGTATCTGTGGGACCGCCTTTCCCATTTTATCCCCCAAAGAGCATGACGGTCAGCAGACCAAAAGTCGCTCATGGTCCCTGGACCCAAGGAGGTGAAACTGGCCCTGACTTGAGCCAGGGCTCTTTCGGCCCGGGTTTGATGGAATTCTCTCTGCTCTGCGGGAAGTCAATCAGTGCTGCAGGGCCTGTAAGACAGAGCTATTAGTTATTCCTTAACGTAGGGGCAGTCAACCTGTGGTCCTCCAGATGTCCATGGACTACAATTCCTATGAGCCCCTGCCAGCATTGTCGCTCATAAGAACAAAAGAGCCCTGCTGGATCAGATCAATGGTCCATCTAGTCCAGCATCTTGTCCCACACAGTGGCCAACCAGTTCCTCTGGAAGGCTAAGGGCATGGAGGTCGAGACCTTACCCTGATCTAGCCTCCTGGCATTGGGATTCAGAGGTTTAGAGCCTCTGAACAATAGACATGCACCTTTCACCGTGGCTAGTGACCACTAATAGATTAATAGAGAATAGATCTAAGGTGTTTATTCATGTGGCCATCGCTACATCCTCGGGTAGCGAATTCCACATTTGAATCACTCACGGGATAAAGAAATATTTCAAACTTTGCTCAAGGTTTCCCCGAACAAGGCTTGAAAACCACTGCTCGGACACTGCAAAGGTTTACGAATTGTAAAGGAATTCTGAATGCTTAAGAATCGTTGCAACGCTATTTGCATTCTGAATATTAGACTCCTTTATTTATCTTTTGGACCATGCGGGCTACGTGCTGAAAACTGAATCAAACGGGAAGGCTTCTGTTGAGTCAGAACATCGCTACGAGGCTGTACAGTGAAAGAACTCTTTTAATCTCTATTGGTGGCCACACATTCTGGCATTTAGAATCTGAGGGGGCGGGAGATCAAGCAGAGGATACTCACTCCACCAAGGCCAGGGGGACCCGGAGGACCTGGGGGTCCGGGAGGGCCAGGATTGCCGGGGGTACCAGGTTCGCCATCTCTACCTCGTGGGCCAGGAGCACCCTGCAGAAAACAAGGGAGGGAAACGTTCCAGAACAGTTCGGCTGGAGAGAACATCCTCTGTCCCCACATTATGCTGGAAAATCGCGGAGGGATAAAGTCACAATATACAAATCGCTGTGTACATTCTAGTCTACTGTAAATTCTTCCTTACTAATCTGACCCAGGGATTAATAAACCAGCACGGCCTGGATAGCCTGATCTCATAAGATCTCAGAAGCTAAGCAGGGAATGCCCTAGTCTAAATTTGGATGGGAGGCCATCAAGAAATACCAGGATCATTAATGCATAGGCAAGCAATGGCAAATGACCCCTGAACATCTTGTGCCTTGGGAAATCCTATGGGAGTCGCCATAACTCAGCTGTGTTTTTGACAGCCAAAAAAAAAAAAAATTAACAAACCAGTCTTAAGAACTGTGATGTAAATACATTGAAAAGTTTGAGAAAGCATCAACAGTTCCTCAGGCACGACATTGTAGCATGCTATGCAGATGTAACAAAAAGTAGTCTACGTCATGGTGCCTACATTCAGTGTACCTGGCTGGAATGGGGGAGCATATCCTGTAGTAGCAAACTTGTTACTACATTCTGCAAGGGGGTTGGACTAGATGACCCTGGAGGTCCCTTCTGACTCTATGATTCTGTTCTCGTGTCCCAGGCATGGGATGCAAAAAAGGCCATCCAAATGAAGAGAGAAGAGCAACATGTACTACAAGCATGTCAATCCAGTCCCACTTCTTCTATGGGCATACAACGGGGGAAAACACCATCAGAACCTAAAGTGGGCTACTGGCCTGGAATGACAGCATGGCCTCTCTCACAATGTATTTTGCAAATAACCCCTCACCTGGTCACTTGCGGAGAACAAATATCACCTCCGGGTGATCAGGCAGTAAAGCAATTCGTAAACTGAGCACTGAACCAGGCCCATTCCGCACACATAGGATAATGCACTTTCAATGTGCTTTGGCAGCTGGATTTTTTTTCCTGTGCGGAACAGGAAAATCTACTTCTAAAGTGCATTGAAAGTGCATTGTCTATTGTGTACAGAATAGGCCCTGGTTCTCCCCACCCCCTTCAAGCCCTCATCCTCCTACAAATCACGTGCACGGATAAGTATGCTCAGGTAGGCTAGTAAGAAAATTGTCTGTAGCCCTGGACCTTCTGTGGAAGCATTCATGAGTCTGCACCATGACCTTGAGCATAACCTTGAGCATAAAACCTTGCAAACCATCTGGTGTCAATGGACAGAAGAGTGCCATCCTTATGCAGAGTTATTCAAGGCGAAACCCCTTGGTTTCACTCTGTTGTTCTGAATAGGACTGCACTGAGAATTTTAATCGTTACCGGGAAGAGTTTTTACCATCGTTGCCGAATCATAAAATTCCAAATGGCCTTTCCATTTCCATCCTTGCTGCTGAATAAGCCTCCTTGAGCCTTCAGGGGAGGACAGCATAGGAATTGTATAAATAAGTAAATAAATAGCTGAAGGGCATACATGGTCCAGATCCTGTGTACCTCAAGGACCGGCTGGCCTCGGCAACAGCAGGGCCTTCTTGACTTTAGCCCCAACATGGTGGAACAAGCTCTCCAACAAGATCAAGGCTCTATCACAGTTCAAACAGTTGTGTAGGGACTGCAAAACTGAGCTCTTCCGCCAAGCTTTTGGCTAAAGGCCAGCAACAGGGCTCCTCCCTCCCATCTGGACCCATCTCTGATTGGCAATTCTACTGTTCCATCAGCCCCAAGCTCTTAGTCTCTCTTAACTGGCGCAGTTCCTGAACTGTACAATGCTCCCAGTTTCTTTGATGTTGACTGTTACGGCTTGTTCTCACTGTTAAAAATAGTTCAATATAACTTTTGTTCTTACTGGGTCTATGTACACTGCCCCGAGATGTCACAGTGAGAGGCAGTATATAAATTAATTGAATGAAAACATAAATTAGGCTTGCTTAACCAAGGATTCATGGAACCCGGCAGTTTCTTGATGGCCCGGGAAGAGTTTCCTGGATGGGTGGGAGTTCATTCATTTTTTATATATTTTGAAGATTTGTTAAACATTTATCAGGTGATATGACCATATATAGTCATGTCAACCCCTCCAAATGGCCAATGATGGGCCTGGAGGTAGTGGGGAGGAGAGGGGGCTCCAGGTGGGCATGTGCACAGTGATGCTTCCCAACCAGGGGTAGTCAAACTGCGGCCCTCCAGATGTCCATGGACTACAATTCCCAGGAGCCCCTGCCAGCATTCGCTGGCAGGGGCTCCTGGGAATTGTAGTCCATGGACATCTGAAGGGCCGCAGTTTGACTACCCCTGTTCTACACGATCGTGCCACTTTTGGGGTTCCTCTAAGCCTGAAGAATGTTTCAGGGGTTTCTCAGCGGTAAAAAAAGTTGAGAGAGGCTGAAGACAATAAAAATTAAGTTGCAAAAGCCTTGTAAACATTATCATCGTCTACCTTCCACAATTATTTAATCGACCATTCTGAAATCCCTATGACAATTACTTTATCATGAACTGCAGGGGTGTATATCAGCTAGAGACACCTGCCTAGAGCAGATGGTGAGTCTGATATTTTCCAACAGATTGGAGCTAAGGCAGGTGAGTGCCATCCCGATGCTTTCAAACGCTCTCTTGAACACCCCCTTTGGGCATATGAGCTGCTGATCTTACCTTTTCCCCTTTGTCTCCACGATCTCCCCTTGGTCCTTGTTCACCTGAAGGTCCCTGAAACGGACAAGAACAGAGACAAGATTAATTAAATGTCTAGCGAAGGGTTGTTTTTTCCCCCATATTCCCCTCCCCAAAATATTTAAGCAACGTAGCAGATAGTTCCTTACCTGTGGTCCAGGGGGACCTCTTGGTCCTACAACCTGGTCAAGAGAGAGAAGAGAAGAAAACAAAACACAGACGTGTTATAGAACTTTTCTTGAGAGACACTTTGAACCCCAGGTTTCAAGGGCTGGCGGAAAGGCAAATGGTAAATCAGACTTACATCTTTAATATCGCCGGGTTCCCCTTTTTGTCCCTGCAAAACGCAAAGAACGCACTCAGTCGCTTAAGCCAGCAAATCTGTACAGGCGCACAATTCAAGCAGTGTCTTATACGTCTCCCGCTAGCACAATGACAACCTCTATTTGAGTCCTCTGCTTCAACACCGCACGACTGCAGGCACGCCCTCTGGGGCCTGTATATTTATACGGAGCAGCGGGCATTTGGTCCTGATGTTGCGAGACAGGTATGCAGAAGCTGAACCTAAACCATGAATAGTCTCATTGAAATCAATGGAAGCATTCATCGGCCTCCTGCTAAGCCAGCGTTTCAGCCTTTTCCCGCTGGGTCGGGTTAGGAGGATCCAGTTCGCATTTGCATGATGGCCAGACAGCCGGATTCGGATGGGATTCCCGAGAGCCATTTGTCACAGCTGCCCTATCGGCTTCTGCAGATTTACTCCTGCTCTTCCCAAGGAATCGGGCCCAAAGTCAGCAATGGGAATGATAAGCCAACCTTGTGTGTCGGTGTAAAGTGGGGCAAATCAGGTTGCCAACTGACCAGCAACAAAAGCACCTCGCTTTCTGGTGACCCTTTATACCAGGGGTAGTCAAACTGCGGCCCTCCAGATGTCCATGGACTACAATTCCCATGAGCCCCTGCCAGTGAATGCTGGCAGGGGCTCATGGGAATTGTAGTCCATGGACATCTGGAGGGCCGCAGTTTGACTACCCCTGCTTTATACCAAGGGTAGTCAAACTGCGTCCCGGCAGGGGCTCGTGGGAATTGTAGTCCATGGCCATCTGGAGGACCACAGTTTGACTACCCCTGCTTTATACCAAGGGTAGTCAAACTGCGGCCCACCAGATATCATGGACTACAATTCCCATGAGCCCCTGCCAGTGAATGCTGGCAGGGGCTCGTGGGAATTGTAGTCCATGGCCATCTGGAGGACCGCAGTTTGACTACCCCTGCTTTATACCATGATCTGCAGATATCAACCGGTAAAACTTTCCATAATGTAGAAGAACAACATGCCACTGGATCACAATAGATTCATGGCAACCCCACCTTCCAGGCAGAGCCAAGGAGAGGTGGTTTGTCTACAACACAGAGGTAACCATTATCCCACTATTATATCTGCAGAGAGGTGTTAAAGGCACAAGGGGTTTGGATCCTACATAAAACTGTGCAATATTTCTCTTTTCAAATCTGCAGAACATTGCTAAGAGTGGAGGGGTTGGATTGTATGATTCTCTTCCACCAAATCGTTTTCTAACAGAAGAAGACTTCCTTCCCCAAAAATTATTTTCTCCATCAGAAAAAGTCAGGGCATTTGTTTTGGGTTTTTAATGCTGGCACTCAACCTTTCTGAGAGGTTCTCCCCGATGGAAAAATCGACACAATTTTAACAGGAAAAGCCCCGAGGAAAGCCATTCCTCATTACAGGAAGCCTTCCTCCCTTGAATGATAAATTAGCAGAAGGAAGTCATGGGATCCAGCTTAGTGGAAGGGAGTCATCAGATCCAACCCCCATTAGCTAGTAAAAAAATTGGCATCAGGGGTGGGGTTGTGAGATAACATTAGTGGCTTGCAATAGGATGGATATGGTTGCCTCACCTTGGGGCCAGGTTGCCCTGTTAAGAACAAGAGGGGGAAAGAAAGAGAACATCAGAACCACATTACAGTAAATCACAAGCGTTTCAGTATCTACCAGTCTTTTCATCTGCTCACACAAGACGCAACCACAAGACGTGAGGACAGGGAGACAAGGATGGGAGTGACTGGGGTTGGGGTGGGGAAGCTTTACTTCTATCCACCTGACCGCTACGATTCCCTTGCTGTGCTAGAGATGCCACCGCCCCGAGGAAACGATCCGTATAGGATTTGTGCACGTGACATGCAAGGCCCCATGCAGTATGGCACCAGTGGGGGAAAGCAGGAAGGGGCCACCGTGGTCCTCAGAGCCCTAGCTGCACATGCAGGGCCAGGCTGAAGACTGTAGTGTGGTTTTAATTCCACCTTTGGCTGGCGAGAATTAATAGCTGAGTTTTTAATCAGCCAAAGTTCTGTGCGCGCAATTTTCTTTGCCGTCCTTGCACAAAGGCTGCAATCCTAAGCATGCATATTTAGGAGCAAATCCTAGAGAACTCTTATGCAACTTATTTGCTTCTCAAGAACCTTCCACAGGGGCACAACGGTGTCAGACCCATTTTATTTAACGAGGATCTGAGCTGCAATTTTAAGCTGGCTCACTTAGTTCCCCCATGGGAAAGATTTCTCACCAAAGCAAGCACAGTTAGGGTCAAGCATTATAATTGCATGCACAATAACCGGTAGCTTAAAATAAAAGTGCAAAGAGAGAGACACAACCCAGAGGTTAAAGGCCACGCTGAGCCTAACCGCAGAACAACAATTGCAGGGAAACGGAACGGTTAACTTTTGTTGAGTCTCAACTCTTTGCTCACACTGGCAGCCCTAGAGTATACAGCAGGGGTGGCAAAACTATGGCTCTCCAGAAGCTGGCAGGGGCTCATGGGAATTGTAGTCCATGGACATCTGGAGAGTCACTGTATTATTATTTTTAATTAACGGGCCTCCAAGGGAACTGGCTTGGGCAAAAGAGTTTCAGAAGGCAATTTCAATTGTAACATGTCACTTGGGCTAGAACTAGGAAGTTAATTTAAATATATATATATTTTAATCTGAAAGGAAGTTTAAATTATTTCCTCGTACCCTTGGCCTGAGTGCCACAACCGTCTTACACGAAGCATGCCCTCTGGGCAAGCCTTCAACGAGGTAAGGACGACGAATCATCTCCAATGCTTCAGATATGCCATCTCATCACTAGGTTAAATCCTGGCCTATAGAGGCTCACAGAGCCCATATTTTAAAAAATAATAAGAGTAGGTTTTTATACCTCACTTTTCTTTACCCTAAGAAGTCTCAGCTTACAATCTCCTTCCCTTCTTCTCCCCACAACAGGCACCCTGAGAGGTAGGTGAGGCTGGGAGAGTTCTGAGAGAACTGTGATTGGCCCAAGGTCACCCAGCAGGATTCACATGGAGGAGGAGTAGGGCGTCAAACCCGGTTCTCCAGCTTAGAGACTGCCAAGAGAGGCTCAAGGCAGACATATCAGAAAAGCAAAGAGAGCCATACACTCCTCCTGTTACATCCTTCCCATGCAGAAAGTTCCAAAGGGGTGGTCCTTTAATTAACCCCTCCTCCTTGGCACTGGGTTTAAAGCCTAGAACTTGTTCAAGGCTTGGTCCTTGCACCTTGACCAGCGCTATCAACAGTAGCAGCTAAAATGGTACACTGGACAGAATTGGGTGGTGGTGGAATTAGCTGTGTTTCAGTACCAACTAACATCGTCAATAGTTTAAAGCAGGGGTAGTCAAACTGCGGCCCTCCAGATGTCCATGGACTACAATTCCCAGAAGCCCCTGCCAGCATTCGCTGGCAGGGGCTTCTGGGAATTGTAGTCCATGGACATCTGGAGGGCCGCAGTTTGACCACCCCTGCTTTAAAGGGTGGATTGTTCGCTTAAATTCCATTGGTTTCTGTAGAATTTAGATACCTTGTTAGTGAGGACTGGAGGAACTCTAAATGCTTTGGGAAAAACCATATTCTCTACTATTCTGTTATTGGCATCGGTTTCTCTGGATGGCAACCTGTGGCAGCAATCCCAGACATTTTGTAGGTTTTCACAATTTACCCTGATTTCAATAGGGCCTTATTTTCCCCTAATGTGTTTAGAGGATGGGACAGCTGGGGCTTAAAAGGAAGAGGGGCTTGCCATGTGACAATAATCTAATTAGATCTCTTCTGTCTCAAAGCTGTAGACCACCCTGTAATTTCTGCCCTGAAATTATAGTTAAACATTGTGAGGGGAGGGGGTGAGGATCACAGAAACATATACTTAGCACAAAGCAGCGATCTTCTCATTTCCTCGTTGTTTTTTTTTTAAAGCAGGTAAAGTATAGCCATGCTCAGTGGGATACAGAAAAACCTGGTTCAAATATTGCCTAATGAGGGCCTGGTGGCTTGGCAATTTGCCAGGAGGTCTAATACCAAACTTATAAATAGTTCCTCCTTCACCTGATCACCTTAGGTGAGTAGAAACTTCCTCCAGGTGACCAGCTTGCATAAATTGCTTAAGAATTTGCTTCCCCACCACCTCCATATTTTTCGAGTTATCAGCATGCCACAGACAATAAACAAATAAGGATAAATAAACTAATACTAGCCAGGTTATTAAGTGCCTCATTGTCAGAGACGGTAGCCACCAACTTCCATCTCAAGACACAGAAATCTTTTCGCGGTGATGGCTGCTGCTCTAAGGGACCAATTATTTCAGATTTCTCTGCACCCATTAAGCAAAAAGGCACCCCCTCCCCCTCCCCACCCCCCGAGCTGGATTAATCAGAAGTAGCTTTCCCCAGCAGTAGCCTTTGCATGGATGCCGCACAAGGTGAGCTCCGCATCCATGGCTCCTCCTGGCATCCCTTTCTCGCTCTTATCTCGCAAGTAATTTATTTATACGGAACGGAAATAAATAAATTACGACCACTGGCGGCGGGCTGGTCAGTTGGGCAGATGGGGCAACATTCTCCGAAAGGTATCTCGGGGTTGGGACAGTCTCTCAGTTCTTCGCAGAGTATGTCGTCGCAGAGGATTGTCCCCGTGTCACAAACACAGATCTGGCAGGGCTCGGGTTTCCACACATCTTTATCACTATAGCTCTGCCCATCCTGTACACAGCTGCCTGCCTCGTCTGTGCCAGAAGGGGAAGGAAGAAGGGGGTGGGGGTGGGGGGGACAAGAGAGGCAAAAAAATAACCAGAATAAGAGGGAGGAGAAAAAGAAACAGGGTCGTAACATCAACATTGGTTATCGCAGTCCTCCACAACAAGTGCAAAAATGGCGCCCTCCATTCCGTACCAGGTCTCCTCTCCATCTCCCTAGAAGTGTAAGGGGACGTTTGAGGGAAACCATCACCCACAAGGAGACTCAGAGGGCTTTGAGCTTCCTCCTCCCCACCCTTCATTTTCTCTTGGCCGCCATCTTGAAATTCTGTGCGAGGTCCAACTAGACTGCCAGATGAAGGGCAGAGGTCTTTGGGTATGGCCTGTGTTTGTATGTGGAGATGGGTCAATTTGAATTCATCTCTTTTGGTTTTCGTAAGCCATCTCAGGTAGGTTCCCAGAGAGGTGGCCTCGGCATTTCCTAAATGAATAAAGAAACTGTAGAAATCTGACAGGCTGCTTTCAATGTCCTTTCCCACCAGGTCCTCTAAGGATGAGGGCAAATACAACACCCTATAAAGCCCGCCTGAGCCTCACAACCAGCCCTGTGGGGTAAGGTTAAGGCAACCATTGAGTTTGGTGTGGCTGATCCCAGTTCAATACCCTGCCCAGCAAAAGCATTCACCGAAGGGCCGCCTTGCGTACCAACCCAGGATGCCATTTTGCAGTGAGGGCCTCTGGGAAATGTAGGCCCAAGTAGAAGGTGTTCAGATCTCCTCCCCGGCCTACATTTCAGCTTATCTGAAACACAGTTGCCCAACAAAGCAGATCTGGCCAAAGCTGTCTGGAGACCCCAAATGCCCCAAGCAACCTGTTCAGCCAAACTATTCCCTATGGAGGAGGGTCGCCCGCATTCACAAGCGGCTTCTACTTCCATGCTAGCTTCACACCACTTGCCCAAAGCCGGTGGCATGGCTGGAGCACAAAGTTCAAGTCCTTGACCATTTTCTCACCCACCCGCCCTGTTTGTTCAGTCTTTCCCCCACAATAACAGCGGCAGCCAACCTGGGAGCAAACGGGGACCTGGATCTCAGTAGCCCACTCATTTTTGGAACACGTGTGGCAGAAAGAAACTTTGTGCCTAACAAAGAACTATGACCCCCAGGTGACTCCTGCACATAAGGACAGGCGAGCGCTGCTTTTCTCATCAGAGAAAGAGGTGGCAGCAAGCCCCAACAGATGCCAGGCCGGTGAAGTTTCTTGCAGTGAAGAGAGAGAGGGGATCGGACATGTGGGGGCCAAGTGTAGGCTTTGGGGACTGCGAGGGGAGGAGACAATATTTAATGTCCCATTCAGAAAGCTTAACAGGAAAGGGTTCTTGATGGAGAAAGGGAGCCAAGGAGAAAGCCATTAAAAAGGCACCCCCTTTGGCCTGCTTCAAACAACCCAGTGAGGGCTGGAGAGCGGCAGGGAGATGACAGGGGGGCTATTGTGCACAGGGCAAGGGAGCCTGCAGGAGCCCAAGGGACCCATCCCGTCATGAATGGGCCTTTTCTCGAGCGCACACAGAGCGCGATTCACATGGCTCTGCGAGGGACTCGTTTAAATAAATATGGGCAGCCTTTCAGCATCTGGAAGCTATTGCTGCCAAGTGCAAACAAACGTTCACAGAGAGGGAATGGAGCTCGCTCTCTGACCTGGGAAGACGCTTTTCTGGGTGGAGGAGAGAACGGTAAAAAGACGAGATTCCCAGCACCAAGAGAATCCACACACTCCAGAAGGCCCTATGTTTTATACGCACCCACATATCTTCTCTCGTCTCTCCCTCGCTTTACGGATGCCACGAGCCGCCGTCTTCGAAAGCATCCTAAAGGTTTTACCTCTTTGCTGCCCAGCAAAATCCAAGCAGAACATCCAGGCAAAATCACTGCTTCGCAGAAGGCCAAATGGGACGCAGTCCTACGCAGAGTTACAATCTTCTAAGCCCATTGAAGTCAATGAGCTGAGAAGGGGTGTAACTCTGCTCAGGACCACACCATAACGTTAGGAATGTGTCATAAACCACCTTGGACCGCCAGTCCTCGAATGAGAATCTGAGAAAAGCACTTGTCCGTGGATGTGGGGGGCAGAGGAGGAGACCCTCTTGGAGCCATCTCAGATCACGTTAAGTTCAAGAGCCCTTTTCCTTTACTAACTTGGCAAACTCCATCAGATACTTGTTGCACAGGAGTGCAAAGAATTCGATTCTCTTTGTTTCTGGGATTTTTTAGTGGCTTGTGTGGTCTGTGACCCAGATAAAAGCAAGCCTTTTTCTCTCTTCACCTCCCCCCCCCCTCTCCATCCCCTTTTGAGCTCTATTCTTTGCTATTGATTTACAGTCTGGAGCATATGGAATTCAGGCAACAGGAAACCTGCCCAAACAAAAGAGAGAGAGAGAGAGAAAAGTTCTACCTAATAAACTTTCCATCTTCCACCCCTGAATAATATCCCAGACAAGGAAAGCTTTTTTCATTGGGGGGTGGGGGGAGGACAGGCCGCCTCTGTTGTACCGAATTTTGCAAAGTGTCGGTGAGGAATTCTATTTGGCGAATCTGAAAAATCAAGGACGCTTCAGCACAGGAGAAGCTAATTGCTCCATCGCTGGACTTGGAGGGGAGGGGGAGGGAAACTCCTTAGCGCAATCTTTTTGTAAGTGTGTGTGCATGCAGGGCCCGCACAGATGCACGAGCCCAGAGAGAGAGGCACAAATGAACTGGTGGGCCTGTGGAATGTTTTGCACCCCCTTCAGGTGGCCTCTTCAATAGGGGAAAATTTCCCTTCTGCTCCTTCAAGGACAACGAGAGGGGGGGGGTCTGTTAGCTATCAAATTCCCTACGATCTCTTTCCTGCACCTTACATCCCTAACTGAATTGGGGGAGGGTGAGAAAGGGAGGCTGGATTTTGGACACAAAGATCTTGGGGGGGGGGGGGGGGGTAGGAAGAATAGTCTCAAGAGTCTTGCTCCTCTGTCCCAGAATGTTCTTTGTCTGGATCCCCCTTGGAACCCTGCATCCCACTCCGCTTAACTCTTTCCCTGCCAATGCTAGGAGCAACTGCAGGATTCTTCATCCTTCTTTGGGGATGAACTCAGAACCTGCCTTTTGGGGAACTGAGAATCTCAACGGAGGCAAGGCGTCCTTCTCTTCCCATCTCCAGCAGGCCCAAAGGAGGATTGAGGACTGAAGTGATCTTCCTATTGCAAAGAACAGAAAAGGGTCTCCCCACAGGACAACATGGGTCTTTTGCACCCATTCAGGACAATGGGCAGCAGCCTCTTTTTACAGGAAGAATCTTGCAAAGCGAAGAGTTAGCCAAAGGGCAGTAGGGGAAATCTGCCGGCCTCTCAGGAGGATCCAGTTCGGCAAACCCTAAAAGCTCTCCGAAACTACTCCCCCCGTCCCCTAATTGGATCCCCTCCCCTCCTCTAGATCTCTTTCCGTCCCGAAAAAGAAAAGGGTGCAACTCACGTAGATCCGCATCCTGACACTTGACCACTGCTAATAAAACGACTTGAGTAGCAGCCAGGAGCGCTAGAGTCCTTGAATCCACAAAGCTAAACATGTCTAAATGTTAGACATGCAGGGACTTTGCAAGGAAAGGGAGGAGGAGGAGGAGGAGGTGGTGGTGGTGGTAGTTTCCCCAGTGGCTACCGAGCCGTCATGCAGCCGATGCTCCCTTGTCTTTCTCGTTTCGGAACCGGCAGGAGAATCCCAAAGCGCCCGAGGCCCGGCAGAACCCTCCGGTGCCGTCTGCTCTGGCCCGAGGCGCGGCGGCTTTCTGGTCCCCTCCACCTTCCCGCGGCCGGCGTATATGGCCCAGGTCGCCGTCCCCCCAGCCCCCCAGCGGAGCTGTAACCTGAGCCCCGCCGTCTCGTCCCCGACGTTAGAGACCCCTCCCTCCTGGCCCGGCTCAAGGCGAGGCGGGGGGCGTCCGGGCGAGAGGGAGGGAGGGCTCTGCGCCCCGCTGCGCGCCCGCCCACCGCCCACCCCGCCCCATTAAGATTCCTCGACGGCTGGCCGCGGGCTGCAAAGGGAAGGCGGCTCGCCTGCAAGGGCGCTGCTGGTCGGCGTTGAGGCTTCTCTCTCTGCCGGCTGCAAGCCTTCCCCACGGAAGAGGCCCAGAAGCTAGCTCCTTGCCGCGGGGAGAGGCCGGAGCCCGCAATCTGCGCACCTGCCGTCCGCTCCGGAGCCAATCCGGAGTCACTTCGCTTGCGCGAAGCTCCCGAGCGACAGCGCAGCCCGGGGCTTCGCCGTCGGACGGATCCCCTAGCCAGGAATCCACCGGACGGGAGGCGGCATGCCGACCCACGGACTTTTGCGCGCGCCGTTTGTCACATGCACCCAGATATCGTTTTGGGCCGGAGATGGGGGGGGGGGGCGATTTAGCAATCTGCTCCCAAATTCCTCGCTCCCTTCCCCCGTCCGCGCAAGATGTCACTCCGTATTTGCAATCCGGATCAGATCTGGATTCAACTCTTGACACTGCGCTTTTAGATTCAGCCTCCAAGCCTGGATTTCTCATCTCACCCCCCGGCACTACTACTTAGGAACCGGGAGCGGTGGGCGAGCTTTTCACACACAGAAAGTGCAAATCGGGGCTGGGCGCGCACGGGGAGGAGGGAGACCTCCACAACCGATGAGAAGAGTCGTGCAAAACCGGCCCGGGAGCGGCCCAAGCGACCGTGGCAAGGTGTCCCACCATTGCATACGAGACGCACTAGGCGGGCCCTTGAGACCCCAACGATTTGGGGCTGGCTCGCGGAGCGGCTCCGCTTTGTTTGCAACCTCTTCGCAGGGGGTGGCGGCGCTCAGGCCAAAAACCACTGCCTTCCACGTGGTAATAAGCACCATTTGCGGGGAGGGGGGCGTGCAAAGGTCTTCCAGGCCACTTCGCGACGCAGAAGAAACCCGGACTCTTCGCAGCGGCGGGGAAATCTGCAAGTCAGCGCGCGCACCGCGCGGCTCTTCGCAGGGAAGAAGGCACCCGCCGCCGCCAGCGGGCCTCTTTCATTCATTCTTTTTCCCAGGGCCTATCAGCGTGAGGGAAGGCGCTGACGTCGCCTTGCCGTCTTCCCCCCCCCCCCCCGCCTTAATGATCGAGCTCCTTTGCTTTGCCTCGGAGGAACGCGCGGAGAGTCCTGTGGCCTGTGATCCGCCCCCTTTGATGCTACAGTTCTCTTCCCAAGAGAAGACCACGACCCCCGCGAGGCCGTCGGAAGGAGATTTGTGGTGCGATCCAAGGCAAAGGTTTTGTTGTTAGGTGCGAAGTCGTGTCCGACCCATCGCGACCCCATGGACCAGGGGTAGTCAAACTGCGGCCCTCCAGATGTCCATGGACTACGATTCCCATGAACCCCTGCCAGCAAATGCTGGCAGGGGCTCATGGGAATTGTAGTCCATGGACATCTGGAGGGCCGCAGTTTGACTAACCCTGCCATGGACAATGATCCTTGCCTTCCTGTCCTCTACCATTCCCCGGAGTCCATTTAAGTTTGCACCTTACTGCTTCAGTGACTCCATCCAGCCACCTCATTCTCTGTCGTCCCCTTCTTTTGCCCTCAATAGGCAAAGGTTTAAAAAGGTAAAGGTATCCCCTGTGCAAGCACCGAGTCATGTCTGACCCTTGGGGTGATGCCCTCCAGCGTTTTCATGGCAGACTCAATACGGGGTGGTTTGCCAGTGCCTTCCCCAGTCATTACCATTTACCCTCCAGCAAGCTGGGTACTCATTTTACCCATCTCGGCAGGATGAGTCAACCTCGAGCCAGCTGCTGGGATCGAACTCTCAGCCTCATGGGCAGAGTTTCAGACTGCATGTCTGCTGCCTCACCACTCTGCGCCACAAGAGGCTCTTAGGCCAAGGTCTAGTTAGAAGTTAATCTACAGTGCCTCGCGAGTTGATGTGCTACAAAGTGGGGCGGTTTGAGGGGGGTTAGTGGGGTTAGTTTAGTGCTCGCCTGTTGCCTAACGATAATGTTGATAGCGTGGACTGGTTTTAACTATGGATTTCATTGCAGTTTTTATCTTGTAAGCCGCCGTGAGCCTAAGGGAACGGCGGTATAAAAGTTTAATAAATAAATGCAATAAAGTTTGCATCCAAGGGCACCTTTAAAAGACCTGGGAAGCATTATTCGAGGTATCAGCTTTGGTGGGCAGGCACATGAAAGCTCTTTTCAGGGTGGGAGCCAGCCATGGTGCCCCTCAAGGCAAAGACTTTGCATTCTGAAATATTGGGCAGATGCCATATTGAGGAATCAGGCCCAGAAGAACCACGGGTTTCAGGTCAAAAAGCTACCGATGGGTCCTGAGCCACTGAGTGTGTATTGCTGTCGGCTATTACCTCTGTAACTTGTTATTACATCCGCCTATCTCATTTCACCCTGCACTAGATCCAGAGCCAGCTTGGTGTAGTGGTTAAAAGCAGTGGCTTCTCACCTGGCGAGCCCGGTTTGATTCCCCGCTCCTCCACATGCAGCCAGCTGGGTGACCTCGCAGAGCAGCACTATCAGGGCTCTCTCAGCTCCCACCTCCCTCACAGGGTGTCTGTTGTGGGGAGAGGAAGGGAAGGCAAGTGTAAGCCGCTTTGAGACTCCGTCTGGTAGAGAAAAGCAGGGTATAAAAGCCAACTTTTAACAATAATAACTGAGAGTGTATTATATCCACACTGAGTGAACTGTTTACCTCTCAGCAGAGGGGAAACTAATATCCAAGCCCTGAGAAGGAAAAGGTTTCAATTAGCAATAAGCGCGTCTCGGATTAACCTTATTGGCTACAATACTGCCACTGCGCAAAGCTACATGTATTACTCCAGTGTAGGCTATACGATCAATTCAGGGGAGAACTTATACCTTCCCTACAGCATAAGCCCAACTCAGAGGCAATCACAGACATGTTGTCAGACAAAAGCACAGAAATAACTTCTGTTGTGGCCAGATTTGCTTGGAGAGCTATCAAAGCAAGGAAGTCCTGGGTGGATTCGGAGCAACTTAGGTAGTTGTTGTTGTTATGTGCGAAGTCGTGTCCGACCCATCGCGACCCCATGGACAATGATCCTTCAGGCCTTCCTGTCCTCTACCATTCCCCGGAGTCCATTTAAGTTCGCACCTACTGCATCAGTGACTCCATCCATCCACCTCAGGTAGAACTTAGGTAGAGATAGTCTCAATTGCTTGAGATAATACTTGTGAGTTTTACAACCAGAATGATTCTTATAGCTGGAATGTTTTTAATATTTTAGTTATCAATGATTCTTTTATCTTGTTAATGCCAGATGTTTTCATGTATCTTGTAATTTGACTACTGGTCTAGTACCGTAATAATAAAGACCTGAGTTGACACTGAGAAGGAATGTAAGCAGGTAAAAATCCAGGTGGGATGGGGGTATTCCTTGATACAGCAATATATCTCTACAGCACATGTGCAGAAAAAAAGTGAAAAGAGCATGTCTGACGGTGCTATATCTCCACAGTGCATGTGCAAAAGAAGGTGGGAGGAGCATGCCTGATAGGTTGATCTATCTCTACAGTAAATGTGCATAAAAGTGAGGAGAGCATGTCTGATGGTGCTATATCTCCACAGTGCATGTGCAAAAAAAAGATGGGAGGAGTACACTTGATATAATAACATATCTCTCTGGCGCATGCAGAAGGAAATGTGAGAATGCCTGAATCACCGCATGTGCAAAGAATGGTGAAAGGAGCATGCCAGATACAGCAACGTAACTGCATAGTGCCTAAAGGGAAAAGATGAGACCAGCATACCTGATACAGCCTTATATCTCTACAGTGCATGTGCAGAAATGGTGACAAGTATGTCTGGGACAGTGACAGATTTCTATAATGTGTTTGCGCCTCCTCCCCCACCCCCCAAAAAAACCCTGCAACACAAAGGGAACTTGTATACAGGAAGGCTGGAAACACACATGGGAGGGTACAGATAAAAACCCACCAATATAGATCCCCCCGGTCCAAATGTGCTCTGATTGGAGCTGCCTCCTCATCAAGGGACACCCAAAACAGCGATGCCACCTGGCCCCTTTGGACTGGATCGTCAAATTATATGTTTATGGTACCATTAAAAGCAAAAAAGGCTACAATTTCTTTCCGGGTTCTGTTTTTCCTGATCTCACCTACACCCTAATTTCTCTCCAGCAGGGTCCCCAAGTGGCTTACAACATCCCCCTGTTCATTTTATCCTCACAACAACCCTGTCTGGTAGAACAGGCTGAGAGAGTATGACGGGCCCAAGGCCATCCAGCAAACTTCCCTGGCAAAGTGGAGATTTGAACCTGGATTCTCCCAGATCTTAGTGCTGAACGCTGTCAACTACCCGAGTGGCCAAACTGTGGCTCTGCAGATGTCCGTGGACTGCAATTACCATGAGCCCTTGCGAGCACGGCACTTGCAGGGGCTCATGGTAATTGTAGTCTATGGACATCTGGAGAGATACCATTTGGCCACCCCTGGATTATACCATGCTGGCTCCCTAGTCTATTTTGCTCTCATAAAGATGCTACCCAAATCATCTTTCCAATGGCGTGTTATTCCTGAGGGTCAATCTACACAAAACAGCATCCACGTGGGTGGCAACATTATTTCAGACATTAACTTGGCCATTTTAAAATGCCACTAGGGCACGATGGCGCAGTGAGACCAAGCAATTTTGCATCTTTTTTCCCAGTGCTAAAAAAGCAAAATCTTCTAGTCCTGCTGCCTTGTAATCACAGTAAATAAACATCAATAAATACATTTTTGGAAAGTAAGTTAAAACAAGAAGACAGCATTGCAAACAATGGGCCCAACACCTTTCCACCTTGACTTTTCAAACAACATAATTGTGTCCTCCTATGATGAATACTGATTTCATTCCCTCCCTTTGTTTCTGGTGTGCTCTCTGCTTTTCTCGCCTGTTTAAAATGCAGTTTCATGACATGTTTAAACTGCTTTTCAAAACCTGACCTTTTCTGGACTATGGTACCATAGTGCAGTGGGTATCGCATCAAAGGTCCTGGGTTTGAGTCCCAGTGGAACCGCAAGGATGCTTTGGGGAGGGAGCTGTTTCAGGGTAGAATATCTGCTTTTGCATGCAGAAAGTCCAAGGTTCAATCCCTAGCATCTCCAGTTAAAAAGATCAAGTGGCAGGTGATGAAAAGAAGATGAGTTGATTTTTATACCCCGTTTTTCACTGCCCAAAGGTGGCTTACAATTGGCTTCCCTTTCCTCTCCCCACAACAGACACCCTGTGAGGGAGGTGAAGCTGAGAGAGCTCTGACAGGACTGCTTAGTCAGAACAGCTCTGTCAGTGCTGTGACGCGCCCAAGATCACCCAGCTGGCTGCATGCGGAGGAGGAGCAGGGAATCAAGCACGGCTCACCCGATTAGAAGCCGCCACTCATAACTACTGATCTGGAGAACTACTGCCAGTCTGAGTAGACAATACTTACCTTGATGGACCAGTGGTCTGATTAGAAGGCAGCTTCATGCGTTCATGAAAAACTACTTTGAGAAGAAGGAGAAGAGCTGTTTTTTTATACTTGGCTTTTCACTTTACAAAGAAGGCCCAAAGCGGGTTACAAATACCTTTTCCTTCCTCTCCCCACAAGAGACATCCTGTGAGGTAGGAGAGCTCTAAGAGAACAGTAACTAGTCCAAGGTCACCCCGCTGGCTGCATGTGGAGGAGCGGGGAATCAAACCCAGTTCTCCAGCTTAGAGGCTGCTGCGAGCCAGTTTGTGGTTAGGAGTGCGGACTTCTAATCTGGCATGCCAGGTTCGATTCCGCACTCCCCCACATGCAACCAGCTGGGTGACCTTGGGCTAGTCACAGCACTGATAAAGCTGTTCTGACCGGGCAGTGATATCAGGGCTCTCTCAGCCTCACCCACCCCACAGGGCGTCTGTTGTGGGGAGAGGAAAGGGAAAGTTACTGTAAGCTGCTTTGAGCCTCCTTCGGGTAGAGAAAAGTGGCATATAAAAACCAACTCTTCTTCTTTAACCACAACATCACACTGGCTCTCATACTGTGAGAATGCTTTGTGATGTCACAGAAGCTCCCAACCAATCAAGACTCTGAACATTCCCTTCAGATTTATACTTCAGAAGAAAACTGCAGAGGGGACAACTGGGGCTACTCTTGTTTTTATGCAATCTATTTAAAATATTTCTACCTCAGCTTTCCAAAACTTCATCGTAAAATTCAGAATTTCATGCCATCAAATTCATCGCATCGGGCGCATCGCGGAGGGAGGCTCAGAGAACTGGCCGGAGCTCATGAAAAACCAGCGTGTGCCTGTGGCGAACGTCGCTATGGAGCAGTGTGAACCTTCACCCAAAATAACCCACAGGGCCTGTCATTAGAAAGGCCCAGTGTACTCAACCCTTGTTTGGTCACGGATGCTAAAAACGAACCCTATCAAGAAGCCGGCCCATTCTTCCGCACAGAAGCGAAATGGTTTCCCGCTCTGTCCGGCGCACACAGGGCAGCTGTTCTGCCAGAGTTTGGAATAACTGCAGCCCAGTGTGCCAGATGTGGCGAGGCTTTGATAGGACATCCAGCTCCTGTGGGTTTTGCCTATTTTTATCTGCCTCCCAGCCTGTCATTAAGAAATGCCTATATTCCTTGGCAGGGCACTGAATAGCTCCAGATTCCACGTCGGGCCTTCCCAACCCACGTGCCTTGCTGGCTCCCTGAGCTTTGTCACAAGAGTGAGGCTCAAAACGAAACGCCTTCGCTACCGCTGTTAGTGAAAATGTTCTCAGAAAGGCAGATTGCAGAATCACCAGACTGCGTAGCCCTTTTCGGTGGGTGGGATCTTGACCAGGGCTGGCTTATCCATGTAGCACACATTGCATGTGCTAGGGGCCCCGCACTTCTAGGGGCCCCGCACAGTGCTTTCCCTCCATGGATCAGGGCCATAACCTCTCTCCTCCCTCCCCCCCCCTTTTCCCCCTTTAATGACACTTGGAGTGGCACCTCTTTCCGCTGTGGGTGGCCCCTCCTCCACCTCCCAGTCTGGCTGCTCCCATCACAATTGTATTCTGCTGGGCCCCCACATATCCTTAAACTGGCTACAGGCCCCACGAATCCTTAAACCACTCCTGACCTTGGCCTAGTCTGCACACAATAGATAATGCACTTTCAATGCACTTCAGAAGTAGATTTTTCTGTTCCACAAAGGAACATCCAGCTGCCAAAGCACATTGAAAGTGCATTATCCTGTGTGTGCGGAATGGGCCCTGGACTCTACTCCAAGGCTCCTTGATGGCCCTGGAAGGGTTTCCCCAATGGAGAAATTTGTTAAACGTTTATTGGGTGATATGACCATATATGGTCATGTCAACCCCCCCAAAAAATGGCCAATGATGGGCTTGGAGGGGGGGAAGGGGAGGGGCCCCAGGTAGGTGTGTACACAGCTATACTTCCCAACCATATTCTGCAGGATCGCACCACTTCTGGGGTTTCTTGAAGCCCGAAGAATGTTTCGGTGCTTTCTCAATAGTGAAAAAGTTGAGAAACGCAGCTCTGCTCCCTCGTCTGATAGAATTCTTTTCTGCTCTTCTGGTGGCTTTAGCTTGACATTCTTCAATAATCAGGATTTTTTGAGAGAAAGAGATGCTTCAAACCCATTCAAACAATTCCACACAGCCTAATTACACATTCCTAGGGTTACCAACTTGGATTTGGGGGATTCCTGAAGATTATGGGCATTCCTTGGGAAAGGCAGAGTTTGGGGAGAGGGAGAAGTTCAGTAGAGATTTGATGTCACTCTAGAACTTCAATTTCTCCTAGGCTCTATGGAATACCAGAGTCTGCACCCCAAAGCTGTCTCTCCCTCGGGGGCAACAAATCTTTGTAGTCTGGAAATAGATGATCATTCCTGGAGAACTCCAGGTTAAATACGGTTATGGAGGTTGGTTGTTTCTGGCCCCTGTAAGTCTGTTTTAGGACCTGTCAAACCAGACATGTACTGGGAGTCCTGTTCTCCCTATTGTGATTAGGACCGCCGTTACTTGGAGGAAGAAGCAAATTGGCTCTAGGAAACACATTGGCAGGCATGATGACAACTGTGGGTACCCCGTTGGGGAAGACTACAGTTGGCCAGTGGTAGGGCTCTCAATGCCACCTATGCCTGGAAGTATTGAGGAGTAGAGCCCAGGGCAGGTGGAGGGTGGGGAAGATGTTATGTCACTTCCACTGGATGCTCTAGGCATCCACCACTCATCTCTGTGGTCTTTAATCACACACTTTGCAGTAGCTCCAAAACACATCATGCTTGACGTTTTGATAATATCCAGCTACTAGTAAAAAAGCCCATTGTATAACAAATACAATGGGCGCTAGCAGGCGGGGGCAGAGCGAGGGACTGGCGAAGGTAGGGTGAGGAAAGGTGGCTTACCCGTTAGAGGCCTTTTGCGAGGGCAGGCGGCTCCTTGGCGGTGTCTTCTTGCCGGCGGCCATTTTTGTATCCGGCGGTATCTTCGTTGAGGGTGGTGGGGGTTCGCAAGGCTGCTTGTCCTGTCTTCAGTTGGCCTGGGTGGGGAGTCGTCGCGCGAAGGGAAGACGCTTCCTCGGAGGTAAAACGAATCTCAGCTCTGTGTGCGAGTGCCGGGGGCTCCGTCAGGCGGCGGCCTGGCGCGTGTCTTCATTGAGGTGTCTTCATTGAGGCTGGGGGGGGCTCCGTCAGGCGGCAGCACAGCGTCGAGGGCACAGCGTATGCGCAGCGGCGTTGGCAAACTCCTCGTGGTCTCGGGGTCTAGGCACCAGGTTGGTGGGTGAGTGCTGGAGGCCGGCGGGTGTGCGGGTGGAAAGGAGCAGGGCCGCCGCATCTTTGATGCGGCAGCCCTGCTCCTTTCCCCACATCGAGGCGAAGGCAATGGCGGCCAAGGAGGCAATGGGGACCAAGGAGGCCATTGCCTCCTTGGTCCAGGATTGACACTCGGGGGAGCAAATCAGCCGCTTCGCGGCTCCTGATTCGCTCCTCCGAGTTTTTATCCCGGACAGAGCCCGCCCTAACTCCTCCCCACCAGCCCTTAGCGTTTTATTTAGGCCGCGGCGCTGGCGGTTTAAGGATAGTAAATTAGCTGGAGCCACTTGTGGTGCAGAGTGGTAAGGCAGCAGACATGCAGCTCTGCCCATGAGGCTGGAAGTTCAATCCCAACAGCAGGCTCAAGGTTGACTCAGCCTTCCATCCTTCCGAGGTCGGTAAAATGAGTACCCAGCTTGCTGGGGGTTAAAACGGTAATGACTGGGGAAGGGAATGGCAAATCACCCAGTATTGAGTCTGCCATGAAAACACTAGAAGGCGTCACCCCAAGGGTCAGATATGACCCAGTGCTTGCACAGGGAATACCTTTACCTTTACCTTTATAGTAAATTAATCCATTAAAAGGTGAATAATTAATTGCCCAGGCACCTTCATTTTTCATCCATTGAGAGTCACTCTTAAAGTTAAGCAGGTTCAAACTTGTACTTTCCTGCCTGCTTCAGGCATGTGCTGACAAAGGGGAAGGGGCTTTGCAAAAAAAAAAAAAATCTTCCAGCTCTTCACCTAGAATTCTGTGTCAGATCATATAACATTTTTCAACATCTTTTTTCTTTTTTTGCATTTAATTCTGAGTGATGGGCATAATCCTTCTTCAGGGAGTTGCTGCCTGAAGCCGAGTCCTGTACACCTGGGCTACACATTCTTGAGGTGGAGCTGCAGCTAAAATATGCCAGCTGCAGGAGAGGGGAGCAAGAATCTAGAGTTGCCAACTGGTCTGGAGAAAAAATATTCTGCTGCTTCTTGAATGTATAGAAATGGGCATAAACCTATTTATGGTATGGAGGTAAATAGCATCACCTAGTAAATAACATCTTATTAAGCCCCTGTTAAAGGGACGGGACATCCCCCCCCCCCCGGACTGTTGACAACTCTCCAGGAATCAAAGTTGCCAAATAACCAGAAACTATTAGTCTGACCTGCTTCTGTGCTTGATGTAAGGAAAGCAGGAAGTGAAGATTCTGAATCTGCCGGGACTCCAGTTTAAAGTCCTGAAAAGATAGCAACACTGTTCATAGATTTAATGTTCACATATGTGGCTTTAGTTTCCAGT
The DNA here is from genome assembly GCF_049243985.1 of Paroedura picta. Taxonomy (NCBI): domain Eukaryota; kingdom Metazoa; phylum Chordata; class Lepidosauria; order Squamata; family Gekkonidae; genus Paroedura; species Paroedura picta. The sequence goes on along the minus strand of NC_135371.1, from coordinate 162,680,427 downwards.
TATTTAATATTTAATAGTTAGATGCAAGTCCGGTTCCACCTTAGAAACCAACAAGCGTTCCGGGATATAAGCTTCCGAGAGCCAACGCTCACTTTGACAGGCACAAGGAGAAATGGATCTCTGACCAAGAGAGCTTTGAGTCTCGGAAGTTGTACCCTGAGATTCCGGACTCAAATTGAACTGTTTTACTGCTGGCCAACACAGCAACCCTCTCTTTGAACAAAAGTTAGCAATATTATTCTTAATGCAGCACAAATTGACATTAATCTTAAAATCTAAAATGTTGTTGTTTTTGTTGCTGCTGCTGCTGCTGCTGCTCTCACATCAAACCTGACTGATGGCGATCTTTCGAGGCAAGAGACATTCAGAGGGGGTTTTGCCATGGCCTTCCTCTTCATCACAACGCTGGTATTCCTTGGTTCCCGTCCATATACTAGCTGGGGCCCACCCGGCTTAGTTTCTGAGCTCTGACAAAATCAAGCTAGCCTGAGCTATCCAGGGCAGGGTTCTGAAATGTGCAAACCACAGGTTCCGGGACTGACTCCTGATACACGCCGGCTGACCTAAGACTCTTGACGCAATGGAGAAATTGGCCAAGTCAGCAAGTGTGCTCTGCTTTCATGCTTGTACCGGTTCAGCCCGTAGGCTTCCTGGTTGAGTTTGCCTTCAATACAACGGATGTGTGACAGATCCTGCAAGGCAACTGCTGACAATTGAACAGCTGATGTTCAGCTAAGCTGTAGGTTTAGATGGGTGCAAAAAAAAAAAAAAAGGGAAAAAAGGAACCACATTGTGGCTTTAATATTAATCAGGATTTTCAATGTTGCTTCATTGCTTTCCTCATTAATATCTCACTCCTCCAGATGGGCATAAATTCCCCAAGGTGTGTGTGAATTCTTTTGGGAGCAGACTCGAGGGAAAGGATCTGGGAACCACATTACTTTTTTGACGCTTTCATCTTTCTTAAGAAGGGGCAAAGGTCCAAGGCTGACAGATTTTCCCACAGCAGCTTTGGCGCTTTGGTAGCTTGCAAGGGAGTTTCTATTGGAGCGTACCTTTTCTTAAATCTATGCAGGCAATAATATTTTAAGAAGGCAAATCGTTTTACAGGAATGGCTGTCACAAAGTTGCCACCCACCCACCCCGGACATTGTCCCTAAATCAATAATAATTCCTCTCCCCCTAGACTTCTAGATTATAACCCTGACTTTGAAAGCATGAAATATATCACTGGGTAAATGCATGATTGATGGGTCTGGGGAGGGAATCAGACCCTGCTCTAGCTACAGTTACAAACTGCCCTCTCTAATCACAAAGGGAAAACCTTTCTTTTGCAATGTCTAGAGATGTAATTCTCTTGGAAAATCCGCCTCTTTTTAAAAAAAACTTTTAAAACATGTTTTTTCTTTTTATCATTATCTTGAAAGAAAGCCCTCAGTCATCAACACCACAATACACACACACAAACACTCAGGGCCATTTCGCACGGGGATCTTTGTTGCAAATTGTTTGCGGAATGAAAAATCGCCATTTAAAATAGTGGAATTCGTCGTTTTGCACACCTGGCTTTGTAGTGGAATCAGTTGCGTTTTTTAGCGTTTCCCACAGGCTTCCGGTCTCGGCAGAAATCGCTAGAAAGGAAGCGCTATTGCCAAGCTCGTCCCGCCCCTGGCCGTCAAGCAGCCAATGGGCAGCCGTTAGCATGCTCCCAAACAGCCGCTTTCCCTTTAAGGAAGGTTTTTTAAAAAAAAAAACAGACCCATAGCAACGAATCTGTGTAGATTCGTTGCTACGGAGAGACCCATCCAGCTGCCTATTGTGAGCTATCGTTTGATTGTATGATCGTTTGCACGCTGCCCCGAGTGATAAAAAAAAATTCCCCCCCCCCCTTCTCACGGGCTCGATTTTCGGCTGAATTTATGTGTAAAAAATAAAGGGACTTTATTTCAGCAAACGGGCTTTTAAGTGGTTTGTGCTTAGTGACTAAAGGTGAAGGACTGAAGCCAGGGAAGCCTCTAAACAGAAAGAGGCTCGCCGGTGCGTTTATCCCCGCTCGCTCCGAGAAAAAAAAATGGCGATCGCTTCGCCGGAAGTTTGGAGGAGAGATCCAGGGGGAGGGACTTTGAAGAACCAGCTACAATGGTAACGCACAGGTCTTTAGCGCTAGTGTTGCAGATTGGTTGCAGGAGTGTATCGCTATCCGGAGGGTGAATCCAGTTTTCTGGATTCCCCTGAAAGCGCCACAACGAAGCGCTTATTGCTGATCGGTTTCAGGATTGTTGCAGATTGTTGACGACGTCGTGCGTTATGGCAAATTAGTAGCGTTTTCAATCGGCAACCATTGTGCTATTTTTAAGCCGTGGGAAATGCCCCTTAAACACACACACACACAAAATCCAGTTCACATTTGCAGACGTCCCTTGGGACAGAAATGTCTATGTTTTCTAAATTGCTGTCCTTAATATGCATAAGGCTTATCCTGCATTGCCTGAGGTTGGTTGGTTTGTTATGTCGGGACTTGGAGGTGGGTAACAAAGCAAATGAATGAAGCGGCACCATTTCACAAGCATTATCGGGGCCCCCAGGTCCCTAAGAAGCTCTCGGAATTTAGCAGACAAAGCAAATCGCTTCCCAATACTGATGGGCAGCTCTGTGCTTTACATGGCAAACCCAACCCAATTCCTGTGTGTGTGCTTATTTATACAGCGCTGTCAGTGTTTGTGACACTTTGCCGATAAATCCCCGTCCCAAGGAGCTTACAATTGGAAATTCAACACAAAATAGGCAATTGAGGGGGGAAGGGAGGGAGGAGAAGAAGACAGATCATTTCCTTTCTAAATATTATCCCTGCATAGCTTTTTTTTCTTTTTAAAAATCTGAACATACTCCTATAGAAATTCTATTGCACAGTCCTAATGCTCCAAACTTCTAGGGGGAAATTCAGACCTTGATTCGCATTTTAATTTCTATACATTCAAGTAGCGGTTAAGAGCAGCAGCTTCTAACATGGCAAACCGGGTTTGATTCTCCACTCCTCCACATGCAGCCAGGTGGGTGACCTTGAGCTTGCCACAAACCTGATAGAGCTGTGCTGACCGAGCAGGAATATCAGGGCTCTCTCAGCCTCACCTCCCTCACAGGAATGGGAAGGCGATGGTAAGTTGCTTTGAGACTCCTTCTGGTAGAGAAACGTGGCATATAAAAACTAATTTCCAGTCGATAAACCAAAGCCAGTAATCCTCACATAGGCCGTGCTTGTCTGAACGCTCTCTCAACTATTGAGTGGACAGTGTGGCATGTTGGTTAGGTGAACCTTCATCTTGACCCTCCCAAAAGAGCCTATTGTATAAGCAGAGTTGTTGGGATGATTCTGGGTGGAGTGGAGTTGCCAACCTCCAGGTGATGGCTGGAGATCTCCTGGAATTACAACAGATCTACAGCCTATAAATGTAAATGTAAATATAAATGTAAATAAATAAATAAAGAAGAAGAAGAAGAAGAGTTGGTTCTTATATGCCACTTTTCTCTTTCTGAAGGAGTCTCAAAGGGGCTTACAGTCGCCTTCCCTTTCCTCTCCCCACAACAGACACCCCTGTGAGGGAGGGGAGGCTGAGAGAGCCCTGATATTACTGCTCCGTCAGAACATAAATCATGTATTGCTTATTGGACTGCGCCTTCTCCAGGCTCTACCAGACCTCCAGGTATTTCAGAATGTGGAGCTGGCAACCCTGGGAGCTGGGAAATAAACTATACGCCCCCTTACATCTCTTAGCAGGAGTCAAGCAAGCCTTGTCCCTTGGGGCTCAGTTCAGATGTCATGCAAAAAAGAAAAATAGTGGCTTATTAGCGTAATGGTGAGCATTCAAAGGATCGCTCTTCCTGCAGCTTGGTGGGAACGTCTGAACTGAGCGTCTGCAGGATCCTTTTAATTGGGATACTTTTCATTGTGCATTCATGGCTGGTTCTATAGCCTGGTATAATCCAGTGGGGCTTCAAGTGGAAATGAAGCATGCATTTACTATGTGTTCGGTTTACAAAAACATTGGCCCGTCTCCTGCCTTTCGCTCCCCGTGAAGTCCGTCAGGTTTAACAGAGACCTCTTGTGGTTGAAATGTTGAATTAATTATTGTAATTGGATGGAAAACAGACGCCTCCAAGACAGGGAAGGGTTGTCTGAGGCTAGTGTGAACATGCCAAACGGGGTCGTGGGGCAGTGAGGGTTACCAACTGCCTGGAAGAAAAGTTATGTGATCTGCAGGGGTGGTGAGATTTTTATCAAAAAATATAATTTTAAGAAAACTTCAGAGCAGTGAGAAATGGGATTTTTGGGCGGAGATCTCATGCCTCGACTGGAGGTTTGGCTCCCCCAGTCAGGTGGCTGTGAGGGTGATGATCATCCAGAGAGCTCCATAACAGAGTAGCAATTTGAACTTGGGACCTCCAGCTCCTAATTGAGGCTTTCTCAACCAGGGTTTTATGAAATCCTGGTGTTACATGACAGTCCTGAGGTTTCTTGACAGCCCTGCAAAGGTTTCCCAAATTAGTGGGAGTTAATTCATTTTCCATATATTTTTTAATGTGTTAAACATTTATCGGATGATGTGACCATACATGGTCATGTCGACCCACCCCTCCCCAAATGGCCAATGATGGGTCTGAAGGAGGTGGGGAGGGGAGGGGCCTTGGGTGGGTGTGTCCACAGCTATGCTTCCCAACCATATTCCGCACAATCGCGCCGCTTCTGGGATTTCTTGAAGCTTGAAGAATGTTTAAGGGATTTTCGACAGTAAAAAAGTTGAGAAAGGCTGACCTAATCTGATACTTTACCCACAACTCAGTTACACACAATCATCTTATCATGTGTGTAGGGTTTACTATAACCCAGAGTCCCCCATTTTTCAGGCTGCAAACACCTTTGGGAGTCTGACACAGTGTAGTGGGCGGAGCCACAAAATAGCCACTACAAAATGGATGCCATAGGAGGCAGGGCCATCCTCAAAATGGCTGCTGCAGCTTCCCTTGGGGGACCCAGTGAAGATCTGTGGCAGCTGCTGCCAAAGCACCTTGAAGCTTTGGCATAATCAGAACAGCCAATCAAACCACCAATGGCCAGTCAGAAACCTTGCCAGGCAAAAGCCTCAGCAGGCCCTGCCCACTTTCTAAAAACACTTGGCAGGAATCAGGAAAGGTGTCTGCTGATGCTATGACACCCTTGAACACATGTTGGGGACCCCTGTCTAACCACGCAGTGTTATCCAGCAAAGCTCCTCTTTAAAGTTAGCCTCCAGCCCTGGGCCTATTCTGCAGACAATAGATAATGCACTTTAGAAGAAGGCTTTCCTGTTCCGCACAGGGAAATCCAGCTGCCAAAGCAAATTGAAAGTGCATTATCCTATGTGTGCGGAATGGGCCCTGGAGTCAACAGATATCAATGTTTGACAGACAGAAGCCCTTTTTGATGTCATTCCTACCCTCGTCATGATGTAGAACTCTGGGCATTGGCCAGTGATATGTCCTTTCCTTTTAAAAGCATCTGCACAGACCCCACCCTCTTATGCTTGATTAGTTTTGCAGATATGTGCGTGCTTACCGAGAAGCTGAGGCGGCGAGTGGTGAGAGACAGACCACAACCCTGCCTGTCCACATAAAGCTTCTCTCAGGAGAAGGTTTTCTCAACAGGTTATTTTTGTCATCATCTTGGACAGGATCCCTTTCTTAAAAAATAAACCAGTGGCCACAATGGCCCTTTTTCAAACCTTCACTTTCTCTCCCTCCTGCCCTCCTCCCGGTTTCTCAGCAGAGAAAGGCTTAATGTTTGTGCCAGGAAGCGGTATTTGAAACACGCTCTGAAATAAGCAGTTTGTACAGCAGGAATTAGGGCAAGCGACCAAAGAACCAGCGGCACGCACCTCCTACCTAGAGGAAGAGGAGGTGGCCAAGGAATTTGGACAAGAATGCCCTCTATAGTTTTGTTAAAAAAAAAACACAATAACAACAACTGTCTGAGGCTGTGGTCTCCCTTGCTAGACAGGCCTCAGCGCAAGAGCCAGCATTAAAAGATGCTTTTAAGAAACAGCCGGAGAAATGGAAGAGTTGCAGACAGGCAAGCGGGTAGGTGGCGCTCCAGAGTACAAAGGGGAGCCTACAGCCAGACATCGGAGCCAGAGCTCAAGATTCCGTCACATGCTCTGCAGCCCCACACTGAGGGGCTTTGCAGCATAGAAGATTGTCCTGCAAAGAATCACAGAATCATAGAGTTGGAAGGGGCCATACAGGCCATCTAGTCCAACCCCCTGCTCAACGCAGGATCAGCCCAAAGCATCCTAAAGCTCAGTGGTCCCCAACCTTTCCGAGGCTGGGGACCGGCAGGGCATCGGGCCGCGCCCCCGCGGACCGCGCCCGTGCGGGCCACGCCCGCGGATCGGGCCGCGCCCGCGGGCCGCGCCCACGCCGCGCCCGTGGGCCGCGCCCACGCCGCGCCCGCGGATCGGGCCGCACCCAAGCCGCGCCCGCGGATCGAGCCGCGCCCGGGCCGCGCCCACGGATCGGGCCGCGCCCGCGGATCGGGCCGAGCGGGCGTGGCCCGCACAGGCGCGGCCCGGCCCTGATTCCCTCTCCCCGCCTCCCGCAGTAAGTTTTTTACTGCGGGGGCGGGGCGGGGAGAGGGAGCCGCAGCCCGGTGCCATGGCCTTTGCGGCCCGGCACCGGGCCGCGGCCCGCAGGTTGGGGACCACTGCTAAAGCTGTCATAAGGATTGGTGCTTCATCCTTCGAAAGGTGAGGAGATCTCAAGGACAATCCACACGTTACAAAGTTCACATGGTGGATAGGTGAAACTGCTAAACTGGGATTCATTTAGAGCAGTGGTTCTCAACCTTCCTAATGCCGCGACTCTTTAATCCAGTTCCTCATGTTGTGGTGACCCCCAACCATAAAATGATGCAAGGGTGCTTTCACAGAAATTAAACCGAAACTGACCAATGGCGTGAAGATCCATTGTTCAGGATTGTATATAAATTGGGTTTTTTTCCAGGGTTTCTCAGTTCAGTTCTGCCTCTTGTCCCACCATGCCGATCTCTCTCTTTTCCACTGCTCCAGACAGACATGCCGCCACCACTGCCGCAGTAGGGGTCACGGCGTGGAGGGGGCTGAGAACACTGTTCTAGGGCTTCTTTTGCTCCTAGACTCTACAATATACCGTAGAGTCTGAAGCTGTCATTTCCTCCAGGGGAAGTGGTCTTTGTAGTCTGGAGATCAGGTTTAGGGTTGTTAACCCTCAACTGGCTCCTCCTGGGAGCACCACCAGTGGAGGATGGGGGGTAGGGTTGCCAGGCTGGGAAACTCCAGGCGATTTGGGGATGGAGCCTAGGGAGGACAGGGACTTCAGTGGGATACCATATCATAGGCCCAACCTCCAAAGCATCCATCTTCTCAAGGGGGAAATATTATTATGTATTTATCTTATGGTGTGTGCAGCATAGTCAGGAGATCTGAGGATTGTCTGGCAGTCAGGCAAGGGATATTTGCAGGTTGTTTGCCATTTCCTGCTTCTGCACCATGACCTCTAGTGCCAGTTTGGTGTAGTGGTTAGGAGTACAGACTTCTAATATGGCACGCCGGGTTCTATTCTGCGCTCACCCACATGCAGCCAGCTGGGTGACCTTGGGCTCGCCACAACGCTGATAAAACTGTTCTGACCAAGCAGTGATATCAGGGCTCTCTCAGCCTCACCCACCCCACAGGGTGTCTGTTGTGGGGAGAGGAAAGGGAAGGTGAATGTAAGCCGCTTTGAGACTCCTTCAGGGAGAGAAAAGTGGCATATAAGAACCAAGTTTTCTTCTTCAGTAATCTCAGGGCTCTCAGTCTCACCTCCCTCACAGGGGGCCATTCCACACCGGGATCCATGTAGCAAATTGTCTGCTGAACGAAAAATTGCCATTTTAAATAGTGGAATTTGTCATTATGCATACCTGCCTTTGTAGTGGAATCCAGTTGCGTTTCTATCGTTTAACACAGGCTTCCGGTCTCGGCAAAAATCGCTAGAAAGGAAGCGCTATTGCCGAGCTCGTCCCGCCCCTGGCCGTCAAGCAGCCAATGGGTGGCCGTTAGCATGCTCCCAAACAGCCCCTTTCCCTTTAAGAAAGGTTTAAAAAAAAAAAACACTCGTTGCAATGAATCTGCGTTTCATCGTTGCAACGGACAGACCCATCCAGCTGGCATGTGGTGTTTGAGCTGCCGTTTCATCGTTGCCACGTTCCCCCCCTCTCACGGGCGCGATTTTTGGCCGAAAACAGTGTGAAAAATAAAGGGAAAATAAACCAGCAAACGGGCTTCTGTGTTGCTTGTGCTTAGTGACTTTAAACAGAGGGACTGCAGCCGGGGAAGCCTCACTGGGTAAACGAAGGCTTGCCGGTGCGTTGATCTCTGCTCGCTCGGAGAAAAAAAAATGGCAATCGCTTCGCTGAAAGATCAGAGAAGAGAGCCAGAGGGAGGGACTTTGCAGAAACCACAACAATGGTAACGCACAGAACTTTCCTGCTAGTGTTGCAGATTGGTTGCAGGAGTGTAGCGCTTTCCGGAGGGTGAATCCACAACCATTGTGCAATTTTGAAGGAGTGCGGAAAGCCCCAGGGTGTCTGTTGTGGGGAGAGGAAGGGAAGGCGACTGTAAGCTACTTTGAGCCTCCTTTGGGTAGAGAAAAGCGGCATATAAGAACCAACTCTACCAACTCTTCTTCTTCTTCTTCCTTCTTGGAGGTACTCCATTCAACTCCCTAGAGGTCTCCCATCTGACTACTAGCCAGGGTCGGCCCAGCTTAGCTTCTGAGATCTGACAGGATTGGGGTTGCCTGGGCTGCCCTCCAAGGGGGAATTGATCTCTATAGTCTGGAGATGAGCTGTAATTCTGGGGATCCCCAGGCCCCACCTAGGGGCCCCTATTGGGCAAGCAGTCAAACCAAAGCACAGGGGGAACAGTGGGGCTTACCTCAGGAGTCGCGGCTCAAGTAACCATACAGCACGCTTTCAATTGCTGCCTGGGACAGCTGCCCCTCTGCACAGCAAGCTATGACTTTGCGGGGGCAGGCCTCCGGTCGGGAGGAATTTCTCCATCTCCCTGCAAAAGTTCTTCGTGTTTGTTCTGAGGATTTGGGTAGCCGGGTGAAAAACCCACCCAAACAGCATGTAAACCTGGCCGAGACAGTCGGTGCCACAGCGAACCTTTTAAAACTGTCAAAGGAATGACCGGCAGTCAGCCGCCGCTTTTGTGCCTACGGACGGACGGTGATGAGTCAGCGGTGAAGGGTCAGATGTAAAACCACTCCTCAAGGAGGGCACAGCCTGTTTGTTCCTCCACCCCACCCCACACCACCGCACCCCCCCACCTCAGATCCAGGTTGGAGCGATAATCAGCTCTTGTGCTCCTTTCGGCTTCGTTTCCAGGGGCCAGGAAACAGGCCGTCTGGAGGCCTGAGTGCCTCAAGTGTTCTGGCAGGCGCCTCGGCTTCTGTAGACTGTTTTTGAAAAGATAAAGCCGCGTTGGAGGAGAGTGTAAAACAGGCTCGTGAACTCCGGGGCTGGGTATGTGTGTGTGTCCATAAAGAGTAATGAGGACTCCATCGCTTGCGGGATCCTGGGTGTAAACTGCAGGGAGCTTTTATTCCAACCCCAGATCGATTCAGTCCCTGCCCTCCACACAGAATGCGATTTCCGTTTGGATTTGGGGCGATTTAAATTTTCCTTCTGCAGCAAGAAGGATTGATCCGGAGTCACCCTACCTTTATTGTGCAATAACTTAGAGTGCTTTTAATCCTCAATATCCACTTGGGAAAGAAAGCTCCGTGGTAGAGAACCTCTGATAGGCTACACCTGGTCATGTGACACGCTTGCCTTAAAGGAGAAGCCCCTAATTTCTCTCAACTTCTGTCGGTCCTGGATTTTTCCTCCCTCCTCTGCCTTTTTCGATCCTCTCTCCCTCCCCTCCAAGAAAAGAAAGAGGCTCCCTGCCTGGCTCCTCTCCCCCCCCCTTCAAGAAAAGAAAGAAAGAGGCTTGGCTCCCCCCCACCTTCTGAGCCTCCCTAACCACGTGCAGAAGACTTTCCTGTTTCAATGGGGAGGAGGGGGGGGAGAGGAAGACACAAGTTCAAAGCGATCTGAATTCAACAGACAATGGAATAAAGAAAGTAAGTGCAGACTCTGCCCTGGTCTGATGGACCTCGGAAAACCTTTTCTCCCAAGGCATAGGAAGGAAGAGCTGTGGCCAGCCCACTTCTCCACACCAAATCCATAAGCATCTTACCAGGAATGGAGTTTAAGAGCGGAGTTGCCAGTTTTAAAACCAATCTCTGAAGCTGTGCCCTGCTAGATGTGCGGGAGTTTGCTGGGGATAATATTTACTTGTGGTGTGGAAGTTATTGGGGGTTTTTTGTTTACATGCTATTGAAGAAGAACAGGCCATTGGTAGTTTTTTTCTCTGGCTAGCAGACTTGCTAGAGAATGTTTAGGGTCAGCAGGAGGCTTACTCTGTGGTGAGTGCCCTCAGCAATGCAGTGATGTCACTTCCGGGTCCTAGGCATGGGACATGGTGAGCAGGGACATGGAGGGGTTCCATCTGGCAACCATGCGACACCAGTTCCGAAGAAAACCTGGAAGTGCTGTCAGGTGTCTCTAGGAATCACTAGCAACTCTATGGTAAAACCCAAGTTCTCAGTGGTTTCTAAAGCAGACTGTCACACAATAGCAATTTTTAGAAGAAGAAGAAGAAGAAGAGTTGGTTCTTATATGCCGCTTTTCCCTACCCGAAGGAGGCTCAAAGCGGCTTACAGTTGCCTTCCCATTCCTCTCCCCACAACAGACACCCTTCTATCTTCTGGCCACAGGATCTATCACTGGCCACAGGATCGACCGCGAGAAATGAAGACTGAGGTAGGAGATCCTCCATCTGGTAGCAAAATGGCAGCCCTACTTCCTGTGCAGCCTGGAAGTGATGGCATTGCATTCTACATTCTAGGGTTCTAGGAAGTCTCTTGACTGTCCTCAATTTCCCCTAGAATTTTCCCCTGAATGGCAGCAAGCAAAGCCAGCAAAATGTGCATGTGTGTGTGTGTGTGGGGGGATATCTCCGAAGCAGAAGACCTGGCCTTCCTACAGGGAAACTCTAATGCAAATAGTACTATGGAAACTTGCTGGGTGACCTTGGGCCAGTCACACATTCTGAACCTAACCGACCTCACAGGGTTGTTATGAGGATAAAATGGAGGAGAAGAGAGCAATATAAGATGCTTTGAGTCCCCACTGGGGAAAAAGTAGAGTACAAATGAAATAAATAAAGTACCGATAGCTGTTGTGATAACGAAATCTCCTTATGGGATTTTTGTTCTCCCTGTGCCTGGAACATTTTGCTGATTCAGAACCGCTCTGAACTTTAAAACAACAACAACAACAACAATAACAAAAGGGGAGATGGAAAGATGACTATCAGATATCAGCTCAACCAAGCAAAATTCACCAAATGTAAACTTTTTTTTTAAGGCTTAGCATCCATTTTGGAGAAACATGCCGAGTGTTTTTCCACATCATAGACGAGCAGCACGGAAGAGACACAGAATGCGATATCATAAGAGGAAAGGAAGAACTGGAGAATTTGAGGCATTTTCAGGGGCTTTTTGCACGCCTTCAAAATCGCACAATGGTTGCCAATTGAAAACGCTATTGATTTGCCGTTATGCACAACGTCGTTGACAGTCTGCCACACACCTGAAACCGATCCGCAAAAAGCGCTTCGTTGTAGCGCTCTCAGGGAAATCCCCAAAAGTGGATTCACCCTCCGGAAAGCGATACACTCCTGCAACCAATCTGCAACACTAGCGAAAAAGACCTGTGCGTTAACATTGTTGCGGCTTCTACAAAGTCCCTCCCCCTGGCTCTCTCCTCTGATCTTCCGGCGAAGCGATCGCCATTTTTTTTTTCTCCGAGCGAGCGGGGATAAACGCACCAGCGAGCCTCTTTCTGTTTAGAGGCTTCCCCGGCTTCAGTCCCTCCCCAGAGTCACTAAGCACAAACACAGAGAAGCCCGTTTGCTGATGTATTTTCCCTTTATTTTTTACACTTTTTTCGGCCGAAAATCGGGCCCGTGAGGGGGGGGGGGTTTCACTCGGAGGGAGCGTGGCAACGATGAAACGACAGCTCAAACACACCAGGCAGCTGGATGGGTCTCTCCGTTGCAACGAATCAACACAGATTCGTTGCAATGGGTGTGTTTTTTTTTAAAAAAAACTTTCTTAAAGGGAAAGGGGCTGTTTGGGAGCATGCTAACGGCCACCCATTGGCTGCTTGACGGCCAGGGGCGGGACGAGCTTGGCAATAGCGCTTCCTGGCTAGCGATTTTTGCCGAGACCGGAAGCCTGTGGGAAACGCTACAAAACGCAACTGGATTCCACTACAAAGGCAGGTATGCATAACGACGAATTCCACTATTTTAAATGGCGATTTTTCATTCAGCAACCAATTTGCTACAAAGATCCCGGTGCGGAAAGCCCCTCAGTGGCGGCCTCGTGTTGCAAAAAGGAACCAATGAGCAGTATTTCTTATGTCCTATTGCCCCGGACATCCTTGTTGACAAGAGTGGGGTAAAAGACTAGCGATAGGGAGACGGAGCACTAAGCCCTCTATAATACCTTAGCCATTTTTACTGATGTTTCCTGACCACCACCCCCCAAAGGCAAAAATTTGCCGGTCTAGACAAGATCCAGTGTGTAACACAGAACTTTGAATGATAGGCCGGACAAGGGGGGGGGGGGAATGAGACTTTTAATCAAGTGCTAAAACTCTCTCCTCTCTCCCGCTGACCCAAACTATGCACGTCCAAAACGACATGTCCAATTAACCTCAGACTTTCCCCAAAATATTTCCTCTGGCCTAGCAGGCAGGCATGAGAAACGTCTGGCAGAAAGGTTCCTTGTCAGAACACAAACTTCTAATGGAAAGTGTCTCATGGTCTCAAAGCATGGGGGGCCACTCCCACAGCTCTACAAACAACCAGTCAGAGCTGTTCGGGCTCTCCAAGAAATCCCATTCCAATACGGCTTCGGCAACAGGATGGAATGTGCTTCTGGATGAGTGGAACCGTCTCAGCTCCTGAGCAAGGAGCTGGAAATGAAACGAAAAGAGAAATATCCCTTGGACAGAATAGACAGCTCCTGTAATACATCTCCTCCCCTGGTCCTCTCTAGTGCAACCAAAATTTCCACTTTTCTCTTGGCATTTTTGCTCCGTTATGCCATCCGGGAACGGACGCGTTTGTTTAGGTCACATAATATTTCAAAAAACACAGCAGCCTAGGCAAGGGACAGTATGTCTTCCAACTCCCCATGCACATTTTTGGAGGTGGGCTGGGGTACCATGTGAATGCTCCTTCACATTGTAGTGGATCATGTTTTATCAATAAAAGTCCAATAACTGGTTTGACACTGCTGGACCTATGTTCAGTTCTATCTCACACGTGAGAAACATGAATCTGACTGCTGTGTAGATTTGCAGAATAAGTACAAGGTTTTGATTTAGAATCATAGAATCATAGAGTTGGAAGGGGCCATACAGGCCATCTAGTCCAACCCCCTGCTCAACGCAGGATCAGCCCAGAGCATCCTAAAGCATCCAAGAAAAGTGTGTATCCAACCTTTGCTTGAAGACTGCCAGTGAGGGGGAGCTCACCACCTCCTTAGGCAGCCTATTCCACTGCTGAACTACTCTGACTGTGAAAAATTTTTTTCCTGATATCTAGCCTATATCGTTGTACTTGTAGTTTAAACATGTAGATTTGTTTCAGCTGATTGTACACACACTTCAGAATAAATCCCAGTGGGGCTTCTGGTACAAATCAAAGGTAACCCATTCAGAAGAAGAAGAGTTGGTTCTTATATGCCGCTTTTCCCTACCCGAAGGAGGCTCAAAGCGGCTTACAGTCACCTTCCCATTCCTCTCCCCACAACAGACACCTTGTGGGATGGGTGAGGCTGAGAGAGCCCTGATATCACTGCCCGGTCAGAACAGTTTTATCAGTGCCGTGGCGAGCCTAAGGTCACCCAGCTGGTTGCATGTGGGGGAGCGCAGAATCGAACCTGGCATGCCAGATTAGAAGTCCGCACTCCTAACCACTACACCAAACTGGCTCAATTCTATTCAGTTATGTGGATTGCATCTGTCTGGTTGCTTTTCAGCCATTAGGTGGTGGGAAAGCCTACATTAACTCCAAATGCCTGAATGCTCTCCCATACATTATATTTACTTTTGGGAGGGGGTGTGATTTACTGATGGAACATCTACTTGGTATGCAGAAGGTCATAGGTTCAATCCCAGAATCTCCAGTTAAAAAGACCAGGGCTGATTCTGCACTTACTTTGTTTTTTTTCCATTGTGGATCCTGCTGAATTCAGATCGATTTGAACTCGGGTCTTCCTGTATCCCCACCCAATTGAAACAGAAAGTGTTCTGCACTTGATCGGGGGAGCTCAGAGTGGGGAGTGGAGCCAAGCACAGCAGGAGTCTCTTTCTTTTCTTGAATGGGGGGGGGGGGGGAGGATTGGAGATAGCAGAGGAGGGGGAATAAATCCAAAAGGCAAATCTCTGCTGAGAGAAGTTAAGGCTTCTGAAGTGCAGTTAGTTTAAGACAAGCCTTGCAACCAGGAAGTCTTTGAACTGACACCCTGGCCAATCAGGGAAGACAGCTTTGCTACGAAGCACGGAGAAGGAAGTTAATTTGCAGAAAGCAGAAATCTACATACTTACTGATGGCGATTCTTTCAAAGGCTTATATCCACTTCTGGGGGAAAGGTAGGGTCACTCCAGATCAATCATGCACGTTGCAGAGGGAAAATTTAAAGTGCCCAAAATCAGAATGGAAATCAGATTCAGTGTAGATGGGAGGAATTTATTCTAGTTGGGAGTGGGCAAAAAGCCCCATTGCAGACTACACCCAGGTGATGTGAAAGACTTCTGCTTTGATGAACCAAAAGGTCTGATTCGGTATAGGTCTGATTCATGGGTTCAAATGTTCATTATTCATTCCAATCAAAGCCCGTGAGTGTTGGAATGTCTCTGAATGTTATTATGCATCCCCTATAATCTTCTTTCCCCCCTTTTAAAAAAGTCAGACTCTTTGGCAACTCAAGCTTTGCTTTCACATTAAGGTTCTGTTTGCTTTTGCTGTGAGACATTAAAATCTTGGCTTCTCCATCACAAAAAGGATGAACAAGATAACAAGGATCTTTGTGCAGATCCCTATATGGCTACATCTGTGTCTTCCAAAATCAGATTCTCCTTCTCTCACGCCACACACACACACATATACACACACATATACACAAGTGCCTCTTGAAGATTTAATAAGATTTCTAAATACCTTGACTCAGTCCCTCCCCCCTCCCCATTTCAGTGTCATTGATGCATGTTTGATGGGAAGAAACAATAGAGGTCATGTTTTTCCGCTGGGGTGGAGATATTTCAGACAAATATCTGACATGTTTTTAACCTGTGTGCCTTAGACTGGAGGAAAGCTGCCAATTCCAAGGTGACTCTCATTTACTGCTCCCATTACCGTCTGCTGGGGGAAAAAGAGTTTAGGAATCTTCTTGACTGCTGGTGAGGGAGAGCAATACAGTCCCAAGCTTTTGGGTTGTCTGGGCAAAACTCATTTACTGTCTACTCCCGCTCTAAAGCAATGTCAACACATCAAGCATCTGCTTGTGTGTCTTGAACAAGGGCCCTCTGGAGGTTAAGGCACACAACAGCACATACTGTAGACTGAACCGAACAGCTCTGATTATGCTCTGTGTAAACCCTGACCTGGAGGACCCAGGCTAGCCCCATCTTGTGAGATCTCAGAAGCTAAGCAGGGTTGGTTCTGGCCAGAATCTGGATGGGAGACCACCAAGGAATACCAGGTTCACGATGAAGAGGAAAGCAACAGCCAAACAGCTGACTGTCTCCTGCTTTGAAAACCCCACACGGGCATTCCCAACCAGGGCTCAATAGGTCCCTGGGGGCCCATGGAAACTCTGGAGGGGGTCCACAGCCTTTCCCCTCCTGCCTTAATGGACTTGGCCACAAACTAGGGAAACAGCTGTTTCTATGGTTCTCCTTTCTCCCCTTTTGAGCATGGATCTCTTGTGGTTTCTGTACCTGGGAGGGGGCAGAGCCTACATGCCAATTGCCTCCTTGCTCTCTGCCTCCTCAGTCCTCCTTGAGCCTGCCTGTTAACATGGGTAATGATGTCACTTCTGGTGACACGTCACTTCCTGGGGTGTGGTGGGAAGACATGGCCAGTTGACACCACTTCTGGGGCCCCTTGAAACCTAAGAAAAATTATTTCAGGAGCTCCTCCATGGTCAAAAGGTTAAAAAAGGCTGTCCTGTAGGGTCACCATAAGTTAGCTGTGACTTGATGGCTCTTTCTACCACCACACACTCCCCAGCACCACCTCCACTTCATCCCCTACTCTCAGTAGCTTCCTCGCAGCACATTTTAAATTGGAATTTCTTTGGGACAGCGGTTTGCATTCCTGGCATAATCTAAAGCAGGGGTGGCCAAACTGTGGCTTTCCTGATGTCCACGGACATGGAACAGGCAGGGGCTTCTTGTTGTTGTTGTTGTTGTTTTAGATTTATTTCCCGCCATTCCCGAGCTGGCTTGTGGCGGGTTAGAAGTCATTATTATTGATATTGATATTGATATTGATATTGATATTATTTAATTTTTAGACTCCCCTTCTCCAAATAGGTCTCAGGGCGGTTTACAACATAAATAGTTAAAACACCATAAAATCCCCATAAAAACCCCAATTAACATCAGCAAAAGTTACATATAACATATAGCGGCGGTGGTCACAATTCTGATCTTAGTTCAGCCTGGTGGAGAGAATAATATTCAGAAGAGGGTGGCACCAATACAATAGATCTAACAATGATCTCGATGTTAGACATCTCAATATTGGAGTCATAAAACTCCCGTTAAAAAAACAATTAAAACATAATCCCCAACATGGTGGAAACTCCTCCCCACCCCCCCGCTATTAGAGGGGGGGGAGGAGGTAGATGCAATACTCATACCTGGAGAGGGGATGTAGATCTACCTCGCTGGCCCCAGCCTCAACTGTAAACCTGGCGGAAGAGCTCCGTTTTACAGGCACAGCAGAATACTGTAAGCTCCCACAGGGCCCATATCTCACCCGGGAGCTCATTCCACCAGGTTGGGGCCAGGACCAAAAAGGCCCTGGCCCTCGTTGAGGCTAGGCGTGTTTCCCTGGGGCCGGGAACGATTGTAGTCTGACATCTGGGGAGCCACAGTTTGGCAACTCCTGCTAAAGTTTTAACAATTAAATGTCTCAGGATAATGATGCCCACAATAAACCCCACAATATATACCATCAGTGAACAATAGATCCACCTGCAGCTCTGGGTGATTGGACACATGGGCTGTTTAAACTGATTGGAGGATCCTGCCGCAAGCCAAACAGTTAGCCTGCAGCTATCCAGTAGAAATCCACTGGCTCCCACAGGGGTGCCAGCTAGCCATGAGCCAATCAGTGGCCCTGAATCTCAATTCTGTCTCAGACCTCAAGTTCAGTCCTCAGCAAGGCTGAATACACAAGACAAAATATAAGCACTAGAAAATTGGAAGGAAGGAAGGAAGGAAGGAAGGAAGGAAGGAAGGAAGGAAGGAAGGAAGGAAGGAAGGACACATGGCTTGGGAGATATACACAGCCCAGAATGTAATTTGTGAGAATGCTGACTTCATGTCTCACAAAAACATATCTTGAAGTACAGAAAGTTATTTGCGATTTTTTTAAAAAGTGCCCGAGCCGAGGCTGTTACATCTAAAAAGCAGAACACTCCAAATTCTTTCAAAGGCCTACAGAAGGATGCTCTGTCTTCTCACGCCATGGCAGTTAAAGCTAGGCTTTGCTCACCCGAAAAGGAGCAGTCAGGTTTAGTGCCAGCAGCAACCTTCCCTCACTTTCAATGCATTCCCATATACCTCCAGAGTCTGGAGAAAAGCCAGGCCTTCTGCTGACTGAAATGGGTCTTTCTTCTCAGAGGTTTCCTGATGCTGAAAGACTCTTCAGAGAAATGTGGAATCCCATTTAGAGCAACGGAATGAAACATCCCATCTTCCTAGGGTGTTCCCCCCCCTGCTCGGCTCTTCTGTGGCTTTCTTCTCCCTTCCGCCCTTCCATTTTCTTTGTCCCTTGCTTTATTTTTGGTGCCGAGTAAATAAATCGAGGAATTCTTGCTGAGGCAAATTTTAAGGCATTTGGGATGAAATGGGGCTCAAAGAAGAGCTTCTTCAGGCGGAGAGAGACATAAGAACTCACAGACACAAAATAGCCTTATCACAAAGCCAAAACATTTTTTAAAAAGAGGACCATGGTATTGGAAATCAACTTTAGGGAGGCAAACGTTGTTGTCTGTTCTGCAGTAATGGGAAAGAGCTGTGATCAAGTTGGAACTGTGTCCTCTGCCTCGTTTAAGAGCTGGGCATAGCTCACATTTTTATCCTATTTTGAGTGACATTTAAACATTGCTAGCCTTCACCTTTTCAACGGGGTGGCCCTATATCCTTTCATTCTTCTCCCCAGGATTCAAGAGCTGTAATCAGACTCCAACGGCAAAACAACATCTACACCAAACGCCAGCATGACCCGGACGTGAGATCGTGACCTGGAAAAAAAAAAACACTTTTCCCTCCCCCACAAAAACATTTTAAAAAATCCCCCTCCCCATATTTGGCTTCATGAATAGTTGTGGCATGACTGCAAGCTTGGAATCAAGTTTGGATTTTACATGAGGCCATATGGCTGTTTGTTTTTTTTTTTTTACATTTTGGTTTATTTATTTACTTCATTTATATTCCACCCTTCTCCCTCCCAAGGAGACCCAAAGCTGTTTGCCTCATTCTACTCTCCTCATTTCTCCTCACTGCTGTGTATGTGGATCCACCAAGGGTCAAAGTTTGGGATCCGAGGCACAATTGTAAACCAGAGTTACTGATTGGCTCGTGCTGGGCTGGTCTCCCCACAGGAGCCAGTGGATTCAAGGGCAACTTTCGCACCATTGATTTGACATCGTGCAGCCTGATCCAGTAGGGATCTGATCACTTTAAACTAATTGGGTATCCAATCACCTGCAACTGTGGGAAGTTCTTTTGTTCTGGATTATATATATTGGGAGTTTTTTTGGGGGCCAGTTCTATTCAATATACTATGAGCTGAGATCACTAATAAAAAGCTGAAAGATTCCAGGGCCTCCATGTTCCTTGACTCGTGGATTTAACACTCACAACAAGTCTGTGAGAGTGTGAAGCTGGCCCAAAGTCACCCATAGAACTTCCATGACAAAATGGAGATTCAGAAGTCCTCCAGTTCTTCTTCTGGCACTCAAACTACTACACCAAACTGGCTTAATTCGAGTGTCACATGACTCTCTCCTCCCATTTCACCCTCATAACGGAGAGGTAGGTTTGGCTGGCCCTAGGTCACCCACCAGGCTTCCTACCAAAGTGGGGATTTGAACCATAAGTGTCTCCCAGTCCAACGATAAAGTTCTAACTACTATACCACACTGACTCTGACCAGTCACTTTGAGAACCCATTGGTTTACATGAGGCGTTCTCAACCAAGGTTTTCGTGAAACTCTGGTGTTTCTTGATGGCCCTGGAAGGGTTTCCTGGATGTCTGGGAGTTCATTTTTAATAGATTTTTAAAATAGATAAACCCCCCTCCCCAAATGGCCGATGATGGGCCTGAAGGAGGTGGGAAAGGGAGGAGGCCCGGATGAACGCGTACACACTACATTTCCCAGCCATATCCTGCAAGATCACACAACTTCTTGGGTTTCTTGAAGCCTGAAGAACGTTTCAGGGTTTTCTCAATGGTAAAAAAGTTGAGAAAGGCTGGGTTACATACACAGATTTCAGTGGGGTTTCTTCCTGTCACATGTGAAACATAATTCACTTAGGTCAGTTATACCAGCTACAGATCCGGCCCCCCATTAGCATTCATTGTAAGGCACTAATTTTTACTACCTCACTAGTCTGCTCCGAAAATATTGGTTGTTCTTTCCTGAATACTGGGCTTCATTGCTACCCAGCAGTTGTCCCCTGTAAAATTAGGCTGGGGGGTGGGTGGGTGGGGGTGGAGAGAAGGAAAATTTGTTTCTGGAAAGAGCACTTTCTGTTGAATATGTACTGACAGGCAGTGTTTCCTTTATCCTTTCAACATATTTTGTTTTTCTGTTGACCAGAGAAAAGAGAAGAATTTATCTTCCAGTTCCTCCAAAGTTGGTGTGCGGGGTGTGTCATCCCAGAGAGGTGGGCTATGAAAAGTCAACTTTGGGGGGGGGGGGAGGAACAAAGAGGCCTATTGAATTAACAGGCTGGAGTTCATAGAGAGAAGGAGCTAAACAGCTGGCATTTCTCTCTCTCTCTCCCTCCCCTCTTCCTCCTCCCCTTTCTCACCTAATCCCAACCAGGGGCTATGGAGTCTGAAAATAACCTGGACGTTCCATGGGGCGGGAAAGAATCAACAATGCTGAACGGCTGATTCCCCACATCCCCCCTCCCCATCACATCTCTGCCTTCTTGCTTCCCCCTCTTCTAGGCCTCTCTAGCCCGACAGCCAAATGGGGCTTAAACTTAACTAACCTGTGTTGCTGCCATTGGAAGTTGAGGTATTTTAAACCTTTGCTACCTGACCTTTCCTTCCTTAAAAATCAGAGGCGAGACCTGTGTAAACAGGGGAAGAGAATTTATTTTAATGTCTGTTTAAACGTTTCTCCTCTGACTTTCAGCCATTTTGCTTCCAAGGTGGACTGAGGATCCAAATTTATCAATAGAAATGTGGCAACTTGTCGGCGGATTTTAATGTCACCAGTGTTCTCCTGCAATGAGGATTTTGGAGTATGGGGGATTATGTTGGTCTGCATTCAGACGTCCAAATAAACGGTGGTTTATTTATTTACTGACATATTTCATTTACACTCTGCCTTTCTTCCCAATGAGGGCCCCAATTGACTCACATTATTCGCCTCTGGTATTGGAGACGAATGCTGCGAATACCATGGACAGCCAAAGTTACCAACAAGATACCAACAAGCCCTATACAAACAAGATACCAACAACAACAGGTTGAGGGACTTGGGAATGTTCAGCCTGGAGAAAAGGAAGTTGAGAGGAGACATGATAGCCCTCTTTAAGTATTTGAAAGGTTGTCACTTGGAGGAGGGCAGGATGCTGTTTCCGTTGGCTGTAGAGGAGAGGACACGCAGTAATGGGTTTAAACTTCAAGTACAACGATATAGGCTAGATATCAGGAAAAAATGTTCACAGTCAGAGTAGTTCAGCAGTGGAATAGGCTGCCTAAGGAGGTGGTGAGCTCCCCCTCACTGACAGTCTTCAAGCAAAGGTTGGATACACACTTTTCTTGGATACTTTAGGATGCTTAGGGCTGATCCTGCGTTGAGCAGGGGGTTGGACTAGATGGCCTGTATGGCCCCTTCCAACTCTATGATTCTATGATAGTTTTAGAGAGGAGCAAACCAACTATGTCATTAGAAGACAAGATATTATGGCTGAAGCTCACTTACTTTGGACACATCATGCAATCAAACTCGCTAGAAAAATCATTAATGTTCGGCATGGTCATCGGCCAAAGGAAACGTGGTCGCCAAAGGATCTGCTGGCTCAACACGATCGAAGCCGATACATGGATAACCATGAAGAAGAAGAAGAAGAGTTGGTTCTTATATGCCGCTTTTCCCTACCCGAAGGAGGCTCAAAGCGGCTTACAGTCGCCTTCCCATTCCTCTCCCACAACAGACACCCTGTGAGGTGGGTGAGGCTGAGAGAGCTCTGATATCACTGCTCGGTCAGAACAGTTTTATCAGTGCCGTGGCGAGCCCAAGGTCACCCAGCTGGTTGCATGTGGGGGAGCGCAGAATCGAACCTGGCATGCCTTTAGAATCACCGAGGATCGGACATGACTGAACGGATAACATCATCAATATCACTTGTCTCTGCTCTTAAAAAATAGATTAGACTGAATGTGCAAGACTGGCTCAACTCAAGGTTAAAGTTCTATGCCAAAGTAGGGATTCACACTTGAGTCTCCCCAGTACTCATCTCTAACTACTACATCACACTGACTCTAACCACTATACCACACTGGCTTTTTATAAACCATGTCTTGATCAAACCCTAATTGCTCACATTCCAACAATCCGGGGTTAGTTCATTGCCTTCGCCAAACTAGAAATTCAAACAAGATTCTGTTGCTTGTATGTTAACTGCAGTGTATACTAACAATGACGTGTTGTGATGTATGAATGCATAACCCACCACTGGTCACAGTGACCTGGCTAAAGAAATCACAGTATAGAGAATGTGCCTTCCCTTTTGGGAGGCAGCAAGCAAAGATAACAGCCAGGATTTAAGGACAAACTTGTTTCCTAACTCTGGCAGAAGCACCACAGTTTATTGGGGAGTTACTAGAGACCCATTTTATCTTTATTAAGCTACAGTGCTACTATATCAACCATTATTACTTATGAACATATTTTGTCTGGTTACTATATTATCTTTTTACTATATAGTAATTTGTTGGTCTTATATGCCACAAGGTAAATATATATTGGAATTGGAGACGTTTGTTCAAAATACATCAGTTTGATAGTGGACTTCTTGTAAACAGACATTGCATTAAAAGAAATTTTCTACATTTGGTGGTTCCGTATTATGTATCGTTTACTTAGTCCTTCCATGGATATGTATACTTACTACTCATGTTTTACCACTGCATTTCAGAGTTTTCCTTTTTCTTGTTTCTATTGCCTTCCTCTGTGAGCTCTGCTTATTTTTTACTTTATGCCAAGTCTCCATCAGAACTTGTTCCAGTGGGGTAACCACTTTAGTCTGCAGTAGCCAAAACCAATGAAGAGCTTTTGGGGCACCCTAGAGAGGAACCCATGTATTACAGTTTCTGTGGGCTTAAATCCACTTCAACTGATGCATGAAGGAGAAGAAAAGCTGTGTTTTTTTATACCCTGCTTTTCACTACTCCAAGGAGTCCCAAAGTGGCTTACAAACACCTCTCCCTTACTCTCCTCGCAACAGACACCCTATGAGGTAGGTGGGAGTGAGAGAGCTCTGAGAGAACTGTGACTGGCCCAAGGTCACCCAACTGGCTGCACATGGGAGAGCAGGGAATCAAGCCTCACGCTCCAGATTAGAGGCTGCTGCTCTTAATCACTACACCAGGACCGTTGCTGCACAGGAGGTGTTGCTTTGCCCCACTGCCTGATTTTTGCCTTGTGGCAGGTTGCCCCACCACTTCCTGGATCCACATGGGGGGAGCATTTGGCCCGCTGCACCTGATCCACCTTGGATTTGTGCTCCGGGGGGGCGAGGTATGATGCACTGCAGGACAGCATGGGCCTTATCTTTTTAATTTTCAAGACCATGGTATCGTGTAGTAATGCAATATTGCATTCTTAAAAAACAAAAATGCACCAGGTGGCTCTACCATGCTGTGCAGTACAGCGGAGCCACCTGAGGCGTTCTTTTTGTCCCTTCCGGGACAATGTACTCAGGCACAGGTGGGGAGAAGCTGGGCCAGGGTGGCTTGCTTATCCCGCTGCCGCACGCCCAGACCACACGTAGGCCCAATTGATGCCTGGGGCAAAAAAGGGAACACAGATCCGTGTTCCCTTGCCTTGGGCGCAAATCAGGAAGCGTAGGATGGCCCTGGCCTAGCACCGACGTCATGAAGAAGCAGGAGTTTGGACAGATCTGCAACAAGCAGTAAGTCAGGACAAATTCCTGGTGCGGAAACGGTCCTCCCTGGTTCTCAGCGCATCCCACAGAAGTGAATTCTCAGTCAGCCACCCCAAGTCAGGAGAAATGGGCAGAGGCAGATACATGTAAAGAAAGAGCAGGTCTGATCTGGGAAGGGACTTTAATCTTACAAGATAGACCTCTCTGTGGTGGTGGTTGTTTTTAATTTTTTTTAAATATATGGGGCGGGTGGATGGGAGAATTCCGATTCAGACGATATCTCATGGGAAGGGAGGGTTAAGTCTTGTACTTCATGACACTTCCCTGATCAGAAATAGCTCCTGTTTGTTTGATTGTGGAAAACATACAGGTCCCATAGTGTATTGGTAAGTTTCTCCCCGGGGATAAATGGTGTCTCTCCAAAGTTATTTCTGCAAAAGGTTATTTCTTCAACTTTAAAATGCTAGTGTGGCAGTGATATGGGGCCAGTATTCTGCTTTCAAGATTCCCTGGGTTCCTCTGTGTTATTGTGGCTCTTTCCACACAGCAGAAAAACCATACCTGAGACTACAGGACCCATGTGAAGGAAGTGCCATGATGATCCATGGGTTGGTGTGCAAGTATGCTTTTGTGTCCTGACCTGGATGGCCAAGGGAAGCCTGGCCCTATAAAATCTTGGAAGCTAAGCAGGATCATCCCTGGTTAGTATTTTAATGGGAGACCACCAGGGAATGCCAAGGCTGCTCCGGAGAGGCAGGCCATGGCCAACCCGCTCTGATTGTCTCTTCCCTTGGAAGTCCTATGGGATCGCCATGAGTCAGCTGAGACTTGATGGCCACAAAGCAAAAACAGAATAAATGGAAGGAACAGCAAGAAGAAGAATCATCTAGGAAAGCATGCACAGCTGTCAACATCTTTCATTCCACTGAAGGGCCTGTACCTTAATTCTGTCACTCAGCAAAATCCCCATCAAAGCTCAATTGCGGCTTTGTTCCAGAGCGAGGAGCAGGATCGGAGCCTTTTATGAAGCCTGTCCCAGCACACCAATAAAAACACCACTCCAACAGACTGTCCTTCATGTGCTGTTTTTCATCCAACTCCAATGGCAACAGGAGCAGAAGCCAGCTGCCAGGCTTCTCCACCTGAAGAGGAAAAAACGAAGGCGACAGACTCGGGAACGCCAAAGCCTTGAATTGTACCTGGACATTTAAGGTGAAATGTGGGATGTTTAGTTTGCTCCTGCTGGACCTGTGTTTGTGCCGCCACCTCTCCTGGACGTGCATCTTTGAGCACATATGGAGCTGCCCTATACTCACCAGGAACTCAAGCAGTAGTCTTTAACATCACCTGCTACTCAATACTTTTGAAACGCCAGAGTCCAGGGATGGAATTTTCATAGAATCATAGAATCATAGAATCATAGAATCATAGAGTTGGAAGGGGCCATACAGGCCATCTAGTCCAACCCCCTGCTCAACACAGGATTAGCCCTAAGCATCCTAAAGCATCCAAGAAAAGTGTGTATCCAACCTTTGCTTGAAGACTGCCAGTGAGGGGGAGCTCACCACCTCCTTAGGCAGCCTATTCCACTGCTGAACTACTCTGACTGTGAAAAACTTTTCCCTGATATCTAGCCTATATCGTTGTACTTGAAGTTTAAACCCATTACTGCGTGTCCTCTCCTCTGCAGCCAGCAGAAACAGCATCCTGCCCTCCTCCAAGTGACAACCTTTCAAATACTTAAAGAGGGCTATCAATTTTGAAATCTTCTGTGAAGATTCAAGGTGGGAGCAGGTTAGAGTGGATGAGCAATAGGGTTGTGAGCATCCTGCACAGTGCAGGGGGTTGGACTAGATGACCCAGAAGGTCCCTTCCAACCCTATGATTCTAAATGACTGTATTCTTTGTCACCAAGTCGCAGCTGATGTATCGTGACCCCATGGGTTTTTCGAGACTAAAGAGGTTCAGAGGTGTGTTGCCATTGACTGCCTCTGATTAGCCACTCTGGACATCCTCAGTGATCTTCCGTCCAGATACTAACTAGGGCTGACCCTTCTTAGTTTCCAGATGTGATGAGATTGGTCAAGTGTGTGCTGTCCACTGAAGGGAGCCTGAGTGGTATAGTGGTTAAGAGACTGGAGAACTGGTTTGATTCCCCGTTCCTCCTCCACATGCAGCCAGCTGGGTGACCTTGGGTCAGTCACAGTCCTTTCAGAGCTCTCTCAGCCCCACCTGCCTCACAGGTTGTCTGTTGCGGGGAGAGGAAGGGAAGGCAATTGTGGAAGGAAAAAGGAGAGGAAGGGAAGGTGAAAGATGAGTACAAATTATAATTTCTAGCAAAAGTGAGATTTATATTTGCACAAAGGAGAGCGATTGAACAAAGAAGGGCTTACAGCCTTCTTAATTATACAGTGCTGTGTTTTGCTTTATTATTTTAGCCCACTTTCCTACCTATCAGAGCTTACTTGACAGCTTGCAACGTAATCTCATAATCTCATATAGATAGTTTGTTGGGTACTAAAGTTTCAGAAAACGGCAAAACTTCCAGGAACTGGTTTTTATGCGCAAATGCACATGCACTGAGTCCTGGATGATGCTAGTAAAATCCCCTGAGGTATACCAGAAATGTTATTTGACTTCTTCAGCAGAGATACCAGTAGTCAAGTCTTACCTGGACCTGGACCTGGACCTGGACCTGGACCTGGACCTGGACCTGGACCTGGACCTGGACCTGGACCTGGACCTGGACCTGGACCTGGACCTGGACCTGGACCTGGACCTGGACCTGGACCTGTCCCAATGGATGGAGGCTTGGGGCTAAAAAAACATGAAATGAAGATCACAGGCCTTATCCATGTACATTAAATGCAAATTGTACATTTTAGCAGCCTCGGCTTGCCTCAGGGTCATGTAGGAAAGGGATTTTAACACTTTAACTTCCAGTTAGTTTTGCTGTTTAAAACCAGGTGAAAATATATATATTTCAAAATGAGGGGGCATAGATAACACTACATGGGGGGGGGAGGGAAGAATCTGAGCAAATAAGTATAATGGAACAATTGAACCAAAATTGGACTATAAAAATGTGGATCCCAGATTGTCTGATGAAGTTTGAGCAAACCCATTGCTCAGGTATAAACTAAGGTCGCTAGTACCAGTTTGACCATCCCAGTTTGATGGTAGACCACCAGCCCAGAGGATATATTGTGCCATCACAGTTGACTCCGTGTAACCCCTTTTGGACCGCCTGACCCTCCCCAGGGCAATGGCACAGTGCTCTTTCTAGAGCCAGTGTGCTGCCTGAGCTCTTTCTGGAGCCAGTGAACAGCCTGTTCCCATTGATCATGCATGACCTAAAGACAGTTCCAGGTCATTAGTTAAGAGCTAAGCCGTCTGCAAGACAGACACGGCTTCACCCAGAAGACATGGATGCTGACTCAAACATACTCCTGGCCCTGTGCACTCATCTTGAGAGCAGAAAAGGCACTGTTATGAATCACTGAGCCAAGCACAAAAACAGTTGGTGATTTAGCCGAATCAGAGAGGTAAAATGCCATCTGTGGAATGTCGACTTCAATGCAGGGAAAACGGATACTGCATCTATTAACTCAGCACAGACTAAATAGTCTTCAGCTAATGGGTCACAGCCTCACCTTGAGTAGGTCATGTCAAACGTCCTACCGCCATTTCCTTTTCTTACGTTTTTGTCTCTGTTTGGGGGAGAAGCAAAGTGTAAAGGAAACAAGCCAGATGTAGTGCCAGCAGTCATACATCAGTAGCTGGTGGAATGTCCTGGCTTGGTTGTACAGACAAGGCAGCTGCAGAAAATGAGAATGTGTTTTGGAGTCCTTGGTCTTCCAGAATATACTGCAAATTCCATATTGAGGGCTTGGTTTCCAGGTAGGGGCCCAGTTAAGACTGAGGCCATGGCATGTCTGGAGAAGGGCTTTGCCCTTGTAACCTGAGGTAGTCTTGGGGAGTGCTGTTTTCACAAGTGGAGAAACTGACCCCATCAGTACACATGAAACCTTCAACACAGGGGGAAGCAGGTCTCCAGCTATAATGGGAGGCTTTCCATCTCTCAGTGTTCTCAGGGGGAGAAATATTGCGGGGAAAGAGATATTGCAGCAATGCTGTGACATCTCTTCTAGTGATGTGACCAGAAATGACATAATGGCATCACCAAGACGCTCTAGTAATCCATCCTCAGCTCTATGATTAAAAACCATAGAGTTTGGGAGGATTGGGAAGGAGTCTCATATAATTACCTTTCTTTTCATCTCCCAACAGCAGACACCCTGTGAGGCAGGTGAGGCTGAGACATCCCTGATATTAATGCTCAGTTGGAACAGTTTTATCAGTACTGTGGTGAGCCCAAGGTCACCAAGCTGGCTGGATGTGGAGGAGGAGCAGAGAATCAAATGGCTCACCAGATTAGAAATTGGCGCTCCTAAGTACACCAAGCTGGCCCCCGTAAACCAGAAAAAGCTTAAAAGAGTGTTGCAGCACTGTGTGATCTTGCTTCTAGTTACATGTCTGGAAGTGAAATTGTGTCATGTGTCAAACGATGCCATTGTTTCTCCCAGCAGAATTTCCCGGGACCTTTTCTCTTCAGACAAGCTTCTCCCTGACCTAAACTGGGTCTGACATGACTGGGAATTGACATGACTGGGAATTCCTAGCAGGAATTTGCAATGCATATATGAATAAAAATCTTTGTAGCAGACCTGGACCTGACCCAAGAACTTTGTAAAAAAGTGTTTAGGCCTTGGAGAAGAGAAAGTTAAAACACTGAGGGCAATTCCGCACATTAAAAAAAATAGCGTTACGCCAGCGCCATATAAAATAATGCGCCCCTGGCCATTCCTCACCTCCTGGTTCTCTCACTTTCCTCTGCTGCCTTCTTGTGCTTCTTGGCACTCTGCACACCTGCTTGAAATGGCAGAAGAGAGTAATGCACTTTACATGGGACTCTCCTCCGCCTGTCAATCAAGCCAGGCAGCCAATCACCTTTCTCCCTTTTTTAAAGGGCCCACAATGCCAGCTATTTTTTAAGGAGAACTTCTCAGTTGAGACGCCTATGTATCTAATCATAGGTGCATAGTGCTTTTTTAAATGCCACCCCTTTTGGAATCATGAGCCTTGAAGCTTTTAAAAAGTAATCATGTTTTCGATTTTTGGGGGGGGGGTAACTTTAGAGAGGCATGCTTTCGGTTTTAACTGGGGAGGTTTGCTTTGCCTGCATGATTTAAAGCCAATTCGTTGCTCCAGGCAGTTTGCTAAAAAAAAAAAAAAACCCATCCCCGAGAGAAAGGAGAGGGAGGCAGGTGTGAGGGTGGGAACTGGAAGTGGAGATAGCGCTATATCAGCTCCACACATTTCCTTGGCATGTGGCTTGCTGCTTGCTCTCCAGTGCTCTCACTACATATTCTGGTGAATCCACTATGTGATTCCCCAACTAGCACTTTAAAATGGAGGATGTAGCTACCGGTTTGCTTCTGGGATGCTGGATGTTGACCATGTCATGAGAAACACCAAAAATATGGCGTCTGCAAAAGGTAATCCTTTCACGCTATTTTTCGGGTGCAGAATGGCCCTGAAAGTAGATATCACATTGAAATTAGGAGTAATATGATTGTCACTTTGTAAGCCAGAGATCTATCAGGTACCTTTAAATCCATGTCTAAACTGTTGTAAGATGCTGAGGAAGCTGCCGCCTCTCCTACCCCTTTCCTTTCATGGTCTCGTCATCTATCTTTGTTCCTATTTGCTGTGCAATATACCTGAAATCCTGCAAAGTAGGAGAGGGAGGTAAAGGAAGATTCAGAATCCATGACTGTCATTTTTCAATGCATCATTGGTTTTTCAGAACAAACCTTTCAGCAACTTGGGAATGCTGAAAGGTGGTTCTAGTCCTGGAAAAACTGAAATTGGAGAATAAAATCAGAGTCCAGTAGTACCTTTAAGACCAAGAACGATTTATTCAAAGCGTGAACTTCCTAGTGCAAGCACTCTTTGTCAGACTATATGCTTGCACTCCTAAGCTCACGCCTTGAATAAATCTTTGTTGGTCTTAAAGGTGCTACTGGACTCTGATTTTATTGTGCTACTTCAGACCAACACAGCTACTCATTTGAAATTGGAGTCTGTGTCTTATGACTATGCAGGTTTCTAGGACAGAGAAACAGAGTTCAGAAATTGTCCATAAATTAAGTCAATCAGCCTATCCCTGAAACCCAGCAGAACACAGAGGTGGATGGGGAGACCAAATATCTGCTCTTGGTGGCATCCAGTTGCCTTGCATTAGCCAGGGCATACATGGTGGATGAAGTGTTCATTCTCCATCTCAGACTGCTTTTTTTGCCCATGTTCTATTGGTACTGGAAAGAAATTTGTTTAAAAGGCCATCTTGTGTTTGTGGAGCCATTTGCAGCAGCTGGAAAGAAATTCTTTGTCCTCACTTTTTAAAAAAACAAAGAAACAAGCAAATACTCAAAAACTCTCTTGCGGGTGAGGCCTAATGGAAGGGATCCTCCTACACATCTTTCCTCCTATTGAGGATTATTAGACGATGACTCAGCTTCTTATATTATATTGTTAGCTTTTTTTAGTTGTTTTAACATCATTTATACATTTTATGGTTTTATTTTCTATAATAATGCTGTATACCACCCCAAGATGACTAGCTCAAGAGGGGCAGCCTATAAATGTAAATGTAAATGTAAATGTAAATGTAAATGTAAATGTAAATGTAAATGTAAATGTAAATGTAAATGTAAATAAATAAAGAAGAAGAAGAAGAAGAAGAAGAAGAAGAAGAAGAAGAAGAAGAAGAAGAAGAAGAAGAAGAGTTGGTTCTTATATGCCGCTTTTCCCTACCCGAAGGAGGCTCAAAGCGGCTTACAGTCGCCTTCCCATTTCTCTCCCCACAACAGACACCCTATGGGGTGGGTGAGACTGAGAGAGCCCTGATATCACTGCCCGGTGGCGAGCCCAAGGTCACCCAGCTGGTTGCATGTGGGGGAGTGCAGAATCGAACCTGGCATGCCAAATTAGAAGTCCACACTGCTAACCACTACACCAAACTGGAGACTGGCATCCTTAGGCCCAAAGAACAAAGTCTTGTCTAGAGACCCTAGAATGTATTTGTCTATTACATGGATTGAAAGTGAATTAAGTTATTAAACTATTAGAGATTTGTAGCCAAAGGTTGTCCTTACTGCCTGATCTCATCAGATCTCCCAAGCTAAGCATGGTTGGCCTTTGCTAGTATTTGAATGGGAGATCTTCAGGGAAGTCCAGGGTTCCTATGCATCTCTGAATGAGTCTTGCTTTGAAAACTCAAAGGGTTACTGGCTACTTCAAAACACTGCTAAACTCAAATCTGCTGGCCTTGTAACATGCAAAGCTCCAAAGTTATGCATATAACTCCCCACTGGGACCATTTCAGATAAGGGAAACAATGTGCCATGGAGGAGAGGATGAAGTATCTCCCCCACATCCACATGCTGCACAGCTGAATTGGGATCCTGCCAATTTTTAAAATGACATTTATGCATCAGCTGATTCTCTGGGGAACCTGTATCTGACACTAAAAAAAACCCAACATACTGGATACTATCTATAGGGTAGGGATGCCAGCCCTCAGGTGGGACTTGGGGATCCCCCTGAATTACAGCTCATCTCCAGGCAACAGAGATAAGTTCTCCTGGAGAAAATGGCTGCTTAGAAGGTGGACTTTATGGCATTATACCCCCATTGAAGTCCCTCCCCTCCCCGAATCCTGCCCTCTGCAGACTTCATCCCCAAAGTCTCCAGTTTTTCCCAACCCAAAGCTGGCAACCCTACTATGGGGTCCAAATAGGGTTGCCAACTCAGGGTTGGAAAATACTTGGACACATTAGGGGTGGAGCCAAGAATGGGTGGGACTTGGGGTGGGGATGGAGTCTAGTGGAGTCTAATGCTATGGAGTCCATCCTCCAAAGCAGCCATTTTCTCCAGGGAAACTGATCTCTGTAGCCTGGAGACTGGCATCCTTAGGCCCAAAGTAGATGTTTCATTTTTTAAAGAATCTGGGCTCTCTAGACTTGACTTTCTCTCTCTCTCTCTCTCTCTCTCTCTCTCTCTCTCTCTGGGAAATCCCGTGGGAATCCCGTCAAGCTCAGAACCTTCTTTGTTTTGTAACCCCTCAGTCATCATTTCTCAAAGCTAATGAACTTAACCTCTTTAACCTTTCTTCATAGGGAAGGTGTTCCATCCCCTTAATTATTTTAGTTGTCCTTTTCTGCACCTTTTCCAACACTATAATATCTTTTTTCAGGTACGATGATCAGAACATATACAGTATTCCAAATGAGGCCACGCCATAGAGGTATTTGGGGGCATTATGATACTGGCTGTTTTCAGCTCTTTTCTAATAATCGCCAGCATAGTATCTGCCTTTTTGTATTGCAGTTGCACACTGAGTTGACATTTTCACTGGGTTACTTACCATGACTTCACGATCTCTCTGTTGAAGCTGTCTATGCTTGTAGCTGCCACCACTTGGCAGTAAATTCCACATGTTTACTACTAATAGTGTCAAGAACAACTTGCTTTTATCTGTTCTAAGACAACACCCCTTAATTTCAAATGAATGCCCATGAGTTCTTGTATTGTAAGAAAGAGAGAAAATTCCATTTTTTTCCTGCCTTCTCTATCCCAAGCATAATTTTGTGAACCTCTACCCCATGAATGTAATCCCAGGAGATCTCCAGACACCACCTGGAGGCCGGCAACCCTCATCAAATTCTCCTCTACAGACTAGGATCTCACCAGACTCCATCCCTCATATCTCCAGAAATTGCCATACTGGAAGTTGGCAACCCTATTAGAAGACCAAGGGAGGGGAAAAACCACCCAGACTCTTTGTGCTGCTATTGGTTAAACCCGGACAAGTCAACTGACTGATCTTCAAGTAAACGTAGAGTCACAGGACATCTCTGGGTTTCTGGCGCCACATGGACCCATCTGAAGAACAGCCCTGAGATTTTCCTTCCCTCTCTTGATTGGCCAGGGAGATCGCACTATGGAAAGCATAAACATGTCATTTGTTTTTTCAAATCCCTCACTATATTTTCTTTCCAATGCCCTGATTATTTTGACTGAAAATAACAGACGGTGTGACATATCCTCCCTTGGCACCAAGGAAGTCTCCCCTTCATCCAAATCTTGGAGACAATCTCCAAAGTTCCATCACTGGAGAAATTGGTCTACCTCATCTTCTGCCCCTATGAATGTTCCCTCAAAGCTCCATCTTGGCCTCCTCAGCCACCATTCACAAGCTGCCTGGACTTGCGGGCATGCGGAGAATGTTCCCTTTTTGTCCTGTGAGGACAGGTGGGTCTGTAAGTGTGTTAACTTTGCTGCATAGTCCAAAATAGACAGTGGAGGAAAGCCACTTGGGGAGAAGGGGGAGAGGAGCAGAGGGGAAAGATATTCAGCAGAAGAAAACTAGGTTCTCAGGAGTTCTACAACTGACATTTGCCCGTACATTTCTTCTTTATAGTTACAACAGGGTTGGGTGTCCTAAAAATCTGGTGATGTCTGAAAGATTATCATGCTTCTTTTCCTGGCACAGGCTTTTCAGACACATTGCCCCCTGGCATTTACCCCCTTCCCCTTGGCACAGTGAAAGTCGAGCAGGTGTGAATCTCCGAGGTCTGTAAAAGGTAAGCTGTGAAAAGTATACATCGGATCAAGGTCATGTGTGAAGGGGAGACAGCTTTTAACCTGTCCAGCTGGTGATTTATTGATTTATTTTACTATATATTTATATATTGCCCTCCCCAAAGGCTCAGGGCAGTTTACATGAAACGGAAACGATACAAGTAACTCAAAAATTGAGTTAGAAAAGATCACAAAAATTGATTTTGTGTTCAGTAACTGAAACTGTTCTCACACTGCTACTGGTGATGCAAAGTAAAAAAGACAGACTTAAAAGGGGGACAGATCTTTTCCCCTTTGAAACTGCTAACAGAGTATGGCTTTGATTGGCAAAACTGGGAGCCAAACGAAGCAAGTAAATGGCCACTCACCCATCCTGCCATTTTAGAAGCAGTTGTACTTCTGTAAAAGTTGCTTTGTGGCCCTGATCTGAATTGAGTGCACGGCTATTTTCTTGTCTTTTCAAGTACAGAAACAACCCCTGTGTCAACACTTGAAAAGACTGGAAGCAGGGGAGAAAAGGAAAAAAAGTACTGGCTTTTTGTACCCCACTTTTTAATACCTGAAGGCGTCTCAAAACAGCTTACAATCATCTAGCCTTCCTCTCGCCACAACAAACACTCTGAGATGTCTCCAACAGGTCCTGTCAGACCAACCTGGTTTCCTTTTTTGACCAAGTGACAGGTTTGCTGGATCGTGGAAATTCGGTTGATGTCATTTACTTGGATTTTAGTAAAGCTTTTGATAAGGTTCCCCATGATGTTCTGATGGATAAATTGAAGGACTGCAATCTGGATTTTCAGATAGTCAGGTGGATAGGGAATTGGTTAGAGAACCGCACTCAAAGAGTTGTTGTCAATGGTGTTTCATCAGACTGGAGGGAGGTGAGCAGCGGGGTACCTCAGGGCTCGGTGCTCGGCCCGGTACTTTTTAACATATTTATTAATGATCTAGATGAGGGGGTGGAATGATTACTCATCAAGTTTGCAGAGGACACCAAATTGGGAGGACTGGCAAATACTCTGGAAGATAGAGTTCAACGAGATCTGAACACAGTGGATAAATGGGCAAATGAGTACAAGATGCAGTTTAATAAAGATAAGTGTAAAGTTCTGCATCTGGGCCAGAAAAATGAAAAGCATGCCTACTGGATGGGGGATACGCTTCTAGGTAACACTGTGTGTGAACGAGACCTTGGGGTACTTGTGGATTGTAAACTAAACATGAGCAGGCAGTGTGATGCAGCAGTAAAAAAGGCGAATGCCATTTTGGGCTGTATCAACAGGGGCATCACATCAAAATCACAAGATGTCATAGTCCCATTGTATACGGCACTGGTCAGACCACACCTGGAGTACTGTGTGCAGTTCTGGAGGCCTTACTTCAAGAAAGACATAGATAACATTGAAAGGGTACAGAGGAGAGCGATGTGGATGATCTGGGGCCAAGGGACCAAGCCCTATGAAAACAGGTTGAGGGACTTGGGAATGTTCAGCCTGGAGAAAAGGAGGTTGAGAGGGGACATGATAGCCCTCTTTAAGTATTTGAAAGGTTGTCATTTGGAGGAGGGCAGGATCCTGTTCCCATTGGCTGCAGAGGAAAGGACACGCAGTAATGGGTTTAAACTTCAAGTACAATGATATAGGCTAGATATCAGGGGGGGGGGGGAAATTCACAGTCAGAGTAGTTCAGCAGTGGAATAGGCTGCCTAAGGAGGTGGTGAGCTCCCCCTCACTGGCAGTCTTCAAGCAAAAGTTGGATACAAACTTTTCTTGGATGCTTTAGGATTCTCTGGGCTGATCCTGCATTGAGCAGGAGGTTGGACTAGATGGCCTGTATGGCCCCTTCCAACTCTATGATTCTATGATTCTATGTAGGTGAGGCTCAGAGAGCTCTGAGTGAATGTGACTGACTCAGAGTCACCCAGCTGGCTGCAGGTGGGGGAGTGGGGCATCAAACCCGGTTCTCCAGATTAGAAGCCACTGCTCTTACCATCACAGCAAGCAATTACCACTACACCAACCACTACACCAAGCAATTAGAGGCTATCGTTCTTAACCACTACACTACACCAGCAATTTTTTAAAAACTACAACTTCTACTAGAGCCAGTTTGTTGCGCAGCTTCGCTGTGCGTGGCTGCCGGGGGCTCCCTTGCCTAGCGCCCACTGTATTGTGATTACAGCGGGCTTGCTTACTAGTCTGGAATATTTCCAGTCCCCAGCTGGAGGCTGGCAACCATAGAGGTCTCTTCCTGCAAGGCCTTGCGTCCAAAAGGGAGATAGCCAAGCAGGAGTGGCCAAGTTGTAGCTCTCCAGATGTCCATGGACTACAACTCCCATGAGCCCCTGCCAACATATGCTGCAGGGGCTCATGGGGACTGTAGTCCATGGATATCTGGAGAGCCACCATTTGGCCACCCCTGGCCTAGAATTTCCCACTTTTCATATTCATTGATGAATACTAGGAGTCTGATGCACGTGCAGAACATTTCTGGGCTAGAGGCGTAGGATGATTAAAATCTGCTTTCCCCAAACAGATCCGGGGGAGGGGGGGGAGCGGGAGGCCTGTGGTTTCCTTCATCCATCTCTTGGGCTTTATTTAGCAGAATGGGATAAACTTTGCTCATACCAGCATTACACCGCCATAACTCTGGTGTGCTGCTGACAACAGAATCCATGCAGTACGTATTGGTGTCGAAGTCAAAAAGCACAGCCGAGACAAGGATGCCTGTGTCTGGAAGGAAATATAAATAGAAAGCATTTTGCTCTGCTTTCAGCAAAGCTACTTTGGAGGTTAAATAAATTATTGGGCTGGGAACAGAGAGTTGATTCATTCCTATGTGAACGCCTGTTTATGGAGGTATAATTTCATTGATGGGGAGTTTGGTGAGTAGATCCTTCGCCCAGGGAAAGCCAGGGCTGAGCTAGTTCCCCTCAGGTGGACGGACATCTGCAAACCCCGGCTTATTTCTGCCTGCCCACATCTGAAGGGGAAGGGGAAGAAGACAGGCAAGAAATAGAGGCCTGCCTTTTTTCCTCCCAAGCAAGTAGCTCAAGGGAGGATTGTTTTCCCCTGGCAAAACAAAACCATGGAAGGTTGGAAGAACTGAACCCCTCTTTCCAAATTAAATCAGAGCCCTGGGCTTGTTATGCACACACTGGATAATGTACTTTCAATGTGCTTTTGAAGCTGGATTTCCCTGTGCGGAACAGGATAATCTACTTCTAAAGTGCATTGAAAGTGCATTATCCAATGTGTGCATAATGCATAGTTATTATTTTTGAGGAGGAGAACTTTGCACAAATTGTGGATTGCCAAAATGGCAATTAAGTGAGTTCTAAATCAAATCAAACCTGAAGTCTCCCTAGAATCTAAAATGACGAAACTGAAGCTATTGTACTTTGGTCACATCATGAGAAGACAAGAGTCACTGGAAAAGACAATAATGCTAGGAAGAAAGGAAGACCTCACATAAGATGGATGTGCAGGGGGCTCATGGGAATTGTAGTCCATGGACATCTGGAGAGTCACAGTTTGGCCACGCCTGGAAGGAAGCCACAAACCGCCATCTACAAGACCTGAACAAGGCTGTTAGCAACAGGGCATTCGGGAGGACATTAATTGATATTGTCGCCATAAGTCAGAAGTGACACAATCACACACCGAGTTAGCTTTACTTTAAACTAAGAACATCTTCAGAAGTCGCATCTTAGACCTGCAGTTGCTGAACTACGATGGGATTCATGCTGGGTCATTTATTGGTGCCTATATTTAGTAAATGAGCCTCTTGTGGCGCAGAGTGGTAAGGCAGCGATATGCTGTCTGGAGCTGTCTGCCCATGAGGTTGGGAGTTCAATCCCAGCAGCCGGCTCAAGGTTGACTCAGCCTTCCATCCTTCCGAGGTCGGTAAAATGAGTACCCAGCTTGCTTGCTGGGGGGTAAACGGTAATGACTGGGGAAGGCACTGGCAAACCACCCCGTATTGAGTCTGCCATGAAAACGCTAGAGGGCGTCACCCCAAGGGTCAGACATGACTCGGTGCTTGCACAGGGGATACCTTTACCTTTACCTTTACCTTTATATTTAGTAAATCAAACCTGTTCCTATAACCTTATTATAAGTCTGAAATTTTGTTCCATCAATATGGAAACTATATGGAGAGTGGCTCTGAACACACGTGGCTGTTAGCCCACACAGGTCCAACAAAACCAGGGGGAAATTTACTGATGTTGGAAAGAGCTGAGGGGGGGGGGGGAGCCACTGTCTTTGCATCCACAGATCACTGAATCCAGCCTGGGGTGTTTATTTGCAAAGACAGGTCATATCAGGGCACAATCTGATGGCATTTTGAAAATGGTTTAGGATAGCAGCTATACCCGTTAAAATGGCATAATACAATCAAACATTGGTTTAGATCGGAGAGAATGCCAGCATAGCAGCATGATAACCCAAGACCCACAAATGTGTAGCAGCAAAGGGGAAAGAAACGGGTGTACCTACACCGCAAGAATAGCACTAGGATGCTAATAGGCTGCAACCAGCCTACTCAACTGCTATGGTCATATTCTGTGGCCCTGCTTGGTGTGCCCTCGCATTGTGAGATTAGGTCGATGGCAACTCACGATAGGGCCTTTTCAGCAGTGGCACCCAGTTTGGTGTAGTGGTTAGGAGTGCGGACTTCTAATCTGGCATGCCGGGTTCAATTCTGCGCTCCCCCACATGCAGCCAGCTGGGTGACCTTGGGCTCGCCACAGCACTGATAAAACTGTTCTGACCGAGCAGTGATATCAGGGCTCTCTCAGCCTCACCCACCCCACAGGGTGTTTGTTGTGGGGAGAGGAAAGGGAAGGCGACTGTAAGCCGCTTTGAGCCTCCTTCGGGTAGGGAAAAGCGGCATATAAGAACCAACTCTTCTTCTTCTTCTTCTTCTTCAAGCTTTGGAACTCTCTGTCCAGGTAGATTCATCTGTGCCTTTGTGTTGTCCCCTTTCGCCAACAGGTAAAGACTTTTGAGTTTCGTGTGGCACCACTCCATGATTCCCTCCTTCCTACTCGACATTTTAATTGTTGTTTTTATGTTTTAAACATGTGTTTTAGCTATGGTTTTCAGGATGTGTTGGGGTGATTTTTATTGCTGGTTGCAGTGGTTATAAAATGTGATTTTTAATACCTGTGTTTTTATGTGTTAGCTGCCTTACTGACCCTTGTGAAGGTAGAATGGCAGGGTAGAAACTGAATAAAACAAATAAATATATATGTGACTCAGACAGGACACTCATATCTCACATGAAGGAGTACAGGGCAAAATGACTCCCATTGTACATGCTTAGAAGACACAGGTCTCTTCCTTTTACATCTGCAACAAGCAGGATTGATCCAGAGTAACTCTACCTTTCCCCCGCAATATCATGGAGTGGATATAACCCTCAATATTTGAAAAATTGGCATGAGTAAGCTGTCTGTTTATCCTGAACTGACTTGCTGCCTCTAGCCTCCAACGCTGTAGAAGAGCCCTGATTGGCCAGGGCGTCAGTTCAAAGGTTTCCTCGTTCCCAGGTTGCAAGCTTCCCTAACTTCTCTCAGCAGAAGCTCCAGAAGCCCTACTCTCAGCGGAGATTTTCCTCTTGGATTTATTCCCCCTCCTCTGCTGTCTCCAATCCTCTCCCCCACTCCTTCAAGAAAAGATATAAAGAGCCTTCGGTTGTGCTTGGCTCCCCCCCTCCCCTTCTGAACTCCCCTAACCACGTGCAGAACAC
Source organism: Paroedura picta (assembly GCF_049243985.1). Taxonomy (NCBI): domain Eukaryota; kingdom Metazoa; phylum Chordata; class Lepidosauria; order Squamata; family Gekkonidae; genus Paroedura; species Paroedura picta. The sequence goes on along the minus strand of NC_135371.1, from coordinate 162,641,147 downwards.
TTTTCTGTTTCAATGGTGGGGTGGGTAGAGGGAGACCCGAGTTCAAATCGATCTGAATTCAGCAGGATCCACAACGGAATAAATAAAGTAAGTGCAGAATCAGCCAAGAGCTGATAAAATTCCCAGAGATCTCATTGTCAGAAGTAAACAAGCAGTAACAATTACCCGGAGTCCCATTAAAAGATTCCCATAACTTCTTCCTGTGCTAGTCAGAAGATAGGTTGCCAGCTCTGGGTTACGAAATATCCTGAAATCTGGGGATGGGGCCTGAGGAGGGTAGGATTTGGGGAAGGGAGAGACTTCAGCGGAATAAAATGCCATACAGTCCACCTTCCAAAGTGGCCATTTCTCCAGGTGAGGTGATCTCTGTCACCTTTGGAGATCAGTTACAATCCCGGGAGATCTCCAGGTTCTACCTGGAGGATGGCAGCCCTGTCAGAGGACCAGTCCACATGCCAATGAATTACTGTTAATATTCCAGGGGCCATAAATAGCAAGGAAAGAAAGCCATTGGTTATGCCACAGCGTGGTAGGAAGGTCAAATAGAATAATATTGAAAGAGGCAGCCCTACCTCATTAATGAAGGAAGAAGGCCAGGAGGGTTGGCATTGCTGTGGAATCGGACATGCAAATAGCTGAGGCATGTGGCGCTGGGAGGGAAATCGGCTTAGCTTGGTCTGCGGGCACTGCCAACTTAACCCGCCAGTGAGCACAGAAGAGTCCACTTCATGCGAAACCGGCAAGAAGAACCAAAAGCTAAAGAAGACGATAGGGTGTGTGTGTGTGTGTCCTTTGTGGGGCACAGTTTGTTATCTATGGAGAAGGGGGTCATTGCACTAAACAAGAGTATTTTAGTCAGCTGCTGGAACAACAGACTGCAGAATAGTCCAGTTAACTTTACCTCCAAGTATCCCATATTTTAGAGCCTCTTGTGGCGCAGAGTGGTAAGGCAGCCGTCTGAAAGCTTTGCCCATAAGGCTGGGAGTTTGATCCCAGCAGCCGGCTCAAGGTTGACTCAGCCTCCCATCCTTCCGAGGTCGGTAAAATGAGTACCCAGCTTGCTGGGGGGTAAACGGTAATGACTGGGGAAGGCACTGGCAAACCACCCCGTATTGAGTCTGCCATGAAAACGCTAGAGGGCGTCACCCCAAGAGTCAGACATGACTCGGTGCTTGCACAGGGGATACCTTTACCTTTACCTTTATCCCATATTTCTCTTAGCTACATATTAGGTTTCCTCTACAATCAGACACGCATACCAATTCAGGACTGCAGCGCATGGGGAGAAATGGTTTAGTTCTTTTCCTCAGCACCATTTTCTCAATCTGACATTGCTCCAGGGAGCCACTAAGTATCCCATGGGGCACATATAATCAGCAGTACATGTGCAGCCTTTTACCACTTGCAACGGAGAGACCGTCTCCACATTCCACACGGGTGACCGAGTCGCAGAGCTGCAGTGCGAAGAATACAGATTCATAAACTGTGTTTGAAAGGACACATTTTTTAAAAAAAAATCATCTAGTGTGAGAGATGATTTAAAACACCACAAATGTTGCTTGAAATATTTACTTCGGTGTTTGCGTACACTTACGTCTTAGCGGTTCCCTTTAAGCCACAAGCTGATGCTTTGTGAAAAATTAACACACAGGGAGACAACAGAACGTAATAAGGCAAGAAACCAAAGAGCAAAACCAAACAAATCACTGGAAGATCCACGTTCGCAGCAGTTGGTTTTTTTTATTTAAACAGACATTAATTCTATCCCACCCTTCCTCCAAGGTGCTCACGGTAGCTTTCTTCCCTTCCCCATATTATCCTCACAAAACCAACCCTCTGAGGCATTTTAGGCTGAGAGAGCCAGAATGGCCCAAGGTCACCCAAAGAGCTTTGTGGCAAAGCGGGGATTTGAACCTGGATCTTTCCACTCCAACATTCTAACCCAAGAGTCCCATAGGATTATCAGGAAGGGTGATATATAAATACGATAAATAAATAATAAATAAATAAGATCTCCTGGTTATGACTGATCTCCAGCTGACAGAAATCAGTTCCCCTGGAGAAAATGGGCACTTTGGCAGGTGGCCATTGAAGTCCCTCCCCTCTCCAAACCCTGTCTCCACAGGCTCCACTCCAAAATTAATTAAGTATTTCTCACCCCAGGGCTGGCAACCCTAGTCCCCAACCTTCTTGGTCTTGCAATCCAATGGAATTTGGAATTCCGACACAGCGTGGTGGGAGCAGCCACAAAATGGCAACACAAAATGGCTGCCACAGGAGGCAGAGCCAGCCACAAAATGGCTGCCACAGCTTAACTTCAGTCACCCAGTGAAGATCCTTGTGCAGTGACAGCAGCATTCAAATATCCAATTGCTAGTCAAAAGCCCTATCTAGACTTGTCTGGTATTGGCCACCGTGGCATCTCCAGGCCTTGGGGCCTGTGGCATTGGGGATCCACATTCTAACCGCTCTACCACAATGATTCATGTTTCAGTTGCATCTTAAGACCTTCACCTTATGCCATTTCCCTGATCCAAAATGGCCACATCGAATCCCAGCTATTTAAAAGTTGGGATGCTAGTCCTCAGGTGGGAAGCAGAATAGAAGTGTCGATTCATCAGAATATCCAGAGTAATAAAAAAGGAAATCTGTCGGCTAATGAATGTTTTTCAAAATCCAAGAGTTATTCCTTGTGTTGTTGTTGTTTTCAAAATAATGAATTGTTTAGAAGTAATTAAAAGTAATCAACCAGGTATTCAGAGGTAACCAGGACACCAGAACACCAGAATCCCCTGCATAGTGCGGGGGGGGGGGATGCGTGGGCACTGGCGGGCATTTGCGGGTGCACGCCTGTGCGTTTGCGCCCACCAGCGTGCCGGTGTCCGCGCCTCCCCCCCCGCAGTGCACTCCCGGCGCAGCGAGCTCCAGGGAGGCGCACCTGCTGGTTTGTGGGTGCCAGCACGGTGGTGCCGGCGCCTCCTTCCCCCCCCCCCCTTTCCCCAGCCTGAAAAAAGGTTGGGGACCACTGCATTAGAGGATCAAAGACCAGATGCGTTTTGACCCCGCTAAGGGTGTTCCTCAGTGGTCAAGTAAGTTAAAATGCAAATGAGAATTACTTTGCATGAGAGTCAGGCAACAGATTCATGTAAACCTCTGCGAGCCGGTTGTTCCAGGAGTGGCAGTCTAAAAATTTGAAAATAAATAAACAAATATTTCAAAATGTGGACTCCCTATTAGACAGTCTTCTATACAAGACATATTAATTGGAGCTTCACTTTATAGATTTTGTACCACCTAGCAAACTCTAATGTTTTTTTTACAGTATAAGTGCATCCTGTTACATAGTATACTAGACAAAAAGCCCATTTTACTTCTGAAGAAAATGGGCGCTAGCCGGGGGCCCCGCCTGCCCACCGAAGCACAAAGGCTTCTGCATGGGCGGGGGTGGAAGTGAGAGAGGCGTCCTACCGTAGCTGTGGGGCAGCGGCTCCGGAGCATGGGGTGGGCGCCACGACGGAGGCTGGTGGGCGGCCCAGAGGCAGGCGGCGACGTGGAGCGGCACAGCGGCTGCAGCGTGGGTGCGCCGCTTGGGGTGGCGGCCCAGGAGCGGTGCTGGAGTCGTCGGCTGTCTTCGTGCGGTGGCGGTCGGCAGCGCGGCAGAGCGGCGGTGGCCTCGAAGGGCGCAGAGAGCAGGCAGCGGCAAGTGGGAAGGTGAGGGCAGTTGGGAAGGGTCAGGCGGCGGCATTCGTGGAGGGGGTGGTGGGGTTGCAGCGAGGCCTGGACGCGTCGGAGGACAGTTGCTGGGTGGCGGGAGCATCGTCTCCCCGCCGGCCAGCGGCGTGGGACCAGGGTCCTCCCCGGCGGCCATCCGGCCAGGATGGCGGCTCGGGCGGACTGAAGAGTTAATGGTGTGGGCTCTGGGAGATGGGCCAAGTAGCCAATGGGGAGGTGCGCAAAGTGCGCCTCCCTATTGGCCACTTGGCCCTGGATTGGCACTCTGAGGAGCAAATCAGGAGCCGCTTCGTGGCTCCTGATTCGCTCCTCAGAGTTTTTATCCCGGACGGGTCCCGCCCTAACTCCTCCCCACCAGTCCTTACTTAATTATTAAGTCTGCGGCGCACCGTGCTGCGGGCGGTTTAAAGATATGAGATTTTATCAGTGTTTTACATTTTTATTATGTGTACATCATCGTTGTAATAACTATTTGTATTTTAAACAAAACTTTTTTTTTTTTTTGCAGCTCAACCTTTAGGTTCGTAATTTGGATTCTAGTCCCTATCAGTCTGAAAAAAAGGCATACAGAATTAAAAACAACACATTTTTCTTTCTTAATATGACCCCCAACCAGATTCCATTCGCTCTAGCCCCCTTTTTTCTACATCGACTTCCAACCCCCCTTTGAAAAATGATGTTCCTGAAGGAAACGTATTTGCAGTGGATGAGGTCCAAGTGTGGGCAGCTGGAATGCTCCCAAACCACCCACCTCCACTGCTGCCTTCCCCCCCCCCTGCCCAACTCAGTTGGGGTCTCCTGAGAATGCCTTGTGAGCTAGGTGACCTCAAACAAAGCCACCTTCTCTCTTTGCCCAGCAGGCTGAAGAAGGCTGAAAAATGCACGCTTGAGGGAGTCTTGGGTTGAGCTACCTGATGTTCGCAGAGGGGCCCCGTGGCTTCAACGGTGCCTGGGCTGAATGCAAAAGAACCAGACTGGACGACAGGGCAAGTGGGAGATTATGGCAGGCCAGACGGGGGGGGGGGGGGGGGGAGAAGAGGATATGTTCTTTGGCTCACTGCAACACTGCATCATGTCGAAGGGAGCAAAAGGCCCAGTTCTAACCGAGGCAGAATTTGGTGTGCTTTCTGTATCCTGTTTGTACAGGAGGGAAGAGCTGGTTGGTTCCAGGCCAGGATAATTTTCTATGGAGTTTCCCAGGGCTTGACAGTATTGGTTGCCGTCCCCACCCAGTCAGTTACAGATAGCACCACTGTCTCAGGTTTTGGTTTGGGTTGTTTTTTTTGGGTTTTTTTAGAAAACTGCTGCTAATTGATAGAATCCAGCCGGCTGTTCCCCTAAAGCAGTGGTCCCCAACCTTTTTATCACCGGGGACCGGTCAATGCTTGACAAATTTACTGAGGCTTGGGGGGGTAGTCTTTTGCCAAAGGACGTTGCCCCGCCGCCTGAGCCCCTGCTCCGCTTGCTTTCCCGCCAGCACCCCTGACTTCCTGCCGCCCATTGGGGGGCGCTGCCAGCAGCAGCTGCTCAGTGCTATACCGACGGGGAGCCCCAGCCATGGCAGCCACTGGAAAGCACCAAAGGTGAGCCAGCGGCAGAGTGACACATCAGCCCCCGAGGCAGCAGCCAGGGAGGAGGACGAGCCATGGCCCAGTAACAACTGATCCATGGACCGATACCGTTCTCTGGACCGGGGGTTGGGGACCACTGCCCTAAAGCAAACTTTATGCAAACCTCACCATTCTGCCATGCCCCTTCCATTCTGCAGACAGACTAAAACTATTTCTTCGGCCACCCACATGCACCTCCTCTCTGCCACAACAACCCATCATGGAGGCCTACATGAATTTGTTTTAAAGTTCAAAGTAGATCCCAGATTTCACCGTTCGATGAGTCATTGCCAGTTATAGTTGCAGCTGCAGGAACTGTTGAACTCCACTCTTTAAAGGTGCCTGACCTAATGTTCCCCACTGCATATTTGTTGTTTGCTACACCAACGGTTGAAAAAAATAATTTTCTCCTGTTAACCAGGATTGATAACTGGGCAAGTGCAAAGACAGGCAGAATACCAGTGTGCTCAGGGGAAGCATAATGGGATTGAACTAAGTGTGTGCAAAATAACACACCGGGATGCAATACAGAAGGAGTGGCCAAACTGTGGCTCTCCAGATGTCCATGGATTACAATGACCATGAGCCCTTTCCAGGACTGGTGGATGAGAACAAGCCTAGTATAGGAGAATCATAGAATCATAGAGGTGGAAGGGACCTCCAGGCTCATCTAGTCCAACCCCCTGTAGAATGCAGGAGATTCACAACTACCGAGCCACCCACAGTGGCCCCAATTTTATGCCCAGATGATCCTCCCCCCCAAAAAAATTTGTCTTCCGACCCCAAAATGGCAATTGACATTTCCCTGGGCATGCAAGAAAGGGCCACGTGAGTCAAGCACTGACACGATCCGTTCTGCCCACCCACTCACAAGCTGCCTGAGTTCACAGAATCAATATTTCTGTCAGATGGCTATCCAGCCTCTGCCTAAAAATTTCCAAAGAAGAATTCACCACCTCACGAGGAAGCCTGTTCCATTGAGGAATAGCTCTAACTGTCAGGATTTCTTTCTGGATGCTTAGCTGAAAGTTCTTTTGAATTAATTTCAACCCATTGGTTCTGGTCTGACCCACTGGGACAACAGAAAACAACTCTGCTCCATCCTCTGACAGCCCTTCCAGTACCTGAAGACGGCTATCATATCACCTCTTAATCTCTCTCCAGTTACACTGCCAGTGGCCTCATGGGAACTGTAGTCCATTGACATCTGGAGGGACCCCAGTTTGGCTTCTCCTGCACTAGAGCAACATAGCTCTTTCACAGCCACAACCTGCCTTGCAAGTGATTTTAGGGATACCAGCTCCCTGGTGAGACCTGGGGATCCCCTAAAATTATAGCTCATCTCCAACTACAAAGATCAGTTCCCATTAAAATGTCTGCTTTGGAGGGTGGAACCTGTAGCACAAATCTCCAGGGGTTTCCCCTAGATCTGGTAACCCTCAAGGACCTCTAGGTAACGCTGTGTGTGAACGAGACCTTGGGGTACTTGTGGATTGTAACTAAACATGAGCAGGCAGTGTGATGCAGCGGTAAAAAAGGCAAATGCCATTTTGGGCTGTATCAACAGAGGCATCACATCAAAATCACAAGATGTCATAGTCCCATTGTATACGGCACTGGTCAGACCACACCTGGAGTACTTTGTGCAGTTCTGGAGACATCACTTCAAGAAGGACATAGATAAAATTGAAAGGGTACAGAGGAGAGCGACGAGGATGATCTGGGGCCAAGGGACCAAGCCCTATGAAGATAGGTTGAGGGACTTGGGAATGTTCAGCCTGGAGAAAAGGAGGTTGAGAGGGGACATGATAGCCCTCTTTAAGTATTTGAAAGGTTGTCATTTGGAGGAGGGCAGGATGCTGTTCCCATTGGCTGCAGAGGAAAGGACACGCAGTAATGGGTTTAAACTACAAGTACAACGATATAGGCTAGATATCAGGAAAAAATTTTCACAGTCAGAGTAATTCAGCAGTGGAATAGGCTGCCTAAGGAGGTGGTGAGCTCCCCCTCACTGGCAGTCTTCAAGCAAAGGTTGGATACACACTTTTCTTGGATGCTTTAGAATGCTTACAGCTGATCCTGCGTTGAACACGGGGTTGGACTAGATGGCCTGTATGGCCCCTTCCAACTCTATGATTCTATGATTCTATGACCCCATCCCCAGCCAATGACCAAAAGAGACCTAGAAATTCTAGTAACCTAAGACATTTAGCAAGCAAATGAGCAATTAATCGGCTCTGGGAGTCAACTCACTGCATGCCTTTCACACCTATAGAGCACAAGAAGTTCAGCTGCAGAAATTGCTTGCAGCAAAATTTGCGGTACTTTTCCCTACTTGGAAAAATTCCACTTCCTATGTTTGCAATGGCTGTGGGTGACAGGAGGCTTCTGTGCTGCTAAATCTAGAATGGCCAGGCAACATTTGAAGATTGTGTTGTCATCACGTGATAAAAAGACCAGTTCCAAACTTTGCAGAGCTTTAAAGGTTGGCTGTAAAGTAAATAATAAGCAATCCTTCTTCCAGATACTGTGTTTTCTGGTAGTGGATGATCCGTTATTATCAAAATAACACTTGCTGTTTAAGTTTAAGTTGACCTCCCAGGTTCCCCCTACCCCGACAGAAATACGGTCCAGAGAACATTTGATTCTAATTATTCTTAATTATTTTCCTCTTGACTTTCCTTTGGCTTTTTCACAACTTTTTAATCTCAGCAGAAGTCTTCCCAAACAGCTGGAGGCAAAGCATCAACCTCTGCCAAAATCCCAGAACCTGCAAAATCAGTAGCACTGCCTAGAGGGACTTAACAGGAACTTCTTCCAAAACCTCACTTTCTTACATGCGGTGCAGTTTGGTCTTGATGAATGCTGTAGCCAGAGTGACTCATTGGGATCTGAACGTTTTGGACTCCCCCCCCCCCCCCTAAGACGGTCGCTGCTTTGTCTCACTGCTGTCATTGGGACAGAAGAATGGAAACTGGGGATGAAAATTTTGTTGTTTTAGGACACATTCCTACCCCCACAAAACACACTTACAGTAGGGCATTTTAGGAATCCTTTGATAGGTGCCCACCTTCCAGACAGTGCTAAAATATTAGGGAGCAGTGATCACTTTTATTTTTGAAATGTAGGCATTAGAGACAGATTGGCCATTTAATTCACGGGGAAAGTTCATGGTGGCCTGCTGCTCTACAGGGCCACTGTGGGCAAGAAGCAAGTGGTGCCCAACCGAGCAACTCTGTCAGCAGCTCAGGGGGACATTTGGTTTGGACAGTTCAGGTGCAGCAACAATCAGAGAGAGCTAAACAATCTCCTCCTCTAATGCTGGCACCACTTGCAGGAGGTGGCAATGCATGAGCCAGTGCCCACTGCTGATTTGGAAATTAGGATAACCAACGCTGCCTAGGCAAATGTAAGGAGATTTGGGAGAGGGTGTCTGAGAAGGGCAGCATTTGGAGTGGATGGGGCATTCTCTTCTCAGTGACCAGCTAGAAATTTCCCTAATCTCTATGGTAAAAGCCATAGAGGCTCAGGGAAATTCCTAGAGCAGGCTTTCTCAGCCAGGGTTTCATGAAACCCTGGGGTTTCTTGACAGCCCCGGAAGGGTTTCCCGAATGGGTGGGAGTTAATTTAAGAAATATATATTTTTTAATTGTTAAACATTTATCGGGTGATATGATTATATATAGTCATGTTGACCTGCCTCTCCCTCCCCAAATGGCCAATGATGGGCCTGGGGGGAGTGGGAAGGGGAGGTGGGCGTGTCCACAGCTTTGCTTCCTCACCATATTCTGCACAATCACACCAGTTCTAGGGTTCCCCAAAGTCTAAAGAATGTTTCAGGGTAAAATGGTAAAATGGTAAAAAAGTTGGGAAAGTGTCACCATGAAGGCCGTTTCTCCCCCTATGTCACTCCAGTTTCTTGGGGGGTAGGAGACTGGGGAAGGGCACTGGAGCACAGATTGGATCAGCATGCAGCAGATGGGAGGGAATAAATGTGCGTCAGCATTGTAACAGTGTTCTCAAGATCTAATGGAGGTGGAAGGGCTGGAAAAAGGGATTGTGTTTATCTTTCTTAATCTGGTCCTGAATTGGGACACTAAAAAATGTCTTTGGAAAAAACAAGTCATTCTGTCCAAGGGGCCGAATGACCTCTTGATCCTTGCAAGGACAGAGCTGAGCGAGGACAGCTTTTCTGGCCAGGCGTGCATTCCTGGCATGCCGATAGCCGAACAGATGAATTCCTGTCAAGAGGAGACCAAAGTAACCACTGCCAGGGCTTGCTTCTGCCTCGATAGCACTCAGTGAAATAGGTGGTGTGAGGTTGCTAAGTGACGGACCTTTTTCCCAGACAAAGGGCCTGCTGTCCTCCACAGAAGCAGAGAGACGCATGCTCATCAGGTCCCCAAAGGTTGGACCAGGGAGAAAGGACTGGGAGAAGTCCCTTTCAATATTCTGGAACCTGGTTAACATCTTGGAAGGGGTTATCTGAAAAGCAAGATGCTGTCTGAGCCCACAGAAATAAATACACATACTTGGAGTCAAACTTTAGCAAGTTTAGCAACTTTAGCAAATCTGCTAGGATTTTAAAGGTATTGCCTGCGGGTTTACACCTCCCTCACAGGATATCTGCTGTGGGGAGAGGAAGGGAAAGGCGATTGTAAGCTGCTTTGAGTTGCATGAGGCCTGCTGGGTGACCTTGGGCTGGTCACAGTTCTCTCAGGGCCCTCTCAGCCTCACCTCCCTCAGAGGGCGTTTTTTGCGGGGAGAGGAAAAGTAGGCGATTGAAAAGTAATGAGTGGGTTATGAAAAAACAGCTCTTTTTCTCCTTCTGTTTAGCTGATTGTGAAGTTTGTTTGGAACAGAAGGATAGCCTAGAAGGAGGAGGGGCTTTGATAGGGCAGCAGTCTGACAGTGGTTAATCCCAGGGACATGTGGTCGTACTGCAGATGCAAGTTCCCAGTTCATTTATTATTACTATTGTGGTTATTTCGATTTATTACTCACCACTCCCAAACAGCTCGTGGCGGGTTGTAATTGTCTGAATAAAAACATAACACAAACCCAACCAATCACAACAACAAAAAAGATACCGCCAAAAAGCTCTCATTCGACTTCAACTATCATTCCCCTAATAAAAAATCTCCTAGATGAGCATGGGAAGAGGGGCGCAAGATGGAACCCGCAAGCCGCCCCTCACACTGCTGTATCCTGGGGAAGAACCACAAGGACTCCGTTGAGGTTGGGACTGAAAAATGGGGGGCAAAGGGGTTCCTGCCCCCCCCAGCCATTTTCCTGAACCAACTAGGTATGGGGGCATTATTTGTCCGATAAGGGAGCTGCATGTGCAGGCATGGATGGTAGAAAGGAAAATGGAAAAAAAAACTGCCATTAGAAATGCCTGGGGAGGGAGATCAAGAACAGCTCCCCTTTCTACAGATTCTGTATTGTAAACGCCACTTCATTCTCCTATATCATTGTTCCCTGGCACCCATGGGCCTTGAATATGTCTTCATTCTTTTCTGGTCTTATTTCCTTAACAATTCATGCCTTTCAATATGAAATATTGAAAACACTCCCCCCCCCAATCAAATTCTCCATGCCAAATTTCTTCCCAACTCACAGCAGAACACAGAGGGCTTGTTTCAGCCTGTCTTTGAGCTCAATGAATCTAAAACGTGGGCTTTGGAAAAAAAATGCCTTCCACAAATTATCTAAGTAGAGCAAACAGAAAATGTGAGGAAAGCTTAAGTTTTATTTCAGAAGTTTACCTAACAATTCAAATACCAGTCATAACATAGTTGCTTACTGCTCCAATGTACATTCCCCCCTCCACACACACGTTTTTTTTTATTTTATTTTTAAGAAAGCAGTTGTAAGTGGATCCAAGTTAAATTTCCGGGGCTAAAGCTGGATGTGAAGAGCATCATCAGGGTGAATAATGGAACCTGGTCTGAAAAGAAATCAAGCATGAAATACACAGTGGTGCCACTGTTCATGTGGAGTTTGTTGGAATTTTTGATTGTACCTCCTTGCATGCACACTTACAGATACGGAAGTGATGTATGATGGGAAAATTCTGTTTCGGTTAGCTTTGACAGTTAGTGACTGTTTTGTGTGCTGAGTGACAGTTAGTCTCTCTATTCATGTTTCTAAATCAGAAAATATGAAATAATCTTTGCTTCTACGTTGCGAACGTCAAAAAGGAAACAGCGTAACAGAACCAATTGTGACTTGATGTAAACAGGAAAAAAAATTTATCTCTGAAAACCAGTTTACCTGAGAAGAAAATTACTGTTGAAGCTTTATGTTTGAACATTTTACTAATGTTTAAGTAAAGATATTTATTCTCACTGGAAAAAAAGACTATATAATTTTCAAATACGAAGAAAATAGCCAAGGAAGAGTTGTTGTCACCTAGCAGTTATAATACATTATTTCCCTCATTTTTCTAAAGAAACTCTGTCTGGGAGGTTAGTGCGAATTAACACATTTTCACAAAGATTCTGTCACATTTTTACCAGATATTGATAGAAATCAAAACCCCAGCATCACCATTAGACAAGAGAGTTGGCGGAATATTTACCAATAGACAAGAGAATTTTTAATGACAGCCAGAGGTATTTGACAGAATATGACATGTAGAATTCAGAGGGGTGCAAATTCTTGGCCTGCCAGTTCCAGGTTGGGAAATTCTTGGAAACTGGGAGGCAAAATGTGAAGATGGTGACGTCTGCAGAGCAGGGAGGAAGCTCAGGGATGTGTTGCCCTAGGATCCCCTCTCTGACGTTGACGTTGCCGTTTCCTCCAGGGGAATTGATCTCTGGAGATAATTTGGGATCGGGTTTAAGATTCTAGTAACCACCTTAAAGGCCATTTGCAGTCTGGGCCCAGTGTACCTAAGGGATCGTCTCTCTGCCTATACCCCTCAAAGAGCCTTACGCTCTGCTACTACTGACTGCCTGGTGATCCCTGGCTCCAAGGAAGCTCGTTTGACCTCAACCAGGGCCAGAGTTTTTTCTATCCTGGCTCCCACCTGGTGGAACGAGCTCCCGGAGGAGATCAGAGCCCTAGCAGAGCTTAAATAGTTCTGCAGGGCCTGCAAAAGGGAGCTTTTCCGCCAGGCATTGGGTTGAGGTTGACCTGAATTCAATCACCTTCCATTGGTCCCTGAGCCCCCCTCTCACGAAAACCACCACCGATAGGTCCATCCCATGGGTTAAATGGATGTTCTCACCATATTCTACTTTTATGACTGTATTGCTAGTGTCCAACTTACCGTGTTATTTGTACTTTTTTCCTTCAGTTCCATGTAAAGCACCCCTGAGCCACAGGAGAGGGCAGTATATAAATATAATAAATAAATAAGTTGCAATTCCAGGAGGCCTTGAGACCATGCCTAGAGACTGGTAACCATGGAAAGCTCGCAGTGCAAGTTTTGAAGTAATTTGGGTGGAAATCATTTGGGATCACACTGCCTGAAGGGTGAAAATCATTTGGGATTACAATGCCATACTCCAATAACAGATGGAGCAGCTTAAAATAAAAATATAACCCATTAGGAATAAAAGCAGACAATGACGTGACACTAAAACAGCTTTTCTAAACATTTTTTTTACTGTTGAAAAACCCCTGAAACATTCTTCAGGCTTCAAGAGCCTCTAGAAGTGGTGTGATCATGCAGAATATGGGAAGCAGAGCAGTGGACACGCCCACCCAAGGCCCCTCTCTTTCCCACCCCCCAGGCCCATCATTGGCCATTTTGGAAGAGGGGGTCATGTCAACATGATCATATATAGTCATATCTTCTGGCAGATGTTTAACACATTTTAAAAATATATAAAACATAATTAATTCCCATCCATTCAGGAAACTCTTCCAGGGCCATTAAAACCCTGGTTGAGAAAGCTTGCACTATACCAATGAAATATATTAAAATGGAAGTTATAAGACCTTGTGTGAAGGGTTACCCATCTTCTAGATTCATCCCACCTGAAGCTGGATCCTGGAAAATAGATCACTGGTTGATTTTGCAGCAGGCATACAATGGTCCAATAGCAGGGCAGGGACACGGCAGACTTTGAAGAGCTATGACCAGTCAGAATAGTTTTGAGATCCGGAGAATGGGATAGGGAGAAGCCCTTCTCTGTTGACAAAAAAGTCCAGTCAACAGATTTTTCCCCCTGTGGCATCCATACTGTTGTATTTACTTGGCAGCTTGTGAGTCAAACCAGAAGGGCCAAGATGGCATCCTTCATCCGGGCACAATTTTAGGAGAACTTCTTACAGGCACCATATTCATTGAGTTGCCAGGAAAGAGACCTTGGCAGTGGCGTCTGGCTCCCCCTATATTTGAGCACACTTTGTCAAGGTCAATATTTGGAGACAGATGGCACAGCTGGACTCTGCCTTGCGAAGTGGGAAGTGCTAGAACAAGTCCCTTTCTTTCTAAGGGGACCTTGTTTGAAGGCAAAGACAGTCAGGGCTGTTACGGTTCTGTAGCGCCAAACACGTATTTCCTGCAGAAGTATTTGATGCAAATAACCTTGCTGTGATCTGTATGGCCGATTGGCAGGGGCACATGGTAATTGTCGTCCAGTTTGGCTGCCCCTGCCCTAAGGTTTTCAAGGCAAGTGACATTCAGAAGTGGTTTGCCATTGTGGTCTCCCACCCAAGAACAAACCAGGACTGACCCTGCTTAGCTTCCAAGACCTGACAAGATCAGCCTAGCCTGGGCTACCCACATCAGGGCTCAGTTGCATTACATGAGCAGGAAAACCCTACTTGGAATGTACTTCCAGACTTGCAGGAGGCAACTGCATTGCTGAATTCCTTCTAGTTTGTCTGGGAGAAAACAAGGAGAGAACTTTTCAGTTTTAGAAAAATCTTTAAGTATCAGCTATTCTGTGCTGGCACTTTTAATGGTTTTCTATCAGACACGATAGTATCCGGAAACAGCCTTAGAATCATAGAGTTGGAAGGACCTCCAGGGTCTCATCTCCTGAATTGGGTCTTAGCTGGTATGTCACACCAACCGTCTAACATCTGCTGACCCTGCTCTGCATCTTTTCGAGATCCTACCTGCATATTTATGATGTGTGCAGCAATGCACACACACATACAAGAATCTGCGTGGATCAGACCCTTGGTCCAGCAAGCTCATTATTTCTCCATGCAGTATCTCTCCAGGATCTTGGGCAGAGGTCTTTCACATTGCTTTGAACCTGGGACTTTCTGTGTGCCAAGGAGCAGCTCTTCCCTTAAGCCTATGGACACTTGGCAACTGCCAACCCCTCTTAAAATCTCCTGCCCATTGACATAATGGGCTATGCCATAATCGCTCTAAGGCAGCAATTCAAGAGCTTTTTAAAGGAGGACTCACTTCTAAACATCCTTTTGGGACTCAGTGCTGCAGCACTGAAGCCTGGGATTCTGCATTACTCTAATGGCATGTGTTACACCTACTGCCACCTGTGCCTCTAAAGACCAGGTGTAAACAGAGCCATGCAGTCAAGCAGACTGGGATTTGGCTTGTACCGAGCCAGCATAGTTCTAGACATTGGCTGCTTCCTGCATCGCTGGTAGAGCTGCCAGCTCTGAATTGGGAAATACCTGGGGATTTTGAGGGTGGAGCTGGGGGGGGGGGAGACTTCAGCAGGGCATGATGCTATAGAAACCACCTTACTAAGCAGCCTTTCTCAGGGGGGGGGGGTGGAATACTAGTCTCGGTCATCTGGAAATCAGTTCTAATAGCAGATCTCCAGCTGCCACCTGGAGGTTGGTAACACTAATCACTGATGGGATGAACAGTTCCAGATGGGCAAAGGAAGAAGGAGCCCTTCCATTGACTCCTTTTCTTGATGATGGGCAGAAAGGGACTCTGTGTCTCCTCTTGACACACGCAAGCGAGCTGCGGCTCATTGTTGGAGAGCCGCAGCTAGAGGGATAAATAGTTCCCATATTTGAGCGAAGGTTAGGAACCGGAGTGAGGAATAAACAGAGCATTGTGTCTTGAGCGAAAGGTCTATTGACAGAACTCGCTCTGGGCATGTGTGTAAAGATTGAAAAAGGTAATGACTGCTTGCTTGTAAAAGTTGGTCAGAAGCCCTTGCTCATGTCTAGGGCCGAGGCTGCAAAGAAAGAGAGCCAGCATGACCTGAAAATCCCTATCCAGCCACAGAATGGAGAATACTGTATTAGAAGGGCAAGATCGGAAGAGATGCCAAAGGCATACTTTTGGAGAGCCGGCACTTCTGACGATGAGCACCAACCCCCGTTATAGCTTGCACCCTGCTGTCACCCACTAAATCTTTCGCTTCTCTGGTACATACAACAACCCTGTAAGGATGGATTAATAAGTTACATGTCCAGCTTCGGTAAAGGGAGACATTTTTACGGCCGGGCAGCAGGGCATGCAGCGAGAGGAAGCTCAGAGAGAACATGGTTCACTGCTGCCCCCTACCCACGGGCCGTGTATCTACACACTGGGGGCAAGCTCCGAGAATCGCCAAGTCAATTTCTACACATTGACAAGGGATTGATCCTTGATTCTGTATTTAGCCACAGGACAGAACGTTTTCCTAAGAAATCTGAGGTTGCAGTTGCAAACAGAGACATGGTAGTAGCCCTCCTGTCTCCTTACAACGTTTAGGATTTTTCACCCACGTTTGTGTTTTGCCATTCCTGTAAGTCTGCCTTTCTCAACATTTTTCACCATTGTGAATCCCCCTGAGACATTCTTTAGGTTTCAAGAAACCCCAGAACTGGCATGATTGTGTAAGAATATGGTTGGGAAGCATTGCTGTGTACATGCCCACCTGGGACTCCTCCCCTTCTCACCCCCTCCAGGCCTGTCATTGGCTATTTTGGGAGGGGGGGTCAGGTTGAAATGTCCATATATGCTCATATCACCTGATAAACACCAATACACACACACACTGGCATGGACATATGGGAAACCCTTCCAAGGCTGTCAAGAAACCCCAGGGTTTCATGAGACCTTGGTTGACAAAGCCTGGTGTAAGCCACTGATATAGATGGGGGCACGCAAGCATTTCCCAGAATGAAATCAGAGTGCAAAGCAAGATGGGAGAAGCGGCGAACTCGACACAGGGTTGCCATTTTGAGAAGCAGGCCTGTGTTCTTTGTAACAATCGGTTCTGTCCTCAGGAAGAAGAAGAAGAGTTGGTTCTTATATGCTGCTTTTCCCTACCCGAAGGAGGCTCAAAGCGGCTTACAGTCGCCTTCCCTTTCCTCTCCCCAAAACAGACACCCTGTGAGGGAGGGGAGGCTGAGAGAGCCCCGATATTCCTGCCTTCCCTTTCCTCTCCCCACAACAGACACCCTGTGAGGTGGGTGAGGCTGAGAGAGCGCTGATATCACTGCCCGGTCAGAACAGTTTTATCAGTGCCATGGCGAGCCCAAGGTCACCCAGCTGGTTGCATGTGGGGGAGCGCAGAATCAAACCTGGCATGCCAGATTAGAAGTCCACACTCCTAACCACTACACCATACTGGAAGGAATATTAAAACAATTTGGGACAAGTGATAGGGCAGACCGGACTTAGATTCTTAAGCACTTTTTTTAAAACAGTCATCTTTATTATTTAAGAATAACATATTACCAAAAAAAATAATATACAGTTTTCAGGCTTTTAGATCATTACTTGCAGGGGGGAAAACATAGAAAAAAAGGTTACCAAAGAGACTGGTATAAAAACACAGAGACTGATCAAAAAGGATACAAACTTGTCTAGCAAGAATACAACCAAGGGGGCAGGGGGGATCTGTTTGTACAAAACTACTGTTTACAGCTATAGAATATATAAAATGTTCCCTATCTGATGGCAAAAATACAATTGGACATTTACTTAGTTACTCTTTAGAATTATTTTTAAAAGGTTACACCCAGAGGTAATGTGTGGTATGGGATCTTGGAAAGCAGCCCTGCAACCATCAGACCAGGATCCCCAGCTGTGCCCTAAACATGGCAAGAGGCAGATGCAAACATCTCCATATAAAGGAGGTGGCTGCTTTAACCAACGTGGACTGCTCAGTAGGGTTGTGTGCCTTGGCGTCCGAAGCAGCCATACAAGGCCAAAGCAGCCAGCGCTGCAGGGGGCAGGGGGGTGGCACCAGCGTTCCACACACACACAGGCACAGAGCGCACACACACAGGCACAGAGCTCTGCACCTGCATGCAGGCTCCGGGTTGCGCGCCACCGCCAGCACCTCCCCTCCCCCCGCGCCACTGGCTGCTTCAGCTTTGAACGGCCGCTTCGGATGCCGAAGGCGCACAACCCTACTGCCCAGGGGTTGCAAACTGCGGCACAGGTGGGCAGGAGAGGAGCAATGTGATTCCCTCACACACACCGACAGGGCCTATGAGAGATTGACAAAGGCATCCTCAACATCAACGGACCAAGAGGGTGCTTAGGATGGTGCTGCCAGAGCCCCTCTCTCATTCAGCTCCAAGATATGCTGGCGAGGAAGAATCAGGGTGCTTTGGGGCTTGTCAAAGGTCTGCCTGTGGTATATACATGCACAAAAGCTGCCATTGGCAGCACACGTGACATATTTTTCATACAGAATCCAAACTGACTCCATATGCTGTCCTGTGGCACTAGATGGGCCTCCGTTAAAAGCAGGCTGAGTGGAGGAGGAGGAGGAGGAGGAGGAAGCATTCCGGCTTAAACGGCCCTTCAACTCCACCACTTATGGCTATCGACAACAACAAAAGAGGGGAAGGGAAGGCAAATTCCACAGGGAGAATTGAATACAGTACATACAGTAGCTGCAAAGTCCAATAGACATATATATATATATATATTTATATATTTGTTCACTGCACCAGTGGGAAAGGCTTATAAATATATTTATGGTATAAAAAACAGTTTTAACCAATAATTATAAAAAGAGCTTTAAACAAGTTGTATTGTACCTAAATTCTACAAAGAGCTCCCTCTTCCTTAGCTGGTCGAGGATCGAGTCAATAGCTGCTTTGCTTGCTCGGAGTCAAGACCCCTTCCTGCTCATGGGATGTAACGCGACGGTCACTCTTCGTTTCAGGATCTCCTTACAATTTCGTTCACAGGCCAAGAAAACGAGAAGGGGGGGGGGAGAAAGAAGGGGACACACCGGCTTTTCTGGGGCTGAATTCTGGGCAAGGCTCTCAAAGTGTTCCGGCCTTCTTCCCGCGTTCAGATTCCGTTCCTATCCTTTGCCTACGAGAGGCAGCAATGGGAGAGGCATGGACCAGGAAGCCACTAGGTACATGTCTTGTCATTTCAAGGGACAGGGGCTGCTGGCCCTGGGCTCCCACAGAAAGCACAAGTGAAAAGTTCATCGACCCCTCGCTAGGACAGATGGGTTCGACTTAACATCATTGAAAAAGGGATTGCTCCTTTGCCACGGAGCGTCACGTGTGGCACAACTGAAGGGAAGGCTGGACCACGAGGGAAAGGACAGCAAGGGCCTTCTCATGTGCTGGTGTGTCTATCAGAGCTTTCCAGATTCGAGCGTTCCTCGTCCTACATGGCCCTCAGAGGATTTAGAAATGAAGGGGCAGAGCCATGTCTTACGGTTGCTGTCGAGAAATGAGTTATCCACAACCAAATGCAGGACGCGTGGGAATTAAAACACGCGCACACATTTGGGAAAAGTCAGCCGATCGGGCTCTCAGATGTGCGTCCGTGAGTATTTTAAGTTTGCAGGGGACTAGTACGCTTTATGCCGTGGAAGAAAAAATGCTGGTGCATGTTGCAGCAGCGGCCCTGTGTGGCCCTGTCCTCATCAAACGCAAGCTCAAGATCAGGGCAAAAACAAGACACCCGCCCAAGTGCTTTTGTGCAACCCTTGCCCATTGATTGACGAGGCTTCAATCATTTGCACGGATCAGCTGGTTTTAAAAGGGCTCACGAGTAAAAAGAGGGAGCTGCAGGGAGATCAATGCTGGGGAAAAACAAGGGTCCAAAGTGACCAAAAACTGAAAAAAAAGGCAAGTGTGCTTTTGAAAAGGTTCCACAGCTCATGGGTCTGTGAAATGGAATTTATAAAAAAAAACCCACAGACTTCTTTTCCTCCCACCCACCCCTATTTTTACAGAGTCTGTTAAGTACCAATGGGAATCCCACGCGGTCCGTGTCTGAGATGGCTGAGAAAAATAAAGGCCTATATAGTCTCTGAAGGGTCCTGGTGTCCGATGGGAAATCACAACAGCTTGCGGTGGAGGATCTCCCAGACCATCCGTTTCCGGAAGTAAGGCATGTGTTGCTTTAGCGAGACAAAAAAGGGAAAGAGAAATCAGTCAGCCATCCAGAAGGGGATACTGGTGTCAGGGTTGAATCCATTCTGCACCAGTGGGAAACACACCAACAAAGTTATATCCTGCTGTGCCTGGATCTTGGGAGCGCTTCAGAAAGATGGTTAACATTCTTTTGAAGCTGTAATCAGGCATCACCAGCCTGATCGCATTCCCAGGTCTTTTACAGATCCACAAGTGAAGCCAAGTTTTCGGGGGAGGGATCAATTGGACCAAGGTGTCATAGATGGCTTCTGTCCTCTATGGTAGCGATCCCCAACCTGTGGGCCGTGGACCACATGTGGTCCTTCGACTAATTGGAGGTGGGCCCTGAAGGACGCCTTCTCTCCCCCCCCCCCCCGGCCCTTTACTTCATCCCCCCAGCCCTTTACAACACACTTCATTGTTGTGGCGTGTCTGTATCTTATTTTGAAGGGGTGTTTAAACATTACCATAGCGATCAGAGAACGTTAGGGCAGTGGTTGAGAGTAGAGGAGTAAACTACCCCCCCCACCGGGCCTCAGTAAAAGGCGTTGAGTGGTCCCCGGTGTTGAGTGGTCCTCGGTGATAAAAAGGTTGGGGACCACTGCTCTATGGCAGCCATTCCCCAACTTTTTTTTTGGTCAGGGCCCCAGAACCAATGGGATGAAATTAATTCAAAAGAAATTCCGTCTAAACGTTCGGAAGAAGTTCCTGACAGTTAGAGCGGTTTCTCAGTGGAACAGGCTTCCTCGGGAGGTGGTGGGTTCTCCATCTTTGGGAATTTTCAAACAGAGGCTGGATAGCCATCTGACGGAGAGGCTGATTCTGTGAAGGCTTAAGGGGGTGGCAGGTAGCAGTGGATGAGCGATAGGACTGTGAGTGTCCTGCATAGTGCAGGGGGTTGGACTAGATGACTCATGAGGTCCCTTCCAACTCTATAATTCTATGATTCTAGGAGCTCTTATCAGATCCCGGGGCCCCTCACTGACCCCCAACAATGAGCCAGGCATAAAAAAGGTCCAAGCCAAGAGTGAACTAATTATAGTTGATATAAAGGTAAAGGTATCCCCTGTGCAAGCACCGGGTCATGTCTGACCCTTGGGGTGACGCCCTCCAGCATTTTCATGGCAGACTCAATACGGGGTGGTTTGCCAGTGCCTTCCCCAGTCATTACTGTTTACCCCCCAGCAAGCTGGGTACTCATTTTACCGACCTCGGAAGGATGGAAGGCTGAGTCAACCTTGAGCCGGCTGCTGGGATTGAACTCCCAGCCTCATGGGCAAAGCTTTCAGACGGCTGCCTTACCACTCTGCGCCACAAGAGGCTCCTATAGTTGATATACCTTGTCTTATATATACACGAGGAAGGGGAATAACATTGGCCATTCAAGTAATGTGGCTTGAAGAGAGTCCCATGAGGCAAAAAACGAAAAGGAAAGTAAATGGAATAGCTTATTCTGACCAAAAGTCTTAGCGAAGAAGCTTCAAGCACATTCAGATTAATGAATCCTCCCAAAAGAATGCTTTGAATAATCCATTCTAATATTCTGATCTATTAGATTATCTTCAGAAATATTTCATCTATGAAATGTTGTTCATGAACAAAAAGTAAAATCTGAACAAATGCCGCAGACCTGCATCTGTAAGCAATTCAACCCCTCAGGCGCGGTGAGATTTCTTCTTGTTGTTGAATTGCTTACAGCTGTCGGTTTCTGGCATTTGTTCAGATCTGACTCTTTACACATAAGCCTTCTGGCCATAGAGCAGCCGCTAGACCAGCAAGCCGGCTCACCTGAGTGAAGTTGATTGGCTTGTCTTTGGTAATGTAGTCAGCATATTTGCAAGCAAACATCCCACAGTCGCTGCCGTTCATCTGTTGCGGGATCTCCTGTAAAGACAAACAAACCCAGCTCGCTCTGTTTAGATGACAAAAACCCTCATGTTGACTTTATCAAATACCTGTGCTATAAATGGCTCCAAGTAATGGAAGGTTTGAGAAACCCAAAGAAGCCCCTCTAAAGTCTGGGGACGGGGATGATATGAAAGAATGAGACTTCTGAATGAATGGGAACAAATAACCCACTATCGTTCTGGTCGAGAAGATGGCCAGATTTGGAACACTTCAATATGGCTAACAAGGGAAAGGTACAGAACGAGAGGCCCATGCCAGGCTCCACACGGAGAGAAGCCTCCGAGTGCCTGGACCCACTTACGAGTTCTGACAGCTGCTACAGGTCCCATGTTAGCGGTCCCAAACCCCCAGTACGGGGACTGGTACTGGGCCGTGGATCAGTTGACACCGGGCCGTGGCTCCTCCTAGTCCTCCTCCTTGGCTGCTGCCTCAGGGGCTGCCCTGCCACTCTGCCACCGGCTTACCTTTGGTGCTCTCCGGCAGCTGCCATGGCTGGGGCTCCCCCTTGGCATGGCACTGCGCAGCTGCTGCTGGCAGTGCCCCTCCACCAGGTGGCAGGAAGTCAGGGGTGCCAGCGGGAAAGCAAGTGGAGCAGGGGCTCGGGGCGGTGGCAACGTCCCTCGGCGACGTCCCTCGTACCCCCCCTGGGCCTCAGTAAAATTGTCAAGCATTGACCGGTCCCCGGTGATAAAAAGTTTGGGGACCACTGTTCTAGGCAAAGAGAGAAGTACTACCCTCTTGCCTTCCAGTGTACGTGGATAAAATTACCCATTATGAAGTTATCCAGATCCTGGACTCCAGACTGCATTGGGACAAACTACAGTATCTTGTGGACTGGAAAGAATTCCCCATGGGGGATAAGGAGTGGGCGGATGCAATTCAGATTCGCGTACCCAAACTAGTTTGGGACATTCACTCAGCCTACCCGCTGAAGCCATCCTCCTCATCTCACATTTCGGGAGGTTGACCTAAAGGGGGCAGTGTGTCAGAATCCTGATGGTTCTGCCATGATTTCTTTGTAGTTGGGTGCCTGAGTTTGGGCCTTGTAGCAATTAGAGCTTCTTGCCTCTGATGTATGACCTGTCTCCCTCTGCATTCCATCGCTCCCCTCCTTCCCTTCGCACACCATCCCCTGTCTGCCCCTGGTGTCTTGGGAGTCTGGGTCCTTATCAGAATGTTATGGCTGTAAAAAGCTCGCCATTTGTAGGGACTTCCCGGGGGAGGGAGAATATCAGGGGAAGATATATGCAAATATCTGTACTCCAAACCCTAGTTCCATCAATGCATTGAGTGAGTGTACATGCTTGGCTCAATAGAGGAAACTTATTAAAATAAGAGCTTACGTTTTGGCCTCACAAAGATCCTCACAGCTTTGCTACTTCTAGACCAGTAGCCATTTCCAGTTGACCCCCAACCCCCCCACTATTTCTGTCACTGGTTGTGTTGGCCTGATCTTCTAGCTGCAGGCAGGCTCCTTGTCTTTCTTTGCCAGAAGCAAGAAGGTGCTGCCTGAAGGCACGTGGACAAACATTAACGGTGCCTCAGGCACGCAGAAACTTCAGCATACACGGAGTTTCAAATCACAAACTAGTCTCTCAGCCAGATCATAGACAAGGGACTTTAAAAGCGTCACTCATGGCACATATCAGCGCAAACAGCTGCAAGCAGATGGGTAACAGAATGAAGCAAAGAGGCTTTCTCTATTTCCCCGAGGAGCAGGGATGTGCACACAGGCCACGATGAATCATGTACATCATTTTGGACCCCTTTTTGTGCAGGTGACCCAACCAGGCCAACATACCTGGCTCCTTTTACACAGCAGCATCCAGCCATTGGTATCAAACTCCTTTCGCTTTTTGTCCAGGCTTTCCAACTTTAGGTACTGCCTGCAAAAGTGGGGAAAGAACAAAGAACGTGCTCAGCTAGGAAGGAACCAACAATTCAATTATTCCACTTAATTCTCTCCGTTTCAGAAATGCCTCTTTCGCGCACCAGTCTAAAAGCTCAGCTCCAAAACATCCATCGCGGGAGGTCTGAAGCCGCAAAAACGCCCACGGAAAACGCTTGATAAGAGGGCGATGGATAAGGACACATGGGTTCTCTGGCTAAAAAGCTTCCTGAACATGACCAAATTATGTCATTTCGGCTACATCCTGCTGTTCTCAGATTGGTTTGTTTCCTTGCTACGTAATCCCAAGGTCACGACTGTATCGCTGACTCCCCCCACAGGTAAGTCATGAAGCACAATACAGTCCTGTGCAGAGTTCTTGGGGGTAACTGCATTGGATGCATTGTGAAACTCCTTTTTAGTGGCGGTGACACAACAGCAGACCCATCTGCTCATGCAGCTGCATGCACCTGCAGGCCAAGTATGGATACATTTCCAAGAAATTCACGTGGTGGTTAAAATCAATCTCAGGGCCTGCACGCCCTGCACTGAAAGTTCCGCTACATCACATTGTTCTTAAAGCAGGAGCTCAAGGTAAGAAATAATCCACTTGCATTATCAGTGAATTTAGGCAGATTGCGAGTGGGTGGGCAGAAGGGATTGTGTCTGAGCTTGGCTCATGTGGCCCTTTCTTGTATGCCCAGGGAAATGCCAGTTGCCACTTTGGGATCAGAAGGTGAATTTCCTCCAGACCAGACTGGCCAGGGATTCTGTTTTGTTTTGTTTTTCGGGGGGGGGGGGGATAATCTGGGCATTGGGGTCTTTGTGGTGGGCAGGTAGTTGTGAATTTCCTGCATTCTGCAGGTTGTTGATGATGCTGGAGGTCCCTTCCAACTCTATAATTTTATGGAGCAGTTCATATATCTAAAGATAACATGGGGTGCAATAGCGGCCAATGGAGTACAGTGTTCTCAAGAGGAGAGAAGAGCTGTTTTTTTTTTTTTAATACCCTGCTTTTCCCTACCTGAAGGAGTCACAAAGTGGTTTACAAGCACCTTTCCCTTCCTCTCCCCACTAGACACCCTGTGAGGGAAGGTGGGGCTGAGGGAGCTCTGAGAGAACTGTGACTAGCCCAAACTCACTCTGCTGGCTGCATATGGAGAAGTGGGGAATCAGCATCTGGTGCTCTTAACCATCAAGCCAAGCTGGCTGGCTCTCTTATTGGGACACATTATAACATTTCAGGTAGCAAACGTCAGAACACCCCCATCATTAAAACAATGTTTAAAGCATCTGCATAAAATACTGAAAACAAATAAAACATGCAAATACAAACCCATGTATCCCCATGCACCGCCCCCCCCCCCATGCTATACTTCGCAGATTACAATTCTGGGGCCTATTTTCTACAGGTTTCTGCAATCCTTTTTCCTCCACAACTTTCCCCAGAATCTGCACGCTGCTGCAGCTGAATGGCAATGCTTTGAGGGGGGCTAGATAGGGCCTTGTTCCCCACCGCTATTTTCTTCCAGATACGGGTACACTGATCGGTTGAACAGAAAACTCGCTGAGCCCACGCCCTTCTAAAAACTCCGAAAGCAACAGAGGTGTGCCCTGCCTTCGCTTGGTAACTATTTCCCAAAGGCTTGACGTTCAGGTGCCGCACCAGGCGTCCAAAGCAAATAAGACCCGTTCAACCTTGTGCTGGGAACTCATCCTGTTGGACTAAAGGCCTGCTTGCCAAACACAATCCCCCATCCCGACTCCCACTTTCCCCCAAATAAATGTAGCCCATTCAGCCTGGTCCCCATCTGATAAACAAAGCGAGCGGCTTTAATTACACGCTGTGCAGCTGGCGGGTAATTTGTGCGGGCTGACACCCTGCAATATGGGCCTTGGGACAGATTTCAACACAACGCTTCCACACAGGGTGTGTGCGATGAGCGACTATTTTCGCTTCTCCCTGGGACTGCCTTGGCCCTTTCGGCCACTGACCTGAACCGGGAGGTCGGACAGGGATGCTCTTCTGAAAAAGCCATATGACCAAATCCCAGATGGCCAAGAAGCCTTTGGCCTGTGGTTGCTGAGAAGCGGCTGCTGGCATCCCTCAAAGCTCTTAAGGCAAGGCAAGTAAAACCTCCCTCTCTTCCCAACAAAAGACCCTTTTTCTAAAAAACGAACCTCAAATCACTGGATGTGCATGAACCGTTTGGCTGGCCTAAATGGGTTCTTTTGAGATCCTGATCCCTGTTTTTAAGCAGCAAAAAGGTGATTTCTTACAGGGCTGAACAACTCTTATATCCACATTCCTTAGTCCCCTTTCTTTTTATTTTATTTGGGACAATGCGACTGTAGTGTGATGTAAGCAGTTTGTAGTGTGATTTAGAATCCAACTCTCTGGTCTCAGGACAAAATTACCCACTGAGCATGGCTTGTTGCTTGTGGGGATGCTTCCATGCTTGGGTGGAGACGGATGGGGCAAGCAACTAGTCTCTTTTAATTATTTCTTTTTACAACTGGGAAAGTGTCTTCCCTTAATGACTAACCTTGACATTTTTATTTCTCCAATGTTTCTGTGAACTGCAACTGGACCCAAAAGGACAGATTAACTGTTTTAGCAAAGAATTACCATACTGCATCATTTGGATGTTATGACGGTTTACTGATTTGCTACTTATTTACTCTCCCCTTTTATCTGTACTTTTATGATCCTTGTTCCATTTCGTTCGAGGAAGAATGCATGCACTTGAAAGCTCACGCCTCGAATAAATCTTTGTTGGTCTTCGAAGGTGCCATTGGACTCAAGTTTTGTTGTGCTACATCAGAACAACACAGCTACCCGCTTGAATCTACTACACAGGGAGCTGAGTAAAACAGATCACACACATGGGAAGTATGACAGGTCATACCACGAAGCTGATTCTACAGTTACAGCGACTCCCGAGTTGTCTCCTCAGACAGAGAGACATCTAGGAGCAAGTCTGGCTGTGAATGTAGACCACTGGTGGCATGGGCAAACCATATTACCTCCTGTGCCATACAGAAGACACACTCCACTGCTCAACTTACCCCTGCTCCTCCTTTGCACATCAAAAGTGAGGCGAGCCACGGCGGAAGCACCGCAAAGAAAGCAAATGTACAAGCTGCCCCACGGCAAGTTAGGCCCATGATTCATCTAGTCTGCAAAGGTCTACTTGGGTGGTTCTCAGGCAGAAAAAGCTCCTCCCCAATCCTTGCTACCTGAAGCCTTTTCAAGATTAATTCCGTTCTTTAAAATTCTGCCAGCGACTGGTGCCAGAAGAAAGGGATGCGTTTTTAAAGAGGCCGCAAAATAAGCTACGAGATTTATGGCGTGGCCCCATAAATCTCTCTTTTCTCAAAAGGGGCAGGCAAATCATTCCAAACTCACCCAAATCAGGAAGCTCTAAAGATTGAAAGCATGAAAGGGTCACTAACCATGAATAGGACCTCCGTCCTCTCTTCCCGGTGTGAGCCTCCCACTGCATTCAACCAATTAAAGCCTCCTGAAAGGAAACAGAGAGGGAAAAGCGATTACAGGTCGGGCAGCAACAACGAGCCAAAAGCCCGGAGTCCTCTTCCTCCCTGTGGCCCTAGCTGCCTTGCCTGCCAGACCCGCAGGTATCATGAGTCTAACGATGCTGCCACCTTGCTGGATGGAATCTGGGCTGGTGTGGCCACCACCATACCTTGCCATTGTTCCCATAATTTCGAGAATCGTTATGGATGACAAGCGGTACAGACAGTATAAACATAGTGATGGCTGGATTGGCAGACTTGCTTGAGAGAAGATCTACCCGAGGAAGTCCTTAATGTGGTGCTCGTGGGTGCTACAGTACCTGCTGACACTTTTCCCGGGGTCCACCAAGTGTCTTTAGAAAGTAGGCGGGACCTGCTGGAGGCTTTTGCCCAGCAAGGCTTGTGATTGGATGTGCAGGTGACTAAAAGCCCTGCCTTGTCAGCAGCTGCCAGCACAGCACAAGGGACTTGGCTGTGAGACTGGAGGTCACCTGCAGCTGCCATTTTATAGCTGGCTCCACCTACCTGGGTGGCCATTTTGTGAAAGATACTTTGTGGTTCCACCCACCACACGGTGTCTGAATCCTGTGCCCCCACAAGCTTTAAAAGGCTCGGGACCCCTGAAGTAGCACAAGTGGCAGAAATGCATAATGCCCACAGCTAAACTAGTCAAATGATTAGTTTGCAAAGTTTTAACCAACAGCACTTACTACGGATACCTGCTAACTGTAGACAAGGCTAACAGATTCCTCATTCCTGCCTGCCACTTGTACAAAGAAAGCTCGGCTCCTACACGTCTGGTGTAAAAGAAGAAGAGTTGGTTCTTATATTCCGCTTTTCTCTACCAGAAGGAGTCTCAAAGCGATTTACAATCGCCTTCCCTTTCCTCTCCCCACAACAGACACCCTGTGAGGTGGGTGAGGCTGAAGGAGCCCTGATATTCCTGCTCGGTCAGAACAGCTTTATCAGTGCCAGGGCCAGCCCAGCTGGCTGCATGTGGGGGAGCAGGGAATCAAACCCAGCTCGCCGGAGTAGAAGTCCGCGCTCCTAACCACTACACCAAGTTGGCTCTCAAAAAAAAGATTACAAACATTTTCAGTCTCTCTTTAGTTCATTATGCAGCCCAGGCGGCTGAAAATACAGCTGGGAAATTAGAAGAAACAGCTTAAACTCCCTGCATTAACAGGTGATGGCCGGCGATCTCCTGCAATCACAACTGATCTCAAGGTAACCGAGATTAGTTCTCCTGGAGGAAATGGCTGCTTTGGGATAATGCCTCACTGAAGTCCCTCCCCTCCCCAATCTCCATCATCCCCAAGCACCCCCCCCCGCCCCCCAAAAAAACTCCTGGTATTTCCCAATTAAGAGTTGGCAGCCCTCCTTATATGGATGTAGACCGTTTGATTTGGCTTTGCATTATATGTTAAAATAATCACCTATCTTAGAAAAATCACTCAAGTCAGACTCCTGCACCAGCATGTAACTTTCTCGTAGCCACACGGTTAAAATAGCACTCGCTAGTTTTGCCCTGACCTGGACAGAACTGGTCAGCCTGGTCTTGTCTGAGCTTGGAAGCTAAGCAGGGGCAGCCCTGGTCGGTACTTGGAAGGGAGACCAGCAAGGAAGCCCAGGGTCATGATGCCGAGTCGGGCAATGGCAAAGCACCTCTGAGCATCTCTTGCCATGAAAGCCCCATCAGGTTTGCCATAACTAAGCTATGACTTGCTATGACTTGGGGGGGGGGGGGGAATCTTGTTCCATCAGGAATACAGGCAGGAAAACCAGGATACTCTAAGGGGGTGTGTGTGGCCAAACCGTGGCTATCCTACCTACGTTAGTCTGCTCAGGAGTCAGGGTATTTTAGCCAGCAACCTTGGACGGTTGGTTGGGGGTTTTATTGGAGCTTTTATTGATCCATTAAGTTTTATTATTGTAAGCCTCCATGAGTCCCTGGAGAGTGGTGGGATATAAATCCAACAATCAATCAATCAACCAACCAACCAATATCCATGGACTACAATCTCCAGCATGTTGGCCGGGGCTCACGGGACTTGTAGTCTGTGGACATCTGGAGAGCCACCTCTGCTCTAAAGGCAAAGAACAAACACCAAAACATATCAAACTTTCTAAGTTTTGTGTGCTTTAGCTACAGTAGACTCGAGCTTAATACTTGCAAAATTTCCTACCCCCACACCAAAAAAAAAAAAAAAAAGGGTATCTGGCAAATGTGCTGACTCAGGAATTCTTGGAAGTAGACAGTCACTATTTGTTTGTTTTATTTATTTTTTGGACTTCTTGCCCGCCACTCCCAGCAAGCAGGCCCGTGGCGGATTACATGACAAAACCCCATACATAAAACTCAATTAACCCCAATGAAAAACCCATTAAAATACAAAACACATGGCGGTAAAAACAAAACCCATCCTATGACCGTACGTCTGCCGGAAAGGGGGTCGGTAATGCATCAGCTGGCCATCACTAGTGGTGCTACAAATGGGTGACAAGCATCTTCGGGGAGGGGGAGCATCCGATCTACATCCTGCACTGGCCTCAACCGTAGACTAGTGCAGACCCTATTTAAGGGCTTGGGATCATATACTTCCTTTACACCCTGACTTTTTGTCCAGCGCGAACTCCAAGTAAATCACACCATTCCCCCCTTGCTCCATTTTATCCTTACCAGAACACTGAGAGGCAGGCTAAGCAGAGAGACCCTGACTGGCTCAAGGTCAACCAGCACACTTTCATGGCAGAGGAAGGCGAAAAGGAAGGCAGTGCTTCAGCTCCTGTTCGTTAGAATCATAGAGTCGGAAGGGACCTCCACGGTCATCTAGTCCAGGGGTAGTCAACCTGTGGTCCTCCAGATGTTCATGGACTACAATTCCCATGAGCCCCTGCCAGCAAACGCTGGCAGGGACTCATGGGAATTGTAGTCCATGGACGTCTGGAGGACCATAGGTTGACTACCCCTGATCGTCTAACCCTTGCACAATGCAGGAACTCACAACTACCTGCCCACCCACAGTGACCCCAATTTCATGTTTCAGTGACCCCCAGTTGTGTTCAACTTGCCAGGGCTTAGTTTGTCTATATTTGTGGAAGTTAGAGGGGCCTGCGAGTAGCGTACAGTTTTTCATGGATTGGTTCCCTTCTAATCTGTACACCTAATAGTTGGGTCAGCTCAACCATTCTCTCTCTCAGACCACTGAATCAGAAGGAGACACACATTTCTCTTTAGAAGCATTAAAAAACACATTTTTCATAAGCCAGCATAATAGAAACCCCCTGGATCCACTGAGCTGTCTGCTTATCTGTTCCACTTAATATTTCTGGTTAAAGCTCTGGACGAGGAACGTGTCTCATGGCTTGTGACACTCAGCGCTTAACACCCACTCAGGGCGGCTGTCCCACCCTTGAGTGCCTCCTCCTCCGGGTGGCTTGCCTGTGTGTCCAGCGGCCAGCCAATCGCCTTCCGTCCCCCCACCCCTGACCACCACCTCCTTCTTCTACTTCCCTCTGAGGCTTGGTGGCTGCACATCCCTGCCCCTGCTGGTGAATTCTCTGCCCGGAGCCTACAGCCTGCAGCCTTTCCAAGTCCTGGGGAGAGGGGTAGGCCGTCCGCAGAATTCTTCCACACACCCCCAATCTGGCCCGTTGCATTCCTGAATGCAATGGGCTTGGCTCCTAGTTTTTATTAATATTTCTTTGAGATATCTTGGAAATTAAGATATCTCTTTGTGCTGTGACTAGCCAGAGCCCTGTTTTCTTATCAGTCTGTGCTCTTAGTGCCTCTGACTAGGAAAACCTAAATACCTGGATTTCTGACTTAGATGGGCAGTAAGGCCCATCCCACTGGAAGAACCATGTAAAATATTCTGGAATACTCACAGCAGTATTTTGCAAGCTTCACTGTTCATTCCGCCCATTGAATCATAGTATGTGATGTTTTTTCTCCTGAAGTCTATGACCTAAGACAGACAAATAACACAATTATGACGTCCTTTCATGTGTCTCCCTTCTTTTAACTCTTAGCCTTTTAAGCTGTTTTCAACTACATGGCTTTCATTTTGCTTCTTCTGAGCATGCCAAGGAGGACACCAGGGACCCACTGAACCCAGCAAAACATCCTAGACAAGATGCTGATTAAAGGGCCTCAACCCCTCCCCTCCCAGCCTAAAAAAATAAGGGGTTTTTGGAGAACTCAATAGCCTACGTAAGCTGGTTTTATTCTGCCTGGTCTTCAAAGTTGCGATATGGCTTTTGTTTTGAGCTTTTGCTACAGACCATCACAATTATTATGATATTTCATTTTATAGGCTGCCCCTTTCTGCAAGCAGACTCAGAGCAGCTTACAGTAAATTTAGTAGGAACATCAATAAAACCTGTTAAAAACATTACAAATTGTGTATTACTACTCCTGCCCCGTAACTCCACTGGCAATCTATATCAATTTTTTTCAAGTGTATGTGGGAGATCTTTCTGCGTAGGGAGTAACCAGTATAGCTAGAGAAACCGAATTGGGGGAGGTGGGCAGTAGAGGGAGGTCTGTAGTTTTTCCTGTTTTATCCTGGCCCCAACCATAGGCCTAGTAGAGGGCCGCTGTTTTACAGGCCCTGAGGAACTACAGTAGCCTGGATCTCCACTCATTCCACCAGGAAGAAGCCAGGGCTGAGATGAATTACATACTCGATTTCCTTATCTGGGTATATTTAGGACCTATATGATACAAAAATCTCGGGCATACATACATCTGAGTGTAAGATCTATCCTTTGGATGGTCAGTTTCCCCTGTATTTAAGGGTTGATAATGGAGTGCTCAGTGAGCCTCTTGTGGCCCAAGGTGGTAAGGCAGCTGACCATGAGGCTGGGAGTTCGATCCCAGCAGCCGGCTCAAGGTTGACTCAGCCTTCCATCCTTCCGAGGTCGGTCAAATGAGCACCCAGCTTGCTGGGGGGTAAACGGTAATGACTAGGGAAGGGAATGGCAAGGCCACCCCGTATTGAGTCTGCCATGAAAACGCTGGAGGGCGTCACCCCAAGGGTCAGACATGACCCGGTGCTTGCACAGGGGATACCTTTACCTTTAATGGAATGCTCAGTTTGATTTATACTGCTGAGGAAGGCCTTGTGCTGAAATGCATATGGGTTTGGTGCTTTTAGACCAGTATTTTTGGAAACTGATCTTGGTCTCAATACTGGGATGAGGTACATGCTGAACTACACGCTTGTTGTTTTTAGCAGTTTTATGTGCATTATTCCACTAAACATGGATGTTCTGTACATTTGTGGTATTGCTCACAGGTATTTTTTAACTTATTTTTCGTGGTTCCAGCTCTTTGGTTACCCCTTCTTGTGCAGGGTTGTGTTATGCTGGGCATGTGACCAATTGGGAATGCTCCTAGATCAGGGGTGGGCAAAACTGAGGCCCTTCAGATGTCCATGGACTACAATTCCCATGAGCCCCTGTCAATGCTGGCAAGGCCTCATGGGAATTGTAGTCCATGAATTGTAGTCCATGAAGGCTGCAGTTTGCCCACCCGTGTCCTAGATTCAGCCAGGGGTTGGTTGGTTTTTAAAAAACTGGTGAGTTGTGTGGCCAAGAATGCTTTTTATCGCTTACAACTGATTCCAAAGCTGACATCCTAGCTACACTAATACATGCTTTGTAACCTCCGGGTTAGACCCCCGGTTGCAGGCTTTATATGGGCCCATCCTTGAAGTTAATTTGGAAACAGCAGTTATTGCAGAATGCAACCCTGTGCTGCTTGACTGATATGGGGTGCGATGCATGCACATTACAGATTTCAGGATTACTGCCCTGTCTGACAGTGGACTTCTGGGCTCAATTTAAGTGGCTGGTTTTTCCCCCTATAAAGCTGTTCACAACCTGGGAGCTACATTTTCTCATTCCTGAAGGACTGCCTCTACCAGGCCATCTCTGAGTGACATTGATGATTAACTGACTGACATCTCTTCACAGTCCCCTCTTTCTGGGGGAAAGAAAGTTCCCAAGGGACCAAGCCCTATGAAGATAGGTTGAGGGACTTGGGAATGTTCAGCCTGGAGAAAAGGAGGCTGAGAGGGGACATGATAGCCCTCTTTAAGTATTTGAAAGGTTGTCTCTTGGAGGAGGGCAAGATGCTGTTCCCATTGGCTGCAGAGGAGAGGACACGCAGTAATGGGTTTAAACTACAAGTACAACGATATAGGCTAGATATCAGGAAAAAAATGTTCACAGTCAGAGTAGTTCAGCAGTGGAATAGGCTGCCTAAGGAGGTGGTGAGCTCCCCCTCACTGGCAGTCTTCAAGCAAAGGTTGGATACACACTTTTCTTGGATGCTTTAGGATGCTTAGGGCTGATCCTGTGTTGAGCAGGGGGTTGGACTAGATGGCCTGTATGGCCCCTTCCAACTCTATGATTCTATAATTCTATGGGAGGTTTCCCTCATCTTCTATACTATTTTATACTATTTCCCTATTTTTCTCCACTTAACAAAACAGTGAGAAGTGGTGTGTACCCTGATCTCCTCTGTCAATATTTAGGAAGCTGCCTGAGGAAGTATTATTCCATTGGTATGGTGAAATTTGAGTTAATATGCCCAGTCATTACAATGGAGAATTGCTTTTTTTAATTTAAGGATTCTGATTAGGTGTTTTTGAGATGGTTTAGGGTTTAAAGCAGGGATTCCCAGCCAGGGGTCCATAGACCCCCTGGGGGTTTGTAGGAGCTCTAGATGGAGTCCCACAGCCTTCCATCTCCTGCCTTAACTGACTTCGCCACAAGCTAGGGAACTGGCTGCCTCCTCCCTGAGGGCTCAGTGCGCAGGGGAAGTAGCATGGGGGGTCCAGGCTGTCTTCTCAGATCTTGCTCTTCTTTCTTGCCTCCATGAGGCAAAGCTGCCATAGTAGTACTAAAGGCAGGAGGCGGGAGTGAAAGGGAGGTTAAAGCGTGTGGGTGATGATGTAACTTCTAGTGACATGTCACTTCCTGAGGTCGAGGCAGGGGGGGCGTGGCCAGCTGACATCCATTCCGGGGGTCCTTGACATCAAAAGATGGAAAAGGCTGGTTCAGAGATATGAGATTAAGGAATATATAAATTAATAAGATTGAATTGTGATTTTTATTTGTGGTGTAGGTATATGTTTTACTACACTCGCAAGTTTTGTACTGTGAAGAAGTGGGAGACAGCTAACAAATATACATTCTTTAAGCACCGTACTCACTGCTAAGCACCAATGGACACCAAGGTGAATAGGCACCAACAAGATATCGACGGAAAATACGTCCACTTTTTTAGTCCAACGTTTTACAGCTTGGTAACCGGCAGTTTTTAACTTGGTGAAGAAAAAGGTGTTAAATGCGTGAACAGTCGGAAACCCTTTCTGTTTGCTTCTCTCCATCAACATGTTCATGTAGAAATTGATGATCTGACAGGGAGGGAGAAAAAATAAAGACTGATGTTAGACAACTGGGAGAAAACTGGTGAATTTTCAACCAGGCCAGTTTGGTGTAATGGTTAGGAGTGGCAACTTCTAATCTGGCGAGCTGGGTTTGATTCCCCACTCCCCCTCCATGTGCAGCCAGCTGGGTGACCTTGGGCTTGCCCTGGCACTGATAAAGCTGTTCTGACCGAGCAGTGATATCAGGGCTCTCTCAGCCTCACCCACCTCACAGGGTGTCTGTTGTGGGGAGAGGAAAGGAAGGTGAATGTAAGCCGCTTTGAGACTCCTTCGGGTAGAGAAAAGCGGCATATAAGAGCCAACTCTTCTTCTTTTCTGCATTCATAGAACAACACCTGTTGGAACACTGGTGTAAACGGAGGTATTCAACTTTGCTGGCTGCTAAGCCTGGGGCTCTGACAACCTTTTATAACAAAAAATCACAATTGCTCATTAATGGAAAAGCTGTGAGGACTACGGAAACTTTTTAAGCATTCTGAGCATCATGACCTCGGAGCTCGGAAGCTAAGCAGGACTGGCCGTGGTTAGCATTTGGATGGGAGACCCCCAAGGCATGCCAGAGTCGCGACACAGAAGAAGGCAGCGGCAAACCACCTCGGAACGTCTCGTGCCTTAGAAACCCTACGGAGGTCACCACAAACCGGTTGTGATTAATGGCAAAAACAAACTAACAGAAAAGTTACGCATGTGGGCAAAACTCCTAGGATTACGAAACAATCTGGATAATATGGACAAGGGCCAAGGAGAAAGGGCAAGCAAACCAAGAAATGACCTGGTTTGGTAGTGACGGTGACTCAATCCAGTATCATAGAATCATAGAGTTGGGAGGGGCCAAACAGGCCATCTAGTCCAACCCCCTGCTCAACGCAGGATAAGCCCAAAGCATCCTAAAGCAGTATCTTGGGTTTGATTCAGGAAGCTGCCTCAGAGCACTTCAGAGCCCTGGTCTAGCATGACCTGCCCTGTCTGCTCCATCTGGCAGTTGCTCTTCAGGGTCTTAGGCAGATGTCTTTCATTTCTCCTGCTCCCTGAGCCATTCTAAATTGAAGATGCCTGAAGACTGAACTTGGCCTCTTCTGATAGCAAAGCAGAAGCTCTGCCAGTGAGCCGCAAGGGCATGAAAGGCTTCGGACTGGACCATGTTGTGGTGCTGGAACCAGAATAAGGAACTACACTTTCAGCTGCAGGTGTGGGATTTCTAATCTGGTATGCAAAGCGGCTGAGGGCATTACACAGAAGAAAAAGGCAGGAAGGCGCTTCACCTTTCCCCCGGCCTGCTAGGTTTCTTCCAAGGCTTCCTCCAGCTGCTGCTTCCCACTTGCCTAAATGTTCAGATACAGGAACGGGGATTTTGTTAGAGCCCTGGCCACAAAAAGAGTCGGAGTGACATCTGAGCACGCTCATCCATGTCACCAAAGGCAGAACCCGTTTTGTGCTAAATTGAGTGTGCCTCGGTTCAAAGTGATGCCACCTTCAATTCGCTCTCTCCTGCTATCAAAACAAAAATCCCATGGGAAACCAGGAAAGCTGAGAAGTCGGTGTTGCTGGTTTTAAAACAAAAGGCATTGGCAAGTGGGACCCAAGGCCTTCCTTCTAAAAGAAAGATTTGTGGATGACGATTTTCACAGCCTTCTGTGATGGATGGGCAAAGGACCTGCCCCTTTCTGTCAGTCACCAATCCCCTGCCTGGTGTGATTGCAGAGCTGGCCAATCAGGGCCAGCAGGTGGCTGGAGGAGCCAGAGGAGAGGGGGAAGTGAAAGAGGAGACCATATTCCACTTTCATTTTTGTCAGATAGGGCCTGAATCTTCACACAGGCACGAGGGTGATGTGAGCTGGCCCCTACTGCTTTACTGAGATTTTATACAACCATCACGCAGCTACAGAATCCAAAAAACCCGAACCAATGAAACGAACCAACGAAAACCAGCATTTCGGCACCGGAGGAGGACACAGTGGATTGAGGTTACCTCATCATTCAGCCAGTTGAGATTGTTCAGGGTGTGGATGTCTTTTCTAGTTATCGTTAGCCGGAAGGCTTCACTCAGGACCTCGTCCTGGTTCCCGCTGCGTAACACGCTCTTTATTTCCCTCTCCATCTCCTAAAGGGAATACAAGGGATGAACACTTCTGCGGCTGGAGCCAAAGACCTTAATCCCAGCTCAAAATCAGATTAGTGGTTCAAAGGGTTGGTTAAAACAGCCAGTTCTATGTGAACCGCCCTGAGCCTTAGGGGAGGGCGGTATACAAATGTAATGAAATAAAATAATAATTTTTTAAAAAATCATTGCAAAGAAAAATTGCTTCAGAAGGCAGACAAGTGGTGTCCCATCTGGAATTGTGTTCCTTGTAATGCAGTGGTTCTCAACCAGGGGGTCGGGACCGCTTTGGGGGTCGAACGACCCTTTCACAGGGGTCGCGGCAGGGTGAGCAGCTTGGCCGGGAGGGGGGCACTGCCACTGTTGTCGCTCCTCCTGCAGGCGCCCGCGCTTGGCCGCCAGCCGCTCCAGCACCGCCCCCAGGAAAAAACCAATTTATATACAACCATGAACAATGGATCTTCATACCCTTGGTCAGTTTCGATTTAATTTCTGTGAAAGAACACTTGCCTAATTTTATGGTTGGGGTCACAACATGAGGAACTGTATTCAAGGGTCGCGGCATGAGGAAGGTTGAGAACCTAAGGTTCTCTGGCAGCCAGGCAAGAGATGTTTGGAGGTGGTTTGCCACTGCCAGCCCCTGTGTCATGGCTGCCCTTCCAAATGCCAGCCAGGCTTGACCCTGCTTAGCTTCTGAGATCTGCCAGGATCCGGCTTCCCTGGGCTATCCA
Source organism: Paroedura picta (assembly GCF_049243985.1). Taxonomy (NCBI): domain Eukaryota; kingdom Metazoa; phylum Chordata; class Lepidosauria; order Squamata; family Gekkonidae; genus Paroedura; species Paroedura picta. The sequence goes on along the minus strand of NC_135371.1, from coordinate 162,603,903 downwards.
GGTCAGGTCAAGTTGCGCTCAGTTATAGTGCAAGAACGCAATGACGGTGTGTGCCCGGGCTCACAGCCTTGACAAAATGCTACTTTCCTTGGTTAAAGGGACTGCAACCAGGAGGTGGCCAAAATAGTGCTTTTAGTTTTGAGCTGTTCTGGTCAAGCTTCAGAGTAGCCCAAAAAGTATGTGCAGAAATGGGCTGAATCTTGCAGTGGGTTTCTGTGAATGGAGGGGGGGGGGAATGAGGCATTTTCTTCACTATTCCCCTCACCCACCGCAGACCTCTTACTCCTTCCTCACTGTTGGGGGAGGGGGGTCCCCTGTGTCTGAGGATGCATGCATTCGGGAGGGGAAGTTTGCACTGCATCGGGAAAGAGGCGGTAAGGAAATATGTTCAACGATCCCTCCCATCAGTGGAAATGTTCCTCAGGATTCAAGCCAGTATGTCTGTATTCGTGTGCCAGGAGAAACTATTGTTATGGCTAACGGAGACCAATAAACCAACTTCATCATCTGGCTTTGGATCCCGCTTGAATGTATCCCAAGCGAGCGAAGCGTTTGAATGAATAACTGCAGTGGATTGATTAACACAAGTTAGTTAATTCAACCATGGCTTCGCATGACATTTGAACAGAGTCGACGTGATTTCTCAGATAAAGGACTGGGCCCTTGGTCTGCACAAACAGGTTAACTGGAGGGTTTCCCGATATCACACTGGGGTTGGCAGACAGGAGAGGACATCGGTTACTGTATCAGACATCAGTCACTGTGGGGCCTCGGAAATGGCACGTGTGGTATAGTGGTTAGAGAGCTGCACCAGGATCCAGGAGGCCCAGGTTCGAATCCCCACTTTGCCATGGAAGCTTGCTTGGCTGACCTCAGGCCAGCCACGCTCTCTGAGCTTACCCTACCTGGCAGGGTTATTGTGAGGATAAGATAATGTTGTGTGCCACTTTGGGCTCCCCATTGTGGAGAAAAGCAGGGCACAAAAAAATTGTTCCCCTTCAAAATTCTTTTATGCCTCACTTTTATCTCTGGCAGGAACCCAACGTGGCTGACAAAAGTTCTTCCCTTCTCCATTTATTATTCTGGCTAGGACAGTGAACTGAATTGTTCACAGCGACCTTTGCCAACATGCAATAAATTTGACTGACTGACTGAACTTAATGTCTGCGTGATTTGTTTCTGGAACTGAAAGGGAAGTTGTAAAGCTTTGCATTCAATTTTCTTTTTAGTTAACACAATTTTTATTTCTAATAGTAATAAATAAATTAAACCCACCCTTCTGAAAATGCTCAGGGTACAGAACAACATGGATTCAACAATCAAGATAATTCCTAAAACCATGTCTAAATAAATACCATTAAAAATTCTTTTTTCCGTAGTCTCCAACTAGTACAGGGGAGGTTTTACTGCAGGGGGGTGGGTGAGTTTAGATCTTTAGAGGGCAGGTCCCTCTTGCAGTTTGTAGCATCAGGGCCCCAACTGCAGGCCTGGTGGAACACCTCTGTCTTGCAGGCCCTATAGAACTGGCTAAGGTCCCGCAGAGCCTTGATTTCTCTTGGCGGAGCATTCCACCTGGCCAGGCTCAAGACCTTCTGCATGCTGAGCAGACACTCTACCACTGAGCCACAGTCCGTCCCCTAATGCGCACTCCTGTGTGAAGTCTTCTTTCATGGAAAATAGTCCCTGTACACAGAAAGCAAGCATTTCAGGGAGTACAGGCAATGCTACAGTGACTTTGGCCAAAATAGAGTTTTTGGCCTCTTATGTGTAATGAGGGTGGATGCATAACTGCACATCTTTCTACCTGTTTTGAGAGCCCCGTTTTTCACTAAGACCCTCGAGCCTGCAAGCATCAGCACAAGACTTACTTCAGTGAGTTCAGGAAACTCTTCTTCGCCGTCAGCTCTCTTTGGTTCTTCCGGGACTATCGTAACAGGAATCTCCTTCTCAAGAGGTACTCGCAGGTGTAGGTCTATTGAGTCAGGAATGGAAAACTCCTGTTTCTGCAGCCTCTGAAAGGAACATTCTTAAGATAGCGTGAATTCATTTTACGACTTGGCTTTCTCACGTTTTGGGGCGGATGATGGACAAATATGGTTCGGCCATTAGATTTATTTAGGGTCCAAAATGTAACTTGAGTGAAAAATACATCAACGGTGAAATCCTATTACTTTCCATTGAATGTGGAACAGTTCTGTCCCTGTCTTCACTTTCAGTTTGCAGTTCAGTATCTGATAAAACTCAAATCCAGAAAAAGACCTGGTTTTATACCCCACTTTTCACTGCCTAAACGAGTTTCAAAGCGGCTTACAAAGCGGCTTAGAGCCAGTTTGGTGTAGTGGTTAAGAGTGCGGACTTCTAATCTGGCGTGCCAGGTTCGATTCTGCACTCCCCCACATGCAACAAGCTGGGTGACCTTGGGCTCCTCACGGCACTGATTAAGCTGTTCTGACTGAGCAGGAATATCAGGGCTCTCTCAGCCTCACCCACCCCACAGGGTGTCTGTTGTGGGGAGAGGAATAGGAAGGTGACTGTAAACCGCTTTGAGCCTCCTTCGGGTAGGGAAAAGCAGCATACAAGAACCATCTCTTCTTCTAAATGCCTTCCTTTCGCAACAACAAACACCCTGTGAGGTAGGCGTGGCTGAGAGAGCTTTGAGAGCAACTGCACTGTGAGAACAGCTTCTAACGAAACTGTGACCACCCTAAGGTCACCTGGCTGGCTGCAAGGGGAGGAGCGGGGACTCAAACCTGGCTCACCAGATTGGCAGCCGCCGCTCTCAACCACTAGGCCAAGTTGGCTCTCAAGGCGGCCACAGACAGCAGCAGTGAGATCACTTTTCCTATGGCCTGCAGCTGCATCGATGACGATTATTCCTAGCAAAGCAGGAACTTGGGCAGCCTTCCCCAGCTCAGTTGTTAAATCCAGCGTTCATTCACGAAACGGAGAAATGAGTGTCTCACCTGGCTCTGCAGCTGCAGCGCCAAAGCCTTCTGCTCTTCTATTTGTCTCAATCGCTCACGGGCTCGTGAATCATACACGCTGGTTCTTTGTTAGACAGGAAGCAAAGTGGTCAGCATTGTCGGCAAACACAAGTTTATGAGCATCCCCAGTAGGAAACCACATTCAGGTTATGAAACCAGAGGACACAAACAAGCTCTCATTTTTTTAATTACTTTACTTTCTACCTCTGCTGCACGGTCAGACTAAGAACTTACCACAGACTAGGGGCCAAGCCCGTTGCATTCAGGAATACAACAGGCACTAGATTGAGGGGTTGGGGGGTGGAAGAACTCTGCAGGTGGCCTCTCCCTCCCCCCAGGACCTGGAAAGGCTGCAGGCAGCTGTTAGGGAACTCACTGGCAGGGGCAACTCTCACATGGTAGCGATCTGCAGCCTCCAAGCCTCGGAGGGAAGTGGAAGGAGGAGGGGGTGGACAGGGGTGGGGGACGGAAGGCGATTAGTTGGCCGCTGGACAGACAGGCAAGCTGGTTGGGGGAGGAGGAGGCACTCAGGGGCGGGACAATCACATTGAGTGGGTGTTAAGTGCTGAGTGGCACTTAAGCTGTGAGACACGCTCCTCCTCAGAGGCCTTACCAGAAATATATTATGTGGAACAGATTTTTCAGAGAACCAAATGGGGTTATGTATCCCCTGAGTGGAGCAAAATGCTACAAAGATACCCAGGTTTACTGAAAGACTCAACTCTCTTCTGAAAGCATCTGTGACAAGGCACTGATCACCGAATGAAGAGAGAAAGACGCCCATGGAAGATGAAAACCTAAGTCACAACCGCAGGCAGGAGTTTGCGTTTCAGGAAGCCCCAGGGTTCCACCCTGGTTGAGAAAGTCTGATATAAAGAATTATTTTTAGGGGACAACTCCAGCCACTCCCTGAAACAAGCCATGATGATGTTCAGCTTGAGGAACCCAACTTTCTCTTACTTGTGCCCCCCCTCCAAATCAGCCTCTCTCAACTTTTTTACTGTTGAGAACCCCCTGAAATATTCTTCAGGCTTCAAGAAACCTCGGAAGTTGTGTGATGACGCAGAATATGATTGGGAAGCATATCTGTGTACATGCTCACCTAGGACCCCTCCCCTTCCCACCCCCTCCAGGTCCATCACTGGCCATTTTGGGAGGGGGAGGGCAGGTCGACATGACCATATATGATCAATATCACCCAATAGCTGTTTCAGAACTTTGAAGAATATATAAAACATTAATGAATTCCCACCCATTCAAGAAATCTTTCCAGGGCCGCCAAGAAACTCCAGGGTTTCATGAAGTCCTCAAAATATCTGCCCAACAACAACAACAACGTCACAGCAGAAGAGAACTAGAAGGAAAGCATCTCAGCAGACCAGGAAAAGCCCCAAGGTTATTTCTGGCAGTGGTTTCAGAAATGGTTCAAGGGAAAGCAAGGCTGCGTTGGCAACCACTACCACAGGTTAGAAGAAAACGCGACATGTTTAAAGAAAAGCATAGCATCCAATTACACCCCAACCTATTCTGAATCAAAGCGGTCAACTTTCCAAAGAATAAAAACCACTTACAATTCTTTGATCCATAATTCAGCCTGGAAGAAAGGGGTGCTGAAGAAGAGAAAGAGAAAGAGAAGAAAGAGTAAATGTGCTGTCTTGTATGGGGCACGGGAGGGTGCTTTAGCTGAAGGGAACAGTAGGCAATAATTCGGTCCTGTCTCATGCCCTGCTGCCAGCTCAGGAGAGAAGTGTTCAGCTTAAAATGATACTGGGACCCTGAGTACCTGATGGGGATCAGAGGGTGTAAAAAAAAAAAACCCAAACCTGTCCATTTGGCTGACATGACAAGGAAGGAGCCAACGGGGCTCCAGGAGAGCCAGTTTGGTGTAGTGGTTAGGAGTGTGGCATGCCAGGTTCAATTCTGCACTCCCACACAGCTGGGTGACATTGGGCTGAGCCAAAGCACTGATAAAACTGTTCTGACCGAGCAGTGATATCAGCGCTCTCTCAGCCTCACCCACCCCACAGGGTGTCTGTGGTGGAGAGAGGAAAGGGAAGGTGAATATAAGCCGCTTCGAGCCTCCTTCGGGTAGGGAAAAGCGGCATATAAGAACCAACTCTTCTTCTTCTTCTTTTCTTCTGCTGTGTGGCCATCACCTGAAGGTGCTGGAAAAAGGGCAAGAAGAACAGGCCAAAAAAACAGTGGCAGAAGAGAACAAACCACCCTAGGCAGAAATCTCATAGCACAACACACTGCACTCCTAGCCCCCAATCCTCTACCTTCCCAATTTCATAGGCTGAATTGCAAGGGCCCATGCAGTTGCAAAGCTACTCCTGAAAAGAAAAAACTGATGAGAGGTTGGATCCAGGATTAATTTTCCACTCATGCAAGGCTTTGCTGTCAATGCAAGAGAATGTTCCTGCCTCCCCATCCTCAGAAACAATGTGAGAGTCAAATCAGGGGTCTGCAGCAGGAAGGGGAAAACTGGTGGAAATTAGCCCACCTTTCCCATCAGCTGGACCCAAGCTGAGTAGATGGTACTGCCGGTTCAAGGAGCTTTGCTTGGCTGGGATTCACCGTCTCTGACCAAAGAGGTCAGAGCCTTTGGTGGGATCAGGACATCTGCCAAACAGCTGCCCTCTGCAGCCACACCTGCCACCAGAGCAAGCTGCTTAGCCTGCGCCAATGGGCCTTAAGGAAGGCTATGTCCCCACCACGTTCTGCAGCAGCTCCTGCTCTTGGTCCCCAGAATCTGAAACTGCAAATCAGAGGGAACACAACAACACTGACCTGGGAGCTGGATGTCTGAAGTCTTTGCCGTTGAGCATTATGACGGAGTCGGATCCTGAAAGGAAAACAACACTTAACATTCAGAATCTCAGGAACGAATGGGATACAGCCAGACTCCATGGATCTTGAGACTTATTCAGCAGAATAGAGATTCAGACTGCATGTCTGCTGCCTTACCACTCTGCGCCACAAGAGGCTCGTCATATATATAAATATGTATAAATATATATAAATATATACATAAAAATCTTAGTTGGTGGACTTTAAGGTGTAGGTTCTTTTCCCTTTTTGGGGTGGTGGGGTGGTTTTTTTTTTTTTTATTTCTTTTGAAAACCAGGGCCTTGTTTCTATTGTTGACTGGCACTCATGGCAAAACCTGCTTGATTCACATTTTGAGAGCTGCGATGGATCTGGGTTTTAGCTCGCATTGAATACCCCCCCCCCCCGGTGAGGGTGGACAAGCTAGAGTTGGGATTCCAACCCTAGCAAGCTTATGAGGAATCAAGCCATGCTCAAATCAGGAACTACTTATTCAGGGGTAGTCAAACTGCGGCCCTCCAGATGTCCGTGGACTACAATTCCCAGGAGCCCCTGGGAATTGTAGTCCATGGACGTCTGGAGGGCCGCAGTTTGACTACCCCTGACTTACGTACTGAGCAGCATTCAATATGGGGGTGCAAATTTCCCATTTGAAAAATCGGGGACAGCATCAGATCGCTTTACATAAACAAGAATGGAGATCCCAAACACTGAGGCTATGCGTGGGTGGTTTGGAAACAGAGCGGGGGCAGGGAGATGACGCCATTCCATTTGCATCTCTCTGTTTTTTTTACCTTCGGGCGGCACATCCAAAGAGGGGGTGTTGTTCTGCTGAATCGGCGTACTGCTGTCCTGGGGCTCAAAGGTCAGTCGTGAAGGATAACCCCCTACGAGGCGTGGCAGTGAATTGTGCGAGTGCTGCTCCTGAGTCCTGGCAGCCTCAGGGACTGGGGTGCCTAGGCCAAGGCAATACACTTCGGCAGGTTTCCTACTCTTATTGTCCGGGTCTCTCACGAGGTTCTTACTGGAGCTCGTGCACCGGGGCCTGAAAAACGAAACCAGAGATCAGCGCTTTCAAAGCCGACCGTGAATGCGGCGATGCGGATGACCAGCCCGAAATTTCCAAGACTCACAGTTGTAGAGAGAACAGGGAGGAGGGCTTGGAGGTGGAGAACTTTTTCCCCGTAACCATTTGGAGCAGCTGCCGGTAAAGTTCTTTCTCTTCCTCTCGGACCGTCTAGGGGGAGATAAAAAGAGCGAGCGTCATTTTCAAGCAACTCACAAAACATTCCTTGCAATGTTTGGGCATGCTTCAGCAGAGAATTTTAACTTAAAAAAAACGGGTTGAGCCTCTACAACAGACGTGCGTAACATGAATAAAGGGTTGCTACCATCTGACCTGCCTCTACGACTGTCTCTTTTTCCCCGTGTGAAACTAGTAAGTATTTCAGTTCCAGGTTAAAAATGTACAGGATGGCTACACAAAGTTGAAAACGCATATTTTTAAAAGAACTGATATAAAAGCAAAAAAGCAATTTGATCCATAAGCCCCAGGATAATAGTAAAGTTCTTGAAGCTGGAGGCACATCAGACGTTCTGAATGGCCCTTCAACATGCTAGAGGGGAAGTCCATAGAAGCAAAAAACTGCTTGAAAATGTTTGTATCCAACTACATGTTTTCCACTGCTGCTCAGAGGGGGGAGGAGGCGAAGAAGAGGAAGAAGAGGAAGAGGAGGAAGAGGAGGAAGAGGAAGAAGAGTTGGTTCTTATATGCCGCTTTTCCCTACCCGAAGGAGGCTCAAAGCGGCTTACAGTCGCCTTTCCACCCCCCATAACGGACCCCCTGTGGGGTGGGTGAGGCTGAGAGAGCGCTGATATCACTGCCCGTCAGAACAGTTTTATTAGTACCGTGGCGAACCCAAGGTCACCCAGATGGTTGCATGTGGGGGAGCGCAGAATCGAACCTGGCATGCCAGATTAGAAGTCCGCACTCCTAACCACTACACCAAACTGGCTGGTTGCTTCAGATCGATATGCGAGTTCAGCTCTTCTCGTTCTAGAAGTTCATTTGTGCACCTCTCATTTCCTGATGCCTTCCACTTCTCCTCTTCCAACATTTCTTGGTGGTATTCCCCTTTACCAGTTCTTTTTAGGACCCCACTGTCATCAGTACTTCCCTGTGCCTTCTACACACCCAGAGTATAGAAGCACAGCAATTTGCCCAATGACAGCTAGAGATCATGATGAACCATTTTACCCTTTTTCAACACCGCACCACCTGTCACAATCACTGCTAGAGGTTGAATCATCACCGCAGGGTGTGCTGTAACACAGATGGTTTGAGAAAGGGGGCTGGTTTTTTGGAGACCTTCCTCACTCAATAAAAACTCAAGCTTCTTCGGGCACAAGCAGCTCAAATCCCTTGGGTTCACCTCTTCTGCCGTACTGGTGGACCTCCTCTGGGACTTCTTGGGACTGAGCATGCTTCGGCGGCACGGCGTGCTCCACGACGGGCTGCTCACAGGCTTGATTGGAAACGATTTTTCATAGGCAGAGACGTGGCAATGATGGTTTGCCTTCCCTGCAAAGGAATTTGATGTCCCACTGCGGAAACAGAGCAGTCGGTCAGCCAATTTGGTAAGTGTGATCGAAGTTATCGATTTTTAAAACCTAGAATAGCTGCTCAGCACCCAAACATGAACTCAGAGCCTTACACATACTTTGGTGGGGAAAGAAGATTCGCAGAATCAAGGATCTGCATAGATTAACAGCCATGTAGGCCGGGAAGGGAGCCTGCAATGTGAATGGGATGCAATTGCCTCTCCTGTGTCTTCCGTCAGAGTTCTGCGAAAGGAAGATGACAAGAGAGACTCCTTTTGCTCCCTTACTCCACAGCGTTGCAGCCCTACCCACATGGCTGTTAGTCTCTGCAAGTTTATTACTTATTATATTATTTGAACTTTTATGCTGCCCTATCTCAACGGACTCAGGGCAGATCACGGCACAGTTAAAATCACATAACGTTGGAAATGCAAAAAGAAATCTCAGATTAACATTTCCAACATAAATTAAGTTTTAGTATTGCCCATTAAAATTTCAGTCATGGGATGGGGAGGACAGAGTGTGGGCCTCCGTAAGCATTATAATTTGGCAGGTGCAGGCAGAGAAGGCAGTGATATCAGATGTCAGATATCAATCCTCATCTGGGACAGCTCTGTCTTGCAAGCCCTGCGAAATTGCCTAAGGTCCCGCAGGGATCTGATCTCATAGGACAGAGCAATCCACCAGGCCTGAGGCAGGGCCTCTGGTTGAGGCCAGTTTGATAGGATCCCCAGCCCTAAACAGATCAAACTGGTAAATTTTAGTCACTAGACATTAATGCCCTTTGGGCTGGGAGGTAATGGGAGAGATAATCTCGAAGTTATGAGGTTCCCAGAACATTTAGGGCTCTGAAAGTGAGAACCAAAACCTTGAATCTGATTTGGTCCCCGATCTGGAGCCGGTGCAGCTGGGAAAGCACGGGTTGTATATGGACCCTCCACAGGGGAATCAATGTTACTGGATTTAACCCAGAGAAACTACTAGGCACCTAGTATATAAATTAGGCTGCGTTTATTTCAAAAGTGAATCTGAAGGTCCAAATCAGGGGTAGTCAAACTGCGGCCCTCCAGATTTCTATGACTACAATTCCCATGAGCCCCTGCCTGGTCCAAATGATAAAGCAGAATCCTCAATTGAAAACAGTGATGATACCTCCCTGCAGTTTATACACTTAGGACAACAGGTGGGGCTGAATGACTAGATTTTACATGGAAGCAGTAGGGGGACAGGGACAAAAGAAGACAGGTTTAATGGCTTGCAAGCCATTAAGCCTGTCTGTTTTGTCCCTGTCCCCCCACTTCAAAACAGAACTGAGTAGTTTGGCTTGGAGTCAATCCCGAACCAGAATTGTTAGGGTTGTGCCCATCCCTACCCATGAAGAATATCATTTATCATTTATCAGATATATGAAACTGTATGTACCTTGAGAGTTTGCGAGTTTCAAAATAGGCACTCCGACTGGCTCTGGGTTTCTGCAATACAGAACCAAGAGCAGGAACACAGCTCCTCCACTGTCCATTGGCACTCGTTTCAAATGTTCTTAGTGCTCCTGCAGCTTGATAACTCTCAAGGGGTGACATTTCTGCCAAGAAAGGAGTACTGAACAGTAAAGAAGAACCTAGCAAACTTATAGCCAAGGTTGTCAATTAGAAAACAATGTAACCTCCTCAAGCATCATCGGGCTCAAAAAGAGCTCTCCATATAAACAAGCTTTATTTCTTGAAAGGGTCCAACGGTTTGTGTTTCAAGCATTATTTGATTGATTTATTTTGATGATTGTGTGCTCCCACTTTATACAACTATAAAGTGCAGTGATTTAATCTAGGATCTGGAAGACCCAGGTCTGAATTCCAGTTCTGCCATGGACATTTCCTGGTGAAGCACAAAAGAAATGGCATATTGGCAGAAATGAAAATTTATTGCCTGATTCTCATTAACTCTTATTTCTGTATAAATTTATATAATAGGCAGTTTAAACATGTATACTTATGTTTGTTCATATTGTATTTTAGGAAATAAGCCACTGAAGAAAAGGTATTTACCTTGAAATCGGGCAATTTTTAAACCTGGACTCTGTTCTGGCTCCTTTTTTTAATTATTTAATTTTGGAATGTTGTAAAGAAACACGAGAATAGTTAAATGAGAATCAGTCAATAAATGTTCATTCCTGTCAATATACCATTTCCTTAGTTCTTCGCATGCCGATTTTTGGGAAGCAGCTTGCCTCTTTTGTCTCCCTATGGAAGTTTGCTGGGCCACTCACGCACTTAAGTACCTTCCAAGGTTGCTACTTTGAGGATAAAACAGAGAAGGGGAGAATGCTGTAATGCTGTCATTCTAATGCTGTCATTCTACTTGATCTTTCAATACAAGTTCTGTGTCTTATTCTAAGCATCTTATAAAGCAGCAAAAGGAACCCCAGGGTTTCCAGGGGACAGATAGTGTGATTTTGAGGCAGGTTCTAGCACAGAATTGTCTGGTGGTCAATCTCTGGTGGTCACTATTGGGCAGCAAGTCAGTCCGGGAGAACGGGATCCTTTCCAGAAATGTTTTGACCTCCTAGTCAATTTGATCTCCTAGTCAATCTGAGTCTCCATTATGAAGAACAATTGTATGACCAAAGTAAGTAAATAAGAGGGAACTGGTCCAACCAGCAATTTGCAACTCAGATCATCTCCAGCCACCATGTTTCAACAATTACCCGATTTTCTTTGATGAAAATACACTTTCCTATTTTTCAAGAGGGCATGACTCAACAGTTATACCTTATGCAAAGGCAGCCTTGCCCTAGAACTAGCCGGACTAACCTCAGCACAGGTACTTTCACCCACACAAAGGTACATTCCTCAGATCTGCACCCCATCTTGAAAGATCTTTGGGCTGAAACCAATGCAGCCTGACTCACCTGAACAGTAATTGAGACTACACGAGGCATTTGCAGCTGGACCAGTGAAAGATCTCTCCAGACTGCCAAACTTGTCCGATGAAAACTGAAACAAGGAAAACACAAAAGATATTACAAGACTGAATCGGACCCATTACGTTCCAGGGTATCACGCTGATGTCATGCAACTCTTTAATAAAGATAATGAACTGCAATAATCCAAGTATTTCTACAGATTGAAACAAGTGTTATAATATACACAGGACCTCTAGAATTTTGCAACCTGAAGCGGGAAAAGTGTCCTGTAAGCAACGATGCAGTTTTAGGGAGTGACACATGTAGGATGCTTTGCACAATTCTAGGTGTGGAAATTGTTCTGGTTTGTGAAATTATTCAGATTTGGCCTCTTAGGGAGAAGGTACAGAGGGCAGAAACCATGTAGAGGAAGATTGTGGCATCGTGCCATATAAATACTATGTCTGTTTTGTGCAGATTTGAATGCATGTTGCTGTAAGCTAAAATATAGGCCTGTCAACTAAGAAAGAGGGGGACTGGATGGGTGAGTGAAATGTCCTGAGATTGGATGGAAGCTGCACCACAGGAGGCCGAGTTGACTGGTTTGTTCAGAAAGGTTGTGGGGGTGTATGTGTGAGTGAGAGAGATAAACTGAGAAATTGGGCTGTGGGGAAATTATCGGCCTAAGCCCCTATGTTTATTTAAGACAGTGGTTCTCAACCTGGGGGTCAGGACCCCTTTTGGGATCGAACAACCCTTTCACAGGGGTCGTGGCAGGGCAAGCAGCTTGGCTGGGGGAGGCACCATCCACACAACAGCCTTGCAGGGTAGATCGAGATACAGTGTTCGTCTGTCTGGAGCAGCGGAAAAGAGCGAGATCGGCATGGTGAAACAAGAGGCAGAACTGGAGAAACCCTGGGAAAAAACCAATGTATATATACAATCATGAACAATGGGTCCTCACGCCATTGGTAAATTTGGATTTAATTTCTGCGAAAGAACATTTGCATGATTTTATGGTTGGAGTCACCACAACATGAGGAACTGGATTAAAGGGTCATGGCATTAGGAAGGTTGAGAACCAATGATTTAAGGAAAAATCTGAAACTATTATGCCTCTCTGAATCCATTAAGCTTACTTACCATACAGAGACTATTATGCTATTATGGTTTTTATTTTAGAGTATAAGAAAGCCCCTTTTACCTTGAACCTGATTGTTCTGTCACTCTCCCATATACAACGAAGCCATTCTGTTGTCTGGGTCCAACTAAGAATATGAAGGCAAGAGCCTTTGGTAGCAGTGAAAACAAGGAAGGCAAGGAGACGGTATAATGCACACCGCTACGGAGAGGTGCCTTTACAGGGGTTACTCATAAAGGGGTCACACATGAGAAAAACATTACAAGAGTGATGGAAGGACTTAGCATTTCAGAGGAAAACAGTAAAGATTAGTGCTCCCTTAGCCTGCCAGATCACCATAAGCCTCAAGTAGGAACAGGGAGTGGCCCTTAATATTGGATATTAGTGTAATGAACCCCTAGTTCCTGTCCCGTGGTTCCTGTCCCGTGGTTTTCGTTCCCTTTGAGGCTCACTAAATTTCCTCCGCTCCCAGATCTCCTGCTGAGTTGTGGCCCCTCCCTAGGCCCTCTTGCCAGTGCCCCTCCCATCTCCTCCTTGCATTTCAAAGGCTCATCCCACCTTCACTTCCTTATCTCTTCGCCCAAGGCTGGCCTCGCCAGGAACTCAGTCTAAACAACAGATAGCTGGATGAGCTGTTTTGACACCTTGTAGATCAGAGAACATTGCCTTTTTCTGTGTGAATCCATGTTCCCGCCAAAAGCGACTTCTATGTTTTACCTTCCTATGTTTTACCTTACTTCCTTTTACCAAGGTATATATTCTATGAAACCCTCTTCCCCAGTGTCTCTGTCAAGATTCCTGTCTAAGAGCTTATGCAATGTGCTGATCTTTGTCCTGATTCTCCACACAAAGACTTTTACTTAAAGCTTCATCCTGAAGCCCGAGAGTGATGTCTATGGTGCAAATCTGCTGGGTCTCAACCACTTGGTTCCTGACAATTAGTTAGCAAAGGAGAATTTGATGAATTCTGCAGCATTTTCAGCTACCACAGAATTCCAAGAATCCTATATACAAATTCATTTTGCATGAAATAAAAACACCCAGTTTCATTTGGATAGATGGGAATGGCACAGATATTTATTTTATTTATTTATTATTTTTATATCCTGCCACTCCTGGAACGGCTCGTGGCGTTACTTATTTCCCCATAACAGCATCCCAGTCTAAGCAGCTGAAGGGGGCAGTAGTTCAACCCCTCCTCAAGAAACCATCACTGGATCCGCGTGACCCGGCCAACTACCATCCGGTTTCGTATTTGGCGTTCTTGGGTAAGGTGGCTGAAAGGGCCATGGCAGACCAGCTCGTGGCATTCTTGGAGGAAGCTTCGGCTCTTGATCCATATCAGTCTGGTTTCCATCCTTGGCCATTGGGTGGAGACAGTGCTGGTTGCCCTGTTGGATGATCTCTGTCGCCAACTGGATTGGGGCGGGTCAGCCGTGTTGGTTCTGTTAGATCTGTCGGCTGCCTTTGATGTGGCATACCATGAACTACTGGTCCACTGCTTCACTGGGATAGGGATGCAGGGCACAGCTCTTTGCTGGATACGCTCCTTTCTCCATAACTGGACCCAGAGGGTTGTGGTGGGGGATGAGTTCTCGCACTCCTACAGACTCCCTCGTGGGGTCCCTCAGGGTGTGGTTCTCTCTCACACATTTTAACATCTTTTTAACAGCTTCTTCGCCGCTCGCCACCGCTGGCTGCCGCTTCTGGCTGCCGCAGTTGGGGTCTCCGAGTTAGAGCAGTTGAGAACCGCTGTGGTAATGGCAGAGCCATAACCTTTGCCTTAGATGACCCTGGACTACCGTTGCTTACCACCAGAGGGGCCCCAATCAGATCTTCCACTCAGACCCCAGCCTCAACCATAGACCTGGCGGAAAAGCTCCGTCTTGCAGGCCCTACGGAACGCAGAAAGCGTCCTCAAATTAACCCCTCATAAGTTTTAACTTTGACTTATCAGAAAACTATTTCTAAGCAAACGTATCCGTGCATTCACAAAGATAACACATCTCAAACTGGTTAAAGAAGCAAACGTAACTGATTCCCAAACCTTGTTGCCAGACAAGAGCAGATGATCCCCCGAGAGAGCATCTTGTTGTAGAGGATAGGCCTTGAATACAGAGGAGTGATTAGCTAACGCATAGTCTCCGGCATCCATCGTCATCAAATCAGCAGTTTCATCTGAAAGAAAGGAAGCTTCTCAGCGCGTGACACTCTGATGGATAGGTTCAACACACAATTTCAACAGGTCTCAAAGCACCATTTAAAATAGGGGTTCCCAGAGTGGGTGGTATGACCCCCTGTGGACAGTGAGGGGAAAAACAGGGTGGTGGTAAGGAATATGGGGGCAGTAGGTGGTCAGCAGTCTCACTCTTCCTGCAGCAGCTGTCTTTTCCTAGCAAGACAGTCCAAGGCGGCTTGCCATGGCCTGCCTCTAGGTAGCAGTGACCCTTGACTACCTTGATGGTCTCCCATCCCAGTGCTCACCAGGGAAACCCTGCTTAGCTTCCTGAAGACGACAGCTTCAGAAGGTGGGCTGGATGGGATCATACTCTTATGGAGCTTCTTCCCCTCCTCAGACTCTGTCCTTCCCAGGCTCCACCCCAGAAATTCAGGAATTCCTTAACCCAAGGTTGGCAACCCTTCCGCAAAAGTCTCCATCTCTGTAAGGCTGGAAAAGCCTTCTCCGGCTTCTTCATGCCCACAGGATTTTCCCCTCTCTCCTTCCCACAAAAAAGAAATGTAGACATATAGTGTGCTTTGAATTTGCAGTAGACCTAACACCAGGAAAGACATGTGTGTTTGTGAGGGGAGGACACAAGGGATTTAGCCTGGGAGCCAAGGAGACAGCAGCCTGGAAAAGTTTGGGAACCAACATCAGTTGAACAAACTCAGGCATGCTTTTGCAGAAGTCCCCATCTCAGTGAGACTTGTAGAGCAGAAACAGTTCCCCCTGGACTATGAAGCAGTGGAGAAACAAATGTTTCAAAGCAGCTTAACAAAATACGGTATTTTGGACAGTGCAAAGAACAGCAACTGTGCCAAAAAAAAGGAAGCAAACACATGAATTCCCCAATTCTTCATGTGGCCATGAAGAGAAGCTTGACAAAACACACCAAACTATGAAGTAGTCAATTAGGTTGCAGTTTAACATCTGCCAACATGGATTTAGTGACCAGCTTTCACTATATACACTTGCTAGAAAGGCAAGTCAAAATAATCCAGGCAATAATAGTAATCCCTGTCCCTTATTCATAAACTAATTCAATGAAGTAGCTTTGCAGCAATAGTACAAAGACTTGTGCCATTAAACTGAAAGCCTGATTAGCAGAGGGGAGTGGCGATCTTCTCACTAGCCAGGAAAATATTCTGCCTGCCCCTTTTATTGTTGCCTTTGGCCAGCATAACATTAGCAAAAGCCTGCATGGTCAGAGGGCGACTAAAAAGGTCCAGTGTGGTCCAAAGTAGGGCAGATGGGAACCTACTTGCCCCCTTGCCCCCGCTGGCAAGGCAACTGCCTTCTCTGTGGAGCAAGCATTGCCGTGACAAGGATGAGCAAGCCACTGGTGAAAGACTGGTGCTAATGCCCGGAGCAAAAGGGGTGAGGCAAGTGGGACTCTGGTCTGGACAAAAGCTAGAAAAGTCATTGCGAAAAATACTCACCCATTGCAGAAACTGCTCACATAACTGACAGATGGCTTAAACGTCAAATGGCTGGAAAGAAAGCAAGATGTGGAAACAAGAGCATTATATACAATTGGCAGTCCAGTTTTATCTCATTCGAACAGCCTGTTTCCTGAAGGAGAAGGAGAACAGCTGGTAAGGCCTGGGGAAAATAAGGATTTTAAGAAAAAAATAGAACTGAGTATTACCATGCAGTCAGTGAATGAGAAACTAGAAGTTTACTTTCACAAGGAACAGAAAAAGAAAGTGCCTTTTCAGACATTATTGCTGTCCTTTGGGAATTTAGAATCTGAGGCTCTTTCAAACACTAATTCTAATGAAACAAGAATGCAATGATCATTATGTTAGCCGATGCACACTGTTGGATTATTGATGCTGACTGCAGCATTGCTTGCTTTTGACATTCCACACTATCCTGTCATATTAAACATTAGCTGTACAAAGTTATCCTAGCCCATGGGATAATGGTGGGGGCCCAACAACAAATTGCTTATGTAAAACAGAAAACAATCACTGAATACTGCATTAAAAAAATTAAAAGAGGTGCCATGGCTTCTCACCCTTGGTTCTTTACTACTTTCCCACATAGTGCATGCACAGCCTTCTTCCTTCCTGCACCTATCAACCTGAGTATTAAAGTGAGATGGGTAGAGATCTGTTTTTAAAACATCAGTATACTGACAGCCATCCCTTTATGTAAAGCAAATTACACATCACTAATTGAGTATTGAGGCTTTTGAACTCTGGTGCTGGAGAAGACTTTTGCGAGTCCCTTGGACTGCAAGGTGAACAAACTGGTCAGTCCTAGAGGAGATCAGCCCTGACTGCTCCTTAGAAGGCCAGATCCTCAAGATGAAACTCAAATACTTTGGCCACCTCATGAGAAGGAAGGACTCCCTGGAGAAGAGCCTAATGCTGGGAGCGATTGAGGGCAAAAGAAGAAGGGGACGACAAAGAATTAGGTGGCTGGATGGCGTCACTGAAGCAGTCGGTGCAAACTTAAATGGACTCCGGGGAATGGTAGAGGACAGGAAGGCCGGGAGGATCATTGTCCATGGGGTCGCGATGGGTAGGACACGACTTCGCACCTAACAACAACAAATTGAGTATTGCAAATGTATTATTTTGCTTTGAAAGCAGCCAACAGTGTTTTATATTATTCTGAAAATGCTTCCCCCCCCCCCAAAATTCCTATCATGAAACACCTTTCTTTTCTCATGCATTCTAAGTTTCAAAAAATGCAAGATCCCTGTCTGGTAAGCTGTCTGAAACTGCCCACAGACATATACCAAACTGTCTGAGTCAGCCATACTTTCCCTCCAGAAGTTCTCTGATGCCATCTTTCAAGTGCATCAGCAGATCCCAGGAAGGTAAGCTCTAGCCCAAAGTTCCCATCCATTATGGCTACAAGACATAGCTCCTAGGTGGGATTCTAGTAGTTTTCCCACTGGAACAAGATGAGTGGTCTTGTCCGATTTCCCTCCTTACTGGAGTCCTATTTCGTAAAACTATCTGTCCGTGTGCATTCCACAAGGCCATGGAACATGGCCAAAAGGGGTCTCTTTTCCCTCTTGCACCAGCAGAAAAGTTGGTAGTATCCAAAAAACCTAGTCTGTTCTCTCTACCTGCCAAAGGATAAGAAAACAAAGTTGAACCACAGCCCTTATTATATGGATGTTGGTGTGACTGACAAAAGAGGCCATGGATTCCCAAACATGCAACACCCTCAAAATACTACTTATGTTGATGTCATAACACACTCACAGCCCACCACTGACAGACTGGAGAAGATTATGTATACTACTCTCTTCTCTGACGTAACTTATTAACACGAAAATTAGTTTTTCAGGAAATCATCACCATCTACTGGTTCTTCCTTGCAAAGAAATGAACTATTTAAATGTCCCCAAGATACATGTCTGTATAAGGAAGATACGTAGCAAATGGCAATCCCATCGCCACTTCTGATATGTCCATACTGGTGTTACAATTAGGCCAATAAAGAGATTCCCCCCCCCCACTCACACTTTAAAGTTTATGACAATGTTCCCCAATTCCTTGCTGTGTAATGTAACTTAATGACTAAGGCGTTCTTATTTAATTAGAATGAAGACATGAAAGGTCCCAAGCCTCAGAATTCTACCGTGGGATTAAGCCCTATTGAATAAAATGGGGTTTACTTCCAAGTTGCCCTGTTTTAAGATTACTCCCTACATAACACAGTCCCTCCTCTCTTCTCACCAGACTGAAAGGACAGGAACTTGGCGTACAGAAGGGAGACAAAGGAGCAGATGAAGTGTCATTTAAAAACGTGCTTAAGATATCATAGAGTCAAGAGACATAACAAACACAGGATGAATGTGACAAAGTTGGAGCGGTTGTTGCTGCCGAGGGATCTACAAGACTTCCGAGCAACCTGGAAAAAGAAGGCAGGATGAGTGTAATGCCAATGGGAGGAAGTGAAGCATGAGACAGACAGGAGACAGGCAGGGAGTCACCCGAAATAAGTGGAAATTCAGGTTAGCAAATTGAAAAAAATGTGGGAAGTTTGCCACACAGCTAATTAACATCAGGAAAGAAAGTACAAAGAAGAAAGCATGTACAGAACTTGGGTTTCAATTATCAAGAACAGGAATAGAGAGGGCTACACCAGGTCACGCTGAGCAAAGATTGCTCTTGTATCCCACTAGCGTTCCTCATGATGAAAAGAGCCCAACAAATACAGACCGTTTCTTGCAATAAAAACTCTTGTGTTATGCTGGATTAGAGCTATTTGTTGGTTTACTCCATCTTTATTTTTTGAACAAATGGGCAGGTAGTTATGGATTTCCTGCAATCTGAAGGGGGTTGGAAGAAGAAGTTCCTGACGGTTAGAGCGGTTTCTCAGTGGAACAGGCTTCCTCGGGAGGTGGTGGGTTCTCCGTCTTTGGAAATTTTTAAACAGAGGCTGAATAGCCTTCTGACTGAGAGTCTGATTCTGTGAAGACTCAAGGGTTTGGCAGGTTACAGTGGATGAGCGATAGGGTTGTGAGTGTCCTGCATAGTGCCGGGGGTTGGACTAGATGGCCTTGGAGGTTCCTTCCAACTTAATGATTCTGTGATGAATAAGATACTATTGAAATGGTTATCTCCCTGTGACTTTTTCTCCTTTCCTTGTAGTACATTAAATAAAGAGATGAACAGACAAATGAAACATTTAGACATGCATTCAAACTCAATGGCGAACACCTGCAGAACATCCCAAATTGAACCCCCAGCATCTTCATTTAAACGAGACAGTCAGTGATGCGAGAGACCTGAGACCCAGACATTCACTACCACTCATTGCATTTAAGACTAAGCATGACAGATCAAGAGCCTGAGTCCTTGTAGCATAACACAGCTTCACATATATTTGGGTGGGGTTAAGTGGTCGTCCTCATTATCCTCTACAATCCCACAGCACTAAATTGACCTATAATATATCCTTAAAAGTAAGGCAAAAGTGGCTTCTGGACACAAACATAAGAACACACAAACAAAAAATTGACAGTTTCAAGGATTTGGTTTGCAAGTACAAAAACCACACTGAAAACAGCTTTAGTGGGAGCTATAAAAGGAAGATGGGGGGGGGAGGAAGGAACAGACATGATCAAGGACCGATAGAGTGCTAGAGGGAGACTGCCAAGTGATTTACCCCCTCTTATGTTGTAACTATAGCCTCACTTGGCACTTATAAATTGCTTTGACTGCACAGCAGCACGCAATTCTCAGAATTTCATTTAAAATAGTTAATACCTGCACCTTTTAGTTAAAGACACTTACATAGCTCAGTTTCAGAGGGCAGTCATGTGGGTCTACAGCAGAACAGACTCAAGTTCAGTAGGACCTTGGAAACTAACAAGATTTTCAGGGTAGGAGCCTTTAAGAGTCAAAGCTCCCTCCATCGGACTCAACTACTTTCACAACAGCCTTGCAAAGTAGGTTAAGTACTATTATTTCCATATTCTAGGCAGAGAGGCTGCAAGAATAGAAAACAGAATCTAATAAGCTAATATGTATCAGGCCTTTTAACAGTGGCTGGTTTTTACAGTGAGTTTCAAAGGAGGTTTAGACTCTTGAAAGCTTATCAACAAAAATTCTTGTTGATCTCTAAGGTTGATCACTATTACCCGGAGTTTATGGTAATTTTTTTTGCTTAGTGCTGTAAGCCCTTCTGAGCCTTCAGAGCACAGAGGTGGGAGAGAATACAAAGGGCCATCAAGTCCAAACCCTCCCCCCCTTGGTGACTTAAAAAATCATAAACTGCTGACAGGTGCTCATCCAATCTCCGCCTACAAACTTGCAACAAAGAAGAATCCATCACCCTCCAAGGCAGCATATCTCATCTAATTTTATCGATGAGCAGCCCTCATTGCCTTCAGTCTCACATGAAAATAGCTGTAACATAAAAACATAGCCAGATTACAAATTTACAGTAGTGTCTACCAAGCTTCCTTAGGATCAGATCTAGAGACAAAAGTCAACAGGTGCAGCTTCATCACGCCAGGTTGGGAGGGCAGAAGATGACACCTGACAGGTGTCTGGGATGAGGCAGAATGAAAGCTCTCAGGCTAAAAGAAGACAACCTCGCCCTATCAATCAAGTCTGCCAACCTCCCCACAGAAAGATTCTGACTCCACTGCTTGGAGAGTCTGTCGGAATATTACAAAGAAAAGGGGTTGCACAGTAATAATCAGAATAAATCCATAAAAAAGAGACCAGAAGTGAGAACTGTTTACAGAAACATACCCTAAGTGTTCTTAGATTATAAATGTTAATATAATTAATTTTCATTATGCTTTGCCCCTTGGTAGCAGCACAGTTTACCATTCTGGGCTTTTTATTGGGGGGGGGGGGGCATATCGAGATCCTGGATGGCAAGCAGCCTCCGTTTAAGGATTCTCAGAGCCTTAGCACAACTGGCACTGTTCCTTGGGCTGTAACTGCAGGGCACCCTTCCCAGGCATAGTTACAACTTTGGAAACAACTTACAACTTCTTTTTTCGTTCTTGAGGCCCACAAGCTGCATGAATATGAAGACCACCCTCTACCGATCACAGTGTGAAGCCCCGCTAACGGTACATCACCTGAAAGCCACAGTTCCCCTAGCAAATGTTCATGGGGGGGGTGGCAGGTGACAATGGATGAGCGATAGGGTTGGGAGTGTCCTGCATAGTGCAGGGGGTTGGACTAGATGACCCAGGAGGTCCCTTCCAACTCTATGATTCTATAATTCTATGAAAGGCTACATGTGCTACCAGGATAAATCGCCTCTGCTAGCAAGCCTGAAACCGCGCCTTCCCGGTCTGGGCTCTGCTCACATTCAGAATCCCCGCGTTTCTGGTGACAGCACGAGGCTGGGCGCCAGCGTTCAAAGCACCCTGGAATTGCTACTGAATCAACCCAGAGGCGGGATTCGAACCGGGCTCCGAAAGGGAGAGCAAAAGAGAGGAGGAAGAGAAGGGCTGTTGCAAAGAGAAAGAGAAACGAAAGCCGAGAAAGCGCCAGGGGCAGCTGAGGAGCCGGCCTCGGTGCTCGCTACCTGGAGGCAAGCAAGGGACGCCCGGCCGGGGGCGGTTGCCATGGTTACTGTGCCCCACTCCTCCCTTTCCCCCCTTCTCCTCACCTGAAACGAGAACCAGCGCGGCGGTCGAAGGAAGCGAGGCGGAAAGATTCTCCCTCACAAGACTCTGTTCTTTCTTTCTTTTCTGACCGGATTCGAAGAGGCGGGAACGTCAAGCGAGGCGGAAGCGGAAGCGCCTGCCGAACGCCGCTCGCGCCTCTCCGTTCCGGGCCCGCGGGCGCATGCGCGTTGGGGCGCCTGTTCCTCCCGGCGAAAGAGAGGCGGCGGCCGAAAGCGGAGAGCAAGAGGGGGGCGTGGAGGAAGGATCCTGAGCGCGCGCGCTGCGCCGCCGGGAGGAAAGGTGGGTGATGCGCATGCGCCGCTGGTAAATTGCTCCAGCCTGTCGATTTAACCCGAGGTTCCTTTTAAAATCGGGGTGGTTTTTACGAACCCGTGTTTCGGATAACGTGTGGAGCGGGGTTTATTGTGGTTTGGGGAGCGGAGCCAGCCGTGCATACATTGTTTGCTTTTGTGGCTTGATGTAAGTGGCTGGCTGGGTAAGAGCGAAGATGGATGATCCGCCCGTGTTCTGTCTGGTGGGTTGCAAGCGGAGCATGCACGAAGCATCCCTTGTGGTTTGTCTCCTCCTCGTGTATTGCCTTCAGAAGCATGCTGCATCGCTACCCCGGTGTTCCACGCAGTCGTTAATAACCCCTGCCCTTCCATGAGCTCGCCCAGTCAATGGGTCTTATCATTAAGTTGCTTGGCCCTCTACTCCCATGGGAGTGACGCAAGTCGCAAACCAGACCACCCTCAAGAAAAATGTGTGGGGCTGCGGGCGGCATATCCAGCCTATAGTTAAAAAAAAAAACATGATGCTGCAAATTAACCGAGGGGAGCTGGATTGACAACCGGAGGGAGAATGAAAATACCCCACGAGGACTGGACTGCGGAGGGCAGTTTGCGGTTAGGAAGCCTGATCTAGCATGCCTGAGCCTTTACTGGATGCAATAAAGAAATTCAATAAAGAAATGCCGCGGATTGAAAGGGCAGAAGGCTGAGCCTGGGCGAATGAATGGACTGTACTACTTCATATGGCGGGGGAGCGATTGCGTGGTTCCAAACTCTGCCAGGTTAGTAATTCCCTAAAAAAGCAACAGTAGCGAAACGTGCAAATGAACATTCCTTTATGGTAGGTTCCTTTTAATTTGCAGCGATTTCTTACACGGGAGTAGCCTTAAACGCGTGATTTCTCCAGCGCCCCCCCCCCCAGTTTGAAGTGGTGTCGCCTATTTTCCTATCTCCGCCGGGCACGTGCAGACTGGTCTAATGGGAAAGGGATTTTCTGGCTGAAGCCCTTAGAAATTCCTGGGGAGGGAGGAGATTTCTGCCTTTCCCGGCCTGTTCACTCCTCCATACGTAATTCCTTGTAGGAATTGCTGTTCAAAAACGCCATCTGAGCTAGCCTATTGGCTAGCGGGGGAAAAGACGTCCTGCCCCCTTTAAATAGAGGCTTAGCGAGGTATTGTCTGGGTCCAGGCTGTGAAAGGCTTCCACTGCCCATTTCCACCCTCGGCTTGCTTTCTGTTAAAGAGACAGGACGGCCTTTCTCCAGGTCTGTGTCTGAGAGGCTGGGGCAAGGGGTGTCGTTTTATGCATTTTGGGATTGGGTCGTGCCAAGTTGTGAATGGAGAAGGGGGAACGATGGCAGTGTATTTCCAAAACAAGGATGATAAGCGAATTGTGCATCTGTCGGCTTAGGATAATAAGTATGAACTCTTTTGGGGCCGTGGGCAGAAAATCCTCCCTGCAGTGTCTTCCTGTGATTATGATGGGATGCTGTATAAAATGGGTTGGGAGAACTGAAGAATATGTTGTGATACTGCGTCCATCGGATGTGATGATTCGGTGTTGGAATCATAGAATGGGAAGGGGCCAGACAGGCCATCTAGTCCAACCCTTGGCTCGATGCAGTTTCAGCCTAAAGCATCCTGGATAAGTATCTGTCCAGCTGCTGCTTAAAGACTGCCAGTGAGTGGGAGGTCACCACCACCTCCTTAGGTAGCCGATTCCACTGTTGAGTGATGCATGCCATTCAGGTGGAAAAGAGAGAAGAGCTGGGTTTTTGTTCCCCGCTTTTTACCACCCAACGGAATTTCAAAACAGCTTACAGTCACCTCCACTCTCCCCACAACAGGCACCCTGTGAGGTTGGTGAGGCTGAGAGAGCTCTGAGAGAACTGTGACTGGCCCAAGGTCACCCAGCTGGCTGCATGTCAAGGAGGAGTGGGGAATCAAACCTGGTTCTCCAAACTGGATTGTCAGTCCTTAACCAGTACGCCAAGCTGGCTCTTAACCTCTTTCCCCCACCAACATTAATATTCTTCAAACACAGGATTAATTTTGTGGCTAAGGTATGATATGTTGTTACCTTTCATCTTACCTGTTGCTACCCACCCTTAGCCAACCGGGAAGGGTGGGCTATAAAAATAAAATAATAATTATTATAATATACATATATTACAGCAGGGGTAGTCAACCTGTGGTCCTTTGGATGTTCATGGACTACAATTCCCATGAGCCCCGGCCAGCAAACACTGGCAGGGGCTCATGAGAATTGTAGTCCATGGACATCTGGAGGACCACAGGTTGACTACCCCTGTATTACAGGATATCCCATTGGAGGGATATGGTGGCAGGTTGAGGCTCAAAGCTAACCTATGCTTTCACCTGCTTGAAATAATCCATATGTTCTTTTTCCCCATTCTGTTGCCTTTTGTTCGGGGAGGGGTCATTTATGTACTGTGTGCTGCCCTGATGATGTGAAGGAAATCTTCCTGATGTAGGGTTGACAGCTCCAAGTTGGGGAAATTCCTGGAGATCGAGGACAGGACCTGGTAAGGATGTTGTTTGGGGAGGGAAGGGACCTCATTGGGGTATAAAGCCATAGAGCTCACCCTCCAAACTCTCCATTTTCTCCTGGGGGACTGCTTTCTGATTAGTTGAAATTTCCAGGTCCCACCTGGAGGTTAGCAACCCCCACCTTCTAAGGGTGACAACAGACCTGTATGTATCTTTTTAAAATTAACATTCAGTGCAGCATGACTAGGACATTTTCAAAGGCCATGTCTTTTATATCCCCCAATCAGGGAGCATCACGGCCAAAACAGCTGTGGTGGAAGCCTGACACACGTCTATAAATACCATACAGGGAAGCATGCATGCCCCCGGTCATGTGGGCCCCCCTGGATTTCTCTGTAGTAGGATCCAGCCTTTTCATTTCGGTGTCCCTTACCTTTGTGGCGGTCGTCTTCTTCTTTACCTTCTACTCCTCCTCTGAGGAAAAAGAAGAGCAGCCAGGTTAGTGAAGGCCCGTTGGCTTGAATTATGCTTGGTTAGTCAAACAAGATGAATAGGATCTTGCCCTTTGGCTGGAAGAATCAGCCAGTGCCAGCTTGAGTGGAGTTACACCCTTCTGAGCCCATAGAAGGGTTTAACTCTGTTTAGGATAGGTAGCACTGAATGCTATTCAGATTCCAGGTGTTCACTGGGCAGCTTGGGAGCCACTTACCTGTGACTCTGCCTAACCCATTTCATAGGGCTGCATTGAGAGAGAAATCTTTTGATATCTCCTGGACTGGTTGCAGGAAGAAGTCTATACAAATAGTCACTTTAATAGAATGGCAGGCGCTCTATTGTATGGCAAAAATCTCAGTTTTAACTAATATTTGAGAAGGCAGCTTGCAGCTTTGGAGGAAACATGGTATGGGCTGTGAAAATACTCAGGGGCAAGTTCTGTGGGGGGTTTGGACATCTTAAAGTGGGTCAAGTGTTCTGCCTCCTTGTTCCTTATCATTTGTATTATTTTACTTTGGGCACGGATTCTTGTAAATGGACTGAAGAAAATATCTTATTCCGCAAACTAGGAAAAGCAGGGACTTGAGGCTAGATTTGGGCATTTCTCGAGGAAAATGAGCAAAGAGGCTAGCTCTTATTTTGACAAGGACAGGAAGATATAAATTTGATTTGGATTCGTTGCTTGGTCTCTAAACTGAGACTGCAAAAGAAGCCACCTCTTGCTTCCTAGAATGATACAATTACCAATGTTTCCTGGAAGAATCTCTTGATTCTTCCCACATTTCAGAGTGGGACTTAAAGGAGTCAGTATGGTACCCTTCACTTGGCACATCAGGGTAAGCAGATGATTCCCGAAGAAGAAGAGTTGGTTCTTATATGCCGCTTTTCTCTACCAGAAAGAGTCTCAAAGCGGCTTACAGTCACCTTCCCTTTCCTCTCCCCACAACAGACACCCCTGTGAGGGAGGTGAGGCTGAGAGAGCCCTGATATCACTGCTCAGTCAGAACAGCTCTATAAGTGCTGTAGCAAGCCCTGGGTCACCCAGCTGGCTATATGTGGGGGAGCGCGGAATGAAACCCGGCTTGCCAGATGAGAAACCTCCATTCTTAACCACTACACCAAACTGGCCATACCCCCATAATTCTCCTTCAAGGGTTGCCGTTACTGGGGGCTTATTAGGAAGCTGTGAAAACAGTGTTTCTGCAGTAGCTGTTCCACTTGAATGTAGTAGCTGAGGACGGAATGTCATCCTAAGCACAATTAACAGCCTTGTAAACCCCATTGAGTTCAGTGACCTTTGAAGGGTGTAACTCTACTCAGGATTGCACTTGACAGGTCCTTAGAAACACAGAATCTGTTGGGAGGGATCTCCAGGGTTATCTACTCCAACCCACTGCATAATGAAGGAAATTCACAGCTACTTGCCCACCCACAGTGACCCCAATTCCATGTCCAGATGATGCCCCCCCCAAAAAAGAAAAGCTCTCTGGGCAGTCTGGTGTGGAGGATATTGGCCTTTTGACTCCAAAGTGGTGATTGGCATTTCCCTGGGCATGCCAGAAAGGACCACAAGAGCCAGACTTGGACACAATCCCTTCTGCCCACCCACTCACAATCTGCCTTCTTTGCACCACATTTTGGTGTAGTGGTTAGGAGTGTGGACTTCTAATCTGGCATGCCGGGTTTGATTCTGCACTCCCCCACATGCAGCCAGCTGGGTGACCTTGGGCTCACCATGGCATTGAGAAAACTGCTCTGACCAAGCAGTAATATCAGGGCTCTCTCTGCCTCACCTCCCTCCCAGGGTGTGTTGTGGGGAAAGGGAAGGCGACTGTAATCTGCTTTGAGCCTCCTTATAAAGTATAAGAATCGACTCTTCTTCCTCTTCTTCTTCTCGCCTGACAAATCATCTCACAGAATTTAAGTAGCGACCGAGTTGGCCCGCTGGTTGTTCTCGTCTGCTGCTGTCCTTTCTGACAATTCCCAGAGCTTTAGCTGTGTTACGGCTGCTGCAGCCAAAATAGCGGCACCTTGAGGCATTGTAAAGACTTGATTACTGGGCCACAGCGTGTGTTTTCATGAGCCAGAGATTTCGGAAGCTGTGTGAAATGCTGTGATTTTTCTTATTAACTGCTGGCATGGCACCTCCCAGCTGAATGTAAATGCCAGTCTGGGTGAAGCACCTGTTCTCTCACTGAGTGACAGCCTGTTAGAACCATAGAGCTGGAAGGGGCATACAGGCAGGATCAGCCTGAAGCATCTGTCCAGCCACTGCGTGAAGACGGCTAGTGAAGGGGAGCTCACCGCCTCCTTAGGCAGCCTGTTCCATTTCTGGAGTACTCTCCAAAGCCTGCTGTCTACACAGAGGTTGCACGTTGGTGTACTTATCAGTTGGAAGGATAGGAGATACACAGTGGTGACTTCGCTTTAGGATGCTTTGGGCTGATCCTGCGTTGAGCAGGGCTTGGACTAAACGGCCTGTGTGGCCCCTCCCAACTCTATGATTCTATGATTTATTTGTTTGATTGTTTGGTGGTTTTAGATTTTTATACCGCCCTTCCATACGGCTCTGGGCGGTTTACATATAACATCATATATAATAACCTATAATAATTACATAGATCATTGCAACAAATATAACAAATATTTAAATAACAATGTATAACAAATGTAACTAATAACAATCAGCGTGTCAACCAGAACGATATTTAAAAGGATCACTGACACAGCTTTGGGTTGTTCAGATTATTTGGTCATGGGAGGGGGGTGTTTGGGGGGCCAGTGAGTGTTTTGGGGCTAGTCTGCCTCAAACAAATGCCTGGTGGAGGAGCTCCCTTTTGCAGGCCCTGCGAAATGATGAGAAACCGGACAGGGCCCTGATCTCTTCAGGTGAGCTCTTTCCACCAGGTGGGGGCCAGGACTGAGAAGGCTCTGGCCCTTGTTGAGGTCCGATGTGCTTCTCTGGGGACAGGGATCCGCAGCCAGTTGGAGGTGGCAGAGCATAAAGCTCTTTTGGGGGTATAGGCAGGGAGGCAGGTCTCTCATGTACACTGGGCCCAGACCACCTTTGGCCTTGATAGTGATTACCAAAACTTTAAGCTTAATCCGGAATTCAACTGGGAGCCAGCCAAGTTGTTGGAGTATAGACCGGATGTGAGAACTCCACGGTGCATTAGTGGGAAGCCTGGCCGCAGCGTTCTGCACCAGCTGTAGTTTCCGGATCAAGGGTAAGGGTAAAGGTAAAGGTATCCCCTGTGCAAGCACTGGGTCATGTCTGACCCTTGGGGTGACGCCCTCTGGCGTTTTCATGGCAGACTCAATACGGGGTGGTTTGCCAGTGCCTTCCCCAGTCATTACCGTTTACCCCCCAGCAGCAAGCTGGGTACTCATTTTACCGACCTTGGAAGAATGGAAGGCTGAGTTGACCTTGAGCCGGCTGCTTGGATCGAACTCCCAGCCTCATGGTCAGAGCTTTCAGACAGCATGTCAGCTGCCTTACCACTCTGCGCCACAAGAGGCTCTTAGGGTTGCTGTTACTGGGGTTGCCGTTACACTCCTAGACGTAAAGTGGGTTCTGCAGCTGCACTGCATAGAATTCACTCGATTCTTTCCCACATGGATGCATGAAACTGCCCTATACTGAATCGGAGTCCTGGTTCATGAAAGTCTCGCAGTGGATTTCCAAGCTCTCAGGCTTTCATGTCACACGCTGCCAGATCTTTTGACTGGAGATACCGGGAATTGAATTTGGAGCTTTTAGCATGCCCAGCAAATGTTCTACCACTGAGCCCAGCCCCCCTCCCCTATAAGAAAGTGACCATTCTAAGTTTTCTGCGCAACCTTGAGTTAGTTACACAGGCGTGCTAGAAAATGGGTTGAGCATGCCTCTGAGCAAACTTTGCTCCGTTTGCCATGGGAACATTGTGTGATTGGTCAACCGTGCCAGATCGCATTTGGCATGAGCTATCACAGCTGGTTCACTTGGCAGAGATGGCCTGCTGCCAAACGGCACATTGACCCTGTCAATGGCTTATAGCAGCCTTTTTCATCCTTTTGACCATGGTGGAGCCCCTGAAATAATTTTTCAGGTTTTGAGGAGCCTCGAAAATGATGTCAGCTGGACATGCCAGGCCATGCCTCCCGGAAATGCCATGTCACTGGAAGTGGCACCATCACCCACGTTAACAGGCAGGTTTGAGAAGGACTGGGGGGGGGGAAGAGACAGGAGGTGGTTTAAGACTGGAGTAGGCATGTAGGCTCTACCCCCTCCCCGATGTAGAAACCACAAGAAAACTCACCCTCGGGAAAGGGAACATGGAATTGGCCAGTTTCCTAGCTTATGACCGAGTCCATTACAGTAGGATAGGAAAGGCCATGGACCTCTCTGGAGTTTTTGCGGGCGCCAGGGTTCTGAGGACTTCTGATTGGTAATCTCTGGTTTAGCGAGATGAGCTACAAAGCAGACTGATTTACGGCCCGGCTCCCTTTCACTCCTGGGTTGGAGTTGATAAGATTAAAGCGTTAAGGAGGAAATTTGCCTGCTTGAAGAGGCTCCTGGCTAGAAAGTCAGTATTCCACACTAAATCCGTCCGTCACAAATGCCTAGGCTAGTGACCTGTGTCACCTTGAAAAATATGGGGAGGGGAAGGACAACTAACTGTCTTTGGGTTTACAGAAATTATTTTTCATGCAGTTCCTTCCTAAACATGCCTACTCAGAATACTGCTTAAGGGAGTTCAGTGGTGTTGACTCTCAGGGATGTGTCCTCAGGGATGTGTGATCATCTGCAGAGGAATTTTATGTCCTGCAGATCAGGGGTAGTCAACCTGTGGTCCTCCAGATGTCCATGGACTACAATTCCCAAGAGCCCCTGCCAGCGTTTTCTCATGGGAATTGTAGTCCATGAACATCTGGAGGACCACAGGTTGACTACCCCTGCTGCAGATGGTCAGGCGAAGGAATACCTGTTACAGATCACCTCGAGAAGGACTGACAGTGGGAACAGCCACGCCATTAAAGCTGGAACACCTTTCCTTACAGTTGCGTCCTTTTTCTTTAACACAAAGTAGAACTGGACGACAGGGTCAAAATGACATGGGGTTATTGATTTTGGTTTGTCTCCCTAATTTAACAAAATTATGCACGTTGGTGTGAAAGCTAAACTGAAAACATTGACATCCACTCAGCCTTGTTCAGCCTTTTTACCATGGAGGGACCCCGGAAATATTTTTCAGGCTCCAAGGAACTCCAGAAATGGTGATATGCCCCTTCAGAGAAGTGGGTGCAGAAGTCAGATGTGGGAGTTGATTGATCGATTTTATCATTTACCATTTCCACTGTGGAGAAATAGACCTGCAGAGCAACAGGGGGAAGGGGGCTGCAGTGACGTCTAGTGATGTCAGCGGCCATCTGAACTTCTGGGGAAGGTTGTGCAACCCCTGGGTAGCTCTACTGTAACCCCACAGTCCCCCAGAACCCTGGTTGGGAATCCCTGACCCAGATCTATAGTTCTGAAACCTTCCATCCATGGTGCACAGGGTTTCTCTGTCTCAACTAAAATTGGAAAGAGACTGCGTTCTGATGCTCAAGGAGATATATTCTTTCTTCATCTGCTCCCCAAATACAACTCCTGGAAGCCCAGATAACACCCCCCCAGCCTCGGTAGCCTTCCAAGTTTGGTGGGATGGGCCTGTGGTTTCAGGGCAATGGCTACTCTCAAGGGAATCCCAAATCCTGTTAGCTGCTGCTCAAGCTGCGTTAGAGCAGGGGTCATCAACCCCTGGTCGGCGGCCCGGTGGCGGGCAGCAAAGGCCACGGTACCGGGCTGCCGCCAGCCACGCCTGCCTTCCCCCGCCGGCAGCAAGAAGGAAGGGAAGAAGCAGGCGCAGCTGCCGGCATGGCGGTGACGCAAACGCGCATGCGCGCTGTTGCCGCGCATGCGCGTTAGCGCCCCCTAGTGGCGAAAACGTGCATGCGCGGCAATTGCGCATGCGCGTTTTCGCAGCACTCGGGCCGTCGGCTCTTCCCTCACTCCAGAGGCGGTCCCTGACCTGAGAAAGGTTGGGGACTGGTACGTTAGAGAGTCCCAGTGCAGTTGTGTTTCTTCTGAATGTTACAGCATCACCTATATGGCATAACAGGGGGTAGTCAACCTGTGGTCCTCCAGATGTTCGTGGACTACAATTCCCATGAGCCCCTGCCAGCGTTTGCTGGCAGGGGCTCGTGGGAATTGTAGACCACGAACATCTGGAGGACCACAGGTTGACTACCCCTGGCATATAGGATGGCATATAGGGTTAAAGTGGCCGATAACACATGATACGCATCCTTTGGAATAAAACCTCAAATAGATCAAGCACGATCTAAGAGCTTGGTTTTGTGTTGCACCCAGAAGAGGGCAGCAGTGCTTCTTTAGCTGCTCCTCAGGTTTCTGAATGTGCCACTAACGGTGTCGTCTGGTATTCACCGATTTTTCCAAATCCGGGCCCTGTTATGTAAGGGCTACCCACAGCAGGATGCAGAAACGATCTCCCAGAAGCTTTTTATCTGCTCCGTGCCACAAATACTTGGCTGCTAGAATATGACTCTTGAGAGTCTGATCATCACATGAGTGTGTGATCTGTTTATAAATCAAGCTTCAGATTTTAGGATGTAAACGGAGGCATCTTCTCGGTAGCAGCAAAGGTAGGTAAATAGCCCCTCTCTGTAACTGTGCAAGCTTCAAGGTCAAAGGTATATAGTTGATAACGATCAATGTACGTTACAAAAATAACAGGCATGTTTGATTTCCCGACTCAGTTGTGTTCTGTTCTGAATAGAAAGTATTTCTGTGCTTCATCAGCAGAAAGGATAGATTTAAGTGTACTCTGTGTGGATCCTGGGGAAGGAGGGGTAAGGCTGATGCTAGGAATATTCAGTTGCCAGAGGCATTGAAGTTAAAAACCGGATCAAGAGGAAGCCTGCATAGAGACAGAGGACTCCGGTACATCCCTAAGCAGAGTTATGGCCTTCTGAGCCTATTGAGTTCAATAAACTTGGAAAGGTCTAGCTCTGCTTATAGCTGCAGTGTTAGGATTCTATCCCAGTTCTTCTGTAGGCACTGATGTTTTAGTGGACGCTGCTTTCACCCTTTCTTAGCAACAGCCCTGTGAGTGGAAAGCTTGGGGCACTGAACATGAACATTGTGAATCCACCACTGGAGCTCAGAGTATCTAGTTAGAGTCCAGTAGCACCTTTAAGATCAACAAAGATTTATTCAAGGCGTGAGCTTTCGAGTGCAAGCACCCTTCGTCTGCACTCGAAAGCTCACGCCTTGAATAAATCTTTGTTGGTCTTAAAGGTGCTACTGGACTCTGGTTTTATTGTGCTACTTCAGACCAACACGGCGACTCATTTGAACCTATCTAGTTAAGACACCAAGAATCTGCCTTTGCAAAAAGAATGGGAAATAGGAAATGGCAGATGAATTTACTGTTGGTCTGGGGCTATGCGCTGAGCTTGGGTTGTCTTTCTGAAAACCACGTTTACCTACCTGGCATGTTCGGGTGAAACAATCACAGTACGAGCTTCTGGCCCGACGGTCTGCAAGACGGTCAACAATGGAGAACCACCGGTCCTCTGGTGGTTGTGAGGTGGGAGCTGAGAATGAGATGCCTCCGTTTCCTAGCAATGCCAGAATGAACATTCCATGACCAGGGTCCTCGGAGGAAGAAGGAAAAGGCGCCAGATGCCACCATGCTGGGAAAAATCCACGAATTTGACATTTGTTTACCTGACACTCCTGAAGAGATATGGGAGGCACACTTTTTCATGCTAGGTAATGGATGGGGCAGATGGACAGAATTAGGACTTGTCTGAAGATAGCAAGGGGGCTGCAAGCTCTGTGGACTGCATCCAACCTGCCAAAGCAGTTATCCCACAAATGCTTTCCTCCCTTCTCCCCATCCTTC
Source organism: Paroedura picta (assembly GCF_049243985.1). Taxonomy (NCBI): domain Eukaryota; kingdom Metazoa; phylum Chordata; class Lepidosauria; order Squamata; family Gekkonidae; genus Paroedura; species Paroedura picta. The sequence goes on along the minus strand of NC_135371.1, from coordinate 162,570,879 downwards.
CTCCCTTTCCTCCGTCCATCCCTCCCAGAGGGAAGTATTGCATAGAAAGCTTAAAATGCCCATATATTAGGCAAATCTTTGCACATTATGATAATTTTATTTATTTAAAACTTTTAAAACCACCCTCCAAAGCAGCCATTTTCTCCATGGGTTTTGGTCTGTGCAGTCTGGAGAGGAGCTGTAATTCTGGGAGATCTCCAGATCCCACCTGGAGCCTGGCATCCCTAGTTTGCAGTAATCAGTGGCCTTAGACTGAAGTCATTGTGATCAGAATTGTGTTGTTCTCGTTTTCAAAAGCAAGATATTTGAACTTTGAGGTATTTGCTTCTCATAGCTCATTAGGAAGAGATGGGCTGATAATTTCAGTGTCTTTCAAGAAGAGTACATTTAAAAACGTATTTCTTGAATTAATTTTAGTTGGGTCTTAAAAGTGCCACTGGACTCAAAATTAAAAAAAAATTGTTAGGCCTCTGACTCTGCTGCAGTCAGCCTTTATTGGCCAACCTGGGATCAGGTACCGTATATACTCGAGTATAAGCCAAGGGGTCTTTTCACTGTAAAAATGTGCTGAAAAACTTGGCTTATATTCTAGTATATAAGGTGATTAATTGACTTAGAGTCCATTTTAATCAATGAGCATCAATTTTAACGTGTGAAGCTGAGATGGGATGCATACCTCTTTTTGGAAGCAAGTTTTGGACCCCCAGATGCATTTTAATATAACAAGGAATGAAGAACAAGTCTATATAGTTGAACTGGTTTAAAAGAAAAAAACTTGGTACTTGAACATTTCCACCAGCAGCTCAAAAATCACCCTCCTTGAATTTGAATGATTAAATTTGTTCACTCCCAAACCGGCTGGCTTGTGGTGGTTTCCCTCAGTTAAATCCTTGCTGTTTTGTTATTAATATTTATTTATTCATGAGTAATTGATCCACTTAAACAGTGGTTCATTGCAAGTTAATTGCATCTGTTGAAAGCTTTAATGATCATATTTTTAAAATTTCTCTGGCATTTCATAATCTGGGGAAGGGCTGTGCTTTAGTGGAAGAGCGTCTGCTTTGCATGTCGAAGGTCCCGGGTTCAATCTTTGGCAACTCCAGTTAAAAGGCCCAGGTAATAGGTGATGTGAAAGACCTTAGTCTGAGACCCTGGAGAGCTATTGTCGGTCAGAGTAGCCAGGACTGCCCCTTGGTGGACCAATATTCTGATTTAGTATCATTTAAGGTGACCAGATTTTAACATTTGTAAAGCGGGACACTATTGACCGGGGTGGGGGGGGGGGGGTTCTTGATTAAAAATTTGGTCTATATGGAGCAACAAAAATTTTCATAGAACGCAAAAATAATATTGTAATATATAATTTCAACATAAGTACAATTTGCCAGGTGCCCCCAGATGTCCTTCCACAAGTAGGACAATCTGGTCACCTTAATATAATTTAATGCATTCATTTTTGTGGCAAAACTATCCTTGATTGTCATCATCATACAGAATAAATTTGTTAAGCACTCCTTCCAAAATGGCCAGTGATGGGCCTGGAGAAGGGTGGGAAGGGGAGGGGCCCCAAGTGGGTGTGTCCACAGCTCAGCTTCCCAACCATATTCTGGGCAATCGTGCCACTTCTGGGGTTTCTCAAAACCTGAAGAATGTTCAAGGGTCTCTCAAGGATAAATAAACTTGAGAATGGTTGTTCTATCTCCTATTGGTTGCCTGGAGGGACCTGGTCACCCTATACTAAGACCTTGGAATGCTTGAGCCGGCACAAGCCCTAATTGGGGATTAAGGCCTATATCAAAAACAAATCCACTTAATAATGACTGAACGACTCTACAGGTACTGATTTTAAAACTACACGAAAAAAAGGAAGGTTCACAATAGAATATTAACAGAACAAGGAACCTTTCCAAGGCAATATCCTTGCAATACTATCTATGTTCACTACCAATACAAAAACCCTGACATTCCCCAGTCCCTTTGTGCCAATGGCCTATTGATATTAAAACAGTAATATAAGGAAAGGCTGTAGGATTTTTCCACTATTGTTACAGCAAACTGATATCGGAGGACTCAAAAACTGAAGAAGTCAATGAAAATGGAAATTATGTAGAAACCGTTATAGTTGATTCTTCGTCATGTATATAAAAGAAATTGTGTTGGTATTGAATATATAATTACAAGAATATTGCCTTGGAAAGGTTCCTTGTTTTTCTACTGATTTAAAAGCTGCCCGCTTTTCTTTGGTGCCCGTGGTAGCTGGCCGGGTGCCCTTTAGGATTAGGTGTGGCTGACACTGCAACAGAGATCACTTACAGTCTGACATTTTCACTTACCGTTTATTGGCGGTAGGCGGAGTGTCCTTTCGGAAGGACAACCCAAGAGGGCTACAAGAAACACGGCAGGTCTCACTGCCAGGGCTGCCTTGCTGGGGAGGGGGACGAGGAGGCATCGGAGAGAGAGAGAGAGAGGCAGGGCTCTTGCTTCATCAGCCCCTTGAAAACCTTGTTTGTCGCTGACTTTCCAGCTCGAAGAATGATGCAGAACCCAGTAAAACATGAACACGCGGACACGATGGGGGTCGGCAAGGCCATTGCCGTGTTGACGTCTGGGGGAGATGCCCAGGGTAAGTAGATTGGTTCCTCTTCTGGGTGTTTTGTGGCTTTGGGTTTGGGTTTTTGCTAGTCTACCTTGCTGGCCTGAAGAAAGCAAAACCTGTCAGAGCTGTTACAGTCCCAGTCGGAGAACCATTAACTTTGGTGCTTAGATACTTCTGGGGCATCGGGTGAGCTGACAGGAAGGCTATCTCAAGATGAGCCTGGGCATGTTTTAATTGGCAGAAATGCCACGTGGCAGGAATGTCCACACTTTTAGTCTTTTTTATAAAAGTTCCTCTCTTGGCAGTCTTGTCCTTTCTAAGCAGGAGGTACCTCCATGGCTATCGTATCCTCCTTGTGACTTCCCAGGGACATCTGACTGGCCATTGCTGCAGATAGAAAACGGGCTAGAAAGCCCTTTGATCCAACAAGCCAGCCCCTGCTGCCCATGCCTCCTTTGCTTTTCCCTTCCTACGTTCCTTTGCTGTCTTGTCCCTCAGCAGTCCTCGGGGTTTGTCCTGGGTTTTCCCTCCAGTTATATCTGTTCCAAGGAGCTTGGTGTGGTGGTTAAGAGCGGTGGCTTCTGATCTGACGAGCCGACTTTGATTCCCTGCTCCTCTGCGTGCAGTGAGCTGGATGACCTTGGGCTAGTCACAGTCCTAATGGTGCTGTTTTCACACAGCAGTCCTGTCAGCGCTTTCTCAGCCCCACCTATCGCACAGGTTGTCTGTTGTGAGGAGAGGAAGGGAAGGCAATTGTAAGCTGCTTTGAGACTCTGCGTAGTGAAAAGCGGGGTATAATACCAACTCTTCTTCTTCATCTTGTCAACACTTGCCTGTCCAAATGAGAGCGCCCAGCCTAATAACCCAAACGAGAGAGCAAAGCATTCCCTATAAAGGGTTTTGGTGTGGGGGCCTTGTTTCTCTGCTGTCGCGTATTTATTTTTGCAGAGACCACAGTTCTTGCTGTTTATCCCTGAGCTGTGGATTTAAATAAATAAAATAAATAAATACATTTGTCTGAATCGGTGCCTGTTGTGGTTACAGAGATGACTGCGGGGCCAACAGAACTGATAGCTGATTCCATACGACAGCCTTCTCTGCACTGCTCAGATGAGAATACAGTTCTGTATTCCCCATAGGAAAAGAAAATCTTTCCCATGGCTAAAAAACAGCTAGGTGTCTATTTAGCTCTCTTGAGCAAGGGATCTGCATCTCCCTGCTATTTCTCTTTCGTTCCATTGTTTTGAGGCTAATTAATGACCTTCCTTTTTGTGGGGGGTTTTCCATTTCTTCCTTGACGCTCATGAATAAATGCAGGATTTTCATCAGGGAAGAGTGGAAGGCATCTGGAGTTCTGTGCTTTCTACTTTGCCCTCATGTTTTTTAAGTGTTTTGTTTGTCACGGTTAATACCCCTGTGACTTTTAAACGTGAGAGAGGAACAGAATAGGAGGGGGCTCAAAGTGGCCTTCCCTTTCCTCTCCCCACAACAGGCACCCTGGGTGGGAGGTGAAGCTGAGAGAGCCCTGATATTCCTGCTCGGTCAGAACAGCTTTATCAGTGCTGTGACTAGCCCAAGGTCCCCCAGTTGGCTGCACGTGGAGGAGCGTGGAATCAAACCCGGCTCGCCAGATTAGAAGTCGGCGCTCCTAACCACTACGCCAAGCTGGCCAAGTGCTTGTAAATGGGACAGAACGAGCCAGAGGAAGCAGGGAATAATTAATCAGACACGAAAAAAGATCAGCTAGCAGAGTTCCACAGGGCCTGCAGAACAGAGCTCTTCACCCAAGCTTTTGGTTGGGGCCAGTGAGCCCACAACACCTACTGGGCCCTCCAGAATCCCCTCTTAACAGATACACCGATCTAACCAATCTGCTGGGTTATGGCCCAAATGTTAAGAGGTTTAAATGGCTGAAGTAGTGAATATTAAAAATGTGTTGCTGATGGAGTTACTGGGTTTTTATGCGTTAAGTGCTGTATCTGGCATATTGCACTCACGTTCCCTGTGAACTGCTGTGAGCCACAAGGGAGAACAGTGTAAAAATGTAACAAATAATTAAGATTTTAAAAGGGAACAGTAGCCTTGGGCTGCTTCCCTTTGGTGCTGCTGTAACGTTTTAGGTACAAAAAGAGAGTCATCGATTTGGTCTTCATAAAGATAAAGGTAAAGGTATCCCCTGTGCAAACACCGGGTCATGACTGACCCTTGGGGTGACGCCCTCTAGCGTTTTCATGGCAGACTCAATACGGGGTGGTTTGCCAGTGCCTTCCCCAGTCATTACCTTTTACCCCCCAGCAAGCTGGGTCCTCATTTTACCGACCTCGGAAGGATGGAAGGCTGAGTCTACCTTGAGCCGGCTGCTGGGATCGAACTCCCAGCCTCATGGGCAGAGCTTCAGACTGTATGTCTGCTGCCTTACCACTCTGCGCCACAAGAGGCTCTTCATAAAGAGAGAAACATAATAAATACAGGAACGCAGTGGGCTGACCAGGCCATCGCCAAAATGGCCTTCAAAAATTTGCCCATGGCAATTGCAGATTAAACAACTAGTTGTAGAAGCAACATTTTAGGCCTCTGAAGTCCCCTGTACCATATTGGGTGATTGTTCCTTTTCTTCATTTTCTACTGTCCGGGATGTCAGTGCATTGATAAATAAATAAAAAAAGAGATTTGTATCTGTATGCCCACTGTAATCTTAACTCCTGTCTATGCTATGCCAGTCTTTGAGTGGTTCAAAGGAATGCCAGCCTCCAGGAGGAGCCTGGGGACCCCCCAAAATTACCGCCCATCTACAGACTACAGATATCCATTCTGCTGGGGGAGGGGGGATGAATGTTTGAGAGGGTGAATTCTATGGCATTGTACCCCACAGAAGTCCCTGTCATCCCCAGGCTCCATCCCCAAATCTCCCAAGAGTTTCCCAATCTGGATCTGGCTGCGCTCCCCTGCCAGTGCTCAGGAGGGACCTGGCAACCCTAGTTGTTCAAGAAAGGAACATTTTTTGTTGTTTGGAAAAGTATGCTTGCTATTGCTGCTTCTTAAGCACCTGTGAATGCATAAGCACCAGAGAGACCTGCCTGCACTCCGCTGCTGCCACCCCAAAGAACTAAATGTTAACACTGGAGGAAACAGGGAAGGAGGGAAGAAAGAGAAAAGGATAACAGAAGTATAAATATGGCATATGTTAGACCAATAGTGTGATCCACTGTGGGTGGTATAGCCCTTCCCACTTGGTAATACCCTCTTGAGTTGTGTGTGTGGTAGAACCCTTCCCTCTTGAGTTGTGAAAAGTAGACCTGTCTTTTGCCTTTACAAAGGGCTGATAAAAGTCAGGTGCCATGAAATATCGCTCTTCAAAAACCCATTGGGGAGAGCTCATCTTGTCCTTCCCACCATTGTTCTCAGCATCTTGTCTAAAGTTCAAGGAAGGAGTCCCAAAGTGGCTTACAAACACTGTTCCTTTTGCCACAACAGACACATTGTGAGGTAGGTGGCAGTGAGAGAGCTCTAAGAGAACTGCTTTACAAGAACAGCTCTAAGAGAGCTGTGACTAGCCCAAGGTCACCCAGTTGGCTGCTTGTGAAGGAGTGGGGAATCAAACCCGGTTCTCCAGATTTGAGGCCGCCACTCTTAACCACTACAGCATGCTGGCTGTGAAGGAAAGAAAGGAAGAATGAAGGAAAAGGAAGAACAAGTTGTGTGTCTCCCTACTGAGGTGAACGAACAATACTATACCTGCCCTCTTGAGGTGTCTCTTCTTGGCTTCCAAGAGCTGGTGCTGATCGGCAGGTGAGAAGTGATAAGGGAGGCTTCCATTTGGCTAGCCTATACGGTTAAGCTTGAGGTTTCTTTGCATCTTTGCATAAAACACTCAAGAGCAAAAGGTAATCTACGGAGGCCAATGCAAGGCCTTGTCCTTCAGATGTTGGACAGCTGAGTGACCCAGTTTCACAGGAAGAGAATCTGTCTTTGTCTCTGGACACGAGTCCTAAAAGGCCAGTGGAAACCCAAAGGAATTCCCCACCCTTCAGAGAAAGCAAGTTTTCCCGAGCAGACGCTCCCTATGTTCAGGATTCTCCGTGGGGGCAGTCACATGCGCCGCAAGGCTTTTCGGAGCGGTGTTGGGTTGCGCCCCTTCAACCGCCGTTGTATATTTTGGAGCCGGCGAGCATGGCGGCCTGGCAGAGGGTGTGCAGGCACTTGCTCCTAAATGTCAGCACACCAAAAATAAAATGTGCAAGTCACACGAGGATGAGATTGGGCTACACGGCTGGCCTGACCTGAATCAATAAGAAACCTCAGCCCACCTGAAGAGCCAGCTAGCAAAGCGGGAACGGAGAAACCACATGATTACTAGAAAGGCCCCACATTGCACAAATGCAATGTGAGGTCTCAGAAGGCCTTATCACCAAACGCTTGAACTGTAATACTGTTGAGTGTTTATGTAGCGCAGAGCTCTTCTTGGGGGCTTGCTTAGAGGGCTAGTGTAGCTCTGTGGATTTGCGGATCGAAAATTGCCTTCTTCCAATCCAGGGCCAGTTTGGGGGGGCTGAGTGAGAGCCAGCTTGTGGCTTACTGGTTAAAAGCAGCATTTTCTAATTTGGAGGGCTGGGTTCAATTCCCCATCCCTCTTCCCCATGCAGCCAGCTCTCTCAGCCTCACCTCTCACACAGGGTGCCTGTTGTGGGGTGCGGAAGGGAAGGCATTGTTAGCTGCTTTGAGCCACGTGAGGCCTGCTGGGTGACCTCAGGCCCTTCTCTCAGAGCTCTCTCCGTCTCATCTCCCACACAGGGTGCCTGTTGTCGAGAGAGGAAGGCAATTGTAAGCTGCTTTGAGACACATTTTTCATTTTATTATTTATTTATATTTTTATACCGCCCTTCCATACGGCCCTGGGCGGTTTACATAAAACATTTTTGGAACGTTTACATAGAACACTATCAAAATCAATATAACAGCATAACAATAACAACGCACCAACTGGAACATGAGGCCTGCTGAGTGACGTGGACCAGTCACCATCCTCTCAGAGCTCTCTCTGCCTCATTTACTGCTCTTTCTGCTTCTCGTCTCTCTGTCCTTACCTTATCCTAGCCTCTGAGGGAATCCGGCTCTGAACCACGTGGCCAAGCTCCTCCGCTGTTCCGCTGATCTGGCACATTTTCGTGTCTGCTTTGGAGATGTGATCCCATCAATGAGCCCCAGCAATTTGTCCTAGGCAGTGTTTCTGGAAGGCATCCAGTGTCTCTTGCTTTGTGTCAGAAGCACCTGGGTATTAAATTGCACCAAACAACATTCAGGCCTTCCAAAGGAGAGGTGTTCTTTCCCCCTATTCCCTGAATGCTCAATGGCTTGCTTACTTACTTTAATGCTTCTGTCTGTGAGAATCTCCAGTCAACTCCCAAGAACCAGACTTCATTTAGGGAAAGAAAGTAGTTTATCGAAGAGAGACGATTAGCTCATCAGGGGGTTCTTGCCAAGACTAAGGGTCTCAGGCAAGTGCCCCCTTCTTAACCAGCCATTTGGGCATGGAAAGGAATTGTTGATAGCCAATAGTGACCTAGGCAGTGGGGTTAGAAGCATGGCCTTTCACACACCCCAAGCAGCATCAAAGACAAAACATTCCTGGGATGGGAAGGGGGGGGGGGTATCTCGCCAGACAGTGATACTAACCAGGATGTCGAGTTACGCACTACAAGCAAAGGACAAAGCAGATTATCTGAAATGGTGAACATCAGGCATGATTTTGACACTCTTGGGGGACTTTTTGTTTTGCTAATTCTTTAAACCAGTGGTTCTCAACCTTCCTAATGCCGCAACCCTTTAAAACAGTTCCTCATGTTGTGGGGACCCCCAACCATAAAAATATGCCAGTGTCCTTTCCCAGAAATTAAACTGAAACTGACCAATGGCGTGAAGATCCATCGTTCATGATTGCATATAAATTGGTTATAAATTGGCTGGCGCCTGCAGGAGAAGTAGTAACAATGGCGGCACCCCCCCCCAGCTGCTCGCCATGCCGCAACCCCTGTGAGAAGGTCACTTGACCCCCAAAGGGGTCCCGACCCCCAGGTTGAGAACCACTGCTTTAAACCCTCATGACCTGGTTATTGGAACATCTGTGAGTGATTTTGATTTGCACATCAGTTTAACTAGTACTGCATGGTCTATATTTTCGACTGTATGGTTGATTGGCTGGGTTTTAGATTGTTTTAAATTGTTTTAAATTGTTTTATGGGATTTTATTGGAGTTTTATTATTATTGTTAGCCCCCACGAGCCCCCACGGGAGTGGCAGGATAGAAATACAATTATTATTATTATTAATAACAACAATAATAATACTTATTTCAACATGCAGAAAGTTTTTTTTTTAATGTGCCATTCCAGAGGATTGTAAATGGGCAGTTCAAAATTCAAGAAATACAAAAGTTAACCAATATGAAGAATGACTGAGGATAAGGGGTAAAGTAATGTGAGTCATCTAGGTTCCTTAGAATGCCAGACGTGGCTCAAACATTTCCTGTTTCTTACCCTCTGGCCAAAGACGCCCGTTGCTGATGCTCGCCATACCGTATTCCCCAGTGTTTGGAAGATGAATGTAATAACAGGAGAACGTGGGAACCCTTTTCCTGACAAGTCATAGAAAGTTGTGGATGTTAGTTAGGATGTGGCCAGGAATGCAGACATAAGGAAGAATTCATTGGTATGTCGTAGCCCCTAACCTAGATAACCCAGCCTAGCCCGATTTTGTCAGATCTCAGAAGCTAAGCTGGCTAGTATTTGGACAGGAGACCTCCAAGGAAATACAGGACAACAATGTGCCAGGCTTGAAAACCCTAAGGGGGTCCCCATAAGTCAGCTGCGACCACCGCATGGAGCAGCCGCATGCGCTATGCATAGGTAAAGGTATCACCTGTGCAAGCACCGAGTCATGTCTGACTCTTGGGGTGACGCCCTCTAGCGTTTTCATGGCAGACTCAATACGGGGTGGTTTGCCATTCCCTTCCCCAGTCATTACCGCTTTACCCCCCAGCAAGCAAGCTGGGTACTCATTTTACCGACGTCAGAAGGATGGAAGGCCGAGTCAACCTTGAGCCGGCTGCTGGGATCGAACTCCCAACCTCATGGAGCAAAGCTTTCAGACGGCTGCCTTACCACTCTGCGCCACAAGAAGCTCTGCTCTATGCATACCAAATTACAATCACTTATATGTCCAAATTTTCCATTCAAAAAGCCTGGTGAAATGGAGAAATGCTTGGGGCAACACATAGATGATAAAAACAAGTACTGCGCATTATTGACAAGCTAATGCTCTAGGTTGGTCACAGATAGAATGTCCCCATGTACAGCACAAGCAGTGCCAAGGAAAGGACCACAGGAGTGTCTCTTTCACCTGCACAGTTTATCTGTGGCTGCTTTCAGGGTAGGGATGATAGGGGCTACTCTAGTGTTTTCTATGTTGGGCGGCTTATTTACATTGCATCAGTAGTGATGGCAGCTTTGGGGTGTCACATTTATGTTGCATGGAATGGTGCTTCTCTAGCCCAACACATATCCATTTGTCACATCCCCAGCCCATCATTATAATCTGCCTAAGATAAGATTTCTTAGTGGGAATTAGAAGGCCGTGTCTCTGTGGTCTTCTATCAGTACAAAATCCTCTGGAGCCAGCTTGGTGTAGTGGTTAGGAGTGCAGACTTCTAATCTGGGTAGCTGGGTTTGAGTCCATGCTCCTCCACATACAGCCAGCTGGGTGACCTTGGGCTCACCATGGTACTGATAAAGCTGTTCAGACTGAGCAGTGATATCAAGGCTCTCTCGGCCTCACCCACTTCACAGGGTGTCTGTGTGAGAAGAGGAAAGGAAAGGCAATTGTAAGCCACTTTGAGACTCTTTTGGATAGAGAAAAGTGACATATAAGAACAAACTCTTCTTCTTTTAGACATTCCTGGGCTGCATTTCAGATCTTTTCAATCAGACCATACTCCTGGTTTGTTTTGTGGGGCATGAATGGTTATTCTTCCTCTCTCTCTCTCTCTCTCTTTTTTTTGCACAGGCATGAATGCAGCAGTCCGGGCAGTGGTCCGTGTGGGGATATACACAGGTGCCAAAGTGTACTTTGTTCACGAGGTAAGTTGTGTGCATTTGACTCAGTTACAAACAGTAAATAAAACATACGCCAACAACAATAAAACATACCCGATAAAAAACCATTAAACATTAAAATACAGTTTCTAAAAAATAGAGTTATCAAAGCAAGAAAAGAGCAAGAAAGAGATGACTCGAGATGTTTTGAAGAAGGGAGCGGAGCTCTACTGCTGGGCACATTTTGTGTTACCTTTTGCCGTGCACATCAACTTGTTCTCAGTTCATTGTATTTCTACTTACATGATGCCACAGGGGTGTCTAACGCACCAGCCACTTTACAGTGACCCCAGCAAAGGGGTTTCAAAGAAAGTGAGAAGAACAGGTGGTTTGCCATCTGCAGAGCCTTCCCTGGGAGTCTTCCTGCTTAGCTTCCAACTGAGCTATACCATGCTGCCTTCCTTTCTGTGTTTCCATTTACTTCTAATACTTATGATTTGGTTCAGGTTTCAGCAATCCTGATCCTATTACATTGTGTATTAGACTAGTGATCCCCAACCTGTGGGCAGCAGACCACATGTGGTCCGTCGACTAATTGGAGGTGGGCCACGAAGGACGCCTTCTCCCCCTCCCTTTACTTCATCCCTCCCAACCCTTTACAACACACTTTGGGTGTCATTGTCTCCCATCACTCCCAGATGGGACTATCTCGTTGCAGAGAAACAAACTCAGGGTTCCCATTGATTTGTCATTGTCATGAGTTAAAATTTCCATGAAAATAAAATGTTCCTTATGTTCATTGTTGTGGCGTGTCTGTATCTTATTTTGAAGGGATGTTTAAACATTACCATAGCAACCAGAGAGCGTTAGGGCAGTGGTTGAGAGTAGAGGAGTAAACTACCCCCCCCCCACGGGCCTCAGTAAAATTGTCAAGCGTTGAGTGGTAATCATAGCCCATGGACATCGGAAGAGCCATGGTTTGGCCACCCCTGCACTAGATCAACAATGGTAACCCCAAACCTCATGTGTGGAATGACTGCCATGTGGCATATTGCCAGTATTGTCACTCCAGCAATTGAAATATTCACATCTGCAGGAACTCGGAGACTCCCAAGTCAAGTGGAATGCTCATATTGATCCACACTTGGGCAGCATTTTACATTGACCATTGCCCTATGTTGGGATGGAGAACTGCCCACTGTCTTGTACAAGCTGGCGTTTTAAAGAAGAGGGGAGCTTTAACACTTCTCTTTCAATTGTTTGTACTGTTGCAATTATCAGTTATTAGTATTATTGTTATGGTTATTTATATGTTATGGATTGTTTTATGTATTGTTTATACATCTTATGTAAACCGCCCTGAGCCTCCGGGGAGGGTGGTACATTTGATGGATGGATGGATTTAACACAATTCTGTGCGTTCTTTTTCAGGGATACCAAGGGCTGGTGGACGGTGGCGACAACATTAGGGAAGCCACATGGGAAAGCGTGTCGATGATGCTACAGCTGGTAAGCGGGTCTCCCTGAAACTCTTCGTTTTGCAAAATGCTTGAGAGGTGTCCATCGTTGTAAACACTGTTGACTGAGATTTTTGGGAAGGGCCTATGAAGGTCCAGTGGGCATGTGAGAGTTTGGTCGTGTTTGTGTCTGAATCATAGAGTTGAAAAAGGCCATATTGGCCATCTAGCCCAACCTCCTGCTCAATGCAGGATCAGGCTAAAGCAGGGGTAGTCAAACTGCGGCCCTCCAGATGTCCATGGACTACAATTCCCAGAAGCCCCTGCCAGCATTCGCTGGCAGGGGCTTCTGGGAATTGTGGTCCATGGACATTTGGAGGGCCGCAGTTTGACTACCCCTGGCCTAAAGCATCCAGGATAAGGATCTGTCCAGCTGCTGCTTAGAATCATGGAATCATAGAGTTGGAAGGGGCCAGACAGGCCATCTAGCCCAACCCCCTGCTCAATGCAGGATCAGCCTAAAGCATCCAGGATAAGTGTCTGTCAAGCTGCTGTTTAAAATCATAGAATCCTAGAGTGGGAAGGGCCCAGACAGGCCATCTAGCCCAACCTCCTGCTCAATGCTGGCTCAGCCAAAAGCATCCAGGGTAAGTGTCTGTCTAGGTGTGACATCTAATGTGGCGTCCACACATCTCTGAATATTGCCCTGCAGTTGTACCACAGCAATCCTTTGAAACTGGATCTGCACCTCCAACCGAGAATCAAACTGAGGGAGAACATTGTGAAACTTGGGATTTTGAGCAATTATCTGTCCAAAGGGTTCTTCGTTGCCTTCTGAGGGAAGTCCTTTCTGCTCCTGTAGTTTGAGAAAGGTCACTTGCTGTGTGAGGGAAGGGGTTCCTGTCAGGAGGAACCATTATTGTAACATCTTGACCTTTTCATCGCTTGAGGTTGCTGGCAAGGGTGGCCGTCTTCAGTGTAATGATACTTCTGCCGCTGGGGTCACAATGAATGTTTGAGGCCCAAAATAACTTGAAATTGGAGTCAAGCTTCACCCGAAGCCATACTCCGTAAGGGGGGAGGTTGTTTGTGTGAGAACTGCAGTGGAATGTGGCATATCCAAGTTTCCAGAGAGCCAGCTTGGTGTAGTGGTTAGGAGCGTGGAATTCTGATCTGGTGAGCTGGGTTTGATTCCCTGCTCCTCCAGTGCAGCCAGCTGGGTGACCTTGGGCTTGCCACAGCAGGGCTCTTTCAGCCTCACCTTGGGCTTGCCACGGCACTGCTAAAGCTGTTCTGACCAAGCAGTGATATCAGGGCTCTCTCAGCCTCACCTCCCTCACAGGGTGCCTGTTGTGGGGAAAGGAAAAAGAAGGCCATTGTAAGCCGCTTTGAGACTCATTTGGGTAGAGAAAAGCGGCATATTAGAACCTCCTCCTCCTCCTCCCCCCAACCATGGTGTCTGTACAAAGGATCACCTGCAACAGAAATGTATGTTTCTCCCCCCAAGTGGCAGCTTCTCTATTCAATACCTTATTTTAAACCAGTAATAATATACAAACGGCCACTGGCTCTAAGAAATGTGGGGAGAAACGTGTAAATTAGTACATTCCTCATAATGGATAGAGATCAATTGTATTTGAAAATTGACTAATTTGAGGATTTCCCACTCAGGAAAGTTGTTTTCCATTGAAAACGGACATGACCAGGATGCCGTTCTGGTAGAAGTCCCGACAAATAAAACAATAAGAAAAGAAAGAACATATAAGCAGAGACTATTTTTGTTTCTGATAGTATTGAGTTTATTGCATTGCCTTTGGATAGGTTTCTTTTTCTGAGATTGTATGCCCTTAACCACCTCACCAAGCTGGATCTCCAAAGCAATGTATATATACTGGATATTACAGAGATAGAGAACTCAGTCATGTGGATAGGAATTTTATATAGCTTTTCTCCCACAAGGAGAGTGAGATTCATTCTCTGTCTGTCTCTCATGCGTGTTGTTTGCCAATTCCTGCCCTAACGTTACCTTCCAACCCCAAGCTTGTACTTTTAACCCGGTTTGTTTCTTTCCGTCCCTGCCAGGGTGGAACAGTGATTGGAAGCGCCAGGTGCCAAGACTTCCGCACCCACGAAGGACGTCTGAAAGCCGCTCGCAACCTGGTCAAGAGAGGAATAACCAACCTGTGTGTGATTGGGGGCGATGGGAGCTTGACGGGAGCAGACACCTTCCGTGCAGAATGGAGTATCTTGCTACAGGAGCTGGTTAAAGCAGGTGTGGATGCCGTTGGACAGGGGTCGTCAAACTGCGGCCCTCCAGATGTCCATGGACTACAATTCCCATGAGCCCTCACCAGCAAACATGGGCTAGCTTTTCTCTTTGAGAAAGGAGTCATCGTCATAACCACCCCCACCCCCTTGTGCCTCTGCCCACATGAGGGGAGAATTTAGACCAGGGGTAGTCAAACTGCAGCCTTCCAGATGTACATGGACTACAATTCCCATGAGCCCCTGCCAGAATGCTGGCAGGGGCTCATGGGAATTGTAGTCCATGGACATCTGGAGGGCCGCAGTTTGACTACCCCGGCCGTTGGATGTGGATGCAGAGGGCTCTGACAGTAGTTAGATTTGATAGTTTACTTCTATAGTCCAATGCTGTGGATGGCTGTACATAGACCGATAAATATTAATACAAAAGCGAGTTGCATTTGCGTTGTGGATTTCTCGATTGAAGTATCAAAAAAGGTAAAAAATCATGGTGTTTAACAAAAATAGATGTTTTGGCTACAAGCCTTCATCAGCGTGAATGCATTCGCCAGGTTCATCAAAATCCATTCATTCTTTTTTGTCAGAAAGCATTTAAATTTAATGCCGGCTGCAAAGAACCTAACACAGGAGTAATCAAACGCACTTAGGTTCCTCAATGGGCTTGCAGCCGAAATGTCTATCTTGTTAAACATCATGAGTTCCACTTTTTGATACTTCAAGCAATAAATTCTCAACACAAACGCAGCTTGCTTTTGTTGTAATATTTATAAGTTTTAGCCATACATGGTATTTTCTTGTGCATTTAGATTGAAACTGTGTAGACCAGTGGTCCCCAACTTCCGGGCCGAGGACCAGTACCAGTTCGTGGATCAGTCGGTACCGGGCCACGGCTCCTCCTCGTCCTCCTCCCTGGCTGCTACCTCAGGGGCTGCCCTGCCACTCTGCCGCTGGCTCACCTTTGGTGCTCTCCGGCAGCAACGTCCCTTGGCAAAAGACTACCCCCCACCCCCGGGCCTCAGTAAAATTGTCAAGCATTGACAAGCATTGACCGGTCCCCGGTGATAAAAAGGTTGGGAACCACTGGTGTAGACCTTACTCTGTTTTTACTTTCCTGGTCCACCTTTCTCAGTGACATTTAAGGAGGGTTAAATGACATAAATATATCAACCCATTGTGTGAGAAGTCTAATAAGCAATGCATGCAGGCTAGGATGGCAAAAATCAGAAACAATGCAAAAAAAAAAAAAAAGGAAAGAAAAAGAATGAGGATCTGGGGGAGGGCAGTGGCTTGAACATATATTATCCATAACTCTGACCTCAGTCCGCTCAATTTTGCAAACCTGATCAAGGCTCCCAGGAGCACTTTTTGACTCTCCTAACACACGGAATTGTGTAGCGTTGCATTTTTAAAAACTGTGTCTCAGCCTGATGAAGGAAAACATTGGAATGTATCCAGCCACAGTTCAAGCACTGAAGTTTTCATAAAATGGGGTGGCAGCTTACACTGTTCCCCACCTGCACTTCAGGCATTCCATCGGCTCTTCTCTGGCCCCAGCCTGGTGGAATGAGCTCCCGGAAGAGCTGAGGGCCCTGAAGGAGCAATCTGGGTTCCACAGCCCCTGCAAGACAGAGCTCTTCCACCAAGCATTTGGTTGAGGCTGGGCTGGAGACGGGGGCAGTAAGATCAGGTCTCCCCCTTTCTTTTCACAATCCATATCCCCTAGGCTGATATTGCCTGGGCTCATCTATTGAGGACAGACTGGGAGCAGAAGAGTGGAGGTTGCCCCCATCGACTGTGCTGACTGTACTAACTGTACTGCCTCAATTGTATTGGATTTTTAAATAGTTTTTATATTTTTTATTATGGTAAACCACCACAAGCCGGCCTGGCTGAGAGGGGCAGCCTAGAAATCCAAAAATAAAATAAATATGTATATTTCCAGGCGCCATCACGGTAGAGGAGGCCAAGAAGTCTAGTTATCTGAACATCGTCGGCATGGTGGGCTCGATCGATAATGACTTCTGCGGGACTGACATGACCATCGGCACTGACTCTGCTCTCCACCGGATAATAGAGATTGTGGATGCTATTGCTACCACTGCCCAAAGGTAAGGTTTGTGGTCGTTATGGAGGACTGGCCGGGTATGTTTCACGACAGCCGTTTGAAAACACCGAAGGTTGATCCTGGGACTGAGAATTCAGCATTTGGGGTGCATTCTATTTTTCCTTTTACAAGGTGTTAACTTTCTCACTGAGAAAGACTAAGGCATGACAATGCAAGGTGTGGACTTTTCCAGAGGCCCACTCCCTGTGATATTATCTTACCCACAAATTAGCCGGTACAAATCTGACCTTCACTTTTTTTTTTTTTTGCACCTTTCATTAATTTGGCTTTCTTTTTTTCTGCGACAGTCACCAGAGGACCTTTGTGCTGGAGGTGATGGGTCGCCACTGCGGGTAGGGAATAACATTACTTTGCTATATGCTATTAATTTTATTTATATTGGCCATTGGGCAAAAGTGTTGTCTGTTGACTTGATTCTGCAAGCGTTCTGTTAACATTATGCCATCCCTGTTTACATGTACTGTCTACCTACGGTTGCCAGGGTTGGGAAATACCTGGAGATTTTAGGGGTGAAGGTACAGCAGGGTTTGGGGACTTCAACAGGGTATAATGCCATAGATTTCTAACCTCCAAAGCAACCATTTTCTCCAGGGGAACTGATCTCTGGAGATCTATTCATTTATTTATTTTTGCATTTATACCCTGCTGTTCCCAGAGGCTCAGGACAGCTTTCAGAAAATTTAAATGCACAACCATTGTTAAATTAAGTTTTAAAAATCATAGTTAAAATTTACATCTTCCCCATTTATTCAACCTATGGCCACTGCTTGTTTTCTTGACAGTCCTGGAAGGGTTTCCCAAATGGTTGGGAGTTAATTGATTTTTAAATATATTTTTGAAGTTTGTTAAACATTTATCAGGTGATATGACCACATATGGCCATGTCAACCCCTACTTTTCTCCCCTGGGAGGGCCCCAGACTGGCTTCCATCAAATTCCTTTATCCTCACGACAACGCCACAGGTTAGGGCCAAAAGTGTGGGAGGGGCCCAGAGTCTTCAATAATGTAATCTTAAACAGAGATACCTACCTGGGAGCTTAGAAGGGTGTAACTCTGCTAAGGATTCTGCTGGAGGTCACGTTTCTTAATCTTCAGTTGAATATATCTTACTCTATATATTTGTTTGGAGCACTTTGTCCACTTAGATTCCCCCCCCCCCCAATTTGTAGATGATGGGTCTGCAAGTCTTTTTGTGTGGATATTACATTTTTACCCTGCCTTAGCAGGGTGGCAAATGGGGCTCTTCCCCATTTTAGACTCTTCAGAAGTTAGATTAGGTAAGCAGAAGTGGTTTATCCTAGTAGCACATGTAAAACGTGCTACAGGCCCTGCAGTTCCAGGGGCCCTACGGTGCTATATGGCTATGGGGTCTTCACACTGTGATTATGAAGGGGTCTTCATACTTAAGCAGCTTGCAGACTGCAAGAATTGAAAAACTGAGCATGCACATCGCTCATTGAGCATATTGGGGCATAGCACTTGTGCATTCCCACCAAAGTTCATGAAATGTTTTCAGCAAAGTGCAGCTGCCATTTGCTTCCAAAGTTCCAACTGTCCCGGGGAAGGGCCCCCACAGAAGTAGCAGTGTCAGTTGTGCTCTGCGAAAGACCCATCAATCCTTAACCTGGCTGTGGGCCCCGAAAAACCTTAAACCAGGCCTAGAGGTAAGGTAGTCTGAGAGTGTGGTTGGCCCAGGTGACTGAGGGCAGATTTGAACCTGAGTTTCCCTGGGCCGGAGCTGTAACCACTGCACATTACTAACTGTTCTGTTTGGGACCAGATCAGTTGTAGTTCATTTTCTACCTTTTCTCTCCTGCTCTAGTTACCTGGCTCTTGTAACAGCCTTGGCAAGTGGTGCGGACTGGGTTTTCATTCCAGAATCTCCACCTGAAGATGACTGGGAAGAACATTTGTGCAGGAGGCTAACCGAGGTAATAAAAAATACAGCGTCCCAAATGTTAGTACAAAGATCACTGGAACTGGCTGCCAGCTAAATGCATTTTTATGCACTAATTTTGTCCCCCATGGGAAATCCAAACTGGCTTACTTTGTTGTCTTCTCCACCAATTCATCCTCACGACAATCCTGAAAGGGGTGTGAGTGTCCTGCATAGTGCAGGGGGTTGGACTAGATGACCCATGAGGTTCCTTCCAATGCTATTATTCTATGATATGTAAGCTGCTTTGAGACTCCTTTGGGTAGAGAAAAGTAGCATATAAGAACCAACTCTTCTTCTTCTTCAGTAATATCAGGGCTCTCTCAGCCTCACCTCCCTCACAGAGTGTGTGTTGTGGGGAGAGGAAAGGGAAGGCGATTGGAAGCCACTTTGAGACTCCTTTGGGTGGCATCTAAGAACAACTCTTCTTTTTCATCTATGTGTCAGGCAACGAAGGACCAATGAGCTGGGTCTGGAAGACTTTTTCGTTTTATCCGGCATACCTTCAATAACGGTTACTGGCCCTCCTCGTCTTGTTTGTTGACGTGTTTCTAATTGAATTTTGCATTTTAAAATGCAGCCTGTTTTAATAGTTTTATGTGAGCCACCTCGTGTACCCTGGCTGGATGGAAAGGCAGCCTAAAAACGTTTTAAAGGAATAAACCTACTCCTCATCCTTCCCGTCAGCTCCCTCCCTAACAGGCTCCCTTTTCCTTTCTTCACTCCTTCCCCCTCTTTGCAGACCAGAACTCGCGGCTCAAGGCTAAACATCATTATTGTGGCTGAAGGCGCGATCGACAAACATGGCAAGCCCATCACTTCAGAAGACATCAAAAACGTAGGTGGCCTCCCTAGCACTGCCAAGAACATTTGTGTTGATGTCCTTTGCCTTGCCTCTAGGTGACATCATGTCTTGCTTTCTGTTCTGGGCGGTCAAAGGGGCCTGGGTTTGTACCATTGGGAGGAAAGGAGGAGAGTGTGGTTCTGTGTTTACTCGATTTCCCGTGGAGGAAAAGCTCCTGTAGATATCTGCCTGACTTCCAGCAACCCTAGCCCTGGTGGAACACTCTTAACTACAGGGGTGGCCAAACTGTGGCTCTCCAGATGTCTATGGACTACAATTCCCATGAGCCCCAGCTTGCCCACCCCTGCTCTAACACATGCAAATGCACTTTGCAGAGAGTCAGGCAACACTGAGAGAGCTGGTCTTTGAACAATATTTCAGAATGTGGGGTCCATATTAGACAGTCTTCTATACAACACTTATTAGTTGGAGCTTCACTTTATAGGCTTTTTTCACCACCTAGCAAGCCCTAATATTGTAGTTTTTTATTGTTATATGTATAAGTGCATTTTAACTTACTTGACCATTGAGGGGAGATCCTTAGGGGTCAAAACGTCTCTGGTCTTTGTACCTCATATGTTTCATGTGTTGTTGTTGATTGTATCACACGATATATACAACTGAGATGGCTTTAACTTTGACGATGTCCACATAATTATAATTAATATATATTTTAAACAAAATGCTAAACAAATTGTTTTTGCAGCTCAATCTTTAGGTTCCTAAGTTGTCTTGTGAGGTTGGGTTTTTGTTTTCCTTTTTGGTTATTTAAGTAGCTTTAGCCAAGGAGAATCAAACCCAGCCAGATCTTATCCAGCATTTCTAGTCTGAATAAAACGTCTTCCATCCTAACATCACCAGAATGGCAATTCTAACATTCTAACATTCTTTTCCCTCTCTCTTCCTGCCTTCCCAGCCCTCTCCTCTCCTGAGTGGCAAATTTGTGATTGCAAGCTCTTCAAGGCAGGGGATCTCTCTGTCTGCACAGTAATGGGGCTCGGTAAACAAAGCCATTTCTGTGTCTTTCTTCCCTCTCCAGCTGGTTGTGAAACGTCTGGGCTATGACACGAGAGTCACCATCCTGGGTCATGTGCAGCGCGGCGGGACCCCCTCTGCCTTTGATCGTATCCTGGTAAAAATATGGAGCCTTGCGTTTCTGTTCCCACTGCTTCTACTGATGCTTGCCATGTTAGATCTGGGAGGGATTTGGGGGGAGCAGAAATCAGAGGAGTGCAAACTTACACAGCGCTTGTTACAAACTCCCTGTGACAGATCCTCTACACCAGGGGTAGTCAAACTGCGGCCCTCCAGATGTCCATGGACTACAATTCCCAGAAGCCCCTGCCAGCATTTTGCTGGCAGGGGCTTCTGGGAATTGTAGTCCATGGACATCTGGAGGGCCGCAGTTTGACTACCCCTGCTCTACACATTGCCCCACGCTGAGGTAAATTTTCCCGCCAAAATGAATTGGCATTTATAGCAAGAGACATTTGTTTGAGTATGTTCTGAGGTGACTAGAGGTGACCTTGCACACATTTCTCCTTTGTAACTAGCAGGGTTCCAAGTTTGGTGGCGAGGGGAAGCTTATACAAAGAGCCAAGGCACCCCCCACATAATCCCCAATGCCCCCATCCCACCCTGAAAACTCTTCTTTTCATCTCTGCTGAATGGAAAGAGAAAAGGCCAAACAATTTCGGTCCGTGAGATCAGCTTTGGTTCAAGCACGCCACCCTCATTCAAGGTCTCTAGGCTAGCCCTTTTCAAGCTTTTGACTCTGGAGGAGACCCTGAGATATCTTCTGGGCTTTGTGGAGTCCTGAAAACAGGCTGGAAGTGATGTCATAGAATCATAGAGTTGGAAGGGGCCAGACAGGCCATCTAGTCCAACCCCCTGCTCAACGCAGGATCAGCCCTAAGCATCCTAAAGCATCCAAGAAAAGTGTGTATCCAGCCTTTGCTTGAAGACTGCCAGTGAGGGGGAGCTCACCACCCCCTTAGGCAGCCTATTCCACTGCTGAACTAGAATCATAGAGTTGGAAGGGGCCATACAGGCCATCTAGTCCAACCCCCTGCTCAACGCAGGATTAGCCCTAAGCATCCTAAAGCAAGCATGTCAGCTGGCCATGCCTCTGTGCCATGCCCAGGGACGATTGAGGGGGGAGAGAAAGGAGGTGGTTTGAGGCAGGAGTAGGCATCCAGGCTCCGCCCCCTTTCCCAGGTGTGGTAACCCCACCCAAGAATGCCACGCCCAGGTCAATGGGTTCCCTGCTTTCATGGCAATGCTGGGAGTAGCTTGTGTCCGAGATCATTAAGGCAGGATGGAGAGGAAAGGCCGGGGAGCCCTTGGAGAGCTTTCAAGGAGCCCTGGTTGGGAATCCCTGGTTCTTTATTTCTAGACCTTCTGTGGTTTACGATTATCCAGTATATATATTATCCCAGTAAATTCTATTTTACTGGGAATATGGCTAGTGGATGTTCTCTGTAGAACAGGAGACTGGGGGGAGAAAGAAGTGGGCTTTTTCAACAGTTCTGCATGTTGGCCTTAGACTTGGTTAATCCCTGGCCTGAAATAAAACAAGATCTTGGGGGACTCAACAGAACTCTCTTCCTCTCCTAGGGAAGCAGGATGGGCGTGGAAGCAGTTATGGCATTACTGGAGGGAACCCCCGATACGCCAGCCTGCGTCGTCAGCCTGTCTGGTAACCAGGCCATCCGCCTTCCTCTCATGGAGTGTGTCCAAGTAGTGAGTATCATGGCTGCCTCTTCCTTTTGTCACACCCAGTCTGTGGAGACAGCTGCATTCCCTCCCTTGGGACATATATCTACGGCAACTTTTTGACCATTGGGGAACCGCAGAAGGGGAGCGATCATGCAGAATATGGTTGGGAAGCGTAGCTGTGGGCACGCCCATCCAATAAATTCAAGTGGGTAGCCGTGTTGGTCTGAAACAAAATCAGAGTCCAGTGGCACCTTTAAGACCAACAAAGATTTATTCAAGGCGTGAGCTTTCGAGTGCAAGCATTAAGAAACCCCAGAGTTTCATGAATCAACAAATATTGGCTTTCGCTCCTCCACAAGTGAAACTGTTCCTTTGGAGGAACTTCTACTGAGTTGGCAAAGGGCACCGTAGGATTCAAGCCAATGCATGCTTGCCTCCTTCCTGCCACGTTTTGTGGATAGATTGCTGTGCTCACAAGACACTACTTGAGGAATGGGGAGAGGAAAGGGAAGGCGACTGTAAGCCACTTTGAGCCTCCTTCGGGTAGGGAAAAGCGGCATATAAGAACCAACTCTTCTTCTTCTTCTACTACCACTTTAGGGGTGAGTGAAGGCGTGTGGTAGTGCAGGCAGGCTTGCTCTGGGAACACCCAAACTAGGCCTGCCACCTGTTTGTAATTTTTAAGGCCTTTCCCTATTTTAGGAGCCCTCTGTCTATTGTGATTAGGAAACTTACATATCTTACGTGTGAAAATCGAAAAGATAAGATTATGAGCAATTGCTTTGGCTACAAAGAGAAAACCTGTAATTGGCACCTGTCTTCCGGTTGGGAACAGGAGCTGATGAGTTAGGGAGACAGTGCAGAGAAGTGGTGGCAAGGTGAAGGGTCAGGAATGGGCTTGTTGAAGTTAAAAGGAGAAACGGCTTTAAAATAAAGAGCAGGGAAGAAATTTTGAAGGTAGGGGTGGCAACTCGGGAAAGTCTTGGGAGTACTTTGTCTGTCCCCTCTGTAGAAGCTGGCTCTGCAATTATGTTTTAAGTTGGGGGAAAAAACCACAAAACAAAACGTCTCCATAAATCGGGTCTCAAAAAAGACAACACCACTGTGGGAAACACTAGAATGCAATGGGTACTAGCAAGAATAGCCAGAGAGTAAAAGTGGAGCGCAGCGGGTACCAGCGAGAATAGCCAGAGCAAACATATGCCATCCATTCCAGAATAGATTGGAAGCAGCTGCTGTTTTAGTGAGAGAGGAAGTCTCCAAAGTTCTTCCTCTCATGACCTTTTTCTTTCCCTCTTTTATCAGACAAAAGATGTCACAACAGCGATGAATGAAGGACGGTTCGATGAAGCTCTGAAACTCAGAGGGAGGTGAGTGGGAGCCCCCACCGCATAAACAAAACTGTGTCCAATGCTGGGCCTGGAAAGGGGAGGGGCCCCAGGTGGGCATCTATACAGCTATGCTTCCCAACATTATTCTGCACAATTTTGGGGCTTCTTGAAGCCTGAAGAAGGTTTCAGGGGTTTCTCATTGATAAAAAAGTCAAGAAAGGCTGCTGTAGAGGACCAAGCAGGCTGTGTTTCCGTCAACCTTTCCCCCTCTCTTCTTGCAGGAGTTTCCAGAATAACTGGAATGTTTACAAGATTTTAGCCCATGTGCGTCCACCTTCTGCCAAGGTAAAAGGATAGGCATCCGCCGTATTCGTACAGTGGAAATTGCAGGAGAGTGTAACCCTTGCTGGCTGGGGGAGAGAGCACCTTACATGCTTCCAAACTGTTGTGTGCTCTCTAAATTGGAAAGGCAGGGAAGCTTAACCCCTGCTCGGCCATGGGATGCATGATCCAGCATGCAGCTTTTTCCACCCGGTGTTTTAAACGCAAAAGTATATTCTGCACCAGCGGAATCAAAATGTATGCTGAGTTCTGTCGCTGCTATAACCAGCTTTTATTTTGCATAATAATTCTGCTTCTGATGCCACATGCGGCCGAGAACAGGATCTTGAGGCTTAGAAACTTGAAAGCGGAAAACCTCATGATGCTGGCCACCACGGCTGATTCCAGACTTGTGTGTGGAGTCGTTGTGAAATGGCAGCTTGCATGCAGCTCTGTCCAAATTGCTCTTTCTGCACTGGCTTGCTTGTGCTCCAGGTGTAAGCTTGTCGTGTTCTTGGAAGTTTTGCAGGGGAATGTTCCGCTTTGAGCTGTAGGCTGGCGGAACATCCTGCCTCCCTCTAATTATATGAAAACAAGAGGCAAAAGCTGCTGCCCGTCTATCTGCATTTCCGTTCCTGCTACACAAACAGTGTCCTCCTGTTGTGAACCTGAAATTCAAAGTCATTTCCCAATGAGGCCCTTTCTTAATTCTTTAGTGGGGAGGGGATCACCTTTGTGTCCCCTTGCAGTTCTTTCCTCTCTGAAGACACAACTTGCACCTTACATTAAAGACTGTGTCCTGCAAATGCAGCCAGCTGGGTGACCTTGGCCTCCTTCAGCCCCACCTCCCTCACGGGTGTCTGTTGTGGGGAGAGGAAGGGTAGGCAGTTGCAAGCTGCTTTGAGATTCAGCCAGGGTGATGGGCACTTGACGTGGTTTGTGATTTTGTTCCTTTCTCTCCTGCAGAGTGGCTACAACTTGGCAGTGATGAACGTGGGCGCCCCAGCCGCCGGTATGAACGCTGCAGTGAGGGCTACGGTCAGGATCGGTCTAATTCACGGCCACAAGATGCTGGCCGTGCACGACGGCTTTGAAGGCCTGGCCGAAAGAAAAGTAGGCATTCACTCATTCACTGATTTCTTGGAGCGAGCGTTTCCCCCTTTCCTCCCATAACTGTGGCCATATTATGTGGCAGAACCTTAGCATTGCAGGCTCACTTCAGAAGCATAACCTGAGTTGAGAAAGCCTTCTCTCTGTCCCTCCACTGCCCTACAGGTTGAAGAGATTGGATGGGGAGGTGTTGGTGGCTGGACTGGAAAAGGCGGCTCGAACCTTGGAACCAAAAGGTATTTGGGTGCAGGGTTTGCCCACTCTGGGGCGGGGAATTTCTGGAGATTTGGAGAGAGGCCTCAGTGGGATATAAAGAGAGCCAGCTTGGTGCAGCGGTTAGGAGTGGCAGCCTCTAATCTGGAAAGCCGGGTTTGATTCCCTGCTTTTCTACATGCGGCCAGCTCTCTCAGCCCCACCTCCCTCACAGGGTGTCTGTTGTGGGGAGAGGAAGGGAAGGTGATTGTAAGCCACTTTGAGACTCCATTGGGCAGTGAAAGCGGGGTATAAAAAACAAGGGATCTGTCTTAGATCCCACCTTCAAACCATCCGTTTTCTCTAAGGAAACTAACTTTGTGGTCTGGAGATTAGTTGTGATTCCTGGAGATCTGCAGGCCCCGCTGGGAGGTTTGCAGCCCTATCAGGATGGGGGGGCAGAGATTGATTTGATTTATTGCATTTATCTCCTTATTTATGATGTATAATCCTTACTGCAGTTTTAAAACAAAGCATTAGCTGTTTACATGTCCCCCGGCCCGCATTTTAAAAATTAGACTTGGAAGTATTTTATTTTATTTTGAAAGGATTGTACCCCTCCTGTCTCGTGCCATGACCCTTTACGATTTAAGTCACACCCAACAACAATAGTTTCTGAGATGTTCCCCATCTCAGGACTAGACAGGCCTGGTCCAGGCAAAGAGTGTCCCATTTCCACAAGCAACAGGGAGGGACATTGCTGAGCTGTTAGTCCTCTTCAGCTCTGGCTGAGAAAAGTATTTTCCCTAAGATACGCTGTTTGGAACTAAAGTTCATTAAAGCTGCTGTGATATCCCTCCCGTCCAAAATTAAAATTGAAAAAGTACTTCGTGCTCACCCTCTGGAAGTGTCTGGATGTGAAAACGTAAGAATAACCACTCCCCATAGAGCAGGGGTAGTCAACCTATGGTCCTCTAGATCAGTGGTCCCCAACCTTTCTGAGGCTGGGGACCGGCAGGGTATTGGGCTGCGGCCGCGCCTGCGCGGGCCACGCCCACGCATCGGGCTGTGCCCGCGGGCTGCGCACACGCATTGCGCATGCGCAATGAACGAGCGCGGCCCGGCCCTGATTTCCTCTCCCCGCCCTCCCGCAGTAAGAAGCTTCCTGGGCCGCAAGCTTGCGGCCCGGGAAGTTTTTTACTGCGGGGAGAGGGAGCCGCGGCCCGGCATCATGGCCTTCGCGGCCCGCAGGTTGGGGACCACTGCTCTAGATGTCCATTGACTACAATTCCCATGAGCCCCTGCCAGCAAATGCCGGCAGGGGCTCATGGGAATTGTAGTCCATGAACATCTGGAGGACCACAGGTTGACTACCCCTGCCATAGAGGTAACTGCCTATATTTCTGCACAAGCTCAGTCTATGCCTTTTCAATTGAAAGAGATGCCAAGTTGGATCACTGAATCATGCAGCGATACAGCAGTCAAAATCCACTATAAGACAGCCGTTCTTTGTCTCTACACTGTGAGCAAGTGAATGCTAAACTTGGCCCCTGATGCTGAATTGCAACAAAACTGCCCACGCTTTAACAATGGCAAATTGGGAGGAAGTCTGGTTTGAGCAGTAAATCATACAGAGATGCAACAGGCACCCTTCTCTACCTATGAGTAGGCAACCTAACAATCATTTAGCGGTACTCTAGTTTCCCTCAATGTTCTATCTGGGAATTACTGAAACAGACACTGTGTCTTCCCTGCTTATTTTGTCGCAGGACTCTACCAAAGAAATACTTTGAACAGATCAGCAGCACCATCGCTGACTTTGGCATTCATGGGCTGATCATTATCGGAGGCTTTGAGGTAGGCCTTAGAAAGGCCTTGGCTGCTTGGAACGTGAGGTGACAGGGAATTTGAGGCAACCTCCTCTGGGATTCTCAGCGTTGCTCACCGGTGGGTCATTTCTGGCCTGCCTGGACCTGAATGGGCCAGGCAAGCTTGGTCTCATCATAGGGCCAATATGCACCATGGAACTTGTGAAATTACTCACTTTTCTAGTGCCCACGAAATGTTTTAAGAAAATGGGTGGGGCTTTTGCCCAGCGAAGCTTCTGATCAGTGACTTTGCAGATTTTTACAAATGCTGCTGGAGCGGCAGCTGTCGCCGTTGCACAAGAATCTTCATTGTGTGAATGAAGGTGAGCAGAGCCAGCCATTTTGGGGCTGGCTCCGCCTCCTGCAGCGGCCATTTTGGGGCTGGCTCCGCCTCCTGCAGCAGCCATTTTGGGGCTGCAGCCACTGCAGGGTTAGAATTCCAAACGTGCCCACAGGCTCAAAAAGCTTGGGGACTTCCGTGGCATCAGATCTTGGAGCAAAGTTGGGTGGGCCACTTGGATGGGAGACCACTAAGGAAGTCGGCTGCTCCGCAGGGGCCAGGTGTGGCCAACCACCTCAGTTAATTTCCTGCCTTGGAACCCTTACAGGGTCACCATAAGTCGGCTGTGTTTTGACAGGAAGTTCCTTCTGCCAGATTGTCTGCATTCCATGGAATTCTTCAATAGGCCCAACAAGACTCTTGCCTGCAGGCTTTGAAAGAGCACCCTTTTGTTCACCATCTGAGTCCTCAGCTAGGTCAAGGGGTCCCTCTGCAGGATGGGCTCTTGTGGAAGAGAGAGATGGTGTACCTGGGAAGCCTGGAGAGAGGGGGAAAAGGGATGGGCAGAGGGAAGGAAGCCACCAGGGGGAGGCTGATGCGGAAAGCTGTTTGGGGGTTTTTAGTTGCGTGCTCAGAACAATTTGCATGTGTTTTGCCACTGCCCTCTCTGCTTCGAATGCTGGCCATGAAAGCAGCACCTCTTGGCTTCCCTGTAGGCTTTCACCGGCAGCCTGGAGCTGATCGAAGGCCGCTCCAAGTACGAGGAGCTCTGCATCCCCCTCTGTGTCATCCCAGCCACTGTCTCCAACAACGTTCCCGGCTCTGACTTCAGCATCGGCGCAGACACCGCTCTCAACACCATCACCGCGGTAAGGTCTCTCCCTGAGCCCGTTTGGTGTAGTGGTCAGGAGTGCGGACTTCTAATCTGGCGAGCTGGGTTTGATTCCCCGCTCCCTCGCATGCAGCCAGCGGCGTGACCTTGGGCTCTCCACAGCATTGAGAAAGCTGTTCTGACTGAGCAGGAATATCAGGGCTCTCTCAGCCTCCCCTCCCTCACAGGGTGTCTGTTGTGGGGAGAGGAAGGGGAAGGCAATATGGAGCCGTTTTGAGACTCTTTCAGGTAGAGAAAAGCGGCATATAAGAACCAACTCTTCTTCTTCTTTGCCTTAGGGCTCCAGATCAGGCTGGCCTTGCCCACAGAGCAGTGTTTGACAGCTGTCAGGAGATGCACTCTGCAGAGAGCAGTCACAATTCCTGCAGGGGCAAATGCTGCCTTAGTGTACATGGTTGCCCTACGGAGAGGCAGCAGCCCAGTTCCAAAGCAAAGAGCCAGAGGATTAACTCCTTCTGTGTATTGTCCATATTTGGTGTTTTCCACATAAGTACAGAAAATGTCCTGTATTCCAAATTCCACATGAAAATGAGGATTTTTTTTTTACTCAGTATTTTGAGAACCTGTTTCCCTTTAAAAAAAAATCAAATGTTTGGGATTGTGAAGATTTAGGATGCTCTCTAGGGAGTCCGTGGATATTGCCTCTAGTGCCAGGGCTGGACTTGATCTGGTGTCGTAGCGTGTGGGGCTCAGTGTCAGCGTCTTGCTTATTGTTCCTTCCTGTCACTGCCAGAAACGAAAACAGTTGTGCAAGAGAAGGGAAATACATGCTAATGTATAAGTGTACCAGACACAGTAAGAGCCTGTTCTAGTCCCAGTCCATCTCCTGGCAGTCTCCTGGATAAGAACGGAATGTGATGCATTACGCCAGCCTTTCTCAAGGTTTTTACAGTTGAGAACCCCCTGAAACATTCTTCAGGCTTCAAGAAACCCCAGAAGTGATGTCAGCAGGCCACACCCCAGGAAGTCACATGCCACCAGAAGTGACATTACCCAGACACTCCCAATGGATGTGACATCACACTCCATTGCCCTGTCCCACCCACTCACAGAGAAAGAGAAAGAGAAAGAGAGAGAGAGAGAGAGAGAGAAGTAAATAAAATGCCCAGCAACTGTTCACAAGCTCCACACTTTGGCATGGAGAGATTCCCATCTTGCTGTGTCCCACTTCTGAAGATGCCCCCCAGTTACTGGCCAAACATCAGGGACTAAAACTACCAGGCCACGGCCACGCATCTTGAAAACCCACAACGGCTATTTGCACTTGTTCTGTTTTTTACAAAACTTCAGAGCCTCTGAGCTTCAGTGGGAACTGAGCCTAGTTGTGGAGCCCCCACAAAGACCTCTCGGGGAAACCTTTTCCCTACTGGTAATTTTTCCAAAACCCTCATTCAGGGATGGCGGCTGCCATTTGATGTGTTCTGTGTTCGTCTGTTTGATCCGTAGACGTGCGATCGTATCAAGCAGTCTGCAGCCGGCACGAAGAGGCGGGTGTTTATCATTGAGACCATGGGAGGCTACTGTGGCTACCTGGCGACCATGGCGGGCTTGGCTGCTGGAGCAGATGCGGCGTATATTTATGAAGACCCTTTCACCATCCATGACCTGGAGGTGAGCATTTTTCAGAAAAGCAGGCCTGTTCCTAAGAATACATTGCGGCATGATGAAAGCTTGTGGAAATCTTACCTCTCCGAAAACCTCCACTGCAAATATTAAAGCAATCATTCCCAAAGTGCGTGATGGGGCTGAGTAACTCAGCACTATAACTCTCGGAGGAGGAAGTTGCCTGCTGCATCTCTGCATGATTCATTCGCAGACATTACCTTGCTGTTTTCCTGGGATCAGCCTCTGCAGGGGATGAGTGATCCTTGCATCAGGAGGAAAAGAGCAAGATTAAATTGCTCCTAGCATAAGGGTGCAGCAGAATCACCCAGTTCAAGGGAGGCTGCCGGTTGTGTCTCTGCATGAATCATCCCATGCGGCTTTTAAGTCAGTTTTATTCATTTTTATGGACAGGATATTTATGGACAGGGTATTTTATTATTATTATTATTATTATTATTATTATTATTATTATTATTATTATTATTATTATTATTATTATTATTATTATTATTATTATTATTTATTATTTTATGGACAGGGTATTTATGGACAGGGATAATATGATATTGCAGATGTAAATGGATTCAGAACTCAACTCAACACTTCTTGTAAATTCCCTCCATGATTTTATATACCGTAGTACAACTTTCAAGCCCCCAACTTATACCACAACACTAAGGGGCTTTCCGCACCGGGATCTTTGTAGCAAATTGGTTGCTGAATGAAAAATCGCCATTTAAAATAGTGGAATTCGTCGTTATGCACACCTGCCTTTGTAGTGGAATCCAGTTGCGTTTTGTAGCGTTTCCCACAGGCTTCCGGTCTCGGCCAAAATCGCTAGAAAGGAAGCGCTATTGCCAAGCTCGTCCCGCCCCTGGCCGTCAAGCAGCCAATGGGCAGCCGTTAGCATGCTCCCAAACAGCCCCTTTCCCTTTAAGAAAGTTTTTTTTTTAAAAAAAACCCACCCGTGGCAACAAATCTGTGTTGATTCGTTGCAACGGAGAGACCCATCCAGCTGCCTGGTGTGTTTGAACTGTCGTTTAATCGTTGCCACGCTCCCTCCGAGTGAAAAAAAAAATCCCCCCCCCCTCATGGACCCGATTTTCGGCTGAATAAATGTGTAAAAAATAAAGGGAAAATACATCAGCAAACGGGCTTTTCTGTTCTTTGTGCTTACTGACTGAAGGGGAGGGACTGAAGCCGGGGAAGCCTCTAAACAGAAAGAGGCTCGCTGGTGCGTTTATCCCCGCTCGCTCGGAGAAAAAAAAAATGGCGATCGCTTCGCCGGAAGATCAGAGAAGAGAGCCAGGGGGAGGGACTTTGTAGAAACCGCAACAATGTTAACACACAGGTCTTTTTCGCTAGTGTTGCAGATTGGTTGCAGGAGTGTATCGCTTTCCGGAGGGTGAATCCACTTTTGGGGATTTCCCTGAAAGCGCTACAAGGAAGCGCTTTTTGCAGATTGGTTTCAGGTGTGTGGCAGATTGTCAACGACGTTGTGCATAACAGCAAATCAGTAGCGTTTTCAATTGGCAACCATTGTGCTATTTTGAAGGCGTGCGAAAAGCCCCTAAGCATTCCTTCTGGAGGGTGGGTGACTGCACACTTGTGGAAGACAAGTATTGTTAGCCTTAGTTGTGTAGAAAAACCTCAGCTGGTGTGTGTTTTTGGAAATGGCCACTTGCTTTCGTAAGAAACCATGCGATCCATGTTGACCCAGTTTTCTTTGGCTAACAGACTAACGTGGAACATCTGACCGAAAAAATGAAAACCACAGTGAAGAGAGGGCTAATATTGAGGTACCCTTCAAGTCTTGTGAGTTAAAAAACAAAAGGAAGTTATTTGTGATTTAGAAGTGGCTTCCATATTCTTGTATTTCTGGTGGAAGCATTTCTGCTGCTCTCGTGACCAATATACATTTTTTCCTGTTCGGAGGCAAACTAAACAAACAAAAAACCACCCTCCAGTTCTTTAGATTTTGCTCATGGTTCAGCTTGAATGAGGAGAATCTGGCTATGGAGCTGGGTTGTCAACTCTGGCTGAGAATATTCCTGAAGATTTAGGGGTGGTGCTTGGGGAGGTCAGAGTCTGGGGACGGGAGGAAGCTCAGTGGAGATTCCATGTCACACTCTAGGACTTCCATTTCTCCTACATTCTATGGTATACTATAGAGTACACTGTCCAAAGCAGCCATTTTCTTTGTGGGAACTGATCTCTGTAGCCTGGAGGCGAGCTGTAATTCTAGGAGATCTCAAAACCACATCTAGAAGTTGGTAACCCTACTGTGAAGGTGTCTATTGGCTGGCACCTGTGACATCATTGATAAGCTTTCTCTCCCCTCCTGTTCAACCACCAAGCCTCAGAACAATTTTGCAAGCCGTAGGGAAAGGTTTTCTTTTGTGTTCTGGTAAAGAGAAAAATGGAACACATCTGCCACTGTGTATAGACACAAGATTGTTTTGCAGATTAAATGTACAGAACAAGGAAATTCTTCTGTCAGCTACGATGGGAGGGGGGGTCATCAAGCCAACAAGCAAGCTGAGTGTAATTCCTTTTTAAGCTTGAAATGCGGCAGCTGGGTAGCTAGAAAGAAAGCTTGTCAGCGATCTTATGAGAGAAGACTTGATTAGCACTGTCTCGAACCTTTCTGTCTCTTTACTGTTTTCCCTATCAGTCGACATTTTTAATTCAGCCTTAATTCGTGCTGCATGGTTTTTATTCCTGCCTTTGCAGAAATGAGAAATGCAATGAAAACTATACCACTGAATTCATATACAACTTGTATTCTGAGGAAGGGAAAGGCATCTTTGACACCAGAAAGAATGTGCTGGGCCACATGCAACAGGTATGTTAGCTGCCTTGAGGACCTGGGATTCAGTTGATGCCAAAGCAGCCTTTGATAATCACATTAGGTGTTCCCTGAATGTGCAGGTAGCGTGGCTGAGCCAAGACATGAGACAGATTGTCCAGCCCTTTGGAGGAGCCATAAAAGGTTGGCCTTACTCATAGGCTACCAGTTGGACCCGTGCTCTCCTAAGTGACTTTGCAATCTAAAACTGCCACTGTGCTGTTCGGGTGTGTTCGCGACTATAAAATACTACTTTGTTCCTGGTATGCTTTTCAGATCACACCAACTGATCTCGACAGCTAGTGCCTTGGCAAAGATTAACCCGGGGAATTCTCAGTTCAGATCTCCCATGGTAGGCAAGGCAGTATTTTCTGACCCCCTAGCTCCTTCCTTTCCACCTGATCTGTTTTAAGGTTTGCTAGAAGGAATACAAGTGAAGATATGTTGGTTCAGAGCATTAAACTAATATTACTAGCAGAGTCCCTTTTCTTCTCCTTGATGGTTGTGGTGCTTTCTCAGAGTTTCAGTTTCTTCTTTCATATGGTAAAACAAGAGTCCTGTGGCACCATAAAGATTAACAGAATTCTAGCGCAGGCTTTCCTGGGTCAGAGCCCATTTCATCAGATGCTGTACTGGAGTTACTGGGTATAGAAGTTAGAGCAGCCTTTTTCAACCTTTTGACCACAGAGGAGCCCCTGAAATAATTTTTCAGGCTTCAAGGAGCCCCGGAAGTGATGTCAGCTGGCCACACCTCCCTGCCACACCCCCAGGAAGTTACATCGGCACCAGTGTTACCAGGGGTGGGGAGAGACAGATCATTTAAGGTGCGGGTAGGTGTACAGGTTCTGCCCTCTGCCGGGCACAGAAACCACAGAACTCACTTATACTCAGGAGAGGGAGCAATAGAAGTGGCAGGTTGCCTTAAGTGGCAGGTCCATTAAAGCAGGGGGGGCAGCGGACCACATCCAGAGCTTCTACGAACCCCCAGGGGTCTGTGGACCTCTGGCTGGGAATCCCTGAGTTAGAGTGTCAGATCAGGACCTGAGGGATATGGGTTCAATTTTTCCATGAAGTTTATTTGGGTTACCCCAGGCTGGTCTCTTCCTAACCTATATCACAAGGCTGCTATGATAAAATAGAAAATTTATGCTATCAATATTAAGCCTGTCGAAGAGCCTCTTGTGGCGCAGAGTGGTAAGGCAGCAGACATGCAGTCTGAAGCTCTGCCCATGAGGCTGGGAGTTCGATCCCAGCAGCCGGCTCAAGATCGACTCAGCCTTCCATCCTTCCGAGGTCGGTAAAATGAGTACCCAGCTTGCTGGGGGGTAAATGGTAATGACTGGGGAAGGCCCTGGCAAACCACCCCGTATTGAGTCTGCCAAGAAAACGCTAGAGGGCGTCACCCCACGGGTCAGACATGACTCAGTGCTTGCACAGGGGGATACCTTTACCTTTTACCTATTAAGCCTGTCCTGTTTCACTGCGCCGGGCAACCAGCACGAGCTTTTGGTGAACGGGTGGGGGGGAGAAGTGCAAAAATATGGGGGAGGGCACCAGCTTGGCATGAGCTATGTCATTACATCCTGTAAAATCAGCAGTGACATCACGTAGGAATTGCTGGAGACAGTATAAAGCCATATTCTTTCTGGCAATTCCTAGTGACACAACAGGACTTCTGGTTTCCCTCCAGAAGTGGCATCATGCTATGATGCCAATGGGTTTTTTTTAGAAGTGAGGGATGCTGGCAGGGAGCCTGGCAACCCGAGGGAGGGGCAGCTGCAGAAGGCAGAGCAAACCGCAGAATCTCAGGGAGTGAGATCACGCATAACTTGAATAGGAACTCTTCAACCTTTCAGGCTGCAGCTCTCCTTAACAAGATGCCTTTTAAAATGAGCAGATGGCTCTGGAATATTTTCTTGCAGGTACACAGCTGTCTTCAGTCACACCCGTGAAGGTCCTTGGGCTGTGGAAGCAGCTACGGCTGGAGCAACTTTTTTGAAACCTGCACAGCCAATCAAATGTCCTGCTGGGCAAATGCCCCACCAGGCCCTACCTACACTTTAAAAGTACTTGGTGGGTGCCACGTGTGGCCACCCAAGCTTAAAACTTCCCATCTCAGATGCATTGGTGCAGTGATTCCCTTCTTTAGGTTCTCCCCACAACTCGTTCCCACAAGCATGCCTGCTTGGTGTACTGGTTAGGAGTGCAGACTTTTAATCTGGCGAGCCGGGTTCGATTCTGCTCTCCCCCACATACAGCCAGCTGGGTGACCTTGGGCTAGTCATAGCACTGAGAAAGCTGTTCTGACTGAGCAGTAATATCAGGACTCTCTCAGCCTCACCTCCCTCACAGGGTGTCTGTTGTGGGGAGAGGAAAGGGAAGGCGACTGTAAGCCGCTTTGAGCCTCCTTCAGGTAGAGAAAAGCGGCATATAAGAATCAACTCTTCTTCTTCTTCTAATGGAAAATCAAGCCTCTACTCCCTTTGTTTATCACAGGGTGGGTCACCAACTCCGTTTGACAGGAACTTTGGGACTAAGATGGGCGCTAAAGCAGTGGCGTGGATGTCCGGGAAGATTAAAGAATGTTCCAGACATGGTAGGTGATGGCTTTCCATTGGGTGGCGTGCAGAACGTTGCAGCTAGCTCAGGCTACTAAGGTGGAACGTAGAGAATGTGGAGCAGGTGGTGCTTTTTAGCGCTCCGTTAGGTCCATCTTCCTGCCATGAGCTTCATCAGTTCTTGGAAAAGGACAGCCAGGATATAGCCATCATTGTCTTGGTGACATCTAGTTCAAACTAGTCGGGGGTCCATAAAGAACCAGAAAAGCGGGGAGCCATTTGGAAATCCTGCCCCACCTCCCACCATAACCCCTTTTGAGTATCCTGCAAACTTTTAGGGTTGGTTTCCCCTCTCATTTGTTTCTCCTTTTAAGTGAGACCTGTTACATATTCAAGCCACCTTAAATTCTTTAGGGGAAGAGGAGAATATATATTAGGGGCATAGAAGGAAGTGTAAAGGCTGTAAGAGTTCACTCTCCAGGAAAAGTCATGGAGTCTGGAAACTCACTAAGGCGTTCCCCAAAGGAGGGGTGCCACCACTGAAAAGGCCATGTGCTTTATAACCTCCTAGACTGGCTTCCCAATGTCTGTGAGATCCCTTAAGACGGTCTTGTAAGATTATCTAATTACCTGTGGGCAAGATGCTTTCTGAGGTACCCTAGCAAAGGGGTAGTCAACCTGTGGTCCTCCAGATGTCCATGGACTACAATTCCCACGAGCCCCTGCCAGCAAACGCCGGCAGGGGCTTGTGGGAATTGTAGTCCATGGACATCTGGAGGACCACAGGTTGACTACCCCTGCCCTAGCAGGCCTAGCCCATTTGGGGCTTTAAAGGTCAGGACCAGCACCTTGAATTACACTAGGAAGCTAATGGGACAGTAATAGTTCCCAAGGCAGGAATGCATGGCAGGATGCAGAATTCAAACTAGCCACTGCTTCCAGATGGTCTTTTAAGGGATGCCCCAAGGAGCTCATTGCAGTAGTCAAAGGTAGAGACCAAAGGGACCCAATCTAAGAGACTTTATGCCACTCCAATCTTGTCACCCACCCCCACCCCCAATTTTCTAGGGGCAGTTTACACATGCAGAGATCGGTGGAGTGGATTGCATCATTGTAGAATATGGGGGTGGGGGAAGCTTTCGGTCTTCCATGCACCGTCATATTTTTAAAAAATCCATACAGAATGAAAGGGCACCAGCGTGGTGTGGTGGTCAAGGACTTGTGGACTTTAACCTGGAGAAGCAGATTTGATTCCCTACTCCTTCACATGCAAGCCAGCTGGATGAACTTAAGGCTACTCAGTTCTCTCAGAGCTTTCTTACAGTTCTCTTGGAGCTTTCTCAACCTCACCTTTTGAGTATCACAGGGTCTATTATGGAGAGAAGGGAAGGTGATTATGAGCCACTTTGAGACTCCTTCTGTTAGTGAAAAGTGGAGTATAAAACAACAGCTTTTCTAATGTTGCACAGAGATGAGGGTTTAGCTCTGTTTAGAAAACAGCTGGGCTGTTTTCTAAAAAATGAGAGAATATTCCAACATTCTCATCTTTCAGAGAGTTCTATTTCGCCATCTCATTCTCGCCCCTGTGTTGCTTGTGAATTCAACGAGCGTTTTGCCCCATTTTCTTTCCCCCAGGCCGCATCTTTGCCAACACTGCTGACTCAGCCTGCCTCCTGGGGATGCGTAGACGGGCTCTCGTGTTCCAGCCTCTCGCTGAACTCAAAGAACAGACAGACTTTGAGTAAGTGTCTTCTGTTTTTTCCCTCTGGAAACCAAGAGAAAAAGAGAACTGTGCCACCTGCATTAAAAACCCGGGGATCTCACTTGCAGGTTTCTAGCCCTCATGATGCCAGAGAGAAACAAAACAGAAATCTTAAAATGGAGACTGAAAAATATGGCCATAAAATTGCCTGCACTCTAGAATTATACTAAATTTTGGTTGCCATAATAAGGCCGGTGCATGTATATCTAATCCAGTGGTTCTCAAACTGGGAGTTGGGACCCCTTTGGGGGGTTGAATGACCCTTTCACAGGGGTTGGGGCAGGGCAAGCAGCTTGGCCGGGGGAGGCGGCATCCACACAGCAGCCTTGTGGGGTAGATCGAGAGAGCATCCGTCTGTCAGGAGCAGTGGAAAACAGCGTGGTGAGACAAGAGGCAGAGCTGAACTGAGAAACCCCAGGGAAAAAAAACAATTTATGTACAATCATGAACAATGGATCCTGGCGCCATTGGTCAGTTTCAATTTAATTTCTGTGAAAGAACACTTGCATCATTTTCTGGTTGTGGGTCACCGCTACATGAGGAACGGTACTAAAGGCTCGCGGCATTAGGAAGGTTGAGAATCACTGATCTAACAATGACAGGGCCCAGCTGAGGGTCTGGCAAATGCCAAGATGCTGTGCCCAACCCATGCTCCTGGGTCGCCGCACCAGTAATCTTCCTCCTCTTCCCAACAGACACCGTATCCCCAGAGAGCAGTGGTGGCTGAAGCTGCGGCCCATCTTGAAGATTCTTGCCAAGTACAAGATCGACCTGGATACTTCAGAGACGGCTCACTTGGAGCACATCACACGCAAGAGAGTATCCGGGGAAGGTGCGCTCTGAGCCGCTGGGGATGCGGCTGCAGCTCCCCCCCCCCCCTTGAAACGAAGATGCTTTAGGCAGGGACACCAGAAATAAATCCAGAATTTATTTCCTCCCCCAGCTCAATGTGCGGCTGTTGACCTAATGTTTGTGTGATTGCTGGGGCTCTTGCAGAGGGATTGGGAAAAAAAGATTACCCAGAGCCGGCTTACCATGGCCTGTATGGTATGTGAAAAGGCACTGCATTTATGATATGAGGGATATTATCGTTCTTCCTTTTGAAAGCCTGGAGCAGCCTAGTAACACACCATCTTCTAGGATTATCAACGTTGTAAGGTTAGCCAGAACCAGAGGAGTTCATTTCACTCTGTTTTAAGCTCATCAGAATTTAAGGTAAAGGTATCCCCTGTGCAAGCACCGAGTCATGTCTGACCCTTGGGGTGACGCCCTCTAGCGTTTTCATGGCAGACTCAATACGGGGTGGTTTGCCAGTGCCTTCCCCAGTCATTACCGTTTACCCCCCAGCAAGCTGGGTACTCATTTTACCGACCTTGGAAGGATGGAAGGCTGAGTCGACCTTGAGCCGGCTGCTGAGCGGACTGAACTCCCAGCCTTGAGCGGACTGAACTCCCAGCCTCAGAGTTTTCAGACTGCAAGTCTGTTGCCTTACCACTCTGCACCACAAGAGGCTCTAATTTACATCAGAATTTACTGCAACTTATATTTCCTGTGAGGGCCACTCTCCATTTGAACATTAAAAAAATGTGCCTCAAAGCTTCCCCTGGGGTACCTTTGCAGATGTCACTTGAAAGGGTTCACAGGAGCTAAAATGGGGGGGGGGCACTATTTGACTAGAGGCTGCAACACAGATCTCCTGTGTAGTCCATTGAATTTTTGAGCATGCAGGAAACATGGAATATTCAGAAAGTGAAATCAGCTGCCTGCTCCACATTTTACATAAATTGTAGGGAAACATTCTTCCAATGTCGGGCCAGTCCTTTGGATGCCTCTGTACCACAAAGGCCCTCTCACCCTGTGCCTGCCATTTCCACCTACAAGCAAAGAGGAATGAAGCTTTAATTTAAAAAAATCTACCCTTATTTGGGCAGGTTGACCCAGTCTCTTCTAAAGAGGCCAGCGTTGGGCCGGGAAGGGGAGGATGATAGAGGTCGGTCTCACTCAGGAGGCATGGCCAGCTGACATCACTTCCTGGTATCGCAAAGCCTGAAAAATATTTCAGCGGTACCTCCAGGGTCAAAAGGTTGAAAATGGCTGCTCTGTAGAGCCTTCATCTTTCAATAAAACAGGGCTGTGGTTTAAACTGAGCTGGCCAACGAAGAAGTGAAACCGCCCCATGAGAAGCTCCTGGATCCACGGTGACCCGACTTGGTGAGGTGGGTGTTGTTCTCATGCATTGGCACACAGCTACTGCCGTTCTTCATTCTACACCCCGGCATTCAATTCATTCACAATTGCAGAGCTATCTGAGAGCAGCAGGTTTGGAACAGCTCCGGGTAGCTCCAGGCTCTTGGGGTTGAGGGGGGGAGAATAGCACATTAGCTTTTGAAAACGAGATCGCACAGCCCCCAAAAGTCGACTCAAAACTCCCCTCAAGAAGCGAGCGTTCCAAGGTGGTTGTTTTCTTTTTAATTTCTCCCCTTATACACAAACACTGAAAGTAGGCAAGAATTAGTCCATGTTAAAAAGAAGCTGTACGGCATGAAGACAATCCAAGATTCGACCGAATCGGACAGGAGCCGCCGTAGCTTAGCTGAACGCAGTAAGCTAAGTGCTTTCTTCTGGGGCTGCGAGCCAAGCGGAAGAACGTGACTGAACAAGCTTCATGGCTACAAATTAGATTCGCAAAAGCACAGAGCAGAGAAGTGCACACTTCCTTTATCACCCTACAAGAGAAGACTGGTCTTACTGCTAGATTTTGCATTTAAAAAAAAAACATTATCTACATCTTTCCAGGTAGTGGCCCAGTGGTTTAGTTGGGACGCTTATTGCTAACTCCTGATTAAGGAAGGTTGCACCCGGATGTGCAGCTGAGTGAAATTCTGTCACTGTGAGTGCTGCTTGCTGGGCTTCTCCCTCATTCACTTTTTCCTTGCTTGTAAGTTCCTGCTTCTTGGGAGGAGGCTGCTGTGCTCCCTCTAGCAGTTGTGAGTTGGGGGGGAGAGGACTGTGGCTCTCCAGACGTCCATGAACTACAATTCCCATGATCCTCTGCCATCTCAGTCCATGGACATCTGGAGAGTCACAGTTTAGCCACCCCTGCTCTTGCGGTTGATTTGATTTCACCCGGGTTTCTATTATGTGTATCTCCTTCCGGGTTTTCAACAGTGGGTATTTATGCTGGACATTAACATGAATTATATCAAATATATATCCAGAGGGAGCAACACACATGCGGAACAGGGTTACTCCCTCCCCCCCAAAAACCCAGGAATTTACGTGGGGGAAATGAGAATGTGGAAATACCCTATGTGCACCCCCCCCCCCAAACTCCTTAGTGCTGGAAGACCAGCACAGGAAACGAACTGGGCAAAAAGCTATTTTTCTAGCTGCAGGGTATTTATTCCCCTCTCCCCGACAAAGGAGCATTCTCAAATCAATTTTCTGCACCTGCAGGGGAAAGTCATGCTTCAAAGTCCTACTGTCTTCATCTAATCCACACACAGGCCCGGCCAAAATTAGAAGCCGAGCAAACTCCATGATTCAGTGGTATCTTCAGGAGGGCCACACCTCACCTCCTTAAGTGGAGACACCTTCTCAAAAGAGTGGGGGGGGGGGGAGAGACCTACAGTGGGAAGCCAAAGCAGGGCCCTCCAGATTCCTCACTGAACTCTATCGAGCTGCTGCTTTCTCTGGAAGGGACAGTTCAGCTCCAGTTCAGAATGGAGCAAAATGGGTTCAGCTTGCAAATCCAAAACTGTCAAGGTAGAAACGGGAAAGCAGGGCCACCGACTGCTTGACTGGGCATAAAGACCTTAATGCACTCCCTTCCGTTAAGCCATTCAGTTGGCCTACGGAGGTAGCTCCGGTCCACAACCCTCCTTCCCTTTCTGTCAATGACTCTCAGCAGAAATCCTCACTGAGGTTTTAGTAAAGATCTCCCTACAGGGCGTGAACAGCCCGGCAGTTGCCTGAGGCTTTCTGGGCAGCCAAGGGCCACCGGAGGCATCTTCTGACCGCTTCTGCCGAAGGGGCAAAGGCAGAAGCTGTGGGAAACAATCTGGCTGCTGCTGGAGCAAAGAGCCCTTTTGCCCGCGAGGTCACAGAAAGAACTACAAGATCTTTTGCACGTTCGCTTCTATGGTCCACGTGAAATGCTGGGGAAGGAGCAGCCCAGCAGCCGACGGATCTGGGCAGCAGAATCCCACAATCCCACCCCCCTTACTTAAGCAAGACATATTCCTTCAGAGATTCCGGCAAAGGGAGCTCCTTCACCGCATCCGGCAGGAACTGGACGCCCAGGCTGCGGCGCACGGCGTAGCGTGACAGCGCCTTCAAGGTGCCGGGGGCGGAGCACAGGGTGGTGAGCTTCGCGCACAGCTGCTGGGCCCGCATGACCTCGCGGGGCATGGCCCCGTTCTTCCGCAAGTCAAAGTGCCCGACGGCTCGGTGCAGGAGATCGAAGCAGGTGTCTTCCTTCTCGGTGCCCAGTCCTCTCACCAGCAGGGCCACCAGCCGGGAGATGGGCGTCTGCCCCTTCAAATTGACCACCCGGACCTCCGCCCCGTATTCCAGAAGGACGCTGACGCTCTCCAGGTTGCCCTTCATGGCTGCCCAGCTCAGGGGGGTGTCGTCGTTGTAGTCCAGGGCATTGACAAGGGCGCCGCTCTCCAAAAGCGTTCGGACGCACTCGGCGTTGTTCTTAAAGGCCGCCCAGTGCAGCGGCGTGTCCTTGTTACCGTCCAGGGCATTGGGGTTGGCCCCGTACTCCAGAAGGATCTCCACGCAAGTCTCGTCCTTCTCCGCTGCGTAGTGAAGGGCTGTCCGGTTGTACCCGTCAAGGGCGTTGACCTGCAAGAGCAGAGAGTTTGGGATGATGCTGAGCCCTTAAAAGGGTTAATCACAAAAAAACAGCAGCCAGAGGATGGAAGGTGGAGTGCTCGAATCCCCTCCGCAATTCAGGTCTAAACAGATCTTCAAACACATGCTACTTTTGCAGAAGAAGAAGAAGAAGAGCTGGGTTGTTTTTCACTACCCTAAGGAATTCCAAAGCAGCTTGCGAAAACCTTTCTCTCCCCACGACAGACACCCTGAGAGAGAGGTGGGACAGAGAGAGCGCTAAGAGAACTGCTCTGTG
Source organism: Paroedura picta (assembly GCF_049243985.1). Lineage (NCBI taxonomy): Eukaryota > Metazoa > Chordata > Lepidosauria > Squamata > Gekkonidae > Paroedura > Paroedura picta. The sequence goes on along the minus strand of NC_135371.1, from coordinate 162,528,946 downwards.
AGAACCGTGAGTAGCCCAAGGTCATTCAGCTGGCTGCATGGGGAAGTGGGGAATCGAACCCAGTCTCTCCAGATCAGAGGCCGTTGTCTTTAACCGCCACGTTATGCTGGCTCCCATTCAACTGAAAATTCATTCAGAAGATCACACATTCAGAAGCAGCAACTCTGCAGCATGCAGTGAGGATGTCTGTTGTCCTCTTCTGCTTCCAAATGGGAGGCAAATTCATCCCTGAAATGTAGCCACGTCAGCCTTGCAGCAGGGTGTGTGGGCCTGTTCCCCGCGAGGCTGAAAAGGCTGCCAGCCATTTAAAACCTTCATTTCGCTTCCCTGTTTGGGAGTGGGGGAGGGTTTAAATGGCCTAAACCCGACTGGCCAAAAGGTCCAGGAAATGTTTGCAGGAGGTGCCTTGTCCAAACCAGGATTGGCAGGGGGTTTACCCACGGCTACCTATCTGAATGGGTACTTATTATTGCAGTCCTTACACAGCTGCCCACCTGAATGGGTCCTTACATGGCTACCCACCTGAACTGGACCTTACATGGCTGCCCACCTGAATTGGTCCTGAATATGCTTTATTGCACTCCTTACATAGCTACCCACCTGTATGCTTTCTTGCAGTCCTTACATGGCTACCCACCTGAATCACCCCTTAGTATGTTTTATTGCAGTCCTTAGTTACAGTAAAACAAGTGAACCAGACAGCTCCCAGCATACATTCACCTTTTACCAGTGAAAAATCCTGACCCGCCATGCTGCTATAAAGAACATGACATCCATACCAGGGAGCTGTCATGGGACAAAGAGCCTTGGCTGTGAACCTGAAATCTCTCCTTGGCTGTGAATTCCTGCATTCATAGAGTTAATTTACACTCCATCTATCTCCCCAACAGGGATCCAAAGCAGCTTACATCCCTCTCCTCCATTATAGCCTCACAACCACCCTGCGGGGTAGAGCAGACTGAGAGCAGTATGACTGGCCCAATTCCACCCAAGGAGGAATTAGAATCCAGGCCTTCCAGACACCAGTTTAGCACTCCTAATCACTGCACCATGCTGGCTCTGGCCTTGGCACTCTGCCCTGTTTCAGCCCACCTCCAGTATGAAATGAACTGGCTCTCAGGAGGATTTCCGGGACTGATGGGCACCCTTCAGACGAGTGCTGCATAACTGCTATTTGCTCTTGCTGTCCCGCACAGGCGAGCAGATTTTCCGTGTCCGTCCTTACCTCCGCTCCTTTCTCCAACAGCAGTTCAATGCAATCTGCATCCGCAACCATGCAGGCGCAGTGCAGCGGCTTCAACGTGCCGTGCATGCAGTTAACGTCCGCTCCCTGGAGGAATGAAGAAGGGGAGATAACATATTTTCAGCAAGCCGATCCCTTCGAGAGTGTTAACGATAACGACTTTAAAACATGCCCTTTAACAACAGGAGGTTCTACAGGCGGGTGCTCTCTAATTATTTTATATAGAGGTGTGACACAAACTAACTGAGGCTTTTGAAATATAACGCACATGTACACAAATTTACAAAAAGGATTGAAAAACAAGGCAGCCAATCCCACAGTACAGGTTTATAGCGCAGCTATACTAGAACAGGGGTAGTCAAACTGCGGCCCTCCAGATGTCCGCGGACTACAATTCCCATAAGCCCCTGCCAGCAAATGCTGGCAGGGGCTCATGGGGATTGTAGTCCATGGACATCTGGAGGGCCGCAGTTTGACTACCCTTGGACTGGACCACTGATGCATCTCGTCCAGCATCCTGTTTCGCCCAGCAGCCAGCCAATTGCCCTGGAGGGCCAAATAAACAGGACGTAGGGGCTGAGGCCCTCCCCTAACACTGCCTTCCACAAGCACATACGAAGCTGCCTTATACTGAATCAGACCACTGGTCCATCAGGGTCAGTACTGTCTACTCAGGCGGGCAGCAGCTTTCCAGGGTATCAGATCTCTCATGTCACCTATTGTTTGGGCCTTTTAACTGGAGATGCTGGGATTTAGAATAGAATCAGAGTTGGAAAGGACCTCCATCTAGTGCAACCCCCTGCAGAAAGCAGGAAATTCACAACTACCTGCCCCCACCCACAGTGACCCCAATTCCATGCCCAGATGATGCCCCCCCCCCCAAAAAAAGCCCAGAATCTCTAGTCAGGCTGGAGGAAATTCGCCTTCTGACCCCCAAGTGACGATTGGCATTTCCCTGGGCATGCAAGAAAGGGCCACAAGGGCTAAGCATGAACACAATCCCTTCTGCCCATTTGAACTTGAGACCTTCCTCAGGCAAAGCAGAGGCTTGTCCACAGAGCCCCAAGCCTAACTTAGCCCAGGTCATATCCCAGGACTCCCAACTTCACTGTGTTTTCTGGCCACTGGCCACTGATGGTTTATTTCATGGCCTCTGGCAGTCTCCAGAGACTGAGGAATTAATATAGCCCCAGCAGCTGGCAGCATCCATTAAATCTGATCTGGGAAGCCTCCTTCTCTGAGAGCTGAGTCATCAGAAGCGGAGGAAATCTTAGCATTGCCCTTTGGAGCTGGAGATGCTTTAAAAACCTTCCCTCGGAGATCACAAATGTCACATGTAAATAGGCCCGCAGAGTGGCATGAAGAAACCCTGGAGCATCTGCGCTGAAAGGGGAGTAGACCATTTTCCTGCATCTCCTTCCTTCCAAAAAGACATCTGAAGGATGGATTCCTTTACACAGAATCAGAGCAGACGATACACGGCAAGACTAAGACCACAGGGACTGTTTCGGCACCAACAACCACAAGATGGCTGTTTCAGCAGGTAAATACATTCCTGGCATACATTAATGGTGGCCTCTCTCAGAAAAAGAGCACAACTGCCTCCTCTCCTTAGGATTCTCAGAGCAAAGTGAATTCTCCCTTTTCTCTCTGCCCAAAAGGCAGAGGAGAGAGAGGCAGGAAGCCCTTCCTGTGCTCGCTTTTCCCAAGCTGTAATTCTCCACACTGACACCCACCAGGAAACAGAAGTGCGGGGTGGGCAGGGAGGAGTTTCATGACTGCTCTGTTCACAGAGGCCGCACAATCCTCCCATGAAAGCATTCAAGGCCAGACCTCTCATGTCATGCGACAAGCAGAACTGATAGCATTCTCCAGACCCACACTATCCAGACTGAAGGCAAATAAACCAGGGGTAGTCAAATTGCGTCCCTCCAGATGTCCATGGACTACAATTCCCATGAACCCCTGCCAGCATTTGCTGGCAGGGCTCATGGGAATTGTAGTCCATGGACATCTGGAGGGCCTCAGTTTGACTACCCCTGATATAAACCATTCTCGAGACACAGGAAAAGGTCATAACCATAGTAGCAGACTTCACCATTCCTATTTACTGCTCCTGCCCCTAACCCAAAAGATCATCCTCATCAAAATAAATATTTTAATTTTACGTACAGCACAAGAGCAAGACGAAAGCAGTTATTTATGGCCGTGTTTAATTAAAGCAGTCGTAAATTGTGATTTTCAATTCTGGCTTTATGGGGTTTCTAAAAATTTGAATGCATTTTACTGATATGCTAAGCCCCCTTGAGGTCTGTAGGAAGGCAGCTAATATTTTTAGTCTGTTAACAAGCCCCTGCTCACTTTCTTTCAAAAACAGAGGGAACTACAAGGGAGAAATGGGTGAATTTTTCCCCCGTGGGCTGACGTCGTGTTAAATAAAAGGAAGCAGTAAACGTAGGATCTATGCAGAAAACGTAGGATCTATGCAGAAAACAACTTCTTTTTAATAGTCAACTTTTCACTACTTGAAGAAGTCCCAAAGCTGCTTCTTTTCCCCACAACAGACATCCTGTGAGGCAGATCGGGCTGAGAGAGCTCTAAGAGAACTACTTGCAAGAACAGCTATAAGAGAACTGTGACTGGCCAAGGCCACGTAGCTGGCTGCATGTGGAGGAGGGGAATCAAACCCAGCTTTCCAGGTTACAGTCCTCCAGTCTTAGCCACTACGCCACGCTGGCTCTCAATGCTATCATGAGCATTACAGCCAAACAAGAGCTGAGAAGTCCAACCTTCTTCTAGCTGTCACACTTGACAGGACTTTAATTCGTCTAAACATGTACAAGCCAAGGAAGGCCCAGAGAAAGCACTTCATAGGTCACAGCATGGTCTCATGACTGGCACAGACCCAGAAGATCGCATCATAAGCTTTAAAATAAAGTCTTAACGCCGCTGCCGGGACTCACTCACCCTTCTGATAAGTTCTTCCACATTGTCGTGAGGGAAGGAGCGGATGGCTGCTATGGTCCGGATCAGGCGCTCAGACAAAGAATATTTACTCTGAATGCTCTGCATAATATACCACATACTGGAACCCAGCTTCCCAGGGTTGCTTCACATGCTCCAAATAGCCTAGAAGACAAAAAGGAAGGGGGGGAGGGTTAAGCAGGATTTCTCTCTTGCCAAGTCCTGTCGGTAGTGACGCCACGGTAAACGTTAACTATGAAAAGCAATGCCAGTTGGCAACATATGGTAGCTGAACCGCCCCGTGCCTCTCGGGGAACGGCATTCGAACCAGGATGTCTAGACCAGTGTTTCCCAACCCACGGTCCATGGACTGGGACCGGGCTGTGGAACCCTCGGTACTGGGCAGTAGCGGGGGGGGGGGAGGGAGATGCCAGCGCCTCCCTCTCCCCTCCCGAGTCCCCGGCCTCCCTCTCTCCCTCCCCCCGGTCCCCGGCCCAAAAACGGTTGAGGACCACTGGTCTAGACCAGTGACCTTTTCAGACTCAAAACCTACTTTCAGTCCCTGGACAGCAGCAATGGATTCAGGGAATCACAAGCCCCGACAGGTAGCTATGAAACTGGGGAGGCTCCCCCCCCCCCAATGCAACCCGTTTTTAATTCATTTACTTATTAGCCCGCCTTTCTTGCGAAGACTCAAGGAGGATCACGCAATAGAACACAATGCAATAAAAGAGCATAAAGAATATTCAAAGGAGGAGGATTACAGAAGACGGAGGGAGACACAATGCCCAAAAGAAATATCTAATGCTTCTTTTTGGGCGGGTATTTCACAAGACTACCTGCGTTCGATAGTAAGTGAACAGGGGTGTCACCATCACAGGGTTTAAATTCAAAACCAAAATAAGGAACAGCATTTTTTCCCTTCGTTCACCAAATCCTTCCTTCCCGTGTCATTCACTTCTTATCCTGCTCGCCATCTTGCTGCCTAACCTTTCACTCTTCCCACTCTTCCCTTCTGCCCTTTCTGTCTTCCTCCGGCTTTGACTCCTTTTCACCATTTCCCCCACGCACCCTCTGTCCCCTTTGCCACCCTACAGCATTCATCCCTGCCTTCCCCAGTCCGGAATCCAACCTGTGATCATTTTAACAGATTATCAATACAAAATGCATTGATAATGGCTTATCAAGACACATCAGCACCATGGAAGTTTTATTTTTTATATATATTTATACTTGTTAGCCGCCGTTCCTGGAACTAGCTGGCTCATGGCAGTTTACATAAAAATATTTTTTAAACCCACATAAAAACAATATACACAACGGTCCAGGTGGCAGCAAATACTTGATCTGCAGGACGTCCTCATTCTCCCAACCCCAATTCACATAGCTGACAGCCTTCCAGTGATAACTGCTTTAGGATGCTTTGGGCTGATCCCGCGTTGAGCAGGGGGTTGGACTAGATGGCCTGTATGGCCCCTTCCAACTCTATGATTCTAGGATTCTAACTGGCTGAATAGGCCTTACCAAGCCTGCATAGGGAGGTAGCGGTTCTTCCTAGCCCAGCCTTAACCAAATGCCTCAGCTTTTCCAGGAGTTCATTCCACCAGGTTGGGGCCAGGAACGAAAAGACCCTGTCCCTAGTCAAGGCCAGGAGGACAAGAAGCTTTTTTTTTAAATATAGAGTGACATAAAACATAACATTTACTTTTATAGAATAACATAAATTAAAAAGAACATGTCCCTTCCCAGGGCCCATTTTTAATTTTTATGATTTTCAAGTTGCCTGATTGGAGGAAATGGGACATAAAAAATAAGGTCAAGGGGGAGGGGACAAAATCAGGTAAAAATATATTTTATCACTCAGTTAAAATTTCTACGGATCTTGTACAGATTCCCCTAATGAAGCCTTTTGGCGAAATGCATAAGGAAATTTTAACTAAGTAATATATTCTAGCCTGATTTTGCACCATTGGCATTATTTTTTATCTCCTGAATCTGGTGCAGTCCTTATATTTTTTTTCTTGATTTGGGAAAAAGATAAAAAGGCATCACGGAGGAGGTAAAGAGTCCAAAGAAGAAATATGAGAGAATACAATGACAGTGAAAGTGCAGCTCAATTTTATGTGTGTTTAATTCTGAGGCAAGCCTTGTAACACAGCTGAGCACATACTTGTCATGCAAAAGATTCAAATGAGTAGCTGTGTTGGTCTGAAGTAGCACGATAGAATCAGAGTCCAGTAGCACCTTTAAGACCAACAAAGATTTATTCAGGGGGTGAATAAATCCCCTGAATAAATCTTTGTTGGTCTTAAAGGTGCTACTGGACTCTGATTCTATTGTCATGCAGAGATTCTCCTGCTTCCAGGCAGCTGAGCCCTTGCTTTCACACACACCAAATAATGCCCTTTGCAGTTGGATTTTACTGTGTGAAATGGCACAATCTGCTTGCAAGCAGTCCCTGGATTGAAAATGGTGTTATTCTGTATGAGTGGAAGTGCCAACCCTTGGGAGAGGCAAAACAGACAGCACTGGAAAAGAAATACCACTGCACTGGTTCAGAATGTACGGAAATGACTCGCAATGAATTCAACAGGATGGCAATAAATGGTAAACACAAGATTAGGTATAGATGCAACAATCCTCTAGTTAAGTTTAAAAAAGACGTGGTTCTTATATGCCGCTTTTCTTTACCAGAAGGAATCTGAAAGCAGCTTACAATTGCCTTCCCTTTCCTCTCCCCACAACAGACACCCTGTGAGAGAGGTGAGGCTGAGAGAGTCCTGATATTACTGAAGAAGAAGAAGAGTTGGTTCTTACATGCCACTTTTCTCTACCTGAAGGAGTCTCAAAGCGGCTTACATTTGCATTCCCTTTCCTCTCCCCACAACAGACACCCTGTGAGGTAGGGGAGGTTGAGAGAGTCCAGATATTACTGCCCAGTCCAAACAGCTTTATCACTGCTGTGGCGAGCCCAAGGTCACCCAGCTGGTCGCATATGGAGGAGTATGGGATCAAATCTGGCTCACCAGATTAGAAGTCATCGCTTCTAACCACTATACCAAATCCTTAAGGGATCTACATAGAGCCCCAGCACAAAGCCAGATTGATTATACAAGGAAACTCACTACCAAGCGAAACCCACAGTGGTTGTCAGGAAGAAACTGTCCAAAGAATTTCCATTGTGGTGGAGAAAAATCAAAGGAATCAGCCAAAATTCAGGAGGTCCCATGTTCTGTCCTTGGCATCTCGAGGACCTGGTATTAAGTGATGTGAAAGATCTCTGAAATCTTTCTGGGGAGCCAGTGCAAGCTAGAGTAGACAATACCGGCTGTGATGAATCAGTGGTCTGATTGAGTGTAAGGCTGCTTCATGTGTTCAAGAACAAAAAAGCTACAATAGAGTGGCTAAAGTAGCTGAGCCATAAACCTTTAAATTTCACCTCTTCTAGAAGTTCACTCGCTGCCATGAAATAAGCCACTTTCTCTCTTTGTCAGTCCCCTCCCTGCAATATAAGGATACTATTGCAACATAAGTATACGACAATACAGGGTTATTGTAATGATTACAATATACACAAAATGCTTTCAATGTGGGAAACGGTCATCCACGATTCTTAAAACATCCAAACGCTGTGCCTGAAACTCCAAGTCTCCAAATGTAACCTTGCAGAGATTATTCCACATTAACCCAAAATGTTAAAGGATGGGTCATCTACATGCCCAGGGATATGTTAAAAACTTACTCCTTACAGTGTGCCCAAATTTGAATTCAAATCTCTGGATGGGAGAGGGAAGACAACCTCACATTAGCCACCCAAAACAAAGATACAAGGCAGCACAAAGTGAGGGAAACTTCCTTCAATCTAACTAAGAGAGTTGAACAGAAAGGAAAGAAGGGTTGGTCAGCCAACTGGCCTTTCTTGATTGGTTTGTTCTTAAAGAAAGCATCTTAGGAAGCCTACCAGCAGCCTAGAACCTATATTATCATTCCCAGACATTTACATTTCCTGCATCTGCACAGCAGCTTAGGAGTGTGATGTCCCCTTGCCGTTATTTCATGCATGAGGTTTTCCCTTATCTGTCACACAGCTGTCCATATCCTGGCCACTGGGATGGAAAGGCAAGAAAAGGGAAGAGGTATGCCTACGTGCAGACCTGTGAGGAATCATTGCTTTGGCAAACAAAACTGCTGAACGAGTTTTCACAAAAACACACAACTAAAGAACATATGACCTTGCGAATGAGATCTCCGGACCGGAGTGTACTGCACACATGCCAGACAAATAGAAAGAAGCAGATACCAAATATATCAGCTTAACATTCACTCATAGTTCTGTAAATGAAATATGTAGGATCTACTCTTTTTCCTGTAAAGCCTTTTTCTAGGTAGGTAGGAGGGAATTTTTGTTTCTTCCTGATTCAGGAAGGAAGGAAAAAGGCAGAAACCTGGAAGGGAGATTTTGCTTTTTCCTCATGCAAGAGGGAAGGAGAAAGAAAGAAGAAAAGAAATAAGCAGAAACCTGGAAGGGAGATTAAATAAGCAGAAACGTGGGAGATTTTGCTTTTTCCTGATTCAGGTAGGAAAGAGAAATAAAGAAGAAAGAAGCAGAAGATTCTGTTTTTTTTTTCTGATTCAGGAAAGAAGCAGCAGCCTTTTTGTATTTTCCTAAGAAAGGAAAGAGAAATAAATTTACTAGAGAAAAAAGCGGGGGGGGGGGGGGAGACAGACCTCCTAGGTGTCCAAAGACCCCCCCGAGAGCGACGTGTCCCGCAGCCTTACCCAACCGCGGCAGCAAAGGCGAAGGCCGACGCCCACGCCCCGCCCAGCCCCCCAGGAGCTGCCTTCCTCCGCCGCCCACGGACCCTCCCTGGGGCGACCCTCCTGCGCGCCACCCCCCGGCCACACTCACCGACCGACCGACCCTCCGCCGCCAGCGCCACACCGGAAGCCCCGCTGCCCCGAGCGGAAACGCCCAAGACGCCCCCCCTCCCCCTTTCTCCGCTTCTTGAGGCAAAGGAAGGCGAAGGCCCCGACGCCTTCCGCGCAGAGCCCGCCTCTGTCACTCATCGCCGCCAATCATTCATGGCAGCTGCAGCCAAGTCCCGCCCTTCTCCCCGCTGCCTTCCAATCACCGGGCCGGATTTACAGATTAAATTAGCGCCCCTAGCCCAATCACCGCGGAGATCCAGGAATAACTCCTTTTCTAGCGCTTGGAAGCGTTGCGGTCCCAAATGAATTGAAAGGAAGCTCGGTCGGAATCCGATGAGCTTGCTTCGAAGGAAGAGAGATGAGGGGCAATTCACCTAAGAGAGGCAGCAGGGTGTATTGGTTAAAGAGTGGCGCTTTAATCTGGAGAACTGGGTTTGATTTCCTATTCCTCCACATGCAGCCAACTGGGTGACTTTGGGCTGGTCACAGTTCTCATAAGGCTGTTCTCACAGAACAGTTCTGTCAGAGCTCTCTCAGCCCCTCCTACCTTGCAGGGTACAATTTTAGTCCAATGGCACCTTTAAGGCCAACAACGTTTTATTCAAGGGGAAAGCTTTCGTGTGCATGTACACTTCCTCAGACAATGAAATAGGAAGCATCAGAGTACAAAATATGATTTCCTATTTTATTGTCTGAGAAAGTGCCCATGCATCTCGGTGTAGTGGCTGGCAGCTTCTAATCTGGTGACACCCATCATCACAGCCCTGATGGTGCTATTCTCATATCAGGGCTCTCTCAACCCCACCTACCTCACAGGGTGCCTGTTGCCAGGTATGGTAGGGAAGGTGATTGTTAGCTGTATCTTCTTCACATGAAAGTTCACACCTTGAATAAAACTTTGTTGGACTTAAAGGTGCCATTGGACTCACGTTTTGTTCTACTTCAGACCAACACAGCTATCCATCTGGATCTATCTCACAGGGTGTTGCGGGGAGAGGAAGGGTAGGGGATTGTAAGCCACTTTGGGAGTCATTTGAGTAGTGAAAAGCGGGGTATAGAAACCAACTCTTCTAAAACTGCTAGTTTTCTCCAGACAATGAGTCTGGAGAAAAAAAGTTGTATCCCCTTACTAGAGTTTTACTGTGTGAAAATGGGGCCTGGTCAGATTAAACTTTTTATGACAAGTTGCTAAATAACATAATATTAAACCTCCTGGGGAGGCTAGATATCAGGGGGGGAAAATTTCACAGAGTAGTTCAGCAGTGGAATAGGCTGCCTAAGGAGGTGGTGAGCTCCCCCTCACTGGCAGTCTTCAAGCAAAGGTTGGATGCACACTTTTCTTGGATGCTTTAGGCTAGCGGTCCCCAACCTTCTTGTTGTCGGGGACCGCCTCTGAGGGTGGGAGAGAGCCGGCGGCCCGGCCACACCAGCTGCACGTAAACGCGCATGCACAGTTTCAGCGCATGCGCGTTTTCGCCACTAGGTGGCGCTAACACGCATGTGCAGAACAGTCGCATGTGTGCGTTTTTGCCAGCAGCGGGCACAAACACGTATGCGCGGTGGCTCTGCGCGTGCGCGTTTGCGTCGCTGCCGTGCCAGCGACCACGCCTGCCTCTTCCCCCCCCTCTCGCTGCGGGGGGAGGGGAAGGCAGGTGCGGCCGCTGGTGGCCCGGTACCATGCCCTCAATGGCCCGGTACCGGGCCGCAGACCGGGAGTTGGAGACTCTGCTTTAGGCTGCTCTGGGCTGATCCTGCGTTGAGCAGGAGGTTGGACTAGATGGCCTGTGTGGCCCCTTCCAACTCTATGATTCTATGACAGCCATGAAGGAGCTCGAAAAGATTCTTAAGTGTAAGGATATTTTGCTGGAGGCTGAGACCAAGAGAATTGATGCCGTATTCCCCATTATGATATATGAGTGTGAAAGTTAGGCAATGGTCAAAGCTGACAAGAAGAATGTTCACTGGAAATGTGGCAGTGCAAGGGAGTTTTAGGGATACTGGGGACCCCCCTCCCCCAAAAAAACAAATGAATGGGTCAAATCATGTCTGCACTCTCCCTAGAAGCTAAAATGCCTAACCTGAGACTGTCTTACTTTGGTCACAGTATGAGACCAAAGACTCACTGGAAAAGACAATAACGCTAGGAAAACTTGAAGGCGAAAGAAAAAAAGGAAGGCCCAACATGATATGGATTAACTCAATAAAGAAAGACCTGAGCAAAGCTGTTAACAAAAGGACATGGATTCATAGGGCTGCCTGTTTTTCTTCTCTTTGGGAAGCAATTTGAACACAGACCTCCCCACCACAACCAGTGTTGGCTGTTTGCAACGAATCAATACAAAGTGTGCCGCATAAAATAATTTTGAACAGAAATCAACCGGGCTTACTCCCAAGTAAACATCTTTGGGATACAGGCGTGCAGGGGGCTCCTCTACCATCAATAATCAAATTGCGGTTGAATTATGGCAACCCCTTTGTGGAGCTTCCAGGGGTAGTCAATCTGTGGCCCTCCGGATGTCCATGGACTACAATTCCTATGAGCCCCTGCTGGTGAATGCTAGCAGGGGCTGATGGGGATTGTAGTCCATGGGCATCCGGAGGGCCACAGTTTGACTACGCTATAGGCAATCAGAGGTGGGCTGCCATTGCCTTCCTGACCACTGGAGGGGATTTGGGGGGGGGGCGGGGCGCCAGAAAACCTATGGAGATTTGGGGATGCAGCCCGGGGAAGACAAGAAGACAAACTCCATCCCGCCGAAGAGCGCTTGCACTCGAAAGCTCACGCCTTGAATAAATCTTTGCTGGTCTTAAAGATGCTCCTGGACTCTGATTTTATGCTTCATCCCCCAAAGCAGGGATAGTCAAACTGCGGCCCTCCAGATGTCCATGGACTCCAATTCGCTGGCAGGGGGCTCCTGGGAACTGTAGTCCATGGACATCTGGAGGGCCGCAGTTTGACTACCCCTGCTCCAAAGTATCCCTTTGCCCCAAGGCAACTGATCTCTGCAGTCAGGAACCGAACTGCAATTCCGGGAGGGTCCCCCCTGGAGGCGGCCCTCCCTACTGGCCAGCCTCCAAAACCTCCCGGTTTCCCCCACCCCAGAGCTGGCAACCTCACCCAAGCACTCCGCGCACGCCATCCCGAAGCCGCTTCTCCGCAGCCCTCGCTCGCCAGCCTCTTTCCCTGCCTGCCGGGCGCGAGCAGCGCACCCAGGAAGCGTCCCCCGCGCCTTTCCCCCGGCTCGCCTCCTTGGCCGCATCCTCTTCTTCTTCGGGGCCGCAGCATCCCTGACCATAGAGGCACCGCTGCCTAGCGATCACCAGGAAATCACCGCCGAGGAGGAGGGCCGGGGGAGTCCGCGAACCCGGGACCTTCCTGTTCCCAGCAGCCCCCCGAGCGGAGAGGGGAGCCTTTTTTTCCTGCTTTTTTGCAAGCGCCGCCGCCGCCGAGGCTGAGCGATCCGGCGCCGACCCGCGGAGAGGACCCCCGGCTTCCCCCGGCAAGTCTCCCCTTGGCTCGGCCGCGCGGGTGGGAGAGGGCGGGGGAAGCAGAAAAGGCATCGCCTGCAGGGAGCCGTGCGCCGAAGCGGGTTGCAACGAAACGTCCCGGGGCGATCCGGAGCAAGCGCCTCCCGGGGCGCCCTTCGGCGTCCGGCTTGACCTTGCCTTGCCTGTTCTGGATGCCGCGCAAAGGGGCTGCGGGAGATGCCCGTCCCGGAGACCTTCCCCCACCGGGGATCGCTGCGTCCCGCTTTCTCCTCGCCATGCCCTGGCGCCTGGCTATTTTGGGGGTGGGTGTCCAAAAGCGGAGGCCGCCTGCAGCTGTTCGGCTCCGGGGCTGGGGGCGGCTCCTCTCCCGGCCACCCTCCCCCACCCCCCGCCTTGGCTCGCTGCCCCAGATGACATTGCCGGGTTCCCAAGATGGCCACCCCCGAGCGACAGAGAAGCTGTCAGCGGGGAAAGTTGGCGGCTCTGCGCGGTGCCTCCGGCGAGAAAGCGTCCGGGGCTGAGCCCAGCAGTAGACGGCGGCTCGCGACCCCCTCCCCGGGGGACGAGGTTGCCCTGCAAGGAGATATCTTGGGTTGGAACCTCTGAATAATTCCCCTTAGCTGCCTTGGAAGGATGGGGTGGGTGGTCCACTCCTCTAGGTCCTTTCCCCTTCTCCCTTCACTATCTTTCTATACTGAGCTTGATGTGGTATCTTACGGACTATCTACTTTATATACACATTTGCTGGCGTATAAGACTACTTTCCCCCCCTGAAAAACATGCCTTCAAGTGGGAGAGAGCCAGTTTGGTGTAGTGGTTAGGAGTGCGGACTTCTAATCTGGCATGCCAGATTCGATTCTGTGCTCCCCCACATGCAACCATCTGGGTGACCTTGGGCTCGCCATGGCACTGATAAAACTGTTCTGACTGAGCAGGAATATCAGGGCTCTCTCAGCCTCACCTACCCCACAGGGTGTCTGTTGTGGGGAGAGGAATGGGAAGGCGACTGTAAGCCGCTTTGAGCCTCTTTCGGGTAGGGAAAAGCAGCATATAAGAACCAACTCTTCTTCTTCTGGGGGGGTCGTCCTATATGCCAGGTGCACTTCAGTTGGGATAGACAGAGCTGCCCTTAGTGGCCCATAGTACTGTAATGTAATGTAACAAACTCTATATTTTGAGTGGAAATGGTCGTCTTATACCCCCAGTCATCTTATACACCGGCAAATACGGTATATCCTGCCTTTCTCCCTCTGGGGACCCAAAGTGGCTGACATGGCTCTCCCTTCTTTCCTTTCACCCTCACAACCATCCTGCAAGGTAGGCGAGGCTCAGGCAATGGCCTTAACTGCCTTGGAAGGATGGGGTGGTCCACTCCTCTAGGACCTTTTCCCCTCTCCCTTCTCATTCTTTCCAAACTGAGCTTGGTGTGGTATCTTACAGACTTATCTAGAATCATAGATATGATTGGAAGGGGCCATACAGGCCATCTAGTCCAACCCCCTGCTCAACGCAGGATCAGCCCTAAGCATCCTAAAGCATCCAAGAAAAGTGTGTATCCAACCTTTGCTTGAAGACTGCCAGTCTACTTTATATATATCCTGCCTTTCTCCCCTCTGGGGACCCAAAGTGGCTGACATGGCTCTCCCTTTTTTCCTTTCACCCTCACAACAACCCTGCAAGGTAGGTGAGGCTGAGGGTGTGTAACTAGCCCAAGGTCACCAATCAAGTTTCCATGGCAGAGCTGGGATTCGAACCTGTGTTTCCCAGATGCTAGTCAGCTGCTTTAACCTCTACAGCAGGCTGGATCTCATCTCATTTGTGTCTGGGTCTAATATGCAGCAAGCTTCTTTTGGAAAGAAATAAATGTATTCTACTGCTCCGCAGAGCAAAGGTGGGGGACTTCTCCTGGCTTAAGGGGCTCTTTCTCTGGCGGACGAGCCACCAGAGGTGGGAGAAGTTTCCTAACGCATGCTTGAATGTTTGAGTTGTTGGAAAGGGTGAGGCATCTGAGTAAACTTCAGAAATTTAACTTTCTGTTTTAAAATCTGTGTTTGGCTGGGGCAGGCAGCAAAGAGTAATAGCAAGCATACTTTTTAAAAAATCCTTAAACTCATAAAGATGCTTAAACTCATGACGTTACTAGTTCACATAGTATGTATCTATTTAATTAGTCATACTCTGCCTTTCTCATTGAGATTCAAATTGGATAGCGGTGTAATCAATAGCAGTATACAACAGTATAATCAAATAGCATGAGAGTTTTAATGAGCAATGCAACGGGCCTGATTACTAAAATTAGAAACCATTCAAAAAATAAAATCAGAGGTGATGTGTCAAGTGTTGCAGAAAACCGGAATTACAAAAGCAGAAAACAGTGCAATCAGTGAGGAATAATGCATATAGCAAATAGATACACTTTTAAACTGCAGAGAGATATTTGGGACAGAAACCCATGTAATGCAGAATCGACCACTAGAGAGAAAACAGGTATGGAGCAGAAAAGTATGATGATGAAGAAACAAAAACTTTACAAGTAAGAAAAATTAGATTGGGCATATGCTAGCAATTCTGAGGCCTGTTGCTAGTGTAAGGGATGCAGGAGGAGAAACAATTTTTACAGAGAGTAGCTCTGGTGGTGTGCAGTTAGATTTGAATTCAGTCGTACCTTAGGGACCAAAAAAAACTTTCAAGGTATAAGGCTATAAGTTTCTAAAGGGAGATTTGACTTTTGAACTCATACACTGAAAATGTTATTAATCTTGACAGCGCTGTTGGAATCAAATTTAACAGTGCCAGCTTGATGGAGTAGTGAACAGTGGTGGCTTCGAACCTGGAGAGCTGGGTTGGATTACCCACTCCTCTACATGCAATCAGCTTGGTGACCTTGGGCTACATACAGTCCTGTTAGATCTGTTCTCACAGCAGTTCTGTCAGAGCTCTCAGACTCACCTCCCTCACAGGGTGTCTGTTGTAGGGAGAGGAAGGGAACACTGTGGTGAGGCACTTTGAGTCACCACTAGGGAGACAAGAGGCATATAAATTAAAACAATTTCCTAGCTGGGTGATAGGTAGGTCGTGAAGCATCTTGAACTGGGTGCTGTTGTCCGGCAGGCAAATTGAGATTCTCCTTGCCTTTGATTTATTTAGTTAGGTCAAAGGACCATCACCTGCCTGTATCACAAGAGCTCTACTTGGGCCCTCATTAGAAGCGATGAAGGAGGTCCCAGTTCTACAGGAGAGGGAAGCTGCACATGTCAAAAATCATCCTCTTCTTCACGTTTGTGGAAAGTAAAATAGCCGTGTAAGATAGCCCAAAGCTGTCTCCCTTACTGAAGCTTGGCCATTAGGATGCTTAGGGCTGATCCTGCGTTGAGCAGGGGGTTGGACTAGATGGCCTGTATGGCCCCTTCCAACTCTAGGATTCTAGGATTCTATGATGATATGATATGATTCATTAGCTGACCGCTCAACAGGCAGACAGGTTTGCAGTTAAGGTTTTACAGCATGTCAATGTTAAATTATCAGAAGGGGAATGTCAGTTCAGCCCATTACTTCTTGTACCCTCACGTGTACACGCTGTTACTGTCTCTACCAATATATTGTAATGTCTTGAATTACAGCTCCTGTCCATAATAGCACAACTTTTTAGTGAGTGCAATTTGCCAAGGTGCGACGAATGTGTCGATCACTATTAGACTTGCAAGACCTTGCTGTTGGAAAAGCAGTTTTAGCCAGAACGTGAAGGTAGCTATCCAAAGCCTCGACTAGTCAACGGCAGTTAATGCTTCTAAATGTCGGCTTTTATGGTGGAGAAGTTTTAAGTTTTATTGTTGATGCATTTTTAACCTTTTAATGTATTACTTTCCCTTTTACAAACTTACAGCTCCTGTCATCAATTGGATTCCAGCTTGCAAAAATTTATCACGATGGAGTGTGAAGACCCAGGTATCGTGGAGATCCACGACTCGGACGATGGAGAGATCGTCAGGCGAGTCTACGTAGGTGAGAGCCTTGGCTCCGGTTGGGTGGATCTTTTGAGAAACCCTTTTTGTGCCCTTGTGTTATGTGGTCCTCTCCTTAAAAGCCGAGACTCTGTTTTGAACGGTCTGTCCAGTGTATTACCCCATGCTTAGGTAAAATCCTACAAGCTACCTCACATGCACGCCACTTGCATTCCTGAGCACAACACCTGCTCAAGTTCCCTGGCCTGAAAGAGGTGAAGTTGGCCTTGACCAGGGACTTTTCAGCCCTGGCCTCAGCCTGGTGGAATGAACTCCTGAAGGAGATCAGGGCCCTGTGGGACCTAAGCCAGTTCGGCGGGGCCTACAAGATGGAGCTCTTCCATGAAGCTTTCAGGACCAGAAATAACATCTACTATATCCGTCCCACTTCACCGCTAGGAGAGGAAGGGAGAAGGAATGCTGAAGATCGGCTTTGGCCACATCCTCCCTTTGGGAATTTAGTCGGGGGACATAAATGATGTTGTTAAATTTTAACTTTTGTGTTTGTTTTTATGTTGTTACCCACCCTGAGCATTGGAAGGGTGGGATGTAATTTTTTTTAATTATTATTATTTTGCAGATAACTTGTCTTAAGACAGACCACTTGTGGTTGGGCTGCTATTGTTAATAAGGATGCCGAGAAATCTTTTTTTCCCACAATAGGAGGGAAAAATTAATTTTGCTTCGAGTCTGCAGGCAGAGAGGTTCGCCTGATTATGTACGGGGGTGAATATGATTTACATTTCTGACAGCCACTGTCTCTCTTGAGCAGCTCAAAGCACCTCAGCCCCTTGCTTACTTCTGCACCTGTTACATTCAGGGGGGAGGAAGCAGGAGCCCTCATGACATCATCCCCGTCCCCATTGGCAGAAGGGTTGAACAATGTTTGGATTTCCTACAGAGAGTGCTTTTAACTGTGTGCCCAAATTAACTTTCTCTCTCCAGAAGGAGATGAGGGTCTATTTACATCAGGGGTGGCCAAACTGTGGCTCCCCAGATGTTCATCGACTACAATTACCCCTGCCAGCATGGACTATTAGCAGGGGCTCATGGGAATTGTAGTCCATGAACATCTGGACACCCAGTTTGGCCACCCCTGGGTTATACGAATCATCACTGATTCCCAACAACCCAAAATATTCTGAAATGGAGGTTCAAGCAGAGGTTCAAACTCCTTAAGACAGGGGTAGTCAACCTGTGGTCCTCCAGATGTCCATGGACTATAATTCTCACGAGCCCCTGCCAGCAAATGCTAGCAGGGGCTCATGGGAATTGTAGTCCATGAACATCTGGAGGACCACAGGTTGACTACCCCCGCCTTAAGATAGAGAAAAACGAGGTGTAAGAACCACCTCATCATCTTCTGGCCTGTAGGTTTTTGGAGAGTAATTTGCAGCCCAATCACACAGGTCTCTTTCCTCCCTTCCAGCTGACGGAGACGGGGCAAGTGAGGGTGAAGATTTCCTGGAGCATCAGCTCAGGCAGCCCAGCTGGAAGGCAGGTTCGCAACAGGATGGCTCTGAAATGGAGCCGCCGCGGAGCCCTCTGCCGCCAGGTAGTTACGACGATGGCGACATGGCGGTCACGGCCACGGTGGTCCAGCGTTCAGGCAAACAGCGGCCGTTCATCTGCAACGAGTGCGGCAAGAGCTTCAGCCACTGGTCGAAGCTCCTGCGGCATCAGCGCACGCACACCGGCGAGCGCCCCAGCACCTGCTCTGACTGCGGCAAGAGCTTCTCGCAGAACTCGCACCTGGTGCAGCACCGGCGCACCCACACGGGCGAGAAGCCCTACGTCTGCCGCGACTGCGGCAAGAGCTTCAGCTGGAGCTCCAACCTGATCCAGCACCAGCGCATCCACACGGGCGAGCGCCCCTACGCCTGCGGGGACTGCGGCCGCAGCTTCACCCAGAGCAAAAACCTAGCCAAGCACCGGCGGACGCACACCGGCGCGCGGCCCTTCCACTGCCCCGAGTGCGGCCGCGGCTTTGCGCACACCGCCGGCCTGGTGAAACACCAGCGCCTGCGCCACGACAGTGACTCCCCCATTGGCCACCCTTGCCCGGAGTGCGGCCAGCGCTTCCGGGCCCCTTCCGAGGTCGAACGTCACCGCGTTGCCCACCACGGCGTCGCCCCCTCGGAGCCCTTCATCTGCGTGGAGTGCGGAGAGTGTTTCTCCAAGAGCACCACGCTCCTCCGCCACAAGAAAGTGCACAAGCCCATCTTTGTACACTGACCGTGGTCTTCCGTGGAGTGGGAAGTCCTGAGCTGGTTCCCAGGCTCGCAGCCTGGAGTCTTCAAACTGGAGTACGAAGAGATGCTTTGCTTTTAGCCTGGGCCTTTCTTGATCAAGTCAAAGGCCCTAGGGAGCGCCACGAGGAAGCCCAGTGTAGGGAGGAGGAGACTGGGCTGAGCGGAGAGCATCGATGGCGCTCACTGCGTGGGAGAGACTGCTTGGCGCCCAGACGATGCGCCTGTAAGGCGAGATCAATGCGGAATACAATTCTGACTGAACTTCCGAGAGCCGGCAAGCCCCGTCGCTGTATATAATGTGGGGGGTACTCTTTAGCTAGAAGCCATAGCAGGAATCGACAAGGGGTGGTTGGGAAAGAGATCCACTCTCTAATCAGACTTGAATGGGGCTCTGGAGAAAAAAACTGCTTCTCGGACAAGTCAGGGTGCCTTGGAAAGGTGGCCTCTTTGCTGCCTGGGCTGGGCCCTAGACGGGGGAGAGGAAGTCACAAAGAGGGAAAGAGCCTTGTGAATAAACGTTTTCCACCCCTCTTTATCTCCATGGGTTTGTCGCTGTCTTGCTCGGGAACCGTTTCCAGCTTGGTATCTGTGTGATTTGGGGGGGGGGGGGGGCCTGCCCCGAAAGCCAGGGGGAAACGGAACAAATTCTGAAATGGTGCTGGATTTACACCGAGGGAAAGGCTAGGGAGAGACTGGTGCAGTTAATACAATACAGGAACTCCTGGGCAGTCAGTGAAATTTCTGAGCAGAAGGCTTAGAACAGGTAAAAGGATGTCCTCCTTTATCCCAAAAGAAATTAACGCGTGGAATTCACTGCCGCAGGAAGTGATGGCAGCGATAAGCACAGACGGCTTCAGAAGAAGAAGAGTTGGTTCTTATATGCCGCTTTTCTCTACCCAAAGGAGTCTCAAAATGGCTTACAGTCGCCTTCCCTTTCCTCCCCTTACAACAGACACCCTGTGAGGGAGGTGAGGCTGAGAGAGCCCTGATATTACTGAAGAAGAAGAGTTGGCTCTTATATGCCGCTTTTCTCTACTCAAATGAGTCTCAAAGTGGCTTCCAATTGCTTTCCCTTTCCTCCCCCCACAATAGAACCCTGTGAGGGAAGTGAGGCTGAGAGAGCCCTGATATTACTGCTCTCAAGACAGCTTTATCAGTGCTGTGGCGAGCCCAAGGCCACATCAGGGCAAAGCCTCTGCCTCTTTACCGTCTTGTTGGCCCTCCCAAGATGGCCACTGGGAGAAAAGGTGCTGGGCTAGAGGGACCACCTGTCGGACCCAGCAGGGTTCTTCTTTTCTTAGGAGGAAGCAAACAGAAAACTGATTTTCCAAGATCACGCAGGAAGATAAACGGAATCGCCAATGTCCGTAAGCCACAGAGTTTGGCTGTGGCTTGGTCTACTTGATCTACTTTAAGCTCTCCTGCAAGCAGATGGAAGCTTAAGCATATTTCCTCTAGCAAGAGCCTCATTAACCTCTGTGGGGTTATTTTACAGGAAGGAGGCATAGGATCATGATACTTCCCAGAAAGGCTCTAGAGCAGGGGTAGTCAACCTGTGGTCCTCCAGATGTCCATGGACTACAATTCCCTTGAGCCCCTGCCAGCAAATGCTGGCAGGGGCTCATGGGAATTATAGTCCATGGACATCTGGAGGACCACAGGTTGACTACCCCTGCTCTAGAGCACTCCTCCACCCCTTAGTGTTCGCCCCACTCATGGGAATTGTAGTCCATGGACATCTGGAGGACCACAGGTTGACTACCCCTGCTGTAGATCACTCCTCCACCCCTTAGTGTTCGCCCCACTATGTCTGATGCAGCATGAGCTGGCCACCCCCGTATCCCAGTTCCTTAGACTCGTCACTCGAGTTTCTGAAAACCTCCCAAAAGTACCAGTCAAGCCATTAACGTTACTCAGTCTGCAATCCCCGCCATTTATTTTGTACAATTCTGTTTTCAAGTTTTCCCAGGGGACTAAAATTAAGAAACATCCTCCTCCCCTCCTCCCCCCCACGTTACAGCTGGAAACACAACCCCCATCCACAGAGCTACCTGAAAGCCTGTTCAATTGAGTGGTCGAGGTCTTGGTGATGTTAACCCCAGAAAAGCTTTGTAGGCCAGAATTCCCCCTTGTGTTCAAGCAGCAAGCACGCCCCGCCCTTCCCTCCTCTGCAGGGGTAGTTGGGAGAAGTGCTGCTCCCTGAGGGGTCATGCCGCAGAATGGTGAACCCTAAAGTGCACGGGGGCACGCGGATGGCTTGGTGCTCGCTAGGCCTTGGCGGCCGCTGTCTGAGAGGTCCCCACGGCTGTGAGCTGCTGGATCTTCTGGCTCATCATCTCCACCACAGCTGCGAAAGAAAAAAAACAGAGACGATCAAGAAACATTATCCAGCTGCCACTTCTGAGCATCCCCCTGGCGAGGTGGTGGTGGTGGTGAGGGCACCTTGCTTCATTGCATGCTTCTCCTGCAGGGCTGGCTGGATCTTCTCCATCTGTTTTGTCAGAAAGTCGATCTTCCTCTTGAAGAAGTCCCTGGCGTCTTCCACAGACTGCAAAGGTCAAAGACACCGTGAGGACCGCGTCCAGAGGCAACACGAGGTTCCTAATCGAGAAATGCTGAGCTGAAGCCCAGTGGCCAGTAAAACGGCATATCTGCCATTGCTTCAGCCCTTAATCTGCCCGGCATAGTCAGCTAGGGCGGCTTTTCTTTTATACGCTGGTGGAGTCTAATATATAGATGTCTGAACCCAAACCACAAGAATTACCCAAACTCTTCTGGCTTCCCGAGACACTCTACAGTGGAATCCTCTAATTCAAATTCTGTGCGTGCAGAGCAGGCTTTCTCAAACCCTGGGGTTTCTTGACGGCCAAGGAAGGGTTTCCCAAATGGGTGGGAGTTAATTAGTTTTTAATATTTTTAAATTTGCTAAACATTTATCGGGTGACGTGACCGTATAGGGTCATGTTGACCTGCCTACCCCCTCCCATAATGGCCAATGATGGACCTGGAGAGGGTGGGGAGGAGCCCCAGACGCGTGTATCCACAGCTCTGCTTCCTAACCATATTCTGCACGATTGCACCACTCCTGGGGTTTCTCAAACCCTAAAGAATGTTTCAGTGGCTAAAAAGTTGAGAAAGGCTGGTGTAAAAGGTCATTATCAAGTTACAGCCAACTAACAACGGCCCCAGCAATTAAATAGGACTAGGAGGGCCCACTGGTGCATGGAATACAAAAGTATTACATAGGTGGCTTTGGAGAAGAAACAGGGTTGGCATGGGGCTAATCTCAGATCATTGTCTAATCAGAAAACCTTCGGCTAAACAGCTTTGCAAAACCTCTGGCACGAATCGAGGAATTGTAGAGCATTAAAACCCAGGATAATTGTCTCCAGGTTGAACTTCTTGGTACCCAAACGGTATCCATAGTTAAGAGGTAGCTAGGAGTTATATAACGGTTTCTCACCATCCTTTCCCCCTCCAAGAAAACAGCTATAGTTCAGCAGTGAGACTGAAACTCAAGTTCATGCAAAAAACAGCTGAGGATCAGACTGTGACTGGCCACAACTTTACACCAAGTGATATTGTACACTGCTGCTTCCTTGGAGAGCAGCTAGTTGAAAGTCAGTTTCAGCATCTTACCTTTTCGACATAGTAACCGGTCCCCACGTCTATTAGTACCTGGCCAACGTCAGAGAGCTTCCCAGGGACGTACATCTGTAGGGTGAGGGTTAAGGAAATGCACAAGAACCAGGGAGAGAGGCCCCATGGGAAGGGAAGAAATAAGTTTTTGGATCAAGGACAAAACACCCCGCTGATTGCAGCTGCTTCACTGGAGGCCAGGCTTTCTACTGGATGTGCATATTAGTTAAACTCTGATGAAGGAGACGCACGTACCTTTCAATGGAGGAGAAATGAAAGTACATTTTTAGCCCAGAATGGTGATGATGCGTGTGTGCATTTTTGTAGTTCGGTTCATGGTTCATGGCTGAACCTCGAATCCATATGAATGGGGAGGCAGGTTAGTGAAGCGACTTGGCTCATGAGTCACTGAAAGTTTAAAGCCCTGCTTTCTGCTCCCTGCTATTTTTCTTGGGGAGCAGAAAGCAGGGGGGCTAAGCGGTGGGGAGGTTTAGTTTAAATGGCCATGAGCCATTTACACCCCTGCCACCCCATTTACACCCATTTACACCCCTGCTTTCTGCTCCCTGTGGAAAGCCCCTGCTTTCTGCTCTTCACAAACCACCACAAACTGCATCAAAATCCATGAAAGTTTGTGGCAGTTCCTCCCTTTGAGAATGTTGCTTCATAAACTGGCCAAAATGTATGAGAAACTTTAGTTCATCAGCCAGTTCTTGCCCATCTCTGTGCGTGTGTCCTATGCAGATGCTGACTCACCCGAGCTCCTATTCTCTCCACTAGACCAAAGTTCCTCAATTTCTGAAACCCCCCCCCAAAAAAACATGGGGGTAATACTCACGCAGGTTACACTTAAGCAGATTTGCAACATTAACCCTGAACAAATCCTGCAACAGGTGGAGGCAGAATTCTACGCACTATGGCAAGAGAAACGGGCAGTTTTTCCATTTGCAAAAAAATCCCCACACCTTTGGAAACATACCTTGCACACTGTTGTATCTCTACAAATTTCTATTGTTTCCTCCATGCAAGGGATACTCCACAGCTACCTAACCTTATCTGTTTTAAAAACATAACTTAAAAAAAAAAACTTTTGGATACAACTCCCCCCCCCAACACATATCACATAGGCTTGAGGCAGCACAAAGAGGACAGGGGTGAGCCTTGCAGTTGTTTCTAACAAAGTCTTCTCTCAACATGGTTCCAGGTAATGGGGGGCATATCGACTGAAGTATCAAACCGAAGGAGGGGCGACAGAGGAAAAAGTTCAGCATGGACAAGTTTGCAGGCCTCTCTCTCATCACACTGCCCCCTTGTGGCAAGGATACTGAACTGGAGAGTGGGACAAGCAGCTCTTTACCTAATGAGACAAAAAAAGGCCTTCATTGCATATTATTGTACATCAGTATCCCTTCCATTGTACATCAATATTCCTTACAAAAAAGCCTGGAATTGCCAGCAGTCCAGGGGGGAAATGTCCTGACCCTTTAACGGAGACAGAATGGGAAGTTATTTACCCTCTTTGCATTACCATTTACCCTGCATTCCATTTACCCTTTTCCCAGCTTGGTGTAGTGGTTAAGAGCGGCGGCTTGTAATGTGGCAAGCCGCATTTGACTCACCACTCCTCCACATGCAGTCAGCTAAGTAACCTTGGGCTAGTCAGTCCTGTGAGAGCTGTTCGGATTGAGCAGTTCTTTCAGAGCTCTCTCAGCCCCACCTCCCTCACAGAGTGTCTGTTGTGGGGAGAGCCACTTTGAGACTCCTTCAGGTAGCGAAAAGCGGGGTTTGCCAGATGTGAAAGTTGCAAGCATGGTGTGTGATGTCAAGCTACACTGGCACCCCCAGGGGCTTAGGGAGAGTGGATAGGATCTCATGTGATGCATCTACAGTTATCTGGCCCAAAACCCAGATGAGGCACCAGCTGATGCTCTGTAACCTAAGGCAGTGGTCCCCAACCCCCGGTCCGGGGACCGGTGCCAGTCCGTGGCTCAGTCAGTACCGGGCCACGGCTCTTCCTCGTCCTCCTCCCCAGCTGCTGCTCACCTTTGATGTTCTCCAGCGGCCGCCATGGCTGAGGCTCCCCCTCGGCGTGGCACTGCGCAGCTGCTGCTGGCAAGAGCCCCCCAGTGGGCGGCGGGAAGTCAGGGGCACCAGTGGGAAAGCAGGGGCTCAGGCGGTGGCAGCGACGTCCCTCGGCCAAAGACTACCCCTCCCCCCGGGCCTCAGTAAAATTGTCAAGCGTTGACTGGTCCCCGGTGATAAAAAAGTTGGGGACCACTGACCTAAGGTTTTCAGAGTTAGCCCATGTATTGATGTCATATTAGAGTTGGACATGAGGTTAATGCCTTGTGCAATGTCATTCCCATCCCCCACTGTTCTCTTACTGGGCTTGCAGGCAGGAGGGCTCGGGCAGCGGGAGAACACCCTCCAGAACAGGACAAATGGCATGCATGTTGATGATAGTATCACACATCATACACACGATATAAAGATCTAGGACGCTGGATTCTCTTTCCTCTATCCCTTACTAATTATACCAAGTCCCAAAATAATCCAAAAGAAGGTTTATTCATACATGTTCATTAGAAGATTTCCCCTTTTTGGAATATCCCCACCCCCATACTCGGGCTGTCCATTTTTAAATATCAAAAAGGTGTCACTTGCCTTCATTGCTTTTATTTAAAACGGCCAGGCAGTCCTTTGCTTCCACGTATTTTGTCTGTACCACCTTCAGCTGCGCAATGGATGACGAAAGGAACTCCACTTCCTACAGAGGGATGTACAAAACCCACAAGTTCAGCTTATATCACAGACTATACATCCATCAGGGACTCTAAACCACTGTTGGGAAACTGGATGGCTATCAGGGGGGTCCATGCCACAGGTACTACAGTACATCCAACTTGATTTCATCACATGTTCACCTAAGGTTAACAGGTCCCCACTGGCCCTGGCAGAGAATGGTGGGATAGGTCTGCCAGATCCGGGTAGGAAACTTCGGGAGATCAGGGGGTGGAAACTGGGGAGGATAGGAACCTCAGTGGGGCAATATGCCATACAGGCCACCTCCAAAGCATCCACTTTCCCCCAGGGGAACTAATCACTGTAGCCTGAAAAGGAGCTCTGCTTCTGGGGGGTCCCCAGGTCCCACCTGGAGGCTGGCATCCCTACATTCGGCGGGACATGATAGAAGGATTTATATAAAAGAAGAATTTCTCAACAGGCATATAAAGAGAAACCAACATAATCCTGCAAGCAGTTTTGTGTGTGTTCACTGCAACTTGTGAACAAGGCTGTGATTTAACCTACACAGAGATTACAGTTTACTGCCAGCAACCTCCTTTGCCAAGACAGCCGGCTTGGTGTAGTGGTTAGAAGCGTGGACTTTTAATTTGGTGAGCCAGGTTTGACTCCCCGCTCCCCCACATGCAGCCAGCTGGGTGATCTTGGGCCAGTCATAGTCCTGTTTGAGCTGTTCTCACAGAGCTGTAATATCAGGACCTCTCCCTCACAGGGTGTCTGTTGCGGGGAGAGGAAAGGGAAGGCGATTGTAAGCCGCTCTGAGACTCCTTCGGGTAGGGAAAAGTGGCATATAAGAACCAGCTCTTCTTCTTCTTCAGTAATATCAGGTCTCTCTCAGCCTCACCTCACACACAGGGGTGTCTGTTGGGGGAGAGGGAAGGGAAGGTGACTGTAAGCTACGTTGAGACTCCTTCAGGTAGAGAAAAGCGGCATATAAGACCCAACTCTTCTTCAAGGAAGCTGATGCAGAATTCTCTTTCATGCTCATTTCCACCACCCCCTTCCCTTGGAGACTTCGAAAAGGTCGAGGCTATCCTCCCCCTCCCCGCCACCCACCCCGGGGTTGCCTGGTGTCCCTTGCCCACCCCATGCCAAATCCAAGTTGGGGAACTCCTGGAGAATTGGGAGATGGAGCCTGGGGAGGGCAGGAACTTGTGCGGCACCATGCCAAAAGGACCACCCTCCAAAGCCTCCCTTTTCTCCAGGGGAACTGATTCCTGCAGCTGCGCTCCAATTCTGGGGGCTCCCCCGGTCCCACCTGGGGGTTGGCATCCCTCTGCTCCCCCTGCGCCCGAAACTCCAGCTGAGCCCCCAAGCCCCGGCTGCTCTGGCGGGGGAAGGCGAGGGGGGCAGTCCCGCTCTCACCTGGTCCAGCTGGCTCTTCAGCACCTCCAGCTGAGGCAGGGACAGCTCCGAGATGTTGACCTGCTGCGCCATCTTGGCTGAGCGGGGAGGGGAGGGGAGAGGGGAAGAGCCCTTTTCCTCGCCCGCCACAGCGGTCCAGGCAGCAACGGAGCCCGCTCTAGGCGGCGAGCTCTATGGTCAATCCGCCATTGTTACGTAGAACGAGACTCCGCCCACTCCCCCTGTATTGAGGGAACGCGCGTGCGCACAACGATCTAAAAGAAAACAAAAAACGTGGCGAGCCGCTTCTAGTGTTGCCATCTCTGGGTCGGGACATACCTGGAGAATTCGGAGGTGAGGCGGTGAAGGACCTCGGCGGATTATGGTGCTATCGGAGTCCACGGTCCAGAGCAGGGAGATGCATCAGTGGTCCAGTCCAAGGGTAGTCAAACTGTGGCCCTCCAGAGGTCCATGGACTACAATTCCCATGAGCAAATGCTGGCAGGGGCTCATGGGAATTGTAGTCGATGGACATCTGGAGGGCCGCAGTTTGACTACCCCTGGTCCAAAACATCCATTTTCTCCAGGGGGAACTGATCTCTGCCACCGGGAGATGAGCTATAATTCCGGGGATCTCCAGGTCCCACCTGGAGACTGGCATCCTTGGGGGCTTCTCGCATGGGTGGCTGAGATTGGAAGGACTGGATTGCTTAAACAGCAGCAAGGAACGGGGAAGCTTTTGCTTTGTTGGCTGCGCTGGGAAATAAATCACTGTTTCTCAGGTTGCGTGGAGACACACAAATTATTTTGCTGGCATTTTTGCTCTTTCCCGGGATACAGAGGCTGGTTAGCTTCACAAATGCATTCAGATTTACCCGGTATCCTACGCTGGATACAGACAAGAAACCTTAAGACCCGACGCTGAATTTATTCTCCCCTCTTTAAAAAACTGCAGCCTGAGTCCTAGAGAATCCCAAAACTTGCAGTGTCTTGTGCTATTTGAAGTGCTCGAAGTTAAAGATATCACAGAAAAGCTGTTCTTTTTTTTTCGGGGGGGGGGGGACCCTTTCCCCCATCAGCTGATGCAGAGGGATTAATGGGGATAGCAGGACAAATGGCTGTGGAGGGAAATTAGAAGGCTCACGGGAAAGGTTAACAGCTAGTATTTCAGGGGTAGTCAAACTGCGGCCCTCCAGATGTCCATGGACTACAATTCCCAAGAGCCCCCTGCCAGCATTCGCTGGCAGGGGGCTCTTGGGAATTGTAGTCCATGGACATCTGGAGGGCCGCAGTTTGACTACCCCAACTTGTAAGCATTTTGAAAACTATCACTCAGGTCTGGATGTCAGGACACAACACAATTAAGAGGCTGCCTAATAAACACACTTCTGAAAACATCTGTCCTCCAAATGGCGAAACAATTCTACAAAGGCAGCTTTCTTACACCAGCTTTGATGTGGCTGCACCTGTTGCATTTCTACCTAGGCACAGTATTTAAAGGCAACCTCACCCAAATATATATATACACACACACTTTTCAGCTTGTACTTTCCTTCCCTTTGGAAAGCCATCCTTTAAGGCAGGGGTAGTCAAACTGCGGCCCTCCAGATGTCCATGGACTACAATTCCCAGAAGCCCCTGCCAGCATTTGCTGGCAAGAGCTCCTGGGAATTGTAGTCCATGGACATCTGGAGGGCCGCAATTTGACTACCCCTGCTTTAAGGAGACAATCACCTCACAACTGCATCTGAGTTGAATTTTTCTGTCTGTGGGTCAGGATCCTGCCCCTACACATGGCACCCTCGTCTAACTTTTTTTTTTGAGGGTAGAGGGTCCAGTTATTTCCGAGCACGGCAAAATGAAATGTGTCAGCTTTCACTTCACCTCCTAAATAATTGGTCTTGCACCTCTTATTTTTGGTTATAAATTACTTGCCAGAAATCCACTCATATGCATCTGAAAAAAAAGTGCGATCCAATTCTCAAAAGCTTACGCTGGAATAAATGTCGTTAGTCTGTAAGGTTGCACTTGATTATCTTATCTTACCCAGCTTGTGATGGATTCTGTGAAGTGCAGTTGAGAACCAGTAGTTGCACTAGTGAATAACCAAGACTGCAGCTGCTCGAACAGTAATGGATAGCAGGGCAGAAAAAGGCATGCATCTTCTAGTCAAATAGCTAGATTTGAGTCTAGTAGCACCTTATAGCATCCTAAAAAGCAGAGACATCACCCTGCCAACAAAAGTGCGTTTAGTCAAGGCTATGGTATTCCCAGTTGCAATGTATGGCTGCGAAAGTTGGACCATAAGGAAGGCCGAGCGTCAAAGAATTAAGGCTTTTGAACTCTGGTGCTGGAGAAGACTCTTGTGAGTCCCTTGGACTGCAAGGCGAACAAACCGGTCAGTCCTAGAGGAGATCAACCCTGACTGCTCTTTAGAAGGCCAGATCCTGAAGATGAAACTCAAATACTTTGGCCACCTCATGAGAAGGAAGGACTCCCTGGAGAAGAGCCTAATGCTGGGAGCGATCGAGGGCAAAAGAAGAAGGGGACGACAGAGAATGAGGTGGCTGGATGGAGTCACTGAAGCAGTAGGTGCAAACTTAAATGGACTCCGGGGAATGGTAGAGGACAGGAAGGCCTGGAGGATCATTGTCCATGGGGTCGCGATGGGTCGGACACGACTTCGCACATAACAACAACAAGCACCTTATAGACTCTTGTGAGTCCCTTGGACTGCAAAGCGAACAAACTGTTCAGTCCTAGAGGAGATCAGCCCGGACTGCTCCTTAGAAGACCAGATCTTGAAGATGAAACTCAAATACTTTGGCCACTGCATTAGAAGGAAGGAAAGACTCCCTGGAGAAGAGCCTGATGCTGGGAGCGATTGAAGGCAAAAGAAAAAGGGGAAAACAGAGAATTAGGTGGCTGGATGGAGTGACTTGTGGGGAGAGGAAGGGAAGGCGAAAGTAAGGCGCTTTGAGACTCCTTTGGGTAGAGAAAAGTGGCATATAAGAACCAACTCTTCTTCAGCAATATCAGGGCTCTCTCACTCAGCCTCACCCACCTCACAGGGTGTCTGATGTGGGGAGAGGAAAGAAAAGGCAACTGTAAGCCACTTTGAGACTCCTTCGGGTAGAGAAAAAGTGGCATATAAGAACCAACTCTTCTTCTACACCATGCTGACTAATAAAAGCTGGGCAGCTAGGCAAATAGATACAGATCTGATATGGTAACTCTTCCATTATGCAGGGCTAGATAATTCATGCTCTGAGATAGAGCTGTCAAAGAAATCCACAATTTAAAACCTAATAACTTTTACCTTTATTTAGATTTTTAAACATTAATACACAGATTTAATAATTTACTTTAGAATCTCTGAGAATGCAATCCATATACTATACAAATGTTGCACATTCCAAGAATGGCAGCTGGGTTAAAAACAGTTCGCCCACAAAAGGGCAACGCAGGCCTTCCGTGGAAGACATAATGAGGCAGAAACGGACGAGAGACATCAGTTTGCAGGGGCCAAACATTCATCCTCTCTCCAAGCAGCTAGCTGCATTTCTAAAGGAGTTTTAAATCCAAGGACAGTGCATTCAAGTTCATCATAAAACCAAGGACACTGCTCTTCTCATGTCTTCTACTGCAGAGACACTGGCAAGCCATAGGCTACAGGAGCGGCTCCAATCATGTATTTGAGTCTAGGAGCTTGGCGGGACTGTATGACGTAGTGGAGCAGAGGCGCTCCAGACCCCGCCTTGAGCCAGTTCTTCAGAAGTGCCGCCATGTAGCGATCGATGTCTCGGTCCGTCACATCCCAGAGGTTCCCCAGAGCTAGGGGACTGGAAGACAAGGTGGGGAGAGACAAAGTTAGCCAACAAAAAGTCACTTTTTAAAAAACAGTCCTTGGATATAACACGGCATGAAGTTTCCTGGTTTTCCCAGAAAGTGCTATGCAATATTTCTGCAACCTTGCTCCGCTTTTCATTGGGATATTCGAGAAAGTTGTCTTTCCTTGGTAGGCTGTGCAAGAAATTGAATTGTTGCTCAATCGCATTTCAGCAGTGAGACAAATTCTCCTTGAAAGCCCATCTGTGGCCTTGCTCAGAGCCAAGGACAAGCATCTTGTTTTCGGAGTCAAAGATGAAGCAAGATGCCTTCCACATATAATTGGAAAGGGGCCAAAAGGCAATCATAGTCAGCCTTTGACTGCAACGCTCTCCCAAAGATCATGCAAGATATGACCAGATTAAGGCAGGGAAAGTGCTTGCCAGACTATTTTATTTATTTATTTATATTTACAACAGAACCCCTAGGTAGGTCAGAAACGTTCCAATTATGGAGGGCATGACGTGAGGGCGACCTTCGGATGTTTTAGGTCAGATTGACCTCATTCAAATGCCTGGTGGAGGAGCTCCCTTTTGCAAGCCCTGTGGAATTCTGGGATTTCGACTAGATGGCTAAACGGGTTTACACAAGCTAGTCAGACTATGGTCATGTACTAGCTGATCACAATCTGACTAAATACTGTCTGGGGGCCCCATATATATACATTTTGCTCTCTGAATGTACTAGTTGTCAATACAGCTGTATGCTTGACTGTTTTAAAGTGTTTTAAAATAATTTAAACAATTGTTTATGATTCATTTATTGTATAGTTTTATGCTATGCTGGAAGCCTCCCTGAGCAGCAATGCCGGAAGGAAGGAAGGAAGGAAGGAAGGAAGGAAGGAAGGAAGGAAGGAAGGAAGGAAGGAAGGAAGGAAGGAAGGAAGGAAGGAAGGAAGGAAGGAAGGAATTAATTAATTCCTGGATAAGAAAATCCAGTAGACAAACTCAAGAAAACTCCAGTTTTGAGTTTTATATACCTCTCTCTAAGAAGTCCCATTCAACCTTAGCTTAGCTGAAAGCTGTATGGACAAAATGTGGCAAAAGACACTTTTGACAGTGAATAAAAGAAATGAAGGCAAATGACAACTTTTTAATCTTAAAAATGGACAGCCAGGGTGTGTGTATGTATGTTCTAAAATGAAAAAATCAAAATGGGTTGCAGCCATGAAAATGTAAAACAAATAGCCAAATGTAATAGTGACAACCTAAGAATGATTGGAGTTCTTTGGTCTTCTTGTATGAGAGGCATCATGCATTACAATGTTTTGACTTCCTTTTACTTAGATCAGCCTTTCCTCAAACCAGGATACTTGGGACAGAGATTTTAGCTATGGCTTAAAACCAAGGCACATTTCTTACTCTCAAAAAAGGACCTTCCTAGGGGTTGTTTTATTGAAAATGTTCAATGAATTAACTATAGTAATCTGCTAAAATTATATTTATTGTTAGAACGGTTACTGTTGTCATGTTATGACTGTTATTGATATATGATGTTCTGTGTTTCCCAAAATGTTCCATGTAAACCGCCTTGGGCCGTTTGGAAAGGGCGGTATAAAAATCTATTATTAATTAATTAATTATAGGTAGGTCTAGGTTTTTTTTTTTTTATAAAGGATGACTAGGAACTAGAGCCTCTTGTGGCACAGAGTGGTAAGGCAGCAGACATGCAGTCTGAAAGCTCTGCCCATGAGGCTGGGAGTTCGATCCCAGCAGCCGGGCTCAAGGTTGACTCAGCCTTCCATCCTTCCGAGGTCGGTAAAATAAGTACCCAGCTTGCTGCGGGGGGGTAAAGGGTAATGACTGGGGAAGGCACTGGTATAGAGTCTGCCATGAAAACGCTAGAGGGCGTCACCCCAAGGGTCAGACATGACTCGGTGCTTGCACAGGGGATACCTTTACCTTAAGAACTAGGGGCAGGCATCTTCCTTGGCATAACAGAAAGTTTGGATCTGTAGCACTCTTCCCTCCACTTCGGCCTTGACTGGGGAGGTGAGTTTAGACAATGGGGATCCTCCCAGGAAACCGCCAGTTCGATGAGTCCATTGGTATTCCCTTTTGTAGGGCATCCCTTTGTACATACAGTATGTCTGACAGCGCTGCACGGGACCTCCCTGCTCTAAAAGGGCTGGGAGAATGAAACAATCCTGCACGGAAGGGGAGATTAGCATCTCAGGGTATTCCATCCCCTTTCTGACATGCCAGTTAAGGACCTGCCTCTCCTAAAAATGAGGGCAATGGGTCATGCCGATCTGAACTCCTAGAGAGACAGCCAACAGAGTTACTGAAGCTCACTCACCACCCTGCCAGGATGAACTTGAGGATGATGCCAGTCCCTTCCAAATTGCCCTGCACCGCCAGAGCGGCGCTACTGCAGCCAAAGAGCAGAGCCACAGCCCTGCAGTCCACCTTCAGGATGGAGTCCATGAAACGGGCACCTGCACCATGCCCAGCATAGCTGCACAGAAAGGAGGAAAAAGGATTGCGATAAATTTTAAAAAAACCCAAAAATTCAGGGTCGAGGTTGAAGGAGAAGCTTGAGAAACTGGAAACTTGAGATCAGGGATGGTTAGGCTCTGCAGGGAGACTTTCTGTCTCCTGGGGAAGGTGTTCACCAGCCCACCATTAAAATTTTGATCCAGAAGTAAAGTTGTACTGTTATACTTGCAAAGTCACTTTTCTTGGACAGAGAATCCCGTCTCTTCTTCCTGCTTTAAAGTTCTGCACATCTACACCTGCCCGAATCTATACCTACTCTCCAGGCCCCCATGACACACACACACTCTCTCCCCCCCTCTCTGTATATTTATATATATGTGTGTGTTTAAGGAATAATGAGCTGCTGGAAATAACTGCTGGAATAAAATCATCCAGCGTGGTTCAGTGATCCCTGGACTATGGAAGCTTGCTGTGGAACTATCAGCCTACCTCGCAGCACTGTTGTTGCAAAGATAAAACGAAAGGGAGGTCCCACCGAGGCCCCAGCCACCTCCTGTGTTGCTCCCCAGCTGGGCTACTCATCATACTCACACGTAGAGATCCCGTTCCTCAAGAGCTGACGGTACTTGGTCCGTAGCAGGGGCTTCGCCCACCACCCCCATCCAACCTGGCTCACTGTGAGGGGACAGAATCAGAAATGTCAGCCAAGCCATGCTTTGTGCGACTGTGTCCATATGTGGGAGGGGGGAGCGTTGATGCAAGAGACATGAGCCAGCTTGATGTAGCTGGTTAATAAAACAATGAATGAATGAATGAATGAATGAATGAATGAATGAATGAATGAATGAATGAATGAATGAATGAATGAATGAATAGCGGCAGCTTCTAACCAGGCGAGCCAGGTTTGATTCCCTGCTCCTTCCCCACATGCAGCCAGCTGGGTGACCTTGGGCTAGTCACAGCCCTGAGAGTGCTGTTCTGACCAAGCAGTCATGTCAGAGCTCTCTTAGCCTCACCTCCCTCGCAGGGAGAAGAAGGGAAAGTGATTGTAAGCCACTTAGAGACTTCTGCCGGCAGTGAAAAGCGGGATATAAAGAACAATTCCTCTTCTTCTACCCAGGTGTACCTACCTCTGAAACCAGTCTCTGAACATCTTCTCCGTGCCAGAAAGGTTTCTCTGTGGGTTTAGGACATAAAAGGCTCTGCCCGCATTAATCCCCCGGTTGAGGACAGACTCTTCACGATACTGTTTAAAAAAAAAGAAAAAAAAAAGAAGATGACAAACTGAGCAAGAGGGGGAAAATGTGGCATGGGTGCTGCATGTGGGATTCAACGTGTGAAGACTCATCCCATCCCACAAAACCTCCAAAGGACACTGCTTAGTTGCGGCGATATAAATGCATTTTTCGCTACAAAATCCATTTTAGAAACATTCACCTGGCCCATGCCTTAACTAAAGGTAAAGGTATCCCCTGTGCAAGCACCGAGTCATGTCTGACCCTTGGGGCGACGCCCTCCAGCGTTTTCATGGCAGACTCAATACGGGGTGGTTTGCCATTCCCTTCCCCAGTCATTACCGTTTACCCCCCAGCAAGCTGGGTACTCATTTTACTGACCTTGGAAGGATGGAAGGCTGAGTCAACCCTGAGCCGGCTGCTGGGATTGAACTCCCATCCTCATGGGCACAGCTTTCAGACTGCATGACTGCTGTCTTATCACTCTGCGCCACAAGAGGCTCTCTATGCCTTAACTAGGGAAGTCATTTTCCTTTTTACCTTTTTTGTAAGTGAATAGCTGAGCAGGAAACGCAGGGAAGGTAAGCGGGTCACTGTCTGGGATTTCAGGCATGGTATGTTTTCCCAGGGCAGCCTCTGCAGGTGCTGGAAAGGAGAAGTGGGAGTTAAGACCAGACTGAGGGGACCAAACTTACTGAGAGATTGTCAAGTTATTGTTGAAATGCCGTTCTAAATGTTCCAGTTGATGTGCTGTTGTTATTATTATACTGTTATATTGATTTTGATAGTAGTGTTCTATGTGAATGTTCAAAAATGTTTTCTGTAAACCGCCCAGGGCCGTATGGAAGGGCAGTATAAAAATAAAAATAAATAAAATAAAATAAAATAAAAATAAATAAATAAATAAGACCAGCCTCTGAGGCAAGGGCAGGTGGGTACACAGAAACAGGGCTTTTTCAGTGCTGGCGCCTCATCTGTGGAATGCCCTTTTCTTTGAAGCCTACTTGGTGCCTGCCAGACTCTACTTAATGAACCAGGCCAGAAGTTCCTTTTGATCTTGGCTTTTAATCAGGGGTTTGATCTATTTAAATTGTTTTTATAGGTTTTACTTTTTTACTATTCCAAGAACTGTCTATAAGTTACATTTTAGGCTGCGCTGGCTGGGGTTTGTTAATTAAAAAGAAATGTCTTACAGTTTTGTCACGTTACAGTTTCTCTGAGGAGGCAAGCTGGAATAGACATCTAATTAATTGCTGGTGCATTATGCCCATCTGAGAAACTCGACAGACAAGGGGGCTCAAATGAAATTCTACAGTTGACTTGAGGGGGTGGAAGTTAGGAAGAATGATGGATCAAAGAAGATCCTGAAGTAAGTAAGTGAAACCATGATTCCTTCCCTGAGGCAAATAGCTCCTAGGAAAGGGTGTGTGTGATCCCTATCAAGCGTTCAAGAAAGAGAAATGGAACCAGATTTTAGTAATGTTGTAACAAATAAGCTTATGCCTGTTCATTTAAGGCAGCCTTTTTGAGTGTGGAAAAGCCCCTGAAATATTTTTCAGCCTTTGCAGAACCCCAGAACTGGGCCAGAGGGATGTCAGCTGGCTACTCCTCCCTGCCATGCCTGAGGAAGACTGCGGGGGAAGAGAAAGGAGGCTGTTTGAGGCAGGGGTAGGTGTCAAGGCTCCACCCCCTTTTCCCAGGCATGGTTACCACGTGAGAACACCACCCCCAGGTCAATGGGAGTGGCCAGTCCCCTGCTTTTACGGCAATGCTAAGAATATCTTGGGGCTTAGACCATTAAGGCAGGACATAGGGGAAAGTCTGGGGGGGGGGACTGGGCAACTCTCAAAGAATCCCTGATCTAAGGAGTGACAGCCAAGTGATCTCTGCAGAACAAAACCAATCTGTAGAACAAAACAGCTACATTTTGTGACAAATGATCTATACTTATAGGAGATTTCCCTCAGTCCTGTTATCTTTTCCCCTGCCAAGTTTAAAACTGAAACCTTGCTGACAGTCTGATTTCACCATTTCTCCATAAAAGTGAAATAAAAGAGTTTATGTATTGTGAATTAATATCATTTTCTTGTGTACTATAATCATACATATCAACTAAGGATTTTTCAGTTCCTCAGCATCCTCAGAATATATCATCATCATCATCAGTATATATATTTGGACAATTAGGGAAGCAGAAACAAAGAAAAAGAAAGGGGGGTGCTCAGCTAAGAAAAAAAGGAAGCAGGGGGAACCATCATATTACCTAGGCCCAAGGGAAGCATGCCTAGCCTCGACCAGGGCCAAGGCCTTTTCGGTCCTGGCCCCCACCTGGTGGAATGAGCTCCCGGGAGAGCTGCGGGCCCTGCGGGACATTTCAGCGTTCCGCAGGGCCTGCAAGACGGAGCTCTTCCGCCAGGTCTACAGTTCAGGCTGGGGCTGCTGGGGTACATCGACTGCTCTCCCCCGGGCTTCTTCTTGAACATCGTTGACCTCCTTCTCCTCCACCCCCCCTTTTTTAGGAATGGGGGTAGGAAGGGGATCTTATTATTGTGCCGCCATGCTGTGACATTTTAATGTCTTTTAATGGGAGTTTTAATGGGGTTTTAAGACACTGTAACCCGCCACGAGCCATTTGGGAGTGGCGGGAAATAAATAGAAATAATAATAATAATAATAATAATAATAATAATAATAATAATAATAATAATAATAATACCACCTTATAAATTTTTGCAATAAAAATACATTTCAGCAGTAGTTAATTTGTGCTGGCGTGAGCAGGGAAGATCACAGCCCTTCCCATGACATCTCCTTCTTCTCCCCTCCCTACTAGTCTCAAGCTGAAGAAAAATGGCAGGCTGATTTTCACCCGACTATTGAGGAAAACAGGAAGTTGCCTCAGAGAAGCAGTTAGCCATGTTGAGGAACACTGAGTGATCACTCAGAAAGTGGCAGTCCCCAGACAGAGAGAAACATCTGAAGTGCCACTTCTCACCCGACAAACATGCTTTCAAGTAGGGTACAAAACATTCAACAGCACAGGCCCGACTCAGATTTAATTCCCACCCCCAGTCAAAACAAAACCTGGCAAGGAATTCACCCACTTTATCCAGCACGAGGACCAAGTGGCCATTTGGCGCCTGATGTACAGTGGATGCCACTTTATCTACTGCCTCCTGAAGAAGGTTCTGAGCTCTCTTGGGTTGAGCTGGGCTGAGCCCCCACACCAAGCGCTGCACGTCTTCAGCATTAAGGAGATGTGAACTGGTGAGCACGACCTGTTCGAAAGGGACCAAAAATCAGTGTATGTGCAATGCTTGGACAAGAGGGAAAGACAGTGAGAAATAGAAAGAGGAGGGAGTATGTTTGCCACAGGATGCTTCAGCACAAGGGGGGAAATGGCATCTAAGTGGCATTGACAGGAATGTGGAAGATTAAGATCATGAACAGCGCAGAAGGGTAAAGGGATAAAATCTCCGTCAATGGTAAGAATTCCAGTATCACCCTGTAGGAACTGAGTCAGGGCAAAGAGGAAAAATCATTTCAGCCTGTGCACAACTGGTTTATGAGGTTTGCTGCCACTATATATGAAAACGGCTTCAGAACACATGGAGGAAGTAAACAGAAGTTAGTTATGACAGGGGAATCAAGCTTCCATGTGCAGTGGCAGTGCATCTGAGAAAGGAAAGAGATGCTGTAAGAAGACAGGAGTGTCCTTTATGCCCTTATTGTAGCTTCCTAGGCAACTGGCTGGCCTCGGAAGGTTGGACAACAGGGGCCTAACTGAGCTACTCACCTTAAGCAGTGCCAGATCCACGTCACAGCCGCACTCTTGGAGATCCTTTTGAAGGCTAGAGGCTTCCTGTGCCAAGTCTTGGCCTCCGTGGCTTGGCAGCAGGGCACCCCTCCAGCAGCCCAGCACGTGTCTCTCCAGGGACTCTATCAAAGCCTGGCGAACAAGAGAAGAAAATAATGTCTCAGAGGGATGGCCCATCAGCCAGCTGTCAGGGACAACAAAAGAAGAGATGTGTGGCATTCCTAAAGCCACCTTTCTCGCCTTAAATGTGGTCCCCCCTAGACAGCTGACGTGAAACAAAATGCTTCAAATCAAAATTCAGATGGTTAGCTATCAAAAACCACCACCCGTTAAAGCAGGTTGTAAGTAACATTGTTCGGATCCACAGGCCTTCCAGAAGTTTCAGGATGCTGTTTCCATTGGCTGCAGAGGAGAGGACGCGCAGTAATGGGTTTAAACTTCAAGTACAATGATATAGGCTAGATATCAGGAAAAACTTTTTCACAGAGTAGTTCAGCAGTGGAAAGGCTGCCTAAGGAGGTGGTGAGCTCCCCCTCACTGGAAGTCTTCAAGCAAAGGTTGGAGACACACTTTTCTTGGATGCTTTAGGATGCTTAGGGCTAATCCTGCGTTGAGCAGGGGGTTGGACTAGATGGCCTGTGTGGCCCCTTCCAACTCTATGATTCTAAGAGAAATGTCTTTAGGGGTGACCAGAGCCACGACAGGAGCACAAAGCAACATCTGCACCTCTGTCAAGTGCAAGGTGAGCACAGTGGATACAGAGGCCTGGGGAAGTGAAATTCAAATCTCCAGTCACCGTGACAACTCAGAAAGTGGTCTTGAGCCAGTCACTCTCTCAGGTTAAATACCTCACAGGGCCAGGAGGACAGAAACAGTAAGGGCCAGCCATGTATGCCATCCTAGGCTTTTGGGACGAAGAAAAATATACTTTGTTAAGGTTATCACTGCCAGCCTGGTGTCGTGGTTAAGGGTGGGGTGGTCTGTAAATCCAGAGAACCGGGTTTGATTCCCCACTCCTCCACATGCAGCCAGTTGGTGACCTTGGGCCAGTAACAGTTCTCTTAGGGCTGTTCTCGCAGAGCAGTTCTGTTAGAACTCTCTCAGCCCCACCTACCTCATAGGTTGTCTGTTGTGGGGAGCAGAAGAGATAAGTGTTTGCAAGCCACTCCTTCAGGTCATGAAAAGCGAGGTATAAAAAACAACTGCTGCTGTCACCCAAGGTGGCAGCAAAGGCAGCAGACATGGCCTGTCAGAGGGCTGGGGGAGAAGGAGGTGGGCCCAAGATTCTGCCCCTTGAAATTATACATTAATTACAACTCATAGGCTGTTTTTTTCTTTTTGCAATCACACCTCTCATCCTCTCGGAGACAGGTAGCCAGAACGCTCAGAACTCTGGAAACTTTCCACCCAAACTTTTACCCCTTGGACAGAAACCTCTCAGAATTCCCCGCACCTTCATTCTTCTGTCCAGCGCAGTCCGGCCAAGCCACCAATCCTCTTTTTCTGTGAGGTTAGAGATCTCCTTCTGTTCCTGCAGGATGGCTTCGAATTCACTGAGCGCCATGCTCAAGGGGACCTAGGAAAGAGAGGAAGAGAGAAAATGGGAAAACAAAACCTTGCTCTGTGCTCAGAAGGCTGTGAATGCGGGTTTTGCTTCACCACATCCTCTTACTTTGCCGTGCATCGTCTGGATCTGCAGGGTCACCGGGACGGCATCTTTCTCCAACCGTGTCAGCAGGAGGATGTCCCCAACCGCTCCTGGCTCAATGCTCACCAAGGTCAGGACACATACTGTGACCCCTGTGAGAGAGAGAGAGACAGCAAAGTGACTCCAGTTAAGAAGAAGAAGAGAGGAGTTGGCTTTTATATCCCACTTTTCACTACGCAAAGGAGCCTCAAAGAGGCTTACAACGGCCTTCCCTTCCTCTCCCCGCAACAGACACCCTGTGAGGGAGGTGGGGCTGAGAGAGCCCTGAGAGAACTGGTCTGCGAGAACAGCTCTAACAGGACTGTGACTAGCCCAAGGTCACGCAGCTGGAGGAACAGGGAATCAAACCTTGCTTGCCTGATCAGAAGCCAGAGCGGATTGTTCTGCTCTTTGGGAAGGCAGCTGCTCTTCTGCTCTGAAGCACCCCTCCTTTCCCACACCAGAAGCTAAACTCATACCAGCAGGGATCTGTCGCAGCTGCTCTCTGAAGCCTTCCGTCTCCAGCTTAGTGGAACTGGGACAGCTGAATGCAAAGAGGTCCTGTAGCTCCGTGAGGCACCGGAGCAGAGGATCCCCGTTCCCACCCTGCAGGCTTAGCATCTCCAGGTGCCTTGATGCATTGGCCACGGAGGTTTTCTTCATCTTGCTGAGGAGGGAATGAACGGTGGGAGAGAAGTTAAGGACAAGAGGGAGTCGTCTCTTTTCAGTATGGTAATGCATTAAATTCCACATATCTAATCTTTAAAAAAAAACGTTTTGGCTATATTAATCCAAAGTATCTTAAAATCGCCTGCGGCGCCACAGACTAAATAATGCGGTAAGGGCTAAGGGGGAGGAGTTAGGGCGGGCTCTGTCCAGGATGAGGAAGGGTGCCGATTGGCCCCTTCCTCCGGACTGACAAGGGAGCAACCTCGCCGTTGCTCCCTGCCCACCGGCCTGCCTGCTCGGGGGCCGTTCGCTGCCCTGCTAGCGCCCGCGGTATTGCAGCTACAGCGGGCTTGATTACTAGTCACATATAAAACATTAATAAATAAGGAAAAAGTTTCCATCTAGGAAAAACACTATTAGGAGTCTAAGGCCTCCTTTTAGGTTGCCCTTCCAAGTGCCAGCCAGAGCAGACTCTGCCATGCCAGGCTTAGGAGCCCATTCGGGTTAGCTTCTGCTTTTCATTTCCAGCAAGGATCTTGAAAACATAATTTCAGAAGAAACAAAAGGGATGTTCAGACTAGAGAAATCTTGGTGGGTGCAACTCTGCCAGGACATCTTTGCAAATGCATTTGAGTTTCTCTCTGAATGCTGTTCCGAATTCCCCTCCCCTTTTAAGACCAGACTGGCCAAACGGTGTGCCTGGCCTCCCAGTGCCCGGTGACAAGTCCATTAAAGCTTCTGGAGAGCGCTGAGTACCTCCCAATGGAGGCAGTGGCTCATTACACATCAGCATGAGTCGCTGCCCTGCCCTTGACTCCTAATTAGCTCCGCTGCGGATGGGTACTTCGGCTCTACTGGGTGTGCTTGGAAGTGATGGATCAGGAGTCGGTTTAAAGCTAACTAACAGCAACAACAAAAAAGCACGCCAAGTGGCCACAAGCCTCTGAGCAAATCCCACCGCTCTGGGATTTACCTCCTCCTAATCGAGAGGCCTGCCCAGATCAGTGACTCGTGCAGTAACACATGGCAAACTCTGCCAAGATTGCTGTTTGGACACACACACGGAGTAAGCCTTTACAGAACATCAGCTTTCAAAACTTTTGCAACTACAGGGCCCATGTTGTGGGGGGCGGTTAAAGGAAGCCCCCCCTCCCCAACATAGCCTACCTCTCCCTCCACGCCCCACTATCTTAGGGTTGAACTGATTCTCAGAAGTCCATCTGCAAATTTCCCGACTAGTTCTCGGAGGCAGTCTGGAAGCTGATGGTACTACTATGAGCTCCTATTGTTAAAAAAAAAAATCAGGAACTTGATTTCCTCCTCTTTTCTTGTGGTGGAGAGTCTTTGACCCTGTTCTTAAAAACCTGAGGTAGCTCTGCTTTCATGTTAGCTGAACAGGCACAGTTAGAGCCTTACCCAATTTGTGAAATGCTGCCTTAAGAGACAGGATTTGTCCCCTCCTTGTGTTGCCCTACTCTCTTCCCCATTCCCCCAGGCCCCTTTCGATCAGCTTTCACAAGTTCGGTTGCTTCTCTATTTCAAAAGCCACTAGATTTCTTTGAAATGCACAACTTGCACAACCATTACAAAGAGATTCCAGCTCCTGTTGAAGTTTCTATGTATTTTGCCCATAGGACTACAGGAGATGATATACGAAGACAATTCACTGCAAAATTTGCCAAAAGGATACCCCTTGGGCAACCCAGGTGTTGAAAAGGCACGGCCTCTGGTTTTATACACGTCACACACACACACACACACACACACTCTCTTCCTGGACAGGGGCCCTTACTCGAGTCTTTTGTGAATGATGCTCATGATCTGATGGCGAAGAGTGACAGCGACCGACTCCGAAACCAGGTAGGCAGTAGTCACGGGGTCCCGGCTGCCAATACACAGTGCCATGAGTTGGCAGAGATGGCTATAGAGGGCACTCGGGGGGTTATGGCTGATCAAGCAGAAGGCAGCTTGCAGAGATTCATAGACGGAGTCCATGGAGAAGGAATCTGCAACAGTCAAAAGAGGGATGGTGGTGGTTAAATTCAATGCAACCACGAGCAAAACTAGAACATACATTAAGAAGAAGAAGAGTTGGTTCTTATATGCTGCTTTTCTCTACCCAAAGGAGTCTCAAAGCGGTTTACAATCGCCTTCCCTTTCCTCTCCCCACAACAGACACCCTGTGAGGTGGGTGAGGCTGAGAGAGCCTTGATATGACTGAAGAAGAAGAGTTGGTTCTTATATGCTGCTTTTCTCTACCCAAAGGAGTCTCAAAGCGGCTTACATTTGCCTTCCCTTTCCTCTCCCCACAACAGACACCTTGTGAGGGAGGTGATGCTGTGAAAGCCCTGATATTCCTGCTCGGTCAGAACAGCTTTATCAGTGCTGTGGAGAGCCCAAGGTCACCCTGCTGGCAGCATGTGGGGGAGCAAGGAATCAAACCCAGCTCGCCAGATTAGAAGTCCGCACTCCTAACCACTACACCAAGGCATAACATTATCACAAGTTCTTGTTCAATTTAAGACAATTTCAAAATCTGGTATTCCATCTCTCCGGGAACAAAGGACGGTCTGATCTAAGTGCATTTCTTCCAGGGTGGCTGCATTGAAATCCAGATGCAGACCCGAGGGGAGATTTTGTCTCTGCCTGAAAAAATATGGCTGCAAACTAGGAATCCTCAGGCTCAAAAAACAAAAATCTCACTTGTGTCACAAACTCAACGGGAGGCGTGTGACTCACTGCCATCTCTCCTGTCTGCAACAGGAGGTCTGCAACCTTGATTACACACTGACTGCTAGAAAATCCTGTTAACTCTTATTGTTACAAAGCTCCCCAGAGAATCCGGCTGCAAGTTTACAGAGGCACAGGAGAGCGAGCTCCTCGCTTTTACCAAGTTGAACATCTTGCCGTTTAGCGCATAAGAAGCTTATGAAGCCGGGGGTTGGGGGGGGGGGGCTCGGAATTCTGAAGATTGATCAGAGCGGACCTTCACAACAACAAGAAATTTTAATGAAAGTTCTTCCCCCTGACAGGGACAGAAAACATCATGAAGTCCTGTTTCTTACCAGCAGCTACTTCCAGGGCAGAGGCAAGCACATGTAGATCAAAGGGATCCGTGGGACTTTGCTTCTCTGAAGCTTGGAAATTCTCCTGCAAACCTGTGCTGGCATCACGCCGGAGAACCTCTTGGTCCTCTTCTGCGGCATTCGGCACAGCAATGGGTCTCCTCCTATGGCCTGTAGAGGGGAGGGAGAGAGGAGAAAAAAAATTAATATATCATTTTTACACTTCTCAACCTCTTCAGTTCCTAGATTGTTTTACAGGTCGGGTTTGTTTCTTTTCCCTTCCCATTTTCAGATATGTGTTATAGACCAGGGGTAGTCAACCTGTGGTCCTCCAGATGTCCATGGACTACAATTCCCATGAGCCCCTGCCAGCATTTGCTGGCAGGGGCTCATGGGAATTGTAGTCCATGGACATCTGGAGGACCACAGGTTGACTACCCCTGTTATAGACCACAAAAGGGTTATGGGACTACCAGACTAGCTCCAATGTTTGGCTCAAAAGGGCCACGTTAACATTATTTATTATTATTATTTATTCGATTTTTTTATACTGCCACTCCCATAACAGGCTCGCGGTGATTAACACAATAAAAGCATCAATACAATTAAAATCCCCATAAAATCCCCATGTATTGTTTAGACGTTTTATGCAAACCGCCCTGAGCCTTTGGGGAGGGTGGTGCATAAATATAATAAATAAATAATAAATAAATAAATAAAACAATTAAAACAATTTATACATATGACAATGAAGATGGAATTGACCTAGTATAGCTATCCCTCCCCCTATTCCGGGCATTGATCAATATAGATGGAATAATAGCTAAGCAAAAACATAAGATGGAATTAAAACCAGCTAGAGTAGCGATCCCCAACCTGTGGGCCGTGGACCGCATGTGGTCCGTCAACTAATTGGAGGTGGGCCGTGAAGGACGCCTTCTCCCCCCCCCCCCGGCCCTTTACTTCATCCCCCCCCGGCCCTTTACAACACACTTTGGGTGTCATTGTCTCCCATCACTCCCAGATGGGACTAT
This sequence comes from Paroedura picta, assembly GCF_049243985.1. Lineage (NCBI taxonomy): Eukaryota > Metazoa > Chordata > Lepidosauria > Squamata > Gekkonidae > Paroedura > Paroedura picta. The sequence continues at coordinate 162,484,450 of NC_135371.1, read as the reverse complement.
CTCGTTGCAGAGAAACAAGCTCAGGGTTCCCATTGATTTGTCATTGTCATGAGTTAGAATTTCCATGAAAATAAAATGTTCCTTATGTTCATTGTTGTGGCGTGTCTGTCTCTTATTTTGAAGGGATGTTTAAACATTACCATAGCGATCAGAGAGCGTTAGGGCAGTGGTTGAGAGTAGAGGAGTAAACTTCCCCCCACACACACACCGGGCCTCAGTAAAATTATGAAGCGTTGAGTGGTCCCCGGTGATAGAAAGGTTGGGGACCACTGAGCTAGAGGATGAAATTAGGCCCTTCAACATCTAGCACTGCCGTTCAATAGGGCTTTAGGAGGGGGGAACACCCCGGGGATCCCACCCAGCCTCAGCCAAACGCCTGGCGGTAGAGCTCCGTTTTGCAGGCCCTGCGGAACTTACCCGTCACCTCAGCTTCCTTCCCACCATGCAGAAGAAAGCCCCTTGCATGTCTGCCGCAAACCTTCTCCCCACTGTTCCCCAGCCTGGTTATTTCGCTCGAGAACATCTCACGTTAGCAAGTTCCTGGAAGGCTCCAGGAGGCCAAAAGTTACCTTGAGCGGCTTCTTCTTCACCTGAACCCCGCAGGACCTCACGGACAACCCTGGGCCTTGCCTCAGCAGCCTCCAGAACCTTCTTTCCCCCTTCTCCCGCCTCATTTAGCACTTCCCCCTCACAGGGCAGTTTCCGGACTTCCTCTTGCGGCTTCCCCCGCTTAGCGGTTCTCCTGCCGCCCGGCCTTCCTTGCCGCGGCTGTGCCTTCGCAGCTTGGGGGCAGCGGTGGTCATCTGAAGAGCTGGCGCTGCACCCCTCCATTTTGGCAAGTCTCGCCGCTGACTGTTTCCTGCTAGGGGCCGCTTTTCGCCCTGGCCTGCGGGTGGAGGTTGCTGGTTCTACGGCAACAGGAAGCGTCACCTCCCGCGTGGCTTCTGGAGGGCCTTCCAGGTCACTGTCGTCGCTGAACACCACCTGGGAAGAGACAGACGGTTGCTTTCCTCCCAAATGCATCGTGGGCAACCTTTTAGGATGCTACCCAACCAATCTTTCGCCAAGCACCTTCCCCACAGGGGAAACCTCAACAGAAATATCTGAGCTGGGAAGAGATAAATTGTTGGTTTCCCTCCAAATCCCCCTCAAGTTTTTCAGCAACGTTTTAAGTAGCTGCAAGATCAACCTCCCACAAAGGGGCATAAGCAAAGAGCAAAATCTCAATAGACAGAGCCCAGCTGGGAAAAGAACCAATGGTTGAATTCCATCCAAATTCAACTCAGGTTTTCCAGCAATGTTTCAGGAACTGCCAAATAAATCTTTTATCAAGCCCTTCCCACACAGGGCGAAATCTCGACAGAGAAGTCCAAGCTAGGAAGACATAAGGAAGAGGACAACCAAGAGGATCAAAAGGCTAGCCCAGGGGTAGTCAAACTGCGGCCCTCCAGATGTCCATGGACTACAATTCCCAGGAGCCACTGCCAGCATTTGCTGGCAGGGGCTCCTGGGAATTGTAGTCCATGGACATCTGGAGGGCCCCAGTTTGACTACCCCTGGGCTAGACGGTCTTTCCTACAAGGAAATGTTTAGGACACAGAAGGAGAGGTGAGATCCATCACATTTGCGCAAGAAACCTCTGCAAGAATTCATAATAGCTGCAGTTGTCTACTGGAAACCCCTCCATTCAAAGGCCTTCTATGCTGCCAGCCTAGCTCTTCCGAATTCTCTTCCCAGGCCTGTGAAGCTCTTACTGCAGACCTTCTGCCACCCCTGCTGTAGGGTTCCAAGGCAAGAGAAAAGCAAGAGGAGCTTTGCCATTGCTTTCCTTTGAGCTGTTTGTTTGGTACCCTGCTTTTTACTAGCCATAGGTGACTTGCAATGGCCTTCCTTCCTTCACCTCACAACAGAAACCCTGTGAGGTACGAGGGGATGAGAGAGCCTTGAAAGAACTGCAACTCTCAACTCTGGACTCTCTCAGCCTCACCCACCCCACAGGGTGTCTGTTGTGGGGAGAGGAATGGGAAGGTGACTGTAAGCCGCTTTGAGCCTCCTTCGGGTAGGGAAAAGCGGCATATAAGAACCAACTCTTTTTCTTCTTCTTCAACTGGCCCAAGGTCACTCAGCAGGTCTCATCTGCCTCAAAGCAGCTAATCATCTTTCCATTCCTCTCACAACAGACACCCTATGAGTTACGTGAGGCTGAGAGAGTTGTGAGAAGAACTACGACTGTCCTAACGTCACCCAGCTGGCTGCATGTGGAGGAGGAATGGGGCATCAAACTCCGTTCTCCAGATTAGAAGAAAAGTTGGTTCTTGTATGCCACATTAACAAAAGAAGTCTCAAAGCGGCTTACAATCACCTTCCCTTTCCTCTCCCCACAACAGACCCCCTGTGAGGTGGGTGAGGCTGAGAGAGCCCTGATATTACTGAAGAAGAAGAGTTGGTTCTTATATGCCGCTTCTCTCTACCCGAAGGAGGCTCAAAGCGGCTTACATTCACCTTTCCTTTTCCCTCCCCACAAGAGACACCCTGTGAGGTGGGTGAGGCTGAGAGAGCCCTGATATTACTGAAGAAGATGAAAAGTTGGTTCTTATATGCTGCTTTTCTCTACCTGAAGGAGTCTCAAAGTGGCTTACATTCGCTTTCCCTTTCCTCTCCCCACAACAGACACCCTGTGAGGGAGGTGTGGCTGAGAGAGCCCTGAGATTACTGAAGAAAAGGAAGAGTTGGTTCTTATATGCCGCTTTTCTCTACCTGAAGGAGTCTCAAAGCAGCTTACATTCGCCTTACCTTCCTCTCCCCACAATAGACACCCTGTGAGGTGGGTGAGGCTGAGAGAGCCCTGATATCACTGCTTGGTCAGAACAGCTTTATCAGTGCTGTGGCAAGCCCATGGTCACCCAGCTGGCTGCATGTGGAGGAGTGGGGAATCAAATCGGGCTCATCAGATTAGAAATCGGTGTTCCTAAGCACTATACCAACCTGGCTCTCACAGGGACCCTGAAATTCCGTGGTGGTCCTCCATCCAAACTTAAACCAGGGCCAGCTCAGTTTCTGACAGTTGACAACCTCAAGTTAGCCTGGGCTATCTAGGTCAGGGATGCCCTATAGCTAATCAAATCGACTCTGCCCCCCGCCGACCCATAATTATGTTTCTACACTCGAAATAATGCCTGCACTGGCTGAATCGAATTTGAATGGAGAATGTGATTTTAAAAACATTTAAAATATGTTTCTGGTATTATGTGATTGTATCCCATTGTTATATACCGCTGTGAGCTTGAACAGGAGGGCAGTGTACAAATTAAATAAATAAATACTAATCTTCCACCAGCCTCTCCTCCCTCAGCTTCCATTTCTCTTCCGCTACCTTAAGACGAGACTTCATTCTTCTGGACACTTTGGGAGCCTTCGAGAGTTCAGTCTTCAGCCCTGGAGAAGAAGATTCCTCAAAAATCTTAAAAGGGGCCTTGGAGGAGAGCGCTGCCTTGGCTGCCGTGGACCGGCTCGTCCTGGGCGTCGGAAAGGACTTCTGTGCTGGGGTGCAGGGTTCCGCAGGCAGCCGAGCGACAAATGGAGCGGCTGGCGTACTGGAATCGACCGGGGCAAGCGGGTCAGTGGGGACAATCAGCGGAAGTGGTTTGGCTTCTAGGATTCTCTTAGGCTTCGCTTTCCGGTCCGCTTCCAGCTGCTTCCTGGCATCATCGCGGTTCACCGAAGAAAGCACATCGTGCCTCTTGTCGGCAGCCGTCGGCACGTTTTCTTTGTTCTCACAGAGGGACGGTGGGTGCTGCCAGGGCCAGGCACCAGAAAAGACGCTTGCCAGGTAACCCTCGTGACCGGAAGCTAGAGCTGAGACGGCAGCTACAGCCTTGGTGCGCAGCAGGCTGGCCTTTTGATATTCGAGCCCCGGCACCTGAAACCTCTTGGAAGACAGCGCCGCTAAGCTGGTCTCTAGATGCTTCCACGGTTTCTTCTCCAGTCGGCTGGGGGTCGTGGTTCGTTTGGCCAGAGATGCATAGATTTGGGCCACCAGGTCATCGAGGAGTCCGACTGCAGGCCCATCCTGGTCATTGGCTTTCCTGCCGTGGCTTTGAGACACGGAGGCCACTGCATGGGAGGCGTAAGAAGTCACGGCAGCGCACCGTTTCAGACAAGCCTCAAGGAGTTGCAGGCCTTGTCCCTTGGGCCCTGTCGCCAGCCCGGCCTCGGCAGAGGCTACCAGCCAGTGGAGACAGATGCTCGAGAGGACCACGTCGGAGCAGAGGGAGCAGCGGCATCGGTCCGGGTGGGTCAGGAAGCTGGGATGCTTCTTCAGCTTGGGCTTCAGCGCTGGCGAGTCTGGGAGAGAATTCCCCTTCTGTGAGGAAACGGTGTCAACGAACTCCAGGGAGACCTCTCTCAGAAACGGCTGCTCCTCTTCGGAGGGCTCGGGGCACAGGCCTCGTGTCTTCTTGCCCTTCGGACCGCCTTTCCTTGGCTTGATTTTCACCTCGCTTTTTTCCTCTTCCATTTCAAACACTGGAGGCAAAAAAGAGAGGGTCGAATTTAGAGCCTCACTTTCCCTCACGGCTGTTGAGCGTAGCAGTAAAGCTGCCTCCAAGCACGACCATCTCTCCCTCCCAAAGGCTGAAGCATCATTAACACGAGCCTTTGACTCTCCTCCTGGGGAAAGCTGATTGGGGATGAAGGTATTTTTTTCGCCTCCGGCCTACTGTAAGAAATGCTATTTTTATGACCCCGCCCACTTACATTTTAAAAAGATGGCTACAGGGGTAGTGCACAATATATTAAGGGTTTACTGAGAGCCAGTTTGGTGGTTAGGAGCGCGGAATTATAATCTGGCATGCCGGGTTCGATTCTGCACTCCCCCACATGCAGCCAGCTGGGTGACCTTGGGCTCGCCACGGCACTGATAAAACTGTTCTGACCGAGCAGTGATATCAGGGCTCTCTCAGCCTCACCCACCCCACAGGGTGTCTGTTGTGGGGAGAGGAAAGGGAAGGCGACTGTAAGCCGCTTTGAGCCTCCTTCGGGTAGAGAAAAGCGGCATATAAGAACCAACTCTTCTTCTTCTTCTCGTTCTCTATAATTAGAGCCTTACCCCAGTCAGGACACCAACAAGAGAATTGAGAAGAGTCGGGTTTTGTACCCTACTTCTCACTACACCCAAAGCAATCTCAAAGGAGTTTACAATTGCCTTCCTCTCCTCGCAACAGGCACCCTGTGAGGTAGGTGGGGCTGAAAGAGCTCTAACAGAATCGCTCTGTGAGAACAACTCCAGCAGGGCTTTGACTTGCCCATATTCACCTAGCTGGCTGCATGTAGAGGAGAAGTGGGGAATCAACCTCAGCTCCCCAGGTTAGAAGCAGAGGCTCTTACCCCCTTCACCACTCTGGCTCTCACAGACTTCTCAGCCTCAGGTACATTTCTATTGTTCTGTCCTCAGAAATTTACCTCTATGTAAATCATCATCATAAAGACTCCCTCCACAACTCAAGATTTAATTTGTTTCTAAAGGTAAAGGTATCACCTGTGCAAGCAGCGGGTCATGTCTGACCCTTGGGGTGATGCCCTCTAGCGTTTTCATGGCAGACTCAATACGGGGTGGTTTGCCAGTGCCTTCCCCAGTCATTACCGTTTACCCCCAAGCAAGCTGGGTACTCATTTTACCGACCTCGGAAGGATGGAGGGCTGAGTCAACCTTGAGCCGGCTGCTGGGATCGAACTCCCAGCCTCATGGGCGGAGCTTTGAGACTGCATGTCTGCTGCCTTACCACTCTGCGCCACAAGAGGCTCTTTCAACTCCAGCTTAATTGCAGTACACACCTCCCCCACCTCATAGCTGTTTCTCTACTGATCCCTGTTTTCCCATTCTCCTTGCCCCCTACCCCTGCAAGAATGTGGGACAAGCACACAGCATAGATCTGAGAGCGGAATTCCTGCTGGCCCAAGCTGAGACTTATCTCAAGAGCAGGTGAAGGAACCTGCAACTGAAGCTGGCCTGTCCATCTGCAATGTAAGACTCCCCCATCTCACGCCTGGAATATAATGGGTGGCGGGGGGGGGGGATTAAGGCCAAGGCTCACCAGTGCCTGATTCCAGAAGAAACAACACCTGCTCAAGATCAGAGTGACACAGCTCCAGTTCGCCCCGCTGGAGCTCCAGCTTGCTCTTCAGGACCAAAAACCGAGCACACCTGAGACGAAAAGGCAGCCAGAGACAACGTTAGAGGCCCTGAAACACAGGCAGCAGCGGTCACCAGTTTGCCTTTCTCATGAAACTGAAGGCAGATTACAAAATTAGAGAAACAATGCAACCCAATGCCAATTCCCATCATCAGATCCTTGAAGCGTTTGGCTCACATTGGGGTCCTCTTCAAACCAAGCAAACTGCAGCCTTGCAGTTCATTAACTGTATCCCTGGTTTAATTTAGGTATGTGGCTGCATGCCAATGGTACAGGTCGGTCAGCCAACACGTCCCCAAAACGAGTCATGAAACATGAAGCTGCCTTATATTGAACCAGACGTCTAATCCATCAAGGTCAGCGTTGTCGACCCAATGCTCGCAGTGGTTCTCACAGCGGTGGCCAAACAGTGGCTCTCCAGATACCCATGGACTACAATTCCCATGAGACCCTGCTAGCAAGGTCTCATGGGAATTGTAGTCCATGGATATCTGGAGAGCCACAGTTCGGCCACCATGCTTCTAGGATCTTTGGTAGAAGGCCTCTGCATCATCTCCCACCAGATCCTTTAACCAGACACTTCAGGGATTGAACCTGGGACCTTCTGCATGCCAAGCAGTTGGTCTGTCACTGAGTCATGGACCCTCCCTTTTTCAATGCAGGCTTCATGCTGCTAAAAAAACTGGATCTGCACCTTTGAAAAAGATACTGTAATAGGCTGCAGGTCCTTTGCTGCAGGTCCCCCTCCCATGGTCCTATCCATGGCAAGAAGGGTGTTTGATCCAAAGGGCCTTACCATCGGAGGGACTGCAGCTTCATAGAGATCTTGAGAGCTTCTAGGCAGAAAGCTTTTGCTTCGCTTACGGTCTCTATCTTGCCGAGGAGGGAGATGAACGTTTCGGAGCAAACGAACATGTCAGCCAGGACCTGCCACTTCTGCACAAGGTTGTCACCTGAGAAAGGGGAAGAGAATGGTGTGCAGAGCAGCTTAAGCTTAAGGCAGTCCCATCTCACATAAAACTATTCATATTTTAAGGTTGCTGCCCATTTTGTTAATTTCAAGTAGATCAGACGGAGGCTCTATTCTGCAGCAAACACTGAATTCCGCAACTGCATTTACTCCAACAACAATGGGTTGTTGTTTTTTGCAGAATCCCCCATGTCACATCTTTTTGGCCCTTCTCCTGAACCAGGCTGGCTGTAAAAAGAAATCAAGATATTTTCTTTAAAATCCTGATCTCTCAGTGTCTGGGCTAAAAGATCAGCATAGGATAGAGAAAGGCAGCCATAGTGGACTGCTCATCTGCAGTTAGGCTGACAGCTCCCTGTCAAATCCACATGCCAGAATGTATTCACCACCAGTCTTTTTTGAAAAGCTAGGCAGGTCTGAAGGTTTCTTGCCTCTGGCCATCGTTATGGGAGTAAGCAGGTGAAAGCAAGATTGTTGAGTTTTGTGCAGGGGAGAACTCAAAAGTACAAGAATTGAGAGACAAAAGTCTCTACACCAGGGGTAGAGAAACTGCAGCCCTCCAGATGTCCATGGACTACAATTCCCATGAGCCCCTGCCAGCATTTGCTGGCAGGGGCTCATGGGAATTGTAGTCCATGGACATCTGGAGGGCCGCAGTTTGACCACCCCTGCTCTACACACTGACAGAAAACAGGTCTCGTTTTACCATGATCTACAAACAGATGGTCCAGGGCATCTTTAGCAGATTTGTCACTGCAGATCAACAAGTTAGAAATAATGCTGCGGTAGAGTTTGTGAGCATCGCACAGAGCAGTTTCGGGAGTCTTCCACCCTGCGAAGAAAGAGAGGCATGTGAGATATGCTAGCCCCATTGCTTCCCACCTATCCTGCGTCAAGGCAGTCCTTTCTACAAGGAGCCCCTGTGCCTCTGCTATGGGACATTTGCACGTTACTGAGATCTGGGGAAAATTGAAGACACACAGACGATCCACCCTGGGCTACAGGGCCTAGCCTGCGCACCGCAATGGCATGTGGCCTGCAATATGTGCCAAGTGGTTATACATTTCAAGGAGCAAGCAGCATCGGTGGGAGAGGCATCTTCAGTACAAACATCTCAAATGCAGGTGTTCCCTCACTGAGAGGAGCGTCCATCATATTTAAGCAGCATCAGGAGCCTGCCAGGCCTTGCGGAATGTTCACAAGACTTGCGGAAGAGCCTGAAAGGCCTTGCAGAAGTTCACAATCATAATTTTATTTATTAAATTTCTAGCCTGCCCCTCCCAAAAGGCTCGTGGCGGGTTACAGAACCCGCATAAAAAGCCCAATAAAATTGCCCCCTAAAAACAGTCCAATTAATCTATCAAACGCAAAACAATCCATACACAGGTATAATGGTGAAAAAAACAGAAGCAGATCCCCTCCCCAATAGGGGTTGCTGATCTTAATCCGCCAACAGAATAACCCGCGGGGGGGGGGGTTCTAGATCTTCCTTAGCGCGCCGGCCTCAACCACAGACCTGGCGGAAGAGCTCCTCCTTGCAGGCCCTGTGGAACGCCGAAAGCTCCCGCTAATCAAAAGCTTACATTTTTAGTTTGTATCTGGGATGGAATTCTATTCCAAACATATGCCTAGCTTTCCCGCTAAACATGGAGATGTCTCCTCTCTTCTGTTCCTCAGCCATTCGGGTCCCCCTTGAGTCCCAGGGTGGGTCACAGGTTCAACAGACGTACAAGCTGCATACTCACCTTGAGCGTACAGTTTTTGCCTGAGTGCCAGTGGGAAGGTGGAAGGAGGCAGACCGAGATACAAGGCTGTTAACTGGAGGGTGCTGCCTCGGAGTAGGTACCACAGCTTAGACGGCCTTTGCAAGGCTGGGTTTTGTAGGTTTTCCAGCAGCAGGTCGAGGCCTTCTTCAACCTGCCCATGAGAAGGGGACCCATGAAGCCGGCCACCCAGGAAAGCATGAGATCTATAGCCTCTAAGCCAGCGTTTCCCAACATGGCGCCGATAAGTACCGTTGTACCTACTAGCACTTCTCCTGGAGCCCACCGAGCTTGTTGGCAAGTGGGTAGGGATCCCGTAAGGCAGAGCTTTTTATGGGCTGCCCTAAAATTGAAAAGATTTCCCACTAGAGCAGGAATAGTTAACCTGTGGTCCTCCAGGGGTTGGACTACAATTCCCATGAGCCACTGCCAGCAAACCATGGACATCTGGAGGACCACAGGTTGACTACCCCCATCTACATTACCTTTGACCTTTAAACCGCTGATTTAAACCCAAATAGCTGATTCTGTTCCTAAACTGCTGCCCCCCAAAATGAAAAGTGGCTGTAATTCAAACAACAAAAGGCATCCAGACTTGAGCAAATCTTGGTTTAGATAGCGGTGACAAGGAGAGCTGGAAGAGACCACAAAGGACCATCCAGTCCAGTCCTCCACCTTCTCAGAGATTTAAAAATCATAACCCTCCTGACTGGTCCTCATCCAATATCTCCATGGAGGAGACTCCACCACCCTTTCAGGCAGATTTACTCCATCTACCAACAACCCTCCCCATCGGAAAACGCTTTCTAATATTGAAGCGGAACCTCCTTTCCTGTAATTTGGACCTGTTGCTTCTAGTCCTCATCTCTAAAGCTGCAGTCAACAAGTTGGCCCCCTCTTCAAGATGTCTACTTTTCATGGGGTTCAACACAGCTATGATAAACACCCCTTTGCCCTCCTCTTCTCCAGTTAGTTCTTGCTGCTGCGAAGATAAATTGGTGGAGGATGCTGTCCCTGTCTTGTTCAGATCTACTCGGCTTAGGTGGTTCCAACTGCAGATGGATTGCAGAAACAAGCCCAGGGAAGTCACTGATATAGAGGACCAGTGGAATTAAAAGATAGTGTGGCTAGTGAATAGATTTGGACTTTGACGGAGGAGACTAATATTCAAACTCCTACTCAGCCCCAAGAGTTCTCAAGCTAGAACTAGAGAAGAACGAGGCATTATTATCAGCTATCTGCTTTGGAGCGAGTGGTTGGATTAGGGCAGGGGTGACCAGACTGGCAGGGGCTCATGGGAATTATAGTCCATGGACATCTGGAGAGCCACAGTCTGGCCACCCCTGGATTAGGGGATTATTCTGAGAACAGCCTACTGCCTCCATCTGCTTTAGACCCCTGCAGTAAACCGAGAGTGCACAGATGCCGTTTTCTAAACTTGCATCTTCTCATCTTCCTCTTCTTAGCAGACACAAAGTAGAGTCAAGCCCTGCTGGATGCGCTCAAGATTACCTTGCAATTTGCCAAGCACAATCTGCTTCGGAGGACGGATAGCGTTTGGTTCGTCAGCAAGGCGAAGTCTTTGCTACGGTCAACGCTTTGCCAGCAGGACTCCGCTTCCTTCAAGACCATCTAGAAGAAAAACAGGACAGAAAAGGACATCATTAATGGGGGGGTGGAACAGATCCTCCAGTGGGGATATTAAAGCTCAGCCTTCGGTTGACTTCAGCAACGGGGAGGTCATGGATCCGGATACCCAGGGATGCCCTGCCCCAATCTCCTTCCAAAAAGGGTGGCATAAAACAGATCTAGACCAGGGCTCCCACTCCTTTAACGCTGAAAAGGCCAGAAGTGGAGATGCTTGCATTGCCTCATAGCACAGCTCTTGACTTGTAGTAGCTGCATCTATCTATCTATCCATCCATCCTTTCAATTTCTATCCCGCCACTCTCCGTGGATTCGTGGTGGGTTACATAAAACAGGTAAAAGCCCGAATAAAACCAATCATAACCCCTTAATAGCCCTCCCTCCCTATCCATCCATCCATCCATCCATCCACCCATCGCCCTCCCTGAAGGCTCAGAGCAGTTCACATAAAACAGAAACAACACAGGTAACTTATTTTTCCGATAATAAAGTGATAACAACAAACAACACAGAATGGTAGAAAAATATAGAGAACATTAAATTAACGCTTACTGATAGCCCAGTGGGTTAGGCGGAATTGTAGTGGGTGCCATAGGAGGGAGGCTGAGGGGGAGGGCCCTGTAGCTTGACGAAGTGGGTTCAGATTCTGCTTTTCTATATGCAGGAGGCCTTAGACCAGAAAAGGCCCCGACTTTTCATGTACAAGGACCTGGTTTCAATTATAGGCCTCTAGCATAGGGGCTTCCAATAGCAGGGCAGAACCTTAGACGGCTGCATTCCGAGCGAGCGGCACAGAGCCAGATGGACCGGCGCTCGGAACTCACACATGGCAGCTGGCTCATGTAGGTGCAAGGGTGGGCAACGGCCTCTCTGTTCCCCGGCTGCTCTCAAAGCTTACCTCTGCATAAGTGGGACATTCTAGCTGGAAGAAAAGTTTGGCGATCTGACACAAGGCGTTGGTCGTCCCTGGAGCATCTGCAAGGGCACGAGAGAGCTCCGAGATCATGAAGTAGCTCTCAATGGCCCGTAGTGGCTGTGGGACAGGAGACAGGAGGCAGGGCAGTGAGTAAGGGAGTATGAAAGTTTGGGGGCAGAAGAGGGTTCAGGAGAAAACTTCCAGCTTCAAGTTCCAAGAAGGGGTAGCCACGGATCTCTTCCAAAAGCGAAAGACCACATTCCGTTACCTTTCCCATCATCCTGTACAGGGCGGCCATGATGTGCAGAGAGGCCACCGTCTGCTCAACGCTACGCACAGCTGGGATCTGTCCCTTGCCGAGGAGTTCCTCCCACAAGTCATAGGCGTCATCCAAACACTTTGATTGCGCTGCAAGGGATGGACAATGTTAAGCCAGGGGGACGGAGGGCACAGCTACCACCCTTGAGGGCTTCGTTTCCAAACCCAATTCTGTCCGCAACAGCCAGAACTCAAACCGTTCACAAATAAAGACTCATTTTGCCAACAGAAGCTGCTAAAACAGCCTAAGAAGCTACAAGCCAAAATTGAATATTTATTTTTGAACGGTTTGGTTCTTCCGGAAGACCTATGGTTCCCCTTTGGCAGTAAATGTATGCATTTAAAAAAAATTATCCTGTTTTTTCTTGTGGCTCAAGGCAGCTTGCAAAGCACAGCCTAAAGCTTGTAGGGATTGCAAGGAGGCTGTGCATTTCGATTGTAGCTTCATTACGGAGCATCCATAATTCAGGTCTCCTAGGAAGCCCCTGATTTGAAAGCCATCCCCATACAAGGTAAAACCAATTGCTGATTTTGTGAACTTAGGCAGATTGTGACTGTGTGGGCAGAGGGGATTGTGTTGGTGCTTGGCTCTTGTGGCCCTTTCCTGCATGCCCAGGGAAATGCCAATCACCACTTTGGAATCAGGAAGCGAATTTCCACCAGACCAGACTGGCCAGGAATTCTAGGTATTTTTCAGGGAGGGGCATCACCTGGGCATGGAATTAGGATCATTCTGGGTGGGCAGATAGTTGTGAATTTCCTGCATTGTGTAGGGAGTTGGACTAGACGACCCTGGAGGCCCCTTCCAACTCTATGATTCTATGCTTCTTAGGGGCCACCTATGTTGCTAGGAAGGGCCTTTTGTGGCGCAGAGTGGTAAGGCAGCAGACATGCAGTCTGAACCTCTGCCCATGAGGCTGGGAGTTCGATCCCAGCAACCGGCTCAAGGTTGACTCAGCCTTCCATCCTTCCGAGATCGGTAAAATGAGTACCCAGCTTGCTGGGGGGTAAACGGTAATGACAGGGGGAGGCATTGGCAAACCACCCTGTATTGAGTCTGCCATGAAAACGCTAGAGGGCGTCACCCCAAGGGTCAGACATGACCCGGTGCTTGCACCGGGGATACCTTTACCTTTATGTTGATAGGGCAAAGCCCAGAAAGGACAAGTTCATGCAAAGAAACCCACTCAAAGAAGACCCTTCCTGGTTTCTAGTAGTTATTCTGCTCCATTTACAGTGCGTTATGAATTTCAACCCCATTCTCCCCTCCCCCTTCCCCAATTTACAACAAAGCTCCTCACCAGAATCTGCAGACAGGTTAAATGCGATGCCAAGGTACAGGAACTTGTCGTCCTGGGCCTTATCCTCGTAGCCAAGGTCATTTGTCTCCACCCCTTCAAGAGCCTGTGAATTCTTTAGCCCCTGGGCGTGGCTGTTCTTGATTCTCTGTTCTTGCTTATTACTCTGTGGTTGAGAAAAAGAAGAGCTTTGGTAACGCCTGAACGGCACTCTCGGGATAGTTCACTGAATCTGGTTTAGGTACCGTTGGGCATCTAACCCAATCTCATCGGACTTGGGAAGCTAAGCAGGGTCAGCCCTTGTCAGTACCAAGGAAAACTAGGATGGCGATTTGGAGGCAGGTGGTGCAAAACACCTTGGAACGTCTCTTGCACCGAAGACTCCTCCAAGGGTCACCACTGAAGGCCAAAAATCCCTGTAGTTCTGTTTTCACAACAGATTGTAGCCCAGTGCTGTAGCCACTACACCAGCGATCCCCAACCTTCTAGTAGTCGGGGACCGCCTCCGATGGTTGGAGAGAACCGGAGGCCCAGCCACCGCCACTCGCAAACGCGCAGTTGTTGCGCATGCACGTTTTTGCCACTAGGTGGCGCTAATGCGCATGCGCAGAGCTGCCGTGCGTGTGCGTTTTCGCCAGCAGGGGGCGCAAACACGCACGCGCGGCAGCTCCGTGCGTTTGTGTCGCTGGTGTGCCGGCGGCCGTGCCTGCTTCTTCCCCCCCTCTCACTGCGGGGGGGGGGGGGAGGAAGGCGCGGCCGCTGGCGGCCCGGTAGCATGGCCTTTGCCGCGGACCGGGGGTTGAGGACCCCTGCACTACACCACACCAGCTGAGGGAGTTCCTGCAATCTCTGCGAGGTGCTCTAAGTTTCTTGTGACACAGCCCCAAAGCATCAGGACGCTCAACGAACTGAACAATTGGTCGATGGAACCAGCAATAGGAGGTTACTCGCGTTTCTGTGTTTTTGGCTGTTCTTTGCCATGTAGAAAGCATGGAACTGTTTCCCCCATAGGCAATAGCTGAGGGTGGATGGAGGCATCTTGTTCAAGGGGCCATAGAGTTTGACTCCTTGGTCCAATTCACTTGGAACATGGATGTTTTTAAGTGGATGAGCTAGGGCTTTGCTTTAGAATGGTTAAACAGAATTAGTTTGAAAATAAGCTCCATGCATTTAACATGTAAGCCCACCTACAGCAACAGCAATTAAAACAAAGTGGGATGAACATCGGGAATAAGCATTCTAAGTCAACACAAAAGTCTTCGTTATGTTTGCAGCTCCTCATAGGAATGGGGCTCAGGAAAAAAACAGGTATTTTTCAGATCCAGAATTCACGGAGGGCATAATCATCCATATTCCAGACTATTCCAATACCAGCTCAGTATTCGGATTTTTGGAGTGTATTATTCTCTATGCAGAGCCTTTCCAGGGACGAAATTTCACCAAAATTGCAGACCTGATGTTGCTCATCCACTTAAAAACACCCAAGTTCCAAGTGAATTGGACCAAGGAGTCAAACTCTATGGGCCCTTGAACAAGATGCCTCCAGCCCCCCTCAGCTATTGCCTATGGGGGAAACAGTTCCATGCTTTCTACATGGCAAACAATAGCCAAAAACACAGAAGGGCGAGTAACCACTGGCCAAAAGTCTCCTATTGGAAACAGAACCACCAAGTCAAAGCGACCCACAGTCAACCTGAGAATTCCAGAACCACAGACCAATGAGGCAAGGGCTTGGTGACCAGCCAGATTAGACTGCTTATCGAGTCCTATTTGAGCAGCAAGGGCTCCCTGGCAGTCTTGAATGAACTTATCTGTTGATGTGGTTTAAGCATGCAAAAATTTACATAAGCTTCTGGTTCTTGGTGTTAACCTGGACACCAGCCAGGCCCTGGCTATTCATGCAGCGTTTGCTGTGGTGAGAAATCAATCGATCACCCAAACTTGGCCTTTAGGTGTCATCTTAGAATTTAAAGGGGCCGCTTCAGTAAGACTGCCAAGTGGTCAGAAGTGGTCCACCACCATCTTTGAAAAGTCGGGAATAGTAATTTCTTGGCGTGCAGCAGACGTGAGCCAGCAAAATTATGCCCCACTTTCTTTCCTGCAACCTACCTCTTGCATTTTGTTCTCGATCGTGCAGATGTAAAGCCAGAGCAGGGCTTGGGCCTTGTCGTCCTGGAGCTGCTCTTCGTTCTGGGGATTTTTGGGGACCAAGTCCAGCAGCCGCAGGGCTTGGTGGACAGAATCCAGGGCAGAGCTAGGGAAGGAGAGACAGAGCTTTAGACAAGTATCTGGCATACAAGATAAAAAAGGCATTGATAGCCAGCTTCCTCAGGGGCAAGGATAAGGTAAACCCCATGAAGCCCATGGCCCAGGACCACAGCTATGGGTCGTCGGTAAAGAGGGTTATATATTCACCATCTTCATTGTAATTGTAATATTTGGGAGTATTGTGATTGTTTTATGGAGTGTTTAAATTGTTGTATTGGTAGATTTGTATTTTGGGGGGGTGTTTAAAATTGTTATATGATGTTTTATTTGTTTAAATTGTTACATGCTTAGATTGTTACTGTTATATGATGTTTTATTGTTAACCACCGCGAGCCAGCTTGCTGGGAGCGGCGGTAAACAAATCTAACAAACGAACAAACAAACATTCGTAGGCAATGAGGTACTTTGGCACAAGCTAACACATTTAGGATTTGCTTTAGGATGCTTAGGGCTGATCCTGTGTAGAGCAGGGGGTTGGACTAGATGGCCTGTGTGGCCCCTTCCAACTCTATGATTCTATGATTTGTTCTGCCAATGCAGAAAGCTAACTGGAATTGGGACCGATAGCTACTCAGAAAGTGAATTTCTTCGATGCCAGGGATTAAAGTCTTGTAAGGGGGGGGCATCATCTGGGCATGAAATTGGGGTCCCTGCGGGTGGTCAGTTAGTTATGAATTTCCAGCATTCTGCAGGGGATTGGACTAGATGGCCCTGGACTTCCTCCCTGAACTCTGTATGCGGACGCGAAACGTCAAAACAAGCATTGGTCTCAAGCACAGGTCAAAATGGCCCCCCCCAACTGACTGCTCACCATTCCGTCTGCTCTGTGTAGTCATGGTAACACAGCACCTGAGCCAGTTCGATGAGGACCACAGCACGCTCGTGTACCAAGCCGCTGCCCTCTGAGCAGATGTCCAGCAGGTCACAGATCACGTTGAAGCGCTCTTGGCCGGTGTCGGCTCGCACACTCTTGTAGGCCTTCAGCTCCTCCAGCAGCAATTTCAGCAGGACCTCAGGGGTCAAGTGGCATCTTTCCAGGCCTTCCTTCAGAGTCCTGTGAACACAAGTTAGAGCTGAGGAAGAGGAGGAGCCGTCTAAACACTGCAGGCCGAATGCTTAGAAGAACTTTAACAGGCCTTGGCCAAGCAGACCGAGGTCCACCCGGAAAAGCATTCCTTTCCAAAACCACCAGGGGCCTCAGTTCAGGCAATGAAAGCATTGGCCGCCATTTTCCCCTTTGGTCTCCGGTGTTCAGAGGCTCTACTCGCCTCAAGGCGTTGCAGGTGTGGTTAAGTTCCAGTCAGCTGATCCCTCGTGAGCTAGCCTATTTGAAAGCTTAGCAACCTGTGGGCGCCTTTGGAATTCTCACACATGGCAGTGGGCACCGTCACAAAATGGCTGCCACAGGAGGTGGAGTCAATCACAAAATATCAGGGAGCAATGCCCATTAATCTGCGTAGCCAATCAGAAACCCCGGGGGGCAAAAACAACATCTAGCCCCGCCAGCAGGAGTTGTGGTGCCCGCAGGCACCGCGTTGGGGACCCCGGCTCTGGGTGGAGGTCTTTGGTAGCATGAAAAAGTACACCAGTCTCCATTTCCTCTTTCGTTTCCTTCCCACCACTCAATGGCAGAGGTAACACCAGAGTTCCTTTCTCCCAGTAAAGCAGGCGTAGTCAAACTGCGGCCCTCCAGATGTCCATGGACTACAATTCCCAGGAGTCCCCTGCCAGTGAATGCTGGCAGGGGGCTCCTGGGAATTGTAGTCCATGGACATCTGGAGGGCCGCAGTTTGACTACCCCTGCAGTAAAGCAAAAAGTAAGTTTTGCCAAATTTTGTCTCTTCGGGGGAGGGAGTGGGAACACGATGGACAGCAACGAATCCCGAAAAGTGGCAAACTTCCTCAGAGATACAGCAGGACAAATCTAAGCGTTGCTCCCCAATGGCTAGGTTTAAGCAACACCAGGCAAATGGCAATCCCTGCAGGAAGAACTGTACCCTTCCCTCGCCCACTCCTCAATCGGCTCAGCCTCGTCTTACTTTAGTCTGAGATCATCGGCTCCGCGTTTGCTGGCATCCATCTTAACTTTCAGCCAGAAGGAGACTGGCTCCGCCATCTGCTCCACGATCTTGCCGTCCTGGGTGACCAGCCACAGGACCACGGCCTCCAGGGCCTCCTCAAACGAACCCAGCTTCCGGTAGTTCTCCACAAGCAGCCTGAAGCAATTGTGTAGCTGAGAGGAAGAAAGAAGAGCACTCGAGTGGAGTCCAACAACTGCAAGTTTCCCAATGAGGTGGGAATTAATTAATTTTTAATATATTTTTTAAATTTGTTGAGCATTTATGCGTGATGTGACTATGTACCAGGCTTTCTCAAGCAGGGTACCGTGAAACCCCGGGGTTTCTTCATGGCCATGGAAGGGTTTTCTGAATCGGTGGGAGGTAATTCATGTTTTATATATTTTTAAAATGTTGCTAAACATTTATCGGGTGTTATGACCATATATATTCCATATATACGTTGGCCACCTCATGAGAAGGAAGGACTCCCTGGAGAAGAGCCTAATGCTGGGACTGATTGAGGGCAAAAGAAGAAGGGGACAACAGAGAATGAGGTGGCTGGAAGGAGTCACTGAAGCAGTCGGTGCAAACTTAAATGGACTCCGGGGAATAGTAGAGGACAGGAAGGCCTGGAGGATCATTGTCCATGGGATCGCAATGGATCGGACACGACTTCACACCTAACAAGTCATGTCAACCCACCCATCTCTCCCAAAATGACCAATGATGGGCCTGAACAGGGTGCAAAGGGGGTGGACGTTTCCACAGCTATGCTTCCCAACTGTATTCTGCACAATTGTGCCTCTTCCGGGGTTTCTCAAAGCCTGAAGAATGTTTCAGGGGTTTCTCAATAATACAAAAGTTGAGAAAGGCTGTCATATGGGGTGGGAAGGGGAGGGTCCACGGGTAGGTGTGTCCACAGCTCTGCTACCCATCATATTGTGCAAGATGGTGCCACTTCTAGGGTTTCTCGAAGCCTGAAGAACATTTCCGGGGTTTGTTGAGAAAGGCTACCTTAGCCACAGCCTCCCATTTTACAACCAAAAGACTGTAGCCGTAGCTGTCACAGAATGCATAGAGACTTTCCTTTCTGTTTCAAAGTGTTACAGAATCGGCACTTGCCCTGCAATCACATGATCTTAATCTTAGAACAAGGCTCAGATTTGCTGCACTAGATGTTTTCGTTCCTTTTTATATGAAAGTCAACTTAAGCCAGTAGTTCTCAACCTTCCTAATGCTGCGACCCTTTAATACAGTTCCTTGTGTCGTAGTGACCCTCAACCATAAAATTAGGCAAGTGTTCTTTCACAGAAATTAAGCCAAAATTGACCAATGGCATGAAGAAGATCCATTATTCATGACTGTATATAAATTGTTTTTTTTTTCCGGGGTTTCTCAATTCAGTTCTGCTTCTTGTCCCACAATGCCGATCTCGCTCTTCTCCGCTGCTGCAGACAGACAAACTCTCTTTTTCGATCTACCCCACAAGGCCGATGGCGCCCCCCCTCCAGCCAAGCCCCAAAGGGGTTCAACCCCAGGTTGAGAACCACTGCCTTGAGCCATTCCTCATTGGAGCAGACCTTGATGTGGGTTCATGAAGCTACAATGCTATATACCTTTTCTGTAGGGAATTCCGGGTTCTTGAACAGCTCCTCCTTGCCCAGCCTCCTGCAGAAGAGCTCAACTATCGAGTTAGACTCAACAAACATCTTCCGACAGTAAAAGCTATAGCCCAGCCTGGACACGCAGTATGCTGTTGAAGAGAGAGGGAGGGGAAAAGGCCAAGCATGACTGAGTGGCAGGCCAGCTTTTGAAAGAAAACCACTACATAAAACAAGCTTCTGCCTCATCTCCAGCCAGCAAGATCCTTCCTCATGGTCTGTTAACCTCCAAGGTTAAAGCCCTCTTTGTATGACATTGTATGCCCTGAATGAGTACAACCACCGGCATGGGAACACATAGGAATTGCACATGTGTAGGCTGGGTTTCCCATGACCAAGAAATCTCTGCTTTTTAAGTGTGGGAAGGAAGGGAAGAAGAAGAGACCCAAAGGAGTCTTAAAGTGACTTACGATCGCTTCCCTCCTTTTCCCCTGTGAGGTAGGTGAGGCTGAGAGAGCTCTGTCAGGACTGTTGTGAGAACAGCTCTATCAGGGCTGTGACTAGCCCAAGGACATCCAGCTGGCTGCATGTGGAGGAGTGGGCAATCAAACCCAGCCTGCCAGATTAGAAGCCTGTGCTCTTAACCCCTGCACCAAGCAATCTATTCTGTCAGATATTGGGGAGAACTGCCAGACACAGCTTCTCTCCTCACCCCACTCAGATGTTAGTGTTGACTCTTCTGCTGCGTGCCTGCATAACAAAAACCCTGTGAGGTGGGTGAGAGAACTCTGACAGGACTGCTCTGTGAGAACAGCTCTATCAGGGCTGTGACAAGCCCAAGGTCACCCAGCTGGCTGCATGTGGAGGAGAAGGCAATCAAACCCAGCTTGCCATGTGTAACCACTATGCCACGCGTATACAGTTCACGTGCACAGAGACTTGCATTCCTGAGCCTGAGATGGCTCTAGCAGCCTGCTAACAACACAGGTGTACTTGATTCTTATGCTGGAGAACAGCCTTCCACTGATCAGTACATGGAGAGGAAGACAGCCCTTGATACCGACCTGAGACATCCAGGTATTCCGCCTGCTCGCTCTGTGGAAGGCCAGCTAACATATCCAGCATCCAGGAAGCAACCTTCTGAAGGGACGCCACTAGTGAAGGAATCCCTGGAGACTCCGGCCCCTGTGAGAAAGTTTTAGGAAGAAGAAACAAAAAGCATAGGACGTGCACACACTTCCTCCAGCCACACTGCACCACGAGTCTGCCATGGACATCAATCTGCTACCTAGTTTGCATGTAAGTTCTATGGTTATCTGGAACCCGTCTAAAGAGCTGACGCATCATTTGATAGAGTGTACCATTTCCGAAAGCAGGGGGGTAGATCCCATTCACGGCCCCCGTCCTTCGTTGCTCCCTTCTCCCCCTCTATCGCCTCTGTGTCTCCCTCTGCAACACTCCTGTCCCAGTCAACCACAGACACTCTGCAGAATCTAGACCAGGGGTAGTCAAAACTGCGGCCCTCCAGATGTCCATGGACTACAATTCCCAAGAGCCCCCTGCCAGCGAATGCTGGCAGGGGGCTCAAGGGAATTGTAGTTCATGGACATCTGGAGGGCCACAGTTTGACTACCCCGATCTAGACCCCCCGGACCCATTCATTTCATTTATTTATTAAATTTCTAACCCACCCTGTCTTCAGGGACTCAAGGCGAGTGACCACATGCTTAAAACCCCATACATTACAAATTAAATTCAAAACCTATTTTGCATTTAAAGTCAAAATGCGATTTTTAAAAAATTAGCATTGCCCTCAAAATATTAGCATGGGAGGGCATAATATAGATTAGCAGGCCGCTCAGCTAACTGGGACAGAAGTGAGCACAGGCGGGAAAGCCCTGGAGATCAAATATTAGATCTTACTGGGTCTCAACGAGAGGCCTAGCGGAACAGCCCTGCCTTATAAGGTCTGTGGAACTGTCCTAAGTTCTGCAGGACACTGGCCTCCTTTGGCACTCTTCTATGAGGGGCGGGAGCCAGCCCAGGTTCTGACTGAGGCCAATTTGTTCTCTTTAGAGCTGGAAACCCTGAGTAAATGCTGATGTTAATGCCCTCAGGGGGGTATAGTGGAAGAGATGCTCCCAAACCCTTAAGGATACTGGGGGCCAACAATGAAAACCCTTGGTCTCCTTTCTACACAGACTGCAGGATTTTGTGGCCTGTTCAGGGTTCCACAGGGCAGATGCTGCTCCCCCCCCCACACACACACCTTGGTTTCTCCTACCTGCAGAGTCTGAAGAGAGTCATAGACTAAGGTGGTGTACAGCTGGGCAAAATGGTACAGCAGCTTCTTCAGAGTTTGTTGCTGCTTCACGTCTTGCAGGACCTGGGGAGGGTGGGAAGATGAGCACGGGGAGATGCTAGAACGGCTCCAAGCCTAGCTGGTGCCCCCTCACTAATTAATAAGTAGATGTTATGCAGAGTTACTTCCAGTCCGAGTCCAGTGGCTTCAACGGGAGTAACTCTGTATGAAATTGCCTTTTATGAGACCTAAGCTGTAACTGTGAGACCCCCCCCCCACACACACACACACATGTCACAAGCAAAAAGAGGATAAAAGAAACTGCAGTACACTGAAGATCTTTGTGCATTGTATTTGCAAAGAAGGTAAGAGTGTTTTACGAGACCCTTGGAGCCAAACAAAAACGTATTTCATGAACATAGGCAGGAAGAGCCAATTAACTGGCTGTTCTGCAGGCTGGTTTAGCCCCACCTCCAATGGAACCAAATTTTAATCAGTGCAAGAACAAGCCAGCGTGGCACATGGGAGGACCAGTTTCAAAACCCTTCTCTGCTACAGGAGCTTGTGGGTAACCTTGGGCTGGCCATTTTTTCTTGCAGCTTAAGAGGCTGTTGGTTGTGAGGATAAAATGGGGTGGGAGAGGTTTTAAACTGCTTTGGGCTGCCAGTGGAGAGAAAGATATATAAACACCTAAAACCAGTAAGATGGATATATTTTTTATGTACATCAAAAATATATATCCTGATTCTGTCAACTCAGGCAGATTGTGAGTGGATGGGCAGAAGGGATTGTGTCAGGGCTTGGTTCTTGTGGCCTTTTCTTGCAGGCCCAGGGAAATGCCAATTGCCACTTTGGGACCAGGAAGCGAATTTCATCCAGGCCAGACTGACCATGGATTTTGGTTTTTGTTTTGTTTTGTTGTTTGGGGGGGGGGCATCATCTGGCCATGGAATTGGGATCACTGTGGGTGATGACCTTGCAGGTCACTTTCCAGCTCTATGATCTATGAATTGGTTTTGTTCTCTCAAATATGCTTGAAAGAACTATCTAAGAGGCCTCATCTCTTCCTCAGCTCAGCCTCAACCGATGGTCTCATAACCCAGCACTCCTCAACCTCACTGATCTGGGACCCCACCCCTCCCCCTGAACATGCCCCCCACCCACATCAAACCTACATTCTAAGGCAGAGATGGCCAAACTGTGGCTTTCCAGATGTCCGTGGGACTACAATTCCCATGAGCTTCTGCCAGCATGTGCAGGGGCTCATGGGAATTGTAGTTTAAGGACACCTGGAAAGCCACAGTTTGGCCACCCCTGCTCTCACGGCATCAATAGCTTTAGCCCTGGGACCAGCATCAGAAGAATGCAAGTTGGTTGCCTCTTCTCTTGTGTAATAAGCTTGCATGTGTGGTTACACTAGTCGTGCGTGGTTTTCTTTTTTTTTTTTTTGGGGGGGGGTGGAATACCACCATAGCTTTCCCATGCAACCATAGCTTTCCCATGCAAGGTTTGGCTGGGTGTTGAGTCAGGGGAGACTGTGGAGTGAAAGAGTAGAAAAAGTGAAAGCGGGTAGAGAAATTGTGTGAAGATAGCTTCCAGTGTGTAAGATGCAGGCAGAATGTCTGTGTCTCTCTCCTTTTCAAGGCATTTAAGACCTGTGCATGAGAGCCCCTGAGCACAAGCAGAAGCGCTCTTGGCTCCAAACCTGAGTTCAGATTGCCAATCTTCAGGTGGGGCCTGTATTTACACCTGACCTCAGGATGACAGAGACCAGTTCCCCTGGAGAAAATGACTGCTTTGGAAGACGAAGTTTATGGCTGGCTACCTTGCTGAAGTCTCTCCCTCCCCAAGCACCCCCTCTCTTCAGGTTCAACCTCCAAAATCTCCAGTCTTCCCCAACCCCGAGCTGGCAACCCTACCAAAGTCCCTAAGCGGCAGGATGATCTCCGAGCAAACGGAGAAGCTTAAGAAACCTTCCCTCCTCCTGTTCATTGGTTTCTTCCATATCTTTGCCCTTTTGCTGTGAGCGGCTTGGGTCCCCACGGGGAAGAAAGGCAGGATATAAATGAATTGGCGAGAAGAAAACAAACAGGGGGGGGGGAAACAAACTCACAACCTTCAGCAGACTGCCAAGCAGCTCAAAGTATCTTTCCATGAAGGCAGAGATCCCCAGAATGTCCTGCAGACCGAAGGAGCTCCGTTTCGTCTCCCTGGCGTACCCGTACAGGGCCGTTATGAACAGCTGGCAGCTTTCGACCGTCGCTTTCAGCAAATGGCTGTCGGAATCCAACAAGCCGCTTAGGAGCTTGGCCGCTCGGGCAAAGAGGAGGCCTACCGAGCTGTCCTGAAGCGCCAAGGACCTGTTCAGCTCGATGCCAACAGACAGAACATCCAGCCCTGCACTGAAGAAGCTCCTCCTCTCCTTGGACCTTCTCAAACAGGCCCGGGACTGCTGGAGAACTTCCTCGCTCTCCGCGAAGATGCCACTCTTGCAGAGGTACCGAGTCCTCAGCACGGCGAGCTCAAAAATGCAGAGAGTGTCCTGGAAGGGCAACGTATCTCTCCTTTCCAGAAGGCCGGAAACAAAATGGCCGGACATCTGTTCGCTGAGGAAACGAGCGTCCTCCCCGGGCAGCGGGCTCCGCTGGGCCTCGAAAACAGAAGCGGCGGCGGCTGCATGCTGGGCTGCCACAGAGGTAAAGAACGGGGGCTCTCTGAGCGAGAGGACGGGGGAGTTGTGCGCGAGGAGAGCCAAGAAGCGCACTGCCTGCAGCTGCGACAGGAGCACCGCCCTGGACTGCTTGGGAGTCCGGTCCGTCTTAGCCGCGGCGTCGGCGCTCTTCCACAGCACGCTGAAGGCGCTCTTGGCGATGGACGCGAAGTCGTCAGCGGGCACCTCTGGGGGCTGGTGCTTCGACAGTTCGGTGCAGAGGAGGCTGGCAAAGCTCAGGCTGGTCTCCGACGGGCCCCGAGAAGCAGCGCCTCTCAGCAGGTGGTAGAGGAGCCTCTCCAGATAGAGAGGAACGTACTGTGGCCGAGCCTCCCTGTAACCGTGGCAGGCCCTCTCAGCCAGAGTCCGGAGACCTTCCAGGTGCTCCGGGCAGTCCAAGCCTTCGGCAAACCTGTGGATGCAGGCCCGCAGGATCCCATCACAGGCGGTCGCCCGGCTGGAAGCTTGGCTCACGGTATCTGCGTGCTTGGCTCCCGGGCAGAGGTATTCCTGAAATTTAAGTGAGGATCTTTTAGGATCTTGGCGGCGGCAATGTGCTAGTACAGGGGTGGCCAAACGGTGGCTCTCCAGAGGTCCGTGGACTACAATTCCAACCAGCCACTGCAAGAATGCCAGGGACTCATGGGAATTGTTGACCATGGGCATCTGGAGAGCCACCGTTTGGCCACCCCTGTGCTAGGAGATTAAAACTTTGCAAAGCCCCTCCCTTTTTGTAGCTGGGTGAAAGAGCTGCCATCAAAATGTACAAGCAGCAATGGGCCACATCCAAAGTACTGTCCCAATTTTTCTCTGCAGTTTACAGAAAAGACTCACTGGACCGGTCCCAGTTTTCTGAAGTCTGAAGAATGTTTCAGAAATTTCTTAACAGTAAAACAGTTGAGAAAGGCTGATCTAGATAATAGGGGGAGAAATAATAACATTCCCCAGTTTAATGGGGCTTAAGAGGAATACAGGTAGATGTTCTCAAATTCTCAGTTCACAGAGCATGGCCTAGCAGTTCCACAAACACTATGAAGCTGGCTAAAAAGGTAAAGTTCTCCCCTGTGCAAGCACCGAGTCATGTCTGACCCTTGGGGTGACGCCCTCCAGCGTTTTCATGGCAGACTCAATACGGGGTGGTTTGCCAGTGCCTTCCCCTGTCATTACCGTTTACCCCCCAGCAAGCTGGGTACTCATTTTACCAACCTCGGAAGGATGGAAGGCTGAGTCAACCTTGAGCCAGCTGCTGGGATCGAACTCCCAACCTCATGGACAGACAGCTTCAGGCAGCATTTCTGCTGCCTTACCACTCTGCACCACAAGAGGCTCTTATGAAGCTGGCTACTAGTTGGTAATTACTGGAGATTCATCAGATAATAGTTTGTTAACTCCGGCTATGCTATTTACAGCTATTTGCCCTTCTCGGCCTTTTGGCTAAGATCAAGGGTAGAGTAGTACCTGCAGCTCTGACAACAAAGCTAGAGTCCCTTGAGGAGTGCCGGTCTGTGACACAAAGTCCATGCCTTTGAGGAACTTCATTTTGCATCCTGAAGAAATAAAGAAGACACCTGTATGTCAAGAATCCACATATAAAGAGATTGTATGCATGCTCACTGTCACTTGTGAACAGATCTAGTCTAGTAGCTCTCCAGGAGCATCAAGCCTTTCACATTGTCTACTATCTGGTCCTTTTAACTGGAGATGCCGGGGATTGAACCTAGGACCTTTGTATGCAAAGCAGAGGCACTTCCACTGAGCCACAGCCTTGTCTCACTCTGCTACTCACATAACAGCATGTCGGCAGCAGCTGCTAGACAAGCACAAAGGCTGATATAAACTAAACAAAGGAGCAAGACCAAGAGGCAGACTGCTGTCTGAACTGCTGCCGTGTAATGTGGATTAATTCTTATATTTTTGACCTGAAAACAGTTTTTCTGCTGGGGACGGAAGAGTGGCTGATTAGGTATCTACAGCCCAGTACAAAGGATGATATCACTGGAATGCAATTGCCCCTCAGCATATTCAGCTTTCCTAGCAGGAGATACAAGAAAATATCAAGGACACACTCATGAAGCTGCCTGCTGAGTCAAATTGTTGGTCTATCGAGATCAGTATTGGCAGCAGGTCCCCAGGATCTAAGGTAGGCTGTCATGAAACCCTGGGTTTTACCAAATGGATGGGAGTTGATTTTTAATATCTTTTTAATTAAACAAAATTATCAAGTGATATGGCCATACACAATCATGTTAACCCCTCCCCTCATGGCCAATGATGGGCCTGGAGGGGCTGAAAGGGGGGGCCCTAGCCATACAAATCTTTGTTATCAGATAATTGATAAATGTGGCAGCAAAATAAGTACTCTCATTTTAACTTAACTGCGGGGGTAGAGCAGCATAGGCCTACTCTGGCTCCATTTCTGTCATAGTTTTGTGTGTGGAGGTGACAGAGCGGAGTAAGCTTGCCCCCGTCCTGTTTCGGCAGGCTCCCTATGATGAAGAAGAGCAAATTGGTAGCCAGGCCAGAGTGCAGGTATGGTTCTGTACATAAACCAGCTGAAAATATGTCTGTGCTATGGAGTGGCCTGGTGATGTCATTTCCGGTGACATGCGACTTCTGACAGCTTGGCAGGAAGATGTGGCCTTCTGACTTCACTTCCAGGGTTTCTCGAAGCCTGAGGAATGTTTCAGGGGTTTCTCAATGGTAAAAAGGCTGAGAAAGGCTGGTCTAAGGCAGGTGTAGTCAACCTGTGGTCCTCCAGATGTCTATGGACTACAATCCCCATGAGCCCGTCAGCATTTGCTGGCAGGGGCTCATGGGAATTGTAGTCCATGAACATCTGGAGGACCACAGGTTGACTACCCCTGGTCTAAGGTCAAGGACTTGCCTGGTCCTTTTTACTGGAGATGTGGGGGAATAGAATCGGGGGACCTTCTGCATGTAAAGCATATGTTCTGTCACTGAAGAAAGAGAGTTGGTTTTTAATACCCTGTTTTCTCTACCTTAAGGTATCTCAAAGCAGCTTATGATCACATGCCCTTCCTCTCCCCATAACAGGCACCTTGCGAGGCAGTTGGGATGGAGAGTTCGGAGAGAACTGTGCCTGGCCCAAGGCCCCCAAGAAGGTTTCATATGGAGGAGGAGTGAGGCATCAAACCCAGTTCTCCAGATTAGAGGCCACTGCTCTTAACAACTATATCACACTGTTTCTCCCTTGAGCCACACCCACCCACCATCAGGGGACACAAGGCCTGAACTAATATCCAATTTCAGTGGCTAGAAGCCTATAAAAAAAGCATTACCCTCGTGGGAATTGTAGTTCATGAACATCTGGAGGACCACAGGTTGACTACCCCTGAATCCATTCCTTTGCGGGTGCTTTAATTAATGCATTAAAGAGGGGGGAAATCAACACATACACTTGTCTTGGTCAAATATTCCTGAAACCTGTCTCATGGAGATATAAGACAAGGTACCTTGAGTATAATTAAAACACCCTTAGCTTAGGCCTTCCTTAGCCTAGCTCAGTGCACAAGGGGCCTGCCTACAGCCGGGCCCCTGGGACCGGAAAAGAGCTCCTAAAAGGGCCATGGGAAAAAAAAAAAAGATTGAGAATGGCTGACATAAAGGCCTACTAACTTCAAAAGCAGAACAAAGTTTGAGTCCAGCGAAGTTTAAGTCTGGTGTATGATTGAAAGCTTCTATCCAGGATTAAACCTTGCTGGTCTTTAAGGTGACACTGAACTCAAAGTTTGCCCCATTGCTTCTGACCCACCCAGCTGCCCACCTGAATCTAGCTTCAAAAATATTTGAAGAAAAGCTGAAGAACCGTAACAATTAACCCTATTTGCAAAAGCTACAGGGCTGGGGGCGGGCAGATACCCCTAGAAGGCGCCTCCATTATATTACCCACCGCCCTGGCTCAGACCTCTTCCCAGATTTTAGCGCATCGCTTCCCTTCCCCCAAGCCCGCTACCTACCCGGGACCAGCAATCTTTTCCTTCGCCCACCAACCGGCCACGCAGCCGGCAAAACTAGCCCGGTGGAAGGGAGGAAGGCGAGCCGGTCTCGCGCCGCGTTCAAATCGCCGCCCTCGGCCAATCGCGGGCGCCGTGCGGTAGCACCGCCCCTTTCCTGACGAACCGCCTTCTGGGAGTTGTAGTTCCTCGTGTGGATGCCCAGCTACGGACTGGCAGGGATACAGTTCTCTCGCAGCTGGTGAAAGGCCGCTGAGTCCGCCGGGAGGAGCGACTCGCCGCGCTGCAATCCCTTTGCACGCTTCTTGGGGAGCAAATGTCCCGTTGAAGATAGAGAGGCTTACCTGGCCGAGTAAAAATGTGTAGCAAGGCCGTGCACCGGGGGGTGGAGGGGTGGGAGTCAACAAGAAATAATGCAAAAGCTAGATGCAGGTGGGTAGCCGTGTTGATCTGAACACAACAAAATCTGAGCCCAGTAGATGAGGTTGAGAGAGCCCTGACAAAACCGTGACAGGCCCAAGGTCATCCAACAGGCTTCATGTGTCTCAAAGTAACATAGAATCGCCTTCCCTTCCTCTCCCCTGTGAGGTTGAGTGAGCTGACAGGACAGACCTAAGGGAAGGAAATTAATTCAAAAGAAATTCGGTCCAAACATCCGGAAGAAGCTCCTGACAGAGCGGTTTCTCAGTGGAACGGGCTTCCTCAGGAGGTGTTGGGTTCTCCATCTTGGGAAATTTTAAAATAGAGGCTGGAGAGCCACCCGACAGGCTGATTCTGTGAAGGTTCATGGGGGTGGCAGCTTACAGTGGATGAGTGATAGGGTTGTGAGTGTCCTGAATAGTGCAGGAGGTTGGACTAGATGACCCAGGAGGCCCCTTCCAACTCTGTGATTCTGATTCTAAGACAGATGAGACAGCAGCACATACCAAAGCCCTGTGCTGCAACATCCATTCCCAACCACATCCACAATCCATTTTATTAAGGAGTGGAGGTGTGTCAAGGACAGCCAGCATGGCATAGGGGTAAGAACAGCAGATTCTAATCAGGATAACTGGATTTGATTCCCCACAACTCTACATGCAGCCTTCTGGGTGATCTTGGGCTAGTCATAGTTCTAAAAGAACTGCTTTCACATAAAAGTTCTCTTGGAGCTCTCTCAGCCCCATCTACTTCACAGGGCATCTCTTGTGGGGACAGGAAGGGAAAAGGTATTTGTAAGGTATTTGGTTTTTAATGGGGTTTTTAACAGGGTTTTAATTTTGGACAAATCTGTAATGTGAGTCAGACATGAGAGTGGCAGGCAATAAGTCCAATTAACAACAATAATTATTATTGTTATTGTTATTTTAAAAGCCGCTTTGGGACTCCGTCACAGAGTGAAAAGTGGGGTTTAAAATAACCCAGCTCTTTTACTTCAAGGTATGCAATGAGACCCACCTTAAAATGTAGGAGCAACCACAAGGGCATGGAAGACACCAGTCCTTGCACGGGCTTGGATCGACTTACCAACCTGCCAGAACGGGGAGCGTCCATACATTCCAGGCAGACGACACAATCATGCCTTAACATGCCAGGCCTTCCCTGTCTACGTTAGGCCAAGCCAGCACTATTTCTAACCTGAGGGGGTTGATGGGTGGGTGCGAAGAATGCTCCCAAACAAAACGCACCAGCACTACGTGGGCTCACACCTTCTTGTTGGTCAGGTAATACTAGTCTGATGCGAACTGAACGCGTACACCGTAAGAGGCAGGCAGCAAGCTGTGGGGAGCCAGGTGCTGAAGAAAAACCCTGCAACCATGTCAGATTCTAGGTTTTGTGTGCAGCAGTGGGTCTGTGATAAATTTCCAGGGAGACAAAAAGGACCTGTAGCCTTTGAAGTTTCCCTGCTACTATGATTCTAGTTAGGGAAAACGGCCCAGGAAGAAGTCAGCACTGCAGGGGCCGTTTATTTCTGCCCCAGGCAGAGACAACTGAGATGTCGCCTCACCACACTGCACCACTGTTGCTTGTGTTGACGCTACAGAGATGCTGGTCTTGGCTCTGTTTGCACCTGGTGGCCAGCAGCCCGCTGGGAACTTCTCCTGAAGGCAAAATGGCCATCCCCACCCATTTCCATCGATACTTCCTCACACGTGGTTTTATAAAAAGGCACAGTTCGGCCACCCCTGGCTTAGACATTCTGTTCCCCTCCTCATGCTGCTGTCAGAATTGCCATTTTATCTCAGGCATGAATCCAACGGGCTTCCAGCCAAGAGAGAGAGATACCACCTGTTGACCAGAAAGGGAAGTTTTTCCAAAACAGGAAGACCGTTTTTTTCCTTTCCTCTTTCAGACTTTCACCACGCCACAAATGAGTTTTAGCGTTGGCAAGAGGAATGAGCTTGTAACTTCTGCATCCATATTCCAGACAGCTCGGCCCATAAACCCACACACAGAGGAAGGGGCTTCAACATAGTGCCCACGGGCACCATGCCACCTGCTGACCTATTTCCTGGTATCCGCCATGTGTTTTAAGAAAGCGGGTGGGACTAGGGGGGCAGATTAAAATAACTTCACTCCTCTATATACAGTCAGCTGGGGGACCTTGGGCTGTGAAAAGACGCCACTCGGTGTACTAATAAGAAGTGAGGGGAAGATAGGTGTTTGCACATGCATGTCAGAAAGGCGGCCAAGTTACCACCTAGTTAAGAATAACCGTTTTCATGTTGAATCAACCTCCTGAAGTTATGACCTTAAAAGCTGCATTGAGGGGAAAAAAAACACTTTAACCTTTCTCTTTGGGGGATAAAAAATCAAGGACTAGGAACATGGCTTTGAATGGTTACGTTCACTTGCCATGCACAAACAGAAGCCGGCAATCTGATGAATGAAATTTGTAGACCGGTATGCACATACATACCAGTTGTAATGCATGGCTGTGAAAGTTGGACCATAAGGAAGGCCGAGCGTCAAAGAATTGAGGCTTTTGAACTCTGGTGCTGGAGAAGACTCTTGCGGGTCCCTTGGACTGCAAGGCAAACAAACCGGTCAGTCCTAGAGGAGATCAGCCCTGACTGCTCTTTAGAAAGCCAGATCCTGAAGATGAAACTCAGATATTTTGGCCACCTAATGTGAAGGAAGGACACCTGGAGAAGAGCCTAATGCTGGGAGCGATTGAGGGCAAAAGAAGAAGGGGACGACAGAGAATGAGGTGGCTGGATGGAGTCACTGAAGCAGTCGGTGCAAACTTAAATGGACTCCGGGGAATGGTAGAGGACAGGAAGGCCTGGAGGATCATTGTCCATGGGGTCGCGATGGGTCGGACACGACTTCGAAACTAACAACAACAACAATGCACACACAAAAATGGCACCTGATATAACAGCAAAAAGAGAGTATTGTAAGACAAGCTGCAAAAAAAACCACTCAAAAACCTGGTTCGTAAAAATCCAGGAGTACAGAAATACGATTGTCTGCACCTAGGAATTCAAAATGTTGCACCCAACATTTGAGCTGGCAAGACTGTGGCGTTGCATGCAGAACACGCTACCTTAAACCCCTGGCATCCAAAGTTAAACAGATAAAGTAGCAGATGCTGTGAAAGACCCGGACCCAAGACCCTTGTGAGCTGTTGTCATGCATCCCACCTTCGGCTGGAAGCAATGCATTTTCTTATAGCATACCTTCGTTACTGAAATTCAAGACAGATTACATGACTAACAGTGGAATCCTTAGAGTTCCTCCGGTCTAATCCCAGGCTTAGACTGGGGTAACGTCTTTTAGGATTGTACTCTAAGCAACAGCTCCTCCAGCTAAGGAGCTTTTCCCCAGCCTACATGGCTCTTCTATTGAATGAAAACTTCAAACTCCGTGGAACAGGATGATGGTGGCAGGAGGCACGAGGCTGCCAGTCCAAGCACAGCACGCTGACCTTGCCAGACTCAGCATGCAGCCGCCTGATGTGAAGTATCCCTCCAGACTTGATCATGCACCCCCAAAATTAGCATCAAGCCAGGAGAAAAAGGTTTATACAATTTATTATTAGGATTTTAAAAAGCACAGGATAAGACAATATGGAATCTGTCTGATATTGTAACCCAGTCCAATACTGATAAATATTCACACCTATCACCCTTGCTGCGCATTTTAATTTCCTTTTTTGTAAAAAGAGAGGTTGTGTCCTCCGAATTTGCCACCACCTATCCTCTCTTGACCACTACCGGATCTAGTGGTAGGAGACAGCCCCTGCGGTTTGCTAGCAGAAGTCACAAAGCTCTTGGAATCAAGAACTCCTAAGTGCAGAGAAGAAAGCAACATTTGCCAGAGTTTGACCCAACAGCCTGAAGTGGACCAATGTTATAGGAAAGAGCAAAAAAAAAATTTTTTTTTAATCTTTGTTTTGTTTTTAAAGGATTCCTCCGTTATGTATTCCGTATTCAGCAGAGGCCCTGAGTTCTCTGTGTAGAGTCCGTTCCTGTACCCTCTACTGGCACATCCGCAAGTGAAGGAGACCTGCATGACACCCAAGCACCAAGGTCTGTTTCCCAGCACAGTATCTCAATGCACAAGATCAGAGCTCAGGAGAAGAGGCCTCGGGGTGCCCCGCCGGGCTAGGCATCCTGAGTTCCGCATTGTTACGGACCACGGTGAAGAGGCTTACAACAGCCAGGAGAGCCATAACCATCATGACGGAGCAGATGGTGAACATGTTCCTGGTGCCCGTTTTGTAGTCACTGTCATGGAGAATGAGCAAGCCCAGGCAGGCCAGCAGGTTGAGAGGGACACGGAACCAATTCATCACGCCAGCCTGGTCCTTCTCCGGGATCACCTTCTGCCGGAGAAATCCCATGGAAGGGAAGTAGAGTCCACAAGAGAGCTCGATGAGGAGGAAGGCCAAGAAGGATTCCAGAGGATTCTCCTGGCCAGGGTTGGTCGAGAAAGTCAACATGAAAAGGGAAAAGAAAACGATCAAGACCGAGAGGGAAAGTATGTGCATGGGCTGGAGGTGGTATTTCTTGGAGGTGGCGACGCGGTACAGCGACGAGCCCACCATGCTGGCTGCCATGAAGCTAGAGAAGACGATGCCCAGCGGTGGGTCGTGGGGATCTAAGACGGGTGTCCAAAGAAAGATGAAAATGTAGATGACACTCTCAAACAAGGCTTGGATGGTGCCCAAGAGCAGGACTCGGCGGTCGGCGAGGAGACACTTCAAGCCGTCGGTGCAAGTCTTGGAGAGCGCCCGCTTCTTGCCGTAATTCTCGTCCCAGTTCTTCATGGCCAAGACACCAGCCATCACGAGAAAGGGGATGGAGACCATGAAGGGGGCCACTGGGCCCAAGCCCAGCAATTCGGCAAAGACGTTGGCCACCACTCCGGCTCCAACAGCGATGACACTGTTCCAGAAGGCCGCCTTTGAGAAGGTAGCCGGAATCCACTCCGCCGGGAAGTCATAGCGCTCCACGTGTTCGTGTACATACCAGGATTCGAACGCGGAGAACAGGAGGGCGGTGGACAGGCCTCCCAATATCCTCCCAATGATCAGCACAAAATAATCCCAAGAGAGTTTTGTAAGGCAGCAGACAGAGTACGTCAAGGAGAAGAGGATGCAGGATTTCTTGCGGCCCAGGCGGTCAACGAGCGAAGAGGAGACCAGCCCAAACAGCACCGTGGAGGCAAAGCCGCAGACGTAAATGATGGCGATCTGCCCTTCCAGAAAGTGATAGTGCTGGTACAGTTTGTAGAGGTACGGTCCTTGCAGCCAGTCCGCTGCAAGAGCCAAGAAGTAGACCTGGTAATAGTCCACCTGGAAGCGCAAGAAAGCTGGGTTGCAGCAAGACCTGCCGATGAGCTTGGAACGGCAGGCAGAGAATTCGAGGCCGATGCATATCACCAGGAGGATGGCAAAAGCGATGTAGGCAGCGACCAGCATGGTGCTTCAGATCATCATGTGCGTCGCCCAAGATCTTCTCCCAAAGCACCTGTAAGAGAGGAGAATGAGAGGCATAAGGACATAAGAAAAGCCCTGCTAGATCAGACCGGGGGTCCATCTACTCTAGCATCCTGTCTCATGGAGTGGCCAACCAGTTCCTCTGGAGGCCCAACAAGGAATAAAGGCTGAGGCCTTCATAAGAACATCAGACGAGTCCTGCTGAATAAGGACATAAGAAAAGCCCTGCTAGATCAGACCGGGGGTCCATCTACTCTAGCATCCTGTCTCATGGAGTGGCCAACCAGTTCCTCTGGAGGCCCAACAAGGAATAAAGGCTGAGGTCTTCATAAGAACATCAGACAATTCCTGCTGAATAAGGACATAAGAAAAACCCTGCTCGATCAGACCGGGGGTCCATCTACTCTAGCATCCTGTCTCATGGAGTGGCCAACCAGTTCCTCTGGAGGCCCAACAAGGAATAAAGGCTGAGGCCTTCATAAGAACATCAGACAATTCCTGCTGAATAAGGACATAAGAAAAGCCCTGCTCGATCAGACCGGGGGTCCATCTACTCTAGCATCCTGTCTCATGGAGTGGCCAACCAGTTCCTCTGGAGGCCCAACAAGGAATAAAGGCTGAGGCCTTCATAAGAACATCAGACGAGTCCTGCTGAATAAGGACATAAGAAAAACCCTGCTAGATCAGACCAGGGGTCCATCTACTCTAGTATCCTGCCTCACGGAGTGGCCAACCAGTTCCTCTGGAGGCCCAACAAGGAATAAAGGCTGAGGCCTTCATAAGACCATCAGACAAGTCCTGCCGAATCAGACAAGAGACCCATCTACTCCAGCATCCTGTCTCATGCAGTGGCCAACCAGTTCCTTCGGAGGCCCAACAACAGTGAACAGAGGCTGAGGCCTTCATAGGATTATCAGGAGAGCCCTGCTAGATCAGACCAGGGCCCATCTACTCCAGCATCCTGTCTCATGCAGTGGCCAACCAGTTCCTTTGGAGGCCCAACAACAGGGAACAGGCTTTCTCCTTATGTTGCCTCCTGGCACTGATACTTATTGGTTTAGTGCCTCCAAATGCAGAGATTCCCTTTAGTCACTATGGCTAGTAGCCCTGATAGACTTCGCCTCCATGAATCTAACCCCTCTTAAAGCCATCTATTCTTGGGGTCATCAGTACATCCTCTGGCAGCAAATCCCAATATGGACGAAATGACTTGGTGGAAAGTCAATTAGAGAGAGTGGTTTTTCAGTATGACTTGGAGAAGGGCAGAATGCTGATATAATGGACGCCTGTTTCCTAAAGACTTAGCCCCAAATTTCATGTGCTCGGTGTACACAGGCTGACCCTCGTGCACATATGTTCTCCTACAAGAAGATTTGGCTACGAGAAGCCTCCCCCCCAAAGAAAAAATCCCCAGGGAGCAGGGCTTGGCTTTATGCTCTGTTCCTGAGCTTCCAAAAGGAAACCAGCTAATGGGTGTTGAGGGCAGAACAGTGACCCTGTGAACTGATTTAACACAACATTTTTGTTTACAAGTGGTGTTTTTTTTTTAAGTGCTTGCAAATACTTCTATAAGAGAGGTTAGTTAGCAGCTGCAAATGTCTTTGCGAGGCTAGTGGAAACGGCATAAACTGATTCCGTTTTGATAGTGCTGTGCGTGAGCAGGAACCGGACAGCAGAGGGTGACATTCAAGACGATGCAAGTAGAGGTTAGATATGGGGATAAAGCGTAACACAGGACATGTAAGTAGTCATTTTTCCTGGAAGGGGACCCTTTCCAAAGCTCTATACCAGGGGTAATCAAACTGCGGCCCTCCAGCAAACGCTGGCAGGGGCTCATGGGAATTGTAGTCCATGGACATCTGGAGGGCCACAGTTTGACTACCCCTGCTCTATACTATGGAGACAGCCTGACACTATGAGGAGGGCTTTTTAAAAGCTTGTTTTAAAAGGAAAGCTTTCCCCAGGAAATTCCATTTCATTCCAAAAGACACAAAGATCCCTATTCCCACAAAGATCCCACAAAGACCCTATTCTGACTGGACAACCAAGATCAGAAAGAAAATGGACCAGATATGCATTGACTTGGATTCTTTGCTTTCTTTAGGTGACAGGTATAGCTTTAAAAAACATTCCAACAAAGGTTCAACGATCCTAACTTTCAGTGTAAACCTTCGTCAAGTCCGTTCACCACAATATCTTGGCATTCGGTCAACGCTTAACAATTTTACTGAGGCCTGGGGGGGGGGGGGTAGTCTTTTGCCGAGGAATATCACCGCTGCTGCTGCCTGAGCCCCTGCTCCACTTGCTTTCCTGCCAGCACCCCTGACTTCCCGCCACCCACTGGGGCCACGCCAAGGGGGAGCCCTAGCCATGGTGGCCATCGGAGAGCACCAAAGGTGAGCCGGTGGCAGAGTAGCAGGGCAGCCCCCGAGGCAGCAGCTGGGGAGGACAAGGAGGAGCTGCGGCGTAGTACCGACCGATCTACGGACCAGTACCAGTCTCCGGACCAGGGGTTGGGCACCACTGCTTTAGACGATCCCAAGCTCAGGAAAGCCTTCATGCAAACAAGAACTAACTCCTGGTGATCTTACATCTCACTGGCAGTCTTCAAGCAAAGGTTGGATACACACTTTTCTTGGATGCTTTAGGGTGCTTAGGGCTGATCCTGCGTTGAGAAGGGGGTTGGACTAGATGGCCTGTATGGCCCCTTCCAACTCTATTCTATGATTCTACATGGCCAATTCCAGAGAAAGCCTTATCAAGAAAGGCTGTGTAGATGTGGAGCAGGTTGTCCTGACTCCCTGTCACATGTACTTTTGGGTTGCCACCTTTACAATAATTTACAAAAACGCCTTATAGAATCTATAGTTCCAGCATCCTGTCCAAATGATCAGAAGCTGATCTATAAATTACTAGCTGATCGCGACTCCAAAGTTACAGAAAAGGTGGCAAGCTTCTTGGTGGCAGTATCTAAACAACAGAAGTTTGAAAAAGGATATTTATGCCAGCATGCACTGGAATTGTCCATACTATTGGGGCTGTATTCTGGGCTGAAGGTTGGAGGTCCCAATTCACGGGCAGAACAGGGCTGTACATCTGAATTGTGTCTGCGTATGTGGGAATCAGACCATTAAGTTCAGAATCTAAATTTACATTACCTGCACCGCCAATTCTAGGCAGCCCTCCTGGCCATCTCTACATTCTCCAGGCATGGGCAAACAAGAATTACCAGTTGATCGAGCTCTTTCTTCTCTACCTCATAGTTTGAAAATGTTCCACATCAGTGTTTTGCTAGGTTACAACCATGTCTCCCAGGGGCTTTCTTTTTTAATATAAGAGACTCATTAAGAGTTTTCTAAGAACATTACAGCCAGAAAGGAGACACCATTAAGAATACCTCATACCTGAATCACAACTTTCACAAGAGCCGGCTTGGCGTAGTGGTTAAGAGTGGCTGCCTCTAATCTAGAGAGCCGGGTTGGATTCCCCGCTCTTCCACGTGAAGGCAGCTGGGTGCCCTTGGGGCAGTCGCAGTTCTGTCAGAGCTGTTCTCGCAGAGTAGTTCTCTTAGAACTCTCTCAGCCCCATCTCCCTCACAGGATGTCTGTTATGGGGAGAGGAAGGGTATGTGACTGTAAGCCGCTTTGAGACTCCTTTCGGTAATAAAAAGTGGGGTACAAAAACACAGGTCTCTTTCTCTCACAAACCCGTCTTTATAGCCAACGCAACCAAGAGTTGGCTCTTACATTATCAAGCCCACAACCAATCACTTTCTACATGCATCTAGCTAAGGATCTGCTCCAGGGGTAGTCAAACTGCGGCCCTCCAGATGTCCATGGACCACAATTCCCAGGAGCCCCCTGCCATCATTTGCTGGCAGGGGCTTCTGGGAATTGTGGTCCATGGACATCTGGAGGGCCGCAGTTTGACTACCCCTGATCTGCTCTATTCAGCTCCCAACTGCCAAGAATGGAGAAAAGAGAAGCAAGCAAGCAAGCAAGCCTTCACAATGCCTGAACCCAACTCCTTCCCCGTAAATATTTTGTATTGACTGAACTCTCATTTGTGTTCCATCCCACCCCACCTACTTTGGTAGACAGAGTTTTGGCAACCAAAGCAGGGGTAAAACTGTATTTTTAAATATCACTACATCACAGTGGCTATGTTTATTTATTAATACTCTAAATCAGGAGGAAAAGCTTAAACTCTTTACCATCCCTCGCTAACACTCTTTCTCAAGTCTTTTGATTTATTTTGCCATCAATGGCCTTTCACTGGGCAACATGGCTTCAGAGAATAGGGTGGGGAAACTCCTTTGGTTTGCTGGTGCAGGGTCTATTGTCAAATGCTTTTGCGCTGGACTATGTATTTCATCAACATCACAGGTCATTGGGCAACGCCAGTCAAGCTGCAAACCGGGTGTCCTTGGGCAAGTCATATTTCAGTTTCAGCCCCTGTACAATAGGAACCGCCTCTGAAAGGATCAGCTTTGGAGGACAAGCATGGTTTTAACCTTAAGCGAAGCTCAAAAGCGTTACTCTCGGCTTTTACCAGGAGAAATGGGAAAGTGCAAAGAACTAAAAACCACTCTCTTCCAATCAAGAAAACCAAGACTGAATGCAAAAACTAGACCTCTCTAGAATAAATCTAAAAAGCGAGTTGCGAGACTTATGAACAAACCCACACCTCTCTAGAATAAACCTGAAAAAAGCTGCAAGACCAAAGACTGATGAACAAACCCACACCTCTCTAGAATAAATCTAAAAAGAAAGTTGCAAGACCAAAGGCTTATGAACAAGACCACACCTCTTTAGAAAAAATCTAAAAAGAGAGAGTTGCAAGACCAAAGACCAATAAACAAAGGAATACAAGCCATACCTAGGGGGTTGCACCTTAGTTCTCCAACAAGAGCTACCTGGCAGCAGAACACGTTTGAGAGATGTTTGGAGTCGTGGAAACACCCCCAAACAAGGGACCAAAAGGACACACGCCTCAAGACTGAGCTGACATCTGACCTGAAGGCCGGGATCCTATCTCATTCTTATCAATAGCATCCATGGCATCAGACACCCCTCCCTCAAGCCTCCTACAGGTGACCTGGCATTAGGAAGACTACCTTTCCCCCGGGTGTGTGTGTGTGTGTGTGGAAGAGCCACCTAAAGCCTCATGCAGCAACAATGAGCGTCCTGTCGGCCAGTGGGGCAAAACTCATTCATTCCTCTTTCATGGGTTATACTTTCCGGAGCGGATCGAGCAGTTGCCTCCGCAGTTCAGCTCACCGCCCTCCGCTCCCGCTCTGCACCGCGGAAACCGGGCTCGTCCCCGCTGCTGAACCCGGTTCTCCACGCAACTCCCTCCCAGCCCAGCCCTGCACCGACCTGCCCGGATCGCCCACTCCGCTCAGGCGCTCTCCTTCCCGGCTGGCTCACGCTGCCTGCAAGCCCTCACTTCCGCTACCGCCTAGCCGACTCGGAAGAACCGCACTGGCGGCCGCCATGCTGGTGGGGGAAAGCGTGCTGCCCGTCACGTGAGAAAGGAGCGCTTCCCCGCCCCGCACAGACACGCCTCTCGAGCGCCCTGCCACGGCGCCTGCGCGTCGGGTCTTGGAACTGCAACCCCTGGACAAGGGTTAGTCAAACTGCGGTCCTCCAGATGTCCATGGACTACAATTCCCATGAGCCCCTGCCAGCCTTCGCTGGCAGGGGTTCATGGGAATTGTAGTCCATGGACATCTGGAGGACCGCAATTTGACTAACCCTGCCCAGGAACTCTGTGGCTCCTGCATATGTAGATGTCTTAACTGCTTGAGACAGGAGTAACTCTCTGCAGGGATGCGATCTGAGACGGATGGAGCTTACTGACGGGGTCAAAAGTCAGTTTTATTCAGCACTGCATAATTAAGAAGGATTCAAGTGGGTAGTTGGTCTGAAGTAGCACGACAACAATAGAGACCAAAGGGATCTTTAAGACCCACAAAGATTGATTCAAGGCGGGAGCTTTTGTGTGCATGCACTCTTTCTCAGACTAAATGAATAACCATCATAACTGTGGAGAAAAGAGTGCATGCACTTGAAAGCTCACGCCTTGAATATATCATTGTTGGTCTTAAAGGTGCTACTGGACTCTATTTTTGTTGTGCTAAATCAGACCAACACGGCTACCCACTTGAAGGGATCATACGAGTACATAGAGAGAGAAAATTAGAAAGAAACATAACAATCGCCTCTAGGCGATCTGGTTTCTGTAGCCCAGAGATCAGTAATTCCAGAAGAATGCCAGGCATTGTACCTTACTGAGGTCCCTCACTTCCCTAAACCTCCACCTGCTCCAGCCTGTACCCCCAAATCTCCAGGAATTTCCCTATCTGGAATTGTCATCTTCCAGGCTCCTCCACTTCCGTTGGTTGGCCAACATCAGCCAGGGGCTGTCAACCTGCATCCCCAGACTTAGAATCATAGAATATTAGAGTTGGATGGGATCTCATGGGTCATCTAGTCCAACCCCCTGCATTATGCAGGACTTAAATGTCCATTAGTTCCTCTTTCTTCCCTCAGACACATGCAGCCCTTCCCCTCCCATTCAGCCCATCCTGTAAGCATAGGCATGAACAAGGGAAATGTGGTTTGGTGTGTGGGTGAACTACAACCAAACGACAAACTGGATACTCTGTGGGGAGGAGAAAGAAGGGGCTTAAGAGTCCTTTTTAACCCCAGCTTTCTGGACCTTGCGAAATCTGCAAATGACAGATGAGTGGCAGGGAGCAGGAGGCAGGGGTTTGAAGGGACACAGAGTTCCTTTCAGCCCCTGTTTTTTGGTCCCCGAGATGGCCACTTTAAAGAGCTGAGAGATGCGGAGTAGAAAGCAGGAAATGACACGGAGTTCCTTTAAACCCCTGCTTTCTGCTCTAAATACAAACTGCCACAAACTGTTGAAATGTTCATGAAAGTTTGTGATGGCAGGCCACAACAAATTTCGGTTTGTGACACAGGAACCAGCTAAAATTTGTCATGGACTTGAGTTCATCAGCCAGCTTTGTGCCCATCCCTACCCATCACACTCACTCTCCATCCACACACAGATAAGCCCTGCCCACCAGAAGGAACAGGCACCCCAGCTCCATCCATTTGAAGGGTCAGGCACCCTAGCTCTGTCCATCTGAAGGGACCAACACTCAAGCCCTGAACTGATGGGCACACAGGGTTCCATTCACTCACACTTTCACTCTCCCTCCATATACAACCCCCTTCACCTAGGTTCCTTCCATGGATATCCACCTGCTTCCCCTGGCTGACTGCTGCCAGCTTCTGTCGGCCAATGTCATCAGGAGCTTCAGGCATGGCATCCTGCCACTTCAAGGCGTGAAATACCTCCTGCTTACTCTGTAAACCCTCCCCTTTTTTTTGGAAGAACTTGCCTTCTTGATGTTCCCCCATCCACCCGATCATCACCCTCTTCTCTGCATCAGCTCTCCTCCTCTCTTGTCGGCTTGGATCCGCGAGGTTGTCTCAGTCTGGTGGAGGAACAAAGAGTAGGTCTTCAAGAGTAGGTTTTCAAGGCCAATCTGAGAACTCAGAGCTGTTTTCACCTCAGCCCGCTGGCTGACCCTTTCACTTCCGTTTCCACTCCAAATTACACTGATTCCCGTTTGGCAGGTTACAGTGCCATCCCTCCCATCGTCTGTGGAGTTAGGGGGGCTCACATGACCGTGCTGGCCACAATGGGCTCCTCCCAGCAACCTGACATTTAGGGCAGGCCAAGTGAAGAAGACTATCCACAGTGAGGGGCCATACCACATGGCTTCGTGGTGGGTGTGAACCCAGGGCTCCCCCATGGGATACTCCAACCACTGTCTGGTAAAAGCTCAGCCATGATGAACAAGTCAGAACATCTTCCTCCTCCCAGACTGCCCTGACGTTGCCATCTTCTCTAACAGGAGCACCAGAATTGGGTTTTGGACCAGAAATTAGCATACATATTCTCAGTGTCTCTGAGGCAACAAGTCCTCCTTTGATGAGGTGTCCCTCTAGTGTCACAGTAGCTGAGTTCACAGCTGCAAAATGTCAATTCATCCCTCTACTCACCCATCTTGTCATGTCTATGCTTCAACTTTCATGTGTTGACATATATACGAAGAAGAGTTGGCTTTTATATCCCGCTTTTCTCTACTCGAAGGAGGCTCAAAGCCGCTTACAGTCGCCTTCCCTTCCTCTCCCCACAACAGACACCCTGTGAGGGAGGTGAGGCTGAGAGAGCTGTGAAAGAACTGCTGTGAGAAGAGCTCTGACAGAACTGTGACTACCTGAAGGTCACCCAGCTGGCTCCATGTGGAGGAGCCAAGCTACCCTCCCCATCCTCCCCTTTGCCACTGTACCCTGGCCCCTCCATTGCTTCCTGTTTCCGGTTCTTGGGTTGCCCTTATTTAATTTTTTTATTTAAAACATTTGTGAGCCACCTTTGCGCCTCATGGAACTCAAGGCAGCTTACAAAATAAGCAGGGCATTCTCAAAACACAATAAAAACAACAATTATGAAACCTATAATAGTCACAGATTAAAAGGCAGAGACCCTTTTTCTTCT
This sequence comes from Paroedura picta, assembly GCF_049243985.1. NCBI lineage: Eukaryota > Metazoa > Chordata > Lepidosauria > Squamata > Gekkonidae > Paroedura > Paroedura picta. The sequence continues at coordinate 162,441,929 of NC_135371.1, read as the reverse complement.
TTCCACTTGCCAGCCCACCTACCTTTACTTGTTCCCCTGTCTTTAGCTTCCCCCCTTCCTCTCCTGTCCATCACGGTCTCCCCATGAAAAGCTCTGTTGTGTGTGGCCCCCAGCTCAGGGCAGGTCTCAGTTGTGCGATGGCTGCTGCTGTTATCAGCTCCGGTCTAAAGCTCCATAGCCAGTTCAGGCTCAACCTTCTTGGGTGTGAACCTGCTGAAGTCGGTCCTGGGTGTTTCATCGGCGAGGGCTCCTCCATCAGGGGATCAATGATCTAGTAAAAGGGGCCGTTCTGGGGCTGTTTTGGCCCACCAGGTCCTGCCCTCCCTCCCGCAGCTTAGCTTTCCTGCAATGATGGCTTGGAATGTTTGGCAGTACTGCTGTGGTTGCCAAGCAACCCCCAACAGCCACAGAATCCAGTGGACATCCTTAAAGTGACAGACGTTGGTTCTGTTCTTTCGGGGAGTTTTGATTCCATGACATATTGTTTCTCTCTATTTTTTTCCTGCAAACTTGGACTCCTTCCAGTTTGAACAGAAATCTCCACTTTACCCCCAGTCTGCCCCTACCTCAAGCCCTGATTGGAGCAGGCTTGAGTGTATGTGCCAGTAGGCGGGCCAAGCTCTGTACAGAACAGACACTTACTCTTTTTTTCCCCCTCCACTGGGGGAGCAGGGCTGTGAGTGGTCATCCCTCCCCCAGCAAGGGACCCAGGGCAGCTGCCCCTGTTGTCCACTGACTAAGAACACCTCCTGCTTATTATAGAGAAGCCACCAGGTGATGATTGACCAGCCCTTTTCAGTAATTTGCAGTTCCATCTTGGGAGTAAGCCAAGATAGAATGTCAAATGAATGCAATAAAAAAGGCTACCCTCCAACTCAACTTTGTGCAACCTTTTGACTGTGGAGACCTTTAGGAAGAGCTCCATCTTGCAGGCCTTGCGGAACTGTGATAGCTCCATGTAGTGCAGTGGTTCTCAACCTTCCTAATGCTGCAACCCTTTAACACAATTCCTCATGTTGCGGTTATGGAAGTGTTCTATCACAGAAATTGAAACGAAACTGACCAGTGACGTGTTTTTCCCCCAGGGTTTTTCAGTTCAGCTCTGCCTCTTGTCCCACCATGCCGATCTTGCGGCAACAGTGGCGGTGCCCCCCACCCTCCCAGCCAAGCAGCTCGCCCTGCTGTAACCACTGTAAAAAGGTTGTTCGACCCCCCCAAAGGAGTCCTGACCCCCAGGTTGAGAACCACTGATCTAGTGGTTTAATTTCCTGGGGCAGGGGGAAGCAGAAGGGCAGCAAAGGAACACAGTGTCTCAGCAAAGAGATGCCTGACTGGGACGTTATCCAACCAGAACAGTTTGCCAGTATCGCTGCCAAACAGAATCCTCTCAAGCAGCATTTCTGTGCACAGTGTTTCCACCAATCATTGCATCATTATGCTTGGGTAGGGCTTTCTACTTTTCTATAAGCACAGGTCTTCTCTGCCAGGTCACCAGAGGGCAAAACTTTGCTCGTACCTGCTGGTGTGTAGAGCAAGGAAAAACCAGTTACTTACACTTTCTGGAATGCAGGTGCTTGAGTCAGAGTCAAGCCACATTTTCTCCACTCCCACACTCTCTGACAGGTGAGGCACAGAAGGGTGTCTGTAGTAGAGAGGCTCCAATGGAGGAGCCATAGCTCAGAGGCAGAAACTCTTTCTGTAGTGACCTTCCTAATGCCCCATGCTGTAGTGGCCTTCCTAACGTCCCCTGGAATAACAAACCCTTTACACAAAAACCGGGCTCTTAAAGAGCAGGTCCGAATCAATTCCTGTTTGCTGCACAGTATGAGAATCCTCTGAAAATGCAAATTCTCCACCTCACCAGTTGGTACATGCAATTTCTCCACCTCACCAGTCGGTACATTTACCTTTTCCACGACTGCCAACTGCACAATCTTAACACAGCCCACGGTGCTGCAGGCGCCGCGGACTAAATAAAGCCATAAAGGCTTAGTGGGAGGAGTTAGGGCGGGCTCGGTCCGGGATGAGGAAGGGTGCTGATTGGCCCCTTCCTCCGGACAGACCATCGGCCGGGCCAATCGGCAGCCGCGAAGTGCCTGCCAATTGGCCCGGCCGATTCCCACTCTACCGACAAGGAAGCAACTGTGAGCCGCGCAGAGCGCTGCTCGCAGTTGCTTCCTGCCCGGCGGCCTGACACGGCAAGAGGCGCAAAGCGGCTCTCGCCGCGTCAGGCCGCCGCCCAAGGGAGCCCCCGGCAGCCGCGCTCCGTGCGACTGCCAGGGGCTCCCTTACCTAGCTCCTGCTGTATTTTAAGTACAGCGGGCTTGATTAGTAGTGTAGATATAAAATCATAAGGAGGGAATTTATGCTTGTCCAATGAGGAAGCTCATGATTCTAGTCTGCTTTCTCCTCCATTCCTGCCTCAAGTGACAGATGTGTCTACTCCACCTACTATCTGCCTCTCCTCCCACCCACCCCAGTATTTTTAAAAAGGTTTTGAACACGATTGCATTACAACGCGAATTTGCAGTAACAATAACCTGCTTTCTGCTCCAGAAACTTAAAAGCCATAAACGAGGGCTCCGTACCTCCCCTGTCTCCCTCTCCAGCACCTAAACACATTTTACTTTAACAATTTAAGGTGCAACGGGGCACTTTGTAACTTTCGTACAGAAAAACAGTTGTGTGATGGTGCATGTTTAGTCTTCATGTACACATGGTGACTGAGCACACATCAGCACAGGAAACACCCCCACCCTGATTGGGTGATTTGAGTGCCCCTGGAATGAAGGGATTGGGGGGGTTGTGATTTTCTCTTTATTTTTGATTGCACTATGGTGTATAGTCATTACTGCGCATGCTCAGACCCCCCCAAAAGAGGGGGAGGGATTATGGGAGGAGGGACCACCCACACTCCCATAAAAAAAATGGAGTCCTGACCAGTGATGGGAGAAAACCACAGATGCAGAACGCCAGGCACAAATTCAGAGTCTACATTTAGAATCTGATGCAGAGAAAACATACCGGCAAATCATAACTGCAGAATCAGAGTATCTGTTTTGCTGGCAGAACGTGCCAAGTTCAATACCCGGGGCTCCTGATAAAAGGATCCGGGAGCAGGTGATGGGAAAGGTTCTCATCCGGGACCTTGGAGACACGCCGCTTGTCAGAGCAGACAATACTGACCGGTTTGCATTTGTGCATGGGAAATCACAATAAAGGAATCGGCTTTTGGTTAACAGTAATAGAAATGACTGCGGCATAAATTGTTTTATTGTTGGTAAAAGGTAAAGGTAAAGGTTTCCCCTGTGCAAGCACCGAGTCATGTCTGACCCTTGGGGTGACGCCCTCTAGCGTTTTCATGGCAGACTCAATACGGGGTAGTTTGCCAGTGCCTTCCCCAGTCATTACCGTTTACCCCCCAGCAAGCTGGGTACTCATTTTACCGACCTCGGAAGGATGGAAGGCTGAGTCAACCTTGAGCCGGCTGCTGGGATCGAACTCCCAGCCTCATGGGCAAAGCTTTCAGATGGCTGCCTTACCACTCTGTGCCACAAGAGGCTTTTATTGTTGGTATTGTAATGCAATGTAGAATTGTATGCATATCCCGCCCTTCCTCAAAGGCTCAGGGTGAGTAACCACAGAAGTATAGCCATAGAAATAATGCAATTAACAGTAAACTAAGCAATAGTTGATATTCAAATCCCAAAATATAGTTTCGATTTGTATTATTAATGAACCCGCTTTTATAGCAACCAAAGAATCTACTTCAATCTTCCCGTATTTGGCCTGCGCCTAATGCGTTCCGGTTTGTTTCCAAGTTACTATTCCACTTTTCTGAGGTGCTCATTTATTACATTAAAAGGTATGCAGACATAGCATGTCAAGGACACACATGGACAATCTGTGCACATTATAGCCGAGTTTCAGATCCATTCCAGCACTGAAGTACTGAATCTTAATAAGGTGTGAAGAGCCTGGATTTCTGTAATGATACAGAAATAATAGTTGCCATACCTACTTTTGTGCACCAGGTGGCACACGTGATACGGTCAAGGAACTCCGACTTCTCCAGAGTTACCAGATCCAGGAGATTGGGAAACTCCTGGATATTTTGGGAGTGGGGTCAGGGGAGGACAGGGACCTCAGTGGGATGCAATGCTGTCAAGTCTACCCTCCAAAACACCATTTCCCCCCCCCCCCGGAGAAACCAATCTCTTTATTTCGGAGATGAGCTGTAATTCCAGAAGATCCCCCGGTCCCGCCTGGAGGCTCCCAGCTTTCTTGGATTCTGAGAAAGCTGAGAGCCATAGGGCCAATGTACACTATAAGGTGACTGATAATGTGCAGTGAAAGATTAAATGCATTAACGGAAGCAAGAGAGGGAATAAGCCGCTGAAGAAAAGGTGTTTACCTTCAAAACGGGCAATTTTTCATCTGGAACCGTTAGATTTTTTTTGGAAGATGTACCTAAAAACATAAAGAAACACTAGAAGAGTCAATTAGAGTCAGTTAATAATTTTTGTTTTCTGCCACGATACCCTTTCCTTTGTTCTTCGTTTCCCACCTAGAGGCTGGCATCCCTGTGCTGTGTGTTATTTACTCCCTCTCGAAAGGGGTGAGAGGACGTGTGCTCTCGGCTATGTAACCATCACTTTAACGGGGAGACAGTGTGCAGATCTGAAGGACCGATTGGAACCCATGTGGGACATGTCGTCTCCCTTGAATGCATCTGGACGTCATCTCTGCGTAGGTGCAGTCGGTACATTTACCTTTTCCACGACTGCCGATTACACAATGTAGATATAAAACCATAAGGATTGTCATGGTGTTACACAACATGGCTCTTCCCTGCCTTCCTAGCTTCCTCCCTGACAAGCAAGAATCTTGAGCCAGCTACGCTTGGTCAGAACAGCTTTCTCAGTGCTGTGGCAAGCCCAAGGTCACCCAGGTGGCTCCATGTGGGGGAGCGGGGAATCAAACCTGGCTCACCAGATTAGAAGTCTGCACTCCTAACCACTACACCAAGCTGGTGAGGAGGAGGAGAGGTGGAGAAGGATGTAAGCTGCTTTGGGTCTCCATAAGGAGAAAGGTGGGGCGCAAATGAATGTAATCGTTATGCATCCATGGTTCCTCTCTATATTTGTGAAACAGCCTGGGGGGTGGAACGTGTCCAGCTGTCCAAGTTGGAATAGGGCCAGTCAGAGTGGCCCTGCCCCTGCAGCTCCCACCCTCTGTCCCTGGACTCTAGCCTCTTTGCTTTCAGATGTGTCTCAGTGCCTGGAGCCAGCAGCAGGTAAGGGGAGAGGGCCCTGGGCAAAGGGTTGTGGTGGATGGCCTGCTAACAAGGGCTGCTTGGCCTGCTAATGAGGGCCTCCCAGCCTGCTGCCTGCCTGCTCTGTCCTGGGACAATTCCCTCCCGCCCCATTTGAGCTGCAGCCCAAAGCCACCTTAAGCTGCCTGGCCGGGAGCTAGGGGAGGATACCCTTTCAAGGCCCGTTCTTAGGAACGGGCTTTGAAGCTAGTATATTTAATATAAATACATAATGTACTGTGGAGCTCACTCCCGTTGTACATTATAAAACCACAGTCCTTTGTTCCAGTGAGCCAATCTCGGTTGGAGATGTAGTTCTATGCAGCCATCTGATGACTGGAACATAGAGAAGGTCTCTTTAATTTGTTGGAAGATATACATTCCCTCTTTCCCACCACCATTTTCTTTCTGGGAAACTCCATTCTGAAGAACAATTCTACGCAATCTGGAAAATTGCATCATTCTCCGTTCACTTTCACCTGGAGAAAGCTATTTCAGGTGTGAGGCAGTATGGTGTAGTGCAGACTTTCTCAAGCAGGCTTTCTTGACAGCCCTGGAAAGGTTTCCTGAATGGGTGCGAGTTAATTAATTTTTTTTACTATATTCAATTTGTTAAACATTGATCAGGTGAAATGACGATATATGGTCATGTCATCCCTCCCAAATGGCCAATGATGGGCCTGGACAGGTTGGGAAGGGGAGGGACTCCATGTGGGTGTGTATACACTTATGCTTCCCGACCATATTTTGCGCAATCGCCCCCCTTCTGGGATTTCTCAAAGCCTGAAGAATGTTTCAAGGGTTTCTCAGCAATAAAAATATTGAGAAAGGCCGGTGTAGTGCAGTAGCCTCTAATCTGGCCCATTCTGCACACTTTGGATAACGCACTTCCAATGCGTTTTAGAAGCAGATTATCCTCTTCTGCACAGGAAAGTCCAGCTGCAAAAGCACATTAAAAATGCATTATCCTAGATGTGCAAAATGGGCAGGTTTAATTACTCCTCCACATGCAGCCAGCTGGGTGGCCTTGGACTAGTCACACGTCTCTTAGGGCTATTCTCATACAGTGGCTCTCTTAGAGCTCTCGGCCCCACCTACTCCACAGGGTGTCTGTTGTGGGGAGGGGAAAGGGAAAGGTGTTTGTAAGCCTCCCCTTTGGGGAATGAGAAATGGGTATGAAGAAACAACTATTCCTCTCTCATAATTTGGGGCTCTGGGGATGTCAGCAAGGCCTTCCTTTCGCTTCACTCCTTTCTGCCTCTGCCTCTTTCTCACTAGCGAAAAAAAGCCACACTGGGCTGCTTTTGATCCACTTTACAGGTCAGGTTGCCAGCTCTGAGTTAGGAAACACCTGGAGTCTTTGGAAGTAGAGTCGGGCAGGCAGGGCCTGGGTAGGAGAGGAGCCATAGTAGGCTGTGCTGTGGAGTCCGCCTAGAGCAAGGGTAGTCAACCTGTGGTCCTCCAGATGTCCATGGACTACAATTCACATGAGCCCCTGCCAGCATTTGCTGGCAGGGGCTCGTGGGAATTGTAGTCCATGGACATCTGGAGGACCACAGGTTGACTACCCCTGGCCTAGAGATCAATTGTAATAGTGGGAGGTCTCCAGGTGCCACCTGGAGGTTGGCAACTATTTACAAGTAAAAGCAGTAAGCCTGGGGGAGTGCCAAGCGAAGGCTGGGAAGGAAAGTCTTAAAGTCTGCCCAGTGGCCCTTTCCCACCTTGATTTGAAGAATCCCTGCATTGGGCTGCATTTGCAAATGAAATGTTTTCAGATGTACCCCAAAGAATCTGTTGCCTGCAGGCAGACCCTCTGACCCGGCAGTCCGACTTACAGTGACCCCAGCAAGGGGTTTCCGAAGCAAGCGAGACGCAGAGGTGGTTGCCCATTCGCTTTCCTCTGCAGAGTCTTCCCATCCAAAGCACCATCCTTGTTCATTGGTGTGTTTGTGTCCGTTTTTGAACCGCTTCGCTTAAGCGCTCGAAGCAATTGACATCAGCATACAATCATATCAGCTGTGTGCAATTGTAGCAATAACAGTCTTTGCGTCCGAAATCTGATGATGTTGGGCTATTCCGTGCCGCTTCTCCTTGGCTCTTTAGTAGAGGTTTAACTCCAATGTTATCTATCTAGTGCTGGTACTTCTCTCCAGGCCGCAAAAAAAAACTTTAACTGCACATGTTTGCGCCACAAGCCTCTGTCAAAAGGACAGAATATTTCCCCCCTTCCAGGCTGTTAGCACATGTGTGCAGAATGACCTTTCATTTCCCCATCCATCCTTCCCTCCCATCTTTAAGCTGTTGCCCCAGCCCTGTCTCAACTACCCAGTTCTCTGGTGAAGGGAGTGTCTCCATCCTACATGATGAAAAAGAAGAAGAGTTGGTTCTTATATGCCGCTTTTCTCTACCTGAAGGAGGCTCAAAGTGGCTTATATTCACCTTCCCTTTCCTCTCCCCACATCAGACACCCTGTGGGGTAGGTGAGGCTGAGAGAGCTCTGATATTACTGAAGAAGAGTTGGTTCTTATATGAAGAAGAAGAGTTGGTTCTTATATGCCGCTTTTCTCTACCCGAAGAAGTCTCAAAGTGGCTTACAATCTCCTTCCCTTTCCTCTCCCCACAACAGACACCCTGTGAGGGAGGTGAGGCTGAGAGAGCCCTGATATTACTGAAGAAGAAGAGGAATTGGTTGTTATATGCCGCTTATCTCTTCCTGAAGGAGGCTCAAAGTGGCTTATATTCACCTTCCCTTTCCTCTCCCCACATCAGGCACCCTGTGGGGTGGGTGAGGCTGAGAGAGCCCTGATATCACTGCTCGGTCAAAGCAGTTTTATCAGTGCCATGGCGAGCCCAAGGTCACCCATCTGGCTGCATGTGGGGGAGCGGGGACTCAAACCCGGCATGCCAGATTAGAAATCCGCACTCCTAACCACTACACCAAACTGGCTGTTAATATACATTAAGGAAGGCCTAGAACAGTTGCTTACAAAGATCAAAAGTCAGCAACAAATCTGGCCTTAAACACTAAAAAGACAAAAATAATAACCACTGACATGTCGCAATAACAATTGATGGTGAAGAGATCGAACATGTTCCAGGATTCATTTTTCTTGGATCACAAGTTGATGAGACTGGTGATTGCAGTATGGAAATAAAACGTCAGATCGCTCTGGGTCACTCAGCAGTGACGAGCTTGAATCGAACATGGAAAAGCAAGGACATAAGCCTGACTACCAAATGGAGATTAGTTCGATCTGTCATCTTTCCAGTAACCACTTATGGTTGTGAAAGTTGGACAATGAAAAAAATCAGACGAGAGAAGAATTGAGAGAAAAATTGGAGAAGGCTTCTGCAGAGTCCTTGGACAGCAAAACTCACAAACAAGGAAAAACATAAAGCCTGATATATCACTGTTAGGCAAAGTCACGAAACTCCGGCTCGCTTACTTTGGCCATATCATGCGATCGAACTAAGTGGAGACAGCAATTATGCTAGGGTTGGTCAGTGGGAAAAGGAAACCAGGCCCACAAAGAACATGGTGGTTAGATACAATCAGAATGGGCACCGTCCAGAACGTTACACAACTAAAAGAAACAGCGTGAGATTGGAAATCATGGCAGCCATTGTGCCATAGGATCACCAAGAGTTGGACTCGACTGAATGGCTATCATCATCATCGTCATGGTTACCGACCTCCAGGTGGGGCCTGGGGATCTCCCAGTATTATAACTGACCTCTAAACTACAACGTTGAGTTATCCCCTGGGAGAAAATGACTGCTTTGGAAGGTGGACTCTACCCTTCCCAAACTTCACCTTTCTCAAGCTCCACCCCCCCAAATCTCCAGGTATTTCATAATCCGGAGCTGCCATTCTCCCTCCATCCCCAGCGCATGGCCAGTACTAAACAAAGGAATGGAATATGGTCGCTGCTAGGATGCCAGAAGGCTGCAGCTCAAGTCTCTGGCTGTTTGGAAGCCCCTGAGAACAAAGAGCCCGACTAAGAGGCCAGGCTAGGCCAACCTCCTCAGATCTCCGAAGCTAAGTAGCATCAGCTCTAGTTAGTATTTGGATGGTAGGCCCCCTAAGGAACAGTGGATTGCTATGCACAGGAAGGCAACATCAAACCACCCCTGAGTATCTCTTGCCTTGGAAACCCCCTTATGCAGCTACGATGTGATGCACTTTTCACTACCAAAAGGGAAGGAAGAAAGGAAGGAAGAGGTTGGATGAAGTTACTGGGTGGCATAACCACCGCCTGTTTTCTGCTGCTTTCAGACTTGACCCAGTTTTACGCCGTGCCCCAGATATATTTAGAAGCCTCCTGTGGAGCGTGACTTGATAAGCATGCTCCAGTCTTGGATCCTGGAAGGGTTGGGAGCTCCGGTTCCCCATCAGGTGAACGGGGGGGGGGGGGCACAAACATTTTATTGCCCAGCTTGTGTTACACCTCTGAGCCAAAGGATGTTTGCAGTGCACAGAAGCAGTTGGGAAAGCCAGCTGGGGTTGTATCCGCACTGGGTTGGGAATACTGCACTTATCACTGGGCTTTTGCAACTGTTCTGCTCCTGGACCGTCTCTTTTAATTACTTCTTTTCACAACTGGGAAAGTATCTGCCATTAAGCACTAACCTTAACAGTTGTATTCCCCCAATGTTTTTTGTGAACGACAATTGAACAACTGATTTGCTTTCCTAGCAAGGAATTACCATGCTGCATATTTAGGATGTTGTGATGCTGTTTGATAATTTGCTACGAATTTACTTTCTCCTTATATCTTTACTCTTACAATTCCTATTCTATGGTCTGAGGAAAGGGGGGGCACGCACGTGAAAGCTCACGCCTTGAATAAATCTTTGCTGGTCTTAAAGGTGCTGTTGGACTCGAATTTTGTTGTGCTACTTCAGGCCAACACGGCTCCCCACTTGAATTGCTCAAAAAGACACGGCTTTTCTCAAATGTCTCTTTCAAAGTATTTTTTGCTGTTATGGTGTGATCTGTTGACAGGCTTGTGGGACTGAGGGTTAACATGCAGGGAAACTTCAATGTATCTGATTAAATTTTATTCTGTGCTACGGGGAGAGGTCGGCTTTACCTTGGGGAGAGACTGGAGAATAAATTAGCCGAGGCGCGAACAAAGGAAAAGCCATTTAATTTTATCTTCTACCATCGAGGCAAGGGTGGTTAAACCTCAAGACCGCCTTCAGATCTCAAGAGCTCAGTATAAGGCATTTGAGATCAGCGGTTTCATTAAGAGCCGGCAAACCACGCAGTTAAGCCAGCCTGAAGACTCACGGAGACACAGGCTAAACCTTTTGATCCAGTGGGATGGCAGATATCTCTTTTGTGGACTAAACACATAAACAGTTGCGGGGGAGAAAAGATAAATGTACATGTGAATCTATCCACTACTACATTTCTATGCTTGGGAAATGTTTACCGGGTTGCTTTCTGACTTTGGGATGGCTGTTCAAGGCACAGAGCCTCCTCCAACCGGCTTGCCTGTCTGTCCAGCTTCCAGCCAATCACTTTCTGTCAGCCACCCCTGACCACCCCCTCCTCCTTCCACTTCCCTCTGAGGCTTGGAGGCTGCAGATCCCTGCTGAGTAAGAGTTGCTCCTGCCGGTGAATTCTCTGTAGCCTTTCCAGGTCCTGGAGTAAGGGGGAGGCTGTCCACAGAGTTCTTGTATTCCTGAATGTAACGGGCTTGGCCCCTAGTTGGCATATAATACCATATAGAGTCCACCAACCAAAGGCGCTGTTTTGTCCAGTGGAATTGATCTTTTCCACCTGGGGAATCAGTGGTAATAGTGGGAGATCTCCAGGAGCCACCGGAAGGCAGAGTCCACCCTCCAAATCAGCCATTTTCTCCAGTTGGGGATGCCAGCCTCCAGGTAGGACCTGGAGATCGCCTGGAATCACAATGCATCTCCAGACACCACAGATCAGTTCCTGTGGAGCAAATGGATGCTTTGAAGAGTGAACTCTGTGGCATTGTACCCTACCGAGGTCCCTGTCCTCCCTAGGCTCCATCTCCAAATCTCTAAAGGTTTCCCAACCTGGATCTGGGAACCCTAACCTCCCATGACCCTGCTAGAAGCCAGGAGTTACCTGGGACCCCATCTCCGATAGAACAGATCTGTGTAGTCCAGAGGTCTGTCTTAATTCCAGAAGTTTTATAGGACCCACATAGAGGCTGGCAGCCCTACTTACAAGAGGGGGAGAGAGAGAAAGAGAGACAGAGAGAAGAAGAAGAAGAAGAGTTGGTTCTTATATGCCACTTTTCCCTACCCAAAGGAGGCTCAAAGCGGCTTACAGTCGCCTTCCCATTCCTCTCTCCACAACAGACACCCTGTAGGGTGGGTGAGGCTGAGAGAGCCCTGATATCACTGCTCAGTCAGAACAGCTTTCTCAGTGCTGTGGTGAGCCCAAGGTCACCCAGCTGGCTGCATGTGGGGGAGTGCAGAATCGAACCCGGCATGCCAGATTAGAAGTCCGCACTCCTAACCACTACACCAAACTGGCTCTCCACCAAACTGAGAGAGAGAGAGAGAGATGTTCTTGGCCAGTGATAAGCAGTGTGCTGAGCAGAGGCCGCGTGCTGGCTCAGACGGCTTTGCGAACCAGTGCTCTGGGCCTTAGAGAGCTATAAATACAAACCAGGCTGCCGTGTACCGTGGGTCAGCCGGCCCTCGGCCAGCCCTAGAATCCTCCCTGAGCTGGGAAAGGCTCCTGGGAGCGATGGGGCTTTCCACCCAGGTCCGTTTCTCTTGCTTCAGCAGCATAACCACCCTCTGAGTCGTCCGTCCCTGTCCCTGCCCCTCCTGTCTTTCTGGAGCATACCTCCTCGCTGATCCTCTTTGCTCATGTGCAGCGTCGGCTGCTGCCTGCCTCCCTGCCCCATGTGCTGCCCCAGCTGCTTCCGCCCCCCCTGCCCTGCTTGCTACCCGCCTCCGTGCTGCCCCTCTTGCTGCCGCCCTCCCTGCTGTTGCTGCCCCTCCTCCACCTGCTACCGCACAGGGTGTTGCTCCGGCACTTGCCGGCTCCCGGCGCCGTGCTGCTACTCTCGGCCCTCCTGGGGGGGCTTCAGCTGTTGCCCTCCTCCTCCCCCTTGCCCGGCTTGCCGCCCCCTGCCCCGCTATTGTGGCCCTTCTTGCGCGGCTTGTCGGAGGCCGGGGACCAGGCTCAACACCAAGTAAGCTGCCCGGCGCACCGGGGATGCGTCTCTCCTGCACGCCTCGAAGCCACAGGCCCAGTGGGAAGGGCTCTGTCCAGCCACCCGACCGCCCGAGCCACAGTAAGTGACCGGCACTTCCGAGAGCTAATCTCCCAGCTGATCAAAATGGCCGCCCCCAGGTCCCAGCATGCTTTGCGACCTTTGCTGTGAAGGCAACGGGGGACCAAACTGAGGAAGATGGCATTGGGGGCTAGGGAAGTCAAGGGTGGAGCAGATTGGGTGGGTGGGCAGCTGTTGGTCTTCGTGGTGCCTTCTGAAGCGGAATCACAGAATCATAGAGTTGGAAGGGGCCATGCAGGCCATCTAGTCCAACCCCCTGCTCAACGCAGGATCAGCCCAAAGCATCCAAGAAAAGTGTGTATCCAACCTTTGCTTGAAGACTGCCAGTGAAGGTTGGATACACACTTTTCTTGGATGCTTTAGGAAGCCATTCTTCCTTGCCACCAACTCCACCCTGCGAGGCTGGCCTCTAGAAAATCCTCTGCAGAGATCACATGGCCTGTGAGGAGAACGTCTAACAGGAAAAAGCCGCCGTCAGCATCCTGGTGGGCGCCAAATGTGGCCTCCAATGTCGGATTACTCCAGTATTCCTTTCCCCATCTGGGCACCCCCCTCCCACAAGGCATCCTAAAGAATTCTTTCTCTCCTTCACCCCCATGTAAGGTTGCCAGCTGTTTTGGGCGGAAAATGTCCTTTCCCTTTCATAGGGGCTCCATGGGATGTTGTTCACCAGGTAATATTATTTTCCCTCCCGCCCTGAAAAGCTTTAGCTGCCCAGTTACACACAATAAGCCTCTGTTGAAAGGACAGAACATTTCCCCCCCTCCAGGCTCTTGGCAGCCCTTCCCCCCCCCTGTCCCCCGCTGCCCATGAAAACAATTACTGAGGCAACCGCTCAACTTTGCTACAGCGCTAAATAGACTAGTACCCTCTAAATCAGCGGTTCTCAGCCTGGGGGTCGGGACCCCTTTTGGGGTCGAATGACCCTTTCACAGGGGTCGCGGCACGGCAAGCAGTTTGTCCTGGGGGGTGGGCGCCATCCACACAACAGCCTTGCAGGGTAGATCGAGAGAGAGCGTTCATCTGTCTGGAGCAGCGGGAAAGAGCGAGATCGGCATGGTGGGACAAGAGGCAGAACTGAACTGAGAAACCCTGGGGGGAAAAAACAATTTATATACAATCATGAACAATGGATCTTCTTCATGCCATTGGTCAGTTTTGGTTTAATTTCTGTGAAAGAACACTGGCATAGTTTTATGGTTGGGGGTCACCGCAGCATGAGGAACTGTATTAAAGGGTCGCGGCATTAGGAAGGTTGAGAACCACTTAAATGGATTCATATCAGTGGTTTCTCAAGAGTGTATCTCTGCTAAGGATTGCACTGAGCTGCCAGTCCCCCAGTCTATTTTTTTTTATTGTAGTGTAGGAGATCCTACAATTGTCCTGCAGCCAGGCAAGAGATGCTGAGAATTGCCTGTCTTTGTGTCACGACCCCAGTGTTCCTTGGAGGTCTCCCATCCAAATATTAGCCAGGGCTGACTCTGCTTAGCTTCCAAGATCTGCTGAGATTAGGTCCCCCTGCACTGTTAGGGTAGCAGAACCTCCCAGTTTCTTTCCTTGGCACCTCCACTTAAAGGACCAGGTGATGACAAAGACTCCATAGAGCCGCTGGCATTCTAGAGCCGAAGGGCTGATCCAGTGCAAGGCAGGTTAATGTGTTCAAGTATATGAGTGTCTTTTGCAAAGGAGAGGTTAGTTGGGGTGCATAATAAGGAGAAAGGCTGTCTTGATGCTGGAATGCTGTTCTGGTTTTTTCCCCAGCCACTGTTTTCGTAAATACAAAAATAAACACATGGCTCTAATTAAAAACGAACATTCAGGGATCTGGGGACCCCGAGAGACGAAGCAGTATTCATAATGGTCCCCCCCTCCATATAACTCCAGCAGGGGCTCTCCGATATGGACTGTAGATTCTGTCAGCTTCCCAGCAGCAAATAGCTGCAAGAGGTACACGAGCACTCATGGAGATGCAATTCCCACCAAAATAAAGGCATACGGACGACATTAGATATTAGGAGCAAGAGGGACTGGTGTGGCCAGCACAATAGCTGCCTGGGCAAAGCTATGGAGATTTTTATAAGCAGAAAAACTGTTGCAACGGTTAGGATTGCGGGGAGTTGCATGAGCAGCAAGCTAGTTTTGCATGAAGATTTGGGCAGGGAGATTTGCAAAAGGGGCAGTCACAGAGATGACTGAAAGGCAGAGAATGGGCACCTAAGCTGGGGGTGGGATGTGCAGGCACCTCAGCATCCCTTTAAACTGTTTTGCAAGCAACAGAATTGCATCTTTGAAGCTTTTGGCGAGCCTTTGATACGTCACTATTGGATTTTACTTTCCACTTGGTACAAGACAATGTGAGTCTGCCAAATAAAGCTCACAACTGCGTTGTTTGAGTCCCCCCCTTTCTATTACTTTGGGGGTATTCTGATCTTTTGGGTAGGTTGCCAAAAGGCCTGGAGCAAGATGGCCTGTGCTTCTAATTGAGACTTAATGGGATATTATTTCCCAGTTGTCACTTTCTTCATTGCCACGAAAGCCTTCAGCTGCCCATATCCACGGAGGGCCGGGACAGCTTGCTCCAAGGCTGTTGACTCACACTGGATCAGACTCTCAGTCCATCAAAGTCAGGACTGCTCACTCCAACTGACAGCAACACTCACGGATGCCAGATTGAGGTTTTTTTGCATTACCTAATGCCAGATCCTTTAACTGGAGATGCTAAGGATTGAACCTGTGGCTCTCTGCATGCCAAGCAGATGCTCTGCCTCTCAGCCTTGGTATGTGGTTCTCCTGATTCTCCTCTTATGCATAGTTGTCATCTGGACATAGTCTTATGAATGTATGAGGCTGCCTTCTACAGAATCAGACCACTGATCCATCAAAGTTCAAGGTATTGATATTTACCTTTAAGGTTATACACGGCCTGGGTCCCACTTACCCGCGGGACCGCTTGGTTGCTTTATGCCCCCCGCAGGGCTCTTCGCTCTGCGGGTATGAATTTATTGGTTGTCCCAGGCCCCTGGGATGTCCCTCTGGCCTCGACCTGGGCCAGGGCCATTTCTGGTCCCAACCTGGTGGAATGAACTCCCGGAAGAGCTGAGGGCCCTGCTGGAGTTGTCCACTTTCCACAGGGCCTGCAAAACGGAGCTCTTCCGCCAGGCGTATGGTTGAGGCCAAGATGGAGTCCAGGTGTTTCCATTGGAGGATCCCCTACAATACCGAATTAGATGCTCCCAGTGGAAGAAGACATGGCCCGCTGGCTGGGAGCGCCAACTATTTATGTTGTAAGAGTGTTTTATGGGGTTTTATTGTATTTTATATTGCTTTTATCCTGTTGTGAATCACTGGGAGACCACTGGATATAAAAATCAATAAATCCAGTGTCACTATCATCTGCTCAGACCAGCAGCTGCTATCCTCAGTTTGAGGCAGAGCCCTTTCACATCACCTCCTACCTGGTCCTTTTAAACCAGAGATGCCAGGGATTGGAACCTGCGACCTTCTGCATGCCAAGCAGATGTTCTGCATCTGAGCCACAGCCACTTCTCTTGGCTCAATATGTTTGTCCTTGAGCAGCAAGTTGAGCCTCTTGTGGCGCAGTGGTAAGGCAGTGCCATGCTGTCTGAAGCTGTCTGCCCATGAGGTTGGGAGTTCGATCCCAGCAGCCGGCTCAAGGTTGACTCAGCCTTCCATCCTTCCGAGGTCGGTAAAATGAGTACCCAGCTTGCTGCTGGGGGGTAAACGGTAATGACTGGGGAAGGCACTGGCAAACCACCCCGTATTGAGTCTGCCATGAAAACGCTAGAGGGCGTCACCCCAAGGGTCAGACATGACCCGGTACTTGCACAGAGGATACCTTTACCTTTAGCAAGTTGTTAAGATGTGACCTGAAGAGAAACCCGATTCTGCTGTTCAGGTGCTTTTGGTTCATCAGCAGCACTGTATTTTTCATGCATACTGAAAACCTACAGTTCCCAAAACTCTAGGAACAATTTTTACTGGAAAGCAAGCCTTGCTGAATTCCATGAGGCTTCGTAAGTGAATGCTCTTTGGGATTCTGTCTTAATTCCCCTAAACTTGATCCCTTTTCCTCCCAGTATTTATGAATGGGTGTAATCAAAAAGGCTTGTTTGGGGAGGGGGTTGCCGTCAAGTGGCAACCGAATTATGAGGACCCCGTATGGTTTTCAAGGCAAAGGACATTCGAAGATGGTTTGCCATTTCCTGCCTCCGCATCCTGACCCAGGACTTCCTTGGTGGTCTCCCATCCAAATACTAAGCAGGGCTGACCTTGCTTAACTTCTGAGATTTGCCTAGCCTCGGCTAACCAGGGTGTAAACTGCATGGAGCTTTTATTCCAACCCCAGATCGATTTAGTCCCTGCCCTCTACACACAATGTGATTTCTGTTTGGATTTGGGGCGAAATTTTCCTTCTGCAGCAAGGAGGATTGCTCCAGAGTGACCCTAACTTTATCGTGCGATATCTTAGAGTGCTTTTAATGCTCAATATTTAAAGGCTGTTTTGAATCTGGGCTCTCCTCCGTGGTAGAGGACCCGTGATTGGCCACAGGTGGTCATGTGACAAACTTGCCTTAAAGGAGAAGCCCCTAATTTCTCTCAACTTCTGTCGGTCCTGGATTTTTTCTCCCTTCTGACTTTTTCAATCATCTCCCTCCCCCCCCTCCAAGAAAAGAAAGAGGCTCCCTGCTTGGCTCCTCTTTTCCCCCCCCTTCAAGAAAAGAAAGAGGCTTGGCTCCTCCCCCTTCTGAACTACCGTAACCACGTGCAGAAGACTTTCCTGTTTCAATGGGGGGGGGGGGAAGAGGAAGATCCGAGTTCAAAGCGATCTGAATTCAACAGGATTGACAATGGAATAAACAAAGTAAGTGCAGACTCTGCCCAGGTCAGGGCAGTTAGGAGAATATGATGCTGTAAAATAATGTATGCAGTTCACTACCACAAAATGAGGTGGAGATGGACACAACTTCAGGTGGCTCTTACAAATGATTAGTCAGAGACACGAGGGATGGGCCTGGGACACTGCCTCCATGTACAGAGGCAATCTACCACTGACTGCAAGTTTCTGGTGACTCCTTAATATTTTCAAAGCAAGAGACAAGGAGGTCACAGCTGCCACTCCGCATCGTGACAGCGCACCCAGCTGCTTCGGATTGCCCAGCAGCTAGAAGCAGAAAACCTCAGTCTGGTCTGCAGGAGATGTTCAAATATTTCCCCCTTCCTATGGTTTTCCTTCTCCAGGAATTGCAAGCTTCAAAAGCCTTCTTTACCCATAATGTTGAATTTGGTCAACTGCAGCCTTGCACAGACACACATGAGATAAATGTTATTTATCATGTGCATACAATCTCTCTCCAAAAAGAAGGAGGAAGCTGGCTGACGGAATCAAGAAACCGCCAGAGCTGTCTGCTGCAAGGGGGAAAAGAATTAGAAAATGAAATCAACAAAAGACGTTCAATTTTGCTAGGACAAAATCCACTCCTGCGCCTGCTCTTTACCACGCAGAAGGGGCGCAACTATGACAAACTGCAATCGCCCCAGTTATTTTTTTCCTTCCTGGCAAAGTCACACCGGTGGTATTCCCACCTCTTGTGCAGCTATGACAGCAAAAGTGCCCAGCCAGGAGAAACCAGCGAGAGCTCTTCTCAGAAGAAGCCATTACAGGCCACAATGAATTCACGCCCACGATCCATCTCAAGCCAGGGTTCTGTGCCATTCGCGGCGGCGCGGCAGCCAGAAGTCCAACCGGTGTGGTTTCAAAGCGCCCAGGCGAGCCAAATCTTTCTCTTGTCTCACGTGCCAGCTTCCTGGGCGTGCACCGAGACAGCGATCCTGGCCTTGTCCGCCTGGCTGGGCGCGCTGTCGACTACCAGGAGCCGGGAGGGAAGGAAGGGAGGAAGGTGGCGGCGCCGCCTCCGGCTCTCCCCTTCCTCTGCAGCCCATGTGCGGAGCGGTCACGCTGCGCCCCTCCTCTCGGGCACATGGCCTCGCCACGCTAATCCCGCGCCGCCCGGGCGGATCTGGGCCAGCAGCGCCGGGAGGAATTAGCGCCCTCGGCCGCCCCGGGCTGGTCCCAGGAGGCGGGAGCCAGGCCGGCCCCCTCCGCACTGGCTGCCCGGGCCCGCCGGCCGCGCTGCAGATGGGCTCCCCGGCGCACGTGTTGGAGCCCGGGAGGAGGAGGAGGAGGAGGGCGCCGCCGCCGCTGGTCAGGGTTGGATCAGGAGAGCGGATTGAGGACAGCTCAAGCTGGCCGCTTAATCGCCCCGGTCCCAATTCGAGGTCGACGAAGGGGGGAAAATAAGCAACCACACAAGCCCGCCTGGGTTATTTCCGCGCTAAGGGGCCTCGCTTGGGTAGGGAAGGAAGGAAGAGGCGCGCAGAGGGTTGCCAGTCTCCAGGTGGGACCGGGGGATCCCCCGGAATGACAGCTCACCTCCCGACTACGGAGAACGGTTCCTCGGGAGGAAAGGGCTGATTGGAGGGTGGATTCTGCGGCATTGTGCCCCACTGTCCTCTCCAGGCTCCACCCCCAGTGTTTCCCAACGGATCTGACAACGCAACCCGGTGGCCAGAGGCGACCTGGCAGCTCCAGGGTTGGAACATACCTGAAGTTTTGGGGGGAGAGAGCCTGGGGAAGGTGGGGCTTGGGGAGGGAGGGATCTCAAGCAGGGTGTAATCCCTTGGAGCTCGCCCTGCAAGGCAGTCATTTCCCCAGGGCAACTGATCCCCATAGTCCAGATGAGTTGTAACTCTGGCAGCTCTCCAGGCTACAACTGGAGGTTGGCCACCCTGTGAACCAGGGCTTCCATGTCGTCGGGGGCAACACAAAGCAAACCTCTTAGACTTTGGATTTTAAAACTACTTTAGAAAAAGGTGTACACTTTTAACCTTTTTTTTGCTGTAGCGGTTATCCTTTGCTGGGATGGAGGGAAGAGAGAGGGACACCTTGGCCCCATATGATTTGCATGGTAGAAAGAAGGCCTCCCACTCTAAAAACGACACTGGGATGGGGAAAAGGAGACCCTCACTGCCATGTAATTTGAGTACTGGGGATGGGTTTTTTTCTTATGAAATTACAGAGCGCCTTGAAGCAAAAATACTGTTCAACATGGGGTTTAGCTGCTGGTACTATACGGAGTGCTTTTTGCACATGCTCAGACGTTTCCTCCGCATGTCCAGGATTCTGCCGTAGTCTTGAAAAGGCGTTTCAGGGCAGATCTCTGGCCCTGGTGGTTGCTCAGTGGTGAATAGCAATCTTTACATACTTAGAAATGCTCAAGTGTTTTGGAAAGCTTAGGCAAACAGGAATCTGCCTGGTTTGTTAGAGGAAACTGAAGATAGTAACGCCTTGGAAAACCCAGCAAACTCTGTTGGCCTGTCATCTCAGCCTCTCCTTCAATTTGTTGCTTTAAGTGTTCACAACAATACATCAAGACGATGGTTTCTGTCAAAGCAGCTTACATTGGCAAACCCCCTGTGAGGGAGGTGAGGCTGGGAGAGCCCTGATATTACTGAAGAAGAAGAGTTGGTTCTTATATGCCGCTTTTCTGTACCCGAAGGAGTCTCAAAGCGGCTTACAGTCACCTTCCCTTTCCTCTCCCCACAACAGACACCCTGTGAGGGAGGTGGGGATGAGAGAGCCCTGATATTACTGAAGGAGAAGAAGAGTTGGTTCTTATATGCCGCTTTTAGTATCAAAGCAGCTTCCAGTCACCTTCCCTTTCCTCTCCCCACAACAGACTCCTTGTGAGGTGGGTGAGGCTGAGAGAGCCCTGAACTTACTGCTCGGTCAGAACAGCTTTATCAGTGCCGTGGTGAATCCAAGGTCACCCAGCTGGCTGCATGTGGGGGAGCAGGGAATCAAACCCGGCTTGTGAGATTAGAAGTCCACATTCCTAACTACTACACCAAGCTGTCTCTTTCATTCTGGAATGGCCAGGACTCTTGTAAAGAGGCATTTCCTTTTATCAGCCCTGAAACTACCGCCCATCAATTTCACTGGATGCCCTCAAGTTATGGGGAGAAGGAGAAAAAATTCTCTCTGCCCACCGTCTGCCAGACTGGGGGAGCTCAGGTTTTATTAGGACAGTAGAAGATTTACCAAGATAAATACTTTTGTAAAACCCGGGATGACCCAACTATTTCCGGTGTTAACTAATGTTATATAATTGAATATTGTCCTTCACTTCCTGCTTTGCTTGATGTTTTTTTTTTAAATCTCGCATGTAAATGTCTACATGGCACTGTCTAAAAACTCAAGACCCAATCTGTTGACCCACCCAATGAAATACCCCAGCAGATTCTGTTATGCAGGGGTAGTCAAACGGCGGCCCTCCAGATGTCCATGGACTACAATTCCCAGAAGCCCCTGCCAGCGAATGCTGGCAGGGGCTTCTGGGAATAGTAGTCCATGGACATCTGGAGGGCCGCCGTTTGACTACCCCTGCGTTATGCATGGGGACAATCTGATGAAGGGAGCTTGTAACAGACCTAACCAGGGCCTTCGTTAAGGACCAATGGTGTGTTTTGGTGGGAGGTTCAAATACGTATATGAGTGCTCCAGACCTCATAGTTCCTGCAGCTAACATCTAGAGCAGGGGGTTCCCAGTGGTTTTTTGTGCCTGTGGGTGCCTTTGAAATTCTGATGCCGGCTAGTGAAATGGCTGAGCCAGCCACAAAACGTCAAGGAGTGAGGTTCTGCATAACTCTTAATAGCAACTTTTCAACATTTCAGGCAGAAGCTCCGTTTAGCAGAATGCCTTTTAAAATGCGCACACTGTTTTGAAAGATTTCCTTGCATGTGCACATAGCTTGCTTTCAGGCACTCAGTGAAGATCCATGTGCTGTGCTGTCATTTTTAGGAATTTGCTAAACCAAGCAGATCCCCAGTGGCTAATCAGAAGCCCTCCTGAGCAAAAGCTCCATCTGGGCCCACTCTTGGGCTCATCACAGCACTGATAAAGCTGTTCTCACAGAGCAGTAATATCAGGGCTCTCTCAGCCTCACCTCCCTCAAAGGGTGGCTGTTGTGGGGAGAGGAAAGGGAAGGCAATTGTAAGCCGCTTTGTGGCTCCTGGTAGAGAAAAGCGGCATATAAGTACCAACTTTTCTAACTTCAGGAGGTCTCCAGGTGCTATATGGAGGTTGGAAACCTTATGTACAGTGGCAATTCCAGAAGACTAGATTAGTTTCCCTGGAGCTTTATAGGGTGAAGACCAGGGCATCAGCCAATGAACTCCTTTCCCTCCCCGGCTCACCCCGCCCCCCACACTCCTCAAGTTGATTTGGCAACCTTAAGTGTTCATCTCGAGATTATTGGTGTTTCTTTACTCCGCCATCAATCTCCCTGCAAAGCCCATGGCATCATCTGAGCAAATATCCCTTTGTGCATTTGTCCTGACCTGAGGATGGATTCAGGTGAACAGCGGAGGAAAACTTGCTCTAGTTTAAGTCTATAAAAAAAAGCCGGAGGGGCAGACCTCCATGCAATGTAACAAACATCACATGGCCTTTCTGTTTATAACTGACTGAAAGGAGGGTTTGCCTTTGGTTTGTTATAGCACAAGGTCATCGATCCGTGCGGGAATCTGGGTCACACCGGAGAGAAGAAAAGAAGGAGCTGTGGGTTTTCTCCTGCCTCATGCTGGGGACAGTTATTTTTGTGAACTGCAACAAACACTCAGCCGGCTCCAGGGGGGGTTTCTGTTATCCAAGCATCAAACCTTTATCCCCCTCACCCAGTTCTTGAAACCCTCAGTCTCTCCCCCCCCCCCCCCATAGCAGCAATTTCTTTGTTGAATGAACTACAGGGTGTCCGTAACTGAGGGTGGAAACTTCACAGAAGCTGGGAAATGGGGTAGCTGAACCCGAGATCTGGCCTTAGCACAGACTGAATTCCATAGGTAGGGCCTGGAACAACCCCAAAATCCTATAGCCAGGTGTTTCCCAAATTACTAATACCTGAGACATGCTGCCCCCCCTGCAATTAAAATCCAAAAACAAGTGTCGTTTTTACCTCCCTAAACATTTGATTATATAAGAGTCAGAATTAACTCTGGAGAGGAGGCCATCCCTGTGTTTCTGTGTGAATCACAATCCTGGGCTCGGCTTCCAGCTGAAAGGAGGCCAGTGATTCGGAGCTGAAAGTTCAGAGCTGTGATTCATACAGAGATTCAACAAACAGCTTCCCCAGGAGGACAAGTGATTCTCCTGCCTTTCGAGATGTGGATGGATGCAGGGCTCCAGGGGTGCTTCCACAAGGCAAGGGCTTTGCATTCTTTTCCATGGCGAGCATAGAGGCATTCAAATTGACAGTGGAGTTTGCATAGAATCACAAAATCATAGAATTGGAAGGGGTCATACAGGCCATCTAGTCCAACCCCCTGCCCATGTGGGAGAGCCAGCTTGGGGTAGTGGTTAGGAGTGCGGACTTCTAATGTGCTGTGAGTTGCACATCAGTTGGATCTCCCAGTGTTCTCTTTGAACCTGAGTCTCCCAGGCCCTATTCCAGGGGTGGCCACACTGTAGCTCTCCAGATGTCCATGGACTACAATTCCCAGGAGTCAGCATGTGCCACCGCTGCCCTAGTCATTCCCACTGGCTCTCACATTTGAAATCTCTCCAGCTGGGCGGTGGGAAAATGTCAGCTTCCAGAAGCTGCAGATGCAGCTAGGAGACAGAATAGAGATTTATAAAATGCATGGTGCAGACAGAGAGAGCAGGGAGAGGCTTTAATCCTTCTCCCCTAACACTAGAAGCCCGAGTAATCCAGTGGAGCTAAAGGGTAGTCGATTCAGGACAGACAAAAGTAGGTATTTCTTTATACCGTGCATAGTTGATTTGTAGAACTTGCAGCCCCAGCACATGGTCATGGTCACAGCTTTGGAAGATTTTAAAGGGAAGTGGATAAATCATGGAGGATGGCTATCAGGGGCTACTAACCATGACAGATATCTACTCCCTTCCATTCCAGAGGCCACATTACTTCTTTTAAACAGTTGCTGGGGAACACAAACTGGATGATGTTGTAGCACAGGGGTAATCAACCTGTGGTCCTCCAGATGTTCATGGACTACAATTGCCATG
This sequence comes from Paroedura picta, assembly GCF_049243985.1. Lineage (NCBI taxonomy): Eukaryota > Metazoa > Chordata > Lepidosauria > Squamata > Gekkonidae > Paroedura > Paroedura picta. The sequence continues at coordinate 162,418,218 of NC_135371.1, read as the reverse complement.
AGCCCCTGCCAGCAAACGCTGGCAGGGGCTCATGGGAATTGAAGTCCATGGACATCTGGAGGACCACAGGTTGACTACACCTGCTGTAGCAGACATCTTGTTTGTGGTCTTCCTAGGGGTATCCACCGTTGGCCACTGTGTGAGCAGAATGCAGAGCTAGATGGGCCTTGTGTCTGATCCAGCATGTTGCTCTTACGTCTGTGTGACCCTGGGAAATGTGGGCCTTCTCATGTGATGCTTGAACCCAAGATGATGGGAGGAAAGGATCGTTTATGAAAGAACAAAACTGAGTCTGAGGAAAGGAAGAACGGAGCACAGATTGACCCTAATGTATAAATGCATGCGTACGTGCGTGCATGCATGCATATATATTTATATACTACACTCCCCTGAGGCTCAGGGTGGTTTACATGGAATGTAGAAAAAATAAATGAAACTTAGTTTTTTCCATAACAATGTTTTTTTGTCTTATGTTGTGAGCCGCTGCGAGCCTGCTTTTGCTGGGAGCAGCGGTATACAAATGTAATGATAAATATAAATAAAATAAATAAATAATGACCATAATAATATTAACATTAATAACTATGACAGACCATAACTGCAAACAGGTCCAGGGGCAGAATGCATGAATGGATTTCTGGGAGGGTGGGAGCAGGGGCCCGGTGGATGTTGCTGATTTTGCTCGCTCTCAACCAAATGCCTGGTGGAAGAGCTCCCTTTTGCAGGCACTGCGGAACTGTTGAGTAGAGGTGCTAAATAATGCACTCCAGCGTGACTGCCAAAGTAGAGGAAAACCTCTGCGTGGAAGCAAATCATGGCTCTCTAGCTGTCCATCCAGCTCAGGGCATATTGAGTCCACCTTGCTCGCACGGACTCTGTGGATTACGCATTATGAATCGGTACAATTGAGAAAATGGGGCATTCAGTAACCATTGCATTAGAGTTTTAGAAGTATGGAACCACCAGGAAAAACTGAAGCACAGCAGTATTCGCATGACACATTACTAAGCAGCATAAAAATTACATAATAGGAGCCAACTTACAATAAACGACACACAGCCGAATAGGCCGTAGTCCCTAATATAGTTAATCCAAGTAGGTTTGTGAATCATGTTGTATCGTGTAACCCTACTACCTGTTCGAAAAAAGCCTTTATGACCAGTTTTGCATAGTGCCAAAGCCCAGGAGAGGGGGAGCATTCCTGACTTCCTCAGGTCGGTCATTTCACAAGGAGGGAGCTACAACAGAGAACGGATGTGTATGGACAGTGGCTGATTTTGCCTACTTTTAGGCTGGCACCTTCAGAAGCCCCTGCTGACATGAGCAAGGTTGTCATGACGGAGCATGAGGAGAGAGGTGGTCCCACAAAGAAGGAGGATGAGGCCATGAAGGGCTTTGTATACACTTTACAGTGAGCGGAGTATCTGCAGATCGGGAAGAATATGCGTGCTCTGTTTAGTTCCTGCTCTGAATCAAGCTGTGGCATTGGAGTTCAAGGTGGAGTTCAAGGTGATTCCAAGGGCAGAGCAATATACAGTGTAATCTAGTAATCCAGGCTTGATGTTACTGTGGCAAGCGTGGATTCAGGTGGCCAGTTCCAACATATTGAGATAAGGGGATATTTTACAAGCTAAGGCTAGGCTGAGTTGCTGGAAAACCTTTTTTTTTTTTGCGTTCACATGCTTCTCCAATAATTAAAGCTCCAAGGCTTTTAACTGAATCAGCAAGGTCAGTTGAACTCCATGAAAAGTGGGGAGAACTATGATCTTCAAGACCCAAAAATCTATTTGGTACATTTCTAAAAATAGAAGCGGGCATATTCCTGAAATCAACTATCTCTGATCCTAGAAATGTGCTTGCTAGTTTGAGATGCGTTGAGATGTGGCTTATCAGGTCAGAAACACTGTTGCATGCTCACAGGTACTGTTAAGCCAGAGGTAGATAAACTGCAGCCCTCCAGATGTCCATGCACTACAATTCCCATGAGCCCCTGCCAGCAAACGCCGGCATGGACATCTGAAGAGCCACAGTATGGTCACCCCTGCTTTATGCCCTTGGCCTGGACCATGCAGAGAAGCGGTTTCTCAAGCATTGCCACCAATTTCTGTGACCCAGGTGTGATTCTCAACCTGACATTCCTACCTGCTGGCCTGTGATCCTGCTCTTTCCCTCTTTGGAGCAAAGGAGCTTAGGAATCCGAATTCTATGAACTTATCAGAAGCCTTCCGATTCCCTACCGACTGGGAGTGCCCTTCTGTCTCTCTCTCTTTAATGTTTTTGTCTTGGCCGTATGATAACAGCACCGGACTGTCCCATTTTTCATTTTTTAACGAGCCCCAAAATGTAACACCTATTGATAGCTGTGCCCCGGTTGAATTTTCAGCAGGTCTGTCTCTGCCCTGACACACAACCCCGAGAGTACACATGTTTCATTTATAACAGTTCCACCCACTGGAAACTAAATTCCTTGGAAAGTGAATGATCCCTTTATTATTATTTTTTTAATGTCTTTTTGGAATTATTTATTTTGTTGCATTTATAACCGCTCTTTTCTCTTCATTTGGCGAGCCAGAGTGGCTTACAACATTTAGCCCATCTCGATTTTATCCTTACAACAACCCTGTAAGGTAGGTTAAGGTGAGTGTGTGTGACCGGCCCAAGGTCATCCGTCAAACTTCCATGGCAGAATGGATATTTGAACCTGGGTTCCCTCTCGCCCCCCCCAATCATAGTCTAACACTACCCACTACACCACTAAGTAAGGTTATTAGCTCCAGGTGGGAAACACCTGGAGATTTTGGGGCAGAGCCTTGGGATGATGAAGTTTGAGAAGGGACCTCAGCAAGGTATAATGCCATAGTGTTCAACCTCCAAAGTGGCTGTTTTCTCCATGGTAACTGATCTCTGTAGTTTGAGGATCAATTGTAATAGAAGACCTCCAGGTATTACCTGGAGGTTGGCAACTATACTCTGGTATGGACATAGAATGAGAAAATCTGGCTTTGAGAGTAAAAGACAATGGTTTGGGACCAGGTGTATTTATTTATTTATTTATTTATTTATTTATTAATTTACTACATTTACACCCTGACTTGCTCCCCAACGTGGACAGGAAGTGACTCATACCATCCCCTCCATTTTGTTCTCACAGCAACCCTGTAAGATAGGAGAAGCCCAATGTCACCCTCTAAGTTTCCACGGCAGAGCTGAGATTTGACCCTGAGGGTTCCACCATCCAGCTTGGTGTAGTGGTTAGGAGTGCGGACTTCTAAACTGGCAAGCCCAGCTCGCCACAGGACTGATGAAGATGTTCTGACTGAGCAGTAATCTCAGGGCTCTCTCAGCCTCACCCACCTCACAGGGTGTCTGTTGTGGGGAGAGGAAAGGGAAGGCAACTGTAAGCCACTCTGAGCCTCCTTCAGGTAGAGAAAAGTGGCATCTAAGAACCAACTCTTCTTCTTCTTCAGTAAGATCAGGGATCTCTCAGCTCCACATCCCTCACAGGGTGTCTGTTGTGGGGAGAGGAAAGCGAAAGTGACTGTAAGCTTTGAGACTCCTTTGGGTAGATAAAAGCAGCATATAAGAACCAACTCTTCATCTTTTATTCCAATAGAGTAACCATTACACCACACTGGGTTTCTTACATCCCAGGATGGCTTCTTCAGTAGGGACCGAACCACTGCTCCTTCAAACTCCCTGGGTATGTCTCTGATGATAGGGATAGGTTGATTAGTTCCCGAAGAGGTCCCCTAACCTTTCTGTTGCCTGCCTTCACAAGCCACGAGGGACAGGGATCTAGGGGGCAAGTGGTTGGCCTCACCAACCCAAGTACCCCATCCCCAGAAGTTGTTCAAGGTCACCCCAAAGACAGCCAAGGGGCCTCCAGCTCCTTCACTGTGTCAATAGTTGGAAGAAGGCTGTGGCAGAGCCCCAAGATTTTATCAGCCAAAAAGCTTGCTAAAGCCTTACAACGAATGTGCAATTGGATATTTTTGATTGTCCATCTCCCAGGGCAGTAAGTGACCAAACTACCTAAAACAATTAGAATCATAGAGCTGGAAGGGACCTCTGAGGTCATCTAGTCCATACCCATGCACAATGAAAGAAACTCACAACTGCCCACCCACCGTGGCCTCAATTCCACACCCCGATGATGCCGTGAACTAGCGGATGCAATGGAAGATGCAAAGAATTCCCCCGCCTTTCTCTCCATTGAGCCTCCAGAGCGGCTTACATTATTGTTCTCTGCTCCATTTTGCCTTCACAACAACCCTGTGAGGTAGTTGAGGCTGAAAGAGTGTAACTGGCCCAAGGTCACCCACTAAACTTCCACAGCACCAGTGGGGATTAGAACCCTGGCCTTTCAGAAGGTAGCTGAATAGTCTAACCTCTAAACAGCTCTCTCACGAACCCTAACGAAAGTATGTCAGGCTTTTCCTGCATGTGCCAACTCGCTCATACGGATATTAAACAAATAAAAGAGGTATTTTAAAATGTCGTAGAATGCATGAATGCATTTTAATTGAGTGTATTTGGTTGTTGTTTTTTAAAACTAGCTGTTATCCTCCCCAAACCCTTCGAAAGAGTAATTCGAATACCAAACACCCTCCCTTTTCTCTCAATCCTGCAGACTAGATTTGATTTACCACTACATTCCTATGCAGAGTTACTCCTTGTTACACCCACGGGCAAGAGCAAGCTGGCATAGGGTTTCATTGGTCATCCCTCTGTATTTCGTTACTAATCACTCCGTAACTCTGGCAGTGAAAACAACCGGAGCATGTGCGCCGGTAGTCACAGGGCCCAAGAAAGACCTGTCTCCAATGCCAGGAAACACAGAAGAAAAACTGGATTTGGGGCTGTATTAAAAGAAGCATAGTGTTCAGATCACGTGAGGTGATGTTACCGCTTTACTCCGCTTTGGTTAGACCTTGCTTGGAGTGCTGTGTTCGGTTTGGGGCACCACAACTGAAGAAAGATGTAGAAAAACTGGAGCATTTCCAGAGGAGGGCTACGAAGATGGGGAGGGGTTTGGAGACGAAGTCGTACGAGGAAAGGTTGAGGAAAAGGTTTAGCTCGGAGAGAAAGTGACTCAGAGGTGGTAGGATAACTATCTTCGAATACTTGAAGGGCTGTCATACAGAAGATGGAGCAGAGTTTTCTGTTGCCCCAGAGGGTTGGACCAGAACTAATGGTTTGAAAATTAATTAAAAAGAACTTTTGGCTAAACACCCGGAAGAAGTTTTTGAGAGTTAGGGCGGTTCCTCAGTGGAACAGGCTTCCTCAGTAGGTCATGGGGTTCTCCTTATTTTGAAGTTTTTAAGCAGGGGCTGGATAGTCATCATAAATGCTGATTTTATGAACTTAGGCAGATTGTGAGTGGGTGGGCAGCAAGGGATATACCAGTGTTTCTCTCTTGAAGTCCTTCCTTGAATACCCAGGGAATGGCTGATCACCACCATGGGATGGTAGGTGAATTTCCTGCAGGCCAGACTGGATTCTGCAGTTTTTTGGTGGGGGGATCACTTGAGCATGAAATTGGGGTCACTGTGGGTAGGCAGGTAGTTGTAAAATCCTGCATTGTGCAGGGGGTTGGACTAGATGACCCTGGAGTTACCATCCAACTCTGATTCTATGATTCATTGGAAAATACAAGAAAGCCATGGTGCTCAGTTTTGCAAGACCCGAGCAAGGCTGTTAACAATGACATTTGGGGAGGACATTAATCCACAGCGTTGCCATAAGTCGGAAGTAACCTGACAGTCACTAAAGCACACACACACACACAATGCCAGGACTAATGAAGCAGGCACTGCAATCCAAGTTAAGCGCCACTGAACTGAAAGGAGAGACAGTGACCCTGTTCACAAGTTAGTGAACATGCGTACAATCCAGCCCTCCTCACTAGTCACAGCGAATGCATGCACGATCTATGCAGTATACACATGGTCGTACTTTGGATGTGCATTCAGCAATTCTGATGTTACAGTCAACGCACCTACAGCTGAGCATCTGATACAACCCCCACATTTGTTGCTGGTTCCATTCATACAGCGGATACGCATTGGCTTTCTTTTAAACATGTTATACCATACACTTAATTTTTCTTTATATACGAATTGTCACCTGACAGTCCACGCATGTTCCTATGGATTTGTGATTGGAAACCCAGGTTCTGGTGGCCAGTTTAATCTGTAACTAATGAAATGCAGTGCACTTCTTTATCATAACCAGGTTTATGTGCATTTACCGTACATGCAAGATGCATACACGCTCACTGCAACTTGCGAATATAGCTTGTGTAATCCTAGGCAGAGTGACTCCAATCTAAGTACACTGATTTGATTCTGTGCTATTAAAAGAGCATGCTTTAAGAAGAAGAAGAGTTGGTTCGTATATGCCGCTTTCCCCTACCCTCCGGAGCCTCAAAGCGGCTTACAGTCACATGAGGCCTCACTCACCTCAGAGGTTGCGTTGCTATCTCAGCAGGGTCTAATGCAGGGGTAGTCAAACTGTGGCCCTCCAGATGTCCATGGACTACAATTCCCAGGAGCCCCTGCTAGCATTCGCTGGCAGGGGCTCCTAGGAATTGTAGTCCATGGACATCTGGAGGACCACAGTTTGACTACCCCTGGTCTAATGCCATATAGCAGGGGTGGCAAACTAGCTCTCCAGATGTACATGGACTACAATTCCCATGAGCCCCTGCCCTATAGTCCACCCTCCAAAGCCGCCGTTTTGTCCAGGGAAACTGATCTTGGTCACCTGGAAATCACAGGAGATCTCTAGATCTCACCTGGAGGTTGACAAGCATATTCAGATGCTTGAAAAACAACTGATAGCTCTTAAAGATGGGGTCTCAGTTAATCACTCTCAGCATTCAATAAAGAAAGATATGTCTGCCTGTTAATTCCCAATTCTGTGACATCAACCCCAAACAAACAATAACCTTATGTGCTAAGTTTGTTATTCTTGTTTGGTCCCTGAATCTATCAAACTTCTTCATTATGTCCTGCTCAGGGGAGGGCGGTATAGAAATGTAATGATAGATAGATAGATAGATAGATAGATAGATAGATAGATAGATAGATAGATAGATAGATAGATAGATAGATAGATAGATAGATAGATAGATAGATAGATAGATGATTCCCATTTCATTGTATCTGAGGAAGTGCGCATAACAGCTGACGCCTCGAATATAACACGGTTGACGATCTTCAAGGTGCCCCGGGATTCGAACTGGTTCTGTCGCTTCAAACCAACACGGGGACCCATCTGAACCCGTCTTCGCAGGGTTGTTGTGTGGACAAAAGGGAGGAAAAGAGAACGACTTTAAGCCGCGTCGGGCGCCCGCTGGAGCGAAAAGCAGGCCAGAAATGAGAGCAAATAAAAATTAAACTAGACAGGAGTGACAAGAGTGCTTCTGAGCATTTGCAGAGCGCGGCAGCCCTGCCAGGAAGGCCGCCTCGGCTGCAAATCCTCCCTCCTTCTCCCTTTTCTGCACCGTCAAGGGCCCCGGAGCTACCTGCACCTCACCTGGGGCTGTGCCAGCCCGGGGTGGGACGAGTGGGGGGCTCCCTCTCCCTCCCGCGCCGCGCTGCAGTGGGTGGGCAGCCAAGCTCCGTCTCTGGCGCCGCCTCCCCTCCGTCCCTCCCTCCCTCCGTCGCTCGCTCCGCCTCCGTCCATGTGCGGCTCCGGCGCTGATGTCATCTCTCCGGCTGCCTGGAAATGTGTGTCAGTGGGGCATGCCTTTGATGCTGTCACATGCGGGCTACGCATGAGCCAGCCGCGGAGGCATGCCAGATCCCAACTCCCCCGCTCCCCCCTGGCTCGAAAACAGGAGCGGCCGAGCCGTGGAGTTGGAGGAGCAAAACAAGGAGGCTGCAGCCGCACCGCGCTCTCTCGGCTGATGCACACGCCGACAGCGCCCTGCCACCCGTCTCCCGCTAGCAGCGAGCCCGGCTCGGACGGCAGGCGAAGGCGCACGTGGGAGCCACAGCCGACAGCCCCCCTGCGACCGCGACCCATTTGCAAGCGCGGCGGCGAGGCAAGCGCGCGCGCCTCCGCGAGGGGGAAAGCGGGGGAAGCCGCAGAGGGGTTCCCTGCGCGGTCTCCGGCCGCCGCTCCTCGTCCTTTGGCCGCCTGCCGTGGGGAATCCGCACCCCGCGCAAGCCCTCCCCGTCCCCCAACCTCGGGGCCCGCGGCGCCCCGCTTTGCAGCCAGGTGAAGCTTGAGCACGGAAGAGGCCCGCCGGAAGGAACATGGACAACAATTCGGGTAAGCGAGCCCGGCCAGGCGCGTTGGTTTTGCAGAAGTCTTTTTTTTTTTTTTTTTAATTGCGAGATCGAAAAGGAGATCGAGTCCGGAGAGCCGTCCGCGGCGGAGGGGCGGAAGTTTGGGGGGCGAGGTGCGCTGGGAGGGGGCTCTAGGTTGCACTCCCCTAATCCACCCCACCCCAAAATCTGGGGAGGCTCCTCTCCTGGCACCCCCCCGCTTTGCGTCTTCCTCCGCCGCCGCGCATCCGAGATCAGGCACCCCTGGGTGCCTCGCCGGTTCTCCTCCGGATCCCGACCCGGCAGGCGTGCAGAAACCTGGGGCTTTCATTCATTTCGCCCAAAAAGGGTGGGTGGGAGAGGGGTGGGGGGACTCGAGCTTGGCGTTACTGCGGACGGACTGGGGGTTTCCCTGGAGGCGAATGCTTTGCCTGGCGCGCGTCTTTAGATGACCATGGGGGGAGAACGAGAGAGAAATATGCTTTTTCTGCCTGCTGGACGCATGCTTTTTTAGGGGAGTCGGCCAGCCTGCAGTCTTGTCTGCCTTCCGAGAAGGACCGGAGGACTGGCCCAGCCTCCGTAGGGCTCGCAAGGAGGCCGTTGCCAGGGGCTCTCCCAAATCTGGCATGATTTTTGCAAGGGGGCGGGCGAGCAGGGCATGCACTTCTCCGGGTTGTTATGGAGCTGCTGGGCCACGCAACTAGTTTCGGCAGGGCCACACGGGCCCACCTGGATGGCTCCGGCCAAGTAAACAAACAGCAGAAAAAAACCGGAGGGGTGGTTTTGGGAAACAGCTGCGTGCTTCCCCCCTCCCCCCCCAATCCTTGGCGTACCCAAGGCGGGGAAATTCTGCCACCCGTTCCCTTTTCTGCACTGTTCCGGGAGGGGTGGGGGAGCTTAGGTGGGGTAAGGGGGTCCCATGAGGTTTGCCTTTTGAAGAATGCTGCTGGTGGGGGGAGATGATAGCAAACTAGACCTCAGCCCCTGGTGGGGCGTGGCAGGGGAGGGTTGCCAGATCCAGGTTGGCAAATTCCTGGAGTTTTTGGGGGTGGAGCCTGGGAAGGCCAGGGACCTCAGTGGGGTGCAAGTCCACCCTCCGAAGTCCATCCCTTTTCTCCAGGGGGACTGATCTCTGCCATCTGGAGATGAGCTGGAATTCCAGCGGGTCCCCGTGTCCCACCTGGAGGCTGGCATCCCTCTAACAAACCCGTCGATTGAGGGCGAAATTGCTTTTGCAGGTTGGCACTGGAACAGTATTTGTGGAAGGGAGGAAGAGCTGCTTTCCAGGACAGCTAGGGAGCAGCACCAAACCAGAGAGACCTGGGGATGTCATTCCTTGTACTCAATTAGGCCATTGAGGTTTTCACCCATTTGGGATTTCCTGAAGGCACGAGTTCCCAGCCACCTTGGTACAATGACCCACAAGTCCCAATTTGCTGGGCCGTGGGGATCCAACCAGAGCTGGCCTGAGGTTTCCGGGGTGCCCTAGGCAAACCATGACCTTTGCACCCATCTAGTTCAGCATTCCATTTTTCGTAGAGGCCAACCAGGTGTTTTGCGGAACACCGACAAGGGTGCAGCTGATGCCGTGATGCACCTGGACCAAGTGGCATACACAGCTGTGGCGTATGGGAGTTTACCTTCCAGCTTTTGACCACCCTCTCCTTCTCCGTTACTCCCGCTCATAATCCCTCCCTGTTAAGATTCTCACTTGCTCCAGCGAAACCGTACTAGATCAAAATGTATATGCCAGGGGTAGTCAAACTGCGGCCCTCCAGATGTCCATGGACTACAATTCCCAGGAGCCCCTGCCAGCGAATGCTGGCAGGGGCTCCTGGGAATTGTAGTCCATGGACATCTGGAGGGCCGCAGTTTGACTACCCCTGGTATATGCAGTTAAGAAAAAATCCCGGCCCGTGTATAACATGGCAGATGCTGTTTCCAGGGTCAGAGCTTGGTGTCCAAGATGCACAAGAAAAAAATGGGAAAGGAAGGGCAGGGTCAACCATTAGGGAGGTCTGGCCTGCAAATCCACTTGCTGAGGTTGTGGGGACCACTTTGGAGTCCTGACCCACACATTGGGAAATACTGCCTTACGGGGAGATTCAAATGGGTGGCCGTGTTGATCTGAAGTAGCATAATAAAATCAGAGTCCAGTAGCACCGTTAAGACCAACAAAGATTTATTCCACGGGTGAGCTTTCGAGTGCAAGCACTTGCACTCGAAACCTCACACCTTGAATAATTCTTTGTTGGACTCTGATTTTATTAAGGGAAGAAGATGTCAAGGATACATGGGGGGGGGCTCCTACATTGAAATCCTCCTTTGCTTCTTCATCCTTAGACCTCTTTGTTTTGCTCTGCTGCCTCACAGAAGTGCAGTACCTGGAGAACAGTCTCATATAAGTTTCTAGTCCTCTGTGCTATGCGCATAGGTTTGACAGTGTGATGAAATCTCAGAAACCACAGCAGTGGCTGAAGTTCCAGGGCTTTGTCAGTGGGGCGTCGGTGTCTTCCCGCAGCCTTCTGGTTAGCAATAGCAAAACCAATTATGCAAAACCGGACAGGGTGCTAATTTGTTCCATTTGTCTAATTTATGTAACGCATGAAATGTTTGCGGTTGCTGTTATGCACGTTGTACGTTTTCTTAGTGGAGACATTGAGTTGCCTTATCTTGGTTGCATAGAGGACTATTATTTCTTAGACTATTAATTATGATAATAAGAATAATTGACTAATGCGGGTTATGCATGCAGATTGATGGCTCTTGCCGATGCAGATTACCCTGTGACCTTTCTGCTCTGGGTTTCTCCTCTCGGGGAACAAGCCTCTGGAATAAGAAAGGGAACTTATGTGTTTTCTTACTTATTTATCTTATTTCATTTATGCCCTGCCTATATGGGGACCCAGGGTGGCTTACAGATTTCTCCTCTCCTCTGCTTGATCCACACAACCACCTCCTTGGGAGGTAGGTTAGGCTGAAAATGCATGAATTATAGAATAGAATCATAGAGTTGGAAGGGACCTCATGGGTCATCTAGTCCAACCCCCTGCACTATGCAGGACACTCACATCCCTATCGCTCATCCACTGTAACCTGCCACCCCCTTGAACCTTCACGGAATCAGCCTCTCTGTCAGATGGCTCTCCAGCCTCTGTTTAAAAATTCCCAAAGATAGAGAACCCACCTCCTCCCGAGGAAGCCTGTTCCACTGAGAAACCACTCTGTCAGGAAATTCTTCTGGATGTTTAGACGGAATTTCTTTTGCATTAATTTCATCCCATTCATTCTGATCCGTCCCTCCGGGGCAAGAGAGAACAACTCGGCTCCATCTTCCATATGGCACCCTTTTAAATACTTGCAGATGGTTATCAGATCCCCTCTCAGTCGTCTCCTCTCTAGGCTAAACAGACCAAGCTCTCCCACCTTTTCCTCATACCTCTTGGTCTCCACCAACTCCTCACTATCTTTGTTGCCCTCCTCTGGACATGTCCAGTTAGTCTTCAACTGCAGTGCCCAAAGATCACCCACCGAACTTCCACAGCCAAGCAGGGATTCGAACCTGGTGCTTCTGAGGCTTTAACTATCTCACCACACTTGACATCTAAGAATTCCATGTCTCTTCTAGCTTGGTGGAGACACAGGACTGAAAAGCCTTGGGCAGTCCTATGTTCTTCTCCCCACCCCCCAAATAATCTTTAAGGAGATTTTGGAGTGCAGTGTAGAAGAAGCACTTCATACAGCCCCCCCCCCCCCCCCCGGACTCCTTGAAGGCCACAAGAGCTAATGGGTTACCGTAATGTGAGACTTCAACCAGAGAGATCTGAGTTCCGATCTGCCAAGAATCTGTCTGGCCTTTTATGAATCACACTTCCTCAGCCTAACCTCCCTCTTGTGAAGATCATCAAGTGAAATAATCTGCCATGAAATAGCCAGAGTGGCATAGTGGTTAGAAAGAATGTTGGACTGGGGTTTGGGAGTCCTAGGTTTGAATCCCCGCTCTACTTGCTCGGTGACCTCTCGCCCTGTCAATCAAACCTACTTCACAGGATAAGATGGAGGGAAAATGGTGTTAGGGGCAAACAATTTCCCCCTGGGGCAAAACAATGGGGGCATCAGACATCTGCGGTCTAGTGTACAGGGTACCGTTTGCCGTAAGTCAGATCCTGCTGTGTAAATTTGCAGTGTTTAATCTGTCCAGTTCTGGGTTTTGTGTGGATTTCTGGTTGGTTCTGCAACCCCAGTCCCAAGTCCCAAGGCATTGCTTATTTAATGTCCCACCCTTTCGACTGTATTGGCCCAGTCTGCCAAGATGTCATAGCCCCATTGTATACAGCACTGGTCAGACCACACCTGGAGTACTGTGTGCAGTTCTGGAGGCCTCACTTCAAGAAGGACGTAGATAAAATTGAAAGGGTACAGAGGAGAGCGACAAGGATGATCTGGGGCCAAGGGACCAAGCCCTATGAAGATAGGTTGAGGGACTTGGGAATGTTCAGCCTGGAGAAAAGGAGGTTGAGAGGGGACATGATAGCCGTCTTTAAGTATTTGAAAGGTTGTCACTTGGAGGAGGGCAGGATGCTGTTTCCATTGGCTGCAGAGGAGAGGACACGCAGTAATGGGTTTAAACTACAAGTTCAACGATATAGGCTAGATATCAGGAAAAAGTTTTTCACAGTCAGAGTAGTTCAGCAGTGGAATAGGCTGCCTAAGGAGGTGGTGAGCTCCCCCTCACTGGCAGTCTTCAAGCAAAGGTTGGATACACACTTTTCTTGGATGCTTTAGGATGCTTAGGGCTGATCCTGCGTTGAGCAGGGGCTTGGACTAGATGGCCTGTGTGGCCCCTTCCAACTCTATGATTCTGTGATTCTTTGAGTCCCAGCATCAAAAGGGGATTATAAATAAACTAGTAATCAAGCCCGCTGCAGCTAAATGCAGCGGGCGCTAGGCACTTACTGTGGGTGGGTGTGTTTCCTTGTCGTCGGTGGCTGGCTTGGTCGTCGTCGGCGGGCTGGTCGGCGGCTTGTTCGGCGGAGTTCTTGCGGCGGCGGCGGCCTGACGCGGCGAGAGGCGCTTTGCACCTCTCACCGCGCCAGGCCGCCAGGCAGGGAACCCCCGGCAGCCGCGCTTCGCGCGACTGCCGGGGACTCCCTCGGGCGGCGGCCTGACGCGGCGAGAGGTGCTTCGCGCCTCTCGCCGTGTCAGGCCGGGAGCAACTGCAAGCCGCGCTGTGCGCGGCTCGCAGTTGCTGGGGCTGGGAATCGGAGGGACCAATCGGCAGGCGCTTTGCGCCTGCCGATTGGTCCCTCCGATTGTCTGTCGTGAGGAAGGGTCCAATCTGGACCCTTCCTCATCACGGACAAAGCCCACCTCAAGGCCCCTTAACCATTTATTTAGTCCGTGGCGCCCGCGGCACCACGGGCGGTTTAAAGATAAAAATATCTAAATTAAAACCAAAGCCACCATGAAGCCACCATCAAAAGGGGATTATAAATAAATAAAAATATCTAAATTAAAACCAAAGCCACCATGAAGTTAACCTGAATAGTGGAACAAGCAAACATGATTGATTGTATCTTATATATATTTAAAAATAGCCTGTGTATCTCCGATCTCAAGGAACATTTTGGCAGTGGGGTAAGTGATAAAAGTATCACCCGCCCCAATGCCAAAAAGTTCCTTGAGACCGGAGACGCCCGGGACATTTTGCAATGGGACACTGGTGCCAAGAGGTGCTGACGTGTGGGAATTGGACAGCGGTGTGCAAGGTCGGGTGGTGCCATCCCACCAGGTGAGGTGCAAAACTTCACTTTGCTATGATGGCACCCCATTGTTTCTGAGACACGGACTTTCTTAAGAAAGGCAGTGCGGTGTTCGAAGGGGAGGTCTGTTCTGGCATCACACTGCCCCTCTTGAAGTCCTCCCAAGGAGGTTCTGTAATAATTAATAACTCCACGTTGACATCACTTTCCGATACTGGGCTGTACCATCTTGCAATAATGCATTAACACCCTGCTTGTGTTTACGGCTGGCGAGGGCAGGTAACATGAAGCGCCCACAGCAGTGTGCATGTAAGATGCAGCGATACCCGTGGGGACTTGGGGAGTCTCACTTAGCAGGATCCGTTGGGGAGCAGTGCCTTCTCTTTCTCGGGTAGGAGACAGGGTGCTTTCATCTTTGATGTGACGGATTTGCTGTGCTTTCTGGGTCCGTGGGAGCCCTTCGGTTCCCGGAGAACTAGGTTGAGTCTGCAGGCATATTTTGCCATGCAAATTGCTCTCTCCTCCCGAGCAGCCAGATTCCATCATAAAGTTGGCACCAACGTGGCATTAAAGGCTTGGCGGTTCTAGGACACACTGATTCGGGCCTAACTGGGGCACTGCTTACAAAGTCAGAGAGAGAGAGAGAGAGAGAGAGAGAATACATTTAAAGCTTCCCTTGTTCCCTGCAAGTCGTCTCTTTATTGGTTGACTGAGAGCCAGTAAAATTGGGTAGGGTCAGCAGGGGGGCATTAAAATTGCCTGGGGTGTGCGTGGCTGTGCCTCGCCTGTTGCACATCCCCGCTCAAAGGCATCCCAGGTAGCCTGTGAGACTTTGGCTGCCGCCTTCTGCCGACCCCATGGGCCGGCACCCATCTCTCTAATCCGTCTGATGGGAGTGACAGGCCAGCAAGGCCTCTCGCTCGGATGATCCCGGAGACGGCCGCGCATGACCTCGCCTCGCACGGGTGCTAACCTGACTGTGCATTCTCCTCCTTGCGCATCAGAGCCCTGAACGACTGCACGTGCCCTTATGGCTTCTTCCAGTCCGTCACACTTGGGGAAGATGGTTGGTGATTCAGACGCCGTGGAGGTGCCTGTGCCTGCACAGCAGCCAGGTTGGCTGCTTCGGAGTCTGGCAGGGCGGGACGGGAGTATCCTGCTTGCCAAGTCAATAGGACAAGAGGGTGATCTGGCTGTGACATCTGCCACCCCATCGATGGCCGATCTGTCTCTTACCTAGCTCACCCCTCCAGGTGCATCCCTCCCAAGGCTACATGCTCAGTGGAGGAGGGTGACCATTCCAGGTAGAAGAAGTGACCCGTTCTTTGGTTAAGGGTGTATGATAGGTGGGTTCTGCTTATATGGCTAAGATTCCCCTTCAAGACAGCAGGATCCAATCTCAACCGGTTTCCAAGACTTCAGGGCGTATCACCTGAATTCGGTTCCGCCCTGGATGACCTGGGGTATGACTGATTCACTGCTTGTTGGCACTGCGACTTAACCGAGCCACTGTGTTGCTCTGGAGAAAAGTGTTTCTTCTTAAATCTCCTCTTCCACATATTTCGCATTAAATGTATCCCTGCAGTTGGAGAGTAGAGCTTTTTCACAGCTGTTGTGGAACTTGCAGTTCCAGTAGAAAGCATTTTGTGAGAGCAGTCTGCACAGATAGGTCGCTAGGGAAGATTTATTTTAGATCACGCCCTGCTTTTCTCCCCAGCGGGGGACCCAGAGCAACTTCCAACTTTCTCTTCTCCTCCATTCCGTCTTCACAACAACCCTGCAAGATAGGTTAGCTTGAGAGCGCATACCTGACCTCAGGCTTCCCAGCAAATTTCCATGGTGGAGCAGGGATTTGAACCTGGGTCCCAGATCTTAGTTTGACTCTCTAAACCAGGGGTAGTCAAACTGCGGCCCTCCAGATGTCCATGGACTACAATTCCCAGGACCCCCCTGCCAGCGAATGACTACCCCTGCTCTAAACCCTATATTACACTGGCTCTCATTTGTTTGCCAAGGTGGAATGAGCTCATGCACAGACTTGGATCAGAGATGCTCACAGTGGCTTTCCCCACTCACATCAGGGAGTGCCCAGAGATGTAAACAGCTGTTTTTGGTTCAGTCTGGCACTTAGGTTGGATTACACCAGGAGATCATTTTGTCATTTTGTTGTTTTCCTTCTCTAATTACCAACTATGCCATCGTTCTTTCCCTCTCTGCGTCTCTACGGGGCATGCACAGAGGGTCAGACCTCACGAGCTCTCTACATATATGCGCTAGCCACAGGCTGTTGGAAAGAAAACAAAAATTGGCCATTAGGTAGAGTAAGGTGACCAGGTTGTCCCACTTTTGGAGGGACATCTGGGGGCACCTGGCAAATTGTACGTATGTTAAAATGAAAAAAATATATATTACAATACTATTTTTGCGTTCTATGCGTTCTTTGAAAATTGTTGTTGCTCCATATAAACCAAATTTTTAATCAGGAACCCCCCCGGTCAATGGTGTCCCGCTTTACCAATGTTAAAATCTGGCCACCTTAATGTAGAGGCCGTTGTGACCTACATCCCTGACCCATCTGAGGGTCCTCCTCACCTGTAGGCTTGGAGGCCTTGTCACAGCAGAGAAGGAAGAAAAGCAGCCAATTAGGTGCTGGAGAGGTTGTGTGGGAGTAGCTGCCACCTCCGCATTTTCTGTACTTGAGCTAGATGCTTGAAAGGCAGCATTCAGTGCCTGGGGTAAGAAGAGGCAACCCTGATGGTTTTTTAAAATAGCACAGGCTAGCCTACGACAGGAATTCAGAATGCAGCAGGTGATGTTTTTTGTCATTTCTTGCATTTGCATGTTGGGGAAAAGTCAACTTTTTGTTCCGGTGCGTTAGCCAATGTCGTTATTACAGAGCCAGTATGGCATAGCGGTTAGGCCAGCCTTTTTCAACCTTTTGACCGTGGACGGGCCCCTGAAATAATTTTCCAGACTTTGAGGAGCCCCAGAAGAAGAAGAAGAAGAAGAAGAAGAAGAGTTGGTTATATGCCGCTTTTCCCTACCTGAAGGAGGTTCAAAGCGGCTTACAGTCGCCTTCCCTTTCCTCTCCCCACAACAGACACCCAGTGAGGTGGGTGAGGCTGAGAGAGCCCTGATATCACTGCCCGGTCAGAACAGCTTTATCAGTGCTGTGGCGAGCCCAAGGTCACCCAGCTGGTTGCATGTGGGGGAGCGGGGAATCAAACCCAGCTTGCCAGATTAGAAGTCCGCACTCCTCACCACTATACCATACTGGCCACGCCCCCAGAAGTGACATCACTACCTGCATCCTTAGCCCTCCTTTTGCTCCACCCAGTCAGGAGACCCTTCCGGGGCCTTCAAGAAATCCCACGGCCTCACAAAACCTTGTTTGATAAAGCCTGGTGAGTAATAATATAGTGATATATATAATCTTCCAGCAAGAGGATCTCCTTACTTCAAGGATGGGCCAGGTTAGCTAGGTCTCGTAACGTCTTGGCAGCTAAGCAGGGGTCAGCTCTGGTCAGCATTTGGATGGGGGACCACCTGTGAAGTGCATGGTTGCCATGTAGAGCCAGTCAGTGGCAAAGCACCCTGGCTTGCCTCTTGCCCTGAAAACCCCATGAGGGGGTCAACAGAAGTTGGCTGGGGACAGCACTTGGCACCCATAAGCTCAGAGTTTATTACAGAGCTTAATGACCTGAGGTATGCGTGGGAGATTTCAGTTGTGCAACAAGATGTACCTGGCTACTGTCCCGCATTGTGATCTCTGGAGGATATCGAGTTTGGCAATTGAGCAGTGAAAGGTTGCTGCACTTAGGTGTAGGCCTGCTGAGAGCATACTTAATAAAGAGGCACATCCCATCATGCAAATACCTGGCGGCTCCCCAATGATTTGATTTCCCTCTCCCTAACCAGGTGGGCGACGCCTGCCAACCTAGCACAGCGTCCGTTCTTGAAAGCAATAAAAGTTTTCAGCGTTTTTTGAACAAAACAACAGGTTGGGAGGGATAACAGAGATGGGCTATTAGCCAGTTTGGGGGAGATTTCTCCTAAGGCGGACTCGGACATTGGCTGTGGAGATTGACTAGCTCGGAGCAGAGCAGGTTGCTTCCAGGAGATCCGCCCCCAAGCAACCCGCTGCAGGAGCCAAGCTAACCAAATTGGCAGGTTGAAAGAGTCCTTCGTTGAAGCCCATCAGCAGTCGGGTCCTAAGCTTTTCTGAGAAGGAAGGTAGAGTGTAGGTAATCAAAGCCATTCCCATAGAATCATAGAGTTGGAAGGGACCTCATGGGTCATCTAGTCCAACCCCCTGCACCATACAGGACACTCACGACCCTATTGCTTATTCACTGTAACCTGCCACCCACTTGAACCTTCACAGAATCAGCCTCCCTGTCAGATGGGTATCCAGCCTCTGTTTAGAAATTTCCAAAGATAGAGAACCCACCACCTCCCAAGGAAGCCTGTTCCACTGAGGAACCGCTCTAACTGTCAGGAACTTGTTTCGGATGTTTAGATGGAATTTCCTTTGCATTTATTTCATCCCATTGGATCTGGTCCGTCCCTCCGGGGAAAGAGAGAACCCCTCTGCCCCATCCTCTGCATGGCAGCCTTTTAAATACTTGAACATGGAGGAATAAGTCCTTGCTGTAGACTCTTGACCATAAGGCCTGTTGTTTCATTGGACTATTTCCTGCATGGTGTAGTGATTGAAAATGGTGGCTTCTAATCTGGCAGGCCAATTCCCTGTGCAGCCAGCTGGGTGGCCTTAAGCTCATCACAGCCCTGATAGTGCTGTTCTCACAGAGCAGTCCTGCCAGCTCTCTCAGCCTCTCCTACTTCACAGGGGAGAGGAAGGGAAGGAAATTCTGTGCTCCTTTGAGACACATGAGGCCTGCTGGGTGACCTTGGGCCTGTCAGGGCTCTCTCATCCTCATCTACCTCACAGGGTATCTGTTGTGGGGAGAGGAAGGGAAGGCGATAATAAGCCACTTTGAAACTCCTCCGGGCAGTGAAAAGCAGAGTTTAAAACCAACTCCTCTTCTCCCCCCTACTTTCCCCTCCGCTCTTGATTTTTTGTTATCGACTAAGTCATCTTTCTTTTGAGACTAATGAGGGGAAAGCTAGACAAAGTGATTAGATGGAGTTTTGGACAGAAATAGGACTGCCCACTAACCGTAGTAAGCCCCCTCCACTCACCAGAGGATAGACCCCATCAACCTTATCCAGCAAAATGTTGCATCGAGGGTTTTGCAGCATGCATAGAACTCCCCCCCCCATGCACCAGGGCTTCGCTGTTCACCTTGAAGGGATGCGCTTTTGCAAGTGACTCCCTAGAAAGGCATGGTGGGCTCCACTTGAATTTTACCATGGGGAGTCTGGTTTCAGCCTTTTTACTGGTGCTTGGATACCTGGCTTGTAGTCTGTGTCGTTTTGGGCATATTGCCAAAGGCCCGCTCTGTTTCTTTTGCATCCTAGTCCCCGGCACATCCAGGTGGTGACCGTCAGTGACCTCTGTCCATTGTGCTCGACTTGTGATGAAATTTGGCTTGTGTCCAGCTCGCTATGCCAGGGGTAGTCAAACTGCGGCCCTCCATATGTCCATGGACTACAATTCCCAGGAGCCCTTGCCAGCATTCGCTGGCGAATGCTGGCAAGGGCTCCTGGGAATTGTAGTCCATGGACATCTGGAGGGCCGCAGTTTGACTACCCCTGCTCTATGCCCATGGTAGCATGTTCTGCCTGAGACAGGCAGTGCAGGCCGATGGAACGCTGCAAAACAGCTTCCAGTGTCGGTGCAAGAAATGACCACCTGTGTAAACACACGAAGCTGCAATATACTGAGTCAAACCATCAGCCCGTAAAAGTTAGTATTCTCTACCCAGACTGGCAGCGGCTCTCCAGGGTCCCAGGCTGAGATTTTTCCCATCACCTACTGCCTGATCGTTTTAACTGGAGATACCAGGGATTAGAACCTGAGACCTTCTACATGCCAGGCAGGTGCCCAGCCACTGAGCCACCCGCTCTGCTTCTTGAAACAGCCCACGATTGATGAGTTTAGCTTCTTGCATGAATCGGAGCTGCATCTCCCAGTCTTTTTGGGTAGGGTGAACCACGAGTCCAAATATAGTTGGAATGGTGACCCACTTTTAAAACAATGGGCACACACAGTAACCTGCAATAGCCTGGGACCCGCCTTTACAGGCTCTGCAACCCACTTCTAGGGCAGGATCCCACAGGTTGGAAAAACTGGATTAGAGAGCATTTGCAAGACCGTTTATGCACTGGAGGTTTCATGCCAGGCTGCAGGCTGGAGTTCTAGTCATAGCAGGTTGCCCCACCACTTCCTGCACCCACATGGGGGAGCATTTGGCCTGGTGCACCTCATCTGCCCCTGATTTGTGCTCCTGCACGGGAGCTGGGTCAGAGAAGTTCCCAGTGCATAAACGGTCCAAACGAAGCAATTGATTGACTTTATTTTTGTAAACTTTAGTCTCTTCTTCTTTTGACAATTGGGTGGTGGAAGAGGTGCTGTGAGGGGTGAGGGTGATCCGGGGCGACAGTGGACTGGGGTCCTGCATTTTGGACAGAAGAGTGATCTGTTGGGAGGTGCAACTTTCTGTACCCTTGTGGAATTAGGATGTGTGTTTTGTGTGTGTGTTAAAGCAATCTCAACCATTGGTAATTTACTCCACCTGTGAATTCACAACAGGGAGCAAAAATTTCTTAGGTACAAGGAAAGAACTAGGGAACATGGTCCATCCCTTCTCATGGTCCACCCTCTACATCAGGGGTAGTTAACCTGTGGTCCTCCAGATGTCTATGGACTACAATTCCCATGAGCCCCTGCCAGCATTTGCTGGCAGGGGCTCATGGGAATTGTAGTCCATGGACACCTGGAGGACTACATCCCAAACTCTCATTCTCTAGGAAAGACCTCCATCTCGTCCTTTGTGGCTGGTTCCCCACCTCTGGAGTTCCTATATTCGATGCTTCTCCAAAGTACCGGAGCAAAATCTCTTGCGTCACATTTTACCTTCCGATTGCAAAAGTTGCAACAGGTACGGCGGCACTGAATACAACAGCTGTGCAACCACTTAGGCAAGGATTGGGTCCCACTACTCTCACCTCGGTGCCGCACCTGTTACAACAGAATGCTGGCAGAGGAATCTTCCAATCCAGATCCTCCGCAATCCGGAGGAAGAGCATTGAAGCAAAAGCCATGAGCTGTTTGTAGATTTAATACCATTAATGTTCTTGCCGGAGATCAAGGTACCTGGTGATCCGGCCAATTGGTTTAGCCTGTTACACATCCGGCGTATTTGCAGCTTGCTTGCCCCATTTCCCATCGCGGTGCTGTCTGCAGCGTTCGGAGGAGAGGCTCGAGATGTAAACAGCCGGTGGAAATGGGTCACGGTGCTGCAGCCGTTGGCACTCCCCGTCCCTTGTGTCTGCGTGGTGTCAGAATATGCCCCTCCGAATCCAGAGATATGCACCAGCAGGGAACCTACATGCTGTGCCTGCATTGGGGTGTGAACAGGCTCACCAGCCGTTCTGGTGCTTAACCAAGGCATTGAAGCTTCAGAGATGGGTTGGATGAAGGGGGCTAATTTCAACGTTCATGTCTGTTTTTCTGCAGCAGAGAGGGGGCAAAGCGGATGATCCAGTTGGCGCCTTGGTCTCTGCGTTTGCGTGCTCTGTCCATCATTGGCCATTTGGGGAGGGGGGGCAGGTCAACATGACCGTATATGATCGTATCACCTAATAAATCACCTGTCAGAACTGCCATCTTTCCGCAGGGCCTGTAAGACGGAGCTCTTCCACCAGGCGTATGGTTGAGGCCAGGGCAGAGCCCGGGTTCCATCCGAGATCCCTGATCCATCGGCCAGTTTTTTCTCTCCTCTCTCTCTTACAGAACTAATGTCTGACCTCTCCCTGAACAAGCGGGGAAAGTGGGGAGAGTTATAGAATAGAATGCCATATTTTTATTGTAATAATGGGGTATTTATGGGGTTTTATGTGATTTTACTGTGATTTTATATTTTATTGTGAACCGCCGTCAGAACTTTTGGCGAACGGCGGTATATCAAACTATAAATAAATAAATAAATAAATAAATAAATAAATAAATAAATATCTAACAATGTATTAAACAATGAATTAACTCTCACCCATTCGGAAAACCCTTCCAGGGCCATCAGGAAACCCCAGGGTTTCAAGAACCCCTGGTTGAGAAAGTCTGTATAAGATAAACCATTTTTCCCAAGGTTACAAGATTTTCGTCACCTTGTTACCTGGAATCAGCCTTTGCTCGCCATGGGTGAGCAATGATATATATGCGATATCTAGCTATATTTTACAAGCTGGCTTTAGTTCTTAATTTCTAGTTTATAGCCGGCTCTGTTTTTCACCTGCTCACGTGATATAGTGGCTGGGCTGTGAGGGGTTGCAGCAAAAAGAAAAACCCTTTCGGTTCTCAACTCAGTGCTGCGTTCCCTACTTCTTGCCCTTTCTCCTGCGGGGTGACATTGACCTACTTCACTGTCTGCAGGCGTCGTCGCGGGCGCTTTTGCAGGTGCCAGGGAGGCTGAGATCGAACTCAAAATGTAATGCAGCAGGCAGAATTTGCTGGCCTAAGAGTAAAAGCCCATTTTGGCAGGGTGTGGGCCTGCTCTGTCGTCAAGCTGCTCTGATTGTCGAGCAGCCAGGGAGATCCTGTTTACCTTTCTGGTTAGCCACCAGCTTTACGGCACCAGAAAAATAGCTTCTCCGGGATGGGGCGGGGGGAGAATATGAGGGAACCAGGTCGATCCTTTAAATAGTCTCGGACTGAACGATCCCTCTTGGAACAAAGCATACCCGATAATACGCAGCACAGAATACGCAGAAAGTTAAAAGTTCTTAATTCCTGATCGAGAGGCATCCTGAGTTCTGTGGAGCATGCCCTGGAGTTTACAGATGAGTGACTTATCCAAGACTGCTCATTCAAGTGGAGAGGCTGTTTCTGAGGTCAACCTATGTTGCCAAAAATATGTAGATATGAGTACGTTGTCGGCTGTTTCTTTCAGGCTAAGTGGTCTGAGGAGGTGATCATTAGAAGCAGGGAAGGATCTATCCTTAATCCTTTTTCCACCTGCTGATTTTCTGCTGCAGTTCTGCCCCCCCAGCACCTGCTTTTTTTTTTCTCCCCATGGGATACCTTCCATACACGTAAATTTGCTCCTGAGATCCCTGAAGGGAGCATCATAGTAGGAAAATGTTAAAACGATTCTGCCCCTTCGACACTGCAATCCACCACTTTCTGCTGCTTGGAGTAGTGGTTAGGAGCAGCGGCCTCTAATCTAGATCAGGGGTAGTCAACCTGTGGTCCTCCAGATGTCCATGGACTACAATTCCCATGAGCCCCTGCCAGCGGCTGGCAGGGGCTCATGGGAATTGTAGTCCATGGACATCTGGAGGACCACAGGTTGACTACCCCTGATCTAGAGCACCGGGTTTGATGCCCCAGTCTTCCTCCACATGCAGCCAGCTGGGTGCTCTTGGGCCAGTCGCAGTTCTCTCAGAGCTCCCTTGGCCCCACCTGCCTCAGAGCATCTGTTGTGGGGAGAGGAAGGGAAAGTGATGAAAAGCCACTTTGAGACACACGAGGCCTGCTGCCTGCCATCAGGCCAGCCAGTTCTCTCAGAGCTCTCTCAGCCTCACCTATCTCACAGGCTGTCTTTTTGTGGGGAGAGGAGGGGAAAGGCGATTGTAAGCCGCTTTGAGACCCCCTCGGGGAGTAAATATCAGGGTACACGAACCCAACTCGTCTTCGTCGTGCTCCCAAAGTCCGGTTGTGAGAAGAAAGGTTTTCTCACAGAGATTTGTGAGTAACGGTGTGGTTTCCCCCCCTCAGCAACGCACTCCCAGACTGTCGAGAGTCTGTAATGTTTAGTTTGGCACCTTGACCATAATCGTCTCGGTTTCAGATCATACCCCCCTCTCCCCCGAGCAACGGAGGGCAGGTTCACGTGGCCCCTTTTTTGAAGGAACGGCTGGAAACCAGGTTAACGGAAACCGAGGAAAAGCCAACCCAGTTTGCAAAGCGCGTGTGGTGAGCCGCCAGCCTGGACAAGCCGCCACAAACCGAGTCTGACAGGAACGCCTGCGAGGAGCAGGTGTGAAAGTTCCACCGGGTGTCTCAGACGATGGGGTTCGCCAGACACGAATTTAAACCAGGTTACATCGTCCCCCTTTGCAACTGCGCGGCTGTGGGGAACCCACGTCTGAAATCCCCCAAGCCTTGACAGGCTTTGTGCACTTCGTTTAAGGGCAATCCCTCCTCATTTTTTGCACTTTTGATGCTGCCTCTGGAGCTTAAAAAAAGAGGCAACAGAGATATATATGGAAGCCTAGAGGAGCATTCCACTTGTGAGTTATTTGGCCCGGTTTTCACCCTGCCTTTCCTTCAGCTGCCAGGGAAGCAAAGAAATAGCTCGGAGAGGGCATGTGGTGTCTTGCTTTTCTTGCCTATTCTGGGAGCGCTGCTGCTACAGAGGCAGCAGCGGCTCCTGCCTGCACTTCCAGCAAAGCCCACAGATGCACTCTGATTTGTTTAACCTACTTAAAGCCAAAAACACAGAGCCTCTTCCCTCTCCTGCCCCTCCCGCCCCTGTTCCACCGATGAAGGAACATGCGGGCAAATTAAAGCCCGCACGAGTAGCTAGTGTCTCCCGGCAGGCTGCAGCAAAAGGCCCCGGCTAGGCTTGTTTTGGAGGAATCTGATTTGTTTACACATCGACATTTTATTTTGCAGGGAAGGACCAACTATCTTCTCCCTGTTAAGCAAGCCTCTCTCCTGCTGGGGTCCAGCCCCGATGGGGAGAGGGGACAGAGAAATGGGGCGGATTAGGATTTGCCTGCCATTTTAGGACCGATCGTTCTCTGGGCTTGCTTGAGTCCTGGTCCAAAAGATGGCAAACTGGGCCGGCCAGGACACTGTTTTCCACCCTGAGGTATAATCTTATGCACCGACTGGGTTTCTCTGCTGAGGAGAAAGTTAGGGTTGTCAGGCTCCAGATGGGGCCTAGAGTTATGGAATGACAGCTGATCTACAGATGACAGAGATCTGTTCCCCCGGAGAGAATGGCAGGTTTGGAGGGTGGGCTTCGGCTGCCCATCCCTGCTGTCCTTTCAGTCCGTAAATCTTTACATATTTCTTAACCCAGAGTTAGCACCGTAAGAGAAATCCCTCGCTACTGGCCCTAGTTACATAGAAGGTCGGTTTTGTTTTCATTTTGTTTGTCACGGGACTGTCATGACTTCACCAAGTGGTTTGCAAAATGGTTTCTTTCCGATTACCTATGCCTCCTCAAGAGGGGTCAAGGGTGCTTGGTTTTTGGCAAATACCGCTCAACCAGTGTGACACGGGATGGCTTGGCTCAGTTGATAGAAATCGCATCTTAGGGAAATAATAGTGAAGTGGGATTGGCAGGGTTTTGTTCACAACCAAGAGGTATCAGGGTAGTAGTATCAGAATAAAAACATTTCAGGGGTCCCTTCCAGGTCTTCTCATCGTGCGCCTACACCACACATTTCTAGAGTTACCAGTTCCCGAAAACCAGTTATCTTGTTTTTAGGCCAGGGTTCTGAGGTGATTTGGAAATTAAGAACTTAAAAAGGTCAACACAAGGGGGAATGAACTTAAGCCTATACAAGAGTGGAACACAGTTTACAAAACTATAAGGCCAGTATTTATTAATCCAGTTAAAACCCAAGCTTTCAGCATAACCTCGATAAAATTAATACATCCATACAAACTAATGCCTCCACTGACGAGACACTTTTTGGCGTTACCACCTTTATCAGTGGTCAGGCATCAAATAAAACCGGCATATTTAAAACATACAATAGATACAATAATTGTTAAAGCCAGTTGGCTCCTTATATATATATATTCAGGACACTGTGCACCTGTAGTCAATTCTGTGAACCAGGTGACCAGATAGAACTACTTGAGGCCTCTAACATATTTGAGGCCTCTAACATTTCAGAAACAGGCCCTGGTCAAGGCAAGCACTTTTGACATAAGTATGCGGCAGGGTGATTTGGAAATTCAACAGTCATTTGGGATGGCAACATGGTGAGCACTCCCCCAGGCAAATACCTACCTGCTGTTCCTAGAAAATGGAGCTTGGATGGATTTCAAAGGCCTTACCATTTGTCCTTAACAACAACAACAAAAGGTGCAGAACCCTCAGGGGATCCTAGTTTGAGAATTGCTGATGTAGTAAATATGTTTGGGAAACACTCTTGAGGTGTTAAGCGTCTTCTGTGGTTTTATTAAGAAATGTGGAACACAGTGGACAGGAAGCGGAACTATATTTTTGAGGGGCTTAGCAGGGTCGGTCCTGGGCCAATTCTGCACACATAGGATAATGCACTTTCAATGTGCTTTGGCAGCTGGATTTTCCTGTGCGGAACAGGTTAATATTTGGATGGGAGGCTATCATGGAATGACTGGAGACAGGCATTGGCAAACCACCTTTGACGATCTTTTGCCTTAAAAGCCATATTATAGCAACTTGACTGACAAAGTATCTTGATGTCCGTGGCTTGACTGCTATAAATTGGCTGTGACTTGACCGAAAAAAGAAGAAGAAAGTGACCAGAAGATTAGGATAGACCCATGCTGGCAGGGGCTCATGGTAATTGTAGTCCATGGACATCTGGAGAGCCCCAATTTGGCCACCCCAAATTTAAACCTTCTGCAAGATTATATCGTACACGTGGATTAATTCCTGTCTGCCTTCACCCAAAGATGTGAAAGCGCTTTCTTAATAAAATAACATCAAAGCTGAGAGCTTCCTACTTCTAGGAGTCGAAAGTTAGGTCTACTTGGAGTGTCTCAGCATGTCTTGGAACAACCCTGAGGGCAAAACAAAGAAACCCCATTTCACAGATGGCAGTACTGAGGCTCCGAAATAGCAACTCAGGTTGAAGCTCATGGCTGTCTTGAAACCCAAAGTCCAACCCTCCAGCCCCCCAAATCTGTTTGGGTAATGCAGAATTGTTCTGTAAAGCTAAAACATAAGGAGTAGAATTGATTCCCCTCCCTACACACCTTGCCCCCAAAGTCAACCAGCTAGACTAAATCAGTTCACAATGTTTGGTGCATGAAAATCTAGGCCCACATCTGAACCTCAAGTTATAGGGTTACTAACCTCCAAGGGATAGTTGGGGATCTCCTGGGATTACTACTGATTTCCAGGTGACAGAGATCAGTTTACCTGGAGAAAATGGCTGTTTTAGAAGGTGAACTCTAGGGAACATGGTCCATCCCTTTTCATGGTCCATCCTCTACATCAGGGGTAGTTAACCTGTGGTCCTCCAGATGTCCATGGACTACAATTCCCATGAGCCCCTGCCAGCATATGCTCTATAGCATTTTATCCCATTCCAGTCCTTACCCTCCACAATCCCTTCCTCCTCAGTCTCCACCCCCAAATCCTCTAGGTATTTCCCAACCTAGAGCTGGCAACCTTAAATTATCACCTACTTTAGTGTCCACTAGGGATGTTCGGAGTTCCACATTTTGAGAGCTAAATGTGGAACTGAGAATTTTCCCATTAGCGATGGGCTAGCCAGACCGCCTTTCCCCAGCAAGAGAAACGGGAGCCTTTTTTTCTTTCCTGCAAACTTTAGTTAGATCTAGCCAGCTGGAGGGAATCTGTGCCAAGGTCGGCTTCAAAGCGGTCCGATAAGGAAGCCCAAAATAGGGTCACGGCTGGCTGCCATCTGCGGAGGGAGGGAGGAGGAAAATCAGGTTTCGCTGCTTTAAAAAGAAAGGAGGGAGGGGGGATAAGGACACAGCAGTCTTCTGGCCTAGATTCCAAAATACACAGGGCTCCCCCAGCTGCCAAGTGCTTCGGAGATAGCACAGTGCCTGGTAAACATGTGCCAGAGTTGCTGAATTGGCCTTTATTGGGTGAATCGAGGTCACAGGTAGAAACGACTGCAGCGGCTGTCTCCAGCACAATAGGGTGGGAAAGGCGCGGCGGATTGATTTCTGCCCTGCCAGGCATCCCGCGCACTGCAGCAATCCCTTTTCCTGCTACGACATGTCAAGTGGCACAGGGCTGAGACCCATGCTCCCTCCGCTTAAGGATTGCCCGCGCGGCTGCTGCGATGGCTTCTCCAGCTTGCACACGCACTCACGCCCTACCGCTGCAGAGGAGCCAACTGCAGCGTCAGCAGTGCCGAAGCTGCGACTGAGCTGATGGATGAAGTGGCATGCCATGCAGTCGCTATTAATGCCACCCTGGATGGGGTCGGTGGGGGGATATGCAGCGTGGAGAGGGGAGCATGCTGCTGCAGTCGATTGTGTGCTTACTCAGCGACAAACACTGGCCTTAAAAACAAAGGTTTGATTTTCAAACCTTGCACGACGCTGGCAGGGAAGGGAGGGGACGCCTCCCCACAAACTGGCCATTGTTAAGGCCTCAGGCCCCTGATCTTGATGTCTGTTCTCACCAGATCTTGGAAACTAAGCAGGGACAATTCTAGTTAGTACTTTGGAGGCAAAGGGAGACCTCCAAAAAATACCAGGGTTGTAATTCAGAGGCAGGCAAGGGGAAACCCACCTGTGAACATCTCTCACCTTGAAAACACCTATGGAGTCGTCATAAGTCGGATGGGACTTAATAGCAATTCCCACCACCAAAACCCCAGGAGGTCTGTTCCTA
The DNA here is from genome assembly GCF_049243985.1 of Paroedura picta. Classification (NCBI taxonomy): domain Eukaryota; kingdom Metazoa; phylum Chordata; class Lepidosauria; order Squamata; family Gekkonidae; genus Paroedura; species Paroedura picta. The sequence continues at coordinate 162,389,454 of NC_135371.1, read as the reverse complement.
TCTCTCTACTACTTAACAGCAGCATGGTAGGTTAGTGAAAAGCTGATGCAAGCTTCACCTGAGCTTGGTGACCAGGTGGGCCTCCTGGCCCTCACCTGACACTGTCCCCTACTGATTCCACATTTAATATCACGGCTTTCTGACCGTGCGAGGAACGCCTCTGATGAGTAACCACCAGAAACTTCCTCCTACTTGTTAGGTGAGGCAGAATAGCTAGAGGGTTTGACTTTTTCACAAGCAAGATAGCGATGGAAAGTTGACTTATGGTGACTCTGTAGGGCGAGGGCGGGGGCGGGGGGTGGGGTGGGGCTGCAGCTTTCCGGATGTCCATGGGCTACAGTTCCCATGAGCTGCATGTGCTGGCCAGGGCTGATGGGAATTGTACTCCATGGACACCTGGAGAGCCACAGTTTGGCCACCCTTGCTGTAGGGCCTCCAGATGTCCATGGACTACAATTCCCACAAGCCCATGGGAATTGTAGTCCATGGACATCTGGAGGACCACAGGTTGACTACCCCTGCTGTAAGGTTTTCAATGCAAGAAATGGTCAGAGGTGGTTCCCCATTGGCTGCCTCCATGTCCCAATTCCTTGGAGGTCTCCCTTCCACATACTAGCCAGGGCCGACTCTGCTTAGCTTCTGAGATCTGGCTTTCCCAATGCTCTGAGACAGGGGTAGTCAAACTGCGGCCCTCCAGATGTCCATGGACAACAATTCCCAGGAGCCCTTGCCAGCATTCGCGAATGCTGAAAAGGGCTCCTGGGAATTGTAGTCCATGGACATCTAGAGGGCCGCAGTTTGACTACCCCTGCTCTGAGAGATCTTCCGAGGAGGGCACTCTGCACATGGCCAGAGGCGCCGCGCCCAGACTAAGGAAGGCGGCCTGAGCGGCGAGCAGCGCCTCCGTGCGCCCGGGAGCTGTGCCTGCCTGGCTGGCGGCTGCTGTGCCGCGCAAGGCGGGCCATGTGAGCGGCGAGTCAGGTGTCTGCCGGGCGCCGCTTGGCGGGGCTCCAGCACGTTGCTTGTTCTTGGACGCCGGCTCCGCGGCAGCCGCCAGAGGCGGACACGTGAGGCGCTGACCCGATTGGAGGCTCCGCTCCGCAGGGGAGGCGAGGCGAGGCGAGGCCGCGCTGGGAACCCGCGCTCGGCCCGCCTCCGCCTCCGCCTCCGCCAGTGCGCGCGATTGGCAGGCGCTAAGAATAGCCGCGCTTGGCACAGATTTGCCCGCGCACGACCCCCGCCCGCCTGCCTGCCTGCCTGCCTGCCCCACGGAGAAGGGGCGGAAGGGGACGGCGGGACGCCCGTTTGCTCGCAGGAAGGGGATGCCGGGCGGATTGAGGGGGGGCTGAGAGGAACCTGGCAGGGATGCTGTTGCAGGCTGGTTGGGCATCCGTTCTTAAGAGAAAAGTCTATTGGTTTTAGCCTTTGGTTGTGTGTGTGTGTGCCAGGTGGAAGTCGATTTGTGGAAACCCTGTAAGGCAGCCTATCTTATCCTTTTTTACCCTTGAGCAGGGGTAGTCAAACCGGCCCTCCAGATGTCCACGGACTACAATTCCCAGAAGCCCCTGCCAGCGAATGCTGGCAGGGGCTTCTGGGAATTGTAGTCCATGGACATCTGGAGGGCCGCAGTTTGACTACCCCTGCCCTTGAGAACCCCCGAAGCATTCCTCAGACCCCAGAAGTGGCGTGATCCTGCAGAATATGGCTGAGAAGCATCGCTGCATATATGCCCGAGAGGTGAGGGGTGGGATTTAAGCAGGTCCGGGGGTAGCCAATCTGAGGCTCTCCAGATGCCCATGGACTACAATTGCCATGAGCCCCTGCCAGCAAATGGACATCTGGAGGGCCGCAGTTTGACTAGCCCGATATGGACCATATATGGTCCTGTCGCTCAGTAAATGTTTGACACATTTAAAAACTATATTAAAATTAATGAACTCCCACCCATTCAGGGAGCCTTTCCAGGGCCATCAAGAACCCCCCCCCCCCCCGGGTTTCACAAAACCCTGGTTGAGAAAGCCTGCTGTGGGGTTTTCAAGGCAGGAGCTGTTCGGAGGGGAATTGTCATTGTCTGCATTTACCAGGTGGTCTCCCATCCAAATATTAATCAGGGCTAGAGAGTCCAGCCCCTCAGGTGGGACCTGGGGATCCCCTGGAATTACAGCTCCTCTATAATCTGTTCCCTTGGCAAAGATGGCTGCTTTGGAGAACAGGCTCCATTCTCCGCTGAGGTCCTGCCCCATCCCAAATCCTCCCACTCCTGGCTCCACCCCCAAGCCTCCAGGTGTTTCCCAGTCCTGAGCTGGCAACCTTAGGCAGGGCTGATCCAAGTCAGGGGATCTGATAGAATGATAGAGTTGGAAGGGACCTCCAGGGTCATCTAGCCCCACCCCCTCCCTGTGGAATGCAGGAAATTCACAGCTACCTGCCCACCCACCTAGACCCCAGGTGATGCCCCCCCCCCAAATTTCATTTGCAGTTTTTTAAAAAATGGAATTTGCTTTTAACTTTCTACCTGGAAAAAGCAGAATATAACTGTGATGGGTGGGGGGGGGGAAACAATTTAGCTGGAGCAGGTTGTTCCTGCTAAATTTTGCATGGTTGGAATGGGAGCTTCTTGGCTCCCCAAGCAACAGTGGCCAGACAGAGGAGCCTACCAAGGTGCCTTTGACTGAATCAGACCCTCCCCCCCCCCAGCCCTGCTTTTTCCACTGTTAGTGTCTCTCCGGCTTCCCAGGCAGGGAAGCGTCTTTCCCCAGACTTCCCTGAGGTTGCCAAGAAGAGATTCAGAGACCTCCTCCGAAAACTATGTACTGGTCCTCTTTCCCAAACATCCAGGTTTGCTTTAGGATGCTTTGGGCTGATCCTGCGTTGAGCAGGGGGTTGGACTAGATGGCCTGTATGGCCCCTTCCAACTCTATGATTCTATGATTCTATGATTCTAGGTGAAATCCAGGAGGTTTTAGTTATGTAGGAACTCGCCCCACTTGACTAGGAATCAGGCCCAGGGGGAAAACACCCCCTTAAATAGCAACATTCCTTCTCCCTAAAGAGCATATGCCCTGACCTGTATAGGCCCGATCTTGTAAGATCCCTGAAACCAAGCAGGGTGAGCCCTGGCCACGGTTTGGGTGGGAGGCTGCCAAGGAAGTTCAGGTTGCAATGGCCGACCACCTCTGAACATCTCTTGTTTACTTCCCTCGACCACAACGAAAAGAGACTCCCCTCCCGCCACTGCTTGCAGCCTCTTTAGGGTGGGCGCTAGAAGCAAGAAACCAATTAGAAGCCTGTATAGTACTGAATCAATCTTTAATTAAAAACAGCTCCCTGTGGTGTCATTAGTTTCTAAGCACATAGGCAGCCTAACGTTAGGGAGGTGTCGTGAGCCGGCTGCTGTGAGCTGCCACTGTGCCTGCAGCTTCTCACGAATTCTGTATTTATGAGAAAATCTTGGCAGAACCACCGTGATCTCGTGGTTAAGAACGGCGGCCTGTGATCTGGAGAACCGGGTTAGATTCCCCATTCCTCCTCCTCGTAAGGCCATCTGGCAGATCTTGTGCCAGTCCTAGTTCTCTCAGAGCTTTCTCAGCCCCACTTCCCGCACAGGAGAGAGGAAGGGTAGGCAAGGGTGAGCCGCTTGGAGACTCCTTTGGGTAGTAAAAAGCAGGGTACAAATAACCAGCTCTTCTCCTTCTTAAAAGATACTTCATTAAAGAAAGATTCTTGGGTAAGGGTATTCCTGTGTGAAATAGGTCTAGAGGGTTGGAAGGGTTGGGTTGTACCCTTGCAGACCAGATGTGACAAAGAAACTTTTCTCTGCCCGAAAGAGTCTCAAAGTGTCTTACAGTCACTTTCCTTCTCCTCTCCCCACAACAGACACCCTGTGAGGGAGTTGAGGCTGAGAGCCCTGATATTAGTGAAGAAGAAGAAGAGTTGGTTCTTCTATGCTGCTTTTCTCTACCCAAAGAAATCTCAAAGCGGCTTACAGTCACTTTCCCTCTCCTCTCCCCACAATAGTCACCCTCTGAGGTGGGTGAGGCTGAGAGAGCCCTGATATGACTGCTCGGTCAGAACAGCTCTATCAGTGCCATGGTGAGCCCAAGGTCACCCAGCTGGCTGCATGTAGAGGAGGGGGAATCAAACCCGGCTCACCAGATTAGAAGTCCGCGCTCCTAACCACTACACCAAGAAAGGATGAAACTCTCCAGTCACTTTTGGCCAGATGTTAAAAGGGCCCCTTGGAACTCTCTTGTGCTTTTTTGGGCTCTCAGATGAATGCTGTTCATCTAGGGGGGAAATGACGTGTATGTTGCAACCAATGTTTTGTTTTAGGATTTTACAGTTGAAGCGCCTGTGGAAACAAAATATTCAGTATGTGTTGTGTTATGCGGTTGAGGACTTTTGCAGCGGCACGTGACCCAGTGGGCTGTGGTGGTGGGGGCACTGGAATTTTAAGCTGGGGGGGGGGAGAGGACTGAGGTCAGAAGCAGGGAAATTGAGGTTAAAGGAGATCTTGTTGTCTGACTGACGCTGATTCCGTGCAAAACCAAAAAGGGAACCGAAACCCAACCTGAACAGAAGTCAGGAACTCAGAGGTTGAGCTGCAAAACAATATTAAAAAATTATTACAAATATTTATTAAACCAAGTGCACCAATAATATATTAAAAACAGTTGTTTTCACACATGTACACCAAGGCAGGTTGTCCTTCAGCCTCTTGTGAAAGGGGGGACTGTCCAGCCCTGCTACCGGTCCTAGGTGACCCTTCAGCCATGTACTTGAGGGACCGGTCAGTTATTAGATCCACCTTAGGGTGGCTGATGGTGCAAAAGTTTGAGATCTCTGGTGATCTAGATTAGCATTTTCCCGCCTTTGGGTCCTGAACTAAAGTGGGTCATGAAGCCTGTGAAAACAGATCCCGTTTGTTTGCGACTGGATTGATTTGTGCCTGCCTTTTAAAAGCAGGTCACCACCCCAAGTGAATTTGGGCTTTTAGGTCACCGTACCCTTGCAATGTATGGCTGTGAAAGTTGGACCATAAGGAAGGCCGAGCGTCAAAGAATTGAGGCTTTTGAACTCTGGTGCTGGAGAAGACTCTTGCGAGTCCCTTGGACTGCAAGGCGAACAAACCGGTCAGTCCTAGAGGAGATCAGCCCTGACTGCTCCTTAGAAGGCCAGATCCTGAAGATGAAAATCAAATACTTTGGCCACCTCATGAGAAGGAAGGACTCCCTGGAGAAGAGCCTAATGCTGGGAGCGATCGAGGGCAAAAGAAGAAGGGGACGACAGAGAATGAGGTGGCTGGATGGAGTCACTGAAGCAGTCGGTGCAAACTTAAATGGACTCCGGGGAATGGTAGAGAACAGGAAGGCCTGGAGGATGGGGTCGCGATGGGTCGGACATGATTTTGCACCTATCAACAACAACAACCCTTGGGAACCTGTCTTCTAGACCAATGGCTGACCTGCAGGGCTAGAGCTGGCCACAGAACCATTCCCTGGATTCCCCTGCAGCCCGACGGCTTGCCCAGTGGTCTTGAAATGGAATCCTCCCTCGATAAGAACCCATTTCAAGATCCAAACTGGGTCATAAGATCAGCAACGTTTGCAATTCAAACGGGCCATCCTTGGCCTCATCAGCATCACAATGCCTGTGAAAGAAAGAAAGAAAGAAAAAAGCAGTTTATTTTTGGCACATGTTTTTGAAGCCAGGGTTCTTTTTCTTTCCCCGAGTGACGATGATCAGTCCTTGCGGCGAATTAAACTCATTCTGTCACCAAAAGACGGCGAGAACGAGGCTGCGGAGATGTGTTTGCTTGGAAAGTACATCTCCTGTTGCTGATATAGGTCACATGCGGACGTGTGCGTGCGTGTGTGTGTGTGTGTGTGTGTGATGTGCAGTATGAGAGTTTCAGGCATGCAGGGGAAGGACGAGGTATGTGTGTCTTGCTAGTCTCTGTGCGATTTTCTTTACACAAGATTTTAGGGTTGGGGGCAGGAAGCGGGGGATGAGGGTAGCTGGAGGATGCTGATGGTGCATCAGGAATTTTTGGGAGGAATTTTGGGAGGAACCTAAGGCTGGGATCACAGGAGACCTGTAAGTAGGGGGTTCCTTGTCTGTCTTCTAGTGCAGCCCCACATTGGGAGTGTGTGTAGAATCTTTAGAATCATCAGGGGAGATCAGACAGCCTGGATGCCATAAAATGAGCCACTGGTTGAACATGCTTTGTCAATCACATGAGAGTCCCAAATAGATCATAGAATCATTGAGTGGGAAGGGATCCCCAGGGTCATCTAGTCCAACCCCTGCAGAATGCAGGAAATTCACAACTACCAGCCCACCCACAGTGACCCCCAACTCCTTGCCCAGTTGATGCCCTTCTGCCCACCCACTTATAATCTGCCTAAATTCACGGCTTTGAATTTCCTTGGCTGTGTTCTCAACAAGATGCATTTTGCCCTCAGGCCATGATATTATTATTTTTATTTTAATCTTGCCCTTCCATATTGCTTAGGATGGGTAACAGCATTAAAAGCGATATACAAAGGTTCAAAGTTTAAAGTTAAAGCATTTATAGAATGGATAATACCCTCCCTGCTACACGCCGAATGCCTACTTCTTGTGATCCTTCTGCTCACCTGAATATATAACCTCAATTGCAGTATGGTAGGGAGCACATCCACCCCCACATCCCAGGGCTGGAAGAATTCCCGCAAGAATGGTACATTTTGCATGCGAGAGTACCATGCGACAAATAGGGTATTCCTAAATTGATAACCTTTTGCATCAGCCACGGTCTAAAGAATATTATTTACTTTCTCCTTTTGTACCCCACCTTTCTCTCCAATGCGGAGAAAGCAGTTTACGTCGTACTCCTGTTCTCCACTGCATCCTCACACCAACCCCTGTGAGGGAGGTTAGGCTGAGAGAGTGTGACTGGCCCAAGGACACCCAGTGAGCTTTCGTGGCAGAGGTGGGGGTGCAGGCCTGACACTCTAACCCAGGGATGGCCAAACTGTGCCTCTCCAGATGTCCATGGGCTCCCATGAACCCCTTCCAGCATATTGGCAGGGGCTCATGGGAATTGTAGTCTATGGACGTCTGGAGAGCCACTGTTTGGCCACCCCTGCTCTAACCACTATGCAACACTGCCACACAGTTAATGAATCACACCCTCATGTGCTTGTGTCCTTAAGTGGCCCTAGCTGAATATGCCCCATTCTGAGCCAAAGGGATTTCTGGTTGGCATCGGCAGGATCGTCTTGTGGGGCCTTGGCCCTGCCTTTCCTTTGCGCTCTTCCCTCCTGGGATGCATTTCAGACGGCTGCCTTGGTTCGGTGGCTGTGTCTGTGTACCATCCATCTGCCCTACTTTCCCACAGCACGTGTCTCTTGGGCTGCATTTCCTGCTGTCCCCCCCCCCCTCCAGCTTTGTCCCGGAGTCGCACGGCATGTGTTCAGTCGGTCAGCGGCTTCACACCTTTGGCTGCTGACCCCCTCCCGGCCAACGCTGCGGATTAACGCCTCGCTAAAAGGAATCTTTGAGAAGGGAGTTGGAGATCTGGGGCGACAGCACCCCTGTTTGGGGCCGTTTCTCTCAATGGCTGCCTCTGGTCTCCAAAGTTTTTGGCAGGTCAGACTGTTGACACATATTTATGAGGCTTTCGGGAAAAGGGAGAGCATTTGTTTGCCCTGCCTACGAAGGACAGGAGAAGGAACTCGCTTAGCCTAGTTGGAAATCAATGAATGTTTTCACCACTGCTTTTGACAGGAGTCTGGCGCTACCTTGTAAGAGGACAGGAAGCAGATGCTGTTCAGGGAGACGACAGAATCTCTTTCCCTGGAGTTTTTCAAGGGAAAGCTGGGCAGGCACTGGAGTGAGCTTTCAGGGCCCACCGTAATAATTTCAGAGGGGTGGCCATGTTTTTCTAGGTTCCCAACTGCCAGGTGGGGCCTAGAGCTCTCCAGGAATTATAGCTGGTCTCCAGAATACGGAGAGCAGTTCTGGAGAGCACAGCAGCTTTACAGAGTGAGCTTTGTGGCATTATACCCCACTGAGGTTTTTCCTCAAGCTCCTCTCCCAAATGTCCAGGAAATTCCCAACATGGATCTAGCAACCTTAGCTCCGTTGCAGCAAAATAAAGCAGAAGTCCTGGGACCCCTTAAAGCAGAGATTCCCAACCAGGGGTCCACGGGAATGCTGAAGTGGCATGGTTTCAGTGGGTCTGGGATGTCTTCTCTGCTCTTAGGGTCATTCCGCACAGATTCTTTGTAGCAGGAGTGTGGCAAATTGAAATCGCTACAAAAATGCGGTTATGCACAACGTCGTAGACACTGCCACACTCCTGAAACCGATCCGCAAAAAGCGCTTTGTTGTAGCGCTTTCAGGGAAATGCTTTCACTCATTTTCACAAGAAGACCCATTGCTTTCACTCATTTTCTGCAAATGACCCATTATTTTCACTCAGTTTCCACAAGATGACCCATTGTTTTCACTCGTTGCCCACAAGACAACCCCTGGCTCTTGCTTGTTTCTAAACACTTGTCAGAATCAAACTTCCCGGTGGAATTCACGGTTCCTGCTCTGACCCTTTCCCTTCTCTACCCGCAGGTGGCGTAATCCTGTACGTGGGCTCCACTGCAGGCTCCAGCCCCACCCCGGGCAGCCCACCCAGTGGATACCTGGTGCCTTCGCCCCAACACTCCCTGCCCTCCTCCCTGGAAGAGCTGACGCTTACCGAGATCGGGGCCATCAAGCCGCAGACAGCCAGCTCGCCCTCCTCACCCAAGGTAGCCTTCCAGTTCCCCGAGGCCGTTCGGTACTCCAACAAAGGCCCCTCGCCTCCGACGCAGAGCAGAGTGCCCGCTGCCAAACAGAACGGAGCCACCAGCACCTTTACCAGTAAGTGACCGGCCATCCGTCACCTTCTTTGTTTGTTTTGGGTGTGTGTGTGGTGGGGGGGACACAAGCCTCTGGCAAGGGCTAAAAACCAAATCCCACAAATCTGCCCTTGCGTAGGAATGTGGTTGGTCACGGTAGGGACCGTGAATTTCCAGCAAGGATGTCCTGGCTTCAGATCTCACTGCAAGGAAGGGGCCAGTGGCTCAGTGTTAGAGCAGTTGGCAGACAGAAGGCCCCAATTTCCTTCCCTGGCACCTCCAAGCTGAAAGGACCAGGTAAATCGGGGACGCAAAAGAGTTCAGCCTGAATCTTTGGAGAGCCGCTGCTATTTCGAATAGACAAGACTCTCCTCGGTGGTCCAAGGGTCTGATTTGGCACGAGGCAGTTTTGTGTGTTCAAATCACAAGTCTTTCCCCCTGTCTGCGACAAACGGCCTGCCTCGCAAGGTCGTTGTGTGGATTATAGGACAATAATGTCTGTTCCGTGCTTTGAACATACTGAAGGACTGTGATTTTCCCTGCTGCCCATCGCTGCTTCCCACTTGCCCAGTTAATTACTGAAAATTGCCTACTGGTATGCTCTGCAGCTACTGTTTTCTGCAGTGAGAAAGCCCTGGCCCTGATTGAGGCCAATCTTGCCTCTTTTGGGCTGGGGGTCCTTGTGGAGATATAAATATACTGGTAAACAAAGGTGCATGAGCCTCTTGTGGCGCAGAGTGGTAAGGCAGCAGACATGCAGTCTGAAAGCTTTGCCCATGAGGCTGGGAGTTCAATCCCAGCAGCCGGCTCAAGGTTGACTCAGCCTTCCATCCTTCCGAGGTGGGTAAAATGAGGACCCAGCTTGCTGGGGGGTAAACGGTAATGACTGGGGAAGGCACTGGCAAACCACCCCGTATTGAGTCTGCCATGAAAACGCTGGAGGGTGTCACCCCAAGGGTCAGACATGACCCGGTGCTTGCACAGGGGATACCTTTACCTTTTAAACAAAGGTGCATAAGCAGAAAGAAGAGCCTTGCTTGGCCAGGCCAGTTGGCTGCTCTGAAGATGCTTCAGTTATCTCAGGAGTCCCCCTTGGGCCCAGCACGGAGCTGCACAAGCCCAGAGTGGAGAGTTACTTACAGTTTTCCTCTTCCGTCAACAGAGACCGGAGGGATGGTGCTCCTCTGCAAGGTTTGCGGTGATATCGCTTCCGGCTTCCATTACGGTGTCCACGCCTGTGAAGGATGCAAGGTGAGTTTGGCTGCCAGAGGAGGATAGTGGTGGGAAGAAAAATGGGCAATGGGGGACAGCAACAGGTATTTCGAAGGTGTGTCCTGGTACCTGGAGAAGCCAACGTTCTACTTCACTGCATCCTGCATCCTGCAGATCTCCCCAAAATTGAGCTCCTGCAAGACAGGGGACCCTTAGGGGCAGCATGGGAGGTGAACTGGCAGGGTCTGCAGCAGGAAGAGGGAAATGACGGCACTTAAATCCCTCTCAATCCCTGGCATCTCGTTGAAAGGACCAGGCAGTAGGGGACGTGAAAGACCCTTACCAGGGTCCCTAGGGAACTGATGGTGTGCTTTGATTCAAGACAGCTTCCTGTGTGTTCATGTGTGAGGGTGAACACCCTCCACATGCCGATGGAAAAGCCAAGTCCCCAGCATTCTGCCTCTCTTTAGCAGTCAAGCCAGGCAGGGCTGAAGCACGTCTTGTTACTTCACTGGTCATCTGAGCACATGCAGAGTTCTGAATATCCACAATTCGGTCCTCCGCTGATCTAGAAGGGAGCCAGGGTTCCGAGCCGGAAGCTTTCTCCTCGGCTTAAGGCTTTGGCAGTCCTTAAAACTGAAATGGAAACGTACTCTTGCAGCTTCCCAGCTCCCACCTGCTAAATCAATTCCTCCCTGTTCTGCTCGCCAGGGGTTCTTCCGCCGGAGCATCCAGCAGAACATCAACTACAAGATGTGCGTGAAGAACGAAAACTGCATGATCATGCGGATGAATCGCAACCGTTGTCAGCATTGCCGCTTCAAGAAGTGTCTGGCAGTGGGCATGTCGAGGGACGGTGAGTATCTGAACAGAGCCAGGGACGGACGTTGGCCAGTTCTCTCTTGCTCCGGAGGGATGGACCAGAACCAATGGGATGAAATTAATTCGAAAGAAATTCCGTCTCAACCTCCGGAAGAAGTTCCTGACAATCCGAGCGGTTCCTCAGGCTTCTTTGGGAGGTGGTGGGTTCTCCATCTTTGGACATTTTAAAATAGAGGCTGGACAGCTATCTGATGGAGAGGCTGATTCTGTGAAGGTTCAAGGGGGTGGCAGGTGACAGTGGATGAGTGATAGGGTTGTGAGTGTCCTGCATGGTGCGGGGGTTGGACTAGATGACCCAGGAGGTCCCTTCCAACTCTATGATTCCATGATTCTAGGGCAAATGCCATACTAAGATTTTCCTCCAACACGGGTAGCATGACATGATGTCCGATGGGGACACATCTTATCTGACACTCTCTGTTTCTCCTTTATTCCAGAGAAGGTGTAGATTTCAAGTTCTCTGGAATATATAGGGAGGCCGGGGGTGGCGCATCCAGATAGATGACTCCTCGGAGTCACCCATGAGAGGGGAAGCTTAAGTTCTTCCTCTCAACGTTTAATTTTTTTTTCCTATCAAGCTGTACTATGGCATGAACTATAGCAGGAAACCCTGCAGTGTTCATTGAGAGCCATAAATTCATGTAGGAGCTCCGGTGGCTCTTTGCAAATTGGAGTTCACTGAGTGACTCTGGTGACTTGCGTTTCTGCTGTGTTTTGTGAGGAGGAGCACAACTGCCTTACTGGCATCTGATAGCAAGAATGCTCCCTCTTCCTTAAATACCTGGGAAGGAGGGGTGGGAGAAGGGCAAGAAGGATCGAGACTCTTACCCGAGGCGCACAATTACCGGGAAAGCTCGAAGGCAGAAACCTTTGAATAGCTGCTGCTCTTGGTGTCCTCTGACTGGGCAGAACGTCATGAAATCCTGGGCTGATGAATGGGAACCTTGGTCTGAGTTATGCTTCCGAGCCAGGATTTCCAGAGCAATGGAGAAGGAGGGGGAGGGAGAGCCACTCTAGGGCCGAGAGCAAGCGGTCCAGCCTTTGATTAATGGTCCCGGCTTCTCTTCTGAGTACATGATGGATTTACCCAGAAGCTTGAGAAGCGGGTTGCTAATTTCGGCTTTTCCAGAGGCTCCTTGGATTTTGCAGCCAGCCCTTTCTACTTCGGGCAGAGCGACGTCAAAACGAGACGCTCACATCAACCCCGAGATGCAAAACCATCCCCAAGGGACTGCGGGACGCCTGTCTCATGCTGCAGCGTACCTGATCTGAGCACCAACCAATCCGATCTCTCGGTTGACGCCAAGGGCGTTGAAAGGTCATGCAGCCTCCTCTCACCTGCTGGGAGGTCTTCGGGCCACAGGGCTGCTAGAGCCTAGTGGAATAACGAAGGGGAGAAATTTGGCCGGTGCTCTTACTCCTAGGGCAGGAGTAGCCAAACGGTGACTCTTCAGATGCCCATAGACTACAATTCCCATGAGCCCCTGCCAGCATATTGGCAGGGGCTCATGGGAATTGTAGTCTATGGACATCTGGAGAGCCACTGTTCAGCCACCCCTGCTCTAACCACTATACCATACCGCCTGTCCATGCACGGCTAATGAATCACGCCCTCATGTGCTTGTGTCCTTAAGGGGCCCTAGCTGGATAAGCCCCATCCTGAGCCAAAGGGATTTCTGGTTGGCATCGGCAGGATCGTCTTGTGGGGCCTTGGCCCTGCCTTTCCCTTGCGCTCTTCCCTCCTGGGATGCAGTTCAGACGACTGCCTTGGTTCGGTGGCTGCGTCAGATGCCTATGGACTACAATTCCCATGAGTCCCATGGACTAAAATTCTCCCAGGGTGTGTGCTGGCCGGGGCTCGTGGGAATTGTAGTCCATGGGCATCTGGAGAGTCACAGTTCAGCCACCCACGTCCTAGGGTGTGAAAAAAGTCAGGCTTGCCCCTGCTCCCCTTCACTGAAGTCCTCCCCAGTGGTGCTCACGTTCCCCTCCCCTTCTGTCTCCTTTCCTCCTGCAGCCGTGCGCTTTGGGCGCATCCCCAAGAGGGAGAAGCAGCGTCTGCTCGACGAGATGCAGAGTTACATGAACAGCTTGAACGAGGCCCCCATGGACGTGGGCCTCAGCCCCGAGGCGGACGCCCCGCCCAGCCCCAGCGTCCAGGAAGAGGAGGCGATCAATGCCATCTCGAGGGCCTACCACGAAATCTTTGTGAGCGGGCAAGACCGCCTGGGCAAGCGCGGGGGGACTCCGGGGGCCGAGGCTTGTCCCCTGACCAACTACAACGACCAGCAGCTCAACAACTCCTACGGCTACGGGCAGTACGAGTCGGCCACCTTGCGTCTGTCCAGCTACGGCCCCCAGGAATCGCCCGGTTACGTGGACAACAGTCCCCGCGGCTTCGGCAACGAGATATTCCAGGCCCAGCAGGCCGGCTACCTGCAGAACACTGGCCGTTACCCGGCCTTTGACTATGGCTACCCCGAGACCAACGCCCAGAGGGGCTGCCCCTGGCGGGGGACAACCAGCAGAGGCATCGTAAGTACCTGGACAGGGGGGAGAATTTGATATCAGGGCTCTCTCAGCCTCACCCACGTCACAGGATGTTTTTTGTGGGGAGAGGAAAGGGAAGGCAGGAATATCAGGGCTCTCTCAGCCTCCCCTCCCTCACAGGGTGTCTGTTATGGGGAGAGGAAAGGGAAGGCAGGAATATCAGGGCTCTCTCAGCCTCACCTCCCTCACAGGGTGTCTGTTATGGGGAGAGGAAAGGGAAGGCAGGAATATCAGGGCTCTCTCAGCCTCACCTCCCTCACAGGGTGTCTGTTGTGGGGAGAGGAAAGGGAAGGCAGGAATATCAGGGCTCTCTCAGCCTCCCCTCCCTCACAGGGTGTCTGTTGTGGGGAGAGGAAAGGGAAGGCAGGAATATCAGGGCTCTCTCAGCGTCCCCTCCCTCACAGGGTGTCTGTTGTGGGGAGAGGAAAGGAAAGGCGACTGTAAGCCGCTTTGAGACACCTTCGGGTAGAGAAAAGCAGCCTATAAGAACCAACTCTTCTTTTTCCTATGGCACATTGGGACAGCTGCTGACGTTTAGGCCGTTTGTGGCCCCTGAGGGTTTAGCAAGGCATTCATGGCGAGAAGCCAGGATGGTTGCTCGATCCTCCATGTTCAAAAAGAGCACATCTCCGATTCCTCTCAGGCCCAAGCAGGGAGATGACGCTCTCTCTCCGCCTTGCCCTGTGTATGAATTCCTACAGAAATCTCTGTCGATGTGCGTGGTGAGGGGCCAAGCAACCTGAAAAGGGGACGTTGATACGGTTTCTGACTGGAGCCACATCATGTCTGGTTTTAAAAATGAGAGCTCCGTATTGAGCTGCTGTTTAGGAAATCCCGCACATCAAGAAATGGGGCCCAGATCTGCTGCAGGAGAGCTCGGACTCAAAACGTTAGCAAAGCTCTGTGCTCCCCCTGCTGTTTCTTGGAGGTACAGCAGCCCTTTCCCCTGTCCAGTCATGGCTGACTTATGGAGAGCCAGTGGCTTGGCTCTGCATTGCGACCCTTAGAGGTCTCCCTTCCAGTACTAACCAGGACCGACCCTGCTTAGCTTCAGAGATCTGACAAGGTCAGGCTAGGCTGGGCAACCCAGGTAGTATTTAGTGCATGTGTGGAAAAATTGCATCGGAGAGACCTCTGAAGCTCATAATGCAGCTGCCTTAATTTGTCCTGAAAGGAGGGGTATAAGTACTATCTTAAAGGCGGACATTTGGGAAGAAATGGGAGCTGAGTATTGGGCAGGAGTTGCTATTGGAATCCCCCTCCGGCTGGGTGAATCTGAGGGTTACGCTGGTTTTATACCACTTTAACTCTCATGGCTTCCCTCGGAGAATCCGTGCAATTGGGGGAGCTGCTGAGGAGATTTTGTTGGGTTGGGTTCTTTAGCTGCCCCTCACCGAGGTGAGGGAACTAGTTCTTAAACCAGACAGTTGAACCTGCAATGCAGAATCTGCCTTGAGGTATTATAAGCAGGGCACTGATCTTCCTAACTGAAGAAATATGAAATTAGTGACCGTGTCAGTGTGAAACCTTGGTATGACTGATTGTACACAGTAAATCTGCGAGCCATTAAATCTTTACTGCAGCCATGGTGGGCTTTAATTTGAAGCAGGGACCGAAAATTTGAGTGCCAGGCCTTTCCACTGAAGGGCCTGAGAATGAATAAATATGAGAGGGTCTCTGAGCATGCACAAAGTATTTATCCCTTATCTGCTGGTGGACAGCCATTGCCTTAATTTAGATGCCTAGTTTAAAGGGTGCCACTTCAAGGCCATTTGTGGCTTGGAACCTTTATTTTAAGAAACGACTCTCTTGAATTTGGGCAGTTAAATTGCAAGGTTTAATTTGGATTAGTAATTTTTAAAACGTTAACATTTATTTTACTGCAAAACAGAAAAAAGAAATTAAAAATTAACAAGATGTAACAACAGTGGTGCCAAGTCCACAGAGAAGCACCTATAAAAGTCTTCCAAATATCTGAAAATAAGTCTGCGTATAATTATTGTCTATATGCCATATGTTCAAAGGTCGATATGGTAAACAGTTACATCTCTGGTGTTGTAACGTAAGTCATTTAGCAACAGTTTGAGCACAGAGGACTTATTTTCACCGAACCTCAGTTAATCTTCAGGAGACTAGTTTAAAAGTACATAAACATCCTCAAGATCAATTAACATCCTAATACAAAAGTGATATGAGTAATCACTTACTCAAAGACAGACTGAATAACTGGACAGGCCCTACGCTCATGTTTAACAGCTGTGTCTTCTAAATTAGAGCACCAACAATTAAACACGTTACTTAGACCTTTACTAAAAAGGCTCCATGGTGTCTAGTGTATCCTAAACATATATTTTTTTGAAGTAGAAAAGACACTTGTTCTTTTCCGCCGCTGCAGGCAGACTTACATGGTTACCAAACTTGATCTATAATTTTTTGCAGAATAAGCCACAGTTTAAAGTCCACCAAAACAACAGCTGTAGGATTTAGGGCCCTATTCCATTGCTTTGACAAAACAGGGCAATCTTAATCTTTACTCCATTCGTTTCTGAGACTTTCCATATCCAATTTATTTATTAATTGACATAAAATTCATTCATTAACTGATTCATTTATTTAGGGGTGTGCTTTTTTAGGTCGCGCCCCTCTTCAGCAATGGTCTCAGGGCGACTAACATCATTAAAATCAAATACAAATATTCCTAAAAATTTATCAACCCCTTACAAATTAAATTAGAACCACCCTGGTTCAGGTGGAAGGGGTAAAGTGCAGATAGGGGGCCCATTCATTCCACACTTGGTGGAAGAGGGTCGTTTAATTTGCCAGTTCCAAAAAGGCCCTGTTGGCAGCTCATTCCCAGACTTATAAGTCAATCTTTTAGGTTTCGTTTTCTGCCTTGATTCAACGAGAGTTTTCAAGATGCAAGGGGGATTCTGAAATACTTTGTGCAGGCAGGGCCATATTTAGGTCCCAGCAGATGTTGCAGTTGTAAATATAACAGAGGCTCAATTTGGATTATGTCACATGCCCCGGGGAAAATGGTTTTTGATAAACAAGCAGGTCAACAAACAGTCCGGTTTGCCTGTATCATGTTCTGTGGCAGTTCTCCTCGCAAGGCAAAACTCAGAGCCCTGGGCCTATTCCGCACACAATAGATAAAGCACTTTCAATGCACTTTCGAAGTAGATTTTCCTGTTCCGCACAGAAAAATCCAGTTGCCAGAGCACATTGAAAGTGCATTATCCTATGTGTGCGGAATGGGCCCTGGTTAGAAACTCTGCAGTTTATTGAGAACGTGGAATCCCACTAGGATGGTTCTGATTTTTCCTAGAAGCTGTACCCCTGCTGACCTAAACCGTCCCTGTCTGTCTCCCCGTTCCCTGCAGGCATGCCCCCTGAACGCCATCCCCTACTGCAGCAACGGCAAGAGCAGCCAGCAGGTGTGGGAGGAGTTTTCGCAGTGCTTCACGCCGGCCGTCAAGGAGGTGGTGGAGTTTGCCAAGAGCATCCCGGGCTTCCAGTCGCTCTGCCAGCAGGACCAAGTGATGCTGCTGAAAGCCGGCACCTTCCAGGTCAGTCGGCCCGTCATCCTTGCTGCACGTTCTTCTGACATTCTGGATAACGCCACTTCTGTGAGGACCGTACCTTACGGGAATCCAGCTAACTGACATACTGTGGACAAAGATTAAAGTTTTCCGAAGGGCCACTTTGGGGATAGGCAAGGTGGGGTGGGGTTCCCAGGTAGGGTAGCAAAAGATACTGATTTGGAGGACTTGCTTCCTTCACAAGGACTAGAGACTTCATTCCCCTCCCCCTTTATAAATGAAAATGTTCATTAAAATGAGAATAATTTGTCAATGGGTCAAGTATCCCAAGCTTTTGCAGATTCACTTTCTTAAGAAAGTAAGCAAAGCCCTGCTGGATCAGACTAAAGGTCTTCTAGTCGAGCATCCAGCCAGTTCCTCCAGAGGGCCAACAAAAGGGCCAAGAGGCCGAGCCCTTCCCCTGATGTTGCCTCCTGGCTCTGGGTTCGGAGTCTTAGTGCCTCTGAATGTGGAGCTCGCCCTCAGCCACCATGGCTAGTGCCCCTTGATAGACCTCGCCTCCATGAATCTGCCCATGTTGATGGTGATGTCAGCCAGTCAGTTGAGTCTGATGCTTGGCGACACCATGGCTCAGCTGTTGCCACGGTTTCTGATCTTGCACTGCTTCTTTTAGTTGCGTCACATTCTCTCTCAGCCTCACCTCTGTCACAGGATGTCTGTTGTGGGGAGAGGAAAGGGAAGATGATTGTAAGCCACTTTGAGACTCCTTTGGGTAGAGAAAAGTGGCATAGAAGAACCAACTTCTTCAGTAATATCAGGGCTCTCTCAGCCTCACCTCCCTCACAGGGTGCTTGTTGTGGGGAGAGGAAAGGGAAGATGATTGTAAGCCATTTTGAGACTCCTTCGGGTAGGGAAAAGCAGCATATAAGAGCCAACTCTTCTTCTTCGTCAGTAATATCAGGGCTCTCAGCCTCACAGGGTGTCTGTTGTGGGGAGAGGAATGGGAAGGTGATTATAAGCCACCTTGAGACTCCTTTGGGTAGGGAAAAGCAGCATATAAGAACCAACTCCTCCTCTTCTTCTAAAATGGTGCCACCGTTTGTTGACGTTGACAGTCTCTCACAGTTTCTCTGCCTCTTCTCCCTCCCCAGGTGCTGATGGTGCGCTTCTCCTCCCTGTTCAACCCCAAGGAGAAAGTGGTGACCTTCCTGAGTGGGGAGACGTACTCTCTCTGCAGCCTCCGCACCATGGGGATGGGATCCCTGCTGGACGCCATGTTTGAGTTCAGCGAGAAACTCAGCTCCCTGGGCTTGGATGCCCAGGAAATGGCTCTGTTCATGGCCGTGGTGCTTGTCTCCGCAGGTAGGCGTTGGCTCTATCATGGTGCCACAATCAGGCCGGGGCTTGGGTGGTGAGAATGATGCATTCGATCCTAGGCAGGTGTTTCAGTGGCTTTCATGGCTCTCCAGAGATCCATGGACTACAGTTCCCATGAGCTCCTGCCAGCACATGCATTAATGGCATTCTGGGAACCCTTGCTAGCCAGTGGGAGTAGATTTAGCTGAGCCAGGGGCACCTTTGAGGTTTCCTGTGCTAGTGTGGTGTGGTGGTTAAGACAGATCTGAGGCTCTTGGGTTCGAATCCCCACTTGCGCCATGGAGGGAAATTGGGTGACCTTGGGTTAGTCATGCTTTGTCAGCCTAGCCTACCTCTCTGAATGTTTGAGAGATAAACTGTAGGGCAGGAATGTGATGTAGGCCGCCTTGGGTCCCCATTGGGAGAAAGGTGGAATACCAGTGGAGCAAATAAACTGAAGTGGAACATTTGAAGTCATTGGTTCGGACAGCTGCTGTTCCCCTGGTTTTGTTTTATTTCTACTTTCTCAGGCTGGATAGCTTTGACTTATTTTAGGGCAGGTTCCGATTGTAATCTGCCTTGAACACTTCCAATAAAGAGGAGCTGCAAATATAATGAATCAATTTTTTAAAAAAGGCAAGATTGGGTCTCTGAAATTTGATATTAGTTGTCTAGTAAATAGCATAGCTCTTTCAGTTTCCCAATGAGCCTCTTGTGGCGCAGAGTGGTAAGGCAGCCGTCTGACAGCTCTGCCCATGAGGCTGGGAGTTCAATCCCAGCAGGCGGCTCAAGGTTGACTCAGCCTTCCATCCTTCCGAGGTCGGTAAAATGAGTACCCAGCTTGCTGGGGGGTAAACGGTAATGACTGGGGAAGGCACTGGCAAACCACCCCCGTATTGAGTCTGCCATGAAAATGCTGGAGGGCGTCACCCCAAGGGTCAGACATGACTCGGTGCTTGCACAGGGGATACCTTTACCTTTACCTTCAGTTTCCTGCGGAATATTTTTTCTTTTCTGGGGAAGCACTCGTAGAAAACTGCCTCATTGTCCACACCTTTCCCGTTCTAACCTCTTTGTTCCGGTCCGCAGATCGCTCCGGCATTTCTGATGTGGATGCCGTCGAAATCCTCCAGGAGACTTTAATACGGGCCCTGAGAACTCTAGTAACCAAAAAGCACCCGGACGACTCCACGCTCTTCCCCAAGCTGCTTCTCCGGCTCCCTGACCTGAGGACCCTCAACAACCAGCACTCAGAGAAACTCCTAGCCTTCCGGATCAACCCCTAAGCCCCGTCGACCGAGTCAGCCTCTTAAACCCAAGGAGACGCGGGAGGGTATAAGTACGGCGTAACAACCGAATCAAACAAGACTGGACTAAATTTTGCTCTTTGAAAGAAGGCGACGGCAGGAGAGGAGCAGAAGGGATCCGGCAAGGGCGGGGAGCCCGTCGTCCATCACAGCTGGGATCTGCTACAGCAGATCCCTCCCCGGTGAGGCGATCCGATGCAGGAGGAAGAGCCGCGTCGCCCGGACGGCGCTCTCCGGGGGCCCTGGGTGGATTGAAGATCATTTCTTTGCTAGAGGAGGTCAAGCAAATGAACCGGACATGCATTGTACTGTTTTGTTTCTAAATGTGCGTTTTATATATGCACCGTTTCCCTCCCACCCCCTCCATGATATTGTCTTGAGGTTCTATTCTGTATATATAAAGACAAGGAGAGTATTGTACATAGTAGTATCGGTCGGTAGCTCTCGGGACGTGAAAGCCTTTAGTTCCCTTCCTTAAGCTGCATGCCACCCTAGCCCCAAGGCGTCTTTGGACTTTGTTCCCTGGAGAAGGAGTAGCCTGCATGGAGGTGGGGGCTAGGTCTTAAAAAAAAACCCGTTCAGTATATACCGCAGATTTTGCTGGATAACGTAACTGCAGAGCAAAAGTAGAACGACACAAACTAGCCCGTTTCTACCACCCCTTCCCGAGCGAGCAAACGGGGCCACATCCTTGTTTTATTTTTGTCTCGTCCGATGTGGGTAACTCTGTAATGTATATTTTGTAAAACGTCTCAAAGCCACACGAGGAACTTTCACCAGTACGTAGACAGAACTGCACTGAAGAGGGGAGTGGTGATGCCTGATGAGGTTTGGGGCTGGTTTCTCGGCAAGGCCGTTCAAACGGAAGGCAAGCACAAGTTGGGGGCTCCGGGGGGGCGGGGCGGGGCGGGAGACGGTCTCAAGGAGCCAGGAATTCCTTCCCTGTCGAGGAAGGTCGAGAGAGACAGGGAAAGGTTAGCGAAGCCTTGGGGAAGAAAGGGCTAAGCAAAGGAAGACAAGCACTCCTAAATACCTTTCTGTCCAACCTCGCTGGTTCCCTCTGTGTAATGGTGCTCTCCCCTCCCGGTAAGTTTAAAGTTGTGAATATCCCTTTCCAAATTTCCAGTGTATGGCTTCCCATGGCTTCCCATGCCGGGGTTCCCCAGCATGTTGGGGTACATGGGCACCATGTACCTGCCAGTAGTCCCCATGGCGGCTGTTGAGCTTCTCAAAAAGTGGGTGGGGCCATTGTGAAGCAGGGCTTGTTATTGGTTGCCCTCATTTGAATGAAAGGGGTTTCCCACAGTAGGATCAGGAGGATGGGGAGGCACCTGGGCTTTCCTTGGCCAATATATGGTTCCATTCTCCCTTTGGGCTTTCCTTCTTCCTAGGAGGTGTGAGAAGCCCTGGTTCCAGCTTCCCCTGTTCCCCAAACTTGAGATTATGTCTAACTCTGCACTTAAAAATTAACCGGATTCTGTGCCAAGAAATGCAAAAATCTGCAACCTGAATAAGTTATGCAAATGAAACAAAAAATGTCATTAATTTGCACAGTTTAATTCCACGTCTGCTAGCTGTGGAATTAGGGACACCTGGAAGACTCGGGAAGCCGTGCCAAGCCCTGAAGCTCGACCCGCTGATCTCTGGGAGTTCTGCTTCTGGGTTCCCGAGGCCCAAATTCCAAATGACGGTGGCAGACCAGTGTCTTCCAGCAGAGAAGAGGTTTCCTTTCTGAAAGAAAGAAAGGCTTTTCTCCAGTTGGAAAGTCATTTCCTATTGGTGGATGTCCTTTCTGTTGGGGAAAACTTAGCAGAAGGGAGCCATGGAATCTATTCTCACATTTGGGACATCATAAGGGATGTCATTTGCCTATGATTGGCAGGCCACCAAAGCTCCTCCCCCCCCTCCCCTAGTGGGGAAATGGCAGTAACCTTCCAAACCTGGGAGTGACTTTAATGTGTCAAGCGACGCTCTAGGAATCCTCCCAGGACCAAAGAGATCAGGGCGATCCTAGAACGTCACGTGACACAGCCACGTCAATTCTGGTCTGAGAAGCGACTTTGATGCGTTAAGTGCTGCTGATTTTGGCAGCTCCTCAATTGCCATCGAGGACTGGCAGGCTTAAACGTGGTACACCTACAGGCACAGGGATTCCGTGTAACCCTGACTACTAAGCATCCTAGTAACGTGTTTTCCCTGCCTCCTTGGTCCCTCGGTCTGTGTGATTTTGGAAGAAGGACCCCCAAACGCTTCCCCCTTTTTTTGAATTCGCAAGGGAGGGGACCAAGCGGGAAGCATGGACTCCCATCTTCTCTCCGGTGGGATCCCGGTTTGGGCATGGCCTGGTTCTCTGCATTGATACATATCAGGTGTTCACATTACCATGTACAGGAGACGTCATGGCATGTACGGTCACCCTCCTGTGTGCATGATATAAGGATGTTGTTTTTTTGGGGCAGGGTGGGAAGGACACTGCTGCTGCCGCCGCTGCTGCTGTTTGCTTTGAAATGAAACCAAACATTGCACTTTTCTTAGAAATCTAAAAGGGGAAAAGGTATGAGAAATATATATATATATATATAAAAGAGAGAGAATTCCCTCCTTAATGTGGAGTATATTTGCTGCAAAATAAAGGAAAATAGAGAGGTCTTTATTTACTGCTGCTGGGAGTCCAAAGGCTCGCAAAAGATGCCGAAAAGAAAGAGAGAAGAGTTTATTTTTTGTCTAATATTGAAGTGCAATAAACACATTACAATAAATTTTAAAAGAACTTTGCCTCTGTCACAATTGTTGAAGACGTGGGGGCCAGGGAATGTTCAGGCGGTGGTGCAAACGGAGAGGAGGCCTGAGGACATAACAGCAGAGAATCCCTGTCGGATCCGGCTAATGGCCCATCTGGTCCAAGGCTGTGTGTCGAACAGTGGCCAAAACCCGGGGACCATCAGGGGCAACACACTCAAAATATTCTAAGTGTGCTTAGAATACGTCGCTTGGGGGTGGGGGTTCATATTGCCCTTGTGGTGGTGGTGGAAAGTGCCGTCAAGTCAAAGCTGATTTATGGTAATCCCAGAGGGTTTTCAAGGCAAGAGATGTTCACAGGTTGACTCCAGGTTACGCCCCTGGTAATTCCTTGGAGGTCTCCCATCCAAATACTGGCCAGGGGCGGCCTTGCTTAGCTTCCGAGATCTGGCAGGATCGGGCTAGCCTGAGTCAACAGAATGGAATATAGGGGTCATCATGAGGTGGCAGCCATTCTTCCTTCTCCTTCTCCTCCTTCTCCTTCTCCTTCTCCTCCTTCACCTTCCTTCCTTCCTTCCTTCCTTCCCTCTCTATACATCTATTTTCCTTCCTTCCTTCCTTCCTTCCTTCCTTCCTTCCTTCCTTCCTTCCTTCCTTCCTTCCTTCCTTCCTTCCTTCCTTCCTTCCTTCCTTCCTTCCTTCCTTCCTTCCTTCCTTCCTTCCTTCCTTCCTTCCTTCCTTCCTTCCTTCTTATTATTTGGATTTCTATACCACCACTCCTGGACTAGTGGTTTACAAGCACAACAATAAAAACACTAAAACCCTGTAAGATGGCGAGCTATACCAGCTTGCCAACAAAATACGAAATACAGAAAAGAAAGGACAAAAATTAGCATAGGTGTAAACCGTACCTACCTTTATAGAGCCTTCCTCCTCAGCTCATCCATTCCCAGTTGTGTATCTAAGCCAAGGGGCCAATGAGGGGCCCCAGTGTGTGTGTGTGTGTGTGTGTCCAGATTTCACAAAGATGGGGGAGGACCCACTCCTATTAACTTGGTATAGGAGGAAAATCACTACAAAAGTAGAAACTTCGCAAATGCCTGCAGCTAGAATTATGACAGCAGCTAGAATTATCTGCACAGCAAAATGGAAATTGGATGTCTGGCCACGCTTAGAAGAATGAGAAAATAAACTTGCCGATTATGCAGTAATGGCGAAATTAATGGCTTATTTGAGAAACTGACGATTTTTTCAAGTCTCAGGACAGAGGGAGTCTTTATTATGTAAGCAGGGGACAAAGAGTGAGAAACAGTTTTAAAACTATATAAATGTATTGCAATGCATATAAACTATTACAGTGCAGAAGCAGAAGGAGAAGTTTTGAATATAAAGATCTAAGGAAGTGGATTTTGAACAAAAAAAATGGTTTTGAATGTGAGGAATATAGTAGATATATCTATATGTTTACTCACAATGACACCTGATGAGGGCAATGGCAATCACCCCAGGGTCATCCCTTTCTTCCACATGCCCCAGAGACGTCATGTAGGGATGTGAAGGCCTCCGCATAGGCAGCTGCGGTTGACACCATGGCTCTGTAGCCATTTGCTCCAGATTGGACTCCTGCGGAACCTGGCCATGTGGTAAGGCAGTCTCCTGTACAGACACGGCCAGTTACAGCGGTAGACCCTTACCAATTCCCGGCTTCATCATGAATGGGGAAATTTGCCAGCTCTAGGAAGCAGAATTTTGCGACCTCCCATTAGCAAAACAGCCAAATTTTCCACATAATGCAACATGACAATATTCCCAATGATGGGATGGAAGAAGAGAGGACGGAGGAGACTGTGTCATTGGGCTGAACTGTAAATGAGGGAAATTGCAAGGCACAAACCCACCGAAGACACATAGTCCACTGAGGTCCTTCCCGGCCCCAAATCCTGCCCACTCCTGGCTTTACCCCCAAAATCTCCAGGTATTTATCAACCCAGAGCTGGCAAACCTATCCAGACTTCAGAGATCAGTTCCCCTGGAGAAAAGGGCTGCTTGGGAGGGCAGCATTAGACTCCCTGCCCAAATGCAACCCACTCCTGGGTTCATACCCAAAGTCTCCAGGTATTCCCCAACCCAGAGCTGGCAACCCTAGCAGAACACTCTCTTGCCACAATAGAATCAGAGTCCAGGAGCACCTTTAAGACCAACAAAGATTTATTCAGGGCGTGAGCTTTCGAGTGCAAGCACTCTTCGTCAGACGAAGAACTGACCATCATAACTGACGAAGGGTGCTTGCACTCGAAAGCTCACACCTTGAATAAATCTTTGTTGGTCTTTATTGGTGCCATGGGACTCTGATTCTATTGTGCTACTTCAGACCAACACGGCTACTCATTTGAATCAACTCTTATCAGTTCTATCTTAGTAGTTGCAATGATTGTGCCTTACCTCTAGAGGTCAGTGCAAACCACAATAATCCCCCCCTACTTAACCAGCAGGCCTACTTTGATAACTTTAAACAAAAACTTGCAGCACCAGCCAAGACTGTCTCGTTCTATGGGTCTGTCACCAATCCCTGCTGCCGGAGTAATGTAAGAAATGGGAGATTTACAGGGGGGTGCTAAAAAATCCTGGTATCCTATGCATTGGCCACTGGTCAGGTGATCTGCCCACGACGAGGATTTTTAAACACGTTGACTGCAGCGTCCACCTTTTCAAAGAAAACCGGCTGCTTCTGCATTACGCAGATGAACAAATGAGGCTGCCTTAGATAGAATCAGGCCCTTGGCTGATCTCAATCAAGGTCAGTATGTCACCTCTGATGGGCAACACATTTCTAAGCTCTCAGGGAGATCTGATCTTTTGTGTCACTTGCTCTTTTTTAACTGGAGACAGCAGGCTTTGAATCTGGAACTCCACGTGTGCAAAGCAGACCTGCATAGTACACGGGGCTGGACTAGATGACCCATGAGGTCCCTCCCAACTCTATTATTCTATGATTCTATGATTCCCCCTGAACCAGGGCCTCAACTCAAGTGGCTGAACAAAGGGGTGCCAGTCCCCAGGTGGGACCTGGGGATCCCCTGGAATTATAGCTTATCTCCAGGCAACAGAGATCAGTTCCCCTGGAGAAAGTGGCTGCTTTCCAGAGTGGGCTTCATAGCACTCCATTGAGGTCTCTCCCCGGCTCAGATCCCAACCACTCCTGGCTGCACACTCAAAGTCTCCAGGTATTCCCCAACCCAGAGCTGGCAACCCTGGCAGAACACCTTGGAATAGCCCTTGATATAGCCTTGCCAACCATCTGGGGTAAAGCATCCTGCCCCTTCAATAAAGACCTACAGTGTAGAAAGTGGCAGGTGAAGCTTCACAGGGCATGGAGGTAAATAAGACCACCTGGTCAATATGAAAGGCAGGACTTTTCTCCTGCTCCATCTCAAGCTAACTGGCCAGTGGCAGCCCTATTCTGGTTCCCTGTTCTAAACAAACATTTTTTTTTAAGATTACGAATCTGCTGCTTCACTCTTCGGCGATGAAGCAATTGACCATTGGAAACTGACCAAACCTCTGCCAACAGGTTGGTTATGCAGGTCCCACCCAGTCTTTCCTCATGGTTCCTATATTAAAACTGTTTTTAATTGATTGATTAATTAAGTCTATCGTTTTTATTGGTCTCAAGGGTTTTTAATAGAATCATAGAATAGAATCACAGAATCATAGAGTTGGAAGGGGCCATACAAGCCATCTAGTCCAACCCCCTGCTCAATGCAGGATCAGCCCAGAGCATCCTAAAGCATCCAAGAAAAGTGTGTATCCAGCCTTTGCTTGAAGACTGCCAGGGACTGCCAATAGATTCTATTTGTCTGTTTGTTTATCTGTCCGCCTGTATTAGCTAAAAATCTTGATTTCTGTATCCCCCTATCCTACAGAGATAGGTTGTTCTTAGGGGAGTCCCATTTAGGTGGTCTCATGATGATGATGATGAAGAAGAAGAATTGGTTCTTATATGCTGCTTTTCTCTACCCAACAGAGTCTTAAGCAGCTTACAATCTCCTTCCCTTTCCTCTCCCCAAAACAGACACCCTGTGAGGTGGGTGAGTCTGAGAGAGCCCTGATGTTACTGCTCAGTCAGAACAGATTTATCAGTGCTGTGGCGAGCCCAGGGTCACCCAGCTGGCTGCATGTGGAGGAGCAGGGAATCAAACCCGGCTCACCAGATTAGAAGTCCTAACTCCTAACCACTACACCAAGTTGCCCCAACCAAAAGCCTGACGGAAGAGCTCCGTTTTTTGCAGCCCCGAGGGAATTAGGGAAAACCGGAAGGGTCTGCAGCTGTTGCAGGAGCTCATTCCACCAGGTAGGGGACAGGACTGAAAAGGCCCTGGCCCTGGTTGAGGCCAGATGTATTTCTCAAGGGCCAGGAATCACCACCAGCTGGTCCGAATCAGCAGAGCAGTGTTCTTGGGGGGGGGGGGGGAGATAGGTGGGTCTCATATGTGCTGGGCCCAGATTATTGACTAAACCAGGGGTAGTCAAACTGCAGCCCTCCAGATGTCCATGAACTACAATTCCCAGGAGCCCCCTGCCAGCATTCGCTGGCAGGGGCTCCTGGGAATTGTAGTCCATGGACATCTGGAGGGCCGCAGTTTGACTACCCCTGGACTAAACTGTTTGGGTCTGGAGACAGTAGAGTCTTGACTCTTGCTACCATTGAGGGGGTGGCAAGCTCCTTTCAAGGGCTCTTGGAGAAGGGGGGGGGCACAAAGGCCCTGGGCTCTTAAGGGGAGAGGTGAGCCAGGAAAATGCATCCTTGCATCTCAGCAGTTTACAGAAAATGGGTAAAGCCTTCTGAAGGGAATCTAGGGCTTGCCCCGCCATATCTCTCGAGGAGGCCTTCGGAGGACAAGAAGGGGAAACTTTTTAGAGTCAAAACCATCCTTTACTTCTGAGGTCTCCTCCAGAGCTGCGAGGGCAAGTTCCTTTTTCCTCTCTCTGCTCAGAACGAGGTGCCCATTTTGACTCATCGCTCACCATGCCCCAACAGTGTAATTTGGCAAAATGCAAAGATAGATGTTTCTTTTTCTGTCTCACCAGGGTAAGGCCCCCTTCCCTCAAAAGCCCCCTTGTTCCCCTACTGCCTGGCTTGGCCCCGCAGCCCCCGGAATCACCTCAGCTTTGCGGTAAGCGGCCATCGACTTTGTTTGCCTTGAGAGCCAGCCAAGAGCCTTGGACAAGGCAGGGATTGTTGCGAGCGGGAGAAGAGAGCGATCTGGATCTGGGATTCTGTTACTAGGGCTCCCCTCCTCTCTGCCGGCCTAGGGCTGGGACGACACGGGCAGAGAGAGCAGGGCTGAGGGGGTAAATGTGGGGCAAAGGCCCTGGAGGGAGGGCGGGCAGCCTCGTTCGAATCACGGCAAGCAATGCAGAGAGATTGAAAAGACTGAAAGAACAGCTCCAGCTACCCACCAGTGTGGGGCTAAAGCTCAGTGAGAGAATGTCTGTCTTTCTTCACGACAAAGAGGGAAAGAATTTGGCAAGCTGTTGTCAGTCATAATAGCGGACTAGACAGGTAAGGTTGCCGTTTTCCAGGCATGGCCTGGAAAGCCCCTCAGAATTACATCTCCAGATGACAGAGATTAGTTCCCCTGGGGAAAACGGCGGCTTTGGAGTGTAGGGGCAGCCAAACTGTGGCTCTCCAGATGTCCCTGGTCTACAATTCCCATGAGTCCCTGCTAGCGTGCCCAGTTGGCAGGGGCTCATGGGAATTGTAGTATACAGACATCCCAAGAGACACAGTTTAGCCACTCCTGATTCTATGGGATTATTTATTTTATATTTGCACTTATTCCCTGCCTTCTCTCTGGAGCCTCAGGGCGGATTGCCATGGAGGTAAAACTATATAAAATTAATACAAAAATGGAAATTCAATGATATAAGTTTTAAAGCTTCCAAGGTGGGTAAAATGAGTACCCAGCTTGCTGGGGGGTAAACAGTAATGACTGGGGAAGGCACTGGCAAAACACCCCGTATTGAGTCTGCCATGAAAACGCTAGAGGGCGTCACCCCAAGGGTCAGACATGACTCGGCTCTTGCACAGGGGATACCTTTACCTTTTACCTATTATTTTTTACAGCACTGGACCCAGCCACCTGTTTCATGTCACCTAATCCCCTGCCTTACCAGGGCCGTTGTCCTACATGGCTGTTGTCCATGCAAATTCTCTGGTTCCCAGCATAGCCTTCTCGTGGGCAGGGTGGGTGTGCCCCCCTCCTCTCCTTTTCACCCATGGCTGGTTGGAGCCAGTGCATGGTTTGGTGCAGACCCTCAGGCAACAGTAAGCTTCGACCTCTAAGTCCAGAGGCTCATGGTAATTGTAGTCCATGAACATCTGAAGAGCATACTGGCAGGGGCTCATGATAACTGTAGACCATGAATGTCTGGTGAGCATGATGGCAGGGGCTCATGGTAATTGTAGTCCACAAACATCTAGAGTGCATACTGGCAGGGGCTCAGGTAATTGTAACTGTGTCTGGAGAGCATACCAGCAGGGGCTCATGGTAACTGTAGTCCATGAATGTCTGGAGAGCATGCTGGCAGGGGCTCACGGTAATTGTAGTCCATGAACATCTGGAGAGCATACTGGCAGGGGCTCATGGTAATTGTAACTGTGTCTTGAGTGCATACCAGCAGGGGCTCATGGTAACTGTAGTCCATGAATGTCTGGAGAGCATACTGGCAGGGGCTCATGGTAATTGTAACTGTGTCTTGAGTGCATACCAGCAGGGGCTCATGGTAATTGTAGTCCATGAACATCTGGAGAGCATACTGGCAGGGGCTCATGGTAATTGTAACTGTGTCTGGAGAGCATACCAGCAGGGGCTCATGGTAACTGTAGTCCATGAATGTCTGGAGAGCCACAGTTTGCTACCCCAGATCTAAAGGCACACCAAGAATGTCTCCCTTGCCCCTTCTCCCCACCCCATCGGGATTGAAGGCTGAACATTTAAAGCCAGACCGTCGGGATCACCCCAGACTTCCCTTTAGGGGCTTGTTTTACTATCAGGGAACTTTCTAGCGGGTCGGAGCTGTTACCATCCCCCTCGTGACTCTGCTTGATGGAGTGTATCTTGGTCCCAAGCCTGGAACGCAGGCCTGGCTCCAGGATTTAAGAGTGCCCCCCTCCAGTGATAAGTGACTCAATGGACCCTCCCTGATGCCCTCGCAAACTGTGCTGATTCTCAAAACTCGGGGGGGGGGGGAGGGATTATATCTATTTGGCATATAGAAAGGTTTAGATTCAAATAGTAGCTGTGTTGGTCTGAAGTAGCACAATAAAAATGCACTCCTGGCTTCATACTCAAAGTCTCCAGGTATTTCCCAACCCAGAGCTGGCAACCCTAGCAGAACACTCTCTTGCCACAATAAAATCAGAGTCCAGCAGCACCTTTAAGACCAACAAAGATTTATTCAAGGCATGAGCTTTCGAGTGCAAGCACCCTTCGTCAGACTAAGAACTGCCATCATGAGAGTGGGAATATAAAGCACTGATGTGGTAAACTTTTCACAGTCAGAGTAGTTCAGCAGTGGAATAGGCTGCCTAAGGAGGTGGTGAGACACACACTTTTCTTGGATGCTTTAGGATGCTCTGGGCTGATCCTGCGTTGAGCAGGGGGTTGGACTAGATGGCCTGTATGGCCCCTTTCAACTCTATGATTCTATGATTCTATAACTCACAAAGAGTCCACCACTGAATGAGAAGGCACTCCAGTGTGTTGATTATTTGAGTTCCTGACATCTCATGTAAAAGGATTCATATGTTGTAGGCTCGAGAGTGATCCCCAAGACATGAGAGAGACGGGGAAGGCCATAGAGTTGCCAACTTCCAGGTGGCACCTGGAGCTCTACAGACAGCCAAGCTCTGTTCTTGGAAAAAATGGTTACTTTGGAGGGTGCCCTCTATGGCATTATACCCTGCTTAGGACCTTCCACTCCCCAAGCCCTGCCTTCTCCAGACTCCACCCCCATCCCAAATCTTTAGGTATTTCACAAGCCAGCACTGGCAACCCTAGCAGGTAGAGATGACCAGGGATGAAGAAATCCACAGATCTTTGGGATGCCATGAAGATGCCGAAGCAACTCTGTGCATCTCTTTGTTGAGGGAAGTCAACATGGACAAAAGTTCAGTCTCAGATGAGATGGGACAGGAAACAGGAGACCGCTGCGCCTTCTGTTCCCTGCCACAAAATTAACTTGTTTAGGAGACAAAGAGAAGAAAAGTGGAGATGGAGACAGCATAATACTGTGAGCAAGATTGAATGACACGGTTAAAACTGTGCGGGAGGGGGGGGAGAAGGACGGAGACGGGACTGAAATCACCCAGATGCCTCTCCTGCAGGCCGTGGATGCGGCTCAGATTATGTTGACGATTGCTGTTTGCACGGGGATCGGTCCAAAGACAACCCTGCAGCTCACGAAGGGGGAGAAGCCGTGGCTGCTACGCATGAGAAGACTCCTTCTTTTAGGGACTCTCTGGCTGTCCCTTCCCCAGACTTCCCCAGACGCCTCAGCCCTGTTCCCTCCCCCTTTCCCTTCACTCTCCCGTCACATCTGCAAATGGTTTTCTGTGCAAAGGAAATCTGTGTGGTGTGGTGAGCTGGCACCAGACTTTCCCCCCTCCCCCTTCCCCCCCCTGGCTCGCTGATGAGTCCAAAAAGTTAAGCAAACCCCCAGGCCTTGCAGGAAAGCTGGCCTCTGACTTCATGTTGCGTGTCAACACCTGGCTGGTGGAGCTGTATCCACACCGGAGAGTTCCGCCCTCGGCTCTTATTCATGCCTTGCCAACTCCCCCAACACTGCAACTCCTGTCGGGGATGGTGGGTTGTTGGGAGCTCCAATGGTTGCCCCATTGGAGAAGCCCAAGCAGAAGGACTGGCGGTGTTCCTCTCGATGACCCGGAAGCAGAAATACTGTTGTTCATGGAATACCGGCTTACCCCACTTTTGCCCATGGTGAGAAAAACGAGCAGATCTTTGGGTTGTTCCGAAACCTGCGTGACAATTCCAGGTTGGGAAATCCCTGGCAATTTCTGGGATGGAGCCTGAGGAGTCGGGTAGCTGGAGATCCCCAGGAATTGCAACATGAATCACTTATTCGATGCATATTTATCTAAAATAGTCATTTTAGTAGAGACAATGGCTGCTTTGGATAATTGCATGGCATTATTACCGGCCAAAGCCCCTCCCCTCCCTAAACTCCACTCTCCCAAGCTCCACCCTCAAACCTCCAGGTATTTCCAAACCTGGAGTTGGCAACCCCAGTGGTGTGAAGGAACCAGCTGGCATAAATGTCATTGGAATCCACCCTCCAAAGCAGCCGTTTCCTCCAAGGGTATAGGCCAGGGGCAGTCAACCTGTGGTCCTCCAGATGTCCATGGACTACAATTCCCATGAGCCCCTGACAGCGAATGCTGGCAGGGGCTCATGGGAATTGTAGTCCATGGACATCTGGAGGACCACAGGTTGACTGCCCCTGGTATAGGCCATAGCATCTGTTGTGTTCGTAGACCGGCCGAGGACCAAGCTTGAGGTTGGAGGCAGGATCAAAGCTCACAGTGTAATTGACCAATGTGTGGCTAGATCCCACCTGCTGGATCCAGTCAACTGAAACTTAGGGCCATTTCGCACGGCTTCAAAGTAGCACAATGGTTGCTATTTGGAAACGCTACTAATTTGCCATAACCCACGACGTCGTAGACAATCTGCAACAATCCTGAAACCAATCAGCAAAAAGCGCTTCGTTGTGGCGCTTTCAGGGGAATCCAGAAAAGTGGATTCACCCTCCGGATAGCGATACACTCCTGCAACCAATCTGCAACAGTAGCGCTAAAGACCTGTGCGTTACCATTGTTGCTGGTTCTTCAAAGTCCCTCCCCCTGGCTCTCTCCTCCAAACTTCCGGCGAAGCGATCGCCATTTTTTTTTCTCCGAGCGAGCGGGGATAAACGCACCGGCGAGCCTCTTTCTGTTTAGAGGCTTCCCTGGCTTCAGTCCTTCACCTTTAGTCACTAAGCACAAACCACTGAAAAGCCCGTTTGCTGAAATAAAGTCCCTTTATTTTTTACAAATAAATTCAGCCGAAAATCGGGCCCGTGAGAGGGGGGGGGGATTTTTTTTTTTATCACTCGAGGCAGCGTGCAAATGATCATACAATAAAACGACAGCTCACATTAGGCAGCTGGATGGGTCTCTCCGTAGCAACGAATCTACCTAGATTCGTTGCTATGGGTGGTTTTTTTTTTAAAAAAACCTTTCTTAAAGGGAAAGGGGCTGTTTGGGAGCATGCTAACGGCTGCCCATTGGCTGCTTGACGGCCAGGGGCGGGACGAGCTTGGCAATAGCGCTTCCTTTCTAGCGATTTCTGCCGAGACCGGAAGCCTGTGGGAAACGCTAAAAAACGCAACTGATTCCACTACAAAGGCAGGTATGCATAACGACGAATTCCACTATTTTAAATGGCGATTTTTCATTCCGCAAACAATTTGCAACAAAGATCCCTGTGCGAAAAGGCCCCCAAACTGACCAACAGCGGCCACTGGTGGGTAGATCCCTCGTTTGCTTTGTGTATATAAGTTGGTGTTTTCTGGGGAGTTTTGGTGCAGTCCTCAGTACTGCTTGCATAACGCTGAGGTCTTAATGAAGAGCTCAAATCAGTACCGGTGTCCGTGTCCACCTCTGAACCCGAGGATTTAACAGCGTCCACCTTTCAATGTCCACAATCCAAAACAGCCATTTTCTCAAGGGCAACTGATCTTGGCCATCTGGAGATAGTGGAAGATCTCCAAGTGCCGTCTGGAGGTTAGCAACCCTAAAAGGAGCTGGTTCCTGTCATCTGGAGATCTCCCAGACTCATGTTGAGGTTGGCAGCTCTAGCTTGCAAAGACGACTGTGGGACAGTAGAAATGGTGATTGCTACCATGCTGGGTGATTGGTCCAACTTGGATGCAGACAGAGAGCTGTTTCCCTCCCCTCTGCTTCGCTTCCATACAGCATAGAATCATAAAGTTGGAAGGTACCTCCAGAGTCATCTAGTCCAACCCCCTGCAGAATGTGGGAAATTCACAACTACCTGCCCACCCACAGTGACTCCAATTCCATGCCCAGAGGATGCCCTCCATCCAAAACCAGAATCCCTGGCCAGTCTGGCCTGGAAGGAATTTGCTTCCCGATCCCAAAGTGTCGATTGGCATTTCCCTGGGCACGCAAAGAAAGGGCACGCAAAGAAAGGGCACCGACACAATCCCTTCCTGCTCACCCACTCACAATCAGCCTAAGTTCACAGAATCAGCATTTCTGTCAGATGACTATCTAGCATCTGTTTAAAAATGTCAAAAGAAGGAGAAACCACCACATCATGAAGAAGCCTGTTCCACTGAGAAATTGCTCTAACTGCACTGGGTGGGGGGGGGCAGTTTCTCCCCTCCCCACCCAACTTTCCTGAGATCTTTCCAAACCCTGCTCGACTCTGATCTTTTCAGAAAGATCACAGCAAAGCCAGGGTGGCTACTCTGTAAACACAAAAATCCGGGTCTTCCCTGGTTCTACCCACAATGTCACCATTTTCCCACCTCAGTCCAGGCATTCGCCGTGGTTGTCCCCCCCTTCCTTCCTTCCTTCCTTCCTTCCTTCCTTCCTTCCTTCCTTCCTTCCTTCCTTCCTTCCTTCCTTCCATCCATCCATCCATCCATCCATCCATCCATCCATCCATTCATCCAATGTATCCTCCCTCCATTCCTATCCATCTATCAATGTTTCCTTCCTTCCTTCCTTCCTTCCTTCCTTCCTTCCTTCCTTCCTTCCTTCCTTCCTTCCTTCCTTCCTTCCTTCCTTCCTTCCTTCCATCCATCCATCCATCCATCCATCCATCCATCAATGTATCCTCCCTCCATTCCTATCCATCTATCAATGTTTCCTTCCTTCCTTCCTTCCTTCCTTCCTTCCTTCCTTCCTTCCTTCCTTCCTTCCTTCCTTCCTTCCTTCCTTCCTTCCTTCCTTCCTTCCTTTTAGGGAGGCTCCAATTACTGGCAAAATTGGGGTGGCCAAACTGTAGCTCTCCGGATGTCCATGGACTACATTTCCCATGAGCCCCTGGGGGCTCATGGGAAATGTAGTCCATGGACATCCGGAGAGCCACAGTTTGGCCACCTGTGTATAGCGTTATCATGTGCCCTCCCTTCTCGATTTCACTCTGCTTGTAATTTGACTGCTTTGCCTGCACCCAGGGTGCATTTGATTTCTCCAGTCATGGTCCTTCTTGCCTTAAAGGCCACGTTGACAACTTTCAAACACACCCGCCAGTAGATCTGAAGACACTTAAAAGCGCTTTCAGAATCTTGCTGAAAGTGTTACATCTGTCATTCCAACTACGAAGCTCCCCCCTTCAGCATTCTTAGAGCTAAAATAAGGAACGTGGTGGTAAATAACTCTTGAAAACTAGGAGAGAACATCTGCAGCACAGAAAATTCATTCTTTGGAGCTTTCAGAGTGTACCTACTGTGCTGACCCCACCTTCACCTTTCAAGTAGGCAGGGGATCACTTGGGATGGAATATGGAAACAGCATTCTGCAAAGGAGATAGAGAGACATCCAACACTGAGGCACTGGCTGAACCTTGGCTCATTACACAGATATGTCTTATTGTAGACTAGGGGCAAGCCAGTTGAATTCAAGAATACAACAGGTGCTAGAATAGGGGGGTGGGGAAGGGTAGAACTCTGTGGATGGCTCCCCCCCCTCTTAGAAAGGCTGCAGGGAGCTGTTAGGGAACTCACCTGCAGGGGCAGCTCTCACGCAGCAGGGATTTGCAGCCTCCGAGCCTCGGACGGAAGTGGAAGGAGGAGGGGTTGCTCAGGGGTGGGGGATGGAAGGCGATTGGCCGGCTGCTGGACAGACAGGCAAGCCGGTTGGAGGAGGAGGCACTCAGGGGTGGGACAGCTGCCGTGAGTGGGTGTTAAGCGCTGAGTGGCACTTAAGCCATGGGACCAGTTCCTCTTCCTAGCTCTTACCAGAAATATTAAGTGGAACATATATTCAGAGCAGTAAGCTTTTTATCCTGACTTTGGATTCTGTTTCTGCCTTATGTGGCATTCTTTTTCCTCCAGAGTATTTATTCTGAGGCTGCAATTTTAAAAACATACTTTTCAAAATTGGGGTAGAATCATAGTTGGAAGGGGCCATCCAGGCCATCTAGTCCTACCCCCTGCTCAATGCAGGATCAGCCTGAAGCATCCCTGATATGTATCTGTCCAGCTGCTGTTTGAAGACCATCCGCGAGGGGGATCTCACCACATCCTTAGGCAGCAGATTCCACTGCTGACCTGTAACCTGCCACCCCCCCCCCCCAATATCTAGCTGGAACTGTTCTACATGTATTTTAAACCCCTGACTGCGGGTCCTATCCTCTGCTGCCAACAGGAATGTCACTTGTGACATTTGTAGTGTGGTGTACAAAGTTTTTTTTTTTTAAATAAACAATCACCCTATCACCGCTGCGCAATGTCACCCAGCAGGTGCTTTCCATTAAATCCTCATGGTTCAGGTTTTGCACATGCATTTTAAGGAAAACATGACACTGAAACCAACCCAACTTTTTTTGAACTTGACAAGCCGTTGCAAAGGTCTATTTCCCATACTGTGGAGCACAAGGAGATTCTCAGCCGTGTCACTGGCCACTGTGAAAAAGGGTAGAGTTGCATGATCTCATAATGGGGGGGGGGGAACACGGACATGTTGAGATTACAGAATGCATGTTTGAACCCAATGGCGCTGGCATTGCAAGCTGTGATCATTGGCCACACGTGCCTGTTCAAAAATCGGCTGCGACTCCAATGCAATTTGTATGGGGGAGGAGTCCTCTGGCAGGAGCTCTGTAGAGCTTTTTTAGTCTTGTGCCACTAAACTGAAACAATTTGGGTTTTTGTGAGTGCGTTTTTACGGAAGCTCTAGCACAGCTGCGTAGTAACCCTAATTTCCTGACTTTTCTTGTAAATTTGTGTGTTTTTCTCTTTGAGATTCCCTAATTTGAGCCTGGCCATTTTTTAGACCCTGTCCTGTGCAGATTGCGCTGTCCTCCAAACGGATCGAGCCCAAGTGATTCTGAAGATCAGCGGTTTGCAGATGGTCCATGTGGCTCGGCCACTATTTTAATGTTAGGCTTCTGGCTACTGCCTAAAGTGTCCCCCCTCCAGCTTTGTTCACTAACATATTAAAGGGGAAAATGGCCGTAGCGGCATCACTTGAGCATAAGTTTTCTGTTCTTTCGGTCCCTGTAGCCCAGCGTGGTGTCGTGGTTAAGAGTAGCACCTTCTAATCTGGAGAGCTGGGTTTGATCCCCCACTCCTCCACATGGGCCAGCTGGGTGACTTTGGTCCAGTCACAGTTCTCTTAGAGCTGCTCTCACAGAGACATTTCTGTCAGAGCTCTCTCAGCCCCACCTCCCTCACAGGGTGTCCATTGCGGGGAGAAGAAGAGAAAATGATTGTCAGCCACTTTGAGACTCCTTCCTGGTTGCTTTCTGGTACCTTGTGCTAAATACGTTGGTGAATCCACTTTATGTGATTCCCGAATGGAGGATGTAGTGTGCCGGTAACTGCCCAGACGCTGGATGTTGGCGACGTCATATGGAGGGGCCGGAATACAGCGACTATGTTAGGTAAGCATTTCACTACATTTAACAGGTGCGGAAATGTCCTAGGTGTCTTTGTATTGCATTTTATCCCAGCTTTTAAAAAAGGTGCTCCAGGAGGTGTCCACCTCCTTATATTACCCAACAACAGCTCTGCGAGGTAGGTCATACAGAGAGAGTGTGATGGCCCAAGGTCTAGGGCTGCCAACCACCATTGGAGGAAGCTCAAGAGAAACAAGAAATGTACCGGAGTCGTGTTGCGTGAAAACTTGGTTGAATATTTTGCCTTTGGAGAGAAATTGCCTGTGGAAACTTGGTTGAAAACTTTTGCATGAAAACTTGGTTGCATATTTTGCCTTTGGAGAGCAATTGCCTGTGGAATGCTGCACTATGAAGAAGGAAGACCTACACAACGGGGAGTGTTTTGAAAACATTGATCAGAGTTTCCTTAGCAAGAGGACAGGGCCTTCTGGCTTTTACTTTTACTAAAATGACTCAGCCTGCGAACTTTCCAAGTTGATTGATGCCCTGTGCACCTTAATAAACTTTCAGGACGGGAGGATGTAATTAGAGAGCCCATGGATGAAAATTGTGAGGCACTTAGTACATATGGAAATAACATATTGACACCGATTTTTCAGGCCAAATAGAGCTGTTTCGGTGTTTGACCATGGTTGTTTGTTTTACACGTGAAACCTCCAGTTGGTGGCTGGAGAACTCCTAGGATTACAGCACATCTCCAGGCGACAGAGATCAGTTCCCTCGGAAAAAACAACCATTTTGGAAGGTAGACCATACGGCATCATCCCCCACTGAAGTCCCTCCCTCCCCATGCCCCACCCTCCTCTGGCTCCACCCACCGTCTCCAGGTTTTTCTCAACACAGAGCTGGCAACCACTCAGTTTCATGACGGAGTGAGGATTTAAACCTATGTCTCCTACCCAGGTCCTTGTTGAGCATTCTAACTGCTATGCTAGTTTGGTCTATCTGTAACCCGCCTTTTCCTCAGATTTGAGTGGTGGCTGAATCCCTGCCAGGAAGGTTGTCAGACTCCAGATGGCGATTGGAGATCTCCTAGAATTCCATCTGGTCTCCAGGTTACAGAGATCAGTTCCCTTGGAGAGACAAGGAAGAAAAGAAGGTTGAGAGGGGACATGATAGCCCTCTTTAAGTATTTGAAAGGTTGTCACTTGGAGGTAGGCAGGACGCCGTTTCCGTTGGCTGCAGAGGAGAGAACATGCAGTAATGGGTTTAAACTTCAAGTACAACGATATAGGCTAGATATCAGGAAAACAATTTTCACAGTCAGAGTAGTTCAGCAGTGGAATAGGCTGCCTAAGGAGGTGGTGAGCTCCCCGTCACTGGCAGTCTTCAAGCAAAGGTTGGATACACACTTTTCTTGGATGCTTTAGTATGCTTTGGGCTGATCCTGCGTTGAGCAGGGGGTTGGACTAGATGGCCTGTATGGCCCCTTCCAACTCTATGATTCTATGATTCTATGACAATGGCTGCTTTGGAAGATGGACTCCAAACCCCATTGAGGTCCCTCCCCGTCCCAAATCCAGCCCCACTCTCAAAGTCTCCAGATATTCCTCTACCCAGAGCTGGCAACCCCATCCAGACTACAGAGATCAGTTCCCCTGGAGAAAATGGCTGCTTGGGAGGGTGGACTCCAGAGCACTGGACTCCACTGAGGTCCCTCCCTGTCCCAAATCCAGCCCATTCCCAGCTCCACTCCCAAAATCTCCAGGTATTCCCCAACCCAGAGCTGGCACCTCTACTCCCAATCTCCCCAGCCTCTGAAAGTTGGCCTGAACCA
Organism: Paroedura picta; assembly: GCF_049243985.1. Lineage (NCBI taxonomy): Eukaryota > Metazoa > Chordata > Lepidosauria > Squamata > Gekkonidae > Paroedura > Paroedura picta. Next base: position 162,350,496 of record NC_135371.1, on the reverse strand, counting down.
AAGAACTATTTCCAGCCGCCATCTCGCTCCGCCCGCCCGTTCCCAATGTGTGAGGATTTATACATTAATCCATCACCCTCAATGCAGAAGCCAGGAGTAGATTGTCCCCTACGTAATCTCTCTGCCGGGAACCAGCCTTTATGGCTATTTGGGCCGATATTGGACTATAGATCTCCATCGAGCCGACAGGCCTTTCCACCCCGCGGGCCATGGGTCCGGCTAATGAAATCAAGAGCTGGCACAATGACTTCAAATGTGCCTGAAATAAATTCGATTTGGAAAAATGAAGAAAGTCTGAAGTGAGCTGTTTATAGAAGGGGCGGGGGAATGGAGCGAAATGGGCCGGCTTCTGGGAAGGAGATAATCCGGTTAGGGCCTCGAAGGTGGCTGTGATATGCTTGGAGAGGCGGGCGGGCATCGTGGCTCGAAGGGAGATGGGTAGTTGGCCAGTTCATGGCTGCAGGTCTCATCTCCAAACTGTGACTGGATTTTTCGCCTGCTCTGAAACAGCTCTCCCCCCCCCCCCCGCAATTCCTGTCTGTGCAAAGTTGTTTGTGGAAGAAGAAAACCAGAGGGTGGCTTGCTAGAGGTAGGGTTGCCAGCCTCCAGGTAGGAAATCAAGATAAGAAAGTAGAAATACCTCCAGGTAGGGCCTTGAAATCTCCTGGAATTACAGCTGATTTCCAGATGACCATGATCTGTTCACCTGGAGAAAATGGCTGCTTTGGAAGATGGATTCTATCAAAACTCCCCCAGGGTGCTGCTCCCAAATCTCCAGGAATTTGAAACCCTAGCTAGAGGTCACTCTTGGGTGGGTGATGGCCCGTGCAAATATTAAAATGAACTGTTAATATTAGTGATTTTGTGGGCTGATTCAGAAGTTGGAGCAGGGGGGGAGAAGGGCAGAGTCTGAACTTACTTTGTTTATTCCATTGTCAATCCTGTTGAATTCAGAGGGATTTGAACTCGTCTTCCTCTCCCCCCCTCCCCATTGAAACAGGAAAGTGTTCTGCACGTGGTTAGGGAGGCTCCAAGAAGTCAGAGGAGGGAGGAAAAAATCCTTTCTTTTCTTGAGGGGGGGAAGAGGATCGAAGAAGGCAGAAAAAAAATCCAAGACGGACAGAGGTTGAGAGAAATTAGGGGCTTCTCCTTTAAGGCAAGTTTGTCACATGACCACCAGCGGCCAATCATGGGTTTTCTACCATGGAGCCTAGATTAAAAACAATGTGATTTTATAATATATTCAGGATTAAAAGCACTCTAAGATATCGCACAATAAAGGTAGGGTCACTCTGGATCAATCCTTCTTGCTGCAGAGGGAATATTTAAATTGCCCCAAATCAAAACGGAAATCGCATCCTGTGTAGACGGCAGGGACTGAATCGACCTGGGGTTGGAATAAAAGCTCCCTGCAGTTTACACCAAGGGTTAAGCACGTGGCCTTTGCCCTCTCCCACTTGTCCATTCCTCACTCACTGCTATGTTATTATCATTTGCTTTTACAAAATTTGTTTTCTCCCTTTCTGTCCTTGCAAGGGTCACTGAGGTGGCTAATGATTTAAGACATACATGATAAAGTCGCCTTTTAAAACAATCAATCCCCACAAACATACGTCATGAAAACAATTCAAAACGGAGTTTTAAAAACTTACAAAATAGAAACACGGCCATTTAAATATTGGTCAGGAAGGAGAGGTCACTGTGGAAATGCAAAGCCAAACAGGAAAATCTTCATCCGCTGGAGGAAGACGGGAACGAAAGTGGGCAGATGAATCCCTCTGAGAAAAGAGTGGCATTTTGATTAATCTAGAAGTGGCTTTTCCTAATCTTAGGAGGCTATCAGGATACACTTGTATGTAATGTGTAACTCTGGGCTTTTGTTAAAGATATAAAATATTTCGGCCTTGTGGTTCTTTATGAGCATCCTTCTCACAGCTGGCATTATTACATCTCCCCATATACAACCAAAACTGAAGTTTGACTCCAGGGGCACCTTCAAGACTGACCCACTGCATATACACTTGACAAATGAAACTGGGGACCGGTATCTGGATTTATTTCAGTCTTAAATCACACATTACATACATTGAATGTAAGATAAGACTCACTCGGCACGTATATAAAGAAAAACCAAGGGTATACTGTACAGAGATTGTATGTATATTTACTGTAATGGATGGACAGAAGAAGGGTTGGTCTTTACCCAAAGGAGAAGGAGTCTCAGAGTGGCTTACAATCACCTTCCCTTCTCCTGTCATAACAGACGCCTTGTGAGGGAGGTAAGACTGAGAAAGCTCTGAGAGAATTGCTCGGTGAGGACAGCTCTGGCAGGACTTTGGGCTGATCCTGCATTGAGTAGGGGGTTGGACTAGACGGCCTGTATGGCCCCTCCCAACTCTATGATTCTATGATTCTAGGACTGTGACTCACTCAGGGTCACTCAGCTGGCCCATGTGGAGGAGTGGGAAATCAAACCCAGTTTGCCAGATTAGAAGCTGCTGCTCTTAACCATTATGCCAAGCTGGCTATAGACCTTTGGTTCATAAAGGTCAACATGGCCTGCTCTGATTGGTGATAGCTCTCTAGGGATTAAGGTGAAGGCCTCTCACATTGCCTGTTCTCTGAAACCTTTTACTGGAAATGCTGTGGATTGAATCTGGAACCCTCTACATCCCACACAGGTGTTCAACATACAGATGCCAAAGTCCCATCATGTTTTTTTAATAGGACGAGGAGAGAGATCAGAAATATGGCTAATTACTGGAGAGCAACCAGCAGAGGCAACCAGCAGAGGGAGGGTATGGAGGATCAAATGTGCCTCGTTCAGCCCTCGCACCCACCTCCCTCTCACTTGTTCCTAGGGACAGGAATTTCTTTTCAAAGATTGCTAACCTCCTGGAGCAACGAATAGGCGGACAAGTGTACAGGCGATGCCAGAAATAAAATTATTTTCCCCCCAAAGTTGTAACACAAAGTATGCCTCTTGAAAGTCCCCCACCCCCCCCAAAAAAATCAGGAACTATATTAGTTTTTAAATGTTTCAAAGGACTTGTGATACCATAAGGGCTGGAGTTCAAAAAACACTATGCATCTATGATTCTATGCATAGGCGTTTGAACGGAGAAATATGAATTAAAAAAATATTGGTGAGCATTGCGGGACTTTTAAAATATGGAGAAAGGTGATTGGTTGCCTGCATTGACTGACAGGCAGAAGCGCAATGCGTATAAGGTGCGTTGCTCTCTTCTGCCATTTCCAGCAGCAGTTGTGGAGGGTGAGATGCGCAAAAAGGTGTAGACAAAGGCAAAATAACAGAAAAGGCGAGGAGGGGCTCAGAAGTGCAAAAAAAAAAAAGCGTTTTGCCATTCAGCTGGCATAACGCCATTTTTCCCGATGTGGGGAAATGCCCTTACCTCCGGGGCTCCTTCACAGGCAAAAGGTTGAAAAAGACTGCCCTAGGCCATAAGCAGGCAGCCACAGTGAATGTTGATAGCAGATATCCTTTATTTTTTAGGCAACCACCCAAACAAACAAAAAACTTCTGGAATTGTTGGTTCTTTATTGTCAACTTTATTTATAAACCTGCCATCGCTCTGGCCTGATCTATTGCATTGGCGATTGATCCCAGTATCTATGAGTATCCCCCCCCCCCATACCCACACCCATGAAATCTGAAATAGCACCCCTTCCTGAAAAGACTGGTGTGAAAACAGGAGGAGGTCAAGTAAATGAAGAGCAGAGGAATCCCCAAAGAGCTGAGGATCATTCCCGTCAAGATAGCTTCCCCTTTGTAAAAATGAGGAGGGAATCGTCCCCCTCCCCACCAATAGCTCCAGTCAACATTACTCGGCTATACTTCAAAGCGAGGCATATTGTCATCCGTGCTAATTTGTCTTTCTCTAATCATCTCCCCCCATATGTGGCTAGATGGCGGGGGCAGAGAATCCAAGGCCCCAGGCCATCTTTATAAGATGAAGCCCCTCTCCTTGGGTCTTGATCGTTGATTGGGTCAGGGCCTTCCAATGACCTCGGCTGAGTCAGGACAGAAAGACTAACCAGTATAAATGGATAGCGTTTTCCGCAGGGGGCGACCTCCCTTGGGATCTTCCAGGTAATCCTGTTAGCCATTCATTACCTAGGAGGCTCCCGGCAATGAGCCTAGTTTGCCATAATATCCGTGGCCATAAAAAGGACTATCAATCCATACCTCTTCCTTGCCACAGAACCCTTCTGTTTAGCCTGGGGGAAGCAGGAAGGCGGGAGCTCTAAACTGTGCCGGCTTGGGTGATGGAACGTGCAGGGAGATGTTCGACTTCCAGCATTAAGCGTCTGATCCCACTTGGCCCTCCGAATAAGTTCAATGGAGGTAGAAATACAGGCAGAGGTAGGGTTGCCAGATGCATTGGATCATAGAATCATAGAATCATAGAGTTGGAAGGGGCCATACAGGCCATCTAGTCCAACCCCCTGCTCTACGCAGGATCAGGAAGTCGAACATCTCCCTGCACGTTCCATCACCCAAGCTGGCACAGTTTAGAGCTCCCGCGATGCTCTGGTTTGGGGGCAAAATCTCTATGGTGGTATTAGCCGTCTACCATAGAGTTTTGCCCCCAAACCAGAACATTTCCTCCCAATTTCATCAATGTGCCTACATCACTTTCAGGGGAGATAGGCATGTAGTGTTTATTTCCTGCTTCTTGCCTGCCCACCTTTCACTTACCATACTGAAAAATGGGAAGGTGGCAAGACTGTGAGTGGGCCCCGGAGATCTCCCAGTATTACAACTGATCTCTAGAGCAGGGGTAGTCAACCTGTGGTCCTCCAGATGTCCATGGACTACAATTCCCACGGGGCTCGTGGGAATTGTAGTCCATGGACATCTGGAGGACCACAGGTTGACTACCCCTGCTCTAGACAACAGGGATCAGATTTCGGTTGCAGTCCCCCAAGTGGAGCCTGAAGAGCTTCTGGAATTTCATCTGATCTCCAGAGGACAGAAATCAGACAAAATGGCCGCTCTGGAGGGTGCACTCTAAGATTGCCAACTCCAGGTTGGGAATTTCCTAGAGTTTTGGATGCGGAGCCTGGGGAGGGTGGGTTCAGGGAGGGAAAGAACCTCAGCAGGGTATAATGCCATAGAGTCTACCTTCCAAAGCAGCCATTATCTCCATGGAAACAGATCTCTCTTGTCTAGAGTAGCGATCCCCAACCTGTGGCCCATGGACCACATGTGGTCCGTCGACTAATTGGAGGTGGGCCCCGAAGGATGCCTTCTCCCCCCCCCCGGCCCTTTACTTCATCCCCCCGGCTCTTTACAACACACTTCGGGTGTCATTGTCTCCCATCACTCCCAGATGGGACTATCTCGTTGCAGAGAATCAAGCTCAGGTTCCCATTGATTTGTCATTGTCATGAGTTAAAATTTCCATGAAAATAAAATGTTCCTTATGTTCATTGTTGTGGCGTGTCTGTATTTTATTTTGAAGGGATGTTTAAACATTACCATAGCAATCAGAGAGCGTTAGGGCAGTGGTTGAGAGTAGAGGAGTAAACTACCCCCCCCCCACCGGGCCTCAGTAAAATTGTTAAGCGTTGAGTGGTCCCCGGTGATAAAAAGGTTGGGGACCCCTGATCTAGAGGTCAGTTGTAATTCCAGGAGCTCTTTAAGTCCCACCTGGAGGTTGGCTTCCTTATCAGTACATCTTAGCTATACACCAATTTGCGTCTTAAAATCAGATGCACCTCTCCCCACGCTTGCTTTACGCATGACGGAGAGGCTCCCGGTTTTTAATAGAATTGGCCTACCACTGCTTCATCCAGCCGGAGGACAATGGCTCGCCAAAAATGACCCATAGTGAATTCATGCCTGATGTGAATTTAAATTAAGGCCCTTCCTCTCATCGTTTTATCTGCAATGTTAACTTTCTCCCTTCAAGGCCGTTCCTGCGTGCAGGATTTGTCCCGGAGTTGCCCGTGTTGGAAAAGAGATGCAAATTCTGAGGTAAAAGGCACAGAAATCTATTTTCCTCACAGCAGCCGAGGGATCCCAAAGGGAGCCTCCCTCCAGCCTGCTGTTGCATTCTGATTCAAGACCTACAGGACAGCTGGATTTTTCTTAACCCTCAAAGTTTAAGAAACTTTGTATTGCCCTCGGCTCAAACCACTCGATTTTGCAAAATTAGGAGGGGAAAAAACTCATGCCCCATTTATTAATTTCGGCGGAGGTCAGTGTTGCACTCCTCCTCCGATTTTGGGGTGCTGTTTGGGACCGAGTTGTGAACTGAGAAGGGTAAGCAGCTGCCTGAGATATCATGCCATCCTTTCTTTTCCTTTTTCTCTGAAACCAGGAAGGGGTTAGGCTTCCCCCCAGATGCCAGCTGCTGCGGTTTCCTTGCAACACCCACTTGGCCTGTCAGGGAAACTGTGGTCAACTTTCAACGTCACAAATATGTGTGAGCATCAGAGGCCCACTGCAAAAGACAATGTAGCCATAGAGACGCTGTGGATCCCTCTGTCCTCAACTACCCCTCTGGGGAAACGCTCAGTGCCCCCTTGTGGTAGGTAAAAGCAGTGCCCTTGCCAAGCCATCATCATGGAAGCTTTTCTCTGAATCTGGCTGACCCTATAGTTTACCCTGGCCTTGGAGCTACCAGTCTGGGCTTACGGGAAAATTTTCCAGAATCCCTGGCTTGGAGTTCACATGCAGAAGCAATTCTGGAATATGTTGCCCAGGAATTAAAGTCTTTGCTGAGGGCAGTTGTCTCTGTACATTTATGATAACTGTTTATTGCACTTGTACTAATTTCTGGGGAAGGGAATGGCAAACCACCCCGTATTGAGTCTGCCATGAAAACGCTGGAGGGCGTCACCCCAAGGGTCAGACATGACTCGGTGCTTGCACAGGGGATACCTTTACCTTTACTAATTCCTACTGCGAGCCATTAATGATAGAAAGGAATGGTAATAAACCTTTTCATGGATGACTCTTGCTCCATCTCAAACCAGAGTATGGGGAGGAGGAGGGTAAAGGGGGCAGACTGCCTTGGGGTCCCACAAGGCTGAGCCCCCCCCCCTCAAGCATATTGTTCATAACATCTAAAATTAGAGGATCAACAAGTTTTTGTCTGGACTGGCTTACAGAATCAAGTAAAAGGAGTTAAGAAACAAAGATTGAATCCAAAGATTGACCTTTAAGATCAACAAAGTTTTATTCAAGGTGTGAGCTTTCATGTGCATGCACACTTCCGCAGATACAACAAAATAGAAATAACCAAACCACATATATGAGAGAATTTCTAACCTGGGTGTGAGAAAATGATGGTCTTAAAGGTAAAGGTAAAGGTATCCCCTGTGCAAGCACTGAGTCATGTCTGACCCTTGGGGTGACGCCCTCTAGCGTTTTCATGGCAGACTCAATATGGGGTGGTTTGCCAGTGCCTTCCCCAGTCATGACCGTTTACCCCCCAGCAAGCTGGGTACTCATTTTACTGGCCTCGGAAGGATGGAAGGCTGAGTTAACCTTGAGCCAGCTGCTGGGATTGAACTCCCAGCCTCATGGGCAAAGCTTTCAGACGGCTGCCTTACCACTCTGCGCCACAAGAGGCTCTTAATTTACCTTTAATGATGGTCTTAGAACGGTGTAATTCTGCCTAGGACAGATTTATACCCTTTTAAGGGTGTAAATAACTGTTGGCAAACACTTCCCCCACCACCACCACTGTGTAAGTGAGAATTTTAATTGCCTAGGAAAAGGAAATATATTCTCTCGTGTGCCTAAAATCTGACAGGATGAGAGGCCCAGTCCCTGAGAATGTCATCTAAGTTTGTGGGGAAGAAGAAAACGAAAAGAAATGAAGATGTATTGTTACGTTAATTACCCAAACGGATAGTAAAGCAGTCCAAAAAAGTCCCAGCCAAAAATGTGTTTCCCATTGAAACCAAACTTGAATTTAGAATCCAAATGTACAAACTTGTATAACAAGAAAAATTTAGGATAGCAATTAAAAATACAAGCCAACTATCAATACAAGGCAAAAAACAAAAATTACAAGCCAACTATCAATAACATTGCTAGGAAATGTTGAAGGCAGCAGGAAAAAAGGAAGCCACAGAATGAGGTGGATCGACTCCATCAGTTAATAGGACATTTTGGAAGACATTAATTCATAGGATATACTGGATCCCCCCTCCCCCCGTCAAAGGCACTCCCAGACTGTATAGTTCCGGAAGATCTGAAGTGATATAAATCCCCGTTAGTTGATTTTGACAGACATTGTTTTAACACATTGGGTAGTTTTAAATTAAATTAAATTTAAATTAAACTTTTAATTTAATTTTAATTGAATGGATTTAATTTGGATTGTTGTATGTTTAGATGATATATATGTCAGCAGGGCGGATAAGTCATAGATATGCACACACTGTGTTTTAGGTTAAAGGAGGAAAAGGTTTATTTATAGAAGAACATTTGTGATAGTGCAGAGGGAGAGCTAGGATAGCGGCTAGCTACATGGCTACCTCAAGGAGAAAAGGGACGGAGAAGCTTCTGGGAAGAAAGAGGAAATTGCCCTGAGAGTAACAGTCTAGCGACAGACAAAAGGCACACTTAACAGATAGAAAGGTCCTGAACTCTCTGACCTATCTAACAGTCTTCTTGCTGCCCCCTTCAGGGTCTTCTTCTTCCTCTTAACTTTGTACACCAACAATATACTGCCTAGAGCAGTGGTCCCCAACTCCCAGTCCGGAGACCGGGACCGGTCCGTGGATCAGTCGGTACCGGGCCGCAGCTCCGCCTTGTCCTCCTCCCCGGATGCTGCCTCGGGGGCTGCCCTGCCACTCTGCCGCCGGCTCACCTTTGGTGCTCTCCAGTGGCCGCCATGGCTGGGGCTCCCCCTTGGAGTGGCAGTGCGCAGCTGCTGCTGGCAGCGCCCCCCAGCGGGCAGTGGGAAGTCAGGGGCACTAGCAGGAAAGCAAGTGGAGCAGGGGCTCAGGTGGTGGCAGCCATGTCCCTCAACAAAAGACTATCCCCCCCCCAGGCCTCAGTAAAATTGTCAAGCGTCGACCGGTCCCCGGTGATAAAAAGGTTGGGGACCACTGGCCTAGAGTATATAAATTAAATGAATAATAATATCAATTTAGAAGCGACTTGACGGCATATGGACATCAGTAAAATGATGCTACCCTCCCCATCAAATGCTGCTGAGTCATCTCTTACTCAATATGTAATCTTCTCCAGCATGGGAAGGTTCAAAACGGGGAGGTAAGCGACTGGGGAATCTGCATCCAGAGTTTGTCCTATTCGTTAGGGTCCAAAGACTGATAATAGAACTCGTCCTCTTTGAGTCGTCCTTTGAAAGCCCTCACTGTCAAAGGACAGTGTCAACCCAGCCGGCTTTAGGCAGCTAAGTCCTGCTTGCGCCTAGCTATCTGAACTCGTCTAAGCATGCAATCTGCACGGACAAACATGCAATCCTCACATGAGAGGAATGCCATTAAGTAGAACAGGGCTGAGTTTCTGACATAGGCCATAGCAACTGTCAATTTCAGCAGAAATTGAGACAAACACCAGCACCTAGGCCGGAATATAGAGTTTTAGCCCTGTGATCCCAACTGGCAAACACCCTTGTCTCATGTACTCAAACCCAGACAAATCCAGTTATCCGTCTGTTTGGAATCTTCATCTCAGAGTCTCCTGAAAAAGTCTCAGAATTCTCATATGCAAAAGACTTTTGCCTCCCTTGGCTTTCCACAATTCTTTCATGAGCCAACAATCCAATTGCCAGTTCCTGAAGATGAAACCCAAATACTTTGGCCACCTCATGAGAAGGAAGGACTCCCTGGAGAAAAGCCTAATGCTGGGAGCGATCGAGGGCCAAAGAAGAAGGGGGCGACAGAGAATTTGGTGGCTGGATGGAGTCACTGAAGCAGTCGGTGCAAACTTAAATGGACTCCGGGGAATGGTAGAGGACAGGAAGGCCTGGAGGATCATTGTCCATGGGGTCGCGATGGTTCGGACATGACTTCGCACCTTACAACAACAACACAAGATACCAGCAAAAGCCATTGGTGCACAGCACTGATTGGCTAGAGGCTGTCAAATCAACAAGGAACCTCTCCACAAATCCCTTATTTTTACTTTTTTTTAAGAAAAAAAGGTTAAAAAAATAAGACAATAATGAATAGATAGATGTATAGCAGAATCAGCATTCAATTCGCTGGTATCCATCAATCAATTCTTTGGTATCTGTCAATCAGATTTCAATAGTGCGGTCACGTTTACACTGCGGCTGAATTGCACTCACTGAATTGAACTGTGAATTCTCCTTATATTGTCTATCTTCACCGTATGTGTTAAATTAAACGTTCAAACTATTTAGGCTGTTCAGGAACCAAAACAGCTCAAGTGGCCTGGCAGTTGACAGCCCAGCTTCACACTTAGGTTTTCTCCCCTTCGGAAAGATTCTTAAAAACCCTAGTTTTTAACAACACAGCTAGCTTAGCATAGTAGCCACAAATAACCATGCTATGTAGTAGAGTAAGGGTGGTTCTCCAGATCAGTGGTCCCCAACCTGCGGGTCGCAACCCGGTACCGGGCCGCAAAGGCCATGGCGCCGGGCCGCGGCTCCCTCTCCCCGCCCCCCCGCAGTAAAAAACTTCCCAGGCCGCAAGCTTGCAGCCCGGGAAGCTTCTTACTGCGGGAGGGCGGGGAGAGGGAATCAGGGCCGGCCGCGCCCATGTGGGCGCGGCCCGATGCACAGGCGCGGCCCGATACGTGGGCGCAGCCTGCGCGGGCCACGGGCCGCTCCCCAATGCCCTGCCGGTCCCCAACCTCAGAAAGGTTGGGGACCACTGCTCCAGATGACCATGGACTACAATTCCCAGGAGCCCCTGTCAGCACATAGTGGCAGAGGATCATGGGAAGTGTAGTCCATGGACATCTGGAGAGCCACAGTTTGGCCAGCCCCGTGGTAGAGGATAGTTATCTGGGCCTTGATGTTGTTCGCTTCACCCCATATGGCAGCCGTATTTATTGGGAACATCACAGGTAGAGGGTATGCATGTTAGTGGATTCCCAGTATATATTGTTATAATGTCTGAAAAAGGCCAACTCCTCTTGTTCTTATAACAAGAAGAGTTGTATACTTCTGCACAAGAGAGGAAAGGAGTATGAATGTCTTTTGAGACCAACCCAGTTCTTCCAGCATTTATGTCAGGGTTTCCATCCTCCCCTTTCCAGCAGAGAAAAAGGGATAGAGACGGAGAGACAGAGAAGAGGAACGCCGTAGGTGGAGTTAAATCACACTGGGGTTGGAATGAATAGCCAAAGAGGAGGAAAGCCCAGGGCTAACATCCGACGGTCCCATGTGTTAGCCACAAGATCTGTCATCCCACAAGCAAAAGACCACAGGTTTGAGTATTGGGGTCAGGAGCTGCCCGAGAGAAGAAAATAATCCCTTGCATGCTATTTATGTTGGATCACATGGATTCCAGTAGGGAAAACAGCACAAACTGCCCAGTGTTATGAGCAGGGTAGTGATTAGGGTCGGAGACTTTGCGGGGTGGGTGGGGGTGGGGCGGAGTTCTCCCAGAATTATGACTAAACTCCAGACTGCAGAAACCAGTTCCACGGGAGAAAATGGCTGCTTTGAAGGGAGGGTGAACTTTATGGCATTATTTCCAGCTCAGTTTGATCCTTTCCTCAAACTTTAGTCTTTGGAAGGCATTTAAATAGCACTTCATCTGTCACTATCAGTTGTCATACAGGGTGCTCCTCAGTGCCTTTGCAGGCATTTAAAGAGCACCACACCGGTCAGTATCAGCTGTTATGCAGAGGGCTCTTAAAATGACTCCCTATGTCAGGGGTAGTCGAATGCTGGCAGGGGCTTCTGGGAATTGTAGTCCATGGACATCTGGAGGGCCGCAGTTTGACTACCCCTGCCCTACGCCTTTTCTGGCATTTTTACACAGGTCAGCTGTTTGGTGGGTGTTCTCTTCCCCCCTTGTCTTTGCTGCCTGGGAAGGGGAACACATTCAAAAAATCACCCAAAATTTCTTAGATTCAGCAAAATCGATTTCGCTGAATCCCCAAAAGTGGTGTTTGCTTCAGGTGCTTCAGATTCAGCCCAAATCGGTTTGGGCTGAATTTGAAACGGTCCAGATATTTTTTGTACGCTTACCTATAGACGAAATCAGGCTGTCCTGAGGCTTTCCAGGTCAATGGCTATTATTTTTAGTAATAATCATGAAATAAAATGAATAATAATAATAATGGCCAGAAAGTAGATTAAAATAGATAGCCATGTTGGTCTGAAGCCTCCAGACCAGGGGTGGCCAAATGGTGGCTTTCCAGATGTTCATGGACTACAGTTCCCATGAGCTCCTGCTAGCAACTGTCCATGGATATCTGGAGAGCCACAGTTTGGCCACCCCTGCACTAGACCCAAACTTTGTTTAAATGGCCAGAAAAGAAACACAGTGAATTTTTTAAAAATTAACTTTCTATATATAACCATGCTATTAAAACAAATTCAAATTCCAACAAACTATTCCATCATGAGAACCAGGGTGGTGTAGTGGTTATAGTGTCATATTAGAATCTAGGAAATCAAGAGCATTTTCTCAGTGGAACAGGCTTCCTCGGGAGAAGGTGGAATCTCCATCTTTGGGAATTTTTAAACAGAGGCTGGATAGCCATCTGATGGAGATGCTGATTCTGTGAAGGCTCAAGGGGGTGGCAGGTTACAGTGGATGAGCAATAGGGTTGTGAGTGTCTTGCATGGTGCAGGGGGTTGGACTAGATGACCCAGGAGGTCCCTTCCAACTCTATGATTCTATGTTTCTATGATTCTGTGAACCCTTGCCCATGCCATGGAATTCTGATGGGTGATCTTGGGCCAGTCAATTACTTCCAGGCTAGCCCTGAGTTGGAAAGGCCCAGGACAGCCTGATCTCATCAGATCTCAGAAGCTAAGCAGGGCTGACATGGAGAAAGGCAGTGGCAAACCGCCTATGAATGTCTATTTCCTTGAAAACCTTATGTCATGTGCCACCCCTGGCCCATGCCAGCTTAGCCATTTCTCCCACCCTGGAGTTGAACAGGCCCATAGAGGCCGCTTTGAAGCAGCCCCCCTTCCTCTTATCTTTGCACTATAGAGAGACTCTGTGTTCTTGTGAAGTATGCATAACAGTCCTCTAGTAGAGCTAACATCTCTGTGTTACTTAAACTAGCTGTCTCCTGTTTCAGTATCAAGAAAATGAAGATCATGGTATCCGGTCCTCTCAATTCCTGGCAAATAGATGTGGAAGAAATGGAGGTAGTGACAGGTTTTATTTTCCTGGGCTCCAAGATCACTGCAGATGGGGACTGCAGCAAAGAAATTAAAAGACGCTTGCTCCTGGGGAGGAAACCTATGGCAAATCTAGACAGCATCCTAAAAAGCAGAGACATCACCCTGCCAACAAAAGTACGTTTAGTCAAGGCTATGGTCTTCCCAGTTGCAATGTATGGCTGCGAAAGTTGGACCACAAGGAAGGCCGAGCGTCAAAGAATTGAGGCTTTTGAACTCTGGTGTTGGAGAAGACTCTTGCAAGTCCTTTGGACTGCAAGGTGAACAAACCGGTCAGTCCTAGAGGAGATCAGTCCTGCCTGCTCCTTAGAAGGCCAGATCCTGAAGATGAAACTCAAATACTTTGGCCACCTCATGAGAAGGAAGGACTCCCTGGAGAAGAGCCTAATGCTGGGAGCGATTGAAGGCAAAAGAAGAAGGGGACAACAGAGAATGAGGTGGCTGGATGGAGTCACTGAAGCAGTCGGTGCAAACTTAAATGGACTCCAGGGAATGGTAGAGGACAGGAAGGCCTGGAGGATCATTGTCCATGGGGTTGTGATAGGTCGGACACGTCTTTGCATCTAACAACAACAACAACAATATTCTCGAAGTCGCTTAAAGGTGTGTTCATGTCCGCTTGTTCATCAAAGTCTGTTTTTAATCTGGATGCCAGTTGATTATGTTCCATCCATTGTCACTCATGTCCCTCTTTATTTAGTACTTGCAGGCTCTTAAGCATCCTTGATAAGCATCTGTCCAGCTGCTGCTTAAAGACCCCCAGTGGGGGGGGGGACCTCACCACCTCTTTGAGTATCCTATTCCACTGCTGAACTACTCTTATAGCAAAATTTTCTTTTCTTATATCTAGCCGGTAGCGTTCTGCATGTAATTTAAAGCCATTACTGCAGGCCCTATCTGCTGCTGCCAACAGAAACTCGCTGCCCTCCTCCAAGTGACAACCTTTCACATACTTAAAAAGAGCAATCATGACCCCTCTCAACCTCCTCTTCTCCAGGCAGAACATTCCCAAGTCCCTCAACCTATCTTCATAGGCCTTCATCTGCTGCTACAAGAAGGAGTGGGAAATCGCCTTCCCTTTCCTTCCACCTGCTCCACAAATCAATTTAGAATCCTCTTCTGCTGACAACCATGAAGAATTCTCCCATTGAAGGAAGAACAAAACAAACACAACCCTTGTGAAAACAGTGGAGCCGATACCATGAATCAGTTAAACAAAGGGAAGGCTGGAGGACTTCATCAAACACAGAAACATAACTTTGGAATTTTTAACTGGCCTCACTCTTCTTTGCTCAGGCTGATCTTCTGCTCTAGCAGGGCTATAAACCATTTTTATGTGACTTCATGTGACACAGCATTGTGTTTATAATGATACAGGATTTTTTGTGATAATATGGGGGGAAACTATTCAAGAGAGCCAGCTGGTGTAGTGGTTAGGAGTGCGGACTTCTAATTTGGCAAGCCGGGTTTGATTCTGTGCTCGCCACAGCACTGATCAAGCTGTTCTGACTGAGCAGTAATATCAGGACTCTCTCAGCCCCACCCACCTCACAGGTTGTCTGTTGTGGGGAGAGGAAAGAGAAAGAAAATGTAAGCCGCTTTGAGACTCCTTTGGGTAGAGAAAAGTGGCATATAAGAACCAACTCTTCTTGTTTAGTAATATCAGAGCTCTCTCAGTCTCACCCACCTCACAGGGTGTCTGTTGTGGGGAGAGGAAAGGGAAGGCGACTGTAAGCCACTTTGAGACTCCTTCGGGTAGAGAAAAGCGGCATGTAAGGACCAACTCTTCCATCCTCTGTGGGGACAGAAAGGTGGTTTCAGACATTTCCCATTTAGGATCTGGGGAGTGTTCCATTTCTCTGGGATACCAGCAGCAGCTACAACTGGGCAAAGGATGCTGGGAAAAAGGATGTCAGCAGGATCAAATAGCCAGTGTGGTGTAGTGTCTAGACAAAGGGGTAGCCAAGCTGTGGCTCTCCAGATGTCTACAGACTACAATTCCCATCAGCCCCTGCCATGCTGGCAAGGGCTCACGGGAATTGTAGTCCATGGTATTCTGGAGAGCCACAGTTTGGTCCCCCTGGTCTAGAGCATCCTTTCTCAACTTTTTGAATACATGAGAGACCCTGAAACATTCTTCAGGCTTCCAGAAACCCAGAAGCCACGTGATCGTGCAGAATATGGCTGGGACACATATCTGTGGACACGCCCACCTGGGCCCCCTCCCCTTTCCACACCCTTCAGGCCCATCATTGCCCATTTTGGGAGGGGGGCGGATGAACATGACCGTATATATTACCCAATAAATCTTTAACACGTTTAAACTATATATATTTAAACAATGAACTCCCACCCTTTCAGGAAACCCTTCCAAGGCCGTCAAGAAACCCCAGGGTTTCACAAAACCCTCGTCTAGAGTGTCAGTTTCGGCTCTTGCGTGGAAACTTACCTTGGATAGTAACTCTCTCTTAGCTTAACTTCATGGTGGAAGAGAGTATTATGTAGAAAGCCGCTTTTCGGGTCCCCAGTGCGGCGAAAAGTAGACTGGAAATATCTAAATAACAAACACAGTTTAGAAATTGTGCCATAATAATGCAATGGCAATTATTTTCAGACTTCCTACCTTTAGGGAAATGTTTCCACCATTGCACTGGATGTGCTAGAGAACCATTGCATGTCTGCCAGGCAAAGAATTCTGCGGAATTACAATGCGTTTTCTCATGCAGGCAAGCATGTTTGATCTCCCCCCCAGGTCATACTTACTGCCAACGTGCCCTAGCCTCCATCTATTTTTTTCTGTGGTTGCCCCATTGCAGGGGAAGTTCAGAAAGTTGTACACAGACTGATTTCCTGTCTGCACCCCGGGTAAACTTCCAAAGAACCCTACTTTAGAAAGGAACTTGAAAACCACGGTGAAGGATTTTTTTAGGGTGGTAAGGGCCCTGGCTGTGATTGGCTGAGCTATCCTAAAGTCTGGGAAAGGTAAAAGGGAAGTTGATGTGGAAAGGGTTTCCTCTGATTCAAGAGGGAGTATCAGACTTGATAGGTCGTGACCATCTAGGGTTAGAAGTCTGGAAGTGGCACTAAATATTGTGCAGCTTTGTTTTTTCCCGAGACTAGCTGATGAGTTTTAAAAAACATTTTCCAGCACTCTTTGGACATGAACATTTCTAAAAATATTTGAAAGGCAGGGTTGCAAGCTGGCTTTTTTCCAAAAGAGGACACATCTACCTTACAAATGTCAAGTGCTTTGGAATCAGTTGGAATTGAGCTGATTTATGGTGACCACAGCAAGGGGCTTTCGGGACAAGTGAGAATCAGCAGTGAACCGGTTTGCCGTTGCCTTCCTCTGCAGAGCCCACATTGGTGGTCTTCCTTCCAAGGGCCTATTCTGCAGAGCTTCCGAAACTTGACAAAATCAGACTGTATTGTGCCACCTTCCCCCCCCCCCAGTTTTAATTAGAGCTTGAAAATTGTAGTACTGGTCGAGAGAACGAGGAATGATTGCAGGGGATTGTATCCTGTCCTTTCTCAGGGGCCCTAGGGGCTCATGGGAATTGTAGTCTGTGGACATCTGGAGAGCCAAGATTTGCTTGATTTCTTGTTGCTTGAACCTCTTCACAAAATTGGAATGTTTTGGGTTGAGTTAGTTCCCCGTCTTTTACTGTTTGCGTAGATCTCCAGGCACCTCCTGGAGGTTGGCATCCCTACGGCCAGGCCCGTGGGGCGCCTGCTAACTCAGCGGGTTTATAGCTTCCATCTGATAAACAGGGATGGACCTTGAGATTACGGTCTGGCAAATTACAAACGGAAGGGACAGGTGGCCACGGAAGAGCAAGCAAGGGAGGCCAAGGCTATGTCTAACCCTAATCAATAGGAAGCAGTATCTTCATTTACAGTTCGTGACCCAATGAGAAGCAGCCGGGCTTTCCTTTTTCTCCCGGAGGAGCAGCGGCATTAATCACCCTGTTGAAAAGTAATTTGAGAAGTGGCCCCCAGAGGCCTGAAAAGTTAGAGGCCGAAGCCAGGAACCTGCCATGTCTCAGGCCTAGCCCCAAGGCCTGCTAAACAGCTGTTCCTCTCCTCCGGGGCAGTGATCTGCTTGGCTTTAATAGGATCTCATAAATCCTGCCGGTGTCACAGGCACACGGCTACACCTCATGCCAAGACAAACACAGGCCGCCACCTTTAACCCTGCGCATGGGGAGGAGCTGCAGCCTGCTTTCGGCCCTTCGTGGCCCTGGGGACCCAAACGCGAGAGAGACTTGTGGAGGCAGAGGAATACCTTCACACTGGTATCACCTCCGCCATTAAAACAACACCAACAACAACAACATATATAGATATATTTAAAAGATTTCTGTTCCACCTTTTCATCTTGGAAGGAGCCATCTGGGCAGCTTGAAAGAAACACACCATAAGCTAACTGCGTTTCAAACATCCCAAGCTCACCCTTCAAACCAATATCCAGCGTTTTAACAGCAGTATGATAATAAAACCATTTTGCAACAGACAGCAGTTACTATTGGCATCTGGACGGCACCTGGGTCAGCAATCGCTAGATGTGCAGCAGAACAAAAGGTTTTTTTAACCAATTTCCTTAAAAAAAACACACACACCTCAGTAGTCCGGGCCTGTTCCCTTCAGAAGTCTGTTCCACGCAAAAATTGGCATCACCGTGGAAATGGGCCCGCTATCCACGATAACATATTTTTGCCCCCTGGTAATGAAGACCAAAAAGGGCCTCTTCAGGGGATTGTAGTCCCTCAGGAGAAAAGTATTTCCTTAAACAACGTATCGTTTTAAAATGAGAGAAAAAAAGAATGCTCCCTTGTATGCCTTGTTCATTTCTCTGGGAGAAATAACACCACCTGGTCCCAAGTGATTTTGAGAACATGGATTAAAATTTTTCCTTCGTGTCCGAGCATGCATCGAGCGACTACAGAAACATTCACCTTTTCGCTGATGTGTTTGTGAGTACAACAGGTTGGGGAGGGTTAACTAATATGTGTTACACTAGATTCAAAGCCCGTTCATGAGAATGGGCTTTGAAAGTCCGCCCCCCACCGCGGCCACCCATCAGACGCATAGAGGCGGCATTGGCCTTCGGTGTGGCATTTTGGGGCCTGGTGGGAAGGCCTCCCCTCCCAGTGGTGGTGCGGCCTTCCCCTGGGGCCTTGAAGAGGCCCCGGGTATGCTTCTATGCCCGAGAGGAAGGCCTGCTTCCCCCCCTCCCCAAGCGGTGGCGGCGGCATGGCCTTCCCCTCGGGCCTAGAAGGGGAAGGCCTCCTCTAGGCCTGAGGGGAAGGCCTCCTTCTGTACTCACGGTGTCCTGCCGCTTCCCGGTTGCTTTCAGGTGTCAGAAGTTCACTGTATCAAGGAGGCGGTTGGATACACACTTTTGGATACACACTATATCCGCTGTGGTTGGATACACACTGTATCAAGGAGGTGGTTGGATACATACAAAGGTTGGATACACACTTATCTTGGATGCTTTAGGATGCTTTGGGCTGATCCTGCATTGAGCAGGGGGTTGGACTAGATGGCCTGTGTGGCCTCTTCCAACTCTATGATTCTATGATTCTATGATTCTAGATATTCCATTCTGCAAACTGCCTGCTGTGCATATCCAGAGTGCAATTTGCAGTTGTCATCTTATGTAAATTGGACAGTACGTGACCTTTTAATACTGGTGCAGCTTCACACAAACGAGAACCCTGGAAGATCGGTGTTACAAACTGAATGCAATTGATTGGTGCTAGCTTCCAATTCAGCTTCCAAGCTGAACCAAAGACTTCTGGGACAAAGAATGGGGGAAATGTACACAGTCCTTGCACAGCGGTTTAATGTATCTGGGCCAGGCTACTCCTGTCTCATCCAGTCTTGGAAGCTTAAGCATGGCCCTGGTAAGTCTTTGAATGAGAGACCACTGTGATAGACCCAGGATTGCTATGCAGGGCCGGGCAATAGGAAACCACTTTTGAATGCTTCTTGCCTTGAAATCCCGACACAATTGCCCTATGTCAGCTTCCCTTAGATTAATGGTTCTCAGCCTTGGCATCCCAACCCCAAGTGGAGTCACCTGGCCCTTTCTGCTGGGTGGCCAGGATAGGTTGGTGGTGGCAGCGGCAGTAGGCGGCAGCAGGCGGCAGGCGGCAAGCGGCAGGTGGCAGACGGTGGCAGGTTGGCGGCAGGCGGCAGCGGGTGGTGGCGGGTGGTGGCAGTGGAGCCATGGCACAGGCTGCCTCCATGCCACCTCCAGATCAGTGAGCGCCTGTGCATGCGCCTGTGCATCCTGCTGCCACCTATCATAAACAGAACACACAATTTCTTATAAAGCAAAGAGTAAAAGCAAAAGTGTAGTCGTTTTTATATTAACAGAGACGGAAGTTAATTTCTGGTTTTCACTAGGTAAAGACTCAATGAAAGCTGTGCTAGGTAGTATTACCTACCAGTTGGAAGGGTTAGCAAGACCTCCCCTCATGTATATGGTTTCTGGAGATGTAAGACTTCCAGAAATTTCAAAACTATAGAGGGGAAATGAAACATCAGGAGGAAATTGAAATATATTCTTATAAAATTCTTATAAAATTTACATTGATTTTACTGCATTAAGAGCACAAAAGATACAGTCTCTAACTTAATATATACAATCATACCTTATATAGGCATACAATCATACCTATATACCTTATGTAGGGAATTTTGAAATGTAAATACCTTCCTTTTTAATTAAAAACCCCAAAGGAAAAGGTTTAGATGGCTGCCCCCCCCTTCCTACCCCCTTCAGGCCCATCACTGGACTTGGGGAGGGGTTGGATCAATCTGCCCAAATCAAGCTAGAATTTTTTTAGAAATAAAATAAACTCCTTTTCTTTCCTCTTTGCTCACAGCTGGAAACAGCAGGCACAGGGTGGGAGGGCTTTCCCCAGCTACCATTTTGAAAAGCCCCATGCTGCAGTAACATTGAGGGCCCTTCACGGTACTGTGCTTGAGAAATTTGGGTTAGAGACTTGGCTTTGGGAGACCCAGATATCCACTCTGCTACAGAACCTTTCTCAGTGACCCTGGGCCAGTCACATGCTCTCAGCCCCACCACAGTGCTGTGGGGGTTAAAATGGAGGAGGCAAGAATACTGTAAATTCCTTTGGGTCCACATTATGGAGAAAGGCAGAGTATAAATCAGGGGTAGTCAAACTGCGGCCCTCCAGATGTCCATGGACTACAATTCCCAGATCTGGAGGGCCGCAGTTTGACTACCCCTAAATTGTTAGCTCCGTGGGTTCAGAGAACGCCCCGCAGGGTGCTACAACAGAAAAGTCTAATTTCTAGAATCTACACATATGACAGTGCCGTGCTCTGTGGGTATTTTATGCTGTTTTTATGTTCCTGGATTGTTTTTACAAGCTTATTTTGTTTTTTACGTTGATTACTTTTGGTTTCACTTGTAAGCTTTTGCGATCAGGACTCTGTAGTGGAGACAAAAGTCTCCTGACTAAAAAAATAAATAAGAGGGCCACTCCTGAGATCATCTGAAGCCCGTGAAGGGACATATATGAGAAGTGGTCATCTTTTAGGTATTACATATGCAGGCTGCTTGGGTTGTGGATATTAAAAGCAGCCCTTGGACTTCTGCCTAAAAACTATCTGGAGTTTACAGCATTTGAAGAAAAGCTGGGTTTTTGTACCCCGCTTTCTACTAACCAAAGGAGTCTCAAAGTGGCTTACAATCACCTTCCCTTCCTCTCCCCACAACTGACATCCTGAGGTAGGTGAGGCTGAGAGAGCTCTGAGAGAATTGCTCTGTGAGGCCGGCTCTGATAGCACTGTGACTGACCCAGGGTCACCCAGCTGGCTGCATGTGGAGGAGTGGGGAATCAAACCCAGTTCTCCAGATCAAAGGCTCTTAACCACTGTTGCGTGAAGACAGGTCTTTCCTTCTGATGTCCCTCCAACCCATGCCTTGAGACTCTGCAAACTGGGTGACCTTTTCTGAGCACAGGCTTAAGGCCCGCTTGACCACATGCCGTGCATATGCTTCTGGTGATCCCCATGATAGCAGCGGCATCTCAGGGTTTAGATTTCCAAACCCTCTGTTGTTTACAGAGGTTGGGTGGAGGGCCTCACCACTAGACCATTTCCTATGATGCTTTCCTGAGAAAAGGAAACAGCTGGGGTGGTTCCTCAAAGTGCTGTTGGAGTGGGTAGCTGTGAGTAGGCATTTTGTGCAGAATCATGCAGAATCATGACTCACGTACGTGCTCTGGAATGGGGAAAGAAGGGAGTGGCTACTCTAGCTTCCGAGCATGCAAATCCAATAATATAAGAAGAAACGGAGAGCAACAATTATGTAAGGCAAAAAGACACAGAGATTGTGGAAGGCATCTTGGGGGGGGGAGGGGGGTCCTAGGTGCAGCCACAGTGCAGAAGGATGAAGAACGCATGTTGTCCGTCTGTTGTGAGGCAGTCCTCCTGTCTCCCTATCCCAGCCTTTCTCAACTTTCTTACCATTGAGAAACCCCTGAAACATACTTTGAGAAACCTCCTCAAATGGCGCGATCATGAAGAATGTGGTTGGGAAGCATCGCTGTGTACATGCCGACCCAGGGCCCCTTCCCTTCCCACCCCCTCCAGGCCCAACATTGGACATAAAAGGGGTGGGGGTTGACATCACCTGATAAAGCGCCAGTTTGGTGCAGTGGTTAGGAGTGCGGACTTCTAATTTGTCGAGCCGGGTTTGATTCTGCACTCCCCCGCATGCAGCCAGCTGGGTGACCTTGGGCTCATCACGGCACTGATAAGGCTGTTCTGACCGAGCAGTGATATCAGGGCTCTCTCAGCCTCACCTACCTCACAGGGTGTCTGTTGTGGGGAGAGGAAAGGGAAGGCGACTGTAAGCCGCTTTGAGACTCCTTCAGGTAGAGAAAAGCAACATATAAGAACCAATTCTTCTTCTTCTTCTTCTTCTACTTCTTCTTCTTCTTCTTCTTCTAATGTTTAAGAAATTTGAAAATATATAAAAATTAACTGATTCCCGCTCATTCAGGAAACCCTTCCAGGGCCGTCAAGAAACCCCAAGGTTTCACAAACCCCTGGTTGAGAAAGCCTGCCCTATCCCTGGACCTGAAACAACTGTGCTAGTATTCTAAATTGGTATTGGCCAGGTAGGTTGGAAGATAATAAAAATGTGGACTGTATTCTACTCAATCTGTGTATTACTGGCTATACACAGTAACATACAGGCATCTTAAAAGAAAAGCTCTTCATACTATTGTCAGCTTAGATATTCTTTATTCAATTACAGTCTCCCATTGTAGTGCAGCGACAAGCAGCTAGGTCAGTTTGTTTCGATACTTCTCTTTCAGAATGCCAGAAAATTAACTTCATACTTAGCTCTGCATGGCGGCATTGATAGATCTTAAGCGCTTAAAGATCGAATGAAGGGCAATGCCTTCGTATAAAGGTACCTGTGCCTGAAGAAGTATTGAAACAAGCCGAACCAGCTGCTTGTCTCTACAATACAATTGGAGAATGTAATCAAATAAAGAATATCTGAGCTGACTACTATATAAAGAACTTTTCTTCAAGATGCCTTTTACATTATTGGGTGCAGCCAGCAATACAAAGATTGTGGGGTTTTTTCCCCCTCTATTGCATAATTCTGTGTCTCCATTTTGTGTATGACTGTATTTCACGGCCAGGAGCCACAGTTCCTGGTGAGTGTGTGCATTTTGAGTGCTCTCAAGACACTTTTGACTTCTGGCACCCCTGTGAATTAAAGACCGTCAAAACATCCAACTGTTTTTTCCAAACTAAAGGCCGTGGCTTCCTTGATTGAGTCAACCCAATCTCAAACTGGGACTTGTTCTTTTTCTGCTGCCTTCACCTTCATCTTTTCCTAGCAATATTGTCTTTTTCAGTGAGGCTTGTCTTCTCATAGGCCCATTATGCACAGGCCATAATGCCTGCATTGACGGCAGCAGCACTTCGGGAAAAATCACTGATAACACTCACTGCCACCGCCAGCGTTGGCACATCCTGGCCCAGGGCTACGGAAGGCCCGTGTTAAGCAAAAGCGGGATTGTCCGTAGCTTCCTGGGTAAGCCGGGGCTGTGGCGGGCCGGTGCTGTGCAGAATCGCCAGCGCCGGGCCTATTGGCCTGCCCAGCCCCAACCCTACAGTGTCCCTATAGGAACACCGCATGCCCCTGTGGGCTCCGTGGAGCCCTGGAGCTGGCAGGGGCGACCCCCTGCCCCCATCTGGGCATGTGGAGGTGGCCTGGGCCCCCCCAATCCCCCGGGGCCGTCCAAACCTCCCCCCTTGTCGCTCCATCTTACCTCCTGGTCTTGGTGTTGATCGCGTGCGCTACGCTGGGGCAGCCCAGCATGTTCCGCCACAACGGCACGGTGGCAGCACGCAGTAGCTGCCACCGTGCATAAAAGGCCATAGTGTGACTGAAGGAGGATAACCTCAGTTCAGTCATTTTAGCCTTGAGGGAGAGATTTGATCTAGAACCCATTTATTTATGTTTTTTTGGCAGTCCATAAAACTCTCCTTCAACCGCACATTTCGAATCAGCTTTCTCCCTGTCAAAATTCCAAAGCATTTCCTGGAAAGAAGGTATCATTTCCCCAGCATATTCTGGGCTGAGGAAATCCTAAGTACCTGGCTGTATGAAGATCAAGAATATTTGTATTTATATCTTGCCATTTATGTTGTGTCTGTAGATCTTCCAAGGACTGATCTTGAAGTCCGAGGCAGGATCATAATTCTTAGCAGGCGACTGGCCAGCATGTGGTCAGATCCCATCTGCTGGAGCCAGTCAATTTAAAGTCAAACTGACCAATAGCACAGGCTGGCAGGAAGATCCTCTTGTTCATTTGAGCATATAAGTTGTGGGTTTGTGTGGATTTCTCAGTTCGGTTTCGGTCCTCTGTACCTTAGAGCTGGGGGCACAATAAAGAGCTTAAATGAACTCCCAGTGAAGCCCATAAAGAGCGGCTTGCTCGTGATATTCTGTTTTATATGGCTCTTTGTCTCTATCTATTGATTGAAATTACATCCAAATCTACTGGCAATTTCATATCTGATCAAAGTTGTGTGAGTAGAGGCATCATGGGGAGGAAACCACGGCCTTATGTATAAGAAGTTATTTCCCTAACCACAAAGCATAGGAGAGAACAACATCAGGTTGTATGTATATGTATATATTACTCTCTGAAAGTGTTACTTATATTTAATATATGTATAAGTACTGAGGAAGGCTGTAGAAGTCAAAGCACAACTGGTTTTATAAGGTTTACTTTAAAGGACATTTATTCACCAGGAATATTTGTTAATTGGATAGTCTGATATTTAGACCCCTAAGGTTTTTAATTTTACATATGCACACTATGTAATATATAATTTATTTTTTTTAATTGTTGTAGCTTGACCTTTCCATAGAATCATAGAGTTGGAAGGCACCTCCTGGGTCATCGTCCAACCCCCTGCACTATGCAGGACACTCACAACCCTATTGCTCATCCACTGTAACCTGCCACCTCCCAGAACCTTCACGGAATCAGCTTCTCTGTCGGATGGCTATCCAGCCTCTGTTTAAAAATTTCAAAAGATGGGAGAACCCACCACCTCCCAAGGAAGCCATTTCCACTGAGAAACTGCTCTAACTGTCCATCCAGAGGTTTAAATGGAATTTCTTTTGAATTAGTTTAATCCCATTGGTTCTGGTCCCTCCCTCCGGGCAAGAGAGAACCACTCTGCTCCATCCTCTACATGGCAGCCTTTTAAATACGTGAAGATGATTATCAGATCCCCTTTCAGTCATCTCCTCTCCCGGCTACACAGACCAAGCCCCTCCAAGTGATACCATCACCTCCCATGATCTGGACACGATACTCCACTTGATACAGCCCAAAATCCCATTTGCCTTTTTAGCCATCGAGTCACACTGCTGACTCATGTTCAATGAATGGTCTACTAAGACTCCTAGATCCTTCCAACACCAGTTGGAAGATTTTGAGCTGGGTTTGTTTTCCCACTTTTGTCGTTTGCTTGTATTATGTTGGGTTGCCAGCTCCTTGTTAGGAAATTCCTTGAGATTTGGGGTGGAACCTGGGGATAGTGGAGGGGAAGGGCCTCAACAGGGCTGTGATTCCATAAGGTTCACCCTCAAAGCAGCCATTTTCCTCCAGAGGAATTGATTTCAGTCATCTGAATCATAGAATCATAGAGTTGGAAGGGGCCATACAGGCCATCTAGTTCAACATCTGGAAGTGTGTTGTAATACCAGGAGATCTTCAAGCCTCACTTAGAGGTTTGTTGGTGACCCTAACTAATGGCAGTCAGATTTATCCTGCTCTGCTGGTTTGGGGGGGTCGTTGCTGCATTTTTATTATTATTATTATTGTTGTTGTTGTTGTTATTATTATTATTGTTATTGTTATTGTTGTTGTTGTTATGATTATTATTATTATTATTATTATTATTATTATTATTATTATTATTATTATTATTATTATTATTATTAGTTTTATTTCCGGCGCTCCCGACAGGCTTTTGATGGTTGATTTTAGTTGTCTCTGGTGACAGTTTATTTACAGTATCAACATTGAGATTTACACATCTGAGTGAATTAATGAGGGGAAAATGCAATTTTTCTTGTCACAGAGCACCAGCAATACGAAGGCTTTTGTCCCAGGATGTGAAGTCGCTGCTTTAAAGGAGGTTTGGCCGCTTGTGAGGAGACAAACAAGCCCTTTCCTGGCACCCACCCTGGCCTACTTTTAGTTTCCGTATCAAACCTACTTTGTGAGGAAAGCAGCTATAATCATCAATTGAACAGTATCATGGTGACAGTGAGCAAACCAAATGAGGCAGCCACTGACTCTGGCTATATACCAGGGGTAGTCAAACTGCGGCCCTCCAGATGTCCATGGACTACAATTCCCAGGAGCCCTTGCCAGCATTCGCTGGCAGGGGCTCATGGGAATTGTAGTCCATGGACATCTGGAGGGCCGCAGTTTAACTACCCCTGCTATATACCTTATCAAACAGAGAGCATCAACTGTCCCCTTCAGAATAAAAATTTCTCCACAGGACACACATTTTTAATTATGAAGTAAATGTGCACTTTTTAAATAGTCAGTATCTGGCAGCCAAAATTTAAATATTTTTATGCCTAAGCATGATTGTAAAAACGTATGAATAACAAGGTATAAAACGATTGATTCATCTGCCGTGCTGATCTGAAGTTGCACAACAAAATTTGAGTCCAATAGTACCTTTAAGACCAACAAAGGGCACTTCCGCACATAGAAAAAAATAGCATTACACTAGCGTAATGGTATAATGCTAAATATTATTGCGCCTCCAGCCATTCTTCACCTTCTTGCTGTCTTGCTTCTGTCTTTCGCCTTTTTGCACTCGTTACACTTCACACTGCCTGATTGAAACGGCTGAAGAGCAATGCACTTTACATGCAACTCTCTTCTGCGTGTCAATCAATCCTGTCAACCAATCCCCTTTCTCCATGCTTTAAAGGGCCCGTGATGACTGCTGATATTTTTTTTAATCCAATCCTTCTCCGTTGAAACGCCTATGCATCTAATCATAGAGTTTTGTGAAACCAAGGCATTACCAGCAAGCCCATGGCATTCACGAGTGAAGAATCATAGAGTTTTGTGAAACCCCTATGCATCTAGATGCATAGTGTTTTTTATTGCCATCCCTTACGTAATCAGATGTCTTGATACATTAAAAAAAAAATCTCGTTCTTGATTTTGGGGGGCAGGACTTCAGAGAGGAATGCTTTGTGTGACAACTTTGAGGAAAAATAATTTTTGGCTTTGCCTGCACACTTGTACATTTATTTGTTGCTCCAGGCAGTTCACTTAAAAAAAAAAACATTCCCAAGAGAAGGGAAAGGGAGGCGGGTGCAAGGGCAGGACATTGGAGGTGGAGATAGCACTTCTTCACCTCCACACGTTTCTTTTGTTGGTGGCCTGTCGGTTGCTCTAGCTGGCGCTTTAAAATGGAGGATGTAGCCAGCCTTTTGCTGCCTGGACATTGGATGTGAGTGACATCATGTGGAGTGGCTGAACTATAACGACTATCTAAGGTAAGGATTTCGCTACATTTAACGGGTGCGGAAAGGCCTGAAGATTTATTCAAGGCATGAGCTTTTGTGCTTGCACATGATAGCTCATGCTTTGTATAAATCTTTGTTGGTGCTATTGGACTCAAATTTTGTTAAGATAAAAAACTTGCAGGAGTTTTGTTGGGCTTAGCTGTTGTCTGATAAATACCTTCACAAAAATATCAAAACATTGTCAAAAATACTCAGTAGTTGCCCAACCATACCCACATATAATATGACCCTATCGCCATAACAACCCTAAACAGATCACTTGTCAAAGTTACTGCGCTAACTTCTCTCAGCAGAGATTCACCTCTTGGATTTATTCCCCCCTCCTCTGCTGTCTCCAGTCCTCCCCCTCGTTTAAGAAAAGAGATTCCTGCTGCACTTGGCTCCCCTTCCTGCTCTGAGCTTCCCCGATCAAGTGCAAAACACTTTCTGTTTCAATTGGGGAGAGGGGGGGAGAACAGAGGAAAACACGAGTTCAAATCTATCTGAATTCAGCAGGATCCACAACAGAAAAAACAAAGTAAGTGCAGAATCAGCCCTGGAGACCAATTGTGATAGCGCGAGAGCTCCAGACATTTCCTGGAGGGAGTCATATGTTACAATCAGGTATAAATCTGGTGGGTTCTCAATTCCTGTATGTACAGTGGCCGTTTTGAATTGGGACTGCAGTGCCCACGGAGAAGGGGCTTTCGCCACCCACCCACCCAGTTCCCAGCCTCAGACACTCCCAGAGAGGAGAAAACCCACACATGCCCTGAAACTATTTCCAGAAGCCTCTGAATAGTAACAGATGCCTCATCTTAGCACTTCCACATGAAAGCTCCGCTTGAATCCATGGTAACACTCCACAACTAGCATTTGCCAGAGACGATTCACAATATCCTTTGTCTTCAAGGCTGCAAAACAGAAAAAGGCTTTGCACCTTATTGGAAGAGCCAAAACAAGAAACACGAGTGACTCATCATTTCCTCTTTCTGTGCTTCCAGGTCCCAGGAAGACGGGAGCCCCTAGAAGCATGGATGTGCCACTCACTCTTACACACATTACCCTAGAATTTAGGAAAGAGATTCGACACAATGGCAATCCCCTTTTTCAGATGTTCTGCAGAAATCTTTTATTATTATTATTTTTAAAAGCTTTTATAGTCAGGAAAGTCTCAGCCTTTGATACCAAAGGGAGAATTAACTGTTTGCATGGCTCTGAGCCATTGTCTCAGACTGTCTGCAGACTCGGGAAGGAAACACTGCATCGTTTCACCCCCCTCCCCCCCCATTTGCATTTGGAAAATTGCTTGGGGGTGGGGGACATGAAACAACAGCAATGGCATTGGGTTAGAATGGTAGGACTCACCACGTTCTTTATAGATTCAAGTGGATAGCTGGGAAAGTGTCTGCCATTAATCACTAACCTTAACAGTTTTTTTCCCCTTCAATGTTTTTGTGAAGGGCAACTGAACCCAAAGGACTGATTTGCTTTTCTAGCAATGAATCATCATACTGCATATTTAGGATGTTGTGATGCTGTTTACTAAGTTGCTGCTAATTTACTTTCTCCTTTTATCTGTACTCTTATGATCCCTGTGCCATTGTCTGAGGAAGTGTGCATGAACACAAAAGCTCACGCCTTGAATCTTAGAGGTGCCAGAGGACTCAAATTCATGTCGCTTCTAAAGTTCAGAACACCAGTTGAAAAGTCTCCAGGTTACCACTGCAAACTCCTTTCCCAGTTTGCTATAGCCAATATAGGGGAGGGCTTGGTGGCTGGTAGAAAGTTAGCATGGAAAAATTGGCACAGGTCCCTGTTGCTTGCTGGCTTTTTAACTGCAGGGAGTTTGGAACATAAGAGAGCATTCCAAATATGACCAGCCCTCTACCTGCTGATTGAAACAGAGCAGTCCATTCCACCCTCTCAGCCTGTGTGATGTAGTGGCTAGACTGGCGTTATCTAGTCTGGAGAACTGGGTTTGATTCCTTACTCCTCCACATGCAGCCAGTTGATCTTGGGCTAGTCACAATTCTCTTAGAGCTGATCTCACAGAGCAGTTCTCTTAGAACTCTCTCAGCCCCACCTATGTCACAAGGTATCTGTCGTGGGGAGAGGATGGGAAAGGTGTTTTCAAGTTGCTTTGGGACTCTTTCAGGTTGAGAAAAGTGGGGTCATTTTCTTCTCAGCATCCCACTACTTTATTCTCCCGCATGTGTGAACCAGACATATGTTTCTGTTTAATGCATTCTGTACTGTGTGTTTGTTGATCAAATTTATCATAGAAACCTAACCCACGGGTATAATATCTTTGAATTAAAGTGATCTAGCAGAGTAAATCATTTTACGGGAAGACAGCCAGTGTGGTGTAGCGGCTAAAGAGGTGAACTAGCATCTGGGAAACTGGTGTTTGAATCTACCATCTGTGCCGTGGAAGGTCGCTAGGGGAACTTGGGTCAGTCGCATGCTCTAAGCCTCACCTACCTCACAGGGATGTTGGGAGGTTAAAACGGAGGAGAGGGGAACGATGTCAGCTGCTAGTGGGCTAAATCACTGGAAACTAGGGACTGCTGTGAAAAATGCATGGCTGCATATTTCTCTTTCCATCTTTGCAAGGAGAAGGGGGATGAGCAAAATCTAAAATTTCCGGAAAGAGCTGGGAAGAATCTGGCACCAGGACCCTGCACCCTCTTGCCTCTAGCTCCCAGCTTCCCTCTCCCTTAGTGTAAGTCTTCTTTCCTGAATTAGTTAGGGGGAGGGACATAAAATGGTGTAAGTATCAGTGGTGGTGGTGGTGGTGGATTCAGATCAGGGCACTGGCATGGGGCAGGGAGGTTAAATCCCTCCCCCTGGAATCCCATTCTCCACTCCGAATTTTTCCTGAACTTGTTCTCATGTTGAAGAAAACATATAAGGATGAGACTGTGGGGTAGCCCTAGTGATTCCAAGGCTTGGGCAAGAAGCCAGGATGGGGGATCTCAAAAGCAGGGCCAACCGTGGTTAGTATTTGGATGGGAGACTCCAAGGATTTGGGTGGTAGTTCCTCCAAGGAACACTGGGGGCCATCATGATACGGAGGTAGGTCTTGATAAAGCACCCCTGAACGTCCCTTGCCTGGCTGCCTGCCAATTGTGGGATCTCCTGGCTATTCTACACACACCATACAATAAATTTTAAAATAGGGACCCCTGAATCATCATCCTTGCACCCATACCACTGGAATAATCCTCACCCAGCGCAAGGTGAGCAGCAGCCAGCCACTGCTAGAAACTGTCTTGCCGAGCACCAGATGGGGCAGGAAAAGGGAGCCAGCTGTGGGTTCCTGCTGTTTACTGGAGCAGTAGGGTGCTGGCTACCTGGGGGGCCCGGCCCAGCATGGGGGCCTAGGGCAGCTGCCCTGGTTGCCAATTGGCTAAGACCGCCCCTACAAAGGCAGCTTTGTGGAATGAATGAGTTTTACCTGAGAAAACAAAATGGGGTGCTCTGGTTGATTGCCCTGTTCCACATTAGGGGTCTCCTGGGTCTACTATTTAACCAGCGACAACCAAAATGTGATGATCTTTTTTTTTTTTAGATGCTTCCTCTGCCAGAGACTTCCTGTGAAACTCAAACAAGTCACACACTGGCCCTCTCAGTTCTCTATCTCAGCCTTGCAACATTTGCCTGTTTTGATAGCTAGCTTTTTGGGGATTTCCCCTAAGAATTTAGTTCTCGAATGAACATTCTTCTGGGTATCGAATTCTCAGATGGCAGGCAGGCAGGCAGGCAGGCAGGCAGGCAGGCAGGCAGGCAGGCAGGCAAGCTACCAGTTCATGTTGTTGTGCAGAAGAGCATCCTGAGTAGATATGCACAATATAAACCAGGGTGGAAAGATTACTCCATCAGAAATGAAGGGAAGTCCTGTACAATTACAGTTTTGGTACTCCAGACTGCTAAAATGATAGAGCGTGTTACCCATGATCCTTCAGACACATGCAGTCAACATTTTGTGTGAACTGGACAACACATGAAGTGGGGAAAATCCACTTTTGGATATGCTGGAGAATAAGTAGTGTGGCTCCAGGGTCAAAGCTCACCTGTGCTGATGAGGGGGAAAATCCCAACTGGAAAATCAGTAAAGTGCAGAAGGCTTTTATTTATCTGAACCTAACCAGCTTTAAAAAGCTCAGTGCAGATAAGCCCCAGAACCACTTTTAGCATTTGTATCTTACTGTACTTTCAGCAGTTGTTCTTTGGCACCTTTGCAGAAGTTGCAGTCCAATGAGTCTGCAAAGACAGTCTACTTTCAGTTTCAGTGAGTTTGCAGGGAGGGCCAAACTGCCCTTGGACTTCAGCATGCGACTGGCAGGGCCTCATGGGAAATGGAGCCCATGGTCATCTGGAGAGGCACAACTTGGCCACCCCTTAGGATCTGAAGAAACCCAGGATTAAGCTGGGCCCCAAATTGGGTTGCCATTGCCAGAGGTGGCTCGAGAAAGCCCTGGACATTTTGGGGGTAGTGTGGAGGGTAGAGTTTTGGGAGGCAGTTCAGTAGATCTGTGATGTCACCCAAGGTTGCCTGGCTCCTCAATGGGCATCCCTCATCCCAGCCTCTGTTTCCCACCACCAAAAAATGGCTGCTGGTCCAACAGCATGACATACCTTCCTCTTCCACAAAACACTGGTTGAGAAAGCCCACTCTAGGCCTTCCACTTCTCCCAGACTCTATGGTGTACAGTAGTGTCCATCCTCCAATGTGGCCATAATGTGGAGATGAGCTGTAATTCTGGAAGAATTTCAGGCCCTACTTTGATAACCCTACCTTCAAATCATGAGCCTCTTGTGGTGCAGAGTGGTAAGGCAGCCGTCTGAAAGCTTTGCCCATGAGGCTGGGAGTTCGATCCCAGCAGCTGGCTCAAGGTTGACTCAGCCTTCCATCCTTCCGAGGTCGGTAAAATGAGGACCCAGCTTGCTGGGGGGTAAACGGTAATGACTGGGGAAGGCACTGGCAAACCACCCCGTATTGAGTCTGCCATGAAAACGCTAGAGGGCGTCACCCCAAGGGTCAGACATGACTCGGTGCTTGCACAGGGGATACCTTTACCTTTACCTTTACCTTTTACCCTCAAATCAAGCTGGACATGGGTAAATGCTTATATTCTATACATACTCTGTGGGTTTTTTTGTTTGCATCTCGTACAGGCCTTTTTGAAAACAGTGAATATGGTACAGTGAATGTTCACACAAAATGTTGATGCGGGTGAAGGAGGAGAGTGCAAAAGTTGGCTTGAAACTCAACATCAAGAAAACAAAGATCATGGCATCCGGCCCTCTCAATTCCTGGCAAATAGATGGGGAAGAAATGGAGATAGTGACAGATTTTATTTTCCTGGGCTCCAAGATCACTGCAGATGGGAACTGCAGCAAAGAAATTAAAAGACGCTTGCTCCTGGGGAGGAAAGCTATAGCAAATCTAGACAGCATCCTAAAAAGCAGAGACATTACCCTGCCAACAAAAGTGCGTTTAGTCAAGGCTATGGTCTTCCCAGTTGCAATGTATGGCTGTGAAAGTTGGACCATAAGGAAGGCCGAGCGTCAAAGAATTGGGGCTTTTGAACTGTGGTGCTGGAGAAGACTCTTGCGAGTCCCTTGGACTGCAAGGCGAACAAACCGGTCAGTCCTAGACCATTTATGCACTGGGAACTTCACTGCCTCAGCTCCCGTGCAGGAGCAAAAATCAGGGGCAGATGAGGAGCACCGGGCCAAATGCTGCCCCGTGTGGATGCAGAAAGAGGTGGGGCAATCTGCCACGACTAAAACTCCAGCCTGCAGCTCGGCATGAAACCTCCAGTGCATAAACGGTCCTAGAGGAGATCAGCCCTGACTGTTCCTTAGAAGGCCAGATCCTGAAGATGAAATTCAAATACTTTGGCCACCTCATGAGACGGAAGGACTCCCTGGAGAAGAGCCTAATGCTGGGAGCGATTGAGGACAAAAGAAGAAAGAGACGACAGAGAATGAGGTGGCTGGATGGAGTCACTGAAGCAGTAGGTGCAAACTTAAACTGACTCCGGGGAATGGGAGAGGACAGGAAGGCCTGGAGGATCATTGTCCATGGGGTCGCGATGGGTCGGACACAACTTCGCACCTAACAACAACAACAAAAGAACAGAAATATCTGGCATTGTGTAACACCCATGCCCCATTCGTTTTTGCTATTAAAATTTCCTTCATTTAATATTTTGCAAAGCCTATCACTATCTCTTCAACAATTTCATAAGAACAAGCCATTCTGTTACAGGACAAGGCTTGTTTTTCATTTGAAACTTTTGCTGAAACTTCTTTACTTACAAGATATTATTTAAAAAGCAGCAACATGTGCTTCTAATAAGGATTCAGTTTTTTGTAAATGATTTTATTGAAGAAAAAGAAGAGTTGGTTTTTATACCCCGCTTTTCATTGCCTGAAGGAGTCTAAAAGTGGTTTACAATCACTTTCCCTTCCTCTCCCCGCAACAGACACCCTGTGAGGGAGGTGGGGTTGAGAGAGCTCTGACAAGACTGCTCTGTAAGAACAGCTCTAACAGGACTAGCCCAAAGTCTCCCAGCTGGCTGAATATGGAGGAGCAGGGAATCAAACCTGGTTTGCCAGATTAGAAGCTGCCGCTCTTAACCACTACACCACTCTTGTATAGGTAAAGGTAAAGGTATCCCCTGTGCAAGCACCGGGTCATGTCTGACCCTTGGGGTGACGCCCTCCAGCATTTTCATGGCAGACTGTGGTTTGCCAGTGCCTTCCCCAGTCATGACCGTTTACCCCCCAGCAAGCTGGGTACTCATTTTACCGACCTCGGAAGGATGGAAGGCTGAGTCAACCTTGAGCCGGCTGCTGGGATCGAACTCCCAGCCTCATGGGCAGAGCTTTCAGACTGCATTTCTGCTGCCTTACCACTCTGCGCCACAAGAGGCTCTTGTATACAATGTTTTATTTCTAAAATTCTGCCCATGTTTTAGTGTTTTCGATTGTGACCCCACAAATTCCATTTTCTCTCTTTTTTTTAGTAGGAACGGGTTCTTTCCCTGTTCTCGAATTTGGTAAGCAAGCATTTTAACAGCTTTATAACCTGTTCCAAATATTTTAATTCCGCAGAAGTTTCTCTGCTCATCATTTATAACCTCAGCGGTAAAAAAGGCGAATGCCATTTTGGGCTGTATCAACAGGGGCATCACATCAAAATCACAAGATGTCATAGTCCCATTGTATACGGCACTGGTCAGACCACACCTGGAGTACTGTGTGCAGTTCTGGAGGCCTCACTTCAAGAAGGACGTAGATAAAATTGAAAGGGTACAGAGGAGAGCGACGAAGATGATCTGGGGCCAAGGGACCAAGCCCTATGAAGATAGGTTGAGGGACTTGGGAATGTTCAGCCTGGAGAAAAGGAGGTTGAGAGGGGACATGATAGCCCTCTTTAAGTATTTGAAAGGTTGTCATTTGGAGGAGGGCAGGATGCTGTTCCCATTGGCTGCCGAGGAAAGGACGCGCAGTAATGGGTTTAAACTACAAGTACAACGATATAGGCTAGATATCAGGAAAATATTTTTCACAGTCAGAGTAGTTCAGCAGTGGAATAGGCTGCCTAAGGAGGTGGTGAGCTCCCCCTCACTGGCATGATTTAGTATGCTTAGGGCTGATCTTGCATTGAGTAGGGGGTTGGACTAGATGGCCTGTATGGCTCCTTCCAACTCTATGATTCTAGGATTCTATGATTCTATTTCAGGTCAAGCACTTGCTTCAATTCCTTCCATGATTTCACATAGGTTGCCAACCTCCTGGTGGTGTCTGGGAATGTCCTGGAATCATAGATCATCTCTAGGCAATAGGGAATCCTTGGAGGAAATGGATGCCTTGCAGGGGGGACCTTGTGTCATTGTACCACACTAGGGTCCTTCCCCAAGCTCTACCATCCCCAGGGACCACCACAAAATCCCCAGGAATTTTCTGCCCCAGAGTTGGCAACTCTATGCAGCTTCTCTTGGGTAGGGTTGTTTCTTCTGCCTTGTAACCCTGCTGCTGCTATTTCATCCATCACTTTCAGCTTCTCTTTCTTTCTCTGTTCCTCTTTCTTTTCAGGAAAGCAGAAATAGATAGGTTTGCCCTTTTCATGTACGCATAGCTGCCTTCCCATGTTGTGGTTATAGATATTTCCTGTGCAGTATTTTTTTTTCTTTAACAAAAAAAGAGATCTTTTTCACGATTAACGGGTCCAGCTCAGAGTTTGGGGGAATGGGCGAGATGTCTTCCAGTGACTTTTCCATGAAGCGGATCATCCCTTTATGCGTGCGCATTGGCGCATATGCACTGCCCTAGAACAGAGCATTAAAGTTTTGCACACCTTTAAACCCCAGCATGGCTAAAAGGAGTGAAAAGGAGTTAGGTGGCACTTCCGCCATATTCCCCCCAATAGCCATTGGAGGCCTCCCATCCCCTATGGAATGGCAGCCCAAGAACCAACAGAGTCTTCCACAAAATCTACACTGTGCTGCCTTCAAAAGCCTCTTCTGGCAGGAGATCTGCAGACAATGCCCTGTTCATGTTGGGAGTGGATAGGCCAAGAATCTCTGGCTGATGATAGGCCTTCTGTTTGGGCTATCTCTGGGTGGAAAGAGCTGCTGCCCCAGCTGACTTATGGCAACCCCAGTAAGCAGCTTCCAAGGCAAGGTAGTTTGTACAGGTGGTTTGCCATTGCTTGCCTCTGCAAAGCCTCCCTTGGTGGCCTCCGTCCCAAGTACTAACCCAGCTTAGTTTCTGAAATCAAACAAGATCAGGCTGCCTTCCCTTCTTCTGGCCTGGGTTATAGGCTTCAACAAATGCAAACTACACTAGCCCTTGTTAGTACGGTCTTGTTCCCACTGCGAGGAAACAGATAATATACCATGATACAGTTCGCAGTCCTGTTGATTTTATAAAAAGCTCCTTCTTGAATCATTCCTGTTATGTATGTGGACAGTTTGATGCTAGTATGAACCAACATGCAAACAAAGGCCTATCAAAGGAACCAATCAGATACTTTTAATCTGAGACTTCATGGATCAAGCAGAGGGCTACATTAAGGGCCAACCAGGGCCTATTCTGCACACAATAGATAATGCACTTTAGAAGTAGATTTTCCTGTTCTGCACAGAAAAATCCAGCTGCCAAAGCACATCGAAAGTGCACTGTCCTATGTGTGTAGAATGGGCCCCAGGGCTGTTAGTGGGCTCCCCAAACTGTATATAAATCCGTTCCCCCCCCCACCAGAGTTTCTTTGGTGTTTCCATTGAATAAAGTGTTTCGAAGAACTTGAAGTCTGTGTCTACCAAACCCACAGACCTATTAATTCCATTATCCTGCAGCTCTATTAAGTTTATTGAAATACCCTCTTGAACCATTCTGTTTTGCATAGTTGGCCGAATGACTAAAGTGTGGAAGCTTCCCTGACTCCCGTGCACAGATGGGAGCCAAGACACAAAAAATACATGCGTATGTGCAGTTGCTGGTCTTTTTCATTTGTTGGGTGGCACTGTTAGAAGCCTGGAGCTAGCGATTAACAGAGAAAAGAAAGCTGTGTGTTCGGTTTCAGGTTTCAGTAACTGAGAGAAGACTCTCACACTTCTTTAACTCTGTAAATGATGTAAAACAATTATTTGGGAGGGCATTTTTATAAAGCTGAGACAGAACAGGACTGTAGTCTATGCCAGTGTATGCTATATATTATTGATTTATGTTCTATCATGCTCTTCCAGAGGGGTACAAAAAACTGGGCTGTTTGGTCATGCTATTCCCCACCCGCTCCATTCTTCTTCTTCTTCTTCTTCTTCTTCTTCTTCTTCTTCTTCTTCTTCTTCTTCTTCTTCTTCTTCTTCTTCTTCTTCTTCTTCTTCTTCTTCTTCTTCTTCTTCTAATTCTAATTCTAATTCTAATTCTAATTCTAATTCTAATTCTAATTCTAATTCTTCTAATTCTAATTCTTCTGGTGACCATGTGAATCAGGGTCTTCCAAAACGTCCTATCCTTAACAGCCGTGCTCTGGTCTTGCAAACTGAGGACCAGGCCTCCTTTTA
Organism: Paroedura picta; assembly: GCF_049243985.1. Classification (NCBI taxonomy): domain Eukaryota; kingdom Metazoa; phylum Chordata; class Lepidosauria; order Squamata; family Gekkonidae; genus Paroedura; species Paroedura picta. The sequence goes on along the minus strand of NC_135371.1, from coordinate 162,312,937 downwards.
TTGAGTCCATCTACCTCCTGTTGGGCCTGCCTCTTTTCCTGCTGCCTTCAACATTATGGTTGTATTGTATTTATTAGATAATTATAGCCCACATAATACCTCTTATACCATGTCTTGTTGAACAGTTGAACAGTCAGAGTCGAACAGTGTAAAATGGACGCTGCTGTCTGTTACTAGTTAGTGTAACCAATGTGTTCTACATTATCTTTGTAATAAACTTGAATTTTTTTTTGCATGATATACCATGTGACTTAATTATTTCGAAGAATAAGCGTGACAATTCTGTGCAGGCACATAATGGGTGCACCGCTAAACTGCCCCCTTAAGGGAAAAATTGTCCCCCTAACAAAAACTTTCAGGCTCTGGGCCTATTGATAACTATTCTTCTATTTGTATCATGGGAAGAGAAAAGCCGTTCTCATACTTGCTGTTTTGCTGTTAGTACCTCCAAATGGCTTGTGGGCAGAACGTCCTTGGATGCACTTGCTGTAAATACTTGGAATCGAGAATATGCATTGATTTTAATAGATTTTAAAATCTCATTTCTCTTCATCTATCCAGTTTTGAATATCATTCTTCATATTGCCTCTAGTTATGAAATTTTCATTTTATTAATAACTTGATTCAAAGCCTGTTCGTGAAAGGCCCCCTCCCCGCCGTGGCCGCCCATCAGACACATAGAGGGGGCATTGCCCCCGGGTGCGGCGTTTCTGGGCCCGGTGGGAAGGCCTGCTCCTCTTCGAGGCCCTGGGTGTGCTTCTAGGTCCTCCCTTACTCACGGGTGTCCTGCCGCTTCCCTGTCGCTTTCTGGCCTGTCCTGGTGAGGGCTAGATTGTGCCCTCACCTGATTAGTTAGAACTGCTGTCTGTCCTGGTGAGGGGCCAATCGGGGCCGATCGGCCCCTCACCCGGACTGGTCCTGCCCACTCTCTGCCCACTTAGCCCTTAACGAATAACGAAGAAGGGAAAGATGATGATGATGATGATGATGATGATGATGAAATCCTGTCAAATTGTGATCAATGTCTGGCAACTCCTTGAAGTCCTATTTCATGGGGGTTTCAAAGCAAGAAATAAGCAGAGGAGGGGTAGAGCATCAAGCAGAAGGTCCCAAACAGAAGGTCCCAAACAGAAGGTCCCATCAAGCTGAAGGTCCCAAATAGAAGGTCCCAAGCAGGTCCCATCAAGCTGAAGGTCCCAAACAGAAGGTCCCAAGCAGAAGGTCCCATCAGTGTTAGAGCATCAAGCAGAATTTCCCAAATAGAAGGTCCCATCAGTGGTAGAATATCAAGTAGAAGGTCCCAGGTTCAACCTTCAACATCTCCGGTGGAAAGGACCAGGTAGAAGATGATGTGAAAGACCCTCTGCATGAGGCCCAGGAGAGCCTCTGCCGGTCTGCGTAGACAATGCTGACCTGATGGACCAATCGTCTGAGTCAATATGAGGCAGCTTCCTGTGTATTCATGAACAGTGGTTTGTCCTTGCTTTCCTCTGCTTAGCAACCCTAATCTCTCTGGATGGCCTTCCCCTCCAAGCACTTACTGTGGCTGACCCTGCCTGCTTCCTAACTCTGCCAGGATGAGTCAATACGATTAATATATGGAACATTAAACAGTGTGCAGGCGCCGACTGGTGCTCCACTGGCAGCGTCACCCCTCTGTGCTGTGGCATTGGCTGCCTTGGGTTTCGGTGATCGCCGAGACGGCCGAACCGTGCTGAAGTGCTCACCCCTAGTGGAGCCCCCTTCCCTAGTTGCTCTATGGTCCCACAATGGAAATGCTAAATGATCCATCAATCGATTGACTGGCTCCGACATCTTACTTCGATGCCCACTTCTCTGAAGGGGCATGTCGCCACTCCCGGGATTCCAAAAATATTCCAGGAGTTCCTCCATGGTCAAAACATTGAAAAAGGCTGTTTTAACAGAGCATTCTGGAGACTGGAACTGGGGCCTTTTACATGTACTTTGTAGGGATATGCATTTAGAAATGAACTTACCAGAATCCAGGACTGAAAGCATTCCGTTGGTTTGCATAGTTGTTATACAAAGTGAATAGAAAAATTAACAGCGATATTCAGGAATATTTGCATCTGGCTGTTATTTGGGCACCTGGCCGTTGACACAGAGTTTAAAAATGCCAGCAGAAGAGAGGGAGGGAGTGAGTTGCAGCTACATAGTTCACAGGGGTGCTTTCCTACCAACAGTTATACACCGATCTTGCCACAGAAAGGTTGGATGTTTCACAGTCACACCACTTTGGAAAGACAGACCTATTAGCATCTTCTCCTTTGGGGTAATACCTTTGTCTGATTCCTCTTGATTGGGAAACATCCCTGGTTCATGCTGCTGGCTCACCTGGGGAGGGCTTTGCTTGGATTCTATATGAACCGTGGCTTCCGTTTCCTTGCTGTTCTGTGCTCTCTGCTGCTGTGCCTCCCAGGCACAGGAACAAAAAGTTGCCGTGCTGCAGCTTTGGGAGGAAGGGATATACAAGGAGTGCTGTTCATTCCAGCGGTCTGCCATGACAGTTTTGCTCATTGGGGCTCATTGGAGGTGCCAAGCTGCCAGCTTTGGGAGGAAGGGATATACAAGGAGTGCTGTTCATTCCAGCGGTCTGCCATGACAGTTTTGCTCATTGGGGCTCATTGGAGGTGCCAAGCTGCCAGCTTTGGGAGGAAGGGATATACAAGGAGTGCTGTTCATTCCAGCGGTCTGCCATGACAGTTTTGCTCATTGGGGCTCATTGGAGGTGCCAAGCTGCCAATGGGCCAAAGCAACAACTGCCTATATATATGCCTTCTTTTTTGTGGACCTGCCTTGTGGAACAGCTGACCCGAGGAGGTCTGGGAGACCCCTGCTTTCCTGGCTTTCGGCCAAATATACAAAACTGAATTATTTAAGGGGGATTTTCTAAGCAGGCAGCAGAGCTGTACTACATGACTCAGGAAGGTGGTTCGAAAAATTACGAGGGGCCGTGATGTCTGCTATTGTGTGTCGCCTGCAGAATCCAACGATGTACTTTTGCATCAATCACTGTGTCATGTTAATACTTAAGTTTTGTTTCAGTTCTGTTTTGTGGTTGGTTCTACAACTAGAGAGGCCCGCCTCCAGGTGGGGCCCTCAGAATTACAGCTCATCTCCAGTCTACAGAGAACAACTCCCCCGGGGGACATGGCTACTTTGAATGGCAGGGTGGTCTGAACGGCAGGGTGGGACAAACTGTGGCTCGCTAGATGTTCCTGGACTACAGTTCCCATGAGCCCTTGCCAATGGCAGGATCTCATGGGAATTGTAGTACATGAACATCTGGACAACCACCGTTTGGCCACCGCTACTCTGTGGACTATGTTATATGTTAGTTCGTTCCATGTATCCCCCGGTGATGTTGTATGTAAACTGCCCTGAGCCATATGGAAGGGCGGTGTAGAAATTCCCAAATCTCTAGGAGTTTCCTAACCTGAGTCGGGAAGCCCTGCCTCTCCCCCAACAAACAAAAGCGACCCTATTTACAACCCTAATCCTATTGCATTGCTTATTGAACGGCCCACCCATTGATGGTATTGACTCATCCTGTGTAATCCGCCTTGAGTCCAAGTGGGAAAGGCGGTGGAGAACGTAGAAAATGCTACATCTGTCTCCCCCCCCCCCAGGCTGCACCTGTCTAGCTATCTCGGTCCTATGGGTAGTTTGCTATCAGTGACAGTACTGCAAGAGAAACAGACAGACAGGCATTGATAAATACCACCACGATTGCATTATAGCCATGATTTGAAGCTGGGTTATCTTGTTCACACAGCAAAACCTGGTTGCAAGTATGGTTGCCAGCTCTGGGTGGGGAATACCTGGAGACTTTGGGGGTGGAGCCAGGCGTAGGTGGGGTTGGGGGTGGGGAGGAACCTCAGAGGAGTAGGGATATGCAATGGAGTAGGGATATGCAAGCAGCCATTTTCTCCAGGCGAACTGATCTCTGAAATAGATCTTCCTCGCCCCATATAATGACAGGATATAATGACATAGTCCCCCTTCCAAAGCAGCTGTTTTCTCCAGGGGAACTCATCTCTGTTGCCTGGAGGCCAGTTATAATTCTGGTAGCTCTCCAGCCGAGACCTGAAGGTTGGCAAGCCTAGGTATTATTACTCAGGTAACAACTCCCAGCGCATTACTGGGCATCTGTCGGAGAGGCTGATTCTCTGAAGGTTCAAGGGGGTGGCAGGTTACAGTAGATGAGAGATTGGGAAGTGAGTGTCCTGCATAGTGCAGGGGGTTGGACTAGATGACCCAGGAGGTCCCTTCCAACTCTGTGATTCTATGATTCTAATTCTAAAGTGATTCAGCCCAGCCTGATACTGCGACAAACTGGTGAGCTGCTGCAGTGAAAACGGCGCTCTGTGATAAACAGCTTGTGTTTGTCATTTAGTGCCAACGTGAGTCCCCAAATGAAATGTGTTCCCAGGCCTCAGCAAACCACTTCCTCTTGGCTGATGCCAGCTTGACGCAGACGGGGGCTTGTGAACGCTCTAGGAATGACAGTGCCCTGCTCAGAGAGGGGGGGAAGCCTGCCCAGAGTTGGTAATAGCAAGAGTCTCTATATGACGCGGCAGGCGGCTCCTGCCAAACTGCCTGGCAGAAGCTTTTGACAGATCAGCAAAAAAGGGAGGGGGGTGCAGAGAGGGCGGTTATGTGGCACCGTCTTCCAAAAGCACATGAGTGGGTTTGATTCCCCACTCCTCCACATGCAGCCAGCTGGGTGACCTTGGACTAGTCACAGTTCTTGTAGGGATATTCTTACAGAACTGTTCTCTTAGAGCTCTCTCAGACCCACCTATCTCACAGGGTGTCTGATGCGGGGAAAGGAAGGGACCACACCACTTTGGGACTCCTTTGGATAGTAAAAAGTGGGATATAAAAATCCAGCTCTTCTTCTTCTTCCTAGGAAGTTTTAGAGATTATAACCCACTGATGCTTCTTCAGCCTGATGGTCGAGAACGATCCAGAAACGAAGGAAACCTGAATTCCATTCCATATCCATGTCAATGTGGAAGCAAAGTGGCCTACATCCCCGATTAGCTAATGCAGAACACAAGGGCGTGATCTTGGGTATATGGCACTTTCTCACACACACACACCCAACCAGATGTGTTGGCAATAGCATCTCTGTTGCAAAAAGGGGAAGGAAATTGCCCAAGATCACATTGTGAGTCAGTGGCAGGATTCACAATAAACACAAGAGACTGTTCCGTAACTTGCTTATAGTTTACACATTTTGTTTCTTGCGTAGTCCCTGAGTTCTCCCTGTGAAGGGATTTCTTACAAGAGGGCCAGGAAAACCCTTTCTCTGAGACCTGGGCCTAGTCTGCATACAATAGATAATGCACTTTCAATGTGCTTTCGTGGCTGGATTTTCCTGTGCAGAACAGGAAAATCTACTTCTAACGTGCATTGAAAGTGCATTATCTCATGTGTGCAGACTAGGCCCATCAGAACAAACCTGTGTTCTGCAGTCTGTCTCTCTCTAAAATGTTACGGTATATGAGAATGAGGCATGCACATACTCTAGCCTGCAAAAGAGGGGAGGGGACAGGCTGGGAATCAGGTTATTCTTCTTGTCTAGACGTTGGACAAAGCTAGATGTGGAGAAATCCTCACAACTGCACTTGTCACAGCAAATGTAGCCCTCAATTTGCACAAAAACACATCTTTATTTAAACATGCATACACTGCCACTTTGGAGACCTGCTTGAGGCTAGGGTTATCAGCGTCCAGGTGGCTGTAGATCTCCTGGGATGCAGCTGTAAAAAAGGTGAATGCAGTCTTGGGCAGTATCAACACAGGCATCATATTGAAATCGCACTTATGTAACCCGCCTTGAACTTCAGAATAAGGCAGGCTATAAATCTGTTAATACAGTTATCTGTATTATTCCCTGTTTTATGTAAAACACCCTAAGCCTCAGGGGAGAGTCACCTTCTCTCCAGGCTAAACAGACCAAGCTCCCTCAACCTTTCCTCATATGATTTGGTCTTCAAATCCCTCACCATCTTTGTTGCCCTCCTCTGGACACACTCCAGTTTCTCTACATCTTTCTTCAGTTGTGGTGTCCAAAACTGAACACAGAATTCCAAGTGAGGTCTAACCAGAGTGGAGAAAAGTGGTAACATCACCTTGCGTGATCTGGACATTATACCCAAATCCCATTTGCCTTTTTAGCTACTGAGTCACACTGCTGACTCATGTTCAGGGTATGGTGTACTAAGACCCCTAGATCCTTTTCACACATACTACTGCCAAGACAGGTCTCCCCCAGCCTATAATGATGCATTTGATTTTTCCTACCTAAACCCAGAATGTTACATTTTTCACTACTGAAATTTTAGCCCAGTTTTCCAGCCTGTCAAGATCATCCTGTATCCTAAACTTTGGGCCATTCCGCACAAGGATCAATGTTGCCAATTGTTCACAGAATGCAGAAACGCTATATTAAATAGTGGAATTTCGTCATTCCGCATACTTTTATTTTTAATGGAATATAGAAGTCCCAGTAGCGTTTCATTCATTCCACACAGGTTTCCGGTCTCGCTGGAATCTCAACAAAGGAAGCGATTTTTTTCTGCGCTTCTTCCTGCCCCTGGCCATCAATCAAACGGAACAGCCAATGGGCTGTTGTGTTCATGCTCCCGAAAAGCCCCTTTCCCTTTAAGAACTGTTTTTTTTTAAACCAAACACACCCGTTGCAACAAATATGCGTTCAATCATTGCATTGGAAAGACCTTTTTGCTGGCGTAGGAGCTGGTGATTAATCGTTTATACGCTCCTCAAGTAGAAAAAAAATTAGCCTCCCCACGGGTGCGATTTGTGGCCGAACTTATGGGCAGTGCCAAACAGGGGGCTGTGTTGTGCTTGGGAACTTAGGGAGGTTTGTTTTACTTTAAATCACTTCTGTGGTGGGACTTTAACCAGTGAATCCTCGCTCGTTCGTTGCTTTCTCAAGTCTAAGGGGAAAAAATGGCGATTGCTTCTCCGGAAGTTTGGGGGCGAGAGCGGGGGAGGGACTTTCTTTCTACCACTACATTGAGAACGCGCATGTCTTTAGCTGGTTTGTTGCAGCTTGTGCACAGAAGTGTACCGGTTTTTTCAGGGGGAATCCACTTTTCCCGATTTCCTGAAGAGCGCTACAACGAAGCGCTTTTTGCGGGAGTGTTGCAGGAGTGTTGCAGATTGTGTGCGACATCATGTGGAACGTTGAATTTGTAGCGTTTACCAAAGGTAAGACTTCTGCTACATTTAAGTCATGCGGAATGGCCCTATCTTCTGCTGTGTTTGCTACCACTCCCAGTTTAGTATCATCTGCAAATTTAATAAGCACCCCTTCTATTCCTTCATCCAAATCATTTATGAATATATTGAACAACACAGGGCCCAGGACAGATCCCTGAGGCACTCCACTTGTCAGCCCTCTCCAAGAAGATGACGAACCATTTACAAGCACCCTTTGGGTGCGATCTGTCAACCAGTTCTTGATTCACCTAATAGTAATAAGATCCATACTGCTGTTTACCAATTTGCCAATAAGAATATCATGCGGAACCTTATCAAAAGCCTTACTGAAATCAAGGTAAACAATGTCCACAGCATTCCCCCTGATCTTGCAAGGTAGCCACTTTCTCAATAAAAAAGAGAAAACGTTAGTAAATCCATGCATGGCTCCATGGCTTGACAAACATCCCAGGCAATTTATTCTCTTTCAAAACTCTTTTTCAGTCTGTCACAGGAGAGCCAAACAGACACCACAGCAGTCATGATGGACTCCAGCCGTGCCCGAGAGCGTTATTACAGCTTGCTCACCAGTCTGAACAGAGCCACAGAGCCAAATGCAGATTTAAGTTCTGCTTTAGTGCAATACTTTAAACGCAGAGCCAAATGTGGATTTGTATATTGCTTTTCATGGGACTTCATTTTTGTACTATTGATGCTTGCGGAGTTCATGGTGTAATCCGCATGGGACTTTTTACTCACACCAGCTTGAATAAATCCCTCCCGTCTACACTGAATTCGATTTCCATTTTGATTTTGGGTGCTTTACATTTTCCCTCTGCAACATGCATTTTTTAAAATATATTTTTAAAATTTTTTCCAGAAAAGATAGAAACAGAATAGATACGTATAGTAAACATTTGTGAAGCAATTATTTAGAGTCTAAGCATATTAGAACCCCCTCCTTTCCCTGTAGGTTTTACTTTCTTAAATAGTTCAAGTAGGGACCCCATTGTTCTTGAAAGGCTTCTTCTGATATTCCATTGACAGTTAATGCATCTGGAGTGACCCTACCTTTCCCCTGCAATATCCAGAACTGGATATAAGCCTTGATATTTTAAAAAAAAACCATCAGTAAGTGTGCAGATTTCTGCTTTTTGCAAATTAACTTCCCTCTCCGCACCTTGTAGCAAAGCAGTCTTCCCTCATTGGTCAGGGCATCAGTTCAAAGACTTCCTGGTTCTCGGTTGCAAGACTTTCCTCCCAAGATTTATTTTTGCCCTCCTTTTGGAATCTGTTTTAAAGTGACTGCGCTCCAGAATCCCACACTTTTCTCAGCAGAGATTTGCCTCAATCTGTGAGACTGCTGCTGGCTTAGCGCGGTCCCCCCCCCCCCACTCTTTAAGAAAAAGCAAGAAAGAGATGAGCAGCTTCATACTGCATTTGGCTTCTTTACATGCAGTCAAAAGAAATAAAGTACACTCCTTTAATGCTGGCTGGACTTCAACCCCCCCCCCTTGCCTTGCCCCCTCTGAACTTCCCCAATCAATTGCAGAAGGCTTTCTGTTTCAATTCGGGGGGAAAGCAAGGATTAAAACCCGGGTTCAAATCAATCTGAATTCAGCAAGATCGAAAATGGAAAAAAACAATGTAAGTGCAGAATCAGCCCATGTTTTTGACAATATACTGCACCATTGATTATCACGCCTGAATTTGTACTCTCAGTCCTGTTTTTGCATTGCTGTTATCCTATCTGGCCCCTCTACAAGCCTTTTACTGCTAGAACCTGACAGTAAAAATTGCTTTAAAAGATTAAATGCTACAGCTGAAAGCCCAGTTTAGAAACAAAACAAAGCTGTTTTGGCTTGACGCATGAAGGACAATAAGGCTGGCACTAGGGAGGAAGGGATAACAGGGCAGGCAAAACTGAGCTTGCCAGTCTCCAGGTGGGGAATACGAAGAAATAGTGACCTGTCAGAAGTGGCAAAGCAAATGTGAGCAGAAGCTGACAGACTGGCCACAATGAAGTATAAAGTTATGCGAAGTATAAAATTTCCTGGCTTGGATCTGGCAACCCAACATCCCACCCCCCCATCAGCTGCCAGTGGCCAGGGGGAACCAGCAACCCTCCCGGGAGAAAATTGCTGCTTTGAAGCGTTAACCCTATGGCAGTGGTGCCCAACCTTTTATCACCGGGGACCAGTCAACGCTTGACAATTTTACTGAGGCCCGGGGGGGGGCAGTCTTTTGCCGAGGGACGCTGCTGCTGCTGCCTGAGCCCCTGCTCCACTTGCTTTCCTGCTGGCATCCCTGACTTCCCGCCACCCGCTGGGGGGTGCTGTCAGCAGCAGCTGCACAGTGCCACGCCAAGGGGGAGCACCAGCCATGGCGGCCGCTGGAGAGCACCAAAGGTGAGCTGGCGGCAGAGTGGCAGGGCAGCCCCCAAGGCAGCTGCCGGGGAGGAGGACGAGGAGGAGCCGCGGCCCGGTACCAACTGATCCACGGCCCGGTCCTGGTCCCCGGACCGGGGGTTGGGGACCACTGCCCTATGGCATTATGTTTTACAGAGGTCCTTTCCCTCCCTAAACCTCTCCCTCTCCAGATGCTGCCCACATCTCGAGGTACTTCCCAATCCGGAGTGGGCAACCCTAAGAAAAGCTGACTGTGTATTTTGCAGCAGAAACTGGTTATGTCAGTACTGATTGGCTGGCACCCTGGACATCACAAACCTACCCTCCCAAAGCAGTTCTGCAGCTTCTGAAAAAAACACACACAGTTATGAATGAACAATAAATCAAACATGCAAGTGGTGGTGTAAAAAAATGTAGGCTAGCCTGCTTGAAATATGAGGCCAAAGTCTCAGAGAGCAAGCTGAATCAGCATTGGAATGGCTGGGGAACATCTGTGACAGGGGTAGTCCAGACGTCCATGGACTACAATTCCCATGAGCCCCTGCCAGCTTTCCACCCTGGAAGGTGGAAAGAATATGGGTTTACCCAGAAGGGGGCAAGAGATGGGGGAAAGACAGTGAAGTCCCATTATGAAGCAAAACAAATCAAGCAAAGTTGAAAGCATATAAAATTCCAGGTAAAAAGAATTGTTTTGGCCTGGTGCCTAAAATGCTATGACATGCTACATAGCAAGGGAGGTAGGAGGGCATTCCAAAGCTGAGGTGCCACCACCACAAAGGCCATGGAGTGTCCAGGAGTGGTTTGAGCATTTGTGTGGCCTGTAGCACCAGAGCCGGTTTACGGATTTACGGGGCCCTAGCTGGTGCTGGAGAAGACCAAGGGACCAAGCCCTATGGAAATAGGTTGAGGGACTTGGGAATGTTCAGCCTGGAGAAAAGGGAGTTGAGAGGGGACATGATAGCCCTCTTTAGGTATTTGAAAGGTTGTCACTTGGAGGAGGGCAGGATGCTGTTTCCATTGGCTGCAGAGGAGAGAACACGCAGTAATGGGTTAAAACTACAAGTACAACGATATAGGCTAGATATCAGGGGGAAAAATTTCACAGTCAGAGTAGTTCAGCAGTGGAATAGGCTGCCTAAGGATTTGGTGAGCTCCCCCTCACTGACAGTCTTCAAGCAAAAGCTGGATACACACTTTTCTTGGATGCTTAAGGATGCTTTGGGCTGATCCTGCGTTGAGCAGGGGGTTGGACTAGATGGCCTGTATGGCCCTTCCAACTCTATGATTCTAGGATTCTATGATTCCAAGACTCTTGAATGTCCCTTGGACTGCAAGGCAAACAAACCGGTCAGTCCTAGAGGCGATCAGCCCTGACTGCTCCTTAGAAGGCCAGATCCTGAAGATGAAACTCAAATACTTTGGCCACCTCATGAGAAGGAAGGACTCCCTGGAGAAGAGCCTAATGCTGGGAGCGATCGAGGGCAAAAGAAGAAGGGGACGACAGAGAATGAGGTGGCTGGATGGAGTCACTGAAGCAGTAGGTGCAAACTTAAATGGACTCCAGGGAATGGTAGAGGACAGGAAGGCCTGGAGGATCATTGTCCATGGGGTCGCGATGGGTCGCACACAACTTCGCACCTAACGACAACAACAACAGGCAGAATACAATTGCGGCAGGAGCAGCAAGATTAGAGGGGCGGAAGTGCCCCCAGCAGTGGATAGGGGCTGTCACTCTGAGGGGGGAAAGGGAAGAGGCTATGGCCCTGATCTATGGGGGGGGGGAAGGCACCTTGTGGAGTCCCACCTAGAGGATAAGCGGCTGTCTTTGTTCTGATCAAGTGGCAATCCTGTCCGCTCAACCCGATATGAACGTTCAAAGAGCTTCCTAAACCTCCTCCTCCTCCTTATTATTATATTTATTTGATTTGTATGACTGCCGCTCTCAGAAACCGGCTCGCGGCCGTTTACAATATTTCAAATACAAATCGATACTTTAAAACCATTCCAATTGCCCATTAAAAAACCCATAACGGTGACTGCTTTAGGATGCTCTGGGCTGATCCTGCATTGAGCAGGGGGTTGGACTAGATGGCCTGTATGGCCCCTTCCAACTCTACGGTTCTAGGATTCTATGATTCACTCACAATGATGGCAGTTAAATAAACTATTCCCACACAGCGCCACTGGATGGGCAAAAGGGAGCCGATGGCTAATTGGGCATAGGATGGGACAACCCATCCTATGTGGGGAAGATAATGGAGCAGATATTAAAGGGAGCGATCTGCAAACATCTGGAGGACAATTTGGTGATCCAAGGAAGTCAGCATGGATTTGTCTCCAACAGGTCCTGCCAGACCAACCTGGTTTCCTTTTTTGACCAAGTAACAGGTTTGCTGGATCGGGGAAATTTGGTTGATGTCATTTACTTGGATTTTAGTAAAGCTTTTGACAAGGTTCCCCATGATGTTCTGATGGATAAGTTGAAGGACTGCAATCTGGATTTTCAGATCGTTAGGTGGATAGGGAATTGGTTAGAGGACCGCACTCAAAGAGTTGTTGTCAATGGTGTTTCATCAGACTGGAGAGAGGTGAGTAGCGGGGTACCTCAGGGTTCGGTGCTCGGCCCGGTACTTTTTAACATATTTATTAATGATCTAGATGAGGGGGTGGAGGGACTACTCATCAAGTTTGCAGATGACACCAAATTGGGAGGACTGGCAAATACTCCGGAAGATAGAGACAGAGTTCAACGAGATCTGAACACAATGGAAAAATGGGCAAATGAGAACAAGATGCAATTTAATAAAGATAAGTGTAAAGTTCTGCATCTGGGTCAGAAAAATGAAAAGCATGCCTACTGGATGGGGGATACGCTTCTAGGTAGCACTGTGTGTGAACGAGACCTTGGGGTACTTGTGGATTGTAAACTAAACATGAGCAGGCAGTGTGATGCAGCGGTAAAAAAGGCAAATGCCATTTTGGGCTGTATCAACAGAGGCATCACATCAAAATCACAAGATGTCATAGTCCCATTGTATACGGCACTGGTCAGACCACACCTGGAGTACTGTGTGCAGTTCTGGAGGCCTCACTTCAAGAAGGACATCGATAAAATTGAAAGGGTACAGAGGAGAGCGACGAAGATGATCTGGGGCCAAGGGACCAAGCCCTATGAAGATAGGTTGAGGGACTTGGGAATGTTCAGCCTGGAGAAAAGGAGGTTGAGAGGGGACATGATAGCCCTCTTTAAGTATTTGAAAGGTTGTCACTTGGAGGAGGGCAGGATGCTGTTTCTGCTGGCTGCAGAGGAAAGGACACGCAGTAATGGGTTTAAACTTCAAGTACAACGATATAGGCTAGATATCAGGAAAAAGTTTTTCTCAGTCAGAGTAGTTCAGCAGTGGAATAGGCTGCCTAAGGAGGTGGTGAGCTCCCCCTCACTGGCAGTCTTCAAGCAAAGGTTGGATACACACTTTTCTTGGATGCTTAAGGATGCTTTGGGCTGATCCTGCGTTGAGCAGGGGGTTGGACTAGATGGCCTGTATGGCCCTTCCAACTCTATGATTCTATGATTCTATGATTCTATGATTCTAACCCGGGGGACCAGGCCAGTAACACTGGCCTCCCCCCACCCCCCCACTCCGAATCTCAACCCCTGGGCCTGCCAACACGACGCCTGCCAGCAATAACCAAGAAAGTGGTCCAGCCCAACAGGGGTAGTCAAACTGCGGCCCTCCAGATGTCCATGGACTACAATTCCCTTGAGCCCCTGCCAGCCTTCGCTGGCAGGGGCTCACGGGAATTGTAGTCCATGGACATCTGGCAGGGGCTCCTGGGAATTGTAGTCCATGGACATCTGGCAGGGGCTCCTGGGAATTGTAGTCCATGGACATCTGGAGGGCCACAGTTTGACGACCGTGGAGCGCCGTGCACCAGGAGGGCTGAGGAAGCCAAACGCGACGCGTGAAGAGCGGCCTGGGCTGGCCGTTGCGGGCGACGCTGGGCGCGGCGAGAGGCGAGCGCGGCCTTCCGCGGCTGTCAGTCAGCGGAGCCCCATGCAAGCAAGCAGGCAAGCCCTGACAGCGGCAGCTTGGGAGGTCTGAGCTCAGCCTTTGAAACGGCATCTGGCGGAGGCTTTGGGAGCAGCTGCGCGGGGCGTGGCCGGCAGGGAATGCGTTTGTTCTCGGCCATCGGGGGAGTCGGGGCTTGTTTTATCGCGTTTTTTTTAACGACGCGAGGCAGGTTCCAGGTGAGGCAGGAAACGACCCTGCAGAGGCAAAGCAGAAGCGCAGGGAGGGAGCCTCGCCTTGTGGGGCGTCCGCGGCAGCCGTCGCCTCTAGCGAAACTTGGAAGCCCCGCAAGGCTGTCGGAGGGTTGCCAACTCTGGGGGTCGGGAATGCCTGGAGATTTCAGGGAGGTACCTGAGAAGGGTGAGGCTTGGGGAGGGGAGTGCCCTCGGGAGGGTAGAATGCCACAGCAGCCCCCCCCTCCAAAGTGGCTGTTTTCTTCAAGGTGATGCGGAATAAATGTTTTAAACAAATAAATGTGTACGTTGTCTGGAGATCGGTTGCAATTCCAGGAGATCTCCAGACTCCACCGGGAGGCTGGCAACCTTAGGACTGCAACAATGAAATGGTCATAGAAGAAGAGGGTTTTTTTTTTTTGTACTCCACTTTATAATACCCGAAGGAGCCTCAAAGCGGCTTGCAATCACCTTCCCTTCCTCTCCCCACAACACACACCCTGTGAGGTAGGTGAGGCTGAGGGAGCTCTGAGAGAACTGCACCTGGACCAACCCTGCTGGCCGCATGTGGAAGAGGAGCAGAGAATTAAACCCAGTTCTCCGGATCAGAGGCAGCTGTTCTTAACCACTATACCATGCTGGCTTTCAGTTCAGTTTCAGTTAAGTTTAGCAGGCCAACCTTTGGGTTGTGGCTCAGGGGTAGAGTACCTGGTTGGCAGGCAACAGGTTGTCCCGTTAAAAGGACCAAACAATAGAATCATAGAATCATAGAGCTGGGAGGGACCTCCACGGTCATCTAGTCCAACCCCTGCACAATGCAGGAATTCACAACTACCTTCCCATCAGTAGTGACCCCAATTTCATGCTCAAGCGATCCTCCCCCCCCCACCACCACCAAAAGTCTCCAGAATTCAGCCTGGCCTGGAGGGAATGTGTGATGTGAAAGACCACGACTTAAGACCCTGGAGAGCCGTTGCCAGCCAGAGGCAACAGCAGTGACTGAGTTGGTATTACGACAGCTTCGTGTGTTCACATTTGGCATGGGCAAACCTGGAAACGATATTCCACAGGAACTGTGCCCAACGATGACTCTCTGTTGACAGTGGGAAACAAGTTTGCAAACACTTTCATTGCACACATTGTTAGGAAGATGCAACACAGCCATGCGCGCACGTGCCACATCAGAATAGTCGAGCTGGCCTACCTTGGCAGCTGAGAGTTGCCAGGTTGTTTGCTAGGGAAACAAACAAAGGCCAAACTACATGCGGCACCGTTTCTGGGTCTGCCTCATTATGCCCGCCCCGGGTCCTGCCAAAGGCACTGTGAGCTGGGAGTTGCCTATAAAAACTCATATGCATGTTTCTCATGGGTGGCTCCATTTGGACCTGGTCGTGGTGCCCAGGGAGAGAACATTAACACATTTTCTCCTGTTTTCCCAACCTGAAATTGTCCCAGGGAAACAGCAGAATGTTTGCCTTGTTGCGTTCACTTTGCTTTTCCCTGTAGCAAGTTCTTTTCGGGAAGTCTGTGATTTCACCATCACAAGCCTGTAAAATGAACATTATTAATGGCCCCATTTCACAGATTAAAAACGAGGGCTGGCAAGCAAGCAAGCAAGCAAATGACTTGGTTCCAAGTTGGGGTCTGCTAGGTCCTTAGGATGAAAACCAAAAGACGGGAGCGTACAATAGAAAGCCGACATCAGAAACGGAAACCAGAGTATTTGGAACCCAAGGTACGCAACAGTAAAAAAAAACAGAACACTATAGTTTTACATAACCATTCCTGTGTTTTTTATAATTCCAAACCAGGGGTAGTCAAACTGTGGCCCTCCAGATGTCCATGGACCACAATTCCCAGAAGCCCCTGCCAGCGAATGCTGGCAGGGGGCTTCTGGGAATTGTAGTCCATGGACATCTGGAGGGCCGCAGTTTGACTACCCCTGTTCCAAACCATTGTCCCGATGTCTACAAACAAGATATCCATTCATGTCAGATGTGTGTTAGGACTGCCAGTTTCCAGGCAGCTGTGTAACTGTGACTCTCTGAAACGGTAGTAAATAATGTTTCCAAAAGTGCAACAATGGTCAGTTATAAAGTATCATAGACAATCATAACAACCAAACCATATTGTAAATAAGTGTATAACTAATACAATTCAAGTGTGATATAAAAAAAAATCAGGCAACAGTTCAACAGGTTATTTCCAACTTCAGTTCTGACCTTATACATGAGTATTTTTGCACTTTTGGAAGCATTATATAGTATAGTTTCAGGGTCAATTACACAGCTCTACCCCCCCCCCCGATATTTTCCATTTGCTGTGTACCCCAGTTTTTGTTTTGTTTCTTGTAGTTTCCAGGCAGCAGTAGGGGTGGGAGTTGCCTACCACTGATCAATGAGCAAAAGGAAGGGGGAAAATTGTATTGCCAACACCATAACACCATTTCTAGGTGATGCCCTGGAAGTGACACACATGAAGCTGACTTCTAGTGAATAGGACCCTTGGTATTGTCTGCTCAGACTGGTGGTGGGTTAGGTTGAGAGGTCTTTCCTATCACCTACCACTTGATTCTTTTAACTGGAGATACCGAGGATTGAACCTGGGACTTTCTACATGACACACAGAGGCTCTTTCAATGAGCCACAGTTCCACCCCTACAAGCTACTGTGACATTACAGTAATCCCACTATTTCTATTGTCTCTATGATCTGTATGAACTCTATGGTCTTTGCCACTGAGAATTTTTGTTGTTGAGATTCCTAGAGCATTCTGGGGTGGGAAGGTAGGCATGATGTCACTTCCTGGTTTTTGACATGACAACATAAATGATGCCGTTTCTCAGGGCTCTGCCCCTGGAAAGCTCCTGTGGGATGGACCAGCAACCCTATTCTCCTTAATAGCTCAGGGCTCTTTCCCCAAATCAAGACAGGTTAGTTCTCAATGAAAGATTTAGGTTGCAGATTCAAATACAAGTCCTCAATGCCCTAGAGAATGGGTAGTCAACCTGTGGTCCTCCAGCTGTTCATGGACTACAATTCCCATGAGCACCTGCCAGCATAGTGATTGTAGTCCATGGACATCTGGAGAGTCACAGTTTGGCCATCCCTGCCCTAAAGCAAATGGATGAAAGTGAGGGAAATGTATAGATATGGAGGACTAGAGCATGTTTCAATGTTCGATAGAATTCTGGGTTGGGAAATACCTGGAGATTTTAGGAGTGGAGCCAGGAGTGGGTGGGATTTGGGATGGGAAGGGTGGATTATAATGCTATGGAATCCACCCACCATGGTAGCCATTTTCTCCAGGAAAAATGATCTCTGTAGTCTGGAGATGAAATGTAAAACCAAAGGATCTCAAGGTCCCCCCTGGGGACTGGCATTCCTACACTGTTTTAATTTTCCTTAAAGCCTGGAATCATGAATGTACCAGGCTGATAGGGTTGCCAGCTCTGGGTTGGGGAATACCTGGAGACATTGTGGGTGGAGCTGGGATTGAGTGGGATTTGGGTCAGGGAGGCACCTCAGGGGAGTATAATGCTTTAGGATGCTTTAGGATGCTTTGGGCTGATCCTGCGTAGAGCAGGGGGTTGGACTAGATGGCCTGTATGGCCCCTTCCAACTCTATGATTCTAAGATCCTATAATTTTATGAAATCCATCCTCCAAAGCAGCCATTTTCTCCAGAGATACTGTTCTCTTTAGTCTGGAGATAGGTTAAAATTCCAGGGGATCCCCAGGTCCAACCTAGGGACTGGCATACCTAGGGAAGGAATATGTTGATTGGATGAAACTGGAAAGTGGGACAAATGAACTGATTTTAGGGGAGAACAACAAATACCTTCCTCCCACCACCTCCCTAATGGGAACCTAGGAAGTTCCTTCAGATTCTCCAAAGTACTGATACTTCCTTTTGTGAATGAACCCAACAGGTTTATTTACCTATAATACAACTTGGGCCTGGAAACCTTAAGTGCAAACAGTTCCAGGAGCCATCTTAAGAGCAACACACCATCTTCTCAGAGGCACCAAGAGAAGTTGGCCCCTCCTACAAATATTCACTCTTTCTTCATTGTGATCCTTTATGACAGGGGTAGTCCACCTGTGGTCCTCCAGATGTCCACGGACTACAATTCCCAGGAGCCCTGCCAGCAAACTCTGGAAGGGGCTCCTGGGAATTGTAGTCCATGGACATCTGGAGGACCACAGGTTGACTACCCCTGCTTTATGACACACTTAAGCATACTTTAAGAACTATTGGTTGTTTAGATCAGTGTTTCATCTGTCTCCACATTGAGCATAATGACATGTTATAGTTGACCAGAACAGGGGTGGTCAACACACACACAGGCTGCTAGTCCCTGGCAGCCTCTAGGTCAGGAGTGGCCCTCCAATATCCACGGACTACAATTCCCATGAGCCCCTGCCAGCACATGCAGGGGATCATGGGGATTGTAGTCCATGAACATCTGGAGGACCACAGGTTGACTACCCCTGCTGTAGGTCATGGTGCCCTGCCTCAGAAAACAGAGCTTCAGGCTACAGTGGTTGTTGTTGTTGTTATGTGCGAAGTCGTGTCCGACCCATCGCGACCCCATGGACAATGATCCTCCAGGCCTTCCTGTCCTCTACCATTCCCTGGAGTCCTTTTAAGTTTGCACCTATTGCTTCAGTGACTCCATCCATCCACCTCATTCTCTGTCGTCCCCTTCTTCTTTTGCCCTCGATCGCTCCCAGCATTAGGCTCTTCTCCAGGGAGTCCTTCCTTCTCATGAGTTGGCCAAAGTATTTGAGTTTCATCTTCAGGATCTGGCCTTCTAAGGAGCAGTCAGGACTGATCTCCTCTAGGACTGACCAGTTTGTTCGCCTTGCAGTCCAAGGGACTCGCAAGAGTCTTCTCCAGCACCAGAGTTCAAAAGCCTCAATTCTTTGACGCTCGGCCTTCCTTATGGTCCAACTTTCACAGCCATACATTGCGACTGGGAAGACCATAGCCTTGACTAAACGCACTTTTGTTGGCAGGGTGATGTCTCTGCTAACAGTGGTTAGGAGCCACCAATAAATAGATGTAATACTTTTAAAAAATCCCATTAATATTTGTGACCATCACAAATAAGTCGTGTTCAGGAGATGAGAGCCGTTGGCTGTGTGAAGAAATGCCTGTCTGTTTTTCTTTTATTCTGAGAGACTGCACAATCCCCGTCCCTCTCCACGGCGCATGATCTTTTATCATGATCTTCTTCAGTTATTCCCCCCCTCCCCAAGCAAAAAGCCTCAGCTGTTTTAATCCTTTGTATCTAAGGACAGTGAACCATTCCTCCCCCCCCCCCATTCCAAGACCCACAGAAAGACTGAAAATGTGGCCACTGCAGTGAGGTGCGTAGGAAAAGCGCAGGTTTATATAACACCATACGAAGACATGACGCAGATTTATAATAATGAGGTCCTTGGTAAGTTTTCTTCAAGGGCAAACAAGCAGCAATCCAATTAACAGAAGGCTTATTTCCATGGACACAGGACAACGGAATGATTTTCATGGTTATAAAAATCCTAGAGTTGGAAGGGGTCATCCAGGCCATCTAGCCCAACCTCCTGCTCAATGCAGGAACAGCCTAAGCATCCAGGATAAGTATCTGTCCTCTAAGGAACATCAGGGTGATGATGTGGAAGCCAGCAATAGCAAACTACTTCTGAATGTTTCTTGCCTTGAATCCCTATGGGATAGCCTTAAGTCAGCTGTGATTCAAAGAGAAGACCCGGTTATTTTATACCCTGATTTTCACTACCTGAAGGAGTCCCAAAACAGTTTACAAACACCTTGCCCTTATTCTCCCCACAACAGACACCCTGTGAGGGAGGTGGGGTTGAGAGAGCTCTGACAGGACTGGTCTGTGAGAACAGCCCTAAGAGAATGAGTAGCCCAAGGTCGACCAGCTGTCTGCATGTGGAGGAGCAGGCAATCAAACCCGGTTCTCCAGATTAGAGTCTGTCAGTCTTAACCACTACAGCATCCTTTCCATCACCACCAAGCTGTGGGTAAGAGGTCAATATCTTCTTCTTCTTCTTTCTCCTCCTCTTCCACTACTACCACTGCCCAAAACCCAGACCAAATGGGCCCCTTCCTGATTTTTAAGGACAGCCTAACGAGGAGGTGCATCCACACATACCTTCCTGCCTCTCCCAGGAGGGCCTTTCCCCAAGAATTAGTCAATTGGACGGTAGCTCCAACTTCACACGTCCCTCTAGTGCCCCTTTCCTTTCTTGGTTTAGCCCTGTAATTGTCCTCCTGATCCGTGTCCCTTCAATGGGCTATATCTGTATTGTTGGCTCTTGGCCAAGTAGC
The DNA here is from genome assembly GCF_049243985.1 of Paroedura picta. Taxonomy (NCBI): domain Eukaryota; kingdom Metazoa; phylum Chordata; class Lepidosauria; order Squamata; family Gekkonidae; genus Paroedura; species Paroedura picta. The sequence continues at coordinate 162,292,691 of NC_135371.1, read as the reverse complement.
CAATGGGGTTCCCTCCCTGGCTGGAACAATGCCACTTAGTGGGGTAACTAGATGCCTCCCCCCCAATGGCTCAGTTCTAGTGGGTTTTGGGGGCACCCACAACCTGTGACACAAGGTACTCCATACTCCAAACTCCTGGGAGAAATTTGGATGGGGAGAATTTGGAAGCATCCATACTTTCTGGCCAGCTCACATGCTCTACAGTTGAGCATTAGGACTAGGTATTTATGGCCAAGTGAAGGGGATAGTAAGCCACTGCAACCTCAGAGTAGTGGCCTATATTCTGGAGAACTGGGTTCAATTCCCCACTCCTTCTCCACATGAGGCCTCCACCTAGGGCCAGTCACCGTTTTCTCAGAACTCTCTCAGTCCCACTTCCCTCTGTTGTGTGGAGAGGGAAGGGGAGGCAATTATAAGCCACTTTGAGACTCCTTAAAGTAGAGAAAAGCAGGGCATAAATATCTCCTCCTCCTGCAGAGCAGCTTCTTGGGTGATGTAGTCGCTTGCAGGAATCAGAGGGAGGTGGGAAGTTCCATTCTGTGAGCAAAACTCTTAGGCCCCATCCTATTACCTGTCCTAAGCTTGGTTACTATTTTATTCTTAATAGGAAAGATGCCTGTTTTTCTATCAGCCCAATGGGAGATGGTGCCATAAACAAGCTCTTGTGCCGTAGCCACTAAAAGGCTGCCTCTTGCACAGGGACAAAGCCAGGCAGTTCTTCCTTTTAATAACCATGGCAACCTTCCTCACTATCATGTATTGCTTACTTAAATATGTACCAGTGCTAAAGTGGCCTCAGGGCCCCTCTAGACGATAGCTTGTGATTTTAAAAATAAAGATGGCCATTCCATACGCACCTGTTGAATTCAGTTGTCTTTCTCCAAGGCAGGCATTCTCAATCAGGGTTTTGTGGCAGCCCTGGAAGGTTTTCCTGAATGGGTGAGAGTTAATTAGTTTTTAATAATTTTTTAAAAATTTGTTAAACATTTATAGGAGCTCTTCTGCCAGGTCTTTGGTTGAGGCCAGGGCACGAAAGATCAAGAGGCCCCTCCATGCTGATGGACAACTGAGTGTTCCGTAGCCATGCCTGGAGGAGTGTTACAGGCTCCTATTGGCCAACGCTTGTGACATCATGAAGCCATGTGAGGCAGCTCTTCACGCCATGGTTAAACCATTTTGCATAGCTTTTAAAAGTAAAAAATAAAAATTTAAACAAGTTTTAGTGGACACACACCCAGGTAGTGAAACCAGACCATACCAATGAATTTTGCCACATGTTTATGTTTATTAGGTTTATATCCCGCCCCTCCCGACAAGTCGGCTCGGGGCGGCTTACAAATAAAAAGACAAATAGCCTTTGCAGTAATCAATACAATAAAACAGTAAAATCAATACTCCCCCCCAAATTAAATACAAAAGGCACGTCCAGGGGTTCTACTGTGCCAATTCAGGGTCCAGGCACAATTACTTGTATTGTATCACAATATGACAATCTTTGGGTTTATGTGTGTGTGTGTGTGTGTCTTCCCCTAGTATATAAAACAATTGCATCTGTATATACAGGAATGTCATACAGCTGCATATGGTCATAGGGTTCCCAACCTCTAGGTCAGGGGTAGTCAAACTGCGGCCCTCCAGATGTCCATGGACTACAATTCCCAGGAGCCCCCTGCCAGCATTCGCTGGCAGGGGGCTCTGGGAATTGTAGTCCATAGACATCTGGAGGGCCGCAGTTTGACTACCCCTGCTCTAGGTCAAGCTTTCTCAACTAGGTTTTCGTAAAACCATGTGGTTTCTTAATGGCCCTGGAAGGGGTTTCCCAAATGGGTAGGAGTTAATTTTGTATGTATTTTTAATATTTGTTAAACATTTATTGGATGATATTACCATATATGGTCATTTTGACCTGTTCCCACCCCTCCCATGGCCAATGATTGGCCTGGGGTAGGAAGGGGAGGGGCCCTGGATGGGCATGTCCACAGCTCTGCTTCCCAACCATATTCTGCATGATCATGCCACTTCTGGGATTTCTTGAGCCTGAGGAATGTTTCAGGGATTTGTCAATGGTAAAAAAGTTGAGACAGGCTGCTCTAGGTAGTGGCTGGAGATCTCCTGGGGTTACAAGTGATCTCTTGGCGAGAGAGATCATGGAGAAAATGGTCTCTTTGAAAGATGGACTTTATGGTATTATACCCCATTGAAGTCCCTCCCTTCCCCAAACCTTGCCCTTCTCAGACTGTTACCCCCTCCCCACAATCTCTGGGTATTTTCTAACTCGGAGCTAGCAGCCCTATGCAACTCTCATACCTATGACGAGGCAGATTTACAAATTGCATAAGATACACGTAAAGCAAAGCAAACCAAGTGGGTTTCAGCCATGAGGCCCCCTTCAAGGATTTAAAGCATTAGATCACACAGTCTTTCCTTTAAAAAACATACAACTGCCTGACCAACAAACTCTCCCTTTGCTATTATTTGGATCACTGAAGATAACCACCCAGATGGTTCGTGCCACTTGCTCTTCACCCCACTGTGAGGAGCTATTCTCTCAGACAATGGATAATTCAAGCACACCTGTTTTAATCTGACACATGCAGCTGGGGTGTGGTTATGTTTTTGCAGAATTTGGCATTTTCGGGCAGAGGTATGGGGAAAGAAGTGGGAGGGGGATGCTTAGGTGGGGTGATACATTGGCAGGAGGAAAGGTTTGTACTCGTAAGGAACATGCACGGAACATGCACGGAAGCACACAGAGCTTACAGGTTAGGATACTCAACCATCAGAAGCTTCAGCCGGCTGCCCATCTGAGTTCTGAGATTTTCAGTGTCTCCATTTAAGCAGGTCGCCATGTTGGTCTGAACTTGCAAGTCTAATGTTGAGTCCAGTAGCACCATTAAGACCAATAAAGACCAATAAAATTTAAGACCAATAAAATTCAAGTTGTAAGGATTCACATACCCAGCACACCTGATCAGATAAAGAAATGGAAATTACCAGACCACAAATATAAGGAGAAACTCAGTCATGGATTAGAACACAGCAGCATGAAGATGTATACATCCTTTAAATGGCATGCCATTTAAATTATTCTGGCCCCCCAGCCTTCTCAGGCACTGCCTCAGGCACTGCCTGGGAAGGTGGGGGGGGGGAGGAGGAGGAAAAAATGCCAAGCAGCTGATCTGTCACGATCAGCTGCTTGGCTTGCCTTTTAAATGCTTCCGCCTCAGCCTTCTCAGACAGTGGAGATGTTCTCTGCTGCTGGGGAGGGGGGGGGGAGGAGATGGGAGGGGCATGTGTACAGAAAAAAATTCAGACCATTTTGGATTTGGCACCAATCTATTTGGCCAAATCTGAACCAGCGATGGGTGATTCAGGGATTTGGATTCAGGCCAAAGTGATTCAGGCCAACTTTGAAACAGTAGATCCCCCCCCCTCCTGTGTACATGCCTACTTCCAAGTAAACTGGTCTGAGGTATAGGTCTTTGAAGCATGGATGAAGGAGCAGTTCTTGAGGCCTTTGGTGGTAAGAATTGCTTGCATAGGGATGAATGGGCTAGGGGGCTAATCACTGTTCACGTAAATATTTACTTCAATTTCAGATTTGTTTAGTTCCTCTTCTGTTCATGGTATTACTGAAGTAAAAAGGAGGCCAGCGTAAGAATGCTTCTCTTAAAAAAGAAGAAGAAAAAAAGTGGACCTCCTAGGATTGCCAAGCCTTTCTTGGCCACTGGGGGTGCCAGATCCAGGTTGGGAAGATTGGGGGAGGAGTCTGGGAAGGGCAGGGTTCTCAGTGTCCAACAATACAATACAGTCCACCCTCCAAAGCCTCATTTTCTCTAGGGGAACTGATTTCTGTAATCTGGAGATGAGCTGTAATTCTGGGGAATCTCCAGGTCCCACCTGGAGGCTGGCATCCCTAGGACCCTCTTAGTCCTGTTGAAATAAGCAAGACCTGCAGTGTGCATTGCTGAGCACAATATAAAGGGTGTCGTGCAGGGGGCATGGGAGATGTATATTTAGCATAGATAAGGTAGGAACTTCCTACTGATTTTCAAATTATCTCTTCCACTGTCCTGAATGTTTCCATAAGCAAAAGAATTAATTGATTGCAACTGCAAGTTTGTATCAGGACCTATACATCTTAGACACTTGTATGCATTACAATCATGTCTTCTTGGCTGTAACACAAAAGTCTTGGGCATAGAGATAATATAGATAACCCAATGCAATACTGAAAGTGTCTGCACACAGTGCATTTAAAGAAAAGAAATGAGGCCTAGCTCCAGTAAAAGCCATGTGAGAAGTCAGATAAAGCACTATCTAGAGTGGCTTAATAAAGAAAGACCCCTAGTGGGAACAAATATGCTATAGATGATTTATCAAAGAATATAGTCACCTACTAAATTAAGGAGAAAAACCAGGGAAGCTCAAGGCATATGTTGTAATTATTTCAGAGAAAAGGCATATGTTGCAACAGGTTTCAGAGAAAACCATTGGCCATTTGCATAGACAATGGAGGAGAATATCTGAGTTGTGACAAGACGGACAACTTGACTAAAGAAGAAATCAAACATCAGCTCATTGTTCCATATACTTCAGAACAGAATGGCCTAGCAGAAAGAAATAATTGTTATCTAATGAAGATGCACGCTTCTAAAAGCATAGCTATGGTATGGACAAAAAACCCATATGAAGCATTTTTGATAAAAGATCCTCAATTCAAGAATTGTCTGTAAAAATTTGCAACACAGTCTACATTGATGAAAAACAAAAACCTACAAAGACCGAAAAAAGTAAACCTAAAAAAATCCACATTGACAAAACAAAGCACAGTATAGCAGTCAGAAGCAGCACTACTATGCACTATGGACTTTGCAGATGAAGCATCAACCAAGAACGATAAGATGCAGAAGTTGAGGTCAGAAGATAAACTAGAACAAACTCTTCTATTTAACTAAGTTAGAGCCTGTGGCAGAACCTCCCACATGGGAAGACATAGAGGATACCCAATAGCCAAGCAGAAAAGTATAAGAGGACTGCAGAAAATGAAATTGAAGCTCTGGTTACGTATGAAACATGGACCCACAGAGACCTGCCTCCAAGGAAAAGAACAGTAGGAGGCAAATGTTGTTGTTTTTTTAAACCAGATATGATGGAATCATAGAATCACAGAATCATAGAGTTGGAAGGGGCCATACAGGCCATCTAGTCCAACCCCCTGCACAACGCAGGATCAGCCCTAACCATCCTAAAGCATCCAAGAAAAGTGTGTATCCAGCCTTTGCTTGAAGACTGCCAGTGAGGGGGAGTTCACCACCTCCTTAGGCAGCCTCAATATGATGCATCAATAAGGATGCTATTAAGTATAGCAGAAGCAAGAAAAGTGGATGTAAAACATCTTTAATCCGCTCCTGCGGAGCAGATTAAATAAAAGAGTAAGGGCTGTTGGGGAGGAGTTAGGGCGGGCTCTGTCCGGGATAAAAACTCGGAGGAGCAAATCAGGAGCCGTGAAGCAGTTCCTGATTCGCTCCTCCAAGTGGCACTCCAGGGCCAAGTGTCCAATTGGGAGGTGCGCAAAGCACGCCTCCCTATTGGACACTTGGCCCGTCTCCCGAACGCCGCACCACAGACTCCACTCCTCCCGAGCCACCATCCTGCTCGGATGGCCGCCAGGGAGGAGCCTTGCCCCACTTCCCTGGGCTTGGGGAAAAACGCTTTCCCTCCGCCCAGCCACTGCCCTTCTCCGCAAACGCACCTCCATGACGCCCTACCCCGCCAGCCGCCACCCAAGCCCTTCCCAACCCCACCCCCAGCGTTCTTCCCCGGCCGCCCACGTCTGCGCCCTTCCCACCCCCAAACCCCCACTCACATGCGCCCGCTTGGCCGACCGGCCCCAGAATTGCCCGTTGCCACGCTGACGACAGACCTTCGGCCCACGCTTCCCCGCTGCGCCGCTTCCTTGAGACTTCGCCGCCGCCGCCAATTGCGACCACACAAGATGGCGCCGCTGACGACGACTACGGCCGTGACCCGCTCCCCCGTCAGCGGCCCACCGACACCTCCGACAGCCGAGACAACATACCACCGCTGCAACGAGAACCGCCGCAGAGCCGCTGCTGCGGAGCCGCAAAACCGCCGACAGCGGCCCGCTGATGCCTCCGACGACCCACACAAAATGGCGCCGCTGCCCAGGGACCGCTGCGGAGCTGCTGACCACACACGCCCAACCATGGCACACCGACCTCAGCCGCCTGCCCTCCCGCTGCCCACCTCGGATCCTCGACGCTGCCAGCCGCCCATGCCCCGGTGAGTCTCCACGATGGGAAGGGTGCCGCATACCGACAACCGCCACCCCCCCCAAGCCAGGGCCCGTCCACCAGCCGCCTGCCCCCAACTTCTCCCCCAGCTAGAGCCTGCTGTATTTTTACCACAGCGGGCTTAATTCCTAGTCTAGTTATAAAGATCACTTTCCTGGATGGAGAAATAAAAGATGTTTCTATGGATATAGAGCTAGGATTAAGGTTTGGGGTTAGGGTTAGGGGTAGTGTAAGGTGACCAGATTGTCCCACTTTTAGAGTGACATCTGGAGGTACCTGGCAAATTGTACTTATGTTGAAATTAAATATATATATATTACAATATATATATTACAATACTATTTTTGCATTCTATGCGTTCTATGAAAAATTTTGTTGCTCCATATAGTCCAAATTTTAATTAAGAACCCCCCTGGTCAATGGTGTCCCACTTTTCCAATGTTAAAATCTGGTCACCTTAGGTTAGTGTTAGGGTTTAGGGTTAAAGTTAGAATTTAGGGTTAGGGATAGGGTTTAGGGTTAGGTGAAATAAAAGAAGACGTCTATATGGACCAACCACAAGGATCTGAGAAGTCCAGAAACAAACACGTATTTAGAGTTAGCGTTTGGGTTTAGAGGTAGGCTTTGGGTTTAGGGTTAGCATTAGGGTTAGGGTTTGGGTTTAGGGCTTGGGTTTGGCATTAGGATTAGGTTAGGTGAAATAAAAGAAGACATATATATGGAACAACCACAAAGATTTGAGAAGTCCAGAAACAAACATGTAGTATGCAAATTACATATACATATACATAATGCACAGCAAGCCTCAAGTTGCTGGAATGAAAGCTTCATCAGATGCCAACCAAACTGGAATTTGAGCAAGGCAAAGCTGTACAGTGCCTATATTCAAGATACAGAGATGCTGCTGACAGCTTGATTATTTTCTATGAAGATGGAGGATATAATGAAATAGCTCAACATCTAAGTCAGGCTTTCTTAACCTGGGTTTCATGAAACCTTGGGGTTTTTTGATGGCCTTGGAATGGTTTCCTGAATGGGTAGGAGTGAACTGCTTTTAAACATTTATCAGGTGATATGGCCATGTCATGTTAACCTGCCCTCTCCCTAAAATGGCCAATGATAGGCCTGGAGGGGATGGGAAGGGTAGGGCATAGACACAGCTATGCTTCCCAACTATATTCTGCACGATCTCACCGTTTCTGAGGTTTATCAACGCCTGAAGAATGTTTCAGGGGGTTTTCAATGGTAAAAATGTTGAGAAAGGCTGTTAAGAATGTAATTCTGTCTCAGTGGGAAGCCATTACATGCTAGAAGGCAAGCACTTTGGGCTGATCCTGCGTTGAGCAAGGGGCTGGACTAGATGGCCTGTATGGCCCCTTCCAACTCTATGATTCTATGATTATATGTAGGAGATAGAGACAGTAAAAGTAGGAGTAGACTCAGGCTGGTATGTTACAAGATAAGAGCGAATACAAAGACGCAGACACTGTAGCAGAAAGCTTAGCATTATTTGGGGTGGGAGGAGGAACGAAAATTAGAGCGCAGTTAGAAGGGAGGAGGAACAAAAGCTAGAGCACTAACGTGGGGAGGAAAGGAGAAATCAAAAGTTAAAAGTGTAACGTGATAGGATGAGAATGTGAGCTCATTGACCGACTGGCCAATGGGACAGAGTTGGGTGTGTGTTCAAAATGAGCTGCCCTGTGAGGCAGACTTCAGAGTAGTTCCGGGGCTGCCCTGGGCTGCTCTCTGCACTTTGCAAACCGTGTTTTAGGTTAAATAAACCTTGCTGTTTCCTAAACTTGGCGTGGTTCTTCATCCGACAGAAAGGCTCTGAAGTTCTTGCATTTGACAAGGCTGATCTAAGTGAAGAACTGGTTGTGAAATAACTAGTAAACATCAATTACTACAAATAGAGAGAGAGGAAGATGGAAGATATCTTCTCAACCAGAAACAAAAAATCCTACAGTTCCTGGAGGTTATGCAAATTAGAGAATCCAAACAGGTCAGACTCAGCACTTCTATGGAGATGAACTATCTAAAACAACAACGGAAGGAAGAACTTCTTACCAATAATAAACACTACAGAGAAGCAATGGGAAGGCTACTGCATATAAGCACACTTAACACAGCCTGAGATCACAGCAGCTGTGGGCATCCCATGTCGGAAAGCAAAGTCACTAAGCAAGAGAGACTGGAATGTGATAAAAAGGCTTGTTAGGGCACTACTTGTTGAAAACTCAAATTGCCAGAAAACATTAATCCAAAACTGATAGGGCACAGGGATGCAAACTGGGCAGGAAATACCAAGGACAGGAAATCAAGCAGTAGACATTTATTGATGTGGAACATCTACTGGCGCGCTCCCTCAAACGGAAATGTAGATGGATGGATGGACGGCAGCAGTGGCGGTGGCACCAGAGCAGTGAGGCACTCTCATTGCTCTGTCATTGCTACTGCTGCCAATCTTCCAAGGCCTCCCCCATGCTCTGCAGAGCAGGGGCTCGCTGGGCTGGCACTGCCTCCGCTGGGCTTCCAAGGCCACTCCTACCCTCCAGAGAGCGGGGGAAGCCTCAGTAGAATGGCGGGGGCTTGGCCAGCCCAGTGACCCACGCCAGTAGGTAAGCACGGGGAATGGGGGGTGGAGGGGAGGAGGGAGGGGGCAGGGGACAAGGATTCTCATCTCTTATGTGGATGTTCCACATAAGGGGCGAGAATCCTTGTTGGTTGAATTTTTTTTGTATGGAGACGATATAATAAGCTGGACCAGAAGAAAACAAGAGGTTGTGGCTGTATCCTCCACAGAGGCAGAATTAGTGACAGAGGTCTGCAAGCAACTGAAGTGGATATTATGGTTGATACCAAACTTTGAACTCAGGGCAGTAGAACTTTTTGAAGCTAATCAGGGATGTGTAAGGCTTGCACTAACTGGAAGAGATCATTCAAGAACTAAACATGTAGATAGAAGACATTACCTTGTAAGGGACATGCAGAAGGAGGGGCTTATTGAGGTGGAGTATTGGCCCACTGAGGACATGACTGTGGATACATTTACGAATCCACTTCCACATGAAAAATGTAAGATTCTACGGAGACGAACCTTATGGAGTGTGCACAGCCTTGAGAAGAGGTGTTGAAATATGCAAGACTTGCAGTATGCATAACTGAGCAGAATATCAAGGGTGTCCTGCAGGGGGCATTGGAGGATATATATATTTAGCATCAATATAACTTCCTGGTGATCTTCAAATTATCTCCAATGTCCTGATTGGCTCAACAGGAGACTTCCTGTTTTTTTAGCATACTTCCTGCTGCTTGCCTCCAGAACAGTTGTTGAACAGAAGAACGACTGCAGCTAGCTAGATAATTAGGTCTCCATCTCTCTCTTTCTAGACATAGTTGTTTCTCTTCTGAATTAAAAAAAACTATTTTATTCCTCAAGCAGCCTGGTGCTTCTACTGCTTTGCTCCCTCTGCATGTTCTAACTTGGCCGAGGAGTCTGAGATTATTTGGTTTCGAGAATGTCCCTATTGTAAGCCTCTCTCCCCACCTGTGCTTTTCTCTACCACACACAGAAAGACTTCTTCCTGCCCTAAAAGCAGAGCTGGGAACTCTGCAGTAGCCTTCTCTGTCTTTGTGGAACTCTGTCATCTTTAGGAGAGACAAAGAAAATAAATAAATCTCCATATCATTCTTGAACAGCAAAGCCTGGAGGCACTCACAGGGTTGCCAACTCCAGCTTGGGAAATTCCAGGAGGTTTGGGAATGGAGCCTGGAGAGGCCAGGGTTTGGGGATGGGGAAGGAATTCAGTAGGTATCATACCTCAGAGCCCGCTTTCCAAAGCTGTGGTTTACTCTTGGAAACTGTGCTTGGCAGTCTGGAGATCAGAGGTCATTCCAGGAAATTTCCAAGCCCTATCTGGGAAGTTGGATCCCTACACCATCTCTGAATGTAAAGGTAAAGGTAAAGGTATCCCCTGTGCAAGCACCGAGTCATGTCTGACCCTTGGGGTGACGCCCTCTAGCGTTTTCATGGCAGACTCAATACGGGGTGGTTTGCCAGTGCCTTCCCCAGTCATTACCGTTTACCCCCAGCAAGCGGGGTACTCATTTTACCGACCTCGGAAGGATGGAAGGCTGAGTCAACCTTGAGCTGGCTGCTGGGGTCGAACTCCCAGCCTCATGGGCAAAGCTTTCAGACGGCTGCCTTACCACTCTGCGCCACAAGAGGCTCATTGAATGTACACCCTACAAAACCCCGGCCTGGTGCCGTCTATTTACTGGGATGTGGTCTATTTTTATGGCAGCACAGCAGACATACGGCTGTGCTGAGAAGGGTGTTTTTTTTAAATCCAGTCAAATCAGGCCAGCTGTGGCGAGGGAGGCCATCAATTTGACTCCAAGTGGACCCCTTTGCCATTTCTGGGCCTCGGGTAGCTGCGTAGGTTGCCATCCTGTTTCCTTATACTCTTGGCCGGGCTCCAGCAATGGAGCTCCCCTCCGCTCACCGTGCCACGTCTAGAATCCTGATCCACAAAACACACTGCCAGTCACGCTCGGCCTAGCGGTTTCACAACAAGCCATTCAGTTTAGATTCAGTCGGGGATTGGAGGCCTAGCCAGCCTCCTCCCCCTGCCTTTTTTCTGCCCCTGTTCTGCCAGAGTTGAGGGGCTTGGCACATCTACTTTTCCTCCTTTTTCTTTTTAAGAAATCACATTCCCGCGCAATTCACGTGGAAATTCTGCCCTTGGGAAATCCGCTGGCCGGGCTTTTTAATAAGGGTGCGTGCGTGTACATTTCCCCCTCAGGGCGAAGTCATTAAAAAGTCACGGGAGCGCTGGGGACCCTGGTTCCAGGACTACAATGCCTCCCCTCCTTGCCCGCATTCCCTGGTTCCTTGCCATTTCATCCATTCTCCCCCCGCGCCCCCCCCAGTCGCTCCGTTTTTGTTTTGTTTTTTTGTAAATGTTTCATTCTACAGCCTCGTTCCTTCCAGCCCCACCCTGGGCTGTGCTGAGTTAGCTGTTGCCAGTTAAACCTGTTTATAATTAGGAGCCTCTCCCAACAGTTTACCAGCCAGAGGAAAACTGCCTTCTGAAAACCAGAGCTAGAAGAAAAACTCCTCTCCCCTCAAAAGGGCCCGGTGCAGATGTCAACAAGCCTTCTTCAACAGTTCCTATTTTTAGTTAATCACATCTGTCCCTGTCAGCATGAATTGGACAAGTGACAATGGGGTACATGCACGTGTGGGCCGCCTTTCGGATGCAAGGGCACATTTATCCACGTTCATGCACTGTGTGTGTGGCATCTGGGCACAGAACTCTCTTGATGCCTGTCTTCTTCATGGCAGATGTTGGGGGTTTTCATGCGACGAGCACAGAGACTGTTCCGAGTGCTTGTCCTGGGCCTTTTGTCTGACGGGCCGATCGCATGCTACGGAGAGAGATTTTTTTGCGCAAACAGCAATCCAGACATGCTTAAATTGCTCAAGCTGGCAGGCAGACACATGTTTAGACAGGTTGGCAGGTTGAGGTAATCTCTACATTAGGAGAAGGAGTAGTGAATCTTTTCGTGTTGTTTTGAATATTCTCCGGCGAATATCGTTTGTCGTAAAAATTCAGAGGTTTGGAGAAGGAGGGGAAACATTCCTAGATAAACCGCTCGGGGTTTATCCTTTTCCACATCTGTTTGCTGGGGTTTACTGGCCCTCTCAGCCACTGCTCTAGTCCCATCCCTCCCTCATCCCCCCAAATAGGGATGAGGCCATGCCCTGATGTTGCCTCTTGGCACTGATATTTGGAAGTTTATTTCCTAAACATGGAGGTTCCCTTTGGTTTCCATGGCCAATGTTAGACCTATTCTATATAAACCTGCCTAATCCTCTTTTAAAGCTGTCCATTTCTGTGTCCATCAACCACATTTTCTGACGGCGAATTCCACCTTTTCATCATTCTCTGTGTAAAGAAGCATTTCCTTTTTTCCATCCTGAACCTACTGTCTGTCAGCTTCCATTGGATGTCCTCAAGTTCTAGTATTCAGGAGAGACCGAAAAAGTTCTCTTTGTCTACTCCCTCTACCCCATGTGTAATTTTATAAACCTCTGTCTTACCCCACATCGATATCTTTTTTTCTAAATGGAAAAGTCCTGGACTTTTCGGTTTCCTCATAGGGAAGATGCTCCAAACCTATAATCATCTTGATTTCGCTCTTCTCTAATTTTTCTAGCTCTGCGTTGATATTTTTGAGATAGCATGATCAGAACTGTACACCATGTTCCAAATAAGATCTATATAGGGGCACTGAAATATCAGCCATTTTTTGAATAATCCATAACACAGAGTCCGTTTCTGCACTAAAATTTTCTCCTTCAGGCACAGGCCCAAATTACCCCCTCACTTGTTCCACAGCAAACGAATTCCCCAGAATAGTGGATCCAAGCAGAGTTGGTAGGATCTACTAGCAGAATGTTTAGGGTCGAAAATGAACATTTAGGGTCGAAGAAAATGCTTGAATTTCCCCCCTCACATTAGAAAAGGACCAAAATATTTGGGGTCCATGCGAATCTATTAAATTTTGCCTAAAACAGAAAAATAAAATTTATAGTTACATCAAGAATAGTTTTTAATATTGATATTATTACGGTGGGAGGGGCCCTTGAAGTCGAAAGTGCCTGGGGCCCACGAAAGTCATAATGTGGCTGGGGAATCCCTTTAGGCCCACTCTTACCCTGTGCACCACAGTCACAATCTGAACTGGGCCCTGCGTTCCTTAGAATCTTCCATTTTTGCAGGGAACCCCCCTGATTAACAGGACTACAGATAGATCGGTAAATCTGTACACTGCCCGTGGCGCCGCGGGCGCCACGGACTAAATAAAGGAGTAAGGCGTTCTGGGGCGGGATGTGTCCGGGATGAGGAAGGGTCCGGATTGGAAGTGCCTGCTGATTGGTCCCTCTAATTCCCAGCCCCAGCAAGTGCGAGCCGTGCGCAGCGCGGCTCGCAGTTGCTCCCGGCCTGACGCGGCGAGAGCCCCCGGCAGTCGTGCCCAGCGCGACCGCCGGGGGCTCCCTGCCGCCGGGGGCTCCCTATGTATTGCGACTGTCAGGAGGGTGAAATAAAGAACTTTTTGAAGCGTCTCAGATACACAGGAGTTGCTGTGTGTGTGGATCTGCCAAGGACTAGAGCTTGAGGTCCAAGACAGGATCGTAATCCAGGGCCATTCGTAGGCTCACGGTTGACTGGTCTTCCTGCGGGAGCCAGTGAATTCAAAAGTAGTCACCATGCCCTGATTGGACAGCATGTGGCTAGATCCACTAGGGATCCAGTAGGTTTAAAGCAATCTGTAACCAATTGCCTGCAGCCGTGGGAAGTCCTATTGTTCTCACATATATATCTTGGGGGGGGGGTGGCTCAGGGGGTTTCCAGTACACATTGTACCATGAGTTGAACTCACGACAAAGAGCTGAATAATTCCAGGGCTTCTGTGTCTCTTGACCCACAGATCTAACAAGTGTCATCAGAACCAAACACATTCCCAAAATGTTTTGGACTTGGCTCTCCCACCCATTCGCCCACCCCTCTCTGTTCCTTTTTTCCTGCTCCCCTCCAGTCTCTTCTGTGTGGCACGCTTGGGAATTTGGCTTTGGCTGCGCAGGGGGTGGATAAAAGGGTGAGTTGGGTTCGATGCAGCAGCTGCTGAGTCTCGCTCTTCACAGGGGGAACTTTAAGCTCCAGCTTGCAACATGGGAAGCTTACCTTGCTCCTCCTCATTTGGCCCCTTTTCCTCCCCCAAATCTGAAAGAAGAAGAAGAAGAAAAAAACGCAGACAAAAAAGCCCATCTACATTCCTAGATTTCAGAGAAGGGGCTTGTGAAGTAGAACCAGTCCTCAGGCATGCGAGAAAGACCCAGCCCCCTCCTCTGCAGGGACAGGAGAGCTGCCGAATACTTTCAGTTCGGCGTTTGCTGCCAGGCAATGAAATAATCTGTCCTCATCAGGAAACTATGTCCTTTTTGCCTCTGCCCACCCAGCCGCCTTAGGGAGAAGGGGCTGCTGCCGCGGTCGCTATTTGCAAAGCCTTCTGCCGACAGTCATGGTTTCAACTAGAAAAGAAAGTAGCAGCAGTGGCCGTAGATTTCCTCTGAATGCTGGCCTCATACTGGCCTAGGCCTCTACAGGATGGAGGGAGCGTATCACTGAAAAGAAGGCAGCCCTGCCATAAGCAAAGAGCCAGCTCTAGGGCTTAAAGGGTGGGACAAGATGTGTTTTTCTACTGGGGTGTGTGTAACATATTCTAAAACAGCATTTCTGCAGCATCAAGGGAGGTAGTGCTGTTCCACCCTCCATTTCAAGTGCTGCATGACTGCTTCAGCAGTAGAGCAGAAATAAAAATAAAAATAAAGTCTTAGGGGCAAAATAAACCGCCACGAGCCGGACTGGTTTCGGGAGTGGCGGTGGATAAATCCAATAAATAAATAATAAATATAAATAAATTTTAGTTAAGTCTGGTTGTTTTCAGTGCTGCACAGCTAATATTTTCGCTGCTGCCGTGGTGTGGAAAAAGAATTCTTTAGCATTCGCTGGTAATTTTTCAGGAAAAACACTTAACATATAATCAGAATACGTGGGAAATTTAATATTTAACATATTTTCTAACCCCGGTATAAATCTATGGTGCAATCACATTTGGAATATTGCCTACAGTTCTGATCACCACACCTCAAAAAAAGATATTATAGCATTGGAAAAGGTGCAGAAAAGGACAACAGAAAGGATTAAGGGAACACCTTCCCTAGGAAGAAAGGACAAAGAGTCTAGGGCTTCTTAGCTTGGAGAAAAAATTGAGGGGGACATGATTGAGATTTACAAAATTTACAAAATTACAAATGGGTAGAGAAGATAGAGATACCAGAGTTCGTGAGGACGGAATGAAATTGATGACCAGTAGGCTTAGAGCTAATAAAAGGTGTAATCAACACATGGAATTCACTGCCACAGGAGGTGGTGTCTTCAAGAGAGGGATTGGCTAAACATATGGAGCAGAGGACCATCAGCAGCTATTAACCACAAGGTATAGACTCTAAGTATAGATACTGTATAGAGAGGCATAGACAATGTATAGACACTGTCTGGGGCCATGATCTTCTATATTGGGCTTTCTCATTCAGGATTTCGTGAAATCCTGGGGTTTCTTGAAGGCCCTGGAGTTTCTTGAAGGCCCTGGAAGGGTTTTCTGAATGGGTGGGAGTTGATTTTTTATATATTTTTAAAATTGTTAAACATTTATCGGGTTATATGCCCATATAGGGTCATGTTGATCCGCCCCTGCCCCCACAATGGCCAATGATTGGCCTAGAGGGGCCTCAGGTGGGCGTGTACATAGCAATGCTTCCCAACTATGCTTCCCAATGCACGATTGTGCCACTTCTGGGGTTTCTCAAAGCTTAAAGAATGTTTCGGGAATTTTTCAATGGCAAAAAAGTTGAGAAAAGGCTGGTCTCTATCCTTGGTGCCCTGGGGCAATAGGAGAGGGGTTCTGAAGTTCTGGCTCTTGACCAAAATAGCCCAAGAGGATCAGAACTCATCAGATCTTAGAGGTTCAGCAGGGTCAGCCCTGGTTAGCCCTTGACTGGGAGATCACCAAGGAAGCCCCGGGTTGGTATGCCGAAGCAGACAATGGGAAACCACCTCTGAACATCTCTTGACTTGAAAACCCTGTGGGGTCGCCATAAGACGACTATGGCTTGGTGTCCAAAAGAAAGGAAGAAGGGATTTTTCTCCCTCCCCCATACGACTTTAAAAGCGTTTCCCACAACTTCAGTCCGGAAATGGAGACGAGCGGTTTGTCAAATATTGGTCAAGTATTCCGAAACTCTGGACTTTATTAAAACAAACAAAAGGAGTTACTTTAATTAACAAATTCAAGACTTCTGCCAACCGCAAAAACAAATTAGCGAACTGTTATTCCGAAACAATGGAAATAACTTTTTCAGAAACTTTGCCGCATTATCGTAATATTTAACTACGTTAGGGAAGGCTTCAATAAAAGTGAACGGTTTACTCGACAGTTCTTTTTGACTTTAATCCTGGAACATCTGGGTCAGCCTACAGTCTTAATTTTTTTTTAAGTAAAAAAATAACACAAAGAACAAGTAACTACTAGAGATGCCAGATGGGATCTGGGATGCCCCAGTTTTATGGCTCATCTCCAGACTACAGAGATCAGTTCCCCTGGAGGAAATGGCTGCTTGGGAGGGTTGACTTCGTAGCATGATACTCCACTGAGGTCCCTCCCTGCCCCAAATCCCACCCCCTCCAGGCTCCACCCCCAAAGTCTCCAGGTATCCCCCAACCCAGAGCTGGCAACCCCATCCAGACTACAGAGATCAGTTCCCCTGGAGGAAAGGGCTGCTTGGGAGGGGGGACTCCACAGCATTAGACTCCACGGAGGTCCCTCCCTGCCCCAAATCCCACCCACCCCCCAGCTTCACTCCCAGAGTCTCCAGGTATTCCCCAACCCAGAGCTGGCAAGTCTAGTGGATATTAATAACAAGTTGTGCAAAGTAGAGATACCCAAATGATGTACTGAGAGGAGTTCATTTTTGCACCAAGCAAGATGGAGGATTATGAGTGGGGTGTCAGCTCTACTTGGCAAATTCTTGAAGATATGGGGGTAGAGGCTGGAAGTGAATATGGAGTCAGGTTGCCAACGTCCAGCTGATGACTGGATGACTGGATGAATACAACTGATCTCCAGGTGACAGATATTTGTTCCCCCGGGAAAAATGGCTGCTTTTGCAGGCGGATTGTATAGTATTTTACCCTGATGAGGTCTGTCCCCTTATCAAGCCCTGCCCTCCCCAGGCTCCACCCCAAAAATCTCCAGATATTTCCCAACCCAGAGCGGGCAACCATAATATGGAGATGGGAGCAGGGACTAGGCCTCACCCGGGAGCCAACTTGGTGTACTAGTTAGGAGTGTGGACTTCTAATCTGGTGAGCCGGGCTTGAATCCCCGTTCCCTCACATGCAGCCAACTTGGGTTTGCCACAGCACTGATAAAGCTGTTCCGGCCAAGCAGTAATATCAGGGCTCTCTCAGCCTCACCTCCCTGACAGGGTGTCTGTTGTGGGGAGAGGAAAGGGAAGGCAACTGTAAGCCACTTTGAGACTCCTTCGGGTCGAGAAGAGTGTCGTATAAGAACCACCTCTTCTTC
The DNA here is from genome assembly GCF_049243985.1 of Paroedura picta. Classification (NCBI taxonomy): domain Eukaryota; kingdom Metazoa; phylum Chordata; class Lepidosauria; order Squamata; family Gekkonidae; genus Paroedura; species Paroedura picta. The sequence continues at coordinate 162,275,163 of NC_135371.1, read as the reverse complement.
TCCTACTGAAGGCTAGAGATCAGTGGCAGTCCAAAGAGACGTCCTCTTTGATATTGGCATACTTATGGGTGTCTGTATGTTCTGGGTCCTGAAGGAATGCCTGAATAGCCAGCCAGTAAGGGAAGCTTAACCCCCAGGCTATGGTTTACCTCAGAGCTGCTGTCCTGGGGGAACGTAAGCTTTGTTCCTGCTCTTGTAAACCAGTGATGCCATGATGAAATTTCCAGAGGCATGCTGCCATCAACATTCTTGGCTTCAGGGAATAAGCAACCAACTTTGACCACAGCCATATCATAGACCATCAATAGCTAATGACTGTTAATTGACAGGGTGTGCAAAACCAGGTGCAAACTAGGGATGAGCATCCGGGAAGGACTGCACAGCCCATGTGCCTGGTTTTCATGATTCCTACAGAGGATGGGGGGCCTGCTGCATCCCACCCAATGCTGTTGTAAAAAGACAGCCATATGGTTGCTTGCGGTAGCAAAGCACTTCCCTGGAGCAACCAGGAAAAGAAGTTTTGTTTTGAGCAGCAGGCAACTGGTAGAGGTTAGGTTTGTGGGTGAGCAGGCTAGTAAAAATGTTTGCGGGCTAGTAGTCATTCTGACAGATATGTCACTCTGCCTGCGCGTGCTTTGATAACATCAGAAGGGAGGAGAAAGTGCATCATTGGAAGCAGACTAGAGTCCTCTGCATTCTTAAAAAGCCTTTGAGCCTTTGTTGACTCCTGAGATGATTCAGTTTTCTTTCTCATTCACATGGATGAGAAGATGTACAGAATGTGAGAGGAAAGGGCGGGGACTACAGAATGGGCTGCGAGGAGAGCTGCAAACAAGATGGGGAATTCCTGGAGACGCGGTGGGGGAACTTCAGGAGCATGGATTTCGGGAAGGGAGGAAGTGTAGATTCTACTCAGTCATCTGAAGATCAGAAGTAATTCTGGGGCTCTCCATACTCCCACCAGGAGGTTGGCAACTTTACCTAGTGCATTTAGCAGGCAGCATGTGCTAAGAAGGTTCTAGCAAGTCCAGCTGCCTGGGGGGGGCGGATAATAAAAAATATAGCAATCAGAGATGGTTTTCCATGGTAGTGACATCAGTCTGCTTTAGTAATCTCTGGAAATTCCATGCTATTCATAGAGTGCTGTGATTCCTAGACTGTTTCTGTACTAGGGATATCGTTTGAATTTTCATTTTTATATAGTCAAGGGTTTTTGTCCGTATCCACACTGAAATTCGCTTTTTCGGACGCAGACCCGAATTGCCCCCTCACTTGCCTCACAGCAAATGAATCTCAGAAAACCGGTTTTCATTTTTTAAAGCAGGGACTAATGGGGTCTAATTTAGGGCCGCAATGAGGAAATGCGGGTTTTCCCCCGCACCCACCATTTTGAGTTGTTTGGGAATGCCCCTTTCCTCATCACTATCCTCTCTTCCCCGCCCTCCCCCGCCCTCCTGAAAAATCTACCTTAAAAAAGTCCCTGCTTGCACGTTTGTTTTCGTTGCGCCCCATTCTACAATGTTGATCACTTCCCCCTTCCCCCCCAAAGTGTCCTGAATGTATTTTTTTTAACTAAGTTATAATGTTATGACATCATAACACTGCTGTGTAAGACTGAAAGACTGCTTTTTTTTTTCTTAAATAAAAGGGGTGACCACATTACAATGCTGTTCATGTTTTTCTAAAAGCAGTCTTGTAGTCTTACACAGCAGTATTTCTTCCACTATCCAAGGATGGCTTGTCTGACTTTAACAGAAGCTGCTCTGTAGTGATCCCATCAAGTGGCACCCAGGACACCAGCCATACCCTAGATTAGTGATCCCCGACCTGTGGGCCACGGACCACATGTGGTCCTTCGACTAATTGGAGGTGGGCCCCGAAGGATGCCTTCTCCCCCCCCCCCGGCCCTTTACTTCATCCCCCCCCCGGCCCTTTACAACACACTTTGGGTGTCATTGTCTCCCATCACTCCCAGATGGGACTATCTCGTTGCAGAGAAACAAGCTCAGGGGTCCCATTGATTTGTCATTGTCATGAGTTAAAATTTCCATGAAAATAAAATGTTCCTTATGTTCATTGTTGTGGCGTGTCTGTCTCTTATTTTGAAGGGAGGTTTAAACATTACCATAGCGATCAGAGAGCGTTAGGGCAGTGGTTGAGAGTAGAGGAGTAAACTACCCCCCCCACCGGGCCTCAGTAAAAGGCGTTGAGTGGTCCCCGGCGATAAAAAGGTTGGGGACCACTGCCCTAGATACACCACTGGTATATGTGTCACAGTTCAAAGAAGCTCACACCAAATAAAAAAATTCCAGTGAGGCTTATTGCTTGCCAACAATCGCAAGTTTCATTTTTATAAGAGAAATCCTAAACAGAATTACAGTTTTCTAAACCGGTTGACTTAGAAGGGGGTAACTCTTCTTAAGATGGCACTGTGGTTTGTAGTCCTCATGACACTACAACAGAGGAATATGTAATGATTTCTAGTGATCAGAGAGCTCAGAACAATCAACAACTTTTGGCCCCGTGAGATAGCCTCGGTTTGAGGGTTTGCCGGACCTGTAGCATCAGAGCCACTTTAAGGATTCATGAGGCCTTAGCAGAGCACAACTGGCATTGTTCCTTGTGCTGTAACAGCAGGGCACCTTCCCCAGGAACAGCTAGAACTTTGGAAGCATCGGACAGCTCTTTTTCTCCGTTCTCGTGGTCCACAAGCCACGTAAGCATAAAGACCTCCTAACAAGCAGAGTGTGAAGGCCCCCTAACCGTACAGCCCCTGGAACTGCAGGACCCATAGCAGGTGCTACATGTGCTAATAGGGTAAACCTCCTTTGCCATGATAGCAGTTGTAGTATACAGTTTTTCCTGTGGCAGAATTTGGTCCAGAATATATTCTTGTAATTCCAGCTTGGTGTAGTGGTTAAGAACGCTGGCCTCTAAGCTGGAGAGCTTGGTTGAATTCTCCGCTCCTCCACATACAGCCAGCTGGGTGAACTTGGGCTAGTCACAGTCCTGTTAGAGCTGTTATAACAGAGCAGTGATATCAGGGCTCTCTCTCAGCTTCACCTACCTCACAGGGTATTTGTTGTGGGGAGAGGAAGGGCAGGGATTGTAAGCCACTTTGAAACTCCCTTGGGTAATGAAAAGTGGGGTATAAGAACCAACTCTTCTTCTTCTTCTTCTTCTTCTTCTTCTTCTTCTTCTTCTTCTTCTTCTTCTTCTTCTTCTTCTAGTTTACTGGCTGGCTAAAGGCAAATACAGCACTGGAGTTCAACATTTATCTGTATCAAAAAGTATTTTCTCTGTCCTATGACATTCATTACAAAATTATGGCAAAATTCCACTCGACTAATCCAAGATTAGGCAAATGAAATTTAATAAGAGCCAGCTTTTGTATACCCTTGGAGTGGGACAGTAAACCAGAAGGTATCAGGGCCTGTCACAAGACGGATTCTAGCCACCCTTTCCTTATCAGTTATTTTAAGCGTGAATGGGAGAGAGTGTTTTCCCTCTCTACGTCTCTTACTCACTGAAATAAAATGAGGAACGGAGTGGTGGCTGTTAGTATTGGCAGAAAACATTTTGGGTCAACGGGGCCAGTCAGAAAAATGAAAAGCATGCCTACTGGATGGGGGATACGCTTCTAGGTAACACTGTGTGTGAACGAGACCTTGGGGTACTTGTGGATTGTAAACTAAACATGAGCAGGCAGTGTGATGCAGCGGTAAAAAAGGCGAATGCCATTTTGGGCTGTATCAACAGGGGCATCACATCAAAATCACAAGATGACATAGTCCCATTGTATACGGCACTGGTCAGACCACACCTGGAGTACTGTGTGCAGTTTTGGAGGCCTCACTTCAAGAAGGACGTAGATAAAATTGAAAGGGTACAGAGGAGAGCGACGAAGATGATCTGGGGCCAAGGGACCAAGCGCTATGAAGATAGGCTGAGGGACTTGGGAATGTTCAGCCTGGAGAAAAGGAGGTTGAGAGGGGACATGATAGCCCTCTTTAAGTATTTGAAAGGTTATCACTTGGAGGAGGGCAGGATGCTGTTTCCATTGGCTGCAGAGAGGAGGACACGCAGTAATGGGTTTAAACTACAAGTACAACGATATAGGCTAGATATCAGGAAAAAATTTTTCATAGTCAGAGTAGTTCAGCAGTGGAATAGGCTGCCTAAGGAGGTGATGAGCTCCCCCTCACTGGCAGTCTTCAAGCAAAGGTTGATACACACTTTTCTTGGATGCTTTAGGATGCTCTGGGCTGATCCTGCATTGAGCAGGGGGTTGGACTAGATGGCCTGTGTGGCCCCTTCCAGCTCTATGATTCTATGATTCTATGTCCACTTGTGGAGTTCCTCCTGCCTTTGTGGGAGAGCTTCCATGCAATCTGTGAGGAGAGGAAGGGCCGCGAATGCCTCCGTGGTAGAACATCTGCTTGGCATTCAGAAGGTTCCAGGTTCAATGCCTGGCACCTCTCGTTAGAGGGATAAGATCGGATTACCAATCTCCAGGTGGTCCCAGGAGATCTCCCGGAGTTCTGACTGGTCTCCAGGTGACAGAGATCAGTTCCCCTGGAGAAAATGGCTGCTTTGGAGAGTGGATCCTATGGCAGTGTAAGCCCTCCCTAAAACCCACTCTCTCTAGGCTCCTCTCCCACATCTCCAAGAATTTTGCCACCTGGAGATGTCAACCCTAAGGTAGTAGCTGAAGTAAGACCCTGCCTGAGATCCTGGGGACCATTCTGAGTAGACAGTTCTGACTGGGATGGACCAAGGGTATGATGCACTAAAGTCAGGATGCCAGAGACCAAATGGGACCTGGGTACCCTCAGGTTTTACAGCTTATGTCCAGGCAACAGAGAAAAATTCCCTTGGAGGAAATGGAGGGTAGATTCCGTAGCATTATACAACACTGAGGTCCCTCCCCATCCTAAGCCCCAGCTACTCCCAGCTCCATATCTGTTGATATGGTGAAAGATAATTTGGTATACAGTCAGGTGCCAAATGGTGCCAGATCCACCAATTTTGATGGGTAAATCTAAGAAAGCATTATTCTTAGGGCCTTTCTGTACCTGATAAATATAATGTAATGCTTACCTTAAGTAGTTGCTATATTCTGGACGTTCAACATGACATCAACATCCAGCGTCCAAGCAGCAAACGGCTGGCTACATCTGCCATTTTAAAGCAGTAGTTGGGGAATCGCGTAAAGTAGATTCCCCAACCTATGTAGTGAGAGCTCCAGGAGAGCAACCAGCAGGCCACCAGGCAAAGAAATATATGGAGGCAAAGAAGCACTATCTGCGCCTCCAATGTCCTGCCCTTGCACCCGCCTCCCTCTCCCTTCTCCTGGGGATGGAAGTTTTTTTTTTTAAGAGAACTGCCTGCAGCAACAAATAGGCGTACAAGCATGCAGGCAAAGCCAAAAATAATTTTTTCACAAAGTTGTCACACAAAGCATGCCTCTCTACAGCGCCCCCCCCCCCCAAAAAAAATCAGGAGTGAGATTATTTTTCTTAAATTTCAAGACTCATGATTCCATAATGGGTGGCATACAGAAAGCACTAAGCATCTATGATTAGATGCGTAGGTTTTTCAACTGAGAAGGTTTGAATAATAAAAAAAAAATAGTAGCAGGCATCGTGGGCCCTTTAAAATGTTGAGAAAGGGGATTGGTTGCCTGGCATGATTGAAAGGCAGAAGAGAGTCGTGTGTAAAGCACATTGCTCTCCTCCGCCATTTCAAGCAGGCATGTGGAGTGTTCGAAGCGTAAAAAGGTGGCAGACGAAAGCGAGACAGGAAGAAGGTAAGGAATGGCTGGATGCATGATTATTTTTAGTGCTATGCCATTATGCTGGTGTAACACTATTGTTTTAGATGTGCAAAAATGCTTTAATTATAATCCCGCCCCTCCTCCCCCCGTCCCGCAATCTGCTGCCTACAACAGGCTATCATTGGACTCACCTGATGGTGTAGATGTCTCTGGTAAGCACAATGTTCGAAGAGGGAATAGGATCCACAGGGCCCACTTTCCCCAACAGAACTTCAAGTGTTGTGAGAACCACAAGCAATGCCTTAGAATTTGCCAAGGTCAAAGATTCACCAGGCACAGATCCAGGAACCATGCTTTGTTCTGAACAGGGAAGCTGGAAACAGGACATGAGCTCACCAAAAAAGTTCACATCAGGACCCTGTTGGTTTAAACATACTTTCATGCGCAGAACAGCTGCCCGGGCTTTCAATGCCAACTTATTAAAGACTTCAAGAATGGATTTTTGTTCCTGGCCAGAGCTGTTTCCATATGGGACGTTGTGCGGGGGGGGGGGTAGCCTCCTCTTGCTGGGGAAGCAGCAGCAGTGAGCAGGACAGAGATTAGATGGGCTCCACGTGCCCTGTCACTGCACCACCGTGCCACTGCAGTTGCCAACCTCCAGGTAGTGCCTGGAAAACCAACCACAAAACGTCGGGAAGGGGAGTTCTATTTTGGAATTACAATCCGTACCCAGGTCTCTTCAACAGCTGGATGCAAAGGAAGATACAGTTCTGTTGTGGATTAACCTTTGTGCAAGATCATTATTTTTGATGTGAAACACAACTGAAATGGTGTTGAGATACATAAGAATTGTGTGTGTTAGCTGCTCTCCGGCCTTGAAGAACAACAGTCTCTTTATGTATATTGCCTTTGGTTTTTGTCTGTTTTCCCAGACTTTGTGACGTTTGCTTAATAACCTCTAGGTGGGGCCTGGAAATTCCTGGAATCACAAGTGATCTCCAGGCTAGAAAGGTCAGTTCCCCTGGAGAGAATGACAGCATTGGAGGGTGGAATCTGGGGCCTTGTACCTCACTGAGCTCCCTCCCCTCCCCAAACACCACCCACCATAGGCTCCACCCCTAAATATCTTGGAATTTAATAACTTGGAGTTGCCAACCCAGTCCTGACCTGGCTAGCCCAGCCTAGTCTGATCTTGTCACATCTCAGAAGCTAGATAGTATTTGGATGGAAGGCCAGGGAAGCCACCTCTGGACGTCTCTTTCCTTGAAAACCTGCAGGCTCACCACAGTCAGCTATGACTGGACACCAAGAGAGAGAGAAGAAGAAGGAGAAGGAGGAGGAGGAGGAGGAGGAAGAGGAGGAGGAGGAGGAGGAGAAGAAGAAGCCACCCTAGTTCCTACCTTCAGGACCTGCAAAATGGAGCTATTCCTCCAAGCCTTTGGTTGAAGCCAGTGCAACCGTGGCATGCTACTGCACGGCAGATAACTGATGGGCCTCCCACTTTACCGGCCTTTCTCAACTTTTTTTACCATTGAAAAACCATTCTTCGGGCTTTGGGAAACCATATGAGTGGCATGATCTGTGGCGAATATGGTTGGAAACAGAGTTGTGGACACGCCCACCTGGGGCCCCTCCCCTTTAGGCCCATCATTGGGCGTTTGGGGGAGATTGGCATGACCATATATGGCCATATCACCCAATAAATGTTTAACACATCAAAAATATATTTAAAATTAATTTAAAATTAATTTAAAAAATAATTTAAAAATATATTTAAAATTAATTCGCACCCACCCATTCAGGAAACACTTCCAGGGCTGCCAAGAAACCCGAGGGTTTCAACCAGGATTTCGTGAAACTCTGCAGGAGAGCAACCAGCAGGCCACATGGGTGGACTTGGAGCCAATGGGGTTGTAAGTCTTGTGATTTTTTGGTCTTTCCTTTATCTTTTTTATTTACTTATTTATTTTTAAATTTTAGCAGCCGGATTTTAAGTTTTTTTGCCTTGCTTCTACCCCTTCCCGTGTTTTTCTTTTTTGAAAGAAATAAAAACATACATAAACAAACAAAGCCCCTTCCATCTGACTCAGCTTTAAACAAAAAGGCCTGGTTAAGAGCCAAAGTGGTAGAAAAAGAGAGCATAACTCCCCCAATTTTGAAGGCAGAGGTTAGCCCCGCCACTCACCCTCGATTGGCTGCAGAGCTCCCACACCAGTTCTCTGCCTGCAGTTACCCTGTGGTTTCTCTTCTCAGTAGAGGAAAAGTAGTTTTTCCTATTCTCCCGTTTCCTACATAAACACATGGAGTGTTTTTATTTATCTCCTTTTAATCTGGAGAGATGGCATGGCCGGGAAGTTAAGTAGGGTTGCCAGCTCTTGGGTGGGACATACATGGAGATTTTAAAGGTGAATCCTGAGGAAGGAAGGGTTTAGGGAAGGGAGGGAACTCGGCAGAGTACGAGGCTATAAAACCCATCCTTCAAATAAGCCGTTTTCTCCAGGGGAACTGATCTTTGCATCCCGGAGATCAATGGTAATACCGAGAGATCTCCAGGCCCTGCCTGGAGGTTGGCAAGACTAGACTTAAACCTCTTCTAAACATGCACTGTAGTCTCAATGCCAACTGGGCCTGAGCATGAACGGAAAGCCTTTACGGCAGACGCTGGGAGGATACAAGAGCAATGTAATATATTTAACCCTTCGATTTTCAGCCTCAGGCACTAAAATGGGAGGGACAGAGTCATCTGCTACAGGGAGACTGCCAATTTAGGCTGCTTTTTATAGGGGAAAAAACAGATTTTAATATTTGAATCCCTGCCTTGGGCAGCTGCGATACGGTAGGGTATAAATCTTATCTGCTAAAATGGTGCATTGAATTACATTGCGGGGAGATAACTGGTGGAGGCGTTTCAGGCGGGATTTAATCCGAATAAATTAGGCTGGTTTTGAGAAAGTTCCTTGCCGTAGCAATGCAGGAAAAGCCCATTACTTCAATGTCTCCTGGGCAAACCTTCAACATATCCTAGGCAAATTTTATGCTGCTCTGAACATAGTGCCTTGATCTGGGTAGCCCAGGCTGGCCCAATCTTGTCAGATCTTGGAAGCTAAGCAGGGTCAGCCCTGCTTAGTATTTGACTAGTATTTGGATGGGAGACCTCCAAGGAGTGCCAAGGGCATGACGGGGAGGCAAGCAACGGCAAACGTGCCCTGAAAACTCTGTGGAGGTTGCCCTCAGTCAGCGGTGACTTGACAGCACATTGCACCAACAACATGAATATTGTGAAGAACAGGTAAAAACTGTGGGAATTTGGTCATGATACTTAGGGTGAGGGAAATGCCTTATAGAAGTTTGTAGCGGGAGAGAAATTTGGAATACCTCAAAGTGAGTTCCCACCTTTCTGTCACACCTTTTGGATCACCAAGAAAGCCAACACAGGAATGGAGCTGCCCAGTTGGTTTTTAGGAATCCCAGGACATTAGACGAAGATTGTTTAGCCCTTCCCTCAAATGGGTCCACTAGGGTAGCTAACTTTCAAATTGATCCCTCTAGATGTCCCTTTGAGCCTCTTGTGGCGCAGGGTGGTAAAGCAGCAGAAATGCTGTCTGAAGCTGTCTGCCCATGAGGCTGGGAGTTCAATCCCAGCAGCCGGCTCAAGGTTGACTCAGCCTTCCATCCTTCCGAGGTCGGTAAAATGAGTACCCCACTTGCTGGGGGGTAAACGGTAACGACTGGGGAAGGCACTGGCAAACCACCCCGTATTGAGTCTGCCATGAAAACGCTAGAGGGCGTCACCCCAAGGGTCAGACATGACTTGGTGCTTGCACAGGGGATACCTTTACCTTTACCTTTTAGATATCCCTTTAATATCACTTTGATCTGCAGCAAATTTTAGGGCAAAAATTCCCCCAAGGGTCTGCAGGAACTCTGGAGCTGGTCCACAGCCTTTCTCCTCCTACCTTAATGAAATTGGCCACAAGCTTGAGACCCAGCTGCTTCTGTTGCCCCCCCCCCCCCCCCGCGAGTTCTCTCATGGTTTCTCTGCCCGGGAAGGAGCTGAACCTGCATACCTACTCCCACTTTAAGCCGCCACTTGTCTCTCCCCCCTCAGTCCTCCATGAGCCTGCCTGTTAACGCGGCTGGTGATGTCACTTCCGGAGACATGTCACATCCTGGGGGCGTGGCAGGGAGGCATGGCCAGCTGACACCACTTCTTGGGCTCCTTGAAGCCTGAAAAATTATTTCAGGGGCTCCTCCACACTCAGGAGGTTGAAAAAGACTGATCTAGGGTCATGTGGTGGGCCTCTGTACTATGGAATACTTCAACTGCCCATTCCCACACATTAAGCTTTGATCAGAGTCCTTTGACTCTGATTTTGATTCAGAAGGTCTCAGGTTCTGGTAATGGATTCTCATTTTTTTTTGAGAGGGGGCATTATCTGGGCAGGGAATTGGGGTCACTGTGGGTGGGCAGGTTGTGAATTTCCTGCATTCTGCAGGCGGATGGACAAGATGACCCCAGCTGATTCAAGAGGACACTAACATTGATGATATTGAAAGCTGCTGAGAAGTTGAGGAGGATCAATAGGGATATACTCCTCCCCTCCCGGCCGCCTGTGGTCGTGAACCAGGACAATTGCGGATGTTTCCATATTAAACCCAGGCCTGCAGCCAGATTGAAATGGATCTAGATAATCCATTTTATCCGTTTCATTTGTCTGGATAATCTGTTTCATTTTATGCCTGCCAGAGGAGGCTGCCCCTTTCAGGTGGCTCCCCTACAGAGAAGTCATTAGACATGGCAGGGAAAATTTCTTGATCAGCTAAGAAGATGGGGATGGTTGGGTCTTTAGATCTTAACGCTTATCCCTTAGGGTGGTTCCAGACTGGGGCTGTTCTCCGCAAACAGGTTGATACAGTTCAGGAATTAGTTTCACATGGACCTGTGGTTACTGGCGTTTAGCCTCTGGTCTTCCCCCCATTCTGGGCTTCTTGTCTAGTATGTGCTAGAGCCTGCTTTATCCCCCATAATGGACCCCGGTTTACGGAGTGGGTTTTCTGTGGCGGTCACAGCAACCTTCTCTTTGACCATTTTTAGAAAGCACTACAAATCTGAGCTGTTTGGGGGCATTGAGAAGACCTGAGTTGGCAGGAGAGGCTTCCTGTAGGCCAGAGAAGGCCAAATCGTGCCTTTCCAGATGTCCACGGACTACAATTGCCACGAGCCCCTGCCAGCATGGGACTCATACAAAGTAAGTACTAGGGCACTGGGATACCAGTATGGTGTATCAAATGTTACAGTATACTAAACAGACTTCTAAGGAGTCTTCAAACATTAATGTCCAGAATATTAAACAGATCCCAACGCGTTTCTCTGTGTGGCTTTTTCAAGGGACATCAATTTTAATTTTTTTTTTTAAACAGGAAACTTCAATTTAGAGGAACAATATCTTAATAGAAAGTAAGGCTGTTATAACAACTCCTACTCCTAGTTTAAGGCGTTCCAGACGTCCCTTGAAAAAGTCACACAGAGAAATGCATTAGGATCTGTTTAATATTCTGGACATTAAAGAGCCAACTGCAAACTGCAAGACTCCTTAGAAGTCTGTTTATTATACTCAGGGCCGGATTTACATGAAAAGAGGCCCTAGGCTATTCCACTTATGTGGCCCTTTCACCTCCCATTTTTAAGTTTGTAATTTACATGAGAGATAATAAAATAATAAAATACATCATTACTGTGATATATATCAATATGTTAAATGAAACATGTTGTGATTGGTACTAACCTTTATGAAAAATGTGGAATATAGGCCCCTCTTGATCTTGAGGCCGTAGGCTGAAGCCTAGTTAGCCTACAGGAAAATCCGGCCCTGATTATACTGTAACATTTGATATACTGGTATCCCAGTGCCCTATTACTTGCTTTGTGTCTGGTCCTTCACTGGATCCTACCCCTCCTATTTCATTTTAGCATGGGACTCATGGCAACAGTGGCCCATGGAAATCTAGAGAGACCATTTGACCACCCCTGCTGTAGGGTTTCCTTCTGGCAACTCTACCCCGTACCCCCCACCAGCGGCTAGAGGAAATTAGCACCCCTACCCTTGGAATAATTCACTTGCCATATTTTCCTGCCCAACCTGCATCTATTACATTATGTATCTTGTTATTGTTATGTGGTGTGGGCAGAATGGCCCTTATTGTAAACCATCATGCAAATGAAGATTTGTAAAAAGGACCAATCACAGATGCTGAATACAGGACTCTATGGACCAATCACAGGGCTACGTTAAGGGCCAATCAGACCTCATGGCAGGCTCACAGAATCTTATATAAGTTCGTGCCTTTCCCCTGGTTGTTGTTTGGCATTTGGTTGGTGTTTGGATTCAACAAAAGAGCTGTGTTTTTGAAGAACTTGTAGTGTGTGTCTACCGGACCCACAGACTTATTCGTTATCGTTCCTGTCATCCGCAGAAGAATACTTCTGTCAAGAGCCACCATCATATGGCGGATAGAATGCTGGACTAAGATGCTGGGAGACCTACCTTTGGATCCCCACTTCTAACTGGAAGTTTTCCGGGTGACCTTGAGTCTGGTCACAAACTCTCAGCCGGACAGGGGTATTATTGTGAGAAAACTGGAAGGACGATAGTCTAAGTTTGGTGTCAGTTTGGTGTAGTGGTTAGGAATGCACACTTCTAATCTGGCGTACCGGGTTCGATTCTGCACTCCTCCACATGCAGCCAGCTGGGGGACCTTGGGCTCGCCACATTACTGCTAAAGCTGTTCTGACCGAGCAGTAATATCAGGGCTTTCTCAGCCTCATCCCACCCCACAGGGTGTTTGTTGTGGGGAGAGGAATGGGAAGGTGACTGTAAGGTGCTTTGAGACTCCTTCGGGGAGAGAAAAGCAGCATATAAGAAACAACGCCTCCTCCTCCTCCTCCTCCTTCTTCTTCGCTGCTTTGAGCCTCAATTGGAGAGGAAAGCGGGAGATAAATAACTGCATTTTTTTTCTTTTACAGTTTGTTCCCATTAGATGAAAAACATCCTAAAGAAAAGAAGGAGAGCCCTGTGCCCGTTCTGAGATTCCACGGCATGAGTATGGAATGTGGTACTGAGGACAGAAATTCTAAGAATCCTAAGGAAACAATCACTTCATGTTGTGTTCCATGTGTCTTTTTCGCTGAGCTTCTACAGTCTGGTGGAGCGTGTAGGGCAGGGGTCTCCAACGTGGTCATGCCTGTTGACTAGGGTTGCCAGCTCTGGGTTGGGAATTACCTGGAGACTTTGGGGTTGGAGCTGGGAATTGCTGGGATTTGGGGCAGAGCGGGACCTCAGTAAAGTGAAATTCTATGGAGTCCACCCTCTAAAGCTGCCATTTTCTCCAGGGGAATTGATATCTTTACTCTGGAGATGACCCGTAATTTTGAGTGATCCTCAGGTCCCACCTCAGGCCTGGCATCCCTAATGTTTTCCTGGCACCCAATATGCGTGAGACCCAGTGAGGCTTTTGATGACTATTTTATTATTACTAATTATTAGTGTTAATTATTATTATTCAGTAAAATTAGTATTATTAAAAGAAAAGATATCAGCTTTAATACAAAATGCCGGCTAGTCAACACCATTTTTCCCCCCATAACAAGCTATGGATGCTAAAGCTGGACCCTGAAGAAAGAAGACAGGAGGAGAAGAGATGCTTTCGAATTATGGTGTTGGAGACGAATGCTGCGAATACCATGGACAGCCAAAGTGACCAACAAGAGGAGCAAGCCAACTATGTCATTAGAAGGCAAGATATTGCGGTGAAAGCTCAATTACTTTGGCCCCATCATAGTGTGGAGCCCACTGGATGACTTGGGACAGTCGCACACTTGCAGGGAGACTTGCCTCGTATTTGTTGCGAGGATAAAATGCAGGAGAGGATAATGAAGTGACCCGCTCGGGTCTCCGCTGGAGAGAAAGATGTGGTATTATAATAAAGTAAAATAAAATAAAAACGCTAATTAGGAGCCTCCCCTATCTTCCTTGATTGGGGATGTGGCTCCTGATTGCAAAGCTCTACCCCAATTCTAGAATATATATATTTTTTATTTCAAGAGATAATTAGCCTTGGGAAATTCTGCCCATATTTCTTTCTGCTGAGTTTGATACATTCATCTTCCCCTCTGGGATGGGAAGCACTGTGGTTCTGTATAGGTTTGCTAGTTCAGGATCCGGCAGTTGTTGGTGATTTGATGGCAGAGCCAGGGGAAGTAGAGTTTGGGGAGGGCCACTAGTGAGGTTAAATGTGTCTGAGGCTGTTGTGTTTATGGATCTGCCAAGGACTGCACTTGAGGCCTGGGGCAGGATCCAAGCAGACTTTTAACTGACCAATGAACCGCTAGATCCCATCTGCTGGGTCCAATCGTTCCAAACCTGTAACTAACCAATAGCACACACTGGCAGGAAGATCCATTCTCTACCCTGGGGATATATGTTGGGGTGTAGTCTAGTTCATTCGCAACTTGTACCCTGCTGAGACCTTAAATAAAAGAGCTGTTTGCATGCTCATTGTCATGGCTTCCTTCGAACCCACGGATTTGGCAGAGCTTTCTCCAGCGGCGCCACCTTTGTTACCTGTTGTAATTCCAGGAAATCCCCAGATACCACCTCCCAGGACTGTACACCTTACGAGACGAAGGTATGATGTGCATCTTGCCACGTGATGAGCATATGACAAGGAAGCTGTGGCTAATGGCTGCTCCCGAGGGGGTGTTTTTGCTGAGTTTTGTTGTGCCCACATCTTCCTGCCCACTCAGTGGAGTTCATCAGTGATTACTAAGCAGGGCACAGAGGGCAGAAATCACCCTGTGAATCACTGCTAGGAACCATGAATCAGAGTAGCCAAAAAAAAAAAAAACTGGAATGGAGTGGAGAACACTCTGAAATAATCCACCGCCAGGCAGCTTTACGGGACAGTGGTGCTGCTGTGGGGTGGGGTGAGGAGAGACAGAGAGTGTGTCCATCCCTGTAGTCATTAGCCTGCACTTTGATCCTACTGCTTGACTCTCGGGCACCTGAATTCATTGGGCCTCCTTCGAGAGGTCAAGAAAGCCCTGGGTAACATGCGGTATCGGCCTTGGCCAGCCGCCTGGCAGGCATCCTGCTGTCAGGGGGGATGATTTATATGATGAATGCCCTTTTTGTTCTGGGCGGCATTTCCCCTCTGGGCACGGCTCCGTAGAGAAGAAGCCCATGTTGATCAGAGGCTGAGCTTGTCCTGGTGGGCCTCTTGTAGGCTCCCATTGTATCACTGCTCCCTTGGCCTTAACCCTTTGCGCCAGGAAAGAGAGACTGCAATCTGCGGAGAGTTACTGGAGGATAAACCATGCCCACCCCATATATAAATGTGTCCTTCCAGATGCATCAGTCGTGCTTCGAGTCTTATTTGTCTGAAGGAAGAGCAAGGTACGGAACCAGAAAAGGTATTTATGCTTCGTCGCAAGTCTTATCCAACCAGTTTTTGAATTCCCCACAGATTTAAAAAGGGTGAGGACTAGAACTTGCCTTTTTACACCCGTGTCAAGATCTGCTAATGGTGCAATAAATTGTCGTTCAGTTTCCCCATTGGGACAAAGTGTAATTGGTGATCTCATGGATAAATCAGGTGTCAGAACTGCTCCTCCGGTCTCAAAAGCATAGGAACACACAGTTGTTAGGTAAAGGTAAAGGTATCCCCTGTGCAAGCACCGAGTCATGTCTGACCCTTGGGGTGACGCCCTCTAGCGTTTACTTGGCAGACTCAATACGGGGTGGTTTGCCAGTGCCTTCCCCAGTCATTACCGTTTACCCCCCAGCAAGCTGGGTACTCATTTTACCGACCTCGGAAGGATGGAAGGCTGAGTCAACCTTGAGCCGCCTGCTGGGATTGAACTCCCAGCCTTATGGGCAAAGCTGTCAGACGGCTGCCTTACCACTCTGCGCCACAAGAGGCTCATACACAGTTGTTACTTAGGTATTTAATAGGATTGCTCTCTGTACATGTTCAGGTGACTGTTATTAATTACATCACATAGTGTAGACCAGCCTTTTTCAGTCTTTAAACTATGGAGGAGGCCCTGAAATAATGTTTCAGGCTCCGAGGAACGGCGGAAATGGCATCAGCTGGCCACGCCTCCCTGCCACACATGCCAGGAAGTGACACGTCACTGGAAGTGACATCACCACCCACATTAATAGGCAGGCTCAAGGAGGACTGAGGGGAGGGGGTAGAGCCAGGAAAGGGCCTAAGGCAAGAGAGGTGTGGGGGTCCCACCCTCCTGGGGGCTGGAACTACAAGAGAGCTCAATGGAAGTTGCTGGTTCCCTAGCTTTTGATTGAGTCCATTATGGCAGGAGGGAAAAGGCTACGGACCACATCTGGAGCTCCCACAGACCCCCAGCGATCCATGGACCCTTGGTTGGGAATTTCTGCTCTAGACCTAAGCCCTGGTTCAGATTACCCTCCCTTTTAAAACAAAGTCGGACTTGGAGTTTGGTAAACCTGCAACCTGGAGCCAGTTTAATGTAGTGGTTAGGGTGAGAGATCCAGGATCAGATCTTCCCTCTCAAGAAAACTTGCTGGAAGATGTTGCACCAACCTGGCCTACCTCGTGGGATTGTCGTTGTGGAGGTGAAATGGAGGAATGATGCTGTTAACTGGTTCGGGTGCCCTTTGGGACAAAAGCAGGGTATAAATGTCATTTGGACTTTTAAAAATTGCTGGTGTTTTGATTGGACCTAGGAATGTTGGTGTGTGTTTGTATGTGTGTGTGTGTGTGTGTGTGTGTGTGTGTGTGTGTGTGGGAGGGGGGTCTGATTCAACATGGATCTACCCCTTTCTTCATGATACTAACTATTTGGGGGAAGCAATTTAGACTGGGGAAATGATGCGAGGGAAAAGGTGCCCTCCACCTTCCCTCAGGGCAGCTACTCTGATAAAATTTGGAACGCCTTCCGTGGCAACTGGGTTAAGTAAAAAAAATTCCAACATTGGGAGACCTGACAACCACCTTCCCATTTCATTTGCAGTGTGGCCCTCAGTTGTGAGAGAAAAGCCCTGTGAATTACATTTCCTGCTGCCTCACACCGTTGTGAGCTGACTCTGGGTGGTGTGGCAGGACGGGCTTTCCCTATCTGTTTCTCTCCCCCACGATTCTTCGAAGGGCAGAGATTCTGCCTCTGTTCTTCCATCCATTTGACCCTCGCAACGACCCTGTGAGGTAGGTTATGCAAAAAGAATGTGACTGGCCCAGATCACCCAGGCAGTTTCATGGCAGTGTGGCGGGCAGATCCCAGTCTGCTCCCCTAGCTTAGGGTTTCCCAATGTGGTGGCTACAGGCTCCGGGACAATACTTTTAAAGAAAGTGGGTGGAGCCACGTGGGATTTCCCCCACTGCAGTTCTGATTGGCTGAGTATCTTTTTAGAATGTTGCTTTGGCAGCAGCACTATGATCTCCCCCGTGGGACAGAAGGAAGGCGGCAGCGGCCATTTTGTGGTCAGCTCCACCCCCTGTAGCAGCCGTTTCGTGGCAGCCATTTTGTGGCTGTGCCAACCACGCCGTACTGGAGGTCTTGCAGGCTCCTAAAAGTAAGGGACCCCTGCACTAACTACTCCACCACCCTGGTCCCTGTTTAATATTGGAGCGCCGGCTTTGTGCAGGAAGCCTGCCGATGCGATTACAAAATGAAGGGAATCTGCACGTAAGGCAGGTGAAGGTTTAAACCTCCTCTTATTTTTGCTAGTAAAATAATCTATTGGACCATTGTGCGGGACACAGGAGCAGTGCCAAGACGTCGAAAACGGCCTGCACTGCTGGACTGAGAATCTTTATCAACGTGTATTGTGGGTGTGCCAGGAGGCATAGGCATGGCTCTTAGGGAATATAAAAGGAGCTCTTGGCATGATTCCGGGAGGCCTGCGATGTGGGATTGGGCCTTGCGTGCCGTTCCATGCTCCCTCCGTGTGGCTCCGTCTCACGCATGTGCTGTGTGTGTGTGAGAGATGGGGTGTGACTCTCAGTGGCTGTAAGGAGTGCTTCGGAGCTGTGCCTCCCCATCTTGAATGGATTAGGCATCGGTGACGCCAGCCGAGCCCAACCCGGCCCCGCACTTCCCTTGGCTGGCTGGAGAGGCAGCAGGGAGGAGGAGGGAAGTGGTGGTGGTGGGGGAAGAGGGGTGCAGTGCCTGAAAGTTTTGCTGGCATTCTTCCACCCTAAAAGCAGCGGCTGCTCCAGCCCCTGGGCTCTCTTCATATCCCACAAGAAATTATGAATCTTTATATATGTATTTTGCACAAGAACGGTGCCCAGTTCTGCAAAGACAGTGTGCAAAGCTAAGGGGACCGAGCCTCCGTGTCTTCTCTGTGGTTTCTCTGCATCTTTGAGATTCTGGAATGACGGAGCCAGCAAAAAAGGCACACACACCCTGCATTTTGTGTGTGCGTGTGCACAAGTTCCCAAGGGGACTCTGCAGACTGGAGGCAGCTAGAGCTGGAGTTTGCCTATTCGGCTGTCCCATGTAGCTTTCAAAGTACATTTTGAGAAAGACGAAGGCAACAAAAACAGAGGGATGGGGAAATAGCAAGCCGGTATTGTCAGCAAATGCAGTTACATACATGCTTCGGCATTGCTGGGTAGCTTTTATGCTCTGTTTAAGTGAGGAGGCGGAAGTTGGTTCTGTATTCTTTATTTATCCTTATTTATGTATAATTTATTTATAATTCAATTTTTATACCATCCCACTCAGACTTGCCATCTCGGGGTGGTGTACAGTGTCGGGTCCGGGGATAAAAATTAAAATAAATAAAATTGCATAAAAATTAAGGTATTAAAATCCATGGTATTAACTAAATTAAGAGCCAGTTTGGTGTAGTGGTTATGAGTGCGGACTTCTAATCTGGCAAGCCGGGTTCGATTCTGCACTCCCCCACATGTAGCAAGCTGGGTGGCCTTGGGCTCGCCACAGCACTGATAGAGCTGTTCTGACAGAGCCGTAATATCCGGGCTCTCTCAGCCTCCCCTCCCTCACAGGGTGTCTGTTGTGGGGAGAGGAAAGGTAAGGCGAATGTAAGACGCTTTGAGACTCTTTCAGGTAGAGAAAAACGGCATATAAGTACCAACTCTTCTTCTAATGTATAAAAAACAAGTGTTATGAAGAGGAAACGTCACAGGGTGTCTGCTGTGGGAAGAGGAAAGGGAAGGCGAATATAAGACGCTTTGAGACTCCTTCGGGTAGAGAAAAGCGGCATATAAGAACCAACTCTTCTTCTTCTTCAGTAATATCAGGGCTCTCTCAGCCTCACCCACCTCACAGGGTGTCTGTTGTGGGGAGAGGAAAGGAAAGGTGACTGTAAGCCCCTTTGAGACTCCTTTGGGTAGAGAAAAGCGGCATATAAGAACCAACTCTTCTTCTTCTAATGTATGAAAACAAGTGTTACGAGGTAGCACCAATGATGTTAGGTTTTGACCTTCTGCAGATATTAGGGGGGTGGGGGGGAAAGCCCAGTCAGCTGACAGATCTATTTCCACTGGCTTTACCCATAAGCCTGGCGGAAGAGCTCTGTCTTGCAGGCCCTGCAGAAGTCCATCAAATCCCTGATCTCCTCTGGGAGCTCATTCTACCTAAAAGCCCTGGCTCTGGTTGAAGCTAGGTGTACTTCCTTGGGGTCCCTCAACCGGTTGGTGTTGGCTGACTGTAACACTCTCCGGGGGACATATTCAGATCAGCAATGAAAAGACCAGGGTATAGTCTGCATGGGGCTTTTTACCCACTGCCAACTCAAATAAATCCCTGCCATCTACACTGAATTTGATTTCCACTTTGATTTGGGGTGGTTTAAATTTTCCCTCTACAACATGCATGATTAATCCGGAGTGACCCCACCTTTCCCCTGCGATATCCAGAAGTGGATATAACCCTTGATATTTCAAAAATCGGCATCCGTAAATGTGCATATCTCTTTTTGTGATTTAACTTCCTGCCTCATGCCTCCAATGCAGTAGCAAAGCAGTCTTCCCCGATTGGCCAGGGCATAAGTTCAAAGACTTCCTGATTCCCGTTTGCAAGGTTTGTCTTAAAGTGACTGCGCTCCAGAAGCCCTAACTTCTCTCAGCAGAGATTTGCCTCTTGGATTTATTCCCCCTCTGCTGTCACCAATCCTCTCTCCCCTCCCTCCCCTTCAAGAAAAGAAAGAGACTCCTTCTATGTTTGTCTCCCCTCCCTGCTCTGAGCTTTCCCTATCGAGTGCAGAACACTTTCTATTTAAATGGGGGGGGGGGAGGAAGACTCGGGTTGAAGTTGATCTGAATTCAGCAGGATCCACAACGGAAAAAACAAGTAAGTGCAGAATCAGCCCAGCCACACTCTCTCCTCTTCAACAGCAATGGAATAAGCTGCAAAATGCAGCAAGGTAAGTTATCAATTGACCATCCATGAAGAAAGGAGGAGTAAGGCAAGCATAAGGAACAAATAAGGAATAAGGAACCAACTTTAGCCACCTGTTCAAAGGAGAGGCAAAGGAACCTGCTGATGCCACTCATTCCTCCCTGCACCCCATCCCCAACAGTAGGGCAAAGATACCTGTGATCTTGGCTCTCTTATCTGCCACTGCAGGCCGCAAACCCATCTATGCTCCATAAATGTGTATTTATTCAAATTTTTTGTATATATATGCCGGGGTGGACAAACTGTGGCTCTGCAGATGTCCACGGACTACAGTTCCCATGAGCCCCTGCTGGACAGCCACAGTTTGACCACCCTGCGTGCTTGCTGTGTGTGTTCAAAGTGGCTTATAACAGCAGCAGCAAGTCTGTGTCCTGCCATCACCCCATATCTGCTCTTGGATCACTTGCTGACATGTGGTACAATGACATGGACCTCCATGTATCTCCGTCCAGGCTTCCATCGCCACACACAGGAAAGGGGAGAGCGCTGAACTCAAAGTCAGCGTGCCGACTTTAAACATCACTGAGGAGCTGAGATGTCATTTCAACATGTAGCTTCAGCCTCAGGCCTCCTCCCTGCCTGCAACAAAGAGGTGAACAAGACAAGATCCAGAGGTGCGGTTGTATGTTCAGCAAAGGTCCCCAAAGCCGTTCCAATCCCAGTGCCTTGTCATCTGGCAGTTTGGGAGCTTTGCATGTCCTTGGCAGAAATGCAGCACCTTGTTCGCTCCTGCCCCTTTGCCTCTGGCACACTACCTCGAATTGTGCTGTTTAATCCACTGGGTGGCTGGAGATAATCCCCTCTCTCTCTTGCTGTGAGATCCGACTTGATCCCTTTCTTGTCTCAAGCAGCCCTGGGATTCTCTGAAATGTAGACGGAACAGTCCCCTTTTTTCTGGTGGGGGAACAACACTTTTTCTCTTCTCTTCCTTCTCCTCCCACACCCTCTCTTTAGTCTTAAATTTACTTAAAAGGGAAAAAACAGACATACAGAAAGGAAAAAATATATATACACAGCAATTTTGGAACCATTATTTGTTCCACATAATATATTTCTGGTAAGGCCTTGGAGGAGGAGCATGTCTCATGACTTAAGTGCCACTCAGCGCTTAACACCCACTCAGGGCGGCTGTCACACCCCTGAGTGCCTCCTTCTCCTCCAACCGGCTTGCCTGTCTGTCCAGCACCCAGCCAATTGCCTTCCGTCTCTCATCCCTGACCACCCCCTCCTTCCACTTCCCTATGAGTCTTCCTTCATCCTCCGTTGGTTGGTGCAGTGGTTAAAAGCGCAGACTTCTATCTGGCGAGCTGGGTTTGATTCCCCGCTCCTCCTCTACATGCAGCCAGCTAGGTAACCTTGGGCTTGCCACAGCACTGATAGAGATATTCTGACCGAGCAGTAATATCGGGGCTCCCTCAGCTTCACCCACCTCACAGGGTGTCTGTTGTGGGGAGAGGAAAGGGAAGGCAAATGTAAACCACTTGGAGACTCCTGGTAGAGAAAAGCGGCATATAAGAACCAACTCTTCTTCTTCTTCAGTAATATCAGGGCTCTCTCAGCCTCACCCACCCCACAGGGTGTCTGTTGTGGGGAGAGGAAAGGGAAGATGATTATAAGCCACTTTGAGATTCCTTCAGGTAGAGAAAGACGGCATATAAGAACCAGGACCTGGAAACCTTAATGTGAGGTAGGTTAGGTTGAGAGCATGTAACTGGGCCAAGGTTACCCAGCAAGAGCGGCAGTTTGATCCTGCTTCTCCCAGATCCTAGCCTGCCACTCTAAACACTGTACCACGCTGACTTTAAAACATTTTGTGTTGTGTATTAGTAGGGGCCCCAAACCTTGCTGGGCAATGTTGAGAAGGGCATTCCGCCATGTTGGGAATTTTTAAAGTCTTTTAAATGGGAATTTTAATGTGGGGTTTTAAGACTGTTGTTACCCGCCACGAGCCTATGACGGGAGTGGCAGGAAATAAATATAGTAATAGTAATAGTAATAGTAATAGTAATAGTAATAGTAATAGTAATAGTAATAGTAATAGTAATAGTAATAGTAATAGTAATATTGGCTACCCCATGGGGAGCGCCTCACAGAGGGAGATTCCAAGCCAAACATCCTCTTACAAAGGAGGCAGCTCCTTCTAAATGGGCCCTCCCTGCGGAAGCAAAAGTGATGCCACCTTTGCTCTCCTGAAGCACCTCCTGCACCAAGGAAGGTGTAGGAAAGCCAGGGCTGATTCTTTGCTTTGGGGAACAGATGCTGTCTGGCTTCAGTTCTGAAGAAAGGGAAGGGATGTTCTCTTGCACAACTACCGAAATGTGTTGCCCAGACAAGAGCCGGGGTTTTTTCTGTCCTGGCCCTGACCTGGTGGAATGAGCTCCCGGAAGAGCTGAGGGCCCTGACGGAGCTGTCGCAGTTCTGCAGGGCCTGTAAAACGGAGCTCTTCCACCAGGTCTTTGGTTGAGGCCAGGTTTCAGGAACTGGTGCCCTTCCTCTGGCCTACACCAAACCATTCTGCAAAACCTATACCCTGTGATGGTTGGCTGTAGAATGGGGAGGACTGGGGATTATGCTGCCTTTTGCAGTTTTTTTTGTGTGGTATTAGGGGCTCTGTGATTGGTTTTATTGGGGGTTTAATCTGTTTTTGGGTAACCCTCCATGAGTCCACGGAGAGTGGCAGGATATAAATTGAAGATATAAATAAATAGTTAAAACCTGTTTGCACGTTCTTTCTGCACATTCATGGGAGCTAAAACGTATTATTATTATTATTATTATTATTATTATTATTATTATTATTATTATTATTATTATTATTATTATTATTATTATTATATTTGTATTTATACCCCGCCTTCCCCCGAAGGCTCGAGGCAGCTTACTGAATTTTTAAAAAGGATTGACAGGTGAATTGCCCATCTTAATCTGGTGAGGTCTTTAATTGACAGGACATTTTAGACCCAGTAGTTTGGTTCTGGAAATACAGATTGGCAGTGCGCTTGTCCAAGAAAAGGTCTCTTTAAAGAGTCCCTTTAAAGGGCACTGGAGACCAACTCTATAGATATGGCACCATTTACACCCACCAAGAATTTACGAAAATTGCGAATGTGCACAAAGATGAACAGTGTTGCACAGAAACAATAAGCCTTCTTGCAGCAAAATACGTACTCGCAATGGCTATACAAAGACATGCAACACTATGCAGAGACCAAGGCAAAATCATGGGCACATGTATCAACACAATGCAGCTCACTCAGCAGCAAGTATGAAAGCACACATGAGTGCAGAAAAAAGATCAAATATTTTAATATTCATGCCCCCCCCCCAGCAACACCCTTGCTTGACTAAAAATTTGTGATGAACTTGCTCTGCATACTCATGTGATCCACATTTGGGTGGAGGTGTTACAGTTCAGGGTGATGTGAACTGGGAGAAAAGAATTGTGGGACCCCTTTCTTCTCTTCAGCCTGGGGTGGACAAACCATGGCTCCCCAGATGTCCATGCACTACAATTCCCATGAGCCTCTGCTAGCACATGCTGGCAGAACTCATGGGAATTATAGTCCATAGCCATCTGGAAAACCACAGTTTGGCCACCCCTGCCTTAGGCTATCCCTTTGCCAGATGTGGGCGATGCACAGATGGGCTATGCCAGACAGTAGGGAGTGCCAACTTCCAGGTGGTGTCTGGAGCTCTCCTGGGATTATAACTGATCTTTGAACAGCAGAGATCATTTCTCCTGAAAGAAATAGTTGTTCTAAAACAGGGGTGGGCAAACGGTGGCCCCCCAGAGGTCCATGGACTACAATTCCCATGAGCCCCTGCCAGCTGGCAGGGGCTCATGGGAATTGTAATCCATCGACCTCTGGAGGCCCACCGTTTGCCCATTCCTGTTCTAGAAGATGGACTGTGTGGCATTACAGCCCACTGAGGTTCCCTCTGCACTCCTCTGGCTCCATCTCCAAAATCTCCAGGATTATCCCAACCCGGAGCTGGAAACTGTACCAGTTGGGTTGAGAAGAAGTCTTCCCAGCAGAAAACAAGGATCAGGAACTTCTCCTGTGGCACAGCGTCTGAGCCAGAGACAGGACTCGGGCATCCCATGGAGAAAGGGACAAGCTCTGTTGCCTGCGAATGCTAGAGCATATTTTTGTTTTCACAGTAAATTGGCCTGAACTTCACGGTTCTGTCACGGCCTAGAATTGAGGCATTTCATGTGCCTGTTAAGTCATGGGTTGGGCCTTTTTTAAGCCCTGCCATGCTAGAGTCATGTGGGGACAAGAAAGTAAGGTAGCTGAACTGGCTTCCCATCTTGGATATGCTCAGCAGAAGGTCCAAGCTTCTCATGGACACCAGAAGTGGATTTTTCCCCCTCTTCTGAAACTTTAAAAATATATATAATAAAAGGTCCTTGTGCGATGTTAGGATGCATGTGTGTTTGAATAAACGACTAGTTGGTTCATTACCAAGAGCTTCTCTTTCTGTGTACCAGTTTAAGAACGTAAGATCAGTTTTGATGGATCAGACCAGTGGCCGATCTAGTCCAACATTCCATTTCACGCTGTGGCCAACCAAGGGGGGACAAACTGGTTATGGAGGCCCTCCCCGGATGTTGCTTCCTAAAACTTGGTTTCAGAGGTGCATTGCCTCTGATTACGGAGTTCTCTTAACTCACCAAGACTTGTAGCTATCGATAGTCTTCTCCTCTCCATGAATCTGTTTAACCCCCTTTGATATCCATCTGTCCTTGTAGTCATCCCTAGTCCACTGACAGAGATTTACTTATTGAGTAAAAATGTTTGCTTTTTTCCCCCATCTGTCCGGTACCTATTCCTGGTCAGCTATGTGCCCCCTCCAAGTTTGACCTAGGGCCATTCCGCACTCGTCCAAAATAGCACAATGGTTACAAATTGAAATTGCTACAGTTTTGCCATTATGCACAACGTTGTTGACAATCTGCAACACTCCTGAAACCGATCCGCAAAAAGCGCTTCGTTGTAGCGCTTTCAGGGAAATCCCAAAAAGTGGATTCACCCTCCGGAAAGCGCTACACTCTTGCAACCAATCAGCAACACTAGCGAAAAAGTTCTGTGCGTTACCATTGTTGCGGTTTCTGCAAAGTCCCGCCCCCTAGCTCTCTCCTCTGATCTTCCGGCGAAGCGATCGCCATTTTTTTTTTCTCCGAGCGAGCGGAGATCAACGCACCGGCGAGCCTTCGTTTACCCAGCGAGGCTTCCCTGGCTGCAGAGCTGTTTTAAGTCACTAAGCACGAAACAACAAACAGCCCCATTTGCTGGTTTATTTTCCCTTTATTTTTTACTGTATTTTCGGCCGAAAATCGCACCCGTGCCTTGAAAACGCCATTGCGAGGGGTCACCATAAATTGGCTGCAACTTGACGGTACTTTCCATAATTCCATCCAGTACAGGCACCCAGAGGACGATGTGCTGCAGAGATTAATGAATATGGCTGGAGATCTCCCTTCCTACAGCAACTATGCTAAGGTCAACGTTTGGTGATCCTAGCCGAGGGCTCAAGGCACCATTTTATAGGAGCAGCATTTCTCTCCTGTCTCAATCTGTTTCTCAGAGCTTTTTTTGGTAAGCACTACCTAGAAAAGGGTTTCTCAACCAAGGTTTTGGGAAACCGTGGGTGGAGTTAATTAATTTTTAATTTTTTAAAAGTTGTTAAACATTTATCAGGTGATATGACCATATATGGTCATGCTGACTGCTTCCCCCCCCCCAAATGGCCAATGATGGGCCTGGAGGGGGTGGGAAGGGGAGGGGCTCTGGGTGGGCATGTACATAGCTATGCTTCTCATCCCTATTCTACTTGATTGCACCACTTCTGGGGGTTCTCGAAGCCTGAAGAAGGTTTCGGGGTTTTCTCAATGGTAAAAAAGTTGAGAAAGGCTGACCTGGGATGATTCTGCACTTACTTTGTTTATACCGTTGGGGATCCTGCTGAATCAGATTGATTTGAACTCGGGTCTTCCTCTATCCTCCCCCCCCCCCAATTGAAACAGAAAGTGTTCTGCACTTGATTGAGGAAGCTCAGAATGGGAGGGAGCCAAGTGCAGCAGGAGCCTCTTTCTTTTCTTGAAAGGAGGGAAATTTGGAGTCTACATTTAGTCTACATTTAGACTCCGATGCGGAGAAAACACTCCGGCAAATTATAACTATGGAATCAATCCTAGGCTTGGGACAAAGTGGTCTAATACGAGCGATCCGAGAAGGAAGCAGTGTCCAAACTGGAACCAGAGGCAATCGGCAGGGTTGAGGACCAGGAGAGAGAACTAGTAGCCTAACTAAGTCCCAAGCATCAGGTTGGAATCTGCAAGGACCCCAGAGAACACCAGACAGCAGCATACACAAAACAGATGGCCATCAGGAGCTACAGGACAGGAGACCTTCCTGTTGGAACAGGCCGTCTCCAACTGATAAGCCTGCAGTGTTTATTCGGTTGGGGGGGGGGGACAACCAGTTCAGCAAGGATTGCTCAAGCCCGTCAAGTTGGGAGGCTGCTGCAGGTTAACCATGCAGCCATCAGCTGAAGAATGCTCTGTTCTTCTCCTCCCAGATCTTGGAAAAGGCCGTAAGTTTGGGCAACCGGGGAAGAGTCAATTGACTCCCGATGAAATCCTGGCAGCCTTGAGAACTCTTGTCTCTCTGAATTGGGGCATATGTGTGAAGGGGGCATGCAGATTGTAAACTGTTCAGCTGATTTGGTTTTTACAATCCTCCAAGGCTGGTGTTCAAGTCATTCATCAGAACAGCACACCTTTCCTTTGGCCTGGTTGGTTTCATATCTGTTGCTCCGCTTGTCAGGCCAAAAGGGTTCTGCAGGGCTTAGGGTGTGTGTTAGTTCTGTGGACAATTTGCTGATGACTGGAACCACCATGCAAATGAGGGCTCGTATAAGGGCCAATCAGAGACTCTCTTGGACTCTATGAACCAATCACAGGCTACGTGAAGGGCCAATTGGGGCTCTTGGTGGGCTCCCCAAAGTATTTTCCTGCAGTTGTTGTTTGGTGTTTAGTTGGTGTTTGGATTCAATAAAAGAGCTGTGCTTTCCAAGAACCTGTAGTCTGTGTCTAACAGACCTGCAAACTTATTAGTGAGGATGCCAGCCTCTTGCCCAGAGTTACAGCTCTTCTCCCAATTACAGAGATCAGCTCCCCTGGAGAAAACGACTGGAAACTGGACTCTACAGCAGTGGTCCCCAACCTTTTTATCTCCGGGGTCAACGTTTGACAATTTTACTGAGGCCTGAGGCGGGGGCTAGTCTTTGCTGAGGAACAACAGCGCCACCGCCTGAGCCCCTGCTCTGCTTGCTTTCCCACCAGCGCCCCTGACTTCCCGCCGCCCGCTGCGGGGCTCTGCCAGCAGCAGCTGTGCAATGCCATGCCGAGGGGGAGCCCCAGCCATGGTGGCTGCTGGAGAGCACCAAAGGTAAGCCAGTGGCAGAGTGGCAGAGCAGCTCCTGAGGATGAGGAGGAGCCGTGGCCCGGTACCAACTGATCCACGGACCAGTACCGGTCCCCGGACTGGGGGTTGGGAACCACTGCTCTACAGCATTGTACCCACTTGATGCCCTTGTCTTCCAAGGGGGATTCCGTCCATCCATCCATCCATCCATCCATCAGGAGGTAGAGCTGGGTGTCCTCAGCATACTGGCTTGGAGGGAGCAATCGTTGGATTCGGTATGAGGCAGCTTTTCTCATACCAGTTGCTGTAGAGCAACTTAGCAAGACCAATAAATGTCATGCATCCAAGACAGGCAACTAGAAGAACACAGTCAACACCAAAAGAACTCAGATCCAAGAAGCAAACTGGAATCTATGGAAAACACTCCAGCCAAAGAGAGAGAAACCCCACAGTTTCACTGATGATTCGGACTCTGCATGGAGTAAAATCCTTCTGTACAAGCAGCCTTTCTTATCCTGTCCCATCGACACTGGACTATGTATGGTTTGTGAAAAAGAGGCTTGTTGGAAGGGGCCATGCAGTCCATCGAGTCCAACTCTCTGCTCGATGCAGGATCAGCCTAATGCATACAGGATAAGGATCTGTCCAGCTGCTGCTTAGAATCATAGAATCATAGAGTTGGAAGGGGCCAGACAGGCCATCTAGCCCAGTGGTTCTCAACCTTCCTAATGTCACAACCCTTTAATACAGTTCCTCATGTTGTGGTGACCCCCAACCATAAAATTATGCAAGCGTTCTTTCACAGAAATTAAACCGAAAGTGACCAATGGCATGAAGAAGATCCATTGTTCATGATTGTATATACATTGTTGTGTTTCCAGGGTTTCTTCAGTTCTGCCTCTTGTCCCACCATGCTGATCTCGCTCTTTTCTGCTGCTCCAGACAGACAAATGTTCTATCTAGATCTACCCCACAAGGCTGTTGTGTGACTGGTGCCCCCTGGCCAAGCTCCTTGCCCTACCGCGCCCCCTGTGAAAGGGTCATTTGACCCTCAAGGGGATCCCGACCCCCAGGTTGAGAACTGATCTAGCCCAACCCCCTGCTCAGTGCAGGATCAGCCTCAAGCATTCAGGATAAGTATCTACCCAGCTGCTGTTTAGAATCATAGAATCATAGAGTTGGAAGGGGCCATACAGGCCATCTAGTCCCACCCTCTGCTCGATGCAGGATCCGCCTAAAGCATCCAGTATGAAGTCTGCACACATTGGATAATGCACTTTCAATTTGCTTTTGCAGCAGGATTTTCCAGTGCAGAACAGGATAATCTACTTTGAAAGTGCATTGAAAGTGCATTATCCAATATGTGCGTAATGGGCCCAGGATAAGTCTCTGCCCAGCTGCTGTTTAGAATGATAGAATCATAGAGCTGGAAGGGGGCCATACAGGCCATCTAATCAAACCCCCTGCTCAATGCAGGATCAGCCTAAAGCATGCTTGAGAACTACCTGTCCAGCCACTGTTTAGAATCATAGAATCATAGAGTTGGAAGGGGTTAGAGAGGCCAACTAGTTCACCCCCCCTGCCCAGTGCAGGATCAGCCTAAAGCATCCATGATAAACATCTGTCCAGCCGCTGCTTGGACTCCCTCCCGCTGCTTGCATAATATGACTTTAGCTGGCGTAATCGGGAGTTGCCATGACCTGTAGCTTCCAAATGGCACCCTTTGTATGATTTAGTATAGAGCAGCCTTTCTCAACTTTTTACCCTTGAGAAACCCCTGAAACATTCTTCAGGCTTTGAGAAACCCCAGAAATGGCCTGATCATGCAGAATATGATAAAGAAGCATACCTGTGGACACACCCATATGGGGCTCCTCCCCTTCCCACCCCCTCCAGGCCAATCATTAGCCATTTGGGGAGGGAACAGGGCAATGTGACCATATATGGTCATATCACCCGATAAATGTTGAACAAATTCAAAATTGTATTAAAAAATGCATTAACTCCCACTCATTTGAGAAACCCATCCAGGAAACCCCAGGATTTCACGAAACACTGGTCTTGAAAACCTGGCATAGAGGCAAAGGCTGGTGGAAATGATACCTGGGTGGTATTTATGATCGTCGGAAAATTGCACTATGTGAGGGGCTGTCCTATCCCTGGTGGATGGTGTTAAATCCATGCAGATGGTATCACGGTAGTTGCCAGAAACACATAATCAAGGATCACTTTGTTTATGAAAGGGTTGAAGACGTGGCAAGCTGGTTTTTAAACTCTGCTTCAGCCTGACCACAGTCTATGGTTTCTTCACCTTCCTGAATTCTGGTGATCATACATGCTTGGCAAGTCCTTGTTCCCAGGCATGCAAGAGCTGATTCAGATCAGAACCGCTTCTGCACAGGTAACTTTGCTGTTCTGGCTCCCGTACGGGAGCACAAATCTGGGGTGGACGAGGTGCACCGGGCCGAATGCTTCCCTATGCAGGAGCAGTAAGAGGCGGGGCAACCTGCCCCCGGCTCAAACTCCAGCCTGCAGCCTTGTGCAGAGCCTCCAGTGCGGAAATGGTGCAGGACAATGGAGCATAGGGCAAGGCGGTTGCTTTTCCAATCTGAAAGGGTCCCAGGGTCTCTGTCCCTATTGGGGAAATTTACAAGCTGCCCATCAATTGTCCCAAAGTTTGGTTCCCTTTTCAGTCAAATTGCACTGCCCAGCCCTTTCCCCATATGCTGCTGACCCGGTTGGAATCGGCCCTACGCACCTCGGAATCAAATTTTGGTCTCCATGACCTGAGATGTGGGAGGGAACACAAGGAAAACGATATGTTCTCAAGGAGAGCCGTTTCCAGACAGTCCTAGACTGGGAAGACACCTAAGAGGTCATCCAGTCCTGCCCCCTGTGCAGTGTCAGAAACCTACTGCTCAAGCGTTCTCAAAGCATGGCTATGCAGCCCCTGCTAGAAGATTGCCAGCAAGGCAGAGCAGAGTGGGTCCCACATCATTGTATTTGGTTCCAGTGTCGAATTTCACTTAACCACTAGGAAGCTTGTCTTAATGACCAGCCGAAATTCCCTCCCCTGTAAACTGAATCCCACTGGGTCTAGTCTCACCCTCTGAAATAACATCTTTGCTTTCTTCCACCTGTCTGCCGTGAAACTGCAAAGGATCCTGGGATCTATCGTGCGGCCCGCTCTCAGTTCACAAGAGCCCTTTGCCCATTCTGTTGGGTCTCAGCCCTCAACGGACATGGGCGATGTGCAAAAAGGCGCAAACACTTTTGACATTCCCTAGCAATTACACATGGTTTAGGGGGGACTGGTAACAGGCAGGCAAGATTTTTCTTCAAAGGAAGTGACTGAACTACTTGCTGAGGAATGCCTGATAACTTTTTGGGGAACCCCTCCCAAGTCTTCCAAATCCAGTACGTACCTAAAGGGCAGCGCATTTTTAAAGACGCGTGTGGTGAAACTCACATTTGGGCTGTTTGTGTGGGGAGAGTTAGTCTAGAAGCTGGTCGCTTGGTCTCTCCTTCCTGGTTTGATTCAACACAATGACAACAAGCTTTCTGTTTGTGTACGTCCGCGAGGGCATATTAAGTGAGGGTCGGGCTTATGATGCCTCCTTCCTCCCCCCCCTGCCCCCCCCCACGCTCAGAGGACGAAAGCTCCCCGCTCTTCTATCCCTTTGGGGAAGTCTAATTAAATTCAGTCCCCTGAGTGCATTTTTTTGTTTTGTAATATTCAACAAGTGGGTTTTGGAGTGCATATGGTTGTCATAACTTCCGATCTTCATCGCATACAGAGCGAGATGCAGCTCAAGCAACAGGTTTTTAGCTCCTGTTCGGCAGAAGGTTTTAGCTGCCTTTAATGTGCCGAAGTATTTTCCCCCCCCCATACTTTTGCAATCTAATTTACAAAAAAAAAAACCAAACCCCAATCCCGAGTGGGCAGGGAGAGAATAGAGACCTCTCAGCTCCGTGACAGTGGAACAGTCCCTGATGTCAAGTCCTTTTGACAATCTGTCAGACGCCCGAGCGTGAGGAGGGGGGGGGAGCGGCAGCCACAGCGGCGGGAGGAGGAGAGAGAGAGAAAATATTTTCCGTGTCTTCGCCTGAAGTCATTCTGTGGTTTTTGAAAAAATGTGCTGTATATTTTCAGGGCTGTGTCACATGACCTGCTAGGGTTATGAATAGCTGAGCATAATGATTTCTTAGTGAACGTTTAAAAAAAGAGAGAGAGAGAGAGAGAGAGAGAGAGAGAGTGATTCTCGGCTTGAGAGAGGTTTGCATTTGTTCGGCTACAGCAGGCAAAGAGACGGGACGTGGAAAGTTTCCCCCGACTCAGGTGTCCCCCACACCAAGGCAGCCAGGTGAGTGGGAAATAAAGCCGGGC
This sequence comes from Paroedura picta, assembly GCF_049243985.1. Taxonomy (NCBI): domain Eukaryota; kingdom Metazoa; phylum Chordata; class Lepidosauria; order Squamata; family Gekkonidae; genus Paroedura; species Paroedura picta. Next base: position 162,243,103 of record NC_135371.1, on the reverse strand, counting down.
CTTGGGGTCAGCTGGGAGGTCAGCTCTGCGGTTTGGCGTCTGCTCTGTCTTTCCGTGGCACTGCTGTGCTTGGCTTTTCGGGGGACATCTGTGGACTCTCTTCTTTCTCCGTGACAAAACTTCCAAGGCCTTTTCAAGTCGGTGATTGTGTGTGTGTCTGTGTGTGTGTGTGGGAGGGGGGGTGTTTGTGTTTTTGTAAAACTTCGGCTGTGCGCTCTGTGTGGCTCCGGTGGGCGTGAGGAAGGCTCCCGGTGGAAGGGAGCAAAAGAAGCCGTGTGGAGTGGAGCGGGCGGGTGTGAGGGAGACCCGAGTGGCGCACATGTGTGAGGCAGTGGCTGAGAGTGTGCCTGAGCGTCAGGGGCATGCGAAGAAACAGCCGCGGACCGGGACTGTGAGAGAAAGCGTGTGCGGAAAGTCCAGGTGCCTGTAAATGCAATCATTGCGAGTTGCGGCATTTGTCTGTGTGAGCTGGAAAGACTCCTCATCTGGGTGCATTGAGGGGGTTATTGGGGTAGTCAACCTGTGGTCCTCCAGATGTTCATGGACTACAATTCCCATGAGCCCCTGCCAGCGTTAGCTGGCAGGGGCTCATGGGAATTGTAGTCCATGAACATCTGGAGGACCGCAGGTTGACTACCCCTAATTTAGGGGACCCCGCTGCCCCCCATAATTGATTCTCCTGTTCCCCACTCTCTGACTAGTCTTCTGTCCCACAGTGGGGCTGCGGATGGTCTCTCCACCTAATGATGGGATGCTGGTGTGTGTTTGAAGTGAGTGTCGCTTCCCTTGGGGCCTGTGGTTGTGGGAAGGTGGGGGGAATCCTGGCTCCTTTTCGGTCCCAGGCCTGACCGCTGCGTTCCAAATAGAGAACAAGGGGTGCACGAAGCGGGCAGGGACTGCACTGGTTTTGTGCATGCAGAGAAGGCGAGCATCTCTCTTCTCCCCAAGTGTATGTTCTTTGGAGAAAGACATTCAAAAGCACATGGGAAACATCACTGTGGGCAGTGGGGTATGGCTGCCCTTGAGACCCCCCAAGGGACAGCGTGTTAGCATCTGCAGGGTTTTGGAAGGAATCCTTTGGCCAAAGGAGCGTTGTGTTGATGGGTAGGAGTATATTGGGTGGGGTGGAAGAGGTCTGGGACATTGGATGAACATGGCAACAGGCGAAGGCTGCTGGGTGAAAGGCTCTCTGAAATCCTTCTAATTTTCTCTCTCTGTCTCTCTGTCTCTCTCTGTCTCCGTCTCTCTCTCACACACACACACACTCCAGCACCATAACAATAAATGTCTCCAATACACTGTCTTTGGCCTTCCCATTTAAACAATGCTGCTGTCTTAAAACCCATTTCCAGGTGACATCTCTCCTGGAAAGTTGTGATTGCACTAGGGTTGCCAACTCTGGGTTAGGAAATACCTGGAGATGTTGGGGTTGGAGCCTGGAGTGGGTGGGGTTTGAGGAAAGGAGGGGAGGGACCACAGCAGGACACCATCCGAAGTAGCCATTTGCTCCCAGGGGACGTGATCTTGGTCATCCGGGGTTCACAGTAATAGCAGGCGGCTGGCAGCCCTAGATTGCACAGAAGTTCCTTGCTCATTCCTCGACTGTCCTGGGAGAATTAAGGGAAACAAAACAGTGATTTCCACACGCACGTCTTTCCAGATTCATCTCTCCACCTGTAAGCGTCTCCCCCCCCAATCTCTCCCTCCTTTCCTTTTTCTTATTTGACATTATACATCATCTTATTGTGTACATAGAGAACACACCTTGTATTGTCTGTTTTTCTGAGCTTGGGTGACGACTGTGGAGGACAGTATATATATATATATATATTTATTTGCTTTTGTTCTGTCCAGTAGGCAGTGAGCCTGTTACCTTGGAGATCTTAGATGCCAGTGCAGAAGTGGATCCAATTCTCAGGTCCTGCCGTGGAGAGATATGCAGTCGCGTGGATGGGGAGGTCAGGCTGTCAGGCTTGGGAACTGACTGGGCTACAGACAGCAGGCCTGGTCTGTTTTTATTGATTAGAGTCTAGATATTTAAATTCAACTTTTAGTGGGGGGGAAAGGAATCCCAAGTAGAGTTTGGCTCTGTTAAGTGAGCACCCCCTAAAGGAAAATTTGGGGATTGCTCCCTGGTTAATAAGTTTTTCTTCTGTGCTTTTCAGTCTGGGTAGTTCAGGGTGCCCCTGAATGCCTTCTGCTGCCTGGCTGCCAGGGGTGACTTCTCTTTCTGTTTTAAACACAGCGGAAAGTGAGGCTGAAGGTCATATTGCTAACTGACAAGTGGAGCAGTGAAATGAATCAAGAGATGGGTTTTCCAAACTATATTGCATGTGTGTGATTGAAAACTTCAATTCTCCCTTGGCGTCTCTTTGTTCATATGGTGTTCCTTCCTTCCTTCCTTCCTTCCTTCCTTCCTTCCTTCCTTCCTTCCTTCCTTCCTTCCTTCCTTCCTTCCTTCCTTCCTTCCTTCCTTCCTTCCTTCCTTCCACCCACCCACCCATCCATCCATCCATCCATCCATCCATCCATCCATCAACATATCCTCCCTCCATTCCTATCCATCTATCAATGTTTCCTTCCTTCTTTCCTTCGTTCCTTCGTTCCTTCGTTCCTTCCTTCCTTCCTTCCTTCCTTCCTTCCTTCCTTCCTTCCTTCCTTCCTTCCATCCATCCATCCATCCACCCATCCATCAATGTATCCTCCCTCCATTCCTATCCATCTATCAATGTTTCCTTCCTTCCTTCCTTCCTTCCTTCCTTCCTTCCTTCCTTCCTTCCTTCCTTCCTTCCTTCCTTCCTTCCTTCCTTCCTTCCTTCCTTCCTTCCTCACATTGGGAAATTCCTGGATATTGGGGTGTAGAGACTGGAGAGGGAGGGTGGATTTGGGGAGGGGAGAGACCTCTGTAAGGGTATAATGTCAGAGCCCACCCTCCAAAGCTGCTGTTTTCTCCGGGGGAACTGTTCTCTGCAAGCAAGATCTGTTGTAATTCAAAGAGCCCTCCATGCGCCACCTGGAGACTGGGAACCCAACGAAATGGCTATATAGACCTGAGCTGCTGGCAGGTCCTTTGAACCTGAAAAACAGGATTCAAGCTGACTTACATGATCACCACAGTCCAACCACAAGACTTCACAGAGGGTGGAATCTTCTGGAATTCCATAATTAGAATCCTAGAATCAGAGTTGGAAGGGGCCTCCTGGGTCATCTAGTCCAACCCCCTGCACTGTGCAGGACACTCACAACCCTAGTTCTTGCCTTCGTCTCATTCTCAGTCATTTGTGGGAACATATGCCCCTGAAACAAACTGTTCAGCGGTGCAATTAAAGTGGGGCTTATAACTTGCCTCTGGATGGCTGGTTGCCTATTGCAAGGGAATTTGCCCCTTAGTAGCCAAGCGGGAAGCAAGAGACACATTTTGAAGGTCGGTGCTTTCCTATTTCAGGAGGCAGAGAATCACAGGCGAGGCTAGTTGGGCTGAGAACTTTTTGGGGGGGGGATTTGTTCACAAGGCCGGTTTAGCTATACACGGCATGGTCTTTGAGGCACAGGTTACTCTGCAGCCTAGTTTCAAGTCGTTAGCAATGTCGGTCTGCAGCGGAAGCACTAGAGGTCGACGAGATGTTTTGGATATAAACTTTTGAGAGTCACAACTCTCTTTGTCAGAAATCTGGTGAATGGACCTGTGGCTCTTGAAAGCTTATGCCCCAGAAATGTTGTTGGTCTAAGAGGCTACTGGAATTCAGTAATTCCACAGATATCACATCCCGCCCTTTCAATGTGTTTTTGCAGCTGGGTTTTCCTTTGCGAAAAGTGCATTCTCCAACATGCATAGAATAAGCTAGGCTAGTTGTTGCTAACCTCAAAGGCACAAGGAAAGTCCTTTCTCTTCTTTTGTGTAACCTTATCTGTGCTATTAATTATATATTTATATCCCATCTGTCTTCCCAGAAGCCCTGGGCAGTATATATTTATTTATGTAGAGCATTTTTAACCCCTTTCCCTGTCATTCTTTTTTTTTTCACATTCTTTTATCAAGCCATGTTCTTCTCTTTCCACCTAGGAAGAGTGCTTGCACTCGAAAGCTCATGCTTTGAATAAATCTGTGTTGGTCTTAAAGGTGCTATTGGACACAAATTTTGTTGTGTCCCTCCTCTTGTGACTTTTTTTGTGGCAGCGCCTCCGTCCTCCCCTGTTTGTGGTGAGTCCTCTAGTTGGAGTCCTTGTTTCCAAGGTCATCTGAATCACTCACTGGAACATAAGCTTAATCTGTTAATATAAGGTGTGTGTGCATCTGAGGTTACAGAGTTCCCTTCTCCAAGGGTTTTCAGCATCACGTTGGTGTTCTAACATGCTGCAGGATCTCAGATGCTGAGGAGTTGTACAAAAGGTTGGTGGTTGCAGAAACAAGTTAGGAAAATCTGATAGCAAGAGATCCAAGGTATCCAAACCCAGAAATGCTGGACACAATGCTAGAAAAACTTGCATCCATGATTCCCATCATGGTCTCCTCCCCCACTAGTCTCATGATTGAAATTCATATCCAGCATTTCCAAACCTGGCAAGTTTAGGTTGAAAAACCTAAATGGATCTGCTCAGCACTGTTTTCAATGAGGCTTACTCCCAGGAAAGGACTATTCTTAGAGCTTGGAGGTTGAAAGTGGTGGTGGATGTCAAATTGCAGCCAACTTAGGCAACTTTCAAGGCAAGAGATAAACAAAGTTGGTTGGCCATTGTCTGGCTTCTTCTAGTAACCCTGGTTGTCTCCTAGTCAAGTACTAACCAGGTCTGACCCTACTTAGTTTCCAAGATCTGACAAGATCAAGCTAGCCTGAGCCATGGAAGTTTGGATGGATTTTACTCTAAAGATTTTGTTTTCACACTTACAATCAAGGAACCCTTTTCAAGGTAGAGAGAGATCCTGCAGAAACTGCAGAAGGTCCTGGATACAGTTTTAGAGGGCGCTGCCAATTTATAGAAGGTTCCAGCTATATCTAACAAGTTTCGTTGTAGTTTCATGTGGCCCATAGGACCTAGAACAATTTCAGTTGTGCATACAGGAGAAGATCAGTAATGGCAAATGAGTTTCTTTTCATTAGCCTCCTCCTGGAAGGACTGTTGATAAACTTCTAAGGAACTTCAGAATTTCCTGGAACACACAGTTTGGAAAACAACGGGCCTAGGAACAGCATACCATGTCTACCTGGTGTGACTTTAGCACATTACTGTCCGTGAAGATGATGAAAAGTCCCATGCAATCAAATGCCTTGTTAACTGGGCCCTTGACTTATAAAATTCTGAAGAGGCCCTCTGTGCCTGTCCCAGTATGGCCCCTGGAGAGCAACACCCTCAGCTCACATCAATTTGCTGGTGACCTCTAGACCCAAGGACATAGAATCCTAGAATCATAGAATCATAGAGAGTTGGAAGGGGCCATACAGGCCATCTAGCCCAACCCCCTGCTCAATGCAGGATCAGCCCAGACATGCGCTGGTGGAATAAGTTGCCTGTTGAGATTCGGGCCCTGACAGCGCTATGACAGTTCTGCAGGGCCAGCAAGATGTCACTCTTCCACCAGGCCTCTGGCTGAGACCAGGGCCCATTCTGCACACATAGGATAATGCCCTTTCAATGTGCTTTGGCCGCTAGATTTTCCTGTGCAGAACAGGAAAATACTTCTAAAGTGCATTGAAAGTGCATTATCTATTGTGTGCAGAATAGGCCCAGGACTGTCCGAAGTTTTATCAGCCTCCATCTACCTCCTCTTTCTTGGCTCCCCCTAATTTTAAAAATATTTTTTATCTTTATTATTATATATTTATAGGACACCACTCCTGATCTCACAGGTCCTGGCTCACAGCAACTGACAACAATAAAGTACAATGCAACAGATAAAAAATAATACAATAAAATACATAAAACCCTGTGCTTCCCAAATCCCACCACAAACTAAGGCTCTGCCTTCCCCAATTTGCCAAGTCTCCAGGGATGATGGTACCAGTGGGAGACACTAGACGAGGGGCAACATCTTCCACCCACCCGGGCCTCAACCAGGATGTGATGGTTGCTAGTACCATCTGCACCTTCTCTCTCCCACTCCTTTTATCGTGATATGGGGATAACTGAGATTTTGAGGGTATTATTTTTTAGCCGTGTATCTTTTGTAAGTTGTTTATTGTGTGTGATTTTATACTGTTGTTTTAATTGGGGTTTTATGGGGTTTTTACCCAGTTATTGTAACCCGCCCTGAGCCGTAAGGGAGTGGCGGGCAATAAATCAAGTAAATAAATAATAATAATAAATGACTAAATGCCTGGCGGAAGAGCTCCGTCTTACAGGCCCTCCGGAACTGGGTTAGATCTGACAGGGCCTGCAGCTCTTCCTGGAGTAGCTGGTAGACGGTGTGAAGGGGGCAGGGACAGGTTTTACACTGCATTTTATTGTATTTTACTGTGATTGTATTGTTGTCACTGGTTTTAGTGAATGTTTTTATTGTTGTGAATCGTTCCAAGCCAATCTGGGGAAGAGCGGTATACGAATTCAATATTATTATAATAAATATTATGCCTTGCCCAGGGAAGTTGGCAGTCGTAAGGTAGTTTCTGTTATATAGACTCTTTTGGGAGAATAAATAAGCATGAGGACTCCAGGGTGTAAACTGCACGGAGCTTTTATTCCAATCTCAGGTCGATTCAGTCCCTGCTGTCTACACAGAATGCGATTTCCGTTTTGATTTTGGGCAATTTTAATTTTCCTTCTGCAGCAAGAAGGATTGATCCGGAGTGACCCTACCTTTATTGTGTGATATCTTAGAGTGCTTTTAATACTCAATATTTCAAGATTCGGATTGAGAAAGCAGGCTGTTTTGAACCTCGGCGGTAGAGACGCCCTGATTGGCAAAAGGTGGCCATGTGACAAGCTTGCCTTAAAGGAGAAGCCCCTAATTTCTCTCAGCTTCTGTCAGATTTTTTTTCTCCCTCCTCTGCCTTCTTCAATCCTCCCCCCCCCAAGAAAAGAAAGAAAGAAAGAGGCTTGGCTCCCCCCCCTTCTGAACTACCCTAACCACGTGCAGAACACTTTCCTGTTTCAATGGGGAGGGGGGGAAGAGGAAGACCCAAGTTCAAATTGATCTGAATTCAACAGGATTGACAATGGAATAAACAAAGTAAGTGCAGACTCTGCCCAGGATTCACACTGCAATGCCATGAAATTCAGGTGAGGGAGGATGCTTCTAGATCTAGAGGGTAGGTAAAGAGCCAGGAGACTTGGGTTGGGTCTTGTCTCCTCCTTTCCCATCCCCTTGCAGTTCACTGAAGGTGAATCCGTTTAGTGTTTCTGCATTCGCCCAACGGGGATAGCTCTGAACTATTTCCCAAAGCTGGGTGTTTGATGCCTCTGTGAACGATTATATGGGAGTAAGTATTGGATGTGAATAGTCTCCAAGGGCTGGTCTACACAAGCAGCAGACTGAGGTGGAGATGCGATAGGAAAGCGTCAGGGGGCGGATCTTGCTGTTGTGTTAGATTTCTACTGACGTGGAGGTTTTGTCTGAGCCAAGGAGCATTCAGAAGTGGAATCCACCATCTAAAGTGGGGGAACTAGTCAACCCCTCTGCCTACAGGTTCTCCCATCTCAATCCCCTCCTCCTTCCCTGGTATGTATGAACCTGGGTGTGTCAATGCCTGGTTCCCCTGGGAGTCGGGTTGCCAACTTCCAGGTGGGTTCCTGGAGATCTCCCAGGACTGCAATTGATCTCCAGTCAACTTACATGAGTTTCTTTGGGGAAATGGCTTCTTTGAAGGGTAGACACCATGGCAATGTACCCACCTGAGGTCCTGCCCTTTCCCAAATCCCGCCCTCCCCTGGCTCCATCCCCTAAAGCTCTGGATTCAATGCTGGCAATCCCCACTCCTCTTGCTTTTGGAAGTTCATTGTGTATCAGATAACTAGGACTGTGACATAGGGATGCCAACCTGCAGGTGGAACCTGGAGATCATCAAGAATTACAACTGAGCTCCAGATGCCTGAGCTCGGTTCCCCTGTCCTGGCCAGCCTCCGGTACTTTTGTGATGACTTACTGTTCCCTCTGTTGGGCTTCTCAGCTCCTACTCCTTCCAAAATAAGCAATGCATGCAAATGTCCTCAATTTGCATAATTCTGCTTGCTGCGTTCGGGTTGGCTTGGCACAGAGACAGCTCTGCGAGTTGCTGTCCTTTTCTTGGCCCCCTTTTTCCTTGCTGCTTCTTTGGCATGTGGTTCTTCTTACCCAGCCTCTGCTCCTAGGCCAGAGAAAAAAAAAAGGGGGGGGGGGAAGATGCTAGCCAAAAAATGTTGGTTGCTAGCCAAAATAAAGTTTATCCAGCTCTTCCCTCCCATTGGCACTGAACCGGGTAGCAAGCCGAATCCCATTCTCAGTTGGTAGCTGCTTTTAAACTATAAGCTTCCTCTTGTTCCAGCACATGTCACCTAGAGGTGGCACATGAGAAAAGCGGATCGGGACACCCAGTAGGGTAGATACCTGGGCTCGTTCGCTGCCTGCACTAGAAAGGAGTTGCCTTTTTAAAAAACGGGTTGTTGTTTTTTAATGCACGGAGAATCTTGAAGCTGTCGTTTTCAACTGAGTAGGCAGTGCTTGGAAGCATTTGCTGACTCTGGGAACAAGGTGGCAAGATTTTTCCTTTGTTTCAAACAAAGCAATGGCCAGTGAAGAAGAGGAGGAAGAAGAAGAGTTGGTTCTTATATGCTGCTTTTCTCTACCCGAAGGAGTCTCAAAGCGGCTTACATTCATCTTCCCTTTCCTCTCCCCACAACAGACACCCTGTGAGGGAGGTGAGGCTGAGAGAGCCCTGACATTACTGCTCAGGCAACCAAGAGCCCATAATTTATTTATTTACCTCACCGGTTCTCCACTCCTTCATATTATCCTCCCAACAGCCCTGAGAGGTAGATTAACTTGTGAGTGCATGACTGTCATCTCCTCCTGGTTCTTTGAGAAGACCATGACCACATGTGCAGTATTGACAACTTGGTAAAGTAGGAGGGATTGCTCTATTCAAGGAAAATTGGTGGTATGGCACGGGGGGTGGGGAGTATTAAAGCCCCTCTCCTCTTGTGCCATGGCCTTGAACTGAATTGGTCCCCACTTGCTTGGAAATCGAAGTTTCCGCCAAGAACTCCCAGGGCATACCTGACATGACCCAAGACAGACCTAGGGCAAATCGTGGAGCTGTATCGTTAGGGCCTGAAAGAAAAGGAAACCAGTAACGGTGCCCCTCAGGTTATTTATGCAGGCCCAGGGCGTTTCTAGTCAGCCATCTCTTTAGCGGTAACTGTAGTACAAACTCTCTGTCCCCCTTCAATTTCCGCTTGTGTTGAACTTGTAGCATGGAAGCCTGGGCAACAGACGTGGGTGTACCTAAATCCAAATGGATATTGCTGCCAAGTTACAGCCACCTTATGGCAAGCCCACACAGGATTTTCAAGGCAAGAGACATTCAGAGGTGGTATGCCATGGACTGGCTCTACAGAGCACCCTGGGTGGCCCCCTGTCCAAAGACTAACCAGGGTGTAGTCTGCACGGGGCTTTCTACCCACCCCCAGTTCGAATGAATCCCTCCCCTCTACACTGAATTCGATTTCCACTTTGATTTGGGGCACTTTAAATTTTCCCTCTCCAACATGCACGATTGATCCGGAGAGACCCTACCTTTCCCCCGCGATTTCCAGAAGTGGATATAAGCCTTGATATTTGAAAAATCTGCATCAGGTAGTGTGTAGATATTTGCTTCTTTCAAATTAACTCCCTTCTCTGTGCCTGGTAGTAGGCGTGTGTGTGTGTGCCGAATGGCGCATCGACCCCTGCAGCTCCCCTCCCCCTTGGGTTCCAGTACTGGCAGCTTCAGGTGTGAGCAGCCGCTTTGGAGGCTGAAGCACCCAGCCCTAGTCCGAGCCCATCCTAACAACCTCTGGAGCCTGCTTCCAATTTAAGTGGCTCTTCCTTTGGAATCTCATTCTCAGTTGGCAGCTGCTTTTAAGATGCAGGCTTCCTCATGTTTCAACACGCGTCACCTAGAGCTGGCACATGAGATGGGTGGAGAAGGGTTTGTGCATATATGTCCCACTAAGCTGCAACAAACCCATGACAACCCCAGCAAGGCAATTTTCAAGTTTTCAATGCAATTTAGCTGGAGAAGTGGTTTGCCATTGTCTTCCTTTGCAGAGGCTTCCTTGGGGGCGTCTGGAGTTTGGTGTAGTGGTTAGGAGTACGGACTTCTAATCTGGCGAGCTGGGTTTGAATCTGCGCTCCCCCACATGCAGCCAGATGGATGACCTTGGGCTCGCCACAGCACTGATAAAACTGTTCTGACCGAGCAATAATATCAGGGCTCTCTCAGCCTCACCCACCTCACAGGGTGTCTGTTGTGGGGAGAGGAAAGGGAAAGTGACTGTAATCCACTTTGAGACTCCTTCGGGTAGAGAAAAGTGGCATATAAGAACCAACTCTTCTTCTTCTTCTTCTTCTTCTTCTTCTTCTTCTTCTTCTTCTTCTTCTTCTTCTTCTTTTTCTTCTTCTTCTTCTTCTTCTTCTTCTTCTTCTTCAGTACAAGGCAGTTTCATGGATCCGCTAAGAAAACGAACGGGCTTAAACAATCCCTTGCCACAACATGCCAACTGAATGCAATCCTTCCTGCAACTGATAAATGTCTCATGAAAAGTGATACCGATATAAATGTCTTAATCTCTCAGGTGTCACAAGGCTCTTTGTTGCTTTCCCCTTGAGTAACCAGTCCCACCCTTAGTGGTAGATCACAGAGAGACAAGTGTTTGTACAGGGAATGGCACTGGATGCCGTGCAATTGCACTCAAAAACAACAACCCTTCCATGTGTATAGTGGGCCTAAGAATAAAAATGTCCTCCAGATTACAGGGACACAGCACTCAACCTCCCCGTTTCGGACCTTGGCACCGACCTAATGCAGCCCTGGGCTAAAACTAATAACTGGACGGGATGAAATGGTCTCACATAATACATCCACTGTTCACATGAATCATGTTGGCTGGACCCAGTGGAATGGCCGTAGTTTGCGGGAGAGCCAAGGACATACTTCGGGCAGGTGGTGGGTAATGGGTTGGTGCCGCGAGAGGAAAAACCTCGTTATGTGGCCTATTACAGGTTAGAACAGGCTGCAGACTTCGGCTGCTTTGTTGAAGGAGGAGGGGGAGAAGGGAAGCTTTGGAAATCAAGCGAGGGGGATGAAATCCAAAAAAATTGTCAACAGAGCAGAAGGAGAGAGAGGGCAATTTTTTAAAAAGCTCTCATTGAGAGCCAGCATGCACAGAAGTGGCTTTTCTCTCTCCCCCAGGTTGAAATGAATGCATCAGTTGCTTTTGTGTGTCTTAATAAAATCAGAGTCCGGTAGCACCTTTAAGACCAACAAAGATTTATTCAAGGCAAGCACTCTTTGTCAGACTATATGCTTGCACTCGAAAGCTCACGCCTTGAATAAATCTTTGTTGGTCTTAAAGGTGCTACTGGACTCTGATTTTATTGTGCTACTTCAGACCAACTCGGCTACCTATTTGAATCTTCTGTGTGTATTGTTCAGCTTCTGTTACCATTGTTTGTGATACAGTATCTGCTCAACAAAAAATAAATAAATTCATAGACATTCCTTGCTGTGTCGGCCTGGAGCCTTGTAAGTGGATCTGCAGAAACAAATCCATTGAGAAAAAAATTTAGCTGGGTGGACATAGCCAGAGAAAAGATTGTATGGAAGAGTCTTTATTAGCTTCTGATAGATGCAGGGTTATTTGAAAGGCGTTTGGTATGCTGAGTCCCCATATCTGACTTTCTCGAGGTAACTAGCACTAAACTCCTGTGTTCGGTGGTTCCCCTCCCTAGAGGGAAATCTGGACATATTCTTAAGGACACTTTTGAATGGACTCAACCAGACGTAATGGCCTACAAGCGCTAAGTTACTTACGTATAACTTGGCCTGATACAGGACAACTGGAATGGGATGTGGGGGGACTTACCAGCAGTAAGGCCCAGGCCACATAGCCGGCATCACACAGGATGTGATGTCATCACACCAGCAACTTCTGGGTGACACTCTAGGATTTGGGCAAAAACTCTGTGGTAAAAATGGCTTCAATCGTGGAGTTTTTGTGCAAATACCAGAATATTGATGATGTGATTATGTCTCTTCCTGTTAGATGCCATCTGCATGGCCTATGTTTTCTATCTGCTGGTAAGTCTCCCCACCAGCCAGTGGATGGGGGAAGGCAGGGCCTGGCTACAGGACCCCCACCTCCATAGGGAGGGTGTCTGGCAACCTTACTGTAATACAAAGATGACAAAATTAACATGGCAAAAGAGAGATATTAATGCATCAGGCTCCCTGTGTCTTTCTCCCAGTCTTCTGTGCTCTTGTTTTTTTATATATCATGCATGCAAAGCAGCTTTCTCTGCAGATGCACCCAGCTCTAAATTCTGACTTATACAGAACATCCATTACACTGTTATGGTTAAAGGTAAAGGTAAAGGTATCCCCTGTGCAAGCACCGAGTCATGTCTGACCCTTGGGGTGACGCCCTCTAGCGTTTTCATGGCAGACTCAATACGGGGTGGTTTGCCAGTGCCTTCCCCAGTCATGACCGTTTACCCCCCAGCAAGCTGGGTACTCATTTTACCGACCTCGGAAGGATGGAAGGCTGAGTCAACCTTGAGCCGGCTGCTGGGATCGAACTCCCAACCTCATGGGCAAAGTTTTCAGGCGGCTGCCTTACCACTCTGCGCCACAAGAGGCTCTATACACTGTTATGGTTAGCCATAGCCAAAGTGGCATAGTGGTTTGAGTGTTGGACTAGGATCTGGATGACTCCAGGTTCAAATCCACATTCTTCCACAAAGACTTGCTTGCTGATTTTAGGCCAGTCTCAGCCTAACCAGCTATGAGGATAAAATGGAGACAAAGAGGACAATGTAAGCCACTTCGGGCCCTCATTGTGGATAATAAATATATTAATTCTCTCATGGCTGCTTCTTTTGTAGCTGGGTAGTTGCCAGGAAACTGGTTTCTCAGAGCTTGCAGACCATGGCTTGGTCATCATAGAAGATCCCTGGGTATTGTAGTTCTCTGAGGGCACTGAGAAATTGTTTCCAGAAGCTCCTAGCACAGCTTCTGGCGGAAGCAGGCTGATGGAATGGGACTGAAAGGGGTTTAACTTCAGTTCCTCTGTAAAAGTGCTATTATAGCTGGAGAAAGAATCCTATTCCAAACAGTATTGCTGACTTCTGCACAAGGCATCTTCACATTCATCCTTCTAGGAAGTTCTAAAGAGTGTTTATTGACACATGGTAGTAATTCTGCTGCTTGGTTCCTCGTGGCCAAACTCCACTCAAGTTGCACATATGGCCAATATGCTAAGAGGCATTCCAATCAATGAGAATGTTGGATTTGACAGGGAGGCCTGTGGTATGCATTCTGGCCCCATATATCTGGTGGCAAAGCTCTGTCCTAGAGTTCACGCTGGTAACCACCCCACCATCGCAAAACAGAGCTGGCATCTCAGTTCCTCATAGATTCGTCCACAGCCCCATGGGATCAGTGGTAACCCTTTTCCCCCTCCAGCTTTGCTTCCCACAAATGGTTTAAATCAGCGGTCCTCAAATATCATTGAAGTAGGGCCCACTTCTGAACATACTATCCTTTTTGGGACCCCCTGGCAAACTAACTTCATGCTACAACCCCCTCCCCACTCGACATAAATCTCAAGCGCCTCACCTCGGTTAATGCTGAACAAGTTTATAATGTATTTTCCACATTTTGCATTTATAGATAAAAGAAATGCATGACATCATCACATTCAGCATTTTTCTGCCTGCCACCCTGCATGTGGCAGCCCATGAACTGGAGCTGGGGGGGGTGAGGTAATGCCAAACAGACTGATGTCATGGTACAATATGTCTTTTACTAGGTATTAGAAGGGTGGCTCAAGGGGGGTAATGCAGGTTTATGGGAGCCATTTACTCCTACAGCCCCCATGATGCAAAGTTAGGTCCTCATTGGCACCAGTAGGACTGAGGCTACTAAAACAATACCAGGGATGCTGTGACCAGGGCTGAGCGGTTCGGCGCGGTTCGGCTGCCTCGGTGGCCGAACCGCACCAAAGCGCTCACTCCTAGCTGTGATGCTAGCATAGGATACAGTTCCTTTACAATAAGCAGACAGGTAAACAAACACCTTTGGGCTCAAAAGACATTTCTGCATACTACCAGATAAGTAGTATCTCAAAAGACATTTCTGCATACTACCAGATAAGGACTGGCATCTGTGCATATGCACCAATTGGAGATCAGAGGTTAAAAAAGCACAGGACAAAAAACAGGCTTTCTCAGCCAGGGTTTCATGAAACCCTGGGGTTTCTTGACCACCCTGGAAGGATTTCCCAAATGGATGGGTGTTAATTAATTGGAATATATATTTCTTAAATTTGTTAAACATTTATTGGGTGATATGACCATTTATGCAGCAAACATGCAGTCTGAAAGCTCTGCCCATGAAGCTGGGAGTTCAATCCCAGCAGCCAGCTCAAGGTTGACTCAGCCTTCCATCCTTTCAAGGTCGGTAAAATGAGTACCCAGCTTGCTGGGGGGTAAACGGTAATGACTGGGGAAGGCACTGGCAAACCATCCCATATTGAGTCTGCCATGAAAACACTAGAGGGCGTCACCCCAAGGGTCAGACATGACCCGGTGCTTGCACAGGGGATACCTTTACCTTTACCTTTATGACCATTTATGGTCCCCCCACATGGCCAAGGATGGGCCTAGAGAGGAAGGGAAGGAGAGAGACTCCAGGTGGGCATGTCCAGAGCTCTGCTTCCCACCCATATTCCACACAATCGCACCACTTCTGGGGTTTCTCGAAGCCTGGAGAATGTTTCTGGGGTTTCCCAAGAGTAGAAAAGTTGAGAAAGGCTGACAAAATGGTCATGTGTATTATTCCCAGAAGGTTTTTAGAAATTATTACCCTGGGTATGGACACGTGTCTTGAGTAAGATGGGGTTCTTCTTACACAGGCCCTCACAATCTGGACTGGCATCAGCATACCCTGAGCTGGGGCAGCTGCTGGGGCCCAGGACTTGTGATGGGGCCCACTGCCACTTGCTCCCTCAGCCCACACTCCTACCCAGACACCTGTCTGTGCCTGTGCTCCCAACTGCCCAGAGTCATTGAGAAAGGGCATGTCAACAGCCATGCTATTGACAATGGCCAGTACTGTTGGGGAAAGCATGCGAGAGCAGTGCCGGCACATGAGAATGGGTGGCAGGAGGGCTTACAAGAGGGAGAACGATGCAGAGGCTGGTTGACGGCATGCAGGTGTGGAACGGAGAGCTGTGGGGCAGATGGAGGCCCCTGGGCACTGGCTACCCATAGTTCCCCCAGCCTTGGAGCTTGCCCTGATCCAACAGGCCATGCCCGGGCTTTTCTCCACATCAAGTTAGCTGAACAGCATCCTGGTTGCCTCCCCTTCGCCTGCAGCCAGCGGTTGTTCTCTGAAATCCAGCTGTGGGCCCCGCCTTTCTCCCTTCGCCACCCACACCTGGGCAGCGTTGCCTGGTTCTCACGCCAACTCTCTCACTCCTCGCTGGTGTCCTAGCCCCAACTCACCTCTCTCCACAACACCCCGAAGAACCTGTGAGTGCAGCGCTCCTTGACAGGGCTGGATGACTGTGGCATTGTCTTATCCTGCTTTGCCCAGGGGTGGGGGAGAGCGTTGGGTGGGGCGTTGGCTTTGATGTTCCTGGTTTCAATCCAGCCGAACAGGAGGTTGCGGAGTGCCGTTGTGTGGTTCGGCAGGGAGGGAAGGAGAAACACGCCAATAGGAATGGGGTGGGTAATGGGAAGGTCCTCTGCTAGGATGACATTTCAGGGAAGTGTGGGTAGGAGGAGGCAGGGAGAGACAGCCAACCTTTGAACCAGCGCCGTGCAAATCCCGACTTGGGAATCATCAGGAAAACAACCTTGCCTCCCTTGAGGCGACGGGCACCGCCCTCCTGGCTGCCGAAGCCACCGGACTGGCACCTCCTGTTTCCGTGACTTCTCTTGGACACATGCCCGGGGGAGAGGGAACAGCACGGAGCCGCACATACCAGGTGAACCGGCTCACGTCCTCTTGGCCTTGCTTGCCCTGCGAGGTCCCTCGGTTGACCCCACGGTAAAGCCGTTACTTGACTTCTTACTCGCCCCGAATCCTGTTTGCTTTCTGGGCTCGTGCCTGGCAGGACGGAAGAAGAGCTGGTCAAAAGTTTTACCTCAGGAAAGTTGGCACCTCCGGGAATTAATGAGGCTTCCTGCTTCTTTCCCGCCACCCCGTGACGAGATGGGACATGAGATGAATCTCGGTTTGTTTTTCCCCGTTAGGATTTTCTCAGTGGGTCGATTCACAAGGTAGCTCCTGGGTGGGAAATCTCTGCAGTGGGACTTTTTAAAATCCCAATATTCCCATTTACTGCAGGGTTCTGTGCTGGGATTTGGATGAGGCAGTAGAGGGCATATTGATCAAATTTGCACAGGTCACTAAATTGGGTGGGGTGGCTAATACCCTGGAGCAGGCTTTCCCAACCAGGGTTTTGTGAAATCCTGGGGTTTATTGACCGCCCTGGAAGCGTGTCCTGAATGGGTGGAAGTTAATTAATCCATGATATATTTTTTAAGTTTGTTGAACAATTATTGAGTGATAGGGCCATATATGGTCATGTCTACCCCCCCCCCCGATAATGGCCAATGAGGGACCTGGGCCTAGTCTGCACACATAGGATAATGCACTTCCCATGCCCTTTAGAAGTAGATTATCCTGTTCTGCACAGGAAACTCCAGCTGCTAAAGCACATTGAAAGTGCATTATCCTATGTGTGCAGACTAGGCCCTGGAGGGGGCAGGAAGGGGAGGGGCCCCAGGTGGGCATGTCCAGAGCTCTGCTTCTCAGCTATATTCTGCACGATTGCGCCACTTCTGAGGTTTCTTGGAGCCTGAAGAATGTTTCAGGGGTTTCTCAATGGTGAACAAAGCTGAGAAAGGCGGCCCCAGAGGCAAGATCTACTATTGAAGGAGACCTGGTTAAATTGGAAGTTTAGGCCATAGCAACAAAAATGGATTTTAACAGGGAGAAGTGTAAAGTATCACCTTTGGGTAATAAGAATGTGCCGCATAAATATAATGGGTGGCAGAGGGGGATGCCTGGCTTGATAGTAGTACAGGTGAAAAGGACTTTGGAGTTATGATGGACTATAAGTTGAATATGAGACAACAGTGTGATATGGCAGCTAAGAAGGCTAATGGGATATGAGGCTACATGGCTAGGAACATAGAATCTAGAGCAGGGGTAGTCAAACTGCGGCCCTCCAGATGTCCATGGACTACAATTCCCAGGAGCCCCCTGCCAGCATTCGCGGGATCCACGGCACAACAAACTATACCGGACAGCATGGACCAGGGGTAGTCAAACTGCGGCCCTCCAGATGTCCATGGACCACAATTCCCAGAAGCCCCTGCCAGCATTCGCTGGCAGGGGCTTCTGGGAACTGTAGTCCATGGACATCTGGAGGGCCGCAGTTTGACTACCCCTGAGAGCCAGGAAAGTTAGGAAGTTATGTTGTTGTTGTTGTTAGGTGCGAAGTCGTGTCCGACCCATCGCGACCCCATGGACAGAGATCCTCCAGGCCTTCCTGTCCTCTACCATTCCCCGGAGTCCATTTAAGAGGTTACAGTATCAAATCTATTCCGCATTGGTTAGACCTCATTTGGAATATTGTGCCATAGTTCAGGACCGATCTGGACAAGCTGGAACGTATTCAGAGAAAGCCGACTAGGATGGTTGAGGGGCAGGAATCCCTGCTTTACGAGGAGAGAGAGCCGGGTCTGTGTAGCTCGGAGAAGAGGAGGGCCAGGGGTGATATGACAGCTGTGTTCAATTATGTAAAAGGTAGGCATGTTGAAGAGGGGGCCAAGTTTGTTTACTGCAGTTCTAGGGCTAGAAGCAATGGCTTCAAATTACGAGAAAGGAGGTTCCACTTAAATATTAGCATTTTCTGACAGTGAGGACTGTTCGCAGATGGAAAATGCCTGTTAGTTTTGCCAGCCTCCAGGCGGGACCTGGGGATTCCCGGAATTAAAGCTGAAGACGACAAAGATCAGTTCACCTGGTAACAATGGATGCTTTGGAGCAGGGGTAGTCAAACTGCGGCCCTCCAGATGTCCATGGACTACAATTCCCAGGAGCCCCCTGCCAGCTGAGAACCACTAGCTTAGGTAGTGCCCTGTTTTTGCCTAGATAGCCATGGCTAGCTCAATCTCAACAGATCTCGAAAGCTAAGCAAAGTTGACCATGGTTAGTATTTGGGTGGGATGTGACCAAGGCATTCCACGGACACTGTGCAGAGGCAGGCAGTGGCAACCCTTCTCTGCAAACCCCACAAGGCTGCCATAACTCAGCAGGGACTGAACAGCAACAAAAGAAGGAGTGATTTTTTGCATTGACAGGCTGTGCCTTATTTCAAATTACAAGGGATGCACACAATATAAATCAGTCAAGGCACAAAAGCAAAACGCAACACTATGTTAGGCAAAATCCTAATTCATTTCACTAGGAACTTTGACACGAACATATCTACCCCACAATTATCTATTTAGTAGTTGTTAGTTGCGAAGTCATGTCCGACCCATCGCGACCCCATGGACCAGGGGTAGTCAAACTGCGGCCCGCCAGATGTCCATGGACTACAATTCCCAGGAGCCCCCTGCCAGCATTCGCTGGCAGGGGGCTCCTAGGAATTGTAGTCCATGGACATCTGGAGGGCCGCAGTTTGACTACCCCTGCTTTGGAGGGCATTATAATGCACTGAGATTCCTGTCTTCCATAGACTCTCTCCTGGAGTTTCTCAGCCTGGAACGGCAACTGTACTCTCCATCCCCTGACAGTGGCCGAGGGGGACCTGCCATCCCTCGTGCCGGAGTTCTGTGTGCAGATTTCGAGGCCTGTCCCCACTTAATGTCCCTCCCCCCTTTCTCTCTCCTTCCCTCCCTCCCACTCACCCAAAGTCTTTTTCGTGACTGCTTGTCTCGCAGTACAGTCTGGGTTGGTTTGAGCCAGAATCTCTGGCACACCAGATGCCTGTGCTGAAATCTCTCCTCCCCTCCAGTGTGAGGGTGTTGCGGGCCTTGCTCAGACTTTCCTGCCCTGCCGTCTGCGAGACAGGCCTCAGCTTGCTAGCCATAAAAAAAAAGTGAGCTAATTCAGTCAAGGAAAAAGGTTTGAGTTTTTTTTTTTTCACTGGTGGAAATACCTTAAACATAAGTGTGATATTCAGGCAGTAAATGGGGGCTTTGTTCACAAACTGCAGCCAGGAGGCCAAGGGGAAGGCAGGCTGCAGCTAAATTCACCCCACCCCTACCCGCTCCTCAGACTTTTCCCACCTCAAATAAAGTCCCTGAAATATTAAAGCTCAATAAAAATCCAGCCTGGAAACTTGGAAGCTTGTGGATTTGGTGGGGGGGGGGGGGAGAGAGATGGTTTAAAGAGGTCCAAAATTTCATCCTTAATCCTGACTGCAAGCTAGGTCTACAGGGCTGAAGAAGAAGAAGAAGAAGAAGAAGAAGAAGAAGAAGAAGAAGAAGAAGAAGAATTGGGTTTTATACCCTGCTTTTCAGTACTCGAAGGAGTCTCAAAGTGGCTTACAATTGCTTGCCTTTCCTCTCCCCTCAACAGAAGGTTTGAGAAATTATCACCCTGGGGTATGTTGAGGAGTGGGGAATGAAACCCAGCTCTTCAAATTAGAAGCCGCCGCTCTTAACCAAGGTATAAGCTTTTGTGTGCAAATCTATATACTGAAGCTTATACTGTGATAAACATCTCCTATGTACAAGTTTGAAGCTAGCAGCACCTTTAAGAGTGACAGAGTTTAATTCTGGATATAAGCTTATGTATCCACAGCCGGAAGATGTTCCTGACATTTAGAGCGGTTCCTCAGTGGAACAGGCTTCCTCAGGAAGAGATGGGTTCTTCTTCTTTGGAAGTTTTTAAGCAGAGGCTAGAGAACCATCTGGCAGAAATGCTGATTCTGTGAACTTAGGCAGATGGTGAGTGGGTGGGCAGAAAGGACGGTGTTGGTGCTTAGGTCTTGTGGCCCAGGGAAATGCTGATCATCACTTTGGGGTCAGGAGGCGAATTTCCTCCAGCACAGACTGGCCAGGGAGTCCGGTTTTGGTGGTGGTGGATCAACTGGGCATGGAATTGGGGCCACTGTGGGTGGGCAGGTAGTTGTGAATGTCCTGCATTCTGCAGGGGGTTGAGCTAGGTGACCCTGGAGGCCCCTTCTAACTCTATGATTCTACGAAAGCTTATGCCCAAATTAAACTTTGTTGATCTTCAAAGCACCAATGGACTCAAACTTTGTTCTATTCCTTGAGACCAATGCAGCTGCCCGAATAAATCTATCCTGTGTATATCAGAATGGTCTATTTCCATTACACATCTGTAGATTTTAGGATTGTGATTACACTGGAATGGTGCTGGGCAGGCCCTAAGGTGCATAGCTGATCCCTGCTTGTGCAAGCTGTTGGAGCTGTTGGAGCGCCTTGGATCTGGGTCTTGGCCTGTGAGGGCTCAATGTTTGGGGGAAATGTAAGAGAATGGAAAAGGTTTTTGGCCACAGGATGGCTTTGTGATCTTCTGTGGAAGGGTTATATCCCATACAAAGTTCCTGGGTGAGAAGAGTGTGGTAGGGCCTCAAGTTCTCTGATGGCTTCAACATAGCTCTCAGCCTGTTCTTATTCCCCTTCTACCTGATAACCGGAAAGATCTTATCTCTGTGAGGGCTGGCTTGCATGGCTCTTTATCCTTATCCATGGTTCCTCTATATATTTGTGAAACAGCCTGGGGGTGGAACATGTCTGGCTGTCCGAGTTGGAATAGTGCCAATCAGGGTGCAGCCAGCAATGTTGGCTGCACCCTAATTTGTCCTGTCCCTACAGCTCCCGTCCTCCCGTCCACTCACCACGTTCCTCTCAGATGCACCAGAGACAGAGAGAGACACACAGAGCCCTGCCAGACCGAACACAAGCCCTCATTCCCTCCTATCGCTCCTGCTACGAGGGAGGCAGAGAAAGACACAGAGAGAGCTGCCCCAAGCTGCTGACCAACCCTGCTTCCCTCCTAAGAACGAGCCCTCATTACCTGCTATGGCTCCGGCTGCCACGGAGAGAGAGACATAGAGAGAGTCGCCCTTGCTGCGATGGAGGGAGATAGAGACAGACAGAGAGAGCTGCCCCAACCTGCTCACCAGCCCTGCATCGCTCCTACAAACCAGCCCTGATTACCTGCTATGCCTCTTTATGCGAGGCACACCGACAGGCAGCGAGAGGGAGAGAGAGAGACACACACACACAGATCTGCACCTCCTGGTGTCCCCTGGGTCCTAGCTCCCATTGCATTCCTGGTTGCAATGGGCTTTCTTGCTAGTCTCTAATAAAATCCAAATTAGACAGCTAACACAAATTGGTTTTTTTAATCAAAGCCATTATCTTTACTTATCCGTCAGCCTGAATGGTCCTCAATTGTCAAATGCTAGTATTAGTTGGTCGCTTATTAATTGCCAGGCTATTGTGTAGGGTTTGGTAACAATAGAATGTGCAGTAATTTAGATATGAACCCATGCAGGCAAATATTCCAGTGTATAGGTCATGTCGTTCAGTAGGTAATTGTTACTGTCTCTGCCCTTCAGGGAAGCCATTTTGTAACTGGCTCCACCCTCTGGGAGAAGTCTTGGTTACAGCTGGCAGACTAAAACAATGATCCCCCCCTCAACTTCGAAACTGATGAGCTGGGTTTGATTCCCCTCTCCCCCACATGCAGCCAGTTGGGTGACCTTGGGCTCACCACAGCACTGATAAAGCTATTCTGACCAAGCAGTGATATCAGGGCTCTCTCAGCCTCACCTCCCTCACAGGGTGTCTGTTGTGGGGAGAGGAAAAGGAAGGAGATAGTAAGCCGCTTTTAGACTCCTTTGGGTAGAAAAAACCAGCATATAAGAACCAACTCTTCTCCTTCAGTAATATCAGGGCTCTCTCAGCCCCACCTCCCTCACAGGGTGTCTGTTGTGTGGAGAGGAAAGGGAAGGTGAATGTAAGCCGCTTTGAGACTTCTTCGGGTAGAGAAAAGTGGCATATAAGAACCAACTCTTCTTCTTCTTTTCAGCCCCAGCTACCTTACAGGGTGTGTGTTGTAGGGAGAGCAAGGGAAAGGCGATTGTAAGCAGTTTTGAGGTGCCAAACAGGGGATATAAGTACCAGCTCTTTTTCCTCTTCGTCTTCAAAGAAGAAGGAGGAATAGAACAATGTGGTATGGACACAGAGGGTAGGAAGGTTAGAGCAAACATGTTTCACACAAAAAGCACTGTGACCTCTGTGTCCTTGGAAGGCCTCAGGGCATCTCACAGGCTTTTCATGCCTAAACCTAGTGTTTTGATATGACCTTACAGACGTCATATATGACTCAGGACTACTGCACAAAGGCCTGGTCCAGTTCCAATATAACTCACTTTCTCCACCACAGAGCCAGCTGGAATTATTTTGCTGCCCTAGGCAGAAATTAGTTTGGTTGCCACCCTGTCATCTCGCTGCATGGAAGGCGGTGCTGGGAATAGAACTGAATTCTGCACTTGGCGATTATCCTGGTTGTGCTCTCTTTGGCCGTTACAGTGCCGTGGGGACTTGCAGCCACACTGTAGCTGTGTGTTCACAATGAAAATTCTGTTTAAAAGCCTTGGGTGGGGGGCATTTTGGATCCCGACCATGACCCAGGGGGAGGAGGGGCTCATGCCTCTGACCCTTTTTCAGAGTTCAAATGCTGACAACATGCAGCCCATCAACAGGGCAAACAGTATACCCCACGTGTGATTTCAAGTAGGGAAAATGGGATGGGGGGGGAGGCAGGGATCCCTCTTACCTCTCTGTTGTGGTCCCAATCCCAAGTCCCCATGGTGGATTTGAGTACATTGTAGTGTGGAACTTGGGGGAGAGGTTCCAGTTCAGGGTTATGTTGGGGTTGCAGCATACCTGATCTCCACCGTAAATCCGTTTTTCCAGAAATCCCAAATCTCTATGACTGTCTCAGTTAGGGTTGCAAGATCTCCTATGTCCACAGGTGAGGCATGGGGAGTAGGTGTGTCAGATCCAAGTTGAAAAACTCCTAGATATTTGGGAATGGAGTCTGGGGAGGACTGGGACCTCAGTGGGGGACAATGCCACAAAGCCCCCCCCCCCAAGCATCCACTATCCCCAGTGAAACTGACCTCTGTAGTCTGGAGATGAGGTGTATTTCTGGAGGATTCCCAGGTTCCACCTGGAGGCTGGTATCACTAATCTCAATATGACCATTGGACGTAATTTGAGGCAACTGATAGTACTGATTTTATTATTGTTGTTTTGTTGTTGTTGTTATTAACTGCCTCTCTCCCATAGGGCTTGAGGCAATTTACAACATATTAAAAACACATATGCATTATTATTATATTACACATATATACCTCAAAATCGACCTGGCAACTAATTTTAACTATCCAACTACCTATCCCTTCCTTCCTCTTCCTTCCCTCCTTCCTTCCTTCCTGTACCTGTTTCTCCTTCCTTCCTTCCTTCCTTCTTCCTTCCTTCCTTCCTTCCTTCCTTCCTTCCTTCCTTCCTTCCTTCCTTCCTTCCTTCCTTCCTTCCTTCCTTCCTTCCTATTGAATATGCAGGCATTTCAGAGTACTGGACAAGACAGGAGTGGGAAGAACTGCAAGGATCGGAGAGTGGCCCTTTCAGTAGGTCACCCTGGCCTCAACCGTAGGCCTGGTGGAGGAGTGCCTCCTTGCAGGCCCTTCAGCAGCTCATTTCACCAGGTTGGAGCCAGGGCTGAAAAGGCCCTGGCTCTGGTCGAGGCCAGGCAGATGGCTTTGAGGCCAGGGATTACCAACAGGTTTGCACCAGATGACCTAAGTCTTCTCCACCTGTTAGGAGAGGCGGTCCCTGAGATATGAAGGTCCCAGACCGCGCAGGGCTCTGAAGATCAGTACCAACACCAATTATGGCTTGGGCGGCTCCTATTTTTGTCACAATAAATCCATGCGGTAAACTGAAAACACAGGGATGTGACTAATCCCACGACATCTCTCTGGTGATCGCCCTGGTGCTCTTAAAGTGTCAATTGCAGCTGGGAAGGTCATTTCAATGTCAGGGCCAAGGCATGCGTGTGCGGGTGCAGGCCGCCATTTTTACAATATTTTTGCCATTTCTTACTCGAAAGAATATAGACAGCTTGTAGGTTTCCTGCCATTGTGTCTGGTTTGGCATTCATTAGTAATGTGTTAGGAATACATTACAAGCTGTTGCTGTAATAGATAACTGAGGTGAGGTGAAGCTAACCAGAAGCTAACCAGACAGGTGACTGTATCTTTCCGTCTCCTATAGATGTGGCAATGTGAGCTGGTACAGCCTATCATGTAGGTGTGGGAAAAGCTGCTTATACCTGCATTTTGACTCCTTTATTACAACTTGATAAAACAGAAGCTCTGTCCTCCTATGTGCCAGGTCACTATTCGAGCCCACCTTCAATTTTTGGAGGTAGGGCTGGGAACAGTCCTCCTACCTGGTTGTCTAGGCCTACAGATTTCAGATGCTGGCTCTCTGGAGTTTATTTCCCCAAATCCCATCCTTCCCAGTTTGAAAGGAACTTCCGCTTCACTCAGAAAGCAGCTTTCCCTAACAGCGTCAATACAAAAGAGAGAGAGCAAGAAAGAGAGAGGAAGAGAGAGGAACGTAATATCTGTCAAGCCCTGCCTACACTACAAACTTTTGATGGTTTTATACCACATTATCTGCTACGGCCTTTCCTGAAGGAGCTCAGTAATTGTAGCTCGGTAGCAGTGCTGACAATTCTATTAGAGATCCCCGATCTCTCTTATAGGACTTGTTTCTGAGTGTCCCCGAGAAGACAGAATGACTTTTAATCTAGTTTAAGTTGATGGTGTGTCATCAGTCAGAAAGACTGACTGGCACCGTGGGGGATTAGTTCTACCAGTGCGTTTTCTGTGCTTCAGCAGCCGTGCCTCCCACACTAACCCTGTTTGTATGACTGTTTCGACTTGCAGTGATCGACTCTGGGGAATGACAAAGTCCCTGCCCAGAACTGAGAGGAGGAATTGATCACGGAGAACAGTAAAAATGGGTGACTGTTTCGGAGTAGTTAGAGCAGGGTTTCCCAACCGTGGTACCGCGAAGATCCCTCAGCGCCATGTCGTAGGACAGGGCTAGTCAACCTGTGGTCCTCCAGATGTCCATGGACTACAATTCCCATGAGCCCCTGCCAGCGTTTGCTGGCAGGGGCTCATGGGAATTGTAGTCCACGGACATCTGGAGGACCACAGGTTGACTACCCCTGTCGTGGGGTGTCTCAGAATGGCAGATGGGGAGAGCCCTCACATTCTGTGCCTGCTGCTTCTGACTCGAAGAGGAAATAAAAGGTTTTTTAAAATGTGTTTTTTAATCTAGCCTTATTTGAGCAGGTTGACCTGCCCCCCCCCCTCCCCAGTAGCCAGTGATGGGCCTGGAGGGGGTGGGAAGGGCAGGGGCCCTGGCCAATTAAACTTTGGCTGGCTGAGGATCCTCTCACTTTCGGGGTATTGCAGCAGTATCTCCATGGTCAAAAGGATGGAAAAGACTGAGTTGTTAGTGTGTTAGATCAGTGGTCCCCAACCTTTTTATCACTGGGGACCGGTCAACACTTGACAATTTTACTGAGGCTCGGGGGGGGGTAGACTTTTGCCAAGGGACATAGTTGCCACCGCCTGAGCCCCTGCTCCACTTGCTTTCCCACCGGCATCCCTGACTTCCCGCTGTCCACTGGGGGGCGCTGCCAGCAGCAACTGTGCAGTGCCTCACCAAGGGGGAGCCCCAGCCATGGTGGCCGCTGGAGAGCACCAAAGGTGAGCCGGCAGCAGAGTGGCTGGGCAGCCCCTGAGGCAGCAGCCGGGGAGGAGGACAAGGAGGAGTTGCGGCCTGGTACTGACTGATCCACAGACCGGTACCAGTTCCCAGATCGGGGGTTGGAGATTGCTGTGTTAGATGACAGCTGTGGGAACCCAGGTTCAAATCCCTGCTGGCCATGAAACTTACCTGGGTGATCTTAGGCCAGTTATTTTTTTTTTCTTTTTTAGAGCTGGTTCTTATGTTACACAGCCCATGTTGTAGATATGTAGCCTATTGACCATACACTCTGCCTAATTTACTTCATAGGGTTGGGGGGGGGATGTATACTGGGGATCCACGCCCTAGGACTCTGGATCCACATGTGGCTCAGGATGGAATGTAACATGTCTCTTTAAAAAAGAAAACGGAAAATAGTATATTGGAAAGTTAGGTGAATGCTAGGATAACCAGTATGTGAAAAGAATAGGGAAATGTTTTTATGGGACCATAGGGCTTCTGAAAGACGCTTTATTGATGGGAAATGATAGAGGGAATCCAAGTGCGAGCTAGAGACATAGTTATACCAGTGCTCTAAAACAATTGTGCCTCCCACACCATCCCTGTTTGTACGAGTGTGCACTAATGTGCACAGTCCTGAGCTCTCCAGAGCAGTGGTCGGCCTCCTCCTCGTCCTCCTCCCCAGCTGCTGCCTCGGGGGCTGCCCAGCCACTCTGCTGCCGGCTCACCTTTGGTGCTCTCCAGCGGCCACCATGGCTGGGGCTCCCCCTTGGTGTGGCACTGTGCAGCTGCTGCTGGCAGCGCCCCCCAGCGGGCAGCAGGAAGTCAGTTGTGCCGGCAGGAAAGCAAGTGGAGCAGGGGCTCAGGTGACAGCGGCGACGTCCCTTGACCTGTTCCCCACTGCTCTAGAGGAAGAGCCAGGTTTTTTTAAAAAATGAAATAAATAAATGTGTCTCTCTCCTCTCTGCAGCTGAGTTGTTTTACAGTGCAATCAGAAAAAGAGTCAGAAAGTGGTTTCCTCTCTTTGCCATTTGGCACACAACCGCTTGAGAAGGAAATGGCTCAGATAAAAATGAATGGCTTTCCTCTATCTGTGTGAGAAACTAGGGTTGCCAGCCAATGCCTGACATCCGGTAGGAGGCTGTGGGGTTGTGTACATGGGAGATGCCATTGGTGCAACGGTGTTATATCACAGTTGGGGGAAACCTGGAAATGATCTCATGCCACTCTACCAGTTCCTAGACTGTTGTGACATCATTTCTGCGCTTCCCTGGGAAGTGACATAATGGGATTTTGCTAATGACAATTGGTCCCCTTTTGTTTTCCCACCAACCAGCCTATTGGGTGGTCTTGGGGGTCGGGGTGCTGGTGCAGACCTATTGTGAGAGACCTGGCTAACCTAGAGAATGGGTGTCGTAGCTCAGGGTGAAATTCTCCAAACTTCACCTCATCCAGGAACTTACTAAATAACCTCAGGCAGGCTTCTCTGCCTATTTGGAAAAGCATTGATAATACTTCCCTGTGTTTACAGGATTTTAACCATTACTGAGATAAAATGTAGATTCAGGCGGGTAGCCGTGTTGGTCGGAAGCACCAAAGGATTGATGAACTCCGTTTGTTATTCTAGCAATGATTGTGCTAAACGTCTTCATTATGCTGCATATTAGTTGGATGTCTTTGTGATGCTGTTTAGTAATTTACTGCTAATTGACTCTCTCTTTATATCTGAACTCTGATGACTCCTATTTAATTGAGAAGAAGAAGAGTTGGTTCTTAAGAGGCACTTTTCTCTACCCAAAGGCGTCTCAAAGCGGCTTCCATTTGCCTTCCCTTTCCTCTCCCCACAACAGACACCCTGTGAGGGAGGTGAGGCTGAGAGAGTCCTGATATTACTAAGGAAGAAGAAGAGTTGGTTCTTATATGCCGCTTTTCTCTATCCGAAGGAGTCTCAAAGCGGCTTACAGTCACCTTCCCTTTCCTCTCCCCACAACAGACACCCTGTGAGGATGGTAAGGCTGAGAGAGCCCTGATATTCCTGCTCGGTCAGAACAGCTTTATCAGTGCTGTGGCCAGCCCAAGGTCACCCAGCTTGTGGTGTGGATGGAAGAGTGGAATCAAACCTGGCTCGCCAAATTAGAAGTCTGCACTCCTAACCACTACACCAAGCTGGCAGTATACATGCCTGCGAAAGCTCACCCCTTGCATAAAACTTTGTGGGTTGCCATTGGACTCAAATTTTGTTGAGATAAAATGTGTGAAATGGGACTACAAAACTGCTCTGTATTTTTAAGAAAACAGCTTATCTTTCTGCTCCCCAAGAACCTTTGTGTTCCCCACAGGAAGCCAGCCATGCAAACCCAGACCGCTCCCTCTGGACTGGCAGGTGAGCAGTGTGGGCTGAAAGTCTTTGCCCACACATGCCTTTGACCCTCTACATCCGCTAATGGTGCTTCTCTGATCTGATCCTTTAACAGGATCACCGGCAATTAGAGTTTATCTGGGATAAGCCCTTGGAGCATTCAGTACATGACCTCTAGTACTTCCATGCTGAAGGCCTGGGCCTAGTCTGCACACAAAGGATAATGCACTTTCAATGTGCTTTGGCAGCTGGACTTTCCAGTGCAGAATAGGAAAATCTACTTCTGAAGTGCATTGAAAGTGCATTATCTATTGCAGGGGTAGTCAAACTATGGCCCTCCAGATGTCCATGGACTACAATTCCCAGAAGCCCCTGCCAGCATTCGCTGGCAGGGGCTCCTGGGAATTGTAGTCCGCGGACATCTGGAGGGTCGCAGTTTGACTACCCCTGCCCTGGACAAACGTCGTTGCTTTTCACAGCTGCCAAGACATTTCCTAAATTCTGCAAATCGGGTGTCTGGGACTTTAGTTCTTTTCCAGCCCATTTCACCGTAGTTCGGCGAGTGGCTTTTTAGTGACAACAGCATGATATGCCATGCATTCATAAGAGGGGATAGGATAGTGGGTTGGATCCTACCATGCATTGGCAGAACGGAAGTGGCACTTGGTGTAGTGGTTAAGAGTGGCAGCTTCTAATCAGGCGAGCCGGGTTTATTTATTTATATACCACCCTTCCCCAAGGCTCAGGGCAGTTTACATGAAACAGGAATGATACAGGTAACTCAGTTTGTAATAATCTGATTGCCCTCCCGCCCTCCCCGGTGCTGGGCCATGCGTCTGATGGCCACCTCTTCCTACTCCCTTTATTAAATGTGTATTTGGGATGGGGGAATTGAATAATACCGCCATGTTTTGTTTTGCTTTGGGTTTCTATTGTACAACTTTTATGTCCCTTGTTTTGTTTTAATAGGGTTTTATTGGGGTTTTAGCGGGGACAATTTGTAACCAGCCACGAGCCATTCTTGGAAGTGGCAGGAAACAAAGTTAAATAATAATAATGTGATAATAACAGTGACTCCTCCACAGGCAGCCGGCTGGGTGACCTTGGGCCAGTCACATTCCTGATGCAGCTGTTCTGACTGAGCAGTAATATCAGGGCTCTCTCAGCCTCACCCACCTCACAGGATGTCTGTTGTGGGGAGAGGAAGGGAAGGTAATTGTAAGCCACTTTGAGACTCCTTCTGGAAGAGAAAAGTGGGGTAGAAAAACCAACTCTTCTTCTTCTTCTAATGCAACTCCATTGCCACAAAATGTTGTGCAAAAGCTAGTGTGAGACCAAGTGTTCAGTATTCATTTCTGATTAGAACTTTGGCATACAGTAACCAATAGACAAAGGGTATGTGATATATTCTACAGTCCCATTGAAAAATGCAATGATTTGATCAGAGATGGGAGTGTGGCAGCTGACATATTATCCAGGCTCTGTATTGAACAAGTGGAGAGATCACGTTGTGTTGGTAGGAGGGCTATTTATGATGATTTCATGTGTTTTAATTTGCACAAGAGTGCTTACATGAGTGGAAATGTTTTGTGGGAACATGCACAATAAGGTTGCTTAGCTCTTAGGTAGTCTGCGAGAGGTGAGCTTCATAAATATTATTAATAGTATGCAATACATTAAAAAGGTATGATAATTTTTGTTATTAGGAGTTTTAAGCATAGTTCTTTTTCTTTTAGAACAATAATAACAGTGCATGAAGCTCAGTTTCTATTAGTAAAAATGAAATTATATCATAGTAAAAATGATGGGTAAGATCAGGCTTTCTCAGTCAGGGTTTTGTCAAATCCTGGGGTTTCTTGATGGCCCTGTAAGGGTTTCTTGAATGGGTAGGAGTTAATTAAACGTTTATATATTTTTTAAAATTTTTAAACATTTATTGGGTGATATGACCATATATAGTCATACTGACCTGCCCCAGCTTCCCAAAATGGCCAATGATGGGCCTGGAACATGTGGGAAGGGGAGGGGCCCAGGTGGACATGTGCACAGCTCTGCTTCCCAACCATATTCTGCACGATCGCATCACTCCTGGGGTTTCTCGAAGCCTGAAGAATGTTTCAGGGGTATCTCGTTGGCAAAAAAGTTGAGAAAGGCTGGGTTCGATCCTCTCTGTCCTTCCTCTGTGGCTCCAGGTTGTCTCACAGCCACACATGGGGTGGTGCAAATTTAACTCTGTTAAGTCTGTTTGTGTCTCTATTGTTGGCCAAATGTTGCCTAGGGAGTTCATGACAGAGGTGAGATTTGAACCAGGACAATTTTTAATTTTCGGCTCATTCTTCTTGCACCATGGTACTGTTTGTGCACTTCCTTCTAAACGCCACCATCACCCCTCTCCAATTATGTGAAATGCTATCCAGCAGCCCTGTGGAGTGAAAGCTCCAAAGAGAAGTGAGGAGGGAGCCCATGCACACCTAGGGTTGCCAGCTCTGGGTTGAGAAATACAAGGAGATTTGGGGGATGGAGGAGAAGATAGGGCACGGGGAGGGACCTGAGCATGGTACAATGAGTTTACCATCCCAAGCAGCCATTTCCCGAAGAAGAAGAAGAAGAAGAGTTGGTTCCTATATGCCACTTTTCTCTACCCGAAGGAGTCTCAACGTGGCTTACAGTCACCTTCCCTTTCCTCTCCCCACAACAGACACCCTGTGAGGGAGGTGAGGCTGAGAGAGCGCTGATATCAGTGCTCGGTCAGAACAGCTTTATCAGTGCCGTGGCGAGCCCAAGGTCACCCAGCTGGTTGCATGTGGGGGAGTGCAGAATGGAACTCAGCATGCCAGATTAGAAGTCCATACTGCTAACCACTACACCAAACTAATCTCTGACTGGAGATCAGATGTAAACATGGGGATCTCCAGGACCCCACCCCCGGAT
Organism: Paroedura picta; assembly: GCF_049243985.1. Lineage (NCBI taxonomy): Eukaryota > Metazoa > Chordata > Lepidosauria > Squamata > Gekkonidae > Paroedura > Paroedura picta. Next base: position 162,211,787 of record NC_135371.1, on the reverse strand, counting down.
GTTGGCAACCCTATGCACACCCAGCCAACCAGGAATAGTTCCAAAGTTAGTCACTGGTTACATTACAAAGCATACCCAATAGTTGACACTGATGTACTCAGATTCCAAAGCGCATGCCCAACAGCAGAGAATAGACTTCTGCATGTTCCCTAATATGATATTTTAAACTTGTGAAAGGTTGGGGGAGGGCCTGATATTTTGATATATTTCCTTCTACTGTGAAGGAAAATAGGCAGACAGAACACAACCAATGGGAATCAAGTCCAGAAAACTCCTGAATTGCAGAAAACATGCACTGCAGAAAAAAACTTAAAAAGTCCTAGCTGCCATAATCCTTGAGCAGAAGGTGTTGATGGTTACCCATCTTCTTGAGCTTCCCTTTACCCCAGCAGCCTTTTACAAACTTGGGAAACTGGGTCACGGGATCTTGGGGCAATAGTCATACAGATCAGGAGGCTTCAGTGAGGGATGGCAGCCTCCAGGTGGGCCTTGGGGAGCCCCCAGAATTACAGCTCATCTGTAGGCCAGGGGTAGTCAACCTGTGGTCCTCCAGATGTTCATGGACTACAATTCCCATGAGTTCATGGGAATTGTAGTCCATGGACATCTGGAGAACCACAGGTTGACTACCCCTTCTATAGACTACAGAGATCAGTTCCCTGGAGAAAATGAATGCTTGGGGGGGTGAATTTTTTTCTCCCTCCATGCTCCAGTTCCAATCTGAATCAGGTCCCTGCGGCACTTGGGAAATTTCTTCCCAGCAGCTGCCACCTGACTGTGGGGAATAAGAGTCAGGCCTGGGGAACCTTGGCCATACCAGTTAAAAATCACCATGTCTCGTTGGGCCCCATGGGTCTTGCATTCATTAGATTATGGGATCTGAAATAACATGAACACACATACCACCCAAGTAGATGAACTTAAAAAAAAAATCTCTGATGAGAGTTTCACCTTTCTTCCGTAACGGAACCGCGTGATTGTGCAAAATGTTATTTTAGGCTGATGTCTTCCCTACCCTATCCCCAGGGATCAGGGCAGATTACAATAGATCTGAATCTTGCTTTATCTTTTCAACAACTCTGTGGGTAGGTTAGATGGGCTGTGAATTTGCCCAGGGCTGCTCGGTAACATCAAGATTTGACTTGGAACACCTGCTTCCACAGCAGAACATACAAACAGACCCACCGGGTCAAACCATGGCTCATCTAGTCCTGATGAGGGGTGGAGGAGGGAGTGCGGTCTAACCTTGTGCAATGCGACCTGCCCTTTGGAAGCCTAGGAAGTTATCTCGTTTTATGTGGATTCATAGTGTGGATGCATGTAGACTCCGTTCGCTCTGCCTCAGCTTCCCATCTTTAGGAGACTAACCTAGTTATTCACCTATGGGTTTCAGGGATGTTTGGAAGGCTAATATGATGCAAATTAAAGGGTTGTGTACTAGTCAGTGGCCATTGTGTACAGTGCAGAAGGTATCTGGGTATATCTGGCAGTGTTCTTCCAGGTACATTTATTAGGACTATTCATTCGTTGGTTCGTTGGTTCGTTGGTTCGTTGGTTCGTTGGTTCGTTGGTTCGTTGGTTCATTCATTCATTCATTCATTCATTCATTCATTCATTCATTCATTCATTGCCTGCCTTTCTTATGGAGACTCAAGGCAGCACAATTGATAGGATGGGAAGAGATCTAATAAACAACGTAATCGGTCTGGGGTTGCTGGAATCTGAAATAACATGAGCATAACTACCACATAGTTATAAACTTACTAAGGATATTAAAACATTCCCCAAACTGTGCATAACATGATTTCAATCGTCTCCTCGGCATTTCTATTACATCACACTTGGGTGCTGAAATTGTTGATCAAGAATGGCACCCAAAGTTCAAAGACGGACTTCTGGATAAAGGCTGTTTCGATAATCTTCTTCCGTTTGCCAATTTTCTTCTTCTTCAAATGAAGTATTTCAAGCACCCGAGCGTTAGGTAAGAGAAATATTGAGGAGACAGTTGATCATTTTAAATCGTGTTATGCAGTTTGGCTAATATTTTAACATCCTTACTAAATCGATTGAGGACATAAGAAGAAGGGGGCGACAGAGAATGAGGTGGTTGGATGGAGTCACTGAAGTGGTGTGAGCTTAAATTGCCTCCGGGGAATGGTAGAGGACAGGAAGGCCTGGAGGAGCATTGTCCATGGGGTTGCGATGGGTCGGACACGACTTCGCACCTAACAACAACTAAATAGATAATTGTGTGGTAGATATGTTCGTGTCATAGTTCCTAGTGAAATGAATTAGGATTTTGCCTAACATAGTGTTGCATTTTGCTTTTGTGCCTTGACTGATTTATACTGTGTGCCTTCCTTGTAATTTGAAATTTGAAATAAGGTACAGCCTGTCAATGCAAAACAACTTATTTTGTTGTTGTTCAGTCACTGCTGACTTATGGCAGCCTTTTGGGGTTTGCAGAGAAGGGTTGCCACTGCCCGCCTCTACACAATGTCCATGGAATTCCTTGGTCACATCCCATCCAAATCTTTCACGGGGTTGTGGCAGGGCAAACAGCTTGGCCGGGGGGGGGGGGGCGCCATCCACACAACAGCCTTGTGGGGTAGATTGAGATAGAGCGTTCGTCTGCCTGGAGCAGCGGAAAAGAGCAAGATCAGCATGAGACAAGAGGCAGAACTGAGAAAGGCTGGAGAAAACCCAATTTATATACAATCATCTTCACACCATTGATCTGTTTCGGTTTAATTTCTGTGAAAGAACACTAGCATGATTTTATGGTTGGGGGGTCACCACAACATGAGGAACTGTATTAAAGGGTTGCAGCATGAGGAAGGTTGAGAACCATTGACCTAAGCGAAAATAAATGCAGCGAGAGAGAGATAAGAGCATTCAGCGACAGATAATACATATCAGTACATTGGATTTTATAGAACCTCAGGATTGCTTTGCTGGATCAGACCAATCTCTGTCCAGTTCACATTGCTAGTGGTGGCTTTGCTTTTCTAAGTAGCTGTGGTTCGTTTGTGTTTGGATTTTATTTCTTTGTTGTGTTTGTGTCTGCTTGTATTTCAATTTTTTTGTTGTTGTTGTTCTGACCTGACCTTGACGGCAGGAGACTCCAAATCCCAAGTAGCTGGTGCGGAATTTTTTAACCAGAAGTTGATTACCATTAATTGAACTGTTGTGAATCTAATTTTAATAGGTAAAGGTAAAGGTATCCCCTGTGCAAGCACCGAGTCATGTCTGACCCTTGGGGTGACGCCCTCCAGCGTTTTCATGGCATACTCAATACGGGGTGGTTTGCCAGTGCCTTCCCCATTAGCGTTTACCCCCCCAGCAAGCTGGGTACTCATTTTACCGACCTCGGAAGGATGGAAGGCTGAGTCAACCTTGAGCCGGCTGCTGGGATTGAACTCCCAGCCTCATGGGCAGAGCTTTCAGACTGCATGTCTGCTGCCTTACCACTCTGCGCCACAAGAGGCTCAATTTTTAATTTGAATATGTTCTCTTTAACTGTATTAAAGAGTTGGGGCATTAGGAAGGTTGAGAACCACTGGTTTAGGACCTATGTTTCTGATCCATAAGAAAAGATGTATGTTTGTAGTCTGGAAAAGGCACAAGGGGGAATGGAGATGGAACCTAGCAGGCTACATGATATATCCGTGCTAGGTTTTGTGGAATTAGAATTCTTGTCTTTCTCCCTCTTCTGCAAAGGGAGTTGAAGCTAGGCTGTTCCAGCTGAATTGTAATTACATCTGAATTGTAATTACACAAGATATTTGACCTCATCTGAAATGTACCTAACACCGTTTAACAAAGGACACCCTGACCTGGGTTGCAACTCCTTAAAGCAGTTCACAGAACACCCACATCTTGTCACCAGTCCTGGTCACAGGCTTGTCGGCTAACCCAGAAGTCAGCGTGATTTTTGCCTGTGTGGCTTTTTTGGTCAACCACAAAGAACAGCCGGGGTATGTTGCCAGAGAGGCCTATTGGGATAGCTCCCCGGTGTTTGCCGAATTACATTTCAGCACTGAAAGGATGCCTGTTGGAAAGCAGAGTGAGGCTGCTGTCCCATGAGTGTCTTTAAACGCTTTAGCCATCTCTTTGAAATCTTCCCCCCCTTTGAAATTGCTGCTGCTGTTCGAATTGCAAACTATGCTTCTCTCATTTGGAATGTCCCCACGTGCTTTCTAGCAGTTAGTGTGGGGAAAGAAGTTTCAGCTGCTTGCCTACCCCAGTGAGGGTGATAGCCCTCACTGCCCTGCAACTAAACATGGATGCAAACCCATGACATTGTCCTTAGTAATTGTGTGGAGTTGCGTAGTCCCTGGCCCCGTGCATTGCTTGTCCTCCTGCTCCACCTCTGTTTCCTGCATCATCAGTTGCCTCTGAGTAAAACTTCTAAAGACAATAACTTTTGGTTATCTGTTCCACTTAATATTTCTGGCAAGGGGTTGGAGGAGGAGCAGGTCTCATGGCTAAAGTGCCACTCAGCGCTAAACACCCACTCAGAGTGGCTGTCCCACCCGAGTGCCTCCTCTTCCAATCAGCTTGCCTGTCTGTCCAGCGGCCAGCCAATTGCCTTCCGTCCCCCACCCCTGATCACCCCCCTCCTCCTTCCACTTCCCTCCGAGGCTCGGGGGCTGCAGATCCCTGCTGCATGAGAGCTGCCCCTGCTGGTGAGTTCTCTTCATGGGGACCTCCAACTTGCAGCCTTTCCAGGTCCTGGGGGGAGGGAGAGGCCAGCTGTAGAGTTCTTCTACATACACCCCACCCAATCTAGCGTCCATTGTATTCCTAAATGCAACAGGCTTTGTCCCTAGTTTTATATAATTGATAGTGATAGCTTCCTCCCTGCAATAATTGCCCAGTCTATCAAAGAATGGAGGGCCGTGTCATTCCTTTCCCCTTTTCGGAGTCTCCTCCTGGATAAATCCTGACAGAACACAAATAAGACCCATTCAGTACTCATTTAATAGATGCACAGTTACTCAGCAGAACAAAGTCATCCTCAACTTTTCTAGCTTTTCTTAAGAGTAGCAATATTCGACCACTTCTTCGCCCAATGCATCAGATACTCAAGCTGGTGTGTTGCCTGTCAGTGCTTGCTGATGTGTTTCCTGCTTCTCAAAAGACAGTCCTAACTTTCCTCCAGTGCATTGAAGTACCAGATGCCCCAGAAGAATGGACTTTGGGTCTACTAGGAACTTCCATTCAGAAACGGCTGCCTCCATTCTAGATTCTAGAAAGGTGCTTGGCTTTCATCTTCCCAAGGTGTTGTAATTGGCCCCAAAATCCAATTGGACCAGTGAGTTTGCTGAGGTTGTCATGAGGCCTATCCCTGTTGAGTCTTCCTCCATTAGTGCAGGTGACGGGAGAGGACTTCTCGTGGCTCTTTAGTCCTCCATGTGCTCCCGAGAGGGCTCTCTAGGCTGAGCAATATTTTTATGGTTGCTGAGCAACCTCAAAAATGGTGACTGAGATCTCAGTGGACATGCTTTTCTGAAATTTACAGGTATTGCTCCTATTATTTGGGGATTTTTAAATCCTCTTGGATGTATTTTTTAAATTAAGATTTCAGATTTTCTGCAGTTCTGGGACTTCCTTCATGCATAGAAAAATTCCCGCCTCCAATGTCCTGCCCTCACACCTGCCTCCTCACTTCTCCCGGGTACAGTTGTTGTTTTAAGTGAACTGCCTGGAGCAATGAATAGGTGAAAAAGCGTGCAGACAAAGCCAAAAATAATTTTCTCCCAAAGTTGTAACACAAAGCATAGCTGTTTAAAGCCCCCCCCAAAAAAAATCATGAACAAAATTATTTTTTTAAGTATCAAGACTCATGATTCCATAATGGGTGGCACTGAAAAAAACACTATGCATCTATGATTAGATGCATAAGCATTTCAATGGAGAAGAATTGAATAAAAAAAAATTAGTGGGCATCGCAGGCCCTTTAAAACATTGAGAAAGGGGATTGGTTGCCTGACTTGATTGACAGGTGGAAGAGATGCGTGTAAAGCACGTTGCTCTCTTCTGCCATTTCAAACAGCGCTTGTGGAGGGTGAGAAGTGCGAAAAGGCAGCAGAGAAGAGCGAGACAGGAAAAAGGTGAGGAGGGGCCAGGAGTCGCAATTATATTTAGCGTTACGCCATTCGGCTGGCGTAACGCTATTTTTACAGATGTGCGGAAATGACCTGGGTATAAATCATGTAAGCGAATAAATAAAAAATAAATGCTTGCCATCCTGTAGCTTTTTAGACTCCAGACAAGCTAAGGTGTTGATTCTCATGACCCGTCGCTGGCATCTTGAGTGCAAAAATCCTGCAGTCGCTGCCGTACAACTTCATTAAGCTTTGGCAAGGAAATGGCAAGGCTCTCTCAGCCGGCAGAAGGTCCAGCCGGGATCCCAGCTTTTGGCCTGCTGCCGCTAACTGGCATCTCAGGTGCTTTGCGAATGGCGCACCAGGGCCGAACTCTCCGTGTGCCAACAGCGTGCGACCGGACGCGCATGACTGCCTTGTGATTTCATCTGAGAAGGTAGATGTCAGCAGTCACAACAGCAGCCAAAGCTTGAAGAACCTGTTGTGAGGCATTTAAAACGTGGGGATCCCAGATGCAAAAGGGAACATACAATCAGACCATGCGATCTTGTGCGATGTTCCCCCAGCCTAAGAGCGCGTGTGGGGTGATTCCCAATGGCTGCAGAGGAGAGGACGTGCAGTAATGGGTTTAAACGACAAGGACAATGATATAGGCTAGATATCAGGGGGGGGGGGAAATTCACAGTCAGAGTAGTGCAGCAGTGGAACAGGCTGCCTAAGGAGGTGGTGAGCTCCCCTTCACTGGCAGTCTTCAAGCAAAGGTTGGATACACACTTTTCTTGGATGCTTTAGGATGCTTAAGGCTGATCCTGCGTTGAGCAGGGGATTGGACTAGATGGCCTGTATGGCCCCCTCCAACTCTATGATTCTATGATTCTATGTGATTCTATGGTTACCAAACTGCTGGGGAGCCTAGAGATCTCCTGAGATTGCAGATCATCTACAGGTTACAGTTCTCTTGGGGGAAATGGTGCTTTGGAGGGTGGATTCTGTGGTGTTGTGACCCACTGAGGTCCCACCCCTCCCTAAACTCCACCATTCCCAAGATTCACCCTCAAATCTCCAGTGATTTTCCAACCTGGAGCTGGCAGCCTTCATGTTAGACCAGGATAAGCCTAACCCACCTCACAGGGTTGGTGTACACACCTTAACTATGGTAGGAAGTATCCTGTATTCCTCCTTGTTCTTGCAAAATGGTAGGATAAAGGAACGTGAACAAATAATTTGATTTCAGTGGGCTTAGATGGCACAGGAATGCACAGGAATCGCCTAAGGCCCCACAGGCTGAATCTTGAATGTTTAATCTAATAGCCTTAATTCTTTGAAAAAAACTATCTTGCACTTAGGGATCAAGCTTCACCTTCCTGGGAATCCTCTCTCTCTCTTCAGAACCCCGGGTTCCTGGCTCCGGCCTGGTTGGTGGTAGAGCTAGGGCAGTGGTTCTCAACCTTCCTAATGCCTAACCCTTGAATACAGTTCCCCACGTTGTGATGACCGCCACCCATAAAATTATGCAAGTGTTCTTTTGCAGAAATTAAATGGAAACTGACCAATGGCGTGAAGATCCATTGTTCATGATTGTATATAAATAGTTTGTTTCCCCCTCCCCCCCCGGGATTTCTCAGTTCAGTTTTGCCTCTTGTCCCATCATGCTGATCTCGCTCTTTTCCATTGCTCCAGACTGACGAACGTTCTATCTTGATCTACCCCACAAGGCTGTTGTGTGGATGGTGTGTCCCCCCCCCCCCCCGGGCAAGCTGCTTGCCCTGCAGCCCCTGTGAAAGGGTTGTTCAACCCCCAAAGGGGTCCTCATTGGAATTGTAGCCCATGGACATCTGGAGGGCTGCAGTTTGACTACCCCTGCATTAGATAGAAGCAGAGGGGAGGGAAAGGATGCTCTTTGGTTACCAGCCAGGCATCACCCAGACAGAGAGACGGAATCTGTGACCGGCTGCTGCACTTTGTGCCTACTGCCGTTGCCTCTTGGTAGCCTGCTTGAGCAGGCAGGCCGCCTGTGGCTCTCAGCAGCCTCTATGCCTGGGGACGGAGAGGAGGAGCAGCTGCTGCCGTCCCCCCAGGGAGTGGCAATTCCAGATGGCACCTTGCTGAGCCCCCAAACCTGTAGCCGTAATCCTTGAGGCAAAGGGCTTCTGTATATTGAGCAATGTAGAAAATGCACTTTGCACCTACTCAGAAGCACTTCTGTCTGAGCAGGGGTAGTCAACCTGTGGTTCTCCAGCGTTTGCTGGCAGGGGCTCCTGGGAATTGTAGTCCATGAACACCTGGAGGACAACAGGTTGACTACCCCTGCTTTAGAGGACCGGGGCGAAGTAAGCTCCGCTGCCAGGCAAGTTTGTTCTCTGCTCAGCAGTATCAAGTATCACCACTGAGCAGCGCTGCCTTGGCCACTCAGCACCAGACGGTTCCTGCCATATTGTGAGGGTTATGAGTGTCCTGCATAGTGCAGGGGGTTGGACTTGATGACCCAGGAGGTCCCTTCCAACTCTATAGAATCATAGAATCATATAGAATCATAGAGTTGGAAGGGACCTCCTGGGTCATCTAGTCCAACCCCCTGCACTATGCAGGACACTCACATCCCAATCACTCATCCACTGTAACCTGCCACCCCTTTACCTTCACAGAATCAACCTCTCTGTCAGATGGCTCTCCAGCCTCTGTTTAAAAATCTCCAAAGATGGAGAACCCACCACCACCCGAGGAAGCCTGTTCCACTGAGATTCTATGATTCTACGATTCTATGCTGCATCAGTAGTCGCACCCTGGAATCCCTTTGCCCTCCCCCACACTTTATTATACACAGCGGCAGGGCCTGAAATCGAAAAAGGATTCGTGCCTTTTCAATGTCAAAGCTGCACATGGGGAGAGGTTGATGCCGGCGCGGGGTGGGTTAACGGCTGGTGCGGACGGGCTTAGGAATGTGGCGCTGCCAGTCAGGGAAGGGCCCAATTCCCAGGTGCTCGGCCCAAGAACCTCTTCAGGGATTGTTTTGTTTTTATTGCTCAAGCTTTGTGGGCTTGTTCCCATACGGGACGGGTTGGGGAGCCCGTTCCTGCCTTTCTCTCTGTGGGTTCTGAACCGGCCACGCCCACGGCAAGCCGCTTCCAGCAGTCCCTTGTGGGCTGGACGGTTGAAAACAAGGTGTGCCCTTGGAGGTGTATAAGAGACAGGCACCTACGCATACCAGTGTGCACCTGAAAGCACACGCCCACATACAGGTATATACATATACCTCTGCTCAGGAAACCACTTAAAGCTGTGCATGTTGGAATAGAATTGGCATTCGGTAGACCTACCACATGCAACTTCGGCAAGGGTTATTCAGCGGTTCCTCCGCGAGACAGGGAGGCCCTGACCTGCTGGTTGGCCCAGGGCCAGCCAAGATGATTACTTGGAGGGGAGACCACCAGGGAAGTCGAGTCGTGCTCTGCAGAGGCAGGCAATGGCAAACCACCTCTGTTCGTCTCTGGCCTTGGCGACAGTTATGTTGAATCTTGCCCTATTCTTGTCTTAACTTTTGTAATTAATTGTATTATGTTTTATTGTGTTTTTATTGTTTTAGGGGATTGGTTTTATGTGACCCGCCTCGAGCCTCTGGGGGGAGGCGGGATATAAATGAAACAATACCAATACCAATACCAATACCAATACCAATACCAATAACAATAACAATAACAATAACAATAACAATAACAATAATAATTGGCTGGTTGCAACTAGATGGAACCTTCCCCCACCATTTTGTTGGCAGAGCCTGATTGTGCAGAGGGAGCGTAACATCAGGCTGCTTAAAGAATAAAATAGTTTTATTCATGAAGTGAAACCAACTATGCAAAGAAAGCGAGGGGGAGAGAGACCTAACTCTCTAGGAAGCTGTTGTAGGTAATCATTCTTCATTTCAACTGCTGTTCTGGAGGCAAGCAGGGAGGAAGTGGGCTCACAAAGCAGGAAGTCTCCTGTTGAGCCAATTGGGAAAGTGGAGGAGGAAGTTCCTATCCTATCTATGCTAAATATACATCTCCTCTGATGCCCCCTGGACAAGTGTAGAGGGGTCCTTCTATTTGGCCCCACAGCCTACAGAACTCAGATGGAGGGTCATGACCTTCAGTCTTATCAGTGGCAAGGTAATGTGTCGTAGTGAAGTGTGTGTTAATGAAAGCAATGAGGACAAAGCAAAACGTCTCACAAGACTTTTGCCCCTGCATCAGTCCTTGTGCTCTGATAAGTCAGTTCAGAAGCAACCTCCCCTGTGCATGGCCTCCGGCTAAAGAGGCACAGCCACGATCTTCAGCATCTAACCGCAGTTCTAGCTGGCGAGTGACACATGCCCATGTGCCGCGCAACCACGTTCCTGGAAGACTAGCCTCTATCTTGTTGCATCCTGCCCCTCCGGATGGCTGTGGCCCTGTTTGCTGAAAGACCTCGGCTCTGAAAGATCTCTGCTTATCTCTTAGTATTTCTATGCTGATGAAAATCAGTGCAGCCTCCGATTTCTTAAGAGATGAAAACCGATCTGGGCTTGTTTACTACATTCTTAACTGCTGGTCTTTCTGACTACTTATCAGATCTCCTCGCTGGAGCTATCACTATGGGAATACATGTGTCTTGTGCTGTGGAAGGCAGCTTGCGCATGGTGGGGGGAATGATTCTCAACTCCTGTGCATGGCTCTCAACTCCTGACGCCTATCATCCACTTGCTCCTGGAGTGCTTTTTGCTGGCGGATAAAGAAAAGGAGAGAGAGTAGGTTTATCTCTACAGCAGGGGTGCCCAACTGTGGTCCTCCAGATATCCGTGAACTAGAAGAAGAAGAAGAAGAAGAAGAAGAAGAAGAAGAAGAAGAAGAAGAAGAAGAAGAAGAAGAAGAAGAAGAAGAAGAAGAAGAAAAAGAAGAAAAAGAAGAAGAAGGAAGTCTGCACTCCCAACCACTACACCAAACTACAATTACCATGATCCCCTGCCTGTATATGCTAGCAAGGGCTCAGGGTAATTGTAGTCCATGGACCTCTGGAGAGCCACAGTTTGGCCACCCCTGCTCTATAGTGTTAGGGTACAATACACACTACTGATTACTTTGCTTTGAAGCCAAAGGTTTCCTGCTAGTGTTTGGGAAGCTGCAGACACAAGAGGATACAGACAAAATGTGGATATCCAGAAATCTGTTCCTTCCTGTCCACACTATGCCCCAATCCGCTTTGAGTTCAATCTGTTATTTATTTATTTGATTGATTGATTGATTGATTGAAATTTGAGTTTCTATCCCGCCTCTCTTGAGAAGCTTGTGATGGCTTACAATTATAAAATCTCACAGACCAATAAAACCCCCATATCCCTGACAAACCCCCCAAGATCAGCTGCCAAATGCCCTCTACCTCTCGAGCAGACTGACAGGGGTTGGGTGTATAGCTGTAGTGCCGTGCCTGAGGAGGGGCCACATTGATCTTGGCCCTGGCAGGACCTGGCAGAAGAGCTCTGTTTTGCAGACCCTGCGTGACTGTGATAGCTCCGTCAGGGCCCTCAGCTCTCCCAGGAGCTCATTCCGCCAGGTCGGGGCCAGGATCGACTATCTGGAAGGGTTGTACCAAAACAGGTTCAGAAAGAAACATTGTGAGGCCGGGGAAAACCTCAAAGTCGGACAATTGCACAGCAGTGTTGTGCGGAAACTTAAACAATCAAACTCGCCGTGTGGGGCACGGGGATGCGAAGCTAAAGATCTGTGTGGAGGCGGCCTAAATTACATAGCCTCAGTGCTTCTGCAGATAATGTCTTCCAGTAGCACATTTTAATGATCTTATCTCGCCAGTACTTATTAGTTTCTGTGGCAGGGCAGAAAGGTGCCTCTGGTGAAGCTTTTCTAGCTGCCAAATGTGATCAACAGAAAGGTTATGTCAAATAGGAAAGAGGTGAGGGGCATGAACTGAATTTAACACTGCCACGGGGACCTACCAATATATTGGGTCACTGTTCTGAACCCCTTTCTATGTAGTCTTTCCCTGTTCCCCACCCCTTTCTACATACTTTTATGGGGATGCATACGCACATTGATAACTGTGACCCCCAAGTCTTCATGTAATCTACAAAAGTGACTCTTACAATTCACATCCTAACTTTTCGCTCGGATATGTGCAGCCCATGCCCCATTCCCATAGCTGCACACAGAGATTTTCATACCTTGGCATGGAGGCATAGAGATGAGAGGACACATGTACACTCCAGTAAAGTGCATAGCTCAGTGGCATGTGCGTGTCAAGTTGGGACTTGTTGCCTGATTTTGCCTGATTTTGATAACATGCTAACATTTCATCTCCGTTGTATTCTCAGAGATCAGTTCGCCCGGAGAAAGTGGCTGCTTTGGAGGGTGGACTCCATAACATTATACTCCACTGAGGCCCCTCCCTGCCCCAAATCCTGCCCATTCCAGGCTCCACCCCCATAGTCTCCAGGTTTTTCCCAGCCCAGAGTTGGCAACTCTAGCAGCTATGGAAGTACACTTGAGGTACCTTGCATTGCTCACACATGGGTATTTTGGTTCTTCCTGGATGACACTGGGAAGTGGCTTTTCTCCTCTGCTTCCCCACAGCATCGTGATACTTCTGTGCACCTCCTGGGCTTTCCCCATCTTTTGTGTAATCTTCCCCAACCTACCTTGCTGGATTGTTATAAGAGAGATTACAACAAAGCTACAAGGCGGCACCCATTTTAGTGTTCCAGGTTCTGCCCATATCTGTGCCAGATTCCCTGCCAGCTTGGTGTAGTGGTTAGGAGCATGGACTTCTAATCTGCCGAGCCCGGTTTGATTCCGCGCTTTCCCCACATGCAGCCAGCTGGGTGACCTTGGGCTCCCCATGGCACTGATAAAACTGTTCTAGCAGTGATATCAGGGCTCTCTCAGCCTTACCCACCTTACAGGGTGTCTGTTGTGGGGAGAGGAAAGGGAAGGTGAATGTAAACCGCTTTGAGACTCCTTTGGGTAGAGAAAAGCGGCATATAAGAACCAACTCTTCTTCTTCTTCTTCCCCACCACTGTTTTTTTCTATTGTTGTGCTTTCTAATTTGCAATTTAATATTATTATAGCGTTATAACGCTATAGCATATGTCTATTGGGTCTTTTCACTTCCCAACTTTCATTTTTTATACCTTTTATACCTATATCTTTTCCTGCAATGGATATATTTTCCCTCTTATATTGCTGAGACAGGGACTAGAGACTTATTTTTTGCAAGTGCAAGCTGGGAATTTAGACAACATGATAGACCAGCCTTTCTTAACTTTTTACCATTGAGAAACCCCTGAAACATTCCTCAGGCTTTGAGAAACCGCAGAAGTGGCGCGATTGTGCAGAATATGGTTGGGAAGCATAATTGTATACACACCCATCTGGGGCTCCTCCCCTTCCCAACCCCTCCAGGCCCATCATTGGCCATTTGAGGAGGGGTAGGTGGGTTGACCTGACCATATAGGGTCATAAAAGGTAAAGCACCGGGTCATGTCTGACCCTTGGGGTGACGCCCTCCAGCGTTTTCATGGCAGACTCAATACGGGGTGGTTTGCCAGTGCCTTCCCCAGTCATTACCGTTTACCCCCCAGCAAGCTGGGTACTCATTTCACCGACCTCAGAAGGATGGACGGCTGAGTCAATCTTGAGCTGGCTGCTGGGATTGAACTCCCAGCCTCATGGGAAGAGCTTTCAGACTGCATGTCTGCTGCCTTACCACCCTGCACCACAAGAGGCTCTATATATGGTCATATCACTCTATAAATGTTTAATAAATTTAAAAATATATTAATATAATATATATGCTGCTGGCAAGGGCTCATGGGAATTGTAGTCCATGGCCATCTCGAGAGCCACAGTTTGGCCTCCTTTGTATATTGATATTACATTTCCAGTTTTAAAAAAAAGATGGGATGCTTTTGCTGGTGCACGGGGGCTGGGAAAGTGTGGGGAAACCTGCCATCCGGAACCCGCATTGCTTCCTTGTTGTATCAGTAGCTGCAGCATTTGTTCCTTGACTTCAGACCAAGCGTTTTAGTTGCCTTAAGACCAAAAGGCAGTTTCTCCAAGGTCAGGGATTGTTGTGGCCCTGAAAGTCATCCGCCCTTTAGTGCATCCTTGAGAGGGAAGGCCAGAAGGTTTCCCTGGGGCGGAGGTTGGCCTGTCAACCTCCTCCCAATGAGAAATGGAACAATATGCTCCGGGTTATGGCTGTACAGATAACAGGATAAGGACCGGATGATACTTTGCTTCCAGACCAGCCTGAACTTTGCTTATATTTCTTGTACAGACCTCTATGCTCAGAAGAGCTTTGCTTTCCATACAGCCAACCAGATGCTCTGGGTCCTTTCCCGTGTGCCGTAATAGCCATTTGTTAAAAAAAAGCTTCTGTCACCTTTCTGAAGTTTGTCCCTTGCAAGGGGAAATGTTGATCTTTCCGATTGATGGATACCCGCACCTACAGTTGAGCTCTTCTTACTGCGTGGCGTGTTCCTTTTCCATAATGTCATGTCCTGACTTGAATTAATTAACCATGCTGCTGGTAAAAGACGCTGCCGCTATCGCTGTGCCCCATCGCTCTAATACTTTCTACCCTCCTGAAAAAGAATACCCTCTGGATGTGATTTATTAAATAGATTACTGTAATTGCTTGTGCAGACCTGTGCGCCGTTCAGCTGTGAAATCCCGTTGATTTCTGTGGGATGAAAGATGCTTAAGTACATTTAGGATGGCGGCCCTTGCATGTGCTTATCAGTAGCAGAGGGATGATCGCTAGGGCACCGCAACGAGGCCACCCACTAGGAAGGGTGAGATTCCTGCACATCCAGGCAAAACAACAGAAAAAAAAACGTGGGATTTGTAATTTACTCCCCAAAAGGGAAGAAAGGCCCACCAAGGCAGAAACGGGATTTTGCACGTGCCCTTCTTGAGAATCCTGGCAGTGGGAAGGAAGGGTGGAGACAAGCGTTCAGCCTGCCCAGTGGCTGTTTCGGTTCAAGCCGCTTTCTAAGTAAACCTAGATCCTGTCGGGTTCCTCATAAGGGCAGGGCAGGCATACAGTGCCCTGTCCTGGAAAACCCAGGCAAACCTGACGTCGTCACGTCTTGGAGGTCCAGGAGGGTCAGCCCTGGTGAGTACTTGAATGGGAGACCTCCAAGAAAGTCCACGGTTTCTACGCAGAAGCAGGCGATGGCAAACCACCTCTGTTTGTCTCTCGCCTTGAGGACCCTACAGGGTGGCCCTAGCTCCATTGTGACTTGGCAGTGCTTTCTGCCACCAATGGGCATACGATGAGGGGCAGACTCCATTGGCCATTGTGGGACCTGCATGGACAATAGTCCCTTGGAACAAGAGCTGCAACAAGGAGGGGAATTAGGTGAGACGGAGTGAAAATGCTGGCTGAATTCAACTCTCCACCTCCAGTTTCCACCCTCCTATGAAGATCTTTTGAGAGGTATTTGCCTGCTTCATCTTTTAAGCCAAGCTTTTACAACCAGGTTTTCATGAAACCCTGGGGTTTCTTGACGACCCTGGAGGTTTCCTGAATGGGTGGGAGTTAATTATTTAATATATATTTTTTAATTTGTTAAACATTTATCAGGTGTTATGACCATAGAATAATTGGAAGGGACCTCATGGGCCATATATGGTCATGTTGACCTACTGCCCCCTTTCCGGAAATGGCCAATGATGGGCCTGGAGGGGGTGGGAAGGGGTGGGGCCCCAGGTGGATATGTTCCCAACCATATTCTCCATGATTGCACCACTCCTGGGGTTTCTCAAAGCCTGAGGAACGTTTCTGGGGTTTATCCACAGTAAAAAAAAAATGGGGAAAGGCAGCTTTAGGTCATCCATTGGAAGGTATTAACTAAGATGGGAGGGAACTGTTCTTTGTTCCTGAGGGAGAAACCTGAAGCAGGTCTACTCAGAAGTAAATCCCATTTTATATCCAGGAAAGTCCTCATAGGATAGCAGCCTAAATCTTTCACAGAAGAAATTTGAAGAGCCGGGGTGGTCATGGTTAAAAAGGTCAGAATAAGATCAAGGAGGCAAGGTTCAAATTATAGTTTTCTCGAATTTCATCACCCATAAGAATACAATTAGAGATTGAGTTATTAACAATATTGAGAATCACTGATGAAGATATTGAAAACTATTCTAGACTTTTTTCTTCTGCTGCTACTTTCAACGTATAAGCAGAGAATGTCGAAATGTTCTGTACCTAGAGTTCCATTTATAGCAGTTCTTGGTTCAGTGTGATGGTGTACCATGCCTGTCCATCCTGCCTTATGCCGGGTGGGGTTGCCAACCCTGGGTTCAGAAAGACCTGGAGATTTGAGGGTGGAGCCCGGGTGTGTGAGGTTTAGGGAGCAGAGGGTATAATACCATGCACTCCACCTTCTAAGGCAGCTATTTATTCTAGGAGAAGTGGAGTAAGTGTTTTAAACAAATAAGTGATCTCTGTTGTCTGGGGATCAGTTGAAATTCTAGGAGATCTCCAGACCCTCACCTGGAGGCTTTTAACCCTATGCTGGAGGAAGTTCCTCAAAGGAAGCTCTTTTGGCTAGATGCAGGAGAGACCAAACTGTGGCTCTCCAGATGTCCATGGACTACAATTCCCATAAGACCTGTCAGCATCAGGTGTACAGGGGATCATGGAAATTGTAGTCCATGGACATCTGGAGAGCCACAGTTTGGTCCCCAGCCCCTAGGTAGAACCTGGGGCTCCCCTGGAATTATAGCTCATCTCCAGGCAACAATGATTAGTTCCCCTGGAGAACCATGCTTTGGTGGGTGGACTCCATAGCATTATGCTCTGCTGAGGTCCCTCCTTCCAGGTATTTCCCACACATTTTATCTTATCACAGAGCCTCTTGTGGTGCAGGGTGGTAAGGCAGCCAACATGCAGCCTGAACCTCTGCCCATGAGGCTGGGAGTTCAATCCCAGCAGCCGGCTCAAGGTTGACTCAGCCTTCCATCCTTCCGAGGTCAGTAAAATGAGTACCAAGCTTGCTGGGGGGTAAACGGTAATGACTGGGGAAGGCACTGGCAAACCACCCCGTATTGAGTCTGCCATGAAAACGCTAGAGGGCGTCACCCCAAGGGTCAGACATGACTCGGTGCTTGCACAGGGGATTCCTTTACCTTTACCTTTAATCTATGTATGTATCACATTAGTTTGTAAAATGAGAATCACGGTACTCAAGTCTTACAGTTTGTTGCCTGAGCCTCAGGGGAGGGCGGTATATAAATATAATATATTATAATATAATTAATTGATTGATTAATAGAAGTGGCATGCAACTAGCAACGTTGAATAGCCATCTTTCCATTTATAGCATTCCAGCCAGGGATAATTCCTCTTCGCCGCAACGCTGGAAAAATAAACCTTTCTGGACATGTCCGCCTTGTAACCCGCAGGCACAAGAAATGACATTCAAAGACCTTCAGTTCTCCTACTATTATGATTTGGAAATCCTGGCCCATCTTCTGGCCGTTGGCAACACCGCGGCTCAGACTTTACAGGAAGCCGACCGTTTCTTTAAAAAGAGTTCAACTTTCCATTCAGGTGCAGCGTGGGTGGTGGTGGTGGCAGCGATGGGGAAACACCTTTCCTACAGTCTGCCATCGCGTCCTCTCTTGCAGGGATGCTTTTTGTGCAAAAATGCAGGTTGAAATGTCGGAAAAAAAAATATCGCCCTGGGTTTTGAGAGCTATGAAAAACGCAGGCTTTCGCCGCCCCTAAGCCACAAGCGAATGGGCCCTTGATAAAAGTGTTTATCTGTTCCTTATAAACACCTTTCCCCCACGTACCCTTCAGGCAACAAACACCAGTTCCACCTTCTACACCAGGGGTAGTCAAACTGCGGCCCTCCAGATGTCCATGGACTACAATTCCCAGGAGCCCCCTGCCAGCAAACGCTGGCAGGGGGCTCCTGGGAATTGTAGTCCATGGACATCTGGAGGGCCGCAGTTTGACTACCCCTGTTCTACACAATCCTGTATTTGTGCTGACTCTTTTCTCCTCTGTATTTTTTTTTTAAGAGAGTGGAAAATATACGCAACTTTTCCCACCATGGAGTCCATTAAAAAAAAAAAGAAGTCAGCAACACCAAATGAATGGCTTCTATCCAAATTCAACTCCCACCCCCCACCCCCCAATCCCCATTCTTCACATAACCTATTTTTCCTCACCTCCCCTTCTCCAGGCCTCGGACCACTCTAGAGACCCGGCAGACAGTGATGGAAAGTTTAGGGGCTTTTGGGGGAGGGGAGGGTGCCCCCCCCAATGGAGGGGTTAGGAATGTGGTATGTCAAATGTTCCTTTAGCGTCAGGGGCTGCTAGGCGGCTCAAGACACGACAGCAGGCCCAGATGGACTCCAAGTTCCATGAACAAATTGAAATGAAGCGGTTGTTATACCCCAGGAAGGAATTGTGCCAGATTTTTGCATCTTAAAAAACCCCTTGTTCTTGGAAACTCAAAAATGTTGTATTTTTAAAGGGAAAGGTGTCAATATTGGAAGCTAAGCAAGGCCAGCCCTGCCTAGGAGTCAGCTTGGTGTAGTGGTTAGGAGTGTGGACTTCTAATCTGGTGAGCCAGGTTTGATTCCCTGCTCCCCCACATGCAACCAGCTGGGTGACCTTGGGCTGGCCACAGCACCGATAAAGCTGTTCTGACCGAGCAGGAATATCAGGGCTCTCTCAGCCCCACCTCCCTCACAAGGTGTCTGTTGTGGGAAAAAGAAAGGGAAAGGGAATGTACGCCACCTGGAGACTCCTTCTCAAAGAGAAAAGTGGCTTATAAGAAAGAACTAACTCTTCTACTTCTTCAGTAATATCAGGGTTCTCTCAGCTTCACCTGCCTCACAGGGTGTCTGCTGTGGGGAGAGGAAAGGGAAGGCGAATGTAAGCTTTCTTCTTCTTCTACTGCTGGTGGAACAAAGTGGTCATGAATAAGGAAGATCCTGGCTCAATCTTTTCTTGACCTACTCAGTAGGCAAGTCTCTTTCTCTCTCTGTCTCAGTCTCAGACTCCCAACAGCAACTAGTAGTGTAAGAGTCCATCTCAACATCCGGAAGAAGTTCCTGGCAGTTAGAGCAGTTTCTCAGTGGAACAGGCTTCCTCGGGAGGTGGTGGGTTCTCCATCTTTGGACATTTTTAAACAGAGGCTAGATAGCCATCTGACGAAGAGGCTGATTCTGTGAAGGCTTAAGGGGGTGGCAGGTGACAGTGGATGAGCAATAGGGTTGTGAGTGTCCTGTATAGTGCAGGGGGTTGGACTAGATGGCCCAGGAGGTCCCTTCCAACTCTATTATTCTATGATTCTTTGAGAAGCCCTGAAATGTTCTTCAGGTTTCAAGAAACCCCAGAAGTGGTGTGGTCATGCAAAATATGGTTGGGAAGCATAGCTGTGGACATATCCACATGGGGTCCCTCCCTTCCCACCCCCTCCAGGCCCCCTCATTAGCCTTTTTTGGGGGGGACTCAATATGACCATATATGGTCATCTTACTCAATATATAACCAATTGAAAATATATATTAAAAATTAACTCTCACCCATTCAGGAAACCCCTCCAGGGCCGTCAAGAAACCCCAGGATTTCGTGAAAGCCTGGGTTAGAGTGTCAGATTAGAATCTGGTGACCCAAATTCCAATCCTTATTCTACCATGGAAGCTCCATTGGGCCAGTCACTCTTTCTCACTCTGATCTACATCGCAGGGTTGTGGTTGTAAGGACAGAGGTAGGGAGAATAGTGTTTTAAGCGACTTGGAGTCTCTGTTGGGGAGAGGTGTACCTATCTTTGATGCTGTTGCCATCAAATCACAGCTGACTTAGGGTGACATCGTAGGGTTTTCAAGGCAAGATACAATCAGAGGTGGTTTGCCGTTGCCTGCCTCTGTTTTTAGGTTGCCAGTTCTGGGTTGGGAAATACCTGGAGACCTTGGGGGTGGAGCTGGGAGTGGGTATGATTTTGGGCGGGTGGGACCTCAGTTAACTATAATACTATGGAATCCACCTCCCAAAGCAGCCATTTTCTCCAGAGGAACTGATCTCTTTAGTCTGGAACTGATCTCTTTAGCTATAATTCCAGGGGACCCCCAGGTCCCACCTGGTGACAGGCATCCTTACTCCATGTCCATGTCCCCCTGGAGAAAATGGATACTTTGGGGGGGCTCTATGGCATTGTACCCAAATGAGGTCATCTTCCCCATGCACCATCCCTACATCTACAGGAGTTGACACCCCTACCCCTTCAGAAAACAACCAGTTATGCCAGGGCCTCCGGAAGGACCTGGCAAGAGTTACTGCTTGCAGACTGTGGAGTTGGAGAGCGGATGGAGTTCATTGGGGATGTAATTGTATAGCCTCCAGCCTCCAAAGCTGCCATTTCCCCTAGGGGAACTGATATCTGGAGATCAGTTGTAATTCTAGAGGAACGCCACTCTCCCAGAGGTTGGCAGCCTTAACCTGAATGAATGCCTGCAGCAATGAACATCGTAAGATGTCACGTTGACCTCTAACAAAAGGAGCTTTAAATGGGCTGATGGAAAGTCCCATCAGGTCATAGCGGTCGGCGGGCAATCCGTAGGGTTGTCAAGGCAAGAGACGAGACAAGGTTGTTTGCCATTGTCTGGCTCTGCAAAGCAACCCTTCTGGTGGTCAACCATTCAAGGGCTTACTGGGACCATCCTGTGTAGTTCCAGAGATGGGATCAGGTTAGCCTGGACCATCCAGGGCCCATTCCGCACACACAGGATAATGCATTTTAAATGTGCTTTGGCAGCTGCATTTTCCTGTGCAGAACAGGAAAATCTACTTCTAAAGTGCATTGAAAGTGCATTATCTGTTGTGTGCAGAATAGGCCCAGGTCTCGATTTTGTTCTTAAAGGCTCAAATGCATTCATATAAATAGATTCAGGTGTGCAGCCATGTTGGTCTGAAGTAGCAGAACAAAATCTGAGGCCACCTTTAAGACCGGCAAAGTTTTATCCTAGGTGTGAGCTTTCGTGCGCAGGCACACTTCCTCAGACAATGGAACATCTGCACTCTGATGGTCCTATTTCATTGTCTGAGAACATGTGCCTGCACATGAAAGCTCACACCTAGGATAAAATTTGCTGGTCTTAAAGGTGCCATTGGGCTCAAATTTTGCTATGCATTCATCTTGTATATGTGCCAATGGCTCCTTGGTATGATAGCTAGGACTGGAGCTTCCATGTACAAGAGCAGTCTTCTCTCAAATTACCAGATATTAGGGACAATTGCCACCTGTGACGTCTCCCATGTGTTAAAATTTCCAGATCTGACAGGATTCATCACATGCAGTTTCCCCCGTATGGATATACCTTTGATTTGCTATTGATTTGTTTCTTGCTCACTTAATAATCTTATCTACAAATAGGGTTCCATGAAAACTATGCATGGAGAGAAGTTGTATAGCTAAGAATCTTTAGAACTGTGGTTTGCTGAGAATTCTCTGTGGGAGACGACTAGCCCAAGGCTTTCTGGGACTATTACATCACTTTATGTCTGCAGTGTAGATTGGAGGAGGTTTGCTAATTTGGTACTTTGGGACATTGCAGACATGTTGATGGTTAACTCAGGATTAGGAAATTCCAGGAGATTTGGGGGTGAAACCTGGGGAAACTGAGATTTAAGGAGGGGAGGGACATCACTGGGGTTGAATACCATGGTGTCCTCTCCCCAGACTAGCTATTTTCAACAGGTGGACTGATCTTTATAGTCTCAAGATCAGCTGTCATTCCAGGAGGTCTCCAGGCCCTGTCTGGAAGTTGGCAACCCTAGCTTAGTATGACAAGCAGTAGGGAGAGGTCTTGCAAAGGAAGGGGGAAATAGCAAAACTGTGTGAGCATTTTCCTCACTCCCTTCTTTTGAGAGCCACTTTCCTTATGTTAGTTTCAGGTGGGTAGCCATATGCTTTGCCGTGGAAGAACAAAATTTGAGTTTTGCACCTAAGGCCAACAAGATCCCGAGGGTATAAGGTTTCAAGAGTCAAAACTCACTTCATCAGATGTGTGCTGCTGTAAGTTTTGACTCTTGAGAACTTATAGCCTGGAAACCTTGTTGGTCTTTAAGGGGCTTCTAGACTCAAAGAGCCTCTTGTGGCACAGAGTGGTAAGACAGCTGTCTGAAAGCTTTGCCCATGAGGTTGGGAGTTCAATCCCAGCAGCCGGCTCAAGGTTGACTCAGCCTTCCATCCTTCCGAGGTCGGTAAAATGAGTACCCAGCTTGCTGGGGGGTAAACGGTAATGACTGGGGAAGGCACTGGCAAACCACCCCGTATTGAGTCTGCCATGAAAACGCTGGAGGGCGTCACCCCAAGGGTCAGACATGACTCGGTGCTTGCACAGGGGATACCTTTACCTTTTAGACTCAAATCTTGCTTTTCTTACACTCAGGGGTGGCCACACTGTGGCTCTCCAGATGTCCGTGGACTACAATTCCCATGACCCCTGCCTGTCACTCCTCCCTGGCCCAGGCAGTACGGGTGAACAGGCCAACAAAGTGAGGAGCAGCAGATAGGGTAGAAGGTTCTTGGAATCCATAGAACAGTAGTGGCTCATGGGAATTGTAGTCCATAGACATCTGGAGAGCCACAGTTTAGATACCCCTGTGTTACACTCAACATTCCTGCATTAGAGCCAGTTTGATGTAGTGGTTAGGAGTGCGGACTTCTAATCATAGAATCATAGAATCATAGAATCATAGAATCATAGAGTTGGAAGGGGCCATACAGGCCATCTAGTCCAACCCCCTGCTCAACGCAGGATTAGCCCTAAGCATCCTAAAGCATCCAAGAAAAGTGTGTATCCAACCTTTGCTTGAAGACCAAGAAAAGTGTGTATCCAACCTTTGCTTGAAGACCAAGAAAAGTGTGTATCCAACCTTTGCTTGAATCTGGCATGCCGGGTTCGATTCTGCGCTCCCCCACATGCAACCAGCTGGGTGACCTTGGGCTCGCCACGGCACTGATAAAACTGTTCTAACCGAGCAGTGATATCAGGGCTCTCTCAGCCTCACCCACCCCACAGGGTGTCTGTTGTGGGGAGAGGAATGGGAAAGGCGACTGTAAGCCGCTTTGAGCCTCCTTCGGGTAGGGAAAAGCGGCATATAAGAACCAACTCTTCTTCTTCTTCTTCTTCATTATTGTTATCAGTCCCCCACACACACATACACAAACAGTACACAAAAACACGCATAACCGTCTATCCACACCTTTCGCCCAGCCAGCAGGACCTCCCCAACTATTTCTACAACGTCTGTTTTTCTCTGCCTCCCTCAAACAACTACTCTTGGTTTCTGTCCCCCAACCAGGCGCAAGATGGAGGTGTCCCTTGTCTTGGAAATCTTGCTGAATTATAGTTCACTTTCCGATGCCTCTGTTCCCCTTTCACTTCTCCCCTGCTTCAGATGTTGTTGATTATTTGGGGTTCCTGCAGGATCTCTGTGCGAGGGGAGCATCAGGGAACCAGAAATTTGGCTCAGTTGAAAGAAGGGGGCAGGGCCGTCTGTCCCTGTGTGGTTAGGTGGGCGAGTGGGGGGAATTTGGTATCTTACAAAAAATAAAGGCTAGACAGACGTATTGGGGCAAGGTGTTGTTTTGAGGCTAGCGCCAGACAAAGGCCCAAGTTCAGATGGCTGCCTTCCTGTGGTCGCACCGTTCCTGGCCTCAGTTTCCCCTCTGTTTAAACGTGGAAGCGCTTTACTGGCAGAGACTGCCCGTCTCTCTAATTCTGCGAGAACACAAGAATACAAAAACTCCTTGAGAGGAGATGGCTCCAGGCTGCTGCAAGCTATCCTGTTCGCCCTTCCAAAGATTTCTATCCCTGCCCCGTTTTCTTTTCTTTTTTTTACAAAACTTGTTACTTAGAAACGCAGCCCCTACTCACACCACAAAAATATGGAGCCGTAAGCTCCCTTTGCCCAAGAGGGCCAGGAACAATTAAGAAGCCTGAAGACCACATATGGATTTCGATGTCTCCATCTTGGATGTAGCCCAGAGAAGAAGGAGCCCCATTCGAATGACCTCCCAGTGACCCCCACCCTCCCATTCTCTGATGGGGCAATCCAAAGGCCAGGGTCCTTCTCATGGAGAGGGAATCGAAGGCATGTCTGCAATTAAGCTGAACTCCGAATGGGGTTTTGAAGGCGGCGGTAGCCTTGGCTCTGGTTTTGTTTTGCGGAAAAAATGGATGTCCCTCCCCCCGACCCTTTTTTGCAAACATTCCCTTCTGCACACCCCCCCCCTGCCGCCCCCACGCCGGCCTCGCCCTCCCCTCGAGGCACCCGCGTGCCCTCAGCTTGCAGGCAGGAGCGGACACTGTTTTCTTTCAGTGGGTTACTTTCCCGGTTTCCGTGTGCTCGGACACCTTGGCCTGACGGCGGGTTTATTTTTGGAACACGAGCTCCGAGAGAGGCCCTCACATATGGAAAAGTTTACGGAAATGAAGCCTTTAAGTTAGCTGCTTGCCTGAAATCTCGTGGCTTGAGCTGCTCAGGGCACTTGGCAGAACCCACGGCAGGGAGGGAGCGTGAGGACGGGATGGCGGTGGAAAGAGCCAGAAGCCTCCGCCGGTTTAAAGGGGCCGAGCGCGTGGGCAGGTTCACCCTGGGGCAGTTAGCAGCACCGGGCCCAAGAAGCGAGCTTGTTTACGGACTGGCGGAACCGGAGAGGGTGAGGCAGGGGGGAAGCCGGCGCTAGACACCGCTGTAAGGAAGCTCACGGCACGGCTCCCAAAGTCTCCGGGTCGGCGTTCGCAGTTGCGGGGCATCCCCCACCCCCGCTTTTGACACATATAACCGGCGCATGGCGGGAGAGCATGGGTGAGACGCCAGCCTTGCTTGTGTGGCACTCGTGCTGGGTTGGGCCCCCCTCAGATCGGCCTCCGACGGGGGCGGGACCACGTCCCGGTGGGAGAAGAAAAATGGAAGATTGGGAGGGGAAAGAAAACCCGAAATGAGGAGCAGGGGTGCAGGGCACGCGGCAAAGGGGGAAAGTGTGCGCACACTCATTAAAGAAGGTCTTGGGAGGGGGAGGGGGGAGGGGGAGGTGAAGAGTGAGTGATGGGTTGGGAGTGGAGTAGGGGGGCAGCACCGAAAGCCAGAGACACAGAGTCGGAGGGGAAAGGCGCTGCTTGGGCTGTTGTAAATTAGGCCTGTGGTGTTGGGTTCCATGTGGAAGATGTGAGCTCACATTCTACCCCCAGGGTGGTACAGCCCCAGCCAAGCGCTGGCAGCAAGAACATAAGCTCCATTTATCTGGGAACCTGAAATGACTCTTGATTTAAATCATATGGTAAAAAAGCACCCAAAGAGAAAGAAACATGGGAGGGGGGGGGGGGACTTGCCTGCTTTTGGAGGTGGTTCAAGAGGGGAAATATGAACACACCCTGACGCAGAGGAAGGCTTAAAGGGCCAGTGCCTTCGCTTCCCCAGGCGGGTGGGAACCAGGGTGCAAGACAGAGGCTATGGAGGTCTCCAGAATTGGACCTGGGGTGGACTGGCTGGCTCTGAAATGATGAAGCTGGATTTTAATTCGTTTGGGGGGGGGGTAGCCTGCCGGGTAAAGTTCTAATAACTGGGGCAGGAAGGGGGATATAGTAAACCTGGATCCCAAAGAGGGCATCTCCCCACAGCAGTACCGTTAACTGCCTGCCTGGTGCTAGCCGGAGGGAAATTCCTGGAATTTTTTTATTTTTATTCCTGGAAAAATGTCACTTCTGTCTCCACTGCACGCACTTTCAATGTTTGCAGCTGGATTTTCCTGTGCAAAACAGGAAAGTCTGCTTCTAAAAGTGCATTGAAAGTGCATCATCCAAAGAGCGTGGAACTGGAATCTAGGCAATGAGAAAACCGTAACAGTAAAATGGCGAGTTCTTGGCAAGTACCTGAGAGACCGTCTCTCCACCTATACCCCCAAAAGAGCCTTATGCTCTCCCACTGCCAACTGGCTGGTGACCTCTGGCCCCAAACAAGCACGTTGGTCCTCAACAAGGGCCAGAGCTTTCTCTGTCCTGGCCCCCACTTGGTGGTACAAGCTCCCTGAAGAGATCAGGACCCTGTCCAAACTCCCACAATTTTGCAGGGCCTGCAAAAGGGAGCTCCTCCACCAGTCATTTGGTGAGGCCGACCAAACCCAGCAACATCCACAGGCCCCTCCTCAGACATCCCCTCCATGGCCTGAACCAGTCTGACCTCTCTGGGGCCTATTCTAAGCTACCGTTCCTATTATGTTGTTGCTGATTAAGATTCAGGACTACTGTTGGATTTTTGTTGATGTTATTTTTGATTATCGTATTTGCCGGCGTATGACGACTGGGCGTATAAGACGACCCCCCAACATTTCCACTCAAAATATAGAGTTTGTTACATTACATTACAGTACTATGGGCCGCTATGGGTAGCTATGTCTATCCCAACTGAAGTGCACCCAGCGTATAGGACGACCCCCCACTTGAAGGCATGTTTTTCAGGGGGGAAAAGTAGTCTTATACGCCAGCAAATACTGTATGTTATACGTTAGGTTGTTCCATGTATCCCACCTGTGTCGTTATATGTAAACCACCCTGAGCCGTATGGAAGGGCAGTATGAAGATCGAATGAATGAATGAATGAATGAATGAATGAATGAATGAATGAATGAATGAATGAATGAATAAATGAATGAATGAATAGGAGGCAAATAGGTAGATTTCAACGGGATTGTGAATCAAGGTTGCCATCTCCAAATTGGCAATTCATGGAGATTTGAGGGCGAAGCTTGGGGGGCAGTGGGTCCTGGGGACCTCAGACAGGTGCAATATCATAGAGCTACCTCTCCAAAACAGCTGCTTTTCTCAAGTGGAGGTGATCTCTGTAGTCTGTAGGCTAGGTGCAAATCCAGGAAATCTCCAGGGTTGCACATGTAAACTGGCAACCCTAATCTTAATGAGATTAACTCGCTGGATGCATGTTTGCTGGGGCAGAGGACTGAACAGGAGAATCCTGGAGTCGCCGCCACAGAAATAAAACGAGTCTGTTCTTGCTTGTGATCTGGCCTTGCCAGGGAGTGACTGAATACACCATATGGCAAGGGTGGCCAAACTGTGGCTCTCCAGATGTCCATGGACTGTAGTCCACGGACATTTGGAGGGCCACAGTTTGACTACCCCTAGCCCAGTGTGTCAAAAACCTGACTTGCTTTAATGTTTCCAGAAAGAGCAGAGTCAAAAAGCTTCGCCCTCAAATCTCTATGAATTTCCAATTCGGAATTGGCCACCCCTGCCATATGGGGAAGGAGGGGCAAAACCCCAAAATGCAGCATCAGGCTCAGAACAAATATCCCGTGTGGAAAAAGCCAAACTCTCTGGACCCCATGACATTTTGGTGGCTTTTTTCAGGCTCAAACCTCCAGTCCAAGACTCAGTTCAGAAAGCTGTTTTTCAAGACCAGGGTGGCTTACTGGAAAACAGGAAGTGATGAGTACCCTTCATCATGCCTTTTTTCCCTTACCACAGAGGAATCCTAACCAACCTCTTACACACAAGGGATTTGGGGGTAGAGCTTCCAAATTAAGGAGGCCTGATTTCCAGGCAGGCCCCACCCCAATGCACCTCTTATTTGGGGAAGTTGAAGCTGCCTTTGATGTCGCTCTCTTTTCTCACTAGGTTATCAGCTTATTTAGTTATTTAGTTTGCTTTAATCCATCTGTCCTCCAAGGTTGGTATACATAGGTCACCCTTTCTCCAGTCTGCGTTCACAACGACCCCGCAAGGTAGGTTAGGTTGATGCCTAGCCAAAAAGGGAACCGGAAACCAACCAGAAGTCAGGAAGCCAACAGTTGAGCTGCAAAACAATATTAAAAAATCATTACAAATATTTATTAAACAGAGTACACCAATAATCTATTAAAAACAAAGTAAAACCAACACACATAGCTTATTGCACATGACAGAATAGATCAAATGCGTTTTGACCCCCAGGGGTCTTCCTCAGTGGTCAATATATTGTGTGAAATGGTCTCTGGTATAAGAACAAAATCTAAAGGCTTAGTGGGTGGAAAAGAAAATCTGTTTGGTGTAGCTCCAATTAGTGTAGCTCCAACTAGAGAGCCAGTTTGGTGTAGTGGTTAGGAGTGCGGACTTCTAATCTGGCATGCCGGGTTCGATTCTGCGCTCCCCCACATGTAGCCAGCTGGGTGACCTTGGGCTCACCACAGCACTGATAAAACTGCTCTGACCGGGCAGTGGTATCAGCGCTCTCTCAGCCTCACCCACCTCACAGGGTGTCTGTGGTGGGGAGAGGAAAGGGAAGGTGACTGTAAGCCTCTTTGAAACTCCTTCGGGTAGAGAAAAATGGCATATAAGAACCAACTCTTCTTCTTAAGTATCTGATTTGGAGCCCACCTTCTAAAATATGTATTATCTGAGGCCACCACCCTCAGCCTTTGCCTAACTCTACATCAAGGGTACATGTCCATATGTGTGAGAAAAAGCCTTTTAGGTTTTTAGGTTAGGTTGATGGGCACACAATTGGCTTTATGGCCAAGCTGGGATTCGAAGAGGAGGGAAACATGGTTGCTACTTGGATGGGAGAGTACCAAGGAAGACTTTGCAGAGGAAGGCCATGGCCAACCACCTCTGCTTCTTCCTTGCCTTCCTGGGGTGACCATAAGTCACCTGTGACTGGACGGCACATACGTGGGTGTTTCTGAACAGGGATTTTCCAGATCTGAGTCCAGTTCTCTAATCACTGAAGGTACCAGCATGTGCAAGAAATTAAGCCAATGAAACTTTTCCTGGCATGGAAACAAGTGGTGGGAAGACCATCTGCTAAATTCCTGTGTGTTAAGCTGCTGTTACAGCCACAGGAGCTGGGCCAGAAAAAAAGAACAGTAACCTTATTTCCAGGTTTCCATTAAATCTTTCCATCTAATCTCCCTTCTCTTCGGTTCCTGATTGCTTTACTATATGCCATTCCTGCTGCCCTCCTAGCTTTTCTTCCGGCCAAGATTCTCTTTAGAGCTTCCAGACCCCATGGGATTCCTTTCTGTATTCTCCAAGGAGGAATGGGTCCATGTTTCACTCCTAGTATGTCGTATTCCATGTTGCCTGTTAGAACCCACTCATCGTTTTTTTGGGTCCCATTTACAGCTCGTTTAACACGTACATTCAGTTCATGCAGGTCTGGACTGAAGCTTAATACTCATGGATGTGGGGGGCCAGGTGGAGTCTGCACGGAGCTTTTATTCCAATCCTAGATTGATTCAGTCCCGGCCATCTCCACTGAATGCGATTTCCATTTTGATTTTGTCTGATTTAAATTTTCCCTCTGCAACAAGCATGATTGATCTGGAGTGGCCCTACCTTTATTCTGCAATATCCTAGAGTGGGTATAACCCTCAATATTTGAAGAATCAGATTGAGAAAGCATGAGAAAGCATGCTTGTTTCGCTCTGCCTGTTTCGAATTTGCTCTGCCTGTTTCGAATTTGTTCCTGAACTCCATGGTAGAGAAGCCCTGATTGGCCAGGATGCGAGTTCCTGGTTTCTAGGCTTAAAGGGAAAGCGCAAACTTGCCTTAAAGGGGAAGCCCTAACTGCAGTTTGGTCTGAGGCCACAATATGGGGGGAGATTTGAGGATATATAGCCTAGGGCAGTGGTTACCAACCTTTTTATCACCGGGGACAGGTCAATGCTTGACAATTTTACTGAGGCCCAGGGGGGGGTAGTCTTTTGCCGAGGGATGTCGCCGCCGCCTAAGCCCCTGGTCCACTTGCTTTCCCGCAGGGACCCCTGACTTCCCACTGCCCCAGCCATGGCGGCCGCTGGAGAGCACCAAAGGTGAGCCAGCAGCAGAGTGGCAGGACAGCCCCCGAGGCAGCAGCCAGGGAGAAGGACGTGGAGGAGCCGGGGCCGGTACCCACTGATCCACGGACTGGTACTGGTTCCCAGAACAAGGGTTGGGGACCACTGGTCTAGGGGACTGGGGTTTAGGCAGGGGATGGCCCTCCGTTGGCTATAATGCTATGCAGTCCACTGTTCAAATCAACCATTTTGTCCACTAGAATAAACACACACAAACAAAACCCGCAAGATATTTATTTACTTATTTTTCGGCATATATCCTGCCCCTCTCCTCAAGTAAGCTGGGGAAGGTTTATAGGAATTGATTAAAACAATTCCTGAAACAATGAAACATCATAAAACAATTAAAACTTATGAAGCTAGTCTGCAGGACCGGCTATAGGCAAGGAAGCATATGTCCAGCATGAATTTGGGGGGTGGGGACATTGTGTGTGTGGGAGGGGGGGAGGAGAAAACTTGGGAGGAGAGGTTTATGTAGTTTGGGGATCCGTTCAAATTGCAGGGGATCTCCAGTTCATACCTGCAGGGTGGCAACCCTGGTTTACCCTGTTGGGAAAGTTTATGTGAAGGACATCAGTGCTTGTTAAGCTTCCCCCGTGGGGCCATTAATGACATTGCCTTGCTGTTTCAGGTCAGGAAAATGGCCACAAGTAGAGGTTTAAGTCCTCTATCGCCCCCTATGGTCTGGATCTGAAATGGGCCCCCATTTGAAGAAGAAGATGCCGAGGGAGTCTCAAAGCGGCTTACAGTCACCTTCCCTTTCCTCTCCCCACAACAGACATCCTGTGAGATAGGTGGGGAGGGGAGGATGAGAGAGCCCTGATATTTCTGCTCAGTCAGAACAGCTTTATCAGTGCTGTGGCAAGCCCAAGGTCACCCAGCTGGCTGCATGTGGGGGAGCAGGGAATCAAACCCAGCTCACCAGATTAGAAGTCCACGCTCCTAACCACTACACCAAGCTGGCTGGGAATTTGGGATGTCTGAATTTAATGGACCTAGGGCAGACACACACACAGTGTAAAAGTGTAATTAGTTTTCCTCAGTTTGGCAGACTTGAGGCCAGAAATTATATGTACTAGTTCAAGCAACTTATAGTTTTAAATGTCAGCCTCCCCCCCATACTCCAGCTAGTAGAAGGAGACTCCTCCTGCCCCACATATAGACACATTTGCTGTTCCTGGATGCTTTTCCTGCCCTACCCCCATTTCACATGATCTTCATGGCCACTTCAGGGCCATTTGCCTCTGGTGAAACCAACAAGATTATAATAAGTGTTATCATTTTCACATGTATGCATGTATCTGGCACAGCCCCAAGTACCCACAGTAAAATGTTTCTTGTATTTTTAAACACTGAAGTATCATCTCTAAAAATAAGGCTTTCCCTCAAGCTTGTCCATTTCACTGGAAACCAGAGGTGGAGAACCCTGCAAGTGGGAAATGGTATTTATGGTTGTTTGTTTAAAGCATTTGGTAGCCCCCTTGCTCCCTTGTGGAACTCAAGGCAACTTACAATATAAATAAAGCATCATGAATAAAACCACAGTAAAAACAACAGCTATTAAAAAAAACTGTATACATGTAACCGGTTGATAGTGACCAAAGAGGGAACGTACAATAAAGGGATCTTTAATAAGGGCAAGGAGGTGAAAAGATGATTGTCCATTCCCCTTCCTTTATGACTGTTAATGGATTTAAAAAATGAATATCAATGCATTTCAGGCAACTCTTCTGTCTTCCATACATGCAGGCCAGTGGCAGGGGAGAGTGTCAAAAGCAGTGTTAGGACAAGTGTACCCTGGTTTTTGTACCACAGTCTTCTGACTTGTGCGCAGCACCACGTACATGAAATGGTGTTTCATGTACCAGCATCAGGTCCCTTTGCAGAGACAGCTGAATCTCAATCTACCTTCCTTTCACTGTGGAATCTTACCTGCTTTTTTAGCAGAGGGGGCGGTACTTCAGGGAAAGAGCACCTGCCTTGTATGCAGGAGGTCTCAGGTTTGATCCCTGCCATGTTCAGTTTCAGAAACGGTCAGCCCACGTGGTAGATGATGTGAAAGCCCTCTGTCTGAGATCCAGGAGAGCTGCTGTCAGTCAGAGTAGGTGATACTGGGGAGGAAAGTGGAGCGTAAGTGAAGCAGATGATGATGGTGTGGTGGTGGTGGTGGTGATTATTTTGGTGGACCAGTGGTCTAATTCAGTATGTTTCATGCTATGCAGAGGCATGGCAAACCGCCTCTGTCCATCTCCTGCCTTGAAAGCCCTACAGGGAACCAAGCCCTATGAGGAAAGGGGGAAAACCCCTGAGGACTGGGGAATGTTCAGCCTGGAGAACAGGTGACTGAAAGGGGACAGGATGGCTGTCTTTAAATATCTGAAAGGAGGAGGGAAGGGAGCAGTTCCTGTTGGCCGAGTAGCAATAATGGCTGTAAACTACATGCAGAATGGTAGCAGCTAGATGGCAGGAAAAGAAACTTTCACAGTCAGAGTGGTTCAGCAGTGGAATTGGCTTCCTAAGGAGGTAGTGAGCTCCCCCTCACTGGTGGTCTTCAAGGAACAGCTGGACGGATACTTTTCATGGATACTGTTGGCTGATTCTGCATTGAGCAGAAGGTGTATATGGCCCCTTCCAACTCTGTTTCTATTCCTTCTTCTCTACAGCAGGCTTTTTCAACTACACGAAATCCTGGTGTTTCTTGATGGCCCTGGAAGGGTTTCCCAAATGGGTGGGAGAGCTGAGGCCCCTGATGGAGCTGTCCCAGTTCCACAAAGGCCTGCAAGACGGAGCTCCTCCTCCAGGCCTTTGGTTGAGGCCAGGGCAAAGAAGAGCTACAGCCCCTCCCTGAGTTAGCGGGTACATCGGGCTGCTCCGAGGTGGAGCGAGGTCTGTTGAGCTGGAGGGGGTGGAGGGATAAGTGCTCTGTCGGGAAGGGTTAAGGCAATTGGTTTTACTGTTCTACCATTTTATGTGTAATGATATTTATTGTGGGGTTTTATGTTTGTGACCTGCCACATGCCATCTTGTTTGGGAGTGGTGAGCTATAAATCAAATGATTGATTGATTGATTGATTGATTGATTGATGGAGGGAGGGAGGGAGGGAGGGAGGGATATAGATAGATGGATGGATAGACACTGATTTTCTGTTCAGTGGAGACCAGTTTCCCCAAACTCCTGCTTCTCTGTCATATTCCCGAACTGTTGAGCAAGAGAAAGAATGCTGGGAACAGGCTATGAGGTATATAAATGATCCTCAGGTTAATGGCGTCTCTCTTCTCTTCCATGCAGGTCCGCGGACCAGAAAGAAAAACGCGAAGCTAGACGTCTCCTCCCAGAGCTGCAGAGTTGCACAGATGTAGCCATGGGACCATCTGTCGGGGGCAGTCCCAGTGCAGCCCGGTCCTGCTAAGCAGAACCCCAGCCTCTTAGCAAGCAGACCCGTGTTCCCCGCCATGGCAGGAAACAAGGAGAGGGGCTGCTCTGGCGGGACCCCCCTGGCTCACGTGAATGGCTTCCCGCCCGCCGTATACCCTTTCCCTTTCCCTAATCCCCACTTCGAGGTGCTCACCAATGGAGCCTACTTCCGCAGTTTCCCTACTGACCTTCCCAAGGAGATGGCATCGCTGTGTGAGTTATGGGGGGAAATAGGGATGGCGGGCAGAGGGAGGGTCGGGGGGCAGTGGGTGCCCGTTTGATCTGAGAGGCTGTGGCATTCAAAGTTCTTTCCTGCATTGAGGGTTTAGTTTATTTTGGTAGGTGGACAGGTAGGCGGTGTATTGAAGCACAAGAATAATCTTTTCTAGCTGTGCACAGCAGAATTTCTCAGCTTTTTTACTATTGTAAAATCCTTGAGCGATTCTCCAGGCTTCGAGCGACCCCAGAAGTGGCGTGATTGTGCAGAATGGGGTTGGGAAGCACGACGGTGGACACGCCCACCTGGGGCCCTTCCCCTTCCCACCCCCTCCAGACCCATCATTGGCCATTTGGGAAGGTGTGGGTGGGTTGACGTGACCATATCGCCCAATAAATGTTTAACAAATGTACGTATGTATGTGTGTGTGTATCAACTTGTCATATCAGCTGTCCTATCAACTTGTCAATATCCTTCTTGAACTGCGAGGCCCAGAACTGGACACAATATTCCAAATGAGATCTAACCAATGCGGAATAGAGCGGAATTATAACTTTCCTGGCTCTAGAAGCACTGGAGGAATCCATTGTTTGAATGTTTCTAGTGGCACTGGGCTGGTGGCCCTGGTGTGCATCCTGTCACTATCCTGATACTCCACCTAGCAGATTTTGAGCCTAATGAGGATTCTCCCAATAGGAGACCCACTTAAGAGGAAGGGAGACTCTTTAGGAGGGACTCAATCCAGACCACGGTCCAGTAGGCAGGACCATAAGTATGGAGACGGTGAGTCCAAAGCCCGTCATGAGTTGAGCAGAGTCTTAATGCAGAGTGAGGACCCTAAATACAAAAATACAATTAATCCTTTGGAAGGAGACAGTATGTCTAAGATACTTTGATCCTAGAGAGTGCTGAGGAAGATGTTAATAACTGCTTAGCAACATATGTGCAGACAAGCATATTCTATTCAGGTGTTGTCCTCATTACAGATATTGCTCAATTCCATTCATAGGTGCTATATTCTAAAAGCCATTCACCCGACCTTGAAAAGGTCATTGTGTGTGTTTTTCTGGAGGAGACTTTAACGAGGCAAGCCGGTCTCATGGGAAATCTGATGCACTGTTGAAATTATGGCTCACCTCCTCTGTACAAGCCTCCAGTCTGTATTGAGTAAGAAGTGGCAAGCCCAAAATGTGCTTGATGCGTGGAACCAAACAGACAGCCAGTTCATGAATAACAGACCTTACCTGCTTTTCTCTGCCTTTCCTGCATTATTGCATCACTTAAAAAAAAAAAAAAAACCTAGCTGCAACTCCTGAGCAATCTTCAGGGGCAGCCCCACATGAAGCCCACTGCAGTAGTCAAGCTCCAAGCTTTACAAAACTAGATCTCCATCCCTTGGACTTGTACCTGAAAACTAGTTGCCCTGCACATCACAAACAATCTGAGAGCACCTTCTAGAGGTGTGCAGGCCTCGCAGGATTAGCACGGCTGTGCCGTTGGTGTAGTTATGCTAGCACCTCCGCATAGCTAAAGGACAACTGTGCCAGCTTGCAAGATGGCACCATCATCATTGCAAGAATTCTTCATGGTCTGTCACAACCTGGAATGGACCTCCTATCAGTCAAAAAGCTATTTGTGGCTCTTGCACGTATTCTGGGGCTTAGAACAGGTGGCGAAGAAACCAAACCTAGCGCTGAGCCTGCCTCTGAATTAGGGTTTGGCTGCTGTCTTGCATGCTTCTCATGCCAGAACAGAGCATCCAAAACGGAACTGGAATCTGGCCAGTATGGGAAGGCAAAAGGCTCTGGAGTTCAGAATCGCTACCAGATTTACCCCTTGGAAACCACCAAAAGAAACCTCGGTTTTGGACATGCAGGAATTCACACAACCCCACCCCTGCTGGAACGACCGCCACGCTCTGAGTTTCTCAGCACTGTTTCATTACAGCAGAGATGAGGGGCTGGTGCCCTCCAAAAGCGTTCTGGTGATTTCTGAGTGGGAGCGTGATTGGAAAAGCATTCCATGTCATGGGTCTGCAGCATGATCCTGGAGCCCCACCTTTTTCTATGGGTGACCCAGGAAGGTTCCTGGCCTCAGCTTTCGGGGGACTCTTTCACCACCCTTTCAGAGTAGCTGCCCTGTCCTAATCTAACTGAGCCGCATCTGCGCAACCGAGGCGTGCAAAATGCCTCCGTGCACATGTGCACCCTGTGAACCGGCGCGCAAGGGCTGTCATGCCCAGGGCTAGCAGGGGGTGGGCCCCACCGGCTCCTAATGGGTACTGTGTGTTGTTCTCTGCACTCCGAGGCATGTCCCGACATTTCTGACCCTTCCTGCCCCAGGGCGTGCCCAGGCTGCGTGCCAGACCTGCCGGTTCGGCTCGGCTCCGGCTCCTCCTCCCTGCCAACGCAGAGACCGGAGAGCGACATGTTTTCCAAGAGACGGGTTCCGACACGCCGGGAGTGCGTCTCCACGCTGAAGGGCTGTCAGTCATCCGTGCCTCTGGCTCCCTGAACGTCTCTCTGCTTCGGGGTTCCGTGGGTGTGTAAACCCTCCTCGAACCAGAGATGCGTTTGCAAGAAAAGAGCCTTCTCCCTACCCAGCCCTGACATTCTGGACTGTGTTGTAGCAACCAGGGTGCCTCTGTTGTGATCCGTTCGTGGTATTCTGTCGCCTGCATGGCAGGAGCTCTCGCCCTCCGCCCTCGGTTGCTTCCGACGTATTTGTTCAGCCTTCAGCACTGACAATAGCTGTCTATTCCACCCCTCTCGCCATATAAGCAGCATATGGTGAGGTGAGAGCCTTTGATCGCTGATAGAGCCAGTTTCTCCGAGAGCCAGTTTGGTGTAGTGGTTAGGAGTCCGGATTTCTAATCTGGCATGCCGGGTTCGATTCTGCGCTCCCCCGCATGCAGCCAGCTGGGTGACCTTGGGCTCGCCATGGCACTGATAAAACTGTTCTGACCGAGCAGTGATATCAGGGCTCTCTCAGCCTCACCTCCCTCACAGGGTGTCTGTTGTGGGGAGAGGAATGGGAAGGCGACTGTAAGCCGCTTTGAGCCTCCTTCGGGTAGAGAAAAGCGACATATAAGAACCAACTCTTCTTCTTCTTCTTCAGTAATATCAGGGCTCTCTCAGCCTCACCTCCCTCACAGGGTGTCTGTTGTGGGGAGAGGAATGGGAAAGTTACTGTAAGCCGCTTTGAGCCTCCTTCGGGTAGAGAAAAGCGACATATAAGAACCAACTCTTCTTCTTCTTCTTCAGTAATATCAGGGCTCTCTCAGCCTCACCTCCCTCACAGGGTGTCTGTTGTGGGGAGAGGAATGGGAAAGTTACTGTAAGCCGCTTTGAGCCTCCTTCGGGTAGAGAAAAGCGACATATAAGAACCAACTCTTCTTCTTCTTCTTCTTCTTCTTCTTCTTCTTCTTCTTCTTCTTCTTCTTCTTCTTCTTCTTCTTCTTCTTCTTCTTGTGTTCTTGTAAAGTACAACTGAATTCCAGGGGATTGATTGGATATTTTGGCAAAGAATTATCATTGGCTGTATTTGGTTGTGTGACACAGTCTGCTGATGTAACAGAATTATTTTTTGCTAAATATTCCCACTGTCACATAAGGAGTTCTTAGTCTTAGGAAGAGTGCTTGCACTCGAAAGCTCACGCCTTGAATAAATCTTTGTTGGTCTTAAAGGTGCTCCTGGACTCTGATTTTTCTGTGTAATGTGTCCACTAGGGGGCAGCCTCTGAGTTTGTGTGATTGGTGCCTTGGAGAGTCTTTCTGTTCGGTTACAGTTCTGCTTAATTGGAGAAAACGGTCTGCTTCTGAAGTTATCTTAAAAAACATTTTTTTTGGGATCTTAAATGGCCTGTTGCAAAAAGCTTAAATCAGCTTTGTTTATCAGATCTTGTGCCACTGAGTCACTATCGACTTGCGGCCACCTTATGTATTCATGATCTCCCAAAACACCCTATAATTAACAGCCTTGCTTAGTTCTTGCAGACTGAAGACCGCTGTGGTTGCTTCTTTTATTGAGCCAATCCACCTCCTACTGGGTCTTCTTTCCTTTCTACTGCCCTCGATTATTCCTGGAATTAATTAATTCATCAATTCTTGGAGACCCTCTTGGCTGTGATTTACGACATATAATATGTCATATATACTATGTTAAACCGTAATCGTTAAAATGGTTAAAGCAATTATTGTCTTTTCCGCGGAGTCTCGTCTCCTCAAGCCTCCTGCTGGCCTTGATGAAAAGCGGATCTAGGCCACGATGCCCGCTTTAATGTCTTTTCACCAGCAGAAGAAGATGCACAAAGCAAAACAAACACAAAACCCCCAGGAGGGCTTTTGATTAAGGAACCTTCTGAGTCTTTAGTTTCTTTCCTCTTAAATTTCCACACTGCCTTTCTGCAGTCAGAACCCTAGGCAAAGATGACACGAGATTGCGTCATTTGGGGGGAGAGGAACAGCATGGAATTCTTTTTCAAGTGGGTCCCGAAAGGAGTTAAAAGTGGGCCTCCAGTGCATTTGAGAACCACTGATGTATGAAGAGCTTCCTATACCGGACCATCCAGTCCAGGAAAATCTTTCCATCAGAGGCTGGCCAGATGCTACTAGGAAAGCCTGCAGGCAGGGTACAAAAAGCAACAGTCCTCCCCATTCTGTGTCCTGTAGCGACTGGTATTCAGAGGTACACTGCCTCTGAACATGGAGGGTCTACTTAGATCTATCCAAGAGTATGTTCATAGTTTCCGATCTCTTTGTATGGTTGTGTATATGGTTTCTCGTCTTCCTATGACTCATCAAAGCCAGTAGCCACCACTCTATTATGAGCTGAGAAATTCTATTGTTATAGAATTGTAAGAGATGAAAGAACGTTTCTCAGTGCCCATTTCCTCAGTGCTGTGCATGATCTTATAAACCTCTTTCACATACCCCTCCCCCCAGTATTACCGTGTGCAGAGCATGGCACAAAAGGTTGTGCTTTGCTGGAAAGGCTGTGACTTAGGGGTACAATATCTGTTAAGCATGCAGAAGGCCCCAGGTTCG
This sequence comes from Paroedura picta, assembly GCF_049243985.1. Taxonomy (NCBI): domain Eukaryota; kingdom Metazoa; phylum Chordata; class Lepidosauria; order Squamata; family Gekkonidae; genus Paroedura; species Paroedura picta. The sequence continues at coordinate 162,173,115 of NC_135371.1, read as the reverse complement.
ATCCCTGGCCGGTCCAGTTAAAGGGATCAGGGGATATGAAAGACCTCTGCCTGAGATCCTGGGTAACAGCTGCCCATTTAAAGAAACAGGACCGACGTGGGAGGTTTGATCCAGTATTAGGCACCTTCATGTGTTCATGCATATTCATGGTGCTGTGTTTGTAGGGGGCTGACTTGTGTTTCTCTTTATGTGTGCTTTTTGTTTCCTCGTGGAGGTGCTGAGAGGGCAGGTGTGTATCCTTACGCATGTGTTTTTTGCACTGGCAGAAGCACGTAGAATCATAGAAACATAGAGTTGGAAGGGACCTCATGGGTCATCTAGTCCAACCCCTGCACTATGCAGGACACTCACATCCCAATCACTCATCTACTGTACCTGCCACCCCTTTGCCTTCACAGAATCAGCCTCTCCGTCAGATGGCTCTCCAGCCTCTGTTTAAAAATTTCCAAAGATAGAGAACCCACCACCTCCCGAGGAAGCCTGTTCCACTGAGAAACCGCTCTAACTTTCAGGAACTGCATCCGGGTGTTTAGATGGAATTTCTTTTGAATTAATTTCCATCCCATTCATTCTGGTCTGTCCCTCTGGGGCAAGAGAGAACAATTCTGCTCCATCCTCCATATAGCACCTTTTTAAATACTTGAAGATGGTTATCAGATCCCCTCTCAGTCATCTCCTCTCCAGGCTAAACAGACCAAGCTCCCCCAACCTTTCTTCATACGTATTGGTCTCCAAACCCTTTACCATCTTTGTTGCCCTCTTCTGGACACGTTCCAGTTTGTCAACATCTCTCTTTAGTTGGGGTGCCCAAAACTGAACACAGTACTCCAAGTGAGGCTGAACCAAAGCAGAGTAAAGCGGTACCATCACCTCCCGTGACACGGTACCATCACCTCCCGTGACACGATACTCCGTGTGTACAGTCTTGTCTGGACACGTGTGTGCAGCCTTGTCTCCAGAGCAAAGTTTTGGGGATAAGAGGTCTCAGAGATTACTGCTATCCATAGAGGCAAAAGGAACGAGCCAGCGGGGTGTGGTGGCTAAGAGTGTGGGGGCTTCTAATGTGGTGAGCCGGGTTTGATTCTCTTATACCTGCAGCCAGCTGGGTGAGCTTGGACTAGTCACAGCCCTGATAGTGCTGTCTCACAGAGCTCTGTAAGCCCCACCTGCCTCACGGGGTGTCTGTTGCGGAGAGAGGAAGGGAAGGCGATCGTAAGCTGCTTTGAGCCTCCTTCAGACAATGAAAAGCAGAGTATAAAAACCAACTGTTTTCCTATTTAGAAGAAAAAGGATGATGGAATTTGTTAGCATGTAAGTGATGTCTAAGGCTGTTGGAAAGAACCATTATGGGTCATTTGCTTCTTGGGTCAAGGAAGGGGAGGAGCCCTGCCCTAGTGGCAAAACACCTGCATTGCATGCGGAAGGTCCCAGGTTCAATCCTCGGTATTTCATCTGACAGGTCGAGACAGTAGGGCGCTGCCTGTCAGAGCAGACGACATCGATAGACCAAGTGCAGCTATTTCATCTGCTTGTGTGGTTTCGTCATGAGAAGGCCACAATGGTTCCCTAATACCAACCATTGGCTCAGAAGACAGCATTGTATAGCCCCACCATGTCGGATCTTGGCTGCTAAGAAGAGTTGGTTCTTATATGGCGCTTTTCTCTACCTGAAGGAGTCTCAAAGCGGCTTACTTTCACCTTCCTTTTCCTCTCCCCACAACAGACACCCTGTGAGGGAGATGAGACCCGAGAGAGCCCTGAGATTACTGACGAAGAAGAAGAGTTGGTTCTTATATGGCGCTTTTCTCTACCCAAAGGAGTCTCAAAGCGGCTTACAGTCGCCTTCCCTTTCCTCTCCCCACAACAGACACCCTGTGAGGTGGGTGAGGCTGAGAGAGCCCTGATATCACTGCTCAGCCAGAACAGCTGTATCAGGAATGTGACTGGCCCAAGGTCACCCAGCTGGCTGCATGTGGAGGAGGAATGGGGAATCAAGCCCTGCTCTTAGCCACTGCTCCTAACCACTACATCACACTGGCTTCTAAGCAGGGTCAGTACTCGGAAAGAAGACCACCATGGGAAGCGCTGCAGAGGAAGGCCATGGCCAACCACCTCTGCTTCTCCCGTGCCTCAAAAGCCCCTTGTGGGGGTCCCCGTAAGTCAACTGTGGCTTGACCACGTTAGACTCACAATTCCTAACATCAGGCAGGACAAGAAGATGCGTTCGGACTGCAAGGGGGTGGCCTGGGGCATTGCTTTTCCTGACTGGTCCCCTTGGCCTGTTTCATCCTTGCAGGCCCTACTGTTCCGATTTTTACAGATGTGCTACCTTCAGTGCACGAAGCACGTAGAGTTGTGTCCATCTAGTGGCTGTTTCTGGAACCACTTAGCTTGCCTGCGTTCTGGCAAGATGTGGTCCTTGAGGACGGCTGCCTAGCCTGCTCCAATATTTGAAGGAGAACACAGCGTCTGTGTCCTTAGCAGCCATGTTCCAAAGAAGCAGGCATTCCTTTTTCATACTTATCAAAAACTTCTTCCATACCTTCCAGAGCTGTATTAAGTGGTCCTGTTCTCTTTTTTTGCATTGGGTTGTCTTAATCGCCCCATGGTGGATATAAGAGCCTTGCTCCTGATCCCTGGCATCTTTTGTTCGGGATGTTCTGTCCTGCCCACCTAGGGATTTCCATTTCGCAAGAAATTACCCGCAAAGCCGGCCAATATCGGTCTCGCACTCTTCTTCGACACCCGGGTTGGCCACCGGATTGCACGAAGTTGCCAGACTGCAACCTGGAGAGTTTCTGGCGCAACAGAAAATGTGTCTTCTTCTGTTTGTTCTTCCCTGGCCTTGTTTTCGGCATCTCACTGCACACCAAGGGAAGTCTTGCTTGTTACTGGAGGGGGAGGGAGAAAGTATCTGCCTAGCCCCTTGGATCTGAGAAAATCAGGATTCTGTGCAGATTTCCAAGTTGCAGCCTGGCACCTGATGCTCTCTCTTCAGCACGTCACACAGTTGCTAAGAAAAATGCCGGCGCGGCACTGGCAGGACCAAGAAAAAGTGTATGGCTGGCTCCTTCAATACATTGGGTGGGCTGGGAGGCTAGGTGAAAAGATAGCAGTCTTTCCATCTGGGTTTCCCTTTAAGGAGCTGCCCTGCCAGTGAAGCAACACAAAATCCAGATTCTCCACCGATTGACTCCAAACCTAGCCTGGTTTGTATCCTCAGATTGATTTTTGGGAAAGGCACCTTCCTCAAACATTTCCCAGACATTTCTCCAGTTCATCTGTTGTTGTTGTTATGTGCGAAGTCGTGTCCGACCCATCGCGACCCCATGGACAATGATCCTCCAGACCTTCCTGTCCTCTACCATTCCCCGGAGTCCATTTAAGTTTGCACCTACTGCTTCAGTGACTCCATCCATCCACCTCATTCTCTGTCGTCCCCTTCTTCTTTTGCCCTCGATCTCTCCCAGCATTAGGCTCTTCTCCAGGGAGTCCTTCCTTCTCATGAGGTGGCCAAAATATTTGAGTTTCATCTTCAGGATCTGGCCTTCTAAAGAGCAGTCAGGGCTGATCTCCTCTAGGACTGACTGGTTTGTTCGCCTTGCAGTCCAAGGGACTCGCAAGAGTCTTCTCCAGCACCAGAGTTCAAAAGCCTCAATTCTTTGACGCTCGGCCTTCCTTATGGTCCAACTTTCGCAGCCATACATTGCAACTGGGAAGACCATAGCCTTGACTAAACGCACTTTTGTTGGCAGGGTGATGTCTCTGCTTTTTAGGATGCTGTCTAGATTTGCCATAGCTTTCCTCCCCAGGAGCAAGTGTCTTTTAATTTCTTTGCTGCAGTCCCCATCTGCAGTGATCTTGGAGCCCAGGAAAATAAAATCTGTCACTATCTCCATTTCTTCCCCTTCTATTTGCCAGGAATTGAGAGGGCCGGATGCCATGATCTTTGTTTTCTTGATGTTGAGTTTCAAGCCAACTTTGGCACTCTCCTCCTTCACCCGCATCAACAGGCTCTTTAGTTCCTCTTCACTTTCTGCCATTAGAGTGGTATCATCTGCATATCTGAGGTTGTTGATATTTCTCCCTGCAATCTTGATCCCAATTTGTGACTCCTCTAATCCCGCATTTCTCATGATGTGCTCTGCATACAAGTTAAATAGGCAAGGCGACAGTATACAGCCTTGCCGAACTCCTTTCTCAATTTTGAACCAGTCAGTGATTCCATGTTCAATTCTCACTGTTGCTTCTTGATCTGCATATAAATTTCTCAAGAGACAAATAAGATGCTCTGGTATTCCCATCTCTTTAAGAACTTGCCACAATTTGTTGTGCTCCACACAATCAAAGGCTTTAGCATAGTCAATGAAGCAGAAGTAGACGTTCTTCTGGTACTCCCTAGCTTTCTCCATGATCCAGCGTATGTTGGCAATTTGATCTCTAGTTCCTCTGCCTCTTCGAAATCCTGCCTGTACTTCTGGAAGTTCTCGGTCCACATATTGCTGGAGCCTAGCTTGTAGGATTTTGAGCATAACTTTGCTAGCATGAGAAATTAGTGCGATGGTGCGGTAGTTTGAACATTCTTTGGCATTGCCCTTCTTTGGGATTGGAATGTAAACTGACCTTTTCCAATCCTGTGGCCATTGTTGAGTTTTCCAAATTTGCTGGCATATTGAGTGTAGCACTTTTACTGCATCGTCCTTTAAGATTTTGAATAGTTCAACTGGAATGCTGTCACTACCACTAGCTTTATTGTTGCTCAGATTTCCTAAGGCCCATTTGACTTCACATTCCAGGATGTCTGGCTCCAGGTCAGTAACTACCCCATTGTGGTCATCAGGGATGTTAAGCTCGCTCTTGTATAGTTCTTCTGTATAATTTTGCCACCTTTGTTTGATCTCTTCTGCTTCTGTGAGGTCCCTACCATTTTGGTCCCTTATCATACCCATTTTTGCATGAAACGTTCTCTTCATATCTCCAATTTTCTTGAAAAGATCTCGTACTCGTACTAGCCGTCTGCTCATCCCCAGTAGCATATTGGACACCTTCCGACCTGAGGGGCTCATCTTCCAGCGTCATATCGTTATGCCTATTGGAACTGTCCATAGAGTTTTCATGGCAAAGATACTGGAGTGGTTTGCCATTGCCTTCTCCAGTGGATCACCTTTTGTCAGAGCTCTCAGCTATGACCTGTCCGTCTTGGGTGGCCCTGCACGGCATAGCTCATAGCTTCACTGAACTATGCAAGCCCCCTTGCCACAACAAGGCAGCGATCCTTGAAGGGGGAGTTCATCTGTTAGGACCATTTAAACATGACAGCTGAGCAAGACAGGTGTGCCTGTCAGTGGTTAGGCTTAAATGGCTCCAAGTCATTAACCCCTCTGTTTTGCTCCCCCTCTGCCTCGCAGCCATTTCAGTCTAATAGTGGATGGGTGCCTGTACCAGTCCACTGTTTGGCTGAAATGGCTGCCAGCAACTTAAACCTAACAGCTTGGCAAGTCCACCTGTCAGCTGTTATGTTTAAATGGCTGCGGGCTGAGCAACGTAGGTAGAGACACACCATACTCTAGCCTTTATGTAACCTGTTTCGGAGGCTGGTCTGCAACAGAACTGCCAAACTGCAGACCAGGGGCACAGTAACGGCCAACCAGATTCTTGGGGTAGCAGCTTTTGAGAATCAACCGTGATGTGAGGGCAGTTGGTAAGCACTCTAGAAGCTGCCCTTTAAACAGAGCAAGACCATCCTTTACGACTGGAAAAGATAGGCAGGGCAGTGTGAGAATACGGCAAGATAAAAATCTCAAGTCCTGGAGGCTCTTGGCCAGATTCTCAAGGGTCTGGGGATGGCACTTTTGTCCCTCTCCGTGGTTAGCTGAAGCAAATGGTGACACCCCCCCCCCCCACACACACACACACCAAGGTCCTGGCAGAGATTTGCATATATTATACATAATTTTGTTGTACAGACTGTAGATTGCTTTGGTGCAGATTTCTTCTTTCCCGTCTCGATTATTTGCTACATAAAGATAAGGCAATCTGGACCAGTGGAACCCCTCCCCAGCACTCTGTTAGACTCAGAATCCTTCCATAGGCTCATAAGTGGTCCAGAATCTGTGAGCAGTAAAGGGCTGATTGTGTGAAGGATGCCCAATTGCTCAGGATGGTAAACCACCAAAGCAAACGCTGGAGACCTACCAGAGGATCTCCGTAAGTGGCAACTGAGAGTCCAGTCAAGTGGGGCTAAATAAATATAAATAAACCAAACCGTAGCTTCACCAGTGACAGGGAGTAATAAAGAAAAGGCCCTTGGGGTCACGGTGGATACTTCAGGGGAAAGGTCCATGCAGCAAGAGTGTAAAAGGCAAATTATGTGCTAGGGAATTGGCTGGGAAATAAAATGACCGGTCATCTTAATGTCAAAATTTTGCATTCGTTCTCATTGGACAGTTTTGGTTGTGCTGCATTTCAAAGGGGATCTTAGAAAAAGAAAAGTTTTTTTTGTTTTTTTTTAAAGGAGAGGGGAGAGGTTTTGCATTTAACATCAGGTCTCGTCCCTGGAGACTATGAAGCAAAGAGAATCAGAGTCCAGTAGCACCTTTAAGACCAACAAAGATTTATTCAAGGCGTGAGCTCGAAAGCTCACGCCTTGAATAAATCTTTGTTGGTCTTAAAGGTGCTACTGGACTCTGATTTTATTGTGCTACTTCAGACCAACACGGCAAATCTATCGCAAAGAGAATGCTTTTGAGCATGAGAAAAGCGCCTTTCCCTTCATCGCTGAACAGCCACAGGCCCCGCATATCTGGAGTGATGAGACGAACCCACCCCCGGATAAGAATGTGTGATCAGGTAGAATTTAAAGCCCAGAAATTTAACATTTGGGGAATCTGATACTGCCCCAGCCCCCAGCCCTATTTCCAAACGAGCGATGAAGCTGAGGCCCAGAGCTCTGCTGATTCCACAGGCTGCTAAGCCCTGCGTATAATATAGTCTAGTAGGGGCCCTGTTACGAGCGTCAAGGCCTACTTCAGCCTGAACTGAATTGGGACTCCCTCCTGGCCAGCCGAATGAGCTGGCAGGGCGGCTGGAAATAATTATTTCATCTGGAAAAAAGAGTGCAAGGCCCAGGCAGAAGGGAGCAGTGCTGTCGGTTCCTCTTCCCACTCAATTCCCTCCCTCTTCTCTGTCTCTCTCTCTCTCTCTCTCTCTCTCACATCACCCCTCAGCCCCAAGATGAGAGCAGGCCGGGTATCCCCGTTCCCCGAAGTGGGGCTGAAGAGCCCCATGGCTACCTGTCTCCAGACAGCCAGCAGTGGGGAAGGAGTCCAGGATCTACTTCGAGAGTAAAATGCGCATAGCAGGCAGGCAGGGAGGGGGGGGCAGGCAGCAGACTCCCTGGGCTGTGCGCTGAATACCCGTTCCTAGACACACACATAGTTTAGCAATGCGCACCCGCCGGTCCAGCATCAGGTTTCCTCTTGGCCACAAAGCCTTCTTAAACTCATCCATGCCCCTTAAGATAACAGGTTCTTGGAGCACCCCGCCAGCCGCGTCTTAGAGCCAGGGTGGTTTGGTCAGGCTTTTGAGGGGAGCAAGACAAGCAAGTTTCTCCGTAAAGACAAATTCTACATTACAGTGCAGGTAGGGATGCCAACTCCTGGCTGGGAAATAACTGGAGATTTGGAGGGGTGAGGGTTGGGAGGGTGTAGTCTGGGGAGGAAAGGGCCATAGTCAACCTCCCATTACCTGGAGATCAGTAGTAATTCTGCAAGATTTCCAGGTCCCATCTGGAGGAAAAAGTGCGAGGAAAAGATGCAAAGGGTATGCTGCTTAATTAGAATTTCGAACTGGCTCTCCCCAGTTGTAGACTGACCCCCCCCCCTAAATCTGGCAGTCTTATGCCTCCAACCCCCGCCAGTGGCCACCAGGACCTGGCAACCCTGATTTCAAAGCAAGTTTAAAGAAGAAATGTTTCTGAAAGAAGAAGAAAAAGAGTTGGCTTTTATACCCTGCTTTTTACTAGCCAGTGGAGTCTCCAAGTGGCTTACAACTGCCTCCCCTTCCTCTCCCCGCAACACGCACCTAGTGAGGTAGGTGGGGCTGAGAGACCTCTGACAAGACTGTTCTGGGAGAACAGTACTATCAGGACTGTGACTGGCCCAAGTTGGCCGCACGTGGAGGAGCGGGGAATCAAACCCGGCTTGCCAGATTAGAAGCCGCCAAGGCGGGGGGGGGGAGGCCTTGCAAGCTCCAGTTTTGCAGCTGTCTCTAAAGATCTAGAGACGGAAGTCACGAGGGGGAGCATCCATCCTGGCGGAACGACTGTAAATCAATAAGCCTAACAATAAAATAAAACAATAAAAGTATCGCTTCTGCCTTTCCAGGAGTGATGTCAGAGGCACCACTTAAACTGGTGCAGAACGGCAGAGGGGACAGAGGCACTAGCTGGGGGTGGGTAGGGAAGGAAGGAAGGAAGGGAGATTGCTCTCTCACCAGCAGCGCCAGATTGCCATCTAAGTGCTGGGGGAAAGACATCTCTCCGCTCTACAAGTGTGGCCTTAAGGGGGGGGGGGGGGGAGCCGTCCTTAGATCTCTCAGAAATGATACTTCTCTCTCTGGGATCGCTCTGCAGAGGCTGCAGCCGTTTGTACCTTCTTGCAAGACAGGAGGGCTGGACCTGCCTGGATCCGGGTCCTAAGGGGACTGGATGTCCGTCCTTTATCTGGCAGCCAGTGGGGAGAGGTGGGTAGCTTTGGGTAGGTATAGTGGCAGGGAATGGCAGCTTTTACTATGGGGCCAGCCCCCTCTCCGGCCTCTTCAAGGCTGCAGGCGCTTTTGAAGTTCTGACAGAGCCTGGTGGGCACAGCCACGAAATGGCTGCCACAGGGGGTGGAGCCAGCCACGAAAAGGCTGCTGCAACCTTCAGTCACATTTTGAAGGTTCTCATGCTATGGAGGCCGTTGCCACCAAGGCAATGTTTTTAAAAATCTGGGCAGTCAATCCCATGTCTAAAGGCTGATCAGAAGCCTTGCTGGGCATGCACCCTATGTGGCTTTCTAAAAACACTTCCCAAGCTCCAGGGAAAATGTCAGCATGTCCCACGGCGCTCATGGGCACCACGTGGGGGACCTCCGCTCCAGGCCGTGATTTTTGTGGGTGGTTTTGGGCAAGTCACGATCGCAGCACTGTATACCAGCTGGAGACTTTAATCTCCCAGAATAATGTTCCAGATGTTTGTTTGCAAGTGCTTCTGTCAACCGCTTAACCAGTGTGAGCAGGCGAGGTCGTAAGCTTTGGTGAGTGAAAAGAACAAGATGCGGTTTATCCCAGTAGCCACTAGTAGCCTAGTACCCACTATTCCTGGGGCCCCACAGACCTGTATGATTAGGGGGACATAGAATCATAGAGTTGGAAGGGACCTCATGGGTCATCTAGTCCAACCCCCTGCACTATGCAGGACACTCACATCCCAATCACTCATCTACTGTAACCTGCCACCCCCTTGAGCCTTCACAGAATCAGCCTCTCCGTCAGATGGCTATCCAGCCTCTGTTTAAAAATCTCCAAAGATTGAGAACCCACCACCTCCCAAGGCATCCTGTGCCACTGAGGAACCGCTCTGACTGTCAGGAACTTCTTCCGGAGGTTTAGACAGAATTTCCTTTGGATTAATTTCATCCCATTGGTTCTGGTCTGTCCCCCTGGGGCAAGAGAGAACAACTCTGCTTCATCCTCTACATGGCAGCCTTTTCAATACTTGAAGATGGTTATCAGATCCCCTCTCAGTCGCCTCCTCTCCAGGCTAAACAGACCAAGCTCCCCCAACTTATCTTCACACCAGGATTGTTAAGGGGGGGTTGTACACTGCGGCTTGTGGTCCGCAAGGATGAATAAAGGGCAATATACATGCTTTGTTAGAAACGTATGTGTATCACTCACTGAGCGACTGTGCAGGCCACAAACTGCATAAGTGTGAAGGTCCCCTGAGATATTAGGGCATTGTGCTTGCAAGTCCCCCCAAGGCTCAAGAATATTTTCAGCAGAGTAAAGCTGTCTGTCAATCGCTTCCAAAGCTCCAACTCTCCCAGGGAAGGGTGCCTTGCTGTCACGTGGGCAGCACAAGTAACAGCGCTGGTTGTGCTCTGCTACGGCCCTGCCAAGTCACAAACTGGCTCTGGTGCTACAGGCTCTGCGAACTGTTAAACCATCCCCAGCAACAGAAGTCAGGAACAGGCTCTTGCAGTGCAGAATTACCCAGTGAAACTGGCTTATTGGCTGCCCGGTGCAGTAGCCTGTAGGCCAGCCGCTGCCCTCTGTTCACCCCACGGTTCGGTGGGCACCTTGCTAATAAACAGTGCCGTCATCTGGTCTTGGGAGAAACAGGCATCAGCGCAGGGATGCTCTTCATCCTGGGTGGCCAAGCTGTGGTACTCCAGATACCCACGCACTGCAATTCCCATGAGCCTCTGCCAGCTTTATGCTGGTAGGGGCCCATGGGAATTGTAGTCCATGGACATCTGGAGAGTCACAGTTTGTCCACGCCTAGTCTTAGTGATTCTGGGCAATACTTGAGGATGGGACCCCAGAATCACTATGGGCTGGGTGCCCCCACATCCCCCCCCCCTGCCATGCGGTTGATTTCCTCCAGCCACTGCTTGAAGAAAACCATGATTGGCCTAACCCCCAAGCCTCTGTGGTAACGGCTGTGGCTTTGGGGCAGTGGCTGGCAATCAGCAGGAGGGCAGAAGACCCTACTTCCCTGCCAATCAGCTGAGTCTCAGGCAGAGAAAACTGCTGGAGGGCGACAGGGATTCTGGAGTCACAGCGGTTGGAACTTCAGATGGGGAGTGGCTGGGGCAGCTGGCCGTAAGGAGACTCTGCCGGCCTCATGGCAGCTGCCCCAGATGCCCTGCGGCTAGGACCACCCTGCATCAGCACGGTGTGGGCTGATCCCGTTGAAGTTGGCTGAAACATGGCCAAATCTCCGTGCTCTCACTTCCCCTGATGCACAACTGCGACTTTTAACAGCCCCCTTTCTTCTTGGACACATTCCACAGCTTCTCCAGCTGGCCCAAACTTTGACAAGCAAGTTATGGCAGATCTGCAAACTCCGAAAGCCAAATTTTCCTCCTGTGCGGATCACCGTCGCCTGTTTAGGAGCATTGCTCTTTTTCAGGCCTGGTTGGCTACCTCCTGGTCAACGTCTTTGCATCCCTTCCTCGTCTCCCAAGAGGAAGAGGAAACCTTGCAACATCCATCCATCCATCCCCTGGACCTGGCCTCGGCTCTCCCACTTGGCCTGTGGTCCTGGGGGAGGCCAAGATTACCGACAGCTTCTGAACACACGGCCTGCCCCTTATCTCTGGTCCTCTTTAAAACCCTTCCTCCTCCTCCGCACAAGACAGCTACTGGTGCTAAAGAGATGGGAAAGCTGACTGGCCCTAGAGCACTCCCCCACGGGACAGCATCCTGCTGCGGACCGGCAGGAAACGAGGAATAAGGAGTCTCCTGAGCCAGCAGATCTGAAACCTTCCTGAGTTTTGCACCTTCCGTTTTTAACCTTGGTAGGTTGCATCTCGTTCCCCTTGTGACACGTATATTTTGCCGCCACACGTTCAGCTTTCCCATTCATTCTAGGCTGGGCTGTATATCTTAGAACTGTGGTGCTACAGGCCAAGCCAAGAGCCTTTTGGGATGGCTATTTTATTGCCCAGTGCATGTTCCGTTATGTCTGATTTCTCGCACATGGTTGCGGGTGTGTTTTTTCACGCAAAGGCACCCTTCTGTTTCGGAAAGGTGGCCTTTTTTCCGGCCCGCATGACAACTGGGAAGTGCTTACCTGTGGTGGCATTTTGCACAGTCAGTTTTACATCCCTCTTCGCTTTGGTTTGGGAATGTGTATTTTTCCATGCAGAGATACGACATGGGGACAGAGACTTTTAATGTCCTTGCTCAGGGGTCCCCAGTGCAGTGTCCACGGGCACCACGGTGTCTCCCAACACCTTTCCTGTGTTTTTGGAAAGCAGCCAGGGCCAGGTGGGGCTTTTCCCAGAAAGGCTTCTGATTGGCCATTGGAAATTTGGTCTCTGGATATCCATGCCCGGTCTTCAATCAGAACCCCCATTTCCAGTTTGGTGTAGTGGTTAGGAGTGCAGACTTCTAATCTGGCATGCCAGGTTCGATTCTGCACTCCCCCACATGCAGCCAGCTGGGTGACCTTGGGCTCGCCATGGCACTGATAAAGCTGTTCCGACCGAGCAGTGATATCAGGGCTCTCTCAGCCTCACCCACCTCACAGGGTGTCTGTTGTGGGGAGAGGAAAAGGGAAGGCGACTGTAAGCCGCTTTGAGCCTCCTTCGGGTAGGGAAAAGCGGCATATAAGAACCAACTCTTCTTCTTCTTCTTCTTTTCTGCAATCTTCTACCATTCTTTTGCTTGGCTGTAGGGCATCTTCTCTGTGTCTTCCCATGTGGAAAGTTCTGCCACAGCGTCTGATTTCATTAAAAAGGAGATCCTTCTGGGTGGTACTCCCTGATTTGATTTTCTGACCTCAGCTTCTGCATCCCTTTATGGGTCCTGGGGTCCCACTGGTGCTCGTCTTTGCATATTTAAACTCTGCCAACATTTTCTGCCGATATATGAACAGTAATATTATCCCAAAAGGGTGTGAGATCACTTTGGAGCTAAAAACAGCATTTCTTCTTTACAAAGGGGCCCCGGCAGGCTACAGTTACATGTAGGCATGTGGCGGGGGGTGTACTATTTTGGATTCGGCTGGAAACGATTCGGTTGAATCTGAAATGCACGAATATCCCTTCAGGTTTTCGAATTTGATTGATCAGTTTGGCCAAATCCGAAAAGCGTCAGGGCTTTTTGTGCACATGTTTCTGTCCCCCCCCCCTTCCAAGGCAGTAGCGCAGGGGTAGTCAAACTGCGGCCCTCCAGATGTCCATGGACTACAATTCCCATGAGCCCCTGCCAGCATTCGCTTTGACTACCCCTGCACGTATCCACTCAGGACTGATTTAAGGATTCGGGGAAGCCTGCAGCACCAGAGCCAGTTTAAAGATTCACAGGGCCACAGCAGAATACAAGTGTGGCAGGAACCCCCCCACAATGGAAAGGGGTGTCACTCCAAGTGTCCTTAAAGAGGGGGAAGGGGGAAGGAGAGAGGCTACGGCCCTGATCCTCGGGGGAGAAGGCACCATCCAGGAGCCCAAGGGTCTGATCAGTGCAAAGAAAATTCCTGTGTGTTCACACACAGGAGAGATGATTGAGCACGTCTAAATTCACTTTCTTCAAATACGTGAGTGAGGCGCACCCCGTGTGCCACTGGGAGAAGTTAAGAGGTGCCGCTCTGAATAACTGAAGTGTTTATTGCACCCATGGGTGTGCTCCTCCATGACATGAACAAACCTGTGTGGTTTCTGAGGGGCCTGGTCCCCCCCTCCCCAACACACACACACACCAGGGAGGCTATTCTGCTGGCCCTGCTCCTGCGCTGGAGCAGAGTGGGAATGCAGGCTCTGGGAGAGGCCAACCAGCCCCCTCATTCGCACTCGGCTCCTCCCCCTGTATTCTCGCCCCCGGATTGTGAATGTTTCGTTTGTGTTTATGGCATCAATTTGGCTGGAATGCAGGAAGGTGCCCGAGGCTGTTCCCGTCTCTTCTGCTGGCTCCAGAGAAAGGCAGGCAACACCCTCCCTCCCCAAATCCCTTCCCTCCTCCCACCACGTCGAGCGGATCTGGGAGCTGGCAGAGCAGCCTAGAAAAGCCGGCTTTGATAGGGAACCCAAAGTGCCCCGCTCCCTTGGTTTCCTGCCTGGCCGCCGGGCACTGGGTGCCGACGCCTGCCAGGAAACCACACCCTTGTCCCTCGAGACCCATGACTTTACACAACAGCGTGCCTGGAAGTTAGCTGTCGTGAGAAGAGCAGGCCCTCTGCACACGCTCAGAGGAACTCTTTCCCATCCTACTTGCATAGCCAGAGAGAGAGAGAGAGAGAGAGAGAGAGAGAGAGAGAGAGAGACACATCCCCAGGCCATATAAGGATGCCAACTACTACTACTACTACTACTACTACTACTACTACTACTACTACTACTACTACTAGTAGTAGTAGTAGTAGTAGTAGTAGTAGTAGTAGTAGTAGTAGTAGTAGTAGTAGTAGTAGTAGTAGTAGTAGTAGTAGTAGTATTTATTTCAAACCACTCCCGGGACCGGCTTGTGGCGGGTTACAGACTTCCAATAAAAAATCCCATTAGAAACCCCATTAAAACGGACAACAGATCACAATAAAACAGACAACATGACAGAATACCTCCTACTCCCCAACCCTCACCCATCCCCACCTCTGGAAGGAAGACCTGGCGGAAGAGCTCTGTTTTGCAAGCCCTGCGGAACACCGAAATGGTGGGGTGGGGAGGGAAGTAGGATCCAAAGCAGCCATTCTCCCCAGGAGGTTGTCTCTCCGTCCTCTGGAGATCCGTTGTAATAGCAGTTGGCCACCCAAATGCCCCTTGATGCCACTTTCAGCACCTGCTGCACGAAACGGGGGGCTCGAGGGTGGGGGACTTGCATCCTTATTTGGTTTACAGGGGGCTGATCCAGCCCAAGACTGGAGCGGGGGCTGTGACCTCACTATATTGGGAAGTTGGCGCCATACAGTCCCATAGCTGACCCCAAAGTCTGACAATACTAAACATTGCATCTGGCTCTGCTGCTGTGACAACAGGCATAGATGACTCCACGGGCAGAGCGCTTTCCCCTGTGCGTTGAAAGGAACAACCATCCCACCCCTTACCCACCCCCCCAACTCCCCACCCACCCACCCCCGGCCCCCTCTGGGCAGAGCTTCCCAGCCAACCAGGCAGCCTTAAGCCCCGGCGCATTTCTCACTTTACAAATCAAACAATGCCTGTAAGTGAACTGGCCACACAAGCCTAGCTGGAGGCACTGAGGATTTTCTGGGTGGAAAACCGACAGGCAGGACAACTAGGCTGTTCACTGTGAGCTGTTCACTGGCAGAGGCCAGGAGACTGGGTTGTGGGTGAATGGAGTCTGCCAATGGAATCCGACCAAGGCTTGGTCACCAAACTCATGGGCCGCTCTTTGGCAACCAGCCCCCTTTCCCAGCTGCTGCACAACCAAGGACTCACAATGCTTTTTGCGTTTGTACTTTGCAACGCCCTCTGGCTACCGGCAATCTCTCTCCCTTACAGGGCCATTGTAAGAATCATTAAAAAAAACATAATGCCTGTAGGAAAACACTGCATACGTACTAGGCATTGTTATCAGCGTGTTTGGGGCTTTTAGGAATTATTTCTTTATATATAGCCAGCTTTTCTCCCCAATGGCTTACAATGCTGTTCTCCCCGCCCCTGTTTTATCCTCACTACCTGTGTGTTAGGATAGGCTGAGAATGAGGATGTCTGCCCAGTTATCACCCCGTGAGCTTCCATGGCAGACTGAAGGTTTGAGCTTAAATTTTCCCAGTTCTGGAATACCGAGGTCCTGGGCCACTTAACCCTTTTGTTAGCAGAGCAGAGCTATTTCATTGATATGCAGACGCTGTTTGAGTTTAGAAAGGAAAGGTTTACTTATGGAAGGACATTCTGGATAGAAAAGAGGAGAAACAAAGAGAGAGCTCCTTCTTCTAGCTTGCTCAAGAGAGTAATAGTCGGAGAAGTTCCGGGAAGAAAGAGGAAATTGCCCTGAGAGTAGCAATCTAGGAACAGACAAAAGGCACGCTTAAAAGACAGAAAGGTCCTGAACTGCCCCCATCAGGGTCTTCTTCTTCCTGGTTAACTTTGCCCACCAGACGTTGCATACTCCAACACGAGGCTGTCCTGATCATGTCAGATCTTAGAAGCTAAGCAGGGTTGCTCCTGATTACTATATGGATGGTTGATCACCAACAAGTTCTAGAATCTCTTTACCAGGCTTTCTCAAGTTTTATGAAACTCTGGGTTTTCTCAATGGCCCCGAAGGGTTTCCCAAATGGGTGGGACTTAATTTTAATATTTTTAAAAAATTGTTAAACATTTATTGGGTGATACGACCGACCATAGATGGTCATGTCGCTCCACCCACACCCCCTTCCCAAATGGCCAATGGTGGGCCTGGAGAGGGTGGGAAGGAGAGGGGCTGCAGGTGGGCGTGTCCACAGCTCAGCTTCCCAACCATATTCTGTACCATTGCACCACTTCTGGGGTTTTTCGAAGCCTGAAGAATGTTTCAGGAGTTTCTCGACGGTAAAAGTGTTGAGAAAGGCTGCCCTGTACAAAGGAAGGCAAACCACCTCTGTGAATTTCTTGCCTTGAAAACCCTGTGGCAGTTACCGTGTTACCAGCAACTTCTTGGTACTTACACACATACACAGATCCCAGCCCAACACTCTCCGATCACTACAGCATGCCAGTTGTCCTTGTAGAAGAGTGGCTTTATCTGGAAGAAGATGGTGAGTAGCAGGAGATGCTACCTTACCTCTGAATTCTCATTAGAGTGGCAAGACTTGGAAACTTCAACCAGCTCGCCTTGGATTCATAGAATCATAGAGTTGGAAGGGGCCATGCAGGCCGTCTAGTCCAACCCCCTGCTCAACGCAGGATCAGCCCTAAGCTTCCCTAATTCAGTGAGGATTGTGCCGGAGAATATCTGGGTGGATTGTGACTCTTTGTAAATGACTACACCTGATGGTAGGGTAGGGGACGAGGCCATTTGGATTTTCCATCCCTCCCACCAAATTGTTGGACGATGCATAGAGATGGAGAACCTACATGCTGTGTATTTTTTCAGCTAAATCACCCCTGCCCCTAGATATGTTCTGCCAAGTTAGAAGAACAGGAAATCAAGCGTCCAGCAGGCAATTCCGACTCAGCCTTCTATGGAATGTTGATCCAACGACAAGGTGGTTCTTTACACCAGCGGCCGCTCCATTTAAAGGAAAACTCTATAGCAGGGGTAGTCAAACTGCGGCCCTCCAGATGTCCATAGACTACTGGAGGGCCGCAATTTGACTACTCCTGCTCTATAGTTTCCTGAGTTTTAGTACCGATGGGACAGAAGTCAGGGCAGACAGAACCCAAGAATGCCACTTTAAAAAGTTGTTGAGTACAAAGTGAGATACAGATATATAGATCTAGATTACCTTTAATGGCATACAAGCACCAAGACCTCCAGGTAACCACAGCTCGAGCAAACATACAAAAACATACAGAAAGCCGAATCCACAACCTTAGATTTTGACAAACAACAAGAGTTAAACCTTAATGTTGCACAAAGTATGTTTGCAGCCCTAGACAGTCAGACGTTCTTCTCACCGAGTAAGGCTTTGATTATGTGCATTTCATTTCTGCAAATCAGCTCTAGTTTGGCTCCATGGTCCCGGGTCGGGGCACGCTGACTGAGTCGCAAGTGTGTGTGTGTGGTTTGCCTTGTGCTTCTCAGCTAGGATCACAGGGGAGACAAATCCCTCTAAGGATCATAAGCTTCTCTCTTGTCCAAACTTGAATTGTTTATACAGATCTGGAGGAGTGAGGAATTCACTTCTTTCCCCCAGTCCCACACATATTATTATTTCCATTAAATGTGTTTTTAAAGATACCTTTCTCGTGTAATCATATTACAAGAGCCTGATTTGGATTGGGACTTTGACACATTGTAGGGCGAAATGAAGGGATTCCATTGTTCAATTATTATTATATGTATAGAACTCAAAAGAAAGCCATCTCTTTGCTGTGTGTGAGGACTTAACTACATGTTATACTGCTGACAAGTCCCCCCACCCCCATCCTGAGTCTTCCCCCACCCCGTTTGGAATTCTGACATAAAATGGCAGGCACAGGAGGCGGAGCCAACCATAAAATGGCTGCCACAGTTCACCTTCAGTCACACAGCGAAGACCCTTATGCTGTGGTGGCAGTGGATCGCAAAGAAACATTACAAAAAACTGCAAAGCCATTCAAATATCCAATCAGAAACGTTGCTGAGAAAAACCCCTGCCTAGCCCCACCTACATCCTGCAATGGGGACTCCCGCTCTATGGTATACCATAGAGTCTGCCCTCCGAAACTGCCATTTACTCAAAGGGAATTGATCTCTGTTGTGTGGTTACTTGCAAATCTGGGAATGCTGCAGCCTCCACTTGGAAGCCGGCAACCAGCACCCTCTTCATACCTAGAAGCACAATCAAAGCAATTCCGGATCATGTGTTCCCTGCTTCTTGGGTTGTGGAAAAGGGTCAAAGGAGCTTCCAGTTCAGGGTTTCACAGAGCTCTGATAGTTGAGCCAAACTTTTTTAAAAAGTTAAAATTATATTACGTCTGGACAGTGTGCTGAAATACGTACCAGGAACCACAGACTTAGCCCATCATTATAGATGAAATTTCCCCAGGGGGGTCCAGAGTGGCTCCCCCAGACAGTTCCAGGTTGGCAACATGGCACTGGGGAAGAGAAACCTTGTGTCCCCTCTCTCGGGCTGTTGTGGTCCCTGTTGGAACTTAAAGGATATTAATAGGATAGACTTTGTGGTAAGTTCTTAATATCCTGAAAGTTAGCAGAATGCCTGATTCGGCTAATAGGCGCAGCCTGTGGCTGTGCGCATGTGGTCAGAAAACAACAAACAAAGAAAAGCACATTCTCCCTGGATGTACTTAACTAATATAAGAACTGTTTATTAGTAGAGTTAATACTACACATAAAAAGGTAAACAGAAGATTCCTACTGTAGTCTAAAAAGCTGGATGGCGAGAGATGCAGGAAGAACCCCTGGGCCATCCAAGCTGCAGGCTTGAAGGATGGAGGAGAAGAGAGGGAGAGACTCTAGAAACAGGAAATTACCCTCTAGGGACAAGTCAATGAGATGAAAAAGGTGAGCGGTCAGCGTTCCTATCTGTCTCACCAACTCTATGGTAAAGAAAGTTTCCTGGCTGAGTCAAAAGCCCAGGAGACATCGCACAGAAAGTTATTTCTAACCCTAAGTCTGGGAATTGAGCTCTTGAGGGACACCGTGACATCGACTACAGGTAAATCCTAGGTGTGATGTCACATCTATCCCCCATGAAGCTGTAGGAAACCCACAAAACTCAGTAGTCCTTGTCTCAAATCTTTGTGGTTTTTCTAGAGTATTGCAGGACGGGAAAGAGTCACGTCTGGCTTCCACCTGGAAATGACATCACAATGTCAGCAATGCTGTTTTTTCTTCCTCCTGCCACTGCATTTTGACAGCGTGGCCACTCGATCTGTTGACCAGATTCAGGAAGGAACCAGTGGAAAGTGTAACATGTAGTTTGACCAGGCTTTGTCAACCAGGGTGTTGTGAAACACTGGGGTTTCTTGACAGCCCTGGAAGGATTTCCCACATTTAAATGTGTTAAACATTTCTCGGGTGATATGACCACATATGGTCATGTTGACCTACCCCCCCTCCCAAAATAGCCAATGATGGGCCTGGAGGGGGTGGGAAGGGGAGGGACTCCTGGAGGGCATGTACACAGCTGTGCTTCCCAACCATATTCTGCACGATCCTGCCACTTCTGGAATTACTCTAAGCCTGAAGGACGTTTCAGGGGTTTCTCAAGTATTAAAAAGTTGAGAAAGTCTGAACTGGAACTGTTCAGAAGCCCCATGAGGGCAATACAAGGCCTCTCTTCCTGTCTGTGCCCTCTTGAGGTGATGAGGAGTGGAGAGGGGAGAGAGGAGGGTTGCCAACTCTGGGTTGGGGAACACCTGGAGATTTTGGACGTGGAGCTGGGAATGGGTGGGATTTGGGGCACGGAGGGACCTCATTCGAGTCTAATGCTGCGGAGTCCACACTCCAAAGGTCCAGGGGGAACTGATCTCTTTAATCTGGAGATGAGCTATAATTCCAGGGGATGCCCATGTCCCACCTGGGAACGTATCTAGGAGAGAGTAGTGGCAGGAACAATCTACAGAGTTCCAAATTAGTCACAGATAATTGCACACGGAGATGGGAAACTAACAGGAGCCGGCAGCAGGGTAATGTCGCTAGGTGGTGTGACTCTTGTTCATGTAAAATATTTCGAACGGGGTTGTTAGGCTCCAAAATCTTGGCCACCCTTGAGGAGGGTCCGGCCTGTGTGCCTTCCTCCATTGGGCAGGGGAGAGGGACAAGCAGCAAGCATCTTTGCTGCCACCAGGTGTCCTCCAGGGCGTGATCATCATGCCCAGAACTGCATCCTTGCAACCCAGGCCGGCCAGCCTGCCAGCAAAGGAAGCTGTCAACATTGCCGCAACAGGAAACAGCTACCAACGTCTTCTCTGATGGGAACTTCGGCGTTCTGTGCCGGGTAGGCCCAGTTCCCAGCAAAGGGAACTTCCTGGCTTCACTTAGGGAGCTCATGCAATCTCTCTCCAGAAAGATGTGCTGCAATCGGGGGGGTGGATCGAGGAGATCTGATTTCTTCCCCCACCCCCTCCACCCCCGTCATCGTGAGTTACTAGGCACAGCGAATGTCATCTCCATAACACAGTTGCACAAGCCGGAGTTGCCGATGACCCTGCTTCACAGAGACATATTAAGAGCCTGTAAATTTTAAGAGGGCAGGGTAGATCGCACGGACTCTTTCCTGCCTTATCCTCGCAAGACAGAAAAGTCAGGAAACTCCTAGTTTGTTTTGTCTCAGACTCGTCCAGATGAATTCATTGGCTGTCCATCCGCAACCTGATACAGTGCAGAATTAGATAAACGCAAACCCTCCGGTTTCAATGGGATTAGGAGCGTTTAATTCTGTACAGGGTCAGGCTGCAAAGGAGCAAAGAGTGCAGTGATGAATTCATGGCTTCCAAGGTCTGGGGCGTCCTTTCTCAACTTTTTTATGGTTGAGAAACCCCAGAAACATTCTTCAGGCTTCGAGAAACCCCAGAAGTGGCGTGATTGTCAGAACGGTTAGGAAGCATCCAGGGCCCCTCCCCTTCCCGCCCACCCCCAGGGCCATCATTGGTCATTTGGGGAGGGCGGGGAGGGCCAACACGACCATATATGGTCCTGTTGCCCGATAAATATATTATTTATTTATTTTATTTGGATTTTTATACCGCCCATTCTTTACGGCTGTTTACATGGAACACTACATAACTTTACATGGAACTCTATGACATAATACAATTTTCAACAGAACAGCACAATCGGTAACAATTACAACACAACATGAAGAACAACGGTGGGGAGAACAAATTGTTCAGTCGTGAAAGAGTGTCTGAGGGGGGGACCAGCAGATGTTCCAAGTCGGTCGGCCTCAAGTAAATGCCTGGTGGAGGAGCCCCCTTTTGGAGGCCCTGCGGAAGTTCAGATTAATTAACTTCCACCAATTCAGATTAATTAACTCCCACCTGTTCATTAATTAACTCCCACCCATTCAGGAAACCCTTCAAGGGCCATCAAGAACGTCCAGGAGTATACAAAACCCTGGTTGAGAATGCCTGCTCTAGGGAAGGGTTAGTCAACCTGTGGTCCTCCAGATGTCTATGGACTACAATTCCCATGAGCCCCTGCCAGCGGTTGCTGGCAGGGGCTCATGGGAATTGTGGTTCACGAACATCTGGAGGACCACAGGTTGACTACCCCTGCTCTAGGGTATACCAGTAAAGATGCCAACTATAAAATTACAAACAAAACAAAAATAACCATCTACATTGCTCTACAATCCAGAAATTATACCCACTCTCCAACAGTATTAATACATTGCACAATTTTCCGTAATTCTTCTACTATGCTTCAGTTCTTTCTGGTGGTTCCGGACTTCTAAAATCATAACACACAGGCTATGGAATGTCCCATTTTTTTGAACGTACCGGCTAAATTCTGCGTAATCTGCCTTGAGTCCCCGCGAGGAAGGCAAACTATAAATCACATGAGTCAAAATTTTAAAAACTATCTCCACTACATTCAAGAGTCCAGATTATTTATATTTCTAAAAATATTTGTACCCTTTTAAGCTTCCGTGTAGGGTTGTCCGACGCCCCGGCAGAGGCACGGGTCCCCCCATTGCCGGTCCCCCCTCCCCACTGCCCATCAGCTGCCCACCAGGCGGGGGATTTCGCCCAGTAAGAGGAAGACCCCTCCCATATGCGGCAAGGTGCCTACATCTCTGCCCTCGTGACCTGGAAGTGACATCGTCACATTCGTCATTCTTCCGAAGAACCAGGTTTACAACTGGGTAGGATTCTGTCTCTGCAGAACTGGATACCCGTGACTAGGGCTGCCTCGGCTGGGTTATTTTGTCCTAATGTGCTCCCAAACTGGAGTGGTTTCCCAACCCCTGTCCCACAGGATCCATATAGCATTCTTGCATGTTTGGACAGCCTTCTGTGTTTTGCTCCACTTTGCTGCACTTTTTCCTAAACCTTATCTGGGTTGCTGCTACTTCGTTTTTTAAAGACCACAGCCAAAGCATGGTTCTTTTTATTGTTTATTAAAAATATTTATACCCCCTCTTGGCTCATTCTGGCACACAGTAGTGGAAAGCTATGCAAGGCAGAGGTTTTCTCAATGTTTGTGCAGGTGCGTGCAGGAGTGCGAGGGGTATTTTTTTGGGTCCTATCCTCATCGGTGCCCTTTTCCTGGCCCCCTTGCGGCTGCCGCTCCCCCCTCCGCCACCACCATGGGACATCTGTTCCAAAATCATATAATTGACATATTGCTGTTGAGTTGCAAGGGGGGGGATTGCCGCTGCCAGGGAATAAAGCAAGGGTGGTGTGGGGAAATCTGCCATGTGCACCCGTTGCATTTGAAGCAGCAACCAGAACCCCGTGGGGAACTGCTGCAGTCCGGATGGGCCCTGGGGATTTTTGGCCCTGGGGATGCTTTTGTCCATTCAGGCTGACTTGTTAACTCTGGCCACTCCTGAATAGGATGGATCTTGATTCGGTTGCACATACCTTAGCAACGTGTGTCGTGGTGGAAAGGGTTCTCAAGTTGCAGCCGACTTAGCTGACCCCGTAGTGTTTTCAAGGTGAGAGAGGTCCAGAGGTGGTTTGCCATTGCCTGTCTCTGTACAAGCAACCTTGGAGATCTCCCCTCCGAATATTATCCAGGGCTGACTCTGCTTAGCTTCCGAGATCTGATGAGACTGGGCCATCGAGGCCAGGGCAACGTGCAATATGTTCTTTGCTGTAAGACGGAGTGGTTTAAGGATTACTGGAGCCTATTGCACCAGTTTCATGGGGCTGTAGCAGAACCCAACTGCAGCAGGAACAGCCAGACTGGGGGCAGAGGTGGCCCTCACAGCAGAAAGGGGTATCATTTCAAGTGTCCTTAAAGAGAGAAAAGGGGGGGGGGAGGCTATGGCCTTGATCCATGCGGGGAGGACACTTTGTGGGGCCCCTGGAAGTGCAGGGCCTGTAGCATGTGCTACATGGATAAACTGGCCCTGGCTGTAAGAGGAATTTCAGTTGCTTCAAAATGCAGTTTCGAGAGGATCCTGCTGTGGGGAACATATAACCCCAGTACAGTTAGCTTCCTTGGGAAGTGGTGCTTTTAATGGCCTAGTACCTGGAGGGCCGTAGGATCTTCTACTATGAGCCTGCTTCAGAGTAATGGGAGCTATGGTTTTACTACTACTACTACTACTACTACTACTACTACTACTACTACTACTAGGCAAAAAGCCTTCTGATGTTTAAAATCCAGCGGGCGCTAGTGGGAAAATGGTTAGAGGGGGGTGGGATGCAGAGGGCACGTGGGGAGGCCAGCTCTGAGAGGCGTGGAGCGGCTCGTCCTGGCTGCTGCCACTGCCAGCCTCACCAATGCCTCGACTGCCTCCACCACCGCCGGATTCACTGCTGCCACCAGCCAGGTGGAGCGGCAGGCAGGGCAGGGCTGCTCGGTCCGATGTGCTCCACAGCCAGCTCCTGGGAGGCGGGCGCTCCAAGTCGCTTTGCTGGCCGTGCCCAGATTGGCACTTCTACAATATTAGAGAGCCACTAATGGTTAAGATTATTATTATTATTAGATTTATTACCCGCCACTGTCAGCAAAGCCATCTCGCGGCAGGTTACATAGGTTGTATCCAATCTGTGGCATATTCTTTCTCGATCTTTATTGTCAGATGTCCGGTCAGCCTTTTCCAACCTTTGGGCCTTGGAGGAACCCCTGAAACATTTTTCAGGCTCTGAGGGACCCTGGCAGCGGCGACATGCTCCTTCAGAGAAGTGGGCATGGAAGTAAGAAGCGGGAGGCAGCCCTGAGCCTTATGGGAAGGCAGTATTAAAATGTAATAAATAAAATAAAATTAATCAATCATTTACTGTTTCCATTGTGGAGAAAGAGACTAGGCCTGTAGAGCAGCAGGGGGAGGGGGCTCCGGTGATGTCTAGTGATATCAGTGGCCATCCGAATTTCTGGGAAAGGCTGCATGACCCCTGGGGAGCTCTCACATAACCCCAGAGTTGCCTGAGAACCCTGGATTAAGATGTTTTTGGAGATGAGTACTGATTCTAAATGATCTGCTATTGTAACTTGATTCTTTTACTGTTCTGCTGCTTAAATTAATATCGGATGTGGCTGTTTTTGTTTTCACATAGTAGATTTTTAATGAATTGTTTTTTTTTTCAAGGCGCTGTCATTTATTTAGGGGAATGGTGATGGGTTCTAAATAAACAAATAATGTCGTAAGCTGCCGGGCATGTATGCGGGTGAGCCTGGCCGGGGAAGGGTATTGTTCTCAATGTGATGAAAAGGGGGATTGGAAAGACAGGCTGCTTAATGCAACAACCATCCATTGCGCTGTGTGTGTCAGACAGAAAGACAAAAGGATATTATCTAAACAAAAACCAGGTGTACGTGTAGCTGGATGGCAGAATAGGGTCACATTTTAGCACACCAGTTCTCTTAATATGCGTTTTACCTTCCTGCTATATGTGGGTCACAACTATTTTTCTGTCCTTTCATGGAATTAAAGAGTTGGAAGGGACTTCCAGGGTCATCTAGTCCACCCTCTGCACAATGCAGGAACTCACAACTACCTGCCCACCCCACAGTGACCCCAATTTCATGGCCAAGTGATCCCCCCCACCAAAAATCTCCAGAATCCAGCCTGGCCTGGAGGAAATTCAACTACCATCCCACAGTGGCAATCAGCAGTTCCCTGGGTATGCAAGGTTGGGGGAAAGGAAGAAGAGTTGGTTTTTATATCCCGCTTTTCACTACCCGAAGGAGTCTCAAAGCGGCTTACAATTGCCTTCCTTCCTCTCCTCACAACAGACACCCGGTGAGATAAGTGGAGCTGGGGAAGCTCTGACAGAACTACTCTGTGATAACAGCTCTAGCAGGACTTTGACTGGCCCAAGTTCACTCAGCTAACTACATGTGGAAGAGGAGTGGGGACTCCGGAGTGGGGACTCCGGATTCAGGAGTGGGGACTCCGGATTCAGACTTTGTACTCGAAACGCGTGAAGTCAATGTGAATTAAAATCTTAGATGCGGGGCATCCAAGGCACCCTATGCTAGGCAGGCTCTGTGTAGCCTCCACCATCAGGGATATCAGCTCTGGATTGGGAAATTCTTGGAGATTTGGGGGGGGGGCTGGTTGAGGAGGGCATGGTTTGGGGAGAGGAGAGACCCCAGTGGGACATAATGCCATAGAGTCCACGTTCCTAAGCAGCCATTTTCTCCAGGGGAGTTGATCTATGCAATCTCTGGAGACTAATTGTAATTGTGGGAGATCTCCAGCCACTGCCTGGAGGTTGTACCACTGATACCCTGCACTGCTTGAAATTTAGGCATGTGGAGGGGGGATGAAATGCAGGGCAGCATGGGGACCCTAAGTCCTTGAGCAGATTGTCCACTCCTCATGCAGCCGGAGTGATTCTGGGATTCCCATCCTCGAGTTTTGCCCAAGGCTTCCAAATCAATAGGACGGCCCCTAATCTTCCCTCCCTCCACCCACCCACCCATCCACCCACCAATCCACATGTGCAGAAGTGCTGGAAGTTTTGAGATGAAGTCATTAACTGTGGCAACTAAAAATACTTGGACTTGACAGCCAACCAAACTCTGTACATTCCCCCTTCCCTCCCTTTCTCTCTAGCTGAGAATAATTAACTTTTCTGTTCTGCCTCATGAATGGTAGACATGTCACTGGGAAGCCTGGATGTCTACCCTGCTTTTATTTAAAAGATTCCAGCTGTATCCATTTTGTGATAAAGAGGTAGAGATGGATCCTTAGGAGCTACTGATGGAGATTAGGACACGCGGAGCTATGAGGCAGGCGACCCGGTTACCTTAGAGAGAACATGGCTGCCGGATGGTCTCAGAGTTGCAGGTGGATTCAAGAGGGGTACATGGGTTTTAAAAGCCAATGCGATGGTTAGTGAAGATGAAGAAGAGTTGGGTTTTATGCCCTGGTTTTCAGTGCCCGAAGAAGTCTCAAAGTGGCTTACAATCACCTTCCTTTCCCCTCCCCACAACAGACACCCTGTAAGGAAGGAGGGGCTGAGAGACCACTGACAGAACTGCTCTGTGAAAACAGCTCTAACAGAAGAAGAAGAAGAAGAGTTGGTTCTTATATGCTGCTTTTCCCTACCTGAAGGAGGCTCAAAGCGGCTTACAGTCGCCTTCCCATTCCTCTCCCCACAACAGACACCCTGTGGGGTGGGTGAGGCTGAGAGAGCCCTGATATCACTGCCCGGTCAGAACAGTTTTATCAGAGCCGTGGCGAGCCCAAGGTCACCCAGCTGGTTGCATGTGGGGGAGTGCAGAATCGAACCTGCCATGCCAGATTAGAAGTCCGCACTCCTAACCACTACACCAAACTGGCTCTCCAGGACTGTGACTAGCCTAAGGTCACCCAGCTGGCTGCATGTGGGGGAGGAAGGGCACTCCAGATTAGAGGCCACCGTTCTATACCGTGACATGAAGATGGTTCACATTCATCACCAGAAAAGAACGTAAGATCCCTGCTGAACCAGGGATCTCACACCATGGCCAACCTGGTCTTCTGGAGAACCAATAATCGAGGCCTGTATTCAGAGGTTTACTGCTTCCGAATGTGGAGGTTTCCTTCAGTCCCCATAGCTAGTAGCCACTGAATAACCTCTCCTCCGTGCATCTCCCTTTTTGCAGACTCTATGCCTGTGGTCATCGCCACACCCTCTGGCAGCAAATCCCACATTTTAACCCCTCGTCCGAGTAAAGAACCATTTCCTTTTCGTCCCTCCGGAATCTACTGCCCCATCAACGTCCAGAGGGGCCTTCTCCCTTCTTTAAGCCTGCCTGTCCCACGTTAGCAGCGGCCCTGCCGGCTGTGGTGGTTGTTGGGGGGGGGGCGGGGAACCAGTGAGGGAATGTCTGTACAGTGGGCTGCCCCACCGCCCGGCCCCAGAGCCCTGAGCCCGTGCAGAGCTGCTTCTGGTTTGAATTAACAGGCAGGCGGGTCAGGCTAATTGGGACCTCTCGGATCGCGCCAGTGCAAGCTAGAGGGTTGGAGGAAAGAATCCCTTGTGGGCCGGAGTCCCAGTCAGGCAAGGAAAAGCCACAAGGCACGGAAGAGGGGAGAAGCTGTGGGTCGGAATCATGTGTCTTGAGAAGCTTGGGGGGCGGGGGGAGGATGGAGAGGGGAAGGGACAGTGCCAAGCTCCTGTATTCTGCACGGCAGAAGTCCTTCGCGTCTGTATTCACAAAGCGACCAAAATTGACTCGTCAGCTCAAGCTGCCCCTTATGTTGACACAAATACACAACGGTTGTTGCGCGTGAGAGGATGCTTATTCGAGGGAGGGGGTTCTACAGGTTTTTTTTTTAGGTCTTGCAGTGATGAGGTCGGGAGAACTCAAGAGCGTTAAGTCGGGAATGAAAAGCAAGTTCTCCGAAACGCCGGCATGATGCAGGGGCCCTGCTGTTGTGGGTGTGTCTGTGTGGGGGGAAAGATGGCGGGAGCTGACCATCCTTGAAAGGGGGTGGAGATTTTGTTTGTTTGTTTGTTTATTTATTTGTTTTAGAGATTTTGTTTACTTGGACAGTTCTCCACGATTCCAGGATTCTCTTGAGGGTTGGGGGAAACACACCCAAACAAGCCAGTCACCCCTAAGGCCTATCAACCTGGTTTAGGATGGGTAGGGGGATAGCAAATTGGCCGGTGGGGGACACGGTGGGGGGAGTTGATGTGTCTTTTAGCAAATGTAGAAACGGATTAGATTTGTCTCTGGCCCTGGCACCATGTGGGTAGCATGTTAAATTTGCCTTTTTGTTCTTTTTGTGGGGGGGTGGGAGGTGGGGCAAAAGAGAGGAGGTTAGGTGCTAAAATCCATATAAAACATGCTCTCCTCCCCTAATCCCTCAAACTCTGGAAAACTATGCCCCCCCCCCCAAAAAAAAACCCTGGCAGAGAGTATAGGCTTGTGGAAGAATTCGCTGAGGGCAGGGATATATGAATAGTAACCAAAGGGACCGCGTCTCTGAGACAGGTCCCCGCCCCCCTCCTCTCCGCCACTACAGCTCATCTGTTTATGTTAATGCATTTAAATGCCTGGAAATCAGAAGCTGTTTTCATTGATCAGGCCAGATTTCCTCGACGAAGCAGGGAATCGCTGAGAAAAACAGATCCCTGGCTTCCCAAAATGCTTTAAAACAGACTGATCGGGAGCCGAAGGGGGAGCGGGGGTATGCCGGTTGTGGGGGGCCGGCTGTGCGAGCCCCGTTCCCCCCCCCCGAAAGAAAGCCGTGGGACACGAGGAGGCGGTGGAAAAACTGAGCCGAAGGAAGGGGAGGGAAGCGAAAGGCCCTGTTCGGCTGCCTGTGCTGCAGGCAGCGGAGGGAAGGGAAGGGCTGCCATGGAGCTGGGTCAGATGGAGGTTACTGCACCCAAAGGGGGTTCTCGCAGAGTTCATGCAGTTGGCTGGCTTGACGTTCGCTCCGGCCTTCGTGCTGGAAGGAAAGGGAGAGGCTGGGGGGGGGATGGAGACGAGGGAGGGCGAAACAGCTTGGCCAGCTCCTGGCAGGGAGCCTAGCCGACCAGGGAAGAGGGATTTGGGCCTAGCCAGGGAGGGGGAAGCCCAGTTTAGCCAGTGGGAAAAGGCGAACGTACGCGAGTCCCTCGTTAGTGAGGGGTGGAGGAATGAGGTTTGGCACAAATGGAGAGGGAGAAGGAAGGCCTAGTTCTGCCAGGACGGAGGGAGGGGCAAACAGAGGCCTGGTCCAACTTAGCTAGCATGTATGTGTTGGCCCAGTTTGTGGAAACGGACGGGGGGGGGGGGAGAGGTGCTTAAAAGATCTGTCGGCCAGCGTGCTTGAGAGAGAGCTTGCCCCCCAGATGGCGGGGAACAGCCTGGCTCCACCCGGAATGGGCCAGCTCAGCCGTTAGATAAGGCCTAGTTAACTCCTGTGGCCGGACGACCACGCTAGTTTGATGTGGTCGAAAGGTGGACCTGTTCTGTATTGGATCACGTAGGGGCCAGACGGCTCCGGGAAAAGAGCTGCTTTTTCAGTCCAGGGACCAGGAACTGTGGACTGACTGCCGTGTCTGTACTGATGATTAACTGGATGTTGTGTTCCGTTCGTTGGCTCGTTTTGCGGCAATGAGGGAGAAAATACATAGCATCTGGAATGTCTTTCCTGGGAAGTGAACTGCTTTGCTGAAGAAGAGAGCCGCAGGTCGTGGCTCGGTGGTAGAGCATTTTCTTTGCATGCAGAATCTCCAGTTACGAGGGTCAATAAGTGGGCAATGGGGTAGATGGAGGCCCTGGAATCATAGAATCATAGAAGGGACCTCATGGGTCATCTAGTCCAACCCCCTGCACTATGCAGAACACTCACACCCCTATCACTCATCCACTGTAACCTGCCACCCTTTTGCCTTCACAGAATCAGCCTCTCCGTCAGATGGCTATCTAGCCTCTGTTTAAAAATTTCCAAAGATGGAAAACCCACCACCTCCCGAGGAAGCCTGTTCCACTGAGAAACCGCTCGAACTGTCAGGAACTTCTTCCGGATGTTTAGATGGAATTTCTGTTGAATTAATTTCATCCCCTTGGTTCTGGTCTGTCCCTCTGGGGCAAGAGAGAACAATTCTGCTCCCTCCTCCATATGGCACCCTTATGGAGCTGCAGCCTGTCAGAGCAGGCAGGTCTGACCTCAGTCCAGCCTTTTTCAACCTTTTTACTATGGAGGAGTCCCTGAAATATTTTTCAGGCTTCAAGGAGTCCCTGAACCGGGCTGGAAGTGATGTCAGCTGGCCACGCCTCCCTGGTACGCCCAGCGAGTCCCAAAGGGGGAGAGAAAGGAAGTGGCCTCTTTTCAGGAGAACGTGTGCAAGTGTAACATCAAGATTACGAGACTAACAGTGCAATCCTAATAGATTCTGCTGGGTAGCTGTGTTGGCCTGAAGCGATAAAATGAAGTTGTTGCCCAATGCACACACAAGCTTATACCCAGAATTAAATGCTGTTGCTCTTTGGGGTGCCGTTGGGACTCCAACGTTGTTCTAGTGCAATCCTAAACAGAGTGAATGACCTTCTGTGGGTTTGGAAGTATTAATTTTCATGCCTTTCTATTAACTCTAATGACCTTCTGTGGGTTTGGAATGGTGCAGTTCTAATTAGGATAGTACTGTGTGCATATACAAAATTGAATTTCTCCTCCTACGTAGACGCTTGCATTGTCAGACTATGCTGATGCTCTTCTGGTCTGCCTTATTTTCAAAAGGTTGGACTAATGCAGGGGTAGTCAAACTGCGGCCCTCCGGATGTCCGTGGACTACAATTCCCATGAGCCCCTGCCAGCTGGATCGTGAGGATTGTAGTCCATGGACATCTGGAAGGCCCCAGTTTGACTACCCCTGGACTAATGCAAAGTATTTCTGTAGATTTTCCTCTTCTGGAGCACAACGCAAAGCTTATTGTGCAGGAACTTCTACACCTTGCCTGAGAACTGGTCAATAATATCTTTAAATCAGGGGTAGTCAAACTGCGGCCCTCCAGATGTCCATGGACTACAATTCCCAGGAGCCCCTGCCAACGAATGCTGGCAGGGGCTCCTGGGAATTGTAGTCCATGGACATCTGGAGGGCTGCAGTTTGACTACCCCTGCTTTAAATCATTCCCCTTCTTCCTCCTTTAAACTTTAGGATTATCCATTTGTTCTCTGGATGTCGGGTGATCTGCCTTTGCAATTTGTAACAAATGCCTAATAAAGGTTTTTGATTTGATTTGGATTCTACGCCTTATCACATTTGGCCCAATAACATTTTGTGTCCTGACCTCAATAGCCCAGACTAACCTGATCTCGTCAGGCCTCAGAAGCTAAGCAGAGTTGGCCCTGGTGAACAATTGGATGGGAGGCCTCCAAGGAAAACCAGGGTTGTGACGTGGAGACAGGCAATGGCAAACCACCTCTGAACACCTCAAAAAAAAAACATGTCAGGCTGTGACTTGACAGTTCTCTCCACCACCGGCAACATCACATACTTGTGTGCATGTGTGCAGGAGACAGTGCAAACCAGCCAACAGTCAGCTCCGGATTCACAGGAGGATCGCCAACCGCTGAGTGGTCCCCTATAGTTGTACATTTAACAACGATTTGACCTACAGGAATCCTTAACACTATTTCACTCCCTTATATATTTGGGAAACAGCCTCCTGGGAGGAGACTGTCCGGGGCCCTGTCCGTCCAGGTCCACCCTGATTGGCCCTCCCCCTCCAGCTCCCACCCTCCCTCCTTGCCTGCTAGAAGCCTTGTGGCTGCGGCCTCCATTGTCGCCCACAAGGAGAGAGGCAGCCACAGGGCTTTGTGGTATGAGTTTGGAGTCTCCCTGTGGCTGCAAAGCCCTGCAGCTGGCGGGGGGGGGGGGGTTCCATTCCTTTTAGCCCGCTTTGCGAGGCTTTGATACTAAAGTCAATAATATATATTCTCCATGTTATAGAAAGTTTCACATGCTGATTTCTGTAGATCCAACTGATACCGAAGGCACCAGAGCGATCTCCCCCACCCACCCCCAATTATTTGGCAAGACCTTAGTAAATTGAAAGAAAGTTGTTCCTCCTTTTTTCTTCCCTTTCCAAGTCACTGATGTGCCACCCGTGACTCACATGCATACGCACATGTGGGCAGGTTGGCTAATAAACATTTTTGTGGCCTAATAACTGGGCGAGTTTATTTGCGAAGCCCATTTGAGGGAGACGGGGCCTGTGCGTGTATGCATGCTGTTCAAGACCTTCGGTAGAAAGAGAGACTTTGACTCATTGTGAAAATGGCAAGTGTAAATGAACGTGACCATGTATGAAGAGTCTGAGATTGACTTGGGAGTTGGATTTGGAATTGGTGGGAGGAACACCAATTCCCCTTTGTGAAAGAAATCTTTTCTGTGACTATTATACATCACACGGGCCAGACTAAATCCTTCACAGGTTACAACATGGATCTATTTCTCTCTGGTTTCAGAATACCCTGTGCAATGTCCCATGGACTATTATCTCATAAGGAAGAACTTGCAGGGCCGAAAAGATTCATTTGTTTACTCAAGAGATTAATTCACTGATTGCAGATTTAAAATCTAAACTAAAGCTGTTAGATTAAATCCCCAGGGGTTTCCTTTTTCATATAACTTTCCTCTCTTGAATCAATGTTTTCGAATAACTTCCAAAATGTTGAGTTAATTAGTCATGTAGATCTAGATTTTTAATTAAAACTCTGCATCACCCTTGTCTGAACTCCAGCTCTCACATTAGCAAAGAGCCAGAAATGAGATATTACTTGCTACTGAAAATGGCAAAAAAAAAAAAAAAAAGCCAAACAAAACTCCAGTCAAGTTTTCCTCTCCCCGTTTCCTGAAATCACAACACTGTGCATTTCCGCACCTCCTCATTCACAGCCAGTGATGTGGAATGAGGGTGGGGGACATGACATTGTGATTAATTGTATTGCAATTTATGAATATAAGAAGCTGTCTTCTATTAAGTGAGGCCATTAGTCCATCCAGCCCAGTTCTGTGACGGACAGTGGCTTTCTACGATCTGAGGGTGAGATCGTGCACAGCTGCTAGGACCTGAAGTAGGGCCCTTATGCATACCAACTGCATGTTGTACCACCGAGTAAGGGGCTTATCTATGTGGTTAATATGAAGACAAGTTGGTTCGTACATGCCACTTTTCGCTACCAGGAGCCTCAAAGTGGCTTTCCCTTCGTCTCCCCACAACGGTCACCCTGTGAGGGAGGGGAGGCTGAGAGAGCCCGGACATTACTGAAGAAGAGTTGGTTCTTATATGCCGCTTTCCTGTACCTGAAGGAGTCTCAAAGCAGCTTTCATTTGCCTTCCCTTCTTCTCCCCACAACAGACACCCTGTGAGGGTGGTGGGGCTGAGAGAGCCCTGAGATTACTGAAGAAGAGTTGGTTCTTATATGCTGCTTTTCTCTACCTGAAGGAGGCTCAAAGTGGCTTACATTCACCTCCCCTTTCCTCTCCCCACAACAGACACCCTGTGATGTGGGTGAGGCTGAGAGAGCCCTGATATCACTGCCCGGTCCGATTAGTTTCATCAGTGACGTGGCGAGCCCAAGGTCACCCAGCTGGCTGCATGTGGGGGAGCGGCGAATCAAACCCGGCTCGGCAGATTAGAAATCTCACACCACACCAAGCTGGCTCCCATACTGCTGCCATTTTGAGTGGCAGTCATGTGTATATCTTATCTTCTGGCTTTCTTCTCACAAAACTAAGCAGAGAATCCCATTCCCACCCATTCAAGCAGGTGTCTTGCTACCTGCCAGGGCCTCCTTCCCCTGCTTTTGCTTACAAGTCCTCCCACTTCCTATGTTAACAGCCTTCTCTGATGGTCAATGTATGCAGGTAGGGCAGGAGCAGTCTCAACTGAACGGGCCAGAAGTCGTGGGCCTCGGCAGCTGCCCCATTGGAGAATCTGCTGACCCCGGCCCTGCCTATTCAGAAAACCATGATTTGAGTTTGTATTGACTATCACAGTATAGAATCACAGCTAATAAATGTACTTTTAAAGGCTGACATAATCCTTTTACCATTTTTACGAGTTACATAAATGGAATAATCCTGATTGCAACCCCACCAACCCCATAGCACCAAAGGCGCTTTCACACATGCTAAATAATGCAGTTTCAGTATGCTTCAGCGACTGTTTGAATGTGGATTTTGCCAATTCTGATAGCAAATTCCAGTTGCAAAGTAGATTGTGCGTGTGTGTGAAAGCGCCCTAAAGGTAAAGGTATCCCCTGTGCAAGCACCGAGTCATGTCTGACCCTTGGGGTGACGCCCTCCAGCGTTCTCATGGCAGACTCAATACGGGGTGGTTTGCCAGTTCCTTCCCCAGTCATTACTGTTTACCCCCCAGCAAGCTGGGTACTCATTTTACCGACCTCGGAAGGAGGGAAGGCTGAGTCAACCTTGAGCCGTCTGCTGGGATTGAACTTCCAGCCGCATGGGCAGAGCTTCAGACTGCATGTCTGCTGCTTTACCACTCTGCACTCTGATTTAAATCGTGAGTCCAGTGAACCTTCAGGAACATTCTTGGTCTTAAATTTGCCACTGGTCTCTGACTGTGTTTGATTGCTTTAGATCAACACAGTGACCCACCTGACTCCTGATTTAAATGTAATACCTGTAAAGCAAAGAACTGCTCTGTTCAAATTTGCAGTCTCAGTCTAATTTAAACAGTGCTTAATTTGTACACCCGAGTTCCACACCTGGGATCCTTTCAGATATTTGTACTGACTGCTCTCTGGTCATGCATAGTTCCTTGCAGCATGCTTGAAATGAAGACCTCAAGTCCAGGCAAAAGTTGCACAGGGGAAGTTCTTTGCCTCGCCAGCATCACATTAAAATCAGGCCTAACAGGTTTATTGCTGCATGAACTGCTGTGGAGTTGATATGGAATCCTGACCATGCACACAGAGGCAGTAAAGGCCCGCTAGAGCGAATTCCTTAAATCACATCCTTTGGTTTTGTTGATTTGTTGGTTTTGCACTTCCAGCCTCTTGGGAGGATAAAGATGCATTAAATAAATATGCTGCTTGTGAAAAGGAAAATTCCCACTCCACCCATACATACACAGAATGGGTGTGTGTGTGTGTGTGTAGGGGGGAGACGTAGCCTGAATCCCATGGCCTGAGTGAACGATCCAAGTAGCCAGCAACACTTCCTTACACTCAAATATCTTTTCTAGCTCTTTCCCAGCTGCCCTCCCTAGTCTCAGTCTCTTGGGGATTAGATTCAAAGGGGTTGGCCTGAAGGAGCAGAGCGCAGACAGAGTCCAGTAACACCTTGAAGACCACCAGTTTTATTCAAGGCATAAGTTTTCCTATGCAGTTAACTCCTGAAGCTGTTTGAGGACCCAGCTTTCCTGCGAGGCCCATTCCGCACACGCTGGATAATGCGGCTAGATTTTCCAGTGCAAAACAGGCCAATCCACTTGTAAAGTACACGGAAAGTGCATAATCCAAGGTGTGCAGAATGGGCCCAAGGATTCGAGAGAGAAAAAGGGCTGATTTCCACCCCTGCTTCCAAGCGCCCAGTGCACTTTAGAAGTAGATTTTCCTCCTTGCACTTTAGAAGTAGATTTTCCTCCTCTGGACAGGAAAATCGAGCTGCAAAATGACACTGGACGCGCGTGATCCTCCATATGCAGAACGAGATGAGTCCGGGACCGCTCCCGAGTCGCCCCCGTTCCGGCGCGCCCTTTCGAGAAGCGCGGCCCTATTGTCCCGCTTTGTTCCCCGGGCCAGCCCTAAACCCGCAGAGCCCGCTGTAATCTCCGGGGCTGTTCTTGTTTTGAAAGGCGGCGCGGGTGGGGCTGGAGCGAGAAGGAGGCGGGGAAGCCCAAAATCCCCCCCCACACACACACACACCCCGCGCGCGCGCTGCCGACGTGCGCGCGCCTCCGGCTCGGCTATTTCCTCGTTGCAAGCTCGCGGAATCAGAACCGCCGCGCGACTCCCGGGCCCTCCGGGGAAGCGTCGCGTCCCTGGCGCCCGTGCGCGCGCGCTCGGGCTCGGGCGCGCGGCTGCGGCGTTCAGTCCGATTCGGCCGCGCCCCGCCCCTCCCTCGGCCCCGCCCCCTTTCCCCTCCAGGCCACACCCACCCGCTCGGCAAGTCTCCCGAGCCGCTTTCGCCCCAAAGGTAACAGCCGCCGAGCAGCCTGGCTGGGACTCCAACTTCCACGCGCGGAGGTGGCGGCGCACCTTTACACGCGCGCGCGGCGAGGGGGGGGGCGATCCCGCGGCGATTGAGCGCAAGCCGAAAAGCAGCCTGCCTCTTCTCCCCCCCCCCCCACCTACAACACCCCCACGCTTTTGCACTGGGAGAAGGGGCGACCGTCCCCGTCCCCCCCGTCTCTTCCTGGACGGTCCTCCCCAGACCCTAAACCCCCCGGCCCGAATAATGACTCCTAATTATTAGCACGGCCGCCTCCACCATTCCTCTCGCTCGCGAAACGGCTCCTCGGCGGAGATGTACGACTGCATGGAGGCGTTCGCCGTCGCGCCGCGGCAACTCTACGATGTCACCAACCGGAGCGCCTGCATGCTGCGGAAGTCGAGCCTCAGCCCGTGCTTCGTGGGCTTGGATCCCTTCGGCTGGCCCCAGCCGGCCAGCTTGCAATGTAAGCCCCGCCGCGCCGGCCCAAGCTTGGCCTCGCCTCGCTCGCTCTCTTTGGGGCGGGAGCGGGGAGGGCTGCAGCGCCGGATAGTTTGGCACCGGGTGCCCGCGGGGGCGGGGTTGGCGATGTGTCTCTCTCCCCCCCCCCCAGTTGCAGCCTGGCGTGGGCGGTGGGCACGAGTGGACCGTCGTGGGCATCCTCCTAGAGGGCGCTCTTTGGGTGTGCGGGTGTGTGATTGTGACTGTGCGTGTTGCGAGTGGGTTGTTTGGGGCGAAGCTCATTGGCGGACCGGAGTTCCAATTCCACCCCCCCTCCAAACTTTCCCCTACTTTGGAACTCGGGGGGTTGCAAAAGTCTCTTTTGCCGGGGGAGGGGACGCCAGAGATGCGGGTCGGGGGAAGACTTGCCTGACTGCTCACTGGGGCGCCCCCTTTCTTCTCCCTCCCCTGCCAAGTGGGTTTGGGCGCGAGTGGATGTGGGGTCCCCCCTGTCCACCGCAAGAGCCCCGCGCTTGTCTCTTTGTCTTGCTGCGGGAGCGCATCATGGGCCCCAGATGAAGGGTGGGTGGGTGGGTGGGTGGGGAGGGCTGGAGCCCGCAACTGGCAAGCGCGGAGGGCCTCCGTTTGGGAGGGGAATCGGGCTGGCCGATGCGGGGGCGGGATTGTCTGCAACCGAACCGGGGACTTAAACTTTTTTCCGCACTTCCCCGGGCTCGAAAAGAAGCCGCTCCCATCGGCTGCGGCGCAACATGTACCGCGATCGCGTTGGGAACCCGAGCGAGGCGGGTAGATTAGAGCCTCTTGCGCGTGTTGTCGCTCCCGCTGGGGGAAAGCTGGCCGCGGAGACCCGTCAAACACCCAAGGGCGTCTCTCAGCGGCTGCGGCGCTCCCGCTTCTCTCTGAGCCGCTGCCAAATCGCTTCCCCGCTTTCTGGCCGCCGCCACGACTGTTTACAACTTCGCAGAAGAATCGGCCTTTTGATGCACACGCGCGCGCACAAAGCCCGGGCCCCGTGGAGGCGTCCGGCCAGCACCTTGGGGAGCACCTGGGGACGCGGGGGGAGTTTTATGTCCCCCGCCCCCCCATCCGATGGGAGCTCGCCTCTCTCTCTCTCTCTCTCTCTCTCTCGGCTCGCTCCCTTTCAAGCCGTGGCGTTTGGAGCGGCCCCACCCCAGCCCGGCTGCCAAAGCCCGGCGCTCGCTAGAAATGTGGCACTTTAACTCTTTCGCCGGCGCCTGCAAATCAAAACACTTCCTGTCGCGATCTGTAATTGAATCTTGGGACGAGCCCCCCCCTCCACCCCCCCAAGTGTTTGCATTAGTTACAGTGGCGGAGAGAGCGGTAGGTGGGGGGCGGTAAAACCCACACGCACATTCTTAAAGAAATAATCGCTCCAAATAAGACTTTTCAGGGGGATTCTGGAGGGAGAATCCCTTGGATTCCCATTTTCCCTGCTGGTCTGAGCTCTCATTGAGTGATAAAGTGTGCCTCTGTGTGTGAACAGAGTGCCTTTCCGTCACCGTGGAGCGCTCCGTGCCCAGATGTGGCTTCTTTATATCTAGAATTAGGATTCTGGTTTTGAAATTACAGCTTTCAGGCAGGATTAAGGGGACCAGATTGTCCCACTTTTGGAGGGGGTACCTGGCAAATTGTACTTATGTTGAAATTAAAATATATATATTACAATGCTATTTTTGTGTTCTATGAAACTTTTTGTTGCTCCGTATAGACCAAATTTGTAATCAAGACCCCCCCCCCCCCCCGGTCAATGGTGTCCCGCTTTACCAATGTTAAAATCTGGTCCCCTTAGGCAGGATTAAACCCTGGTGCCGCTTCTTTTGCAAATTGGGTTGTGAGATATTTAGCTTCCTTTATCTTATTTGCCTGTGGCTTGCTCCAGTCGCCTTGGGTCCATGGTGTGCGAGAGAGATGTTCGGAGACTCAAAAATGTTCTTGGAAAAATTACAAGTTATTGTGGGCGGGCAAGGGAAGGGCATTGCTGTGCGATTTCTTTAACTGTTTGTTTGGCACAATGGCAATCTGGAGATTGGGGGGGGTGTTGCTGATGTCCTGTTGCCAGACACCTGGACCTGTTTGCAGAAATCCTAAGGAAGAAAGAGAGAGCTGCAAGGTTCTCCCATTTTCCTGGGTTTTTAAACCCTTCTCCCATTGCTCAAGCACATCTCCGGCTTATGTCCTGTCTGCTTCCCTGGCGGTAGTGTCCACTGCTGAAGTGGGGGGAAAAAGCTCAAGCAGAGAGCTGTTGTGGAAGAGGCCAGACTCTTGGTTTCCTTTTAGGCTGATGATGTGGCAGAATAAACTACCCAGGCAAGCATGGGCAGGAGATTTAATCCCCCCCCCCCCCAAAAAAGTTACACCATCCTGGTAACTTTTCCAGACTGATCTGCAAGGATGCTTTTGGTCCTGGTGCACGACAGTCACTTGGAAAAGGAAACTTGAGTTGCTGGACTCTTCTGAAAGGGGCAGCATCAAAGTTTCTCTCTCACCCATTGAGTGTGCATCTGGCCCACACCAAGCAGTTCAAGGGCTTTATGTGACAGCCAGCCAATCTTATCCAGTAGACTTCCATGTGCAATTGGGACAAGATTTTTTTTTTAAAAAAAACCTGCTGTTGACATCAGATAATACAATTTAGCTGGTCCCTAGGGATAGAGGCCCTGGAAAGAGGGATGGTCCCAGGTTTTCAGGATGCCTGGGAAGAGCATTTTCATGGCTCCACTCCTTTCTTCCGCTGACCACCAGCATCCCCACCCCACACTGATGCCCTCCTTCCCTCTTACCCATCTGCCAGGCTCCTTATTTTATTTCATTTATATCCTGCCCTCTCACCCCCCTCAAGGGGACAGAGAAGCTTACTTAGGTCTCCTCTCTTCCATTTTATCCTCGCCACAGCTATGTCAGGTAGGCTATGCTGAACCTTTTGGGAGGGCAGCATATAAATATAATAAATAAATAAGCCTGGCCTTCCATGGCAACAGTGGGGGTTCGAACCTAGGCTTCACAGTTCCTAGTCTGAGACTTTAACCATTGTGAGGTAGGCTGGCTGTCTTGCCTGTTTGGGTGTCTGTCTCTAATCTGCTCAGAAACACTCTCACTGCCTGTGCTCATGGCTGCCCGCAGTGGCACCAGGCAGTAGGAACAGCCAGGAGTACGGGAAGAAGAAGAAGAGTTGGTTCTTATATGCCGCTTTTCCCTACCCGAAGGAGGCTCAAAGCGGCTTACAGTCGCCTTCCCATTCCTCTCCCCACAACAGACACCCTGTGAGGCTGAGAGAGCCCTGATATCACTGCTCGGTCAGAACAGTTTTATCAGTGCCGTGGCGAGCCCAAGGTCACCCAGCTGGCTGCATGTGGGGGAGCGCAGAATTGAACCCGGCATGCCAGATTAGGTCCGCACTCCTAATCACTACACCAAACTGGCTCTCGGGAGTGGGTAGGTGCGGATTGCTAGCAATCCAGTGGGTCCGGGGCCCTGGCCACATCAGGCCACTGCAGCAGTGGATGCCACCCCTGCTCTGAGATGGCCGGAAGGTGACCGGAGCAGCAGTTATGCAACGTTTCTGTGATATTTTTACGGTACCCGTAGCAACTGCAACCCAGGCGTGATTGGGCCGCAGGTATAGCCATCTGCTGATCGCATCCATGTTACATCACGGCAGTTATGCTTTGGGAGACCTGTGATGGCCAGGCTGCTCGCTAGAGTGAGTCATCGGTATTGATTCTTGCCCGTTTGGAAACAAGTTCACTCCCAAGCAGAATTCAAAGCACTGGCTATTATCTGTGAACTCTAGTGGTCAGGGAGCAGGGCATTGAAAGGACTGCCGTTTCGACCCGCTTTGGAGACTCTGCCCTTTTTCCAGGTAGATGGGCCACCTGAGAAAGACACTTTTTGTTTGGACTCCTCAGCTAGATTTTCAGTCCCGTGGAGATTCATCTGCTGCCTCTACCCTTTTTTAATTTCCTGGCTGCCTTGTTGCTTTCGGATGTTTCTGGGATGATGCTCTGTCAATGCTTCTCGGATGATGCTCTGTCGTTCTGCCCTGCTCTGTTCTCATTCATTTGTTAATTATACGTTTTGCCTATGCCCTGCTGCTCTCTCCTGTGGAGTGGCATAGTGGGTCTCATAGTTCTGTTCTCCATTGCAGTCCTCACAACAGCCTTGTGAGGTAGGGTAGGCTGAGAGCTGATGCTTGGCCCAAGGCCATCCATATAGGCTGCTGTGGCAGTGTGGAGATCTGAACCTCGGTCTCCCAGACCCTGACCTTACACTTCAATCGCGACCCCCGCACTGGCTCTCTTGATCCCTAGACAGAGGTTTTACTAATGCCACAGGTTTTGATTGCCGCTATGTTTTTATGTGAACATTTGAATGGTTATAAGTGGGGATCGGGTAATTAGAGTTGCGTAACATATGAGGCGAGCCTCTTGTGGCACAGAGTGGTAAGGCAGCGACATGCAGTCTGAAGCTCTGCCCATGAGGCTGGGAGTTCAATCCCAGCAGCCGGCTCAAGGTTGACTCAGCCTTCCATCCTTCCGAGATCGGTAAAATGAGTACCCAGCTTGCTGGGGGGTAAAGGGTAATGACTGGGGAAGGCACTGGCAAACCACCCCGTATTGAGTCTGCCATGAAAACGCTGGAGGGCATCACCCCAAGGGTCAGACATGACCCGGGGCTTGCACAGGGGAGACCTTTACCTTTAACATATGAGGGCCCCCCGCCTATTCTTCTTATTGTATATCATTGTAAGGGGTGATTTTATGGGTTTTATTGTGTTTTAGTATTTTATTGTTGTAAACCACAATGAAACCGCCATGAAATCACTGGAAGAGCAGTGATAGATAGATAGATAGATAGATAGATAGATAGATAGATAGATAGATAGATAGATAGATAGATAGATAGATAGATAGATAGATAGATAGATAGATAGATAGATAGATAGATAGATAGATAGATAGGCAGGCAGGCAGGCAGGCAGGCAGGCAGGCAGGCAGGCAGGCAGGCAGGCAGGCAGGCAGGCAGGCAAACAGACAGACAGACAGACAGACAGACAGACAGACAGACAGACAGACAAAATAAGTGTCTTGAGTGGATGAATAATCCCGTGTGATGATAGATTCAGTTGAGCAAAAATTAATTAACTCCCACCCAATTCAGGAAACCCTTCCAGGGCCATCAAGAAACCCCAGAGTTTTACGAAACCCTGGTTGAGACAGCCCAGTTATAATGGTTGGTGAAGTCTATTTCAGCATATCTGAAGAAGTGGGCATGCCCACGAACGCTTCTACCCCAAATTAAACATTCTTGGTTTTAACATTGCCCTTGGACTCAGACTTTCTCTGGAGAGATGAGTTATGCTGGGGGCAGGCGAGCATCGGACCTCAGGCCTCTCAATGAACTTTGCCGTTGAATTTTGACCTTGGAGCATCCAAACTTAGCTAATAGCAGTCGCATTCCATGGGAAGGCAATACAGGTTCCCCCGACGTAACCAATCTGACATTGTGCAGATAAGAAAATAAATCGGGCCTTCTTTCTGTTGAATTTTTAACCAATGATTGAAAGCCAGCTTTGGTGTAGCGGTTAAGAGTGGTGGTCTCTAATTTGGAGAACCAGGTTTGTATGTGCTTGTTTATTATATGCTGCCCTTGCAACTCAGGGTGGTTCACAGGGAACATGAGAACCAAATCACAGATACAACATAAGTTTGATTCCCCACTCTTCCATATGCAGCCAGCTGGGGGGACCTTGGGCCGGTTGCAGTTCTTTCACGGCTCTCTCTGCCTCACCTATCTGTTGTGGGGAGAGGAAAAGCAGGCGATTGTGAGCCGCTTTGAGACTCAAATAGTGAAAAGCGGAGTGCAAAAAACCAGCTCCTCTTCTAGCAGCGTACATCTGTGACAGTAGCCGTTGCTAAGAAAGCATAAGTGAGGATTCATATAGTGTGAGGTTTATCTGTCTGTCTGTCAGTTCCACGGTTATACATTTCCACTGCACCCACTCAGAAAGTTACTACTTGGTGCCGAACAGGGCATCCTGTGGCTCTTGGCTGTCATTAAGACACCCACACCCGAAACAGGTGTCTAGTCGTGAAGATTGTTTTGGGTGTCTTTAGTTTACATTCAAGCTCCAGTGGGCCCACTGAATTGCGTGGTAGACTGCGTCCTGCTCTGAATGCACCGCACACGTGAGTGTTCTAAATAAAGCAGGACCCAGACACAAGGGTGTTGTACACCCAGTGTGACATCAGTGCAACGTGTGAAAGAACAGCCCGTGTACACTAGGGCAGTCAACCTGTGGTCCTCCAGATGTCCAGCGTTTACTGGCAGGGGCTCAAGCGTTTGCTGGCAGGGGCTCATGGGAACTGTAGTCCATGGACATCTGGAGGACCACAGGTTGATTAAACTAGGGTCACTTAATGTATGTTTGCCTCTTTGTTTAGGATGCTTTAGGATGCTTAGGGCTGATCCTGCGTTGAGCAGGGGGTTGGACTAGATGGCCTGTATGGCCCCTTCCAACTCTATGATTCTGTGATTCTATGTTCTGTAAACGGTGCTTAGCATCTGCTAGCAGGGAGAGGGTGGGCAGACGAATACGCATAGGGCAATGCGGAGTGTGCAACTGTGTGTGTGTGTGTGTTTCCATGTGCTGGACATGGTCTCTGCCGGCAGGAATGCTGTTCACTGAGACAAATGGCTATATAGCATCCCAGCTGCAAACATTTTACGGCTGGTTATAAATGACTTGTTTGAAGCTCCGGCAAGGCGAGGGGCAGGAATTTCCTCAATCTCAGCAATTTAGGCCTTTAAAGCCCTCCCAACAGCCCTGGCTCCTGGGGGGTGGCGGTGGGATTCGGGTTAAGCAGTGATGGAGGAAGGGGAGCCATTGGGACCTGGGGTTGGCAAGTTCAGACCCACTCCTGGCTGAGCAGGGGTCGTCCCGTGGTCCTGCATGGCCATACAAAAGGAAAGGAGGGGGCTTCTTGTCTTCCTCAGCTGGGGGCTGGAAGTGCTTCCACAATTGAGGCTGTTGAGGATTCTGTAGTTCTTCCTCCCCGCTTCCCAACCCGACCGATGGCTTTTAATTTTGTTTGCTTCCTTGCTGGCAGCTTAGAGGCTGCGGGGGGGGGGGGGGATGTATTGCGAGAGAGATGCATCAACAGATAAGACCGCAGACCTGCTCAAGAGCGACACCGGGGCTTAGAAGCCCGGCATGCTGTTTTGGAGCCAGTTTGTACCCTGCTTCGGCGTGGACCGTGCTTGCTTTGGCTTGGGTAGGAGGAACACGGATTTCCCCTACGTTCAGCGGAAGCCGCTCTTTAGCATTACGTCCACCCAGGCAATCCATAGAAGGGTGTAGAGATGACTTTGTATGAAAGCAAAGTACCACCCAGGACTCTTACGAGAAGGAAAGGAAGAAAGCTTCTCTTCCCAGTGGGCCAGTGCCCTGTGGGAGACCAGATTTGGACGGGTCGTCTCTCTCTCTCTTTCTGTGTTCCTTATAACCAGCATGAGCAGTTGCACCTCGCTGTGCCCCGAAGCTCCCTTTCCTTATGTTGTGGGCTTTGAGCTGGCCTCTCCAGTGGTTATTTCTTTTTTAAACCTTTGGTCATGCACATGACCGAAAGGAGTAAACTGGAGCTGTTTCGTTTCATG
This sequence comes from Paroedura picta, assembly GCF_049243985.1. Lineage (NCBI taxonomy): Eukaryota > Metazoa > Chordata > Lepidosauria > Squamata > Gekkonidae > Paroedura > Paroedura picta. The sequence goes on along the minus strand of NC_135371.1, from coordinate 162,128,875 downwards.
TTTTAATTTCTGGCCTGCACCGTTCCTGTGATGGAGGGCCATGCTGTAATCTAAACTCATAACAACCGATTCCTTGATAATCTAAAACACATGATTAAAAAAACAACAGATTTAAAGATACAATTAAAATTCCAGAGCCTTAAAAGCTTAACTCTGGCCACTGTAAGCCAGTCCTGGCCCAGCAGAACTTTTCTGATTTCTTAAAACAAACAAACAAGAAATGGAGCTTCTAGTGGCATTTAGAACAGCTAGGCCCAGGCTGAAAAGCTGCTTGTTTTTTTTCCGCACACACACGAAACCCCCCCCCCAAGGCTTTTGAAGGATCAAGATAAAAATCAAGGGTTTGGGGACTCCAGGACTCCTAGCATCTCTAGATGTGGTCCCAGAGCTATTTGTATCCTCAACTACATTGTGTCTGGAATCCATCCTTCCTTCCTTCCTTCCTTCCTTCCTTCCTTCCTTCCTTCCTTCCTTCCTTCCTTCCTTCCTTCCTTCCTTCCTTCCTTCCCTCCTTCCTTCTTCTCTTTCTCTTTCTCTCTCTCCCTCCTCTCCCCTCTCATATATTCAGGGGAGGAACAAGAAATATTTGCTGGCTCAAGATTCTTGCAACATCAGAACTAGCCAGAACAGGCTAAATAAGTTTTTTTTTTTACCCCCCCTCCCTTGTTGAAAACTGTAAACATTTGTTGATTATATCTGTGTGCATCTGTACAGTTGACCTCTGCTGAAGATCTATTTGATTGATTGATTGAAACGCTTTAGGTCAAGGTCAGAAAATATTTTGGCGTTTTTGGTGTGTGCCTTTAGGCGTTTTGTGCGTGCCATGGCTTTCTAACATTTGAGCTCCTATAATAAACTGCTTATCTTTTTCCAAAATTTATTTTATCCCTGACCGTTTTTGGTTCTCTCCCAAATCACAGCCTGACCCTTGAACCACTGCATGTCGGTTTTAAGATAATTCACCAAGCTTAAATCTCAATTTAAGGCAGAGCTTCTTTGTAAAAGGAAAAGGAGTCAAGTCTTCTGCTGCTCTGAGAGATGTAGGATCAAGGGTCCCCATTTCTTCAGGATGCTTTCGGCTGATCCTGCGTTGAGCAGGGGGTTGGACTAGATGGCCTGTGTGGCCCCTTCCAACTCTATGGTTCTATGATTCTATGCTCCCCAGGTTCTGGATTGTCAGGTTTTGTATCTCCTGAACACATCGACCTTTAAATACTTGAGTCCACTGTGGATATCAGCTGGTTTGTATACACACAGGGAGGCAAGCAAGCCCTTCTGTCCCCTCTCTCCCCTGCATGGTGACTCCAGCCAGTTACTTGGGTGTGTACAGAAGCTATTTAGAGAGGATTAAGTTAGAGCTAAAATGCAGTGCTCTCCAGGAAATGACAGGCCTGATAACAGCTTGGCTTGACAAGAGCTTCGAAGGAACCTGATGTTTCACTTGCCAGCAGCTTCTGATGGTTAGATAAACAGGGCCTCTCCGGCTTCCCTCCCCATGGCACAGAGGCTGGCGTTTCCATTTTACAAGCGTCATGGGCGAAGTATCCCGGGAAGAAACAGATGAACCACAGTGAATTTCTGGGGCGATCGAATAGGGCTTGGGGTGGGGAATGCCTCCCAGAGAACGGAATCAAAGTTGATTGCACGATGGGGTAAAACCATTGGCTGGAGAGGCGACCTGCAAACTAGGACTCCTGTTTCCTTGTTTCTTTGCAGGAGTGGAAGGAGGACTCAGTGTCATGGCTCCCGAAAAGTGACAGGCCAGTTCTGCGTCTCCCCCGTTCTGCACTCCTCCCAGCTCAGTTATTTTATTGGCTCAGATTGCGGAGGGAACTATGCGTTCCTCCCACCATTGTTGGTGCTGGAGCAATCGTCTGGGGTTTTTTTGTGTGTGTGTGTGCACTGCCCTCTTTGCCTTTCTCTCTCTCTGTCTCCTACATGGTCCCGAGAAAGCATTCTGTTGGCTCAAGTTATCTTTAAGATCTTTCTGTTTCTCTTTCTTCCTCTGCTCTCTCTCTCTCTCTCTCTCTCTCTTTTTAAAGTTTGTTTTGCCTAGGTCTGGGGTGATGGCAGATCATTCTCAGTCTTGGTAGGAACTTGCATTTTGTTTTCAGGAATGCAAACAAGAATTTGAAGCCCTGGGTGGCGGGGAAGGGGGAAGATGTGACTTAGCGAAGCTGGACCACAAAGTTGATACATCAGTTAAAGCCATGGAGGCACAAAATGGGCCAGAGAATGCATCTGCGCCCCCTCCCCAAGCCGTGCATCCCTAGTCCCTGTGCAGTCTTGAACAGGGCTGGTCTGGATAGCCCAGGATAGCCTTTTCTTGTCAGATCTTGGCAGCTAAGCTGAGCCAGCCCTGGCTAGTCCTAGGATGGGAGATCACCAAGGACTACCGGGGTAGCCAGACAATGGTTGCCTCCATCTAAAAACAGGAACAACAGAGACAACATCTGGTATAATACAGATATTCCACTAATGGAACATAGTCTTCAGTGAGAACAAGATTTGAGGAGCATTGACGGACAGCAACTAAATACGAACATTTAATCTTAGCATTTGAAAGTAACTTCTAAACCCCTTCTGTTCTTAGATCTTTACCAGAGATCCTCTTTATGTGTTAACTTTGTTTATACCCTGCTTTTTTCTTTGTTGGGGACCAAAAGTGGCTTACAACATTCTCCCCTCATCCTTAGAACAACCTTGTAGGTTAAGGTGAGAGTATGTTATTGCCCCGAAGTCACCCAGTAAGCTCCCCTGGCAGAGATGGAATTCGAACTTGGGCCTCTCAGATGTTTGTCCGGTGCTCTAATTGGGACACCCTGCAAGGCTCTCTGATGCTCCTTAGTTTGGCATCCCACCCGTGAGGCCTGGAAGGTTGCTCTCTTTAAAATGATAGCTCACTTCTGATGGTTTGTGGTGCATGACTGACTCCAGACAGTCAAGCTCCTTTTCCTGTGTAAGGTGTCGGCACTTCACTGTGATATTTGTTTCATTGGTCCTGAAAAGCATAGAATCATAGAGCTTGGAGGAGCCACTCAGGCCCTCTACTCCAACCCCCTGCTCAATGCAGGATCAGCCCAAAGCATCCAGGATAAGCCTCTGCCCAGCCGCTGCTTAGAATCCTAGAATCATAGAGTTGGAAGGGGCCGGACAGGCCATCTAGTCCACCCCCCTGCTCAATGCAGGATCAGCCTCAAGCATCCTGAATAAGTATCCAGCCGTTGCGTAGAATCATAGAGTTGGGAGGGGCCAGACAGGCCATCTAGTCCACCCCCCTGCTCAATGCAGGATCAGCCTCAAGCATCCTGAATAAGTATCCAGCCGTTGCGTAGAATCATAGAGTTGGGAGGGGCCAGACAGGCCATCTAGTCCAACCCCCTGCTCAATGCAGCATCAGCCTCAAGCATCCTGAATAAGTATCCAGCCGTTGCGTAGAATCATAGAGTTGGGAGGGGCCAGACAGGCCATCTAGTCCAACCCCCTGCTCAATGCAGGATCAGCCTCAAGCATCCTGAATAAGTATCCAGCCGTTGCGTAGAATCATAGAGTTGGGAGGGGCCAGACAGGCCATCTAGTCCAACCCCCTGCTCAATGCAGGATCAGCCTCAAGCATCCTGAATAAGTATCCAGCCGTTGCGTAGAATCATAGAGTTGGGAGGGGCCAGACAGGCCATCTATTCCCACCCCCTGCTCAGTGCAGGATCAGCTTAAAGCATCCTGAATAAGCATCTGTCCAGTTGCTACTTAAAGACCACCAGTGAGGAGGAGCTCACCACCTCCTTAGTCATCTGATTCCACTGCTGAACTACTCTGAGGGTAAAATGCCCCCCCCCCATATCTAGTCATTACTGTTCTACATGTAGTTTAAAGCCATTACCCTCCTCCGCTGCCCACAGGAACCTTTTCCCTGACCTCCTTGAAAGGGACCACCTTTCAACTACTTCAAGAGAGCCATCATGTCCCCTCTCATCCTCCTCTTCTACAGGCTGCACTTCCTCAAGTCTCTCAGCTCTTCTTCCTTGGTTTCGTCCCCAGGCCCCGGATCATCCTTGTCACTTTCTTCTGCACCCTCACAAGAGCCAGTTTGGTGTAGTGATTAGGAGTGCGGATTCTGCACTCCCCCACATGCAACCAACTGGGTGACCTTGGGCTCAACACAGCACTGATAAAGCTGTTCTGACCGGGCAGTGATATCAGGGCTCTCTCAGCCTCACCTCCCTCACAGGGTGTCTGTTGTGGGGAGAGGAAAGGGAAGGCAAATGTAAGCCGCTTTGAGCCTCCTTCGGGTAGAGAAAAGTGGCATATAAGACCCAACTCTTCTTCTTCTTCTTCTTCCTCCATCTTCCTCTCTCTTCCAAATAGGCCAGATTCAGCTTTCTGATTGTAGGAGAGCCCTTACCAAGAGCAAGATCAGCCTGACAGCATTCCCAACCCGCCCCAGTGCGTGAGGCACTGTTAGTACGAACTGTATATGTCGCAGGCAGAAGCTTTTGGGGCAACCTTGGGCCAGTCACATATTATCAGCCTACCTAGCCTTCCTCACAGGGTTGTGAATACAATGAAGGAGAAGGGGAATATGCAAGTTGCTTTAAGAGGAGACAAGCATGGTATGAACAAAGTAAGTGAAGAATCAGTCACATGGGTTGTGGTACCCTGGTGGATGAACTGATTCTAAAAGGGACAATAATAGGAATGCAACTTGAAGTAGCCAGGCAACCAAGAAATGGCTGGAATGCCACCTGTGAATCATTCCTGAGGTAAATGTTAGCTGGAGCATCATAGAATCATAGAGTTGGAAAGGGCCATACAGGCCATCTAGTCCAACCCCCTGCTCAACGCAGGATCAGCCCAAAGCATCCTAAAGCATCCGAGAAAAGTGTGTATCCAACCTTTGCTTGAAGCCTGCCAGTGAGAGGGAGCTCACCACCTCCTTAGGCAGCCTATTCCACTGCTAAACTACTCTGACTGTGAAAATTTTTTTCCTGATATCTAGCCTATATCAGACACAATGCTAGGGATCGTTGCCCTCTGGCTGGGGATAAATTTCTTCCAAGTGGCTCTAGCCAAGTTAAACTGCTTGGGTCCAATTTTCCCTTGGCCTTTGTGGTTGGGCTTCCCACTATGACCCGCTAGACCAGGTCATATCAGTAACGGGAGAGCCACACGGCTCACGTGGTTCTTTTGCGGGTCCATACTGTGGGCTCTTGGCATTCTTCATGTTTCAGATTGTTGTCTCCAGTGCTGCTGGGAGCTGGCCAAGGGAAGTGTATTAATGAAGTAGCATAAAACCCAGCCTTGGGGTTTTTTTTAGGTGTCCTGATTCCTTCTTGTGTTTTTGCTGCTATAGTTCAGGCTGTGGATCTGGATTTTCCTTCTCTGAAACGGGGTCCAGATCCCAGATTTGGATGGAGAAAACTGCCCCTCAACAGGACCCTGGTGCCTCTTCCTTCACACGCAGTGGCTGCCAAGAAGCAGAAATAAATGTCCAGCCTCCTCCGTCCCTCCCTCTGTCCTGGCCACTGGCATTGTTTGGGGTGGGGCAAAGGGGAGGCAAATAGAGATTGTTTTTTTGCCATGAATCTGAGGACTGACTCAGTCACAGTCTGTGCTATTTTGGTGAATGCTTTTAATTTCTCTTTCTCTCTCTGTCTGTCTCTGTCTCTCTCTCTCAATGAATGAATGAATGAATGAATGAATGAATGAATGAATGAATGAATGAATGAATGAAAATTTTGTGTAGAGAAAGCAGCTGTGGGGTTGTTTTTTTTCTTCCCTAAAAATAAAAGTGATGTCAAACTAAACAAGCCTTCAATGCAGATAAAAGCATTTTGATCCAAGACATGCCCGTTTTAAAGGTATCCTACATTCTCACATGGGCAGAATTAGGAGGCTTGTGACCGTGTCTGGAGCCAGCTAAATGAAACCTCCATATTCAGAGGCAGCGTAACTCTGATTACCAGAGGCATATGCTGCCACACCCTTTCAAAATCAGAGTTGGATAAAAACTGTCTGATCCATCAGGGTTCCTGCTGTTCGGCACGATAGCCGCAGGATTAATCCCTTGCACGTGCCGCTCCAGATGTCAAGTGACACAGCCCTGCGTGTGGCCCTGTTGGTGTACATGCTGTGGTCACAGGTGAGATTTCTGGGTGGTTTCCAAGCCCTCGCTGTGTCCCTGAGGGTCCGTGGGTCAGCCCTGAATTGCACGGCTTCCAAAAATGTGGTGACCATCCTTCCTCGCTTACGAAACTTGCTTAACAGTTTTTGGGCCTGTGGCTATCCACAGGGGCACATTAAAGGGGCGGGGCTGGAGCCGGCTGGGCTGAACGGCCTTTTAATGAAGTGGCTGTTTAAGCAACCTCTCTTTGCTCCCGGCTTGATTGGTCGCAGTTGGTCCGTGATAATCAGCTGACGTCTCTTCCTCGGACATTAATGGCCACTGAGGGATGTTTTCTTCAGTGGCCCGTGGCAGTAGGGGGCTGCTTCCAGCAGCACAGGGTAGCTAAAGTTTCTGCCGCTTGTGCACATGGAGCAGAGAGACAGTAAAGCTCCTTAACACATAAAGCCAAATAATCCTCTCTGCCAGCGTTCACACACAGCCAGATTATCCCCACCGACAGGGCCGTGAGCTGCCGCCATGTTTTGGAATTTTAAAGTTCAAAGGAAGCAACAAGATGGCCTCGCTCCCTTTTATTTTTTTATTCTTTTTGGCACTGGGAAAATCCGGGCTCTGAAAGCATTGCGGCGTTTACTTTACAGGGTGCTCGGCATAGCAGTTAATCCGGGCCAGGCTGACTCAGGGCAGATGTTCCATCATGTTCCATTTCATGCCCTTTCCATATGTGCCTGTCATAACCATAACCAAATGTTACAAGCCCCAGAATTTTTAGATCTCTAGCCCCCTGTAAAGCAGACTTGGTAACCGATCCACTTCCCAACATATCTAGCAGGAGAGAACAAAAAAATGGTGTCATACTGGGGTTACCACAGCTCCCCCTCCCCCGGACAGGAGATGGGGTAGGAAGGTTGCCAGCTCCAGGTCAGGAAACTCCTGGAGATTTGGAGCTGGAACTTGGGGAGGTCAAGGACTTCAATGGGAGATAATGACATAGAATTCACCTTCGAAAGGGTCCATTTTCTTCATGGTCTCGTTAGTCTGGAAATGAGCTGTATTTCTGCGGGGCCTCCAGGCCTCCCCTGGAGGTTGACATCGCTATGTACTTCAGCGAACATTGACTTGTAGGCTTGAAAATAATAACGTTGGAATCAACCTGGCATTGCTCATTGGCGAAACGGGAATTTTACAGGGCCGTCCCCTTCCAAATGACGCCGTTTTAAACCTGTTGATTTCAACAAGCCGGAGTAACTCTTGAGAGGTTTACAAAGAGGAATGGAATTTTGGACTGCACCACTGCAGGCAAACGCGGACCGATACATTCCCATGGGCCCAAGCATTTAATAAAACCCCAAAACCCTCTGTCGGCAACATATTAGCGCATCATGGAAAAGGCCACACTCCTCTTCTGTCTCCCGTGCTTAGGATGCGCAGGATGGCTGACTTTGTTGTTTTACGTGGGGCTCACAAGGGAGCAAGACCACCCTGCAATTTTTTCCGAGTCCTCCCGAATGCAAACACCTCCTGCTCCCCTCGGTGGCAGGGAACTTTGTGCGCTTGGCCAGCTGTAGCAATAGTTGACGTGGTAAAAGACTCCACTGTTCTCCTTACGGTTTCCTGCCTTTGTGCACTTCCCCAGGGAGCCAGCGTCCATTCCCGGGGGGGCGACAGCCATATTTCACGCTGCTGGCTCTTCCTCCCATCTTGGCGAAGGTGCAGTGGCCTCCTGCCCTCTGGGAACGCGTTAGGGTTTGTTCTCCCCGTCGCAGCATCAGATCGCTGTCCCGCCAGGGGATTTATGGCCAGGCGAGCGCTTCCCCTCTGTCCAGAGAGGCGGCAGAGCCCTGTCCTGCTGCGGAATTTATTTCTTGCCCTCTGCTCCCACCTGCTGCCCGACACCCTCTTTATCTCCGTTAACGATGCCTTGCGACGCCCGTCCGCTGGGCTTCCGGCAGCCGTTCAGGGAGGCCTGGGCGTGGGGGGGGGGGGCCCTGGCTGCGAGAGTTCATCTCCTGCATCCACAGGCCCTGGCTTTGACTTCACGCTGTGTGGCTCTAGGCAGGCGACCCGGGAGCTGTCAAAAGCAATCAGGTTGTCCAGGGGAAACGCGTCTGTTCTCTGGCTCAGAAAGATCAGCGGTCGGCGTTGGGCGGCGTGGGTAGGGCTTTGCTCGTTCCCAGCGCGGGGAAGCGCCTTGCAAGCATGGACAGGCAGCTCTCAAAGGTTTCGCTCCACTGTCAGAAAGCTGCGTAGGGGAACAGCCACGGATGCCGGCCTGTGGTTAAAGGCGAGAAAGAGGCATATGTTGCCCATCTGCCTGTTTATTTGCTAACTTTGTCCCCACTGGGGACTCAAAGCAGCTGACGCCATTCCCCTGTCCTCCGTTTTATCTTCACAACGACCCTGCGAGGTGGGTTAGGCTGTGAGGATGGGACTGGCTCAAGGTCAGCATCCGGTGATCATCCTTAGCCCTGGAGGGTTTCAAACCTGGATTTCCCAGGTAGGAGTCCAACTCTTTCACAGACCATGCACTGTATGATTGAAACATAGATCTAGGTACTTCCAGGAGGGGATAGAGTCATTCCGTATTTCATAGGCTACGTTATACTCTTATTTTTCCGGCACAGAGGTGGTTGCCTCTGTGGCAAACGGGAATGTTTTAAAGTTGTTCTTAGAGTAGCCCTGTGTATATTCCAAAGGGCATAGCATTGTCCTTTTATACTATAGAAAGCTTGGCGCATCTAACCTAGAACCTTCCAGTGGTTTACCATCCAGAGAGTTTTCAGATCCACGTTGTTTAGCTTTATCATTAGGTATAGGCACGAACTGGCTCATGAACTAAAGATCATCATGAATTTTGGCCTGTTTGTGGTTCACAAACTAATATGAATTTTAATGCAGTTCGTGGAAGTTCCAGAAGAGCAGAAAGCAGGGGTTTAAATGACTCCACGCCATTTAAGCCCCTGCTTTCTGCTCTTCGCTAAAAGCGGCTGCTCCCCGCTACTCAGCTGTCTGGTTTAAGTGGCATGGAGCCATTTAAACCACTGATTTCTGTTTGCCACTGTTTCCCCGTGCTTTTCACATTGAGCAGAGAGTAGGGGTTTAAAACTTGTAAGAGGCGCACAAACCGGTTCGGTTTGCAAACCTGCTTGTTAGTTCATGTTTTGTTTCATGGTTCAACCTTGAACTGGAAAAACGCAATTTATGACCATCCCTATTATGACTGTAGGACTAGATCCACCCCGTGGGCTCGAATACAGGCCAGTTTTCTGACTGCTGTCATACCCATGACTTCAGAAAGCAAGTTAGAAATTGCATTGTCAGCAGCAGTGCCACAATTTTGCACTTGGGTGCTAATTGTAGGGTTGCCCCTGTTTGGGGCAAAGCATTCAGCAGGATACTGTGTGGCTGATTCTGTGTATATTTGTATATCTAGATGTCGAGTTGTGCTTAAATCCAGTTGTTTTTCTTGGGGACAGCAAATGCACTGCATAGTTTATCCTGGGCGGTATTGTGTATTAGGACTCCACTTAAAGATTTTGTACTGGGCATATTAGTAATTAAGAAGTAATTAATGTTGGAGTATGCAAAGTTAACCAAGAAGAGGAAGACCCTGATGGGGGCAGCAAGAAGGCTGTTAGCTCAGAGAGTTCAGGACCTTTCTATCTTTTAAGTGTGCCTTTTGTCTGTCCCTAGATTGCTACTCTTAGGGCAATTTCCTCTTTCTTTTTGGATGCTTCTCAGTCTGCCTTCTTCTCTTGAGCCAGCTAGATGTAGGAGCTCTATCCTCTGCCTCACCTTTCCTATCCGGAATGTCCTTCTAAAAGGCAGAGCAACATGGCTTCTTGAGAAGTTCACTTCCATTGAACTCTGGATCCAGACAGGGGTCAATTCGCAGCTGCGATCGGCAGAAAGAGGTGAGGTATGCAAACCTCCCCAATTTTCTACCCAAGAAGTACTGACCTCCCCGTGCGTTTCCTTGGGATGTCTGCAATGAACTTCTGAAGGGTTTCTGTTCTGTGCAAGAGTGCTGATGGCAGTGGGTTTGTTTAACTAGAAACAGGTCTACTCACTGGTAAGCTGTACTGCCAAGAAAACCTCATAGCCGGCTGTGACTTGACCATTACGAGATGATGTTATTGACCCCCATGTCATGAAACATCTTGGTTGCCCATTTCCACACAAAGGTGCCTTGTACTGAATTGGACCGTCAGTTGTCAGTACTTCTGACTCAGACTGGCAGCCACTGTCCAGGGTCTCAAGCAGAGTTCTTTCATGTCCTGTACTCCCTTGTCCTTTGAACTGGAGTTTCCAGGGATTGAACCTGGGACCTTCTGCATGCCAAGCAGAGGCTCTTCCACTGAGCCACGGCCCCTCCAGGCCTGTTGGAGCTCCCCACCACATTCCAGCACAAGAACTGCACCACCATCGGAAGCACCTTTGGTTTGTCTCCATCTCCCTCCCCCCCCCTCACATTTTAATACCCATTCATTCATTCATTCATTCATTCATTCATTCATTCATTCATTTGGATTTTTATACCGCCCATTCTTTGAAGGGCGGGTGGGAAATGATACCAAATCTAATGTGCAGTTGCACCATTCTAGCTGGGAAAAGGGGAGTAGGGACCATCCCAAGGCCTCGTCCAGGGATAACTCGGTTAGCCCTGCATTTATGGACGTTAAGCTGACGTTACTCTTCCTGTTCATAACAAACCATATGTCGCGCGGAGGAAAATTTAATTTTCATTGGACCGTGGAGCATGCAAGGCAAAGCACAACAACGCAAAAAAGTGTGAAAAACGATCTGCCCTCTCATGTCGTAATGTGGCTCTTTATCTGTTAAACACATTTCCTTGCTTAGACTTGGCAAGTTCGGTCCAACTGATACCCCCCGCCAACACCCCTGAGTAATGGGGTTGATTTTTAAAATTTATTTGGCTTGGATTTTTCTACACTGCTTTCCTCCCCCCATGGGACCTAAGGCAGCTGACGTCACCCTTCTCCTTGGCCTCCATTTTATCCGTGAGGAATTTTCGCCTTTGGTTTACCTTTCACATGAGGCAGTTTGGCTTTTTATGATCGAAACCTGGTGGGTTTCCAGCTCTTCTGGGGAACCCTGGGATTTACTGGACGTTTCTCAGAGGAGTAGCTCAGGAAAAAAGAGCCACCATGGTGGAGGGGTTAGGAACCTGGACTAGAAGAAGAAGAGTTGGCTCTTATATGCCGCTTTTCTCTACCCAAAGGAGTCTCAAAGCAACTTACAATCACTTTCCCTTTCCTCTCCCCATAACAGACAACCTGTGAGTGAGGTGAGGCTGAGAGAGCCCTGATATTACTGAAGAAGAAGAAGAGTTGGTTCTTATATGCCACTTTTCTCTACTCGGAGTCTCAAAGCAGCTTACAATTGCCTTCTCTTCCTCTCCCCACGGTCAGAAGAGTTTTATCAGTGCAGTGGCGAGCCCAAGGTCACCAAGCTGGCTGCATATGGGAGAGCGCAGAATCGAACCTGGCATGCCAGATTAGCAGTCCGCACTCCTAACCACTACACCAAATTGGAACCCCGGAGGACACTGTTCAGTTCTCCTCTGTGCTGTGGAACTCATTGCCCCAACATGAAACAGCTGCTGCCTCTCAGCCTGACCTTCCTTGAAGGACTCTTGCGGGGATAAAAGATGGGAGGGGTGAACACTGTATGCCCCCTTGGCTCTCAAAGGTGTAGGTGCCTTCTCTGTGACGGCCCCCACCTTGTGGAATGGCCTGCCTGAGGTGGTCGGGAAGGTTTCCAACTCCCCTGGCTTTCTCCAAACTGCACAAGACGTTCTGGAGAAGTTAGTGACTCACAAAGCTCCTCCCCTGTCACACATTTTGCAGGTCTTTAAGGTGCTATTGGAGTCTTGCTCTTTTCTAGTGCTTTGGACAGACTAATCTTGACCTATTAAGCAAAACTGAATTCAAGAGGGCTTTTCTGTACAGGTGATAAAGTTGCACTGTACTCCATGGTTCACAGAGTTATTTGGCTAAATTATTATGGACTATGGTCCATGCCAGGGGTAGTCAAACTGCGGCCCTCCAGATGTCCATGGACTACAATTCCCAGAAGCCCCTGCCAGCAAATGCTGGCAGGGGCTTCTGGGAATTGTGGTCCATGGACATCTGGAGGGCCGCAGTTTGACTACCCCTGGTCCATGCTGTCCGGTATAGTTTGTTGTGCCGTGGATCCTGCTGGGTAATTTTGCATCACATAAGGCACAGTGTTACTATTTCAGCTTTGTTTCAGTTCTGTTTTTAGATCGCTGGCTGGCTCTACAACCCTAATCCTGTTGCTTGTTGAACGTCCCTCCCTGTCGATTATATTAAGTGTGTGATTTGCCTCGAGTCCAAGTGAGAAAGGCGGGCTATAAATAACAAATAAATAATAGAAATAAACTCAGCTCCTCTCAAGCTTGATTTTACTTGTTGCCAGAAACAGTGAGTAGTTTTGTCTCCCCCCTCCCCGCCCCGGGGGGGGGGAGAAGGCATCGGCTTTCTCAACCAAGGTTTCGTGAAACGCTGGGGTTGGAAGGATTTCCCAAATGGGTGGGAGTTAATTCATTTTTAATATATTTTTTAGATTTATGAAACATTTATGTCATGTTGACCTGCCCCCCAATGGCCAGTGATGGGCCTGGAGGGGGTGGGAAGGTGGGTGCGTATACAACTACTCTTTCCAACCATCTTCTGCACAGTCATGCTACTTTTGGGGTTTCTCAAAGCCTGAAGAATGTTTCGGGGGTTTCTCAACAGTGAAGAAGTTGAGAAAGGCTGGCCTAGAAGGTTGGGGAGGCCACCCCCATGCCAAGAAAGGCAATATCTAGGTTGCCATCCTAAAAACACTTTCCCAGGAGAAAACCCCGTTGAATAACATGTTTTCTTTTTTTCTGAGTACACCTGTTGAGGAATGCTCCCATAGGCCTTTGAAAAGTTAGTTCAGCCCTGAATAAGGCTGCCCCTTAAAAAGTTCTGCTCGCTTCTAAACAAAATCAAACCAAAACAGATCGCTGGGTCAGCTGGGGAGTTTTCCCCAAGCACTGTTGGGCCTTATCTCATCTTAAACCCATTGATTAATGGCCGAAAGGAAAAGAATAAACAAAAGTATTAAATATGTACAAAAGTGAATTGCATGCAACATTTTGCACTTAACATGAAAACCACAGTACGTTAAAAAAAAAAAAAACAAACAACAGCTTTCTGAAACAGAGCAGTGAGGGCCAAAACCTTAAACAAAGAGCTTTTTCTCCTCAAATTTTGCTTCTGTAGATCTTCTTCCTCTTCGGTGTCACTGCTATCTGAAATATAAGATAGTTGTCTGAATTGCACAGAGGGAATTTCAACTTAAATTGATTGTCTTGATTTTTAAAGTACGGTTCTGCGTTCCAGATGAGTATTTCTTTCTTACATCATTATTTGTCATCCCTCTATAATCTTTCATTTGGGAGTTTTGCTTTGAAAACCTGCATATGAAAGCAAAGCAGAAACATGGCCAGAGTCTTACTGCATCTCTCCCACACTCGGGAGTCAGGAGGATCCTGCCCTGTGTTTTCATGCGACCGATTTGCATCGCATGGAGAGTTTTGAGCATCTCAGAAATTCACCTTTCAGTGCAGGCATGGCATCAAGTTAGGGTTGCCATCTTTCGGACTGACCTGGGCTCTTGCAGCTTTAACGGCACCACGTTGATCATCAACGTGTCACGCTTGTCCCTAGGCCGTGGAAAAGTATCCTCGGCTGATTTTTGTTAAAGAAACTAAGACCATTACCAAAGTTGGCAAATGTAGCTCACTCCGCTGCAATCCCTGGGCCAAAACCGCAAGAACAGCCTACAATCGGCCTTGTTCCTTCCCTCTTTTCAGCCACTTCATCATCATATTTACATCCTGGATTGCTGCCATGGGGCTCATAGGGCCTTCTAGCTGATCTTCCATCCAGACGCCGATCAGATTCAGACCTGAACCTTCGTTCCCTGGGACCTTGTAACCCAAGTTGCTTTTTCTGCACCTTTTTTGGCAGCCAAACAAGTCCTAGGGAATACTTGCAACACTCCTGGCGCAACCTAGTGAGAGATGCCAGTTTCAGCTACTTGGATGCAAAAAAGGGAAGGGGATCCAGTGCCTTAAGTCATGGGACTCCAGAAGGTTTTTCAAAGCTTACATGAGCTGTGCAGTTTGTGAGAAAAGTGTGTATCCAACCTTTGCTTGGCAGTCTTCAAGCAAAGGTTGGATACACACTTTTCTTGGATGCTTTAGGATGCTTTGGGCTGATCCTGCGTTGAGCAGGGGGTTGGACTAGATGGCCTGTGTGACCCCTTCCATGATTTGTAAGAGGGCACACTGCAATGCTAGAGTGTGCTGAGCTTGCATTCTTTCTGCCTCTTATCCATCTCTTGATCCTTGCCTGGGTTTTTTTTACACGCAGCTCTTCCTTCCCTGTTTATGGGTTGGTTTCAGGTAAATAAAGGACTTCCATTGAGATCTAATCACCTGGCTGGGCCCCCTTTTGTCTGCCTCTATCTCTTGGCCCTGGGGAGCCAGTCATGCACTGCTGGAGCCAGGGGAGGGGGTCTCCAAACCCCTATTGTCTTATCTGAAAGAAGGGGTTAATGCCAGAGGGTTAAAATTCATGAGCTTCTAATTGTCTTTTCTTGTCTGCTGCTGATGCCCGACTCTGTAGGGAGGTGGAGATTTGCAAAGAGGGGGAGGAGAGAAGGAGTTTGTGGGCAGAATTACTGAACAGGCATATACCAGAGAGAAAGAAACTGAAAGACATCCCTCTTTTCTCCCAGAAGTGTTTTTTTTTTAAGGCAGCTTTAGATCCAGGGCCCATTCCACACACTTTAGATAATGCACTTTCAATGCACTTTAGATGCACAAGCTGCAAAAGCGCATTGAAAGTGCATTATCCTTCATTTGCGGAATGAGCCCAGGAGGAGAAGAGAAACAACCACCACTGACAGCAGAGTAGGCCATGCTATCTGTGTAGGACTCTTTTTTTGCGTGTACCTGAATTGTATTTGTTGCATTGACACAACGATCTTGTGAGGTAGGCCAGCATTTTTTCGAAATGGTGAGGTGAAGAAAGATTAGCATTGCTGGAGTCAGAATTCAAAGTGGGGCTTCCCCAAACCCAACGTGAACAAGAAGGGGAATTAGGTGTGGGGCTCAAGGGGGGATGTAGATTTCTTTGACAACCAGGATCCAGAACCCAATTCTGCAATGAATGAAGGACCCCTGTAGGGTCTCCACCCTAGTCCCAATCCCTGACTTCCCTTTGCTTTGCATAACATAGCTCAAAATGAGCCTTTCAAAGAGAAAGCAGTGTCCATGTAGAGGCAAGATTCTGTCTCTGTAGCTAACATTCCTGGGACATTTTGTGACTATGCCAGAATAAAAGCCCAGTTTCAACTACAAGGGGTATGTTTTTGCAAGAGTCAGTTTGTGCACGCTCTTCCGTTTAGTTTCCAGGTGGGACTAAATACCTTTGATTTGTGGATTACAGTGATTGGTTCCCTTAGTAGTTCTGGAAAGCTTTGTCCTCCACAAGCATGCCCCCAAATCTCCACGAATTTCCCAAGCCAGGGTTGGCAACCCAACACTGGGACACTCAGAAGGAGGTAGAAGTATTTGCAGAGACACACAAAGGCCTGACACATTCCCTTTGCCAGCCTAGCACCCCAAACAGATACCGTTTTCCCACATCAGTTCCTCCTATAGCTTTTCCCCCAGTGGTAGTAGAAGAGTTGGTTTTTATACCCTGCTTATCACTGCCTGAAGGAGTTTAGAATCACCTTCTCTCCCTCTCCCACCCTGTAAGGCAGGTGGGTCTGAGAGAGTGCTGACAGAATTGCTCTGTGAGAACAGTCCTATCAGGACTGTGACTAGCTCAAGGTCACCCTGCTGGCTGCACGTGGAGGAGCGGGGAATCAAACCCAGCTTGCCAGAGTAGAAGCCGCTGCTCTTAACCACTATGCCACGCTGGCTCTATACGTAAGATGATGGTTCGGGGGGGGGGCGGTATTTAAGGGGTTATTAATTATATATGTTTTAATTGGACGTTATCTTTTTTTTCCCTTGCAAACCACCGCGAGCCAGTTCCTGGGAGCGGCAGGATAGAAGTTTAAACACAAACAAACAAACAAATAAATGATGCTTTCTCTCTCTCTCTCCCAAAAGTGGCTTGAGGTGGTACACAACAAATTAAAAATGCATGATCCACTTAATTTATTAAAATTAACTAACAGCCAATTTAACTAACTATTTTCCCTTATCCCAGCCATCATTCGTCTTGCTTGCCCATTGACTCTCGTGGCTACATCTTGTCAGTGGAACGGAAGGAGGGAAAACCTGAGAGGGCCATATTAAATTGCTCTGGCCTCAACCAGAGGCCTGGTGGGAGCCATTCGGTCCCCCCTCATGCGGAGGCACGACTGCTGTTCCGCCGCCATTTTGTTCTCCACATCTGGAAACTTTGATGGTCTGGTGGCAGGAGGGCACCCCTGTGGTCAAGTGCAGCTGATTCTCAGCGAAGAGGAACAGAGAGCATTTTGGAGGGGTGATTCGGAGCCCCGGAAAAGCCCCCTTTCACACTTGAAAAGAGTTGCCATCAAATGTCCCGGCCGGCCCTGATTTCATCAGAGGTCGGACATGACGGAGACTGAGAATAACTTTAAACCCTCCGTTGGGAACAGCCTTTTTGTGTGTGTTTGTGTGCGGCTTGCATAATGCTTCTTTTCAGACCAGCTTGCTTCTTGGCAAGACCTCAGCGCCTTCCCCGGCCCGTTCCTGGTTTTTCTTGCTTTCGGCACACTCTGGTCTCAGAGCTGATCTCAAAGTTGCCCCTCCTCGCCAGTTCTGCTCCAACCGTACGGTGAGACCGGCTTGCCTGAGGAGCAGGGGCAAAATCCATAGGACCGTTTGATCCAAGTGCCGTTTAGACTGAAGCAGGAGAAAATTCGAGAATTCCCTGAAGAGGCTTCCATTGGCAATAGTTGCCTAGAGAACCTCTTCTGACAAAAGCAGTGTCTTCTGCAGTCGATGAGTCACCGCCGGAGCTAATAACAGTCCCTCGCAAGAATGCCGGGGCCGTCTCTAGTGGATCAGGGGCTGAGTCTCAGGGGAGAAGTGGGTTGGCATCCCAGGTCCCTTTCAGCTTTTGACCTGGGCCACACGGGAACGCCGATGCCTGCCCTTGCAGACAGATTAGGAGAGTAAATAAGGAATGTGAAGTCCAATGGAGACCAGCAGTACCCTCGCAGGGGCTCATGGGAATTGTAGTCCATGGACATCTGGAGGGCCGCAGTTTGGCTACCCCTGCTGTAAATGATCATAAATGAAATGCAGGGAGACGCCTGTGAAAAATGCACGTGAGCACCGCGAGTCATTAAACGCCTAGGGATGAGGCGATGTTCCTCATTTCGGGGTTTGTAAAATTAATATCTTGTCTGTTTGCTGTGGGTTGGGTCATTTTCACTTGGATTTTGTGAGCATGTTGTGTGTGTGTGTGTGTGTGTGTGTGTGTGTTTTAATAATCGCAATCTAGATCACAGTGTCTCCACTTTTGGCCAAGGGCTATTTACAGACGCCCACACAGAAGACAAAGAGAAACCATAAGGCAGAATTTAAAACTACAAGCCCTGCCCAAACATAAGAATTAGCAGTATCGAATCAGAACTTCTTAAGCTTGAGAATAAGAGATAGTTTAAAAACAGTCACAGTCAGAGTAGTTCGGCAGTGGAACAGGCTGCCTAAGGAGGTGGTGAGCTCCCCCTCCCTGGCAGTCTTCAAGCAAAGGTTGGATACACACTTTTCTTGGATGCTTTAGGATGCTTAGGGCTGATCCTGCGTTGAGCAGGGGGTTGGACTAGATGGCCTGTATGGCCCCTTCCAACTCTATGATTCTATGATTCTATGATTTTTAAGAAATTGTCCTGTTCCATTCCAGTGAATATTCTTGCTTCAGACTCCCTGTTTACAGGCTGGAATCAAACTCGGAGATGGGCTAGTTAACCACGATGCCTTGCTAGATGGGAAGGTGATTTCAGATACTAGGTTTTCCTGGTAATAAAAGGGATGACAACAGAACATCCTGTTTGACTAACGCTGCTGTTTACATCTATGAAATACATCATTTATATGTGTGTAATGGATAGGCCAGAGCCTCTTGTGGCGCAGGGTGGTAAGGCAGCCGGCATGCTGTTTGAAGCTCTGACCATGAGGCTGGGAGTTCGATCCCAGTAGCTGGCTCAAGGTTGACTCAGCCTTCCATCCTTCCGAGGTCGGTAAAATGAGTACCCAGCTTGCTGGGGGGTAAACGGTAATGACTGGGGAAGGCACTGGCAAACCACCCTGGATTGAGTCTGCCAAGGAAACATCAGAGGACGTCACCCCAAGGGTCAGACATGACCCGGTGCTTGCACAGGGGATACCTTTACCTTTTTACCTTTAATGGATAGACCAGGCTAGCCTGATTGCATCAGATCTCAGGAGTGAAGCAGGGTCAGCGCTGGTTGGTACTTGAATGGGAGACCTCCATGGAACACCAAAGGCAGACGATGGGGAACCACCTTTGAACATCTCTTGCCTTAAAAACCCTGTGGGTTTGCCATGTCAGCTGTGCCTTGACAGCAAAAAATAAAGCGGAGATTTATATATGGGTCATAATAATACACCAGTAATGTTGAAAAATGCATACTTTTTACAGAGCAAATTTGGAGTGAGAATTCACATAAGAAAGACCTACACGCTTGTGGAGCACAAGGGAAATCAGAATGGGAAACATGGCTTTTCAGCTTGGCAAAAGCAGAGATGAGAAGTGAAGAATCACTCCTAATTAAAAAGATCTGACTGAACTGGAAGCCAAGAGGTTGTTATTGACAAGCTCTTCCTTTTCAGAGGAAGTGGCCCTATTAGAGCTAATTCATGCAAAATCACTCGGGTATTGGAACATCAAGGGACCTGAATGTACGAAAACAGCCATTAGGGAGCCCACCACATCGAGCTGCTCTCACACCACTTCACACCACTTCACGCACAATGGGTTGGGTCCCGCCAGCAATTTCTGCTGGTGAAAAACAAAGGGGAATCGGTCATCCCAGAAAGTCAGTGCTGGGCCACTCACCCACACTCGGCCTACACTTCCTCTGGGAGGATCAAGTGGAGGAGAAGAGATGGCTGTCAAGCTACTTTGGGCCCTGGCAAAGGAAGGAAAGTGAATAAATATAGCATGGGAACTTGTGCAAAAGCCACCCGGGAGAGGGGCTGAGAATGTAGCAAAATGGGGTGCGATCGAATGGAAAAGCTGGCTCGATCCAACTTGATATCTTTCACCGAGCCCGAGTTGGCTAGCTCCCTCTCATTAAATCTGGGAGGCGAAGTGAAGTGGAGCGGAGTGGGTCGGCCCTGGAATAGCAGGGTGGTGACGCAGAGGCAGGCTATGGCACACCAACTCTGAATGTCTCTTGCCCTGAACTCCCTGTGGGGACGCCACAAAGTCACCACTACACCTTGACTTGCAAATGCGTAATTTCGCCGAAGGCAGCCACGAGATGGTTGCCAGCTGTTGAATCCTGAGATGCAGAGCAAAGTTGGTGTGAGTCAGTCACGGGAGATGTGGCTTTATTATGGATCTCACAGGCCACAAGCTAGATCACTGGATAGTCATAGAATCAGAGAATCACAGAATCATAGAGTTGGAAGGGGCCATACAGGCCATCTAGTCCAACCCCCTGCTCAACGCTGGATGAGCCCTAAGCATCCTAAAGCATCCAAGAAAAGTGTGTATCCAACCTTTGCTTGAAGACTGCCAGTGAGGGGGAGCTCACCACCTCCTTAGGCAGCCTATTCCACTGCTGAACTACTCTGACTGTGAAAAACTTTTTCATCATGTATTTAGATTATTTGATGCAGTTATCCAGCATAAGTGGAAAGAACCGAAGGGGCTACTCTGAATGGGAAGCTGTCCATGACTTTCCCTTTTGCCCCATTCTTTCAGAGATGCTAAGAATTGCCGGTGGATCAGTTTCATGTTTTATGTGGCAGTCCTAGATATGGGCGCACTTGGGTTTCCCCTGCTAGGGGAGAGGGAATTGGGGGAAGGGTTGTTTCTGAGAGTGCTTCGCAGCTCTTTCTGGCTTCACAGGACCCAAACCAGCGTGCTTCATTGCTCTGGGTAGACATCGGCCTAATTGTAGAACAGTTAAGCCAGGAATTCCCAACCAGGGGTCCTCAGGAGCTCTGGAGGGGGTCTGCGGCTTTTCCCCTCCTGCCGTAATGGAATCGGCCACTTCCGTTGCTCCCCCTCCCGAGTTCTCTCGTGGTTTTGGTGCCTTGGAGAAGGCGGAGCCTGTGTAAACTGCATCCTGTTAACTAAGGTGGTGACGTCACTTCCATCTGGGGGTGTGGCAGGGAGGCATGGCCAGGTGACATCACTTCCGGGGCTCCTTGAGGCCTGGAAAATTATTTCCTCCGCAGTCAAAAGGTTGAAAAAGGCTGAGTTCAGCACTTAGGGTTTTCAAGGCAAGAGACGTTCAGAGGTGGATTGCCATTGCCTGCCTCTGGGTCATAACCATGGTATACCTTTGTGGCCTCCTATCCAAAGAGGAACCAGGGCCGACCCTGCTCAGATTCCGGCATCCGACATGATCAAGCCAGCCTGGGCTGTTCAGGTCAGGGCCCTTAGAAGTGTGTATCATCCGAAATGTGTTTCATTCCAGATGGAATGCCTGCATAATCCGTCACGTTGCTAGTTTAGACGTTGCTTCCACTGTAAATACAGAAGAAGTGTGTTTATCTAGCAGGGCCGAGGAGTCACAGAGCTAGTGGATGGAGTAGAAGAACCCTCACTTAGGCTGGAAGGAGGGAATTCCCGTCAGCTGCTGACGTGGTTAATCAGCTGTTAAGTGATAACGGCAAACAGCTGGATGGTGCTGGGGCTGTCACCATCCAAGTGCTGATCAGCGGAAGAAATGGGGAGATGCCGTAGGTTGTCATCTCCTGGTAATCAAATAGTGTTGTTACGAGGATTGTGCCGAATTGGCCGTTCCAGGCCGACGCAGCCAGCGCTGCGCCGTGGGGGGGGGGGGAACGGCTGGTTCGGACACCACCGCACACAACCCTAGTTGTTACACATGACCAGGATTCGTTCACAGGATCTGGATAGCCGAGGTTAGCCTGCTCCTGTGAAATCTTGGAAGCTCAGCAGGGTCAGTCCTGGCTAGCAGGCCCCGAAAGACCGCTTCCAAACATCTCCTGCCTTGAAAATCCTACAGGATCGTTGTAAATCAGCTGTGACTTGATGGCGAAAATTCAAATTAGATTCAAATCAAGTCTTCCTTGCTGGCAATATAGAACAATTAGGCACCAGTGCCTCTTGCTGCAGAGATTTCAGCCGATGCGACGGCTTAGCATGGCAGCCACAAGGGCTAGAAACCTGTCCGTTGGGTTAAAAAAACATAACAGATCTGAGATCTCCAAGAGATCTTTGCAGTTCTAAGCTGTGCCTTTCCTGGCTGACCCATAAACTCTGCCTGTGGTGATCCGGAGAGATGAGTGTGTTTTCCTTCCTCCAGGCTGCCTGCTGCATTGGTTTGTTTACTGCAGAGTCATTGAGAAAGGTGCTCCCTCTCCATGCATACTTGAGCTGTGATTGCCATGGAGCGTTAAGATGTTTATTGGAGGGTTATCTGTGAGGCGGGCTTGCTGGATTTGTTTATCGGCAGGTCTCTCCCAAGGATTGGGCACAAGAGACGTTGGGAGCCGAGGGACTAGAGCTGTGAGCCCGGGTTATCTTATACGGCAGAATAGCTGCCAAGTGCAGGTTGACTTTTGCAAACAAGCTTGTGCTGGGAGAGGTTTTTTGCAGACAATGGAAAGATTAAAAAGGCAGAGTCAGGCTACGTGTGTGTAGATCTGGCCACCCTTCCCTCCTGCCCTGTTGCTCACACCATCGGAGCTTTATAGGATGGGGAGCTGGACTGAAAGGTTACCTGACCCTCCCTGCGCTTGGCCACCCCAACCTTCCAGGGAAATTTTCTAACTTGGCCAGGGCGATCCCCTCCCTCCCTCCCCCCCTCCCCCAAGGAAAGGGATTAGGTTACACAGCTCTGGTAACAATTCCAACCTGTTTAGCCTGGAATGTGGCACTTAAGGGCCTTGTCACTGGAAATTCTGTCTGCGTTGAAAGCTAGAATTGCAAACAGTTTTCATGCCTTGCTGGGGTTGGGGATGTGGGGCGGGGGGACCGCTTGTAAGGGGGTCAAGAAAGATGTGGCCGAGCATTGTGGGTCACGGGGAGGGCAAGAGGCGACTGTGTGTGTGTGTGTGTGTGTGTGTGTGTGAGAGAGAGAGAGAGAGGGCTAAATATTCAAAGATCAGTCCTTCCCACGCAGAAGTGCAAAATTGGTTGTAAGCGAGGCACTGTTACACCTTTGCATTGGCTGCCAAAGAGCTCCCAAGCAGCATGTGCCTTTCAAACCAAGCTCAGGGGTCGCCATTCCTCCTGCCCCTCCTGTATTCGCTGGCAGGGGCTCATGGGAATTGTAGTCCGTGGACATCTGGAGGGCCGCAGTTTGACTACCCCTGTCTAAGACAATCCATTTCAAAGGATTAGGGCAGGGATTTTCAACTAGAGGTCCATGGACCTGTGGTGGCCCACAGGAGCTCTAGAGGGAGTCCACAGCATTCCCCCCTCCTGTCTTAATGGACTCGACCACAAGTAGGGAACCAGCCCCTTCCACTGCTCCCCCTCACCCCTCCCAAGCATGAGTGAGTTCTCTCCTGGTTTCTCTGTCAGGGAGGGGGCGGAGCTTGCATGCCTGTTCTCACCCTAAATCTGCCCCCCTCTGTCCTCTTCAAGAACGCCTGTTAACACAGGTGGTGATGTCACTTCCTATGACGTGGAACTAATGGGGGTGTGGCAGGGAGGCGTGGCCAGCTGACCTCACTTCCGAGGCTCT
The DNA here is from genome assembly GCF_049243985.1 of Paroedura picta. NCBI lineage: Eukaryota > Metazoa > Chordata > Lepidosauria > Squamata > Gekkonidae > Paroedura > Paroedura picta. The sequence goes on along the minus strand of NC_135371.1, from coordinate 162,105,771 downwards.
TTGAAACCTGACCAATTATTTCAGGGTCTCCTCTGTATCCAAAAGGGTGAAAAAGGCTGGATCACTTGTGGCTCAGTGGCAGAGCATTTGCTTGGCGTACCGAAGGGCTTAGGTTCAGTCCTCGGCATCTCCAGTTAAATGAAGCAGGTTGCAAGCAATGTGGAAGACCCCCTGGAGCCTGAAGCCCCGGAGAGCCACTGTCAGTCGAATGGACCAGTGACCTGATTCGGAATAAGGCAGCTTCCTGTGTATAAGATTTTGAGTCATGCTAAACAGGATGGCTCTGTAAGCCTCTGCCTCTTAACTATGCATGTGGATTTGTGGATTGTGGTACTAATCTATTCTACAGAGGAACACGTGGGAACTCTTCGGAGTATTTGCATCTTGCAAGGATCCGTGGATTGTGGCACTAATGCAACTCTGGCAGTGGGAGAATAGAACTTGCCCTATAATTCCTTCTAGGAGAACACAAAGCACAGCAGCTTTCCCTGAACTTCCTTCTTCCCAAATGTGGATACATTTATAGGACTCTGGGGATATGAGCCTCACAGTCCTCAGTTCCCATGTAAAGCCTGCATCCAGAGCCTGCCCATGTTGGCAGTAGAAGAAGGCCCTCCCTAGAATTTTGTGGGTTTCCCCTCACTGGGAGAACCACAACTTTAAATGTGTATCCACGATGCAAAAAGTATGCGGCTGCATAATCTGGGTTGAACCAAGATAAAGGGGTGGGTAGGGGAAGAGATGCTTCTCTAGCAGTTCGTTCCCGCACTGTTTCATCAAAGTTTGATGCCCCCTGCCCCTTGAGGACTAGAAACCTAATTTTAAAAAGGAAACCTGAAATTGTAACTAATTTCACCAGGGTTTTTTTATATATGTACAAAGTCCTAGTTTCTGATTGACACTCTCCTTATTCTCTTTGCAGCGGTGGAAACCCAGAGCACAAGTTCGGAGGAGATGGTGCCCAGCTCCCCCTCTCCGCCCCCGCCCCCACGAGTCTATAAGCCTTGTTTTGTCTGCAACGACAAGTCCTCTGGCTACCATTACGGAGTCAGCTCCTGCGAGGGCTGCAAGGTGAGTTGTGCATGCCTCCAGGCTTCCAGGACAAGAATATACTTTCCGGATACCTGACTCCGGCCTCCTCCTAGTCGGACTTGCCAAAAATCTCCGTTCCGAGGCAAGGCTTCGTGCCTGCAACTGTTCCTCTTAAGCGGGTGTGGCTGGCGACTTTTCCCTCCCCAGCAAAAAATGTTGCAGCAGAGAATTCCAAGCGGCAGGCCGCAGCCCCAAACAGATTATGCAAGCAAAAAGGAAATGTGCAAAACAAGCCCATTGTCCATGTCTGTGGTATCAGTTACACTGTTGGTAGAACGTTAGATTCGTTGTCGCAGTCTTTGCAGGGATGGTCTTAGTGATTCCTGGGGCCTGGGGCTAAATTCCAGGAAGGGGCTCCATTTGGGCAGCGAGGTGGGGAGGGTAGTCAGCTGAAGGTACGGTTGCCAACTCTGGGTTGGGTAATTCCTGGAGAATGGAGGGTAAAACCTGTGAAGGGCAGCATTTGGAGAAGGAAGGGACCTCATTAGGGTATGAAACCCTAGAGTCCACCTTCCAAAGTAGCCATTTTCTCCTGGGGAACTGGTCTCTCTGGTCTGGAGACTAGTTATAATTCCGGGAGCTTTTCAGGCCCACCTGGAGGTTGGCAACCCTAGCTATAGGGCAGTCCCCCCCCAAAGCAAGTGTCCTACTGTTGATCCCCTCCCTGCTTTGGGGTCCCGGTTGAGGCAGCTGGTTGCAGGGCGGTTGGGGGCTCCCCATATGGCTCTACCCACCCAGAGCACCGATATAACTGTCCTGGATGTCTCACAGCTAAAACCAACTCTGGTAATTTGGAATTCTGCACCTAGTTTTTGATGTGGAAACATCAACTGGTGCAGCCCCTCAAACGGATATGACTACGGATAGATCGTCCATGGTCCTGCCCCTGGGAGCGCACCAGTAGATGTAGAGCAGGGTGGCTGTTGGTGACTGGCAAGGCCCAGAGCTCGACCCCAGAGCAACGCTGCCACCACCTGTTGTCAGGAGAGCGCAGACGGGTGGTGGAGGCAGCACAGTGGGCGGAGCCTGGCTCCCTGACTCGCCTGCTGTCACTTCAGCCATTATGTGGGATGTTTCCACAATGGCCGAGAATCCTGTTGCCAGCACTTTTATTTTGTTTATAAAACAAACAAGTATCAACAAAAAGAAATACGACATTTGTATCTGGATACCTATGCAGCTAAAGATTCAAACCTGACCTTCCCCTTAAGCATTTATCCCACCTTTCTGCAGCAATCTAGGGAGAAATTTTAAACCTGAGGGAGTAACTGACACAAAGTCACCCAGCAAGCGTCCATGACAGAGTGAGGATTCGAACCTGGGTCTCCCAGATCCTAATCTGGCCCCTGAACCACTACACACATCTGGAAACCTCTGCTGAGGAGCTGAATAGTTTCATCTCCAAGCAGATTTGCCTGGAGCCATCTTGCATTGTGGGGAAAAGGGTGCCGGAGAAAGGTGTTTTCATACCTGGCTTGCTTTCTCCTCTTCCACCCGCTCCCCTCTCACTGTCTCGTCCCCTCTCTTTGGGTCCCTTCAGGGCTTCTTCCGCCGGAGCATTCAGAAGAACATGGTGTACACCTGCCACCGGGACAAGAACTGTCAGATCAACAAAGTGACCCGCAACCGTTGCCAGTATTGCCGTCTGCAGAAGTGCTTTGAGGTTGGCATGTCCAAGGAAGGTGAGCCTCTCCTTTGAGGTTCGGAAACATTGGGGGGGGGGGGTGCGGAGTGTGTGTGTGTGTGTGTGGGGGGGTTGTTTTGGACTTGGACAACCAAATACAGGATAGCCTGTCTCAGTGTCACGGTTTGCTAGGTAATGCACAAAACAAAGAAGTGTTCTACGCCTGGCAACACTTTTACAATTTTATTTTATTAATGGCTTTTGTTATCATATTTATTATTATAATTGTATAGTCCCCGTCCCCCCCTTATGGGCAGCATCCAGACCAGCCTCCCTCCACTTTTTCACCATTGAGAAAACCCTGAAACATCCTTCAGGCTTTGAAAAACCCCAGAAGTGGTACAATCGTGCAGAATATGGTTGGGAAGCAGAGCTGTGGACACGCCCACCCAGGACCCCTCCCCTTCCCACCCCTTCCAGGCCCATCATTAGCCCTTTTTTTGTGGGGGGGGAGGTCAACATGACCATATATGGTCATATCATAAAAATTATAACAAAATCCCAACCATTTTGGAGGCCCTTCCAGGGCTGTCAAGAATCCCTGGGGCTTCACGGTTGAGAAGGCCTGGTCTGGGATGCTTTAGAAGAAGAAGAAGAGTTGGTTCTTATTTGCCGCTTTTCCCTACCCGAAGGAGTCTCCAAGCGGCTTACAGTCGCCTTCCCATTCCTCTCCCCACAACAGACACCCTGTGAGGGAGGTGAGGCTGAGAGAGCCCTGATATCAGAAGAAGAAGAAGAAGAAGAGTTGGTTCTTATATGCCGCTTTTCCCTACCCGAAGGAGTCTCAAAGTGGCTTACAGTCGCCTTCCCTTTCCTCTCCTCACAACAAACACCCTGTGGGGTGGGTGAGGTTGAGAGAGCCCTGATATCACTGCTCGGTCAGAACAATTTTATCAGTGCTGTGATGAGCCCAAGGTCACCCAGCTGGCTGCATGTGGGGGAGTGCAGAATCGAACCCGGCATGCCAGATTAGAAGTCCGCACTCCTAACCACTACACCAAACTGGCTCTTTAGGCTGATCCTGCATTGAGCTGGGTGATGGATTAGATGGCCCCTTCCAACGTGGTGATTCTATGATTCTATTTTGTTTTACTTTTTGATTTTAAAAGTAAATAGAGAACAAATGGTCAATTTCTCTCCAACCATTCTTAATTGTGATTCCGGAGCGGTTCTTTAACTCCTAATATAAACTTGACTGACAACATTCTGCCTTTCCTCTTATATCATAAAACTATTGTATATAGTACCGTTGAAGTTCTGTGTACTGTTTGCATTCCTTGTAAACCGCCATGAGTCTCAGGGTTGGGAGGTATATAAATATAATAAACAAACACAAATAAATAAATAAATAAGTGGCAAAGCAGTTCATCCACAGCATTTCCCCTGCATTGCCCTTGTCTTGGCTCCCGCTAGTTTGGTGTAGTGGTTAGGAGTGCGGACTTCTAATCTGGCATGCCGGGTTCGATTCTGTGCTCCCCCACATGCAGACAGCTGGGTGACCCTGGGCTCGCCGCAGCACTGATAAAGCTGTTCTGACCGAGCAGTGATATCAGGGCTCTCTCAGCCTCACCTCCCTCACAGGGTGTCTGTTGTGGGGAGAGGAATGGGAAGGTGACTGTAAGCCGCTTTGAGCCTCCTTCGGGTAGGGAAAAGTGGCATATAAGAACCAACTCTTCTTCTTCTTCTTCTAGTTCACCTTTTGCCCTCCACCGCCAGGTCACCATAGTGGTGGTGGGACGTGGCCAAGCGGCAGCCGACTTATAGTGCCCCTGCACGGTTTTTCCAAACAAGTGTCGTTCAGAGATGCTTTCTGGTTCCCTGCCTTTGTGTGCCGACCCTAGATTCCTCTGGGCATCTTTCTGCGGCCCTCCAAATGTCCATGGACTACATTTCCCAGGAGCCCCTGCCAGCGAATTGTAGTCCATGGACATCTGGAGGGCCGCAGTTTGACTACCCCTGACTAAGTGCTAACCAGGGCTACCCCTGCATAGCTTCCAAGATCTGATGAGATCAGGCTAGCCTGGGCCATCCAGGTCAGATCATATGGCTTGACGAGCTCCTTTGAATTCCCGTCTTTCAAATTAAGCAAGTCTCTAAGGCTTTTCAAAACTATCCAAAGAAGAAGAGGAAAGCAAGCTGGGGACTCAAAGGGATGGCAGTGGATCTTCATAATGGTATTGGGCTGCAGCAGTCCTGCGTTTGTCAGTGAGTTGCAGTGCTTAGTGTGTCAAGACTAGGATCTGGGAGGATCAGATTCGAATCGTCACTCTGCCTTGGAGGTTTGCTGTCAGCCTGATAGGGTTGCAGGTTGGGAGGATCAAATGGAAGAGACGAGCATTACATAAGAAGAGTCAGTTTTTATACCCCACTTTTCCCTGCCCAAAGGAAGAAGAGTTGGTTCTTGTATGCTGCTTTTCTCTACCTGAAGGAGTCTCAAAGCAGCTTACAATCACCTTCCCTTTCCTCTCCCCACAACAGACACCCTGTGTGGTGGGTGAGGCTGAGAGAGCCCTGATATTCCTGCCTTCCCTTTCCTCTCCCCACAACAAACACCCTGTGAGGGAGGGGAGGCTGAGAGAGTCCCGATATTCCTGCCTTCCCTTTCCTCTCCCCACAACAGACACCCTGTGAGGTGGGTGAGGCTGAGAGAGCCCTGATATTACTGCCTTCCCTTTCCTCTCCCCACAACAAACACCCTGTGAGGGAGGGGAGGCTGAGAGAGTCCCGATATTCCTGCCTTCCCATTCCTCTCCCCACAACAGACACCCTGTGGGGTGGGTGAGGCTGAGAGAGCTCTGATATCACTGCTCGGTCAGAACAGCTTTATCAGTGCTGTGGCGAGCCCAAGGTCACCCAGCTGGCTGCATGTGGGGGAGCACAGAATCGAACCCGGCTCACCAGATTAGAAGTCCGCACTACACCAAGCTGGCTCTCCAGGCAGCTTACAATCATCTTCCCTTCCTCTCCCCACAAGAGGCGCCCTGTGAGGGAGGTGGGGCTGAGAGAGTTCTGACAGAACTGTTCGGTGAGAACAGCTCTATCAGGACTGTGACTGGCCCATGTTCACTCAACCGGCTGCATGTGGAAGAGGAGTGGGGAATCAAACCCGGCTCTCCAGATCAGAAGCTGCCGCTCTTAACCACGACCCCAAGCCACCTTGGATCCCCTTTTCAGAGAAAGCTGAGGTATAAACAAAGCAAACAAAATGGAAGCCCTCGATTGTTGGTGGCCGCAAGTCTTGAGACCAAGTAAAATGGCCTTTGATGTAGGCAGAGCTTTAAAAATACACCTCTACCCATCCAGCCAGTGTGGAAAGTGTCATCTTTCCAAAAAGATTTTATCAAACCAAGCTTGATAATGATTGCATTAAAGTCAGGGGGGTGTCAGGACGAGAATGATACAGTGATGCTGTTGTATAGTTGCCCTTCCAAAAGAACTGCTGGAGCTTGGATGCCAAATGGTGGAAGCTGCCATAGAATCATAGAGTTGGAAGGGACCTCTTGGGTCATCTAGTCCAGCCCCCTGCACTATGCAGGGCAGTCACAACCCTATTGCTCATCCACTGTCACCTGCCACCCCCTGGAACCTTTCAGAGAACTGCAGCTATCCTGAATCTGAAGCTCCCTTTACTATTCAGCTGCTTGTGTACACATACCTTCCACAATCTCCACCAGCTTTCTGCCACTCAGGGCTGAGATTTTTTTTTTTTTGGTACCTGATACCAAGCCCCATGTTGCCCAGCTACAGTTGCCACCGCACCTCCCAGTACACCCAGTCCTGATCGGAGCATCAAAGGGATCTTTCGTTCCTGTGGACTAGGAACTCCTCGCCCGGCCATCTGCTTTCCATATCTGGTTTCATCCGTAATGTTTCCTTCCATGGCTGCGCACTTGGATGGATTTCCTCTTGATGGAAAACATTTGGGATAGGCTACTTCAGAAATGGAAAGAGACCTGGATTTTTTTAAGGAAGAGATCTTGAGTGGGAGGCTAAGGGGCCTGCCATTTTATTTCCCCCGCAGACGTTCAAAAAAGAAATCCAGTTCGATTTTTTTGTTTGCCCAAATGAAATGTTTTCTGCATGTATTCCTTGAAGTTGAAGTGATTCTGCAAACTTTCCTTTTGAGAAAAGCCCTGCCCCACAAGAGGAGGAAGAAGAAAGTTGATTTTCTATACCCCGCTTTTTAAGCGGCTTGCAATTGCCTTTTCTTTCCTCTCCACACAATAGACACCCTGGGAGTGGCTGAGAGAGCTCTGAGAGAGCTGACTGGCCCAAGGCCACCCAGCAGCCCTCTTGTGTCTTAAAGTGGCTTGCAATCATCTTCCCTTATCCAAACCAGATACCCTGGGAGGTAAGGTGGGCTAAGAGAGCTTTGATAGAACTGTGACCAGCCAGTTGGCTGCATGTGGAAGAGGAGTGGGAGATCAGCTCTGGTCCTCCAGATGAGAATCTTCTTCTCTTAAACACTACACCAGGCTAGTTCTCAGTGAGGCTCTTGGGTTGTTGCTACATCACTTTGTCCGAGAGGGAGAAAGAGTCCGTAGAAAAATATAGTTGGAAGGGATCTCAAGGTTCATCTAGTCCAATCCCCTATCAGATGGCCATCTGGCCTCCGCTTGACCACCTCCAAAGAAGAAGAGCCCACCACCTCCAGGGGAAGCCGGTTCCACCGAGGAACGGCTGTGAAGTGTCCACATCTCCTTTAAGGGCGCTGTCAACCGGCCAGCCTTCCCTGAGACAGAGTACCTCTCAGCGACTGTTGCTTTTACTCCCGACTGCTAAGGCATGCCTCCGCGGCCGGCGGGGACCCCGGCTCACATTAATCACCATCTCTTTAAGAGCCCCTAATTAGGAACGTCTATGACTTGAAACCCGGGCAATTTATTTCCGAAGCCCTGTCACTTTAAACACAGAGAGAGTGCCGGGCGGGCGGGGAACTGGGGAAGGGGAGGGAGGCCGGGCAGAGAATTGGGGAAGGGGAGGGAGGCCAGCGGGGAGGACGTTTAACCCCCTAAGAGAGTTCTCACTAAGGAGACAGGAAACGGATGGCCGGAGGGAATTGGGCCAACTGTTTTTCCCCCCCTTTCCCCCTCCAGAGCCCATCTAGACTCAAGCTGGGTTTGGGCCTACGTGTGGGGGGGAAATAGCATTGGGAACCCAAACACAGAGCAGTGGAGGAATGGAAGGTAGGGGGGTGGGTGGGGGACATTCCCAATTTCCCCTTATTTCTTCCCAAGCACCCACCTCTTTTTCACTAGTCTTAAAAACTAGGGCTTTTGGTGTCCCTCTTTCCATGCGGGGGTAATGGGGGAAAACTCCAAGGCGGTGGGGTTGTGTTTGTGTGTGTGTGTTTTTTAAATATGTGTGTGCTGCTTGCATGTTATCTGCCCTCCAGAGATCTGGATGGCTCGGCTGGCAATCCCCCCCCTCGCCCCCGCCCCCCCCCCAGCATTGTGCTGACTGTGGCTATAAGTGTATATCCTGCCGATTGGCGTATCCTGTTCCCAGCTCCCTGGCGCTTTATCCTGGGGTGAACAGGAAGGGCAGCCGGGGAAGGTTGAGGCCGGCAAGAGTGCACACGCAATGCCGAACGCTCAGAGAGGGAGGAGGGTCTGGGGGGCGGGCAGAAGGGGGGCATCGAAGCTGCCTTAATGAAAAAGAAGTGTGTGGGGGGGGACGACGACGACGAAGTACCCCCCTCCCCAATTCGGACCTTGGTATGCCAGCTGCGGAGAAATCACTGCAGGGATCTGCCCTCCTCTTGCTTTGCGATTTCTGGACCTGGTTGCTCTCGCATGGCCGCCCGCTCTCCCCACGGCAGCAGCCTGCTGTGGTCTGGCTTGTGTAAGCTGATCCGTGGGGCAGGGGTCTGAGCCAGATGGCCTTTTGCTACTCTTGCAGACCTGGTATTCTTCCTGGAAAACCTCGACAAGGGACGGGCCTGGCCTGCCGTCACTGCTTACACAAAACCGCATCCTTTCCCAATGAGTCTGCATAATTCAGGGTTAAAAGTGAATGAAAAAACCCCTGGCTTTGCATACGCGGCATGCATTGAAAGAACAGAGCCAGGGTGGCGAGAGAGAAAGAGAAAGAGAGAATCTGGCACGGAACTATTTTTAACCGCCCTGATCTTTATTTATATGTTTCGACTCCGCCGGCCTCCTCAGTGGGGACACAAAGCAGCTCACCGTACCATTCTCGCCTTCCTCCCCTTTAGCCTTACAACGACAGCCCTGTGAGGTAGGCTAGGGGAAGAGACACTAATTAGCTCAAGGTTACCCAAGGAGTGGCAGAGTTGACAGTCGAAGCGGGGTCTCCCAGGTCCTTGTCTGACACTTTTAACCATTAAAACTGGCATTTTTTCCTGTAATGAATACAAAAAGGGAGTGTGAAGGGATAACTAACCAGTGTCTGGAATAACTTCCATTCTCTTGTTCTATGCTCCTTAAAATGCCTTGAGACTTCTTTAGGTAGTGAAAAGCAGGGTGTAAAAGACAACTCTTCTTATTCTAAAAATATCCACACAAGCATCTTTTAACTTTTAATGTTTTAATCAGTTTAAACTGATTTAGTATACAAAAGGATGCTCAATATACAGTCAATGCCATTATGGCCTACTGCATTTTGGTCCTACCTTTCCATCAAGCTGCTGTCTGAAGCTCTGCCCATGAGGCTGGGAGTTCGATCCCAACAGCTGGCTCCAGGAAGGCTGGCTCAGCCTTCCATCCTTCCAAGGTCAGTAAAATGAGAACCCAGCTTGCTGGGGGGTAAACGGTAATGACTGGGGAAGGCACTGGCAAACCACCCCGTATTGAGTCTGCCATGAAAACGCTAGAGGGCATCACCCCAAGGGCCAGACATGACCCGAAGCTTGCACTGGGGATACCTTTACCTTTACCTTCCATCAAGCAGGCAGGGCAACACATGAGGTTATCTCCCCCCTTTTATCCTCACAACAACCCTGTAAGGTAGGTCAGCCTACAGAGACTGCCAAAGTTGTAGTGAATTTCCTGGCAAGTGGGGGGATTTGAACCTGGGCTTCCAAGTCCAACCACAGTATTTCTCCACACTGAAACTGGGGACTGTATACACACAACGTTATTTATGACGTTTAGAAGAGATGAAATGACTGTATACCTAGGACAGGATAATTCCATCCGTTCTCCAGCTAAAGTAGAGGCAGGCTGAGGGTAAACCCAAGTAATCTCCCCATTATCTCCTCTTCAGAAACAAATAACGGGATTGTTTGTGATGAAAATGCGTCACACTCTTTGGTCTTGCATTCGCCTTCCTTTTCCACGCAGCCTCCAGCTTGCAAACCAGGCATTCTTCAATAAAACACAGTTGGTTTTCATGGCCAGATGAGCCGCTTCGACAAACCGTGGCTTGTTTCTTGATTTCCAAGCAGGAATCCACCAAGGTTTAGGATCGCGGCTTGCAAATAAAGAACAAATCCTGACATTAAAGAGCCGTTTCTCGAAGAAAAAGGAGTGGCAGAAAAAGGAGTGGGCGGGGCATGAGTCACATGACTTTGCTTCATTCTCTCCTTTGGTTTGTCACTCTGAATGCAACCTGGCTCTTTTTAACATCATTGACTCCAGCTGCAGGTGACGCTCCCAGCATTTGTTTGTTCCGTCCCTTGAAAAATCAGGCAAGCCCCTTCCCACTGTTTTCCCAACCTGAAATGTCCTCGTGGAGCCACTCTTTGGGGTTCTGAAACAGGCAAATTAGGCAAACAGTGGCTTTCTAGGTTCAGTTTCAGATTTGGAAAACAAACTTTCCCTCCCTTTCTTTGTGGTCCCAATTCCACCTGGGCCTCTATACGTCTGATTTTTCAAGGGGAAAAATGCTGCGAATTCTGTTCATATGGCATCCAGCTTGTGGACGTTCCCTCTCATTCCCTGTTGTTCACTAGCACAGGCGCTAAAAGGGGAGCCCTGGCCCACTTGGAAATGGCCAGGAAAGCTCTGGAGATGCCCTTCAAACATGCATCCCAGCCATGCCTGGCGTTCAGCAAAACTCTGCCTGCAGAAACAGAGGGGTGGATCCTCCCAGCTTTTTTATCCAGCCCCTCCCGATGCCCCTTCTTATCGCAGTCCGTGTCCCACATGGCTTTTCTCCACGGAGGTCTCCAGGGTAGTCTTTTTGGTGGTCAGAGGGAGCCTCCTCCTCTCTTCCAGCAGAACAGTGGGTTGGATCTAACCCAGGGTGTGCAAATCTAACCCTCAAAGTGCTGCCTGTGGGCCATGCTGGCACCTCAGTCTTGCGGGCTGGAGGAGATGTGACCTGGGGTTATTGTTATTCCCACTGGGGAAAGGGAAGCAGCCCTTACTGGGTGGAGTAAGCAAGACCAGCTGCGCCCTCCCCGTCCAAACCCAACAGCTCTCCTCCTCTCCATCCGGGTGTCTTGCTTGTTTCTTCCTGTTTGTCTCCGGCTGAGCACTGCTCTCCGAGCCCTTTCGTGACAGCTTGGCACGCGCTTGGCCTTGGGAGGACCTCGCAGGGTCAGCGGGGAGGGAGTGGGAGGGGCTTGCAACCTGGATGAGATTGCCAATTGTGCATCCCCAAGCGGGCTGCTTCTTCCTTTTCTTAAACAGCAGGATGGCAGGGTGGAGAGGTGGCTTTTCTGGACATAAAACTGCAGTTTAGGGAGAAAGGGCATGAATTCGCTCTGTGGAGGGACCCGCTCAAGACCAAGAAGGGCTGCCAAGCTTAAAACTGATCCAGCAGACTCCCGTTAGCAACATTTCTCTCTGCTCCCAGATATTATTCCAGACACGGGGTGTTCGGGGAGGCCGCTGGCAGCCCGGTTTTGACCACTGTGTTTATTGTACTGATATCACAACTAGGGATGGGCACAACGCTAAACGTTCTGGGAGGGTTTGGGGTTCGGGGTTCAGGCGGCCCCTGAATTGAACACCAAGCTGGAAGTTTCCAGAACTAGCAGTGGGAGAAGGGAGGGGTCGCCCAGGAAGGGTTAAATGGCTACCAGCGGTGGCAGCCATTTTATTGATGTCTCTGCCTCCTATGGCAGCCATTTTGTGACTGACTCTGCATCCCACGGCAGCTGTTCTGTGACTGGCACTGCCTCCTGTGCCAGCCGTTTTGTGGTTGTGTCCATCTGTATTGTGTCACAATTCCAGTTGTGCCTGCAGGTTCAAAAGGCTGAGGGACACCTGACGTACAGCACCGACAATGGCAGAAAGAAGACTTGAATTTGGATCTCTCCCAGGTCCTAGTCTGCCAATTTAACCATTTAAACCAGGGGTAGTCAACCTGTGGTCCTCCAGATGTCCATGGACTACAAATCCCATGAGCCCCTGCCAGCAAACGCTGGCAGGGGCTCATGGGAATTGTAGTCCATGGACATCTGGAGGACCACAGGTTGACTACCCCTGATGTAAACCACTCTGGGTTTAGGCAGTACCATCTCCACCAGACTGACTCAGGAGAAACTCTGCATGGTCACCTGACCTCCCTACACACGGGTTCAGTCCGATCATAAAGACTGGGGAGATAGTAGCCGGTCTGGCTCATCCTCTCACCTTTCCACCTGTCCTCTGTCTCCTTTCAGCCGTGAGGAACGACCGCAACAAGAAGAAGAAGGACGTGAAAGAGGAGGTGGTGGTGGACAGCTATGAAATGACGCCGGAACTGGAAGAGCTTATCCAGAAAGTTAGCAAGGCTCATCAGGAAACCTTCCCCTCGCTCTGCCAGCTGGGCAAATACACCACAGTAAGGACCGCGGTTGCTCCCTGGCTTCTGAAGCTTCACCATGAAGAGTAGCAGATGGGGTGGGTGGGTGGAGAACACTGGGCGCTTGTATCCTCTAGAACAGGGATGACCTTCAGATGTCCTTGAGCCTCTGCCAGCATGGCCATACCTTCTCTAGTCTTTGCTTCCATATACATTGTGCCTCTTGCACAAGACTTATGCACGGGACCAAATTCTACATCTTCTCCCCTTTGTTTAGTTTTGTAGGTTTCTTGCTCTCTCTGTTTAGTTTCCAAGAACTGAAGAGATCAGGCTCTCCCAGGCCATCCAGGTGATGCTACCATTTGGTGTCAAGTCACAGTTGGCTTATGGCCATCCTGGCGAGAGGTGCCTGCTTCTGTGCCACAACTGTGGACCCTCTTGTTGGCCTCCCATCCAAATGCCGACCAGGGCTGACCCTGCTTAGCTTCCGAGACGTGACGAGATGAGGTTAACCCTGGACATGCATGTCAGGGAGGGTCCTGCAGACGCAGCGAAGGGGAAGCAGGACTAATGCCTGCTCATCTGTCTTCTCCTCCAGAATTCCAGTGCCGATCACAGGGTCCAGCTGGACCTGGGACTGTGGGACAAGTTCAGCGAACTGGCCACCAAATGCATCATCAAAATCGTGGAGTTTGCCAAGCGTCTGCCAGGCTTCACCAGTCTCAGCATTGCCGACCAGATCACCTTGCTCAAGGCAGCCTGCCTAGACATCCTGGTGAGGAGAGGAGACACAGGACTCCCTGGGAGCCAATGAGAGGTGGGAGGGAAGGAGAGAGAAGGTTCTTCTTGCTGTGGGAGGCAAGTGTGTCTTTTAGGTAGGGCCCACAGACACATGATGCAGCCCCCATGCTGAAGATGAACACATGTGCATCTAGTCAGGGCAGGAGACCTGCCGGGAACTCATGGGTCATTGGAGAAGGGCGGCAGCTCATTGGCAGAGGATCTACTTGGCATACAGAAGGCCCCCGGTTATTTATTTATTAGTTAAATTTATAGATCACGCCTCTCTGTAAATAGGCTCAGGGTGGATTACAATGTTGGTTGGTTTGTTTATTAGTTTCATATATTGTGATTTGTACCCCGCTCCTCCCAGCAGGCTGGCTTGGGATGGCTCCCGTCATTTTGAAATCACACACCCATAGCTATGCAGTTTTATCTATACGTTAATATTAATTTAGATATTAAAACTTTAAACCATTAAGACCTTTAAAGTTGACAATACCAACTGGTTCGCCAATGTACATGACTGCATTCGATCTTCGGTTCTTTGGGGGGGGGGTATCCATTTAGAGGGAGCCTGTCGATGTTTTATCTCATCATGATGTTTGTCGGCCCCAACCAAATGCCTGTCGGAAAAGCTCCCTTTCTTATATTTTATTATCATGGTTTAAATTGAACTCCCAGCCTCATGGGCAGAGCTTCACACAGCATGTCGGCTGCCTTACCACGCTACGCCACAAGAGGCTCTAAATTAAGGTTAAAGGTAAAGGTATCCCCCGTGCAAGCACCAAGTCATGTCTACCCCTTGGGGTCACACCCTCCAGCGTTTTCATGGCAGACTCAATACGGGGTGGTTTGCCAGTGCCTTCCCCAGTCATTACCGTTTACCCCCCAGCAGGCTGGGTACTCATTTTACCAACCTCAGAAGGATGGAAGGCTGGTGAAAAAGTCCTGTTTTGCATGCCACGCGGAACTTGAGTAGCTCCATCAGGGCCTGGAGCTCCGCTGGCAACTGATTCCACCAAGTTAGAGCCAAGATGCTCTTCTTTCCAGCCAGAGGCCACTAACATATTGGCATGCTGGGAAAAGCGGTCCCTCAGACACCATCTCTACTTTCTCCAGTTATAAGGATCTGGCAGAAGGTGATAGGAAAGACCTCTCCGGGAGACCCTCGAGAACTGCTGCCAATCTGAGCACACAATACTGACTTTGATGGGCCAAGGGTCCATTGAGGCAGGTTCGTGCACATACATGGCATTACCTTGAGTTCCTTAGAAGGAAATTGGAAGCAGACATAATAAATGCCCTCCCAGGTCTTGCCTGCTTTGGCCCCAAGTCCATGGCTTAGCAGCGTCTTTTTCGCTGTGTTGAAGCTTTTCCTGTTCTTGTCTCCAGGCTAGCCCATGAGGGTATTTGGGTGCACAGCAGCAGACATTGGCAAGCTGGATAATCTGTATATGAACAGAAATTGTTCTTGGCCTTCCAAAACTTAGTTCAACATGTGCTTGGCGTGGCTGTGTGCCACCTTCTTCTGAGGATTCCCTTTTATACACACACGTGAAACTGCCTTATACTGATTCGGGCCATTTGTCTGTCAGGGTCAGCATTGCCTGTTTAGGCTGGCAGCAGTTGTATAGGATCTCAGGCAGAGGTCTTTCAACTACTACCTGGTCCTTTTAACTGGAGGCGTCAGGGATTGAACTGGGGACCTTCCGCATGTAAAGCAGAGGCTCTGCCACTGAGCCACAGCCCCTGTTCCTGCCTTGGAGACCGATTGTCAGCCTCAGTATCCTCACCAGCTCCAGGAGCCCGGAGGACTGCAAAGGATGGAAGGAGTAAGAGAAGATGGGCCTACTGAGCCCTATAAAATGAGCTTCTGCCCTTCTAATGTCTCTAAGAGGCCTTCTGGCAGCGGTAGTCAAACTGAGGTCCTCCAGATGTCCATGGACTACAATTCCCACGAGCCCCTGCCAGCATTTGCTGGCAGGGGCTTGTGGGAATTGTAGTCCATGGACATCTGGAGGACCACAGGTTGACTACACCTGCCTTATGGGACATCATCTGGCTGGGTGATGGGTAACCCCCCCCTCTTTGCCTTTCCCCTTTCTCCACAATCCCCTTTCCCGTGGCCTCTGCAGATGCTCCGGATCTGTACCCGCTACACCCCGGAGCAGGACACCATGACCTTCTCGGATGGGCTCACCCTGAACCGCACCCAGATGCACAACGCTGGATTCGGGCCCCTCACCGACTTGGTCTTTGCCTTCGCCGGCCAGTTGCTGCCTCTCGAAATGGACGACACGGAGACCGGCTTGCTCAGCGCCATCTGCCTTATCTGTGGAGGTGAATACTTGCCTTGTAGCTCTTGCGGTCGCGTGCTTCTCCCCTGCAAGGAGAATGAATTCTGAATGAGGTCTGAGAATGCAGGACGGTCTAGGCCTGGTGTCCCCAGTATGTGGGCACCGTGGGGTCTGTTCGCTCCTTCTCTGGTGCCCCCCAGGTAGTTTTATAAAGGAGGGGTGCTAGGGGGGAGGGGCTTTTGCTCAGCAAGGCTTCCGATTGGCCACTGGGGATTCCATTAGCTATGCGGGCTATTTAAAACGTCGCTCTGGCGGCAGCTTCCCCCACAGCGCAAGGAGAGTCACTCTGCGGCTGACAGGAAGTTGGGGCAACTGCTGTGGAGACGGTTCCACTTCCTGTGGCAGCCATTTTAGGGCCACCCCCACTGGGCCGTGCCAGAATTCCAAAGGTTTTCGCAAGGGTTAAAAGGGCTGGAGACCACTGGTCTGCTCAACTGCATTACGGGAAGGATGGAGACGTTCCCACATTCCGCATCTCGAATTTGCCGCTAGAAAAATCACACCAATTTAGACATATTAGCATTGCTCTTGCTAGATAGTTATGTGCCTGGTGTTGCAGCCCCCGTTTGATGTGCATAGATGGACCCTTTGTGACCCGACGCCCCCCATGTACGCTCCAGGAACATTTAAACTTGATGAGGTGTGAGCACATCACACTCTTGCCCTCTAAAACCAGGAAGGGCCATGGCTCAGTGCGTAAGCCTCTGCCTGGCATGCGGGAGGCCCCAGGTGCCATCCCTGGCATCTCTCGTTGAGAGGACCCTGCCATGGGGGATGCGGAAGGCCTCTGCTTGAGACTCTGGAAAGCAGCTGCCAGCCTGAGCAGACAAACCTTGACCTTGAGGGACTGAGGTCTGACTCAGTATAAGGCAGCTCCAAGTGTTCATGGCATCTGAAAGGCTGGTAATGACTCTTAAATCCCTGAATGTCCAGCTCCAGGCCCTGTTTGTTCCACACAGATTTTTAGGATTGACTGGATGCTCTAAGCCCAGGTCCGAAGGGCCCTTCCCACTTCAGAATTCATGACCCCTGGAGCCTTGCCTAAGCCCTGGCCCAAATGCCTTCCAGAAGCCTGGTCAGGTGTGTTGATTCAAGGTAGCTCTGGGTGGTCAGGGTGGACTAGGAGAATCCTGATGCCTGCTTGGGGGGGGGGGGGCAAGGCCTATAAATTCCGCAAATCCCATATTCTGTTGGTACCACACATGCACATTGGCAATTAAGCTAGCTTCCTTTCGTCAGGATGTGTGTGGGAGCTGCTTTCGTACGGCACAATGTGCGAGTTTTTTAACCAGTCGGCCAGGTAGGAACGAAAACGGAGCATCACGCCAGCGGGAGGCAGGTTTTGACGTCTGCCCTACTTCAGGCCCAGCATGCACCAGGGTGGCTTGTGAAATTGCAAACACTTCCAGTTTTTTTTTTAAAAGCACATTTGATTATACAGCTTGTGAGTCACCTCAGGGCTGTAACCAAATGCAGTTCCAATCAGGACAAAGTTTAAATCTAGAGCAGCATAGAGACAGGTAGAGTTTGTTCATAGGACGTAAACACGGGCTCAGGATATGCTTGGGAAAAAGGGAGAGTGGATGAGTGTTGGGTGGGGAGGACAAACTGGTATTCCCTTACTGGGGTATACACAGAGCTTGATTCTGAAATTGTAGCCAATTTACAGGAGGGGCTGGCCGGCCATTTAGCATGCAGGGAAATCTATTGGTGGGCTGCTGTCTTAGCCAGTTTGGCGTAGTGGTTAGGAGTGCGGACCAGGTAGAGTGCAAACCCATCTGTCATGCTGTGTTCGATTCTGCACTCCCCCACATACAACCAGCTGGTTGATCTTGGGCTCACCATGGCACTGATAAAGCTGTTCTGACCAAGTAGTACTATCAGGGCTCTCTCAGCCTCACCCACCTCACAGGGTGTCTGTTGTCGGGAGAGGAAAGGGAAGGCAACTGTAAGCCGCTTTGAGCCTCCTTCGGGTAGAGAAAAATGGCATATAAGAA
This sequence comes from Paroedura picta, assembly GCF_049243985.1. Classification (NCBI taxonomy): domain Eukaryota; kingdom Metazoa; phylum Chordata; class Lepidosauria; order Squamata; family Gekkonidae; genus Paroedura; species Paroedura picta. The sequence goes on along the minus strand of NC_135371.1, from coordinate 162,088,162 downwards.
CCTCTTCTTCTTCTTCTTCTTCTTCTTCTTCTTCTTCTTCTTCTTCTTCTTCTTCGAGGCCTGCTAGTGGCCAGGAGCATACAGAAGCAAGCAGTTAGCTCAAAAAAATATTTTCCCCAGCTCCAGATATCAGAGAGCTGAAAACTATCAGTAATCCCTGTTTCCAAATACCAATTTCCAATTGGGATCCAGGTGTTTGGGAACCCATAAGCAGAGTCTTTCACGGATAGCAGTGTGTATGAACATGATCTTGGAGTACTTGTGGACTGTAAGCTAAATATGAGCCAGCAGCATCATGCGGTGGTGAAGAAGGCGAATGCAGTCCGGGGCTGTATCAACAGAGGCATCACATCAAAATCACAAGATGTCATAGTCCTGCTGTAGACCGCATTGGTCAGACCCCACCTGGAGTATTGTGTGCAGTGCTGGAAGCCTCACTTCAAAAAGGATGTGGACAAAATTGAGAGGGTGCAGAGGAAACTGATAAGGATGATCCAGGGCCAGGGAACCAAACCCTCTGAGGAAAGGTTGAAGAGCTCAGGAATGTTCAGTCTGAAGGAGAGGATGTTGAGAGGGGACAAGATTGCTGCCTTTAAGTATTTGAAGGGTTGTCCCTGGGAGGAGGACAGGGAAAGGTTCCTGTTGACAGCAGAGGTTGGAAACACAGTAATTGCTTTACACTATGTGTAGAATGGTACCAACCATGTGGGTGGGATTCATAGAGTAGTTCAGCAGTGCAATCAGCTCCTAAGGAGGTGGTGAGCTCCCCCCTCAACTGGCCATGTTCATATTGATCCATTGAGCAGAACTAGAAATCTAAATAAAAAAATAAATAGATGGCCTGTATGGCCCCTTCCAATTCTGGAGAGGCTGTTTTTAAAGCCACAACTACCAAGATTAATTTTACATTTGGGGGATATTTAAAGGCCAGGCAGTGGCAGCTCTGCTGCAATTTTGGTCCTGTTCTATGGGCCCCTGAATGGAGGGCCTCCAGCCAGCCCCCACTGATTCCATGGGGGGGGAGTTTTTAATAAGTGAAATCTGAGAATAGCTTCCAATGTAGCAGCCAAGACTTGCCCAAGCCAAAACCAGTAGGAAGGAGCTGTGAGCCTAGCCAATGTAGAATTAGAGAATCCAGCCTGTGTGCAACATGAAGATCAATCACAATGTAAAACCCAAGAATCTATACTGACTTACAACCTGAGAATCTACAACAATGTACAATCCGAGAATCATTGCAATGTCTGATCCAAGAACCTGGGCATGAGAAGTACCATGAAGTCATAGCCGACTTGGGGCAACCCCTCTAGGCTTTTCAAGGCAAGAGATGTTCAGAGCTGTTTTGCTATTTCCTGGCTCTGTGTCACAACGCTAGTATGCCTCAGAGGTCTCCCATCCAAATACTAGGCAGGGTCAGCCCTGCTTAGTTTCTGAGAGCTGATGATATTGGGCTATCTTGGGCGATCCAGGTCAAGTGACCCAAGCATCCAAACAAGGGGTAGTCAAACTGCGGCCCTCCAGATGTCCGTGGACTACAATTCCCAGGAGCCCCTTCTAGGGGTCCTGGGAATTGTAGTCCACGGACATCTGGAGGGCCGCAGTTTGACTACCCCTGATCTAAACCAATGGAAAACCTGAAAACCCACCAAAAAGCTAACCTGCTAAAAAACAACTTGAGCAAAGAACACAACTTTGCAAAGTCAACTAAAACAATTTAAAAGGGCGTAACCTAGCAAGATCAACCTAGAAAGGCAATGGCAATCTCAGGAAGATACAGACACGTTGGGATGCCAGGAGAGAAAGGCTTAAGGAGTCAGATGCTGGCTCCCAAGATTCCCCATTAATCCCAAACATTTCTGGGATTTTTCGGGACCCATGTACTGGTATCCCAGAACATCCCTGATGCCATTTGTAGAGCCAAATATCTATCCCCAAAAGATGAATTTTTTGGATATATATTTGACTCAGTTATATTTGGGTACACATCCCTGCTGGTAACTCTGCCAGTGCCTCAGTTGGGAACTTGGCTTAGACTCTTCAGCAGTAATGACAATGGGTGTCAGATCACCTGTTGCTTATTCATGGAAGGATGCATCGGATGAACTAATGCCCATTGTTTGTCCCATTGAGCGGAATGCAGCACTGGTTTATAGCACCAAAAAGGGCCACAGCTCGCTATATTGCCATTTCCATATGCCAGACGGCTCCTGCCTTCAAGGGACATGGCTGGACACAGTAAGCGGTCAGCTCTGTGTATTTTCCTGCCAACTGTGTATACCCAAAGCCCTGCATGAACCAGGGGCTCATGGGAATTGTAGTCCATGGACATCAGGAGAGCTTGGCCGCCCCTGACTATATCACTGGTCTCCAGCACGGTGCCTATAGATGCCATAGCATCTGCTGACACTTTTCCTAGTGGCTGTCAAGTGTTTTTAGAAAGTGGGTTAGGCCAGGTGGGTGAGGCCAGGTGACTGACCCTTGCAGATTTGAATGAGCTGTGCAGATTTTTTCAAACGTTGCTTTGGCAGCAGCTGCCGACACAGCACAAGGGGCTTCTCTGTGTGACTGCCATTTTGTGGCTGGCTTCACATCCTGCAGCAGCTGCTTTGTGGCCGCACCTAGAAGAAGAAGAAGAAGAGTTGGTTCTTATATGCCGCTTTTCCCTACCAGAAGGAGGCTCAAAGCGGCTTACACCTACCACCCTGCGTAAGAATTCTAAGGGTCCAAAAGTATCGGGGGGGGGGCCTTTACCCAGATGCTCTCTGCTTTCTGAAACCTTTCAAGTTATGGTCTACAATCATGAGGACTAAAACCTTGCCCTCATCCCAAAAGGGAAGGTGAGGTTCCTAGAGTAGGTCAGAGGTTTCTGCGACAGCATGCCTGGCCCCCAAGCCCACCGCCTTCCTCTCTCGTTCCCAGATCGAATGGACCTTGAGGAGCCGGAGAAAGTGGACAAGCTGCAGGAGCCGCTGCTGGAAGCGCTGAAGATCTACGCTCGCCGACGCCGGCCCAACAAGCCTTACATGTTCCCCCGCATGCTGATGAAGATCACTGACCTGCGGGGCATCAGCACCAAAGGTGAGCGAGCGTCAGTCGTCGGGGTGATCCCGTGCGCTCTCATGTTGGAGCATCATCCCCATGGCTTGTTGCTTTGTGTAACAGCAGGACGTCCTGTGCTCTTTGATACCGCCAGCCCTCTCTTAACAGCATGGGACTAGATGATCCCAGATACCTCTGGCTCCTGTGCTTCCCGACACCTTGCTGGCTCCCCTCCAGGGTGCAAGACATGAACACGCGTGAAGCCGCTTTCATGTGTCCCAGATCAGAGCATTGGTCCGTCAAGGTCACTATAGCCTACTCTGACTGGCAGCAACTCTCCAGGGTCTCGGACAGAGGTCTTTCACACCAGCTCCTGCCGGGCCCTTTTGACATCCCGTTGGCTGCTTCCATAAAGGTATCCCCTGTGCAAGCACCGGATCATGTCTGACCCTTGGGGTGACGCCCTTGAGCGTTTTCATGGCAGACTCAATACGGGGCGGTTTGCCAGTGCCTTCCCCAGTCATTATCTTTTACCCCCCAGCAAGCTGGGTACTCATTTTACCCACCTCGGAAGGATGGAAGGCTGAGTCAACCTTGAGCCGGCTGCTGGGATCGAACTCCCAGCCTCATGGGCAGAGCTTTCAGACAGCATGTTGGCTGCCTTACCACCCTGCGCCACAAGAGGCTGTTTCCATATGGGAGGACAATTCCCCAGCACTAATGGAATGTCCACACTCTACAATGTTTCAGCCTTTTCTCCCTTTTCCCTTGTGCCTGTCATCCCTACACACAAACACAAACACACACACACAATTCCTTTGTGTTGCTGAATGAGGTTTGCTGCCTTTTAAAGAAAAGCAATAGTTATATCGCTAGCGCTATAGAGATTGTAGCGATATAGTGTTGTAGCGATATAGAGATTGTAGCGATATAGTGTTGTAGCGATATAGTGTTATTGCGTTTTATGGGGCAGACAGCATGGCTTGCTGGTAGAGAATCTGCTTGGCATGCAGAAGGTCCCAAATTCAGTCCCTGGCATCTCCGGTGGAAAAGATCAGGTGGTAGGTGATAAGAAAGACCTCCACCTGAGACCCTGGAGAGTTGCTGCCGGTTGAGTAGGCAATACAAACTTTATGGATCGATGATCTGATTATTTATAAGGCAGCTTCGTGTATTCGTGTGCACTCATCAAGTGGCAGCCAGTTTATCGTGACGAACTTTCTTGGTGATCTCCCATCCAAATCTGAACCGACCCTGCTTAGTTTCCAAGCTCTGTTGAGATCAGGCTAGCCTGGCCTATCGAGATCAGAGCCATGTGGACCTTTCTGCTGATTGAAAAACCAGCGGTGAAGGTGTGGAAATGTGCCTCTTCCCCTCCACTTAGAGGCAACCCTGCTTTGACTCTGCTCTTTCTGGAAAAATTAAAGCAAGTCAGGTTTGCAACACACTGGGCTAGGGGTAGTCAAACTGCGGCCCTCCAGATGTCCATGGACTACAATCCCCATGAGCCCCTTCAAGGGGCTCATGGGAATTGTAGTCCATGGACATCTGGAGGGCCGCAGTTTGGCTACCCCTGCACTGGGCCAACCCTCTGGAAGCCGACAGTCTGCAAGAGAAGGATCATGAGTGGAGGATGTCTTGGTGTCTATCAGGGGTCCCTAATCTTTCTCCAGCCTGCGGGCACCTTTAGAATTCTGACACAGCATAAGCGAAGCCACAAAATTGCTGACAGAGGTGGAGCCGGCCACAAAACGGCCACTCACTGCAGCTCACCTTCAGTCACACCGCGACTGGTAAGCAAACGCTTCTAAAGCAGCATGTTAAATATCTGCACAGCCAATCAAATCTCCCATGGCCAAGCAGAGGCCTCGCTGAGCAAAAGCGTCACCCAGCCACGGCCACTTTCTACAAACACTTGAACGGCACCAGGAGAGGTGTTGGCAGGCACCGTGGTGCCCCCCCCCAAGCGCCCCTCTGGGGACCACTGGCATAGATGCTCCCCAAAAAACACACTTAAGTTTTAAAGTGTTAGCAGGGTAAAGAAGTCAAAGATATGCACACGCTGCATTTTAGGATAAGGGAGGAAAAAAGGATTTATTTATGGAATGACATCTGTGATAGTGCAGGGAGAGAGAGGGACAGGGGTCTGCCCTACATGGCTACCTGAGAAGACCGAAGCTTCCACTTTAGGATGCTTCCTGCTTTAGGATGCTTTGGGCCGATCCTGCGTTGAGCAGGGGGTTGGACTAGATGGCCTGTCTGGCCCCTTCCAACTCTATGATTCTAGGATTCTGAGAAGAAGGAGGAAATTGCCCTAGGAGTAGCAATCTAAGGACAGACAAGAAAGCACACTTAATAGGAGAGAAAGGTTCTGAACTCTCTGACCTATCTAATAGCCCTCTTGCTGCCCCCTTGAGGGTCTTCTTCTCTTCTCATCTTTGCACACCAGGCATTGTCTATTCCAGGGGTAGTCAAACTGCGGGCCTCCAGATGTCCCTGGACTACAATTCCCAGGAGCCCCTGCCAGCGAATGCTGGCAGGGGGCTCCTGGGAATTGTAGTCCATGGACATCTGGAGGGCCGCAGTTTGACTACCCCTGGTCTATTCCAACATAAAGTTTGCATAGGGCAAATCCTCGGTTTGGAGGCAGCCTTTGAGGGCCAGATTTCCTCTGCAGGCCACTTGTTCCCTAAACTCAAATACGAATACGCCGGTTCTTACCGTGTGCTTGCAATGGGCATGTCAGAAGCTGTGTGTTGCTTGCAGCCATGAGGCGGCCGCTTTCCCAGCTCTTCCGGTGGGTAGCCCCAAGTTTCTCACTGTTGCCTCCTCTCCCGCCCCGCAAACAGGTGCAGAACGAGCCATCACGCTCAAGATGGAGATCCCGGGCCCTATGCCGCCCCTCATCCGAGAAATGCTGGAAAACCCCGAGATGTTTGAAGAGGAACTATCGCAGCCCCCACCGCTGGCAGAGCCCCCCAGCTCCGAGGAGAGCCCAGCCGAACCCAAGAGCCAGGAGGAGACCCCCTAGCGTCTCACGAGAGCCGGGATCCAGGCTAGGGAAGGCGGGGGAGAAAGTCTTTTTCCGTGTCTCCCCTGGGTCCTTCCCAAAGCTCACTTCCTCCTGGACTGCCTGGTTGCTTGCCCTGCCCTCGGCCATGCGCCGGAGCCCGGGAACACGGCAACGCTCAAGACCAGCTCGGAGGCCCGTATGCCCCTCGCCTCCGCTACAGCGGGTGACTCGGGGGGGGTGGATGTCTCTTGCCTTAACCTTTCTCCTACGGGGTCTTGGATGCATACTCAGATGCCTTTGCTCCCGACCCCAAAGCTTTGCCAAAGTCCCAGGCGGCCCGTCCCGTCGAGTCGGGTGCCCTCAAGCCAAATATTCAGGACGCGGGAGCCCCCAAGGGGCTCGGACTCGGGGAGCCTCCCTTTCCAAACGGGAGGATCTCCAAACGTGCAATCTCGGTGCCGGCAGGAAAAGGGGCATCTCGAGGACTTCACAGAGAGACTCGATAGCGTGTGAGCCTCTAGGTGACGGTCCCGCCTTCCTCTCCGCTCTGCCAGCCTGACTGGGGGTGCTCTGTACCCCGCTGCCTACCACGCCAGGAACTGAGGCATCCGGGGCGCTATTTATTCAGGTCTCTGAAGACAGAGGGACGGCGCGCCTCCCCAGCTGCCCCACGCACACACCAAGTTATCTCGGACCAATGATTTTGGGGTTTGGGGAGGGCAAAGTCAGGACTTCAACACTATGCCCTATCAGAACTTTCCTGGGGGGTGGGAGGGGGAGGGCTAATAACCCCTTTTTGTGGATTCTAATGTTGGGATGTGTTTTTTTCTTTTTTTGAGGGGTGGGAACAGGACTTTTTGTGTTTTTTGTTGTTGTTGTTAGCTGTATAAAGCGCTAATGTTTTGTTGTTGGGGCAGAGATCCACCCCATCAGGGGGGGTTGCTGTCCCCCCCCATGACCTCCCCTGTCTTATGATGGGGGAAACGGGGGTATGGGGTGGGTGGGGGAGCCTGTTTGTTCTCGCTTGGGATGCTTTCGATGCCCCGCCCTTTCCGGTGCTAAGGACTCTGGGAAACAGATTCCAAAGGACACTAAATACCAAAGATATCAGGGACAGGTGGAGATTAGGGGCGCAGAGCCATGGACTTGAACCCGTGTCATCTCAGGGCCTCCTCTTCCTGCCTTCCCAGTGAAGAGCCAGCTGCCCTGCTTGCAACGGTGGAATGGGGTGGTCATTGTGGGGTGGGGGGTGGATGCTGCTTGTCTTAACCCGCTATCCATTCTTCCCCCCCAGCACTTGGATGAAGAACAGGAGGGCGGGTTATTGTTGCTGGAGGCACCCCCCTCCCTCATAGGCATAGAGGAGCTCTCCTCCCCCCCCTCCCCATGGCACCATTGGATCAAAAAATTGAGAGAGGCTGGCTTTTCATACCTCGTTTTTCACTACCTGAGAGTCCCAAAGCGTCTTACAGACCCCTTTCCCTTCCTCTCCCGACGACACACACACCCACCCTGTGAAGTAGGTGGGGCTGAGAGAGCTCTGAGAGAACTGCTCTGTGAGAACAGCTCCAAGAGAACCGTGACTGGCCCGAGGTCACCCAGCTGGCTGCACGCGGAGGTAGAATGGGGAATCGAACCCGGTTCTAGATCAGGGGCCGCTGCTCTTAACCACCAAGCCATGCCGGCTCTCAAAAGATACACAAACACTTTCTGATCCCTTCGAGGGCAAACAGTCTGGAAGGGGAATTTTGGCTGCCGTGCTCTCTGCTCCTAGCCACGCCCAGTCCCCGAACACTACAACGCCCAGTCCCGAAAACCCTTTTGGCTGAGGATTGACACTGCTCAGACGGGGGCAAGAGACAGTCAGACCCCCAGACCCCTTTCCCCTCCGCTGCATCGCAGTGGAGGGGGACACTATAGGACAGGGGTAGTCAAACTGCGGCCCTCCAGATGTCCATGGACTACAATTCCCAGGAGCCCCTGCCAGCATTTGCTGGCAGGGGCTCCTGGGAATTGTAGTCCATGGGCATCTGGAGGGCCGCAGTTTGACTACCCCTGCTATAGGAAGTGGGGGGTGGGCCTCGCCCACTTGAGGGAATGGGAACCGAAGGCGCTGCTGCCCCCTGCTGGCCAAGAAGGGGCAACGCTTTCCATGGGTTTATTTATTTGCCTTTGCTGGCCATGCTGGTGATGAGGGGCAATCTTGCCCCAAGGAATAGGAGCTACGCCGATTGCCCCCCCCCCTCCAATGTCTTAAGCTGCCAATTAAAAGAGAGAGAGAGAGAGAGAGAAAGAAAGAAAGAAAGAAATTAGCCCAGGCCTTAAAATGGGGTCTTTTTGCTGCGGGGGGTGGGGGGTGGGTGGGAGTGAATAGAAGGGGAATCTCTTCTACGATGTTTACAGAACAGCGTTCCATGGTATTTTACGGGAATCTTTCCGGACAACCTCCCCTCCCCCGCACTCCCAGCTGTGCCACAGAAGAGGGGACTTTTCTATTTTTGCAAAATAAAGCGACGGAAACCCATACGCTCTTTCGTGCCTTCGTTTTTTTTTCTCCGCAGTTCCACCATGGGGTTAGCGAGAATGCTCCGTCTGGGGCCCAGAGCGAATGTTGGCAGGGGCTCGTGGGAATTGTAGTCCATGGACATCTGGAGGGCCGCAGTTTGACTACCCCTGCCTTAGACAGTTTGGAAAAAAGAAAGGGGGCTAGACATTAAAGGAGGACAGAGCTGTTGGTGCTTCTTAGGAAGACCACTAAGTGGAGCCTCCATGGGCAGAAGTAGTATATCTCTCAGAGCGAGTATAGGCTTCCTTGTTGTTCCTGTTGACCTTCATGCCGTGTTTTTAGGATTTCCAAAGCCATTTTGCTCGCGGCCACTAGAATCTAAATATTGGACTACGTAGCCTGTTGAATATCGGATTAAATCCTGGGTTGCCAAGAGTCTAGGATTCTTGGTGATTTGTGGGCAGAACCTGGGCAGAGCTCAATAGGGCTGGGGTAAGACAGAGTCCAGAGCAGCCACTTTCTCCACGGGGACTAATCTTTGTAGTCTGGGGAGCAGCTGTAATTCCAGGCGAACACCTGGGCCCATCTGGAGGTGGCAACCCTAATTATATAGCGGCCCTGGGGCCAGATGCTACCCCAAATCCTCCACTGCTGATTCTGCTCTGCTGCCTGAGACGGGGAGGAAGTGGTTGTAGGCAAACTCGAGGGCAGGTCTAATGAGGCCTATTAGGAAGATGGCTAACTAGACCCTCTATGGGCAGAAGTAGAATCCTAGAATCCTAGAATCATAGAGTTGGAAGGGGCCAAACAGGCCATCTAGTCCAACCCCCTGCTCAACGCAGGATCAGCCCTAAGCATCCTAAAGCATCCAAGAAAAGTAGTGTGTCCATGTTCAGCACCAGGGACAAGTGACAAGGGAGGGTTCCCCAACCGGCTGATCGTGAAGACGGCCCCTGCCCAGATCCTTCAAAGCAGACCTTAGAGAAAGAGGCAAAGATGACCTGATCTTAACCGCTGTGTCATTAAGGTGCGTGGAACCAGGGTGGCAGGTGTCATGAGCCACGCCCCGCAAGCTCCACTCCCTAAATTGTCATCTTCTGTGCCTCTTCAGCAGCTACAGGACAAGCCCAAGTTGGAACATCTGGTTCCCCCCCACGTTTGGTTGCAGTGAGACAGGAACATTATGTACACTTGACGGTACGCTCACACTGCAGTGAGAAGCAATGGACCCAACTTTACATGACAGCCAACGGCAAGATGAAGGGTGTGTGTGTGTTAAAATGCATTCATCCCTAAATGCATCGACTGCAGCATAAAGGGGTTCGACACAAGTAAGAAAAATCAGGCGAGTTGCACACTGGGCTGTACACTATAATGAATGTTCAAGGCAAAGGCCCTCATTTCTCTGACTCATCCCTGCTTTGTTACGCAAACTAGCAGAATGGCAGTGTTTGGGCCCTTTCATGGCTCCTCCAACATGTTTTACAGCTTGTTAGGGTTGGCATTTTACTGCCGGTTTATCACTGTTCCTATTGCTGTGTAATTCGGACAAGCAACGGTAATTTGGCTGCAAATACGTCAAGATAGATGGTGGAAATTAGCTGCTGTTTTTCCTTGGTTCTAGAAAAAGCCTGTGGATGAGTATCCAGAAGATATTCCAATCCTGGGCCACAGATGATGTATAGATGAGGGGCTGTGGCTCAGTGGAAGAGCCTCTGCCTGGCATGCAGAAGGTCCCCGGTTCAATCCCTGGAAACTCCAGTTCAAGGTTCTGGTGATGTGAAGGACTCCAGAGAGCTGCTGTTAGTCAGAGTCTGCAACAACTTCACATGTGACTTTTCCAAGATGGCACCCTCCCTGTTCTGTGCTTCCAGGCCTCATTCTTTCTTGGTCAGTGGGGTGACATCAGGGACAGGGTTCTCCGTACCTGGGATGTAGGGACACATTCTTTGAAGAAGATGCCATTAAAGTAAGGTGACCAGATTTTAACATTGGTAAAGTGGGACACCATTGACTGGGGGAGGGGGGTTCTTGATTAAAAATTTGGTCTATATGGAGCAACAAAAATTTTCATAGATCCCATAGAATGCAAAAATAGTATTATATATTTTTAAATTCCAACATAGGTACAATTTGCCGGGTGCCGCCAGATGTCCCTCCAAAAGTGGGACAATCTGGTCACCTTACATTAAAGGCCACTGGGACTTTGACAGGCAAAGGGGGCCTGGGAGGGAACCTTAACCCGTTCCTTCCTACAATCTTATAACCCTGGCTGAGTTGGTTTACGGCTTCATCTGAATACTCAAAGGAACAGAAAAACACTGAGGTCGAGGGAAAAGTTTTATTTAAAGGCAAACTAAGGCACAGCTGAGGAGCTCGTATCAGAAGGATGCAGGTAAAATCAAAGGCAGAGAGAATTTATAACATGAAGATATCTGGGTTGGCAACCCACAGTGGAATACCTTGACGTCATGGAATAAGCTCTTGAGATTCAGTTCCTTCCTCGTTCTTCCAGCGATGGTCAAGAATGGGACTAAGAGGGATGCCCAGTAGCACCCTTTTTATCGATCCTTAGAATTCTCAAATCTGTTTATCGCATCACGTAGTTTCTGGCAGGAATCTGGGCACCGGGAGGGATTACCCGCTCCTCTCCCAGGGCTATTGGCCTGGTTCCTTCATCACCGTGACCTCCTGGGCAGCCGGCCTGCCTGTGCTGATTCCCTGTTGTCCCATTTCTAGGGCTTCTCGATGCCTGAAGAATGTTTCAGGGGTTTCTCAGCAATAAAAAAAGTTGAGAAAGGCTGCTTTAGGCTGATCCGGCTTTGAGCAGGACTAGGTGGCCTGTCTGGCCTTTTGCAACTCTATGGTTCTATGATTCTAAGCAGTGGCTGGACAGGTACTTATCCTGGATGCTTTAGGCTGATCCTGCTTTGAGTAGGGGGTGGGACTAGATGGCTTGCCTGGCCCCTTCCAACTCTGGGATTCTATTCTATGCCAGAATACAGAAATTCCACAATAGGATCTTGCTTACAATATGCTGCATACAGCAGTAAAGAGAACCAGCTCCAATCATTTATTCATCAGTTTGCAAGACTATTTTGTACTGTGCAGCTATAGAATCATAGGGTTGGAAGGGACCTCCTGGGTCATCTAGTCCAACCCCCCGCACTATGCAGGACACTCACAACCCTATCGCTCATCCACTCTAATCAGCCACCTCCTTGGACCTTCACAGAATCAGCTTTATTACCTGTGTTTAAAAATCCCTCCTGAATAGTTTTTTGCAGAAGGCCAGGAGAAGGGAGCTTCCCCAACCTCCTTGGGCTGGCCATTCCACAAGGTGGGAGCCACAACAGAGAACGCACGTGTATGGGCAGTTGTTGACTTTGCCCATTTGGCAGGCTGGCACATGCAGGAGCCCCTGCTGACGTGAGCAGAGTTATGGCGGAGCACCAAGAAACAGGAGGCCCCATAAAGAAGAAAGGGGCAGCCCATGAAGGTCTTTGATGCACTCAGAGGCCACATTAGTGATACAGTCAGGTGAGTTGTTTCACACATGCTAAATAATGCTGCTTCATCCCACTTCAGAGACTGTTTGCAGGTGGGCAGATAGATAGAATCATAGAATCATAGAGTTGAAAGGGGCCATACAGGCCATCTAGTCCAACCCCCTGCTCAACGCAGGATCAGCCCAAAGCATCCTAAAGCATCCAAGAAAAGTGTGTATCCAACCTTTGCTTGAAGACTGCCACTGATGTGCGCTAACAGATGTGTGCTAACAGACAGTCAAATGACTTAGAGAGCATATATTGTTCCACTGCCCTGCTTATATAGACATTGGTAGCAACTTGATTGAACTACTCCTTAAAACGTTGCCAGAACATCATGATGTAGATCGAGCAAAAAGGCTGCGAAGTGATGAGTCCCCCCAGGTAACAACTCAGCTGTCTAAGTTTTGTGCTGCTGCCATAAAAATCCGATGCTCTAAAGTAGCATAATTTTAAGTTTTATTTTATTATCTGTTTTAAATTGTATTACTTTAAATGACCATATTCTCTTGGTCTCTTTTGTAATGACTTCATATAACTTGGTCTGAACAACCGTAATAAAGTTTGATTGATTGACTTCGAGAGCCAGTTTGGTGTAGTGGTTAGGAGTGTGGACTTCTAATCTGGCATGCCGGGTTCGATTCTGCGCTCCCCTGTATGCAACCAGCTGGGTGACCTTGGGCTGGCCACAGCACTGATAAAGCTGTTCTGACCGGGCAGTGATATCAGGGCTCTCTCAGCCTCACCCACCCCACAGGGTGTCTGTTGTGGGGAGAGGAATGGGAAGGCGATTGTAAGCCGCTTTGAGCCTCCTTCGGGTAGAGAAAAGTGGCATATAGGAACCAACTCTTCTTCTTCTTCTTAGTTTTTGTTTGAAGAATAAGAGCTGGTTTTTATACCCCACTTTTCACAGCCCAAAGAAATCTCCAAGTGGCTTACTTTCACCTTCCCTTTCCTCTCCCCACAACATTCACCCTGCGAGGTAGGTGGGGCTGAGAGAGCTCTGACAGGACTGCTCTGTGAGAACAGCTCTATCAGGGCTGTGACGAGCCCAAGGTCACCCAGCTAGCTGCATGTGGAGAAGTGGGGAATGAAACCCCAATCGCCATATTAGAAGCCACTGCTCTTAAGCATCACACCACACTGGTCTGGATCACAGTCGTGCACGAGGCCCAAATGGAATCTTTGTCTGGGGCAGCAAAGCCCTTCTCAGCAGCCTTGCCTATAGGTGTATATATGTGTCACCAAGTCAAAATCAACATGTAAAAGAAGAGCTGGGTGTAAAAACTACCCAAAGTAATCCCAAAGCAGCCTACAGATGCCATTCCCTTCCTCTCCCCACAACAGACCCCTTGTGAGGAAGGTGGGGCTGGGAGAGCTCCAACAGAACTGCTCAACAAGAACAGCCCTCAGAGAACTGTGACTGGCTCAAGGTCACACAACTGGCGTCATATGGCGAAGTGGAGAATCAAATCCGCTGCTCTTAACCACTACACCACACTGGCTCTTATAGCGACCCGATCAAGAAATTTCCCAAACAAGAGACAAGCAGAGGTGGTTTGCCACGAACCTTCCTCTGCACAGCCTTCCTTGGTGGTCTCCCTTTCAAATTCTGACCCTGCTTAGCTTTGGGGGTCTGCCAAGACTGGGCTATACCATTCCATTTCCCCCCTCCCTTGAATGATGGCTGTCATCCTGCTCCTTGGCCCCCAGATGGCGCCAGCTGCTATTTCTAGGGATGTGGAGCAGGGAGAACTGGATGGGGAGAATCAAGGCCTGAATCTTTATTGCAGTGACTGATTATCCACGCTGCAGTTTCTCGCCTATTTGTAACCTGTGCTGCGTGTGCTGGAGAATGGCACCTGTATTTCAGGTGATTGTGACACCCTTATCTCAGATTAAGAGATGTCAGCCTTGCTCTAAGGCGGGGCTCAAGTGGGTAGCCTTGTTGGTCTGAAGTAGCACCAGAAAAATAATCTGAGGAAGAGTGCATGCATTCGAAAGTTCATGCCTTGAATAAATCTTTGTTGGTCTTAAAGGTGCTCCTGGACTCTCTTTTTGTTGTTGCTCTAAGGCAGGCTTTCTCAACCAGGGGTTTCTTTTTTTTGCCGGAGGGGGGGGGGAAACGAAAAGGCTTCTGCGGGCCTGGGGACGGCCCTGGCCAGCTTACAGAGCTGCCCAGCGCCGGCCCCGGCCCCACAGAAGCCTTTTGCCATTGGGGGGCGGGGGCTGCAAATAGGCTTCTGCGGCCCCAGCCAGCCGCCCACCGCCGATCTAGCGGAATCATAGAGTTGGAAGGGTCCGTAGATGCCATCTAGTCTAACCCCCTGCTCAATGCAGGATCAACCCAAAGCATACTCCATAGCCAAAAGTAAATGAACTTAAAACTGTGGTCCAAAGTTGCCCTGGTTCTACACAAGGATAAGGCCTGTGACCTAAATATTTATCTGCATATATTTAGAGATTCAGATGTGCAGCCATGTTGATCTAAAACAGAAAAATTCAACCAATGGGCTGGTACAGAAATGTAATCTTTTTGGTTATAATTATTCCAATTTGCTTTGTAGATATTGCCTTCGTATCCATGATGTGCAAACATAAACCAAAACGGGTTCCGGATAAAACACATTTTTTTTCTTTTTCAATAGCCCGTTTTCAAAGTTGTTTTCTTCCTCAGTGGTTTTTATCAGTGTTTCATGGTTCAGTGTTTCACGGAGGTTTCTTTACTGCTCTATGGCTGTCTATTTGCAATTTTGGTTGTAGAAAACTAACAGTGAAATATGATTCAGGTGGGTTGCCATGTTGATCTGAAGCAGCAGAACAAAATGAAGAGTCCAGGAGCATATTTAAGTACCAATCAAGGGATAAGCTTGCTTCAGACCAACATGGCTACCCACCTGAATCATATTTCACTGTTAGTTTTCCACAACTCAAGTTGCAAATAGACCCAAAATAAAACAACCACCCCGAAAAACAGAGTCCCGACAATTACTGCACACTGTGGTACCTTAGTGTATGTTATCTTAGTATTTGCCTTCTAAGAGGTAAGGAGAAAAATTAAGGTTAAGGTAAAGGTATCCCCTGTGCAAGCACTGGGTCATGTCTGACCCTTGGGGTGACGCCCTCTAGCGTTTTCATGGCAGACTCAATATGGGGTGGTTTGCCAGTGCCTTCCCCAGTCGTTACCGTTTACCCCCCAGCAAGCTGGGTACTCATTTTACCGACCTCAGAAGGATGGAAGGCTGAGTCAACCTCGAGCCGGCTGCTGGGATCGAACTCCCAGCCTCATGGGCAAAGCTTTCAGACAGCTGCCTTACCACTCTGCGCCACAAGAGGCTCTTCTAGGAGAAAAATACCAGTGGTTAATTAAAAGACACAAATCTCATAGTAAAGGAAAGAAATACACAGCTTCTCAGGAATATGCTATCATACACAATATAGCATTATTAATCGTGGATACACACAGTCACCTTTAAAAATAGACAGGATGTAAAACTCATGGACATAATTGACAGTCTATACCAGCCTTTCTTAAGAGCCTCTTGTGGCGCAGAGTGGTAAGGCAGCCGTCTGAAAGCTTTGCCCATGAGGCTGGGAGTTCAATCCCAGCAGCCGGCTCAAGGTTGACTCAGCCTCCCATCCTTCCGAGGTCGGTAAAATGAGTACCCAGCTTGCTGGGGGGTAAACGGTAATGACTGGGGAAGGCACTGGCAAACCACCCCGTATTGAGTCTGCCATGAAAACGCTAGAGGGCGTCACCCCAAGGGTCAGACATGACTCGGTGCTTGCACAGGGGATACCTTTACCTTTACCTTACCAGCCTTTCTTAACCTTTTCACCCTTGAGAAAGCCCTGAAACATTCTTCAGGCTTCAAGAAACCCCTGAAGTGGCGAAATTGTACAGAGTATGGTTGGGAAGCACAGGTGTGCATGTGCTCATCCAGGGCCCCTCCCCTTCCCACTCCCCCCAGGCCCAAAATTCACCATTTTGAGAGGAGGGACAGGTCTACATGACCATATGTGGTCATATCACCCAATAAATGTTTAACACACACACATATATCTTAATTAATTAACTCCCACCCATTCAGGAAACCCTTCCAGGGCTGTCAAGAAGCCCTGGTCTATATAGAAATGATCTTGTAAATCGAGAAATTATCTTGACTTGCGCAGATTGTCTTCAATAGAAACTGGCACATCACACATTCTGAGTAAAACCTTTGAAAGCATTTCACTCACTCCAAAAGAGAAAATATTTCATAGACGCTTTTGTCTTCCAGTTACCACCCCGCCCCACATTAAAACTGGGCTGGGGGAATCCTCTGTGGATTCCCCCCTCCCTATTTTTCTCTCCCTCCCTCCTCCCCAGGCCTTGATATCTATACCTAAAAGCTGCTGATAAAAGCATAGCTCCAGTAGCTAGTGGAGAATTTGGCAGTACAAACCTTCATATCTGCAGATAAAAGCATAGCACCAGTAGCTAGTTGAGAATTTGGCAGTACAAACCTTTATATCTTGGTATAATGATGGCTTTCAGTGTGGCACCAACAAGAATAGAAAGAGGAAGTTTAATTCAGTTGATTGATGCAGCCGAGATTCCTGGCACTCACGTGCATCCTTCCCCAGGTATTAAAGGGAAGACAATCAAATGCCCTGGCTTCATTTTACCAGCGGTCAGTTCAGCCTGCATATGCCTGTAAATCAAAAAAGTGAATGACCAAATTGCTCTATCAGGATAACTGACCACGCAGGTCTTGTAGATCCTAAAGTCTACAGTGGCGCACTGTTAAACCTGAGGTGTTAGCCAGTGGTCCTTACGAGGTGAGGTTGATTTAGAAAGGGTGATTTCCCCAGTAACCCACAGAAATTTCTAAATGCCTCTGCATATTCTAAAAGCAGCAACAGGGTAATGCCTTCAGTCAGACCAGCCAGAACACTGCAAGGAAGTGAGTAAACTCTTGAATTCACTAGAACTCCGCTTTGGGCTCAGATGTTCAGCAAAACAAAGAAGAGCGGGAAAATGGAAAAGGCCATGCTTAGGGAAAATGGAAAGGCCAGACCGACAGATGTGTTTCATACTAGTATCCTTTCTCTGAGAAGTTCAGGCACAGTCCTCTTCTCATTTTAGTCTCGCAACAGCCATGAGAGTTTGGCTCACCTGGCAGAAAGTTACCTCAGTGGCGGAGGTGAGATTCGAACCCGCTCCTCCCAACCCAGTGCTCTTAACTATTTCCGGGCTGAAAAATATCCCGAAATTACACTTGATCAGACTATATTAATCACGTATTTATTTATTTAAAACATTTATTCCACATCTCCTGCAGAAAACAGCTGCTCAGGAAGGTTGTCCGAATGTGGCCTAACAAAATCCCCCCCCCCCACTCCTTAAACCCTATTCTTTCAGGCTCCCCCCTCAGATCTACACGTATTTCGAACCCAGAGCTGGAAACCTAATCATGCCAGTAACACCCACCCCTCTTAACAGAGCCTGAAGATAATTCTGAGTTTAGAACCTTACTCATTTTTTTAACTCTTAATTTAATCCTAATAAACATACTTTGATTCCCTCTCCTGAATTTTTCAGTTCGGCGGCTTACAGATTGTTGGCATCAGAAGCCTATGAGCTGCCTAAGACTAGTTCTCTTCAAGTTCTCTCTCTCCTTTGCCTGCTTCTAAGGAGAGCGGTCATTAAATAAACACCTGGGGGGGGGGGGAGGATAGATTTATGAATATGCTTACAAAGTCTATATGAAAGGAGATCATAATGGAAAATTACAGACCACTTGAACTAAGTGACCTGTTTACATTTGGTTTGTGAGAATGGAGGATATTAATAGTACACTATGAACAAGTGTGATCAAAAAAGTGGTAGAATAAGAATACAATTTATGGTGAAAATAGGAAGAGAAGAAAGAAAGAAAGAAAGAAAGAAAGAAAGAAAGAAAGAAAGAAAGAAAGAAAGAAAGAAAGAAAGAAAGAAAGAAAGAAAGAAAGAAAGAAAGAAAGAATTAGCTTCTTTCTCAAATCTCTGGTTTTAATCTTCTGTGAAACAATAAGGCATTTAAACAACAGGTCAAGAAACATGAAGGGCCCAATCCAGATGAAATGAAACTATTTCAGGCTCTATGGTTTTCAGTAGGAGGATGTTGCTGAACAACATTTTCTTCCAAAATTAATGTATTTTCTTTTTTTGTACAGGGTGCTGATCAATTTGAGCTTTTAAACTCTGAATGCTACAGAAAACTAATTGATGGGTATTTGCAAAACTCTTATGGTTGCTTTGGTATAAGGTCGTCAGGGTGACATAATATATTTTTTAAATTATCAGCTTAATTTCCCCCCATTGCTAATCCATTGTGCAAGTCTAACAGGGCATTTAGGGCATAAATGGGCATAAATCTAGCTTTTAACTTGCATCTCTCTTCTCCCATTAAGTGCCCTGCTACTCTCAAGAGTCCACAGTAGGAAATTTTTCAAAATCAGTACAGAGCCCAGTGGTGCCTTGAAGATAAAGAAGAAGAAGAAGAGTTGGTTCTTATATGCCACTTTTCTCTATCTGCTCAAAGCAGCTTACAGTCGCCTTCCCTTTCCTCTCCCCACAACAGACACCCTGTGATGTGGGTGAGGCTGAGAGAGCCCTGATATCACTGCTTGGTCAGAACAGCTTTATCAGTGCCGTGGCGAGCAAAGGTCACCCAGCTGGCTGCATGTGGGGGAGCGCAGAATTGAACCTGGCTCACCAGATTAGAAGTCCACACTCCTAACCACTATATCAAACTGGCTCTCATTGTTTGTTGGGTAGGGGAGAGACTTCTCCGTCACATAAAAGATACAAATACATTTGCGTTTGGTAAAGGCCACAGCGTTTATTAACTTAAACACACGAGTGAAGGCAAACATACACCTGGGACAGATCCAATGGTCAGCTCTTCGCCCATCTTGCAGCCCGATGGCTACTTAATAGGGGAGGGGAAAACCCCTCCAGCAGGCCTGACTGCGGGGTCTGAGCGACATGCCTGTCGAGCTCCCCCTCTCCATCAAGCCTGCCGGATCACCGGGAAGGTGAACCCTAGGAGAAGCCCACAAGTGTCAGCCTCAATTGGGGTCTTTCCCATTCAAGTCATCACTTGCGGCAGCTGCCTTCCCATCCCGGAAGCCGCTGCTGCTCTGGCACATGCACAACCCCATAAGGAGGCTCCTTTGACTAGGCAAAGCCGGCCCCCCAGCATGGGCTGAGCCCCCAAGGATCCGTCCCTAAACTGTTAAAACTCACCACAGTGTGGTGGTCAGGCTTATGCCTAGCCCCCGCTCCTGGCATCACTCGCTCAAAGATCTCCCAGCCAAATGTCCTTGCCCCATCCTGACAGATGGACTCCATCAGGCTGATGCAGCGCCTCTAGCCAGAAAACGATGTTCGGGTGGCTGAACACACACAGCGACTGGTCACAGAAGACTTCATGGCATTCTTGTACACCTTGCATCTCGCCAGATAATAATATTCAGAAATCAGGGGCTGAAGTGTGTTAATCCTAGAATCATAGAGTTGGAAGGGGCCATACAGGCCATCTAGTCCAACCCCCTGCTCAACGCAGGATCAGCCCAAAGCATCCTAAAGCATCCAAGAAAAGTGTGTCTCCAACCTTTGCTTGAAGACTGCCAGTGAGGGGGAGCTCACCACCTCCTTAGGCAGCCTATTCCATTGCTGAGCTACTCTGACTGTGAATCAGCATGCACTGCTGTGTTCAAAAGGTGCCTTTTCGAGATATGGAGACTTCAAGGTGAAAGTGGGAAGGGCTTTCCCCGCTCCCCCCAAAAGTTAAACTTGGGCTTTCTAATAGGTTAGTAAAACCTGGGACCTGCCAACCCATTCCAGGTGTTAACTGGCTTTATGGTCCAACCTGTCTATTGTGAACAACCTTTAAATTCTTGATTACATCCAAGTTGGCTACAATTGCCCCTCGCCCTGTACTGCCTGCATTCTGTGGCCCTTGGGCCCCTGCCCTTTGTTTCCCCACCTGAAAGTTCCCATATAACAGGGGTGGCCAAACTACAGCTCTCCAGATGTCAATGGACTACAGTGACCATGAGCCTCTGCCAACATTGCCTGGACACCTGGAGAGCCACTGTTTGGCCACCCCTGCCATCTAAGGACCTACCTTGCCAGGCACCGACAGTGCATCAAGGGTGGCCAAACTGGAGCTGTCAAGATGTCAATGGACTACAATGACCACGAGCCCCTGCCAACCTGTCCAGTCTGCAAGGGCTCATGGTTAATGTAGTCCACAGACACACGGAGAGCTACCATTTGGCCCAGCCCGTCACCTAAGAATCCAGCTTGCTAGGCGCCGTTCTGCACCAAGCATCAGGGGTGGCCAGACGGGGGCTCTCCAGATGTCCACGGACTACACTGACCATGAGCTCCTGCCAGCATGACCATCCTGCCCTCCACTTTCTTCTCTTCTTTCCGTGGCCTCCCCGATGCCAAGTGTTAGCATGCGAGCTCTTTGAGGGCAGAAGCTTGGGCTCTCCTACCCAAGGCCACGCGGGCAGTGGCTCGTGGTCATTGTAGTCCATGCCCCCCCCCTGGCGAGCCCCCGCCCCCGCTCTAGTCGAAGCAAATTGGCGCGGGAAGGCGCCAGGCGCGATTTTGCCAGGAGGCTCCAGTCGGCGACGCTGAGCGTCCCCTGCGCCCAAGGGCGGCGGCTTCCCGTGGCGCCGTGGCCCCCCGCCCCGACCCCCTGGGTTTCCTCCCAGTCATGCAAATGGGCCCTCCTGGCGCCCGGCCCGCCCGCCCGCCGCCTGCTGCTCCTTCTTCTGCGCGGCGGGGAGATTCGCTTCCCCAGAAGCCACGAGCGCCTGCCGGCCGCCTCTGCTCTGCCACGGAGCGCTCGGGGAAGCCACGCGCCGCACGGTAAGCCGGCCGGCCCAGAGGGCGTTGCGCGGGGACCCCCCGGGGGAGAGCGCTTCACGCGGGTCGCCGTGGGGGCCTGAAGCAGCAGGGCACGGTGGGGGTCCAGGGGCGCCTGGGAGAGCCACCGAGTCTGATTCAGGGGAGGAGCTTTGGGGGCACCTTGAAGAAAACTTTTGGTTGGTCTTAAAAGCGGGAGAACTTTTGCCCGCTGGTTGCCCTGGCCTCTGCCTTCGAGAGGAGCTCGGCCGACAGAGATCAGGCCCCTCCGAGTGGTCTCCGGCTGGTTTCTGGGCAACAGACAGCCTTTCTGGGCAACAGACAGCCTTTCCTTGCCTTTCCAAAGGACTGATCACCTTCTGAGGTAGTCAAACTGCGTCCAGATGTCCATGGACTGCCATTCCCAGGAGCCCCTGCCAGCATTCGCTGGCAGGGGCTCCTGGGAATGGTAGTCCATGGACATCTGGAGGGCCGCACTTTGACTACCCCTAACTCAGCTTGCCATTCTAGCAAGGTTCTTGAACCTGCTAAACAACTGCATTTTACTGCAGACTTGCTGGCTGTTTTCAAGATGCTGTTTACTAAACCCCTGCTGATTTACTCTCTCCTTCTAGATGTGGCCTGGTAATTTCCATTTCATTGTATCTGAGGAAGTGTGTGGGCACAGGAAAGCTCACACCTTGAATAGACCTTGGTTGGTCTTGAAGGTGCCGCCGGGCTCAAAACGTTGCTTTTCTATTTGTGTCACGCTCTTCTTTCCAAGAATAATGTCGCGCGTTTGTGTATGAAGACCAGTTCCTTGAAGATGTTAGTAATTCATTAATGGTGGTAGCTAGATGGAAGCTCCATGTTAAGAGGCACTGTGCCTCTGAATTTCGTAGTCTGTAGTGGAGACAGAATGGGGGTGAATGAGTGAAGCTTTTTTTCTTCAGACCCTGCTTGGGTGACTTCTGAGAATCATTGGGCTGGTTTAGAAGGATCCTTCTCCTGTTTTTCATATTTTCACTTATTAGCCGTGTTCACATGTTACAGTGTACACAGGTACACCCTGCATATACACCTGTTTGTAAGAAAGAGCCAGTGCATGTCCTCTTTACAACTTAAAGCTAGATAAATACGGGGTTTCAGGCATAAGTACAGCTGTATGTACACTGACTGTAACATGAGAATTACGTAATGAAGAAGAGTTTATGCCCCACTTTTCACTGCCCAAAGGAGTCTCTAGGCGGCTTACAATCGCCTTCCCTTCCTCTCCCCACAACAGACACCCTGTGAGGGAGGTGAGAATGAGAGAACTCTGACAGGACTGCTCTCTGAGTACAGCACTATCAGGACTGTGAGTGGCCCAAGGTGACCCATGTGACTACATGTGGAGGAGCAGGGAATCAAACCCGGCTCACCAGATTAGAATCTGGTGCTCTTAACCACTGCCCCACCCTGGCATGTGCTGTATGTGAAAATAAAAGTGTACACTGATTGTATGTGTGTTTACAGTAACTTGTGAATGGGGCTTGACAGCCAGTGTGGTATAATACGTTCAAATCCCGACTGTTTGGTCAAAACTTGCTGAGTGACCTTGGGCCAATCACCTCTCTCAGCTGAATGGACCTCACAGAATTACTGTGAGGATAAAATGGAGAGGGGGGGGGATGTCTGCTGCCCTGAGCTTTGGCAAAAAGGGGCTCTAGCTCACACTCAAAATACATTTTACAGGAATGATCATCTGCAGATGTGCTTCCTTTATCAGTGGCAAAATCCCAGCATGGGGTGCTTATGTTTGCCATTGATCTAAGTTCTGTAATGTGAAAAATGCTTTGTGATCCTTTCGTTTTTTCTGGTCTCTCCAACCATCCTGTGGGCTGGGTCCTTGTTACTTCCATTTTTGCAGGTGAGCAGAGAAGGCTGATAGCCAGTGTCCTGCCCTGTGCGTCTGTGATAGAGAGGTGGGATTCAAAGTTAAGTTTCTCCCCAGTGGTATCCTTTGTCTCACTTTGCTGTCTGCTGTTTAGGAAATGGGTTCAGACACTCAGTTGAATCATAGAATCATAGAATAAGAGTTGGAGGGGACCTAATGGGTCATCTAGTCCAACCCCCTGCACTGTGCAGGACACTCACATCCCAATCGCTCATCCACTGTCGCCTGCCACCTTGAGCCTTCACAGAATCAGCCTCTCCGTCAGATGGCTATCCAGCCTCTCTTTAAAAATTTCCAAAGATGGAGATCCCACCACTTCCCAAGGAAACCTGTTCCACTGAGGAACTGCTCTAACTGTCAGGAACTTCTTCCGGATGTTTAGACGGAATTTCTTTTGAATTAATTTCATCCCATTGGTTCTGGTCTGTCCCTTCGGGGCAAGAGAAAACAACTGTGCTCCATCCTCTATATGGCAGCCTTTTAAATACTTGAAGATGGTTATCAGATCCCCTCTCAGTTGTCTCCTCTCCAGGCTATATAGACCAAGCTCCCCCAACCTTTCTTCATACGTCTTGGTCTCCAAACCCCTCACCATCTTTGTTGCCATCCTCTGGACACGCTCCAGTTTGTCTCCAGTTTGACTTAGGAATGTTGTTCATTCTTCCCATGGGAAACACCATTATAACCCTACCTGTTTTCATTTTGTTAAAACATCTACATCCAGTGACCAAACATGAAGATCATTTTCATAAGTGACAACCCTTAAAAAAAAAAAAAGCATTTTGGTGGATCATGTTGGCATCTTGCAGGTTCAAGATTCAATGAGAACTACACGGCTAGTTTGTGCAGATCATGTTTTCGGGTGGTCAGTATATGGTCAGGGATTTTGCAAGGTATAAGTACTGCATTTGTGAACTGGGGATGAGACTTGAAAAAAAACTAGATGCATGTATGGAGGGAGAGCCAGGCACACCAACAGAGAGTGTCTTGAATGGGTTGGACTTTTAAAATATATTTTTTAAATTTGTAAACATTTATAGGTGATATGACCATATATGGTCATCTCAACCTCCTCTCCCTCCCAAAATGGCCAATGAGGGGCCTGGAGGGGGTGGGAAGGGTAGGAGCCCCGGTTGGGCAGGTACACAGTTATGCCTCCCATCCATATTCTGCTCGGCTGCACCAATTTTTGGGTTTCTCAAAGCTTGAAGAATGTTTCAGGGGTTTCTCAATGGTAAAAAAATTGCAAAAGTCTGTCTTAGCCCCTTCGGTAGTAGCAACAGTTGCACTGGAAATAACATTCTATTTAAGTTTTAAAATTTGAATTAAATGACTCTGGTCCCCAACGTTCTTGATCCTACGGGCGACTTCGAAATTCTGGCACGATATGGTAGGTGCAACCACAAAATGGCTGCTGCAGCTTACCTTCTGTCACAGAGGGGAAATCCTTGAGGGTGGCAGTTATTGTCAAAGCAACATTTCAAAAAATCTGTACAACCAATCAAAAGCCTTGTTGGCGAAAGCTCTACCTGGTTCTGCCCACTTTCTAAAAATACTTGATGGGTGCCAGAAAACGTGCAGGCAAGTCCCCTAGCGCCCAGAGCCATAAACTAGCTTCAGTCATGATGTACTTTTTACTTCAGTTATTTCTTTGATGTAAAAACAAGACATTTCTACTCCCTTCTTTAAAAAAGAAAACAGTTGTTGGAAAACGGTTACAAATCAGGGCTGCTCGTGCTTAGGTGGGCGATGTGGTCTGACTTCTGTACATGTACCCATAGAATCTAGTCCTCATTTATCCTTTCCACCGGATCAAATTTTTGCAAAACTCAGTTGCCCTCCCCCAACTGAGTAAGCTATAATCAGAATAGAATGTATTGTATTTAAAAAGATGGCTCTGGCATATGGAATATGGGGTTTCTGGTGTCAGAAGTAGGATGGAGGTTTCTTTTAAGTGCACAAAGCTAGGAGAGAGAGGGTGGGAAGGAAGTCACCACCTTACCTAGACGTTATTCTTTCATCTGATGCTGGTAAAGTACAAGAACTCTCTTCTGGTTTTCTTATGAGATTTTGATTGTATGAGAGCAGATGCACAGATGATAGATAAAATTCAAATAGGCGAGATACGCTACTAAATCAAAACGAGAAGATAGAAAACATCGATTGGAATTTGCCAGCATGCACAAGTACTTTGTTTGTTGCCGAGTTCACATGAACAGAAATAGGTTAGTTTAATTTTGTTTTTACTCCTGTGTGACACATGCCAGACCACAATAGTCCACTGTTAAGTAATCCAGAATGACTCCCAGTTCGGTTTTCACAGTGACTAATCTGAAATTAGAATTTGTGTTTTACCAGTAAACACATATTAGAAGGACGGGAAGGGAGAAATGCTTTGCTTGTTGAATTGTGTGAGTTTGATATAGTGATTAAATGAGTGGGGAGTAAGGATCGGCACAAGCCAGACAATTCCGGTTCACTCTGGGGTTTGGGGTTCAAGGGTTTCCCGAGCCACACCCCTGAACACAAAGGACCCAGAAGCCCTCAAACAAACTGGCCAGATTCGACCCAGTCAGTTTCACTTCCCCATGCTTAGAAGCCAGCCATTTTGGCCTCACAGCGGACAAGGATTGATTTAGCTCCCTCCCACTTGTCAGCCATTTAAAGTCTCCATTTTGCTTCTTCTATTTGGATAGCGTGTGTGTGTGTGAAATAGTGGCTTTAAATTTCTGGCAGCCAGTTAAGCCCTCTGTTTCATTTCCCCCTCCAAACGGAGGAAAGCAAAATAGAAGGTTTAAATGGCCCGAACCCCGTACTGAGCTGCACAAAAGGTCTGGGAAATGTTCACGGGAGGGGTCTTCTTCAAACCTGGGTTCAGAGGGACACGAACCAGCCAATTTGTAACGGATTTAAGGTCATGAACCGATTTGTGCCCGTCCCTAGTGGTGAGGGATGAGTAATCTGGAATTTATTGACAATTAAGAAATCGCTGGGTATCCTGATGGATTGTCTGTACCCGAAGGGAGAGGGAATCCAAGAGAGGGCTGTTTAAGAGGGAGATGTTTTAAATTAAAATTTTACGTAGAATGAGGTGTTCTGGTAATTTCTACCAGACTAAAGAGGAAACTTCACTGTGTTTCACATTGTGTCCCTTCAGGTGGGGTCAGACTGTGGCCAAGAGGAAGACTAACTTTTTGTTGAGGCAACTTTCTAGCCAGGGTCATTGTAGGGTCATGTTAGAAACCTTCTCTTGACTGGTAAAGTCTTGGCAAATAGCACAAACTTTAGAGGTAATGGTTTTATGATCTTTCTTCCTGGCAGTTTATTTGTGGCCTTGAATCTTTGGACAGGTATTTCAATAAATACATTGAACAAGACGTGGCTGCACCATGAGGTTGCCAGCAATATGGCAATATTCCTGGCAATAGGGGAGTAGATCCTGGGGAGGGACTTCAGTGGGGTGTAAAACTTTCCAAGGTGGCCATTTTCTCCATGGGAAATGAGATATGTGGTCTAGAGAGTGGTTGTAAATCAGGGAGATCCCCAGGCCCCATCTGGAGGTTGGCAACCCCCAAAGGTAGATTTTTTTTCCTGGCAGATTTGGAGGACTACTAAGGATTAGTCAATCTGATCACTGGGGCAAAATCTCCTGAGCAATTCTCCAGCTTCACCTACATGGAAATAAATGACAGTAACTCCTATCTTGATTTCCACTTTTATATTCGTTTTTGACCTTTCCCATGGGGCTAAAGGCCATAGGTGACAAAGGTTGTAATATCCCCCCTTTAGTAAATATAATATTCATTGCTGAATACTTGCTGGAGAATCTTGGGGCAGTCACACACCTCTATATAAATCCCATTTTAAAATATCTGCCTTTGTACTTATATGATGCTGTTTTTATCTCAGCCTTCTTCTAAAATGCAAAAAGCAGCTGACATAGCCTTTTCACAACAACCTGATAATGTAGGTTAATCTGAGTGCATATGACTGGGTCAGCATGGTGTAGCGGTTCAAAGCAACACCTTCTAATCTAGAGAGCTGGGTTTGATTCCCCACTCCTCCACATGCAGCCAGTTTGGGCTAGTCACTGTCCTCTCAGAGCTGTTCTTGCAGAGCATGTCTCTTAGAGCTCTCTCGGCCCCACCTACATTACAGGATTTCCATTCTGCGGAAAGGCAGGGAAAGGTGTTTGTAAGCCGCTTTGAGACTCTTTTGAGTAGTGAAAAGCGGGATATATAAAACCAGCCCTTCTTCTTCTGGACCAAGGTTACTCAGTGAACTCATTAGCTGAGCAGGAGCTTAAACAGAGTCTCACCTCTGAATTAAACTTTGTTGGTCTTAAAGGTGCCACTGGACTCAACCTTTGTTCTGCGTTGAGCAGGGGGTTGGACTAGATGGCCTGTATGGCCCCTTCCAACTCTATGATTCTATGATTCTTCAAATCTTGTCTGGCAGTCTAACCACTAAGCTAGCTTGTGTACTAATGGTGTAAAGTGTCAGGTGTCAGCCAACTTACAGGGAGGGTTTTCAAGGTGAGAGACATTCTCAGGTGTTTTGCCATCACCTTCCTCTCCGGAGCAACCACCATAGTACTTCTTGGGGATTTCCCATCCAAGTATTAATCACAGCCAGCCCCGTTTAGCTCCTGGGATCTGATGAAGTCGGGCTGCAGGATCCATATCAAGTCAGCTTGTTTACTCATCTGCTACAAATTCTTTCTGTTGTTCCTGCCTGTTGTGTCTCCATTCTCCTGTATTTATAAAAACGCATTAATTAATTTTGCACCAAATAACCATGGAGTTGTTAGTTCTATTAAAAATAAAATAAAATAAAATCAGTAGAATTGAGCAAGAGCCTTTACTTGATGGACGAGTGTCAGAGAAAGGCTGCACGTGCCAAAGAAAAGCTCCACTGCTCATGCCACGAATTTGTGGGGATCTAGAGCCTCTTGTGGCGCAGAGTGGTAAGGCAGCAGACATGCAGTCTGAAGCTCTGCCCATGAGGCTGGGAGTTCAATCCCAGCAGCCGGCTCAAGGTTGACTCAGCCTTCCATCCTTCCGAGGTGGGTAAAATGAGGACCCAGCTTGCTGGGGGGTAAACGGTAATGACTGGGGAAGGCACTGGCAAACCACCCCGTATTGAGTCTGCCATGAAAACGCTGGAGGGCGTCACCCCAAGGGTCAGACATGACCCGGTGCTTGCACAGGGGAGACCTTTACCTTTAGTAACTCAAGAGACTGACACTGTTTCTAAGGGAGTTGAAAGCTGGGTGGTTGGAACTCTTCCTCCTTAGTGCAAATTTCTTAACTGTCACTTCTGTTCAAATGGGTTCTGCAGGTCTTTGGAGCCTTGCAAATAAAATCTGCAAAATCGGTTTGACCTAAAGATAACGGCGATGAACAAAATGAATGTGCTCACCACAGTCAACGACAACTCTAGAGTACCTCTTTCAGATCTCTAGGGAACAAACAACAGCAAATTGTTGCATCAGTTGGGAGAATTGTATGTGTGTGTTTGTATTTGTATTTGGTTAGCTCCTGAGGCTGCAGCAGGTGTGAACTGCGTGATACAAGCTGTAAATCTCTGGTCAACCACAAGGGGAAAGTCCTTATAAAGAGGTAAGCAGAAGGAAATGGATGCAGTTTTACACTGTTTGCCGCTCGCTTTATTTATCTGCCCGCATTTGGGTGTGGTGGCTGCGTGGGTGGGAAAGACGTTCTTTCCAAAGCGAAAGAGCCAGTGCAAGGATTTTTCCCCCCCTTCTGCCCAAAATGCATGAAATTCTTTTTAGGAACAGCGTGATAATACACGAACAGGGCAGTCCTCAGTGTAATTACATCCTACTACACTAATTAATTTCAAGGGGCTGAAAGTATTTGAATCTACTTAGGATGCCACAGTTAATCTCCCAAGTGTTTCATCTCTTCTTTCACACAGAATAAGGTGACCAGATTTTAACATTGGTAAAGCAGGACACCATTGACTGGGGGGGGGGGGGGTTCTTGATTAAAATTTGGTCTAAATGGAGCAGGGGTAGTCAAACTGCGGCCCTCCAGATGTCCATGGACTACAATTCCCAGAAGCCCCTGTCAGCTGGCAGGGGCTTCTGGGAATTGTAGTCCATGGACATCTGGAGGGCCGCAGTTTGACTACCCCTGACATGGAGCAACAAAAATTTTCATAGAATGCATAGAACGCAAAAATAGTATTGTAATATGTATATATATTTAATAATTTCAACATAAGTACAATTTGCCAGGTGCCCCCAGATGTCCCTCCAAAAGGACCACAGGTTGACTACCCCTGGGATAATGCACTTTCAATGCACTTTAGAAGTAGATTATCCTGTTCCGCACATGAAAATCCAGCTGCAAAAGCATATAGAAAGTGCATTATCCAACGTGTGCGGAAAGGGCCAGGGTCATCCCTGGTTAGTAGTTAAAAGGTGAGACCTTCAAGGAAGTACAGAGGCAGGCAATGGCTAACTGCATTTGTTTGTCTCAGCCTTGAAAGCAAACCCATGGAGTATCCCCATAAGTGAGCTGTGACTTAACGGTGCTTTCCACCACCAGATGCACACAAGTCCTTTTCTACTTGAGACCACACAAGCAGCTTTGGCCTTCCCCACCCTTTACATTTTTCATACCACGCTGCCCAGTGAAGTCCCTTTTGCCTCCATAGTGAAAATGACATTACTTACGTGGCTATATGTACTGTTAGCTTCAGCGAGGCTGCTGCATTGTGCCATACCCTGGGACACGTTTCTAGCAATGGATCAAATCAAGTGCAAACTCCCTGGAAGCTAAAATGACTAAACTGAGGCTCAACAAAATCAGAGTCTGGTAGCACCTTTAAGTCAAACAAAGATTTATTCAAGGCATGAGCTTTCGAGTGCAAGCACTCTTCCTCAGACTATGAACAACCATC
Source organism: Paroedura picta (assembly GCF_049243985.1). Taxonomy (NCBI): domain Eukaryota; kingdom Metazoa; phylum Chordata; class Lepidosauria; order Squamata; family Gekkonidae; genus Paroedura; species Paroedura picta. Next base: position 162,058,303 of record NC_135371.1, on the reverse strand, counting down.
ATAACTGAGGCTGTCATACTTCCGTCACTGGAAAAAAACCCATTAATGCTAGGAAAAGTTGAAGGCAGCAGGAAAAGAGGAAGACCTAACAGGAGATAGATTTAGGCTTGCCAGGTCCGTGGGACCAGCCGCTGGGGGATGGCGGGGGGGGGGGGAGTGGGGACAGAAAGAGTGAGGAGGGAAAACCAGGGTCCATTCCTCACAGCGCTAATGTTGCCGAAGTGTTACCATTGTGTAACGCTATTTATTTTGCATTATTCACAACGTCGTACACAATCTGCAACACTCCTGCAAAAATTGCTTTGTTGTAGCGATTTTCGGGGAATCCACAAAAAAACCGCTGGACTTGAGAATAACCTGCAACACATCCGAAAAAGACATGTGTGTTCTCAAAACAGCGGTAGCAAACATGTCCCTCCCTAATCTCTCGCACCTGAGCTTCCAGCGTCCCGATCACCATTTTCCCCCCCTTAAACCGGACAAAGCAACGAATCAGCGATGCTTCTATGGCTGAAATCCTTGCACAAGCAATTGTCCGTAAAGTTTCCGAGCACAATACAGCCCCCTGTTCGACACTGCACTAATTTCGGCCAGAAATAGCACGGGGGGGGGGGGATTTTTTTTTAATTTCAGAACGTGTAAATGAATAAGCGCCAGCTCCTAAGCCAGCAAAAAAAGGTCTTTCTGATACATCGAATGAACGAATATGCATTGCTACTGGTCTTTTTGTGTTTTTAAAAAACGTTTTTAAAGGGAAACATGAACACAACAGTTAATTGGCTGCTCTCTTTGATTGACGGCCAGGGGAGGGAGGAGGCGTGGAAAAATATCACCTTCTTTGTTGCGATTTCGGCAAGACCGGAAACTTGTGCGTTACGATAGCAGCGCTAGTGGGAGAGCCTTTTTTCGATTGAATTGGCTGTGTGCGTTACCTAGACCTGCCGCTTTTGCTTCTAGTGCTTTTCAATAGCTCTCAGACTTAGCAGAATGGCCCGTTGTGCGGAATTGCCCCAGGAATTAAATGCAATGCCTCTGAGTCACCTGGAACTTACATAGCGTGTTGTAGTAGTCAGGGGTGACACTCTGAGGGCAAAATCTCTATGGTAGAATTAGCTTCCTCCATAGAGTTTTGCTCCAAAACCAAACCTCTCAGCTAACTGCTATCAGACCATTAGTCTATTAATGTTCCATATTTATTGTACGCCAAATGTTTCCCATGCAATTCAATCTCCAGTGAACACAAACAAATCCAAAGTGCTGGTTTTTCCTATTTATCTCTGGAATCTGTTGACCATTTTCATTATGCAGCATGTTAATTTACTCTCACAGTCTCCCTGCTAGTAAGTTTAGACTGATTACTGCCATACCATGACATAGTATCTGAGGAAGTGTGCGTGCACACGAAAGCTCATACCTTGAATAAAACTTGGTTGGTCTTAAAGGTACCACTGGATTCAAAATTTGTTCTGATAATTCAAAGGGTTGCCATGAATCAGAAGTGACTTAACGTCACTTAACACGCACACGTACCTAGTAGTTAATTTGAGCCAGTGTTCAACCTTTGAAACCATATTGAGCCTTCGGGGAGGGCGGTATATAAATCTAAATAAATAAATAAATAAATAAATAAATATTGCATCTCAGGAGCCCTTCCCAGTGCTAGGGCTCAGACTCAAACATATGGGAATGTGACACAGTGAAATCAGAGTCCAGTAGCACCTTTAAGACCAACAAAGAAGGATAAGTAGATTGCAGCGGATTCTTAATCCTCAATCCTTTAGGTATAACGTCCAGGCGTTTGCATTTAGTAAGAAAGGACATATCAGTCTGTACCTGTGCAAGTTTCTTTGTAAGGTTGGTCTTAAAGGTGCTACTGGACTCTGATTTTATTGTGCTACTTCAGACCAACACGGCTGCTCATTTGAATCTATCAATATGGGAATGTGAGACCACAAAGAGGCAGCCTCTGAGCAGGTGCAAAGTGCATTTCCCCTCCTCACTCAGTAATTGTGGTTTAACTGCCTGTGTCTTTTTAGCCATCAAGATAAGAGGCTGCTACTTTGAGCTTTGGCTCCCCTTATTCTTTAGAAATCAACCAGGGCATGCTCCAGGAACACGCAGGCTGGGAAGTTTTACGTCGGCGTTTCTTAGCTTTCACTTCCTTTGAGTAAAATCACAAAAAAAGAGTAAGCTTTCCCCCCTGCTATATCTCCAAGCTTTTGTCTCGTAACAGAGATAGTACAAAATGACTAATTCATATAACTTTAGCTCACACTTCTTCTTTCAAAGGTGAGTTTTTACTCAGATTTCAGCCTGTCATCAGTGCTGTGAAAAAATATCATCGCCAGCCAAAGATTTGTGGTACCTGGGTGTTTTCCTAGAATCCCCAAAGAAGATTGCAAACAAATGCTTGTCAAACAGCACAGCAGTGACAGCCTGTGAACCTCAAGGTGCTCCTCTGGGGAGCGTTAGGAGCTGGAACATGAAAAGACGGTTACAGAACCAAGGGGAGGAGAATGCTCCTGTCTTCTACAGTAAATGGGCTTAGCCAGTCTGGGAGTTGTTTTCACAGGTTGCTGAAAAAACTGTGAGCCTGTGTTTGTGCTGTGTTTATAGGTGTCACAAGTAGGCTACAAAACAGAAGAGCCATTTTAGAAATCAAGGTTATATTCTTGTCAGTGCTACCTTGCCAGGTTGAAAACACATTCAGGCACAGGTGTGGTCTGGAAAAGTTGGACTTCTACAAATGAGAATCATCTGAATGCCCTTTTCCTTTTTGTGTGCATATAGGGTTGGGAAGAGCCTCTTGTGGTGCAGAGTGGTACTAAAGCTCTGCCCATTAGGCTGGGAGTTTGATCCCAGCAGCCGGCTCAAGGTTGACTCAGCCTTCCATCCTTCCGAGGTCGGTAAAATGAGTACCCAGCTTGCTGGGGGGTAAACGGCAATGACTGGGGAAGGCACTGGCAAACCACCCCGTATTGAGTCTGCCAAGAAAACGCTGGAGGGCGTCACCCCAAGGGTCAGACATGACCCAATGCTTGCACAGGGGATACCTTTACCTTTTTTAGGGTTGGGAAAAACTCAGGAACTTTGGGGGTGGTGCGTGCAGAAGGTAAGATTTGGGGAGGGGAGGGACTTCAGTGGGATATAATGCCATACAGCCAACCTTCTAAGCAGCCATTTTTTCAAAGGAACCGATTTCTGTTGCCTGGAGGTGAGCTGTAATTCTGGGGGGTCCCCAGGTCCTACCTGGAGGCTGGCATCTCTCTCTCTCTCTCTCTCTCTCTCTCTCTCTCTCTCTCTCTCTCTCTCTCACTCACTCTGTGTGTGTGTGTGTGTACATGCTCGCATGGATTAATAACAGACTTTGTTCATAAATATTCATATTATTTCCTTCCAACAATTGCCTAAATTGTGACCTCTGTGCTTTCCAGGTCATGAGATGGACTCTGAAGCAGTGGCTTCTCTTCCTGCTCATAGCAATGGCACATGGACAGAAGGCATCAGGTATGAGTATGGGGGGGAAGCTGCTCCGTGTGTGTGTTGTTAATGTTTGAGAGAGTCAGAGAGAGTGGGTTGGATCCAGTCTGCATTGCATCCGTGGAAGGACAGCCTCCCCGACTCCCCATTCCCAAATGCTCCTTGAAATGCTGTTTTTGGGTCACGGGGGACCCCTCAGGAACAACATGGTGGGGGGAGCTGGAGGGCAGACGTAGGACAGGGAAATGCCCCCCCCCATACATACAATCTTGTTACTGAACACAGTTATCAAAACTGGATAGTCATTTTGGAAATCCTGGTTCGCCTCTTGTCTGGGACAGCTGACTTTCCAGCCAGCAAGGTTGGACAGCACCAAGCACGAGGGGCATGGGCTCCACAGCAGAGGGGTCCCCCCCCAACAACAACAAAAGACAAAAAAGGATACAGATGGAATCAAGGCTTAGGAGCCAAACTCTTTTCCCCCCAACAAACCTCAGCTGATTTGCAGTGAAATGAAATGGGGTGGGGGATTATCAAGAAGTAGTAGTAGAAGAAGAATTGGTTCTTATATGCCGCTTTTCTTTACCCGAAGGAACCTCAAGGTGGCTTACAATTGCCTTTTCTTTCCTCTCCCCACAACAGACACCCTGTGAGGGAGGGAAGGCTGAGAGAGCCCTGATATTACCGCCTTCCCTTTCCTCTCCCCACAACAGACCCCCTGTGAGGGAGGTGATGCTGAGAGAGCCCTGATATTACCACCTTCCCTTTCGCCAGATTAGAAGTCTGCACTTCTAACCACTACACCAAAATAAGAGTTACTCTTAATTAAATACTTCTGTACTCAGTGTTTTAAAATGCCAGCATTCCGATTGATTTAGAGGAAACCAAAACAGCAAGTAATGAAGGTATTAAATTACAAAACAAAACACTGCTAATAGTGATTTGTAGCAGAACTACAGGCACACTTTGAGTACTCCAGGACGCATTGTAGGTCCATGCACAGGATCCTGTACCATTTTCCTTTACTCCTGGAAGCAGGCAGGGGTGACAGAAATCCCCCTTTCCAGTCTTAGGGCCATTCCGCACCGGGATCCATGTAGCAAATTGTTTGCTGAATGAAAAATCGCCATTTTAAATAGTGGAATTTGGCGTTTTGCATACCTGCCTTTGTAGTGGAATCCAGTTGCGTTTCTATAGTTTCCCACAGGGTTCCGTTCTCGGCAAAAATTGCTAGAAAGGAAGCGCTATTGCTGAGATGTGTCCCGCCCCTGGCCGTCAAGCAGCCAATGGGCGGCCGTTATCATGCTCCCAAACAGCCCCTTTCCCTTTAAGGAAGGTTTAAAAAAAAAAAAAAAACGTTGCAACGAATATGCGTTGATTCGTTGCAACGGAGAGACCCATCCAGCTAGCAGGTGGTGTTTGAGCTGCCGTTTCATTGTTGCCACGCTCCCCCCGAGTGAAAAAAAAAATCCCCCCCCTCACGGGCGCAATTTTCGGCCGAAAACAGTGTGAAAAATAAAGTGAAAATAAACCAGCAAACGGGCCTCTATGATGCTTGTGCTTGGTGACTTTAAACAGAGGGACTGCAGCCGGGGAAGCCTCACTGGGTAAACGAAGGCTTGCCGGTGCGTTGATCTCCGCTCGCTCGGAGAAAATAAAATGGCGATCGCTTCGCCGGAAGATCAGAGGAGAGAGCCAGGGGGAGGGACTTTGCAGAAACCGCAACAATGGTAATGCACAGAACTTTCCTGCTAGTGTTGCAGATTGGTTGCAGGAGTGTAGCGCTTTCCGGAGGGTGAATCCACTTTTTGGGATTTCCCTGAAAGCGCTACAACGAAGCGCTTTTTGCTGATCGGTTTCAGGAGTGTTGCAGATTGTCAACAACGTTGTGCATAACGGCAAAACTAGCGATTTCAATTAGTAACCATTGTGCTATTTTGGACGAATGCGGAATGGCCCTTATTCTTCCTCATTTTCAGAGACAAAAGCTGAATTCTGGCCCTAGCTGAAGAGTTACTTTATTCTAGTTAATTTAATTAATATAATTATTTTGCACCCCACCTTTCTCCTCAATGAGGATCTGAAGAAGTGTACATCAGTCTCTTTTCTCTTTTAACCTCACAGCAACCCTGTGAGGTAGGTTATGCAGAGAGAGCTTAAAATCACTCAGGGTGACTCCACAGAGGCAGAAAAATTTGCGGCTGAGCCCTTTCAGCTGCACAGAAATTCAGCAAACATCCATGGCATAAATGGGGATTCTAATCTGAATTTCTCAGATTCTAGTCTCACCCTCTTAACCACTGAACCACACTATGCCACACTGACAGGATGTGTGTTTCTCAGCACCAGCTCTTTGCTTTCTTTACTCATGTTGAGACAGAAGATGCATGGGGAGGGGGGGAGGAGGCAAAATTTGGTGTTCCGGTTTGGTAAGCCTACCTCAAATTCCTTTATACGATATGGCAGAGGAAGCTCAGTTTCTTAAATCAAAACACATAGAATTTTTAAAGGGGCAGTCTCTTAATACAGTATAGGACATTCCCAATTGCTGGCAGAAAAAAAGGTTTTTAATGAAGCGATTAAAAAGTCAGTACAAGATAGCCAATTATAGGAAACATCCAAGGTCCCAGGCAGAATTTAAACCAGAGGGCGGCAATGTCCTCAGTTTGTGTATGAAAAATGCTTGTTTTTGCAGGAGTTGAGTCTTGACACCAAGTGTGTTAAAGGGGTGCCATGTGTGAACCCGAATAACAGTGAATTTGATGTCATTTTAATTATGGCCAGCTTTTAAATAATGGCTAACTTTACCTTGGCTGGGTTACCCCTATTTCTGACATTAACTGAAAGACATAAATTGGAGGCCACTGCCTAGGTGAGCATAGCAGTGGCTTTGGAAAGAATAACGGAGGATTCTTTGCTTAGGTTAGGAAGCGCATTAGTCTGGGAGGGGTGGAATTGACATCAGGGAGGTGGGGAAGGAAGAGAAGCAGATAAGATGCAGAATACAGCTGTACACGGAATTATTCCCCTCTGTGTTCCCTTCACAGGTTCATGCCAGCCTCGTCCCTCTTGTCATGAATGCATCCGTTCCCACCCCAGCTGTTCCTGGTGTAAACAACTGGTAAATGCTTTCTCTTAAGAATACCTGGAGCTCCTTCTAATTTTATTTCCCAACCCTCAGGGGATCCTGGAAAATTTTTCCTTGGACCTGGCTTCCAGATACTCCTTGTTTTTTTTGTTTTTTTTTAGAGGGGCAAGGGGGTAAATGGTGAATTTTCCAGAGCTTTCAGTGAAAGGTGAATAGAATGATTCCACCAATTGCTTCCTAGTTAGGATTTGTTTGTGCCATATTTAATATGGGAGTTTGCCTCTGATTATCTTTTATCAAACTAGGCAAAGCTTGGAGGAGCAGAATTCAAGGATTAAATTGAGAATGTGCCTCCCCAAAGGGGGTTGAAATGCTGATATTTCTTGGGAGTGCTCTTCCACCATGCAGAGAATTGTGGATCCTTGGAGAAGTCCACCCATATAATTAAATAATAATAATAATTAAATTAAATAATTAAATTAATTAATGATGACATAATAATATATATAGTTTTTCAGCATGTGATTTTTGAAGCTTTTAAATTGATCTCTGTATGTTGTTTATATGGTTATGTTTTATTATTTTAATCTTTGTACAGATTTTATGATGTAAGTTGCCTTGAGTCTGCTGTGCAGAAAGGGGCAGCCAATGAATGAATGAATGAATGAATGAATGAATTTAATCAATCAATTAAGCATGGATTTCGCTTCAGGTCCATACTGGTATAAGGAAAGGGTTTATGCATGCATAAAAGCAGTCATTCCTGCAGATAGAGATATTTTTGTTGCCTACCTACTATATGAGCTTTGTAACATGTAATTTGGCATAGGTGCTAGCCACCCACAATTTAATGACGCCTCCCTACCCAGGCATCTCCTCCGTGTTCCAAGGGGTGCTGTAATTGGCATTGTGCACTTTTTTACCATTGAGAACCCCCTGAAACATTCATCAGGCTTTGAGAAACCTCAAAAGTGGCACAAGCATGCAGAATATGATTGGGAAGCATAGCTGTGGACACGCCCACCCGAGGCCCCTCCCCTTCCCAGGCCCATCATTGGACTTTTGGGGAGGGGCAGCTGACATGGCCATATATGGTCATATGACCTGATAAATGTTTAACACATCTTTAAAAATATATTAATTAACTCCCACCCATTCAAGAAACCTTTCCAAGGCCATCAAGAAACCCGAGGGCTCACGAAAACCCTGGTTGAAAAAGCCTGCCCCAGAGGTAAACATGTTGGAAAGTTATTTGGATATCTCCTGGTTATCTGCTTTTCCTAACTTAGTGGACACACCCTTTGGTAAAGGCAAAATATTTCCTGGAAGGCAGAAATATTTGCAGATGGCAAGCCTGGCCTCTGATTCACCCCTTGCCCTTTCACTCCGGTTTCTCCCACAGACTTTCTTTCAAAATATGTAAAACGGGCACATACTGAGTCAGCAAGAGTCTGAGCAGGCGGCAGCCCATCTCTAGCACTGAGGGAACTTTGAGGCCTGTGCTGATAGCAGGGGTGCATGTGCTGGCAGGGGCTCATGGGAGTTGTGATTCATGGACATCTGATGAGAGTCACAGTTTGGCCATCCCTGGCTTATAGTATGCTCCTGTACTTTGGAGAATGGAGCTGCTATGAGAGAGGTGTCATTCCGGTGACTTTCCGACCCCTAGTTGGATTAACTGTGGTGGATAATCTGTATTAAGGAAAACATTAGTGGTCTGTGAGGCTGAGCCAACTGGGAAGGGGGAGTTATAAAAATAAAAATTATTTGACAGCCTGTATCAAACTGGTCAGTCCTAGAGGAGATCAGCCCTGCCTGCTCCTTAGAAGGCCAGATCCTGAAGATGAAGCTCAAATACTTTGGCCACCTCATGAGAAGGAAGGACTCCCTGGAGAAGAGCCTAATGCTGGGAGCGATCGAGGGCAAAAGAAGAAGGGGACGACAGAGAATGAGGTGGCTGGATGGAGTCACTGAAGCAGTAGGTGCAAACTTAAATGGACTCCAGGGAATGGTAGAGGACAGGAAGGCCTGGAGGATCATTGTCCATGGGGTCGCGATGGGTCGGACACGACTTCGCACCTAACAACAACAAATCATCTCACCAGTGGCAGCCATGGCCTCACACTGCCTTGCCAGAGTAAAAACAGAATACATCTAAATTTACTCAGTAGTTTAGCATAGTTTAGTACTAAACAGCTGCCGCTTCTTAAAACCAAATTCATCCTCCACTGACGCGTTTGACCCTCACAATAGCCCAGTGAGATGGGGCAAGCTGAGAGAGAATGACTAGCCAGAGGGGCACTCGGTGAGTTTAATGACAAGCAGATATTTGAATGTGAGAGTCCTGGGCTACTTTCCGAACCTCTACACCAGGGGTATTCAAACTGCGGCCCTCCAGATGTCCATGGACTACAATTCCCAGGAGCCCCTGCCAGCGAATGCTGGCAGGGGCTCTTGGGAATTGTAGTCCATGGACATCTGGAGGGCCGCAGTTTGACTACCCCTGCTCTACACCGTATTTACGAATACAGTGTGGGCATTTCAGTCATGAATGTCAGGGTTCCTTGTGCCCATAACCAGTTGCCTGAGAAACAAACCCTGAACAAAGTTCAAGTCCAGGGACACCCTGAAGACCAACAATTCTGAGGATAAGCTTATGCACACTTCATCAGATACATAGAAACAGAAATCACCAGTCATTCCATATAGGTAGAGCAGGCTTTCCCAAGATTTTTTTTACTATTGAGGAACCCCTGAAACATTCTTCAGGCTTTGAGAAACCCCAGAAGTGCAGAATGTGGTTGGGAAGCATGGCTATGGACATGCCCCCCTGGGGCCCCTTCCCCTCCCACCCACTCATTGGCCATTTTGGGAGGGGGGTCGGTTGACTGCTTTAGGATGCTTAGGGCTAATCCTGTGTTGAGCAGAGGGTTGGACTAGATGGCCTGTATGGCCCCTTCCAAGTCTATGATTCTATGATTCTATGATATGACCATATATCACATGACAAATGTATAAAAATATATATTTAAAAATTAATCACTTCTACTCATTCAGGAAACCCTTCCAGAGCTGTCAAGCAACCCTAAGGTTTCATGAAACCCTGGTTGAGAAAGCCTGAGGTAGAGGGTGAGGAGGGTGTTGCCAGGAAGGGCTAATTGATGCATAAGTAAATGAGCAATAAATACAGCCAAGTTTGGATTAAGGCCATTGGTAAGACCTGTGAATGGCAGGAATTGAGCATACAGCCGAGTAAAAGAGTTTACAAATGAAAGTGGGAACTGAATGGCCTTAGCAGGTACAGTGATGTCACACAGAGACATGCCAGATGGTTTCTCCCCAGCAGAGCCTCGTCAGTGTGTGTTTCTTTGTGTGCGCCCCAAAACTCAGCGTCCCATGAGGGTGAGCATGGCCGTAGCCGGAAATCCTCTCAGGTGGCATCCCAGCCTGGATGAGTCACTGCGCTGCGCACCACATCCTGCCCAGATGCTAGGGGTTGTGATGAGGATTCTCTGTGTGAATAGGCCTTTACCACTTTCATTACTGTAAATTTCCACTTGATAAACGAAGGGGTGGGGGGTGGGGGGTGGGGGGTGGGGGGAGATAAAAATGGGTTGTTAAAAATAATTTTGTAGCAATAATCCCCCTTCCTGGGTCCCCAAAATCATACACATTTTGTGTGTGTTTGTGACACATGCCTCTTACCGAAACCTCATTGAGGACCCAGGTACACCTTGCTGGGTGGATGAATGAGGTTGACATCAATATACAATGCTATCTCCATGGAAACATGGTAAAAAGGTCACCATGGTTTTGTATAATATGTGGTTAACCCTCAGCCTTTCTCAGCTTTTTTACCCCTGAGAAAACCCTTGAAACCCCAGAAGTGGTGTGATCATGCAGAATATGGTTGGGAAGCAGAGCTGTGTACATGTCCACATATGGTCATATCACCCAGTAAGTGTTTAACAATTAAACAAAAATTAACTCACGCCTATTTGAGAAACTCTTCCAGGGCCGTCAAGAAACGCCAGGGTTTTACAAAACCCTGGTTGAGAAAGCCTACCTTAGAGCTTTGTTGTGTCAGGTGTGCCTGTGGGTGCCGTGGTGTCATTTTTAGAAAGTAGGTGGGTCCAGGTGGAGCTTTTGCCAGAATAGCTTTCTGATTGGCAGTTGAAAATCTGATTGGCAGACCAGATCTTTTAAAAGTTGGTGTGGCAACCATCACCATACCAACACAAGGATCTTTGCCATGTGACTGAATATAAGCAGTGGGTAAGTATGCCAGAAAGTATTTTAGAACAATATGTTCATTTTGAAACCATTTGAGGCAATGAAAAATCCAAGGATTATGTCCTCGGGCATTTTTAATATTTCTGAGAAGAAATATTCTTCTAAAATGTCATACAAAAGCAAATTTTTGCAGCTGGTGCATCTGGTGCATCTGATTTCAACTATACAGCCTTCCTCAGGACCTTATGTATATCTAAAAATAATACTATAAAAAGAAATGTCAATATTTAAATGTCCTGATACACAACAATGCAAACACAATGTTAGGGTAACTAATGCTCAGAATAGCATTGTGTTTGCATTGTTGTGTATCAGGATATTTAAATATTGATGTTTGTTTTCTTAATATTTAAATATTGACATTTCTTTTCATAATATTATTTTTAGATATGCAGAAATAGGCTGTACCGATTGCTGTTTGATTTAAATTTGCTTTTTAAAGAATTTGTGGATTACATTAAAAATAATTGGACATATTTCTTGGATTTTTTTTCATTGCCTCTAATGGTTTTACTTACCTTGCAATAAACCAAGCTCTTTCTGAAATGTTGAAGGGTTACCATTACACTGTTATGCATGACCTCACTCCCGGACCTTTTGTGGTTGGTTTCACTCCTGTAGCAGAAATTATATTGTTCTCTTCTCTTCTTCCTTTAGCCATTTTCATGGATCATAGTATCATAGAATAATAGAGTTGGAAGGGACCTCATGGGTCATCTAGTCCAACCCCTGCACTATGCAGGACACTCACAACCCTATTGCTCATCCACTGTCACCTGCCACCCCCTTGAACCTTCACAGAATCAGCCTCTCCGTCAGATGGCTATCTAGCCTCGGTTTAAAATTTTCCATATATTTTTAAAATTTTTAGAAGTCAAAGTAAAGGTGTAAAGGTGATACAGAAACAAAGAAGAGGTTGCATATCACACTTAAAAATTTATCACAATTATGTATATAAAAATTATTATGTCGCACTGGGTGTGTGAGACAAAAAGCATTTCTCTGCAACACCCCCCTGCCTGGAGCAGGCGATGTTTCAGAAGAGCTAGGAATATTCACCTTTATGTCTGCAGGGAGTACCCATTCAGCAATTGCTGCCCCTATCAGAGAAGAAGAAGAAGAGCTGTTTTTTTCACTCCCTGAAGGAATTCCCTTCCCCTCCCCACAACAGAGACCCTGTGAGGGAGGTGGAGCTGAGAAAGCTCTGAAAGAACTGCTCTGTGAGAGCAGGGCGCCCATGAATGCCACCGTGGGAATTACTGCTCTGGGATGCTATGATAATCTGCTGTGCTCACTAGTCCATTGTTTTCCCTCTTAAATTTTTGTTGTATTCCTAGCTTTAAATGATAAGATGTACAGTTTCATGGATTAAATGGATCAAAGTCACCCCCTGAAAACAAACATTTATAAAATCTACTGTAACACATTCTTGTATCAGCTCTATTGTTACACGTATGTGCTTCAAAAACATAAGTAATTTTCCAGGTTGGGCCATTGAAGAGAGACAGAAGAGCCAACTAGCAATTTGGTGTTCATATCTTTTAACACCCGTGCTTTTTAAATGTACTTAACACTTTCCAACTCCTGGAGAAAGCATTGATCTTAGCTCTCTGAAGAGCAGGGAAGGGCAGATTTGGGGGAGGGGAGCGAGGAAACCAACCAGGGACGTATGTTAACCAAATGTGGCCGGAGTTGTGGTTTTCACCTATAGAAGCAGGAAACCACTGTTGTGCAACTGATATGAAGAGGCTGGGTTTGTCTTGATAACTGCAGGGTGGAGAAGAGAGCATTAAAATGTTCTGGCTTCTGGGTGGAAAGCAAGGCATTTGTGCAATGGCACATGATAAATCAATGTGTAAGGTGTGAGTTTCTTGCATCTTCTCCATAAAAAAAAGATCTGCTGGGCTTCTATATATTTAGAAGCAGAGACGACCCGTCAGCTAAAGATGAGTAGACAAGAAAGAAATTTTCAAGCTGGCAATGGCAAAAACTTTATTTATTGTTTGAATAAAGTTTTTGCCATCACCAGCTTGAAAATTTCTTGTCTACTGGCTGTAGGTGATGGTTTGATGGACCCTAGCTAACCACAGCTAGTGGAGAAGCCATCATTCAGATGTTCAGTGGCACCACAGCTTAATTCAGCAATGTTTTCACGTGCTCATTCATTCATTCATTCATTCATTCATTCATTCATTCATTCATTCATTCAATACCACCCTCCCCTGAGGTTCAGGGCGGTTTACATAAAAATGTAGAAATGGTACATAGAAATTAGTTTTCATAACAACTTTCATACAACAGTAATAATAACATTAAATTGTAACACAGTTGCAAACTATAACAATGTGAACAGGTCCAGAGCAGAAGACATGGGTGGATTTTTTAGGAGGGAGGGAGCGGGGCCCTGTAGATGTTGCTGGTCGCTCGGTCTCTCAACCAAATGCCTGGTGGAAAAGCTCCCTTTTGCAGGCCCTGTGGAACTGTTTTAGTTTTAGTTGAAGTGAATTACCGAACTGCTGGCTCAATTCAGACATGAGGCAAAACCATGGTTCATTCTCATGGTGGTTAGTTTGTAAAATCCAGAAGCGATACACATTCAAGTCTTGGTTTGCCTCAACAAACAGTGGTTTAATCTCTCTCTCTCTCTCTCTCTATCTCTCTCTCTCTCCTGAAAGGGTGCAGATTTAAAAACCATTACTTTGGCAAAAGATGACATCACTGCACAGGGCTCTTCGCTGTGCAACTGTGCAGCAGCCATTTTATGGCAGCCATTTTGTGGCTGTGTCCACCATCCTGTGTCAGAATTCCAAAGGTGCTCACATGCTCAAAAAAGGTCAGGGACCCACGAGCCAGACTGTAAACTGGAATCTGTCCTGTTGATTTTTTTTTAAGCCTCTCTGAGTTTTTTTTCTAAAACCATATGAAAGATTTCTTTTAAAAAAACAAAAGAGGGGAAGGCGAGACAAAAGCTAGTTTAAGGGTAGCCAAACTGTGGCTCTCCAGATGTCCTTCCATGCTGGCAGGGGCTTGTGGGAATTGTAGTCCATGGAGAGCCACAGTTTGGCTGCTCCTGAGCTAGTGATTTCAAGATGCTGAATTCTTTGTCAGAGATCCTTGGGAGCATTTAGGTTGTCCTCGGCAAGCAAATTACAGACCAGTGGCTTCCTGTGCCCCATTTCTATGTGTTAAGTTTCCTTCTGATCCTCTGTCTACCACAGGGGTAGGCAAACTGTGGCCCTCCAGATGTCCATGGACTACAGTTCCCATGAGCCCCTGCCAGCACTCACTGGCAGGGGCTCATGGGAATTGTAGTCCATGAACATCTGGAGGGCCACAGTTTGCCCACCCCTGGTCTACAGTGATGACACCGGTCAGCCTACACTGTGCGGGTGAACTGAGGCAGCGATGCAACCTGCTCCCTTGTCTTCTCCCCCAGGACTTCGTGCCAGCGGATGAGTCTGATGCAACCCGCTGTGCAACTCGGCAGGAGCTGGAACATCGTGGCTGCCTCCCCGGTGAGGTCATGGACCCGCACGGGAAGGAGCATATCCTGGAGGACAGGCCCCTCGGCAAGAACCCCCAGCCCGAGAGCATCACTCAGCTGGCACCCCAAAGGATCGCTCTGCAGCTACGGCCAGGTGGGTCTTTAAAGGGGAAGGGAGTCCAGCGCTTGGGTGGGTGGCGGAGGGCACCTGTTTGGCACTGCGGATCCAGGTAGATATGCCTCCCCACTCCTCCTTCCTGGAACAACCTTTTGTTACTCGTCCGAGAGTACGAATCGAGCAAACACCTGTTTTTATGAAAGAGAGCTCTGTTTGGAGTTCTTCCTCCTCACTGCCTTTCTCCACCATGTGCATGTATGTGTGGAAGTTTTTAAGCAGAAGGTAGAGAGCCATTGACAGAAATGCTCATTCTGTGAACCTAAGCTGTGAGTGGGTGGGCAGGAAAGGTTGTGTCAATGCTTGGCTCTTGTGGCCCTTTCTGGCATGCCTTTCTCGCCTGCCCATCACCACGTTGGGATCAGGAGGCATATTTCATCCAGACCAGACTGGCCCGTGATCCTGGGGTCTTTTGGGGGGGGCATCATCTGGGCATGGAATTGGGGTCACTTTGGGTGGGCAGTTAGTTGTGAATTTCCTGCATTCTGCAGGGCGTCTTTTCCAACTCTATGGTTCTATTCTACGACACAAGTTTTCCCAAGCAAGAGAGTCAAGAGGGCAGTTTGCCGTTGACTTTCTCCTCATGGTGACCCAGGATTCCTTGGGGGTTTCCCATCCATACAGTAGCCAGGATCAGCCCCACAATTTCTTAGATCTGATGAGAGCCTTGACTACCCAGGTCAGATTTCCACCACATAGGAGGTCTTTAGTTATGGGGCAACTGAACAGCAGCCCTGGGTCTCCACACTGGTTTGGCCCTGCCTGGGGACCCATGATTGCCAAACTGCCCTCGTTATCTATGTCCTTTCTACCACTGTCCTAACCACAGGGGCAAGGCCTGTAAATAGGCTTGTCTCAGGCAATGGCTGGCCATCAGCTGTCAGGTGCATGAGGGCCCTCAAATGCCCAAATGCCAAACTGTGTGGTTCCCCTCTCTGCCAGTAAAAATTTTGTGCTAGGCATGTGGAAGAATTCTTGCAATCTTCTCCTTCAGAGTTCCCCCCTTCCCTTGTCGGGTTGGCTGGCCTGTCAATTTAGATCCCATTCTCATGGACAGATTGTTTTTTTGGCCAAACATTAGTTATATATTCATTGCCTCATTTGCGACAGAGCAGCTTGGCTCTTGTATCACACTGATTCTGTGATTTTACAGTTTGCTGCCTGCTGCATATCACAGAATGGAACTTGATTCCACGCATCTCCACATACAGCCAGCTGGGTGATCTTGGGCTCGTCACAGCCCTGACAGTGCTGTTCTGCCAGAACTGTAATATCAGGGCTCTCTCAGCCCCACCTACCTCACAGGGTGTCTGTTGTGGGGAGAGGAAGGGAAGGCAATTGTCAGCTGCTTTGAGACTCCTTCAGAAAGTGAAAATTGGGGTATAAAAAACAACTCTTAATCTTTTGCTGGGATGAATAAAAATTGATTCAGTTATTCTTAGCTGTTTAAAAAGAATGCAATACCAACACATAGGGTTGGGTCTTACGCAGTACCACCAGAATGCACTGGTGAAGGTGGATCTTCCAGAGGTTGCTGACGAGTACTGGAAAGATGTATGCTGAAGGTTAGAGCAGGGGTAGTCAACCTGTGGTCCTCCAGATGTTCATGGACTACAATTCCCATGAGCCCCTGCCAGTGTTTGCTGTTAACCATGGGTTAGAGGACTCAAAAAGCTGTGCAAAATAGGTAGCCGCAGAGAAGAGGAAGCAGTCGAAATCAGCTCTCCTGCTTTTTCCATCAACATGACCTCAGTGGAGTGAGCTCTCTTGGAAGAGCTTCTTGTGATCTCTGTAAAGGAGAAATACGAGCTGGCTCTTCATCTCTTACCAGCTACATTTATGACCCTGTGATGAACTTAAGAAAAAGCTGCTTTGATTTCTGAAGAAAATGTGGGAGGAAACAACACTAGTCATCCTGTAGCACAAAATAGCTCATCAAATATTCCTAGTGTGATAACCCAGAACTGATGAGTCATTTCTTGAATCGCCTACCGGTCCATCCAGCTCAGCCTTTCTTGAGTTTTTTACCATTGAGAAACCACTGAAGCATAGCTGTGTACATGGCCACCAAGGGACCCTCCCCTTCCCACCTCCTCTAGGTCCATCATTGGCCACTTTGGGGATGGGTGGGCAGATCAATATGGTCATATTACCTGATAATGAACTCCTTCCCATTCAGGAAACCCTACCAGGGCCGTCAGGAAGCCCCAGGGTTCTCCGAAACCCTGATTGAGAAAACCTGATATAAGGAATTATTTTTGGGGACAGCTCCAGCCACTCCCTCGAACAAGCCATGATGATGTTGAGCTTGAAGAACCCAACTTTCCCTTACAGCCTTTCTCAACTTGTTTACCGGTTCACAAAATATTGATAAAATACAATAAAATCCCCCTAAAAACCCAGCAACTTCAACCACAACGACAGCAGATGGTGGCTCACTTACAAAATAATCTAACCCCAGATACTTCCAGTCCCGCTGTTCAGCCAGTGGGCCCCATTGATGATAGTTAAGCAGGATGACCCAGGGGGGTGTAGCTGTTAAATTTAAGTTAAATTAGGGGGCATCCACTGTTCACAACTCCGGTTGCCGCCCTGGCCTCAATCATTCCACCAAGCTCGGGCCTTGTGCCTGAAGGAGACACAGCTTACAGCTTGCCTATACTTCCTCTCCTACATAACGACTGATGTTGAATTCAATAGTTTTAAAAAAAATCAATGCCTAGTGTTTTCCAGTCGTCAGTGCTTGTGTAACCCCTGAGAAACAGGAACTAATGAGAGAATTTTCATGTGAATTTCTCATGAGTCACACTGTCTAAACACCAGGGTGCTCCTCAGATTTGTTGAAGAAATGGAATACCCTTTCTAAGGGAACCATGGGCCAGTGTGGAAGTGTTTCACTAAGGCCAAGTTTGCCTTGCTAGAGGGACAGATGAATAATAGCTAAGTAGCTGCTGTCTCCACGCAGGATACCTTCCCCCCCTCCACCTCTACCATCTCCCCTGTTCTGTGTCCACAGGAGAGGAGCAGAATTTCACTGTTCGCTTCAGGCGGGTTGAAGGCTACCCTGTGGACCTGTACTACCTCATGGACCTCTCCCATTCCATGAAGGATGATCTGGAGAACATCAAGAGGCTGGGCAGTGACCTGCTGGCTGCTCTACGCAAGATCACAACCTCTGTGAAAATTGGTACGGAAGGGCTGTGTTGCCAGGATGTTTTGGCGGGTGTGGGAACTGGGAGAATGATTCCCTGGAGGGGCAGGCATCATACATCAATGTCAAATAGCAAAAGGCTAATGGTAGGGATTCTGATATGTTTAAAAGGTTTTTTAAATTAATGAAAAGCCAATACAGTTTTAAAAAATACCTGGTGTGTGTCAGTTCTCAGTGCTTGCATGCTCTCAGAAGCAGGTTTACCACCCAGTTATGGAGCAGTTGGCTAGAATATGATCTGCACATGTTCACATGCCTGGCTTTGATCCTGGCTAGTATTTCCACACAGATTTCTGCTCATAAAGTTTGATTTTCCTGCCTTCCTCCTCCTGTGGGAGCCCAAAACACTGTTTGATATCCTGTTCTTGTTAACCATTAATAGGATTATTGGGGGGCATTTCAGGCTTGGGTGGTGGGGAAATAGTATTGCCAAAAGCTGAAGTCCTTATGTCCTCCCCCCCAAACACTAGTGTGGGTTCAACCTTACGTTTGCAACTGTCTGGGACAAGAATATCTCAAGGATTCACCTCCTCCCATATGGGCTTGTTGAGGTCAGCATCAGAAGTTATCCACATGTACCTATTGTCCAAAGTGGGATTGGTAAGGGGGAAAGCCTTGGTAGGGTCATACCTGTAGAACAAGCTCCCAGGTACGACTCACCTCCCCCTCTCTATTGGTGCTCCTCAGGAGGCTCGCTAGAACTTTTAACCTGGGCTGTTATTTGTTATACTGCTGCATAACTGCATAGGGTTCATAGGGTTGGTGGAACGCTCTGCCAAAAGACAGAGCCCGTTCTGCCAAGCCTATGGTCGGGGTCTGGGGTGACCATCAAGAAATGCTGGCCTCACAGCGGGTAGTTGAGGGAAGATTTGCTCCGAGAACTCTGAAAACCCCCTCCCATCTGATCATAATTAATTGGGGAACTGAGATGATTGTTTATGATTTTATGATTTTACTGATGATTGTTATATGATCATGTGATCACCTGCCCTGAGCTGTACTGGAAGGGTGGGTTATAAAGATTGATTGATTGATTGATTGATTGATTGATTGATTGATTGATTGATTCATTCATTCATTCATTCATTCATTCATTCATTCATTCATTCGACTTATATTCCACCCTATCCAGTGAACCGGCTCAGGGTGGTGTACATCATATTACTAATGTCAATAGTTAAAACACTTCATTAAATTAATTTAAAATCTAAATTAGATACATTTGAAATTTAATGTAACATCTGGAGTTAAAAACAAAATAGCAGCATCTTATCTTCTGATCTTCTGGAGCCAGAGTATGGTCAGGGGGCATCTTTTTGAGGGAGGGCCTGGTAGATGTTGCAACTTCACCGGTGGAGAGAGCTCCATCTTGGTGGAAGAGTTGATTGGAATTTGTAGAGTGAAGAGGATGTAGATAGATTATTTATTTAACTGAGTCTAGTGAATTGATGTTGGTTCTTAATTGATGATAATCTTACCCTGATGTTTGTTTTAATGCTGCTTTTTATCATACTGGTTTTATGACATTTCAATTGCAGTTTTTAAAAGCTGTTGCAAACTTCCCCGTGGAGCACTTGTTGGATGGAACAGAGGTGCACAAAAACTACCTAGTCCAGCAGATACATAAATAAGGGAAAAGCTAGAAGAGGGTTCTGTTCCTCCTCAGGCTTTCCTTCCTTTCTTTCTAGTCCCCGTAGCTAGAGGCTAGGGATGTAATCCAGCCAACATTTTAAAAAGTCCTATGCATACTCATTGTTACTTATGAATAAATATGAGTAGGATCAGGCCGTATATCTTATTCGTGTCAAGGATAAGATAACCAAGTGTGTTATTTAATTTCCTTATTTTAATCACCTGGATCTTTGGTCAGATTGCATCTTTACCTCCTTTTAAAGTGAATGTTGAAAATGCAGGCAAGGAGTCTGTGATCACAGCAGGTGGTACATTGGGGCAGGGGGGATAACCCCTGCGCCCCTGCCTTGCCCTTGCTGCCATCTACCCCACACAGCAGTTGGAGAAATTAACTCTCTTTTCTTCCTTGTCCCGTTAGCATCATTTTAAAAAAAGCACAGGATTAAAGCACATGGGACCATCATGAGATAAGAGGCTGGGACAACACAAAGGGTTGGGGGGTCAGCGGCATCAGCTGAAAATTGACCCTGCTTCTGGTTTCCAAGAATGAGACAGACCCTGCAGGGAAAGGAATGGGAAGGCGAATGTAAGCTGCTTTGAGCCTCCTTCGGGTAGGGAAAAGTGGCATATAAGAACCAACTCTTCTTCTTCTTCTTCTTCTTCTTCTCCTCCTCCTCCTCCTCCTCCTCCTCCTCCTCCTCCATGAGGCAGGGGACTTGGTGTGCTGTGGCCTTTTACTGAGGGAAGAAAAAAGGAGGTGGTTGCAATTAAAGCTTTCCAGAGCACAGGTGGTTAAACAGCAGAATTTCTGCCCTGCAGGGTTTGGCTCCTTTGTGGACAAGACAGTTCTACCCTACGTGAGCACCTCGCCTGCCAAGTGGCTCCACCCCTGCCCGAGCACCGATGAGCCCTGTCAGTCACCGTTCAGCTATCGGCACGTGCTGGCGCTCACCGACAACGCCAGTGAGTTTGAGAGCAGAGTCAGCCAGGAGTTTGTCTCGGGGAACCTGGACACGGCCGAGGGAGGCTTCGATGCTATCATGCAGGTGGCAGCTTGCAAGGTGAGAAGCCAGAGGGCCTGTGTGCGCACCTGAGGCACCTGACCGGGATACCCACAGGTGATAGGTTCAGAGCTCAACCGCTGCATGCACTGGAATGTGAACAAGCTTATTAGTACAAACGTGTAAACACTGACCTGCATTATTTTCCTCTGTGCATATGCAAAGTGTGCATCCTGTAGCAATGTGGATTTCACACAGGGCCAGATAGATGGGGCATTTATCTAGAGCTCTGCCTCAAGGTCACCGGTTGCTTTTTGGCCATGGTTCCCGCCTGGTGGAATGAGCTCCCAGAAAAGATCAGGAATCTAACTAACACAGTTCTGTAGGGCCTATAAGACAGAGCTCTTCCACCAGGCTTATGACTAAGGCCAGTTCGGACAAATAAACCAACAAATAGTGGGCCTGCCGCACTGTTGTCCAGCAGTTCTTGAGCCCCCCAAGGAGAAGAACCATGGGGATGTCCCCAGTTCATTTTAATTGTTTCAATGATTTTAATTCTTTTGTATATTAAGAACGATGTAAACCGCCCCGAGACAGCTGTGCCGATCTAGAGATCTATAAAATTAATTAATTAATTAATTAATTAATTAATTAATTAATGTATTGCTCAGTCCCATCCAATATCCTAGGCCGAGATGCGAAGTTTCCAGATGCAAGTCATGTAGTTTCTCTTACCTGCTTCAATGGAGGTTCAGTTTGCATGTCAACTTGCTAATACCATCTCCCCACACCATCTCCTGAGCATAGCAGTGGACACATATTTTGAAAGCTCCCTAGGAATAAAAAGCAAACCACAGATACAAAGTTGGGGTTGGGCATGCATGTTAGAACATGCATCCCCCCCCCAACATGCTGCAAGGAGTGTTCTAGAGCATGAACATATTTATTCCTTGTTTCTGCTGAATGTATGAATTGTCAGTCTCTGCCCTTTCAGAGAATGGGCTCAAATCGCAGGCAGTTCAATGGCCCATTCATTTTTTACAAGTTATTTTTTGCTGATTTGCCAAGGGGTTTATGGCTCTAGGCTGAAGCCGATTCAAAGAGAAAATCCCCGTGATTATTCTTGTTATTTAATCTATTAAATTATTATCTCATTGACACCTTGCCAGCATAGCTTGCTTGGTTCTCTTAACAACTCTAGGACTTAATCGGCCTAGTCCAGATGTTAGGCTACACCAGTGTGGTAAGTGGACTGTTTAAAGCGGCCCGTTAAAATGGTAGATTCAGGTGGGTAACCATGTTTGTCTGAAGTAGCACAATTAAAATAGAATCCAATAGGACCTTTAAGACCGACACAGCTTTATTCAAGGCATGTGTTGGTCTTAAAGGTCCTATTGGATTCTATTTTTGTTATTAAAATGGCAGTCAACAGTACTGAGTAGTTGTCAGCATTCGTTATCGGCATTAGTTACACCCCGCTTTTCTTCCCAATATAGTTCACCCCTCCTCATTTTTTCCCCTCACACCACCCTCAGGAGGAAGGCTAGGCTGAGAGAGATTCAAACCACGAGCTTCCATTGTGAAGTGGAAATTCATTTACTTAGTCTCCCAGATCCTAATCTAATACACCGCCCACTTAAACTGTGATGGCATCAAATAGTAATAGTAACAGAAAGCAATCCACGTTTGACTGCACCGAGCAACTGCCATGTATTACAGTTGGGTGAATTCTGTTTGTCCCCTAGTTTCAACTGTAAAATCTAAGTACTGGATTCCGATGTAATGTCCCAGTTTTGCTATTTGTTAATGCAGTATATTTTAGTATTTTATTCAGGCTCTCTCAACAAGCTTGTTGACTCCGCCCTGTAGACCATGCGTCATACTGAGGATTTATTTCCATAAAATATTAAGGATTACTCTTAAGGTTAAATTGCTGCCACCCCTCCCTACAGATAACTGGGGGGGGCACCCTTTCCCAATTGCTACTCTATAATTCCTTCCCTCTTTCCAGGAACAGATTGGCTGGCGGGACGTGACCAGGCTCTTGGTCTTCACTTCCGATGGCACTTTCCACATGGCAGGGGACGGGAAGTTGGGCGGAGTCTACCTGCCCAATGATGGGCACTGTCACCTGGACGAAAATGGGTTATACACTGAAAGCCACCTCTATGTAAGTCTCCCTCCCTCCTCTTGAAATATGTGGAATCTCAGGGCATATTTGGCGTAGAGGAATTTCTCTGACTGGATTTGGAAGACAGCACTATGTATTGCTGCCTACTCACCTATATGTGGCCATTGGGGAGGGGTGTATAGGTTTTTAACGCCATCCTTAAGGCCAAGGAAAGTGGTTAAATGGTCCACAAATTAAGCAGCGATGTACGTGACCAATCAGACATAGGATTACCAGGTTCTTTGATGCTGACAGTGATGACATGCTGACATCACATGGAATTGATGTTGGAGATGTTGGCAGGGGGGACACACTCATGTTTGGGCAAAACTCTATGGTAGAATTTGCTTCAAACCATAGAGTTTTGCCCCAAAAACAGAGTATCCCTCCCCCAGTGTGTCGACAGCACTTCTGGATGATGTCAGCACATTACAACGTTCTTCCAAGTTTGAGTGGGGTGGGGGAGTTTTGGGGAGTGAGGGGCATTTGGGAATTGGGGGACCCCTGCCCAAGCCAGTAGACCTGGCAACCCTAATCAGCAGTGATACATTTTGAATCTTTCTGTCCCATTCGAATGGGAGGGAGAGAGACAGGCTGAAAACCTCAGAGAGCAAAACCACGCTTGGTTACAGTAACCAGGCATCAGCTTCACAGCTTGGCATGCTGCCCAGAGGCCTACATACTTTGTAGCTTTATCTCCTGACTGAAGTAAAATCACATTTTACCTCATAACCCCAAATCAAATCTGATAACTTCTTAATATTAAATATAGTCTTTAAAAAATTCGAGCCAGAGGGAATTTAAGCCGGAGGGGACCTTGGATCTGACTGAGGTGGCAGCTGTTGCCACATCCACCAGCTTTGGTAGGGTAAAAAAATGTGGAACGCTCGTCCATCGGATGAAAAACAGGCTGAGACATTTCTTAGAAAAAAGTCCAAATCTGTTTTGTTAAAGTCCAAAGAGAGGGTAGATCAAGGCACTTTGCAAGAGAAGAACATTGCTAAGAACAAGTTGCTAAGCTAAACCTTGGGTTCATCTAGGCATCGCCCCCTCCTCCAACCAACACACATTTTGCTCACCAAAATCCTTTCCCACAGAACACAGGCTTTAATCTACAAAGGAAAGTTAGAACAAAGCTTTGACACCTCGCTGCCAACAAGGGCTTTAGGCTGCAGTCATAACATGCAGAGATAGCACTGTGAAGGATAGAACCTTGCCAGAAACAAAAAAAGGGGATAGGGGAGCCGAAAAACCAAAGTGTAGAAAAACCAGATATTGCAAGTATGCAGCCTAGCCAAGCCCTGAAGTCCAGGTGGGGGAGGCTACATGACATATTATTGATATTCCTTGTATATATTGGATCACTTTCCACACAGGATTTGAGTTGTTTCTCCACACCTTGGTTAGACTTATGAGCTCTTCTACTGTGAACCTATGAGCCCCCTCCCCACCATCTTCTGAGGACCCAGCCCCAGACCTGTGTGCTCCGTTACTAAAGCAAAGTAGGATAAGAACACAAATACATGCCAAGAGTAGCAAGCTCTGGCTTGGCACTAATGATGATTATCATGAAAAAGACAGATGAAATGTTGGCCGTAGTTGGCTCCAGTGATGAGAAAGAGGAGAAACGGTGAAGAATGGGGGAGGGGAGGGGAGGGGCTGGGGGGTCAGTGGTGAAGCATCTGCTTGGTTTGCACTAGGTCCTAAGGTCCGTATCATCACCTCCAATGGAAAGGACCAAGTCATAGGTGATGTGAAAGACCTGAGACCCTGGAGACCCACAGCCAGTCTGAGTTGACAGCTCTGACTTTAATGGACCAATAGTCTGATTCAATATAAGATAACTTCATGTATATCCAAATTGGTCCTCTTAGCTCGGCATCATCTATGCTGGCTGGCTGCACCTCCAAGGTCTCAGAACGAGAAACGTCTACCTTAAAATCTTTAACTGGGGATAGCAGGGACTGAACATGGAAACCTTTGTACTTTTTCTGCCACTGGACCATGGCCCCATCCTTTGCCATCAAAGAGAGCAGGCCAGGAGTTGTCTATTGACTAACATATCCAACTCTGAGATTCTGGTATAAATAACATAACCTAGACAACTTCCCATAATAAACTACGTTGCTTGCATATTGTCATAGCTTAGAACAGGGGTAGACAAACTGCGGCCCTCCAGATGTCCATGGACTACAATTCCCATTGTAGTCCATGGACATCTGGAGGGCCGTAGTTTGACTACCCCTGGCTTAGAACGTTCAGATAGGCGACTACCACGGATTCTAGGTTCTGTCCCCCCCTTCTGGGAAGGAAGGCATGCCACTGGATTGGAGAAGAGATGGACCAAAGGAAATGGGAAGGTCCTCTTGATACCATCCCCGGCTTCGTCTCTTTGCAGGACTACCCCTCTGTTGGGCATTTGGCCGAGGTGCTGTCAAAGTCTAACATCCAGCCCATATTTGCGGTCACCAGTCCCAGACTCTTTATGTACGAGGTGAGCTGGAAGGGGAGGAAAGGGCACCGTCGGACCATAAGGAGCCTGCCTCACTCTTTCTTTTCCTCTCCAGGAGCTGAGCAAACTCATTCCCAAATCAGCCGTTGGGGAACTGAAGAAAGATTCCAGCAACGTGGTGCAGCTGATCACAGATGCCTACAAGGTGAGGAGGAGAAATGTGGGGTGGCAAGAGGGACAGAACCTTTTGGGAGGGCAGGAACACTCCCAAAGGATCCCTAGAAGTCCAGGCTGTGGGGGGGGGGGGGGGGCTACTTGTGATTTAATTATCTCCAGTGTAAAAATCATCTCCAGTCTTACTCTTCTCACCAGAGGGGGGGAAAAGAACCTCAGAGAAGTCAAGAGAGAAGCTGAATGTGAAGAAGAGATATTTTAATGTTTAAGATGGCAGCTGTCTACACACGATTGCTGTCTACATAGAATACCTGGGCCTTTTATGCACTGCTGATTTCCTTTGCTTTCGCCTTGCATTCCCCTCCTTTGCATGCCAATTCACTTTCACTTTGCAGAAGTGTCAGGCTTCTGGTTTCCTTCAGCATGTTTTTTTTCTGCCTTCAGAGCTCCGTTCGTTTTCCACTAGCTGTAGCCCTGCTTTTTTTTTTTTTTAATAACAAAGTCCTGTTGTTCTGGGGTTTCCCCTTTCTTCGTTCCTAACGTGAAGGAAATTAACAAGCAGAATGATTCCATCGGAGTTTCTTCTCCCCTCTGGGAAGGCACACCTTCACCACCAACATTGTGCCACAGTCTACGGTGTTACTAGACTCCAATCTAACGCCCTTTCCACATGCACAGATTCATTCAGATCGTTGCTGAACTGAAGCCGGTATCCCTTTAATTCGCCTCCTCTTCCTGCACTCTGCACGTTTCTTCTTTCCCTGATTTTTCTCCTCCTAATCACAGAGTATAGCTCTGCATACTAACGAGAAAAACTGGATTGCCTCATGAACTTCACGACGAGCAGGGACTTGTACCAGTTCGCACAGCAGCTTTCTCTGTGCCTGACACATCTGCTTTCATTTCCTGTCTCCTCCACAGAGCCTGTTGTCCACCGTGAATTTGGAGCACTCCTCAGACCTTCCTCCCGGCATCTCAGTGGCTTACGATTCACACTGCGGTGACTCGGAAACATTTGGGCGCACGCAGGGGGGAGAATGCTCCAACGTACACGTCAACCAGTTGGTGAGGCCTTTGGCTTGATGGTTAGATCAGTGGTCCCCAACCCCTGGTCCAGAGACTGATACCGGTCCGTGGATCAGTCGATACCAGGCCGCGGCTCCTCCTTGTCCTCCTTCCCGGCTGCTGCCTCAGGGGCTGCCCTGCCACTCTGCCACCGGCTCACCTTTTGTGCTCTCCAGCGGCCAACATAGCTGGGGCTCCCCTTCGGCATGGCACTGCGCAGCTGCTGCTGGCAGCGCCTCCCAGCAGATGGCGGGAAGTCAGGGGCGCCGGCAGGAAAGCAAGTGGGGAGCAGGGGCTCAAGCGGCAGTGATGTCCCTCTGCAAAATTCTGCCCCCCCCCCCGGCCTCAGTAAATTTGTCAATCGTTGACCGGTTCCCGGTGATAAAAAGGTTGGGGACCACTGGGCTAGATGGAGCCAAACCCACACCGTGAATATCACTTATAGGAAGCAGTGGGCAGGGAGCTTTCGTATCTCAGTCCCACCCCTCTCACAGGTACAGTTCACCGTAAGGATAAAGGCCACCACCTGCCTCCCTGGGACCCAGGACCTGGTGCTGCGAGTGCTGGGAGTAGGGGAGGAGCTGCGGGTGCGCCTGTCGACAGTGTGCGAGTGCCAGTGCGGAGACGTCCAGCCCTATGCAACACACTGTTCTGGTGGCCGGGGCAACCTCACCTGTGGCGTCTGCAGGTAATGATCCAGGGGAAAGGGGCAGTAGGAAAGGTGTTCAGGGAGGTTGAATGGGGGGCAGAGAGATACATGGTTTACATTAGGAGTCAGGAATCAGGAGGCGTTTTGCAGGAATACCGGGCCTTGCTTGAAGGCCCAGCATCCTGTTCCCAACAGTGGCCAGCAGAAACTACAGGGCACGGAACTGGCAGCTCTCCCTTGTTCTCCAGAGCAGCTCATGCTCAGAGATATATTTGCCTCTCAATATGGAGCTTGCCTTTGGCTTTCAGGATTGCAAGTAGCCAATGCTGGAGTCCTCTTCTCTAGGAAATTGCCTCATCTGGTTTTGGTGGTGGGAAAGCGCCATCATGTTGCAACATTGTTGTTGTCAGTTGCGAAGTCGTGTCCGACCCATCGCGACCCCATGGACAATGATCCTCCAGGCCTTCCTGTCCTCTACCATTCCCCGGAGGCAATTTAAGTTTGCACCGACTGCTTCAGTGACTCCATCCAGCCACCTCATTCTCTGTCGTCCCCTTCTTCTTTTGCCCTCGATCGCTCCCAGCATTAAGCTCTTCTCCAGGGAGTCCTTCCTTCTCATGAGGTGGCCAAAGTATTTGAGCTTCATCTTCAGGATCTGGCCTTCTAAGGAACAGTCAGGGCAGATCTCCTCTAGGACTGACCGGTTTGTTCGCCTTGCAGTCCAAGGGACTCGCAAGAGTCTTCTCCAGCACCAGAGTTCAAAAGCCTCAATTCTTTGATGCTTGGCCTTCCTTATGGTCCAACTTTCACAGCCATACATTGCAACTGGGAAGACCATAGCCTTGACTAGATGCACTTTTGTTGGCAGGGTGATGTCTCTGCTTTTTAGGATGCTGTCTAGATTTGCCATAGCTTTCCTCCCCTTTGCTGCAGTCTCCATCTGCAGTGATCTTGGAGCCCAGGAAAATAAAATCTGTTGCATCATAGAGACCCTTTATGCAAGGCAAGAGAGGAGCAGAGGTGGTTTGTCATGATCTCTGGACTTCCTCCCTGGACTTCCTCCAAGTGCTAACCAGGGCTGACCTTGTTTTGCTTCTGAGGTCTGACAAGGTCATCTCCTTTTAAAGCTGTCTGAACCAGCGGCCCTTCTGCCATCTTAAGGCAGCAGACTCCATGAAGTGATGCGTGGAAGTTCAAAGAACTTCCTGAAATTCCTGCCAGTGAATTCCAAGTATTCTGCAGGAGGAAGAAAGGAATCCTCTCTGTCCAACACCTCCATACCATCCGTAGATTTAGAAAACCTCTGCCATGCCCTTCATCCCAAATCAGTTTTTATCTTTATTAGCCATGTTGGGCTGAAGCAACAGAACAAAGTCTGTGCCCGGTGGCACCTTAAAGACCAGCAAAGGTTAATTCTGAATCTAAGCTTTCCCATGCATGCCCCAAAGCTCATACCCAGAATTAAGCCTTGTTGGACTTAAAGGTGCCAGTCAAACTTTGGTTGCGGGAAGATGGTTGTCCTTCAGGGCAGGAGAAGAAAAACATGCAAAAGCTGCAGGGAGGGGAAGTGGGAGAAGCAGTGGTCCCGGGGGGGGGGGGGGAGTTCACCTGGAGGCTCAGCAGGTCTAAGGTGGCATGCAAGAACAACGCAGTAGTGAAGCATTGCCCCCTTTCTGTTCTGACCTAGCTGTCCAGAGGGCTACAGAGGTCTTCTCTGTGAGTGCAAGGGAGAGGACCACATGGACCCAGAAGCCGGGTGCCATGATGGAAACAGCACAGGCCCCGTGTGCAGCGGCAAGGGCAGATGTGTATGTGGAAAATGCCAGTGCCACGCCCACGCCAGCGGGCCCCTTTGCAAGTGTGATGACACCGACTGTGAACGACACAATGGAGAGCTCTGCGCAGGTAAACTGTGATGCCTTCCAATGGGGGGGGGAATTGTCACCTTTAAGTGGGCAGATCCTAAATCAAGACTGTCATTTTCACAGGCATAGGTTAGTATGGGCAAGCTCCTGAAGGACTTGCGTGTCACCATGGTACAATCACAGGGCTGGATCCAAACTCGATTTTCTGCCTCACGCGATGCTCAGTGGAACTGAGGATCCCTGTCTTCCCCTTCTTGCCACAGGCCACTGATCCCTGCAAAATGCTGCTTCAAGGGATGGGGTCCCCGAGGGACAGCAGAAGTTAACCTGGGGTCGAGTTTGAGTTTGTTCCCTTTATTGGCATTCCGTAGCATTATAACAGATAAGTCAGAAAAGGTCAAAACAACTGAAGATATATATAAACAACAACAAGGCAATAACCATAAAATATGCTTTTATAGTTTAGTTTTTTAGCAATCTCACCAAAGGTTTTGCAGCCACAGACGTTTTCAGGTGAATAATCATTTAATAAGTATCGAAATGCACTTTCCTTATTTACAAACCCTTTAGAATATAATGCAGGAAGAAGACAGAATTTGTGGAAGTTGTCCCATCGCCTAGCTCCGCCCCATAGTGTCTAGCCACATTATTTGAGTAGGGAGTGGAAAACCAGATCATGGATACTACAGTGTAGGCAGAGTGCACAATGGGCACAGAAGGTGGCTTCCTTTTAATTTTTTTAAATTTCTAGCCCTCATGGATGCAGATGAATTTGTACAGTTGTGAGCAGTGCCTGCTGGAACCTCAAAACAGCCCAGAGTTCAGGGGTAGTCAAACTGCGGCCCTCCAGATGTCCGTGGACTACAATTCCCAGGAGCCCCCTGCCAGCTGGCAGGGGGCTCCTGGGAATTGTAGTCCACGGACATCTGGAGGGCCGCAGTTTGACTACCCCTGCCAGAGTTGGTAAGCGGGACGGTTCTGTAGGAGTGGGAAAGACTGTGATGCTGATGAAATGTGCGGTGCTGTGGTCTCCCCCTGCTGGCAGGAAACGGGCAGTGCAGGTGCGGTGTTTGCGAGTGCTGGAACAACTACACCGGGAGCGCATGCGAATGCAGCCTGGATGACAGCGGATGCCTGAGGGAGGGCACCATCTGCGGTGGCCACGGGCACTGTGTCTGCAACCGATGCCAGTGTGAGGCCGGCTGGCTGGGCAGCCACTGCAGCCTCTGTGCTGACTGCCAGACACCTTGTGAGCTATACAGGTGAGGCCAGCATACAAGGGACTGTGGGGCAGGAAGGGCCGTGCAGAGGGCAGCCGAGAGGCTTAGCGGGTGGCTTTCCAGCCCGTCTTGAAGCAGACACTTGGGGAAGAGCGTATCAGCTCAACTGTACCCCTGCAACTAAGGCCAGGGCATACCTGACCACCAGTGTCCCCTTTGGCCACAGTTCTTGGTTACCATTTTTAGAAGGGCCCTTGATGACTGTTGCGCCTTAAAAGTGGCAAGAGCCTTGCAGTGGAGTTCATGAGAGCTGCAGGCCATGCACCCGCCCCTTGCATCCTTCCCTGATCGCGTGCAGTTTGGGGCTGTTCGGTCAACTCTGACACTCTTTGCATGCAGCTGCTGGTGCTGCAGAAAAGGAGCTGTCCTAAAGTCCTCAGAGCCTCTAGAAAGGCCCAGAGCTGCATCAGGGAAGAGGGAAAACAAGATTTTGCACTCTCCTGCAGAGAGCAGGTCACAAGTTAGGCAAGCCTGAATGTGCATAAGTCAGGGCCAGCCCAAAGTCCGGGGAGTGGGGTGGGTTGGGGGCCTGTTCCAGGCAAACAAAGTCTTTGTCTCTCCCCCATTTGATAGCAAAAACTGAGAAGTCTAAGAGGAACATTTTACTCACGGGGGGTTCAAAATGAACAATGCAAAAACAAAACCAACTTTTCAAAACTCTTCCATGTTCCACCGTGGTGGCACCTACAGAAATCCAGAGTAGAGAGATATAAAGGTAAAGGTATCCCCTGTGCAAGCACCGGGTCATGTCTGACCCTTGGGGTGACGCCCTCTAGCGTTTTCTTGGCAGACTCAATACGGGGTGGTTCGAATCCCCCACTTGCCAGGAAATTCACTACAACTTTGGCAGTCTCTGTAGGCTAACCTACCTTACAGGGTCGTTGTGAGGATAAAAGGGGGGAGATAACCTCATGTGCTGCCCTGCCTGCTTGATGGAAGGTATCCCCTGTGCAAGCACCGGGTCATGTCTGACCCTTGGGGTGACGCCCTCTAGCGTTTTCATGGCAGACTCAATACGGGGTGGTTTGCCAGTGCCTTCCCCAGTCATTACCGTTTACCCCCCAGCAAGCTGGGTACTCATTTTACCGACCTCGGAAGGATTGAAGGCTGAGTCAACCTTGAGCCGGCTGCTGCCTCATGGTCAGAGCTTCAGACAGCATGTCGGCCGCTTTACCACCCTGTGCCACAAGAGGCTCTTAGAGAGATATAGAAATGTGAAAAGACAGTCACACCAGGCTGCCCTTCTGGCCAGTAGATGCAGCTCCCATCACCTTTTTGGCACCCGCTCAAAAACTGGCATCCTGTGTTGCCTGGCGGTCAGAGTAGTCCTGTGCATGTCAACCACTAGGAGCCCCCCCCCCCACACACACTTCCAGTGTTTGGGGTACCTTTCTGAGAAAGCAACCAATATTAGGGCCAACTGGGCCTCCCCTGGGAAGGAAGACCGTGACTCGGATGGGGGTTTGCCTAATAGGCAACCTTTCTGACTATCTTTGGCTGGACAGCCTTTCTTTCCCTTTAAAGAGGGTCTTACTAAGCTTGTTCCTTTGTCGCAAGGGACTCCCGGGTTCTCAGTGCTGTTGAAGAGGGGTATTGTTTAGAACAGTGATTCTCAACCTCCCTTTCTTACAGTTCCTCATGCTGTGGTGACCCCCAACCATAAAAATTATACAAGTGTTTTTTCACAGAAATTAAACGAAAACTGACCAATGGCGTGAAGATCCATTGTTCATACTTGTATACGAATTGTTTTGTTTTCCGGGGTTTCTCAGTTCAGTCCTGCCTCTTGTCCCACCATGCCCATCTTGCTCTTTTCTGCTGCTCCAGACAGATGAATGCTCTATCTCGATCTACCCCACAAGGCTATTGTGGTGGCTGGTGCTCCCCCCGCCAAGCTGCTCACCCTGCCGCAACCCCTGTAAAAGGGTTGTTCGACCCCCAAAGGGGTCCCAACCCCCAGGTTGAGAACCACTGGTTTAATGAGTTTCTTACCTTACACTTTTCAGAGTCTGCTGTTGATACCTTCCCTGAATTGGGAACTGGGTTAACTGCCCAGGGTGCTGTTTCATGTTCAGACCTTGCTACATTTCCTCTGGGTTTCTATTCCAGAGGAATACTTAATACTTAATAAAGTAACACCATAACTAGGGGGGGTCACCAACAAAAAGGCCATGCCTATCCACCCAAATACCTCTCTGTGTTGCTTTGCAGAGTTGGAGGGTTTCAGGAAGGAGGGTGGGAGAGCTCCTGGCAGTCAGAGCGGGACAGGCAAAGTGCAAGAACCCCTTGTGTTTCTTGGCAGGGACTGTGCCGAGTGCAAAGCTTTTGGAACAGGCCCCCTGAGCGGGAACTGCAGTGCTTTGTGCAACCAGACGACCAGGGTGTTGTCCGCACCTGCCATGGATGAGAAATGGTGCAAGATGACAGCGGAAGACGGCAGCCTCCTCTTGTACCTTGTGGAGGACGGGACTGGTGGCGTCTCCCTCACTGTGCACAGCGCAGAGGGTGAGTGGAGGGAGTGCAGAAGCAGCAGGGCTGAGAGAGCAAGAATTTCAGGGTGTGTGTGTGCAGAACAGGTGTGGAAGCCACCAGTGCTGGCAGGGGCTCAGGGGAATTGTAGTCCATGGACATCTGAAGAGCCACCGTCTGGCCATCCCTGGCTGAGGCCTTCCCCTGATATTTCCTCCTACCTCTGGTATTCAGAGGATTAGCAGGGGCCATGCTAATCTTCTCTGTAGGAATTAGGAAAGATTGGGTCACTCATGTGTAGCCATAATAGGTCCACAGAACTTCTTATGTTTTTTGGTTAGTAGATATTATCGTACATCTCTTAATCTTGTCTTTTGTTTTAAATTTTAACAGCTTTACTAGTTTTATTGCTTTTATGGCTCATTTTATCCTTGTAAAATAGTCAACAGCAGTTAATGCTTCTAAATGTTGCCTTTTATGGTGGAGAAGTTTTAAGTTTTATTGTTGCATTTTTAACCTTTTAGTGTATTACCTTCCCTTTTGCAAACTGCTATTGTATAGTAGTGCATCTAAAATTTTGGTCTAAATGACTGTAAATAAAGATAAAGATGATGAGCACCTCTGAATGTGGACACTGCTTTCAGTAACCGTGGCTAGTAGCCATTGACAGACATGTCCTCCGTGAATCCATCTAATCCCCTTTTATAGTGGGGTTTATTCCTGTGGCCATCACCGCATCCTTTGGGAGCAAATTCCACATTTTAGTCATTCTCTGGGTAAAGTAATATTTCCTTTTGTCCGTCCTGAACCTACTGCCCATCAGTCTCTTTGGATGCCTCCTTTACCCACTCACAGGTACTACTAACCAGATGTTGAAGCTGGTGCTGGGCTTGGTGCTGGGCCCTGTGAGTTTGGGGGCGCTCCTCATGGTCCTATTCCGCGTCGTTGTGGAGATCTGGGACCGGAAGAAAGTCAAGCGCTTTGAGGAAGAGCAAAAACGGGCCAAGAGGAATGAGGTTAGTATTTTCAGCTGCCTTGAGTCATCAGGCTGCATTTGTAGGTGGGTGAATCCTCCGCACCAGCTCCCCCTACCAACAATGCCCAGGAAGTTACTTGCAACCCATCCAGCTGGGCTGCTTCCTCTTTCCCAAAAGCTGAAACAGACTAGAAACCTAGAGATATCCTCCACACACACGCATCCTTATGATGAGCTGAAATACAGAGTTCTCCAGCCTGGAAACCTGCCAGTGGAATTAGCTGTAATTAGAGATTGATTTTTTAATAAATCCAAACAAGCCGGACTTGAAGGTTTAAGCAATTCTTCTTGCTGATGGATGCAGAAAGTCTCTTCACTTTAATGCTGCTCAGTCGGTTCTGATGCTCTTTGAACACTTTGGAGAATATGAAAGCACAGTGCCAGTCCATGAAGGAGCTCTTAACCCAGGGGTAGTCAAATTGCGGCCCTCCAGATGTCCATGGACTACAATTCCCAGGAGCCCCCTGCCAGCATTTTCTGGCAGGGGGCTCCTGAGAATTGTAGTCCATGGACATCTGGAGGGCCGCAGTTTGACTACCCTTGTCTTAACCGGACAGAACGTTCCATAAGAGTAGGTGTCCGTCTGAGCAATCTAGCTCCAAATGTTATTCTAAATCCCATATGGATTTACAGAACCGCCCAAAAGATGAAGAGAAGAAGAGTTGGTTCTTATATGCAGCTTTTCTCTATGCGAAGGAGTCTCAAAGTGGCTTACATTCGCCTTCCCTTTCTTCTCCCCACAAGACACCCTGTGAGGGAGGTGAGACTGAGAGAGCCTTGACATTACTGAAGAGATGGTTCGTATATGACACTTTTCTCTACCAGGAGTCTCAAAGCGGCATACAATCACCTTCCCTTTCCTCTCCCCACAACAGACACCCTGTGGGGTGGGTGAGGCTAAGAGAGACCTGATATTCCTGCTCGGTCAGAACAGCTTTACCAGTGCCCTGGCAAGCCCAAGGTCGCCCAGCTGGCTGCAGGTGGAGGTTTTAAATTCTACCCTCATTTGGGCAGGTTGACCCATCCTCTCTCAGAATGTCCAATGATAGGCCTGGAGGGGGTGGGAAAGGGAGAGGAGGCATTTAAACCTTTGCCAACTGAGACTCCCCTCCCATCCGGGGGGGGGGGGGGCATGGCCGGCTGACATCACCTGGTACTGTGAAGGCTGAAAATTATTTCAGCACTACCTCCATGGTCAAAAGGATGAAAAAGTCTGGCTTACATCCTCCATGCTTTTGCCCAGAGATTCCCAGCATGCCATGTCCTTCCTCTGAAGATGTCAGCCACGGTTGCTTCAGACCATGGCCACGCAGTCTGGAAAACCCACCACCTCCCATGGACTCTGGACATGGACGCCTTTGACAGCTCTAGGAGCCAAAAATAAAGAAACCTATGGTAGAGAGCAAAGCCATCATCCACTCTATTCTCTTGCTGTACTGCCTTTTCCTAACTTCTACCTGCTTTTTCTTTTCAGGTGAACCATTCGCTGTTCCGGCAAGCCACCACCACAGTCCTAAACCCCAAGTACACCAAGGACTAATGCAGTGACTGGAAGGAGAAAGAAAACCCAGCCTGAAAACAGACGGAGCGTTAGTCTTGGCTTGGAGAGACCTGGGTTCAAATCCCCACCCAAGCTGCCATTCTCAGCCAAATCATCTCTTAAAGGCTGTCCCTACCACCTAGGGCTCTTCTGAGGATAATCCCTCTGTTTCGCCACATCATCTTTAAGGAAACAGTCAGAGCACAGCCTTGCAAGTTGAATCATGAACACGTCTTCCCAACAAGCCTTCGGAATTGTAATTCTGCCCAAGGATCTCCACCAGCGATCTGTGCTCCTCCAATCCGATGGAAACAATTATTGGGTGGGAGCTGTGACTTAACAGGTTTTCAGCCAACCTAAGATGGCAATATTGGCATTAAAGCATTGGGCTTGATTATACTAGATCTCGGGCCTCAGAGGTGTGTGTTTCCCAGGGTGCTTCCATATACATAGGAACCTCTCCCAGGTCCGAATTTGAATCTGGTGACGCCTTTGTTGTTAGGTGCGAAGTCGTGTCCAACCCATCATGACTCCATGGACAATGATCCTCCAGGCCTTCCTGTCCTCTACCATTCCCCGGAGTCCATTTAAGCTTGCACCTACTGCTTCAGTGACTCCATCCAGCCACCTCATTCTCTGTCGTCCCCTTCTTCTTTTGCCCTCGATCGCTCCCAGCATTAGGCTCTTCTCCAGGGAGTCCTTCCTTCTCATGAGATGGCCAAGGTTTTTGAGGTGACACCTTTAAGACCATCAATTTTCATTCAGAGTGTAAGCATTTATGTGCATGCACAATGACGCGCCTTACAGGAGAGGTGGCCAAACTGTCTCTCTCCGGATAGCCATAGCCTTCAATTCTCCTTAGCTGCTTCCAGCACGTGCAGAGGCTCATGGGAACTGTAGTCCATGGATGGCTGGAGGCACACAGTTTGGCCCCCCATGCCTTAGAGCATGGTTCTTTCCTTTTACCTCCTGGGAATGAATGGGGTAGTTATTCGTAAATAAAAAGTTGCCCATGGAAACGCCTGGTGCAAGAGGGTATATGACAGCCTTGAGCTGAGAAGCACTGAAACAGAAGGGGGTGGCGGTAAGGGGAAACAACAAAGTCCATTTTATTTCAGTATCCTACTCTGATCACGGAGTCCCTTGTGGCACAGGGTGGTAATGCAGCCGACATGCTGTCTGAAGCTCTGACCATGAGGCCGGGAGTTTGATCCCAGCAGCTGGCTCAAGGCTGACTCAGCCTTCCATCCTTACGAGGTCAGCAAAATGAGTACCCAGCTTGCTGGGGGGTAAACGGTAATGACTGGGGAAGGCACTGGCAAACCACCCCGTATTGAAAACGCTAGAGGGCGTCACCCCAAGGGTCAGACATGACTCGGTGCTTGCACAGGGGATACCTTCTAATCTGATCACACGCACAGAAAGGAAGACACCACACTGTAATGGTAAAAAGATACAAGTTTATAACATCTTATAAAAACTACAGTTTAAAAGTGATCCTGACCCTTGGGTATGACCCTGCCCCCAATTCCCTCCCCCATAGCAAAATAAGTGAATTAAAGGATAGGGAAGAAAGGAATAACAACAACAACAACGAAAAATAAGCCATTGGACTTTGCTATTAGGCTGGAACAACACGGTCAGATTTCACGGTTTCCCTCGTCAAACCGAAGTGCTGGATTTTCTCCCCCTCCTTGTCAATAGGGGGGGGGGGGAAATTCTGTTACCAAATGTGCATGAACCAAGCCACCTCTTTGTACTCCCAAGTCCATTCTTAAAATCAGGGACAATACATCCAGTGCGCAATTCACTGGAGAATCCCCAGGGTGCAATTCACAGAAGAACCTCGTGTGAGCTCAGCATGCCAGAGAACTTGGATTCCGACACGTTCCCAGAATTCTGCCACCAATAGACGATGCCTCCCTTCCTCCTTTTCCCCAGGAGGAAAACGTTCCAGGTCCGGCATTGAGCAGATTTGCAGAAGGCTATCCCAAATGTATATTAATGCTTAACTGCAGCCAGGAAAACTCAGGCTCCACCCTTGTACTCTGCTGGGCTCTCAAGGAATACACATCCCTCCCTCCTATAACACTGACCAGCCTCCAGGAAGGAAAGACACAAGCAATATGGAGCTGTGAGTGTCAGTCCAACGAGGACCATCTTAGAAGAAGTATCTTCCCTTCTCGTAAGGAAGGGAATACTCCTTCCTCGGACGATGCCTGGGAACCAGGATCTGCAGAGCTTGACGTTTCCAAGTCACTCCGCAAGCCTGTTAGCTCTTTGCTATGGCGGCACAAGCTCGATTCCCACCGGCAGCACAAGGAGCATTTCAAAAGACAGCCTAACTCACCTTTCATTTTCTCCGGGAAGCCTGGAATTGTCAGCATTCTCCTTGCAGCCACACACCATCGCCTCTTTGGGCCACTCTGAGCCACCCAAGGTGCCTTCTGAAATGGGCCTTGTCCCACAGCGCCTTCACAAGCAAAACCCCAGTGCAATCACCCTTGTAGGGTAGCCCTCTTTCCCTAAAACAGATTTCTAATTCATATGAAATACTGATTGAGGAAGGAGTCAATTTATTAGGCGGGTTTCTTTCCCCCTGACATTAGGCTGACATTTCCAAAAACAGGGAACGCTGGGATGCTTCAACTGCACTCCCTGTGCTGGGGTCGAGGGTCAGCGCAGACGAACTGGCAGACTTGTACGATAAAGCATTACCTGGACTGCACCATCACAGGCTGGGGTGGGTGGTGGTGCAGAGAAGCAAGGCTGGATGTTTTAATACTCTGCCGTAAACAAGCAAACTCACTCCCCGGCTGTAGAAAACCAGGACGTGAGGGAAATGGTCAGACTGCACCCTTCACCTGCGACATGGCAATGCCCTCTTTAGCAGGGGTAGTCAGCCTGTGGTCCTCCAGATGTTCATGGACTACAATTCCCATGAGCCCCTGCCAGCGAATGCTGGCAGGGGCTCATGGGAATTGTAGTCCATGAACATCTGGAGGACCACAGGTTGACTACCCCTGCTCTTTAGGACATTCCCTCCCCACCTGTAACTAAGTGCCATTGTCTAATCACATGATTCTGCTGTAGCGTTTTACAGGAACTGTTATAGGAACTCTGGTCTACTGCCCCCCTAAAACGCAAGCCAATTCATTTTTGTAAGAACGCCTCCCCCCCCCCCCCAAAAAAAAAAGATTGGTCCTAAAGCACTGGCAAGGTCTGCAACCCTCAAGTGAGCATCCTCATAAGGCTCTTGAGAAGGACAGCAAGTGTGTTTCAAAATGCAGACAGGTCTGCTTTGCACCACCTTCAGGATGGAGTGGATCCAAGCCGAGCATGCTGTGATAAAAGTGACACGGCCACAAGCCTAGCTGTGCGCCGACTGTATGAAGGAAATGGCTGCCACAGTGCACACAAGCAACATCCTCTCTCCCCACCTCCAGGGGTGGCCAAACTGTAGCTCTTTCAGTTTCCTTGGACGACAATCCCCATGAGCCACTGCCACTGGCAAGGGCTCATGGGAATTGCAGTTCATGGACACCAGGAGAGGCACAGTTTGGCCACCCTTGACCTGCAGGTACCCTCCATCTAGGTACCCTTCCCTTATGCATGCTAGACTGGTTCTGAGAAAAACCTCCAAATCAAAGATCTCACGAGTGTAACACTAGATGCATGGTTAATTCCCATACCATTGACCCTAGAAGCGAAGGGCGCATAGTTACAGAGCAACGCCTGTGTGCTACCAATCACCCTCAACAAAAGCAGATTTCCCCCTCTTGCAGCCTTGGCTGCTGAAAAACCAGAACCTGGGATACCAAAATGGTTGGTGCTCGCTTGAGTGCTCATTCAACAGCAATGCGGCGTTACATGGCCCCCCAAATGAATTACGAGCCATATGCTTGCAAGTGAGACGGAAAACCCTGTATTGCAAAAAATAACAAGTGCTTGAAAGAGATCTGGACACTTCTGGGTCGTTACTCTGGTACCAGTACTCCAGTATGAGTGAGGACCTGGTAGCAAAAGGAAGCCCCTCTAAGGCAGGGGTAGTCAACCTGTGGGCCTCCAGATGTTCATGGACTACAATTCCCATGAGCCCCTGCCAGCGATTGCTGGCAGGGGCTCATGGGAATTGTAGTCCATGAACATCTGGAGGACCACAGGTTGACTACCCCTGCTCTAAGGATCCAGGTTTCCCATCTGCTGAATAACAACATTGCGTTCTGACGACTGCAAGATGAATATTAGCATCGCCACGGCAATGCCTAGTGCTTGATCAAGTCCTCCGATCCATTTCTCCAATTTAAAATGCCACATGCCACCAAGCCCCAGAACACGTTTCCTCTCTTCCCTTTTGAATAAGCTTAATCCTGTTTTGGAGAAAGCAGTCCCCTGAAATTCAGAGAGCAATTTGAAGGAGCTAAATTTGGTGAAAACGGAGGCTCCCGTTCAATTCATCTCAGGGGTAGTCAAAACTGCGGCCCTCCAGATGTCCGCGGAGGGCAAATGCTGGCAGGGGCTCATGGGAATTGTAGTCCATGGACATCTGGAGGGCCGCAGTTTGACGACCCCTGAACTGAATCATCAAGAGGTGTGTGTTCGTGTGAAACACCAGCTTTCCCGACAAATAATATAGAATCTCTTGTCTGCGGCGCGCACACAAACGGGATTGCGGAAACTCTCCTCTAGTTTGGCTGGATTACGGCGGAAACAGCCAACAGGGTTTGGAAACAATTTTAACACTATGCCAGGACCTTAAGACATGCACTTCGTGAAGAGCACAGAAGAAATCATGGTGGAAGTGGGACAGAGCACCCTGTATTTTCCTAAAACCTCCTCCTGTGATACCAGTAACTATTGTGCCAGAGCAATAAATAACCCAGCCCACCTAGCTGGCCCAGCACTCCCAGACCGCTGTGCCGCTCCGGCCAGAATAACTCAAGAGTCCAAGACACGAGGCTACCTGGGGAAACAGGCGCTTAGGAAAAAGATGAGGGATGTGACGCTGAAAGCCCCATCTCTGCAAGTTACCAAGCCTCTTAAATATGCCACCGGCAGGCAATTCACTGGACTGGAGGGTTCCTGCTGCATCTAAAGTATCCCACCTCTATTTACAAGATCCCCGAGTCACTTGGGCTTATAGTTCAGCCTCTTCCCCTCTGCAGCATGACTTTGTATGGTGGGGGTGTGTGGAGAGGAAAAGATGCTAGGCCTCTACTTATGGAGGTGCAGATGGGCACTGGGAGGCCCACGGAAGCCTGTGAGAATTCAGATTGTGGAGAAGGGGGTTGGGGGAGCTCTGCTTACAGTACCAAAGACACACTCGGATTCCAGGCGCAGGTTACCCATTTCACAGCAGTGAGACAGTCCCGGACACGGTGTCACCTCTGCCTCTCCGTCCTCGCAACCCCCACAACCACCTGAATCAAAAGCAGGTATCACACGAGACCTCGGGTTTCTGGAAGCGAAGCAGAGATAAGCAGCGCTAGCTGGAATGGCTTTCGCCGGGTGGGCGTGGGCTAAATCTTTTGGCAAAATTCTTTCCTGAAAACATCTGGGCAGCCCAGAACCCCCAGGGACTTTCTCCACTTCTCTCCAAGAGAACAGTTTTCAGGGCTAAGGCGGCTGTAGCTGATTTCATGGCACCAAAAGGCACACTGGGCCTACGTCCCCCCCCTCTCCCTCCAAACTCAAGGAGAACTCTGATTTCTTCGATCCCACACAGAAATAGTTTAGAGTCGCCCTTGCAGAAGCATGGATGGATGAAGACTAGTGATCTTTGATTTCCACCAGCTCAAAATCAAGGGTCTCAGAAGACCCTGAGGTTCTACAACAAGAGGCATTTCAGGGGAATGGGCCCTGAATTCATGGGTGTGTAAAAGGGAGTCGGGAAGGAGGCCCTTTCCTGTGAAAGGACTGCAGCTCCTCTCCCCACCTGGCAGTAACCAGGCGTCTCTCTCCAGCCAGCTGGGTGCAGCCATGATCTCACCGCCTGGGCCAGTGGAACTGCCTGAAAGATGGGCTTTTACCATTGCTGGCAGCATAAGCCACCCCCTTCTCCAGCCCTTGTGTTCTTGGAACCTGAGGGATACAGGGAAACTTAAAATCACAAACCCAGGTCCCATTGGGGAATTAAAAGAACAAAACCAACAAACAAACCCCGAAGAGCTCGGATGACCTCATGGCGAAGATTTCATGGGGCAGATGCCTGCGAATTCAGAACTCAAAAAATCTCCGGACGTTGTCTCTTAAATCCACTGCGGGGTGTCCACTTCTTTCATACAACGGGTTTGTGCTGGGCTTGCCTTCTTTTTTCCTGAAATATATATTTTCCTCCCGTCTTCGCAAGCCCAGCGGATCCGCAAGCCGGAGGGCAGGTCAGTCACAAGAGCTCTCCGAGCGTCATCGTTCCGGTTCGGCAGGAGAGGCCGAGCAGTTCTCTCGAAGCAAACGGTGGCAGCAGCTTCCCCGCGCAAAATGGAGAGAGACACCCACCCCTCCCACGAGAAAAACCTCCCGAACACCAAAGTTTATCCACAACTGCAAGGGGCAGTTCATCCTCAAACTTATTTACAGCGTCCAAACCTTGCCTGAAAAGTCGGTGCCCCGCCTCCGCTCTGCCCCTTTTTGCAGGGAGGGGTACGCCCAGTAGGCAAACGCAAGCACAAGAGAATCCCCCCTCCCCCCCAAAAAACAAGAAAAAGACCACAGAGAATTCCGTTGGCTTTCCGGCTTCTTCCCCATTCGTTTCTCCGGGCCCACCCCTAAAGCAGCAGCTGGGAGTCAGATGATTTGCTCGGAATACCCTGGCACATTCGCTTGTGTCTCAGCAGCCGGTCCGTCCGGGAGAAGCTCTGGAAGGGAAGGGAGGGAGAGGAAGAGCTCAGGAACGGAAGCCAGCAGATGCCAGGGCAGCCAGGAAGCCCTCGGGAAAGATACCGAGTCCCACGCAGGCCGACGTTGTCCTCTTTAAGCTGGTCTGTTTCATTTAACAATCAAATCCTCTACTAAAAGCCCTCAGCCAAAGAACTGACTACGTAGGCCAGGCTTTCCCAGCCAGTGTTTCATGAAACCCCGGGGTTACTTGATGGCTCTGGAAGGGTGGGAGTTAATTCACTTTCAACATACTTTAATATATATATATTAAATAAATGTATTATATATATGATTATTTTAATACATATCTATTCAAATTTTAGTGTATTTTCAAATTTTAAGAAACATTTCTCGGGTGATATGACCTTATATGGTCACATTGACCTGCCCCATCTCTCAAAATGGCCAATGAAGGGCCTGGAGGGGGTGGGAAGGGGAGGGGCCCTAGGTGGGTAGGTAGGTACACAGCTCTGCTTCCCAACCATATTCTGCACAACTGCACCACTTCTGGGGTTTCTCGAAGCCTGAAGAATGTTTCAGGGTGTTCGCAACACTAAAAAAGTTGAGAAAGGCTGGCTCAGTCCAAACCAAGGTGCAAAATTCCCCCCTCACCTTGGTTCCTGGCTGCTCTTTTTCTCAACGTTTGTTAGGTTATGACAACATAGAGGCAGAAATGGCCACAAATAGCCTCTCTCTGTTCCTGCCAGAGCCCCCTGGGTCCCGAGGAGTCCTTTTGCCCTGCTCTAGCTTCCCCTTTCCTCCTACCTCTTTTCCGTGCTGTCTCCTCACCTGCTGCTCCCGCAGGTTCTCACCTTTCAGCTCCCTGCCTATTTCATCTCACTTCCTTCTGATACCATCTCATCCGCCCAGACGGCTCAACCCTTCCAGATCTGAAGATTGACACCTTCTCTTCA
Source organism: Paroedura picta (assembly GCF_049243985.1). Lineage (NCBI taxonomy): Eukaryota > Metazoa > Chordata > Lepidosauria > Squamata > Gekkonidae > Paroedura > Paroedura picta. The sequence goes on along the minus strand of NC_135371.1, from coordinate 162,015,449 downwards.
GAATCCTAAAGCAAAGCCCTCTGAGCAGACCCTTCCTGTGCCACGTCACCCTTTCCACTCCCTCTTTCCTCAATCCATCCTTGCCTAACTTTTCCTCCATGTTCTTCTCTCACCCCACGGCCCTTTAAAATCGGAGTCCAGTAGCACCTTTAAGACCAACAAAGATTGATTCAAGGCGTAAGCTTTCGAAAGCTCACGCCTTGAATCAGGGGTAGTCAAACTGCGGCCCTCCAGATGTCCATGGACTACAATTCCCAGGAGCCCCTGCCAGCAAATGTAGTCCATGGACATCTGGGGGGCCGCAGTTTGACTACCCCTGCCTTGAATCAATCTTTGTTGGTCTTAAAGGTGCTAAAAAGGTAAAGGTATCCCCCTGTGCAAGCACCGGGTCATGTCTGACCCTTGGGGTGACGCCCTCTAGCGTTTTCATGGCAGATTCAATACGGGGTGGTTTGCCAGTGCCTTCCCCAGTCAAGCTGGGTCCTCGTTTTACCGACCTCAGAAGGATGGAAGGCTGAGTCAACCTTGAGCCGGCTGTTGAGATTGAACTCCCAGCCTCATGGTCAGAGCTTCAGATAGCATGTCGCTGCCTTACCACTCTGCGCCACAAGAGGCTAATCTTAAAGGTGCTAGTGGACTCTGATTTTATTGTGCTACTTCAGAACAACCCTCTTGTGCTTTGTTGGTCTTAAAGGTGCTACTGGACTCTGATTTTATTGTGCTACTTCAGAACAACACCCATTTGAATCTATCCCACTGCCCATGTTGCCTCCCACGCTCTTCCCAATCCCCAGCCTGAAGTTTCAGCCGGACTGACTAGTTCCCCTTTCTCAAAGCGGCTTCCCTGCAAGCTACCTGGCGGCATAAGTTATGGGAGATTTCATGCTATCACCCCAGCTCAACCACTCGCTGTCCTAGGCTCCACCATCCGCCACACAGGTGAAACGAGGAGGCAAGACACATTACCTGCAGGCAGCGTTCGCACTGGTACGGCTTCTCCCCGCTGTGCACACGTTTGTGGCGCTCCAGGTGGTATTTCTGGATGAAGCGCATGTCGCAGACATCACACTCAAACGGCTTCTCACCTGGAAATCGTCGAGAGGACAAGGTTCCTTTGGTGTTAACAAAGCAGCTTTCGTGGCTTATTCCCAACAACAACCCTACGCTCCTGCACCGTCTCCCTTTCCCAAAAGAGCAAGACACAACATATCCAGAAATGTCCCCCACAAAAGGCTCAATGATGCAAAGGGGGAGCTGCACAACACCCATGGCCGGCTGTGCCATTCTTGTCTGCGTCAGCAGCCTTGAGAAGATGGTCCTGGTGGAGCACTGACACGACAGCATGGATGCTTTCCACTTCCTTCTTCCTGTTCCTAGGACCCGCTTTAGACTGCAGGGCATGTTCTACAGCAGGGGCGGCTAAACCGTGACTCCCATGGACTACAGTTCCCATGAGCCCCAGCAACTGCAGTGAGCCCTGCTCGACAGCAATCTTCAGGGACGACGCTGCCGCTTGGAGCAGGAGAATGCAGCTCTCTGGAGAGAGATTCCCGTCTTCCTTTTCTTTGCATGAAGTTATAGGGTAAAGTACCTGACTTCTGTGCCATCATGCAGACGTGAACTTTGCCTCTGTCTGTGTGGATGCATTCAGATGTGGAGCAGAGTTGTCAAGGGCATACGTGGCACGTGTGTTAAGTCCACACCACTGGTAATTCACTGGCATGGCCCCATGTGCAATATCTCCTCCAGATCCAAGCGGCAAGCTTGTGTGTAGCTCTCCTTCACTCCCCCCACCCTTTTCCCCAGCCTGGCTCATAGCAGAGAGAGATGGCATGCCGTCTGCCCCAATGGCATCCAGACCACATTATACTTCAAGGAAAAAGTATACAACGAAACCTCCCTGGCCTCAAGAAGAGCCAGGGCCTTTTCGACCGTGGGCCCAACCTGGTGGAATGAGCTCCCCAGTGAGATCAGGGCCCTAGACAGATCCGTAAGGTCTGCAAATCGGAGCTCCTCCACCAGGCTTTCGGCTGAAGGCCAGCAATGGAAGGTCTCCTGCAGCCTGGATCCATCTCGGTCAGGCAACCCCACTGCTCCAAACTCAAGATCCCCACCTCCTCATTTGATGCCGTTGTTCATGTTTCTAAGTTATGTCGCTGCTGCCTGTTCACTGGAATGACGGTTCTGTTCTGTTCTCAATTGTGAATAGTTTAAAGAACGTTCTGTTTCAATGATTCTATGTACATTGCCCCAAGATATCGTAGTGAGGGGCGGTATATAAATCGAATGAATGAATGAATGACAAGTTCATTTGTAGGGGAGGGACAAGGAAGAGAAAGAAAGTGCTTACGAATCACGACTGCTCAAGACGAATCACTCAAGCAAGCCAAGCTATGGGCATGCCCTTTGAGAGGGGCAGGGGCTCAGAGGAGGAGCCTCTGCTTGGCATGCAGAATCTCCCGGGTTTAATCCCCAGCCTCTCCAGTTAAAAGGACCAGGCCATCACGTGAAAGCCGAGCCTGGGCCGGTCTGAGCAGATAGTCCTCACCTCGATGGACCAACGGTCTGATTCAGTATAATGCGGCTTCATGGACTCATCATCCGAGGGAGGGGGTTGTGTTTTCTTTTAAAGCTAATATAATTGTCAGCTGGATCCTTCTTCTTCCTAGTCGCTCGAAGCTTGCAAAGATGCCGAGGCATTACCTGGACAGCAGCTGCGTGGGATTCACAGCGAGCGAAATGCCATCTAGTGGTACAGCCAAGGCAGGGCATGCAAGAGGAGCGATTGCATGGGAACTCTGGATGTGAAGGAGGCAGATTCACACTAACGTGGATATAATCAGATCTGGTTGAGCAAACGGAACAATGAACTACCGGGGAACGTGCTGCTTGCTGCTTTGCAATTGTTCCCCAGTTCTCGGCCAAGGACTTCCAAGGTCACTTTCGAGCACAACGGTAAAAGCGATCGTGGAGAATGGCATTTTTTGAAATCAAATTGCAATTAAGAAATTATTAAAAACTGAGAAAACCACCTAGCAGAGGAAAACATCCCGGCAAATGCTGGCAGGGGCTCATGGGAATTGTAGTCCATGGACATCTGGAGGGCCTCAGTTTGACTACCCCTGATCTAGAGCAACCCTTCCCAGTGGCACAAGGATTTCTGGCTAGTGAACATGATATTCCCCTCTCCCCTGCTATGATAGCTTGCTATCCTGTTCTGACCCCCTCACAGAAAGACAACTTCCTTGGCTAAAGTTATCTACGCAGTACGTTTTCTACAAGACCCTAATGCCTGCAAAACAACTGGGAGTCCACTGGCTCAGTGCTGGCTATAAAATACCTCCCCCGCTGCCCCATGCGGTCCTCGGCCACAGCCGAAGAAGAGTTGGTTCTTATATGTCGCTTTTAAACGACCAGGAGTCTCAAAGCGGCTTACATTCGCCTTCCCTTTCCTCTCCCCACCACAGACACCCTGTGAGGGAGGGGAGGCTGAGAGAGCCCTGATATTCCTGCCTTCCCTTTCCTCTCCCCACAACAGACACCCTGTGAGGGAGGGGAGGCTGAGAGAGCCCTGATATTCCTGCCTTCCCTTTCCTCTCCCCACAACAGACACCCTGTGAGGGAGGTGAGGCTGAGAGAGCCCTGAGATTACTGCCTTCCCTTTCCTCTCCCCACAACAGACACCCTGTGAGGGAGGGGAGGCTGAGAGAGCCCTGATATTCCTGCCTTTCCTTTCCTCTCCCCACAACAGACACCCTGTGAGGGAGGTGAGGCTGAGAGAGCCCTGAGATTACTGCCTTCCCTTTCCTCTCCCCACAACAGACACCCTGTGAGGGAGGGGAGGCTGAGAGAGCCCTGATATTCCTGCCTTCCCTTTCCTCTCCCCACAACAGACACCCTGTGAGGGAGGTGAGGCTGAGAGAGCCCTGATATTACTGCCTTCCCTTTCCTCTCCCCACAACAGACACCCTGTGAGGGAGGGGAGGCTGAGAGAGCCCTGATATCACTGCCTTCCCTTTCCTCTCCCCACAACAGACACCCTGTGAGGGAGGGGAGGCTGAGAGAGCCCTGATACTACTGCCTTCCCTTTCCTCTCCCCACAACAGACACCCTGTGAGGGAGGGGAGGCTGAGAGAGCCCTGATATTACTGCCTTCCCTTTCCTCTCCCCACAACAGACACCCTGTGAGGGAGGTGAGGCTGAGAGAGCCCTGAGATTACAACTCTGTGAGAACAGCTCTAATAGGACTGTGGCCGGCCCAAGGTCACCCAGCCGGCTGCATGTAGAGGAGTGGGGAAATCAAACGTGGCTCACCAGATTAGAAGTCTGCACTCCTACCCACTTCACCAAGCTGGCTCTCTATACCAAGCTTTGGCTCTGGCCACGGCAACGCCCCTCACCTGTATGAATGAGGATGTGCCTCTTGAGGTGGTAGCTGCTCCGGAAGGCTCCGCAGCAGTGCTCGCAGATGAAGTTCTTGGGGATCGGGAGCTGGAAGGATCCGTTCTGTTCGATCACCATCACCTGCAAGCACAGCACTCTCGGTTACCTTTACGGCTAGTACAGGAGCATGCCCCATCGGGGCCTGGGACCCAGAGCCCATGCCTCAGAGGCCCCCCAAGCTGTGCCACCTGCTCTGCACAATCTCTCCTCCAACTGCGGCTTCTAAAATTCACGGCTGCTGCGGGCACCCTCGTACCACTGCCACATTTTCTGCACATGCATGCTTCACCTCAGAACCAGATGCTTGGGAAGGGAGGGGGGGGAATCTGGGGCACAGAGTCTCCTTCCTCCAGTTCAGATCATACTTATGCCCCCCGCAGGGCACTCCGCTCTGCGGGTATGAATTTACTGGTTGTCCCGGGCCCATGGGATGTTCGCCTGGCCTCGACCCGGGCCAGGGCCTTTTCAGTCCTGGCCCCAACCTGGTGGAATGAGCTCCCAGAAGAGCTAAGGGCCCTGTGGGATCTACCAGCTTTCCGCAGGGCCTGCAAGACGGAGCTCTTCCGCCAGGCATATGGTTGAGGCCAGGGCAGCTCTCCCACTAATCCATCAGAGGATCCCCTCCAATATTGAGATCTCTAACATCGAGATCATTGTTAGATCTATTCTATTGGTGCCACCCTCTTCTGAATACTATTCTCTCCACCAGGCTGAACTTGGGGGGAACTCAGGTAACGAAGATCAGAATTGTGACCACTACCGCTATATGTTATATGTGACTTGTTGTTGATGTTAATTGGGGTTTTTATGGGGATTTTATTGTGTTTTAACTATTTATGTTGTAAACCGCCCTGAGACCTATTTGGAGAAGGGCGGTCTAAAAATTAAATAATAATAATAATAATAATAATAATAGTAATAGTAATAATAATAATAATAATAATAATAATAATAATAATAATAATAATAATAATAATACCCAGCCTCAACTCCCATTCTAAAGCTTCCTGATGCCAGCCTCGACTTTGACACATGGGAGGAGGTTCGAAAGCAACGCCCCTTCACAGTGCCCTGTTTGCAGCTCTGTTGAGCCTTGTACGGACGCTGAGCCCGGTGGAAGGGGAGCTAGGAACATAGACCGTTTATGCACTGGAGGTTTCATGCCAGGCTGCAGGCTGGAGTTTTAGATGTGGCAGGTTGCCCCACCTCTTCCTGCACCTACATGGGGGAGCATTTGGCCCAATGTGCCTCATCCACCCCCGATTTGTGCTCCTGTACGGGAGCCGGGGCAGTGAAGTTCCCAGTGCATAAACGGTCATACTGAGGAGCAGCAGCTGGGGAAACAGCCGAGGGTCCTTCCGGGGCCATGCGAGAATGAACAAGGACTCGGAGGGATTTTACACACGTCCAACGTGTAAAAGAGAAGCAAAGTAACAGCTGGGATCTGACTTCAGCTCACGAAAGACTTTTTAGAAGAGTTGGTTTTATACCCCACTTTTCACTACCCAAAGGAGTCTCAAAGCGGTTGACAATCGCCCTTGCCTTCCTCTCCCCACAACTGGGAAGTAGGTGGGGTTAAGAGAGCTCTGGAAGTACTGCCCTGGGAGAACAGCTCCAACAGGACTGTGACTAGCCTAAGGTCACGCTGCTGGCTGAATGTGGAGGAGTGGGGAACCAAAGCCTGCTCTCCAGATTAGAGGCTGCTGCTATTATACCAAGCCGGCTTTTAACTGTTTTACTATTATTGTAAACCACCCCGAGCCTGTTTTGTGGGGAGCGGCAGTAAAGAAAATTAACTGATAAATGTTAACTAGATCAAAGAGCTGACCTGGGAAACCTGAAACCCCACTCTCACCCCCACCCCAATCCTCTCTGCTTCAATTTAGCTGGTTTCTGCCTCCAGGACCCCAAAAGATGTTCTCAGTTGGACATACTGTGCGTGGCTGGTCCTCAGGTGCTAAAGAATCTCTCGCCCTGCTATTGATACCCAGAGATGTCTGTTTGCTGCTCAGCTCTACGGGAAAAGCAGAGGAAGTCGGAGAATGTGGCACTGAGCTTGGCATTCAGCCTCATAAACATTTCATTCCATTATAAAGTAATTAAGAGGACATATTTCTAGCCTTCGTGCCTGGCAAATTACATTGGAAAGTCAGCCACTGGGAGAAGCCAGAGGAGTGGGTGGGATTTCTAGGGGCAACGAAGTGAGGGCATCACTGCCTCCCGTCACCCTGGGCAGTGGCTAGCAACAGAATAAGAAGCCTGCAATACGGGTTCCTGTGCTAAAGGCGCCTGATAGCAAAACACTAGGATGCGATTTTTATTGGACTGCCTGGATGCATATGTTGCTTTTTAAAAGGCACAGCCCTGCTAATGTTCTGTGCTGTTCAGTCATGGACTGGGTCCCTCCACCCCACTGGGTCACCGCCCAAGGAAGGCTCAAAGCGGCTTAGAATCGCCTTCCCTTCCCCTACTCACAACAGACACCCCGTGTGGTAGGTGGGACTAAGAGAGCTCTGAAACTGCTCTGTGAGAACAGCACTGTCAGGACTGCCACTAGGCCAAGGTCACCCAGCCGGCTGCACGTGGAGGAGCAGGGAATCAAACCCAGCTTGCCAGAGTAGAAGCTGGCGCTCTTAGTCATTACACCACACTGGGTATGATGGGCTTCAAAAAATATTTTCGCCTGTCCTAGGAAAAATACTAAATGCCCTTTATTTTACCCATGTGCTGTTCAAGGCTATCCCCACTGCGTCCAGGCTCTGGCTCCAAAGGGCACCAGCAGCTCTTGCAGGTAACCTGGAAAGCTATTTCACAGTTACTTTTTTCCCCCTAGGCATTTTATTTTTTGAAAGTTCTCTCCCTGCAAGGAGCCTAAAGAGCCACCTGTCTGCATAACTATCCATCCACCTACCTATTGCAAGATGCATGCAAGGCAGCTAACAGTGGCACAGGGCACCCTCACACCATTCCCCTCTCACAACAACCCTTCAAGGCAGGACAGTCTCCCTGGCCTGATGTCATCTAGTGAGCTTCAAGCCCGAACAGGGATTTGAAACGAGGTCTCCCCGATCAAATTTCCAGCACATGAGCCACTCACAACACAGCAGATGGGGCATGGGGCAGGCTATTGCTACTAGAAGAGCTCAACACCTGGGTAAATTCATGCTGCAGAAGGGAGCCGATCCAGCCTCTGTACCCCAAATCCTTTGGCTGTTAAATGTCAAAAATATCACTTTGAATTACACTCAAACTTTATCATCATCATCATCATCATTTGGATTTACTGCCTGCCTCTCTTGGCAAAGCCGGCTTTCAATTGCAGCCAATGAATGAAAAAGAAGATGATGGGATATTTGCATCTTTTGTCACACAGATGTTAAGCCAAAGGCAAACTAACAAACAGTTGAGCAGCAAATGAACCCTTGGCTATGTCATCTGTTTCTGGAGATGATTAGGTCAGGCTTTTGTGAAACCCTGGGGTTTCTTGGTGGCTCTAGAAGGGTTTCCTGAATGGGTGGGAGTTAATCCATTTTTAATATATTTTGAAAATTTGCTTAACATCTATCAGGTGAAAATGAGCATGAAAGGATTTGCTCAAAGGGAACGGTGGTCAAGATTAAAAACCGATTCCCTTTACTGACAGTTTTAAAGGGTAACTATGTTTGTTTGCCTGCAGCAGTACTTGAGTTCAGTGGTAGCACCCCAAGAGACCAGAAAATTTCTAAGGTGTGAGGTTTTGAGAGGCAAAATCCCCTCTGTTAGATTCAACCAAGGAAGCTTTGCCTTCCAAACGCTCAGAGCAATCCTAAACAGAGCTACATCCTTCTGAGTGTGATGAAGTCAACAACGTGAAACACTGTTTTCAAGCATGCTTTGCGCTTCCTACGGTACCCTCATTTGGCTTCGATTTGAAGATGGAGTTCCAGGATGCTTGACAATCAGATGTTTTCACCGCACGGCCATCCCCACAAGTGACAAAGGAACAGCTCTGATCCCCACTAGATTACACAAGAGACCTGGGAGGATCACAAGATCTAGGCAGGAAATGATTCCGCTCAGGCAGAAGTTGTGCAACACCTGCCCAGCAAGGCAGCATGTCTGTCTGTGGGTACAGCCTCCTGCACTTTCATGCTACTGCTAACGTGTGAGATGGAAGCTACCCATTCTTCAAGGGCCCACACCTCCATTGGACAAAGGTTTGTACTTGGACGGGACTCAACAGCTGCTGTCCAGCGAAGGAAAAGTCCCATTAATCTGAGCAATGGCCGATTCAAAGCTCCAGAGGCACCCTTCTCTCCCTCCCTCCCCATACCATACGACGCCAACACGGGCATGAAGATGGTTCTCGCTAGGCCGTACTACGTAAGATTACCTGCCTTTTTATGGGACTTTTTAGGTTGGGTTCCTTCTGTTGTTTCTTCTTCCTTCCAGCTGCGAGATTTTTCACTCTTTTTGTGGTGACCCTTGGCGGACAGAAAGCGGGACAGCAGGTCAGACAAATGCCGGCAATGTCACCCCCGAGCCCTACACGCCACATTCCCCGTCCTGGCTCTTTCTGCTTTGTCACCCCACTGGTACAAGTAGAAGAGGGCACCTAGGAGCAGATAAGCTGTAAACGGGCTGCCCCATACCAACATATATGGTGCACCCCCTCTCTCTCCGTTCTCCACCTGCTTGGAGCTTTGCTTCGGCATCATCTTCTTGCTGGCAACGGTTGGCACGAGGCAGACTCCAGAGAGACCCTCGCAGGCCAGGAGGCTTGCCTAAGAAGAGACAAACGCAGAGTGAGGAGGGGAAGCCGAGGGGGGTTCGAGGTAGCATGCCGACAGGAGAATGGGGTCATTCTGTGCCAGGGGTGGGCGTTTGGATCAACGGGAGCTGAAAATATACCGGAAAAATACTTTGGGGAACACTTTTGGGGTGTATTTCAACTTCTTGAATGTATCTGGGTTTTCTTAGGGGGGGGGGAATCCCATATATATATATATATATATTTTACTGTATTTATTTAGGGATTTATATGTCGCCCCTCTCAGACATACCGTCTTGGGACAGTTTACAGAATCTAAAACTCAGTAAATTCAGAATATTCCATATATAACAAAGCAATATAAAAACAAGATTAAAATTTTGGACCACAGTTAGACACAACAGTATCAACCAAGATTACGGGATCGGTGTCCTGCCAGGTGTAGGGTACTAGAAGGTGTCAGAAGAAGAAGGGAGAGCAGAAGAGGTGAGAGGAAAGCCTGAGAGTTAGATAGAATTGGCCTCGACCAAGGCCCTGCGGGATTGCTCTGTCTTATAGGCCAAGCAGAACTTAGAGCATTCAGGAGTTAGCAGTAGATCGAAAAATGGTGGAGGTATTTGTCGGGTTTCTACTGCAGTCCCTTTAGAGCAAGATGAGACTGCAGCCCAAAGATCGGCTGTGCCAGAAGGGGCAGACTGCTCCCACTAGCTCGGCTTGTAGCTGGCTTCTCGCGAAGATCAGTTTGGACCCCGCTGCAGGAGAAGCCAAGCCAACTCCACAATCAGGCTGGCTATTACTATTCATTTTTTAATTAATGGTATTTTTCTTCATGGGCCTGTTGGTCCCCCCCCCCAAAATTCAGAATACCACATCAGTATTGGGATTTGGGGTTTTTCAGAATTTTCTACAGGTCCAACAGATCCAGACAAAAAAATACCAATTTTTAAAAAATTGCATGTCGCTAACCTGTCCTTTCTAAGCTGTTCCCTGCTATGTGATTTGCAACACCTTCTCCAGTAAAGTTTAACTCACTCAGTTGCCGTCAACGTTCTGGAGCACGACTCTTCTGCATCTGGCTGTTTTGTATAGTTCGCCTCTCTCTTTCCCTTGATTCACAAAGTCATTTCTATGGCTGCCTGGGGCACTCTCCCCCAGGTGTGCAGGCTGCCTGGCTTTGCAATTTTTGGCATTGGTCTAAGAAGAGGAGCTAGTTTTTTTGTATCTTGCTTTTCACTACCCGAAGGAGTCTCAAATCCGCTTACGATCACCTGCCCTCCCTCTCCCACAACTGACACCCTGTGAGGGAGGTGGGGCTGAGAGAGCCCTGAGAGAACTGTGACTGGGCCAAGGTCACCCAGCTGGCTCCATGCAGAGAAGGAGGTGGGAATCAAATCCGGTCCTCCAGACCAGAAGCTGCCACTCTTAACCACTACGCCAAGCTGGCTCTCACTTTACTACCTGATATGCAGACGATGGAATGGCAGCTCCTAATGGGGAGTCAGCCTCCAGTCCAGCCTGGTGGAATTTATCATTTATCAATATTAATTTATCAATGTTCTCAACAAAGGAAACATGAGCCCACTTTATACATGCCCCCCCCTTTTCCTGGCACTTAAGAGACAATGCACTTTGTTTAAATATTTTTAGACTGCTTTTCTGCCTCTTGCCTTCCCCCAGCAAAAGGAGACCCAGAGAGATCTCAATTAACACAACCATGCAAATAAGTCTATAACTGTTCCAACTCAGCTGAAAGATCTGTGCCGTAGAGAGAAAACAAAGGAGACAGATTGGTAGACCTTCACCCCTGTGGGCATGCCTTATGTACCATTCACACATGCAGAAGCGCCAGAATGACGTAGCAGCAGCCCTGAGCCAGCAGAATGGGCTATATTGTTCTGGAGTGGAAGCCTAGCTGACTACTATTTGTTTCGGGACTAACTGCTCCTTTGCATCGAAAAAAAGAATTCCAAGCAAGCATGAATCAAAGCAGGAAGAGAAGCTGTATCTTCCTCCTCCACCTGCTGTGCCAATTTTGTATTTGCAGGGCATTTTTAAGGCAAGGGAGCAGTCTTCTGTTTGAGGTCTGAAGAGGAGTGATCCATGCTGCCACCCACTGCACACTCACTGCTGGTGGGTGACCTTGAAGATCGCTGTTTTCAAGCCTGCGAAAGCCCTAGTGCAGATCTTGTGGATTACAAAGGTGTACGGAGCAATACACTGCCAGATCTGGAGGGTTATCTCCATACATGATTTAGCAGATGGGTAGTCCAAGTGTCTTACACAAGCACCCTTAAATTTTAGCAGCAGCCAGTGGTGTGCGTTAGTGTCAAAAACGAAACTTCCCTGTAAGCAGTGGGGAGAACTAAAGAAAGGCGACCTCCGGGTACAGCGCCAAATTTCCTTTTTCATATTTTATTTTAAAAACCTGTGCAAGGAAAAAAAAATACGAAAACAACAGGAGCCAGCACGTTTGAGTTACCACAGGTATTATGTCTGCACCTGGCAAGTCCCAGCGACCCTTACCCAGAGTGCAGCAGAGTTTGATTTTTCTGACATCAGAGATGCAGCCCTTGGAGGCCTGCTTCTGAGCACGAATTTGCAAAAGGCACCTAAGGGATGCAATACTGGAAGAGGTCCCCAGAGGAGAACCAAGAAAGCATTGGCCTTCTCTCTAGGGGAGGTTGAAGGAGATGCATCTCACACGGCTTTGGCTGTCGAGACCAATGTGGGCATCTCTACAGAAGGGTGGCTATGCATCGTTGGGAGGCAGGCACAGGTCTTCGTTGCACGGAAACTGCTGGGCCAAAATCTGGGCCAAACAAGGAGTAAAAAGGGATGCAATGCAGGCACTTGGTAATCGACGACCTATGATTATTGAAACGGAAGCCCACAGAGCGTCGCCACTTGAGAAGGTAAAAAAGAGTGGCAGGAAATGGTCTATGAATTCTGCTTGCCACTCTGCCACACCCGCTGCTAAGACTGTTTTTGAGTTTCCCTGCTGCCTCTTTGGTGCTGCGCTCATCCTAAGGCCCTGGGACAGTCTTCGAGGACATCATGCTAACAGGAGAAAAACCAAGCACACGGGGAACGTGTGGGCCCAGCAGATACACACAGAAGTGAACACACTCAAACCTGGAAGACAGTCATCCATATTTATCTATTATGTCCTTATGCTTGCAGAGCCTTGTTCCTAAAAATATATACTTGGGAAAGGGGAGCACGAATTAAAGGATATTTCGATCTGACATGCACTTGGGAAAAGCTTTACTTTCTCTCGTGGATAGTTTTACGACCCTCTTTGCCGCTTGGGGCCTGTGTCGTAGGCCAGGGGTAGTCAAATGCTGGCGGGGGCTCATGGGAATTGTAGTCCATGGACATCTGGAGGACCACAGGTTGACTACCCCTGTCGTGGGCTGCTGGGAGGTGGCGGGGAGGGCAGGACACAACTAAGAAACCAAGCGGAGGCCAGCCCAGACAGCTTTCTTGAGCCGTGACAGGTTCACAAGCGGGGAGACCAGGTGCAAAGCCATCTACCGCTCCTGCAACCGATCGGAGTCAGGATGGCTAACTGGAGATCTTTGGGCAGCATCTGACTGACACGGAGGCTTTGCCTGGATTCCACAACCACTTACTGTGCCTTGCCAGTGTCCTCCTAAAATGGAGAACAGGAAGGACTAAGGGGGAGAAAGGGAGCTTTAGCATTCTCCCGTGAAGGACTTCTGCAAATGTGGTCATGCCACCTCCCACCGGCCTCTACTCTGACCACTGAAAAGCTGCTGTGTTTCACATAAAGACAAGGCTGTCTAGGAGGGGGGGGGGTTCCCCGCCTCCCTTTCTGGAGTTCTATGGAGAAGGAGAGCTGATTGCTGCTGCTGGCTGGAGAGCACCGAAGCGGTTCAAGCTGCACAGGACAGGTCATCACTGTGGGCCTCTTGTAGCCACCTCCTGTAATGAAGAATTCCTGTTGGACAGGATGGGAGAACCAGGGCCTGTTACCTGAGCCATCGCGTTAGTCAGACAGTCCTCAACACGGAGATTACGCCAAGTCCTTACGCTTTGCCTCGCTCGCCCACGAAAGAATTTTACGACTACAAAGATTTTTCAGTAAATCGTTTCTGCGCCGGTCCCGTCCAATACCTTCCACTTTGTTGACATCTTTCTGGAGTCGGAGGGCCCAGAACGGCAACGCAGCGAGTCCCCCCTCCCCAGCGCCTTCCAAGCTGGAGAAAGCTACAGACTGCGCCGTGACCCGCGGACGGGTCACACCAAACCTAACTCCTCCGGCTGGATGGCCCACCCTGGAGAAAGGGATGCCAAGGTCCTTCTTGCACGGCCGCTGCGACTGTCACCGTGTTTCCTCCTCTAGTTTGAGCCTGCAGATTAAGAAAGGTTTATTGACCCACCGGTCTGGAAAGGGACAGAGAGAAATGCATGTTGAGCAGGGTGTCAAAGAACCACCAAAACCAGGATAAAACCCATGACAGTACCAAGCTGTGCATTTAACTCATAATGCTTGTATCTTCCTACACCAACTTGCATCATTATAGTGTTACTGAGAAAATATAGCAATCACGCTTTTAAGGGTTTTAACCCTATCTGCAATCAAACCATTTATCTGCAGAAGCAAATACTTGACGCAAGGTTATTGAAAAAACGGTGTAACAGTGTAAGCTATGATAATATGACCAAACAGCTAAGCTTCACTATTCCACACCCAGGAATTTCAGGAACACACATTGCAAGCAAAAAGGACCTGATTGTCATGTGCAGGAATTCTCTAGGCCTCCCAAAACAAAGGCAGCATTCCCCTCCTATCTCATGCATTTTTATCCCACCCTCTCACTAAGGAGCTCAAGGCATCATATACCGTTCTCTGTTCCTCCAGTTTATCCTCACAACAACCCTGTGAGGTAGGTCAGGCTGAGAGTATGTATGACCCAAGGTGTCCCAGTGCACTTCCATGGCAGAATGGGAATTCAAACCTGGGATCCCAGTTTTATGCTCTGATCACAGCACCCATTCTGGTGCATGTGCTAGGAAACCAAAGGTCTTGTGCATTTGCTTAAATGCAGCCATTTGAGAGACTAACAAGGGCTAACAGGGCAAACCTTGTTAGGCTACTGCAGCAGTCAACGAACAGGATCTGACAAAATTCCCCCACGATGGAAAGATCAACCTTGAAATCTAGCTGAAGTTCATGATGGGTGATGATTTTCACTTCACAATTATCGCTGTGGCGTTTTACAGAAGTAGCAAAACCAGCAGTTTACAACTTAACCTGCAAGGGCCTCAAGATGTTAATATAAGGACATGCTGTCAAGAGTACTTGGGCTCTTATGCATTTGTAAATGAAGACTGACGGGGTTTGGAAAGAGTTCCTTGAAACAGGCGAGCCTCAAAAAGAGGCTGTTTCAAGTAGCTGTCATTCCAAGGAGGAGCAAGAACTATCATGCAAGGGGATCGTTCAGTGCCCCCCCCCCCATGTGCAGGACCTTTTATTTTGGTCCCCTTTCAAGATCTTCATAGAGCTTCCCATGAACAGGTGAAGCTGGCTTACCCTGAGACAATCCAGTGGCTTTTCAACGTGGGTGGACTTTTCTGTGTGAACTGCCAGCTGTCTCAAGTACAAGCCTTTCATAGCAACCGCTACTTAATCCTTTCAGCTGAAGATGCCTGGGAGGGAACCTCCCACTTTCTGCATGCAGTAGACATGCCAGAGCATCTGCTTCCATCACCTGAAGTCCAAGGCAAGGAGGACTTTCTGCTTAGCCACTCTATATTGTGTGGAGCAGCCCCAAACCTGACAGTTTGCACCTTCTACAAAAAAAACCACCCAAAAATCCAAGAAAGGGGGTTATTTGTCTTTTTGGACACGAGCGCCTTCCATTCACTTCCCTCAATGCATATGGAGAGATTGATTGCATTTTATGGTTAGCAGCCTGAATCTGCCAGGGGATTAATTTTGACAAAACAGTTGGTACCTCATGGAATACGATTTTTGATGTGAAAACATTTTAGGCAGCAGCCATAGGGAAAATCTTTTAAGATACGCAAGGAAAAATGCAATGGAAATCCATTATGGAAGTCGTCATCAACCGGCAAAATTTAAAGGGTGTGGAGACACGAGCTGTAAACATCCAGGAAGTCAGGCACGAAGTGTGCGATTTATTAGTGAGCCACACTCTGCATGGTACAGCTGCAGGCAGCATGCGGAATGCCACAGTGTTGCATTGCAATATCTCCTATTTTTTGGACCATTTCAAAGTTTAAAAAACAAAAGTTTTGTCTTGTCAGGATCTTAAATTAGACACAAAATAATGTGACATTAAAAAAAATGATTTTTTAAAAATTGTTTTCCATAACGATGTCAAAAACAACTGTGCAGGGTGTTATACGTATTGTACTTTAGTTATCATTGTGTCTTGTTGACTGCAAGCTGTAAACTAGAGGTGGGCAAGCTGTGGCTCTCCAGATGTCCATGGATTACAATTCCCATGAGCCCCTGCCAGCAAATGCTGGCAGGGGGCTCATGGGAATTGTAGTTCATGAACTTCTGGAGGGCCACAGTTTGCCCAGCCCTGCTGTAAACAGTATGAAAACTTTATGCGACAAAATTTTGTCTCCCAAAACACAAACGTTTTATGTTTTGACAGACATCTTCCGCAGTACTCCGATCATTGCAACTTTTTATTTTTTGTCCAGTCTTCTTGCTTTGCTTCAAACTAACCAAAGACAGCAGGACAGAGGCTTGCATCTTTGCGGTTTAATCCCCATTCTGCCATGAGAGTTCACTCCGTGACCTTGGCCTGTCACTCCCTGGCTCCACCTGACGTACCTCGCAGGGTGGTCGTTGCCAGGCCCAAACGGGAAAAAGGAGAGCACAGCTGGAAGCTATGCTGCATCTCCGCAGGGTAGGAAAAAAGCTATAAAAATTTTAAATAAATAAGACCTCCAGGCAGTGATTGGCCCCACGCTTGCCTGAATTTAGAAGAGAAATGGCCCCAAAGAGGACGAAGACGCATCAACGCCCAACCTTCAGCGGAGAACTGGCTGTATAACTCTAAGCACACTGACACAGCCCCCCAAAGCCACAACCAACCGATGCAGGGGAAAAAAGGCAAAACGCAAGCGGCGTGCACGGGGGCGGCCAAAGTGGCAGAACTCGCCGTGCCAGCACGAACGCGGGGAGGCGGCGAGCGCGCAGCCAGCCCCGGCCCACCGGCGCGAGAAAAAGGAAGGTCGCGCGCGGCAAGCGCCCGTCCCAACACGCACGCGCCAGAACAGGTGCCCGGGCCGGTGCACAGGAATGTTGGGCACGCGCGGGGGGCGGGAAGCGCGAGCGCCCTTAAGAGCGCGCGGGGACTTATTGCGCGAGCCGCCCTGTTCCTCTCCCCGCGCACGAGCGCGCCCGGCCAAAGGCAGGCGCCCAGGTGCTGTGTGTGTGCGCGCGCGCGCGTGAGAAACGGCGCGCTTCTGCTTCTACTCCTCCTCCCCCTCCTCGACTCCGGTACCTGACTCCGCTGGTCGCCGCTCCACGCCCCCCTTCCCCTGCAGGGGGGGAAGGACAAATTCGCGCACGGCCACCCCCGCCGTCGAATACTCCCGGCCGCTGCAGCCACCGTCGCCGCCGCCACTGCTCCGGAAGCGGAAACATACGAGCCCGGTACCCACAGGCTACCAGTTCCTTTCAGTGCTTGCTAATGCGCCTGCGCTGAGGCAAATCCTTGAAGTTCTCGCCGCCGCCATCATGATAGAGGGCAAAAAAATAGGCGATGTTACCAAGGTTACCAGGCCTAGAGATGCAGATTTAATAGAGGCCGGGGCCCCCTGGAGTCACGGCGGGGTATAGCTCTGCGCTATTTTAAACGCTTGGTTTACACAGGCGAGGGAAAACAAACGTCTAAAGGCGGCTTAAGGGTCATATTGAAATCAACGTTGTTCATATTTAAGATGGTCGGTGGGCTTTTGCTTTGTTTTGCTGCAGCAGGCCAACGCGGCTGCCCATCTCTGATCGCACACCAAGGCGTCTGCATGCCCGTTTTGAATGTCGTTTCCCGTCGTCCGTATAACTTTTGCTGGAATAAAAAATTTTCTGCATGGTTATCCTCCTTGCGTTATTTGCACATGAACAGAAAGCTAGCACAGCAGGGAATCCTCCGTTCCCTGCTTTCTCTGCTGATTATCTGGTGGCATGGAAAAAAACACTGAGATCCTTCATCTGCGCTCTGACTAATTAATTAATACATGTATTTATATTTTAACTTATATACCACTGCTCTCAAAGACTTGTGGTGGTTTACAACAAAAAAGTAAAACAACCCAACCGGCTTGGCGTGATGGTTAAGAGAGTGGCAACCTCTAATCTAACTCTTTTGGATGCTTTGGGCTGATCCTGCATTGAGCAGGGGGTTGGACTAGATGGCCTGTATGGCCCCTTCCAACTCTATGATTCTATCTGGAAACTGGGTTTGATTCTCACCCTCAGTTTTCTCAAGGTTCTCAGCCCCAACCATCACACCAGCACAGTTCTTTCAGAGTTTTCAACCTCACATACCCCAGTTCTCTCAGAGCTCTCAGCCTAACATGCCTTGCTTTCACAGTTCTCTTAGAGCTCTCTCAGCCTCACCTACCTCACACTTGTAGTTCACACAGAGCTCTCTCAGCTTCACCTACCTCACAGGGTGTCTGTTGTGGGGAGAGGAAGGGTAAGCAATTGGAAGCCAACTTGAAACTCCCTGGTGGGGTGGTGAAAAGTGGGGTACAAAAAAACAGCTCAGCTCTCCTACCTCTGCAACATCTTGTGGGTATACATTTGGTTTATATACAAGACTCCATAGGGTTACCAATTCAAGTTTGGGAAATTCTTGGACTTTTGGGAAGGTTGCCTGGAGAATTTTTTAAAAGCTGCTATTTTCTCAAGGGGAACAAACTCATCTCAGGAGTCAGTGGAACAATTGCCAAATACCATCTCCCAGATGAAAGGCACAGTAGAGCCAGGGGAGCCCAATTGACTCCTGTCAAAATTTGTTATGAATTGAGCACCTCTTCCCTTGAGAAACAAATTGGCCATTTTGTTGTAGGCAGAATCGAATGGTGCCCTATTCTTTAAATACAGGCTTTAACAAGCTGTTATTTACCAGGTGATATTATTTAGTTCTCTGTCAGAAAAAGCTTCAGCAGCCCATATCCATACATTAAGTAAAGCAACAGGATCTTTTTCTCCAGGACCCTTGGAGCCCTCAGCTTGTTCCCTCAATTGACAGTCATTTTTTAAAAAATCAGTATATGAAACTATTCCATGCAGTAGCTTGTGACTAAATGCAGACATATACAAGCGATAATTGAATTTCTTCTCCAGGCCTGTTGGTGACAGGCCTGTAAGTGCATACACGATTGTGTAGAGCAGGGGTAGTCAACCTGTGGTCCTCCAGATGTTCATGGACTACAATTCCCATGAGCCCCTGCCAGCAAATGCTGGCAACCCCTGGTGTAGAGAACCCAAGGCTCTCGCCAAAGGACCAGCCTGGCGGGCTGTTTTCAAAGCAGTTTGGTGCTTGGAATTCAGCAGGTGAAGCTTTTCACATTAATGATATAGGCTTGATGAATACCTAATGTTTGCATATCAAGGCATTGCTGGACTAAGACATCTGGGAACTTTGAGGGAAAAGTTAGTGTGAACAGGACTGCTTGCTTACAAATGGGCCAGCTGATGAGGAGCAATTCTAGATTGTGTTTCATTTTGCACTGATCAGTTGGGGGAGGGGATATGGCTACAGCTGTTCAGTGTGGTTCTGTTGACTGTCTCACCTGTACAGCTGTTGGTGGATGAAAGAGCCAAATTTCCTGTATATATTGTTTATAAAGAAAGAAGGTTTCAAGAGCCACACTAGAGAGCAGGAAGGTGACCAGATTGTCCCACTTTTGGAGGGACATCTGTGGGTACCTGGCAAATTGTACTTATGTTGAAATTTAAAAAATATATATTACAATACTATTTTTGTGTTCTATGCGTTCTAGGAGACTTTTTGTTGCTCCATATAGACCAAATTCTTAATCAAGAACCCCCCTGGTCAATGGTGTCCCGCTTTACCAATGTTAAAATCTGGTCACCTTATTTTAGAGGTTCCATATTAGAGTGAAAAATTTCAAGGGACACCCCCCAGCCAATGGCACATATATCCTATGTGGGTGATGATATAATCCTAAAAGGACAAATAGGGATGTACCAGGCTTTCTGGATGGCTGCAAAAAGGGAATACCAATATTAATTAGACTGTCTTAACAGTTGTGAAGGTAAACTTTATCCTCTGTCCTGGATGCAGTTTGAGAAAATAAAGACAATGGAGTTCAGTTTTGATTTCTGTGTCTCAGGTGCCTCATGTAACATGTCTGTCTTAACTTGTAGAAATATCTCCTGCCTAAGCTGAACCTTGAGGAAGGAGGAGTCTGATGTGATTGCAAATAGAGAAGAACTGAGTAACAGTCATCTTTAAAAGGTAAAGGTAAAGGTGTCCCCTGTGCAAGCACTGGGTCATGTCTGACCCTTGGGGTGACGCCCTCTAGCATTTTCATGGCAGACTCAATATGGGGTGGTTTGCCAGTGCCTTCCCCAGTCATTACTGTTTACCCCCCAGCAGCAAGCTGGGTACTCATTTTACCGACCTCGGAAGGATGGAAGGCTGAGTCAACCTTGAGCCGGCTGCTGGGATTGAACTCCCAGCCTCATGGGCAGAGCTTCAGACTGCATGTCTGCTGCCTTACCACTCTGCGCCACAAGAGTCATCTTTATAGCTTTGTAAATCAGATAAGGGAGTGGACAAGATATACTGAGGGTCATCTGTTACTCTTTCCCAAGGGTTCAGAAAATAATTGCGCAATTCTCCAGTACTTGTTAAAGCAGAGTGTTCCAACAAGGATTAATGAAGAGACTGTTGTGGGTTTCTCAACAACATCCCTGAAATGGGTAATCTTGGTGATTTTGGGGGCCTGGGCAAAAGTGTAGGATGGGTAAGGTTGCTATATCTGGACTGGGAAATTCCTAGAGATTTGGAGGTAGAGCTAAGAAGGATGGTGTTTAAGGAAGGGAGGGACCTTTATGAGGTATAATGCTACAGAGTCCATTTTGCAGAGCAGTAATTTTATCCTTGGGGACTGATTTTTAGTGGAATCATATGTGGAAATGAACTTCTGAAACTTCTCATGGCATGGAGATAAGGGCCATTTATGCATAGGTGTTTTCCCTTGCTTTCACTATGCATGCCCATCATGTTTTCTTTGTTGTTCTTTAATTTTCCTCCAGCACTCAATTTGTTTCCGAGTTGCTGTTTTCCCGGGTTTTCTGAGAGTGCTTTTTGTGCCACATTTTTCTTGTTTCGCTTCCAAGCCAAAGATAATTTAAAAGTGTACAGATTCCCTTAGATTTCCCCTCTGGCCTCTTACCACCCTTGGGGAGTAATTTGAATCCTAACATTAAAATGGTGGCTGAGCCACATGACCTTCTGCAAACCACTGAACTTCAGAATTGCTTGGGATTGATCTATTTGGAAGACAGTGTGCGATTCACACAGGACATTTCTCTTATATCTGCTCCACTTTGAGTAGTCTACCATTTCACTATCCTTATTGTTTTGCTCTGAATGTTTTGTAAGAAGTTTTACACCCCAATTCATAGAAACATAGAGTTGGAAGGGACCTCTAGAGTTACCTAGTCCAATCCCCTGAATAACGCAGGACATTCACAACTACCTGCCCACCACAGTGAACTTAATTCCATGCCCAGATAATGCCCCCTCCATAACCAGAATATCTGGCCTGGGAGAAAATCTGATTCCAAAGTGGTGATTGGCATTTCCCTGGGCATGCAAGAAAAGGCCACAAGAGCCAAGTTGAGATACAATCCCTTCTGCCCACCTACTTACAATCTGCCTATGTTCACAGAATCAGCATTTCTGTCAGCCTCTGCTTAAAAACTTCCAAAAGAAAACCCACCACCTCCCAAGGAAGCCTGTTCCAATTAGGAACTGCTCTGTTAGAAATTTCTTCCGGATGTTTAGCCCAAAATTCTTTTGAATTAATTTCAGCCCATTGGTTTTAGTCCAACCCTCTGGGAAAATTCTTCCCTTTTGTGCACCCTGTCCCTCTAGCACTGGACCAAATCCAATGTGTCACAGCCAAGTAGCACAGCAATTCCCTCTTAAAGCCGATAAACAACTGAGGAAGAGGGGGAGACCCTGTTTGTCAACTCCTGTACCTTTAATAACAGCTTGATCTGCAGAAATCAACAGGTAAAGCTTTTCCTGACATGGAGATAAGTATTATCATTTGCTACTGTTGACAGATGAAGCCAATGTTAAGGAGCGAAGGTCAAAAAAAATGGGCAATCTTCTGCTCACATCTCTCTAGCAGTGCTAAGCTGTGTCATGTGTTTGCAATAGCAAAGTTTTTTTGGGGGGGGTTGGGGAACAGGAGATCTAGGAAAGCTCTAATTGGGTCCCGCTCTTAGGCTTCAGGGCTAAGAAAATAAATAGGTCATTCAATACCTGAATGAAATGGCTTTCTCGGCATGTCACCTTTCACCATAAGCTGTTAGCGCATATGCAAACATCCCCACTAAATACCTAAGGACATATTTAACTCTCAGCAGTGTTTAACGATACCTGTCAATAACAGGTCGCTCCCTTTGTACTTTGGCCCTGAAATCCATGGAGATCCATGCATGAATGAGCAGGTAACTTGTAGTAACTGGGCAAAATGGTTTTCAGCTTTTATTTCCTTCTTATGGAGGTTTGCGGGGGCGGGGGGGGGGAGAATCTCCTAAGACTGATATCTGCTAAAACTGAATGTTTTCCAGGACTGGATAGTGTTTGGATCGTCTGGAAGAGTGTGGGTTAATCCATCCCCCCCCCCCCAGCCTCGAACAGTCTGTGAGGGAGGGAGAGATTGTTTGGCACCCAGGAAGACAGAGAGGTCTGGCAGAAGTTTGATGTTGACATGATGAAGAAATCTAGGCTATAGCGAGGTGAAAACAGGTGTGCCAATTATCTATGGTCAGGAACCACAATTTTTCCACACTGTATAAATGTGGCATCTTGGTACACAGAATTCAGAATTCTGCTGTTTGCATCAATGATCTTGAAACTCTCTTTCTGTGTGTAACCAGGGACAACCCTGTATGCACCTCCCTGATAATAGTGTTTGGCAGTATCCGTATTTCACCCCTACTTGAAAGGCAGCATTGAGGGGGGGTTACCTGCTGCTTTTGAAAATCTCAGGGCAGCCCCTTGCTCTGCTGCTGGAAAAGGGGAGCACCGCAGTCTCTAGAGAACAGAGTAAATCAATTAAAATAAATAAGCAGGACACAAAAGATTCCTGAATAATACATTGTTAGGCTGGAATGCTGCAACTGCCTGGAATCCAAACAAAGCTGGATATGTTTTCCTGAGCTGGAATGACACAGGTGGGGAACATTCAGCTTCTAAATGAGCATAGAGTTTGCACAGAATGCTAGACCCCTTTAACCCTCCTAATGCACCAGTTAAGAATGTCAGATTGGAACTAGGAGATCTGAGTTCCAATCCCCCTCTCTGACCTTGGGCCAGTCATTCTCTCTCTCTCCCAGCCTAGCCTCTACCCTGTTCGGATGAAATGGGAAGGAGGCGAATGCTATAAAGGTGCTTTGGGTTCTTATTGGGCAGCTTGTTTGCAGTTATTTTCTGGGCTGTGATATGTTGGTGCAGATAATTTGTAAATGGCTTTGCCTTGGGGGGGAGTGGCTGCAATTTGACTTAGTTTCCTCTGTTGCTGGGATTTCTAGGGACTTGCCGAAGACCTGCGGCTGACGATGGCAGAGAAGAAGGATTTGTTGTCCCATCCGGGCTTGGATAAGGGGGCTGGTGAGGAATTCTTGCAGGAAGCGTTCCAGATTATGTTGGAGGAAGGCATCAGGAAGGGGATGGATGTCTCCGAAAAGGTAAGGGTTCTAGGGCTTCTTCTCCCAATGCGATCCTGGGTTTTCCATCTGGGGCATTGTATGGCTAACCAAGAGGGTCAAACAACACATTCCATTGAACTGTGGGTTATGACTATGGTCCGTTTCCTCGTCTGTGCGAGTGTGTCCAGTTCATATATTGGAAATAAAACACATGGGGATGGAGACAAGGTTCCTGCTTTCCCTCCCATGTCATTCTCCTCCCCTGCAATAGCTTTGGGCAGTACTATTTACCCCTGGGAGAGTGGGGAGGGTCTGAATATCTATTTTTAGGCTACCAGTGAGGGAAATGGAATCCCTGGGGCTGTTTTAAGTTGGGGAACGAGTGTGGGAAGGGGTCAGCCAAAAGCTTAATGTGCCACACCCTCAAACTGAATTAGGCCCCCATAGGTTTAGGAACTGAGTTCCCGACAGGAAATTCACCATTGATGAGTGATTGATGGAAAGTCAGATCAAAGGAACCTGGATTCAAATTGTGGTAAAATGGTAATCTATCATTTTTTAAAACGTGGCTGGTGAATTTTGACATACATTCTCTACGATAGGGCTCAGCACAATGTGTTTTGCCACCCAAGTTAACTTCCTGGTGGAGAATCAGATCTGCAGGACAGCTGGCATCATGACGGTACTGTTATGCAAAGTCCAAAGAGAAGTGCAATTTATCTAGATCTCTGGCAGTACATGCTGCTGCCTTTTACATCCCCCCACTAGTGAAATGTTTCTAGTGTGGATCAGAACACACCATTCTTTTGCCAGGCAGGAAGAGAAAGAACAGCGAGGTACCTGGAGATTAATTTTTAAACTATTGCCGTAGGGAAAGGTTCCATGAAAGCCAGACCGGGTCGACGGCCTAGGGTAGCCATTCTCAATTTTTTTACCATTGAGAAACCCCTGAAATATTCTTCAGGATTCATGAGACCCCAGAAGTGGTGCAATCATGAATATGGTTGGGAAGTTCAGGTGTGGCCTCTGCCGTTCCCACCCCCTCCAGAACCATCTTTGGCAATTTTGGGGTGGGTGGGTTGACATGATCATGATAAATGTTTAACAAATTTTAAAAACATATACAAATTCCCACCCACTTGGAAAACCCTTCCAGGGTTGTCCAGAAACCCCAGGGCTTCACGAAACCCTGGTTGAGAAAGCCTGGCCTAGGGGTTGGCAGATGAACAATTTTCATGAGTCCAATTGAATATCCCTTTTCCTCCCTTCGAGGCAGTCCTCTGTGGTAGCTGGGTGGATCTAAACACGGCAGATGCACAGCGCCTTTCAAAGTTATCCCCGTGGCTTTATGGATCGGTCTGATGCTTTTTAGTTGCACTTCTCTAAAGCAATGGTGTCCTGTTGCAGAAATGCAAAACGTTTTCCTTCTTAAAGAAATGGAAAGGCTCCTGCAGACCCCATCCATAGAAGAGGCTGCAAAGCTGATCTCTTGCATTATTCATGTTTCTGCTTTTGTATTTGGAATCTGGCGGGTGTAGGTGATTCTGCTATACTGAAGGACTTAACTTAGGCGTGACTGGATCTATCAGTCACCACTGTTAGTCTTGAGAGAGAACCTGGCTGCTTCAGAGATGCCTCCTTGGATACAAGCTCAGGTCAATGCCTGAGGGAGTTCCTCAACCGGCTGAAGAGTTTGGAATGACCATAATTAATCTGCAGTCAGCCATTCTTCCATTTATTTTTCCTTGATGGCATGTTTCTCTTTTGTTAAAGACTTGATTCTTGGCCCTTTTCTTGGGAAGTAAAAGCAAAGAACGGTCCCGTGGGCTGCGCCTAGGATTCCTGCCCCTTTAAAATGGCATTTGCTTTCCCCCCTGCCCTTTTAATTACTCTCTGGTGAGGGGGGAATTCATCAGTCAAATGATAATTCTTTATTAACTGGAAAGGAGGCAACCTTGAAAGTAAGATGACTCCACTCAACAGAAGAATGTATTTTATTACTTTGCAAAGCTGCAAATTGTATGCAAGTTATAGATAGTCCCGGCATTTTCTTGATGGCACCTGTAGGAAAAATGACCAGTCTTCCTTTTAGGCATGGCTTTGCTTTGTGTAATCAACAAAAACGAGGGATAACATTAAAAAAATCATAAGCACAAGATTATTATGCGTGTTTTTTTAAAATCATCAGCTGTGATTTCAGCTTTCTAAAATCAGTGTTAGGCTTTCTCCCCCCCCCTCCGCCCCCCCAGAAGAGCTGTTGCCTATGTATGTATTGGTGGAACCTGCCAGCAAGAAGAGAACTCAGGGCAATTAGGCTGTAAAGAGAGGACTGAAAAGGAAATTGCAGAGACCTTTATGGAAGAGAAAGTCCAGGGATGCCCTAGCAGGGGCCCCTGCTCATGGGAATTGTAGTCCATGGACATCTGGAGGGCCGCAGTTTGACTACCCCTGCAAAGAACCACAGCTCTACACTGAAATACATGGAATTAGTCTTTATAAGTTGCCACTGGACTCTGGAGGAGGCATGCAGAAGGATCTTGGCAGTGGAGATGGATTTATAAAGGGGAACAGAGCACTATTATGCTAAGCACTGTGCAAAACCATTTTCACTTCCACTCAACGGCTGCATGCAAAGGAGGTCATGGCACTCAAAGTCAGCCAGGGTTTCCATGCTTAATTCAGGAAGTGGCTATTAGAAATTTGGGAAATTCAAGAATTTGGCAGTGAAATCTGCGTGGGATGGATATATAACTCAGCTCCTGGGATTCTTGGAAGAAACGTTGGCTTTTGATCCATACCAGTCGGGCTTCTATCCTGGCCACGGGGTTGAGACTGCACTGGTTGCCCTGATGGATAATTTCGGCCCCAGCCGGATGAGGCATGTCGGCTAGCCTTGCGCTTTTAAATCTGTCGGCAGCGTTTGATGTTGTTAACCATGAGTTGTTAGCTCACCGCCTCCCGGAATGGGGATTAAGAAAACGGCCTTGCAGTGACTGGTCTCTTTTCTCCAGAACCGGAGAAAGTGGGGGAAGAGTTGTCCGGCCCCTTTGTGCTCCCTTGTGGGGTGCCACAGGGGGCCATACTCTCCCCCACGCTTTTTAACATCTATATACGCCTTCTGGCTGGTCCAGGGCAGTCATCAGTATGACTGGGCTGTCATCACCCAGCTCAATCTCCTGATGGAAAGCTGCCCGGACTCCCCCCTGGAATCATTTGCTAGTTGTTTGGAAGCAGTGGCTGGGTGGCTCAGGAAGAGTCACCTGAAACTCCTCCAAGACAGAGATCCTCTGGCTGGGTAGAAGAGGACAGGATCAGGAAGCGCGTCACCCTTACCTGGATGGGGTGCAGCTTGTGGCCAGGAATTTGGGGGTGATTTTTGATGCCTCCTTATCGATGGAGGCTCAGATCATGAAAATAGCCGGCCACCTCGGGCTTGAATGGCCGCCAAAGTAGTTAGTAAAGTGAAGTGCACAGTTGCTTCCCCCAGGATCACCTCCCCTTAGGTGTCCTTAAATACCTGAGCCTTCTTTTCAGGTCTCCTCTTGACTCAGAGTCAAGCAGCGGGACTTGGCACCTCATGAGGCGTGCGCTCTGCCTGTGCCTGTCTAGCTCCCTCCAACTGAGCTGTCTGTGATGACCCACAGCTGTTTCGGGGGAACTGTCAGCTTGACAGCCTGCAGCTGGCCTACGGGAAAGCTGGTGGCAAGGTGGGAGCGCTTCTGCTGGCATGCCTGGCTCAGCCTGCTCTCTCGACGGTCCCTGGTAGAACCGCCTGCTCTTCCAGCTCCCCTGGTTAAGATGCTTCCCTGCAGCTCAGCTCAGAAGAGTGAGTTGACAGCAGCTGGCTCATGACACCACCCTCTGTGGGCTCCACAATTAAAATTGCCTGTGTTTCCCAGGCAATGATTATACTATAATATTATAGTTTATTGGCTGGTATTTATGTTTCTGGAGCCTCTTGTGGCGCAGAGTGGTAAGCGGCAGAAATGCTGTCTGAAGCTGTCTGCCCATGAGGCTGGGAGTTCGATCCCAGCAGCCGGCTCAAGGTCGACTCAGCCTTCCATCTTTCCGAGGTCGGTAAAATGAGTACCCAGCTTGCTGGGGGGTAAACGGTAATGACTGGGGAAGGCACTGGCAAACCACCCCGTATTGAGTCTGCCATGAAAACACTGGAGGGCATCACCCCAAGGGTCAGACAAGACTTGCACAGGGGATACCTTTACCTTTACCTTTTAATTTATGTTTATAGGTTGTGGAAGAAACACTGCTTAGATTTATTGCATTTAAAAGAAGAGAGGTCTGGTATGAGTATGAATGAATGGTTTTATTTTACTTCCATCAAAAATTAAAATGATATATTCATTGTGACTGTTTACAATTTAGGACTTGCCACTGAGGAAAAGCTAATAGAAAACGGATTTTATCTGGAGAGCCGTTCTGGCTGACGCCCTTGGAATGAAATAAACTTAAAGTAAACTCGAGAAAGGACATTGTTTCAAGCCATTCTTAATTACCGTTTAATTGTTTAATGCTATAAGGCAGGGGTCGTCAAACTGCGGCCCTCCAGATGTCTATGGACTACAAATCCCACGAGCCCCTGCCAGCATTCGCTGGCAGGGGCTCGTGGGAATTGTAGTCCATGGACATCTGGAGGGCCGCAGTTTGACTACCCCTGCTATAAGGATAGGTCTTTTCTTCTTGGTTTGAGTTATCTGAGACCGTCCGGTGTTTTTCTTGTCACTTTGTGTTTCCCAGTCCTACTTAGAAGGGACTTTGGGGGCATGGGCTAGTGACCCTGTGTCCATCCATGCAGGTATGCGACTGGAAGGAACCGGAGCAACTGCATCGAATTCTGGACCTGGATCTAAAAGAGACCGGGGAGCCACGGGAGAGACTGCTTGAGCGTTGCCGGGAAGTGATCAGATACAGCGTGAAGACATGTGAGTTTCTTGTTCGCCGACTGGTTCAGTTGTGGGCGGTTTCTGCTCCACCTTTCTCCGGGGAGTTGAGTAGGGTTTTTTTGCACTCCGACCGACTGCTTTCTGCAGCTGATGATTTGGAGATTACAGTCCCACGGACTGTATTTTGTTCCATCGTTCCTGACACTAATTAAAATATTTCAAGCGATGGCGTTTCAAGGGAACAGAATCCTCTAAATGGTAATTAGTGCCTCTTTGCGTTCCTGTTTCATCTTGTCAGGATGCAATTTATGAGTGGTTAATTATGGATAGTGGTTTTCTTCACTGTTAAGAGCCGGGCGGGAGGGGGAGGGTAAATGAATTCAGTGGAACAGGCTTCCTCGGGAGGGGGTGTGTTCTCCATTTTTGGAAATTTTCAAACAGAGGCTGGAGAGCCATCTGACGGGGATGCTGATTCTGTGAAGGCTCAGGGGGTGGCAGGTGACAGTAGATGAGTGATAGGGTTGTGAGTGTCCTGCATAGTGCAGGGGGTTGGACTAGATGATCCAGAAGATCCCTTCCAACTCTATGATTCTATGAATTTGTGTGCACAGGTGACCTGAAGGGGACTGAGACCTTGTGACACTTTTTAAAATCAAGACCAAGCAAAACGACACAAGAAAAACCCCACATGGGACCTTTAAAATTCTCTAGAACTATTCATCAGGCTTAGCGTTGCCAATTTCCAGGGGGCACCTGGAGACCTCCCACTGTTGCAGTTGATCTCCAGACAACCAAGATCCGTTCCCTTGGAGAAAATGACTGCTTTGGAGGGAGGACTTTGTGGTATTATACTCAGCCGAGGTCACTCCCCTCCCTAAACCCTGTCCTCCCCAGGCCCCACCCCCAAAATCTCCAGGTATTTCCTAACTCATAGCTGGCAAACTCCTTCAGCTGGATGTTAGAACAGGAGGGACCAAGAGACATTTTGGCTCTTGGTCTTAAACCAGGGGTAGTCAAACTGCGGCCCTCCAGATGTCCATGGACTACAATTCCCATGAGCAGCTCATGGGAATTGTAGTCCATGGACATCTGGAGGGCCGCAGTTTGACTACTCCTGTCTTAAACCAACTGATACCAATCCAACTGCACCCCAGCACCTGCAAGGCACTCTAAACAGAAGCAAGCAAAGTATCATAGAGGGACCAAGAGATATTTTGGGTCTTGGCAGTTGTATTGGTATCAGTATGCATTTTTGGTGCCATAAGTGGCTTACGCACACACAAACACACATGTACACATGCATGTAGACTCACACATATTGCATCAGACTCTTGTTCTATCTAGGTAAATATTGTCTGTCCATCCTGGCAGTGCCTCTCCAGAGTCTTAGGCAGAAATCTTTCACATCACCTTCTGCCCGGTCCTTTTTAACTGGCGTTGCCAGGGATTGAACTGGGGACCTTCCACATGCCAAGCGGAGGCTCTTCGCTCAGCCACAGACACCTCACAAAAGAGGATTGTGTCCAGAAAAGTGCTGGTGCCAGATTTTTGATACCACATCCCAGGTAGCTGTTCTACAGTGAGGGTCAGATCTCTCTTATGTTCTCTTTTTTCCCCAGGTCATCCTCGCTTTTTCAACCAGCTGTTTTCAGGGCTTGATCCTCATGCCCTGACTGGACAGCTGATCACAGACATGCTCAACACCAGCCAGTAAGTATCCACTTTGCAGGCATTTCCACACCAAACAGCCCCAAGTTAGGCCCTGTTAGACCCCAAGACCGACAGAAGTTGAGAGAAATTAGGCGCTTCTCCTTTAAGGCAAGCTTGTCACATGGCCACCTTTGGCCAATCAGGGCGTCTCTACCACGAAGGTTCAAAACAGCCTGCTTTCTCTAATCCAAATCTTGAAATATTGAGCAATAAAAGCACTCTAAGATATCGCACAATAAAGGTAGGGTCACTCCGGATCAATCCTCCTTGCTGCAGAAGGAAAATTTAAATTGCCCAAAATCAAAACAGAAATCGCATTCTGTGTAGACAGCAGGGACTGAATCGACCTGGGATTGGAATAAAAGCTCCACTCAGTTTACACCTAGGTCAGGATCTACTCAAGTGGGTAGCAGTGTCTGTCTGAAGCAGCACAACAAAATCAGAGTCCAGTGGCACCTTTAAGACCAACAAAGATTTATTCCAGGTGTGAGCTTTCGAGTGCCCTTGCACTCACCATTTTCGTGCACTTTGTTTTCCTAGTTGTATTTTATGTTAAAGTATTTTTCAGTGGATGCATGCTCCCCTCTGGATCTCTTAATTGCTGGAACTCTTAAGCTCTATGTCTGCATGCTGAAAGCAGATTACTAAGTCAGGAAATACCTCTACCTTCCTTCCTCGCTCTGTCCACCCATTTTGTGGACACTGCTGTATAGTATTTTAATGAGTAAATGTTTAATCATTGTTAATGCATAGAGGAAAAAAACATTGCTACATGCTGGGCTGTCGGGGGGGGGACATAATATGTTGAAAATTGTAACCACTCCCCCCAGCCTATCACATCATATAGAATCTTATCTGAGATGGAGAAGATAGGAAAGCCATAATGAACTCCTAACTAAACCTATGCAAAAACCCTAAGTAGATATAATGCACAATCCAGAATGTACACAAGATGAAATAGTCCTTGGCTGAACTGAGACATAATGCCAAAAATGTTGTTTGCCATTGTGGGAGCATGCCATGGAAGTTATCGGGCCATGTGGTTCACATCCCTCCTTCTCCTCGAGTGTGGCTGGTTGATTGAAGACTACCTGACACTCCACAAACTGCAGTTCTTCATGATGTCTGAATCAGATGGCATGAAAAATTGTGGTTCTCTTGCCTGCAAACCAGGATTCCAAGCCACTCTTCAAATCCTCTTTTTTGAATCCTAGTTTCTAGAGAACAAACCACAGTTTGTCATGTTTGAACAGGACAAAACAATAAACCGTGGTTTGAATGGGACCAGAATATCTTCAAGCCACCTCTAAGGCTAGGAGAACATACAAGCTCAGGAACTGTTGAGATTTGATCCCATAATGATCAAATTATTTGTCATTGCTTCTAAACAGAGCTGTTCTCAGTGTATGATTCACACTGCTTAATAAGCGATAGGTTTGTGTGCATCCTGCATAGTGCAGGGGGTTGAACTAGATGACCCAGGAGGTCCCTTCCAACTCTATGATTCATTTTTATTTGTAAAAATACATAACCGGAAACTTCCATCGACATCCATAGCTATTTAAGACCTCTAATTTCTGCCTCATATGTTTATTAAAGATTAGTTGAGAGGCTTATTGGTAATAATCTCAAAGGAGGAGAGGTCCACCAGTGACTACTGGCCATGGTGACTAAAGGGGAACCTCCAGAGGCAGCAAACCCTATGAATACCAATGTATAGGGAAAGGCTTGGGCCTTCGATATGAGTGAAGCTTGCAGGGACCTACTTGTTCTTTGTGACCTCTGGAGGCACCTTGTTAGAAATCCGCATTGCTGCATTCCAGGTATACCTATGAGATTGCCCCAGTGTTTGTCTTGATGGAAGAGGTGGTGTTGAAGCAGCTGCGGAAGCTGATTGGATGGGAGGATGGAGACGGCATCTTCTGCCCAGGTATGCAACCCATGAAAGGGATGACTAATACCAGGTTGCACATGCTAAGGTTAGTTGCTGTTCAGTGCTTTAGGGGCCCCCATAGGGTGGAAAGGCAGCATATAAATACCTTAAATAAATATTTCTTAGTGAAAAGAGCAAAAAGGTGAGATCATCAGGCAGCTGAATTCTGTTTCTGTGACTCCGTTCTCCAACTCTTCAGTGGCCCTGCAGAACATCAGGAGTCATGTAAAGGTAAAGGTATCCCCTGTGCAAGCACCGAGTCATGTCTGACCCTTGGGGTGACACCTTCTAGCGTTTTCTTGGCAGACTCAATACGGGGTGGTTTGCCAGTGCCTTCCCCAGTCATTACCGTTTACCCCCCAGCAGCAAGCTGGGCACTCATTTTACCGACCTCGGAAGGATGGAAGGCTGAGTCAACCTTGAGCCGGCTGCTGGGATTGAACTCCCAGCCTTATGGGCAAAGCTGTCAGACAGCTGCCTTACCACTCTGCGCCACAAGAGGCTCATAGGAGTCATGTAGTGTAATACAAATGTGTGATTCAAGTGTAATACAAATGTCAACAAATAATATTTTTTGTGAGTTTCCCGGGCTTTGTTTCTTTGCAGGAGGCTCCATCTCCAACATCTACGCCATGAACGTGGCACGGTACCACCGCTTCCCAGAATGCAAGCAGAAGGGCAACTGGGCACTGCCAAAGTTAGCAGCCTTCACTTCAGTGGAGGTACGGACTCCTGCTTGATTCACTTAGAGCGGTTCACGCGGAGGCTGTCCCTTGGGGCCTTGGCCTTTGTATCTGCCACCTCTGGGTGTAGTTCTAGGCCAGGGGTGGCCAAACTGCGGCTCTCCAGATGTCCAGGGGCTACATGAGTCCCTACCAACTGTGGAAGCAGCCACCATCTTTATGGATGGGGGTTTCTTAACTAATTATCTTTTCGATGAAGTCAAGTAAGATTGGCCACTAGCAGCCCTTAAAATACTCATGTTGTGTAGCATGGTGTGTAGAGAGAGAGAGGGGTCTTGAGCAGCCGTTGTTTCTGACTGCCTTGGTCTTGTCTTCCTTTCCAGAGCCATTATTCCATCCAGAAGGGAGCTGCTTTCTTGGGGATTGGCACGGACAACGTTTACCTGGTGGCTGTTGATGAAAAGTGAGAGCTCGCCCAGGGAACCCTTGTGGGGTTTAACCAGACTCAGAGCCTGTGACGCTCCCGGGGAATCATCTGTCATGCTTGCCTGTCCTAAGATATTTCCTACCAGAAGCATTCTTGGTACACGCTTTTCCCAGGAAAGGAATGTGATTCTGAAGCCGCCCGAGACCTGCTTCTTCCATTGCTTAATTGAACCCTTTGAACTTCTAAGATTCCACCTCCCCAAAGTTTAGTCTGTGGCGATAATTTTAGAAGGCTGTATGGATTCCATGATTCTGCACTTGCGCAACAGAAACACAGGAGATCTTAGCAGCCTGACAATGGGAATGTTAAAAAATTCTGTATAAGTTTCTAGTTCTTAAGACCTCAAAGATAATTTCTCCCAGATTGTGCTGTGATCGCCCTAATCCATCAAAGACATTAAAAGGATGCAGTAAGATAGGATCTAGGCTTACTTTAAGGACTGTTTAGCACTAGGCATGTGATTCATTGTGGTGTGCTTGTGTGTGTAAGTCTGTGTGGGGCAAAACTGGCTTAGGCAGAAAAGACACCTTAAATAAACCTAGTATGAACTAGGTTTGGGCCTGAAATAATTGGATGATCCTCCTTAGTGCCTTAAATCCTCTGAGTCAGCATAATAAGCAATATGTTAATCTGCAGCATTTTGGATCGCAAGTGGGGGAATATGTTTGAATGCTTCCCTATGGAGGGAAATAAACCTTGAGAACTGGTGTTTTCAGGGGAAAGGCTAACATGATCAGTTTTCAACCTGTTGTGCTGATCTTATCCCCACTGGCACCCTTTTTGGGGAGTGGGAAAGCAAGCTTTCCAGCACGGCAGCCTGAAATAATTAGTCTCTATAAAAGATGAGCGAGTACTAGGGATGCCAGCCTCCAGGTGGAACCTGGGGAATTATAGCCCATCTCCAGGCAACAGAGATCAGCTCCCCTGGAGAAAATGGATGATTTTTCTCTCCCCTCCCGAAACACTGCCCCCTGCAGGCTCCATCCCCTAAGCCTCCAGGTTTTCCCCAACCTGCTCAGACTGTCTCCAAGCAAAGATGGCTTTAGCAGGGAGGTTCTTTCTGTCCCGCATTTCATGTGAGTTCGTTAAGTTGTTCATTTCTTCTGCAGGGGGAAAATGATGCCTGCTGATTTGGAGAAACAGATAAACCGGGCCAAATCTGAGGTAGGTTTGCACAGAGGGACTTGGAAGTCCAATTGGAAACTTTGTAGCCCACCCACAGTAACGTTTGGTAAATGAAATACTGTATCCACAAAGGGAGGTTTCTCTGTCTCGCATTCAGTCAGCTCTTGGCAGGGCTCAGAGAATATGGGCTGTGCTGATTTTGGGTATTGCAGCCCCTCTTACCCTTCCAACTTATCTTCAGCAGCTGACTGTCCCCAAATGTGGGGGGGGCTTTCCTGTTGTCTAAATGCTTTGACCAAGCAGTAATATTAGGGCTCTCTCAGCCTCGCCTCCCTCACAGGAAAGGGGAGGTGACTGTAAGCCGCTTTGAGATTCCTTTGGCTAGAGAAAAGTGGCATATAAGAACCAACTCTTCTTCTTCAGTAATCTCAGGGCTCTCTCAGCCTCCCCTCCCTCACAGGGTGTCTGTTGTGGGGGGAGGAAAGGGAAGGCAGGAATATCAGGGCCCTCTCAGCCTCACCTCCCTCACAGGGTGTCTGTTGTGGGGAGAGGAAAGGGAAGGCAAATGTAAGCCACTTTGAGCGTTCTTCGGGTAGAGAAAAGCGGCATATAAGAACCAACTCTTCTTCTTCAGTAATATCAGGGCTCTCTCAGCCTCACCTCCCTCACAGGGTGCCTGTTGTGGAGAGAGGAAAGGGAAGGCGACCGTAAGCCGCTTGAGACCCCTTCTGGTAGAGAAAACCAGCATATAAGAACCAACTCTTCTTTGTTGCTACTTGGATTATGCACAAGTGGGTCTGGGGCTCTTGAAACTTTTCCCCATGTCTTCTTTGCTGGTGTGCTGACTGCCCCTTTGTGAGATCTGTGGCTACGGTTGGTGATAGTTTTCAGAGTTTCCCCTCCTCTCTTGCCTTTCCTGCACGCCGATCCTGATCTTGGTATTACTTTGCCTGTGGGGAAATTTCTGGCAGCAGTGGCTTCTAGGGGAGGGTGGAAGTAGAGGATGGTTTTTGTCATACTGGTTCTGTCCAAGGCTGCTGGGTCATTGGGCTGTTAAATAAAGGAAGGCAACTTTGGCCAAATGTTACAGGGGCAGAGGAAGGTCAGAGGCAGTCTTGCATCCCCCTAAATCTGCCATCTCCCCACTCACATTTCTGGTGTTTGTGTGTCCCCCCCTTTTCTTTCAGAGGGCAGTTCCTTTCTTTGTTAACGCCACCTGTGGCACTACTGTCTTGGGAGCATTTGACCCCGTGGCTGAGATTGCAGAAGTGTGCTCGAGGCACAGTGTCTGGCTGCATGTGGATGTGAGTATGCAGCGGAACACCCTTCGTAACTTGGGGAAGGGTGGGAGAAGCCTGCATTCTTCCAGGCAAGTAAGCTGGGATGTAGACTGACAACACAGGGGTGGCCAAACTGTGCCTCTCCAGATGTTCATGGACTACGGTTTGCATGAGCCCCCTGCCAGTGCTGGCAAGGAGGCTCATGGGAATTGTAGTCCATGACCATCAGGAGAGCCACAGTTTTGGCCACCGCTAGGCAGCATGCGACAGGGCTGTGCGAGTCCTCTTTTTGCTTACACGTCCAGATCACTCTTGATAGGGCGCACTGCAGCCAGAAGGAGAAATCGGTTCCTCTGGCTATGCGCAAACGGAGGTCTGCTACAGGTTCTAATCTTTTGTTCCTGGCCAGAGTTTGTATTCACTGGTGTTAATCTAAAATTGTGCCAACTTTCAACAGTCAGATCATATTTGTTTTGGCTGATGGAGATCTCACGAGCGCTTCCTTTTTGGCCATGGTCACAGTAGAGTCATTGAGAAAGGTAGAGGGGAAAAGTTTGTAGAGCAACTGGGACAGTTTGGAAGGATTTCCCCAACTGTATTTATTTATGTTTGTATTTTTAGGGAGATGTGTTCTGGTGCTGAATTGTAAAACAAATGGTTTTGTGAAATCTGTCACAGTTTCAACTGTGCGTGGAATCTATTGGCAGGCTGGTGCCTATGATATTATCAGCACCTCCCCATTTCCAGGTCTTCTAACACCTCCTCCCCACACACACACACACACGAAAAAATATACACTAATTGAGTTGGGATATACTCACTCCCTCGAGCCGAATTCCTTCTGTCACCAAGACCAATTCTAGATTTGTGGTGTCAGAAGTGAATCTTGCATCTACCCAAAACGTTGAACCCCCTGAGATATTAGGAAACCAGGATAAATGGCAAGGGAAAGCATCAGTCTTTACAAAAAAGTTAAGGTTAATAATTACTATCGGTATTTGCGGGTCTATTTTTGTCCTTTCTGTGATGAAGGAAATGTTCTCCAGTGAAAGTCTATGCTTTGCACTACTAGAATGGTTTTCCTCAGTGTTTCTCTGGTAGGGTTGTCAGGCCATGACTGGCAGCCAGTGGGAGGTTTGGGGGCGGAGAATTGGAGGGTGATGTCCTGTGTGTTTTGCCATAGACTTTCTGGCAGCTCCTAGAGTGACACTGTATCACTTGAGGGTTTCTCCAAAAGTGTCATGGTGGTGTACAGGATGTTGATTCCCTCCCCCCTTTCCCCCTCTGCTGCCCTAGCAGGAGGATCACTTTTCCTTTCAAAAAAAATTATGAGACACTTTTTTTACACCAATGTGTTATATTGGCTGTACAGGGGAGAAAATATCCCATTGGCAAAATCTACAGATTTCTAGGACTATTTTGCACCCTAGCAGGGTCCAGTTTGTTTGCAAAAAATAAATACATTGAAAATGGCTGTACTCTCAGGCCATTGTTTACAAATTTGACAGGAACAAAATTATTCAGCTACTTCACTTGCTCTATCTAAGAAAATAAATAAATTGAAAGTGACTGTACTTTCAGGACATTATTTACTAACGGACAAGTGACGTAAGGGAGAACAAAATTGTTCAGCTACTTGGCTCCTTCTGCCAAAATAAATAAATGAAGTGAAAGTGGCCATACTTTCAGGACATGATTTGCCAACAGGGAAGTGACGGCATCAAGGGGAAACAAAGTTGTTCAGCTCCTTCATTTGTTCTGCCTTCCCCACCGCCCCTGATGTCTATCTCAAGTAGAATTCTTCACTTGATGATTTACAAAAGGGGTTTAACATGGTGAAGTCTGGACCGATGGATAGATTTGTGTTAAACAGATTGATAGATTCATGGAACTTTGACTGCTCTGTCAGGGCTGGAGTTTCGATCGGCAACATGTTCCGCCATGTTGGAGTCAGGGCCAGAAAGGACCTGGCTGTGGTTGAGGCCTGGCGGATATCTTTGGGGCTGGGGACTACCAAGAAGTTGGGATTTGAAGAGCATAGTATTCTCTGGGGAACTCACTGGGAGAGATGGTCCTTCAGGATTCAGACCACAAAGGGCTTCAAAGGTCGATATCAAGACCCTGAATCTGATCCAAAATTCCACTGGCAACTAATGCAGCTGCTGGAGGGCAAGACAAATATGTACCCTCTATGGGGTCCTCACGAGGATCTGAGCCACGGCATTTTGGATATGATATAATTTCTGGGTCAGAGCCGTTAGCCCTGCACCTGGGAAGTTTTTTACTGCGGGGGGGGGGGAGAGGGAGCCGCGGCCCGGCACCATGGCCTTCACGGCCCGGCACCAGGCCGCGGCGCGCAGGTTGGGGACCACTGGCATGGATCACAGTGGCGAGACCTTCCAGAGCCAGGAAGGGCACTAATAGCTTCACTTGGCATAGATGGTAAAACACCCGGTGAGCTACATTCATGAGGGAGGCCTCAAAGATCAACCTCAAGATCCTGTCGGTTAGTACTTCTGCTTTGCTT
Source organism: Paroedura picta (assembly GCF_049243985.1). NCBI lineage: Eukaryota > Metazoa > Chordata > Lepidosauria > Squamata > Gekkonidae > Paroedura > Paroedura picta. Next base: position 161,977,680 of record NC_135371.1, on the reverse strand, counting down.
TAGTTCTGTTTCCTGACTTCTAGTTGGTTCTACAACCCTAGTTCCTATTGCATTGTGCATGGAACATCTCACCCGTCGATTGCATTGACTCACTCTGTGTAATCTGCCATGAGCAAGTGGGAAAGGAGGTCTATAAATAAAGTTACAAATTCTGGGTTAAAAAGAAAAAATGTTGGCTTGGCATTGACAATTGGTGTGTGATGATGATGGTTTTGGCACGCTCTCTTATTGCACAATGCCAGCACCTCCCTGTGATAGATCAGAGTCACAAATAGGTGAAGGTCCACATTCCAGGACTGGCCGGCTACCTTAGCAATCACCCTGGAGTTTTATGAATGTTCTTCATCTATTTGTGGTGACACAAATACATCCTCTTGGTGCTATGGACCCGATGGACGAATATACCTTTTTCCCCCTGCACTGTAGGCTGCATGGGGTGGCAGCGCCCTCCTCTCCCGAAAACACCGGCACCTCCTGGATGGGATTAACAGGTAGACACCATTCCTTATACTACCCTTGATCTTAGCCAAAAGGCTGAGAAGTGATAGAATGCTCTCGCAGCCTGAGAAAGCATCGCCTGCAACTATTGCTATTGGATTCAAATAATTTTTTAAATAGCAAAGTAGCAAAATTTGCGTGGCTAGCTTTAAGAACTAGGAAAGATTGGGTCACTGATGTATATAGCCATTATAACTTTGCAGATAGGTCCACAGAATTTCTTATGTTTTTTGGTTAGTAGCTTTTATGATACGTCTCTTAATCTTGTTTTTTGTTTTATATTTTAACAGTTTTAATAGTTTTATTGCTTTCATGTCTCATTTTGTTTTTGTAAAATAGTCAGTGGTATTCAATGTTTTTTAAATGTTGACTTTTAATGGTTGAGAAGTTATTAACTTTTACTGCTGATGCAATTTTAACCTTTCTTTATGTATTACTTCAAGTACAACGATATAGGCTAGATATCAGGAAAAAGTTTTTCACAGTCAGAGTAGTTCAGCAGTGGAATAGGCTGCCTAAGGAGGTGGTGAGCTCCCCCTCACTGGCAGTCTTCAAGCAAAGGTTGGATATACACTTTTCTTGGATGCTTTAGGATGCTTAGGGCTAATCCTGCGTTGAGCAGGGGGTTGGACTAGATGGCCTGTATGGCCCCCTCCAACTCTATGATTCTATGATGCTATGATTCTATGATTACCTTCCCTTTTTATAAACTGCTATTGTATAGTAGTGCATCTGAAATTTTGGTCTAAATGACCGTAAAATAAAGATTGATTGATTGATTGACACCGTTCCTTGTCAACAGTAAAATGCCAGTTGGGCTGATGGCTTGGAGGTAAACATGAATGGGCAGTCCAAACAGTTTGACCCATGCCTGAATCTAATTTTCTTTTTCATTTCCATTTTCCCATGCAGGGCTGACTCTGTGGCTTGGAATCCCCACAAGATGCTTATGACTGGGCTGCAGTGCTCTGCCTTTCTTCTTCGAGACAGCTCTGTAAGTATGTGGAGGTTCACAAAAAGACCACCTTAGCTTGCTTGTGAATGTGTTGGGCCTTCCCTATCCATATCCTACACTTTGCAGGAGCCAAAGGGCGATCTGCTCCAACTTCAACCCCAAAGTAAAACTCTGCATAGGATTGCACAGTAATTCCCCTGTGTGTGTTCTATGCGGCTGTAACTCAAACACAATTGGAAAAAAGGGCTTTCTGGCTTTCTCATTTTCCTTGCTAGTGTGTTCCTCTTGCTTTGGGTTTTTCCCTGCAGTTATGCACATGTTTTGCTCCCTTTAGCGGCTGATTCGATGTTACATCGCAATATGTCTGGCATATCTCCCAGCGAGTTTTTACGTTGAACATAAATAGACGTAATATCAAATTGACCACTAGAGGGACCAAACACACTCCCCTCCCAAAACCGCAACAGGAATACACAAGAGAAGGTCATGAGAATATGGAAAAGCCCAATCGCTGAATTTCACAAATTTTGTGAATGTATGCAGTTAGAGCAGTTTGGCATAGTTCCTGCTGCTTTCCTGGCTTATCATTAAGGAAGAATGATGGGGTAGTTGAAACCTCACTCTCTGAAGAGAAATCCTTTCTGAGTGCAAACTGTTTATTTAAAAGTTGTACATGTACTTTTAAGCCATAGCCTAGAAAGCTTTTTAAAAAGGTGCTAAAGAGATTGAATTCTGTGCCACAGATCCACTTTCCCCACCTCTTGGACCGTTTCCACACTGGGAACTTCACTGCCCCACCCCCCTGTCATGAGCACAGATCGGGGGCTGATGAGGTGTACCAGGCCAAATGCTCCCCCATGTGGGTGCAGGAAGAGGTGGGGCAACCTGCCACGACTAAAACTCCAACCTGCAGCCCAGCATGAAACCTCCAGTGCATAAACGGTGAGGCCAGCTTGGTGTAGTGGTTAGGAGTGCAAACTTCTAATCCGGCAAGGCAGGTTTGATTCTGCACTCCCCCACATGCAGCTGGCTGGGTGACCTTGGGCTCACCACAGCACTGATAAAGCTGTTCTGACCAAGCAGTGATATCAGGGCTCTCTCAGCCTTATCTGCCTCACAGGGTGTCTGTTGTGGGGAGAGGAAAGGGAAGGTGAATGTAAGCTGCTTTGAGACTCCTTTGGCTAGAGAAGAACCAAACCCTCCTCTAACCAAACCCTCATTGGCTCATGCAGAGTATTATTATTATAGTCCACCTTCCTCCTGGGACACAAGGCAGATCCCATAACAATATATCCCCATAAAACCCCAACCCCTTAAAACTCAGTTTAAAATAAGTCACTAATATCAAGATGACTAAAACCTTCCTGCCTCCTCACAGTCATCCTGGGGGAATTGATCTTAAAAACCCGGCCTCAACCGAAGACCTGGCAGAAGAGCTCCATCTTACAGGCCCTGTAGATGCCTGCTTTACCTGTAGATGCATGTTTTAGATTTGATATGGTCCCGTTTCTAGCTGTTCTAACTCTGCCCCTTGTCCTTTCTGATAGGATCTGCTGCAGAGGTGTCACGGTGCCAGAGCTACCTACCTCTTCCAGACGGACAAGTTCTACGACATGTCCTACGACCGGGGGGACAAAACCATCCAGTGTGGGCGTAAAGTAGACTGCTTCAAGCTGTGGTTGATGTGGAAGGCGAATGGCACCAGGGGCTTGGAGCAGAGAGTGGATAGGGCTTTTGCCTTCACGAGGTGTGCATTATGGGGGCTTGAGGGTGCAGGAGACAGTCTCCCATCCCAACTAATCCTTAAGAAGGTTTAGTTAGTGGAGGCAGCATCTCTGTTGACTTTGCAGGTGAAAGTTCTAGCAGCTTCTTCCGATCCCATGGCCTTCCTTTATTTTCTAGATATCTGGCTGATGAGATTAAGAAGAGAGAAGGTTTTCAATTGGTGCAGGAGGTAAGCCTTAAGAGAGCTGCAGAGCTTGGTACCACTCAGCCCTGGAATTTATTTTATTTATTTACTAGAAGTTAAGCCCACTGTACGCTAAATACAGTGGGCCCTAGGAGCCTCTACCCCCGTCCCCCTCACAGTTGTGTGCCTGGGCTCACCTGTTGGGCTGCTGCCGACAGAGCAGGAGGCATGCACAGAGGAGGAGGAGGAGGAGGAAACCCTGAGCAGGCGGCTTTGCGGAAGCTGGGAAAGGTCGATGGGGCACGCAGGCAACCTAGGGCCGGGCTCCCGGGCCGCAGACAACATGGATGGGCGCTTCCTCCCCCCTGATCATCCCCCCACCCCTACCTGTTTCCAGCATGCATTGCACGGGGATGCAATGCATGCTGGGGCTGGTAGTCCAGCCACCGCCGGAGCGCAGCAGGCGCTAGTGGAAAGCTGTGGCGAGCACTCGCAGTAATGATGGAGGAGCTTGAGTTGGCGATCCTCCAGGTTCCTATTGCGGCGGCTGCTTGCTGGTTGGGGAGGGCGGAGCGGGAGAACGTCGGAGGTCAGCGGGAACGGCTTCTGCCGGGTCGGGCGCTCCCCCGCCGCGGCGGGGGAGCGCCCGGGCCGGCAGAAGCCGGGAGAAGGTGGGAGGAGGACGGGAGCGGTTTCTGCCGGGTCGGGCGCTCCCCCGCCGCTGCGGGGGAGCGCCCGGGCCGGCAGAAGCCGGGAGAAGGTGGGAGGAGGACGGGAGCGGCTTCTGCCGGGTCGGGCGCTCCCCCGCCGTGGCGGGGGAGCGCCCAGGCCGGCAGAAGCCTGGAGAAGGTCGGAGGCGTCTGGGGGTTCTGCGGGGCCGGGCGCTCCTTCGCTGCTGGTCCGTCCCTGTCCCCATCCAACTGCTGGGGGCGACTGCTTGGGGCTCCCGACTGCTGGGGGCGACTGCTGGGGACTGAAGCGACTGCTGGGGGCTCCCTCAGGCGGCGGCCTGACGCGGCGAGAGGCGCTTCGCGCCTCTCGCCGCGTCAGGCCGGGAGCAACTGCGAGCCGCGCTGCGCGCGGCTCACAGTTCCTGGGGCTGGGAATCGGAGGGACCAATCGGCAGGCGCTTCGCGCCTGCCGATTGGTCCCTCCGATTGTCTGTCATGAGGAAGGGTCCAATCTGGACCCTTCCTCATCCCGGACTCATCCCGCCCCAGAACCCCTTACTGTTTTATTTAGTCCGTGGCGCCCGCGGCGCCACGGGCGGTTTACAGATTAGATTTTTATACCACCCTTCCATATGGCTCAGATATAACATCATGGGGGGATACATGGAACGACCTAACATATAACATAGTCCAATACGACAACAATAATTTAACAGTGGTTCTGAATAACACAATTTCAACAGTCTTAAACAACAACAATATGACAGGAACAGTAACTTAGCTAAGGCCCCCAAAGAGGTCAGACTGGTTCAGGCTATGCAGGGGATGTCTGAGGGCGACCTGTGGATGTTATTTGGGTTTGGTCAGTCTCAGGCAAATGCCTGGTGGAGGAGCTTCCTTTTGCAGGCCCTGCAAAATCTGTATTCAGTAACTGAGCCTGGACTTAAGATATGCAAACAGCAATGATAAAGCCTCACCTCTCTCACAGGGTGTCTGTTGTGGGGAGAGGAAAGGGAAGGCAACTGTAAGCCGCTTTGAGCCTCCTTCGGGTAGAGAAAAGCAGCCTATAAGAACCAACTCTTCTTCTAAAATTAAAACAGCTCTATTAAGTGCAGATTAAGGAGATTAAAAACAACAGTAAAACAGTCTGTCCAATATTGTACATAGCATGACCATAGACCAAATGCATTTCAATCCAGAGGGTTTTCATTAGTGATCAAATAAACTTTATGCACACGTGTAATAGTAGTGTTACAATGAGAGTTGGTTGGTGGCCGAAGAATCCTAAAATGCAAAGCTCCTCACAATATATAGTAATAATTTCAGACGTGGAGCTCGCAACTAAAAATCAAAATAGTCAAGAACCACCCTCCTGTCCAGGGCCAAGAGGTAGTCCTGAGTGTGCGTCTTCATGTGGAAACCAAAAGCAAGGGTGGGGTTTTGTTGCCTTTTTTATTTTTCACACTCCCCCTTCTAGCCAGGTACTATGGGATTGCAGCTATTGAAGTCTGTCAATTTTCACCTGCCCAAGACTCCGTTTTCCTCTGAGCAAATCACATTATCTCCTACTGAGTGTGGGTTCTTTCAAACCTAGGATCAGGCAGCAATGCCCTGGAACAAAGAGGGGAGCTTTCAGGCAGGCCTGAGCCATAGTCTCTCACTTTACCTTTTAGAAGCTGTTTTCCAAAACAGTTGCCTTTTCCTCCGCTGTTATACGCATCTTCTGATTGACATAAACCCCAAACCTCTTAGTGTCATGTCCATGGAAGACTCCCAGTCTGAAACACTTGCTTTAGAATGAATCCTTCCTATTTTTCCCCCCTCTAGCCGGAGTTTATCAATTTGTGTTTTTGGTATGTGCCTCCCAGCCTACGGGGAAAGGAGGGGTCCTCAGATTACTCCCACAGCCTGGGGAAGGTGAGTGCTGAACTGTGGGGATGGGAAAAGAGCCACAGGGCGTTTGTCTTATTCCAAACTCCAACTAGGAGGTCCCCAAAATACATGTGCTGTTGCTTTGATACTCCTGGAATAGGCTAGCCCATTCTCATCAGATCTTGGAAGTTTAGCAGGGCCAGCCTTGGTAAGCACTTGGGTGGGAGACGCATCTAGGATGTCCTTAGTTGCAACACAGAGCCAGGCCATGGCACACCACCTCTAAACATCTCTTGCCTTGATAACGCTACAGGGTCTTCATAATCCGGGTGTGACAGCATGGCCCTTTCCATCCATCATCATGGACCCCCTTCCTTTCCTCTCTTACAGCTGCAGATAGCATGTTGAGAAGATTAGCATGAACCACTCCACAAAAACTCCCTAAGACCGTTTATGCACTGGAGGTTTCATGCCAGGTTGCAGGCTGGAGTTTTAGTCATGGCAGGTTGCCCCACCTCTTCCTGTACCCACATGAGGGAGCATTTGGCCTGGTGCACCTCATCCACCCCCCCATTTGTGCTCCTGCATGGGAGCTGGATGGGTGAAGTTCCCAGTGCTTAAACGGTCTAAGGGAAAGTTGGATAGAGAATTTTTACGAGTTTCTTGTCTGTTGGGGGCAGCCAAGGGATGTACAGAGGAATCCTAAACACAGAGCTGCAACCTTCTAAGCTCATTAAATGAATGGATTTAAGAGGGCGGAATTCTGTTTCAGAATGTGCTGCTAAGCACCGGCCTCTGAATCCAGATAGGGAGGGTCAGGGTTCCTTTTTGTCAGTCTCCCTGTTGGGCTGGAACGTCTTGAGCTCGCGGTCCCCACCGCCTCTCAGAGAGGCAGCAAGTGAAAAATAAGTTTAAAAATGGCAGCCATCAACCTATGCTTTGACCGCTTCTGGGATAGCCTGGGCAAGTCTGATCTCCCCAGATCTTGGAAGTTAAGCAGGGCTAACCCTGGCTAATCTTTAGAAGGGAGACCTCCAAGGATTTGAGTGGTAGTTCTTCCAAGGAACACAGATGCAGGCCATGGCATGCCAGCTCTGAAGTTCTCTTGCCTGGCTGCCTGACAATTCTTGAATAATGTCAGGAGAAACCCAGAAGTGATGCCATGCCTCTCTAGGAATCTCTGGGAAACCATAGAGCTTGTAGCACTTTATAGAAAAGTGTAAAATCAATTCCCCCCCCCCCCCAAGAAGTGCTATTATACCTGGCTGCTTTATCTCCCACCCAGGTCAGGGAGGCCTAGTCCTGTAATTTGTGCAGTGAGAACTATCTATCTTTGGTGATAAACCTAGAAGCCCTCTGAAGGACATAGAAATACCCCTTTCCGTAACACTCCCAATTCCACCTGTTCTGAGGTGAGTTTTCTGCTTTGCCTGATTTAGGTGGCTCCTACCATTAAGGAACGGATGATGAAGAAAGGGTCAATGATGGTGAGCTACCAGCCACACGGAAACAGGGTCAACTTCTTCCGCCAGGTGGTCGCCAACCCAGCGGTCACCAAAGCTGACCTGGACTTCTTCCTAGATGAGATCGAAACACTTGGCAAAGACTTGTAGCTGCTGAGACTTGCCTCTCTTCACTTCTCCCTCCAGCCTGCTTGTAGAAACTTCTGGAATGATGCTGGGAACGTGTCACATGTGTAGGGGAGATCACGCTTTTTTTTCTTCTCTGCTGCCTTCTGAAAATCCTGCAAAAACTGTGAATGCTGTAGTTCACTGACACGTAGCCCTTCTTCAGAATAAACCCCCTCAAATGAACCTTCTTTCTGGAATATCTTTTACTAGGAATGCCAGAGGGGGGGGAACAACTGTTGCAAGAAGCCCTATAGCTAGAGGTGCAGCTATTTGGGCTGTGCATTCCCTTCCCCGCATTGTGTTTTTTTTCCAAGACTAGAAGAAAACAAGTCATTGTCCTTACAAGTAAATAAGGCAGTTTTTCAGCATACACTCAGCTTCAGCGGTGAAGCATGGTTACAATCCATTTTTCACTCTTTGATTCCTTTCTTCCCCTGTCCTACCCCTGAGGAAGCAGACTCCCTTTCCACCACTCAATCCCCATCATCGACAACAACCCTGTAAGGTGGGCAAGGCCAAGCAACCAGCCCCAGGTGATTAAGACAGCAGGATCTCTCAGGAAAATGTGGGTTCTGAATCTGCGTCTCCCCAATCCCTGGTCCTCATTCATAGAATCATTTGAGTTGGAAGGGACCTCCAAGGTCATCTAGTCCAATATCCTGCACAATGTAGGAAATACACAACTACCTGTCCTCCTACAGTGGCCTCAATTCCATACCCAGATGATGCCCCCCCCCCAACCCCAACCCCCCAGAATACCTGGCCAGTCTGGCCTGGAGGAAATTTTGCCTCCTGGCCCCAAAGTGGCAATTGGCATTTCCCTGGGCCACCTCTCAGCACTGTCCCTACTTTTTCTTGACAGTCTGAACCCCACACACCTTGCCGTGAGTGTCTGTTTACCCACTTGCCCCCCTGGGCAGCCTTCTGACTCCTCTTCCTCGCCCCAGGTGCTAGCCATCCACATAGCCATCCCAGACAGCCCGCTCCAGCTCCAGGGCCATGTGTTTGTCACCCCTAGAGTGGATGTGTCTGCCTTACAGGACTTACATACATGAATGGGAGTTGCAAACCCAGTGATCAAGCATGACCGTTTCTGTTTATTTTTTAAAAAAATTAACAGAAGGTTTATCACTAGCACAGAATTAATTTCTAAAGGGACAAGGCACAGGGCTCAAATTTCTGAATAGCTAGAAGGAAGATCTGGTCTTGCATTATGAGTGGGGGTGACTGGCTCAGAGCTGCACACTATCCCTGCTCAGAGGTTCTCTGTAATATAATTGCTGTTCTTTTGATTAAGACAAGGGTTGTGATTAAGTGGGCGTTGTCAGAGGAGGAGAGGAAGGGTCAAGGCGACTGCCTGCCTGAGATTCTCAAAGCCCCGTTTATTTACTACTCTTGTATTCTTCCTTTTTTTTCATAGAGACTCTGAGCAGAGTTGAAAACCAGCCATGTATTTTTATCACATTAAAAACCACTGGAAGTTTCCCAAAAATTTAAACTGCACAGCACCCCCATCATAAAACTGCCTCATTTCATGCTTTCTTTGGAATAACAGAAGTGAGAAAGTCTTCCAGACCACTTATGGGGGGTGCAGAAAATTCTCAGTTGTTAATTTCTCTATCTTGGTGTGGCACCTTCAAAAGGCCTTGTTCAGTGAAGCTGGAGCAGCATAACATACCAAGAGCAGTGGTCCTGCAGATATGTGCGTTCCAGGCCCTGAAGGACTTCACCAGCACTGACTGATAGCCCAGGGCCTGGTCTGGGCATTTTGGAATCGTTTGCCTACTGTGCAGCACCCAAACAGAGTGACCACGAGACTGGAAAACCTTTTAATAATTTTATTCCACTGCAGCAGAACAAAATGACACAGGGGGGTTATCCCAAAAATGCCTGTGTGTCGAACAAAGGATTACATGAGATTTTATAATATTTCATTGAAGGCAGGGAAAGATGATGCTTTTCAGGTCAAACCAATAACCTGGGGTCTCCACGCTCCTATTTCACGCTCCTATACATCAGACTGGCCATAGGGAGAAGGGAGTAAAACCACCACCGCCCCAATCGTGGCCAGCTTGCTCTTCTCACAGACAAATTAAGTTAGCTCTTCAATGCCACCAAAAGCTAAACACAGGTATCACAGCCTGAACGTTTACACAATTATTTATGGATAAAGAAATCTGGCAAAATTGTCATAACACAAGCAAGGAGTCACAAAATCAGTGTGAACTTTGAACAGAACTTTGAACATAAGTTGCTAAGACCAAAATATTGAGTCCTCCAAGTTCAACTCTTATGACCCCAGCAGAAGCTTATCATGGTAAGAACTCAAGAAATAAAAGTGTTCTTTTTTTAAAACTTGAGGCAATATGGTAAATGCCTGGCAAAATATTAGAGATGAAAGAATCAACATTCCATGGCTCCTATATTCCTCCAGATGTTCATGGACTACAATTCCCATGAGCCCCTGCCAGAAAACACTGGTAAGGGCTCATGGGAATAGTAGTCCATGGACATCTGGAGGACCACAGGTTAACTACCCCTGTCCTTTATTACCAATCAATTTCAAGATAAAGAGGATCATGAACACGGAAAGTAGAACTCTAAGAGAAATGACTAAGTTCAAACGCCTGATAACAAAAGATCTCTTATTCCAATAGATATACAAGTTGTTACCATAGGCTACCCACTAACATCTTGTACACCCCACCCCAGGGTAGACTGCTGTGGGGTCAAGGGAGGAATTTTTGCCACCAATCCTGATTTAGTGTGGGGGGGGGGGAATACGGTAATTAATGGAATTTTGTGGGATAATATATATTGTAACCCACCATGAGTCTGCAGAGAATGATGGGCTAGAAATGCAACAATAAATAAAATAAACAGTTTAAAACAAGCGAAAAAATATGATTAAATGGATACAACATTTTAGAGAGCAAATATCTAGGCACTAACGGGAATGATTTTGGAGAAGTTAAGTTCATAGCCAGTCAAATGTTACGAGAACTTGGTATAAAGTGTTTTTAAGATGGTACATTATTAAGATATTGAGAAAACAGATAAAAACTATAAACGAAAATGTTGGAAATGTCAAGACACAGATGGTACCCTTTACTACAGTGGTCCTCAACCCCTGGTCCGGGAACAGGTCCCAGTCTGTGGATCAGTTGGTCCTGGGCCACGGCTCCTCCCTGTCCTCCTCCCCGCCGCGTCAGGCCGCCACCGCCGAAAGACTGCCGCCTGGGGGAGGCCCCGCTGCATCAGGCCGCTGCCGACGAAAGACCGCCGCCCGGGGGAGGCCCCGCTGCCCGAGGGAGCCCCCGCCGACAGCCCGCCGCCATGCAGCACCCACGATCAAGTAAGTGCCTAGCGCCCGCTGTATTACTCATACAGCGGGCTTGATTACTAGTAAAGAATAAATCAATAGATTTAAAACAGGTTATGGAGTTTGAATTTTTAAATGTTGAATCTACCTCAAAGAAGAAAGAGTTGGTTCTTATGTGCCGCTTTTCTCTACCCGAAGGAGTCTCAAAGTGGCTTACAGTCGCCTTCCCTTTCCTCTCCCCACAACAGACACCCTGTGAGGTGGGTGAGGCTGAGAGAGCCCTGATATTCCTGCCTTCCCTTTCCTCTCCCCACAACAGACACCCTGTGAGGGAGGTGAGGCTGAGAGAGCCCTGATATTTCTGCCTTCCCTTTCCTCTCCCCACAACAGACACCCTGTGAGGGAGGTGAGGCTGAGAGAGCCCTGAGATTACTGAAGAAGAAGAGTTGGTTCTTATATGCCGCTTTTCTGTACCCGAAGGCGTCTCAAAGCAGCTTACATTCGCTTTCCCTTCCTCTCCCCACAACAAGCACCCTGTGAGGGAGGTGAGGCTGAGAGAGCCCTGATATTACTGAAGAAGAAGAAGAAGAGTTGGTTCTTATATTCTGCTTTTCTCTACCTGAAGGAGTCTCATAGTGACTTACAGTCACCTTCCCTTTCCTCTCCCCACAACAGACACCCTATGAGGGAGATGAGGCTGAGAGAATGGGCATGCACTACCTCCCAGAGAATGGAGAGCTATCAACATGTCAGTTCTTTCTGAGTCTGGGGATTGAATAATAATCCATAAAGTTTGCACAGACCAAACACAGGTTGTTTGTTGAAAATCCTTTTTATCAGAAAATGGCACATACAAGGTCTCACAGTAAGTAATAAATATGCAAAGAAAACACCACGTGGAATTCTTTGGGTCCATTGGCATAAATCTCACTTGGATTTCTAGCCACCTCTATCGTTTCCTTTTTCTGTAAAGCATCTCTAAGGAGACCTCTAGTTGATTTAAAAAAACCTTTGATTGCCATTTCCTATAACATACTGGCTATTCCCACCTGCCCCCTCCAATATACGCTTTTTCTTTTAATGGCTCTGGAGTCATTGGTTGCAAAACCTTGCTTAGGGCTATATTCATAAGGCAGAGCTGCTGTCACTCAAAACACCCTTTTTTACCAATGGAGCATGGAAGAGTGGAACAAAGCAAGGCAGTGTCAACAAATTCCCAGCAACCCAGAAGGGTCTGATGATCAATTCTGGGAATGTCATGGAATGGTAAAGAAAAACAGAGCTCATTCTCTCCATGTTCGCTTGGATAGAATCTGACCATACGGAGAATGCAATTTCAGCCTGCATAGCAAGGAGAAGTGTGCTGAGCAGCAGACCTCCTCCCCGACATGCAACTGGAAGGAGAACAGTTAAGATGGCTACTATTAGTTCCTATGTATCAAGGCACCAAAGCAAAATATTGCTGTTATACCTCTCAGATGGCACACATGGGTTGTTGGAGCGAAGGAAGTTGACTGGATCAAAAAAACATGGTTGTCACAGACAACAAGTCAAGCCGGCGTTTACAGTAGTCAAAATGATCTATCAAAATGGTTTAAATAGAAACATGATCAATTGTAAAAAAAAGTTCTGATTGTGCAGGTGGCTCATGGAAAAAACACACCACCTGATCCACCATGGACTCAACACAGTTATTAGCAGTTGTACAATTAGTTGCCAAGAGGCTTTTAAAACAGAAGTTCCTGGGGGAGGTTCCAGGAGAAGCATATAGTCCCAGGTGTGTTGGTATATACATGCCCTTACTAGAGTTGCAAAGGTAGGGAAACAAAGGCACGCTCAACAAGAGGAGTGTGAGAATTTTGAGGCCACCTATGACCGATTCCACATGGGGGGGGGGGGGGAGGCTCAGCCAGCACTTGTATGGCAGCAGGGCTAATCTCCACTTCCACATGATGTCCTCCGTTCCCCTGCAGGAAGGGAACATGGATATTTCCACGTTACCCTTTTCCCTGTGGAGCCTATCCATGCGCAGGCCATGTGGACAGGGAAGAGCTGGGCCTTCCTGGCCAGGCTCCTTCCTGCCTATGGCATCCCAGCAGGAACAAATAGTGCCTCTCTTGGCTCTACAATCCCACCTTCATACAAATACCCCTCACCAATGTGGCAGAACCTTTCTACCCTGGCTGGGTTGTGGGGATGCCAAAACCCGGGGCAAACCGTGTTTGCCCTCGAGGGGACTCTGGAAGCGGCAGGGCACGCTAACACACGCCTGGTGGCCTTGAGTGTAGAATCAGTCAAAGTTAGCCAGATCCCTAAAGGCAACAATGGATAATGACATAAATAGCAGAAGCCTGAGTTTGTTCTTCTTTGGCCAAAGTTTTCTGTTTAGAAAAACATTGTATTTTTGTTAGAAAAATGACTACCCTTCAAACTAGTTTTAGTAACTAATGTCTCTTTTTAATCCCGCCGCGAGGCCGTGTGATACAGGAACTGTACTGAAGCCAAGCAGTCCTGCTCATGGCCTGGCAGAGTCCTCGGGGGAATAGACCTTAGTTCTGCCATGCAAGGAAATGCCATCAGGACCCCTGCTGCACCTGCCATGGTTCTGGTGGAGGAAGACATTTTACAGGTAAAGCACATTAAGAGGAATTGAGGGGAGGGAAGTGATGCACGTTCCCAAATCCCCTCTTTTATACAATTCAATTTAAAGGAATCCCTTGTTGCACTGGGTTGCTTTCATCCAACGTGTTGGACCCAAAGCTTCCCGAAATTAAAAAGCAAACATCTCGCTGGACATTATAATTTTTATACGGTGTTTTCTACATATCCAGGTGGTGATTCTGGCCTGCTTGAGACAAGCATTGCAGATTAACAAATCCCAAAGTCCATTTTGGGTCAGCATGCCAAAACCACACATACTGGCTATGGCTTTTATTTCTACTGTTGAATCAAGCGGGTGTGCTTGGCGGCCTGGGGGAGGCCGTGCCGTTCTGGGGAGGGGGGGACAGGATGGGTCTCGTGTGGGGCCCAGGGGTCGAGCCTTGCCACCTTGCCTCGGAGGGGGGGGCAGGTCTTTCAAAGCCCATTCTTATGAAAGGGCTTTGACACTAGTATATATATATTCTTCACATTTTTGGAGGTATTATGCTGTAACAGGCTAACTGAAATTAACAGCTTGGATGCAACTTCTTCAAGTAAGAAGTAGTACAAGGGATTGATATCATCTCGGGATTCTCTGGAAAGTTATTAATGGGACATAACACGTTTTAAAAACTTTGATTTGTAACTACAACTAGGCCAAACAGGGAATTTATTCAGTAAATTTGTACTCATAATTTTATTCTCACAAGAATCCCATGTGAGTGAGGCTAAGAGACGGGGGGTCCTTTCACAAATGCAGTTTCAATCCACTTCAGCAATCATTCCCAAGTGGATTTAGGCATTTCACTCAGTAAAATTTGGTTGCAAGGTGCATTATTTAATAGGTGTGAAAGTTGGAGCCTGGCTGAAGCACTTTCACACATGCTGAACAATGCACTTTCAGTGCAGTTCTACAACTGGATTTTACTGTGTGGAATGGCAGGATCCAGCCCTGTGATCTGGCATAAGGTTACCTTGTGAGATTGAAAGTAAACAGGGATATAACTCTGATTGCTCCAAGCCCAGCTGCAAAATTCTGGGCTCTTTTCACATTCTCATCTTGCTAGTAAATTCCTGTTTCTTTGGGGGTTTCCCTGTTCTACCTGTGTTTTGCTACCTCTATTTGTCAATTTCATATCACACAGGTTTATTTCCAGCGTAAAAACCTGCAGTTTAAATTTATAGGGAGCTCTGCTAGAAATAAACCGGTGTGAAATCAAATCAGCCACTGAGCAAAATGCTCACAGAACAGAACCCCCCCCCCCAAAAAAAACAGGAATTTACCAGCAAACAAAAAGAGAGTGTGAAAAAGCCTTCTAACTGCAACAACACATTGCTCTATTGAAAAAAATGTATCCGCTAAGCCAGGGGTAGTCAACCTGTGGTCCTCCAGATGTTCATGGACTACAATTCCCATGAGCCCCTACCAACAAATGCTGGCAGGGGCTCATGGGAATTGTAGTCCACGGACATCTGGAGGACCACAGGTTGACTACCCCTGCACTAAGCAATCCTTATTTTGCCATTTTTATGCAGTTGCTCCCCCGTGCCACAACTGATTGCCTTTTGTCATAAGCACTGACTAAAAAGTATCAAATTTTGTAGCCCCTCCCATATTTAAAAAATGCCCAGATTGCTTGTTTTCATACTTTCCTGAGAAGATGTTCCAGGCCAGATTAGCAAGGTTGAGGCAGATAACCTTGGTCTCCCCCCACCCCAGATGTTGCTGGGACAAAATGCATCCCACCTGAAGAGCCCTGATAATGGGAATTCACAGGACAGGTATCTCCCCACCCCAGAACTCACAATGTAAAAGCCACACTTGACCAGATGCACGTGAAGATCATTCATGTGAGGTGAGAGAGGTGTACGAGGTCCTGGGGAAGTCTGTTTCCTGCAAGGTAGGTGTGTGGACTTCAAGAACTCCTCAGGAACTCAATGTCATTTTGGTCCAGAGGGACCTCATCACGAGTGAGGATGTCATAAAGATGGGCAGGGGTGGCCCCCTTTCCCTCATTTCTCATCCAAGCCTTAAGCATGTAAAAATTGCGCATGACCGCATTGCCAGGATTCTCCTCTTCTATTTGCTCTAGGTGTGATATGGCCACCCCCAGGTACTCGATACCGATGGCCCTCCAGTTCTTGCCCAATATTTTGGCCACCTTCATCAGAGCCTTGTCCGAGACTTGTCCTGAAAAATGAGGGGGAAAAAAATCAATGAGATGCATAAGAAACAAGCTCTTGTGGGTGGTTTCTTATACTTCTGTTTGTCTCTGTAATTTAAGGTGACCAGATTGTCCCACTTTTGGAGGGACATCTGGGTGCACCTGGCAAATTGTACTTATGTTGAAATAAAAAAATATATATTACAATACTATTTTTGCATTCTATGAAAATTTTTGTTGTTCCATATAGACCAAATTTTTAATCAAGAACCCCCCTGGTCAATGGTGTCCCGCTTTACCAATGTGAAAATCTGGTCACCTTACTGTAATTAGATTGGACCCCAAAAGTTTTCCTTTGCCACAGTACCAGCTTATGAATAGAAGCAGGTTTGCTATGGGTAGGAATCACATTCAAGCAATCAGAGAAGTAAAGCTTTATGTTAAAAAATTAGAAATGCCATGTACATTATTTTCTCTTAACTATCATTCTATTGGAAATATTTTCTTTCCCAGCTTTATCCACACCCTTTCCAAAATGTCTGTCTCTGGAAGCAGAACCAGTAAACAGTTGACCTACATAGTTAAAAGTGGGGTTGCTGATTTGTGTTACTCATACAGGTGTTCTGCATACTGTAGCCACCTGGAATAAGTTTTAGAATTGGTAAATCTTTAATGACTCATCTGATCACAAAAAGAATCTGTGCTCCAGGACTGAACATCTTAGGTCGCTGAGGTGAGGTTTTTGTCAGAAGACATTTTGTGGGAGGGAGATGTTTAGTTTAAGGGAAGTATTTTCACTAAAACTTTACAATAACTTTTGCCCTTGGTCTGACTGAGCTTCAGAATATTAAGCCATTGACCACACTGAATGTCAATGCACATTACCCAGTTTGGTTTCTGTTATTAGTATGTGTGTGTGCATATATTCTTATGCAACCTGTCAATATTTACAGTATCGTTTGCACTGACGAAGATCTTATGATCAAAATGTATGAACGCTTCTCCAATAAAAGCCTCTTCAAGCAACTTGGTTCTGAATTTCATTACAGAAAATTTATTATAGTTGAATTTATAATTATTAAGTTAATGATTGACCATTATAACTTCTTCTTGTTGTTTATACTTAGAACCACATACCCTCTTAATTTTGCAGTATATCAAAGGCACAGAAAGGCAACTTTTCTCAAAAATAACATTTGGGAACAGTTTTGAGCCACTTCTCTGGAGAGGTAACATATACCCTTGTTAAGTCAATAAAAGCCACCTGGAGCTCGCCCCCACCTGGATAGCCCAATCTCATCATATCTCAGATGCTGAGCAGGATTGTTCCTGGTCAGTGTTTGGAAAAGAGACCAGCAAGGAATACCAGGGGTGTGAGGGAGAAGCAGGCTATGGCAAGCCACATCTGGACATCTTTTCCCTTGAAAACCCCACAGGGTCATCATAAGTTAGCTGAGACTTTTTACAGCAAATAACTAAATATTGTGGCGCAGAGTGGTAAGGCAGCGACATGCTGTCTGAAGCTGTCTGCCCATGAGGTTGGGAGTTCAATCCCAGCAGCCGGCTCAAGGTCGACTCAGCCTTCCATCCTTCCCAGGTGGGTAAAATGAGTACCCAGCTTGCTGGGGGGTAAACGGTAATGACTGGGGAAGGCACTGGCAAAACACCCCGTATTGAGTCTGCCAAGAAAACGCTAGAGGGCGTCACCCCAAGGGTCAGACATGACCCGGCGCTTGCACAGGGGATACCTTTACCTTTAACTAAATAAAAGCTGAAAGTCAGACCCACTAGCTCATTTGCCCTGGAATTAGAGTTGCCAACTGGCTGGAGAAAAAGAATGTTCTGTTGCTTTAGAATGTTATTTACCTTAGTGCCCTCAATGACTTCACCTGCACATTTAGCCAGTGCTAAAGGGATAGGATGTTTTCTCCAGGCTTGTTGGTCATAGAATCATACAGTTGGAAGGGACCTCCAGGGTCATCTAGTCCAACCCCCTCCACAGTGCAGGAATCCATACTACCCAGGCCCTCACCCACTAGTTCCAGAGGTGAAGGTACAGTTTAAGATTACCCTATGATATAAGAAAGGCACTTTGCTCAGGGTCTGGAGGAATGCATTTCTTAATGCTGATGCCGCTTCTCTCTGTTTGTTCCTTCAAGCTCCTCCTGAGATCCAGATCCTTTCCCTGAAACATTGGCTTAAATGTGAAATCTCTAAGAGCACTTTCCTAGAACTCGGCTCCATTGAGCAAAATGAGACTGAGTTCTGCTTCAGATTGCTCCCTTATCTCCAAACCCCACCTGAAACTAATGCCATGTCTTTTCTTTGTTACCTTTTCCTTCTCTCCTCTGGTATCTCCCACTCCACTGACACTTATAAGCTCCCTGGGGACAAATAACGTGATCCTGGCACATATCTCCATAACAAAGGGCTTTTCTGCACACTTGACTTTCTTGGCAGTCTATTCACAAGCACTGGAATCAGCTTGGGTACAGTGCTTCTGATCACCTGCCCTCCCTTGGTATTTTCACAGCTGGAGAGTCATTTTATTTTCTTCCACATGTGCCTTAAATAACCAGGATTTTCAAGGGAAAGTGTTAAACATTTTTACTGTTAAAACATGTGTCAGAGAACAGGAAAAAATGAGTAGGCATTCCCATTTGTTACAAGGAAGATGCTGTCTTGTTAAACAGCTGCTTTTGTACAGCAAGACTGAGATAAAGGACTTGTTACCCAAGATAGCATCTTCTTGGGGTTCCATATAGTAAAATGTCAGTAGATGATGCTGTGTCTATAAAATCTTGGCTTATAGCTGGAGGTCTCTCTGCAGGTCTTGGGCTTAGATATGGGAGACCTTTACTTATGCCACTGGAGTTCTATGCTGGAAGAAATCCAGACTGTAAATGCAACTCAAGAAACAAAATTAATGGTTTCTGGGCCCTCTCTGTGCCAGCCCATTCTTATACTTACTCTGTATTGGGGCAGTCCCCGCCAAGCCTTCCGCTGTTCTAGAAGTCGCCTCTCCGGTCTTTTCACGGACAGAGGGCTCCTGCTCTTGCAAAGGTGACCCTGTAAGGCAACAGGAACACATACAGCATTGCATCAAAAGGATGGTGTCCCAGATAGGGGTTGCCAACTCCAGCTTGGGGAATTCCTGGAGATTTGGGGGGATGAAGCCTGGGGAGGGCAGGGATTGGGGAGAGGATGGACCTCAGCAGGGTGAAAATACCATAAAGCCTATCTGCCCAGGCAGCCATTTCCTCCAGGGGAATTGATCTCTGTCATATGGAGATGAATTTGTTTCTGGGCACAAGCCAAGTTTCTGGTCTTGATCTTTATAGTTTGGGGATCAATTTTCCTGAGGGACCGCTGCTCCCTTATAAGCCTGCCTAGCCACTATGGTCATCTTTGGGAACCTTCCTTCCTTCCTTCCTTCCTTCCTTCCTTCCTTCCTTCCTTCCTTCCTTCCTTCCTTCCTTCCTTCCTTCCTTCCTTCCTTCCTTCAATTTTTAACTTGCCACCCCCCAAAATGCTCATGGCGGGTTGTTGTTGTTGTTATGTGCGAAGTCGTGTCCGACCCATCGCGACCCCATGGACAATGATCCTCCAGGCCTTCCTGTCCTCTACCATTCCCCGGAGTCCATTTAAATTTGCACCTACTGCTTCAGTGACTCCATCCAGCCACTTCATTCTCTGTCGTCCCCTTCTTCTTTTGCCCTCCATTGCTCCCAGCATTAGGCTCTTCTCCAGGGAGTCCTAAAATCCCCAATAAAATTTCTGCTAAAAACAATATACAATCCACAATTACCACCTCCACCCTGGGAGATTCAAGTGTCCCCTTCAGTTGCCATCTTCTGCCAATGGATGAAGTTTGTTTGTTTTGTTCAGCATTCTCTGGATCCTTCCCTCCTAGCCGATGTTGTAATTGCCGTTTTTCTGTTTCATTTGTGTTGGGGAGGGGGACTTTTTTCTATTCATTCAAAAACAATTTTTAATACTACCAAGGACAGGAAGGCCTGGAGGATCAATGTCCATAGGGTCGGGATGGGTCGGACACAACTTCACACCTAACAACAACAACATGACATGTTACAAACTACTATTATTGAAAATTAAGCCAGCATTTTACAAGACATACTTTTTTTTTCTCTCACTCCATGTACTGCATTTTTCTAAAATTTACATTTTCTCCAAGGTTTACATATGCAGTCTATAGACCTGCTTTGTCCTTTCCACTGCAGTTTAACTAATCAATATAATCTAATATTGGACTCCGTTTTCTTCTAAAATTTGACACTGATTTGCTGTGCATGAAATTGGTAAGTTTTGCCATTGTCCCATATCATCAGTTTCTGTGACCAGTCCCTAAGAGCTGGTAAAGTATCTTTATTTTTTCCTCCTTGATGAATCCTTTGCATTTAAACTGTTTTCCTGCATGTGACTATAGGGGGGGGGGTTTGATTTTAATGGATTTTCAATGTGCTTCTGTCATGCACATTTCAAATGCTAAGTTACCTCTGAGGCCCTTGAAAGGGCTGAAAGACAGCATGCAGATTTATTTCACTGTCAGAATAATTCAGCAGTGGCCTTGGCTGGCTAAGGATACAACTCCCCTTCACACCCTGTCTTCAAGCAGCTGGACAGATGCTTCCCAGGGATGCTTTAGGCCAGGGGTAGTCATAGATTCATAGAGTTGGAAGGGGCCATACAGGCCATCTAGCTCAACGCAGGATCAGCCCTAAGCATCCTAAAGCATCCAAGAAAAGTGTGTATCCAACCTTTGCTTGAAGACTGCCAGTGAGGCTGGCAGGGGCTCATGGGAATTGTAGTCCAAGGACATCTGGAGGACCACAGGTTGACTCCTCCTGCTTTAGGCCATGTTCATCTAACCACCATGCTCTGTCAACCTGCTTTTTTAATACCTCTGACCAATCCTAGCATAACTGCTCTGTCCATGGAGCTAGATCTCATGATACAGCCAACGTCAGTGAGCCGGAGTTTTGTGATTTTGCCTTCCAGCGACAGATCTGGCTTGATGCGCTCTAGCAGCTGGAGAGCCACAGTCTGGACACCTCCGTTTCCGGCTGATCCTGCACATGGCAGCGGGTTGGGCTAGATGGCCTCTCTCAACAGCCATTCTAGAAGTTAAGCATGGTTTTCAGGAAGAGCGCTTGCACTCGAAAGCTCACGCCCTGAATAAATCTGTGTTGGTCTTAAAGGTGCTCCTGGACTCTGATTTTATGCTGGTTTTCAGGAGAAATCTAGGTGGAGGCTGGCAGACACCCTAGGGCAGGGGTAGTCCAACTGCGGCCCTCCAGATGTCCATGGACTACAATTCCCAAGAGCCCCTGCCAGCGAATGCTGGCAGGGGCTCTTGGGAATTGTAGTCCATGGACATCTGGAGGGCCGCAGTTGGACTACCCCTGCCCTAGGCCCTCGATGGATCCCCCCCCCCCGCTGCCTCCATCCCTCCTCCCAGCTCCGGTCGTTTACCTGCTTCTGCGCGGGGCGCCCCTTCGTGCCGTCCGAGGCGGAACTTCTTCAGCAGGTCCCTGCGGGGGACGGCGTCCAGCACCCGGGCGGCCACGGCCAGCTCCTCGCCGGGGCAATACCGCACGAGCAGCTCGGCCAGCTGGACGCGGGAGGCGCCCTCCAGCTTCCCGCGCGGGATGAGGCCGTCGAGCCCCTGCACCAGGAAGGCGAACTTCCGCACGTCCTCGTCCGTCAGCTCCTCGAGGATGGCCAGGAGCCTTCGGTGGACCATCGCGGCGGCGGCGCAGCCAGCCTGGCCCGGGCGGGAAACCGACGGGCTGGCGGCAGACAAAGGAAGGGGCCGGCGCTTTCGCTTTCGGCGCCCTTCCTGCGCCCGGAAAGCTGGGCAGGGAGCGGGCCCGCGGGGGGGGGAGGGCTCTTGCCGGGGAGGGAGGGGGAGAAGAGAGAGAGAGAGAGTTTAGCACAAAGCCCTGCTTTTCCTGACCTGGCGAGCGCGAGAGGGCGAGACCTGTGTGCGCTCGAGACGCGCGCGCGCCGGATGGATCCTTGCAAGTGCGACGAGCAAAGGAGAGCGCACGCGCACGCGCGCGGGGGGGGTGGTTGTGGGGGTCTGAAAGACGAGGCGTCTCGCCCTCGCGGGTCTTCAGGCAGCGTCGCCGTGGAGCGCTGCCCCTACGCAGCCACTTGCTGGAATAAAACCTTAACTCAGGCTTACTCAGCCGGGGAGAGGGGAAACCCTGGGGTTTCGTGACGGCCCTGGAAGTTGCTCCCGGATGGGTGGGAGTTAATTCGTTTTTAATATATTTTTGTCAAATGCATGGAATTGGGTCACATGACTTGCCTCTGTAGCCGCCCTAACTTTCCTCCTGGAAGGCCGAGGTAGGAGCGAAGCCAGCGCGGCATTGACCGATTGGGCTGCAAAGGCTGTGTGATCCAATAGATTTAAATCAGTCGTGCAGGATCCAGCCAGTTGGGCGCGAGGTGATTCTTTGTGTTGTGTATATAAGTTGCGGTCTTGGTACTAGAGTGCAGTGTAGGTACAATTTGAATTATGTTCTGCAAGGATTCCAGTGTCCCTGTGGTTCCACTCCCACGGATTTAACAATGACCAGATGTGGTCATGTAGAGCCACCCACCCCTTCCCAAACTGGCCACTGATGGGCCTGGAGGGGGTGGGAAGGCCGCAGGTGGGTGTGTAAACAGCTGTGCCCCCAACCATACTTTGCAGGATTGTACCACTTCTGGGGTTTCTTGAAGCCTAAAGAATGTTTCAGGGTTTTCTCAATGTTAGAAAAGTTGAGAAAATGGCTGATAAAATTAAACTGATATTTATCAGTACTTCCAAAAAAGTCAGTGTTTCAACATTAAAAAAAAACATGCCTTGCAGATGTTTGGATAATATGACATGAGCCTTGAACTTAAAAAAAATGGGGAAAAAAATCAACATATAAGTTATTAAATCTGTGGGTTCAATAACCACGTGGACAATTCTGCTCCAGACAAACAACACTGTACTAAGCACAAGAACACAACACAGGTGACAAAACAGGAGAACCTGTATACATATTTGAGGGTCAATGCCAAGAAACGTGATTGATCCTTGACGGAGGCCCTGGATAGGACCATTAACATTTCCAAGTGATTGGTTGGAACCAGAGAAAAGTGAATCTCTGTTAAGAGTCCAGGAACACAGTCCCTCCTCCAACCTCAATGCCTCAGACTGACCACATAAGGGAACATTAATAGTACTCAATTGGTATATCACACAGGTGGGGTGGCACAGTATGAAATTAAAATGAATTATTTAGGATTGGGAATCCTGGCTGGGAATCCCTGCCACATTTGAATAAAATAAAATAATAGCATCTATCTGACATGTCCTGCCTGCAGCCATAATATATGTTGTGATACATATAAGGCTTTCATCTTTTAAATGTATGACTGGCTTTCAAAAGTGTCATCCAGTTCTTACTTTTCTCATTCATGTTTTCTTTTGAGCAGTCACTAGATTTTTAGCCCTGGCCTGGATGGCCCAGGCTAGCCCAACCTCATAAAATCTTTTATTCCAATCCCAGGTCGATTCAGTCCTTGCCATCTCCACTGAATGTGATTTTCATTTTGATTTTGTCTGATTTAAATTTTCCTTCTGCAACAAGCATGATTGATCCAGAGTGACCCTACCTTTATCCTGCAATAACCTAGAGTGGTTTTAAACCTCAATATTGGAGGAATCGGATTGAGAAAGCATGCGGAGCTCCGGCTACTTTGAATTTGTTCCTGAATGTGGTGGAGAAGCCCTGATTGGCCAAGGCTGCCCAGGTGACAAGCTTGCCTTAAAGGGGAAGCCCTAATTTCTCTCAGCAGAAGCCCTAACCTCTGTCTGTAGAGATTTGCCTCTTGTTTTTTTTCCCTCTCTCCTCTGCTGTCTCCAATCCTCTCCTCCCTCCCTTCAAGAAAAGATAGAAAGAGGCTTCGGTTGTGCTTGGCTCCCCCCTCCCCTTCTGGACTCCCCTAACCACATGTAGAACATTTTTCTGTTTCAATGGGGAGGGGAGGAAAGAGGAAGACCCAAGTTCAAATCGATCTGGATTCAGCAGGATCCACAACGGAATAGACAAAGTAAGTGCAGATTCAGCCCAGGGTTGCCTCTGAGGGGAGGCTACTAAGGAAGCCCAGGGTTGCTACACAGAGGTAGCCAATGGCAAAACCACCTGTGTGAGTCTCTTGCCCTGAAAACCCTATGAGGGTTGTCATAAATTAGCTGCAACTTGACAGTACTTTCCACCTCCTGTTAATGAGGTCGCTTGTTTCCTAAATATCTTATTCAAGGGGTGACAACTTTTAGAGTCTGTTTGATCCAATCAAGTTTCCTGCTGCAAAGATAAAATCTGATTTTAGATCAACATAACTCTGTGAATTATTCTCCTCAGCAATGAAATCCACCAAAAGCTGGTCATGGTTGTCTGAAGACCAGCTGGATGACTTTGAGAGCTGGGATCTCAATATTTAACCTCAGATATAACAAACTTGCACACGATGAGCATGTTAAGCATTTCTTTTGTTGATGAGTAGTTCTTTAAAAATAATATATGTGGGACCTTCCAATGTTTTTTTTTTTTGGCCGTTCCTTTTGTGGCGGCCATTTTGGATTTGGCCACCACCGGCTGCTATTTTGTGACGGCTTCCATTAACCTTTCTCAAAATTCCAAAAGGCTCAGCTATTTACATGGGGCAAGGAACTGTAGTTTTTCGCTTCAGTGACTTTGTATCACTCTTGAAATTATGATGATATTTCTCTTTAAATTTTAGTTCTGATTCTGCTTCCAGAAGTTTCAGAGTTTATTATGCTGTCCTGAAAACCAAGAACATTCCATAATATGTACCATAAAAAATCAACCCTTTCATTTGAGGCATTTTATTTCTGTGGTGGAAGAGCCAAATATGGGGGGAGGATTTGTGGACTGAATAACATGGGTCCGGCTTTTCTTTCTCATTCATTTTAAGATTGCTTTTACCTTGATGTTTAAACAATAGTTTTGTATTTCCCACATCTGTACTTTAAATTCAGTACCTCTGTTGGCTAAATTCAATTAAACATCTTTATCTTCTGTTTTGGTATCCTATATCAGCAGATATCTTCTCATGAGTAAAACTAGGACATGAGAGGTTCAACCAATTGTTTATTATGGTCATAGACCTTCAGACTCAAGAGGTTCAAATACAGGGAAGAAAATGCCTTAAATTGGTCTTTCTTTTGTTCAGACAGCAGCAAAAGAAAGGAACTAGTTCAGACAATGCACAATTGGTGGTTTGGACAAGAGGAAAATTAGTATCATGAATGTCTTGGAAAAATGAACAAATATATTAATGGAGGATCCGGTCTTTGGGTAGCTGTTGGTCACTGTGGCCCCAATAGGGGCAGCAGGACAGCATTAGTATCTTATATGGGCAGCAGAGATTCACACAGATTCACCAGAGTGCTTTAAGGTTCCCTTCCCTTCATTGCAGTGAGCAAAGTCCACGCAGGTATCCACATGAGCAGGGTTCCCTTTACAACCTCAGGGGGCTGAGCTGTGCCTCTGCTGTGGGGTCATTCCACCTGGTCTACATGGGTTGCTTTATCTTGGCCAAGGTGGCTCCTGCCCTTGCCAAAAGCCCCACCTTTCTGCTGGCTATGGCCAGGAGGAAATGGAAGGGAAGCTTCTTTCCCAACAATTTTCCCAGGCCCACGGCCAGAATATTTTTATTGGGGGGGGCGGAATTAGTACAGTCGTGATAAGTGCATTATTATTTACTTTGTTATGAATGAGCTATGAGGTAGTGCAAAGTCTCCAGAAGGAATCATTCCACAAAAGTTAAATGATAATCCATTTTGTCTAAAATCTAAGGCCCCCTTCCTTTATTTACCTGTGATGAGCAGTGCATTGTAAATGCACAAAGATCTCCACTCCCATATTATTCTACTTTCCAGGATATCAGTGTGCCAAATGAGTGTCTTTCCCACCACCAATGTATCCCCATAAGTGTCTGTTTCTTTCCCTGAGCATGAAATGAGGCTTTGCTAATAGAGATCACAGAAGGTGCGATTCAATGGATAGATTGACGGCCCTTTTGTACACCAGCACACACTCTACAATGCTCATGAGTTTGCTTGTGAGAGACAGAACACAGAAGCTGCTGATCCCATCCACCCCCTCTGATCCCAACTCCCTTTGAACATTCCCTGCGTGGAACAAGATCAAGGCAAACCCCATAGCTCCTATCAGAATATGCTGCAGGGCTGCAGATCAAATAAATCCATGACTGGCACAAGCTAGCAAGAAGGACTGTGTCATGTGCTTCAGAGCACTGCAGGAGTAACCACTTTGTGCAGGAAGCAAAGCACCAAGGAAATCCTGGGAGGGAGGAGGGAAAGACTCTCCCTCATTGGTAGAGCCTGGGTGGGATGGAGGCAGGAAGAGGGGAGGAAATGCCTTCTCTCATTGGGAGAAAAATGTGTGGTGATTGGAGGGGCATGACAAATGATTGATGGGGCCATGCCTCTGTGCACTACCATGTCTACGAACCTGGATTTCCTCCTGTTTCTCCTGGGTGAGAAAGGAAGGAGTGAAGCCTCTTTTCCCAGAAAACACTTTTGGCCCCAAGTCCTCTCCAGGGTCCCTCCCCTCTTGGCCATGGTGAGCTGCCGCCAGGCTAAAAAGGGAACCAAATGTTCTGGGCTGGTTTGGTCCATGTGAGGCCAGTTTGTTTTGGGGCTCAATCCGTGGGCTGCCTCAGACCGCAAAGCACCTTTTTTCATCCGTCCCTGTCCCCAGTCCCTAGCATCAGCTAGTAATATGAGTTGTTCCTGCCTCCAATATCAACTCTAATCCTCCAAGTTGTCTTTAATTTTTGGTTGAAAATCCTCTTCTGCCCACTTTTGAGGGTTTTTTAAAGCCTGGTTTATGTTGAAATGAAATTTAACTGATGGAGAAGCTCACATATCAAATGCAGTAGCCAAACTATCTAAGAAGGCTGGGTTTTTTCTTGCAGCCAAAGAGTTGATAAATCAAAGGCTGTTGCCTCTGAGCACTCGCTGTATATAGCTCAAGATTAGCCTCCCTTGATAGGCAGCTTTCTCCACCTCCAATAGGCTTTTCATCTTATTTTACTGGCCTATTAAATTCTGAGCCTTTACTGAAGCACAGTTGGATGTCTTACCATTAGCAATGTTAAGAGGTTGTTACAACAATCTGTTCCACATAATATATTTCTGGTAAGGCCTTGGAAGAGGAGTGTGGTCTCATGGCTTAAGAGCTACTCAGCGCTTAACACCCACTCAGGGCGGCTGTCCTCCTCCAACCGGCTTGCCTGTCTGTCCAACGGCCAGCCAATCACCTTCCATCCCCCACCCCTGATCACCCCCTCCTCCTTCCACTTCCCTCCGAGGCTCGGAGGCTGCAGATCCCTGCTGCGTGAGAGCTGCCCCTGCCACTGAGTTCCCTGCCCGGGGGTCTCCAACCCCTGGGCTTTGGGGCTCCCCGGGAGGGTGTCTTGCCCATAGACAACCAAGCCATCCAGCCATGGCCGCAGATGGGAACACGCCACCCTAACAGCTGCCTGAAGGGATGACCGGAGAACAGCTACCTGCTGCCTTTCCAGGTCATAGGAGGAAGGGGAGGCTGTCCCAGAATTCTTCCATCACCACCCCAATCTAGTGCCTGTTGTATTCCTGAATGCAACAAGCTTTGCCCCTAGTATCCCTCATAATGAGCAAGTCTGTCTTTGTCACCAGAGATCTTTCAAGGGCCTGGCACACATGGGTTTTTGGAGCCCAAGATTTGCAGGGGACCATGAGGAACAGTTTAAAAAGATACTCAGGACACTTGGACTGGTCTACACTTGGAATATTACTCACAGATCGAATTATACAGATCTTGGGACAAATGACACAACTCATGGCCTTAGTTATCAGCGTGGTCAGTGAATAGTTTGCCTGCTTAGTCTGGGTCTTTCTGTGCTACTATCGAATCGCCAGTTCGTTGTTACTTTATAACTAAGATTTATTTTTGTTAATTATATAATATGTTTTAAGATTTTTTTTAACGGGTGTTCTATGAGTTCTAAAGCACGTCGTGATTGTTCTATGCTACATTGCCCGGTTTTCCTTCATGTCATTTGCTATGGCTGTAAGCTGATGCAATACACTTGACTTAATTGACTTCAGCTTGTAATTAACTTCGGCTTACTGATACCAAAGTTGTGGCAGCTACAAGCACTGACAGCTTCAAGAGGGGATTGCATAAACATATGGAACAGAGGTCCATCAATGGCTACTAGCCACAAATGATCGAGAGAACATTGTCTGGGAAAGGGTTGTTCTGGTACAACGATATAGACTAGATATCAGGAAAAAAATTTTCACAGTCATAGTTCAGCAGTGGAATAGGCTGCCTAAGGAGGTGGTGAGCTCCCCCTCACTGGCAGTGTTCAAGCAAAGGTTGGATACACACTTTTCTTGGATGCTTTAGGATGCTTAGGGCTGATCCTGCGTTGAGCTGGGGGTTGGACTAGATGGCCTGTATGGCCCCTTCCAACTCTATGGTTCTGGGATTCTATGATTCTATGGTGCTTGGGGAGCAAGAACAGGAGGGCTTCTGGAGTTCTGGCTTTGCTGGTGGACCTCCTGATGGCAGGTGGGTTTTAGCCGCTGTGTGACGCAGAGAGTTGGACTGGGTGGGCCATTGGCCGGATTCAAGATGGCTTCAAAAGACCTCAGAATATAAAATCAGGCTTTGCTAGTCCCAAGAAATACGATGTGTGAGACAAAGTCTGTCCTTTTATGCACAAATCTTGGAGCTTCACCAAATAGGATGAAGCCATCTCAGGTCTGTGTCAGCTTTCTCCTGTCAAAGGTGCCCCCACTCCTGATCTTTACTGTACAGACTAAACATGCCAGAGAATGTGCTCAGGTTGGAATATATAAAGAGTTGCCAGCCTCCAGGTGGGGCCTGGAGATCTCCAGAATTACAACTGAGCTTGTGAAGAGGGGACATGATAGCCCTCTAAGTATTTGAAAGGTTGTCACTTGGAGGAGGGCAGGATGCTGTTTACGTTGGCTGCAGAGGAGAGGACACGCAGTAATGGGTTTAAACTTCAAGTACAACGATATAGGCTAGATATCAGGAAAAAGATTTTCACAGTCAGAGCAGTTCAGCAGTGGAATCGGCTGCCTAAGGAGGTGGTGAGCTCCCCCTCACTGGCAGTTTTCAAGCAAAGGTTGGATACACACTTTTCTTGGATGCTTTAGGATGCTTAGGGCTGATCCTGCATTGAGCAGGGGGTTGGACTAGATGGCCTGTATGGCCCCTTCCAACTCTATGATTCTAGGATTCTAAAAGCAGAATGCAAAGGGTTCTCTATAGACCACTGGAAACGTAGTGAAGCGCTTGGCTTTAGTGTTAATTACTGCCATACGAAAGTCCTCCACAACTGCCCAGATGGGCCGTTCTCAAGGGCAGGAGGGAAAGGAAGCAGATACAGTGATCAGAAAAAACAGCTGTGCCTTCTTAGAGCAGCACCCCTCTTGCTACAGACATACCCAGACATCCATGAGGATTATTTCTGCAAGCAATTGCTGTGTGATCACTTATGCTAAGATTATGTTCATTTTGGTTTGGATGGATCCTGTCAACATCGTCCCTCAGTCTCTCCCAGTTCCCCTCCTTTTTATAGCTCCTGTCTCCAGCGGCTTTTGACTATGCAAAATCCCCAGTGTAGCCTTTTTTGTAGCCAGAGGGGGCACCCTCCTCTGTTTTTCACCTGTGGAAAAGCTGGTTGGACCCAACCCATTATGTTTACATTAATATTAGAGTTACTTCCTGATGAACTTCAGTACTGAAAGTCAGACTTCAGACTGTGTCAACTTAAGAGGGCCGTGAGTACAGAGCTTAAGCAATTAGTGGCATAACAGCATCCCACAGAACTGGGCTTAGGCCTGACCCCTGATAAATGTTGTGGGAGTATCTTAAAGTCTAAGCGTAGGTGGAGTAAATTAATGAGATGTTAGCTAAAGCTACCCTGCTCTGGATGACGCAGGTTGGCCTGATTTTGTCAGATCTTGGAAGTTTAGCAGGGTCAGCCCTGGTTTGGACTTGGATGGGAGGCCTTCAAGAAAGTCCCGGGGCGCTGCACAGAGGGAAGCAATGGCAAACTACTTCTGGAAGCCTCTAGACTTGAAAGTCATAGACGTGCATTTTAGGATGAAGGAGATAAAAGGATTTATTTATGGAACGACATACTGTGGTGGTGCAGAGGAGAGATAGGGACAGGTGTCTGCCTACATGGCTACCTAAGGAGAGAGAGATGGGAGAAGCCTCCGTGAAGAAGGAGGATATTGCCCTGAGAGCATCAATCTAGGGACAGACAAGGTAAAGGTAAAGGTATCCCCTGTGCAAGCACCGAGTCATGTCTGACCCTTGGGATGACGCCCTCCAGCGTTTTCATGGCAGACTCAATACGGGGTGGTTTGCCAGTGCCTTCCCCAGTCATTACCGTTTACCCCCCAGCAAGCAAGCTGGGTACTCATTTTACCGACCTCGGAAGGATGGAAGGCTGAGTCAACCTTGAGCCGGCTGCTGGGATTGAACTCCCAGCCTCATGGGCAAAGCTTTCAGACAGCTGCCTTACCACTCTGCGCCACAAGAGGCTCTCTAGGGACAGACAAAAAGCACACTTAAAAGGTAGAACGATTCTGAACTCTCTGACCTATCTTGCAGTCTTCTTGCTGCTCCCTTTGGGGTCTTCTTCTCTTCTTCTCTTTGTACACCAGACATTGTCTATTCCAACAGAAAATCTTATGGGGTCACCATAAACTAGCTGCCACTTGATGGCACTTTTCACCACTAGAGGGCAGACACTCAGATATCACCCACATTCTCCCTCTAAGGGGAAACCCCTTGTTACTTCAAGAGTCTCTGGATTCTGAAGCTCTTTTCTGAAGGCTCTTGCAGTGTCCATTGGAATGGGAAGAAAAGAGCCTAATATCAATGTGGGTATCTCCATGTGTCCCCCAACATCTAATTGGCCACTTTGGGTCTACTGGCCTATGGCAGCGGTCCGCAAGCTTCCGCTTGCTGCGGACCGCTGCGGCATAGTGGGCGGAGAGGGCGGCCCGGGGGCCCACGCACACGCGGCAGCCCCAGCGCAAACGCGCATGTGCATTTGCGCTGCCGCCATGGCGGCGGCCATGGCTTCCCCTCCCGGCCCCTCTGGGCCGCGAGCAGCGGCCGATTAGCTTGCGACTCGGCAAGCTTCTCTTCCCTCCCCTCCCGAAACGAGAAGCTTGCCGGGCTGCGAGCTAATCGGCCGCTTTGGCGGCCCATTTGCTCGCGGCCTGGCGAGCTTCTCGCTTCGGGGGGGGGGAGGGAAGAAGGAGCCGCGGCCCGGCGCCAAGGCCTTCGCGGCCCGGCACCGGACTGCGGGCCGCGGGTTGGGGACCACTGGCCTATGGCATCAGATCCTAGGCTGCAGTTCCACAGAAATAACTATACGCTTCCAAATTATGTCTATCCCGTTGAGCAAGAACATATCAGGTTTTAACTTTATCTTTTTGGTGCAATGGCAGGGCAGCTTCAGAAGTTATGGTCTGCTAGAGAAGGCAGTGGTCTTCTTGCGGTGTACCCGTTGGCTGTGTTCCACTGGGGGATTGTAATGTCATGGAATTTATTTGTATGCAGAAAGAAGTGACCATTGGTCCAAAGCAAAATCTGAAAACTACAGTTGCATAGTACCTTTGATTAGGACCAACCCAAGTTTTTTGTACCATCTTAGTTGGCGCTGATAAAAAAAAGGATTATATAGTATTTATACCAGGCTTTCTTAACCAGCGTGAAGCCCTGGGGTTTCTTGATGACCCTGCAAGGGTTTCCTAAAGGGGTTGGGATTTTTTAAAAATATATTTTAAAATTTGTTAATCATTTATCGGGTGATATGACCCTATATGGCCATGTTGACCTCAATCCCCTCCCAAAATGGCCAATGATGGGGCTGGAGGGGGTGGGAAGGGGAGGGGCTCCAGGTGGGCATGTCCACAGCTCTGCTTCCCAACCATCTTCTGCACGATGGCACCACTTCTGGGGTTTCTTGAAGCCTGAAGAATGTTTCAGGGGTTTTGCAATGGTGAAAAAGCTGAGAAAGACTATTCTATAGTATAGACTTTGTGCCAAAATCTCCTCTCTCTCCCTCCCTTACTGGGTGAGGTTGGAACGGTGTGAAGGTTGAGTACATGAAAAGGTACTTATGAGCTCACGTACATAAGAGCCAGGACAAGCCCAGACATCTCACTCAGTTTATGTATGGGAACGAAACCAAAAAGAATCTGAAAGGTCAGTATGGTTCTTTAACACCTATTCAACAAATATTTTCCTTTGTAATTGTGTAATGTGTAGTATATGTTAAAGCACATTCAATTGTCTAAATATTAACAACTAATTATGAATGGCACTCTGTACATGCTCTGTGAAATTGTGGAATTGGCAAAGAACACAACGCAATCACTGGACCTGACAACATCAACTATGTTATCACATATAACATAGTCTCATTCCCTAATATGGTACGTGCCATGAAATGCCAACTTTCCACTCTCTACATAGGGCAAACAGGTCAAAGCCCATGCCAAAAGATAAATGGACACAATCTGTCATCAAGAATAACCAGGCAGAGAAATCTGTAGAACACTTCAACATTTCCAGACATTCAGTATGTGACCTCAAATTAGCTGTTTTATTGCAAAGGAACTTCAGGAACAGGCTGGAAAGGGAAATTGCTAAATTATAATGCTCAGAACAAAAAACCTCCCAGGACTTAACAGGGATATTGGTTTCTTATCTCTGCTTTCAATATCTGATGAAATTGAGCCAGCATGAGCCAAGCATGTCAGGGCTGAATCCAGCCATAGCAGGTATTTACTAAGGAGGAGGCAATGTACCAGATGAGGTTTTCCAAATGCCTGCAATAATTGTGTGTGCATGTATTTATATATGCAGAATATATATACAGGCGTTGGCTTTGTTGACTAACCTGCTTGTTCATTTGGTATCTACGTGTAGTCCAAGGCACTCACATGATGAGTAACATATGTAAGTATGTTATTTGTACAACATCTCCCCAAAACAGAGAAATCAAAGCTCCTCTCCCCCTGAAATAAATTGAAATAAATTGACTTAGGCTGGAGTAACGTTCTAGGACTATGCTGTTATTCTTAAATGTGGTACTTTTCCTGGATTAGAATCATAGAGTTGGAAGGCGTGGAGAACTCACCACCTCCCTGTTCCACTGAGAAACCGCTCTAACTGTCAGGAACTTCTTCCGGATGTTTAGATGGAATTTCTTTTGAATTTATCTTGGTGTATGATGCCTTTGTTGATACAGCCCAAGACTGCATTCACCTTCTTTACCACTGCATTATGCTATCTGCTCAAATTTAGCTTATAATCCACAAGTACCCCAAGATCTCATTCAAACACACTGTTACCAAGAAGTATATCTCCCACCCAGTATGCATGCTTCTCATTTTTATGACCCGGATGTAGAACTCTGTGCTTATCCTTATTGAATTGCATCTTGTTCTCATTTGCCAATTTTTCCAGCATGTTCAGAGAGCATGGAACTCTATATGTTCTGGGGTGTTTAGTACTCCAGCTGAGAAGATGCTGATAAGAACACTTGTTTGTATGTACATATATCCTTCAAGACAGGAGGCTCAGAACTGCTTCCAGATCCCCAAGAAAGCTGAGATTTGGAACATGCATCTAATAGATACAGTTCATACAAGTATTTTATCATGAGCAAAGTAGCTGAAAACACTGGGAAGTTTGCCATGTTCCCTCCTTTGAGCGTTTGTTTGAATGTGGGCACAGTGCCTCAAGCATTTTGGCCCTGTCCCAATGACTGGGAATGATGCAAACATATACCCACCTTGCTTGTACAGAGGAGCTGCGTCCACATTTGGGAAAATGTACTCCTTATGGGGTACAGCCAATGTATTTATTCCAGCTCCTCCATTATGTGGATTGCTCTCTACCCAGATAAGTTGTGATTTTAAAGCTGCCAACAACGATGGCAGGAGCTGCATGACTCTATGGTTGTGGTTATTCTAGCCCTAGTTACTAACTCATTGTGTTGCTGTGGAATAAAGGATTTAGTTCTAGCTATGTCTCCATAGCTAAGTCTGAGAAATCTGCTGCTGTTTCCTGGTTCTTTCTTTGCAGAAGCATATAATTTAGCCTGAGCTTGTTGTGTCAAAAGTTAACCCATGCTGAGAATTGCATTGTTTGCCTTGGTTTCCATACACAAATGTTTTCAATAACATACTTTTGTCTTTTTCTTTTTCTTGTTTTTTTGGCTGGAAGGGAAGACATTTGTTTATGACACGACCTTGAAAATCCGTTTGGTTTAGACCAGGGGTAGTCAAACTGCGGCCCTCCAGATGTCCATGGACTACAATTCCCAGGAGCCCCTGCCAGCATTTGCTGGCAGGGGCTCCTGGGAATTGTAGTCCATGGACATCTGGAGGGCCGCAGTTTGATTACCCCTGGTTTAGACCATTGTAATAGCGTTCTCTGCAAAGCTGGGATTTAACGGGACTTAAAATAAGCTCAAACTGGGTATAAATGCATGTCTATGACAGTGGTTCTCAACCTGGGGGGTCAGGACCCCTTTGGGAGTCAAACGACCCTTTCTCAGGGGTCGTGGCAGGGCAAGCAGCTTGGCCGGGAGGGGGGTGCCATCCACACAACAGCCTTACGGGGTAGATCGAGATAGAGCTTTCGTCTGTCTGGAGCAGTGGAAAAGAGCAAGATTGGCATGGTGGGATAGAACTGAACTGAGAAACCCCGGAATAAAACCAATGCACGTACAATAATGAACAATGTATCCTAACGCCAATGGTCAGTTTCGGTTTAATTTCTGTGAAAGAACACTGGCATAATTTTATGGTTGGGGGTCACCACAACATGAGGAACTGTATTAAAGGGCCACGGCATTAGGAAGGTTGAGAACCACTGGTTTATGGTGAAGGTGGGTTTGGGGGGCTTCCTTCCTAACATGGGAGAATATGAAAAAAAAGAAAGCACCAAACAATCACTGTATCCAAGGATGTACCTCACAAAAACAGCAAGCAATTTTAATCACTGGGAATAATGAAAGCCTCAAGAAAATCCAGCAGAAAAAGGGGAGAATACAAGCTGTTGGACTAAATAAAACACCACTCTTCTTGCTAGGAAAATGCTGCTGGAAAGAATTCAGTGTCACCATCTATGGATTATTAATAAATCGAGGCATCCAAAGGTCTGTCTCGTTTAGGGAAGCCTTATCTCTTGGTGAAGTCCCATCGAATTAATCAAAGAAAATGTGGCCAAAGAAAACTATTCCATGTCTGGAAATATAGTAACCAGGAAGAAAATAAGACTGCACCAGTAAGCAGGAGAAACAAGGTACGAGGGAAAGTAGTTTATTTGCTCTTTTAGAGATTTAAAAGGTTAAATAAACTACTCTCCCTCCTACCTCATTCCTCTGGAAATACAGATAACCAAGCAGCCACAAGGCAGAAAACCACAGGAAACTGATAATCCATGTGTCCTGGACTGATAGTCCAGGACACATGGGTTACTTTAAAAGAGAGATGTTTATAAGACTTGTGTGCTGAGGTCACTGCCCTCTCCAAACCCTGTAATTATAGCTCATCTCCAGACTACTGAGATCAGTTCCCC
This sequence comes from Paroedura picta, assembly GCF_049243985.1. Classification (NCBI taxonomy): domain Eukaryota; kingdom Metazoa; phylum Chordata; class Lepidosauria; order Squamata; family Gekkonidae; genus Paroedura; species Paroedura picta. Next base: position 161,942,272 of record NC_135371.1, on the reverse strand, counting down.
CTGGAGGAAATGGCTGCTTTGGAGGGTGGATTCCATGTCATGGTGCCCCATTGAGGTCCTGTCCTCCCCAGGCTCCATCCTCAAATCTCCAGGAGTTCTGCAACTTAGATCTGGCTACCCCATCTCCCACCCCTACCCCACAGTGGGCAAGGAGGCAACCTGAGTTATACCACCTGCTAGGTCATCTCAGAAGTTTGCCATCTTGTTATGGTTTCATTCTGTTAAAAAGGCACACGGCTTTGTAGAGAAAGCTGGGGAAACCGGCACAACTGGAGGCATCATATTAACCTCAGGAAAAATGTTTTTATTGCCACATGAAGTAAGTCTTTGAGTCTCCTTCGGATAGAGAAAAGCGGCATATAAGAACCAACTCTTCTTCTTCTTCTTCTTCTTCTTCTTCTTCTTCTTCTTCTTCTTCTTCTTCTTCTTCTTCTTCTTCTTCTTCTTCTTCTTCTTCGAATCATAGAATCATAGAATCATAGAATCATAGAATCATAGAGTTGGAAGGGGCCATACGGGCCATCTAGTCCAACCCCCTGCTCAATGCAGGATCAGCCCTAAGCATCCTAGAAAAGTGTGTATCCAACCTTTGCTTGAAGACTGCAGTGAGGGGGAGCTCACCACCTCCTTAGGCAGCCTATTCTTCTTCTTCTTCTTCTTCTTCTTCTTCTTCTTCTTCTTCTTCTTCTTCTTCTTCTTCTTCTTCTTCTTCTTTGTCATCGAGACGCAAACTGGATGGCATATTAGGCTGTGAGAATTCCCCTGCCTCTTCAGACTTGGATAAGGGGAAAAAGCAGCTTCAGTAATAGTCAGAAATGATGTTGCAGAAGGCAAACTCCATCTACCTTTCTAAAGATCAGTAGAGGGCAGAGTTCAAGAGTCCAGCTGTCACATTAACCCTCTGTTCTGCATATTTTCCTTCTCCCACTTGATAATGAAGGCATGGCTAACCAGGCACTCTAAGCAGGTATTTATGAAACAGGTATTTATGAAATAAAATGCACACGCCAAATTTCATTTCACAGTTTCATCACATTTCATCACTTTATCACGTTTTATATCTTCCCTGATTCTCTGGAAATGGTATAGAAGGAGAGTGAAGATCCAAACTTAAAGCCAAACTTAAAGGACCAGAAATATGTGCAAAGCTAAACATAGAATGCTCATGTTCTTATTGCTTGTTGTAAAAATTTTGCAACCCTATCCATTACAACAGAACTGTTCAATCGCAGAAGCATCTTAAATTTATTAGAAGCCTCCAGTTTTCTAATTAGGAGCGGCAAAAGGAATTCAGCTCTAATACTTTAATACAGGGGACAATATAACAGAACATAAAGAACAGATTCTTTACAACCTTGGTTGCAAAGGCACAATCTATTTAGGTGAGGGATTATTTTAAGAAATCTCCCTGTCATCATCACGGATGGCAAGACGCTGAACCAGCAAGCGTGTAGTCTCCCCATTGCTGTGGATCTGTTAGATCAGGGGTAGTCAACCTGTAGTCCTCTAGATGTTCATGGACTACAATTCCCATGAGCATTTGCTGGCAAGGGCTCATGGGAACTGTAGTCCATGCAGGAACACAGGTTGACTACCCCTGTGTTAGATGGCAAAAATATGATGGTCCAGAGTCAAAATATAATGGAATGGCCAAGCTCAAAGGTGAACAAGTTTACTTAGCAGCAATAATAAGCTCTTGATATTCTATATCCAGGATTCTGTGCTTTTTAATCACAAAATGCAGAGGTTTCTGGTTCTTGGGTCGGCTCTTCTAATGCTATTGCAATGGATTTGATTTTTCACTCAAAATAGTTTATCCGTTGGAATTGGTTTTCAGAAAGTGTTATAAATGTAAGACTGGTGGGCTCATGGTAATTGTAGTCTATGGACATCTGGAGAACCACAGCTTGGTCATCCCTCCCATAGACCCATCTTGCTATCGCTTAACAGATCTGGGTCTGATCACTGAACTTGAACAGAAGAAGATCTCTGGAGTTTTGTGAGTTTTGAGAAAGGCCACTTGGGGGGCATGTGTGGCTGCCGTACGCAGTGCGGCTCTGCCTTTGGGCTCATCACAGCACTGATAAAGCTGTTCTAATTGAGCAGCATTATCAGGGCTCTCTCAGCCTCACCTCCCTCACAGGGTGTCTGTGGTGGGGAGAGGAAAGGGAAGGCGACTGGACCACACGGGAACAAGCTTGACCCTTAACAGCAGCAGAGACCGGGTTTCCCTTCCGCTCCTGTGCCATAACCCAATGCACCTTTCGGCTCTCTTCCTTAAAAATACCTGGCCTGTCCTTCACTGCTCTAGGGAAGAACAAAGCACAGGGGGATAGTCCTGCAGCAAGAACAAGACCTGGCCTTTATCTCTGCCTGTGGGTAGTTCAGGTCTCACGGACAGGCAGGCATCTCAGAGGGTGGGGGCACTATTCCTGTGCACCCGGCAGCACTCCCTTTGGATCTTTGCAATCTCCCAGTCCTCCATCCCTAACCCCACCCCCCTCCCTATCCATCATCTCGAGGAGCACTTTGCCAAGCTGTAATGATTAACCATGTTGACTTTGCAGTCTCGGAGGCGGGGCAGGTCCGTGGAGGCAGGCCGTGCAGAAAGGGAGTGGGTGTGGCAAAAGCTGCTTGCGAGGAGCCGGCTTCTCCAGAAGGCAGACACCATGGACAGCTCCTGCTGAGCAGGGGGCTGCCTGTCTTCTTCTCCTGGCTCCTACCTGGCACTGGGACGGGAGGCCAGGGCTTGACTGCCACGCATTAGGACCTCTCCTTGTTAGCAGAGGGTGAGTACCTGACGCCTGCCTCAATGTTCTCTCCACAGTGCCTCTCCCCGGCTTTGCCAACTTATTCCTCCCTTGCCATCAGACCGTGTTATCCTTTTCCCACGGCCGTGCGCGCCCCAGGAGCTGGTGCCGTTTCCCTTTCCTCTGCAGAATAGGAAGCCGAACGTCCAAGATGGGTTATTTGTTTTCTGGGAGGGCATCCTCTGTGTGCTCCTGCAATAACAGACCTCTTTCCCTGTCTGGAGGAAATCCCCGTGCATGGAAAGGCTGTCTTGCTTCTGATTTCTAGAAGAAGCCTTCAAACTTTAGTCCTGCCTGCCAATTCCTGGGTAGAAGCCAAGAGCCTTGTTTGGAGATGCTGCTGAGAGAACAGAAAAGTCCTTCCACGCTGGTGCAGGTAGCAGCGTTTTTAAGAAGGGTTCGTGGAGAGCTGGGGGAGGAGAGTTCTGTGAGACAGAAAGACAATTTGGCTTTGGGAGCCGGACCAGTTTCAATTGTTGAAGACGGAAGTGCCGCAACTCAAGTTTGCATGAAAGTTATGCCAGATGGCCCAGACGCCTTACGCTTTCATTTAAAAATGCATTGAGGCTGTGACTGCTGAAGAAAAACCACTCGGCACGTTCCCAGAGACCCTTAAAACTTATTTCCCCAAGTCCCAGGTTTCGTTCAGGGGCACTGCCCACTGCTAGCTAGATACGGACAGAAGTATGCTTTCCCTTCTCCGTCACTGGGAAATCAAACAGGGTTAATTTCCCCGATCCCACAGACTTCAATGCATTTAAAAGGCACAACTCAGGGGTAGTCAAACTGCGGCCCTCCAGATGTCCATGGACTACAATTCCCAGAAGCCCCTGCCAGCGAATGCTGGCAGGGGCTTCTGGGAGTTGTAGTCCATGGACATCTGGAGGGCCGCAGTTTGACTACCCCTGGCGTAACTGTTTAAGGCGTAACTGTATACTTCCACGCTTAGTATACAGGGAGAGAGAGAGAGAGAGTCTCTTTTGAGTGCTTTTTGGCCTCTTACCAACTTTCTGCCTCAGATTCCGTTCGATTAAATGGGAACGTAAAAGCCTGCTTTGAGGGGCAGTTGCAGGGGGGGGGAACTAGATGGAGAAAGCATTTCGGCAAATTAAAAATGCTCTCTCTACACAAAGGCTGGGGAATAGCAATTCTTAGTCCAGATTGGCAAGGGGTTAGCGCTTATGGGAAGGATCCCTGTAGCCTGGGGACACCAGATCTCCCTCCTGAGAAAAGTCCTTATTTAAATGCCACAATATGATCCACTCATGGGGTGTGACTGTTTGCATCTTGACTGGAGTTCCCTGCCTTTGAGCAGGACAAGGAAGTTCTCCCCCCCCCCCCGTCCCCACAGCAGCTTTTATTTTAATTTCCGCAGTTCCCATTGTCTGCAGCCCGGCTGTTAGCCACCCATAAGCATTCGTGACTCATCTGGAGACCATGGACACATTGTTTGCTCTCAGTTTGCCTTTCTCCTGGGCAAAACATTTCCCTTGAAGAATTATCAATAGCATTGTTATGTATTTGTTGGCTTCAAGGATCCTAGTCTGCTCTCCTCCTCAACGGGGACCCAAAACAGCTAACAATGCAGAGTACTAATAGGTACAGCGACAAACAAGAAAGAGTGGGGAAGCTTTCGATCCCTAAGTGAGGCTTGTCTCTACCCTTGCTGATCTTCTGCCCAGCTCCAGGTCCTGACCTTCAAACTAAGCGTGGATGAATAAGAGCCCTTTGGCCTATGGCCAAGGGCTCGTGCCTCTGGGCCTATCCTCTCTGTGTGTGCAGCGAGGAAATCTCTGTATGCAGACAGGAAAGCAATTTCAGAGAGGTTTTACTCAGAGGCTGCTAACTAGCAAGATCTTCCTGAGCGCCTTCCCAGCCCAACACAGGACACTGCTGGATTCTTCCTCTTCCTGTTTACCCAGTTAACAGTTTATTATTGAACAATAATCGCTGTCTTAAAGCAGAGAGCTTTTTTAATAAGGGAGGAAGCTTTTGTTCAGATCTTCCGGCGATAATGCTCATCTGTTGTGTGCGTTAAGTGCTGTCAAACCTCTTCCAGTTTATGGCAGCCCTATGAATTAATGACCTGTAAAGGGCCCTGTTGTTGCCCTTATCAGGTGTGGGGCTATGGCTTCCTTGATTGAATCAACCTGTCTGCTGTCAGGTATCCCATGTTTCCTGCTGCTTTCGGCTTTTCCTCGCATCGTTGTCTTTTCCCGTGAGACTTCTTGTCTTCTCCTGATGTGACCAAAGTACGATAGCTGCAGTTTAGTCATTTCCCTCTAGAGAGAGTTCAGATCCGCACTGATTTGAGCGTGGGTTTTTTTGATGGTCCACTAGATCTGTAAGACTCTCCTCTAACACCATGTTTCAGAGGAACCAATTTTCTTTTTGTCGACTTTCTTTCTACGTTTACATCCCGCTGTTTCCCCCACGTTGGCACTTGAGACAGCTTGCACAGGAGGGGCCTGAGGTCTCCCACACAGGCACAGATCAGACCCAATCGTGCCTCCCTTCAGCAGTTTTCCATTTACCCTCCAACCATATCCTTGGAAGTCAAGCTGCTGCCCTGATCTGCACGTAGGGAGGCTACTTCACCTCTAATTGACAACAGTGGGGTCAAACAGCAGAAGAATCCGCAAATCTGAGGGACCACCTTTCTGAATACATTCCCCAAAGAGCACTGTGGTCAACCAGCTGAGGATTGCTGGCCCCAAGGAAGTCTGCCTGCCCTCAACCAGAGTCTTTTTGGCCCTGGCTTCCACCTGGTGGAATGAGCTCCCGGGAGATAACAGGGCCCTGACGGAACTTCCTATGTTCCGCAAGGCCTTCAAGACAGAGTTCTTCCTGGAGAAAAGGAGGTTTAGGGGGGACATGATAGCCCTCTTTAAGTATTTGAAAGGTTGTCACTTGGAGGAGGGCAGGATGCTGTTCCCATTGGCTGCAGAGGAAAGGACGCGCGGTAATGGGTTTAAACTACAAGTCCAACGATATAGGCTAGATATCAGGAAAAATTTTCACAGTCAGAGTAGTTCAGCAGTGGAATAGGCTACCTAAGGAGGTGGTGAGCTCCCCCTCACTGGCAGTCTTCAAGCAAAGGCTGGATACACACTTTTCTTGGATGCTTTAGGATGCTTTGGGCCGATCCTGCGTTGAGCAGGGGGTTGGACTAGATGGCCTGTATGGCCCCTTCCAATTCTATGATTCTATGATTCCGCCAGGCTTACGTTTGAGACCAACAGAAAGTACACTGACTGGGCCTCCGTCTCCCCCCTCCTGCTGCTTCCTGATATTATTGCACCACCAGCTGTCCAGAATCTAACATCTGTTCTGATAGTTTTATCTGCTCGTCATTGGTTAATTTTAAGCTACTCATGTGAATACATTTCACTCTTTTAGTCTCATTACCAATGTTTTCGATTCGTGTTGCACAACACCCCAAGGTGGCAAGTCCGAGACATATAAAAGCCAAAATAGTAAATAATCTATGAATAAATACAAATTTGCCACCAGGCCGGTTGTGGTTCTGGGACTCTGGTCACCCGAGAAGACAAGGCTCCCTAGAAAAGATGTGCTGCGTTCACACTTGCTAAACAACGCAGCTTCAATATGTTTCAGTGACGGTTTGCGAGGGGTTCTTGCCATTGCAAGCAGAGCAGTCCCATTGCAGTGTGTGTGAAAGTGCCAGATAATACTGGGGAAAGCAGGAGGCAGCAGGAAAAGGAGGATTAACTCCATCAAGGAAGCCACGGCCTTTGGTCTGCAAGATCCAAGCATGGCAACGCCGAGGTATTTTAGAGGTCATTGATTCAGAGGGCTACCATAAGAGCCTCTTGTGGCGCAGAGTGGTAAGGCAGCCGTCTGAAAGCTTTGCCCATGAGGCTGGGAGTTCAATCCCAGCAGCCGGCTCAAGGTTGACTCAGCCTTCCACCCTTCCGAGGTCGGTAAAATGAGTGCCCAGCTTGCTTGCTGGGGGGTAAATGGTAATGACTGGGGAAGGCACTGGCAAACCACCCCGTATTGAGTCTGCCATGAAAACGCTGGAGGGCATCACCCCAAGGGTCAGACATGACTCGGTGCTTGCACAGGGGATACCTTTACCTTTTACCCTTTACCTTTACCATATGTCGGAAGCGTCTTGATGTCATGGCCCCTAATGCACCCAACGGTGGCTTGCAGGGTGTGCCTAAGTAGCTAAAGTGAGACATAGGCAGCAGACCTTGGAGTTGCTCTTGGATGGGAGCAGGATAAGGCACAGGCTGTTGGTGTCGGGCCGTAGCTCAACGACAGAGCTTGCGCTTTGCGTGCGGAAGGTCCCAAGTTCAATCCCCAGCAGCTCAAGCAAAAGGGTCATCATCACCAGAATTGCTATGTGGGAAGGGGCCCTAACCTGAGCACATGGCGTTGAATGCATAAGATCACCAATAAACATCTCCCTCCACTTCCCGAGCAAATGCTTTTCATGGATGAGGTCTCAGGTTTAATCCATGGTAACTAGATAGCAAAGTTCCTTGGGAACTGCTGCAAAGAGAAGAGTCATAGCTCAGCACTAAAGCATGTTGAAAGTTGAAAGTCCTCAAAGCTGAGGACTTATCTCTAGAAGAGGTAGGGTTGCCAGCTCTGGGTTGGAGAATACCTGGAGACTTTGGGGGTGGAGCCAGGTGTGGGCGGGATTTGGGGCAGGCTGGGACCTCAGTGGAGTATAAGGCTATGGAGTCCCCCCTCCCAAGCAGCCCTTTTCTCCAGGGGAACTGATCTCTGTCACCTGGACATGAGCTGTAAAGCCCAGGGGAGCCCCAGGTCTCACCTGGAGTCTAGCATCCCTAAGAAGAGACCTTGGTGAATCGGAGCCCATGATTCTAGGCTAGGAGGAGAATCCTAAGCAGAGTTACACCACTCCACATCTATTTAAATGAGTGTGTTCAGAAGGGCACTTCTGCCTAGGGCTGCACTTAAGTGTCCTAATAAATGCAACCAGTTGCTTCTCCAGCAAGGCACAGCTGCCTGATCCCTGCGGGCCAAAGCACAGATCACCGTCTCCTGCTTTAGACTGATGCATTTTTTCGATGCATTTTTCAGTTTTTTAAAGCTCTGCTGCAGTTTGACTCGCAAGTTCAACAAGCGTCGCTTGCAGGATATGGAATGGGTGGCCTCCTCCGCTGTCCTTCAGCCTTCAAAAAGGCTTTTTTTGAAACAGTTCAAGTCTAAAAAGGGGAACCAAAAGTTGCGCCTTGCAGATGGACTTTATTCACGTAAGAGGACTGATAAGGCTACTGCTGTTTTATGGCCCCAGTGCAGAGTCCGCGGGCGGCCTTATAAATCAAAGGTCAAGGCTGACTCTTCTATATAGTGCTATAAAGGCAGGTGTTACTTTTTTGGTTTTTTTTTAATGCTGATAGTGTGCTGATCTCTTGACCCTAGCAACCGAGGGAATTGGATTACAGATCCGGTTATTATATATGGTTGCAGGATCTGGCAGAGAGCCAAGGAAGTTGCATTTGTGTATCCAAAATAATCTTGGTTCAGGACAATGTTTTCTTTCTTAGAAGCTGGTGATGATGTTAGTCATTCTGTTGTGTCCGACTTTTGGCAATCCCGTGACTCAACTGTTGCCACATCTTTGGGGCAATGCTTCTTTTAGTTAAATGCTGCTCTGGCCAGTGTCTATTTTGATCATATGTAACCTCTGTGTTCTTTGTCAGCCTGGGCTGATTCTGCATTTACTTTGTTTTTTTCCGTTGTGGATCCTGCTGAATTCAGATGGATTGGAACTCAGGTCTTCCTCTATTCCCCCCCCCCCAATTGAAACAGAAAGTGTTCTGCACTGGATTGGGAAAGCTCAGAGTGGGGAGGGGAGCCAAGCACAGCAGGAATCTCTCTTTTTCTTTTCTTGAATGAGGTGGAGAGGAGAGGATTGGAGACAGCAGAGGAGGGGAAAAAACAAGAGGCAAATCTCTGCTGAGAGAAGTTAGGGCTTCTGGAGCACAGTCACTTTAAGACAAACCTTGCAACTGAGAACCAGGAAGACTTTGAAATGACGCCCTGGCCAATCAGGGAAGACTGCTTTGCTATGTCAGCATTGGAGGCATGAAGCAGGAACTTAATTCGCAAAAAGCAGAGATCTGCACATTTACTGATGCTGATTTTTGAAATATTGAGGGTTATATCCACTTCTGGATATCACAGGGAAAAGGTAGGGTCACTCTGGATCAATCAAGCATGTTCCAGAGGGAAAATTTAAAGTGCTCCAAAGCAAAGTAGAAATTGAATTCAGTGTAGATGGCAGGGATATATTTGAGCTGGCAGTGCGTAAAAAGCCCTGTGCAGACTATACCCTGGTTTCCTTTTGTCTGGGCTCTTTGTCGGCCTGTTTTCCTTTTGCCACTGACCAGTCCTAGCATAATTGCTCTTCCCATTGAGTTGGAGTGCATGATATGGTTAAAGTGAGCTGGAGTCTTGTGATATATCAGACTTGAGACACTCTAGTATTTCCTTCTTTGTGACTTTTGCTGCCCATGGAATAGTCTAGGCCAGTGGTCCCCAACCTGCGGGCTGCGGCCGATCCGTGCATGCGCACATGCACCATGCGCGATCAAAACCGTGCATGCGCGAAAGTGCCGCACATGCGCAATTTCGGTCGCACATGGTGCATGTGCGCATGTGCGGCTCGGCCGCGCATGCACGATGCACGGGCGGGGCAGTTGCCCTGCCGGTCCCCAGCCTAAAAAAGGTTGGGGACCACTGGTCCAGGCAAATCCTCATTACTGCACAGAAATGGGCATGCGGCTTGGGTGTGTAGAACGAGAATCACATGTGATTGTCAGGCATTGGCGTCTCCTGCTGCTTGTCCATGATTGACTGTGACTTCCCAGAAGATAAATGTGGCATCTGCTCACAGGAAACATGCAGTTTTCATCAGTGATGCCGGGAGCATGCTTAGTCCTGCATTGGGGTTCTTCCCATGGAGCTGTTGTGTAAAATGTGCCAGGGACCTTCTATTACATCTGTGCCAGTACCCACACTTGTAAGACCACAAGAAGAGCCCTGCTGGATCAGACCAGTGGTCCATCTAGTCCAGCCCATCTCAACCAGGATTTCATGAAACCCTGGTTTTGTTTTGTTTTTTGATGGCCCAAAAAAGGTTTCCTAAATGAGTGGGAGTTAATGTTTTATATATTTTAAATTTGTTAAACATTTATGGTCATGTCAACCCTGTCCCCAAATGGCCAATGATAGGCCTGGAGGGGGTGGGGAGGGGCGGGGCCCAAGGTGGGCGTGTCCACAGCTCTGCTTCCCAACCATATTCTGTTTGATCATGCCACTTCTGGGGTTTCTCAAAGCCTGAAGAATATTTCAGGGTTTTCTCAATGGTAGAAAGGTTGATCTCTTCCATGGGCTTGCCAATTTTGGGTGGGGCCTGGATATCTCCAGGAATTACAATTTATCTCCATGTATCACTTCTCGGTCTTTTGGCTAAAGTCAAGTATACTACCCCCAGGTGACAGAGATCATACCCCCGGGGGAAATGGCTGCTTTGGAGTATATCCCACTGAGATCCTGCCCCTCCCTAAAACTTTCCCTCCCCAGCCTCCATCCCAAAAATGTCCAGGTATTTCCTGACCCACACAGTGGCCAACTGATACCTCTGGAGGGTCAACAATAGGACAGAGTGCCAAGGCCTTTCCCTGAGGTTATCTCCTGACACCAGTATTTAGAGGTTGACTGCCTCCAAATGTGAGGATTTCCTTTAGTCACCATGGCTAGTAGCCTCAATATATATTTCTAGGGATACCAGCTTCCAGGTGGGACCTAAGGATCCCCCTGAATTACAGCTCATCTCCAGGCAACAGAGATCAGTTCACCTGTAGAAAAGGGCTGCTTAGAAGGTGGACTGTAGAACATTACACCCCACAGAAGTCCCTCTCCTGCCCAAACCCCACCATCTGCAGGCTCCAGCCCCAAAGTCTCCTGGTTGTTTCCAACCTAGAGCTGGCAACCCTAGTCTTCATTCCTTTTGAGACTGCAAAGTGGGTATATGAGAGAGGAACAGAAAATACAGGCCATGACCCTCTGTGACACACCGTCCCCCTCCTCCCCCATGCACACACCATAAGGAACAGACTCAGGAGAGTGGCCTATCAGGTTTGTACTTCTTGTTCCTGTACAGAGCAGTGATGGATGTATTTTGTGTCATAAAACATAACTCATAAATGGGATTCATATTGTATGAGGTAGATTAGGCAGAGAGAGAGAGAGAGAGAGAGAGAGAGAGAGAGAGAGAGAGAGAGAGAGAGAGAGAGAGAGAGAGAGAGAGAGAGAGAGAGAGAGAGAGCACTGTCCTGTGCATTGAAATACTGGGAATTATCCTAAGCAAGTCTAATGAGTGATAAATCCAAATTTATCCAAGAGTGTCTATGTGTGGGGTTTACTCTGTCAGGAAAGCATTCTTATGGCTGTAGCCACTGCGTCTTGCATGCAATGTCCCTGTTCAAGAAGGGGATGTATACATCTGATGTGTTCCGTAGAGAATGACCGAGTTCATAAATTAATCAAACACTACTGGAGATTTAAAATTTCAGCTGGGAAAGGAGAGAACGCTTACAGTACAGGAAACGGCAGCACCGGAACCCCCAACCAATCATGGTTTTCTGTTGCCAGGGAGGGCAGGATAAAATGCCAGGATGAGCATTAGTAAAAGGAAGGTGGCCGGCATGCAGTTTATAGCAGCAATATTTCCTATCTATAAGAATAGCTACGTCAGTGGAATACAGTAAGTGGAGAGGCTCCAGACTGCGTCTTTGGAAAAATGTTATGGCCTGGATAAAAGAGCTGATGAGGATTGCCTTGAGTGCAAATGACAAAGCTAAGCTCATCCCCCACCCCCAGCCCCTGTGCTTAGAGTTTCTCTTGCATGAAACTGTTTTTCAAGAGGGGGGTTCACTATCTCTAGTATTGTTTTCCCAACACATAACAGCCTTAGGGCCTAATGGCCCATTCTGCACACCAACCTTGGCCTATTCTGCACACCATAGATAATGCACTTTCAATGCACTTTAGGAGTAGATTTTCCTGTTCCGCACAGGAAAATCCAGCTGCCAAAGCACATTGAAAGTGCATTATCCTTTGTGTGCGGAATGGGCCCTAGTCAGACTTCTGAAGCTAAGCAGGGTTAATCCTGGTTTATATTGGGATGGGAGACCACGAAGGAAGTCCTGGGTTGCTAATTAAACCTCTTGCCTTGAAAGCCCTACAGCAGCCTTTCTCAAATTTTTGACCACTGAGAAAGCCCTGAAACAGTCGTCAGGCTTTGAGAAACCCCAGAAGTGACATGATTGCCCAGAATATGGTTGGGAAGCAGAGCTGTGGACACACGTACCTAAAGCCCCTCCCCTCCCTTTCCCACCCATTCCCTTTGTCTGTCTGTCTGTCTGTCTGTCTGTCTGTCTGTCTGTCTATCTATCTATCTATCTATCTATCTATCTATCTATCTATCTATCTATCTATCTATCTATCTATCTATCTATCTATCTATCTATCTATCTATCTATCTATCTATCTATCTATCTATCTATCTATCTATCTATCTATCTATCTATCTATCTATCTATCTATCTATCTATCTATCCCGCCGCTCCCACAAGGGCTTGTGGTGGCTCACAATAAAACCCCAATACATAAAATCACAATGCCCCAAAACCCCAATAAAAACTTATCAAAAGCAATAATTAAACTACATAAAACAATCCAAGCACGGTGGTAAAAACGGGGGGGGGGGAATAATTCCCTTCCCAACACTAACCTCAGGATGGATGGGGGCTGATGACCTCAGTCTGCCTAATGGCCCCACTAGATTTCAAAAGCGGGGCAAGGCAGGGGGAGCCCAGATGCATTCTGGGGTGCCGGCCTCAACCATAGACCTGGCGGAAGAGGTCCGTCTTACAGGCCCTGTGGAACGCCGGAACGCCATCATTGGCCATTTTGGGAGAAGGGGGCAGGCAGGTCGACATGATCATATACAGTCATATCACCTGATAAATGTTTAACAAATTTAAAAAATATATTTAAAAAAATTAACTAACTCCCAACCTGGTTGAGAAAGCCTGCCATAAATTACTTGGCATGATGGCGCTTTCTCCCGCCAGTGGACATTAACCTTATAAACTGTGCTGGCTACTGTTGTACAACACAGATTCATCACCTAGCACGGTAGCCGTAACTCATGGGAGAAGTTACATTACCTGTGGAAGGACCCTGGCTCAGTCTCCAGCACATTCCTTCCAATGGGGTCCAGGTAGCAGGGCTCCAGGTTAGGCTCCGAAAACATGGGGCAGACCCAGTCAAGGATCGCTCTCTGCTTTCTTTTTCAAAGGCAAAATCTTCAGTCCTGTTGGGGAATTCCATTACAATAATGTTAGGTATCAACATGCCAAAGGCAGAGCTACCCTAACGACTTTTTCTCTAGCTTTCTGAAATAGTACAATGGCCATAAGTGTGTGTTTTTGTGCGTGTGCATGTGTGTGTGTGTGAGAGAGAGAGAGAGACAGAGAGACAGAGAGAGACAGAGACAGAAACAGAGACAGAGACAGAGACAGAGAGACACACACAGAGAGAAATAGAATTGTGGAAATACCATTGTAAACGTGGCATACAGCCATGTATTGATAATAGGGCCCTCCCACCCTCCGTTTTAGGGGCGGTGGGCAGTGAGCCCACTCGGAAGGCCAAGCATAGCTCTGTTAGTCAGGCTGGAGTGGGCAGAGGGGCACCAACAAGGACTTTTCTTCCTGGCACTGCCTGCTGAGCCCCAGGCAAGTCTTGCTGAGCCAGCCCTTTCGCCGCTGTCTGCAATGAGTCAATTGCTGCTGACCCTAAAGCCAGAAAGCCTGAGAGAGCTACCTCAGCAGCACTAATCGGGGTTGGGGGGTTCCTGTAATGCAAACATTAGCCTGCAAAATGTTCCTGTCATGCAAAAAAGTTGTTACGGCTAGGAGAACTTGCAAAAGACCAGACGCCAGGTTGTCTTCTTCATATGTTGTGCGATTCCTATATTCTAGCCACAGCAGCCGAGCCTGCCACGGAATCTCATCCTAATTCAGGAAGATAAATAAGAAGCAGAAGATCCCCTAATGTCAGCGTTTGCTGGCAGGGGCTCATGGGAATTGTAGTCCATGGACATCTGGAGGATCACAGATAGATTACCCCGTTGGTCAAGCTTATCTTCAGTTCAGAGTCTGGTTTTCCACTATGGCGATGTGAGTGATGATGAGGATGGGGAGGTGTATCCTAACTGAAGCTGGCAAGCCACTGCCTTTCAGCACAGAAACACCAATACTGACCTACCTGACAAGGTTGTTGTAAAGTCATGGATCGTGGATGTGAACTTCTTCCAGTTAACTAAAGAGACTGACATCATTCATTTATTTATCACAATATTTGTGTCCTACTTTTCCTCATGCCTCAAGGCAGCTTGTGTGTGTTTTATTATTATTATTATTATTATTATTATTATTATTATTATTATTATTATTATTATTATTATTAGATTTATTTCCCGCCACTCCCTTGCGGCTCGTGGTGGGTAACAGCATCCCAGAATCCCCCATGATTTATGGTGACCCTATCTGCAGTGAACTCCCTCCTTGGGGTTGTCAGCTCTGGGTTGGGAAATATCTGGTCATCTTGGGAGTGGAGCCAGGAGTGGTTGGGATCTGGGGCAGGGAGGGACCTCAGTGGAGTATAATGCTGTGAAGTCCACCTACCCAACAAATACAGCCATTTTCTCCAGGGGAGCTGATCTCTGTTGCTTTGAGGTGAGATATACTTCCAGGGGATCCCCTGGATGAGCTATAATTCCTCCCCAAATGCCATCTTCTCTAGGCTCCTCCATTTAATCTTCTGGACATTTTCGGAGCCAGAGCTGGAACCTTTAATATGTCCCTGGCAATAACTTGGCTACTACACTCTCAACCAGAGGAGGTTTCCAGGTTGTCTTCAAGGGCAGCCCAACACAGAGTACATTATGCTAGTCTTACTCGGGTGTTGTAAAAGCAGGGATCAGAATTTGGGAGACCAAGTGACAGGTATAGACAGGACTGTCATTGGAAGGGGGCTGGAGGGACCAAATTTGGAGGGGCCCACGTCCACTGGAGGGCCCATCAAGCTGGGGCTGTGCTGTATTCACACAGAATGCATTTCATTTTTTCCCCTAATGCAGTTCTGAGTATAGCAACCATTTCTGCATTAGAAAACATACCTTGTTGTCACCTCACTTTGTATTTCCTTTGGAGATTGAGAGCCAGTTTGGTGTAGCGGTTAGGAGTGTGGACTTCTAATCTGGTGAGCTGGGTTCGATTCTGCGCTCCCCCACATGCAGCCAGCTGGGTGACCTTGGGCTCACCACAGCACTGATAAAGCTGTTCTGACCAAACAGTGATATCAGGACTCTCTCAGCCTCCCCTCCCTCACAGGGTGTCTGTTGTGGGGAGAGGAAGGGAAGGCAGGAATATCAGGGCTCTCTCAGCCTCACCTCCCTCACAGGGTGTCTGTTGTGGGGAGAGGAAAGGGAAGGCAGGAATATCAGGGCTCTCTCAGCCTCACCTCCCTCACAGGGTGTCTGTTGTGGGGAGAGGAAAGGGAAGGCGAATATAAGCCCCTTTGAGACTCCTTTGGGTACAGAAAAGTGGCATATAAGAACCAACTCTTCTTCTTTATCCCCAAGGGGGACACAAAGCAATTTCATGGTTCTCCTCTCCTGTTTTTTATCCTCACAACAACCCTGTGAGGTAAGCTAGGCTGAGAGGGAGTGACGGTCCTGAGACTATCCAGCAAGCTTCCGTGGCAGGAGCGGCCCCCTAAGTTTGTCAGTTATGCATAACAGATGCTGTTCATTTATTTACTTCCCATACTTATACTCTTCCCTTCCTCCAAGGTGCTTGGAATAGGCTACAAGTGAGCTACCCAGGCTGAGAGTATGTGATAGATCTAAAGTCACCCAGCAATCTATACATATGTGAGCACTAATTGGAACTCTGGTCTCCCCGGTATAAGTCCACTGCGTCTCATACCTGTTATTATGCCGCAGGGGTGGCCAAACTGTGGCACTCCAGATGTCCATGGACCACCATTCCCATGAACCCCTGCAAAAGCTGGCAGAGGCTCATGGGAATTGTAGTCCATGGACAGGTGGAAAGCCATAGTTTGGTTACCCCTGCTGTACAGGCACGAGAAAAACGGATGGAATTTCCAGTTCTGAGTGTACTCAATTTATGACACTTCCTGAGTGGAGTGGGCTAGTCACAGCCTCTCTGTTGAACTTCAGTTCGCAGGCCAACCTGCACCTTGGCAGTCCTTAGAGGAAGGGCAAGGTACAAAAGTAATCAGTGACGGTAATATTAAAAGTCCTCATTTAGCAAGGAGTGGTGTACGGGATCATGGGGCCTGTAGCACTGAAGCCAGTTTAGGTTTTCGTGGGGCCCTAGCAGAGTACTATCGTGGTGGGAGCAGCCAGACTGGGGGCGGAGGGGCTCCCCACAGTGGAAAGAGGTGTCGCTCCAAGTGTCCTTAAAGGGGGGGAAGGGGAGAGGGGAGAGGTTATGGTACTGATTTATGGGGGGAAGCACTGCATGGGACTCCTGAAAGCACACAGTCCGTAGCATGTGTTAGATGGATAAACTCGGCCTGGCTTAGATAGCTAAAAAAAACAGACTAATTCACAGCCTGGATGGAAGAAAAGAAACCAAAGGAGTGATGCAAATATCAAGTGCTGGAATTAGCAGGATTTGTGTCCATGGTTGTGATTGGCCCCTTCCAACTCTATGATTCTATGATTCTAAGCAGCAGCTGGGTAGAGACTTATCCTGGATGCCTGAGGCTGATCCTGCATTGAGCAGAGGTGGGACTAGATGGCCTGTCTGGCCCCTCCCAACTCTATGATTCTATGATTCTAAGCTGCGGCTAGACAGATACTTATCCTGGATACCTTAGAATGATCCTGCATTGAGTGTGTGTGTGTGTGTGCGTGTGTGGACTAGATGACCGGTATGGCCCCTTCCATATGATCCTATGATTCTAAGTTGACTTGGACTTGATGGCTTATTGTAAAATAGGGGTGTTTCTTTTTTAACAAGGGGGATGTAAAACAATCCTGAGCCGTTTTCGGTCTGAGAAATGGCCTGCAGGAAGAATCACCTCTGCCTCCCTTTTGTTTCAATGGCCGGATCCCAGATCCCAGATTGTTCCTCCTGCCCCCCCCCATCCCCCCACTGCTTTTTAATTTAGCAAATTTAACAGCCAATTGGTCTTGCAGGATTACAAGAAAGAGGCTCCCTTCTGTGAACTAGGCAGCAGAACTATCACTTGAAGAGTTAATACCAGTGGGTAGCACCCCCAGACTTGCAAGGCCATCACTGATTGACAGCAGGAAGTTGAACCGGCAACACCACCTGTCAGCTGGCCTGGCTCTTCAGGATGGGGGGGGGGAGCCAGGCAGCCCCTCGGAAAGCATTTCTGAGCTGGCAACCTTGTGGCCTTCCTGGCATGTGTTTCCTCCATCGGCTGCTTCCTGGCATACTGGTGGGGCAGGGCTGGTTGCATTTGTAATGGTGCTGACTTGCTCCCAGCCTCCGGGGGGGGGGGGGATACCCAGCAAGCAAAAAAACACTCTACAAATCGACCTGAACTGGATTAAATGAAACATACATACATAGACAAGTTTATGCTGATCCTGCATTGAGCAGAGGGTTGGACTAGATGGCCTTCCTGGCCCCTTCCACCTCTAGGATTCTTTTGTTGTTGTTATGTGCGAAGTCGTGTCCGACCCATCGCGACCCCATGGACAATGATCCTCCAGGCCTTCCTGTCCTCTACCATTCCCCGGAGTCCATTTAAGTTTGCACCTACTGCTTCAGTGACTCCATCCAGCCACCTCATTCTCTGTCGTCCCCTTCTTCTTTTGCCCTCGATCGCTCCCAGCATTAGGCTCTTCTCCATGGAGTCCTTCCTTCTCACGAGGTGGCCAAAGTATTTGAGTTTCATCTTCAGGATCTGGCCTTCTAAAGAGCAGTCAGGGTTGATCTCCTCTAGGACTGACCAGTTTGTTCGCCTTGCAGTCCAAGGGACTCGCAAGAGTCTTCTCCAGCGAGGATTCTAAGTTGTATCAAAATAATGTGTAGATTTCTTTAAGAAAGTGCAAGCATAGCCCAATTTTAGAATCATAGAATCATAGAGTTGGAGGGGGCCATACAGGCCATCTAGTCCAACCCCCTGCTCAACGCAGGATCAGCCAAAGCATCCTAAAGCATCCAAGAAGTTTGTATCCAACCTTTGCTTTAAAACTGCCAGTGAGGGGGAGCTCACCACCTCCTTAGGCAGCCTATTCCACTGCTGAACTACTCTGACTGTGAAAATATTTTTCCTGATATCTAGCCTATATCGTTGTACTTATAGTTTAAACCCATTACTGCGTGTCCTTTCCTCTGCAGCCAATGGAAAGTTCCCCTGGAGATCAGTTCCCCTGGAGAAAATGGCTGCTTTGGAGGGAAGATTCCATAGCATTAGACTCCACTGAGGTTCCTCCCTGTCCTAAATCCCACCCTCTTCTGGGTCCAGGCCCAAAGTCTCCAGGTATTCTCCATCCCAGAGCTGGCAACCTTATTTAGACTACAGAGATCAGGTTCCCTGGAGAAAAGGGCTGTTGGGAGGGGGGACTTCATAGCATTAGACTCCCCCGAGGTTCCTTCCTGCCCCAAATCTCGCCCACTCCCAGCTCCACCCCCAAATTCTCCAGGTATTCCCCAACCCAGAACTGGCCACCCTCTCCAGACCATGGAGATCAGTACTTCTGGAGAGAATGTCTGCTTTAGGAGGTGGGCTCCATAGAATTATAAGGAAGGGCTGAGGGACTGGAGAATGTTCAGCCAGGAGAAAAGGAGGACGAGAGAGGACTTAATTACTCTCTTCAAGCATCTGAAAGGTTGTCGCTTGGAGGAGGGCAAGGAACGGTTCCTGTTGGCAGCAGAGGAGAGGACCCACAGTAATGGCTTTGAACTGCATATTCAACAGTACCAACTAGATATCAGGGGGAAAAATTCCACAGCTCAGCAGTGGAATCGGCTGCCTAAGGAGGCGGTGAGCTCCCCCTCACTGGTAGTCTTCAAGCAGCAGCTGGACAGAGACTTTTCCTGGATACTTTTGGCTGATCCTGAATTGAGCAGGAGTCTGGACTAGATGTCCTTTATGGTAGCGATCCCCAATCTGTGGGCTGCGGACCACATGTGGTCCTTCGACTAATTGGAGGTGGGCCCCGAAGGACGCCTTCTCCCCCCCCCCCTGGCCCTTTACTTCATCCCCCCCAGCCCTTTACAACACACTTAATTGTTGTGGCGCGTCTGTACCTTATTTTGAAGGGATGTTTAAACATTACCATAGCGATCAGAGAGCGTTAGGGCAGTGGTTGAAAGTAGAGGAGTAAACTACCCCCCCCCCCACCGGGCCTCAGTAAAAGGCGTTGAGTGGTTCCTGGTGAGTGGTCCCCGGTGTTGAGTGGTCCCCAGTGATAAAAAGGTTGGGGACAACTGCTTTATGGCCCCTTCCACCTCTAGGATTCTATGCAGACCCTGCAGTTGATTTGCACATTGCAGAATGGGGAGGGCTATGTTTTAGTGGTAAAAAATAATCTGAACTAATCAAGCGGTTTCATTCTCCCTCAGGCTGGTGCTTGTCGTCCTCACCCTGCAAAGCCATGGACACCGATCTGACCCTACTCAGCACGGTCGGGGTGGGAGACCTGGTCCTGCTTGACCCACTGACAGAAGATACTTTGCTGCAAAACCTGGAGGAGCGCTTCCAACACAATGAAATCTATGTAAGATGGGTGGGAGATGATGGGTAACTGTGGTGGGAGCTTTTCCAGTTCAGGAAGGGAAGATGGAGAGCAGGGAGATGGGTGGGAGATGACGGATAACAGTTTTATTTATGATGGATCATTCTTGATCTGACAAATGCCTTTCCTCAGTGTGGTGTAGTGGTCAAGAGCAGTGGCTTCTAATCTGGAGAGCCAGGTTTGATTCCCTCCTCTTCCTTCACCTGCATCCAGCTGGGGGATCTTGGGCTCATCACAGCCCTGATAATGTGTTCTGACTGAGTATTCTGTCAGAGGTCTCTCAGCCTCACCTACCTCACAGGGTGTCAGTTGTGGGGAGAGGAAGGTGGTTGTAAGCCACTTTGAGGCTCCTTCTGGTAGACAAAAGTGCCATGTAAGAACCAACTCTTCTTCTTCTCCTTCTCCTCTTCCTCCTCGTTCTCCTTCTCCTCAGTTCTTACAAAACCAGCTGCAGGTGGGGAGGCTCGCCCTTTTCTTCAGTCCTCATTTACAGCTCAACTTTCTGTACATACATAGAATTATAGAATCATAGAGTTGGAAGGGACCTCCTGGGTCATCTAGTCCAACCCCCTGCACTATGCAGGACACTCACATACATTCTTTCAAGCCACAGCTGATGTATGGAGACCCCAGCAAGGGCTTTTCAAGGCAAGTGAGATGGAAAGAGGATTTGCCATTGCCTCCCTCTGCAGACTTCCTTGGTGGTCCCCCCTCCAAGGGTTGGCCATGCTTAGATTGTGCCATACCATACAGTTCCACCTCCCCACCTTTCTGTACATGTTGCTTATAACAATATTTCTGCCTCAGACCTACATTGGGAACGTGGTGATCTCAGTGAACCCGTATCAGCCCCTGCCCATTTACTCAGAAGAGACGGTGGAACAGTATAAGAACTGTAACTTCTTTGCTGTAAAGCCCCACATGTAAGTAAGATCCTGTGGGAGTTGAAACCCCACAGAATGTGGAGAGCTAATGGCGGGGGGGGGGGGGGGAACTCAGCCTTCCTGACATGTCTCCTTCTTGCCCTGTGTAGCTATGCCATAGCTGATGACGCTTACCGCTCCCTGAGAGACCAGGACAAGGACCAGTGCGTCCTTATTACGGGTGAGAGCGGAGCTGGAAAAACAGGTGAGTCTGGGGCTTTAAAGGGAAGTTGTTGTACAAAAAAACATGATTGGGAGGAGCGTAGTGGTAGTGGGGAAAGATAATGACACATATAGCAACAGCCAGTTAGTAGAATGTAAGGTAAAGGTAAAGGTGTCCCCTGTGCAAGCACCGAGTCATGTCTGACCCTTGGGGTGACGCCCTCCAGCGTTTTCATGGCAGACTCAATACGGGGTGGTTTGCCAGTGCCTTCCCCAGTCATTGCCGTTTACCCCCCAGCAAGCTGGGTACTCATTTTACTGACCTCGGAAGGATGGAAGGCTGAGTCGACCTTGAGCCGGCTGCTGGGATCGAACTCCCAGCCTCATGGGCAGAGCTTTCAGACTGCATGTCTGCTGCCTTACCACTCTGCACCACAAGAGGCTCTGAATGTAAGACATGTAAGACAGAGGCCTAAAGAATAGGTTGGAGAGGAAAGGTTCGTATGGGGAAAAGAATTTCTGTCCCATCTTGGAGACTTTTCTGGTGTGAATTGTCATGGATGGCAACTTAAATGGTCAGATGTGGATTTATAAAGTGCATGGAGCAGGGTTTTAGCAGCGGTGTGAAAGCAGAAGGGGTGCATAGAAAAATGGGAGGATATAGGATCGTGTTTAGTAGAGCTGACTGGTTTCAATATAGTTGCTGGAGGTGACTCTTAAGACAGCTGAAAGTGGTTTGACAGAGACATAATGTCCCATAGTGCAGGGGTAGTTAACCTGTGGTCCTCCAGATGTGCATGGACTACAATTCCCATGAGTGGTTGCTGGCAGGGGCTCATGGGAATTGTAGTCCATGGACATCTGGAGGATCACAGATTGACTACCCCTGCTCTAGATGGTACTCTTGATCTTAGCAAGGTTTTAGGGCTTCTGTCACAGACAGGAAGGGCAGAGGAGAAATGTGGCTGGCCAGGAGAAGCTGAGCATGTGCTGGCAGGGGATCATGGGAATTGTAGTCCATGGACATCTGGAGGACCACAGGTTGACTACCCCTGCCATAATGTATACATATGTCTTTTCCTATTCACTCTTTCCTCTGGCTAAACTAGTTTTGCAGGTTTTTGAAATATAACAACCTGCAAAATCTGTTTGCGAATAAGTATGAACACAGGAATGATGGATGTTTTTTTCAAACTGTTTTCAGTTCTCCGGAAAAAACACACCCACTATTATGCCCCTTTGACACTCAAGTGCCCTTTTTGGTCTTATATGACCACAATCCAATGCTGTTGCCTTTCATCTTTTCTCCTGTGATGTTTCTTACACACCGTAAACTTATTACTGAATGCCAGGATTTCACTGTAGGGATTTGGCCCCATTATTTCTCCCACAGCACGTGGAATGTCAGATTATGTAAACCTTGTCGTGATCAGCAAGGCAATTTTTCCTAAAGATCAAATGTGCATGTGGTTTAAATCAATTCAGCCTGCAAATAAGTAAACACCAAAGGACACCATTCATATAAGAGGAGCACAGAAAGAGTAAAGCATTTCCAGCCTTAGAATCATAGAGTTGGAAGGCACCTCCAGGGCCATCTAGTCCAGTCCCCTGAAGCAGTGGTTCTCAACCTTCCTAATGACACAACACTTTAATACAGTTCCTCATGTTGTGGTGACCCCCAACCATAAAATGATGCAAGTGTTCTTTCACAGAAACTAAACCAAAACTGACCAATGGTGTGAAGATCCATTGTTCATGATGGTATATACATTGGATTTTTCCGGGGTTTCTCAGTTCAGTTCTGCCTCTTGTCTCACCATGCCAATCTCACTCTTTTCCGCTGCTCCAGACAAATGCTCTATCCCAATCTATCCCGCAAGGCTGCTGTGTGGATGGCGCCCCCCCCCCCGGCCTGGGTCCCGTCTACCTGCGGGACCGCTTGGTTGCTTATGCCCCCCGCAGGGCACTCCGCTCTGCGGGTATGAATTTACTGGTTGTCCCGGGCCCACGGGATGTTCGCCTGGCCTCGACCCGGGCCAGGGCTTTTTCAGTCCTGGCCCCGACCTGGTGGAACGAGCTCCCAGAAGAGCTAAGGGCCCTGCAGGATCTACCAGCTTTCCGCAGGGCCTGTAAGACGGAGCTCTTCCGCCAGGCATATGGTTGAGGCCAGGGCAGCTCTCCCACTAATCCATCAGAGGATCCCCTCCAATATTGAGATCTCTAACACCGAGATCATGGTTAGATGTATTGTACTGGTGCCACCCTCTTCTGAACATTATTCTCTCCACCAGGCTGAACTAAGATCAGAATTGTGACCACCGCCGCTATATGTTATGTGATATGTTATATGTAACTTTTAATTGGGGTTTTTATGGGGATTTTATTGTGTTTTAACTATTTATGTTGTAAACCGCCCTGAGACCTATTGGGAGAAGGGCGGTCTAAAAATTAAATAATAACAACAACAACAACAACAACAACAACAACAACAACAACAACAACAACAACAACAACAACAACAACAACAACAACAACAACAACAACAACAATAACAATAACAATAACAATAACAATAACAATAACAATAACAATAACAATAACAATAACAATAATAATAATAATAATTTGCCCCAACCCCTGTGAAAGGGTCATTCGACCCCCAAAGGTGTCCTGACCACCAAGTTGAGAACCACTTCCCTGAACAATGCAGGAAATTTACAACTACAATTTCTCCAGTTTTATGCAAATTCTTATCACTAAACCTAGGGTTTCCAGCTCTGGGTTGGGAAACATCTGGAGACTTTGAGGGTGTAGCCTTCAAAAGGCACGGTTTGGGGAGGGACTTCACTGGGGTATAATGTCATACATCCACCTTGTAAACATCCATTTTCTCCAGGGGAACTGATCTCTGTTGCCTGGAGATGAACTGTAATTCCAGGGGATCCCCAGGTCCCACCTGCAGGCCGGCATCCCTAACTGAGCCCCTATACTTTCTGTTCCTCAGAGGCCAGCAAGTTTGTGATGTCATACGTGGCCGCCGTCTGTGGAAAGGGGGACCAAGTGAACCGGGTGAAGGAACAACTGCTGCAATCAAACCCTGTCCTGGAAGGTAAGGGCCTACTGAATCCTTTCTGGGGGATGGAGTAGGGAAGGAATAGGCTCCACAACTGGATCAAGGCCTTCTTGTTTGGACTCCATGTTTCTAAATGTTCCTCCTGCCACCAAAGGCATTCTGGGAGAAATGTGTCACTATTAAGCAACTGTCTCCATTCCTTTTCCTCTGCAGCCTTTGGGAATGCGAAAACCATCCGTAATGACAACTCCTCGAGATTTGTAAGTATTAATGCAGAGATGGTGAGAAAGAATGCTGTGAGATAGCTGTTCTCCAGATCTTTATTTCCCCCCCTCCCAAAATGGCCAATGATGGGCCTGGAGGGGGTAGAAAGGGGAGGGGCCCTGGGTGGGCGTGTCCACAGCAATGCTTCCCAACCATATTCTGCACCATCGCGCCACTTCTGGGGTTTCTCGAAGTTTGAAGAGTGTATATGAGCAGGGACAATGGATGGGTTCTGCAGGCACAGATGTTACAAAAAGTAAGGCGTGAGCTATCTGAAGACTGTTTCAGGGGGTTCTCAATGGTAAACAAGTTGAGAAAGGCTGCTACAGCACAATTAAGAAGGCTCCAGCTAAAGCCCAATTCTATCCACAGATAAGAGAGCTGGGGACCCTCTTAATGGTGTCATAGTTTTATTATTGAGAGGTCCAACTCAGTAACCTCCCTTAGCCCAAAAATATCAAGGTGATATGTCAGCTTTCTTGAAAGGTCCCTGTTAAATCTTTGTTAATGCATTTCACTCTTCTAAGGGGCTAAGGAGGGGAATTCTACATTCAGGACTTTGGTTTCTGTAATGTGCTCCCATGTATGCAAGTCTGGAATTTGGTATTGGGCTTTGGATTAAGCATCTGGGAAATGTCAGATTTTTGGCTTATCCTCTTATGGATATGAAAATAAATATTTTCTGGAATCTTACAAGGTGGGGAGACAAATATCCAGGAGTCACAAGGGGTTACATGCCACCCTTTACCGTACAGAACAGAAACATGTGAAATTATGCAAAACTAGGGGCCAAACCCGTTGCATTCAGGAATACAACGGTACATTCAGGAATACAATGGGCGCTAGATTGGGGGGGGGGGGGTAAAAGAACTCTGTGGATGGCCTCCCCCTACCCCCAGGACCTGGAAAGGCTGCAGGCTGGAGGCCCCCAGGAGGGGGTTGTCAGGGGTGGGGGACGGAAAGCAATTGGCTGGCTGCTGGACAGACAGGCAAGCCAGTTGGAAGAGGAAGCACTCAGGGGTGGGACAGCCACCCTGAGTGGGTGTTAACCCATGAGACACGCTCCTCCTCCAAGGCCTGAATAGAAATATATTATGTGGAATGGAACAGAGAAGCATACATTTGTCACTTTCCATTTGCTCATGCCTTAATTTTTGTAACATCTGTGCCCGCAAGGACCCATCCGTTATTCCTGCAGCTCATATACGTGGGGAAATAAAGACCTGGAAAATGGAGCTATCTTTACCCTTCCTGAAATCTCGTTTTTGAGTCTGACAATGGTTATTCACTGCTGAGCATGCTGCTGGCAAAGTTTAATGGTGTTGGCAACAGTGACATTTCTTGCGATGTTTTGACTGCTACTGCCAAAGCAAGGTTTTTAAAAACCAATTGGAAGCCCCATTGGGCAGATGCCACCCGTGGCCCCGCCCACTTCCTATATGTTATCATAGTAGCACTGTAACAGTGCTCAACCTGATTAAAATGTAGATTCGTTTCAGAACTGGTATGCTTGGCAGTAGAGAGGAGAGACAGAGCCCTAAGTACATTGCTTGCTGGGAGAGAAAGCAGGACTAAACGTGGAACTTGCAAGAAGAAACAGGATACTGCCCTAAGAGTGCAATCCGGAGACAGACAAGGAATGACACTTGACAGGAGAGAGGAAGGGTTGTGGTCTTCACTGTCCTATCGAATTGCCTTCTTGCTGCCTCCTGCAGGGCCTTCTTCTCTTCTTTGTACGCCAGATATTGTCTATTCCAACCCTAAAAAAGTTTCGCGGTAGGGTTGCCGGCTCTGGGTTGGAAAAAATCTGGAGATTTTGGGGGTGGAGCTTGGGGAGGGTGGGGTTTGGAGAGGGGAAGGACCAACAGGATAGAATGCCATATAGTCTGCTTTGTAAAAGTGACACCCTGCCTGGTGGGTGCCAGGAAAGGTTTCAGGACAGGTAAGCAGTGAGCCTTTTTCTGAGGTGCTGGCCTCATGCCAGGGGTGGAAATAAACATGGCTCTTTGGGTTGATCGTGATTTTGAGGGTGGTTCTCTGTAAGCCCCTGAGAGAGCACTGCAGTTCTAGCTCCTTGGTTTCCCTCCCGTTTGTCTCCAGGGCAAATACATGGATATTGAGTTTGACTTCAAGGGTGATCCTTTGGGTGGCGTCATCAGCAATTGTGAGTATGAACTACCAGACTCCGCTACACTCCCTCTCCTCCCAGCAGGGTGCCAGAGTTCAATAGACCCAGAATCAATTTCTTCTTCCTGGGCAGCTGCAAAAAGCCCCATTATAAACAGCACCAAGCTGGGGGCAAGGGAGGAATGTGCATTTTGTTATGTATTTGAAGATGGGATGGGACAAGAATCCTTCACCTTTAAAAGCTCAGATGGGAAGGGGGCTTTTACCCTTCAGACTATGCCCTCTCCTTCTGCTTTCTAATAATTGGATGTCTAATTTCAGGGTTTTTCAAAAGAAAAATACCAGATTTCTTTCTCCTTATGAAGGAAACAGGATTCTGCTTGGGACTGGATAGACTTTTTGTTTATTCACTGTTATTAACTGCGCTAAAATCCACAGTTTAAATAAATATTGTTAGACATTTGCTAGAACGAGAGATACCTTGTAAGAAAGTAATTAACAATGGGTTGTTGCATAATACTTGCTAAGAGATATCGAGATCTTTGTCTTGGTGTCCTAGTTAAGAGTGGTGGCCGCTAATTTGGAGAACCCGGTTGGATTCCCCACTCTTTCTCCATATGCAGCCAGCTGGCTGACCTTGGGCTAGTCACAGTTCTCTCAGAGCTTTCTCAGTCTCATCTACCTCACAGGGTGCCTGTTGTGGGGAGAGGAAGGGAAGGCGATTGTAAGCCACTTTGAGACACAAAAGGCCAGATGACCTTGGGCCTATCACAGTTTCTCTCAGAGGTCTCTCAGCCTCACTTACCTCACAAGGCATCTATTGTGGGGAGAGGAGGGGTAGGCAATTGTAAGCTGCTTTGGAACTCCTTCAGGTAATAAAAAGCGGGGTACAAAATAACTGTTCTTCTTAAATTTTGTCAGGAGAGGAAAAAAACATGATTTAAATATAGAAACATCCCAGATTTTGAAAAACACATTTTGATAACTCTAGACTAGGGATGGTGTTTAAGAGAGGACTAGAGGGCCAAAGTTTCTTCCAAGGCTTGGTGGAGATGTCATTGTCAATAGGAGTTGTTTTTGGGTTTTTTTTGCCTCAGGCCTTTTCAACCCTGTTTCCTTTTTTGTTTGTTTCTTTGCTGATTATCAGACCTACTGGAGAAATCACGGGTGGTGCATCATGTCAAGGGCGAGAGGAACTTCCACATCTTCTACCAGCTCCTGTCTGGAGGTTCTGACCAGCTGCTCAGTATGTTTGCACACAGAATCTCTGCCACTTGTACATGACTAGATCTCATGCCCCATGGTTAGAAGGAAGAGGCCTAGAGAAATTAAGGCAAAGTAGAAGGACATGGGGAGCTTTTGTTGGGCTTGGAAAACTCATTCGGAGACTGTAAGGCTTGTCAGCCCAGTAAGATGTGAATAGCCAAGAGAAAGCTTATTTAATGCTAGTTAGTATGGGTTGGAAGCTCACAAAAGGCCGCTGGACAGAGGATTTAGCTAAATATTCCTTTTAATGGTATGATTATTAAATCTGTGGGTTCAGCAAAGACATAGAAACTTTAGCTCCAAACAACCAAGTCTTTACTAAACACAAGAACACTGAACAACAACAAGCACATCTGGGGGACTTGTATATATGTGTTTAAGGCAGCCAAGACATGCGGTTGTTCCTTAATGGAGGCCCTAGGTAGGTCCATTAAAGTCTCCAGTGAACGATTAGGAATGGGGACTTGGCAAATCCCAATCAAGAGTCCAGAATCCCAATCCCTTGCTCCAAGCTCTCCACCTCAGATTGTCCACACACACAACATTGACAGTAAATAAATAATACATGTATCACTAAAAATCTTCCAACAAGGATTCTCACCCCTGGCACAGGGGCTGGCACAGACTCCTTTCCCCCCACTCCTCCCTTGCCTCTCCCCCTTACCTCTCACTTTCTGACTTGGTGGGTGGTACCATGTGGCTGGGCCAGCTTCCTTGTCCACTGCCACCACCACTGTCCACCTCCATGGTGGCTGCCACTCAAAGTCTTCTGGTGTGCAAAGTGGGCGGGACTTACAGACTACTTCCGTTTCACCGAGTGCGTCAGAAGATGTGTTCCACATCAAGAAATAATGATTAATAGGTAAAACAACAAGGTTGCATTAAACCGCACTCAGATTCGCACAAAATCTTAATTTCAACAAATATTTAGCCTGTGTCCTATCACTCCAGTTAGACACCTTGGAACCTTGGGTCCCCTATCCCTGCCGGTGGCCTGGTAGCCCTACTCAGCCTCAGGAGATTTCCTTTGACAGCAGTGGCTGTTCCTTAAGATGAAGGACGGTACCTCAGACTGTGGGGTAGCTTCAAATCTGGGCAGGCTGCATGGAACAATACAGAGCTTCAGTAGTATTTGTAACTAACTGGGAGAAGAAAATCCTTGTCAGGTGCCTAAAACATGCACTGAGAGAGCTATAAAGGCAAAGGTAAAGGTATCCCCTATGCAAGCACCAAGTCATGCCTGACCCTTGGGGTGACGCCCTCTAGCGTTTTCATGGCAGACTCAATACGGGGTGGTTTGCCAGTGCCTTCCCCAGTCATTACCGTTTACCCCCCAGCAAGCAAGCTGGGTACTCATTTTACCGACCTCGGAAGGATGGAAGGCTGAGTCAACCTTGAGCCGGCTGCTGGGATTGAACTCCCAGCCTCATGGGCAGAGCTTTCAGATGGCTGCCTTACCACTCTGCGCCACAAGAGAGAGCTATATTCTGTGCCAAAGAGGCCTGGTGAAGTCAGGGGCGAGGGGTGCAATCTGAATTTCCTTTTGGTTTTGAGAAGTTAGTGCCTGAAAAGGAGAAGAGGTAAGAAGACTGGCACGCTTGCTGTGAAGGGGGCTCTGAAAGGAAGGCGGTTGGGTCAACAGCACGTCTCTCTTTCCCCACAGAACAGCTGAAGCTAGAGCGAGACTGTGGCCTCTATGAATACCTCAACAAGGAAGCCCCAAGCCTGGATGGAGTGGATGATGCTGCCAAATTCAGGGCTATTCAGGTACTGACTGGGTTGTGGCAGGGCTGGGCCTTGATTATGTTGGTTTGTTGTCACCTATAATCCGTCTGAGGAGTTTCCAGAAGTGAGACTTCCTTAATATAGGAGACTCGAATAGCTACACTGTCCCGACTTATATCTCACTGGCCAAAAGGGAATATGTTCTTACTCCAGTGTGAAATCGGACATTAAAAAGATGGGGTTCAAGAGGAACATGTTTAAAACCTTTGTTTACAGTGTTGTTGTTATGTGCGAAGTCGTGTCCGACCCATCGCGACCCCATGGACAATGATCCTCCAGGCCTTCCTGTCCTCTACCATATTGGACACCTTCCGACCTGAGGGGCTCATCTTCCGGCGTCATATCGTTTTGCCTTTTGGAACTGTCCATAGAGTTTTCATGGCAAAGATACTGGAGTGGTTTGCCATTTCCTTCTCCAGTGGATCACCTTTTGTCAGAGCTCTCAGCTATGACCTGTCCGTCTTGGGTGGCCCTGCACGGCATAGCTCATAGCTTCACTGAACTACGCAAGCCCCCTTGCCACAACAAGGCAGCGATCCTTGAAGGGGGTTGTTTACAGTAATGTGTCCATATACACAAAGAGTAAATGTATATTTGCTGAAATATTCTCTCCTGCCCTTTGTCCAACCTTTCCTAAGGTTGCCACCATCCAGGTAGGGCCTGGAGATCTGGAATTAAAACTCATCTCCGGATTACAGAGCTAGTCTCTATGGATCCTTCCACGCATGCTGGATAATGCACTTTCAATATTCTTTTGCAGCTGGATTTTCCTGTGCGAAACAAAAAAAAATATTTCTAAATTGCATTGAAAGTGCATTACCCAACATTATCTTGGGTTGCCAATCTCCAGGGGGCGCCTGGGGACCTCCCACTATTACAACTGATCACCTGACAAAGATCAGTCACCTGGAAGAAAACAAATGCTTTGGAGGGGAGACTGTGTGGCAAAATGCAGCTGCTAGGGGCCTCACAGGAACACCATGGAGGACCCACAGCTGCACTGGTTACCAGTTGAATAAAAGATCAAGTTCAAGGGACCATTTAACCACCTATGTCCCCCACATGGCTATGCACTCCGCAGGTTCAAACAAATTAAAGGTCCCCAGCGTGAGGCTCACCAGGCCTTTGTGTCCCTGGCTTCTGCCTGGTGGAATGAACTCCCAAAAGACCTGAAGACCCTGACAGGACTTTTAGAGTTCCATAGAGCAGGGGTAGTCAACCTGTGGACCTCCAGATGTGCATGGACTACAATTCCCAGGAGCCCCTGCCAGCATTTGCTGGCAGGGGCTCCTGGAATTGTAGTCCATGCACATCTGGAGGACCATAGGTTGACTACCTCTGCCATAGAGCCTGCAAGATGGAGCTGTTCTGCCAGGTGTGCAGATGAGGCCAAGTTACAGAAGATCTGGCCCCCTCTCTGGTGCGTCTTCCGGCGTCTGCCGCCTTGCTACACCTTCCTGTGCATTTATGGCAGTTGTTGCTGGCTTGGTTTGGGGGTTAATATGGAGATTGGGGTGGGGCAGTTAGGGAGGGTGGGAGGTTTTTTTTAAAGGTTATCATCGTGTTTTCTTGCTTTTTTACTGTATTTTATACCTGTTGTAAGCTGCCATGGGCCGGCTGGACGGGAAGTGGCGGCATAAAAGGGGAACTAATAAATAAATAAAATTATATCCTACCAAAGTCCCTTCCCGCTCCAAATCCCACCCACTCCTGGCTTCCCCCGCAAAAAAAAAAGTCTCCAGGTATTTATTTTTGGTTAACTGGATAATGTGCACACCTGGGCTCGTCCCAAATGGCATAATTGCATTTTGCCTCGTGTCTCAGTACTCTTATGCAATTCTGTGAACCTCAGATTGTCTAATGCAGGGGTAGTCAACCTGCGGTTCATGGACTACAATTCCCATGAGCCCCTGCCAGTGTTTGCTGGCAGGGGCTCATGGGAATTGCAGTCCATGGACATCTGGAGGACCACAGGTTGACTACCCCTGGTCTAATGCTCTTCCGTGTTGCTTTCTCCCCAAGGATGCCATGAAAGGCATTGGCTTTTCCTCAGCTGAGGTGACTGCGGTGCTGGAGGTGACAGCTGTCGTCCTCAAGCTGGGCAACGTGCAACTGAGCGAGCAATTTCAAGCCAGTGGGGCGGAGTCATGTGGAATCAAGAACGAGCAAGGTCAGCAGGGAAAGTCCATATCAACGGTTAGGGTGGGGAACTCAACCCAAGCTTGGATGCCAAACTGTTTAAGGCAGCCTTGTTCAGCCTTTTGACTGTGAAGGAGCCCCTGAAATAGTTTCCGGGTTTTGAGGAGCCCCAGAACCGACCCAGAAATTATGTTAGCTGGCCATGCCTTCCTGGCACCCCTGAGGAGGACTGAGGGGAGGGGGAGAGAAAGGAGGCAGTTTGAGGCAGGGATAGGCATTTAGGCCCCGCCCCCTTTCCCAGGCGTTTTAACCACACAAGAATGCCACCCCCTGGTCAATGGAAGCAGCCAGCTCCCTGCTTTCCTAGCAATTCTGGGAATAACTTGTGGCTGAGGATATAGGGGAACGATCAGGGAGCACCAGTTGGGAATTCCTCGTTTAAGGCCTAATTCGATATGATGCTAGGGGAATCATGGCTGGTTGGTATGCTCAGGCATTTTTTCCCTTGGGAAACATCTCCTCACCTGACCTGGATGCCCAAGGCTAGCTCAATTTCATAAGATCTTGGGAGCGAAGAAGGGTTGGCCCAGGCTAGTACTTGAATGGGAGATCACCAAGGAAGTCCAGGGTTGGAACACAAAGGTACTCCATGGCAAACCACCTCTGAATGTCTCTTGGATTGAAAATCCTATGGGGTCACTGTGTTGGCGGCGTCTTGATGGCCCTTTCCACTAAATAAGTGCTGCATGGGCCTTAATTTGGATCTGAGTTCCAGTATGGAGGGAGGGGAGGTTAATCCTTTCCCAACACACTGTTGTCCAAAGCCGTCTCTCCCCCTCCCCATACTGCAGTCCAAGCTGAAATGGATGCTTGCACAGCTGCTATTTACAAATAAGAATATGCCTGGAATATCTGACCTTATAACTCTCAGCATTGTGTCCAGTTAGGATGGGCAATTAGGTTTGGATAAGCCAAAAGGTACCCAAATCTATTTCCTGCTTCCTGGAAAGGGGGGGGAGAGAGAGGCATGTGTGGGTGAAAAATATTCGGACCGCTTCAAATTCGACCAAATTGATTCAGCTGAATCCGAACCAGTAAAGTATGATTTGCATGATTCGGATTTAGCCTGAATATATTCCAGTTGAATCTGAAATGGTCCGAACCAGTGAAGGGTGTTTCAGGTGATTCACATTTCAGCCGAATCTATTCCGGTTGAATCTGAAATTTCCCATTTTTTTTTCCTGTGCACATGCCTAGTTAGGACCTTGGACATTTTGGAATCTGGAGAATCTGGTCTCCCTTCTTGATGTGGCTCCCTTCTCTCTATGCCCCATTGGCTTTAGAGTCTCTCTTCTGCTACTACATGCCAAATGGTGGTTTTATAATAGATTTGAATGGAATGCCAGCTGTGCTGGGGATAGAACTAGGGGTGGAAAGCACACCACCCCCCTGCATCTCCCAGGCCATAATATGATAGAAGCCATTTGAACAAGAACTACAATCCTACACATTTTTTTTTAAAGAAGGGAACCTCCCCCCCCCCCCATTTTAAACCCTACTTTTAACAATAAATCTCAAGGCGATTGTTTCTCATTGCTTTTATAGCTATAGGCATTTGAAGTCAGAAGTCTGTGTTTGAGTGACAGTAGGCTTGCATTCCAATACAAAATTATTTTACAAAGGGAATCACTTCAAGGCATGGTGGATGCATGAAAAACATGCACGAAAAGTTTTTTTGACTCCCAGTTTTTCCTTGAATTTGGTGCATATATAGTGTCAAATTCTCTAGGCTGTCAACTCCCAGGTACTATCACCAAGATGTATTCTGGAGCAATGCTTGGTCGATGGCCTGCCTGAGGCTGTGAAATCTGGTATCCATTCCATGAATCTCTTGGGTCTTGGGGTAATGTATCACCAGTGTCAAAAGTCTAACAAGAAAGGATCAAACGCTAACTAAAAAATCCTCCCTGCTCCTGATTTAATTTTTTTTGCAGTGGTAAGGGAGATATGTCAACTGATCAAGCTGGACGAAACTGTACTGGAGCATGCCTTGTGCTCCCGTACTGTGGAGACCCATCAGGAGAAAATG
The DNA here is from genome assembly GCF_049243985.1 of Paroedura picta. Lineage (NCBI taxonomy): Eukaryota > Metazoa > Chordata > Lepidosauria > Squamata > Gekkonidae > Paroedura > Paroedura picta. The sequence continues at coordinate 161,908,755 of NC_135371.1, read as the reverse complement.
GTGACAGCTTTGAGGGTCTCTCAAGTAAGTATGCTATTAAGATGTGAATGAATGCTGTTTGGGGGATATTGCATGCATGCTTCTTTCATGAACACTTAGGCCTGTTTCCCCAGGCCTAAGCAATGGCAATATAGGATAATCTTACAAAAAAACCCAGTCACATTAGCCCGTGAGTTCCCAATGTGGTGCGGTGGAGCCTGCTGATAACTTTTCTGGTGTCCACCAAGTATTTTTAAGAGGCTTTCAGCCATTGGAGATAAGGTTGCCAGGTCTTCCAGTCTGCTGGCTCATGGTGGTTCACAACAGTTAAAAACAATACAAAAAGTATAAGAACCCACTCCCACCCACCTATCTCCATTAACCCCCTCCCAGCTCTATACCCAACCCCCACCTTTCCCCCACCAACCATTATGCCCAGGGAGATGGTAAAATGGCAATCTAGGGAGGGGCAAGATCTTCCCTGTTCTGCCTGACCTCAACCAAGGCCTCAACCAAGAGCTCCATTTTATAATCCCTCTGGAATGATATGAGCTTCTGCAGGGCCCTCCGCTCTTCCAGGAGCTCATTCCACCAGGCCGGGGCCAGGGCTGAAAAGGCCCTGGCCCTGGACAACGCCAGGCAGACTTCCCTTGGCTCAGGCATCTCCACTTTATTCACTGTTGCTGAGCGCCACAGCCTACATTGGTCATAGGGAGTATTTTCTGATTTTTGTCCACCATCTTGTTGCTGTTTGGTGGTTTTAATGCTGTTTTATGTTTAATTGGGGGGGAGTATTGATTTTACTGTTTTATTGTATTGGGCTATTGTGCCTTTTTTTTGTAAGCCGCCCCAAGCTGACATGTTGGGAGGGGTGGGGTATAAATTCAACAATCAATCAATCAATCAATCAGTAGTCCCTCAAGTACACAGGACCCAGACCAGTATCAAAACCAGTATCTTGAATCTGATCCGGTAGTCCACTGGTAACCAATGCAGCTGCCACAGCACAGGCTGGATATGGGCCCTCCACGATGTTCCAATGAGAACCTTAGCAGTTACATTTTGCACCAGATGTAATTCCCAGACCAGAGACAAGGCCAGGCTCACATAGCGGAATTACAGAAGTCTAACCTGGAGATGACCGTCGCATGGATCACATACCACCTCTTAGTTGTCTTCTCTCCAGGCTAAGCAGACCAAGCTCCCTCAACTTTTCCTCATATGACTTGGTCTTCAAACCTCTTGCTGGACTCATCAGTGCTACTTATGCAGTGTATATTCCTGTTATGGGTGTCCATCACACAATTTTGAAGCAGTGCATATTATTCTCACAAATGGACAACTGCAATGGGTGCACAGGGGGAGTCATCATGTGAAAACTGGTTGCATACATGCAAGGAAAAACACACAAAATGGTCTATAACCAAACTCCGGGGTTGGGTCATTCCTGGGGCACTGATTAGCACGCCTTCTGAGGATATTCAGCTTTCCCGAGTGGCTGGATTTCACTCACTAATAACTTCTGTTTGTTTCTTAGGGTTATTATGCGCGGGATGCCCTTGCGAAGAATATCTATAACCGGCTATTTAACTGGCTAGTTAACAGGATCAATGAGAGCATCAAAGTGAGTGCTATGCATCCAATGAAAAATGCTCTGCAGATGGATACCTCCTCCTCCTCCTTGTGCTGCAATCCCTTTACTCCTCAAGGAGTTACGTCGCGTCTTTCCATTGCAATAACAAGGGCTATATTCTCACCAGAGCTGTTATAGGAGGATATTTCTGTATTCTCTAATTCTGCATTGCAAAACTTTGAGTTTCCTTTGGTTGTGCCATTGTGTCAGGCAGCTGGTATTTAGAGGTATACTAACTGAGGTTCAGTTTAGCCGTTCTATCTAATAACCATTAAAAGAACTATAATCTTAATTAATTTGTCCACTCCTTTTTAAAGGTTTCCCACCTAGGAGCCATCACTGCCTCTTGGGCTTGTGTGAATTTCACGAAGCAATAAGTACTTACTACTGTAGGCCTTGAACCTAATCCCAATCAAATTCAGTGGTGTCTTCTCAGGGATAGTCAACCTGTGGTCCTCCAGATGTCCATGGACTACAATTCCCATGAGCCCCTGCCAGCATTCGCTGGCAGGGGCTCATGGGAATTGTAGTCCATTGACATCTGGAGGACCACAGGTTGACTACCCTAAGGGCCAAACAGAAGAGATGCTGAAAGTTTTGTCGATGGTGCTCGTTCATTGATTGTTAAATAGTACCTGTCATTTAGATGCTTCATTGGGGGCATGTGGACTTTTTCTCTCTCCTGATCTTAAATATCACATGTGAGCTGCTATTGGACCTCCCTGGGAAAACTTACCATTTGCCTTTGGCAGTAACTATGCTTTTCCCAATGGGGAAACTAGTGGGAATTGGATTAAGGGCTGGGAAAATAGTAGAGGAGGAAAGATTTTGTAGAGATCTAAATTCTCTGTAGTTAAAATTTATCACGAATCTTGTAGCATCTCACCTGGTTCAGGACTTGTTAAATTGAAGTAGGTCTGGATCCTGGCTGTATTTTTCACTTGTCAAAGCAACTTTCACCAGTGGAAAAATTGGGAGGAGGTTTTGCCGGTTCCTTCCTGCCACTGTAGATACTTGCTTTGGTCGTTTGTTTAGACCAGCCTTCCCTTTTGCTGTTGAGAAACCCCTGAAACATCCTTCAGGCTTCGAGAAACCCCAGAAGTGGCACGATCGTGCAGAATATGCTTGGGAAGTACAGCTGTGGACACGCCCATCCTGGTCCCCTCCCCTGCCCACCCCCTTCAGGAGGGGGGGGGAGCCTGACATGACCATATATGGTCATATCACTGAAAAAATATTTAACAAATACAAATATATTAAAACTTAATTAACTCCTACCCATTTGGGAAATTCTTCCAGGGCCATCAAAAACCCCAGGGTTTCAAAAAACCCCAGGGTTTAGATTCTGGGACTCCCTTTTTTTCTTCATAGTCACAGTAAAGGATACCTGGTAGATTTAGAATCATAGAATCATAGAATTGGAAGGGGCCATGCAGGCCCATTTCTCCCCATTCCTTCAGTACTGCAAGCCAAATGGTGCAGTGGTGGAAGTGGTGGCTTTTGATAAGAAGAAAACTTCAGAGCCCTTATTCAACTATTAAGTTCACCAGGTGGTTTTCTGTCATCCACAAATTCAACTTGCCCTAACTTTCCTTGCCTTGTTGAGGGATAAAATCAGAATGCTTTTTTGAGCTCCATGGACAAGGGAAGTAGCATTTTTATCTGTGTTTGGGGCTGAGAAATCAGTATTGGATAATGGTGGTGCATATTCTTCTTTAAGTGCCTGGAAGGACTGTGGATTGTAAATGTTTTCAGAGATCCAGTGACCAACCGCTCTTCGATTTCCTAGGTGAAAACAACCGAGCGCAAGAAAGTGATGGGTGTACTGGATATTTACGGCTTTGAGATTTTTCAGGTGAGTGATGGGCATCCTTGGAACTCCCTTCTTAAAGCAAAGATCTGGGGAGAGCCTTGGGCAGTGGACCTGGGCCCATTCTGCACTTGTTGGATAATGCACTTTCAATGCACTTTAGAAGTAGATTTTCCTGTTCCGCACAGGAAAATCCAGCTGCAAAAGTACGGTGAAAGTGCATTATCCAACGTGTGCAGAATGGGCCCTGGTCTTGATTGAAGGCTCCCAGGACTGAAGAATTGTGAAGACTTGATGTGGCTGTTAGTTACAGGAGCATAAGTAGGAACTGAGCAAGTGAGGCCTGGCATACATTGACCGAAAATGGGATGCGTATTTCAGAAGGGTAACTGCTAAATATTAGAATTATAATAAATATATTTGTATTTCAACATATCATATATTATTTGGCTGCTTGACCTTTTAGGTTCTTAGCCTATTTCAGGTGGGTAGCCATATTAGAGGAAGGTAGCATGGTATAGCCTGATCTCATCAGCTATTGGAAATGAGGTTGGTACTTGGATGGGAGACTGCTAAGGAAGGCTTTGGGAAGCAAGGTGATGACTTCTTACTTGGCTTGAAAGTTACGCCAATAAAGGTTTCAGATATCTATCTTGTCTTGAAAGCCCCTTGCTAGGATTGCCATAAGTTGGTTGCAACTTGACAACACTTACTGAATATTCTCCAGTATAAACCTACTTTTTCAGCACATTTTTTAAGGCTGAAAAAGCCCCCCTAGGCTTATACTCAAGCAAGGGTCCCACTTACCTGTTATTGTTGATACTGTGGAAAATTTAGGTGCCTCGGCTAAAATCCTGGTCGGCTTATGCTTGAGTATATATGGTATGTAGTAGGCATGTCAGTCTGTTGTAGCCAATAGATATATGTTCTGTAATACTAAGGGCCCATGAAGGCTTATGCTCCAATACATTATAGTAGCGATCCCCAACCTGTGGGCTGCGGACCACATGTGGTCCATCGATTAATTGGAGGTGGGCCCCTAAGGACGCCTTCTTCCCCCCCCCGGCCCTTTACTTCATCCCCCCGGCCCTTTACAACACACTTCGGGTGTCATTGTCTCCCATCACTCCCAGATTGGACTATCTCGTTGCAGAGAAACAAGCTCAGGGTTCCCATTGATTTGTCATTGTCATGAGTTAAAATTTCCATGAAAATAAAATGTTCCTGATGTTCATTGTTGTGGCGTGTCTGTATCTTATTTTGAAGGGATGTTTAAACATTACCATAGCGATCAGTTAGGGCAGTGGTTGAGAGTAGAGGAGTAAACTACCCCCCCCCCCACCGGGCCTCAGTAAAAGGCTTTGAGTGGTCCCCGGTGATAAAAAGGTGGGGGACCACTGCATTGAGTGCTGCTTGTCCATTTTTAGAAGGCTGGAATTCTAAATTGGCTGAGTATGCAATTGTGGCTATTCTAACATCGTATTTGAAAAACAGATCAATTATGAAGTTTGAGGAAAGATGGAGAGTCTACTATGAGATCAGTAGTTAAATCTACAGTGAGAAATATTTTTTTAAATGTATATTTAGAATTAGAAGTTATATCATGGCAATTTATATTTTCTCCTTTTGAGAGTTGATTTACGCTGAATTGTCAATTTGAGTAAGACTAAGATAATGTTTTTGTTCAAGTGTCAATGTAGATTAGTACAGACTATAAGATTTATATCGGAATACGTAGTAATAATGAACGCATTGGCGTACTGATAATATAGCAGTAAGCTCTGTTAAATATTAAATAACATTAACATTCAGACATGAGGGAAATGGGTGATTCATGTTAAGCATTTGGAGAACAGGAAAAGGGGACAGATCTTTATTAATCCATATTTTATTCTATTGTATAATGACTAATGGTTCCCAAACTGCTATGTATAATTTTTATTTTTGCTGTATGTCGATTTTTTCTTTGAAGAATGAAATATAATCTATAAAAACATTGTGGTGCTTCCAATGACATGCTGAGTCTCTGATTGGCCCTTGCTGGGGGACATACCCTCAATAGAGTGATGGCACTCCCCCACTGAGGGCCAATCAGAGGCTCTTCCCTACCCCCTCCCTCTCCATGACACTTCCCAGCACTTGTCATGAGGAGGAAGAACCTGCAGGAGGTAAGCTGGGGACAGCTGTCCTGCTGTGCTCCACAGCAGTGCCGCAGTCCTCAGTCTCCTGGCTGCTGAGAGGGTGGGGAAGGCCTCTGCGTGTACAATCCCATGGTGGCACTGCCTTCCCCAGCCTCCTGGCCACTAGGATGGCTGCCCTGGTGTGCTCTACCGAAGTGGTCCCCAACCTTTTTATCACTGGGGACCGGTCAACGCTTGACAATTTTACTGAGGCCCGGGGGGGGTAGTCTTTTGCCAAGGCACGTCGCCACCACCTGAGCCCCTGCTCCACTTGCTTTCCCGACGGCACCCCTGACTTCCTGCTGCCCACTGGGAGGTGCTGCCAGCAGCAGCTGCGCAGTGCCACGCCGAGGGGAGCCCCAGCCATGGCAGCTGCCAGAGACCAGCAAAGGTTACCCGGTGGCAAATTGGCAGGACAGCTCCCGGGGCAGCAGCTGGGGAGGAGGACAAGGAGGAGCCGCGGCCCGGTACTGACTGATCCATGGACTGGTACCGGTCCCCGGATCGGGGGTTGGGGACCACTGCTCTACCGCACTTCCTGGCTGCTGAAAGAACTAGGGGGCTGTCTTGCCATGTTTTGCTGCACTAGCCTGGGCAGTCCACCCCACTGTAGCCCTTCTATGGCCCATTTTCAAAATGGGCTTTCCTATTAGAATTTTTTTTTAAAATAAACTAAAGCTTGTAGTCGTTAAGGTGTCACGAGGCTTTAAGGAACCACATACAAGCAGTCTTTGACCAGGCACTGTGTCATTTTGCACTTTTTGCTGCCATCCCGTCTCTTTCTTTGTCTTTTCTTTGTAGAACAACAGCTTTGAGCAGTTCATTATCAATTACTGTAATGAGAAGCTGCAGCAGATCTTCATCTTGCTGACCCTGAAAGAAGAACAAGAGGAGTACATTCGGGAGGTAGCCAATTCTGCCGTAAAATCTATGCAGATTCTCATATTTGGTGCTTAAAATAAGTTTATTGAAATGTTAAACGTGACGTGGGATTTGAAACCAGTATTCGAACCTGTGATCCTTTGTGGCTAAAGGGCTGGAATGTCCAGCCACCATAACAGAAGGATTAGAAGATGTGCAGAGCCATACATGCATGACCTTTTATGTTTTCAAAAATGGTTGAAAAGTTACATGGATGAGATGTTTGTGCCTTCCCAAAACAAATGCTGTGACGGTGAGACAGTAAAACTGCATCAGGAGATAAAACTGCATCTGGTTATGGGAGATAAAGCAAGGTGGCTCATTTTCCCCTTTTATTGGAGTGGCAACCATTATAAACAATAAGTAACATAAGCATTTAAAGGGCTCAGAGGTGCATGAAATGCATTTGCAAAGCATGCAATAAATAAGCATGGAGGTTTGTTAATGGTGTGGCTAATGCATATGTGGCTTGTGGTAACCACCCAGGGAAATTAATTTGCAATGACAGGCATGCCTCGAAGGCATTTTTCTGGCTAGTGTCATCCTTTGCAAGGGAGAATTTCATGCTGTCCTGTCACTAACGTCCTTCTGTTGCTCATTAGTTGGGTGTAAATACCTTGATCAAGATGGCCCAGGCAAGCACAATCTTGTCAAGTCTCAGAAGCTAACCTGGGTTGACTCTGATTAGAACTTCAGTGGAAGACCTCCAAGGAAGTCTAGGGTTGCCATGCAGAACCAGGCAGTGGCAAACCTCCTTAGTACATTTCTTGCCTTGAAAACTGTAGAGTCACCATAAGTGATGGGACTTTTCACCATCACCGAACCTTCCTTCCTTCCTTCCTTCCTTCCTTCCTTCCTTCCTTCCTTCCTTCCTTCCTTCCTTCCTTCCTTCCTTCCTTCCTTCCTCCCTCCCTCCCTCCCTCCCTCCCTCCCTCCTTCCCTCCTTCCCTCCTTCCTTCCTTCCTTCCTTCCTTCCTTCCTTCCTTCCTTCCTTCCTTCCTTCCTTCCTTCCTTCCTTCCTTGGTTCCCCTGTTAACATGATCACATTCTTGATATGATGATTTTTTTTTAATGATTTCTGATGTTGGGCAAATTCTTTGGATCTCCTCACTCTCTGCTACTCGGTTCCAACCTCAGGTTTGCAGGCTTAGTTCTGCACCTCTGTCAAACTCCCTGCAGAGTTTGACAGGGCAGAGGTCCAGAACTAACCATCTCCACTAGGGTGAGTTATCTTCAGTTGCTCCCCCCTTACAAACCTCTCCCCTATGATGTGGGGGTGTTGGCCAAGCACCGTTGAGTGTATTTCAGAATGAACGGCGTTAACCTTACTGTGAAACTTCCTTAAAACAGTATTTGTCTCTTCCATAGGGCATTGCATGGACTCCTGTGGACTTCTTTGATAACAGCGTCATCTGTAACTTAATTGAGGATGTGAGTTGTTTTCAAGTTTCGAAAATAGGAAGGAATGGGGAGTAATTTCACTGAGTAATTTCACTAGGGAGTAATTTCAAGGTCACCCAGCTGGCTGCATGTGGCGGAGCACGGAATCAAACCCAGCTCTCTAGATTAGAAACTGCCCCTCTTAACCACTACACAAAGTTGTTGTCTCTTTGTTGTGTTTGCCACAGAACCAGCAGCTGGGATAAATCCTCAGTTGATGCAGCTGAAACCAGTTCCAGTGTGGGCAGAACTGTGCTGTAACTGGGCTTGTGTTTGTGTGTGCAGAACACAGGTGGGATCTTGGCCATGCTGGATGAGGAGTGCCTTCGCCCCGGGAATGTGAATGAAGTGACGTTCCTGTCCAAACTCAACCAAGTCTTTAAACGCCACAAACGCTATGAGAGCCGAGTCACCCAGAATGCCAAACATATCATGGATGCCAGTATGCTGGCGGACTGCTTCCGTATCGATCATTATGCTGGCAAAGTAAGGAGGATTCCTCTCACAGCTGACAGTAGTGGAGGGAGGGGTGCCCAGCATTGTTTTTTGGGGGGGGGGAGGGAGAATGTGGGAAGTTACTATGTCCAATAAAACACGTTTTTGTACCCCGCTTTTTACTACCCAGGGTAGTCAATGGCTTACAATCGCCTTCCCTCCTTCTCCCCATAGCGGGCACCCTGAGGACTAGGTGTCAGGCCACCCAACCCCAGAGCCACTGCATCCTCAAGGGGTGCAACAGGGGAGCATCACAGTAGGTGAGGTGGAGAGAGCTCTAAGCCAGTGGTTCTCAACCTTCCTAATGCCGCGACCCTTTAATCCAGTTCCTCATGTTGTGGTGACCCCCAACCGTAAAATTATGCAAGTGTGCTTTCACAGAAATTAAACCGAAACTGACCAATGGAGTGAAGATCCACTGTTCATAATTGCATATGAATTGTTTTGTTTCCCAGGGTTTCTCAGTTCAGTTCTGCCTCTTGTCCCACCAGGCCGATCTCGCTCTTTTCTGCTACTCCAGACAGACAAACTCTCTCTCGATCTACCCCGCAAGGATGGCACCCCCCCCTGGCCAAGCTGCATGAAAGGGTCATTCGACCCCCAAAGGGGTCCTGACTCCCAGATTGAGAACCAGTGCTCTAAGAGAGCTGATCCAAGGTCACCCAGCTGCCTGCATTTGGAGGAGTGGGGAACCAAACCTGGTTCCCTAGAACAGTGGTAGTCAACCTATGGTCCTCCAGATGTTTGCGGACTACAATTCCCAGCTGTTGCTGGCAGGGGCTCATGGGAATTGTAGTCCACTGACATCTAGAGGATCACAGGTTGACTACCCCTGCTCTAGAATATAGGCCACTGCTCTTAATTGCTACACCAAACTGGCTCTCATGGGCCTACTTAAGCCACTGAACTTCTTCTACCCCAGGTGACCTACAATGTGACTGGATTCATAGAGAAGAACAATGACCTGCTCTACAGAGACCTGTCGCAAGCCATGTGGAAGGCCAAGCATGAGTTGTTACACACCCTGTTCCCTGAAGGGGACCCTGAAAAAGTCTCACTCAAGCGGCCGCCAACCGCTGGCTTCCAGTTCAAAGCTTCTGTGGCCACTCTCATGAAGAACCTCTACTCCAAGAAGCCCAACTATATCAGGTAACTAATGTGTGTCATACATGTGCAAAAACTAGGGCAGAACCCTGAGCTATACTTGGATGTAGACAATCTGCTGATAGAGACGGACAAATGAGATGATTTAGTGAGGTTGTTCCCTTGGCCATCAGGTGCATCAAGCCCAATGACTCCAAGAAACCTGCAGTGTTTACTGACGCACTGGTCCGGACACAAGTGCGCTACCTCGGCCTGCTGGAGAATGTGCGAGTTCGAAGAGCTGGCTATGCCTATCGCCAAGGCTATGAGCCATGCCTGGAGCGCTACAAAATGCTCTGCAAGGAGACCTGGCCACACTGGAACGGCAGCACCAGGTAAGATTGAGAAGCTGTGATGTCCCGGTGGGAACTTAGGGTAAAAGTATCAAAGGGATTGGTAACTGAGGTTAAGCAGGGAGGTGAGGATGGGTAGTGCTTTGAAGGGAACACTGGGAAAAATTTGTGGAATAGTCACTGAGAGTACTGGTGTGTGTGTGGGGGGGATCACTGTATTTAATAAATTGTGGTCTCCCAAGACTAGTAATGGGACAGAGGTTGAGATCTCCTTTTAGACAATCCAATTTGAACTGTTATTTGAACTTCGGCAGGCATACCCCCGCCATGGGGGTAATCTACTGTCAGGATGAAGCCCTGGCAGTAGATTTCATGAAACCCTGGGAATTTTGATGGCCCTGGAAGGGTATGTGTGTATGTGTATGTGTGTGTATATGTGTGTACATATAATTTGTGTGTGTATATAATTTGTTAAACATTTACCAGTGGTAAGACCATATATGGTCATGTCAATCAACTCCCCCAATGGCCAGTGATTGGCCTGGAGGGGGCCTCGGGTGGGCGTGTCCATAGCTATGCTTCTCAAATCTTCTGCTCCATTGTACCACTTCTGGGTTTTCTTGAAGCTTGAAGAATGTTTTAGGGGTTTTTCAACGATAAAAAAGTTGAGAAAGACTACACTGGACTGTAGTTATGGGAGGAGTATTTAGGCTCTAGTCCCTTCATGGATGTGTCAGGCCACTTCCCTGAATTTAATAACGATTATAATTAAGACAAAGAAGTCTCTCTCCCCGTAGCTTGTATGGCTGATTGCCATCAAGTTGCAAAGGACTCATGACAACCCCTAGGGCTGTGGGTTTTTCAAGGTAAAAGCTAAGCAAAGGTGGTTTGCCATTGCCTTCCTCTCCATAGCGCTCTTGGTCTTCCTTGGTAGTCTCCCATTTAAGTAGTGCTTTGCTTCTAAGCTCTGATTAGCTAGGGCTAGGTGTAGAAGGGCAGGGGGAAGATTGCAGGTATTCTGGTCACCCGCTCAGTAAGACTGCTTGCTCATTTTGCCCATCAGCACAAATGTACTAGGATGATAGACAATAAACACATGGCGCTTATTTTTAATATTTTCAAAAGGTGATATTGTTTTGTTTAAAATTCATTAATTCATTGAATAAAACAGATTAGACTGCCACTATTTTAGTTCCTCCTACCCAGTCCTCTCCACCTCGAACTTTCCACCTACATGTCTCTGTGTTACAGTAGGCAGATGTTATTGGAAAACCACAATATCTGGTGTACAGAGAAGAAGCGGAGAAGACCTTGAAGGGGACAGCAAGTAAACAATTAGGATAGTGAGGACAGCACCTTCTCTTCTGTTAAATGTCTCTAGATTGCAACTCTTTGGGCAATTTCCTTCTCCTTCTTGGAAGGTCCATATTCAGTCTCCTCTCTCTCTCAGCTAGACTCTCTTCTCTTTCCTGTCATGTATGTTAATTCCCAAATAAACCTTTATCTACTCTTTAATCAGGTTGTGCACCATTGCTGTGTTAATTATGCTGTCAACCAAGCTAGACTGCTCTGGCAAACCAAAGTGCTGCTTGACGTGGGACACATGGAGAATTGTCTCTCTGCCGCACCAGTTAAAAAGTGAGGCCTGCATTGCCTGAGTTGTGATCGGGCTAGGCAATCTTTGACTTCTTTCCTATTGTCCATTTCCTGATACAGAGACGGCGTCCAGGCGCTCTTTAGCAGCCTGCCAGTTGATCCCAAGGAGCTGGCATACGGACACACCAAGATCTTCATCCGCACCCCTGCTCTGGTGAGTTATTGAGATTTGGAGGAGAAGGGAATGGGATGTAAGATGCGGGAGAGTTTGCTAGTTTTGCCAGAATTGAGGGGGAGGAAGTATATTGGGGCTGCGCTGCATAGTCTCAGTTGTTGGAGTGTCTGGCTTAAACTCATATGATGTTGGAGATTCTGTACTTAGATTTCGCAAACAGTCATCTTCTTTGAATCCAGCCCAGCACTATGTTGGGGGCCTAGTCCTGTTAGGGAAGACTCTTGAGAGGAAGAGTATTGCCAGGAGCTCCCAGCTTCACCTGAGCCTCTGCTGGTTGAGAGCTTTGCCCAGCTGGGTCTTCAACAAGCAGAGAGCTCTGACCAGCAGAAGGGAATGGAGCTGCAGATAAACCAGGGCTTAGACTCCAAATTGCAGTTTCATCCCAAGCAATGAGAAACTGTAATTTCCAAGATATCAAGAACTTGGGCAACATCTCTAAAACTTGACTTTAAAATTGTATTGGTAAATACAATGGATGCTAGCACTCTGCGTCCTGCCCCCAGCCCCCTTGCAGTCCTCCAGGCAGCCCCCACCCCACCCCGCCGCCCATGGCCCCCTCCCCCTGAGTCCCCCAGGCTCGGCGTGGGTAAAGGAGCAGGGCCGCCGTGTCAGAGACGCGGTGGCCCTGCTCCTTTCCTGGCAGCGAAGCCTCTTCCCCTGGGCCACTCCCCCCCGAGTCCGGGACGTCTAGGACGGGCCAAGGGGCCAACCGGGAGCTGTGTGCTGCGCGGTTCCCAATTGGCCCCTTGACCCGGACTGACATTCAGAGGGGCCTTAGAGTTTTATCCTGGACTCGGCGCACCCCTTTCTCCTCCCACATAGCCCTTACCCTTTTATTTTTACCGCTCCCGTGGAGCAGTTTACAGATTGTGATTGTGATTGTGATTGCAAAGCAGCTATTGGAACCAGCTGAAAGTATCATGTGTTGGACTGTTTTTATGCAACAAGCCAGAAACCTCATTAGAGGTTCCCTTGCTTGACTTTTGTGCTACATCAGACTGCTTGGAGAGCAGATCTTCTTCTGTGCACGGTTGCACGTTATGCACAATAGCTGTCACTGGCAAGTGTGCAAGACGATCCAGTCGCAGATGGCTGTCGCACAACTATAGGACATTATTGAGTGCTATGTGGCTTTGGACCCAGTAGCATGAAGAAGAGGAATGGAAGGCATGTCCTAGCTACTGTAGCTTTTCCCTTCATATTTTTTGATTGCTTGCAACACGAAAGGGTTGATGAAACGATGAGGTTCCAGTGGCATGTCCTCTTACCATAGAAACTTGTGAAGACACCCATACTAGAATTAATGCAAGTCAGGGGAAACTCCCGGGGTTCATAGAGATGACTATTGATATTGCTGCTTTCCTATATTCCCTCTGCAGCTTTTTGACTTGGAAGACCGACGTCAGCGGCGAGTGGAGGAGCTGGCCGCCCGGATCCAAGCGACATACCGGGCATGGAGATGCCGCAGGCATTATCAAAAGATGCGCAGCAGCCAGATCCTTATCTCTGCCTGGTTCCGGGGCCATGCAGTAAGTTAGGGGTAGTCAAACTGCGGCCCTCCAGATGTCCATGGACTACAATTCCCAGAAGCCCCTGCCAGCGAATGCTGGCAGGGGCTTCTGGGAGTTGTAGTCCATGGACATCTGGAGGGCCGCAGTTTGACTAACCCTACAGTAAGTAAAATGGGGACGTTTAGGTATGATTCCAGTTTATGGCTTGCACGCCTTAATGCTTTCCGTGCTATTCATATGGTTCAAGCTAGAATGCCTGGAAGAACCAAATATCCTATGGGCTTCACCTACCGGACTGGGTCCTCCTACTGTCTGTTGATATTAAGTAACACTGCAGGGCAGCGCTTCTATCGGTAATGTTTTTACTGGCAACGTATTGTATTAATGTTAGTTTTATTACATCGCTGTAAGCCGCCCCGAGGAGCCTAGCGCAATAAACAAATTAATGCAAAGCTGCCAGTGACTATGCTGCCTCTGAGCTTTGCCTAGTGCACCACCAATGAGGAGCAGAGCTAGTCTCAGTTCTAGGTTGCATTTATTTGGTGTGGGCATTTGTTGTTGTGCATCCTTTGCAATGATTATAATAATAATAATCAACGTATTGCCTATCAAACCAGTTTCAGCAAGAATAATCAAGAGCCTTGTATTGCTTCTTCAGTCAATTGCTTTTGCCACTATGCCAAGTGTGTTCATAGGGCAAGTTGACATGGAATCTGGCAACAGGCCCCTTCTTTGCCCACGGACTCTGTACTGAGGCAAAATTCTTATTTTACAGCAAAAGAAGAAATATGCCAAGATGAAGAAGGCAGCTCTCCTTATCCAGTCCTATGCCCGAGGCTGGAAGGTGAGTGGGGTGGCACACTTGGAAACTGACTAGGGCCAGGCTTTTAGGGGTCCTAAGTATTACAAGTATTGGGAGCCTCTTGTGGCGCAGGGTGGTAATGCAGCCGACATGCTGTCTGAAGCTCTGGCCATGAGTCTGGGAGTTCGATCCCAGCAGCCAGCTCAAGGTTGACTCAGCCTTCCATCCTTTCGAGGTCGGTAGAATGTACCCATCTTGCTAGGGTGGGTAAAACGGTAATGACTGGGAAAGGGAATGGCAAACCACCCTGTAATGAGTCTGCCAAGAAAACGGTAGAGGGCGTCACCCCAAGGGTCAGACATGACGCGGTGATTGCACAGGGGATACCTTTACCTTTAAGTATTACAAACAGAATTAATTTTAAAATGCATTCACGGTGTGTTTTGGAATAATAAGTATAAACCCTAGTGCTGCATACTTACAGATACAGATTTTTTTTTTGCACCAAACTCTTCTAAAGTATATAACTGTTACTTAGTTTGGAATTCTTGTATTGATTACAATCAGTATTGGAGATGCTAATATCGGTTGTAAGCAGATGAGATTGACCTATGGAGTACACACTCCTTGGGTTGATCTTGAAACCCTTGTGATCCTGAAACCTTGTTTGCTAGATCTCAAGGCAAACGCGGAAGTGACGTTCAAGGAGCAGCCCCTGAAAATGGGATTGATCCTCTTCCACATCCTGTCTTACATTTTTCTGCCCAGTGGTTTTCCCCAGGGCAGGGAGATACTCCACAGGATGACTTCACACCATCAATTAAGGTGACCTAGGATTGCCAGGCCATGCACGGGCTCTTGCAGAACACCAGCTGCATAGATCTGTTTCCTGGATTACGTTTTCCAATTGGAGAGATAAGGAGTGGGATTCAAGTCAATGAATGACAGCCCCCACGGGGCTTGGCGAGTAATTGTGAAATTGCTTCAAAAAGAGAACATTCGGGATATTATGGTTTTTCGAGGCAACAAACATCGTTCAAGAAACCAGCAACTATACTACCATAGCTGGAGCTGCATTATTATTGCTATATCAACATAGCAACCTTTGCAGAGACGGGATCTTCAGTGCCCTTCGGAAAGGCCACTCAGAACAAATGCAGATTCTATCAGATGGTTCCCAGTAACACAAAGAAAAGAGGAAGTCCAAAATGTGAAAGAAAGGCAGGGCTGCTTCTTCCTCTGTGTCAGAGGCATTGAACTAATTGGTTATGAGGGCCAGATTTGGCATAAATGCCACTTTGTCCAATTGGGCCATTATAACATCATTTCGATTTTTATTTCCCGCCACTCCTGAGACCGGCTGGTGGCGGGTTACAATCGACCACAATTAATCCCCCCACCCAATAAAACCCCATTAAAAATTTAAAAGGGACATTAAAATTACAATACATAGATCAACGAACATGGTGGTATAAATCCATTACCACCACCCCTTAAACCTCCTTTCTTCCTGTTACACCAGTGCAAAAGCTGGTAGGAATCAACCCCATGGATCCACTTTTCCAGGAGAGAAGAAGTGTTGGAGGGAAAGGCAGGGGGAAATATCTACAGCAGGGGTAGTCAACCTGTGGTCCTCCAGATGTCCATGGACTACAATTCCCATGAGCCCCTGCCAGCGTTTGCTGGCAGGGCCTCATGGGAATTGTAGTCCATGGACATCTGGAGGACCACAGATTGACTACCCCTGATCTACAGGATCAAGCCAGGATCTGCTTCACAAGTGTAGTCAGTACCTGTTTGTTTGTCTAGGCCCGAATTGTGTGTTAGAATCTAGAGGTTGTGGAATGATTCAGGGTTCCATTTTGAATTCTTCCCTATGTTGTTGGTGTTTTTTTTAATTATTTTATTTTATTAAAGGCCTAGCAGTAAAGTATAAATTAACACTGCAGGAGAAAGGTTCCTGGCTAGTTTGTTTGTTTTTTACTTACAGGGAGGGTGGTTTTTCCCCCCTCTTTTCTTTTAAAAATGGAGAGCAGCCTTTACTAAAAAACCAAATAGATTTGTTACTTGTTTTCTCCTATGGTACACTCCTGTCTGCTCTCGCAGGGCTCTGGGCTTTTATTCAGCTGCATAGTTGTTTTGCTTTAAGCCGAAGAGGTGTGATGTAGTAGCAGTGATTGTACTAATAGCAACATCCCTGTAGAATCCTCATACCTGCTCTTCTAAAAGTGCGCATGCCGTATGCATACCTTTGCAGATGATGAAGTTTAATGCCACAAGTGCCCAGCTGTAACTTGTTTGCTGGGTACCAGGTATGGTTGCCAGCTCTAGGGTGGAAAGTACCTGGAAATTTGAGAGATGCAGCCTGAGGAGGGTGGGGTTCGGGGAAGAGACGGACTTCGTTAGGGAATAATACAGCCCACCATCAGAAGTAACCATATTTTCCAAGTGAACTGTTCTGTCACCTGGAGATCAATCATAACCCCAGTTGTAACGTCTAGCTGCTACCTCAAGTTTGGCTACCTTAGTACTGGGGTCAGATGTCTTCCTTCAAAATTTTTGCTTTTGTTGTAGGAAGTGTCACATTTCTCCGTGACCAGATATGCTGTATTTTCTTTTTAGGGGGGGAAACGTGGTTTGTTCTCCATTTCTCTTGTAATGTCCATTTAGGATATTACTCATCGACACCTCTCAGTTGTCTGTGGCACTATTATTAGAACTAGCTTGGTAGAGTGGTACAGCGTGCAAGTTTCTGATCTGGTGACCAGGGTTTGATTTCCCACTCCTCCACTGGTTGGGCTAGTCACGGTCCTGATAATGCTGTTCTCACAGATCAGTAACATCAGGGCTCTCTCAGCCCCACCCACCTCACAGGGTGTCTGTTTTTGGGAGAAGAAGGGGAGGCAATTATAAGCTGTTTTGAGACCCCTTCGGGTTGTGAAAAGCAGGGCATAAAAACCAACTCTTCTTCTAATTGACTGAACTGCCCATTAATAATAATCATCAATGAACTGCTCATTAATTCAAACTGGAAATATCCACTATGGCCCAGCTCTTAGTTCTTGTGATGTTCTAGAACAGGGGTAGTCAAACTGCGGCCCTCCAGATGTCCATGGACTACAATTCCCAGGAGCCCCCTGCCAGCATTCGCCAGCGAATGCTGGCAAGGGCTCCTGGGAATTGTAGTCCATGGACATCTGGAGGGCCGCAGTTTGACTACCCCTGTTCTAGAACAAGGTTAAGGCATTGCACGACAGCAACAAGGATTCCATACGGAATTAATCCCTGCGTCTTTCCTGCTCCCCGGGGTCCCGCTGAAAGCATGTCTCCCCCTACTGGTGGTCTTCTTTTGCAGTCAGCAATTGACGTGTCATTGTAAGTGCTAGAACGTTATTATAATCTCTCTATCAGGTTCTCTGGATTCCCATTTTTCATTTTTTTAAACGTGATTTCTTGTAGAGAGATAGAGGAAAAGCATCTCTCTACAACAGAAGGAGCTACGGGCTTTTCATTTAAAGATGGGGATTTAAGGAAACTGACAGCTTGTTCTGCTGCTAGAACGATAGGTCAACTGCCCATTTAAAACAAAACAAAAAGCCCCCCAGCAGTGGCCAGAGAATCGGGGACTAGGGCAGGGGCAAGAGATGTGGGTGAGACTGAAAAGGTCCAGCTTTTCCCATCCATAAGGGAAAATATCACACCAGTGCAGGACTGGGAAAGACAGCAGGAAAGAAGGGGGAAATCCCCGGAGTTGCAATAGAATCCACTCTGGGGCAAACAACCTGTCCGTGACCAGACTCTGACCCACCCCAGCCCATCAAATTTCACATGGATGGATGCTGTGTGCTGCTGCTTCTTCAAGGCAAAAACATCATTAGGGCCGTTTACGCACTGGGAATTTCCCTGCCCCAGCTCCCGTTTGGAAGCACAAATCGGGGGCGGATGAGGTGCACAGGGCCAAATGCTCCCCCGTGTGGGTGCAGGAAGAGGTGGGGCAACCTGCCACGACTAAAACTGCAGCCTGCAGCCCGGCATGAAACTTCCAATGTGTAAACAGTCTAGGAGTGCTCACCTCATTCCCTTTAAAAGGGGTTGCAAACGGTAGCATCTCTCTTCCTTCCCTACTTCAGCAATACAGACTCTGTGCATTATGTGGCCAGCCAGATGCTGCTCTACTAGTACTGGACTGAGGCTGAGAAAAGCATTTTGCTAAATACATTTTTTTCCTGGCTGCGCCATTCCCAACAGGGGCCATATCGTCCCCTTGGGGACCCTGGCATATTTGAAGGGGGCCACAGGCAGAAGAATTTGAGGAGGGCGACCCAAAATGCTTTATCAGTTATGAACTGATAAAATGACCTTTTTGTCATGTATGAGGTCATTAATTGCTAGAAAATTCGACCTTTGTCAAGGGAAAGAAAAAGAAATCATGTAATCCAGTGGTCCCCAACCTCCGGTCTGGGGACTGGTACCGGTCCGTGGATCAGTCGGTACCAGGCTGCGGCTCCTCCTCGTCCTCCTCCCCGGCTGCTGCCTCGGGGGCTGCCCTGCCACTCTGCTGCTGGCTCACCTTTGGTGCTCTCCAGCGGCCGCCATGGCTGGGGCTCCCCCTCGGCGTGGCACTGCACAGCTGCTGCTGGCAGCACCCCCCAGCGGGCGGCGGGAAGTCAAGGGTGCCAGCGGGAAAGCAAGTGGAGCAGGGGCTCAGGCGGCGGCGGCCCTCAGCAAAAGACTACCCCCCCCGGGCCTCAGTAAAATTGTCAAGCATTGACCGATCCCCAGTGATAAAAAGGTTGGGGACCACTGATGTAATCCATTCCTCTGTGTGTGCTTGAATTAATGCATTCAAGAAGGAAACAAATGAACACACATGCTTCTCTTGGTCGAATGTTCTAGAAACCTGTCTCACATTGATATAAGACAAGGTACCTTGAGTATAGTTATTTAACTCCTAGATTAGGCCTTTTTTAGCCTCGTTCACTGCACAAGGGGCTAGCGCACTACCGGGACCCTGGGACCTGAGAAGAGCTGCTAAAAGGACCATGGTTTAAAAAATGGTTTGAGATTGGCTGCTCTATTTCTCAGCCTTGTTGGTATGGAGATCCACAAGTCTAAATTTACTTTGTACAGTGACCTGTCCAGGTGTGACCCAAGGACTATTTTTTGTTACCTAGGCAAACAATGACTGTGGCACCCATGTATTCCAGCATTCCATTTTCTATAGAGCCCAACCAAGTCTTTTGGGAGACCAACAGGCATCACACTAAGGGTGGAGATGCCCCCACTACAAACCCCAAGCAAGTGGGTGTTCATCTCTGGGCAAGAGAGCCACCATTAGGGACAGTTGGCCTGCAAGTCACTTTCGGAAGCTTCACAAATCGCTACCCACTTTGGGTCCTGACCCACAGGTCGGGAAACACTGCTCTAGTTCACTTCAGATGTCATTCCTGATCTTAGCCTCCTCTGGGAAGTTCTCTGTGGCACTTTTTTTTCTGGCTCTCCTCTGCCTTTGCTCCTGTATGCATTAGGGCTACCAGACCGACCTACCCCCCAGGTGAAGGTGGGGCTTCCCCACTACCAGGCCCTGCTACTCTGTCATCAATCAGCTGGATGGAGGGGGGAACGGACCCTGAAAGAGGGAGATCCAATCGATGTACAGTAACGTGTCTATATCTCAGCCCATGTGATCAGGAAGTCCTTCATATCACTTCCCACCTGATCTTTTAAACTGGAGATGCCAGAGTTGGAAGCTGAGACCTTTGGCTTGCCAAGCAGATGCTTTACCATTGAGCCATGGCTGTGGGGAGCTTTGGCAGCTGCACAGAATCTAGCAACTCTGTCTGAGGTTCTAGATTCAAGGTCTGCCAGAAGAGTTTAAGCATGCAAAGGGGTAAAGCATCAGGCGGCTTAAAAGAATAAAATAGTTTTATTAAGATATAAGGAAAAAGCTTTGTAAAGGAAGAGGGGAAACAGAGAATCCTGGCTAACAGTGGTTCCCCTACAAACACAAGGACTTTGTAATGGGTCAGCTCAGAACCAGTCTCCAGTGAAGGGCAAACGGGCCGGTGAATAGAACTGAACAGCCAGATTAACAGAGATATAAAACATCACGATTTAAGAAACAAAAACTAAGATTTATTGCTAACAAGAAAAGGCCAGCTTTAACTTTTCCTCCCATTCCCTTTCAAACTAGAGTCAAAATAGTCTGAAAAATAAAGATGTGCCTTTAAGCAACATCCCCTCTGATGGAAATTAGCCCCAAACTGTCTAATGGTCTGAAGTTTTCGTTGATTCCTCTGCTGCTTTCTATAGACAAGGCAGAGGAACATAGTTTTCGAAACCTGTAATTCTGTCCACTGGATTGGTGTCTTTCTGCCTTGCTTCTCTGGGCTCCTGTGGGGTTCTTATCTATCCCCTCCCTTCTTCCACAGTCTCGTAGGCTCCTGCGGGAGTTGAAGGAACAGAAGCACCGCACCAAGGCAGCCACGGTCATTTCTGCTTATTGGAAAGGTTATCAGGTAATGCCGGCGCTTTGAGAACCATGTATGTTGCACACACATCACTGGAACGTCACCCTTTGCCATTCACAACCAAGATATGCTTCCACAAAATCTACAGATCACCCAAGACGCATTCAAGAGGGGTTTTATAATTCAAGGCAGCAGTTCCTTCTGCCTTCAGTTTTGTTTGTTTTTTTACTTGGCCTGCCCGGCTTCCTTTCAAGAACTGTATGCTCTGTTATGTTTACAGTGTTAGGTATCAGTGTTTGTAATCACCGGCTCAGGAAAAATGTCTCCTGAGTTCCTGTAGAAGGTCATAAAGCAAAGTTTACACAGCCAGTTAACACTCTCTTGGAAGTCGGTACATCTCTCAGATTTCTATCGCACCAAATTGTCGTGAGTCAGAGATCCTGGTGAGATGAAGGGCTTGAGATTTAAGCTACCAGCTTCCAGTGGGACCTCAGGATCCCATGGAATCGATCTCTAGACTGCAGAGGTCAGTTCCCTTGGAGAAAATGGAAGTTTGGAAGGGCGGAATCTAGAGCTTCATATTCCACTGAGGTCTTTGTCCCTCCCAGGCTCCATCCCCAAACTTCCAGGAGTTTCCCAACCTGCGTCTGGCGACCCTACCCCTCATTGCCCACCAGTGACCAGGGGGGGACCAGGGAACCCTAATTAACCCTGCCCCCCCCCAAAGATCATCTGAGTATATCACCATGTCAATGAAACAGTAGCATGTTGCTATGTCCAAGTTCGGTTTTCTGTGGTTCATAATCAATCAATTATCCAGTTGAGATTTTTACAAGCTCTCATGGAAATAAAGCCAATGCAGCAAATGAAAGACATTCGTATACTCACAAATGTTTAATATTTAAAATAAAGCCAGAAGCAATAATCATAAGAAAAATTAAAATAACCATACAACCTCTGTTTAATAACACAGTAAGATCAGAGTAAACAAGTTTAGCCTGGCACACTAAGTCTTTGGATTATTTCAGAAAGCCTTACATTTCCTCGCTATCTGCAGGATTCTCACCCGCCACATAGAGCAAAGGTATTGCTAGAATTTCATAAATTCCTGTGTGTATTTTTTTGTTTTTTTTAATGTTCCCATAGCAGTGTGACTCATTATACTCCCAGTCTTCAACGCTGCCCCAAATGCTATGCATTAGGAGCAGAGTAACTGCTCAAGGAGCCTCTTGAGGAGCCTCTTGTGGCACAGGGTGGTAAGGCAGCAGAAATGCAGTCTGAAGCTGTCTGCCCATGAGGCTGGGAGTTCGATCCCAGCAGCCGGCTCAAGGTTGACTCAGCCTTCCATCCTTCCGAGGTCGGTAAAATGAGTACCCAGCTTGCTGGGGGGTAAACGGTAATGACTGGGGAAGGCACTGGCAAACCACCCTGTATTGAGTCTGCCATGAAAACACTAGAGGGCGTCACCCCAAGGGTCAGATATGACTCGGTGCTTGCACAGGGAATACCTTTACCTTTAACTGCTCAAGACATAATTGTGGTCATCTTTTTAAGAAAGGAGCCTGGAGAGATACTCCCCCCCCACACACACACACCATCTTCCCCAAGAGCTGCTTTTTGGCCTATTTGCTGCTGTACACAAACGTACCTGGCAAAAATAGAGCAGAACACCATACCACAACACAAACTGTTAGTGCATTGCACATTCTCCCTCCTATACGTATGTGTTTGTTTAAGAATGTGTCTGTAGACAAGTTGCTGCTTTTTAAAGATAAGACTAAGGTTGCAATTTTGCAGGGAATGTTTACAGTCATGTTAAAAATGAAAAAAAAACCCTTAAAACTGTCAATCATGGAAAGATTTTCCTTACTTGATTAGCCATCTGCCTTTTAGCTGATGGCGAAATTAATCAATTAATTTAATTGGCCAGCCTATTAAATTTAAAAGGATTTGCATTTTAATAAAACCATCAGTATGGGTTTGTTTTGGCTTTTTTTGCACTGCTCCTGTAAGCCCGGCTTTAATATTCTAAAAAGAAATACCCCAAATAGATTACCTAATATAAAAAGGCATAAAAATATTATAATGAAGTCTGAGAAGCATACTCAGTCACGCAGTAAAATAAACACTGACGGAGTCATCAACACAAAGGTACCACTCATCAAAAGGACAACAATCCGTGTTTAATTATGTCTTTTTAAAATTCACTCTTATGATCACCTCCAAACCAATGAAAGCATGTTCTTAACTCTCACTTTTATTGTTGAAATTTTGCCCTCACTGATTAAAATTGGTCCACTGGTGATTAGTTAGCTAAAGCACCTGCCTGAGCAGGTGAAGCACATGACTCTGTGTAAACATAGGTCTGTGAGCTGTTGGTGTGTCACTGCCTCTCTTTTTCTCTGCGCTCTTGTGGGTTTTATTTTCTGTTCCCAGGCTCCTGCAGGAGCTGAAGGAAGAGAAGCACCCCTTTCAAGCTGCCAGAACCATTGGTGCTTATTAGACACGCATCAATTTCTCTGCTCACTCGCTCTCTCTTCATGTATCATGTGGCTCTTGTGCCTGGCATATGCACCCACAAGGTGTGATCGCACAGATAGAATTTTGAGGATAAGCTGGTCTTGATCACGCCAGCTCCCCTCCTTGATTAGACATTTCTAGCTTCTTGAAGAATTCCATTGCCCTTATTGCACGCGTTAAAATGTGTGAACAATGATCATCATGAGAACTGTAATAAAGAAACTTCATGAAGACCAAAATATCATTAAAAGTATGCCTTGGAAAACAGCAAGCATGCTTTTGGATTCCTCAGAATCCTGTGTTAGCCAGGATGTTCAAGGATGGTCCAAGGGTGTTTTTTTTTTTAATCTTGGGTAAACTAAGACTTTGGGGACCCCCCTCCTCCTTAAAGTGAGAGAAAAGCCCAAAATTACTTTTCTAGGTATCTAAATTGAACGGTGAAAAAATAAAAATAGATAAACTATTCAAAAATCTTCCATGTTCCATCATGGGTCAATGAATATGGATATTGTAAAAACCAGAAGCCAGAATAGTCTTTAAGTCAGGAGTCGCTTCTTGCCTTTTTGGCACTCCTCAAAATCTGGCATTTTAGGCCTAGTGATCTAGTTTGCTCTGTGGTCAGGCTGCCTCTGTTGATAGGGATGGGCACGAACTGCATTTTTGCCAGTTCACAAACTGAACCAGTTCATATTGGTTCATAAGTCATGTAAAGTTTTAACCCCTGCTTTCTGCTCCCCAAGGCAGTGGTATAGGGCCACTCTTCATGAAAAACAGCTGAGCATCTGGGAGTTCCCTACCACTCAGCTGTTTGAAAACTCTTGTTTTCTACTTTCACAAACTGCATCAAAATTCATGGAAGTTTGTGTGTGTGTGTGTGTGGTTTGGTCTGCAAACATTGGTTTGCAAACATTGGTTTGGTCTGCAAACATTGGTTTGCAAACATTGTTTAGTGAACCATAAACTGATCAAAATGGATCACTGTCATGGTGGAGTGGTCCCTATATCTGCAATTTTGAAATACAAGATGGGTTTGCTCTTCAACGGAAACTCAAAGACTGTTTCCACACTACGGATATCATTTGGATTTGTGTTTTTAAAGGGTCGACTTTTTAATTGGAATGGGAAGGCGACTGTACGCCGCTTTGAGCCTCCTTCGGGTAGGGAAAAGCGGCATATAAGAACCAACTCTTCTTCTTCTAATCCATTATTGAACGGATCCCCTCACTTTGCCCCACAGCCAATCAATCCTCAGAAAACCAGATTTATCCTTTCAAGCTGGGCCTAACTCAGGGCTGCTCAGGGCAGAAATGCATGCTTTTGCTTGAAATTGTGGTGGACTAGAACAGCTGTCAGCAAAAGGTTTCCAATATGGTGGGAGACTTGACAGTTGTTGTAATTGTCAATGTGGCCAAGGTCTAAGCTGAATAGCCACCGTGGTGCTCCAAGCAACATACCACCTACATGGCTTGCTTCTAGGAGACCTTTCCTGGTAAGCTTGAGAACTGATCTGTTTCTAATTCATTGCCATGGTGGAATGGTCCATGCATCTGCAATTTTAAAATACATGATGAGTTTGCCTCTCAATGGGAACTCAGCGTAGTTTACCTCAGTCTCCTTCAGTTGTGGGGTTGGGTAGGCTGATGGAGAGCGTGACCGACTCAAGATCACCTGGTGAGTTTCCATGGCATGGGGTGGTGGTGGAAGATTCAGACTTAGGTCTCTCAGATACTAGACCTTTGCTGTAACCACACTGGCCAAGTTGTCCAGCTGGTTGGTTTCTTGATGTTATTGCGCATAGATTTCAGGCAGCATTGGGGAAGCTAGAGCAGAGACTCAGGGGAAAAGAATAGGCACACTGCCCTGGAAAACATCCCCGTCCAGCACTTAGCAGCAATAATAATAATAATTCTCTGCAGCTTTGGGAGAATATTTCCTGCGCTTCAATAAGAAGGGGTCACAATGCACGGCTCACACAGTCAATTATCCTGAAATTCATTTCATCCTGAGACTTTTGTCAGCGGAGAGCTGGAATTTGTCGTTTATTGGTTCCCTTGAAATTCACATTCGGCCTCTTTGCCTTCAAAAAGCCATCGGAGCGGCTTCCGGCCAATGAAAACCAATCAGAAACACCATTATAATGAAACATTTAAAACAAAAGCAAACAGAAAAGCCCAGTAGCACCATCATGAATAAGATACAACCATAAAATATCCCACTAAACCCACAATGAACCCGGTTTAATAATTTTTGAATGAGAATTTGCTCACTGGGATAAAATGATCTTTTCTAAGTTACCTCAGAGCTGTAGCTATGCTTGGGGAGGAAGGGGCCGAGGGGGATATCATCTTATTATGGCAGGAAGTGTGCCCCTGTATGGAAGCTGAAAAGTCACAACACCCCTCATGGCCCTTTTGTTCCTATTCTGTGTTTGAGTGAGCCTGCTGGATTGTACTTTTGGAGGATTTGGCTGCTTCTACTTCCAATTGATAAGATAGGGCAAGGATTTCATTTCTAGGTTGTTTTTTGAGGGTGACCAAGGAGAGGGAGCCTCACCGGAGACCACAATTATGGGAGGATTGGTCAGGCAAAGGGGAATGTCATGTCACCCTAGCTTTCCCCTTGCTGCCTCTGGTTAACCCCTAGATTTCCATCTTCTGCTTCCCTCCTTTGCTTCCTCTGACTTGCTTCCACATCTGCTCCAGGACTGGCTTGCTGTCCCCACACCCACTTCCCCACTCTGCCCACTTTGACTTTGCTCCCCTCCCCTCCCCTCCCTCCAACCTGTACTTTCTTCCCTCCGCCTGCCTGCCTGCTTCTCCATCTCTACCATCACAGTGAAGGTTGCTATGGCAACCCAAAGTGCTACCTCCCAGACCGTGTTGGTTTTAGAGAACCATGTATGCAAATATGCTGATACTGATGTGAATTTGAGGGGCTGTGTCCTATATTGATTTTAAAAAGCAGATTTTTCTGCAAGTGAAATGTTTCCCCTGGAATTTCAGAACTTTGCACTGTAGTTGGGGCTGGGCCCATAAATTTGCCTTTCCACATAAGGCCCAAACCTTAGCTCTTTGATATAGGGATTTGAACTTGGGGCCGAATTTCAGCCTGGAGAAAAGGAGGTTGAGAGGGGACATGATAGCCCTCTTTAAGTATTTGAAAGGTTGTCATTTGGAGGAGGGCAGGATGCTGTTTCCGTTGGCTGCAGAGGAGAGGACACGCGGTAATGGGTTTAAACTACAACGATATAGGCTAGACATCAGGAAAAAAAATTTCACAGTCAGAGTAGTTCAGCAGTGGAATAGGCTGCCTAAGGAGGTGGTGAGTTCCCCCTCACTGGCAGTCTTCAAGCAAAGGTTGGATACCCACTTTTCTTGGATGCTTTAGGATGCTTAGGGCTGATCCTGCGTTGAGCAGGGGGTTGGACTAGATGGCCTGTATGGCCCCTTCCAACTCTATGATTCTGGGCTCTCTGCAGCTACACACTGCAGCTGCAGTGAATTGTTTTTAAAAGGCAAAGGAGATCCCAAACAGGTTAGGAATCCTCCTGCAGTAATAGAGAGCGATCCAGCTTTCCTTCCCAAGCCATATCCGCTCATATGAACAGTGCTGGCGTGATTTCCTTGCTATTGCTGTTTCACATATGCAGAATGTTCCATGCAGAGCAGCAAAAATGGGGAAATTACTCCCTCTAGTTTTATTTTGTTTCTATGTGAGAAACAGCCTTGGGGGGGGGGGGGAGGCAAGAGTCTTTCCTTCCCTGTGGTGGTGTTCCAAATAGGGATGCCAGTCTCCAGGTGGGACCTGGGGATCCCCTGCTTTTACAGGTGACAGAGACCAGTTCCCCTGGAGAAAATGGCTGCTTTGGAAGATGGACCTCATAGCAGTGTACTCTATTGAGGTCCCTCCCTGCCCAGTCCAAGTTGCAACCCCAAAGTCTACAGGTATTTCCCAACCCAGAGTTGGCAACCCTATGTCCCAAGCCTGTTTGGACTCTGCTTTGCAGCAGATGAGTTGGTTCTGGGGAACTTGAGAAACCTGGGCATGTTTTTTGGGGTTTTTTTTTGCCATTTGCACAGTTATGTAAGGGAGACTTTACTCCTCGTTCATTTTGGAAGGATACATTGTTTGTCTATAAATGAGCCTCTTGTGGCGCAGAGTGGTAAGGCAGCAGACATGCAGTCTGAAAGCTCTGCCCATGAGGCTGGGAGTTCGATCCCAGCAGCCGGCTCAAGGTTGACTCAGCCTTCCATCCTTCCGAGGTCGGTAAAATGAGTACCCAGCTTGCTGGGGGGGAAACGGTAATGACTGGGGAAGGCACTGGCAAACCACCCCGTATTGAGTCTGCCAT
Organism: Paroedura picta; assembly: GCF_049243985.1. Lineage (NCBI taxonomy): Eukaryota > Metazoa > Chordata > Lepidosauria > Squamata > Gekkonidae > Paroedura > Paroedura picta. Next base: position 161,881,376 of record NC_135371.1, on the reverse strand, counting down.
GAAAACGCTGGAGGGCGTCACCCCAAGGGTCAGACATGACCCGGTGCTTGCACAGGGGATACCTTTACCTTTATTTTATAATCTTAAAAGTAACTTTCTTTGTCTTTCTTAGTCCCAGTCCATGGTCTATACTAGTTTTTCATTTTCTGGCCTTATAAATACAGTTCTTTGCATGAATAAAACCACTGACAATTCCACAGGGCTTTGACAGTGGTTTATCATGCACAATCACACTGTTTTCATATTTATATTAAGACAATATTTGATATCGTGTGTTTTTATAATTTCCCCGAGAAAGGGGGTGGAAAGACAGAAGGGATTCTTTAAAGAGACTACTAGTTCGGGGAGAGAAGTTGTGTTGTCTTTTTTTTTTAAATGTTGCATTTTGTTTGGCTTTCTTTTCTTTCTTGAGGGTGACCGTATCAAGGATTTCACTACTAGCCAGGTCCAGAACTGAACCATGAGGGTTTCTTGTTTTGGCCTACACCACTATGCTCCAGAGTTGAAATTCCAATGGGCTGCTGATATAGTGATCCTTAATCTAACTCCATAATAATGATAATACATCTACTAAGCATATCTTTGTGTGTGTGTGTGCATTCACAGACACGAAAGGAATACAAGAAGTATTTCCGTTCTGGGGCCTCCACCTGCATCGCCAATTTTATCTACCAAAATCTGGTAAGTAATTTCCTGGCCCAGTCTTTTGGGGGAAAAAATATCACAAGAAGGGATGGCAAAGGGACTTTTAAGCCTGTGAATTACAATGCTGAATGTCAGGGGTTACGCTTTTTTGTAAAGGCGACACTAATCCTGAAAACGTTCAGATCAGAGGGTTTGTGAGTTCATGATGGGGTTAGGGTAGACACGTCAAACATACAGCCCGGGGACTGGAACTGGCCCACCCAGAGTTCCTATTTGGCCCATGAGCAGCTGAGGGGAAACCAGTGCAAATGTGGGCCGAAAGGCCTATATTAGGGTATATACCACCTGCTGAGGTCCCTCTCTTCCCCAAATGCAGGCTTTCCCCAAGGGCTTCCCCCAGATCTCCAGGGGTTGCCCAACCCAGAGTTGGCATCCTTAAATGGCAAGGAGGGTTGGTTTGGCCTTAAGTTCTGCTGAAGAGGAGTATGAGTCATGGTCAATGGTAAAATGATTTTTGGTACACAGGGACAGCCCAACCAAGTCACACCGATGTCACATCCAGCCCTCATGAGAAATGAGGTCAACTCCTCTGGGTTAGAGTGTCATTTTCAGATTGGGGGAGGGGGTGGGACTCAAATTTCAATCAGCAATGCTGGTAGTTAGGATTGCCACCCTGATTGGCCAGGGTATCAGTTCAAAGACTTCCTAGTTCCCGGTTGCAAGGCTTGTCTTAAAGTGACAGTGCTCCAGAAGCCAGATTTGCCTTTGGATTTATTCCCCCCTCCTCTACTGTCTCCAATCCCACCCCCACCCCATTCATGAAAATAAAAAAAGGGGCTCCTGCTGAGCTTGGCTCCCCTCCCCACACTGAGCTTTCCCAATCAAGTTCAGAACACTTTCTGTTTCAATGGGGGGGGGGGGTAGAGGAAGACCTGAGTTCAAATCAATTTGAATTCAGCAGGATCCACAACACAGAAAACAAAGTAAGTAGTAAAAGTATTGTTTGTACATTACATATTTAGAGAGTAGAATCTACTATGAATCTTCCATCTGAGAGGCAATACTCTTATTTCTTTGCTTATATCCCACTTTTTCACACATGGAATTCACAAACAACACGTGCACAGGTCCCAGGTAGTCCAGGAACTGCCCATAAATGCAGCAAAGCTGCTGCATCATGAACCTTCTGTCCATATCCTGGACCTCCCTTTGTCAACTGATGACCTACTGTCTCTTTCTCCCTTCTTACAGGTGCAAAAATTTCTCTTGGCTCTGAAAAAGAACTTGCCTTCCATGACAGTGACAGACCACACTTGGCCACCTGCTCCTTACAGATTTCTCACAGCCACTAACCAAGAACTAAAGAAGATTTTCCACCATTGGCGGGTTAGAGATTGAACGTGACTCACTCCGCTTAATTCTCCTTTTAGAGTCAAGCTGCCCTGAGATCTTTGGGCGTATTATAGACAAGGCTAGGTGCATACTGGGACAAATGCGGTGGCTGGAATATTTTTTATACCGCCCTCCCATACGGCTCAGGGCGGTTTACATACAACGTTGTGGGTATTACATGGAATTACCTAAGCATAGAACAGAGTCAACATCAACAATAATCCAGCAGTGGTTTAAATTAACATAATATCACTGAACTAAGTCAACAATAATATAAAACAAACAACAACTTAGATAAACGCCCAGAATGGTCAGACTGGTGTAGGCCATGGAGGAGGTGTCTGTGGGTGGACCTGCAGATGTTGTTGGGTTGGTCAGTCTCAGGGGAATGCCTGGTGGAGGAGCTCCCTTTTGTAGGCCCTGCAGAATTGTGGGAGTTTGACCAAGGCCCTCATCTCATCAGGGAGCTCATTCCACCAGGTGGGGGCTAGAAAAAGCTCCCTTGTTGACCGACGTACTTCTTTGGGGCCAGGGATCACCAGCCAGTTGGTGGTGGTAGAGCGTAGTGCTCTTTTGGGGGCTATAGGGGAGCAATCAGTTTGGATTTAGTTAGGGTGGGTGGGAAGTTAAATTAATTAGGTTTAGGAGGGAGGGAATGAATTGAAGGGTGGGGTTGAAATGATTGGGTGAGGTCAGATCAAGTTGGATAGGGGAGCAATCAACTTGGATTAGGTTGGGGTGGGTGGGAAGTTAAATATATTAGGCTTGGGAGGGGTGGAATTGAAGGGTGGGGTTTGAGTTGAGTGGGTGAGGTCCAATCAATTTGGATAGGGAAGTAATCAGTTTGGCTTTGGTTGCGGTGGATGGGAAGTTGAGTTAATTAGGGGAATTGCTGTGAGTTAAGACAAATAGAGATTTGATGGGGGTTGGAGAAGTGCTTATCCCTCCCCTCCCCTCCCTTCCCTCCCCCCCTCCCCTTCCCCCTCTCTCTTTCCCTTGTGCCAATTATGCTAATTTACCATCTCCTTGTGCCAATTGTGCCAGGTCACCATACTTGCATAGGAGAACCTGCAAAGAATTGCAGAGAGATGGATGGGGGTATGACTCTCTTTCCCTTCCTTTTCCCCCTTCTTCCCCATCAGGACAAGACCCTGTTCTGCTGTGGTAACATAACCAAGTTGCACGTGGGTTTGGTCTCAGAAACTCCCCGAGCACCACATAACATAAAGCAAAACACAGCTTTATTGAAGACATTTATGGGGAAAAAAAGGTTTTTAAAATAAGGCATATACTTCCATGGTAGTAAAATGCACAAGACAGCAAAAAATATTGGGTTTTTATATCCAGCTTTTCACTGCGCAAAGGAGTAAGAGGAAGGGAAGGCAAATGTAAGTGAAAAGCAGGGTATAAAAACCAAATTTTCTTCTTCCTTTTCTTGTGCATTTTACTACCACTGAAGTATATGCCTTGTTTTTAAACCTACCCCAGAGGTAGCTATGAAAGTCTCGGAGCAAGTGGGAGGGAGGTTAGACCGCTGCCGGGGGGTGGAGATGGCATTTTAATGGGATTTTATAATTGGATGGGATGGGATTTTACTGTGATGTTTGTGACAACTGTTACCCACCATGAGGCACTATGTGGGAGTGGCGGGATGCAAGCTGAATAATCCTTAACATTATTTCACTCCCTTATATATTTGGGAAACAGCCTCCTGGGAGGAGACTGTCCGGAGCCCTGTCTGTCCAGGTCCACCCTGATTGGCCCTCCCCCTCCAGCTCCCACCCTCTCTCCTTGCCTGCCTGAAGCCTTGTGGCTGCGGCCTCCATTGTTGCTCACGAGGAGAGAGGCAGCAACAGGGCTTTGCAGGTACGCTCCTGCTGGGAGGGAGCTCATTTTTAAAATGGGCTTTCATTCTAGTAAATAAATAAAAATAAATCTGCCAGTACCCGGCACCTGCAGTAAAACAGGGAACTGTGTCGGACAGACAGGGCTTCTTCTGTCAAGCCACAGGTCACAGTGAGTTGCAACGGGGTTGCTCTTGCCAGCTTGGTGTAGAACCAGCTTGGTGTAGTGGTTAAGAGCAGCAGCCTTTAATCTGGAGAGCTGGGTTTGATTCCCTACTCCTCCACATGTTACCAGCTGGGTGACCTTGGGCTAGTCTCAGTCCTGTTAAAACTGTTCTCACACAGCAGTTCTGTCAGAGCTCTCTCAGTCTCACCTATCTCACAGGGTGTCTGCCATGGGGAGAGGAAGGGAAAGTGATTGTAAGCCGCTTTGAGAGTCCTTCTGGTAGTGAAAAGAGGAGTATAAAAGCCAACCTTGTTCTTCTGACTCAAAGAGGCCACAATCCTAGCCTAACATGCAAACATTTAATATGTTGCATTGCTTTCCAAGAAGAAATAGGTTGGGGTGTAAATTGGTTGTAAGCTGTGACTTCTTCGGGTAGTAAGAAATATATATCTAACTCGGGGCTGGTCAAACTGCGGCTCTCCAGATGTCTATGGACTACAATTCCCGTGAGTCCCTGCCATGCCACAGTTGGCTACCCCTGATCTAATTGAATTCATAATTTGCAGATGGGGGTGGGGGGCTTCAAACCAGGAGATTACAAACTTCAGAAGTTTCACAAGCCTATTTGAGTTAGGTGAGGTTCTACCTTCATTTCTACTGCAAGCCTGCAAGGGGTGTGTGGCTACGATGCTGATCCTTTATTATTATTTTTCCTTCCTCCCTGCTTCTCTATTACAGTGTAAGAAATATCGGGACCAGCTGCCACCACAGAGAAAAGCAGCTCTCCAAGATAAGTTGTGCGCCAGTGAACTCTTCCGGGGCAAGAAAAGCTTGTACGCCAAGAGGTAAGAACCGTTGGCAGAGTAATTAACACAGCAGTGTTGCACAGCCTGATTAAAGAATAAATAAAGGTTTATTTAGGAGCTAACTTACTTGATAGGAAAGAAGAGAGATAGAGAGAGGTTTCTAACTACTTCTCCGGCTGAGAGAGAGAGGGAGAGGGAGAGGGAGCGGGAGAGGGAGAGGGAGAGAGGACACTGAATGCGGCACTTTTGAAGAAGAATGGGGAAATTGTCCTTAAGAGTAGCAATCTGGAATGACTCCAGTTGCCAGGAGAGAGAAGGTGCTATCCGATTTAATTGTCTTATTACTGCCCCTTTCAGGACCTTCATCTATTCCTCTGGATAATGCACTTCCAGTGTGCTTTTGGAGTGTTCTGCACAGGAAAATCTACTTCTAGTGCACTGAAAGTGCATTAACCACTGTGTGCGGAATGGGGCATTGTCTTTTCCAACAAAAACAAAGGCAGGCACCAGGGGTATCCACCCCAGTTGAGAGAGGGTTTAGCCCCTCAGGATGACAGTCTGTGTTTTGTGCCTCCCAGTCTCCCGCAGCCTTTCCAAGGGGAATACCTGGGCCTGAAAGAGAACCCCAAGTATCGCAAGCTCCAGTCCACCGCAGACGGCAAGCTGGTAATGGCGGACAACGTGCGGAAAGTCAACCGGGGAGATGGGAAGGTGAGAAATGTGTTCTCACCCGGCATTTGGGAATGGGAGTCAACATCTTTTCCATAATGTAGAAATTTAGCGTTTGTATGCATATCTCCCAATTATGAACCTTATTCTCACTGCTTTTTTGACCGACATGAGTCCTCTACGTTACTATCGAGTGCAGCATATAAACAATGAGAGTTAAATGGAGTTGGAGGAGAGTTTTTCAGATCCTGTGGATTGCCAAAACAAATAAACCGTATTATGTTCAAAATAGCACTTCCTTCCTGCGAGCGGCCGAGGAACTTTCTAGGCTCGCTCGCTCTCTGATTTGTTCCTTGTCTCTGTCAGGCCTCTCCTAGACTCTTCCTTCTCACCAAGAGTCATGTGATCCTGGCTGATCCCAAGGCAGCTCAACCCAAAACGGTGATCACCTTGAGTGACATTGACAGCGTCTCCGTCAGCCGCTACTCAGATGGATTCTTCGCCCTGCACCTTAAAGAGGTACCGGATGGGGAGATGGTGGTCCCTGGACAAGGAACTGGGTAGGGAATGGTACTATGCTAGAAAGACACCGTAAATCAGTTTGTCCTTTTTTACCTCCCTTTGAAACTCTCTTGGTAGGGTTAGGCTAGGCGACATCACACCATGTTTCTTTTTTGACGTTACTTTATGCCACGGCTGAACCTTTTTTATTGGGGGGAGAGGCAGAACCAGAATTATGCAAACCGTATCCGAAATTCTGAGTGTTCAAACTTAGCGTTTAAAAGACTGGGTTTGAGGAACACGTTCAAAAAGTTATCTGATACAGCCTCAGCAGAGGATGTTTCACCATCTGTCTTTCAATGGGCTCATCAGTGGGTTACAGAGAATTCTTCCTCCACTCGTTGTGCTCCTCCGGTTCTTTCTCCATGTCATTTGTACGCTGGCTCAATTTATTTCCCATCTCAGAGGCCAATTTAGGAGAAAAGCAGGAGGAGCAGCATATCCCATCCCCCATACATTTGAAAACTGACCTTCAACAACACAACTCAACAACACAATGATTTGGTGTCTTCTGTATTTCAAGGTTCATCACATTCCCCTCATTCTGTCCCTCATTGGCACACTTTGCAATGGTCAAGTTTTAGGAGACTTCCGCACTCACCAACATTCCTAGTGTCTGGGCTGGATCCAGGAAGATCTGTCCCACCAACGGAAGTGGCTTTGATCATGGGAAATTTAGACCGGATCCACCCCTGCCTCTCTCCTGCCCGTCCTTCCGCCCAAAGACTGCCCGTTGAAAAGGCCATCACAAAATGTTATTTCCTCACTTGAGACTCAGGGCAGCTTAGTATAATGCACGCACAACCCACAACATCAGAGAGCCTTGCCCTAAACACACAGTGGGGGCCGTCAAACAGGAATCACAAGGCTGGGGAACAAAGCAGTGAAACGTTACGTTACGTACAATCAAGAATGTAATTGAGCTGGATTGAGAGTCTTGAAGATCTCAGACTTTGAGACCAAGCCTGGCCAAAGGGACTGGAAGTCGACATGGGTAAAGGCGACCAGTGTCTGCTGATGGGTGGACATTAGGGGCCAGCAGTGGATATCACACAAAGGTCAGCAAGGCCATGGTCCAGTTAATAAGGAGGTCAGTTGAGAGGGGGAAATGCTCACCATTTGCCCGCTTGGGAAGGGCCCAGTGCAATGCCTCCCACAGATGGTAACTCCTCTCCCTTTTGCAGAGTGCCACAGCGGGCAGCAAAGGGGACTTCTTGCTTATCAGCGACCACCTGATTGAACTGGTCACCCGGCTCCACCAGACAGTCCTGGAGACCACAAAGCAGAGATTGAAACTCCAAGTGACTGATGAGTAAGTGCAGACTTGGTCATGGGCAGATGACGGGAAGGCTTTGGACCAAGTGTTGGGAGTCCTTTTGCGGGGGCATCTGTCCCTTTTCCCTGTTCTCCTTGCACAGAGAACAGCCACTTGAATCTACCAAAGGCTCTTGAACAAGATCTAGACAGGCAGGAGAAGGGATGCAAACAAGACGAAAGCTGTTTTGACTCTAGTTGCAAAACCTATAAATTCCATCAGTGATGTGTTGCGAATGTTTCTTTGTATAACACCTCAGGAATTAGTTGTGCAATGGCCCAGTTCAACAGAGCTTAGCGAAAGTGGATGGCAAAGGAGCTTTCTTTGTGTGGGAGGAGGTTTTGCTTGCTACAAAGTACGGGGCACCATTTTGGCAGTGACAGCAAACAAAACAAAACAAAGACCTTCTCCTGCTACTGTTCTCTCCTTGATCTGGCTTCTTGATGCCTATCACGTTGCCGATTCTGATTGGCTTTATGGGTCTCTGACATAACTGTACTGGCTACAGGACAACTGACTCACTGACTAGCTAATTTATATAGCCAACAAGCCTTTGTTTTAAAAAGGTGAGAAAAAAGACATCAAAACAGGTTGGAGCAAACAGAGAGAGATTGTGTGTAAGCCTCCTGGCGTCGGGCAATCCTTTGGATAACCATTTTGGTATCCCCGAGCCTCCTTTGCACTGAAAATGTTTGCCCACAAACTTTCAGCTCACTGTGAACGCTTACAATATTTTAATTTTTGAAATGTGAATATGAAAGGTATAGCAAGGTAATAGTATAGCTTATCGGCCAGTCAACATTCCATGATTATAATTATGCCACCAAGAAAATATATTACATCCTTGTCCATGGTTCATATATATATTTGTGAAACGCCCCTTTGGGAGGAGCATATCCTGGGTGTCTGGCCTTGAATACGGGCCGACTATGCCACAATTCCCAAAGGCCAGTCCTCTCCCACACTCAACTAACATTCCAAACCACAGGTTCTTGACACCCATCTCTCCACACCCATGCCCTCATTTGTCACCACACCAGAACAACCTCCCCCCCCCCACAACACACATATTCAACCTCATGCCCTTACAGACTGGACATCCCCTCCCCTTACTCTTCCCAATGCCAAGCTTTCTTCCTTTCTTAATCACTCTCTTCCTTTCTACCTCCTTCTCTCTTTGCTATTTCCCCCCTCCCCCCTTGCTAGTGCCCGTTGTATCAGCTGCAACGGGCTTTGATTCTAGTCTTCTTATAATTTACATTTGAAAAGGAGGAGCCTCCATTGCACTGAGAATGTTTGGCCATGAACTTTCGGCTCTCTCTGAATACTTAACAATATTTTAAAAAATGTACACCTTGCTTATGCCACTGTAACCAAAACGGCTTGCAAAAAAAAAAAATCTCAGTACTCAAAATATCGTCTCCACAAGTTTTTGATCTTATTACCTGGATTGATATTACCGAATCAAGTCAGACACCCGAAGGCTTAGCAGCAAATATATATAAAGGTTAAAATACAAATATTTATCGCTACGTGCACATTGAACAGATTTAAAATATTGAAACCTGAGAGTCACCGTCTGTGCAATATTGCATGTGCAGTTTCAGTGGCTGCAAATGATATGACCATAGACGAAATGTGCTCCAACCCAGAGGGTCTTAATCAGGGGTCAAGTAATCCATTTGCACGCATACAGTATAATACTAACACCTGGTTGGTGGCATAGGAATCCAGAAATAAAGATATTTTTACTTACCACCCATCCTTATTTATATTTTATATTTTAAAACTTATTAATATACTAGGGGCCAAGCCCGTTGTATTCAGGAATACAATGGGGGTGGGTGGGGTAGAAGAACTCTGCAGACGGCCTCCTCTGCCCCCCTCCAGGACCTGGAAAGGCTCCAGGTAGCTGTTAGGGAACTCACTGAAAGGGATCAGCAGCCTCCAAGCTCAGAGGAAAGTGGAAGGAGGGGATGGTCAGGGGTGGGGGATGGAAGGCGATTGGCTGGCCACTGGAATACAGGCAAGCTAGTTGGAAGAGACAGCCTCCCTGAGTGGGTGTTAAGCGCTGAGTGGCACTTAAGCCATGAGACCACGCTCCTCCTCCAAGGCCTTACCAGAAATATTAAGTGAAACAGACCCCCATATAGCAAATTATTATTATTTTTAATCCTCATTAAAATATCTTTTAGGCCTCCAAACTTATGCATACCCTCTGAACAGTTTGTGCTTCCTCTGAAGTGAAATCTGAAATGCTGGCAAAGGCTGCTGCTTCACTCTCCCTGGCTAAGTTGCGCCTGGCGCATTGTCTCCTTCTGACTTGAGGATGTTCTGGTCCCCTCCAGGTTTCTGGTGAAGTTCAAGCAAGGCAACATCACCGTCAAGGTAGTGGAGACGGCTGAGAAACAGGGCACAGCGCCCATCTGCAGGAAGAAAGGGAGCCATAGAATGGAGGTGCTGGTCCACTGAGGTGCTGTGTGCAAAAGGAAAGAGACACCGGGAGGATACTGTTCGCCCAGAGCCAGAATCCCCGAGACTCCAGGGCTTGGGAACCTTAGACCTAGCTACAACTCACTCCCACCGTCAATCTTTCAAAATCTCTTGGGGCAGCTGCCTACCTACCCACATTCAGAATGGAATGTGCACCAGTTTCTCCACATGTTGATAAAATGAAACCTGTAGCCTCTTTGGAAGCGGCCGCTCTCCTGCGGAAGATTTGCGGAATACGGGGGAGAGCGGGTCAATAAAAGAATCTCAAATGAAATTTTCTTGACTGCTTCATTCAAAGCCTCTTGGGTCTAAAGCAGTGGTTCTCAACCTGGGGGTTTGGGACCCCTTTGAGGGTCGGAATGACCTTTTCACAGAAGTCGCAGTAGCTTGGCCGGTGTGGTGCCGTCCACACAACAGCCTTGCGGGGTAGATCGAGAGAGCGTTCGCCTGTCTGGAGCAGCGGAAGAGAGCGAGATCAGCATGGTGGGACAAGAGGTAGAACTGAACTGAGAAACCCCAGGGCGAAAAAAAACTAATTTATATACAATCGTGAACAGTGCATCTTCACTCCATTGGTCAGTTTCGGTTTGATTTCTGCAAAAGAACACGTGCATAATTTTATGGTTTGGGGTGACCACAACACGAGGAACTGTATTAAAGAGTCGCGGCTTTAGGAAGGCTGAGAACCACTGGCCTAAAGGATTGTCCGGAGTACCAAAGATCACACCTTCCTTACAGATGGGGTGTGTAGGGTATCGCTTTGCGTCCCTGGCAACAATCACTCTTTCAAGCAGCTGCATATACAGAGGATTTCTGAGCCCATGTGCTTAGTCCCCTTTGCCAAGAAAGTGGCAATTAATCAGAGACAGATTTCAAACTAGGAGATTTCACACTAACACCTTACATACTTTAAGTCTCTCAGTTCTGAGAAAAGGCACATGCTGCTACTAAATGTTTCAAACTCCCCCCGCCCCCAGTCTCATGACTTGCCAACAACTTGCCAATGAGTGGTATAATCTGTGGACTTTTCCACATTCTCAATTTCTTCATGTGTGTTTTTTTTTTTGGGGGGGGGGCTGTTCTGCCCATGTGTTTGGTGCCTCAAGTGGTTGATTTGTTATTGGATTGCATTACGTTTGGCTTTTATTTTATGCTGACATAAATCGATAAAGATGTCATAGTCCCATTGTATACGGCACTGGTCAGACCACACCTGGAGTACTGTGTGCAGTTCTGGAGGCCTCACTTCAAGAAGGACGTGGCTAAAATTTGAAGGGTACAGAGGAGAGCGACGAGGATGATCTGGGACCAAGGGACCAAGCCCTATGAAGATAGGTTGAGGGACTTGGGAATGTTCAGCCTGGAGAAAAGGAGGTTGAGAGGGGACATGATAGCCCTCTTTAAGTATTTGAAAGGTTGTCACTTGGAGGAGGGCAGGATGCTGTTCCCGTTGGCTGCAGAGGAGAGGACACGCATTAATGGGTTTAAACTTCAAGTCCAACAATATAGGTTAGATATCAGGGAAAAAAATTTCACAGAGTAGTTCAGCAGTGGAATAGGCTGCCTAAGGAGGTGGTGAGCTCCCCCTCACTGGCAGTCTTCAAGCAAAGGTTGGACGCACACTTTTCTTGGATGCTTTAGGATGCTCTGGGCTGATCCTGCGTTGAGCAGGGGGTTGGACTAGATGGCCTGTATGGCCCCTTCCAACTCTATAGTTCTATGATTCTATGATATATCAAAGCAACCCCTGGGGAGAGCAAAACACATCCAGAACAGACCCAACCCCCAGCAAGGAAAAGGATAACCCGGAAAAAACCCTGCAGTCTTTGAACAAATGGAGGTCTGTCTGGAAACAGGGAGAAACTAGTTATTATGGTTGTTCCTTCAAAATGTGCTGTACAAATGCTTCCAGGATCCAGGGAGCAAAGCTTGGGTGGGTGGTGGGTAGAGTAATGATCCTTCCCATTCTGGCCCCCCATACAAGTTCTCCTCCTCCCATTTCCACCAGGTAAAAAAAATGACACAGATCATTTGGTGGATGTCCTAACTTCCTTTATAATAAAAGATTATAAATCATCGGTGAAGAGGGAAAGGACAAGGGAGAGAAGAAAACCTGGATCGATGCCCTAATGTAACTTTATTCCATCTCCAAATCAAAATCTGTTTCCTGCATTGGAGGAGGTCAGTGGTGTGCTGGCCCTCTGATTGGTCCTTGGGCTGAGATGGCCTGACATGCCATTGGGAAGCATGGGGGGGGGGGCTATGACCACAGCCGGCAGGGAATGCCCTCTCCTCCCGATCCCCAGCTTGACATGATCCCTGCCTTCCTCCCTCCCTGCTGGGACCCCAGGAAGTGCCCTCTTGCAGCCCTCCTGGCCTCCAGGGAAAGGGGCAGGAAGCTGGGCATGTGCTGTGGACCCACCGCCCTTGTGGCCCTCCTGACCTCTTGGAAAGGGAGCAGGAGAGTGGGCGCCTGTTCTGCCCCAGCCCCGGTACTCCCACGGCCCTCCTTGCTTCTGGGGAAGGGAGTGGGATACCAAGTGTCTCCAATCCCACACCGCCCCCCTCCCATGGCCTCCCGGACATTAGCCCCCCCCTGACAATTTTAAAAATGGGCGTCCCTATTAGTACTAAGAGCAGTGGCCAAGGAGTGTCTGAAATGTATACTCATTTTGTTTAATTCGGAGTATACTCTTTAGGCCTTGGGGTGGACTCCAGAAAAGTGCTTCTGCAAAGTGTTCAGTATGAAGTAGGGAAAAGCTAGCACCAGTTGGCTAGCATCTGTGCAATCACCAACCCAGTTCCCCTTCCTCAGTCCTTGAACAACAGTTTCCACAAACATTTCTTGCAAGGATTTTTAATAAGGTGAACAGATCTGCATACAATTTGCAACATCAGCATTCAAATGCCAAACCCCAAACAGTACAAATTGATCCATCCACACGTAAGAGAGGGAATTTTTTTCTACTTGTGGGACTTCCCAAGTAGGCATCAAAACACGACTTCATAAAAATTACTCAAAGAGGGACAACAACAAAATCAAACCCCCTCAAGAAGTGGGGCTTAGTGAAGACAGACGAAGACAGACGAGTAGGAGGCGAAATATCAAGGTGCTCAAACCCAAGGCAAATTAGTGCAGGGGTAGTCAAACTACGGCCCTCCAGATGTCCATGGACTACAATTCCCAGGAGCCCCCTGCCAGCGAATGCTGGCAGGGGCTCCTGGGAATTGTAGTCCATGGACATCTGGAGGGCCGCAGTTTGACTACCCCTGGTTTAGAGAATCCTGGAAGGAGAGATTTCGTTTACTGCATTGGCGTGCTGGCCCTCTGATCGGCCCTTGAGCTAAGATGGCTGGATATGCCATTGTCCCTTCCTGTCCTCTCACAACAACCCTGTGAGGTAGGACAGGCTGAGAGTTTGGGAACGGGCCCAAGGTCACTTTGCAAGAAGGGGGGGGATACAGACCCAAGTCACCGAAGTCCTAATCCACCACCCTACCACACTGGCTTTCTGGAAAGGGCCCCACTTCGATGCCATGCTCCGCCTGATGCAGGGGTGAACTAGGCCCAGCCATTATCCCACTGGGCTCCTCCCCCCAGTGGCCATAACAGCTGATCCATCCCTATTGGTCTGCAAGGCCCTGCGGCATGGGGATTGGCCACTCAGCCCTACAGGGCTTGCCTATAACTGCAGGGTTATGGCATCTAGCGAAGGAAAGGGAAGCTAGTGGTCGGCAGGGCCTAGAAGAGGACCCATTCGCTGATATTCTTTTCTTTCTAACAATGCAACCAAACGCCACTGACCAAGATGGTATCCATGTGTCATTCACCTCACTGCGCTGTAAGGAGTCATGCGCAACTGGGTTTCTCTCTGCACGGACAAGATAATCTTGTTGCAATACATGACTGCAGTGTGGCGATTGCACCACAGCCATCCCATGTGTGATTGCCACTATAGATGCTCTGGGAGAGATATCAAGGCACTGGCTCAACAATATCCCAAAGCAGGAAGCTAGCCTGGGAGACAGTTTGAAAACCAAGTCTTCCTATCCAGGGCTGATTCTGCACTAACTTTGTTTATTCTGTTGTGGATCCTGCTGAATCCCGATTGATTTGAACTCTGATCTTCCTCCGCACCCTCCTACCCAATTGAAACAGACATTGTTCTGCACTTGATTGGGGAAGCTCAGAACAGGAAGAGGAGCCAAGCACAGCAGGAGCCTCTTTCTTTCTTGAAGGGGGGGAAGATTGGAGACAGCAGAGGAAGGGGGAATAAATCCAAGAGGCAAACCTCCTCTTCTCCCGATTGAAACAGAAAAGTGTTCTGCACATGGTTAGGGAAGTTCATAAGGGGAGGGGGGAGTCAAGCACAGCCGGGGCCTCTTTCTTTTCTTGAAGGGGGGGGGAGGAGAGGATTGGAGGCAGCAGAGGAAGGAGAAAGAAAACCAAGAGGCAAATCTCTGCCGACAGAGGTGATGGCTTCTGGGAGCTTCTGCTGAGAGAAATTAGGGATTCCTCTTTAAGGCAAGCTTCTCACCTGGGCAGCCTTGTCCAATCAGGGCTTCTCTACCACGAAGTCAGCAACAATTCAAAGTAGGCAGAGCTCCGCATGCTTTTTCAATCTGATTCTTCAAATATTAAGGGTTAAAACCACTCTAGGATATTGCATGATAAAGGTAGGGTCACTCCGGATCAATCATGTTTGTTGCAGAGGGAAAATTTAAATCGGAGAAAATCAAAATGGAAATCGTATTCAGTGGAGATGGCTGGGACTGAATCGACCTGGGATTGGAATAAAAGCTCCGTGCAGACTCCACCCAGGTTTAAGGATTTGCAGGGTCTGTTGCACCAAAGCCAGTTTAAGGATTCTTGGGGGCTTGGCAGAGCACAACTGTGGCAGGAGCAGCCAGAATGGGGGCAGATCCCCCCCCCCAGTGGAACGGGGTGTCACTCAAAGCGTCCTTAAAGAGGGAAAAGGGGACGGGTTGAGGAAGAGAGAGGATACAGTCCTTATCCATGGATGAGAAGGCACCATGTGAGGCCCTTGGAAGTGCTGGGCATGTGCTACATGAATAAACTGGCCCTGTTTATACCCTATGACAAGATCAATGAGGAAGCCGCTCCTGCACCGTAATACCACTTACCTGGTCCCTGAAACAGTGCATTTCTCTAAATGCTGGCAATATTTCTAGAGCATCCCACCAAGAAGCTCCATAGCCCCTTTGCAAACGCTGCTGTTTACAGGGAACGGTCTCATGCCCCTACTTGCAACACGCTGGTACTGGGGATAACCAAAGTAGCACTGTGTCTAGGACCCACGTTGGCAAGTAGCTCAGAGGGATGAAAAGGAGTTTGGCGTCCCAGCCGGCTGAGTAGCGGGTGCGAGGGTGGACGGCAGTCAGCGCATGCTCCATGCAGTCGGTCACCAGAGAGAGCTTGGGATTGCAGTGTGCTTGCATCTGGCTGGCTATTTCACAAGCTATTGGGGAGGGGGGGGGAAGAGAGAGATAAAGATTCAGCCACCAGACAATTTTGTTTCCTTGGAGCAAAACAGGGATTAATTCCAACACAACTTCATGTCCACCTAGCCAGACACTTTCCTAGACACAACTGGCCTCAGCTTTGGTTTTGCTTTGCTGCCAAGTCCTAGCTGACATGGAGCTGCTATAGAGGCAAGAGTCCTTCAGAAGCGGTTTACCATTGCATTGGACTTCCTTGGTGGTCTCCCATCAAAATACAAACCAAGAATGACCCTGCTTAGCTTCTGAGATCTGACAAGATAGGGCTAGCCCAGGCAATCCAAATGAGGGCCACTGTGTCCACAGAATCTCAGATTTCCACTAGAAGTTGAAATTGAGGACTCAAGTGCAGGGGTAGTCAAACTGCGGCCCTCCAGATGTCCATGGACTACAATTCCCAGAAGCCCCTGCCAGCATTCGCTGGCAGGGGCTTCTGGGAATTGTAGTCCATGGACATCTGGAGGACCGCAGTTTGACTACCCCTGCTCTAGTGCTTACAGAGAGTCTACAAGCAATGTCTATCAGAATTTCATAAACTGTGGTTTGTGTGTGCTTAAAATCTCTAGTGGATGAGGCTTCCATCTTCCCACAGGGACTCTGTCCCCCTCTGCATAGCTGCAGCAAAACTAGAAACAGACTGCATTATTTTGTTTCTCTTGGGGCAGGACTTCCTTTTCCGCTTAAGACTGCAGTCCTACACATGTGCATTTGGGGGTTTGGACACAAGCATCCAAGCAAGCAGGCCTTAGAGATCAGTTGCAACTCGGTAAGGCCAAGTCAAACAAGGAGAAATCTCGTTTACAACGACTAGGTGCAGAACACATAGCAAACTCATTTGTTGATACTTTACAGCAGAACACATAGCAACCCCATTCTTAGACACTTTACTACGTGGCATCCAAAAGAAAACTCTCGAGTGTGCTTAAAGAAGCACCAACATTCAGAAAGATGGGCGGACGGCAGGTTACAATGGGTGAGCGATAGTGTTGTGTCCTGAATAGTGCAGGGGGTTGGACTAGATCGGGGGGCCGTCAACCCTTGGTCCGCGGCCCAGTAACGGGCCGTGAAGGCCTCGGTAACAGGCCGACAGCGGCCACGCCTGCCTCTCCCCCCCCCCGCAGCGAGAAGCTCACCAGGCTGTGAGAGTAGCGGCCGCGCAGCCCGGCTAGCTTCTTGCTGCGAGAGGGGGGGGAAGAGGCAGTCTCGGCCGCCGGCACGCTGGCGGACACAAACGCGCATGCGTGGAGCTGCCACGCGTGCGCGTTAGTGCCCCCAGGTGGTGAAAACGCACATACGTGGCTGCTCTGCGCATGCACGTTTTCACCACCAGGGATCACTAACGCACATGTGCAGCACCCGGGGCACCGGCTCTTCCCCTCCCCCGGAGCCGGTCTTCAACCATAAGAAGAAGAAGAAGAAGAAGAGTTGGTTCTTATATGCTGCTTTTCCCTACCCGAAGGAGGCTCAAAGCGGCTTACAGTCGCCTTCCCATTCCTCTCCCCACAACAGACACCCTGTGGGGTGGGTGAGGCTGAGAGAGCCCTGATATTACTAAAAGAAGAGTCGGTTCTTATATGTTGCCTTTCCCTACCCGAAGGAGGCTCAAAGCGGCTTACAATCGCCTTCCCATTCCTCTCCCCACAACAGACACCCTGTGGGGTGGGTGAGGCTGAGAGAGCCCTGATATCACTGCCCGGTCAGAACAGCTTTATCAGTGCCGTGGCGAGCCCAAGGTCACCCAGCTGGCTGCATGTGGGGGAGCGCAGAATCGAACCCGGCATGCCAGATTACAAGTCCGCACTCCTAACCACTACACCAAACTGGGGACCAATGGTTGGGGACCAATGGACTAGATGAGGTTCCTTCCAGCTCTATGATTCTATGGTACTCACATGCCTCGAGAAAAGATTCCCCGTACGCTCTCTTGGTTTCATCCGGGAGCCGTTCCCAAAGGCTCCTGGCATTGTCGGTCACGATCTTTACATCCGTGACGGCAGTTTTGAAGAAGCCTGGCTCTATCAAGGAGACCTTCAATCCAAAGCATGCATTCTCTCGTCTGAAAACCAGGACAACCAAGAAGCACTGGGTCACCGTGGTCCTTGGAACATCAGAACTAGGGTTGTGCGTTTCGGCTCGGTTCGGCTGCCTCGGTGATCACTGAAGCCCGAAGTGGCTTGTAGGGGGCAGAGCGGAGGGACGGCGGCAGTGCGCCAGCCGGAGCCCCTCCTCTCCATGCAGCGGCACTGGCCACCTCGGGCTTCGGTGATTGCCGAAGCAGCCGAACCAAGCCAAAGCGCACTGCGCAAGTCCGACACTCCCAGCCCTAGCTCATCTTAACAGGGTTCTTGTGAGTACAAATGAAATAGAGCAAAATGAACTGATTTCATAATGATGCTTAAACTGGAATAAATTTTGTTCCTCTCTAAGCTGCCACTGGACGCCCATTCCTTTGGCTGCAAGAGACTTAGCCACTCGCCTCTATGAAGTTAGGTTTTTTGCGTTACTTCGAGCAGAGCAGAACTGAGACTGGGCTGATTCTGCACTTACTTTGTTTTCTTCCATTGTGGATCCTGCTGAATTCAGATCGATTTGAACTCGAGTCTTCCTCTACACCCTCTCCTCCAATTGAAACAGAAAGTGTTCTACACTTGATTGGGGAAGCTCAGAGCAGGGAGGGGAGCCAAGTGCAGCAGGAGCCTCTTTCTTTTCTTGAAGGGGGGGGGGCCAGGATTGGAGACAGCAGAGACTGCAGAAATAAATCCAAGAGGCAAATCTCTGCTGAGAGGAGTTAGGGCTTCTGGTGCGCAGTCACTTTAAGACAAACCTTGCAACCAGGAAGTCTTTGAACTTACACCCTGGCCAATCAGGGAAGACTACTTTGCTATGAGGCACGGAGAAGGAAGTTAATCCGCAAAAAGCAGAAATCTGCACACTTACTGATGGCGATTGTTCAAATGCTGCCACCAGGCATTTGTGTGAGGCCAACAGACTCTAAACATCTGCTGGCCTCCCCCACCCAGACGCCCTTCCATGACTGAACAATCTGACCTGCCCAGTGATTGTCATTGTTATTGTTCTGTTAAAATACTGTTCTGGTTGTCATGTTATGATGATGTTATGCCATGTTATATTATGATTGTTACTTATTGAATTGTTATAATATTCTATGTAACCATTCTACATCTGTAAACCGCTCCGCAGCAGTAGAAATAGAGCAGTAAGGGGTAAGTGGGCGGAGAAAGGGGTGGGGCGAGTCCGGGATAAAAACTTGATAAAAACCCTCCAAGTGTCAGTCCAAGGCCAAGGGACCAATAGGGAGCTGTGCGCTCCTTGGCCCATCCCAGCCGTCCCAGACTCAGGGGGGAGGGGGGCAGCAGGTTGGCGGGGCAGGCCCACCGTGGGGGAGGCTTCAGCGTGGGGCTGCTCCAAGTCCCACGCAGAAGCCAGAGACTCGGGGGGAAGGGGGGGCGGGAGGGGAAGGCTGGGCTCGGTGGGGAGGGGGGCCCTCAGGCCCACAACCGGGAGGGGTATCGGACTTCCCACACCCAGCCGCTGGCCCACTAGTGCCCGCTGTATTGGGCCTACAGCGGACCTTACATCCTAGTATATCAATAAAGCAATAACATTAAATACAATTCCGTATAAAACCATAAACCAATTAAACCAGCTGGCTTCTGTTGGTGCTTCTGATGTCCTGCCCACTAGCTGCTTCTCACATTCAGGGGGTGTGTTTGTGTGTGTGTGTGGGGGGCTGATAGATGTTATGTCCTCATTGGCCCCAACCAAATGCCCGGCCGAAGGACTCCGCCTTGTAGACCCTGCGGAAGTGAACCAGTTCTGACAGGGCCTCAGCTATTCTATCAGGTAGGGGCCAGGACAGAGAAGGCCCCGGCCCCGGTTGAGGCCAGATGTACCTCTCTAGGGCAGGGATCACCACCCTATTGGCAATGGCAGGCTTGAAGCTATTGGGAGACCTCTTCAGTCACCCAGAGTTCCTCTCTTTTCTACTGCCATGACAACAGAATGAAACCCTTTTTCTTAAGCCCCCCCCTTTCCTCCACTGATCTGGGCTTGTAATAGGCTCGTAGCAATTACCTGAGACTGTCAGAGAAAGATTCCACGGCATATTTCGAAGGGCAATAGCCACCTCCAACGAAGGCGACCCGCCCCATGATGCTGGACATGTTGACCACCCTCCCTCTGGCTTTCCTTAACATAGGTATCATGTGTATCGTCACGTCCACCAGACCAAAAAAGTTGACGTCCATAATCGTCTTGAAGTCTTCCTTGGTCATCCAGTCATTCAGACCGCTTGGGACAGAGATGCCTGCATTGTTCACCAATCCCCAGAGCCCTGAGAGGAGAGATCGAGGACACAAAAGATACACATTGTGAGCACTGCCTTCTTTGGGGCACAGCAGGCAATGCCGAAACAGGTTCGTCCTTCTGTTCGCAATATCAACCTGGTTTACTACTCGACTTCTCTTAAATACACTGTTGTCAACGTGAGAGATAGGCCTGAGGTCTCGAGATCAAGAATTGAAAATTGGGGGGGGGGGGGACAGAAAAAATAGGCAAAGGGAGATAGGAATGAAAAGTTTGGAAAAGGGGAGAAACTGAATGAGGGACTTCTTGTATCTTGCTGCAATACCCCAATGACTGCTTTGCAAGACCTGGCTGAGCTGGGCACAAGGAAAGGAAGAGAGGAAGGCTAGACCAGCCTTTTCCAACCTTTTAACCATGAAGGAGCCCCTGAAATAATTTTTCCAGTTTCGAGGAGCCCCGGAAGTGACGTCAGCTGGCCGTACCTCCCTGCCATGCTCCCGGAAGTGACATCACCACCCATGTTGATAGACAGGCTTGATGAAGACTGAGAGACAGAAGGTTGTTTAAGCTTGAAATAAGTGCAGGCAGCGCCCCCCTCCCAGGTGCATGACAAGAAGACTCACGCTTGGGGGTGGAGAAATGAATCATAGAATCATAGAGTTGGAAGGGGCCGTACAGGCCATCTAATCCAACACAGGATCAGCCCAAAGCATCCTAAAGCATCTAAGAAAAGTGTGTATCCAATCTTTGCTTGAAGACTGCCAGTGAGGGGGAGCTCGCCACCTCCTTAGGCAGCCTATTCCACTGTTGAACTACTCTGACTGTGAATTTTTTTTCTTGATATCTAGCCTATATCGTTGTACTTGAAGTTTAAACCCATTACTGCGTGTCCTCTCCTCTGCAGCCAACAGAAACAGCATCCTGCCCTCCTCCAAGTGACAACCTTTCAAATACTTAAAGAGGGCTATCATGTCCCCTCTCAACCTCCTTTTCTCCAGGCTGAACATTCCCAAGTCCCTCAACCTATCTTCATAGGGCTTGGTCCCTTGGCCCCAGATCATCTTCGTCGCTCTCCTCTGTACCCTTTCAATTTTATCTATGTCCTTCTTGAAGTGAGGCCTCCAGAACTCCACACAGTACTCCAGGTGTGGTCTGACCAGTGCCGTATACAATGGGACTATGACATCTTGTGATTTTGATGTGATGCCCCTGTTGATACAGCCCAAAATGGCATTCGCCTTTTTTACCGCTGCATCATGCTGCCTGCTCATGTTTAGTTTACAATGCACTAGTACCCCAAGGTTCACACACAGTGTTACCTAGAAGCGTATCCCCCATCCAGTAGGCTTGCTTTAAATGGAAACGACCAGTTCCCTAGCTTGCAGCTGAATCTATTAAGGCAGGAGGTGAAAGGCCAAGGACTCCCCCCGGAGCTCCCACGGACCCCCAGGGGTCCATGAACTCCTGGTTCGGAATTCCTGGTCTAGACTCTCGGAGAAAATGACCGCAGGCTGGCAATTCACATAGCAGCAACCAGCCTGCTGGCTCAGTTGTTGAGAAGCGCTCCTAGCGGCAGCCACGACTGCATTTTTTCAACAATAATAGGAAAGGCTGGATGCAGCTTGATGCTGGTTTCAAGGGCCTTTTGCAAGTTGCACCCAAGGCAGACCGTACCCCTGCCCTGCAATCAGCACGCCAGTGGGTCTGTCTGCTGGAAAGGAAAAGACAGCCTATGAGAGAGAACTATCATTATCCAGCACTGGATAAAGACTGGCTAATTGAGATCCAGCATGGTGTAGTGCAGAGGTGGCAAAACTGAGGTTCTACAGATCTTCATGGACTCCAATTCCAATGAGCCCCTGCCAACATGCTGAAGTGTTTCTGCTGAAGTCACAAGGAGGGATCCTAAGCATTATGCACGAGATGCGCTCATCATGCAAGACACAACTCCTCCCTCCTACAGCCTCAAAATGCATTTCTGGGGCGGGGGGTCACAAAGAGTGTGGGGCACCACCATGGGCTCCAGAGTTTAGAAGGGGGAGGGGACTGAGCAAGGGGGAGGGGACTGAGAAATGCACCTGTGACAAGAAAGGAGAGGTCGTGCTGCGAATCCATCCTTAACAAGCAAAGACAGACAACTTGGTCTGATCTGATTGGCGATGCTTTGGCACATCACCGGAAGTGTCCACATCTCGACACAACTTCCACATTGCTTCACCTGCTTCCTTCTGCACCATGGTACAAGGCACCCAAGATGATGCGCTAGTATGAAATCCCTCATCTGGCCAAGTGCTGTAAAGGTAAAAAGGCAACAGCCTCCCCATAAGCTGCCAGGGAGAACGGGGTGGAATGAAAAATGCGTTTGCTCCATCAAGAAAGAGCTACTCAGAAAACCCAAGGACTTTGAGGACCTCCACATTCTTCCAGTCTAACCTTTGTCGCCAACCTGGCTTTTGACCCATTCCGTGGCTCTGGCCACGCTTTCAGTGCTGCGGACGTCCAAGAGGGTGGTCTGCAGTCGTTCCGATGCACTGGCTTTTAGCTTCTCCGCTCCCTCCGGTGTGAAACAAGCTGCCAACACACGAAGTCCCTGCGCATCCAGCTGTCTGGCCAGGAGGTTCCCGAACCCAGAGCAGCAGCCCGTTATGAAGACGTATTTCTCCGTCAAGTTGCTGACCCTCTGCTTCTCACGATACCATCGGAACAGGAGATAGAGGACCACCAGGACGGCTGCAAGGTACATGGCCAGGCTTGCTACCGCTGAAAGAGAAGAGTAAGAAGTAGGGGAGACCAGATTTAGAGAGCACACTGCAGCAGTCCAGACACTGAGATGTCAGAAGTCAAACTTTGCTTCTGTCTTAGGCAAGCTGTGACCCCCCCCCCTCCCTTTCCCGGTCATCCATGGCCCTCAGACAAAAAACACACCCATCTCCGATGTGCAGAGATTGCTTTGCATGGGCTGCAGCACTGTTCAAAAAAAGGCTCAGAGGCCATGGGTAATTGTACAGCAGGGGGTAATATTTTGCCTCGTTTAAAACTGAGCCAGAGCGGGGGCCCCAACACGGGCCCCCTGGGGACTGCAGCATCTGCTGATACCTTTCCTTGTACTCGCAGAATACTGCGTGGGGCTTTTTGCCCAGCAGGGCTTACCATCTGCTGTGCAGATTAAAACTTGTCCCGTTCAACAAGCTTCTTCTAATGTCGATTGACAAGTTGCAATTAGAGTTGCTTATATATAGACTTGCTCTTTGACATTTTGTGGTTGGCGTTGCCTCCTGCCACAGCCATTCTGTGATTGTGTCCACTGCCCTGTGACAGAACTCCAAAGGTGCTTGCAGGCTCCTAAAGGGCGGGGACCTCTGAGTTAGAGAGACACAAAGAGGGAGCCTTGCTTTTCTGCAGTAGGACAAAAGACAACAAGATGCAGCTGTTTCCACTGGTCCCCTTGGCCCAACCAGCCTCAGGTTCTTCTCAGACTATATCGGTGGCCCAGCGCCCTACTGAGGAAGAGGCACAGAGAACATGGCCTCCTCTAATAGCCTCTCTGGACCAACACTCACCTGGCCCTCCGTAGACCAATCAGAGCAAAGGAAAGATAAGGCTGTTTCAGCCCCTCTGTATCTCTATTGCTTTCATTAGGTGCCTGGGATTTTTCCTTCCCTGCCAAATGGGGCTTCAGCAAGGAAAACTCCAGGCTAACAAATCTCTGCATGCTGATGGTTTGTCCGACCTCAGGTTTCTCAAACTAGGTTGCATCCCATGCTGACCACTTGCTTCGTGCTTCCATTCTCAGGTTGCCAACCTCCAGATGGGACCTTGGGATCTCCCAGGATTACAGCTTCTCTCCCAACTACTGAGATCTGTTTCCTTGGAGAAAATGGCTGCTTGGGAGGGCGGACTCTGTGGCATTACACCCCACAGAGATTTCTCCCCTCCCTAGACCCTATCCTTTCAAGCTTCCATCCCCTGAATCTTCAAATAAATCTCTAACTTGGATTTGGCAACACTAGGCAAACAGCAGCAGGATTTATCTGTGCTTCTGCTAACCTTCCAGGTTTCCCCAGCTCAGTGGCTGGTTTCTCAGAACCTGGCTTAGCATTTCCCGAAAGATAAAGTGAGTTTGGGAGAAAACGTGAAAGGAAAGGTGCAAGTTTCTGTGTCGTCTGTCTCAGCTATACTGCTAAGCTCTATGACAGCCTTTCACAACTTTTTTACCATTGAGAAACCCGTAAAACCTTCTTCAGGCTTTAAGAAAGCCCAGAAGTGGTGCAACCATGCAGAATATGGTTAGGGAGCACAGCTGTGTACATGCCCACCGGGAACCCTCCCCTTCCCATCCCCTCCAGACCCATCACTGGCCATCCTGGGAGGGGACAGGCAGGTTGACATGACCACATATGATCATCCCAAAATATATTAAAAATTAATGAACTCCCACCTGTTTGGAAAAACCCTTCCAGGGCTGTCAAGAAGCCCCAAGTTCTACAAAACCTTGTTTGAGAAAGCCTGCTCTATGGTGATACAACAGTCACTGAGAACTTGGCATGAAGCCTGCTGGTGACAAGGAAGGAGAAATAGAGGTCAAGAAGGGAAACCAGAACTTTTGGTTTTGCAGCAATAATCAATGCAGAATGGAGACTCGTCCCTGTGTAGACGAGTCTCCATTTTTTTTCCTTTAAAAAGTGACGTTTTAAATATTTCTCAAAATAATCTGATCTAAATAGGAGACGCGAATTTAATGCAAAAAATGCTTACAGTCTCTCAAAACTGAATCCGGGACTTTCTGCCAAGCACTCAGAGCTGGAACTTGTTTTTCCAGGTACATGAAATAGCCCTATGTGAGAAATTTAGCATTGTGACATAAAGAGAGCCCTTGAGTTCCATGACCATCCTGCAGAAGTCTTGCGAAATGTTACAAAAAGCAGCTGCCTCAGCCCTTTCACCTTCCCCAAGTTAATAATTCACACCGATTTTCCCCTTTGAACTTCCCAATCTATTGACTGCATTTTGGTCCTGTCCTTACATATGGCATTCCCTCCATTTTATCCCTCATAATAAATTAGCAGAAAAGGTAAGTAGTAAACGTGGACAGATAAATTCTCCTCAGGAAACATTTTCGCTCAGGAAAACTGTGCAAAGGAAGGAGGCCAGTCCCAAATGGGACCCCCACAAAACTATGTTTCCCACATGTGTTATGTGGCTGTGGGGAAACCAGATGAATTAATAAAACATATTGTGTACTTTGGCCCTCAGATGGTGACAGGCTGAAGGTGACTACACAGCAGAGCAGAGGAATTTGTAGGATTATCAGCTCTGGGCTGGGAAATATGGAGATATCTGGGGGTTGGAGCCTGAGGAAGATGGGAGGGGAGGGACTTAATTGGGGGTTTAATGCCACATAGTACACTTTCCAAAGCAGGTGAACCGATCACTGTCGCCTGGAGATCAATTGTCATCCCAGGAGATCTCCAGCCACCACCTGGAGGTTGGCAACCCTAGGGGGTTTGGACCAAGCATTCCCTCATCTCAGCCCAGCAAACCACTAAGCCACACTTGATCTCTAGTAATGATTAAATGATTTAACACACTGTTTATTAGCATCTTTAAATAGTAGTAGTAGTAGTAGTAGTAGTAGTAGTAGTAGTAGTAGTAGTAGTAATAAAAAGAAGCCAATGCCATTTTAGGAGAAGGCATTCACACATGCCAGGAATTTCTCAACCTTCCCCCATTGCTGAGAAAAGAGAAACCAACTGCATCAAGTTTACAATCTCTTTCCCTTCTTCTTTCCTGAACAGGTACCTATGAGGTAGGTGGGGCCAAGTGAGCTCTGAGAGAACTGTGGCTGAACCAAGGTCACCCAGCAGAGGAGGAAGAGTGGGGAATCGAACTCGGTTCCCCAGATTAGAGTCTACCACTCTGTCTTAACCACTGCACCATGCTGGCTCTCTGTAAGTACACAAGCCGCATTCTCGTATGCACCAGCACTCTGTGCTCTTGGAGCTAGTGTGCAAAACAAGAGAGGGCACTGATAGTGAAAGATAATACCTTTTCCCTACTTCAGTGGTCCCCAACCTGCGGGCCGCGGCCCATTGGCGGGCCGCAAAGGCCAGGGCGCCAGGCCGCGGTTCCCTCTCCCCGCCCCCCCCCCGCAAGCTTGCGGCCTGGGAAGCTTCTTACTGCGGGAGGGCGGGGAGAGGGAATCAGGCCGCACATGCGCAGATGCGCGCTGCGCGGGCGAAATCGTGCATGTGCGCTGCGCAGGCGGGGCAGTTGCCCTGCCGGTCCCCAGCCGAAAAACGGTTGAGAACCACTGCCCTACTACACTGCTGTTTCTTCTTCTCTGCTTTTCCTCCCCTGCACCACCTACTTTCTCTGAAGTTAGTTGACGGGACTTAGATCACTGTTTTTATTATTATTTGGGGATTTATTCACTGCTCCTCTTGGCAAGTTGGCTCGGGGCGGTTTCCAACAGATCCATAAAACACACATAGCAAAAGTGCAATTTGCTGGAATTGCATCCCTAAGCCATTCCAGAACACCTAGAAATCTGAATTAGCTCCATATAGAATAGAGAGACAAGTACTGGCAGGGCAGACTACAATCTGTCGGGACAGACTACAGATTTCTTTGCAAATGTCTTCGGAAAAAAAGTTAGAACAGGATGAACAGCAGTCGATGGTGCCTCTTGGGGCAGGAACAGTATGGGTCTGAGGGAAAATGCCCTGAGGGTGACAGCAGCAGACAAACAGGTTGGAGGACTCCACAGAAAGAGATCAGTGGCCTCAGGTTGGGGACCCCTGCCCTCAGGGGTAGTCAACCTGTGGTCCTCCAGGTCTTTGTGGACTACAATTCCCATGAGCCCCTGCCAGCAAACGCTGGCAGGGGCTCATGGGAAATGTAGTCCATGGACATCTGGAGGACCACAGGTTGACTACCCCTGCCCTTGATCATCACAGTTGCCTTTGGCTCCAGGGGTAGTCAAACTGCGGCCCTCCAGATGTTCATGGACTACAATTCCCATGAGCCCTGCTTGCAGGGGCTCATGGGAATTGCAGTCCATGGACATCTGGAGGGCCGCAGTTTGACTACCCCTGGGGCCCCTGCGTGTCCTTTTTCCAGCTCCGCAGGATCCCTTTTGCGACAGGGCGGCCGCACCTTGCCCCGGCGCACCTACCTCACCGCTGGGCGCACCGATAAGCGAGGAAATGATCGCGATCCCCGACGCCTGCCCCTTCCAACCTAGTTCGGGCCCCCGGGCAAAAAAGACACGTCGGTCCGGCTCGCAGGCGCCCAAGCACGCAACGGTTAAAGGAGGCTTCCGCCTTTTCCGTCCCCCTTAGGGCAGAAATCCAAGCCGGCCAGCAAAACAAAGTAGCAGCAGCAGCAGCAGCAGCAGCAGCGACGCTGTTTTGCACGGAACTTCGCGCCTCGGACGCCAGGAGTCGAGCCGGGGGCGTCTCCAGCAAGTGTCCCGCTTGCCACTTTCTCCCGCCGGGCCCTAAAGTCATTACAGACCTCCAGAAGAGAGGTCGTTCCCTGCCTCCCTCCGTGCGTCCCTCGCCAGAGCCGCCCACCACGCCACTTTGGGACCCCGCCTCCCCCCTCCCCCCGGGAACCGCGGCCCGCCCCCGATCCTGAGCGCCGAGCTGGAGTCACAACTCCCCGGCCAAAGCTCCCCGCGGCGCAACAGGCGGCTGGCCGGCTCCTTACTCCGCAGCTTTCCGGAGCGATTCGGCCTGCTGGCGGCCACGGGCGAGGAGGACGCCCGGCTTGGTCTGCGGCGCTCCGCAGAGCGGCTGCCTTGCGCTTTTCAGGCCAGGGGAGCGCATCTGACTCCGGCGGCCAAGGGGCTCACCCTTGCGCGGACGGGATTGGCCTTCCGAAGGATCGTGGGAAGTTTTGGAGCGTCACCGACGCTGTTCTCCTCGCCAAAAGATCGCGCCTCTGCACGAGGTCGGGTGACCGCCCGCAGGGAGTCTGCCTCGCCTTCTTTTTAAACAGCTGGGGGCGGGAGACTCCCGAGGAGAAGGAAAGTGCGACCCGAATCGGATTGCCAGGACGGAGTGGGGAAATGCCGAGAGATCTCGGGGGTGGAGCCTGGGGAGGGATGGACAAAGCGAATGACAAGAATGCCCGGTGGAAACCCTGGGAGGTGCCGGAACTCAGACCCGTTGGAAAGAATGAGAGGCACGAATGCCAATTGACTTGCATGGGCTCTATTATTAGAATCAGAGAATCATAGAGTTGGAAGGGGCCACACAGGCCATCTAGTCCAGTGGTCCCCAACCTTTTTATCACCGGGGACCACTCAACGCTTGACAATTTTACTGAGGCCCGGGGGGGGGGTAGTTTACTCCTCTACTCTCAACCACTGCCCCAACGCTCTCTGATCGCTATGGTAATGTTTAAACATCCCTTCAAAATAAGATACAGACACGCCACAACGATGAACATAAGGAACATTTTATTTTCATGGAAATTTTAACTCATGACAATGACAAATCAATGGGAACCCTGAGCTTGTTTCTCTGCAACGAGATAGTCCCATCTGGGAGTGATGGGAGACAATGACACCCGAAGTGGGTTGTAAAGGGCCGGGGGGGGGGGGGGAGAGAAGGCGTCCTTCGCGGCCCACCTCCAATTAGTCGACGGACCACATGTGGTCCACGGCCCATAGGTTGGGGATCGCCAATCTAGTCCAACCCCCTGCTCAACGCAGGATCAGCCCAAAGCATCCTAAAGCATCCAAGAAAACTGTGTGTCCAACCTTTGCTTGAAGACTGCCAGTGAATTTAAAAAGTGGCAAAGAAAAGGTAGAATGGGTTTTCCATGAGGGTCAGAGGGTCTGGGCCTGAAACGAGGCGCCCTCTGAGAGTGCCACGGGCGTTCTCCAATGGCAGGCCCCAGAGCAGAATGACAGGACCTGTGCGCATCAGAAGGAATCTGCTCACGGAACAACAGCCCTCATAGTGGAGTCCCAGCTCCAGGGAGCGGTCCATGCTCTCCGGCCCATGGGAACTGTAGTCCATGGACTTCTGGAGAGCCACAGTTTGTCCATCCCTGCTCTACATCTTTCATCGTAAACCATACAGTGGAATTAAATACTTCATATTTTAATTAGCGTTCCTGGAAGGCCTGTCGCTGTTGCCAAATGAATGCCAGTTGGACAATTATCCTTCCTTCCAGATCCTCTTTCTCCTTGCAAATTCATGAGGTTGATGTGAGCCACCTCCTCTGTTTCAAGTATGAACCTTGCTCTTGTCCCCCTTCCAGTTCCAGTGTCCAGATCTCCTTGTTCCCATCAAGGTTGCAATGGTTCTTTTTACGAGGATTTGGAAACTATAGGCATAGTTGTGGAAAGGTAGTGTTGTGATTTATTACTTACTAGGAAAAGAGCCCATTGTAATTCCAATACAATGGGCGCTAGAATGGGAAGGGAAGGGTAGCAAGGAGAAAGGGCAGCAAGCAGAAAAGCAGCGAACCTTACCGGAGGCGTCATTGAGGGCTGGCGGGCGGCGGCGGCGGCGGCGGCGGCGGCGGGGCATCCTGGGCTGGGTGGAGGCGGCGGCGGCTAGCTGGAGGCGGCGGCGGCCATTTGCGGAGGTCGGCGATGTTTGGCGGGGGCCATTTTCGGCGTCAGCGGCTGGCTGACGGCAGCGGCGGGGGATCTTTTCGGCCATTTTCGGCCATTGTCGTCGGCGGCGGCTGGCTTGCTGGCTGCGGCGGCGGCTGGCTGGCGGGGGCAGCGGCTGGCTTGCGGCGGCGGCCATTTTCGGCGGCATCAGGGGCTGGCTGGCGGCGGCGGCGAGGGCTGGCTTGCGGGGGCAGCGGCTGGCTGGCGGCGGCGGCCATTTTCTGTGGCAGCGGCGGCTGGCTGGCGGCGGCGAGGGCTGGCTGTCGGCGGCAGCGAGTGGCTGTCGGCGGCGAGGGCTGGCTGGCGGCGGCAGCGGTTGGCTGGCGGCTTGTTTGCGTCGTTGGCGGCTGGCTGGCAGAACGGACGGGAGTCCCCGGCAGCCGCACGCTGCCCGGCCGCTGGGGGCTCCCTGGGCGGCGGCCTGACGCGGCGAGAGGCGATTCGCGCCTCTCGCCGCGTCAGGCCGCCGCCCAGGGAGCCCCCAGCGGCCGGGCAGCGTGCGGCTGCCGGGGACTCAGTAGCCGGCGGCCTGATGCGGCGGGAGGCGCTTCGCGCCTCCGGCCGCATCAGGCCGCCGGGCAGGGAGCACCCGCCAGCCGCGCTACGCCCGGCTGGCGGGTGCTCCCTTGCCAGCGGCCTGACCCCTCGGGAGGCGCTTCGCGCCTCCCGAGGCGTCAGGCCGCCAGCCAAGGAGCAACTGCGAGCCGCGCTGCGCACGGCTCGCAGTTGCTCCGGGAAGGAATTGGAGGGACCAATCGGCAGGCGCTTTGCGCCTGCCGATTGGTCCCTCCAATAGTCTGTCTGGGGGAAGGGGCCAATCGGCACCCTTCCTCATCCCGGACACAGCCCGCCTTCCAAGGGCTTACTCTTTTATTTAGTCCGTGGCGCCCGTGGCGCCACGGGCGGTGTACAGATAATTAGCAGGCTGTTGTAATATGGATGTTACAATATCACAGTTTGCACACACCTTGCAAGACATCTCTAATCTCTTTATCAGCTCTAAGGAGCCCCAGTGTGTGATAGCAGAGATGGGCCCAAGATGTATAGCATCTGGTGCCAGATCTATACTGAGCTCCCCTACCCAGCTAATTGGTACCTTTTTATGATTAACGAGAAACATAAACCAAGTTGGATAGATAACATCTATCTCTCACTTCTCATTTCAGGTATTTGTCATCCATGGATAAGGATCCATGGACATCTTCAAGTTCTTTTAGTTCCCTTGGATGCAGTTCATCTGGCCCAGAAGACTTGGTTTCATTTAAAGAAACTAGGGCAAAGTCTGCACTTACTTTGTTTATTCCATTGTCAATCCTGTTGAATTCAGATCGCTTTGAACTCGGGTCTTCCTCTCTCCCCCCCCCTTCCCCATTGAAACAGGAAAGTCTTCTGCACATGGTTAGGGAGGCTCGGAAGGTGGTGGGGGGGAGCCAAGCCTCTTTCTTTCTTTTCTTGAAGGGGGCGGGGAGAGGAGCCAGGCAGGGAGCCTCCTTCTTTTCTTGGAGGGGAGGGGGAGAGGATCGAAAAAGGCAGAGGAGGGAGGAAAAATCCAGGACCTACAGAAAGGCTTCTCCTTTAAGGCAAGTGTGTCACACGACCAGGTGTAGCCTATCAGAGGTTCTCTATCATGGAGCTTTCTTTCCCAATCCGGATATTGAGGATTAACAGCACTCTGAGATATTGCACAATAAAGGTGGGGTCACTCCGGATCAATCCTTCTTGCTGCAGAAGGAAAATTTAAATTGCCCCAAATCCAAACGGGAATCGCATTCTGTGTAGAGGGCAGGGACTGAATCGATCTGGGGTTGGAATAAAAGCTCCGTGCAGTTTACACCTAGGTGCTAGTAGACTGCCCCCACAGTGATCCTAGGCCACCATTCTCATCCCCCCCCGTTGTTATATATTTTTGCCACGTTGATCACTATTTCCCTCACAAGAGAAGACTGAGGAGAAATAGGAGTTAAGCAGCTCAGCCCTCTCCTCCTCATCTGTTGTCTCCCTTTCTTTTCCTCACAGTGGTCCTACAGAGTCCCAACTTTTTTTCTTACTTGAAATATAACTGAAGAATTTTGATGATGACAATGGTGGTGGTGGTGGTGATGATTTTGATTTATTCCCCGCCACTTGCGAATCAGCTCGTGGCAAAAGACAAAAAAGATTCCAACATGGTGAAACTCCCCCTCCCCTCCCCTACTACAGGAAGAAGTGAGGAAGGAGGTTGATGACATATTACTCATACCCAGAAGCCTTTTTTTGCTATGTTTAGTACTTCTTGCTAGCCTAAGCTCATATTGAGTTTTAGCTTTTCCAACTCTCTCCCTACTATCATTGGTTATTTGTTTATGCTCATCCTTGGTAATAAGGCCTTCCTTCCATTTCCTACATGCCTTTTTTATTCCTCAAATCATTTGACAGCTGCTTATGGAGCCATCCTGGCTTCCTTAGGCTCCTTCCATCTTTTCTTCTCAAGGGAATTATTTGTGATTGAGCCTTTAGTATTTCACTTTTAAGAAACTCCCAGCCCTTCTGGACTCCCATCTTTTAAAGTTTTTCTGACCACGGGACTCTCCCAAGATACCCTTGTTAAAATCTGCTTTCCTGAAGTCTAGTCTATATACCCAACTACGTAAATGTTTTCTCTTTCTCGCAGTTGAAAATTCCAAAATCACATGGTCACTACTACCAAGTGCTTGTACTTTTACATACAATCGTTTGACTTTAATATACAGAATACACGTTAAAGTCAATAAGATAAACATTGCAACTAAAAACACCATAACTGAGTGCCAGGCCAAATTTAAAATATTGATCATGGTGGGGCTCCATACGGAGAAAATATCCCACCAATGATGAGTGGTTATCTCCTCAATATCATGGGTCATTCTAACTAATTCAGCTGGTTCATGTTTAATTTTCAAAATCATACATTTACCATCTTTGGATCGGGCCTGCAATTTGGACTGAACCTGGTCACTCCTCCATAATAATTGAGCTATAGAACTCACATCAGATCCTAGAGGGAAAGTGACCTTCCACTCTTTAGCTTCCCAACCTAAAGTTTTAGTTTCATAATTAATTGCCATATAATATATAGCAGCTCTATGAATTTGAGACACATTACATCTACATTCTTTGACTGGGGGGTTAGTTACATTTCCATCCTCCCAGTAGACCTGATTTTATTGACATGACACAAATGCACCCTCTTCCATTGTGTATTATTCTGGAGGCATCATCATTCAATTGAATCCATACCCATGTAGCACTACTGAAATTATAAGCACAAGGCTCAAATGGAGTTGTATGGGTTGGATACAACCATTTCTGAAGGCCCCATTGTTCACACTGAGGAGTCAATACAAAACATTGTTCAGTAGCAAATCATGAATCAAAATGAGGTATCCACAGGTGGTGGTTTATAATTTCTGGAAGTGAAAGGTAGGGGTAGGCTATTACAGGGTTCTTTTCACAAAAGCAGTGACAGGAAATTTTAACATAGGGTGCTGTTTCTCCGCCCTGGTTACCCTAATCCACTCTCATTTTATATATCTTTAATTATTTCCATTTATAAACCTCCCAATTGTACCAATTTTGTATACCATGTTCCAGTTTCATGATGTTTCCTAATAGCATCAGGGCACATTGTTTCATCACAGGAAGTGTGGTTTGGCCTCAACTGATTACATTGATTAAATAGATGTCAAGTTAAAATAATCTATTGTTACCTCTAGCTTTTGATGCAATATACTTGCCTCCGGCAGTATTTGCCAATATTTGACCAGTACAGACAGATATCAAAGAGGTTGAAATTCCATCATGGACATAAACATCTGTCATGTCTACTTAAAAGATGTTATTATCTGAAAGACCCAGATGGATCAAGGAAATACTCACAGCTTGGTTTTAAGAAGCATGTGTATTGCTTAAGAGAGCGAAGAGATTCTAGGCCACAGTATGTCCATTCATTACCTAGGTGATGAAAGTTTATATCAGCCTTCATGTCATGGAAATCAGGAATCTTCCTTTTGTGGGTACCATGAAACAGGTGTTTGAGGAGGTGGGAAGCATTTAGGGCTGCATCAGGCTTTCTCCCTAGTATAAACATATTTAACAGTGAGAACTTGTAATGGAACAGTGTAATTTAACAATCAACAACAGTTTATCTACCTAGAGAACCGCTTGAAACATCCTTCAGGCTTTGAGAAACCCCAGAAGTGTCACAATCATGCAGAATATGGTTGGGAAGCAGAGCTGTGTACATGCCCACCTGGGATCCCTCCCCTCCCCACCCCCTCCAGGTCCATCATTGATCATTTTGGGAGCGGGTGGGTCGAAATGACCATATATGTTCAAATCACCCAATAAATATTTAACAAATAAAAAATATATATTTTAAAAATATTAACGCCCAGCCATTTGGGAAACTCAGGACTATCAAGAAATCCCAGGGTTTCATGAAAGCCTGGTTAAAAAGCCTGATTTAATCAGAAAAATGTTAATATACACTGTTAGAATCATAGAATCAAAGAGTTGGAAGGGGCCATACAGGCCATCTAGTCCAACACCCTGCCCAATGCAGGATCAGCCCTAAGCATCCTAAAGCATCCAAGAAAAGTGTGTATCCAACCTTTGCTTGAAGACTGCCAGTGAGGGGGAGCTCACCACCTCCTTAGGCAGCCTATTCCACTGTTGAACTACTCTGACTGTGAAAATCCACAAGTACCCCAAGGTCTCGTTCACACACAGTGTTACCTAGAAGCATATCCCCCATCCAGTAGGCATGCTTTTCATTTTTCTGACCCAGATGCAGAACTTTACATTTATCTTTATTAAATTGCATCTTGTTCTCATTTGCCCATTTTTCCATTGTGTTCAGATCTCGTTGAACTCTGTCTCTATCTTCCGGAGTATTTGCCAGTCCTCCCAATTTGGTGTCATCTGCAAACTTGATGAGTAGTCCCTCCACCCCCTCATCTAGATCAATAATAAATATGTTAAAAAGTACCGGGCTGAGCACCGAGCCCTGAGGTACCCCGCTACTCACCTCTCTCCAGTCTGATGAAACACCATTGACAATAACTCTTTCCAGATTAGCTGTCTAGCAAGATATATCTTTGGTGTTATCAGCATTAATTACAAGATGTTTATTTTCACAGTAATCAGTGAAATGATTTAATGCTCTTCGACTCCCATCCGGGATCTGGGTAAGAGAGCAATGGCATCTGCATATATCGATATTGCTAGATGTTGAGAAGCAAGTTCTGGTAGATGGAATTTATCCTCTTTCACATAGTTCACTAACCATTAATATAAAAGGTAAACAGCAAAGGCACAAGAAGACATCCCTGTGACTCCCTTACGTGTCTTTATTTAATCAGTAAGGAGTCCTTTTAGATTATTAATAACTCTAAGAGTTGTTTGTTCACATAATAACCGAATAAGATAATACAATCACTTAATCAATATCGGAGGCCTCAAATTTTTCCGAGAGTCTTGGCCACAAAATTGAATCAAACGTTGCCTTTAAATCAATAAAGGCAGCATGTGAAAATGTCAATCCTGAGCAGAATACTTCTCAATAAGGCAGGTTTATTAGCTAACGCTAATATTAGCTAATTATCTGAAGAAATTTAAATTCAGCAGTGTTAATGAGAAACACTGGATTAAAATGATACTAAATGTGAGGGACTCAGCAACTATTATAAAAGTAGCAACGTTTTTACTGGCAATTTTAAATTCAAACATCTAGAACTGTTTGAAATTTTTGTTTTATGCTTTGCAATTTTATGCCAATAAAGGTACTCTGATTCTGGCAGCCTTTCTCAACCAGGGTTTCTTGACAACCCTGAATGGGCGGGAGTTAATTAATTTTGAATATATTTTTTAAATTTGTTAAACATTTATTGGGTGATATGACCATATATGGTCATGTTGACCTGTCTCCACCAATGGCAAAGGATGGGCCTGGAGAGAGTGGGAAGGGGAGGGGCCCAAGGTGGGCGTGTCCACAGCTCTGCTTCCCAACCATTTTCTGCACAATCATCCCACTTCTAGGGGTTCTCGAAGCCTGAGGAATGTTTCAGGGGTTTCTCAATAGTAAAAAGTTGTGAAAGGATGCAATAAGGACAATGTTCAGCTGTTGATCTTCTCTGAAATCTGCCTGTTCTAGAAGAATAACATCTTCTTGTTCTATTTAGTTTTCTAATTAATCTAAAAGATGTCTCAAATATCACTTACTTACACTATTCAAGAGGCTAATGAGCCTATAGTTCTTGGGCTCCTTCAAAAAGAAAAGAAAAGAACAACCATGGCTATCCTCCAATGCCTGGAGATACAGCTAGTTATATCAATATATGTGAACAAAACTGGCAGGAATTGAGCCCACCAATTTATATTTTTCTTCCATACTTGCATCTAATTTGTGATCTACATCCCCTGCCAATTACATCCCTTGTAGGATGACGGTATCAAGGTCATACTGTAAGAAAGGAACACCTGTATATGAAGACAGAGTGTGAACCAACCCGCCCAGCTGTATTCCATGATAAAAAATTTTCATTAGCTTGAAGCTTTTGATTAAGACCAGTTAACTTATTTCTATCGTAGAGTCTTCTAATTTTTGCATCAACATTTTGATACACAAAAATAACAGCATATATAGATAATAACAAGGGGTCATCAAAAGAAGGTGATTCTTGTGGACTATTCCCCCCCCACACTTTAAGCTACTCCCCCCTTTCCTCCTATATTCTTCCCTTCTTCTCTCTAGATAATATTTTTAGTTATAAGTAAACCCCATCCTGAAAGTCCACACGTCTCTAGTCTAAAGCTGTTGTCCAGTTGTCACTTCCTCCTAAACTTGTCGCAGATAAACAGTGTGCCACGTTCCTAAACTTTGATTTGACGTTGACTGTTCAGAATTGTTATGTTTCTTGTTTGCCTTGTTTGCAAATGCTTCAGTGTACTTTGTTCTACTGTTCCATGTACACTGCCCCGAAATAGATTCAAGTGCGTAGCCATGTTGGTCTGAAGTAGCACAGCAAAAATAGAGTCCAAGAGCACATTTAAGACCAACAAAGATTTATTCAAGGTGTGAGCTTTCGAGTGCCTGCATTCTTCCTCAGACTAAATTGCCACCAATGTGTGGATGACACCCAGCTCCTCCTCTTGATGGATGGCCGCCCTGACTCTACCCCAGAAACATTAGCCAGCTGCCTGGAAACAGTGATGAGGTGGCTCAAGCAGAGTTGCCTGAAGCTCAACCCTTCAAAGACGGAGGTCCTATGGCTGGGCAGGATAGGCCCAAACAAGGACACGCGCCTACCCAACCTTGATGGAGTACGGCTATCAGTGGCCCACTCCACCAGGAACCTGGGGGTGATTCTTGATGCCTCCCTCTCTATTGAGGCTCAGATCACAAGAGTAGTGTGGCTGGCATCTTACCACCTTCGCCAAGCCAAACTATTAGTGCCCTACTTGGCCCCAGAACACCTAGGCACAGTGATCCATGCGACGGTTCACCTCTAGATTGAACTTCTGCAACTCTACGTTGGCCTGCCCTTATCCTTGATCTGGAAACTGCAACTGGTCCAGAATGCAGCTGCTAGGGTCCTCACAGCAACACCTAGGAGGTCCCACATCCAGCCCATCTTCCAGCAGCTGTGCTGGCTTCCAGTAGAATT
The DNA here is from genome assembly GCF_049243985.1 of Paroedura picta. Classification (NCBI taxonomy): domain Eukaryota; kingdom Metazoa; phylum Chordata; class Lepidosauria; order Squamata; family Gekkonidae; genus Paroedura; species Paroedura picta. The sequence continues at coordinate 161,844,323 of NC_135371.1, read as the reverse complement.
CCATATCAGGCGTAAGGTTTTGGTTATTACCTTTAAGACCATACGCGGTCTGGGCCCAGTGTACCTAAGGGATCGCCTTTCTGCCTACACCCCTTAAAGAGCCTTACATTCCACCAGTTCCAATTTCCTGGTGATCCCTGGGCAGAGCTTTCTCCATCCTGGCCCCTACATGGTGGAACAAGCTCCCAGGGGAGATCAGGGCCCTGACAGTGCCGCGCATACGCTATTCCGGCAGCGCATGGACGGCATGCACAGGCAGGCAGTTGCCCTGCCGGTCCCCAGCCTTGAAAAGGTTGGGGACCACTGCTTTTGAGGACAGGGAAATTTCTCTTTCTGCCAAACAGTTGGCTGACAGGGAGGCCACAGAAAAGACCGTTCTCACTTAAATTACTGCTCTGGCTGGGGGTTAGACACAGCTAAGCCATGTGTCTTTCTTCTTTGCAACTCTCTGCAGATTTGGGCCTACTGCCCAGCATTATTCTGCAGACAAAAATGGATGCTGTTGCAGAGGTTCTTTTGTCTCCTGTTTCATCTGTAGTAGGCCTCAAGTCTTTCAATTCAACAACAGTTTGGTGTAGTGGTTAGGAGTGCGGACTTCTAATCTGGCATGCCAGGTTCAATTCTGCGCTCCCCCACATGCAACCATCTGGGTGACCTTGGGCTCGCCACGGCATTGATAAAACTGTTCTGACCGGGCAGTGATATCAGGGCTCTCTCAGCCTCACCCACCCCACAGGGTGTCTGTTGTGGGGAGAGGAATGGGAAGGCGACTGTAAGCCGCTTTGAGCCTCCTTCGGGTAGGGAAAAGCGGCATATAAGAACCAACTCTTCTTCTTCTTCAACAGCCTGTGTGGGAGGCCTTAAATGTTTCTTCTCCACCACAACCCTCTCCAAAGTAGCCCTTTCTGCTTGGGAAGCTGATCTTCATACTCTGCAGATGAGCTGAAATTCCAGGAGCTCTCCAGGCCCCACCTGGAGGTTGGCTACCCCTGGATTGGAAATATTCCTGCAGAGCTGATAATTATAATCTAGAGATGAGCAGCGATTTTAGATACTATGGTAGAGGCTTGCAGGCTGCAGTTGGGAGGGAGTGTTGCAGGTGTGTCCCTGCAGTTGGGAGGGAGTAGTGCAGGTGTGCAACCATGAAAGAAGCATGTGGGCACATAACATTTTATCAACAGTGAAAAAATGGAGACAGAAGGAGCAGGGTGCATACTTGTATACTGTGACTATCCAATGTGTATTTGGGCAGGGGGACATTTTGGTTTCTGTGGCCTAATTTACACAGGAAGGGAAATGACGCAGAACTGGGAGGAATTGGTTGCCATGTAATTTCCCCTTAAGAAGAATCTCCAGTCTGATTTTCCCTTCACACATCTGAAGACATGGCTCTGGAAAGCTTATCTGTAACCACTATGCAACAATTCCCAAAGGTCAGTCCACTCCCACACTCAACGAACATTCCACACCACAGGTTCTTGACAACCATATCTCCACACCCATGCCCTCATTTGTCACCACACCATTACAACCTCCCACACAACACACACATTCAACCCCATGCCCTTATAGACTGGACAACTCCTCCCCTTCCTCTTCCCACCGCCAAGCTCTAGCACCTGTTGTATTCCTGGATCCAATGGGCTTTTCCCCTAGCAATACAATACAATACAATACAATACAATACAATACAATACAATACAATACAATACATAAATGAATGAACAACCATTGTAACTGTGAAGATATAAGGCACAAGCAAATGATGGCAAATTAGTGAATTGTGTCACAGTATGAAGCCATATGATGCCATATGATCATCATTAAGCCGTATGATGCCATATGATAATCATAATTTGCCATAATTGGCTTGTGCCTTATATCTCCACAATTCCGATGGTTGCCCATTTAGTCTGAGGAAGAGTGCATGCACTCGAAAGCTCACACCTTGAATAAATCCTTGTTGGTCTTAAAGCTGCCTTTGGACTGCCCCGAGATGTCACTGTGTGAGGCGGTATATAAATTAAAGGAATAAAATGTTTCTCTTTTCTCAGCAATGCGGGAAGGTTGAGAAATTCCTGGCATGTGTGAATGCCTGCCTTCTCCTAAAATGACGTTGGCTTCTTATTATTATTTTTGTTCTTAGGTGCGAAGTTGTGTCTGACCCATCGCGACCCCATGGACAATGATCCTCCAGGCCTTCCTGTCCTCTACCATTCCCCGGAGTCCATTTAAGCTCGCACCAATTGCTTCAGTGACTCCATCCAGCCACCTCATTCTCTGCCGTCCCCTTCTTCTTTTGCCTTCAATCGCTCCCAGCATTAGGCTCTTCTCCAGGGAGTCCTTCCTTCTCATGAGGTGGCGAAAGTATTTGAGTTTCATCTTGAGGATCTGGCCTTCTAAGGAGCAGGCAGGGCTGATCTCCTCTAGGACTGACCTGTTTGTTCGCCTTGCAGTCCAAGGGACTCGCAAGAGTTTTCTCCAACACCAGAGTTCAAAAGCCTCAATTCTTTGACCCTCAGCCTTCCTTATGGTCCAACTTTCACAGCCAGACATTGCAACTGGGAAGACCATAGCCTTGACTAAACGCACTTTTGTTGGCAGGGTGATGTCTCTGCCTTTTAGGGTGATTTGCCATAGCTTTCCTCCCCAGGAGCAAGCGTCTTTTAATTTCTTTGCTGCAGTCCCCATCTGCAGTGATCTTGGAGCCCAGGAAAATAAAATCTCTCTCCATTTCTTCCCCATCTATTTGCCAGGAATTGAGAGGGCCGGATGCCATGATCTTTGTTTTCTTGATGTTGAGTTTCAAGCCAACTTTTGCACTCTCCTCCTTCACCCGCATCTAGAGGCTCTTTAGTTCCTCTTCACTTTCTGCCATTAGAGTGGTTTCATCTGCATATCTGAGGTTGTTGATATTTCTCCCTGCAATCTTGATCCCAATTTGTGACTCCTCTAACCCTGCCTTTCTCATGATGTGCTCCGCATACAAGTTAAATAGGCAAGGCGACAGTATACAGCCTTGCCGAACTCCTTTCTCAATTTTGAACCAATCAGTGATTCCATGCCCGGTTCTCACTATTGCTTCTTGACCTGCATATAGGTTTCTCAAGAGACAGATAAGATGCTCTGATATTCCCATCTCTTTAAGAACTTGCCACAATTTGTTGTGCTCCACACAATGAAAGGCTTTAGTGTAGTCAATGAAGCAGAAGTAGATGTTTTTCTGGAACTCCCTAGCTTTCTCCATGATCCAGCGTATGTTGGCAATTTGAGCTCTAGTTCCTCTGCCTCTTCGAAATCCTGCCTATACTTCTGGAAGTTCACGGTCCACATATTGCTGGAGCCTAGCTTGTAGGATTTTGAGCATAACTTTGCTAGCATGAGAAATGAGTGCAATGGTGCAGTAGTTTGAACATTCTTTGGCATTGCCCTTCTTTGGGATTGGAATGTAAACTGACCTTTTCCAATCCTGTGGCCATTGTTGAGTTTTCCAGATTTGCTGGCATATTGAGTGTAGCACTTTTACGGCGTCTTTTAAGATTTTGAATAGTTCAACTGGAATGCTGTCACCACCACTAGCTTTATTGTTGCTCAGACTTCCTAAGGCACATTTGACTTCACATTCCAGGATGTCTGGCTCCAGGTCAGTAACTACACCATTGTGGTTATCAGGGATGTTAAGCTCGCTCTTGTATAGCTCCTCTGTATAATTTTGCCACCTTTTAAAAATCTCTTCTGTTTCTGTGAGGTCCCTACCATTTTAGTCCTTTATTATACCCATCTTTGCATGAAATGTTCTCTTCATACCTCCAATTTTCTTGAAAAGATCTCTGGTCCTCCCCATTCTATTGTTTTCTTCTATTTGTTTGGACTGTTCATTTAAGAAGGCTTTCTTATCTCTTCTAGCTATTCTCTGGAATTCAGCGTTCAGTTGGGTGTATCTTTCTCTTTCTCCCTTGCCTTTCACTTCCCTTCTCTCCTCAGCTATTTGTAAAGCTTCCTCAGACAGTCATTTTGCTTTCTTGCATTTCTTTTTCTTTGGGATGGTTTTAGTTGCGACCTCTTGTACAATGTTGCGAACCTCCGTCCATAGTTCTTCAGGCTCTCTGTCTATCAGATCTTATTCCTTATATCTATTTGTCACCTCTACTGTATATTTGTCAGGGATATGATTTAGTTCATACCTGAGTGGCCTAGTGCTTTTCCCTACTTTCTTCAATTTAAGCCTAAATTTTGCAACAAGAAGCTGATGATCTGAACCACAATCAGCTCCTGGTCTTGTTTTTACTGACTGTATAGAACTTCTCCATCTTTGGCTGCAGAGCACATAGTCAATCTGATTTCTGTGTTGACTGTCTGGTGATGTCCATGTGTAGAGTCGTCTCTTGGGTTGTTGGAAAAGAGTGTTTGCTATGGCCATTGTATTCTCTTGACAAAATTCTACCAGCCTGTGCCCTGCTTCATTTTGTACTCCAAGGCCAAATTTGCCTGTTATCCCGGTTATCTTTTGGCTTCCTACTTTAGCATTCCAATCCCCCAGGATGAGAAGTACATACATGAAATAAAAATGACTGAGGGCAGAGATGGAGGGATCAAGAAGGATATGGCAGTGCAGGAGGACCAAGGGGAAGAAGAAGAAGAACCAAGCACCGTTTTATGGTTGTTCTCATCACCTTCTGTGATTTACCATGGAGATTGGGGAGATTCCCAGGGCATTGTGTGTGTGTGAGGGGGAATGCCATCAGGGACACTTTCTCCACCTTAAAGAATTTTTAAGCAGAGGCTGGATGGCCATCTGATGGAGAGGCTGATTCTGTGAAGGCTTAAGGGGGTGGCAGGTGACAGTGGAGGAGCGATAGGGATGTGAGTGTCCTGCATAGTGCAGGGGGTTGGACTAGATGACCCATGAGGCCCCTTCCAACTATTATTTTATGATTCTTTGATTCTATGAGAGCTAGCAAAACATGTGGCAGTAAACTGCTTATGTGAGCCATCCAAGCCAAGCTAGCAATATCACAAAAACACTGATCAGCTGCAGACATCAAGGCATTTGGTCCTTTCCAAGCCGGGGAAATTAATTCCCTCCACTTTTCATCTTTGCAGAAAGCTCATTTTCATGTACTTGGCTAAAGCACCTCTCTTAGAAGGGTTATCAAATCTTAATTTTGGGATTGTAAGTGATGGGAAATCCATCTTTCTCCCTGGGCAGCTTGCCCAAATGTTGAGCTTTTGTTTCTTAGTTCTTTTCTTTTTTTGGGGGGGGGGGGGTAAAAGACTGTTGGTGCCGTGTACAAAAACGTGGAATTCATCGAGTTTTCGCCCCCTAATATTGATTCTGGTTCAGCTGCATTCCACTACATGCTAGGGTGGTTGAGGTTCTGTACTGCAGCCGGGACGCCAAAGATCAAAAGATCATCCATGCCAGAATCTACAGCAGCCTTTCTCAACTTTCTTACCATTGTGCAAACCCCAAAACATTCTTCAGACTTTGAGAAACCCCAGAAGTGGCGTGATCGTGCAGAGTATGGTCAGAAAGCATAGCTGTCTACACACCCACCTAGGGCCCTTCCCTTTCCCACTCCCTCCAGGCCCCATCATTGGCCATTTATTCCCCAATAAATGTTTAACAAATTAAAAAATATATACAAAATTAATTCACTCCCACCTGTTTGGGAAATTTCCAGGGCGATTAAGAAACCACAGCGTTTCAAGAAACCCTGATTGAGAAAGCCTGATCTACACAAATCTAGAACCATCCCACAGGAGTGGTTTAAGGATTTGCAAGGCCTGTAGCCCCAAAGCCAGTTTAAGGATTTACGGGGCCCTAGCGGAGTACAACTGTAGCAGGAGCAGCAAGACTGAGGGCGGAAGGGCCCCCAAAAGTGGAAAGAGGTGTCCTTAAAGTGTCCTTAAAGAGGGAAAAAGAGGGAAGGAGAGAGGATATGGCCCTGATCCATGGGAGGAAAGCAGTGTGTGGGGCTCATAGCATATATATATAAACTATCCCTGTCACCACCCCTTCATATCTGCTCCCAAAGCGATAGCTTAATCACAACCCCTACCCTACCCCCCAGTAAGCAGTTCCCCTGCGCCACTCTAGTGGCCACTGGGGGTGGGGGACAGCAACAAACGAAGTAGGGAAAACTTTAGCAGCATGCTGATATGCTGACAGCACAGGCAGCACTGGGGAAGCTCTGGCATTTTGGTCAAACTCTATGGTTAAACTCTATGGTAAGCCTCCCCCTGCCATTGGTAAATCCCTCTGTTGTTTGCCAGGTTTTGCTGGACAGTTCTATAGAGCAGTGGTTCCCAACCTTTTTTATCACCGGGGACCAGTCAATGCTTGACAATTTTACTGAGGCCTGAGGGGAGGGGTAGTCTTTTGCTGAGGGCCGCCGTCACCTGAGCCCCTGCTCCACTTGCTTTCCCGCTGGTGCCTATGATTTACCGCCGCCCACTAGGGGGTGCTGCCAGCAGCAGCTGCGCAGTGCCATGCTGAGGGGGAGGCCCAGCCATGGCGGCTGTTGGAGAGCACCAAAGGTGAGCTGGCGGCAGAGTGGCAGGGCAGCCCCCGAGGCAGCAGACGGGGAGGAGGACGAGGAGGAGCTGTGGCCCAGTACCGACTGATCCACGGACTGGTCTCCGGACCGGGGGCTGGGGACCGCTGCTATAGAGGGCTTCAGACTCTTTGCTTTGACTTAACTGTTATATTTTGCCTTAAAAGTAAAGGTAAACGTATCCCCTGTGCAAGCACCAAGTCATGTCTGACCCTTGGGGTGACGCCCTGTAACGTTTTCATGGCAGACACTCAATATGGGGTGGTTTGCCAGTGCCTTCCCCAGTCATTACCGTTTACCCCCCCAGCAAGCTGGGTACTCATTTTACCGACCTCGGAAAGATGGAAGGCTGAGTCAACCTTGAGCCGGCTGCTGGGATTGAACTCCCAGCCTCATGGGCAGACAGCTTCAGACAGCATTTCTGCTGCCTTACCACTCTGTGCCACAAGGAGCTCTATATTTTGCCTTAGGTAGGATAAATTATTTTTTATATTGCGGGTGTAAAGAATTTAAACTCACCGGAAGTGCTGCTTAATGTGGCTTTTGTATTGATTAAATTTTATACCCTTGATCCAAACGAACTCCAATAATGTTAATAGTTGGGATTTATCTTTTCCAGCAGCTGCACATCTAAATTCATAGACTCATATAGTCAAAGAATCAGAGCAGGAAGGGATCTCCAGGGTCTTCTAGCTCAACCCCCTGCAGAATGCAGGAAACTCACAATTACCTGCCCTCCCACAGTGTCCCTAATTCCATGTCTAGATGATGCTCCCCCCAAAAAAACCCCAAAATCCATGACCAGTCTGGCCTGGAAGAAATAAACCTTCTTACTCCAAAGTGATGATCGGCATCTCCCTGGGCAAGCAAGAAAGGGCCACAAGAGCCAAGCTCAGATATCCACTTCTGCTCATCCACTTATAATTCAGCCTGGAAATGCGTGTTGCCTCATTAGGATTCAGTTTTCATTTAGATTTAAATGTAATTTTGAAAAGTGTGTTCCATCAGCCTTAATGTTGACCAAAACCAGCTAGCTCCTAATTTTCTCCCTATAACAGATGGGATTTGTTCTGAGAAGGGATTCCCATGTATGGCTTGTGGGATGGTCTGAAACAATTACACAAGTATTAGACTAATCACTTCACTTTCTCTATTGAATTGATCACAGATTCTTTAGCAACTTTTATTACTTCAATACTGCACAAGTGATTATTACACGTTTGTTCTTGATCATTTGACTATCTGAGATAAGCTACCTGAAACAGGAATGTGCCTTGCTTATAAAGGAAACACGCATTTCAATATTTTGCCATGGCTTCTATTAGTGCTCCACCTTAAATAAATATCTAACCACCAGGATTTTCCATTTTGCTTTCATCACTGCTGCAAATGCAGAGGCGGATGCATTGGTGATGGCATTTCCACACCTGGAGGTTTCTGTTTAGTCTCCTCTTTCCTGACGTTTACTTTCCACATATGCTCTGCAGCAACTCCACATTGGCTCTCAGGAGCACGGTCATCATACCTGTCATAGTGCTTTGCCACCCCTTTTTTACCTGTTCATTTTCACATGTGCTATAGCACTATAACAGTTCTGAATGGAAACACACAGAAACCGGCAATGGATTGTTATAGTGCTATAACACCATAAAGATTTTTTAAAGCCTTCCTGCAGTACAGCAGGAAAAAATATTGAGAAAACAATGCCTGTGAAGGGCTGATGCTGAGAAAATTCGAATATCTATCAAATAGGGGTGAATTGGGACCACCAATAGGGCTTATTATTTAAAACAAGGGCATCCAAATTGAAGGTCAGAGATTTTATCAGCAAAGAGTTTAGCAAAATCATCACATTGCCCAGCTAGTTCCTCATCCAGTGTGGTGCAACAGTTAAGAGTGGCAGATGCTAATCTGGAGAACTGGGTTTGATTCACTTCTCCTCCACATGCAGCCAGCTGAGTGTCCTTGGGTGTCACAGTTCTCTCGGGCTCACCTGCCTCACAAGGTGTTTGTTGTAGGAAGAGGGAGAGGTGTTTCCAAGCTGCTTTGAGACTCCTTCAGGTAGTGTAAAGCAGGTATAAAAACCAATTCTTCTTCTAACTCAGCTAATGTCCCAAATCTGCAAGGATCTTCACTTATGATGGGCCAACTTTGTAATGCATATGAAGCATTGGTTTAATTGTTCTCTTTCTTGGCATTGTCAGCAATACCATGGTACATCAAGAAATAGCACCTTAGATCCCAGCACTTCAAAGTGAGGACACACGTCTCACCAGAAAACAATCCCTGTTACACCATCTGGATTTTCAAATACTGCAATCATTCCTGTTCGCCTTCAACTACCGATAGAAGGAGCCTAGTCATGATCCAGTGTTCTGTATATAATGTTTGGTTTTATCAACTGCTGATTTTAGCATTTCCAGCTATACCCTATAGGAGAAAATCATGTCATTATATTCACGCTGAGGTCACTTTGGGCTTCTCTTTTGCCCTTTGGCTTGCATTGGCCTGTAATTTTTCAAACGGCAGATTCAGAGTTTCTTTTACCGTACAATCACATTAATTCCTTTTGCGATTTCTTGCATGTATTGGGGTAACTAAATTAGGAATTGCTGCATCCCTCTTTGATCTATTTTCCTTTGAGGATGGATGAGAGAATTTAGGAGAATGTGCCATCATTCCTTCCAGGTTGTGTGATAATGTGCTTGGATGGCTCAAGGGGGTGGCAGGTTACAGTGGATGAGCGATAGGGTTATGAGTGTCCTGCATAGTGCAAGGGGTTAGACTAGATGACCCATGAGATCCCTTCCAACTCTCTGATTCTCGGTGTACTTTCCAAAAAGATCAGAGGAACACAGGTTTGGGAAAGAGTACACTGGACAGGGAAAATCTGGAAACAGAACAATTGGAGCATGATAATCTATGGAAGCTCCACAAACCAATAAAGAGTTGACATTTTTACTCCATTTTTTAAAAATAAAATAAAATAATTATTTTTTAAAATAATAATGTTTTGTAAATAATAACATAATGATTTCATAATATTATGATTACATGATTACATAATATTAGGTCCCTCCATCCCTCCCACTCCTTGAGTGAGCTTTCGAGTGCGTGAGCTTTCGAGTGCAAGCACTCTTCGTCAGACTAAGAACTGACCATCACAACAGTAGGAATATATAAGCAAAAGTTAATCCTGTTACATTAGTAAACTGTGTCACAGCATCCACACACATTATCCTAATAGCAGTAGCGCTCATAATATTACTTTGGAACGTGAATGGAGGAATCCTAAGGGACTTGCAGTAACAAAAAATAGCCACAAGAGGACACTGCCTTGCAAAAAAAAAAAAAGCATGGAAAATTGAGAGCTTGGAGGCTGTAAAGCGCTATAAATAGGATCGGCATTGAGCATGGGCAATTCCTTCTGTGTTCAGTTCTCATCAGTGTATCACAAAAGGGACACTGCAGAGCTGGAAAAGCTCCAGAGGAGAGCTACCAAGATTAGGGGGTTGGAACACCTTGCCTATGAAGAGTGTTCAATGTGACATATGAACTGTTTCACCTGTAATTATTTTCAGCACAAAGAATCTGTGCAGTGTAGGAATTTCACGTCCGGATGAGCACGCGCATTTTCAGTTTGTTGCACGCCCATGCGCTAGGATGCTGCAAATGGCCCTCTTAAATTCTTCAAACACGGCCAGATAGAAACGGTCGCAATGAATAAATAAAAGCAGGCGGTCAATAACCATGCAAGACACGCTGCCAGATGTCGGAAATAAATCCCACCAGATGTGGAGATCTAATGCTGGGCACACAGGTGGATGCCCATACAGGAAATCCTGCTGTTTCACTTCTGTTCCTGACAAGGCTCCTTTGTTTCCCTCTGCATAGGGCTGCCACCTCCAGGTTGGGAAATCCCTGGAGATTTTGGGGCTGGAGCCTGGGGAGGGAAGGGGAGGAAAAAGAACACAGCAGGGCAGGGGTAGTCAACCTGTGGTCCTCCAGATGTCCATGGACTACAATTCCCATGAGCCCCTGCCAGCGTTTGCTGGCAGGGGCTCTTGGGAATTGTAGTCCATGGACATCTGGAGGACCACAGGTTGACTACCCCTGCTGCAGGATATAACACCATAGAATCCACCCTCCCAAGAAGACCTCCAGGGAGCTGAACTTGGCCATCTGGAGATCAACTCAAACTCTGCAACACACAAACCCAACATTAACCGAAGTGCATTTTTGCAGGATGGATGGCTGTTAAATGCATATCATGAGCTGGGCAGGCTTTCTCACAACGTTACAGCACTCACTGGAGAAATTAGAACACAACACTTTGCTTCTATTTCACTGTCACAGCTAGTAAACTATCCATAAGCAGGCTTTTATTGTTGTCAGGTGCAAAGTCATGTCCGACCCATTGCGACCCCATGGAGAATGATCCTCCAGGCCTTCCTGTCCTCTACCATTCCCCAGAGTCCATTTAAGTTTGCACCGACTGCTTCAGTGACGCCATCCAGCCACCTCGTTCTCTGTCGTCCCCTTCTTCTTTTGTCCTCAATCGCTCCCAGCATTAGGCTCTTCTCCAGGGAGTCCTTCCTTCTCACGAGGTGGCCAAAGTATTTGAGCTTCATCTTCAGGATCTGGCCTTCTAAAGAGCAGTCAGGGCTGATCTCCTCTAGGACTGACCGGTTTGTTCGCCTTGCAGTCCAAGGGTCTCGCAAGAGTCTTCTCCAGCACCAGAGTTCAAAAGCAGGTATCGGCTGGCAAATGCTTGGAGAAATCCGTGCATGCTGTCATGGCGGCAAGAGCTCAAGAAGCCATAGCTTGGGTTTGTATACTGCTGTCCAGAAGTGAGTGGCAAGTCAATGTCATTGGATGACTCCGTCTGAATGTTCTGAGACAGAAAACAGTTGCTTCTTAAAACTCACGGAGTGGTTTTAGGGTTCTAGAACTGCAGCCTGTGCTACTGGCACTGAGCCAGTGAAGCTGTGCTTAGTAGGGGGTAAGTAGTGAGAAATCCTGACCCGAGGATCCCAGTTATCCCGGTCTCCTCAGATCTCAGAAGCTAAGCAGGGTTAATGCCATGAGCACCCTACAGGGTCACCTAGGTGTAATCTGCACAGGACTTTTTACCCACCCCCAGTTCTAATGAATCCCTCCTGTATACACCGAATTCGATTTCAACTTTGATTTTGGGCGCTTTATATTTTCCTTCGGCAACAGGCATGATTAATCCGGAGTGACCCTACCTTTCCTTGCGATATCCAGAAGTGGATATAACTCTCGATATTTGATAAGCCAGCACCAGGAAGTATGCAGCTTCCTTCTTTGTGGGAATAAAGTGCCTGGAAGCAAAGCAGCCTGTCCCTGATTGGTCAGGGTGTCAGTTCAAAGGCTTCCTGGTTCCCAGGTTGCAAGGCTTCCCTCCCTGTCTTAAAGTGATTGCCTTCCCTTCCTTTCCCCACAACAAGCACTCTGGGAGGGAGGTGGAGAGAGCTCTGACAGAACTGCTCTGTGAGAACGGCTCTGAGAACTGTGACTGGCCCAAGGTCACCCTGCGGACTGCATGTGGAGGAGGAATGGGGAATCAAACCTGGTTTTTCAGATCAAAGGCAATGGCCCTTAACCACTACAGCAGAACTGGTTCTCACACCGTGGATGGATGTGGAACTAGCTGGACATTATGACGATTTTGCTAGATTCGTTCCTGATAAATCTCTCTGATCTTCTCCAACCTGGATGTCCCTGTTTTAATAAGCTTTGTTGGTGGTCTCAACTTATCCCTATTTGGTGGATATTGGAATTTTCTCATCACCAGCCCTTCACAGAAGTCATTTTTTTCAGTATCCCCCCCCCGCTGTACTACAGGCAGGCTTAAAAAAAATCCATAATCCCTGTGGTGTTACAGCTCTACAACAACCTATGGCCAATTTCTCTCTTTCTGTATCCACCTGAAGAGATGGCAATCCTTTTTGGAAGGGAGGGACCAGGGGCATTTTTTACTTTCTTGTGAACACCACCTCTACCCCCTTTCTTTTCTGTTTCCCTGATCGTATGCCCTCCCCCCTCCCCCTTTCCAGCCAGGGCCCATTCCTCACACCAGGGGTAGTCAACCTGTGGTCCTCCAGATGTCCATGGACTACAATTCCCATGAGCACCTGCCAGTGTTTGCTGGCAGGGGCCCATGGGAATTGTAGTCAATGGACCTCTGGAGGACCACAGGTTGACTACCCCTGCCTCACACAATGCTTAATGCACTTCCAACGCCCTTTAGAAATAGATTTCCCCATTCGAATCATAGAGTTGGAAGGCTCTCCAGGGTCATCTAGTCCAACCCCCTGCACAATGCCGGAACTCACAATTACCCGCCCACCCACAGTGACCCCAATTCCATGCCCATGTGATGCCTCCCCCCCCCCCCAAAAAAAAAAATTCTCCATAATCCAGCCTGGCCTGGAGGGCATTCACCCACCATCCCACAGTGGTGCAATCAGCCATTTCCTGGGTATGCAAGGAAGGGCCACAAGAGACAAACACTGGCACATCCCTTCCTGCCCACCCACTCGCAACCCGCCTAAGTTCCTAAATTCACAGCTACCTGTTCTGCGCAGGGAAATCCAGCTGCCAAAGCGCAGGGGGAGCGCATTACCCCAGGGGGTGTGGCACCAGCCCTGGGCCCAGAGGGCTGAAAGCCAACACCGCCTCCCAGCTGTGCCCCTGTCCCCCCCCCCCCCCGGGCGCCTTCTTCCCAGCCCAACTTGTCGGCTCAGCAAGGCCAGGAATTCGCGGCCGCGGCAGCTGCTCCCTGCCAGGAGGGAGACCAGGCCGGGCGCTGGGTGCCCGGTAGGCCTGGGCGCCGGAGCGGGGGTCCATCTTCGCCTCGTCTCGCCGCGCCTTGGATGGGGAACCGGGAGCGACAGAGCGACCCCATCGTGTCACGTCCCGGCGGCTGCGGCGAGGAGAGCGGCGCGCCCCCCACCTGCCGCCCGCCGCCCGCCGCCCGCCGCCTCTCCCGCCCCCGGCCACGCTTGACCGGGAAGCTCCGGAGAAGAGCAGGCCTCCCCCGCGGCTCCTCCGGACCGCTGCGGGACTGAGGGAGCCGACCGGGCCTCGGCGGCGGCGGCTGCTGCTGCTGACCTCCGACCTGCCCCGCGGCCGCGTCTCCAGGTGAGCCCTCACCTGGGCCAGACAGGTAAGGGAAGGCGCCTCCTGCCTGGCGGAGGGCCGGGGAGGAGAAGCCTGAAATGTCATCTGGAGTTTGCAGGCTGTCTCAGAGTTTTATTTCAAGCCCAGCCTCTCCTTCCTTCCTTCCTTCCTTCCTTCCTTCCTTCCTTCCTTCCTTCCTTCCTTCCTTCCTTCCTTCCTTCCCAGCCTCTCTCTTTTGCATCTTGTAGCATTTTGGGTATTCTTATTTTTCTGGCAGGGGCCCAATCAGCCACAGGTTGCCCTTCCTTGCCTGCTTCCACTGTGATTTTTTGCTCGCCATGGCACTGATAAAACTGTTCTGACCGGGCAGTGATATCAGGGCTCTCTCAGCCTCACCTACCCCACAGGGTGTCTGTGGTGGGGAGAGGAAAGGGAAGGCGACTGTAAGCCACTTTGAGCCTCCTTCGGGTAGGGAAAAGCGGCATATAAGAACCAACTCTTCGTCTTCTTCTTTTTAGGAGGGGGGGGGGATGCTCACAGTTGACATCCATGGTGCTCAGAAGGCCTCAACAATTTTTAGTTGCGTTTAAAATCAAAAGGGGAGGGGAACACATGCACTTTTAGGGTTGAAGGAAACGTTTTACATTCCCCCCCCCCTCATATCAGTAAAAATTGGGCCCATGAAAGTCTATTACATTTTGCCTAAAACCTGATTTGGCATTGGGAGGAGGGGGGGACGACTTCATCTCTGTGGTCTGAAGATGAGCAGTAATTCCAGGGGGTCCCACCTGGAGGCTGGCATCCCTATCTCCAGGACTCACTGTCAAATGTCAGCCCTACAGTGTACAGAAAAACATCCTCCTGAGCATGTGTAAAGTATCACGCCTTCGCACTTGTATAACCACAACCCATGCTAATCAATCTGGGAGGGGGGAAGTTTTCAGGCTGCACCCACCTATCGAGAACTGCCATCTGCTCTCTTGCCTTTTTGACCAGGTTACTGATTGGGCAGATGAATGTTCTGCTTCCCCAAAGTTCTGCCTGCCACAGCTCACAAGGTAGAGAAAGCACTTTGTTGTTGTTGTTATGTGCGAAGTCGTGTCCGACCCATCGCGACCCCATGGACAATGATCCTCCAGGCCTTCCTGTCCTCTACCATTCCCCGGAGTCCATTTAAGTTTGCACCTACTGCTTCAGTGACTCCATCCAGCCACCTCATTCTCTGTCGTCCCCTTCTTCTTTTGCCCTCGATCGCTCCCAGCATTAGGCTCTTCTCCAGGGAGTCCTTCCTTCTCATGAGGTGGCCAAAGTATTTGAGTTTCATCCTCAGCATCTGGCCTTCTAAAGAGCAGTCAGGGTTGATCTCCTCTAGGACTGACCGGTTTGTTCGCCTTGCAGTCCAAGGGACTCGCAAGAGTCTTCTCCAGCACCAGAGTTCAAAAGCCTCAATTCTTTGACGCTCGGCCTTCCTTATGGTCCAACTCTCGCAGCCATACATTGCAACTGGGAAGACCATAGCCTTGACTAAACGCACTTTTGTTGGCAGGGTGATGTCTCTGCTTTTTAGGATGCTGTCTAGATTTGCCATAGCTTTCCTCCCCAGGAGCAAGCGTCTTTTAATTTCTGAGAAAGCACTAGGCAGGGGCAAAGTGGCCAGCTCTTTCTTTTCCTTGGCTAGTCTCTGGGACACTGATAGCGGCTGAGAACACCACCCCCCATATGAACAGGTGAAGCTTTTAAAGTCCTGACTTTGAGTGATTGGAATTGAGTGTTCCCTTTTCAAAGGTATCCCTGCTCACCGCCCACCTCTGCTACCATCAGGTGCTAACACTTTCCCCTTTCCTAAACAGACTTTTTACAGCCGCATAGTAGACAGACATTCAAGGATTGAAGAAGTTAAGAGCGGCAGACTAACCTGGAGAAAGGGGTTGGGTTCCCCACTCCCCCGCATGCAACCAGCTGGGTGACCCTGGGCTAGTCACAGCTCTCTTAGGGTTATTCTTGCAGAACAGTTTCTCTCGGAGCTCTCTCAGCCGCACCCACCTCACAGGGTGTCTGTTGTGGGGAGAGGAAGGGAAAGTGTTCATAACCCGGACTGGGATTCCTTTGGGCAGGGGTAGTCAAACTGCGGCCCTCCAGATGTCCATGGACTACAATTCCCAGGAGCCCCTG
The DNA here is from genome assembly GCF_049243985.1 of Paroedura picta. Lineage (NCBI taxonomy): Eukaryota > Metazoa > Chordata > Lepidosauria > Squamata > Gekkonidae > Paroedura > Paroedura picta. The sequence continues at coordinate 161,828,448 of NC_135371.1, read as the reverse complement.
CCAGCGAATGCTGGCAGGGGCTCCTGGGAATTGTAGTCCATGGACATCTGGAGGGCCGCAGTTTGACTACCCCTGGGTATTGAAACGCAGGATGTAAAAAAAACAGCTTTTCTCTCTTGTTTGTCTCTTTCTGACTGTTGTGCAGCTGTTAAAGGTACAGGAGGAAAAGGTGGTGGTGGGGGATCTCTAATTCTCCCCCCATGTGAAACAAAGCCCTTTCGTTCTGCTGGGGAGAATGCAGAGGCTAACATGTGGCTACGGGATCCCGGCAGTGAGATGAAGTGTTTGACGGAGAGCCTTCCGGGAAGAGAGTGGAGATTCACACTGAGAGCTTAATTCGCTCGCATACAAACATGCCCTCTCGCAGGCACCTTCCCCGTGCGAACGAGAGTCTCTCAATCAGCATGCCTGGGATTCCTTCGCTCCTTTGAAGCAGGATGCAGAAAACAATGGTGTGCTGCTTTTTCTATTTGCCTGACGGCAGGTGGCTTTCGCTCAGTGCCAAGCAAGGACCGAGAAAAGAAATATGTACAGTACATTTCACTCTTAGGTAGGGCTGCTGGGTCCGGGTGGGGAAATACCTGGAGGTTTTGGGGTTGGGGCCTGGGGAGGAACTTCAGGAAGAAGAGCTGTTGTTTTGTACCCCCACTTTTTACTACCTGAAGGAGTCTCAAAGCAGCGTACAACTTCCTAGACTTCCTCTCCACACAACAGACACCCGGTGAGGCAACTTGGGTGGAGGGAGCTCTCAGAGAACTGCTCTGTGAGAACACCTCTAGGAGAGCTGTGACTGGCCCAAGGTCGCCCAGTTGGCTGGGGAATCAAATCTGGTTCTCCGGATCAGAGCCCACAGTTCTCAGCCACTACGACATGCTGCTTCTCAGGAAGGTACAATGCATTGAGACCATCCTCCGGAGCAGCCATTTTCTCCAGGAGGCGCAGTCACCATTGCCTGGAGAGAAATTGTAATAGCAGTAGCTTTGCAGGCCCCGCCTTGAACTCGGCTCCCCCACTGTTAGAGGTGGCTGTGATGTGTATCCTGCCCCCCCATAAGCAAAGCCCTAAAACATGGTCAAAATTAAGCACAGTGTGTCTTTCACAGGCTAATCGAGGAGAAGCCTTTGGACAGGGCCAGTTTAGAGAGCTGGAGGCCTGGAAATGGAAATGTGCTTCAGGACAGCTGCTTTATGTGTTATGCACAACACCTAGGGGTGTAGTGAATTTTTGCCACAAATGTGCCGGACGGTTGGACTTAGCCGTGTGCAAATGTCTTGAGCTGGATATTTGTGAACATCTGCTGGGACAGGTTAGAATCATAGAGTTGGAAGGGGCCATACAGGCCATCTAGTCCAACCCCGTGCTCAACGCAGGATCAGCCCTGAGCATCCTAAAACATCCAAGAAAAGTGTGTATCCAACCGTTGCTTGAAGACTGCCAGTGAGGGGGAGCTCACCACCTCCTTAGGCAGCCTATTCCACTGCTGAACTACTCTGACTGTGAATTCCCCCCCCCTGATATCTAGCCTATATAGTTGTACTTGAAGTTTAAACCCATTACTGCGTGTCCTTTCCTCTGTAGCCAACGGAAACAGCATCCTGCCCTCCTCCAAGTGACAACCTTTCAAATACTTAAAGAGGGCTATCATGTCCCTTCTCAACCTCCTTTTCTCCAGGCTGAACATTCCCAAGTCCCTCAACCTATCTTCATAGGGCTTGGTCCCTTGGCCCCAGATCATCCTCGTCGCTCTCCTCTGTACCCTTTCAATTTTATCTACGTCCTTCTTGAAGTGAGGCCTCCAGAACTGCACACAGTACTCCAGGTGTGGTCTGACCAGATTGGCCCTGGCATCAGGTTTTTGCAAAACTGCGCGCCCACAAAGGTGCTGCAGATTCAAGCCATTAGGCGGCCATTAGCATAGTCTCGGAAACAAGCTGCTAATTTATGACCGAGTGTTATGATTTGTGGCTGTTCTAATTGACTATCTGATCTGCAGCATGCTGAACAGAGCAGTTATGCAGCAAGGAGAGGGCAGGGAGGATAAATTAGTTGGACGGTGCAAGGAGGTGCAGGCAAGAAAAGTCAGCGGTCCTTAGGGATGCCAGCTTCCAGGTGGGGCCTGGGGATCCCCCAGAATTACAACGCATCTCCTGACAACCTAGATCAGTTTCCCCACTTAAAATGGATGCCTTGGAGGGTGGAATCTAGAGCATTGCACCCCACTGAGATTCCTGTCTTTCCTGAGCTGCACTTTCAATGCACTTTAGAAGTAGATTTTCCTGTTCTGCACAGGAAAATTCAGTTGCAAAAGTACACTGAAAGTGCATTATCCAACACATGTGGAAAAAACCAAAGATGATAGATATAGACAGACAGATTGATAGATTTAAAAAATGGGCTCTGAGGCTGAACCCTGCTTGCTATGCCATGGCAGCAGAAGTGCTACCTTTTAAAATTTGGGTGTGGAGGGTGGGGGACATTCACAAATAGCAGCCAGACAGCCACCATATCCATGAAATTCTCCCTGATGTCTAAACAATTTGTCTCTTTGTATTTTAGTTGTTGGCCATATTGTTCTTTACACTAGGCAAATAGGGGGTGTGCTACTTATCCTGGATGCTTTAGGCTGATCCTGCATTGAATAGAGGGTGGGACTAGATGGCCTGTCCGGCCCCTCCCAACTTTGTGATTCTATGATTCTAAGCAGTGGCTGGACAGATACGTCCCCTGGATGCTTTAGGCTGATCCTGCATTGAGCAGGGGGTGGGACTAGATGGCCTGTCTGGCCCCTTCAAAACTCTATGATTCTACGATTCTACCCCAATTTACAGGGCTGTTCCATGGGAGGGAGGGGGAAAGGGGACGGAATAACCCGTACAGTTGCCAACCTCCAGGTGGGGACAGAGAAAGTGACTTGGCAGGCTTGCAGAGAGTAAACAACCAACAAAGCTGACAAACCAGCTACAGAGGTTAAGTCAATAAGCGAAGTCTTCTTTTTAGAGCCAGTTAGGTGTAGTGGTTAGGAGTGTGGACTTCTAATCTGGCATGCTGGGTTCGATTCTGCGCTCCCCACATGCAGCCAGCTGGGTGACCTTGGGCTCGCCACTGCACTGATAAAACTGTTCTGACCGGGCAGTGATATCAGCGCTCTCTCAGCCTCACCCACCCCACAGGGTGTCTGTTGTGGGGAGAGGAAAGGGAAGGCGAATGTAAGCCGCTTTGAGCCTCCTTCGGGTAGAGAAAAGCGGCATATAAGAACCAACTCTTCTTCTTCTTCTTCTTCTTCTTCTTCTTCTTCTTCTTCTTCTTCTTCTTCTTCTTCTTCTTCTTCTTCTTCTTCTTCTTCTATGGCTTCATTCCCTGTAGAAGCCCCTCCCCTCCTCAAACCCTCCCCTTCCCTGATTACACTCCAAGGGTCTCCAGGAATTTCTCAGCCTGGAGATGGCAACCCAAGGAAAGATAGAACATAAGTCGGAGCCCTCTATATTTTCCATTTTAGAAAATCAACTTAACCTCTGAAGACTTGCGAGCGAGATTGCTGGTTTTATTTTCATTTGTCAGGAATCTCGACTAAAGGAAAAGGGGGGAAATCGGGCAGTTTCAGCTCCTGAAATGCCCACCCAGTGATTTTGCTTCGGAGGACACATGGGAGGGATCTGAGCCAGCCACTGGGCCAGGCCGAGCAGCTCAAGAATCCCAAACTTTGCAGCCCGTAAATAGCACAAGGAGCTCGGTATCTGAGCCACAGGGAGCCCTGGCTCCCCCTCCCCATGTACGGAGAGAAGCCAAACCCTAGATCTCCCCGAAAGTATCCCATTGAAAGAGGCACCAGCTCTGGGATTGATCCAGGGGGCTCCCTCTTCTCTGCTTGTCCTCCTTTTGTGCCAACAGGCCCAGGAGTGGTTTCAGGATTCGCAGGTCCCCTAACACCAGAGCCTGTTTATGGATTTGCGCTGCCCTAGCAGAGTACAATTGCAGCGGAAGCAGCCAGACTGGGGGTGGAAGGGCCGTCCACATTGGAAAGGAGTGTCATTCCAAGTGTTCTTAAAAAGGAAAAGGTGTGTGTGTGTGTGTGGGGGAGAGGATACAGTCCTGCGGGAAGACACCATGAGGGGCCTCTGGAAGCATGTGCTACATGGATAAACTGGCCCTAAACAGGCCCTAGAATGATCGTATGGGATAATGGGACACAGCAGGGGCTGGGCCAGCTTCCCTTGTGCGGTGAGGTTGCCAGTCCTTCCAAGTGGGGTCTGGAATTCTTCCCAGTTGAACACGGGAGGACAGCCTCACTGGCATCAAAATCTCACTGAGATACCTCCCAGTCCCAGACTTCATCCTCCCCAGGCACTGCTCCCAAATCTCCAGGAATTTCTCAAGCTGGAGTTGGCCTCCCCACAGGGTCCTCAATTTTGCCTATGCGTGCACACCTGCAAACGGACCCCTTGCTGCTATCTCTGCCCGGGTTAGAAAGCGTTACCTTGGCGTGCCTCTTCCTCATCGCTCTGTACCCTAGCCCCATTCACTCCCTTTGCTCATGGTGTCGGCCAGTATAAACATTAAATGAAAAGTTGTTTGGGCCACTGCGGGGACACGGAATAAAACAATGGCCAATCACAGCAAAACAATCTGCAGAGCGTTAGTTAAATACAATAAAGAACAGCTGGTGGCTGATGATTGACACATCAGCTACCAGCACAAAACCCATAGAAACCTTGAAAGCAATACAACAAGCTGAGGGTAAGGGGGGGGGGGAGGGAGGGGAGATGACCCAATCTCTTGCCGAAGACCCAGGAGTATAAAGCAGTGCTTAATACTCAAGCAGTGATGCAAGGAGAACAGATGTTCAGATAGAGTTGCATGAATTGGGTGCCTCAACTGAGACGTCTCAGTGCACATCACTTCAGAGGGTGGAGGCACACAAGGTGGGGATCTTAAATATTGAGCAGGTTTTTAGGGGAACGGGGGGCACTTCTTTCAAATACCCTGATCCCAGGCCATTTAAGGTTCTGAATGTGAGAGCCAGCATTTTGAATTGTATCTAGGAATGAATGGAACAACATTTTGGAACTGTCTATATACATTCCTACTAACCTTCAGTCAACAGTTTTGCCACCACATCCTGAATCAAAGGCGGGTTATGGAACAGTCTCCAAGGGCAGCCCCATAGGTCATGAATTGCTGTAGTTATGATCAGAGCCCAGTTCTGGACAAAGCAACAGACTGAATTTGGCAACTGTACCACGGCACTAGCTTGCAGCACCACACTCCCTCCGTGGCAGGTCTGGTGATGGAATTGCAGGCTCTGAAGAGTGGGAAGGAGGTAAAAGGTTTGCCTCGTTGTTGCAATCTCTGATCATCAGCACATTCTGATTGATGCTTCCTGAGTTCCTGGATCTGGCGGACTATCTCATTCTCACTCTCTTGACCTGCCGTATAGCTATAAGAACCAGGGCTAACAGAGAGGAGGGCACCGGGAGAGGCAGGATCATCCCACATAATCTGGCTACTCAATCTCAATTCCAAGAAAAACAATTAATCAGGTCTGCTTATGGGGAAAAAAAGAGATTTGCCTTAACTGCAAAAACCAGCTTTCCAGGAATTGTATAATGTACTGTTAATGCTAACTGATGCAAAATAAGACATCCTACTCTTAGGGTCCCACACTGTAATGCATACCTTAATTTGGAGCTCCTCACCCTAATCCCCAATGGTATTGATTCCCAGCTATTGCTTGAAGAAGCTAAAGATTGCTCCCTTGAAGAAGCTAAAGATTGCTCAACGATTGTAAACTGGGGGAAAATTCACCGCTGAAATGTACAGAAGAGAATTGTGGAGGAAGAGATTAATTTATCACTGGCAAATTGAAATAATTATCTCTTTACTTTGTTCAGCGGAATAGTGTGTCCCGTGGAATAATCTTATTTGCTGGCTGTAAATTGGAGAACGGAGGCTTTACTATTTATTTCTTTCCTAACCTTGCGGGAGTTTCTTGGCACACCATTCAAATCGCCTCATTTTTCCATTGGCTCGTCTTCCCGGTGAGGTCATAACCCTGGGTCTGTGACATCATACCTGGCTAGGATGGGGAGCCCAATGATGTTGTCGTTGGGATCCGGGAGAAGCTTGCGTAGAGCACTAAACAAAAGAGCTGTTTTGATTGCAGGCTCCCCGGAGGAAGATTAACTAGGGCTGAGAGGGGCTGGGAATGTGTCCGGCATCCACAAGGGAGGCTAAATATAGACAGCTTGGCAAGGGAGGTATTCACAGCTCTTTAATGAGGGACTCAGAGCTGCAACGGGGGACTCTGCCTGGATACTGAGCCAGCCTGCACCTGCAACATGTAAATCATGATTATGCCCCTGCTGAAATCACCCTCGGTTCTCCCTTTCTCAATAAAACTGGCCCCTGAAATGTCATGACCATTTCCGCATTTCTCTCTTCCTCGATGATGTGTCATTTGATGGCATTTTCTCACTCAAGTGTTGGTCACAATTGCTTTTGCTTTCCATCTCTGCACTTGGAAATCCCGGCTGCACTGTATCTATTCCTTTCTTGAGAATGTGTTTGCCCCACCTTCTCAGCATGAAAAGGACCACTAGGACGGCTGAGGAGAATAACAATCACATAAAAGTGACTTTACAAGATACGAGGAATCTACACGGAGGCCATAAAAGGAAGACTGGTTCAGGTGGTTCGCCATGTTGGTCTGAAGCAGCAGGACTAAGTTGGAGTCCAGGGACACCTTTAAGACCAGCAAAGTTTTATTCAAGGTGTGAGCTTTTGAGTGCATGCACACTCCTTGAAAAAAAAAATTAAGACTGTTTCAGGAAAGAAACTTGGTGGCTAAGAATCAACACCCCCTGCCCCAAATCCTTTCAGAACACCATGCTTTTACCAACCAATGAGAGATGAACAGAACTGGCATTTCATATAGAGTTGGAGATTTTGTGTGGGAAGTCTGGAGAGGGTGAGATCTGGAGAAAGGAGTGACTTCAGCTGGTTGTCGTGGCCTCCAAGTCAGCCGTTTTATTCAGGGGAATATGCCTAGGTTGTTTAGAGCCATGTTCCCCAACCGCCGGGCTGCAGCCCGGTAGTGGGCCGTGAGGCCCTTGGTACCGGGCCACATCAGGGGGAGGCACGGGCGCCGGTGCACCAGTGGGTGCGCCTCCCCCCTGCAGTGTGGCCTATGTGGTGATGGGAGGCGTGGGCGCAAACGCGCAGGCGCACCTGCACCCGTACCTCCCCCCCCTTGCATTTGCGTTCATGCCTCCCAACGACGCCTGCGTCTCCCTCTCCCCCCCCCCGGGTCCCCAGCACGAAAAAGGCTGGGGACCACTGGACTAGCGATCAGTTGTAATACAGGGTTGTGAGGTCCACCCTAGCCACTGGTGGGATATTTATTTATAATTTAACTTTTATACCACCCCTCCCTGCTAGGGGGCTCAGGGCGATTTACAACAAGAATCAATAAAATATTGCGATGTTAAAAGTTCAATAGACACATTCAAACAATAAGATCCAGGACATCCCCTGCCCCCCTCCTCACTGTCTGCGCCATTTCTGCCCATAGATGTGGTCATTAACGTGATGGCGTATGCCCCCATAAAAGCAGAAGAAGAAGGGGGGAGACATGGAGGAGAGAGGACGGAGGCCCATTTTGTAATTAGGCTGCCATTTAGGCCTTCTCTCTCCTGTGCTCACCACCTTGATAGCCACACGGCCTAATTAGGGTCCTTTAGCCAAGGCCCCATGAATCACAGTGAGAGAAACCCCCTTTTTAATATTTTTACTGCAGAAGAAATATAGGCACAGGGGAGTTTCCAAATCTATACAGAGAACAATAGGATTGTATAGTGTTAAATACCCTGTTCTTGGAGGCTGGGAAAGATGATGCCCTTGCAGGATGAGCCAATAGCCTGGGGTCTCTACCTCCCCACTCCACCTCCCGGGAACACCATACAGGCTTTCCACCCGCCCTCCAGGAACTTCTGACAGGTCCAAAAAGCTGCTCACATGCTTTAGGATGCTTAGGGCTAATCCTGTGTTGAGCAGGGGGTTGGACTAGATGGCCTGTATGGCCCCTTCCAACTCTTTGATTCTATGATTCTATTATTCCCCCCCAGCCTTGAATTGTTTACATAAACAGAAGGGACACACTCTTCTTCCATTTCTCTAGTTTTGATAAGGACTATCTCAGCTATAAAATAAACTTTGTGAGAGAGCTTATCAAAAACTACACTCCAGAGAGGAACAGGCCGTTTTCTCTGCCTGGTCAGAACCGAAGACTTGAGCCAGGACAAAATTACAGCCAATCCCTAATAACTGTATGATCAATCAGAAGGTGGCAATCATTTTCTCTACGACCAAGCCATCAACCTCAGGCTCCTTCCCTGCCTACTTGCACTGAAAAAACTGCAAAATTACCAACAAGACAACAGCAATTGATAAATAGGTGGAATGACGGAGCACTTTGAAATTTTAGGGATTTTTATTGTATTTTAAAATGTTTTATCATCTTATGACGATGTAGTGGCTAGGAGTGCTAGTGGTGGATGTCTAGGGGTGTGGACTTATAATCTGGTGAGCTGGGTTTGATTCCCCGCTCCTCCTCTACATGCAGCCAGCTGAGTGACCTTGGGCTCGTGCCACAGCACTGATAAATCTGTTCTGACTGGGCAGTAATATCAGGGCTCTCTCAGCCTCATCTCCCTCACAGGGCATCTGTTGTGTGGAGAGGAAAGGGAAGGTGACTTTAAGCCACTTTGAGACTCCTTTGAGTAGAGAAAAGTGGCATGTAAGAACTCCTTCTCCTTCTGTGTAATTCACTGTTGTAAACTGCCCCAAGCCCACTTGCAGAGAGGGGTGGTCTAGAAATTAGATGATGATGATGATGATGATAATGAAGGCGTAAGGTTGCCAGATCCAGGTTGGGAGACTCCTGGAGATTGGGTGATGGAGCCTGGGGAGTTCAGGGATCTCAGTGGGGCACAAGGCCATAGAGTCTGCCCTCCAAACCAGCCATTTTCTCCAGCGGAACTGATCTCTAATCTAGAGATAAGATGTGATTCCGGGGGAACCCCGAATCCCTCCTGGAGGCTGGCATGCCTATTGTAACCTCAGGAGAACTTCAGGTGCCAATTTAGAGAATAGGGGAATCAGACAGATTGTCACCTGAAATCCCACAGCCTAGAGGCAAAGATTTGCTTCAGCTCTGATACACATGGGTGATGGTCTCAGCATTTTCTCAAGAGACTCGTATGTTTCTCTGTTCTCACAGTCAGTATAAGGTGCTGGCTTGAACCAACACACTGGAATTTATAGGCCACCTTTAGACTTTTCTCCCATATGGACCTATCTGGACCATTCAGGTCCAAATTAACATACTTTTCCATATAACTTTCTGTTTTCTGGAGAACGAGACATCTATTGCTTTCCATAGAGCCGTAAGTAGGATTGTGAATACCAAGTGGAGAAATTCCTGGCAATTTCAGGCCTGAACCTGGACAAGATTTGGGGAGGGCGTCACCCCAAGGGTCAGACATGACCCGGTGCTTGCACCGGGGATACCTTTACCTTTTACCTTTTAAAAACTGTCTTGTTGGTAACTTTGGCTGTTAATGTCATCCAAAGCAGTTGTTTTATCCAGGGGAATTGATCTCAGTTAACTGGAGATCAGCAATTCCTGGAGATCCACAGGTCCCACTGGATGATTGGGTTGCCCTGTGGAAAACATACTTGTTCTTCTTTCTGATACTTTCCTTCCCTGATTGTGTGCACTACAGCTGGGATGGCTGTGGAAACTCCATGTCCTGGCTCCCCTTCTATCCATAAGGGATCAGTAGAAGAAGGCTCAATAGAAGACACTCCTTCATTGTGTCATAGGAGTAGAGTAGGAGTAGAGTAATAATGGAGTGCGGAGTGAGAGGAGCTGTCTTCCCTGTTGCAGGACACTAGAGGGCAATAAAACTTTGCCTAAATCCAAGAGCGTTCCCAAGGTTTGACAGATACTGGTAAGATCTGTTAATTTTGGTACATTTAGCACTGCTGTAGTTCAGGCACAACATCCTGAGCACTTGTGCAATCAGCGCTGGGATGTACTTGCAATCAAATCTAGAGGACGACAGATCGTGAAGGTTACAGTGACTCCAAACCAACCTTCAAGGGACCTAAGTTATCCTGTGATTACAAAGAAATATGCTGCCTTTGGATACTCCGGGCTGCATTGACCACATCCAACAGGCCCTGATGCCAGTAGAGTCTAAGGCTAGAATAACATAATCAGAGAGTTGGAAGGGACCTTCAGGGTCTTCTAGTCCAACCCCCTGCAGAATGCAGGAAATTTACAACTAACTGCCCACCCACACTGGCCCCAATTCTATGCCCAGATTATCTCCCCCCCCCAATAACCCACCTCCTAACACCAAAGTAGTGTTCAGCATTTCCTTAGACTTGCAAGAAAGAGCTACAAGAGCCAAGCCCTTCTGCCTATCTACTTACAATCTGCTTAAGGTTGCCAGCTCCCAGGAGATGCCTGGAGATCTGGAATTGGAACAGATCTCCAGATGATAGAGATAAGTTCCCTGGGAGAAAATGACTATTTTGGGGTGCATTATACCCCACTAAGGTCCCTCCCCTCTCTAAATCCCACCCTCCCCAGGCTACACCCCCAAATTGCCAAGGGTTTCCCAATCCAGAGACAGTAACTCTAGTAGAGTTTCTTTGTTCCTCTATTACTTGATGACGGACAGCTCTCTACAGATTGTTCTTGAAAAGTTCTGTGGGTCTGTGTCTAGGCCTAAGTGTTTGTAATACGGCAAAGGAGGAGACATTTTCTTCTTTGGGGCATGTCCTGCAAAAGGATCTTAGAAGCAGGGCCAGTTTCAAGTCCTAATCTATGGCAAGGAACCCCATTGCTTTACTCCAGAAAAGGAGCTAGTTGTTCTTTGTTTTGTGGTTGCCAGCCCCCAGGTAGGGGATTTTATAATCCTGACACTCCCAGACTGAAATCCCACTCATCATTACTACTCATGCTCTAACCTCTCAGCCACATCTGATTCCTTGAGAATTAAATGTATGAGGTTCTTTCAAGACACACCCTCAGCCTAGGTTAACAGTCAAGAACCCATCCTCCTAATTCCTATGAAGCCACCTATGTATGGAAAACGTATTGCTTCTGTCTGAAGTAGCTACCACTACTTCTGGTTCCATATATATGGATGATGATCAAAATTAGGGATGGGAGCCTCCAGGTGGGGCCTGAGGATCCCCTGGAATTATAGCTCATCTCCAGATGACAAAGGCCAGTTCCCCTGGAGAAAATGGCTGCTTTGAAAGGTGGACTCCATAGCATTGTACTCCACTAAGGTCCTTCCCTGCCCCAAATGCCATCCACACCCAGTTCCACCCCTGAAGTCCCCAAACCAGAGGGGGCAACCCTAGTTTTGTGAGGGATCCCAAAATCTGAACCTCTCCTCCCAGTGTGGGCATAGCTTTTGCATAAATCCATCTCTAGAGTAATTTCTTTTTCTCTTCCCTCCCATCTTTCCCTCCACGGTCCAGAGAACATGCCTTCATGTTTGCTCGTCTGAAATATATGTGTTCTGACCATCTTGCTCTCAAAATATAACAATATTTTGGAATGGCGAATTCCAGCAGAGGCAAATACAAAAGCAACATGTTCATTCTCAAGCAAGACAGATGATGTGCCAGGCGATTAGATTTTGTTCCAAAGTAAACTCCAGTGATGGCTGTAAATTAAGGAGATGCCAGCAAACAATATGTCAAGATGAGTCGATAGCAGCTACAGCCAGGCTGAGGTGGGAAGCAGTTCGGCTTTTCACATCCTAAGAAGGCGGGGGGCACGCAGAGCCTGTACCCCAGTTTGGATCTGGCTGGCCAACCCTAAATCTAGGTCAGGCTCAGGACAGAATAGATCTTAGATTTTATCTTCACAGTAATCTTGGAGGTAGGGGAGAGACAGACAGACAACGAATGACTAGGATTCCCAATGCTGCCTTGGCAATGTTTGCAAGTTTGGGAGGCAACACCTTGGGAGAGCAGAGTTTGAGGGAGTCACGATGTCGTTTCCCAGCAACAATCTAGGCTGCCTCCCCTAATCTTTCAGGGAGACTAGAGGGAATTCCTATAACTTCACCGCAGGGAGTCCATTTCTTTCTCTCACACCTCATATGCTCTGAGGCAGGTAATTGGGGCTGGGGGTGGGTAAATGGGAGGCCTCCATATGACAAGCTCAGAGTAGGGTTTCCGAACTTGGGCCTATGCTCCTCGGGAAGCACCTGAGGACAGAGCCTCAGAAAGGGAAGCTCTCCTGATGTTTTGATGTCACAAAGCTCTTGGAGCTCCCCTCCCAATATCTGTTGTATCAGGGTGGGTCAGTTCCTAGTGTGTTGTGGTGTGTCTGTGGCAGCAACATCACTTCCATGTCTTCACCCAGAAGAGATATCAAAGCATTAAGAATGTCTGTCCTTCCCTTTTTTCTCCTGCTGCTTCCTGGAACAAAGGAGATCAGTGGCTCAGGGGTGAGTGGAAGGCAAAGGCTCAGGGGTGAGTGGAAGGCTGGGGTGCCAGATCTCGGTTGGGAAATACCTGGAGATTTTGGAGGTAGAAGCTGAGGAGGGTGAAGTTTGATGTGGGGAGGGCGTAATGTCGTAGAGTCTAACCTCCAAAGCAACCATTTTCTCCAGAATTGATCTTCATTGCTTAGAGATCAAGTGTAATATTGGCGGTTCTCCAGGTGCCACCTGGAGAGAGATAATCCTAGGTAAAGGAATCTCCCTGCTTGCAGCAGGCACCTGACAACCATAGCCCAAAGTAACCCATTGTGCTTGATTGTTAAGTGTTTTGGGATTCCCCCGCGCCCCGCCAAGGCCAGTAAGATTCATGCCTTCCTCTCCAGGCAATTCTAGTGAGCTCTTTGTGATGTCATGTCAATTGGTCTCCAGTTTCTCTCTGGAGATTGGCCCCGTCTGACCCATAGTATGTATAGAGATTCCCGCCCCCCAAGGCCAGTAACAGACATCCCCTCATCTCCAGGAAACTCAGGTGAGCTCTTTGTGATGTCATGTCAATTGGCCTCCAGTTTGTCTCTGGAGGTTGGCCCCCTGTCTGTCCCATAGTATGTTTAGAGATCCCCCCCAAGGCCAGTAAGAGTGTGTTTAGAGTCTCCCCCCAAGGCTAGTGTGTTTTGAGTACCCCTCCCCCTCAAGGCCAGTAAGAGGCATCAGTTCCTCACCAGGCAACTCAGGTGAGCTCTTTGTGGTGTCATGTCAGTTGGTGATGTCAGCATCCCTTCCTCTCCAGGCAACTCTGGTGAGTTCTTTGTGATGTCATATCAGTTGGTCTCCAGTTTCTCTCTGGAGGTTGGCCCCCTGTCTGACTCCTAGTGTGTTTAGAGTCCCCCCTCCCAAGGCCAGTAAGAGGCATCCCTTCCTATCCAGGCAACTCAGGCGAGCTCTTTGTGATGTCATGTCAGTTGGTCTCCAGTTTCTCTCTGGAGGTTGACCCCCTGTCTGACTCCTAGTGTGTTTAGAGTCCCCCCTCCCAAGGCCAGTAAGAAGCATCCCTTCCTCTCCAGGCAACTCAGGCGAGCTCTTTGTGATGTCATGTCAGTTGGTCTCCAGTTTCTCTCTGGAGGTTGACCCCCTGTCTGACTCCTAGTGTGTTTAGAGTCCCCCCTCCCAAGGCCAGTAAGAGGCATCCCTTCCTCTCCAGGCAACTCAGGCGAGCTCTTTGTGATGTCATGTCAGTTGGTCTCCAGTTTCTCTCTGGAGGTTGACCCCCTATCTGACCCATAGTATGTTTAGAGATTTCCCCCCCCCCCAGGCGAGTAACAGACATCCCCTCGTGTCCAGGAAACTCAGGTGAGCGCTTTGTGATGTCATGTCAATTGGCCTCCAGTTTGTCTCTGGAGGTTGGCCCCCTGTCTGTCCCATAGTATGTTTAGAGATCCCCCCCAAGGCCAGTAAGAGTGTGTTTAGAGTCTCCCCCCAAGGCTAGTGTGTTTAGAGTCCCCCCCCCTCCCAAGGCCAGTAAGAGGCATCCCTCTCCAGGCGAATCAGGTGAGCTCTTTGTGATGTCATATCAGTTGGTCTCCAGTTTCTCTCTGGAGGTTGACCCCCTGTCTGACTCCTAGTGTGTTTAGAGTCCCCCCCCCCCTCAAGGCCAGTAAGAGGCATCCCTTCCTCTCCAGGCAACTCAGGCAAGCTCTTTGTGATGTCATGTCAGTTGGTGATGTCAGCATCCCTTCCTCTCCAGGCAACTCTGGTGAGCTCTTTGTGATGTTATGTCAGTTGGTATCCAGTTTCTCTCTGGGGATTGGCCCCTAGTCTGACTCCTAGTGTGTTTAGAGATCACACCCCTCAAGACCAGTAAGAGTCATCCCTTCCTCTCCAGGCGAATCAGGTGAGCTCTTTGTGATGTCATGTCAGTTGGTCTCCAGTTTCTCTCTGGAGGTTGGCCCTCTGTCTGACCCAAAGTGTGTTTAGTGCTCTCCCCGCAAGGCCAGTAACAGACATCCTCTCATCTCCAGGCCACTGAGGTGAGCTCTTTGTGATGCCATACCAGTGCGTCTCCAGTTTGTCTCTGGAGATTGGCCCCCTGTTAAGTAAGGATTTGAACCCTCAGTTTGCACTTTATTACACAACTTGTGCTTCACTTACAACGATGGTTTCCAAGCTGCGTCTTGTGACCCCACAGGAGGGCCATGACTCCATGCTCTCCTCAGTCGCCTGAAACTCAACCCCTCCAAGATGGAGGTCTTGTGGCTGGGTCATAAGGTGGCAGAACAGGAAGCACACTTACCCTCTCTGGCGGGGACACAACCTGAGATCGCTCCCAGGCCACAAATTTGGGGGTAATCATTGATGCCTCACTGACACTCGAGGCACAGGTCAAGACGGTAACTAGCCAGGCATTTTTCCATCTCTGCTAGGCTCGGCTACTAGGGCCCTATCTGTCCACCAAACCCCTGGGCACCGTGATCCATGAAATGGTCCCCTCCAGTATAGATTTCTGTATTTGGCGCTACGCTGGCCTACCTTTGGGCTTGCTCAGGATCTTCAGCTGGTACAAAATGCAGCTGCTAGGGTCCTCACAGGTACATCATGGAGGGCCCACATCCAGCCAGCGCTGAGGCAGCTGCACTGGTTGCCAGTTACCTTCCGGACCAGGTTCAAAGTTTTGTTTTTGACCTTTAAGGCTATATGCGGTCTGGGCCAAGTGTATATGAGGGACCAACTGTTGCCTTATGCCCCCTGCAGGGCCTTACTCTCTGCGGGTTCTAATTTACTGGTCGTCCCTGGCCCCAGGGAGGTTCCCCTGGCTCAACCAGGGCCAGGGCCTTTTTGGTCCTGGCCCTGACCTGGTAGAATGAGCTGTTGGAGGAGCTGTGGACCCTGTGGGAGATTTTGGCATTCTGCAGGGCCTGCAAAACTGAGCTCTTCTGCCAGGTCTATGGCTGAGGCCGAGCGGCAAGGAAGAGCAGGGCCCCTCCCTCATAGAATGGTGGTAGCGAGTTTTATTAGCCCCCTCTCCACCTCCCCCCTTTAGATGGTGGCGATTAGGGTTTTCGTCTCAGGAGGAGTTTTTGCCACAATTCTTGGTTTTATAGGATTTTTATACTATATGTATTAGTTTTATCGGTTTTTAAGGAGATATTGGGTTTTTATCCGAATTGTAACCCGCCTCGAGCCTTCGGGGGGAGGTAGGTAATAAATAACAAAATAACAAAATAACAAAATAACAAAATAACAAAATAACAAAATAACAAAATAACAAAATAACAAAATAACAAAATAACAAAATAACAAAAACAATAATGCTCAGGAGGTCTCAGTGCTCAAACAGCTGTGCTATAAGAAGAGCCTGTGGGCCTCCCCCCTTTTTCCAGCAGCTGGGAAAGGAGAAGGTAGGACAGAGCTACCATATTCCTTCCCCTTCCTTTGACAGGTAACTTCACCCAGGTAACTTCAGTCATTCCTGGGGCTCAGCTCCCTCCCAGCCACCAGCAGTGTGGGAGGGGATGGGTGTAGTCTTGTGGGCCATTGCTTCCCAGACTCCACTGCTGGTGGCCAGGTCTAGCCTGTGTTATTGCCAGGCCTTGGGGCCAGGTGGCAGCGATATGGGAGGCAGTAGGTATCGTCTACGCCCAGGGCCTCTTGGATCTGTGCCAGTGGATGGCAGCTCGGCCCAAGCCCGCCTCAGCCTAAGGCAGTGCAGTGGTGGGGCTGAAAGGCAGAATAAGAGTAGAAGGGGGTCTCACTGCAAAAGCCTGAGAACTACTTTCTTACCAGCTTGGGGTAGTGGTTAAGAGCGGTGGCTTCGAATCTGGAGAACCAGGTTTGATTCCCCACTCCTCTTCCACATGCAGCCAGCTGGGTAGCATTGGAGCAGGCACATTTCTCTCAGAGCTCTGCCTCACAGGGTGTCTGTTGTGGGGGGAGGAAGGGTGGGCAATTGTAAGTGGCTTTAATACACCATTGGGTAGTAAAATGTGGGGTACAAAACCCCCCTCTTCTTCTTACAAGTAAACATTGGGATTATTTTATTTATTTATTGTATTTATATACCACCCTCCCCAAAGGCTCAGGGTGGTTTACATAAAACAGGAACAATACAGATAACTCAATATTTATGACAATAACTAGGGGCCAAGCCTGTTGCATTCAGGAATACAATAGGTGCTAGATTGGGGGTGGGGTGGAAGAACTCTGTGGATGGCCTCTCTCTCCCCCCAGGACTTAGAAAGCTGCAGGCAGCTGTTAGGGAACTCACCAGCAGCTCTCACGCAGCAGGGATTTGTAGCCTCCGAGCCTTGGATGGAAGTAGAAGAAGGAGGGGGTGATCAGGGGTGGAGGACGGAAGGTGATTGGCTGGGCGCTGGACAGACAGGCAAGCCGGTTGGAAGAGGAGGCACTCAGGGGCGGGACAGCCACCCTGAGTGGGTGTTAAGTGCTGAGTGGCACTTAAGCCATGATACGAGCTCCTCCTCCAAGTCCTTACCAGAAATATTAAGTGGAACAGATAACACAGTGCTAACAGTAGATGACATAGTAGAACGGTGGATCAGTGGGGAGAACGTTAAGTCTAGTCAACTAACTTATGCTGATGACCCTGTGGGTTGGACAGATTGGCAGGGGTTACCATAGGTGGGAGTCTCAGGGCCAGTGGAAAGTAGCTGGTTCAGGTCTACCTCAACCAAATGCCGGGCGGAGGGGCTGCCTTTTGCAGGCCCTGCGGAACTGTTCAAGTTCAACTGTGATGATGTGAACCGCTGCCAACTGGTCATACCGAGAGGGATGGTATAGAAATCTAATTATAAATAAAATAAAAATCATAGCAGTAGCAAAGGGCAAGAGTGCAGCAGCACCTTAAAGACTAACAACATTTGTGGCAGGGCAGGATCTTTCATGAGTCACTGCTCACTTCTTGGGATTACAGCAAAGCCAAAACAAAACCGGCTGTTTCAGAATTCTCCTTTGTGATTTTTAATGTCAAATATCCCCCATGTGTTCCCAGAATACTTGGTTATTTGCCAGATACCCACAGATATATCTGTATTTGGCATCCAGTGATATTTGATTTCAGTATTTGACATTTTGAATGGTATTTAGCACTTGATATTGTTCGAGAGACGACAGCTCCCTCACGAGACCTTGTGTTTGGTGCCTGCCAGAAGGCCCAAGGGGTGCCGACAAGTCTGAAGTGTTCACGGTTCACATTTTGAGGTAAACTTTCACACTGTAATAATACGATTTTCAATTCTGAACTTTAAACTACACATACCAAGGCTTGCTGAAATTTCTGGCTTTCCTACTCAAAACACTGAATATTTCACAGAATCACAGAATCATAGAGTTGGAAGGGGCCATACAGGCCATCTAGTCCAACCCCCTGCTCAACGCAGGATCAGCCCAAAGCATCCTAAAGCATCCAAGGAAAGCGTGTATCCAACCTTTGCTTGAAGACTGCCAGTGAGGGGGAGCTCACCAAACCCTTAGGCAGCCTATTCCACTGCTGAACTACTCTGACTGTGAAAATTTTTCCCGTGATATCTAGCCTATATCGTTGTACTTGCAGTTTAAACCCATTACCGCGCGTCCTTTCCTCTGCAGCCAATGGGAACAGCATCCTGCCCTCCTCCAAGTGACAACCCTTCAAATACTTAAAGAGGGCTATCATGTCCCCTCTCAACCTCCTTTTCTCCAGGCTGAACATTCCCAAGTCCCTCAACCTATCTTCATAGGGCTTGGTCCCTTGGACCCAGATCATCCTCGCCGCTCTCCTCTGTACCCTTTCAATTTTATCTATGTCCTTCTTGAGACTGCACACAGTACTCCAGGTGTGGTCTGACCAGTGCCGTATACAATTTGTGAGGAACTCCAAACACACAGAAGCACTGTAGTGCAGAGGGATATTTCCTTTTCCTCTGACATTTGCTATGAGATAGATTTGCTGGCCGATATGCGGCCCTTGGTCATCTTTTCCTTTAAGCTAGAGTTGCCCAGTCCCTACTTTTCCTCTAAGTTAGAGCTGCCCAGTCCCTACAAGTCAAGTACAAAGCTTCTTTGAAACAAAATTAGACCAGATTTTAACATTGGTAAAGTGGGACACCATTGACCGGGGGGGGGGGGGGGTCTTGATTTAAAATCTGGTCTATATGGAGCAACAAAATTTTTCATAGAACACAAAAATACTATTGCAATATATATATATTTAATTTCAACATAAGTACCATTTGCCAGGTGCCCCCAGATGTCCCTCCAAAAGTGGGACAATCTGGTCACCTTAACCAAAATCCACAGGAGGACTGTGCTGAGAAGGTCAATACAGTGAGCCTCGTGTGCTCTTGTCGCTACAGATCACATAGCAGCTGAATTTGGAGGACCTGTTGCCAGCAGGGAAGAAAGTACACCCAGCAAAAAGCACTTCTGTGAATATTCCCATGTGATGATGTGCAATGATGCACAGGGCATTTTCAGACATAATGATGTATGCATGTTCTATAATGATAGGCAGACTTGAGACTGCGTGCACTTCAAAAGCTTTCATTTTAATTTTGTTTTGGCATTTCAGAAAGATGATGAGTACCAGGTTTATAAAATGGTGGGCCCATTGAGCTTGTTTCAGGGAAATGTTCAGGTTCGGGTCAGCGGACCTGGCATCTGGACTCTGGTTTACTGCCTCTGCTTTAAGTAGGTAATAGACTTGGCAGTGTTCATTCCCCTGATGCGGATAGCCCAGGTGAGTCTGATCTGGAAAGCAAAGCAAGGGTCAGCCCTGGCCAGCATTTGGGTGGGAGATCCCCCAGGCGTCCCAGGGTTGTGACCCAGAGGCAGGGAATGATAAAGTGACTCTGGACGTCTCAGGGGTTGCCATAAGCCATCTCTGACTTGGTGGCAAATACAGCAGGTGTGGCAGCTAGGCTCTGGATGACACGGACTATAGTGGAACCCAAAAGTTGAAACACTCCATCCTGGCCCCCACCTGGTGGAACGAGATCCCAGAAGAGATCAGGGCCCTGACAGAACTTGAACAGTTCTGCAGAGCCTGCAAAAGGGAGCTCCTCCGCCAGGCATTTGGTTGAGGTCAACCTGAACCACCACTTCCCAAGGGCCCTCCCCCTGAGCCTCCCTCCTATGGCACCCACTAAAACTCCGCCCAACCCACTGAACTATCAGTATGAGTTAATTTAATGTTTTCCATATTTTTCTACTGTTCCATGTTGCTTGTTGTTATCACCTCATTATTGTTAATCTAAGTTATCTGTATCGTTTCTGTTTTATGTGAACCGCCCTGAGCCTTCGGGACAGGCGGTCTATAAATATAATAAATAAATAATAATAAATAGAATTTGGGGTGACAAATTTCAGGAATGCCAAAACTTCAGGGGCCTCTGGCATTAGGTATTCCTATGAAAACAGGACATTTGGGGTCAGAAATACCCAGATGCACACCCCAAGACTGACCCATTCCCACCCTCCCTGCTCCCAAAGTCCAGGATGGAGGCCCTGGGAGGACTTGACAAAAGTTCTCATTTCCGCTGCCTGCTAGGGAATGTCCTTAAAACTTCCTGGACATGATGTGATTAAGACACTATCTCTTTTTTTGCCTTCTGGCTTAATAGGAGCATGTAGAACGCTGTGTCCATTTGGGGCAAAGGGTCAGTGTGGATTGTTCTTCCAAGGACAATTAGCTTTCTGATTCAGTGGCACCCGGTGCAAAGGTCACCGCAGTCTGTAAGGGCCTGACCGGATCCAGTTAATGACTGCTCTGTCCATGAATACATGCTTTGTCTTGCCATCGGCAAAACTTTGCACTCACCTGTTCAGGATGGAAAGACTGATGAGATTCTCGATGCCCAACTAGAAAGGGTCAGCTAGAGATTTTTGCATGTGTGGGACCTGAGCAGCGAACGCTCAGCTAGGGCAATGAAGAATTCTGCACCGTCCCAAACTGGCAAACAATGTGGTGGTTCTTTTCTGCACTGTGACGAGGGTTTAACCCAAAGTAGCCCTGGCTTGGATGGTCCAGACTAGCTTGATCTCGTCAGATCTTTGAAGCTAAGCTGAGTCAGGCATGATTAGGGTTTGGGAATATCTGGAGACTTTGGGGGTGGAGTTGGGAGTGGGTGGGATTTGGGGCAGGGAGGGACCTCAGTGGAGTCTAATGCTATGGAGTCCGCCCTCCCAAGCAGCCATTTTCTCCAGGGGAACTGACCTCTGTAGTCTGGAGATGAGCTGTGATTCTGGGGGATCCCTTGGGGACTGGCACTCCTAGCCCTGGTTTGTACTTGGTTGGGGGAAGCCTGGAGCTTCTGCACAGAGGCAGGCAATGGCAAACCACTTCTGATCATATTTTGATTTGAAGACCCTGTGGCAGGCTTTCTCAATCAGGGGTACAGGAAACCCTGGGGTTTCTTGACGGCTCGGGAAGGTTTTCCAAAATGGGCAGGAGTTAATTTTGAATATATTTTTGTTAAATGCATTAAACATTAATCGGGTAATATGACCATATATGGTCAGGTTGATCCATGTCCCCCTCCCTCCCAAAATGGCCAGTGATGGCCTTGGAAGGGGTGGGAAGGGGAGGGGCCCCGGGAGGGTGTGTCCACAGCTATGATTCCCAACCATATTATGCATGATGACGTCACTTCTTGTCTTTTGTGAAGCCTGGAGAATGTTTCAGGGGGTTCTCAACGTTTAAAAAATTGAGAAAGGCTGCCAGTGGGGTCACCATAAATTGGCTGCAACTTCATGACATTCTCCCCTACCAACCCATAGCAGGCCACAAATGACATGCGGAGGAGACTGCATAATGTCCTGCACCAAGCTAAAGGTCCCCATCTACAAGGGTCTTGTATATTTGTCCCTGCAGAACACTGAAGAAGAATAAGACAATTCTCCACAGAATAGCATATCAAAGCTGAGGCTAGGCTGAATCTCTGGCATCCTTTTTTCCTGTAAGGGAGAGGATTCAGATAAGCAATTGCTCCCCTGCAGGCCGAATTGAAAAATGTAAACAGATGTTTGTGCAGAATGTAAAAGAATGGATCTTAAGAAACGCGTCTGTACACTATGAAAGTACTATATAGCAGTGGTCCCCAACCTTTTTATCACCGGGGACCGGTCAACGCTTGACAATTTTACTGAGGGGGGGGGCAAGGGACATTGCTGCCGCCTGAGCCCCTGCTCCACTTGCTTTCCCGCCTGAGCCCCTGCCGCACTTGCTTTCCTGCTGGCGCCCCTGACTTCCTACTGCCCGCTGGGGGGCTCTGCTAGCAGCAGCTGCGAAGCGCCATGCTGAGGGGGAGCCCCAGCCATGGTGGCCGCTGGAGAGCACCAAAAGTGAGCCGGCGGCAGAGTGGCAGGGCAGCCCCCAAGGCAGCAGCTGGGAAGGAGGATGAGGAGGAGCCGCAGCCCAGTACCGACTGATCCATGGACCGGTCCCAGTCCCTGGACCGGAGGTTGGGGACCATTGCTATATAGGAATGTGATTATTCTGTTCTGTCCAGTAGTTTCTATCTACCTGGTCCCTTTTAAGGCATTCCTGTGTGTGTGTGTGTGTGGGGGGGGGAAGTACTTACATTTGTGTCAATATCGTTGGCTTGGAGTACAACCCTGTGAGGTAGGCTAAGGCTCAGAGATTGGCCCAAGGTGAACTGGATGCCAGAACGGAGAGTTAAAGTACCATGGATCTGTTGAGGGGGAAAGAGGGCAGGTCCCATCCACTCATGTCTGCTCTGCCGTTCCTTACAAGGAATTCAGTATATTTTCTGAATATACACCATGTGGAGAAAGGGTAGGCGGTTTTAGGCAGCTTTGAGACTCCTTTTGGTAGCTGAAAGTGGAGTATATATATAAAAAAAACCCAAAACTCCTCTCTTCTTTTTCTAGGCTTAGTACACATGATCAGGATTTGTGGTTCAGAGCCCATGTGTATATTGCTTGTACTGAATATTCCCTTTCAGAGGTTGTGCTGCATGGGCTGAGCTGGCGTAGGTTGGGGAGGACAGGGCTTACTCCTCCGTGTACATACATTCACTTTGCACACTCACGATGGGCATACCACCCTTCTCCCAGTGGTAACTAAGGGCTGGTTCCAAGGTTGCATCCTTTACATGGAGGTCATTGAACTATGACTGCTCAGTGGTCAAAGTCACTCACAAGTTCTAGAAAAATGATCCCCAATGTGGTGCCCTTACCTACCTCACAGGATTGTTGTGAGGATAAAGTGGGGGAGGAGGACAATTACTTATGCTTCAGGAAGGATGAGGCAGAAATGCAATAGATAGGGATTAGTTTCTCCAGACTAGAGATGAGGTGATTCAGATTCAAAGTTTCTTGAAGATCACTAGATTGACCTTGGCCCTCCCATTCTCTCTCTCGAGAGCCAGCTTGGTGTAGTGGTTAAGAGCGTCAGTCTCTAATCTGGAGAACTGGGTTCGATTCCCCACTTCTCCCCATGCAGCCAGCTGGGTGACCTGGGGTTGGTCACAGTTCTCTGAGAGCTCTCTCATTTTCACCTCCCTCATGGGGTGTCTGTTGCAGGGAGAGGAAGGGAAGGCAATTGCTAGCCGCTTTGAGACTCCTTCGAGTAGTAGAAAGCGGGGTACAAAAGATTAGTTCTTAGAATCATAGAATCTTAGAATCATAGAGTTGGAAGGGAATTCCTGGGTCCTCTGGTCCAGTGGTCCCCAACCTTTTAATCATCGGGGACCACTCAACGCTTGACAATTTTACTGAGGCCCGGTGGGGTGGGGGGTAGTTTATTCCTCTACTCTCAGCCACTGCCCTAACGCTCTCTGATCGCTATGGTAATGTTTAAACATCCCTTCAAAATAAGATACAGACATGCCACAACAATGAAGATAAGGAACATTTTATTTTCATGGAAATTTTAACTCATGACAATGACAAATCAATGGGGACCCTGAGCTTGTTTCTCTGAAACGAGATAGTCCCATCTGGGAGTGATGGGAGACAATGACACCCAAAGTGGGTTGTAAAGGGCCGGGGGGGGGGGGGAGAAGGCGTCCTTCGCGGCCCACCTCCAATTAGTCGACAGGGTGGGGATCGCTACTCTAGTTCAGTGGTCCCCAACCTTTTTACGGTTGAGGACCGCCTCCAGGGATGGGGAAGAGCCAGCGGCCCGAACACCGTGCATGCATATTTTCGCCAGCAGGGGGTGCTTACGCGCATGTGCAGCAGCTCCGCGCATGTGCGTTTCTGTCTGCCGGCATCCCGGTGGCCGCGCCTGCCTCTTCCCCACCCCTCTCGCAGCAAGAAGCTAGCCGGGCCACGAGTGAAGCGGCCACTTTCCTATCAACCAAAATGGTTGCCGGGATAAAGTGCAGGAGAGATGAATCTATATGTTGCCCTGTACTCCTCAGTGGCAGGCAGAAATTTCAAAACGTGGTGATCCTATTGGTTTACTCAGTGTTTTGTTTCAGGACTGAATCCTGACACACAGGAACTGGCCTAAATTCTGACTCAAGCATTTGCTTCGCTTTCTCCAAAAGACGTCCGTGTATTCCCAAAGCTTAACGCCTCCTGAGGCCCCCCAGACGCAAATGCCAGCTCCCCATCTGGACCCCTTTCTGCTAGCAAGAAGACTCACTAGGGAGAAGCAGAGGGTGCCCTTGGGACAAATGATATGGGGGGGGCGGTGAGAAGGGGGGGGAGCGCACTGTGCGTTGTCAAATTTCCCTGATCCTGTGGAAACCCAAGGCTCGCCCTACTGGCGATGCAGAGAGGGTGGCGTGCCCCACGCCTGAGCCACGCAGCTGGCGACACGGCCGAGCCGGGATCCGGCTCTCGGATTTCCTCCTCTCATCATTACATCCATTAAAGTCCTGCTCGGCCAGCGCACAAAAGGATAGAACAGCAAATTAGCAGCAAGCTATTGAGCACAACACGGCCCTGCCTGCATTATTAATGTCACCGGAGAATGGGTAACGTGAGCCTCCCCGCAAGGTCGGGAGCTGCTAGTGATGGTGGTGGTGGTGGGTGACTTTTCTCCCCTCCCTGCTGGCTGATCCAGCAGCTCAGGGCTGGCCAGTGGCAAGCGAGGGTGCCCTGTGAAAAGCGAGGGCTCTCGGATGCGTCCCAGCGCCGTGTATTGTGTGATCAGTTTCCACAAGCACGATAACCCTTAGGTTAGAACATATGTGTTGAAATTTGCAGGAAACTCGTTGCCCAAAGAAGAGATCATTGAATCCAATTCACATGCACAAGGCATAGTATAAGAACCACAACTGTGGTCTACATTTGGGTCAATGTTCTTGCGTAGCTCTCAATGACGGACCGATACTGAATCAGCTGAATTACAAGCAAAATGCAGCTACTGTCCATACGCTTCCTAATACAATGCTACAAGCTCTTGCTTCCATTTTCTTTTGCATGCACATGTATTTCTAAACAGCGGTATCCCTTTGACGATCAGTACTATGCATATGAACGGAGAGACGGACAGACTGGTGCAACATCAGACAAGCCACTGGTAAATGCTGCGTTTCGAAATGCTCTTCATCAGCAATAGTAATTTCCAGATTCAAAAACAGAGCTCATCATAGGGAAAAACCTCAAATGGCTCCAAAATGTATCTGTGCCACCAAAATCTCTATAATGCAGCAGACAGACTTGCAAAGTCGAGAGTCCTTGTTTCCCCCATCACCTCCTACCTGGTTCTCTCCACTAGAGATGTTAGAGAATCAAACTTGGGATCTTCTACATGCCAAGCAGATGTCTTCTCACTGAGCCATGGCCCCTCCCAATACAACGATATTTGCGGTAAGGGGTTAGTGCTCATTCTTGTGCACAGCTCGTGTCTTGAGCAGCGCTACCGGCTGTGCAACAATCCTTCCATTAACAGAGCAGCATGAAGATAGAGACGAACTCTGATCATGTTTCGTTGGATCCGTGTCACCCTCTCTGTATGTGCTGTTCTGGGCAGGAAGGCCTAGTGGCATCCTCTTTCCCCCTTTCAGTATATGATGTTGAGTTTGGATTGGCCAGGACTCTCTTATTCTGCATGCTCGACTTCATCCAGTGATATGTTCCTAAGGACATGCTCTGCCAGAGAGAGACCTTGGCGCTCCTCCTTTAAGGAATGAGCCCACATGGGTTTTAACAACTCTTTGTGTTTGAACATGGGGTCTAGACTTCTGCTTGCTAGTTGGTCCAGTGGAAAGGCAGGGATGTAACTCACTCCCTTTCCTCCATGCTTCTTGCTCATGGGTCAACTTGGATACAGAGGTACTACCAACCAGGACCTCAGAGACTCGGGGTGAGCTTGCCGGTGACATTGCAAGCTTGCTGGTGATCCTCTAAAAGAGTGGCCAAACTGTGGCTCTCCTGATGACCATGGACTACAATTTCCATGAGCCCCTGGGAATTGTAGTCCATGGACAGCTGGAGAGCCATAGTTTGGCTACCCCTGCTCTAGCATTTCCCCCAAATTCTGTAGTCTAACCATAGAGTTTGGGGCAAGTGTTGACTCAATGATATAAGTCCTAGGATGACTGGAAGTGATGTCATAGTGGCTGGCAACTCTGAAACACCCAGTTTCTCCAGCCAATCACCCCCAGCTGAATGGCAGAAGTCAACACTAACAGGGACAAGAGTTCTGAAACAGGAGCCCTGGCCTTTATGCTTAGAGGTCCAAGGAGACCTGGGCAAGCTTCCAGCACTAATCCTACTGAAAAACAAAATGTGCCAGTGTAGTTAGTATATGCTGCTTTTCTCTACCCGAAGGAGGCTCAAAGCGGCTTACAGTCGCCTTCCCTTTCCTCTCCCCAGAACAGACACCCTGTGGGGTGGGTGAGGCTGAAGGAACCCTGTTATCACTGCTCGGTCAGAACAGTTTTATCAGTGCCGTGGCGAGCCCAAGGTCACCCAGCTGGCTGCATGTGGGGGAGCGCAGAATCAAACCTGGCTCGCCAGATTAGAAGTCCGCACTCCTAATCACTACACCAAACTGGCTCTTAGAGAAATGAAAAGTAAGGGGTGACATGGTAGAGGCTTACATAATTATTCATGGGACAAAGACGGTAGAGAAAGCACTTTTCTCCCTTTCCCACAATATGAGAACTTGTGGGCACTCAACAAAATGAATGAGTTAACTGCTTTAGGTAGAGATGACAGCTACAAGCATAGACAACTTCAAAAAGGGAATGGATAAGAATATGGACTGGATGGGCCATTGGCCTGATCCTATATGGCTTCTCTTATCTTCTTATTCCAAATTTTACCCTTTTTTCCAATTGTATATTATCAGGGCCATTCTGCACGCCATAAATTTAGTGTAATACTTACCCCTCAAGAAATCCATGATTAGATGCATACGCATTTAAACAGAGAAGTAGTAATTAAAAAAATTAGTCGGCATTGCGGGACCTTTAAAACATGGGGAAAGGGGACTGGCTGCCTGGCTTGATTGACAGGCAGAAGAGAGTCAAGTATAAAGCGCATTGCTCTCTTCCACCATTTCCAGCAGCAGTTGTGGAGAAGCGTGAGAAGCGTGAAAAGGCGGCAGACTGGAGTGAGACAGCAAAAAGGTGAAGCCGGGAGGCACGGTAATATTTAGCACTATGCCAATTCAGCTGATGTAACACTGTTTTTAGCATGTGCGGAAATGCCCTCCAGTGTCTCAGGAAGTGGCCTTTCACGTTACTTACTGCCTCATCCTTTTAAGTGGAGATGCCAGGGATTGAAGCTGCGACATTTGACCTGCGAAGCGTATGCTGTACCTCTGAGCCACAGCCCCCCCCCCCCCCCGATTCTGTAGGACAGTGGTCCCCAACCTTTTTATCACCGGGGACCACTCAATGCCTTTTACTGAGGCCCGGTGGGAGGGGGGGGTAGTTTACTCCTCTACTCTCAACCACTGCCCTAACGCTCTCTGATCGCTATGGTAATGTTTAAACATCCCTTCAAAATAAGATACAGACACGCCACAACAATGAACATAGGAACATGTTATTTTCATGGAAATTTTAACTCATGACAATGACAAATCAAGGGGACCCTGAGCTTGTTTCTCTGCAACGAGATAGTCCCATCTGGGAGTGATGGGAGACAATGACACCCAAAGTGTGTTGTAAAGGGCCGGAGGGGGGGGGGGAGAAGGCGTCCTTCGGGACCCACCGCCAAGTAGTCGAAGGACCACATGTAGTCTGCGGCCCACAGGTTGGGGATCGCTACTGTAGGAAACATAATGATTATGGTTCAGATGTTACCACTGAGTTGCATATTTCCTCGTTTTTAGCTCCTGTGATCCATCTTTTTTGTATGGGAAAACAGGGGAGCTGGTCAGGGGGGTTGCTGTATCCAGCAAGTCCCTCTTTCATCATGTAGGAAAAACTGTAATGAGTGAGTCAGATTTCAGATCTCGCTCAAAGACAAAACTGCACACTGTCCCAAGGAGCCTCACTCAACACTGTTTATTAAGGCTTGTTTTGTTCTCACAGTTCTGTGTTCATGGTGGATCGATGACTTCAGACCCTGTTGTGGACCCTAACTAGGATCAGCCATAGAGTGTGATGAAAAGGAGCATCGTTCTCTCTCCAAGTTTATATCCAATCTTGGATTTTCCTCCTTACCCTTCCATGATCCTTCTGTTTGTTTGAGGAAGTAGTGGTTGCCTAGCAACCGGAAATACCTTCTGAGTTGACAGCTTCCAGGTTGCTATGCAACTGTACCCTACTCCCTGTTCCCTTCTCACTAACAAATAGCTATCTGGAGGCTAAACAGGATATAAGGGCCATACCGTCGTGCAACACAACTAATGTTACTAGAGAGCTGTGTAAATGAGAGGGAGGTCATAGGCAAACCTCTAGTCTGCTGCCCCTTCAGTGTTTTGCTGGTAAGTCCTAGTGCAAACAGATACCACAGTCTCGTTGTCTATTTTAACCTCAGACATGCAACTGGTACATGCGTTGTCTTACTTTGGGTGAGAAACATCTGACCTGCAATTTTTCCGCTAGAGCTGTACCTTGATGCGAACAGCTGTAGCTTCCTTCTTCCTGTCACATGACCTCTAAAGCACGCATATTGTTAGCCTACAATCATGCTTGAGGATATGAAAATATATTTCTATATTTAGTTTATTTGTATACAGATTATCCCTTCCCCCTATGGGGATAGAGATCTCCTGCTAGGGCTACAGTCTTCCAGGTGGCAAAGATAATGGCTGCATTGGAAGATGGAATATGGCTTTATACCCTGTGGAAGTCCCTGTCCTTCTCAAACCCCCTCAGGCTCCACCTCCCAAATCTCCAAGTATTTCATCATCTTGGGGAAACTTGGGCTTGTCACAGCTCTGATAGTGCTGTTCTGACCAAGCAATCCTATCAGCGCTCTCTCAGCCTCACCTCCCTCACAGGGTGTCTGTTGTGGGGAAAGGGAAGGCGATTGTAAGCTGCTTTGAGACCCGTGAAGCCTGCTAGGTGACCTTGGGCCCAGTCACAATTCTCTCAGAGCTCTCTCAGCCGCACCTCCCTCACAGGGGGTCTGTGGGGAGAGGAAGGGAAGGTGATGGTAAGATGGTTTGAGACCCATGAAGCCTGCTGGGTTGACCAGTCTCAATTCTCTCAGAGCTCTCGCAGTCTCACCTACCTCATAGGGTGTCTGTGGAGAGAGGAAGGGAAATCGATTGTAAGCTGCTTTGGGCAATGAAAAGCAGGGTATAAAAACCAACTCTTCTTAGAATCATAGAATCATAGAGTTGGAAGGGGCCATACAGGCCATCTAGTCCAACCCCCTGCTCTACGTAGGATCAGCCCTAAGCATCCAAGAAAAGTGTGTATCCAAACTTTGCTTGAAGTCTGCCAGTGAGGGGGAGCTCACCACCTCCTTAGGCAGC
Organism: Paroedura picta; assembly: GCF_049243985.1. Taxonomy (NCBI): domain Eukaryota; kingdom Metazoa; phylum Chordata; class Lepidosauria; order Squamata; family Gekkonidae; genus Paroedura; species Paroedura picta. The sequence goes on along the minus strand of NC_135371.1, from coordinate 161,799,072 downwards.
CTATTCCACTGCTGAACTACTCTGTGAACATTTTTTTCCTGATATCTAGCCTATATCATTGTACTTGTAGTTTAAACCCATTACTGCGCGTCCTCTCCTCTGCAGCCAACGGGAACAGCATCCTGCCCTCCTCCAAGTGACAACCTTTCAAATACTTAAAGAGGGCTATCATGTCCCCTCTCAACCTCCTTTTCTCCTGGCTGAACATTCCCAAGTTCCTCAACCTATCTTCATGGGACTTGGTCCCTTGGCCCCAGATCATCTTCGTCGCTCTCCTCTGTACCCTTTCAATGTTATTCTTCTTCAACCCCTAAGTGGGGACCAAAAATGGTTTAACAACATAATTCCCCCCACCTTTGTTTAAGCCTCACAACAACCCTGTGTGGTACATCAGACTGAGGGAGAGTGACTGACGCAATGTTACCCAGTGAATTTCCATGACAGACTTGGAATTCTAACATAGGTTCCCCAGATCCTAATCTGACACATCAATCCCCACACTGCACAAGCTCCCTTGAGCGCCTCTTTCTTGTGTATACTTTTGGAGGGGTCTGCTCGGACGAGAGATGCCTTGCCCCAGGAGAGGCCGAAAGCCTTTCTTCAATCGCTATGCTGAGATGTTGAAAAATAGCACTGATGCCTCTTGTCTTATAAAGGTTTCTCCCTCCTGGCCCAAGAATCAGAAACTGAATCCCCACTCGGGCGACTGTAACCCAAGCCCTTGCTGCCAACGGGACATGAGGGTTGGAGGACACCTCAAAGTCACAAAGCTCCTTCAGGAACAGAAAAGAGAGAGATTCTCAGGGTAAGAAAGCCACTGACTGGAGCAGACTGGAGCAGATCAGGAATTATAACATCGCCATTTTATGGAGAATTAGCCACCTATGGCAGCGGCCCCCAACCTTTTTAAGGCTGGGGACCGCCTGTGGGGGTGGAGGGAGAGGGCGGCCCAGGCGCTGCGCACATGTGCCGCGGCACTGTGCAATTGCGCATGGGCATTTGTGCCTGCCGGCAGAGCGAAAACACGTGCACATGGCTGCTCTGTGCAAACAGGCATGTGTGGAGGAGCTGCCCACGTGTGTTTGTGCCCACCAGGGGTGCAAACGCGCATGCGCGGCAGGTCCGCGCATGCACGTTTGCACCCACTGGTGTGCCGGCGGCCGCTCCTGCCTCTCCCCCCCCAAAAAAAGCTTGCCAGGCTTCGTTCTCGGCCTGGCGACCTTCTCGCTGCGAGGGGGGGAGAAGCAAGCATTGCCGCCAGCGGCCCGGAGCCTGGGGGTTGACGACCCCCAACCTATGGGACCCATTGTATTCCCAGTAATCAGCCAGCAGAGATGTTATATTCTTATTAAAGGTGTGTGAGTTTTTGGACAGGGATTGTTCATAGAGCGTGCCCCATCCTTAAAAAGCAAAGTAGCAGGGCTGTGTGTATTTGGGATGAAAACAAATTATTTCCCACCAAATCACAGAAATCTCAAACCTGACGCCAAGAAAATCCAAATTGTGGTCGTTATACGAATTTTCAGTTTTTGCCTTTGGGGCACAATTGATGGCTTTGAATACGTAATGCAGTTTACTGCTAGTCACCGAGGATGAAAAGATTGCTAGACAGAACTCTTCTGCTGTGGCCTAATCTGGGGCTTCTGAGAGTTCTCCTGTTGCCCACATAACTTTAAAAACCTATTTCTGCAGGTTTAAACACTGGGAATTTGCAAGGATTTTTTTTGGGTCTTCTCAGATCACACACTTCCTGTGGGATACTAAATTCCACCCAACATGGTACCACAGCAGCAGATACTGAAACTATTTAGTCCTTCCTCATGGTGGGTCCCTGAAGGACCACTTTCTCTCAAACTAAACAGTCTGCCAGCTAGGACCTTCCTCACAAGCCCCACTTTCTTGCCCCTGCCTTCAGAGGTGAGGTCGGTGGTGACTAGAGACATGGCTTTTCCAGTGTGGGCACCTCACATGTAGAAAGCCCTGCCCCATGAAGAAAAAGAGTTGGTTTTTATGCCCCACTTTTCACTACCTGAAGGAGTCTGAAAGTGGCTTACAATCACCTTTCCCTTCCTCTCTCCACAGCAAACACTCTGTCAGGTGGGTGGGATTGAGAGAACTCTGGCAGAACTGCTCTGTGAGAACAGCTCTAACAGGACTGTGACTAGCCCATGGTCACCCAGATGGTTGCATGTGGAGGAGCGGGGAATCAAACCCAGTTCTCCAGGTGAGGAGCTACCACTCTTAACCACTATACGACACTGGCTCTGGCACCTACTATATTAGCTTTAAAAGAGCCAGGCCAAGATTTTACCCAAGCTTTAAATTAAGTGGTTGATCTTTTCAACATTGTTTTTACAGGCTGCGTTTAGCCAGATAACTGTTTTGTGACTTTCATTCTCAGGACCAAACTAGAAGATGTCAGAAACATTTCTTTCCTAGATATCAGAAAAAACATTTCAGTCAGAGTAGTTCAGCTATGGAATCGGCTGCCTGAGGAAGTGGAGAGCTCTCCCTCCCTGGCAGTCTTCAAGCAGCAGCTGGACAGCTACTTATCATGGATGCTTTAGGCAGATCCTGCGTTGAGCAGGGGGTGGGACTAGATGGCCTGTATGGCCCCTTCCAACTCTATGATTCTATGATTCATTCCCAGCCGTTTAAACACAGCATGGGGGGGGGGGCAGGTGCCCCTATCCTCCTGTGCCATGGTCTCTGGCAGGATTAGGCCTAATCTGTTCTGCTCTACTTTACTCTGCTCTGGTTCGGCCTCACTTGGAATACTGTGTTCAGTTTTGGGCACCCCTATTGAAGAGGGATGTTGACAAACTGGAACGTGTCCAGAGGAGGGCAACAAAGATGGTGAGGGGTTTGGAGATCAAGATGTATAAAGAAAGATTGGGGGAGCTGGGTCTGTTTAGCCTAGAGAGGAGACGACTGAGAGGGGATCTGATAACCATCTTCAAGTATTTAAAAGGCTGCCATATGGAGGATGGAGCAGAATTGTTCTCTCTTGCTCCAGGGGGACAGACCAGAACAAATGGGATGAAATTAATTCAAAAGAAATTCCATCTAAACATCCGGAAGAAGTTCTTGACAGTTACAGCAGTTTCTCAGTGGAACAGGCTTCCTCAGGAGGTGGGAGGTTCTCCATCTTTGGAAATTTTTAAACAGACGGTAGATATCCATCTGACGGAGAGGCTGACTCTGTGAAGGTTCAAGGGGGTGGCAGGTTACAGTAGATGAGTGATTGCAATGTGAGTGACCTGCATAGTGCAGGGGGTTGGACTAGATGACCCATGAGGTCCCTTCCAACTCTATTATTCTATTATTCTATGATTCTATGATTCTATGAAGTGCCAATTTTAAAAGTAAAAATCCCTGAATCAAACATGCTCTAAAATGGTGCCATGTCCTTTTGGCAGAATCAGGGACACTGTACCGTCCAGTGTTGCCTTAAGCTGCTCAGTATTTTATCCTCTTTTAATGCCCTGTCTGGATCTTTACTACTGGGATTTTAATAGTTCATTAATTGCTAACAACTTTCATGTGACATCACTTCTGAGGAAAACTGGAAGTGACATCATGTCATTCTAGGACTCACTAGTAACTCTATGGTAAAAACTCTATGGTGTTCAGCGATTACTAGGGCAATGTGATGTTACTTCCGGAAGCAACATCACATCATGTGTGATGCTAGTGATTAAAAAAACAAACCCATTGCCCAAAGGAGCTGTGGTGGGCAGAAAGATCTGATGGTGGATTGTTGGACTAAGATATGGAAGAGGCAGGTTTGAATCCTCACCCGGACACAGAAGCTTGCTGGGTGACCTTGGCCCAATCACACTTTCTCAGCCTCACCTACCTCACAGGGTTGCTGTGAGGAGAAAAGGAGGTAGAGGAGAATGCTGTAAGCTGCTTTGGAGAAAGGTGGGGTATAATTGAAGAGAATAAACAAACAAAATTGCTAAACCTCTCCTTCATGACATCACTCTAGGGATGATGCTACTTGACGCAGCCAGTGGGCATGCTCTCCTGCAATCCCTTTGCTTCCGTGAACTTGTCTTGCCATCTTCCATTCAAGGCGATTGGCTTTTTTTTCCTTTTAACTTTATTATTAGAAAACATCCCCATTAAAAAGAATGCAATAAATCATACTAGATGCCTTCAAAGACAGTATATGATCGAATCATAGAGCCTCTCTGCAATCTTCGTAATGTGCCTCTGCCCAGGCTGGTTTCACAAAACCTACCGTATTTGCCGGCGTATAAGACGACTGGGCGTATAAGACGACCCCCCAACATTACCACTCAAAATATCCTAATGCTTTAGGATGCTCTGGGCTGATCCTGCATAGAGCAGGGGGCTGGACTAGATGGCCTGTATGGCCCCTTCCAACTCTATGATTCTAGGATTCGATGATTCTATAGAGTTTGTTACATTACATTACAGTACTATGGGCCACTATGGGCAGCTATGTCTATCCCAACTGAAATGCACCCGGCATATAGGACGACCCCCCCCCACAGACACTTGGAGGCATGATTTTCAGGGGCAAAAAGTAGTCTTATACGCCAGCAAATACTGTATATTGTTTTTTTATGTTTGTGGTGGTTTTCAGGCTTATATTTTGCTGCTATCTAGCTGATCAGCCTTCTGACTCTTTTAGGATTTTAGTTTTCATGGGAATGCCTTATAGGAAGTCTCAGACCCGTGTGTCCTCCTGGCTCTTCCTTTCAGCCTTTGATCTGCTTGAACGACCAAGCTCTTCTAAGGAGGGTTGTCCCTTTAAATGTTCTTGCTTTCCTTCGTTCTCCGGCTCAATTAATTATTTAGCAGAATTTCGCTTCTCCTCGCAAATGGTCCGTTGTTTTACAGCCAAATTAATTTCTTTCCCATTGTTTTTTTTGGAAGGTGCGGCATTTCTGAAGCAGTAATTAATCACCACTTCTTGTGGGAAAGAGCCATGGTTCAATTTCCTAAATTATGATCATAAGCAATAATGACTTTATTTTCTCTTTGTAACCCGCCAAGAGACAGTCCTCGATAGTCACAATTGTGCTATCACGATCATCGGGGGGGGGGGGGGATGGCTGCAGAGTGAAAAACAGCACTTAATTCCTCCCCACCCTCTCCCCAAAAATTGATAAATAATGAGGGGTTCAAGAATGCTGTAGAACTTGGAGAACAGGAAGTTATTCATTGCACCAGGGGTAGTCAAACTGCGGCCCTCCAGATGTCCATGGACTACAATTCCCAGGAGCCCCTGCCAGCGAATGCTGGCAGGGGCTCCTGGGGATTGTAGTCCATGGACATCTGGAGGGCCGCAGTTTGACTACCCCTGCAAAGTAAGGAACAGAAGAGAATTATGGGGAGAATAAAGCTTTGCCTAAAAATGAGACGTACTTCCAGGAAAACCTCTAGCAGAATCTTGCTCAAGGCAAAGAGTATTGTTGGATTCTTATAGACGAATACAGGACTATGTTAGGGCCCATTCCGCACAAGTTGGATAATGCACTTTAGAACTAGATTTTCCTGTTTTTCACAGAAAAAATCCAGCTGCAAAAACACATTGAAAGGGTGCATAACAGGCCCAATGCGTGCATAACAGGCCCAGGTGCCACATGGAATCCGAGTTTCAGTTTGATTGTGGTTGACTGAAGAAGAAAGAATCAGCCTCCTTGTGTGGAAACAGCATCGTTTAGTTAATTAATTTATTATTTGCATCCCGCCCCTCACAACATCTCTGGTGTCAGGAACCAGGTGGTTGAGGCCCAGCACATTCGCACAACAGACATCACTTTCGGCCTTCAGGCTGAAGCTTTAATTTAGAGCAGGGGTAGTCAAACTGCAGCCCTAAAGATGCCCATGGACTACAATTCCCATGAGCCCCAGCCAGCAAATGCCTTCAGTTCGAATGCCCCCAATGTTGTGGGGAGAGGAATGGGAAGATGACTTCTTCTTCTTCAGTAATATCAGGGCTCTCTCAGCCTCACCACCCTCCCAGGGTGTCTCTTGTGGGGAGAGAAAAGAGAAGGCGCTTTGAGACTCCTTCGGGTAGGGCTCATGGTAACTGTAGTCCATGGACACCCGGAGAACCATAATTTGGCTACCCTTGCTATATAGGAAAAGGTCAATACATGCAGTGATAATCTGGTTGCCCTGTTCCACAACCCAACTGATGCTTGAGGATTCAGTAATATGAATGGTTTCACCCTCCAAAATCAGAGTCCAGTGAAGAAGAAGGAGAAGGAGAAGGAGAAGGAGAAGGAGAAGGAGAAGGAGAAGGAGAAGGAGAAGGAGGAGGAGTTGGTTCTTATATGCCACTTTTCTCTACCCAGTTTCTCCAGCCAATCACCCCCCACCTGAATGGCAGAAGTCAAAACTAACAGGGACAAGAGTTCTGAAACAGGAGCCCTGGCCTTTATGCTTAGAGGTCCAAGGAGACCTGGGCCACTTCCAGCTTTGGAGGCCACTAATCCTACTGAAAAACAAAATGTGCCAGTGTAGTTAGTATATGCTGCTTTTCTCTACCCGAAGGAGGCTCAAAGCGGCTTACAGTCGTCTTCTCTTTCCTCTCCCCACAACAGACACCCTGGGAGGTGGGTGAGGCTGAGAGAGCCCTGATATTATACTGCTCAGTCAGAACAGTTTTCTCAGTCCTGTGGTGAGCCCAAGGTCACCCAGCTGTCTGCATGTGGCGGAGCAGGGAATCAAACCTGGCTTGCCAGATTAGAAGTCCGCACTCCTAACTACTACACCAAACTGACTCTCTGTATAGAAACATACATGTGCTCCATGCCCACATCACAGTTTTGCAGATACCCATGAAACAATTTGCATGCGTAAAAAAAATAGTGACACGAAACGGTCCGTCGTTCGCTCCTCCCATTATAAAATTTAAAACGGTGTTAATTTTAAAAACATTTCTCTAGTGGCTGAGTGGTCCCCCAGAGCTACCCTGCAGACCAGAAATGCACCGGCAGAGTCCATTTCCCCACAGCAGTGCCCCACCTTTGGCAGTTTTTTGCTCCTCTTATCGGCTTCCTTCAAGGCCTGTGCACTGCTGAACAAGGCCCTGTGGAAAAATTATAACCCTGGAGAGGGAAGGGATCAAAGACAAAGCATCAAGGAACCAAGCGGTAGATAGGATCTAAAGTGGAACGAAGGTAGATAAGCCTCATAGTGGTAATCTATATTGTAAGAAACACTGTACTTAAAAAAAAAAGAACCCACTGCAGAAGGATGGTGCCAATCTTTGTTCTAAAGCAGCCGGTCTTTAGTTTTTGACCCAGTGACTTCAGAGCAGGAGGAAGCAGAAATAAAGGGGAGGGGATGGTTACGGTATTTCTTGCAAGGGGGCTGGGATAACTCATTTCCTGCAGCATGAAGATCATGGAGACTCAGCTAAGCTTAATGTATCACATTTTTATTCCATTTGTGTTCCTGGGAGCTCAGGGTGCCATGGATGGAGTTTCTTGGTCCTTTTTCTCTTTACCACAACCCTGTGAGGAAGGCTGGGCAGAACAACAACTGGCCCATAATCTGTCACTGAGCTTTACGTAGGGTTTCTAGCTTTCAAGTGGAGCCCAGAGGTTCCCTGGAATCACCACTGACTTCCAGATGACAGAGATCAGTTTCCCTGGAGAATATGGGTCTAATTAGGAGTGGCCAAACTGGGGGTCTCCAGATGTCCATGGACTACAATTCCCATGAGCCCCTGCCGGCCCTGGGGCTCTCCAGAATTGTAGTCCATGGACATCTGGAGAGCCCCAGTTTGGCCACCCCTGTCTATAGGGTTGTACTCTGCAGAAGTCCCTCCCTTCCCCAAACTCTAACCTCACCAGGTTCCACCTCCAAATCACCATGCTCAACTTCATTCAGTGATATGGAAACCAGAGTGTTTCTAAGAACATGAGCAAGCAGCATGGGTTTTAACAGTTCTGTGTGTCTGAACATGGGGGCTAGACTTCTGCTTGTTGGTTGCTCCAGTGGAAAGGCAGAGGTGTTACTCACTCCCTTTCCTCCGTGCTTCTTGCTCACGGGTCAGCTTTTATACAGAGACACTACTGGCCAGGCACTACTACTAACTTCGATGCGGAGTAGAGGGATTTGAACCTGAACTTCCCTGGTTTCCGTTTCACACAGGGTGCCCCAGGGTCAGGAGCACGTTGCTGCACCGGACTGCACTTTTGAATCAATATGGATGGAGTGTTAGTGCCGAATGAAACATGGCATTCCTGCTTTAGGATGCTTTGGGCTGATCCTGCGTAGAGCAGGGGGTTGGACTAGATGGCCTGTATGGCCCCTTCCAACTCTATGATTCTGTGATTCTGTGATTCCTCCCCTCTCCCAGGTGTGGATCTCTGTATCCTGAAAGGTGGTTCAGATTATTATGGGTCACAGCTGATGAGAGAGGTCAGTGGGTCTGTCCTCTCATAGAGAGTAGCCGGCCATCTGGTGGACCCTGGAGACCTCCTGCTCTTACAACTGTTCTCCCATCAATAGAGATCAGTTCCCTTGGAGGAAATGGGCTGCTTTGGAAGGTGAACCCTATGCTATTTTATCTTGCTGTAGCCCCTCCCCAAACCCCCTCCCCTCTTCAGGCTCCACCCCCAAAATCTCCAGGCAATTCCCAACCCAAAGCTTTCAACCCCACTCTGCCATGGGGAAGATCCCCAAAAGTGTAATAAAACATAGTCAACAACAAACTCATTAAGGACGACGCATTCTGATCTTAAAGACTGTGGTACAATACAGCATGGTAAGAACAGCCTATTAAAGTTTCCAAAAACCCAGCCCCTTCGAGATAAGGAACTTCATCATACCGTTTCAACCTAGCCAACTCACAGGGTTGGCGTGCGTATAAAACAGGAACTCTGAGCATGTGGACCTGAGAACTTTGGGCCAGCTACAAATGCATTAAATCCAAATGGATTTTTTAAAACCCTCCAGCCTGTGGATGAACTGTGGTGTCTGTACTTGTGCTTGTGCGGTAGTGGGAGGTTGGTGCCCATCTAGCGTCTTCCTTGCGCAGTCAAGGAAAAAAAAATGATCCGGGCCTCCTATTTCCCTCTCCGCACGTACATCGCAAAGACAGATGAGGCTGCAGTGTTTGGCTGGGGCCGGTTCTGTTTGCTTCCTGCCTGACAGAGTGGGGCATTTTGGGGAAGGGGGGAAAGGAGGAGGCATGCTGGCACCAGGTGCTCCCTGAACAGCTGTTTCCCTTTCTGAGGCTGCAGAGTGCTAGACCCAGCAATAAGATGGAAGGGGGAAAGAAACAGAACAGCCATCTTTTGCTGGTGTTTTGGCTGGCCCTGCTTTGATGGCAGCCCGGCCCACTTGCGTCAAGCAGAGGGAGCTTTTCTTAGCATGGGGCACAAATGATGGAGAAAAGCAACACCTGCTAAACTTCTGTGTTTGGGGGGGCTGCTAAAGCCTTAGGAACGGGTCATAAGGAAAGATGGCCCCTCTGTTATTTACTCTCTTCCAATGACTCCCTTCCAAACCCCTCCCACCTTTCATTCTTGAGTCTACCTCTCCCTGAGGTCTCAGTGTGGCTCACTAATTTTCACAGCTGGGTGGGCTGCCTTGGTCCAGTAGCGCGGGGATATCTGCTTGCTTCAGCCACTGATATGGCTCAAAAGAAGCTGCATAAATCCCCCCCCCCCAATCATGCAAGGAGTCCGGCTTTCATCACAGGCTGAAATCAATAGAGGCATCTTCGCAGATATGAAGAGACACAGGTATAGATGGCTTTAAAAGGGGATTAGACAGATTCATGGAGGAAAGGTCTAGCAGATGCCATAAGCCGTGGTGACTAAAGGGAACCTCAACGTTCAGGGGCAGTCAAGCTTCTAAATCCCAGCAACAGGAGGCAGGGGAACGCCTCAACCCCTGTGCTTTGTTGTTGAACTTCCAGAGGGTGCAGAGGAGAGCCACGAGGATGATTCCCCACTCCTCCACATGTAGCCAGCTGGGAGACCTCGGGCTAGTCACAGTCCTGGTAGTTCTGTTCTCTCAGAGCTCCCTCAGCCCCATGCACCTCACAGGGTGCCTGTTGTGGGGAGAAGCAGGGAAAGGTGTTCGTAAGCCGCTTTGAAACCCCTTCGGGTAGTGAAAAGTGGGATACAAAAACCAGCTCTTCTGCTGCTGCTTATACTTTTTCATGCTGCTTGCAATTTCAGATCATGAGACCTGCCTGGATCCAGAACTTTGAAGGATGCCTTGAGGTTGCTAAGATAGGCCGAGAGCTAGAATTATCTCCTTGACAGCCAGTCCTCTATTCTGTGTCCAAGAGAGGTTTTAAGGGTTCCCACTCTCCTTCCAGCAGAGTCAGGGTGTCTCAGCCAGGCTGAGTCATGGGAAGTGACTGGCTCCCTTATGCAGCAGTTCTGACCTAGCTAAAGCATCTGTTTACAAGGACAATAAGAGCTGGTGGGAAGAAACCCTGGTTAATGAAGGCAGCAGGAGCAGCTGGAACTTAGCTTAGCTGCCGGAATACAGAGCTCCTATCGCACTGGGGCTGTTCTGAAGGAAGAGAAGCATATCTGGCAGGCCGGGGCTCTTGCTGGGGGGCCAGGCTCCCAATTTTAGCCATTCCTGAGTCAGCTGCAGAGGGATTTTTGTCACACTTTAGCCCTCGGGATAAGAGGCATGTGGACACAAATGATTTTTACCTGGCTGCCAATGTCTGACATTCAATTTACATAAACGGGATGGTAGTCGGGCTTGGCTAATGGGCTATAACTGGTGTCACCGTAACTAGGGATGCCTCTGTCGGGATTTTCTTTGCAGAAAGGAAGGGGCGATCTTACAGAAGTTTGCTGTGCAGGGCAGAAGCTCTTAGGGCAAGACAGCCAGCTCATGATGGCAGGGAGTAACTGTTAGTTAGCACCTTGTCTCAAGGGTGAAATCTGTGATCAGTATTGTGGTGGGAGATCTTGAAGCAAGAGATGGGAGGTGCTACTTGGGTCATTTTCTTACCGGTGCTCCATTCTGGCTTACCTTCGTCCTGCGTTATTCTTTTTGGTTGGTTTAGTTCATGTTAAGCCCCAGAAAGATGGAGCAGTTAATTTATAAAAAGGGCAGCAACAGAACGTGAACATAGGCCCATTTCATCAGACCTTGGGAGCTAATCAGGGTCGGGGCTTAGAAAAGAGACCCCCAAGAAAGGCTCTGCAGAGGAAGGTGATTGGCAAGCCACCTCTGCTTCTCACTTCTATTGAAAGCCCCTTGCTGGGGTCACCATAAGGCTTAGATGAGAGGCCCCCAAGGAAGACTCTGCAGAGGAAGGTGAATGGCAAACCACCTGTGCTTCTCACTTGCCTTGAAAGCCCCTTGTTGGGGTCACCATAAGGCTTAGATGAGAGGCCACCAAGGAAGGCTCTGCAGAGGAATGTGAATGGCAAACCACCCTTGCTTCTCACTTCCCTTGAAAGCCCCTTGCATAAGGCTTAGATGAGAGGCCACCAAGGAAGGCTCTGCAGAGGAAGATGAATGGCAAACCACCCCTGCTTCTCACTTCCCTTGAAAGCCCCTTGCATAAGGCTTAGATGAGAGGCCACCAAGGAAGGCTCTGCAGAGGAAGATGAATGGCAAACCACCCTTGCTTCTCACTTCCCTTGAAAGCCCCTTGCATAAGGCTTAGATGAGAGGCCACCAAGGAAGACTCTGCAGAGGAAGATGAATGGCAAACCACCCCTGCTTCTCACTTCCCTTGAAAGCCCCCTGCTGGGGTCACCATAAGGCTTAGATGAGAGGCCCCCAAGGAAGACTCTGCAGAGGAAGGTGAATGGCAAACCACCTGTGCTTCTCACTTGCCTTGAAAGCCCCTTGTTGGGGTCACCATAAGGCTTAGATGAGAGGCCACCAAGGAAGGCTCTGCAGAGGAATGTGAATGGCAAACCACCCTTGCTTCTCACTTCCCTTGAAAGCCCCTTGCATAAGGCTTAGATGAGAGGCCACCAAGGAAGGCTCTGCAGAGGAAGGCGAATGGCAACACCCCTGCTTCTCACTTGCCTTGAAAGCCCCTTGCTGGGGTCGCCCATAAGTTTTCTGTGACTTGACGTCAGCTTACAATCACACCTTTTATCTCCCTCGTAAGCTGCCCTGAGCTGTGCGTGGAACGTAGGCTGCTCATTAATGTTTTAAATAAATAAACCCTTGCCTTCTGATCTCTCCCTCTCTGCTTTTTACTAGCCTTGAAAGCTCCGTGCTGGTGTTGCCATAAGGCGGCTGTGAGTCGACAGCCCTTTATGCACCCAATGGAGATTAAGGCTGCCTAGAAGTTGCTCCTTGTGTGAGCATCCATTTGAAGTGCATGGAGATGTGGTAAGCATTGTGGGAAAGGCCCTGCCTGCAAGACAGACCAGGAGTCACCAGCGAACCCATGTGCCTATAGCTCTGTCTTGGGCTAAAGACATTCTGTACATTTACAGAGGTAATTTCTTTCTTGCACCTTCACATAATGAAAGGCCCAGGGACTGAAAACAGTTCCAGGTGTTGAGCCCTGGGCAGGCCGACTGGCTCTACCAACCATAATTTTATCCTGACTGGCATCCACTTTGGAAAAGGCAGCACTCAGATGTGTGCAGGAAAATACTGTAAAGAAGAACTGCCTACCTAAGAAGCATGATGAGGACGGCCCTTGGATGGCTGAGAATGGCTGAGGCTCATTTGTGGTGTAGTGGTTATGTGTCAGACTAGGGCTGATTCTGCACTTGCTTTGTTTATGCTGTTGTGGATGCTGCTGAATTCAGATCGATTTGAATTTGGGTCTTCCTCTATCACCCCCTCCCCACAGAAACAAAGAGTATTCTGCACATGATTAGGGAAGCTCAGAAGGAGGGGGGGAGCCAAGCGCAGCAAAAGCCTCTTTCTTTCTTTTCTTGAATGGGAGGGGAGTGAGAGAGGATTGGAGACAACAGAGGAGGGGGGGGGGAATCCCAGAGGCAAATCTCTGCTGAGATAAGTTAGGGATTCTGGATCTTCTGCCAAGAGAAGTTAGGACTTCCCCTTTAAGGGAAGCCTTGCAGCCTGGGAACAAGGAAGCCTTTGAATTGATGCCCTGGCCAATCAGGGCTTTTCTACGTTGTCAGAGGCTAGAGGCAGCAAATTAGTTTGGGGAAGCTGCACCTTGAGTCATGCTGATTTTTCAAATATCGAGGGTTATATCCACTCCAGGATATTGCAGGGGAAAGATAGGGTCACTCCGGATCAATCGTGCTTGTTGCAGATGAAAAATTTAAATCACCCCAAATCAAAATGGAAATCGCATTCAGGGTAGACAGCAGGGATTGAATCAGCCTGGGATTTGAATAAAAGCTCCATGCAGATTCAGCCTAGGATCTGGAATATCCTGGTTCAGATCCCCTCTTGTGCCCTGGAAGCTGGCTGGGTGACCTTGGCTCACACACACATTCTCAGCCTAACCTACCTCACAACTGGATAGAGGTGGGTCCGCCATCCTCATGTTGTTAGATCTTTCGGCCGCATCTGATGTGGTCGGCCACAAGATATTGGTACGCTGCCTATCTGACACGGGGATTAGAGGGATGGCCTTGGAATGGCTAACCTCCATTCTTGAGAACAGGGCTGAATCTGCACTTTGTTTATTCCATTGTGGATCCTGCTGAATTCAGATCAATTTGAACTTCCTCACAGAAGGTGGCGGTAGGTGGCGAGTTATCGGACCCCTTTGTGCTCCCTTGTGGGGTACCTCAGGGGGTGATACTGTCTCCTGCCCTCTTCAACATCTTTATGCGCTCTCTGGCTCAGTTGGTACGGAGTTTTGGGCTTGGTTGTCATCAGTATGCAGATGACACCCAGCTCTATCTCTTGATGGACGGCTGGACAGCCGGATCTCCCCCTGGATACATTCACCGGTTTGGAAGCAATGGCTGGATGGATTAAGAAGAATCTCCTGAAACTCAACCCCTCCAAAATGGAGGTCCTGTGGCTAGGTAGAAAGGGCAGGACCAGGAAGTGTGGCTTCCCTGCCTGGATGGAGTGCAATTAACATCAGCACTAACGGCCAGGAATTTGGGAGTGATTTTTGATGCTTCCTTATCAATGGAAGCTCAGATCACTAAGGTAGCCCAGACGGCGTTTTTCCATCTGAGCCAAGAATGGCTACTAGCGCCCTACCTGTCCTCGGAATACTTGGCCACTGTGATCCATGCAACGGTCACCTCCAGGCTGGACTTCTGTAATTCGCTCTACATGGGCCTACCCTTGTGCTTGACCTGGAAATTGCAGCTGGTGCAGAATACAGCTGCACAGGACCTCCCCAAGTCATTGTGGAGGGCCCATGTCCAGCTGCTGCTGAGACAGCTGCATTGGTTGCCAGGCTGCTTCCGGATCAAGCTCAAAGTATTGTTTTTTACCTTTAAGGCTATATGCGGCTTGGGTCCTACTTACCTGCGGGACTGCTTATCTCCTTATGCCCCCCCCCCCCACCGGGCTCTTTGCTCGGCGGATATGAATCTGCTGATGAATCCGGGGCCCCAGAACATATGTCTGGCCTCGACCAGGGCCAGGGTCTTTTCGGTCCTGGCCCCTAGCTGGTGGAATGAGCTCCCAGATGAGCCGCAGGCCCTGTTGGATCTCTTTGGGTTCCGCACGGCTTGCAAAACGGAGCTCTTCCACCAAGCATTTCATTGAGGCCGAGTAGGAGGACTGGGTTGATAAGTTTAGGCTGCTCCCCCTCCCCCAGGGTCAGAATTATGTATTAGACCAGTGGTCCCCAATCTTTTTATTACTGAGGATCGGTCAACGCTTGACAATTTTACTGAGGCCCGGGGGAGGGAGAGTCTTTTGCCGAGGGACGTTGCCACCGCCGCCTGAGGCCCTGCTCCACTTGCTTTCCTGCCGGTGCCCCTGACTTCCCACTGCCCGCTGGGGGGCGCTGCCAGCAGCATCTGTGCAGTGCCATGCCAAGGGGGAGCCCCAGCCATGGCAGCCGCTGGAGAGCACCAAAGGTGAGCTGGTGACAAAGTGACAGGGCAGCCCCCGAGGCAGAGCCGGGGAGGAGGACGAGGAGAAGCCGCGGCCCGGTATCGACTGATCCACAGACTGGTACCGGTCCCCGGACCAGAGGTTGGGGACTGCTGTATTAGACTATGTCAACCTCATTAATAGTCTGTTGCCTTATTTGACATTAGCAGCATTGACTGCTTGCCTGTGTAGCTGGCCCAGTGACTCGTTATGAGGTAATATTTTATGCTGCTATGTTTTTAGTGATTTGAATTTTATCATTGATTAATTAGAGCTAGGGCTTCTATTGTTAGATTTATTTGCTTTATGATTATGGGTTTTTAAATTCATTATATGTAAACCACCACGAGCCAGCACCACTGGGAGTGGCAGGATATACATATAAATAAATAGGGTTGTTGTGAAGAAAAAATGGAGGAGAAGAGAATGAGGAAAGAAGAAGAAGAAGAAGAGTTGGTTCTTATATGCCGCTTTTCCCTACCCGAAGGAGGCTCAAAGCGGCTTAATGTTGCCTTCCCTTTCCTCTCCCCACAACAGACACCCTGTGAGGGAGGTGAGGCTGAGAGAGCCCTGATATTCCTGCCTTCCCTTTCCTCTCCCCACAACGGACACCCTGTGAGGGAGGTGAGGCTGAGAGAGCCCTGATATTCCTGCCTTCCCTTTCCTCTCCCCACAACGGACACCCTGTGAGGGAGGGGAGGCTGAGAGAGCCCTGATATTCCTGCCTTCCCTTTCCTCTCCTCACAACAGACACCCTGTGAGGGAGGGGAGGCTGAGAGAGCCCTGATATTCCTGCCTTCCCTTTCCTCTCCCCACAACAGACACCCTGTGAGGGAGGTGAGGCTGAGAGAGCCCTGATATTCCTGCCTTCCCTTTCCTCTCCTCACAACAGACACCCTGTGAGGGAGGGGAGGCTGAGAGAGCCCTGATATTCCTGCCTTCCCTTTCCTCTCCCCACAACGGACACCCTGTGAGGGAGGGGAGGCTGAGAGAGCCCTGATATTCCTGCCTTCCCTTTCCTCTCCCCACAACGGACACCCTGTGAGGGAGGTGAGGCTGAGAGAGCCCTGATATTCCTGCCTTCCCTTTCTTCTCCCCACAACGGACACCCTGTGAGGGAGGGGAGGCTGAGAGAGCCCTGATATTCCTGCCTTCCCTTTCTTCTCCCCACAACGGACACCCTGTGAGGGAGGGGAGGCTGAGAGAGCCCTGATATTCCTGCCTTCCCTTTCTTCTCCCCACAACAGACACCCTGTGAGGGAGGGGAGGCTGAGAGAGCCCTGATATTCCTGCCTTCCCTTTCCTCTCCCCACAACGGACACCCTGTGAGGGAGGGGAGGCTGAGAGAGCCCTGATATTCCTGCCTTCCCTTTCCTCTCCCCACAACGGACACCCTGTGAGGGAGGTGAGGCTGAGAGAGCCCTGATATTCCTGCCTTCCCTTTCCTCTCCCCACAACAGACACCCTGTGAGGTGAGTGAGGCTGACAGAGCGCTGATATCACTGCTCGGTCAAAACAGCTTTATCAGTGCCGTGGCGAGCCCAAGGTCACCCAGCTGGTTGCATGTGGGGGAGCGCAGAATCGAACCCGGCTCGCCAGATTAGAAGTCCGCACTCCTAACCACTACACCAAACTGGCTCTCTGAAAGCTGCTTTGGGTCACCATTTAGGAAGAAAGGCAAGATATAAATGAAGTAAAACAAACAGACAAGTATTTAAATTCAGAGGAAATTCAGAGGAAGAGGGGAAATCAGCCTGCTCAAATCCTTACATCTCTAGTGTTCTAGAAGGAGAGATATTGCTTGGGGGTTAAGTGGGGAGTTCTCATTTATTCCTTCTCCCCAAATCCCTCCGAGTCACCAGTTTGTAATAACAGACACAGCAACTGTTGGGTCTTACTTCAGGCACAGTAACAACTGACACTACGCCTACACCTCTGTTTAGTGCCAACAGCTAGTCTGCTGTCCACTGTACACGGCCGAGAAGTTATGCAGCCCCACGCTCAGAGGTCTTATAAGCCACGTGAGAAAGACAAGGCCGGGGTGGGAATGAGGACGGCTGGGGGAAAGAGTGAAAGAGATGCGGAGAGCAAGGAATAAGGGGAAAGGGCAACTGAGGAAAAAGCAATGTGTGTTTACTTCTTTTCATCTTTAAGGTCTAGCTAGAAATGTGGTCAGGGGCTGGGCTGGGGCTAGAGGAACACCGGAGGGAAAAGGAGAAGAAATCCCCAGTTCAGAACAGAGAGTTCATTACTTGTACTACTTTTATATAAAATTTTAACTGCGTAATTTTATAAGGCTTGTCAAACACTTTTTTGTCTTGGACAAGGGCAAGCAAGATCAGACTTGCTGCTTGCCAATGGGAGGAATATTAAACAAAAAAGACCATGAGAAGCCATGACTGATCTGACCCTTCAGCATCCTCTTTCTGTTCAGTGGGTGAAAAGAGAATCCCCCCAAGCAGGGACCCTAGATAGGAGGGAGAAGCCCTCCCGTCCATCCTTTAGATCTCTGCTTTTTGGTGGGTACACAAGAGAGGGTCTTTTTAATGGTGACCCCATAATTATGGAACCACCTCTTGGTGTTTAGGAGGCAGGTTTTGTTTAGTACAACGTTAGATGCATCGACGAGCAGTCCTAAACTGTGATTTTAAACATTTTTTTTAAAGTGTTCACAAGTTTAGATTTTAAACATTTCACTGGATCGTATATTATGTGTTGTATCTGTGAGGAAAGGCAGCATGGTATGGACCAGCCTTTCTCAACTTTTTTAACCATTGAGAAACCCCTGAAACCTTCTCCAGGCTCTGAGAAACCCCAGAAATGGCAGGATCATGCAGAAGCATAGCTGTGTACATGCCCACCCAGGACCCCTCCCCTTCTCATTCCGTTCAGGCCCATCATTGGTCGTTTGGGCTGGGGTGGGCAGATTGACATGGCCACATGTGGTCATGTCACCAAATAAATATTTAATAGATTTAAAAAATATATTAAAAATTAACTCCCATCCATAACCCCAGGGTTTCACGAAACCTTGGTTGAGAAAGCCTGGTATAGACCAATCTCATCAGAACTCAGAAACTAGGCAGGGTCCGTACTGGGATAGGAGGCCAAGGCAGGCTCTGCAGAGGAAGGCGAATGAAAACCACCTCTGCTTCTCACTTGCCTTGAAAGCCCCACGCTCATAAAGTTGTCTATGACTTGACAGCAGCTTACGTTTCATCTATATTATAAGCTGCAGCAAGCTGTGTGTGGAATCAGTGGCAATCTTCAAACAAAGGTTGGATACACACTTATCTTGGATGCTTTAGGTTGCTCTGGGCTGACCCTGCGTTGAGCAGGGGGTTGGACTAGATGGCCTGTATGGCCCCTTCCAACTCTATGGTTCTGTGATTCTGATTCTGAATATAGGCTGCTCATTAATGTTTTAAAAAATCCTGGCTTGCTGATCTCTCCCTAGCATCCATCAGTCAGAAAATTTTTGGCATGGAACCTGGAGGTCCCATTTGGCTTCCACGGATAATAATAGACGAGTCCTCCATAAAGGTGTCTTTTTGGGCAGCCTTTAAAGAGTATGATGGCTAAGTACAGCAGTGTGTAATCTGGAGAACCGGGTTTGATTCCCTACTCCTCCTCTGCATGCAGCCAGCTGGGTGACCTTGGGCCACTCACAGTTCTCTCAGAGCTCCGGCAGTCTCACTTGCAGGGTTGCAGTTGTGCGGAGAGGAAGGGTAGGTGTTTGTAAGCCGCTTCGAGATTCCTTCAGGTGATAAAAAGTGGAGTAAAAAAAACTAGCTCAACTAGGGCCAGGGCCTTTTTTGGTCCTGGCCCCTACCTGGTGGAATGAGCTTCTGGGGGAGCTACGGGCCCTGCGGGAGCTTTTGGCGTTCCGCAGGGCCTGCAAAATGGAGCTCTTCCACCAGGTCTGTGGTTGAAGCTGGCACGATGAGAAAGATCTATTTGGCCCCCCTCCAGGATGGTGTGTGCATGGCGGCTATGGTCCCATCTACCCCCTCTTCCCACCTCCCACTTCCCTATGAGTTAGTACTGGGAGAAGGGATAGGTTTTTGTATTTTTTTCACCGTTCTTCTCTTTTATCTTATGTTCATCAGATTGCGATGTTTTATGTCTGGGGTTTTAATGGGGTTTTAAATGGGGTTTTGTTCAGACTGATGTAACCCGCCATGAGCCACTGGGAATGGCGGGCAATAAATCAAATGATGATGATACTAATACTAATACTAATACTAATACTAATACTAATACTAATACTAATACTAATACTAATACTAATACTAATACTAATACTAATAGTTCTTCTTTTAAATCCATCTATGTCAGTGGCAGAGCCTCTTGTGGCGCAGAGTGGTAAGGCAGCAGACATGCAGTCTGAAGCTCTGCCCATGAGGCTGGGAGTTCGATCCCAGCAGCCAGCTCAAGGTTGACTCAGCCTTCCATCCTTCCGAGGTCGGTAAAATGAGGACCCAGCTTGCTGGGGGGTAAACGGTAATGACTGGGGAAGGCACTGGCAAACCACCCCGTATTGAGTCTGCCATGAAAACGCTGGAGGGCGTCACCCCAAGGGTCAGATATGACCCAGTGCTTGCACAGGGGATACCTTTACCTTTACTTTTATGCCAGTGGCCCTTGGCACCTCTTGCAGCAGGGTGACTACTTCGTTGTGTGACGTAGCACTTCCTTTGGTCTGTCTTGAACTGACAGCTCTGCAGTTTCATGTGATAACCCTGAGTTCTAGTATTATTGGAGGGGAAGAAAACTTTCTTTTCACTATCTAGTTTCTCAGCCCCATGTATAATTCTGTAGATCTCTGCTGTGTTACCCCCCCCCCCCAACCCAGTCACTTTTTTTCTCGATTGAAAAGCATCCAATGCTTTAGCCTTGTCTCATAGAGAGTTGGGCAGCAGTAGTCCCTACACGTTTTTTCTTTGTATGTCTGCCAGTTGGAGAGACAGAAGAGAGAAACAAAAATGTAGAAAGGACCTGGAATGTCTGTGCGGAGACGCAACCCTGCATGGCTCCCATCTCTCTTCCCCTGTAAAGCTAAGTTCCCGAAGCCAATTACAACTTTTCTTTTTTTAAATCCAAGCAAAATCAATAAAACCATATTACAACAGAATCAAACAAAACCTCCGCAAAGTCAGTATTGTAGAATCTGACCAATATTTCCATTCAACGGAACAGCGAGAGGCGGTATCTGAACCTTTCTCCTTCACAGCTTCTGAAATTCAAATGCACTCTGAAAGAAAGCTCTCTTTGCTGAGCTCCTCCAAGTACTACTTAACCATCAGTGTTTATATGGCCTTTCTAATGCGCAAAATACCATAACCTGGATTATCCAGGCTAGTCCAATCTTGTCGGATCCCCAAAAGTAAGCAGAAGTGGTGATGTTTACTATTTGGATGGGAGACTATGATAGAAGGTGAGGGTTGTTAGGGAAGACGAAGAGGAAGAGGAAGAGGAGGAAGAGGAAGAGTTGGGTCTTATATGCCTGTGAGGTGGGTGAGGCTGAGAGCCCTGATATTACTGAAGAAGAGTTGGTTCTTATATGCCGCTTTTCCCTACCCGAAGGAGGCTCAAAGCGGCTTACAGTCGCCTTCCCATTCCTCTCCCCACAACAGACACCCTGTGGGGTGGGTGAGGCTGAGAGAGCCCTGATATCACTGCTCGGTCAGAACAGTTTTATCAGTGCTGTGGCAAGCCCAAGGTCACCCAGCTGGCTGCATGCGGGGGAGTGCAGAATTGAACCCGGCTCGCCAGATTAGAAGTCTGCACTCCTAACCACTACACCAAACTGGCTCTCTTCCTTCTGAAAAGGAAGATACTGGCAGAGACCCAATCTTCATGGCACCAAACCAGGACTGGTATGCAGAGAAAAGGAATGGGAACCCACCTCTGCTCGTCTCTTACCTTGGAACCCTATGGAAGCCTTTCTGAACTTTTTTAGTATTGAAAAACCTCTGTAACATTTTTTCAGGCTTTGAGGAACCCCATAAGTGGTGTAGTTGTGCAAAATACGGATGGGAAGCATAGCTGTGGACACGCCCACCCAGGGCCCCTCCCATTCCCACCCTCCTCCAGGGCCATCATTGGCCATTTGGGGAGGGCAGGTCAACATGACCATATATGGTCACATCACCCAATAAATGTTTAACACATTAAAAAAAAACATATTAAATTAATTCCCACCCATTCAGGAAATCCTTCCAAGGTCATCAAGAAACCCCAGGGTTTCATGAAAGCAGTTTCATGAAACCCTGGTTGAGAAAACCTGCCCTATGGGGTTGTTATATGTCAGCTGCAATGTGACAACACTTTTCACCACTAGGCTGGGTCTCAGAATATCTTAGTCACTACACCAGTCCTAAACTACACCAGTCAGGCCCTGATGGGGTCTTAGAGGAGAAGGAGTTGCCCTGGTAGATAGAGGAAGAAAGGAGGTTCTGGTCTCGAATTGCAAAGCAAAAATTGGAGAAATACTTAGGAACAAAAGAAGACAACTAAGATCTCTAGGTGGGAAGTTTGAGAAGAGAGACTAGAAGGGAGACAAAAAAGACAGGAGATTTTGGATGCTTCATGTGAAACTAGTCCCGGGCAACATAGCAAATCAAAAGAGCGTTACAGTTGCCTAGGAGTGATGCTACAAGTGCGTCTTTTAGTTCCAGAGTTCTGAAACAACAGAAGAACTCCTGTGTCAATGCATCTACCTGGTTTCTTCTTATGGCTAGATGGGAGATATCCTGGCAGGGCTGGCATCAGCCTACCTTGAGTTGGGGCAGCTGCCAGATCCCAGGGCTCCTCGGAGGTCCCATTGCTGCCAAACCAGCCTGTTCACTTGCTAGTGCTTTACCACCTATGCTCCCAGCTGCACCTGGTTCCCACTACCACCAGGGAAAGGGATGCAGACACAACAGGTGGCTGTGCACATGGGTGGTGGGAAGGACGCACAGGCCTGAGAAGCAAGAGGGAATGAAGGTGCAAGCAGGGCCCGGTGGTGGGCATAGGAGGGAAGGGGGCCTTGGGAACTCTCTGCCCAGTGCCTTCCAAAATCTCTAAGTGGCCCTCTGGACAGGAAGTTCCATCTGTTCTACCTTGAGTTCCATGATTCAAATACAAAGAAGCACCACAGATCAGCAATGGGCAAGACGAAAAAAGGCTTGTGTAAAGAGGCTATCAAATAAATTTATAACAACAGCAAAAAACGCTCGTGAACTTTTTCTCTTCTTTGAAGTCCAGCCAGAATGACCTCCGGATGTTATTTAATTTCAAAGGACCTTTCCTCAGTGGCTGGGACTGTACTTACAATTTGTACAAGACAAGCCAAAAGCCTCAGCTTCAGTTAATTTCTTGAGCGGTTTAAAGTCTATGTAAGGCGAAACCTGCTCCCTTTTGTTCTTCTGATCCAGAAGCATCGTTTGTACACTTGATTTGAAGGCTGGGTCCCCAGGAGGAGAGGGAGAAGGTGTTGCCTTACCTAATAGATCAAGAGACTGTGAAGGGCCAGCTTGGTGTAGTGGTTAGGAGTACTCTGGAGAGCTGGGTTTGATTCCCTGCTCTCCCACATGCAGCCAGATGGGTGACCTTGGGTTTGCCACAGCACTGATAAAGCTGTTCTGACCGAGCAGAAATATCACGGCTCTCTCAGTCTCACCCACCTCACATGTTGTGGGGAGAGGAAAGGGAAGGCGACTGTAAGCCGCTTTGAGACTCCTTCGGGTAGAGAAAAGCGGCATATAAGAATCAGCTCTCTTTCTTCTTCTTCTAAACCTCTGAAGAAATTAACTGACAAGACTGAGACTTTTGGCTTATCTTAAGTAAATTTTAAACGCAGGCCTAACTACTGAGGAAACATCCATAGAAAATGAAACAAAATCCGGAAGCCATTCTGGCTGGTCTCCAAAGAGGAGAAAAGGCTCCGAGAGGGATTTTTGTTGTTGTTAATCTATTTGGTTGCCTCTTTACAGAGGTGTCCCTTGTTCTTCTTGCCTTGAGTTCCATCATGGCAGAAAGGTGGGCTATGATGATGATGATTTTAGCATTTACATGATTTATAGTCCGGTGCGCCTTTCTTACTGAGACTCAAGGGGGATCCTACAGTGCAAGACGCTTCAAATCAACAGGGCTCAACATCCAATAAACTACGCAGTACGGTTCGGATTGCAGAAGCCTAACAGCAGAGCTGACGCCCAAGTGTAAGCATTAATGTGACAAAAGGAATAAATAAATAAACACGTAGCATGTAGCCTCCCCCCCTTAGGTGTCTATAAAAAGGGGATCAGGCACATTTCATGGGGTTTAACTGTGCAATCCTTTTCCTAAGCAGAGTTACACCCTTCTAAGCCCCAGGACTTCAATGGACTTAGGAGGTTGCAACCCTGCTTACAACAGCACTGTAAATCTATCAAAGGCTATTCATATCCATAAACAGCTAAGAGTGGGAGACACACTTTCAGAGGCTGTACGTAAGGCTGTTGACTACCTGGAGTAGGGGTAGTCAAACTGCGGCCCTCCAGATGTCCAAGGACTATAATTCCCATGAGCCCCTGCCAGCATGGGAATTGTAGTCCATGGACATCTGGAGGGCCGCAGTTTGACTACCCCTGACCTGGAGAGAAAGAAATGCGCCGTCCCTTCAGTAGAGGCTTAGTGAATAGAATTGGGCAGCTGAGGTCTTCGTGGCATGGAAGTAAACAACATCACCTGGTCAACCTCATCCTATGAAGCCTCTGTTCCAGGGACAGGACAGTTTTGCTCCAGGTGGTTATAAACCCTCACTGTGTGCCTACGATTACCCACTGATGGGAATCCACGATTGGAGGTGGTAGGTGCCGTTCTCTGCTTGTGAGTTTCTAAAGGAGAGGGAGAAGTTGTTGCCTTACCTAATAGATCCAGAGACTGTGAAGAACCAGCTTGGGTTAGTGGTTAGGCTTGCGGACTTCTACTCTGGCATGCCGGGTTTGATTCTCTGCTCCCCCACATGCAACCAGCTGGGTGACCTACGAGTCTATCCATCCACCCACCCATCCATCCATCCATCCATCCATCCATCCATCCATCCATCCATCCATCCATCCATCCATCCATCATATTTATATACTGCCCTTCCTGAAGGCTCAGGGCAGTTCACATAAAACAGAACAGAAACCATACAGATAACTTAGATTAACAATAATGAATGAAGTGAAACAAGCAACATTGAACAGTAGAAAAAATGTGAGAAACATTCATATTACTTCATCAGTGATGCTTTATTTTAAGACATATATCTTGTATATCCAAATTTAAGTTTATATTTATGGTATCTCAGAAATGGGTCTACTAATATCAATGGTCCATCAAGATATCCATCATCTAAGGCAGGGGTAGTCAACCTGTGGTCCTCCAGATGTTCATGGACAACAATTCCCATGAGCCCCTGCCAGCAAATGCTTATGAATGGCCATTGCCAGCTTGAAAATTTCTTCTTTATAGAATCATAGAATCTAGAGTTGGAAGGGGCCATACAGGCCATCTAGTCCAACCCCCTGCTCTACACAGGATCAGCCCAGCGTATCCTAAAGCATCCAAGAAAAGTGTGTATCCAACCTTTGCTTCAAGACTGCCAGTGAGGGGGAGCTCATCACCTCCTTAGGCAGCCTATTCCACTGCTGAACTACTCTGACTGTGAAAATTTCTTCCTGATATCCAGCCTATATCGTTGTACTTGTAGTTTAAACCCATTACTGCGTGTCCTTTCCTCTGCAGCCAATGGGAACAGCATCCTGCCCTCTTCCAAGTGATAACCTTTCAAATACTTAAAGAGGGCTATCATGTCCCCTCTCAACCTCCTTTTCTCCAAGCTGAACATTACCAAGTCCCTCAACCTATCTTCATAGGGCTTGGTCCCTTATGTGAGTTTCTAAGGGGCATCTGGGTGACCATTCACTGTGGGTCACAGAGTTGTGGCCTGCATAACCAACCCTTGGTCTAATCTGGCCAGGCTGGTCTTCTGATCCCAGGCACGTCCTGGCAATTGTAACACCTCTCCTTCAGCTTTTCTCTAGTCTGCATTTATCTTGGGAGGCTACGGTTGCTGCAATTAAAGATTTGCTCTTACAAGCATGTCCGCACCCATCTCGGAGCAGGATTTGTCATACTGGGAGTTGTGAAAGCTGTTCAGCTGCTCAGTATTTGGCTGCAAATGACATCATCCAGCTAGCAACTTCCTGGCAATATTTTGATATTTGTCAAAACCTTTCTAGCTGGTATTACCATAGAGCAGTGGTCCCCAACCTTTTTATCACCGGGGGGGGGACCGGGGACCGGTCAACGCTTGACAATTTTACTGAGGCCCGGAGGGGGTAGTCTTTTGAAGAGGGACGTCGCCGCCGTTTGAGCCCCTGCTCCACTTGCTTTCCCGCCAGCGCCCCTGACTTCCCGCCATCCACTGGGGGGCACTGCCACATCAAGGGGGAGCCCCAGCCATGGCGGCCGCCGGAGAGCACCAAAGGTGAGCCGGCGGCAGAGTGGCAGGGCAGCCCCTGAGGCAGCCGGGGAGAAGAACGAGGAGGAGCTACCGACTAGTACTGGTCTCCGGACCGGGGGTTGGGGACCACTGCCATAGAGTTTTTGCCCAAGCACAAGAGCAATGGCCAGAAATCACTGGCTTGATAACATTACTTCTTATACTGGCAATGTGGGCTGGGCCTGTCTGTTTCTCCTGGCAAATCTCCCCCCCCCCTCACTGGTTTCCAGGAGAGACCTGGTAAGCCAAGAGAGCATTGTGATGTCACTTCTGGGTATAACTGGCAGTGACACCTCAGTGTCGCTTTCCACTGCCCTGTTCTGGCTCCCACCGGGATGAAGAGCTGCAGCCAGGAGTTTAGTAAGTTCTGAAGTGTGGTGGAGAGGGGGTAAGTCTGTTTATTGAAGCAACCTTCAGTTCTCCTCTGTAGGCAGCACAAGGGAGATCGTGGTCAAGTGCCGTCAAGTCACAGCCAACATATGCCAACTCTCTGGGCTTTTCAAGACAATAGACCAGGAGTAGTCAAACTGCAGCCCTCCAGATGTCAGTGGACTACAATTCCCATGAGCCCCTGACAGAGCCCCCCCATGGGCTCTGGGGAATGGTAGAGGACAGGAAGGTCTGGAGGATCATTGTCCATGGGGTCGTGATGGGTCGGACATGACTTCGCACCTAACAACAACCATGTCCTATCCTTAACAGCCTTGCTTGAATCTTGCATGCTGAGGGTTGTGGCTTCCTTGGCTGAGCGAATCCATCCCTTCTGGGGTCTTCCTCTTTTCCTGCTGCCTTTTCCTAGTATTATTGTCTTTTCCAATGGCTCTTGTCTTCTCATAATGTGACCCAAGTACAACAACCTCAGATTATTCACTTCTAAGGAGAGTTCAGGCTTGCTTTGATCTAGAAATCACTTATTTGTCTTTTTGGTAACTGTAAAACTCTCCTCCAACACGTTTTTTTTTAAATTACCTACCAGCCTTTTCACATATCCACATGAAGCTCCCTTCTTTGCCTTCTTTGATCCTCTTTCTCCCCCCCCTCCAAGAAAAGAAAGAGGCTCCCTGCTTGTCTCCTCTCCCCCTTGCTTTCAAGAAAAGAAAGGGGCTTGGCTCCCCCCCCCCCTTTCTGAACTACCCTAACCACGTGCAGAACACTTTCCTGTTTCAATGGAGGGGGGGGGGGAGGAAGACCAAATCGATCTGAACAGGATTGAAAATGGAATAAACAAAGTAAGTGCAGATGTTGCCCTACTCTGACAGGTAGCACCTCTCTGGTGGAGGTGGTCCACATTACCTACTACCTGAGCTTTTTAACGCAAAGGGACCGAGCCTGGGATCTAGATGTTCTGCCACTGAGCCACAAACCTTCCCTTTGGGGAGGGAAAGGTGGAACAGACTAACGATCTACCTAAGTCACACAACACCCCTACAGAAGTGCCAAACATTGCACATCTGACCAGCGCCTTTGCTGAAAAGCTTTCCACGCCCTGCCCCATTCCACCCCACGGCCTTTC
Source organism: Paroedura picta (assembly GCF_049243985.1). NCBI lineage: Eukaryota > Metazoa > Chordata > Lepidosauria > Squamata > Gekkonidae > Paroedura > Paroedura picta. The sequence goes on along the minus strand of NC_135371.1, from coordinate 161,772,049 downwards.
TTGCCCAAGCTTGCTGCACGACGTTGGAGGTTTCCACGCCCTCCCCCTAAGCCTGTCCCACGCTGGGTCCCTCTCTTCTCCTGCCCAAGTGGAAACCCATCCCAAGCCAGTGCCTTCTGGCTTCTCCGAGACCACAGAAAAAAGGGGAAGAGTTACTGCACACTCTCAAATAAAAAGGGTGAGCTTGGGTTTTGACATTAGCCCAGGTTATGCAGGTAGGAGAGGGAATGCTAATTTTCAGGTGACAAAACACTCTCCATTGAGGGGAGGGAAAATGCTGGTTGCTTCATCTCGTTGGAAGAAGAGTTCTGTGAAAGATAAAAAGTCTCCATCTGTCTTGATCGGCAACCAGGAGTTGGCCTAATTCCTTAGAGGGAGATTGGGCATCTCCTCCTTTGTTGCCAGGATGATGTCGCTTCTTGCTCAACGCTTCTGTTGTTTTAGGGCTTTTCCGCAAGCGATAAATATAGTGAAATGCTTGTGAAGAGGCTATATTCCGGCCACTACGCATGACGTTGCTAACCTCCTGCATCTGGCAGCAAACCGCTCACTACAGCCACCATTTTAAAGCACTCCTTTGGGGATGTCGGTATACAAATAACGTAAAAGAAAAGAAAAAAGAAAGAAGTTGGCTGCAGCTGGACCTCACTTTTCACAGCCAGTCTCTCACACACCCATGGGCACACACAAGAGTTATGTATTTTTTTAACGTGTTAGTTACCTTGGTGACTCCTAAAGGTAAAGGTATCCCCTGTGCAAGCACCGGGTCAAGTCTGACCCTTGGGGTGACGCCCTCTAGCGTTTTCATGGCAGACTCAATACGGGGTGGTTTGCCAGTGCCTTCCCCAGTCATTACCGTTTACCCCCCAGCAGCAAGCTGGGTACTCATTTTACCGATCTCGGAAGGATGGAAGGCTGAGTCAACCTTGAGCCGGTTGCTGGGATTGAACTCCCAGCCTCATGGGCAGAGCTTTCAGACGGCTGCCTTACCACTCTGCGCCACAAGAGGCTCTGGTGACTCCTAGGAGGGTGGGAAAGCGAGCTCTACATTTTGTAAGATAAAACACCTCAAGGTGTTGCTTCATGGATTCTGGACTAGAGCTCCTTCAGCAGCCATAGGCCAGATGGGTGTGGGGCCTGAGAAACAGGGAAAGCTGAATTTCAAGCAGGTGCGTGCCTCCCGGGATCCTCAACAGAATTCTTGTTGGTTCAGACATCCAAGCTGATTCTCTCGGGGCTGAATTGCTGATGCCAGGCTATTGCACCACTGTGGTGACACACCAGCTGAATTATGTGCATGGGAAAAAAATACTACCCTGGAAGGTGGTGTGAAGTCGTTAATGGTGGGGACGGTCTGTGCAGGATGTCCCATCAAAGAGTGCTATTGACTTAATAAAAAAAATCCTGGCTGTGCTTTTAGCAACTTCATGACAAAGAGAAATCCAGCAAAGGAAGCTTTTCCTAAAGCTACTTCTGCATATAGGGAAAAGCTTCATCTGCTGAATTCCTGCTTGCCATGCATCCATTCTAAAGTATCAGCACCTTGGGCTGAACTAAAGGTGTCAACCTCCTTACTCAGAGAAGGGCTATGGCTCAATGGCTGGGTGAATGTTTGGTACATACACGTCCCCAGGTCCCAGCTTTGGCTAAAAAAAGCCCGAGAACTGCTGCTAATTGGATTAGAACCCGCAATCACAAAATTTGAATCTGCACTCTGCCGTGGAAGCTCAGTGGGTGATCTTGGGCCTGTTGTCCTCTCTCAGCATGACTACCTCACAGGATTGTTGTGGTGAGGATAAAGTAGGAGAGGGGAGAATAATTAGTGTATGCCGCTTTGGGTCCCTATTGGGGAGAAAAGTGAGGTATCATATAAATATGTAAAATAAAGAGTGGACTTTTATCCTAAGGTGACTAGATTTTAACATTGGTAAAGTGGGACACCATTGACCGGGGGGGGGGGGTTCTTGATTAAAAATTTGGTCTATATGGAGCAACAAAAAGTTTCATAGAATGCATAGAATATAAAATAGTATTGTATTATATATTTTTTAATTTCAACATAAGTACAATTTGCCAGGTACCCCCAGATGTCCCTCCAAGTGGGACAATCTGGTCTCAGCCTAAGAACCCTAAATAGGTCAAGTCTAGACGGTTCAAAGGAGTGGGGGGGGGGGCACAGGGGAGACGACCATTGCTCTGGCCTTTGTGAGGAACCAGGCCCCATCAATCTATATAGCCAAGAGGCACATAGGTCTGTAGCTCTTCTTACAAAGGTCAGAGCAGAACGTGTTAATTAGATTGGAGACAGAGGACTTGGCCAGAAGTGCCAAGGTGGTTTTTTCCCTCCCTGATCAGCCAATGAAAATGCAGTGAGTAAGGGAAGATCTTTAACTTGTTAAAGAGGAGGAGGTTTCCTCCTCCTTCTCAAATAGGACATATTCCTTGTCCCTCTATGGCAGGGGTGGCCAAATTGTGGTTCTCCAGAGGTCCATGGACTGTAGTTTTCATGATACCCTACCAGCATGTGCTCAGTAATCCATGGAAGAGTTGGTTCTTTATATGCTGCTTTTCTCTACCTGAAGGAGTCTCAAAGTGGCTTACAGTCGCCTTCCCTTTCCTCTCCCCACAACAGACATTCTGTGAGGGAGGTGAGGCTGAGAGAGCCCTGATATTGCTGAAGAAGAAGAGTTGGTTCTTATATGCTGCTTTTCTCTACCCGAAGGAGTCTCAAAGTGGCTTACAGTCACCTTCCCTTTCCTCTCCCCACAACAGACACCCTGTGCGGGAGGTGAGGCTGAGAGAGCCCAGATATTACTGAAGAAGAGTTGGTTCTTATATGCTGCTTTTTTCTACCTGAAGGAGTCTCAAAGTGGCTTACAGTCGCTTTCCCTTTCCTCTCCCCACAACTGACACCCTTGAGGTAGGTGAGCCTGAGAGAGCCCTGATCTTACTGCTCAGAACAGTTTTATCAGTGCTGTGGTGAGCCCAAGGTCACCCAGCTGGCTGCATGTGGGGGAGTGCAGAATCAAACCCAGTTCACCAGATTAGAAGTCCTCACTCCTAACCACTACACCAAACTGGCTCTAGAGCAGTGGTTCTCAACCTTCCTACTGCTGCAACCCTTTAATACTGCTCCTCACGTTGTGGTGACCCCCAACCATAAAATTAGGCAAGTGTTCTTTCACAGAAGTTAAACTGAAACTGACCAATAGTGTGAAGATCCATTGTTCATGATTGTATTTTTTTCCTCCGGGGTTTCTCAGTTCAGTTCTGCCTCTTGTCTCACCATGCCGATCTCACTCTTTTCCGCTGCTCCAGACAGACAAATACTCTATCTACCCTGCAAGGCTGTTGTGTGGATGGGTTGTTCAACCACCAGGTTGAGAACCGCTGCTCTAGAGATATCTAGAGAGCCACTGTTTGTCCACCCCTGCTCTATGGTGTAACATTTGGACAGGTTCTTCCCACACTTCATATTATTTCAGGGGGCAGGGGTGTTATTGTGACGATGAAACAGAGGAGAGCAGAGAATCATGCACACTCCTGAACTGGAAGGGAGTGTTGTGCAGGGAAGGCCCATCTGCTTTTCTCATTCATTGCACCCAGCGTGCGAGCAACTTCTCTTGGGGATGACCTCTTTTGCGGACGTTAGTGAACGGTGAACCTTCCCAGTAGTCAAGCGGCAATATTTCTGAATGTGCGGGGAAATACTTTGCTTTCTTGAGATGAGCGCATTCGTTGCTGGCATGAGTGCCATGTGCCTAAAGGTAAAGGTATCCCCTGTGCAAGCACCGGGTCATGTCTGACCCTTGGGGTGACGCCCTCCAGCGTTTTCATGGCAGACTCAATACGGGGTGGTTTGCCAGTGCCTTCCCCAGTCATTACCGTTTACCCCCCAGCAAGCTGGGTACTCATTTTACCAACCTCGGAAGGATGGAAGGCTGAGTCGACCTTGAGCCGGCTGCTGGGATTGAACTCCCAGCCTCATGGGCAGAGCTTTCAGACAGCATTTCTGCTGCATTACCACTCTGCGCCACAAGAGGCTCATAGCCATGTGCCTAGTTATCCAATTGGCAGAGGCACTTATTGTGATGTGAGTAGCAGGGAAGTGATGCAACCTCCCAAACACCTGCAGTTTTATTAACTTTTAGACTCTTCACCAGCTGCAGTCCTCTAATGTGCTACAGTGTGAAAGCATGTGCCTTCTTTTGTTAATCTTGTTTCTAATCGGTGAAATTATATCCTTTTGTGCTCCCCATTCTTATTTTGTGATCTCTTAGGGTTGGAGACGGCTTTTTCTTGGGGGGGGGGGTTTGCAAATATTGTGGTAGGAAAGAGAACCAATTGCTGTTGAGATGACTTTTAGCAGCAGCCCCTGGGCGAATATGACCTAGCGCCTTAACCTTTATGGAAGTGACCCAAAATCTCCTTAGCCCAGCATCCCATCACACCATCTGTGGCTAGCTATGTGCATCTGAAAAGTACACAAACTGGAGTAGGCTTCTCTCCTCCGCATCTGCCTCTCAGGATGGAGGCCCCATTCAGCTATCATGGCCCACAGGCAGCTGATAAACTTACTCTAAAGCTTCCATCAAGTGCAGCAGTGGCTAACGTTGAACACTCCATCTTATGGGCTCGCCACGGCGCTGAAAAGCTGTTCCAACCGGGCAGTAATATCAGGGCTCTCAGCCTCACCCACCTCACAGAGTGTCTGTTGTGGGGAGAGGAAAGGGAAGGCAACTGTAAGCCACTTTGAGACTCCGGGTAGAGAAAAGCAGCATATAAGAACCAACTCTTATTCTTCTTCAGTAATCTCACGGCTCTCTCAGCCTCACTTCCCTCACAAGGCGTCTGTTGTGGGGAGAGGAAAGGGAAGGCAACTGTAAGCTGCTTTGAGACTCCTGGTAAAGAAAAGCAGCATATAAGAACCAACTCTTCTTCTATGGCTGTGAATCACATGCCAGATAAAGACATAATTAAAGCCTCCCAGACAAGGCGCATCACAGTTCTCACCACTTAATTACGAAAAGTGGATGTTGTTCAGCAGTGAAACCTGTTTTCTCAATTTGTCCCAGGAACCCTAATCTCTGACCCGGGGGTGTGCCTTTAGGTCAGAGCCAGTGACGAAGCAGCGATGCGCTTTTATTTCTTTTCTTTTTTTAATCCGTGCATGTTCTTTAATCCCCCCACAATTTCCTTTCTGTTCTTTCTCCTGGCTGCAGCCTAGCGTTGAGCCTGCGTGCCCAACAGGTAAAGCGGGCCAACCCCACCCAAGCCCACCCGCGTGGCGCAAGCCGCTTTTCCTAAGCCCCGTCGTGGCTGAGCTGCCAGTGGAAACCACTTCCCAAAGGAGACAAAAGTTTGGCAACGCCAGGCCGGTCGCCGGCCCCTCCGAGCGCAGCGGCCCCCGAGGCGTGCCCAGACCCACACGTGCTGCTGCCGCCCGCTCCCCTCTCGCCCCCCCCCCCGGCCAGGTGTGCAGCTCGGATGACGCGTCCTTTGCGCGCGTGCTTCCTTGGCGCCCCTTTCCCCTCTACCTGCTGCCACTGCGGAGAGCGCGTCGGCCGCGCAGACTTTTTTTTATTTTTTTTTGCGGGGGGGGGGGGGGTTGGAGAGAGCAAGGCGAGCAGGAGGGAGGGGCCCCTCCCGGCCGGTTGGTTTTTCTTTTTCTTTTTTTTTGCGCGAGTTGGCCTCGGCCCCCTCTCATTGGGCGCCCGCGTTGGCGGCGCAACCAATGGCGAGCCGCCTGCACCGGGCGAGGGAGGGAGGGGGGGTTGCCGAGAGCAAGCTCGGGCTCCGGCGGCGCTGACATTTTTTTGGCGATGCCGCCTCGCACTCGGGCTCTCTGGCTCGCGCGCCCTGCTGCACTCCGGGCCCCGCCGCTGCTGCCGCCGCCGGGGTCGTCCGCTGGGCTGGCCCGCTCCTAGCTCCGCCGCCAGCAGCAGCAGCAGCAGCACCGCCGCAGCGGACACGGGGGAGGCGGAGGCAGGGGAGGAGGCGGAGGAGGAGACGGCGGCGGCGGCTGAGTCTCTGTGCCTGAGCGCCTGCCATCCCTGCTGCGCCGCGGCCAGACGCAAGGTGCTGCTCCGGGCAGCCAGAGCCCCCGAGGGATGATTCTAGGTGAGTGGCGCTGCCCCGCCGCGCGTTGCGCTGACCGCTTTTTGCGCTCGGATCGCGGGCACTTTCTCTGGATCTCGCGCTCTCGCTCTCAATCTCCCCCCCGCCCCGGTCCTGTAGAACATCCTTTACTTCTTCTTTTAGGCGCCTTCCTTCCACCGACCCTTCCGGAGAGAAGATCCACCCCTGCCCCTCCGCCTGCCTTCTCTTCTTTCCCCCCAGGACGGCATCGGTCGGGTGCGCTCCGGCTGCGAGGGGACGGCGCAGCGGAACACCCCCCCCCCACCCTCCGCGGTGCCCCAATTCTTGTCTCTCCCCCTTTTCCTCACTCCCCCTTCCCCTTTTAAATGTGTGTGTGTGGGGGGGAGAAGAGGAAGCCTTCATTTTGACCCACTGTCAGGATCCTCCCGCCTCTGGTCCCCCAAATCCAGACCGGGCAAAGTTGACCCTGGGAATGCCAGGCCGTGATCCCGAAGCAGGAGAAATGAAGGGCATCTCTCATCGCATCTCCCTCCGACCCTGATCGGGATAGGAAGGAACGGGACGCTGCAGGGGGAGAGAGATCCTGGAGGAATTTGAGCCCTTCTCCCCCAGGGTATCAATGTGCACCTCTGTCCTCTTCAACCCCCCCCCCCCCAACCCATCCCCAAGCAGCTCAGGTCTGCGTCACAAAGGTGGAAGTTATTGAACTGTCTGTTCTGAGCAGGGACTTTAGGAAGGGGGGGGAGGAGAAGGAGAGGAGCGAAGGATAAGGGCCATGAAGGTTAGCAATGCAGAGGAGGGGAGGGTGATAACGCCGGGCTAAGCCGCAAGGGGGGACAGGGACCTTTCCGGGCTGCTCCTTGTCCGTCCGGCCCAAAACAGCCCACTCACATCTCCGGGAACTTGTCCCCCTGGCTGGATGCTGCTGCGTGGCCTTGGAAGGCTCTTTTGAAGGAGCCCCTTCTCCTCCCGCCTCGCTGGGTTGTTGGCCCAGCAGCTTGAGGGGTTTTGATCATCGAGGAGGGGGGGGGGAGAGAAGAGTTTGTTGCCAGGCAGGCAGAGAAAAAGGGGGGGGGGAGAGGGAGAACAGACGAATCCCTCATTCTGACAAACTGTCTCAAGCTTCAAGCATCAGTGTTGACCTAGATCTCGGCACAGGGGGAGGGAGGGGGGCCTCCCTAGCACAGGCAGAGGCTTTCCTTTCGCCTACGTGGTGAGGGGAAAGCAGGCCTGACCCTCCAGCAAGTGTCAATTTTTTTGGGGGGGGGCAGAGGGAATTAGACTTCACGTTCCACCCCCCTCTTCCCCCAAAGAGGAGCTTCGTGGAGAAGTTGACTGCTTAGGGATTTGGGGGGGGGGCGAGGGGTGCCGTGCCAGAGACCTGGAAGAGGAGAGCATGTTTGAGATGGCGGGAGGTGGATGAGATTCTCCCTCTGGTCAGCTTTTCCTCAACAGACAGGCTCAATATCGTCCCTTGTTCCCAATGAGAGGGGTCCTGATCCATGCTCCTGAGGATTGAACTAGGTTCGGGGCGAGAGGAGAGGTGCATGGTGAAGGACGGGCCTTTGTCACCTCTGGGCTGTTGTAGATCTGCCGCCCAGAAGCCAGGAATGCTCCAAGGCTGGCTCTGCCCTAGAGATCAGGCAGCCGGCCCCCCTGGGAGGCCAAGTTCCTAGGGGTCCCTGCCCATAGGTTGCCTTTGGGAGGGAGAAGAGAGGGGTCGCTTCCACCTTTAAAAGGGGCTCACGGAAGCAGGCCGAATGATATCTCCTGCATTCCTGAGGATGGGATGGGGAGCAGGCAGAAGCAGTTCCAAAGGGGAGGAATTTAACAGAAGTGACAGAGATCAAAATGGCAATTAGAAAATACCATCCAGAGTCCAGCTCTTGATGGCTGATTGAGCTATTGTTATGCAGATGATGCTACAGCTTTGGGAGTGGGGCCGGGAGGGTGGGGGAGAAGAGCCAGATTTTAATCTGTCTGTGGCAGCGGGAACCTTAGGCCAGCTATGCTGTCCTCTGACTTCGCTGCATCCTGTAAGGGAGACCACAAAGGTGCCCTTGTGTCCTCGAGGGAACTTCCTTCAATTCTATCTCCAAGATTGAGAGCCATGAGGTATCATGGTTAGAGTAGTGGGTTAGGATCGGGGGGGGGGGGATCTAAGTTTGAGTCCTTCAGTCTACCATGGATGTGCGCTGAGTGACTTTGGGCCCAATCACATGTGCTCAGCTTAGGCTACCTTGCAGGGTTGTTGTGAGGAGTAAGGGGGAGGTATGCATGGAGAAAGTCCTTTCCCACTGAGATGCATCTTGACCTTGTGTGTGTGTGTTCATGCGCATACAGCTCACGCTCTGAAGAAAGCTGATATACCGTGAATAAAACTTATAGTTAGTCTTAACGGTGCCACCGGACTCAAATTTTGTTCATCTCCTGCTTTGGACTTGCAGATCTCTTTGCGTAGCCACCTGCTTTCCTTGAACAAAATCAACAGCCTCGTTGCTTACAAACATTCCCCTTCGCACAGACACTCTTCTGCTTGTTGGAATCGGCACCTGGCCTGTTCCCGTCATTGCTCGGGCCTTCTGTCTGGAGCACTGGCGCCCGCTAAGCTTTTATCTCTTGTTTGCTTCCCCTTTCTGGGCGATGTTTTAGTCTCTCCCGTGAAAATGTCCTTGGGGAGGGAAGGAACCGCTGCTCTCATGACCCCACGTGGGCTCGGTGACCCCTGGGGCTGGACCCCTGCCCGTGTTCTGCCAGGCTGCTTCTTGGGCCACTTGCCAGCCTGGTTTTCCTCCCATGCACAGGATCGAGGCGTGATCGTGGCAGCCTGAGATTCCACTGATGCTGAGAGACTGTGGCAGGGGGAACCAACGACAGAGGCTGGCAAGAGAGGGAAGGAACCAATCATTTCTCCAGCTTCAAACGCAGCTCGGGGTTACGCGGGAGGCAATCCCTGTCGCTTGTCTGTGCTCACATCCTTCCCCTTTTTGCTTTTATCTCCTCCCTGGGAAATGTTTCCTTACTTCAATCAGATCCTCAGCTCCATCCTAACTTCCTTTGCCTTTCCTCAGTTTCTCCATCCTGAACCTCCCTCTGCTTCTGTCTGCTGCAGAGCTGGGTAGCCTTTGGGCGCGTGACATGGAATCAGGACAGGGCCCCAGGTAGGTGCCAGGCGTGGGAAACGCTGCAAGAGGATCCCACAGTGGGACCTGTCTTGCAGATGTGGGAGCCCTAAAGTACAGAGGCCCTTTGGTTTCCACTCAGGGAGGCACTCCCGTGGTCCCATGGCGTTGGCTCTTGATTCTTCTCCTCCCCTGGGGAAGTCTTGACATTATCCGGCGGAGATGTTGCCGTCTCGGCGCTTGCTAGCCGTGAGCCCACCGGCTTTTCCTTGACAGCCAGGGTGTCGTGACTTGGGGTTGCCTCTTCGTAAATGCCAGCACAGCCCTGGGCTTGCTGGGCATTCGTGTGTATATTGGGAGCTGCGCTTGCAAGGATTTGCAGATGACATATAAAAACAGTCAATAATAATGATAATATGGGCAGCAGCAATGTGGACTGTGGCAGCGCCTTATAAGTGTGCAGCAGTGTGAGTTGTAGGAAAGGGAGGCAACACAGTAAATAGGAAACACACAAAGGGCCCCTGTGACAGATAAGGAATTTCTGGGGCTTTTCACCGTTTCACAGCCCTGAAGAAGGCAGAGCTGTGAGAAGGATCTCAGTGGATGTCCCATGAGTGACGGGGGGCTTTGTGGCCCCTCGGTTGGGGAAGGCAGTGGGCACCGTCAACGATTTTGGGTGCAGGAAGCCATGACAGCCGCTAACTGGAATTGGGGGTGGGGAGATGCTGGATTGCATTGCAGAGAAAGTGATCGTAATGTGGCGTGATGCGCGACTCTGGAAGGTCTTCCATGCCACGGTGGCGCCCGGCAGGCTAATTGTGAGCAGCAAATCTACCCATCGGGAGGATCGCTGTGTAGCGAATCCTGATTTATCAAGGGAGCCATGGGACTGTTTCCTTTCCAAGATCAGTTCATGCAAGCTTATTGCGTCCGACGAACGTGAGAGCCCAAACTGGATCTGGCCATCTTCTCTCTAAGGCTGGCCGGGAGAAATCGGCCTCTGTGCATCGTCCGCATGGCAGCCTCCCTGGATGATTTCGCGGCCAAATCTGCCCTTGGCTTAAGTTTGCTGTTGAGGGTGCCAAAGGCCGGATGCTCCAGGACTGGTCTTGTTCATCTTGTGCTTGGAAAAGGGAACTTGGCTGTCCAAATGCCCGAGCAGTGGCTCTGCTCTCTGCATCGTCCCTACCGGCTTGATGGACTTGTAAGGAGCAAAACGCTATGGCTCTGGTCAGAATCCAGCCAGCACACTCTCATTCTTTCGACACATGCTCCAGAGCTCCTTCAACTTTCTCCTGAGGACGACCACACTGTTAAGTAAATGCTGCCTGTTTGGTTTCCTCCATCCCTTATCAAGTCCAAGAAGCTTGGCTTTAGATCCTGGGCGGGAAGGAGGAGAAGCTTCAGGAGAACCGGCCTCTGGGCATCTCAGATGTGGGACCTGTCTTGCAGATGTGGGAGTCCCAAAGTTGCCGTAGCAGGAGCTTGTGGGTCAGGGTCATCCAATGAAGCATGTGCGTTTGTGACTTTTCAGTCCTCCCTGATGTACAGCAAATAAACACATGCGCTTGCAGAAAGGGATGCAGCCTCTCCTCCTTTGTAGCCCTGTGGGAACATGAGTTCCCCTGGGTTTACTCATTTGGATGGAGGCGTCAACATTGATGTGAGAATTGGTGGCCAGTCTGCTTCGGATCCCTCTCAGACTTGGTAGCCAACCTGCCTTGGTTCCAGCTCATTGTTGATGCTGGCCAGAGTTTCCCAGCATCCTTTGGGGCCTCAGGTCTCAGAAGCTAAGCAGGGGCAGCCCTGCTGGTTGGTTCTTTGATGGGAGACCAGCAAGGGAGTACAAGGTGGCTAAGCAGAGGCCTCTGAATTCCTCCTGTCTTGAAGACTCCTTGCCATCGCCATTAGTCAACTGTGACTCAGTGGCACCTTCCACTGCCAGAAAATCTAGCTCCCTCTATCCAGACCTTCAGGGCTGTTAGGGATTGTGTGTGTTTTGCTGATCTCTGTCCATCCTAGGGGCAGATTTGACTCTCTTTGTCTGCGGTTTTCTTGATAGAACATGGAGGAGTCTCATAAACACTGAAAGTAGAATCATAGAGTCATAGAATCATAGAGTTGGAAGGGGCCATACAGACCATCCAGTCCAACCCCCTGCTCAACGCAGGATCAGCCCAAAGCATCCTAAAGCATCCAAGAAAAGTGTGTCTCCAACCTTTGCTTGAAGACTGCCAGTGAGGGCAGCCTATTCCACTGCTGAACTACTCTGACTGTGAAAATTTCTTTCCTGATGTCTAGACTATATCGTTGTACTTGTAGTTTAAACCCATAACTGCGTGTCCTCTCCTCTGCAGCCAAAGGGAACAGCATCCTGCCCTCCTCCAAATGGCAACCTTTCAAATACTTAAAGAGGGCTATCTTGTCCCCTCTCAACCTCCTTTTCTCCAGGCTGAACATTCCCAAGTCCCTCAACCTATCTTCATAGGGCTTGGTCCCTAGTAGGCTATTTTCTAAAGGCCATGCAGTCAGGGCTTCGGGGGGCGGGGGGGGGGCTTTTGTGCACCTGATTCCTTTTCCCAGGGGCATTTGCTCCTTTTGCTCCTTTTGCTCCTTTACTAGGACGTATCTTGTCTCACTCTCCTTTCCTTCTCTAAGCAAGTGGGCCTTCTCTTTGGGGTTCTCCTTCATTGACTTGTCTGTCAGAGAGCTTCTGCTCGCTGCAAAGGATTCTGGGACTGATTCTAGGCTGCACATCCTGTTAACGTAGGGAGCCACTCTGGAACCTCGCTGCTGCCTGCTGGGCACAGAGCGTGTGCTTCCGAGAATCCACCCCACTCTCCGCAGCTGCGCTTTGAGGGCAGAGGGGAAGTGGGTCGCTAATGGGGCAGGTAGTCTCCTGGAGAACCATCGCCAAGGAAGCCCCTGGAAAAGCTTCCAAGGAATGGCAGGGAGTTGCAGGACATGGCCCGAAAGCTGCCCCTCTTGAGTCCCGCCTCCCCACGGCTACAGGTTGGGGTCACCAGTGCTGGAAACTGAATAATTTACATAAGGACAAGTCAGCAGGCATCTGTCCGCTCGTGCAGCTTGCCTTAGCAGAATCCCAGACTGCCTCTAAAATGTTTGTTTTCTTGCATGGGGCCGTGAACGTAGCGGCGGGAGAGGCTTGGCTGACCCAGGGCTTTGCCGCACCGGCTCTGTGGGGGCTGTAATAATCCCCCAGCTGCTAAGTCCAGCTGGGAAGCAGGGTTAATTGAGGATGCAGCTGAGATTGGCAAGTAGAGATTGGCAAGTAGCAATGATCGGCAAGGACTAGACCCTTGGTTTTTCTTCTGCTTCTTCTTCTCATGTCCCCTTTCTGAGCCAGCTAGGCTGTGATGGAGCAAGTGACGTACAGTGAGGGGAATGGCCCCACAGTGCTCTCCTTTGAGGGCAGCATTTTTCAGTCTCAGTTCTTTATCTGTATAATGGGTATCATAGCACCCTGTTATTGCATTTCCCCCGCCCAGCCTTCCTGGGATATGTGGTGAAGACAAACAAGTTTAATCCCCCCTTCTTTTAAGTATTTATAATTGGTTGCCGTGTTGTAACTGGTGATGCTGGGGACCGCTTCTTCCTGTCATGTGACTCTGATGTCACAAGGAAGGGGAAAAGCCATGCCTTGGTGGTAAAGCACCTGCTTGGCAAGGAGAAGGTTCCAAGGTCTGTCCCCAGTTGCAAAGAAAAACAGGTCACTCCCAAAAATGGTCCCAATCATACCTTTTTATTAGAACACCTGTCGATAGGGTTGCCAAGCTTTTGATTTCACAGAACTCTTCCACCTGGCGAATGGTTCTGTTTGACACAAAAGTTGGCTGTGCTACTTTACCTGCACGTGGACCTCTCTGGACCTTGCCTATTCACCGAGGAACCCTCCAAGTTGCATGTGGTTTCAATATGGTTTCGAAAGCCTTCTGCTTGCCATTGTTTCCTGTCTTTGGAAGGGTGTTGAGGTAGCTGTTTCTTGGGCTGCAGGGTGGAGCGATGACCTTGCCTGTTCTCATCACAGCTGTGAGCTGTTCTGACTCGAGCAGAGTGTTGTATTCGAAACATGGCCACAGTTGGCCACCCACAGTCGGCTGCTCTTGGTTGGGAATGAGCTTTGGGAATCCTGATCCACGGCGTTCTGTTTTGCTGACATCATGTTTATGTAATGCCAAAGCGTGGGGTGTGGTGGAAATGCTGTTCAACAGCCTGCCCCCCTCCCCAGGCAAAGGAAGAGGTTTGCTCTCCGGTACCAGTGGCTGCTTGGGCATAAAACATCTGGGAATGAGGAGGTGAACTGTACATTAGTGCAAGGAACATCTTGTGATTCTTGGCCTGACCGTGGTTGAGCCTGCAGAGTGCCACGAGCCAGGGCGTTCATTGTCTGTCTTAACTTTTGCATTTTCTTAGCATTTCCAGCATCTGTGGTCTGCTTGTCTTGTGGCTCTGGTTTAATTCCCTAGTTCTCAAGCAATAAGAAGCAGTTGTTAGGAGAGGTTTGTACTTTCATGCTTACCAGCTAACTGCCAGCTACTGATAGGCTTCTGTTTTAGTTCAGTTCTGGGCTGTTTCTGCACTTTGTTTTTTCTGTTGTGGATCTTGCTGAATTCAGATCGATTTGAACTCGGGTCTTCGTCTATTCCCCCCCACCCCCAACTGAAACAGAAAGTGTTCTGCACTTGATTAGGGAAGCTCAGAATGGGGAGGGGTGTCAATCACAGCAGGAGTCTCATTCTTTTTTTTTTTTAATGGGGATGGGGTTGGGGTGGGAGAGGATTGGAGACAGCAGAAGAGGGGGGAATAACAAGAGGCAAATCTCTGCTGAGAGAAGGTAGGGTTTTAGGAGTGCAGTCACTTTAAGGGAAGCCTTGCAACCAGGAACCAGGAAGTCTTTGAACTGACGCCCTGGCCAATCAGGGAAGACTGGCACGGAGCAGTGAGTTAATTCGAAAAAGCAAAAGCCCTGCACATTTACTCATGGTGGTTTTGAAATATCGAGGTTTATATCCACTGCAGGATATCGCGAGGGAAAGGTAGGGTCACCATGAATCAATCATGCATCTTGCAGAGGGAAATTTTTAAGTGCCTAAAATCAAAATAGAAATCGAATTCACTGTAGACGGCAGGGATCTAGTCGATCTGGGAGTGGGTAAAAAGCCCCATCCAGACTACGCCCTGGAATCAATGAGTGTTTACAACTGCTAGTTCAAAAGAGAGGGTTTTCTTTCCCTCCCAAGAGCCAGAGTTATTCTTCTATACACATTCTAGCAGATGTATCAATGCACCACATAAGATAGTTCTGGACAGTTCCCATCCCAAATTTCATATCTCGGCCCTGCTACCTCGTTTTATGTCCCAAACGCCGTCGCACCCAGGGAGCCAAAATTTTGCATTCTAAACATGAGTCAGTCAGGCTGTTCCTAAAACCAGTCATTATCTCTTCCAAAGAAAAGTAAGAAGTCGTATTGATTGATTGTTTCAAGGGATGCGGCACAGACCCTACCACATAATTAAACCATCACGGACCTTCTCTGGTTCAAGGACACTGGTGTGTGTGTGCGGGGTGGGGGGGAGGCAGGGAATTGATTACCTCTGTGGCACTTCAGGGCTGTTAACCCACGTTATATCTTTTTGTTCAGTTGCACATCCAAGAAGGCACCCCTGCAAGACGAGGCTCGTGTTTACAGGTGCTTGTGTAAGACAGGTAATCACGGATAGGCTACAGAGGCACGGTGGCAGACCGCTTGACTTTGCTGCTTGTTTAAAGGGCAAATTGTTTCCTAGACGGGGAGTCGTGGCAGAACGGGAGACGTCCCGTGAGCAGGACATACCGCATCCTGAATTCCATGCTGGGAGAAAGGCAGGATGTAACTGTAATTAATAAGGAATTTAATTTAATTCTCTGCCCAGCCAAGCAGATTCGTTTATGTAACTCGGTCCACAATTAGATTCAAATCCAGCAGCACCTCAAGAGACCTACCCTTTTCAGGGCATCTGCTTTCAAGAGCTAACGCTCCCTTAGTCAGACACGAGTATTGCCGTTTAGATCAGGGGTAGTCAACCTGTGGTCCTCCAGATGTCCGTGGACTACAATTCCCATGAGCCCCTGCCAGCATTTGCTGGCAGGGGCTCATGGGAATTGTAGTCCACGGACATCTGGAGGACCACAGGTTGACTAACCCTGGTTTAGATGTCCTCCTCGTGTCAGACAAAGGGGTTTTGACGCCTGGCATTTTATATCCCGAGACTCTTATTTGTCTCGGAGGTGTCGCTGGACTTGAATCTAAGTGTAAGACCCGCACAGGGTACTCTCTGAAACCAGTCCTCATTGTGTCACAAATGGTCCTGTGCTGAATGTTACTTTCCCAACAGACATCTCCCCGTTGACCGAAATCAGAGAACCATGCCCCTCGCTGCAGAAAAAAGACAAAATCTGTCTTCTTCCCAAGATGGTTCTTCTGCTTTCTCCACTGCTTCCAATTCATCCTGTGGGGCCTATATCCTGCATACAGTTGCTTCTCAATCTATTGCTTAGTTTCGAGCTCACTTTGGATGTTCCAGTGCCCTTGTGGCTTGACTTTCCCATGGGACAGAATGGGCCCATGATGATTTCTGCCTTCCAGTCGCAGTGCCCTCTCCAAAATGCGCTGTTGGTGGGCAGAGGGAAGATGGAGCAAGTAGGGGTATGGAGTGATCTTGGGGTTCTCTCATGATTAATTCAATGCCCCGTCTGGAATTGGGGGAAGTGTCAAGGCTGAGGAAATGGGCAGGGGATCCTTCCATTGGCTGGTGCATTTGCGAGGGCTTGGTACAAATTATTAATTCACTGATAGGTTTATGGTTGTTACTTAAATGCAGGGTGCCTGACCAGGTCTGCGGTGGTAATCGAATAATTTCAGTAGTACTTTTGGGTGTCCTGAATGCTCTTAGCCTATTAATCACAGGGTGATCCTAAGCAAAGTTACATTCTTTTGCTTAGGATATCACTTTCAGGCTGTCGTTTTATGTATGCTTACGTGGAAGTAAGTCCCACAGAAATGAATTATTCCTGAGTAATTGTGCATATAATCTGCTTTTTAAACAGTGTGCCGTCAAAACTTTAATTTTATCTTTAGAAAATCCTCTTATGTTTTACAACCTGTATATGTGCAACCAATTAAGCATATTTGCATGTTATTATTATCTATATATTTTCTGGTAAGCCCTTGGAGGAGGAGAGTGTCTCATGGCTTAAGTGCCACTCAGCGCTTTTCACCCACTCAGAGTGGCTGTCCTGCCCCTGAGTGTCTCCTCCTCCAACCGGCTTGCCTGTCTGTCCAGCGGCCAGCCAATCGCCTTCCACCCCCCACCCTTACCACCCCCTCCTCCTTCCACTTCCCACCGGGGCTTGGAGGCTGCAGATCCCTGCTGTGTGAGAGCTGCCCCTGTCAGTGAGTTCCTTAACAGCTGCCTGCAGCCTTTCCAGGTCCTGGGGGGGAGTGGGAAACCATCTGCAGAGTTCTTCTACTCCACCCCCCTAATCTAGCACCCGTTGTGTTCCTGAATGCCACAGGCTTGGCCCCTAGTTTGCTACATATATGTATGCCACTTTTTGCATCCCATAAAACTGTCCTGCAAGGCAGGCCAGAATTATCTCCATAGTCCAGATGGGTGGAACTTTATGAAGGCCCGAAACCCAAGTTTGTATTTTGAACACTGAAAGCTGAGATTCTTGAGAATTCTGCATTCCATATGCAGGGAAATCAAAGCAGAAAAGTGAGATGCAGCCCTGGACATGCCCAAGGCCACTCTGGGATAGTGTTGTGAACTGGCCTGGAGAAAAATGCCCTGTCCCTTCATGTGTGGAAATGGACCACCGAAGCCTTCCACAGCAGGGAAGTAAAGAACATCACCTGGTTAATTACATTCTATGATGCTCCTGTTAAGGGACGGGGCATTTTCACCTGGAACAGTTGCCCTAATCTGTCAGAAGCTAAGTGGGGTCTGCCCTGGTTAGTCCATGGATGGGAGACCAGTCAGGAAGTTCATGGTTGCTATGCAGAGGCAGGCAATGGCAAACTACTTCTGAATGTCTCTTTCCTTGAAAACCCTACAACAGGGGTGGCCAAACTGTGGCTCTCCAGAGGTCCATGGACTATAATCCCCGTGAGCCCCTGGCAGTTGTGAGCCGCTTTTAGACTCCTTCTGGTAGAGAAAAGCAGCATATAAGAATCAATGCTTCTTCTTCTTCTTCTTCTTCTTCTGCTTCTGCTTCTTCTTCTTCTTCTTCTTCTTCTTCTGCTTCTGCTTCTGCTGCTGCTGCTGCTTCTGCTTCTGCTTCTTCTTCTGCTTCTTCTTCTTCTTCGTCTGCTTCTTCTGCTTCTGCTGCTGCTGCTGCTTCTTCTTCTTCTTCTTCTTCTGCTTCTTCTTCTTCTTCTTCTTCTTCTTCTTCTTCTTCTTCTTCTGCTTCTGCTTCTGCTGCTGCTTCTTCTTCTTCTGCTTCTTCTGCTTCTTCTTCTTCTGCTTCTTCTGCTTCTTCTTCCTCCTCCTCTTCTTCCTTTGTCTATGTATATCTGGAGAGCCACACTGTGGCCAGACCTGCTCTATAGCAACGGTGGCCAAATTATGGCTCTCCAGATTTCCATGACTACAATTCCCACAGGCCCCTGCCATTCCATGGATACCCACCTGGAGAGCCACAGCTTGGCCACCTCTTAGTTAACTGTGACCTGACAGTATGTTCCACCACCGTCACAGTCAGCAGCCCTAATCTCCAAACCGAATGGGAATATTAACTGAGTCTTCTCCATGCCTTCTCTGTATCACGCCATTCCTTTGGAGAAGTTAGGTGGCGAGGGAAACATTATTCTAGCGGAAGAAAAAAATAAGTGGCTGCATGAAGATGTTTTCAGGGAGACTCGGTGGGGTGATGTTTGGTGGTTTCCAAAAACAAACTTCTTTTGTGTTGTGTATTCAAAGCAAGAATGCTTTAGCAACTTAAAGAATAACAAATGTGTGGGGCTGAGCCAATGCATCTGGTGGAGTGGGCTTTTGTTAGTAAAAGTCATACATTTCTTTAAAGGGCCCATGACGGTCTGTTGCTTTTCTTTTTATTCTTTTATCCCCCCCTCCCCGAGAGACAGACATGGCTCCCCTTTGGCAAACCTTTTAGCCGCTGCGTCTAAGCAACTGCAAACCACACAGCCACACGGGTCGATTTCTTCCCAGCCACGTTTGCCTTTGCAATTTGTTTGCCGCAGTTCCCAATCAAGCCGCGACCGAGGGTCCCGTTGTTAGAGGGGGGAGAATGCAAAGTCAAAGCAGCGGGATCCGAAAGCCGCCGAGCCTCCCATCATAAAAGGCCACCGCGGGGAGGCCTGTGGCGTCGTCCAGCGTGCGGCCTTCCGTTCGAGGGAACTGACGATCATTTTAGCAGCCTTCGGTTTAACTTGGATTGCCGGAGATAGGAGCGTCGTGAATTGAATTCCGAATCGGCAAGAGTCCAGTTTGTATTCCTCCTGCTGCAGAATTCTCCGTGTGTGGTTATTGCCCCAGACTCTCTGGCTGCTGGCCAGTTTGGTGTAGTGGTTAGGCATGTGGACTTCTAATCTGGCATGCCGGGTTCGATTCTGCGCTCCCCCACATGCAGCCAGCTGGGTGACCTTGGGCTCGCCATGGCACTGATAAAGCTGTTCTGACCGGGCAGTGATATCAGGGCTCTCTCAGCCTCACCTCCCTCACAGGGTGTCTGTTGTGGGGAAAGGAAAGGGAAGGCAGGAATATCAGGGCTCTCTCAGCCTCACCTCCTTCACAGGGTGTCTGTTGTGGGGAGAGGAAAGGGAAGGCGACTATAAGCTGCTTTGAGCCTCCTTCGGGTAGGGAAAAGCGGCATATGAGAACCAACTCTTGTTCTTGTTCTTGTTCTTGTTCTTGTTCTTGTTCTTGTTCTTGTTCTTGTTCTTGTTCTTCTTCGTCTTCTTCTTCTTCTTCTTCTTCTTCTTCTTCTTCTTCTTCTTCTTCTTCTTCTTCTTCTTCTTCTTCCCGTGCCTTCATTCTTCATCGTTGGACTTTTGGGTAGGATTGTCAGCTCGGGGTTGTGGAATAGCTGGAGCCTGAGGATGGTGGGATTTGGGGAGGGGAGGGACTTCAATAGGGAAGGTGGAAGAGTCCACCTTCCAAAGCAGTAATTGTTCTCTGTGTGCCTAGTCTGCACACAATAGATAATGCACTTTCAATGCACTTTAGAAGTAGATTATCCTATTCTGCACAAGAAAAACCAGCTGCCAAAGCACATTGAAAGTGCATTATCCTATGTGTGCAGACTAGGCCCAGGTGAACTGTCCCGTTTCCTCGAGATCAGCTGTAATAGGGAGAAAGGCAACTCTTTCTTGAACAAGGCATTCCAGGCCGAAGTGGGGTTATATGTGTTCTTTGGTCAGGGCTGAAAAGGTCCCAGTGTGTGTGTGTGCGTGTGGGTATGTGTGTGTCTGCTCCAGTCGTCTAAAAGTTTGATTCTTTGAATATTGATTTCTAATCCCGTCCTTGTGTTGTGACACACTTTTGTGTGCCTTGGGGCACTTCTAGATGACCAGGCTGTGTGGTCATGCCTGAGTGCGCGAGTGGTGTGTGTGTGGGGGGTGCGAGTTCTAACATTTTGGCGAGGACCAGGATTCCTAAGAAATAGAAGCACAAACCCGGAAATGGTGAAAGTGCCTGCGTCAGCCTTTCTTCTAAAAGGATGCCCTGTAGATTCAGTTTCTGGTTGATTCTGCAAAGCGGTCACGGAGGCGGCTTTCTCCCCCTCCCTTTTTC
The DNA here is from genome assembly GCF_049243985.1 of Paroedura picta. Classification (NCBI taxonomy): domain Eukaryota; kingdom Metazoa; phylum Chordata; class Lepidosauria; order Squamata; family Gekkonidae; genus Paroedura; species Paroedura picta. The sequence continues at coordinate 161,752,013 of NC_135371.1, read as the reverse complement.
ATCCCTGTCCTTGTGAATGGGCCAGGACGGCCGAACCGCCAAGGGAGCATCCTTTTTGGACATGATGGAAGGTGCCGGCTTTGGCGGTGGGTCGTTCCCGCAGGCAGGACCCTTGAGAAGGGGGTGGTTTGCTGTGTTCCGATTGTCCCGGACATTTACTGCAAGATGCTCCATGTAAATGTAGGATCTCGGCTGGATCCGCTGCCCCCCTCCACCCTGTATCCGTCTGAGGCTGAGCCAGGCGCCCGGACGGTCTTTATGTAACCAGGTAGCCACAGCTTTAGTGGCTATTTTTATCGCCTAAGCAGGATCTTATTTGTGGGCTGGTTTGTAACAATTGCCCAGATTTTTTTTTTTCAGCGGCGGTAGAAATCTTCTGTGCCTCTAGAGATAGCAAGCCACAATTGTTGACCCTGCTGCTGTCCCAGGAAGGAAACCGGGGAGAGGGCTGTCCTCAGCTTTGCCAGCTGAGCCCGTGTCATTGCTGTGACCTTGAGTTCTTGAGCCCACACTGCAGTGGCGCCGGATGGTCACAGACGCTGGAGCAAGCAGGAGCAGAGCATTCTGGGACTGCTGTCTGTAACCATAACCAAAGGACACGGATCTCCTTGAACAGCAAGGGGGGTTTTGCGTGTCAGGTGTCTGCCTCTTTGGACTCAGTGGACAAACCTTTGTGGCTCTTTGGAAAAAGAAAATCAAATCCCTCAAGATGCATTGGAGTGATGGGCAGGATACTAGAATAGCTGGGCAAGGCTTTCTTTTAGGGCTCCTTAGAGTTGCTTTACAGAAAAGAGAAAATTACAGACAGGAGCCATTGCCAGCAAACAGTGTACAGATTTAGGCCACATGGCAGGGGTGGCCAAATTGTGGCTCTCCAGATATCGGTGGACTACAATTCCCATGAGCCCCATGCTGGCAGGGGCTCAAGGGTATGATGCTTATAATTTATTTCACTTATAACCCACCACTCATACATAGTGGCTCGTGGCGGGTAACAAAAACGCCCTACCAAGAACGCTTCCTATGAAACCCATAATAAAGTTCCCTATATAAAACTCCATAGATGGCAAAACTTGCATCTCCCTCTGGTTCAACAGACCTTTTGATAACAGTGCCTCAGGGGGATCACTACAGAGGAGCCCCGATGACCTGGCTAGCCAGCAGGGCCTCCAAATCTTACCAGCACTGGTCTCAACCAAAGACCTGGCGGAAGGCTCTGTCAGGGCCCTTAGCTCTCCCAGGAGCTCATTCCACCAGGCCCTGGTCCGGGACTGAAAAGGCCTGGGCCTTGTTCGACGCCAGGGACCTCCAACAGGGTCATACCCTGTTGAAGTTCACTGAGAGCCATAGATTGGGCTCCCTTGCCATACAGGGTGCTCTTTATAATTCCTTATTTGTCTGCTTGCTTACTTTAGTTACACACCCTCCTTTCCCTCCACTGGGGACACAACATGGCCGGCATGGTTGTCCTCTCCTCTGTTTTATCCATACCTCAGCCACCCTCTTGTGGCGCAGAGTGGTAAGGCAGCCGTCTGAAAGCTCTGCCCATGAGGCTGGGAGTTCAATCCCAGCAGCCGGCTCAAGGTTGACTCAGCCTTCCATCCTTCCGAGGTCGGTAAAATGAGTACCCAGCTTGCTGGGGGGTAAACGGTAATGACTGGGGAAGGCACTGGCAAACCACCCCGTATTGAGTCTGCCATGAAAACGCTAGAGGGCGTCACCCCAAGGGTCAGACATGACTCGGTGCTTGCACAGGGGATACCTTTACCTTTACCTTTTACAGCCCTGTGAGGTAATTTTGACTGAGTGTAGCTGGCCCAAAGTCCCCCAGCAGGCTCCCATTGGCCAAGCAGGGATTTGAACCCAGGTCTCCCAGTCTGCCACTCTAAACCACTGCAGCAGTTTCTAATGAAGGACACAGCAACAACAAGTTTCAGAAACTTGATGGATGATTAACCGATATGTCAGTTTTCTGGTTGCTGAAGTTGCATATTTTCACTTGTGCAAGTGGGGCCAGTCTGGTGTAGTGGTTAAGAGCAGTGGCTTCTAATCTGGTGAGCCAGATTTGACTCCCTACTCCTTCACATGCAGCCAGATGGGTGACTTTGGGCCAGTCACAGCCCTGATAGTGCCGTTCTGACCGAGCAGTCCTGTCAGAGCTCTCTCAGCCTCACCTCCGTCTCAGGGTTTCTGTTTTGGGGAGAGGAAGGGGAGGTGATGGTAAGCCGCTTTGAGACTCCTTTGGGCCGTGAAAAGGAGGGCGTAAAAACCAACTCTTCTTTTTCTTCTATACCGGCTTTTTATTGACCTGTTGCTCCGAAATTGGACGCAGTTCGACGCTCTTGTTATAAGACATTGCTGGCCCCACAAATCTTCCAGCTTGGAAACTGCTGTGCCAGAGGATTGCGCAATTGCTTTGGATATGGAATATCTGCCTTTGTATCCTAGTTTGGCCTCTTGGCTTACTAGTTAGCCCTGGGCAATCTTGCATCCTTTAGTAAGGGTCAGCCGTGGTCAGTATTTGAAAGGGAGACCACCAAGGAAATGCAGGGTTGCTATGCTGAGGAAAGCAATGGGAAGTCACCTCTGAACCTCTTGAAAACCCTGCAGCAGTGTTGGCCAAACTGGGGCTCTCCAGATGTCCGTGGACTACAGTTCCCAGGAGCCCCTGCCAGCACATGCAGGCAGGGGCTTATGGGAATTGTAGTCAATGAACATGTGGAGAGCCACAGTTTACCCCCCCCCTTGCCCTACAGGGTGGCCATAAGTCAGCTATGGATCTTCCCAGTTGAGAGGAATGTGCTTTGCATATGTACAAGGGTTGCCAGACTTCCCTGGCCACTAATGGGGGGTTGCCAACTCCAGGTTGGGGTAACACCTGGAGTTTTGGGGATGGATCCCAGGAAGGACCGGATCTCCGAGGGGTACATTGCTCCAAAGTATCCATTTTCTCATGGGGAACTGCTCTCTACTCTGGAGATCAGCTACAGATCAGCTACAGCAGGGGTCCCCAACCCCCGGTCCGCGGCCCGGTACTGGGTCGCAAAGGCCATCGTACCGGGCCGCCAGCAGCCGCGCCTGCCTCCCCCTGCAGCAAGAGGGGGGAAAGAGGCTGGCGTGGCAGCCGGCGCGGCAGCCGGCATGTGCGTTTGCGCCCCCTGGTGGACAAAACGTGCATGCGCGGCAACTCTACGCATGCGTGTTAGCGCCACCTGGTGGCCAAAACGCGCATGCGCAACAATTGGGCATGTGTGTTTTTGAGCAACTGCGGCAGCCGGGCCGCTGGCTCTCCCCCACCCCCGGAGGCGGTCCCTGACCAGATGAAGGTTGGGGACCGCTGAGCTACAGTACCAGGGGATCCCCAGATCCTTACAACAGTGCTAAGGGTGGCATTCTTCTCTTTGGTATTCAGTCCTGGGTCAAAGGAAACCCTGAGCAAAAGTAGCCTCAACGTAAGCATTGCACGGGGTTTTATATACTGTCTACTTGCTGTGCCCGGAGGATAAATGGCGTAATTACGGCGGCGTTTTGTAGTGTTTCGCATGCACTATTTCAGTGTTCCTTACACCTGCTGTGTAAAGTAGGTCAGTATAGTTAGCCCCCGTTTGCATGCGGGGCACTCACGCTGAGGAAAAAGTGACTTGCCGAAAGCCTAGCAAATCCCCGGCTACAGTCTGAACTGCGGATTTCGTGGCTAGAGTCTTGGCTGCTACATCAATTGAATCCTAGAGTGGTCCGGGCCTTGTAGACGGTCCAGTTGATCTCCCTGTGTTCAGGACATGGAGTTTAAACACACAGCCTTCTCTGCAGATGGCGGTCCAGCCTCCAGGGAGAAAAAAAGCATGTTTCTCCAATTAATTATGCTGTAGAACTGCTCTTACCATTTGGAAGGTTCATTTCACGTTCAAATAAAATCTGCTCTCATAACCTTGCCTTCTAGAGCAGCAGATAACTAGGTTCCCCCTCCCCCTTAATGTTCCCACTCACCCCAGTCTTCTCTGGAATTCCCAAACTGTTGAAGAAAGGTCTGTAGAATTTTTAGTTTTGTTCTTGTCACTTTGGGAGCACTCAGGGAATCCTTTGCTTGGATCCCGCCTAAAATGTTTATGAATGGAATGGTAGAATCTTCATTTATGGATCATTATTTCCCTTCTCTCTCCCAGTGCCCCTTGGAATGTGGTTTCTGGTGGACGGGGAACCCTCAGAGAAATTCTTAGTGGGAGCTGGAGGTCTACTGCAGGATGAGGAAGCTATAAATATCGCCACCCCATTCGTGGAAATTTTAAGTGGGATCCAAGCCCTGTTATCTTCCTCATCTACACATCCTTTAGCATAAGCAGACGGATGTCCAAATCTTTTTCTCAGTCATGAAGGGAGCTTGTTTGGTCCAAAGTTTGGTTTTGAACATGGGAAGTCTGCTGAGCTCCATAGCTTGTATCCCACCAGTATGATTAGCAAAGCTTGAAACCTTCCTGAAACTTAAGGAGAATGTTCTCCATCTTCAGAGGTTTGTCCTCTGGCTGAAGACCCATTTAGGCTGGAGAAAGACTTCTAATTCTGCTGAGTGGAGTAAGAACATAAGAAGAAGAAGAAGAGTTGGTTCTTATACGCCACTTTTCCCTACCCGAAGGAGGCTCAAAGCGGCTTACAGTCGCCTTCCCATTCCTCTCCCCACAACAGGCACCCTGTGGGGTGGGTGAGGCTGAGAGAGCGCTGATATCACTGCTCGGTCAGAACAGTTTTATCAGTGCCGTGGCGAGCTCAAGGTCACCCAGCTGGTTGCATGTGGGGGAGCGCAGAATCGAACCTGGCATGCCAGATTAGAAGTCCGCACTCCTAACCACTACACCAAAATGGCTCTCCTAACCACTACACAAAACAGAAGAGGACTGTTGGGTCAGACCAGTGGTCCATCTAGTCCAGCATCTTGACATATATTGTGGCCAACCAGTTCCTCTGGAGGTCCAACAAAGGGCATAGAGGCCAATGCCTTCCTCTGGTGTTGCCTCCTGTCGCTGGTATTCCGAGGTTTAATGTAGAGGTTTCCTTCAGTAGCCACTGATAGACTTCTCCATAAATCTGTCTAGCCTCCTTTGACCATCACTACATATTCTGGCAGCGAATCCCACATTTGAATCACTCATCGTGTCAAGAAGTAGAATACAGGCCCTGGGGAAGTTTGGCCCTGGGGAAGTTAATCTCTGAATTTCAAGACTGCTTGACATTTGGCCTAGCTTACTATGTGAGTGAAACAAGGAGTGAGCTTTAAGCCTACATGTGTGTGCCACACTGCAGGTGGAGCATCTGGTATAAACTATTGCTTATACGAGTAGGTTGTGCTATTGTGGTCCATACCGTCCTTGTTGGTCATGTGAATGAGGACACTGCTCATGTATCTTTTTTGTAAGGGAATAATTTAAGCCTCCCTTTTCAAATAGCAAATGTTCTTGGACAAACATTTCACTCTAGCTCCAGCGTTTAGCATTTAGAAGCAAAAATGGGGTGGTTTCACCTTACAGTTTGAGGAACTATTTTGCAAAGGGGTTCATCTAATTCCGATCATTTGTTTTCTTTCATAGACTGGGTCTCGGATTGCTGTATTCCAGGTGTAGATTTGCCACGTCCATCAATGCTGCCAGTGGGGGATTGGGAGTGTCCATTTCGGGAGCTTGCCCCAAAGCCGGAAGGGCTTAAGAAATTAACCTGATGAGCTGACATCATCCGGAAGCAACTTCATCCCAGGGGGTAGAGGACTTTCTGGGTTTTGGACAAAACTCTATAGTGGAATTTGCTTCTAACCATAGAGTTTTGCCCATAAACCAGAGCATTGCCTTCCCAGTGTCACTTCTGGGTGACGTCAGTATGTTAATTTCCAGAGTTCTTCCAGTTTGGAGTAAGTTTTGGAGGGGCAAGGAAAGTGGGGGGCCCCCACCCAGACTAGGAGATCTCCAGGTACCACCTAAATAATTTATCTCCAGATAACCAAGATCAGTTCCCCTGGAAAAATAAATGGCTGCTTTGGAGGGTACATTCTGTGGCATTATACCTTGCTGAGGTGTCTTCTTTCCCCAAACCCTTCCCTTTCCAGGGGTGGAGACTGCAAGGTATTTCCCAGCACAGAGCTGGCTGGTCTGATGTTTCTCCACATCTATGAGAAGTAGAGAACCTCTGGACTTACAGGGAATGTGGTACTCTTCCTTGTGGAAAAAGTCCTATTGTATAGACTCAAACATAACCCATTTGGCCAGTTTCTCCTTATTTCTTGCCTGCTGCAGCAGTTAACCCGACCTCCTTTGTTCCTTCACCATTAAATGGGTTTCCCAACATAGACCTGTAGAGGCTTTATCCGTGTTCCCACTTATTGCTTATCATGCTATCAAGTGTCACGTTTTCAGGACTGCCAAGAAGAGCCTGTCTCACCCTGTTTGGAGCTGAGTCATTGCAGCATCGCCCCTAGGCTTAACCCTTTGCATCATTTCTCCATAGGGCAGCTGGGTGCAGATAGGATCACTCCACTAGGCGACGGGCCATGCTGGAGCTACTTAGATGCTATCCAGTATGCTGTTCCCATGGTAGCTGGTGGGACCCCTCACTGGCAGTCTTTAAGCAAAGGTTGGATACGCACTTTTCTTGGATGCTTTAGGATACTTTGGGTTGAGCAGGGGGTTGGACTAGATGGCCAGTCTGGCCCCTTCCAACTCTATGATTCTGTGATTCTATGATTCTATGACTCAGAGAGTGATATGCTCCAATAAGAGCCTAGAATCATAGAGTTGGAAGGGGCCATACAGACTATCTGGTCCAACCCCCTGCTCAATGCAGGATCAGTCTCAAACATCCAGGATAAGTATCTGTCCAGCCATTACTTGAAGACCACCATTGAAGACCTCCTTAGGCAACCTATTCCACTGCTGAACTATTCTGACTGTGAACACCCACCCCGATATATAGTTGGTACCACTCTACACATTGTTTAAAGCCAATACTGCTAGGCCTGTCCTTTGCTGCCAACAGGAACCGTTCCCTGCCCTCCTCCAAGTGATCACATTTCAGATACTTAAAGAGAGCAACCATGTCCCCTCTCAACCTCATCTTCTCCAGGCTGAACATTCCCGAGTCCTTCAGCCTTCCCTCATAGGGCTTGGTCCCCAGGCCCTAGATCATCCTTGCACCTTCTCAGTTTTTTCCATATCCTTTTTGGAGTGAGAGCTCCAAAACTGCACACAGTAATCCAGGCATGGTCTCACCAATGCAGTATACAGGGGGACATGACATCTTGAGATTTTGATGCGATAGTTCTGTTGATATAGCCTTTTTACCGCTGCATCACACTTTCTGTTTGCAGTCCACAAGTTGTTGTTGTTGTTGTTATTATTATTATTATTATTTGATTTATTTCCTGCCACTCCCTACAGGTAACAATAGTCCCAAAATCCCCCATTAAAACCCCCGTTAAAAGACTATAAAAATACCCAATACGGCGGAAAATACCACTCTCCCCTACCCGAACAAGGGCACTGGGGGATGGAGGGTGATGATGACTACTTCAAACCCTCCAGGGGGGCAATGTTCTTCCTCGCCAATCCCAGCCTCAACCATAGACCTGGCGGAAGTTCCCCATGATCTCTATTGCACACTGCTACCGAGAAGTGTGTCTCCCATCCACTATGCACGCTTCTCAGTTTTATGACCCAGATGTATAACTTTGCTCTTATCCTTATTGAATTGCATGTTGTTCTCATTGGCCCACTTTCCTTGCATGTTCAGATCTCATTGAACTGTGTCTCTATCTTCTGGGGCTGTTTACCACTCCTCCCATTTTGGTGGCATCCGCAAATTTAATGAGTAGTTCCTCTACCCCCTCATCCAAATCATCATTGATAATAATCTTGAAAAGTACCAGACCCAATACCTAGTCCTGTGGCACCCCACTGCTCACCTCCCTCCAATCCATTGCAACACCATTGACACCCACTCTTTGGCTTTCTAACCAGTTCTCTATCCCCCTAACGATCTGAAAATCCAGTCTGCAGTTCTCCAGTTTACTAATCAGAACATCATGGGGAAACCTTGTCAGAAGCCTGAATCAACATGCGGAGGAATATCAATGGGATTGCATCCATACCTTTTCTGGGTGTTGTGCTGTGGCGATTATTTGCAACTGGAATGGTTTAGCTACCAAGGATAACCCAATGGGAAAGGATAGTCACTGTGAGATGGTAACGCCAGTTTGGTGTAGTGGTTAGGAGTGCGGACTTCTAATCTGGCATGCTAGGTTCGATTCTGCGCTCCCCCACATGCAACCAGCTGGGTGACCTTGGGCTCACCACGGCACTGATAAAACTGCTCTGACTGAGCAGTAATATCAGGGCTCTCTCAGCCTCACCCACCCCACAGGGTGTCTGTTGTGGGGAGAGGAATGGGAAGGCGACTGTAAGCCGCTTTGAGCCTCCTTCGGGTAGGGAAAAGCGGCATATAAGAACCAACTCTCCTTCTCCTTCTCCTTCTCCTTCTCCTTCTCCTTCTCCTTCTCCTTCTCCTTCTCCTTCTCCTTCTCCTTCTCCTTCTCCTTCTCCTTCTCCTTCTCCTTCTCCTTCTCCTTCTCCTTCTCCTTCTCCTTCTCCTTCTTCCAAACAGTGCCTTGATTGCATCCTGGTTAAGACTGTACGAATGGAGATTGCAGGTGGGGTGAGGTGGGTCCCCATTCCCCTACATCTCTTCCTCCCATATGTCTTCTCTGCATATAGAAAGTGAATCTCTTGTGGAGAAAGTTAGGCAAAGCGCAAGCTTCCTGTTTGAACACTATATATTGATTACGGACACAAATGTAGGAAGCACTAGCCACGTGTGCATTTTGTATTTGAACTTAATATTCAAAGGAAGAGTGCGTGTGCTTTCCCCACACCAGGAGCGCATGCATTTCTCTTTGGGAAGGGCCATGCGCAGGCCTCGGAACATTAATAATGTGAAATGCAGGTCAGGGGATGCTCGGCGAGTGGAAGGAACAATCAGTTATGCGGTCCTCACCTGCATTTTGATGTGACTTATTTGAAGATAACAGCCTGGCTCCAGGACTCACCATTTCCAAGAGCAGCATTTTAGACATGGCCCATCCAGGGCAAAGTAGAAGACTGCCTTTTGTCGTCATGCCCTAGCGACGCATAGCATCATTAAAAGCTACTTTTGTGGTCTCCTTCCTTCCATTTGTTTGTCCCGTCCTCAGTGCATCTATGCAAAAGTTTGGGTATCGGATAGATCTTGCTGCTCATGTCATTCTGCCTATCAAAACCCAGCATGTGCTGGCAGGAGGGCATGGGAATTGTAATCCATGGACATCTGGAGAGCTACAGGGTCTGGCCACCCCTGCCCTTTGCCAGTGGCTCTTCCTGTTTCATGGTGTATGTTGGCTGCAATGGCAGTGAAACACTGGATCACAGGGGCTTAGGGATGCGTTCGCACAACAGGCACGATTAAGTGGCCAAAATGCCATTAAGATCCCGTGTAGATGAACTGTCAGCTGAATCATAAAATCATAGAGTTGGAAGGGGCCATACAGGCCATCTAATCCAACCCCCTGCTCAACGCAGGATCAGCCCACAGCATCCTAAAGCATCCAAGAAAAGTGTGTATCCAACCTTTGCTTGAAGACTGCCAGTGCCTGCTCATATCTCTGCTGTGTTCCCTCCCCCCCCCCCCATTTCTCAGGGCTACACAGTTACTATACAGCATGGCAGCTTTTTCTGACGCTGCAGCCTTTTTCTTTTTAAAAAAATCCATGGGACTTTGCAAAAGGGACTGCTCTGGGTCATTTTGAAACTGTATTGTAATGCTTAATCGCACTGCACATCATTTTTTGCACCACTTCCAATGTTGGGCCAGGCAGTGGGGTGTGCCCAGGAATTCTGCTTCTGGTTAACAGAAGAAAGACCCTAGGGCAGGGGTAGTCAAACTGCGGCCCTCCAGATGTCCATGGACTACAATTCCCATGAGCCCCTGCCAGCGTTTGCTGGCAGGGGCTCATGGGAATTGTAGTCCATGGACATCTGGAGGGCCGCAGTTTGACTACCCCTGCCCTAGGCTATAATAAACATTTAAACAATCTAACAATATATATAAATAGAAATGTCTTATCTCTTCTTTTAATGGTCATAGAACAACCAAAACGGCCTCCAGATTTAAACCGTTTTCAAAGGTATTTTCATCATTGGTTGTTTTTCCAACTTAGTATTTGCTGGTGAAGTCCTTCACTAGGATCTATTCTTCTTCACAGAATTTAAGCAATATATATATATTGGCCTTTGGCTCACAGGTATGGGGAAGTTTTAGTCCAAAGACTGGTCCATAAATGTAACTATCTTATAAGGTAGTTTATATATCATGTATAAGATGGACATTTATGGCCCTATGATACTAATAGACCCAAATTATATGGCTTAAAATATAAAGTATAAGGTATATAAAATATAAGAATTATGTAGTGGGTTGAAGACTTTGTTTGTATCCATGAAAAAAACCCAATTAAATAAGTTTACTGAGGAAGTAACATACGAAAACGAGGTTTTATACCTAGGAACCCGTTCTGAATAAAGCTTTTTGCCATCGCCAGCTGGAAATTTCTTTCTGTTTATATATCCTAAATGGGTTGTGGCATGGGGTGGGAGACTTGGTATATCTCTTGTTCTAGCCTCATCCGCTGTTTTTCAGCAGGCCCTTTTCAGGTCTCAACAATAAGAAAAAGGGGTTTGCACAGAGATATTAGAACACCAAAACAAATGCCATTATTTTCATTGTCATTTCTTTCACTTTTCTGGTCTCTTTTGTGTCCTCCTTTTCTTCTACCTCGCCACCTGGATTTGTTATATCCCGACCACGGCAAAGCCATCTCCCCATGGCCAAATGCACTCCTTTCTGCATCCTGGCAATTTCTTTGCATGTAGATAGCAGAGCACTCAAGGCTAAGCACACCGGAGGTTTAACATGTCCTCTTGTCGGAACTCTGTTAAGGATATAATAAACATGATTAAGCAGGTTGCAGGCAGTACACCTTCAGTCTAATTGTTATTGTTGTTAGGTGTGAAGTCGTGTCTGACCCATCGCGATCCCATGGACAATAATCCTCCAGGCTTTCCTGTCCTCTACCATCCCCGGAGTCCATTTAAGTGTGCCCCTACTGCTTCAGTGACTCCATCCAGCCACCTCATTCTCTGGTGTCCCCTTCTTCTTTTGTCCTCAATCGCTCCCAGCATTAGGCTCTTCTCCAGGGAATCCTTCCTTCTCATGAGGTGGCCAAAGTATTTGAGTTTCATCTTCAGGATCTGGCCTTCTAAGGAGCAGTCAGGGCTGATCTCTAGGACTGACCGGTTTGTTCGCCTTGCAGTCCCCCAAGTTTCCGGGTATACCTCAACCCGGAGGTAGAACCCTATGTATATCTGAGGGGGTTTTGGTCTGCGGTTTATCTTTCACATACAATTTGTATGTCACAATTTTGTTTTAATTCTGTCCTCCACCAAAGAGGCCAGGGTGGCATACATAATTTGCCTTTCCTCCCCTTCATATACACAACATCCCTGCCAGGAGGACTGCCAGCTTCCAGGCAAGGCCTGGACATCTCCCACTGTCACCTAGCTGGCTGTGTGTGGAGGAGCAGGGAATGGAACCCACCTCTCCAGATGAGAAACGGATGCTCTTAACCACCACACCATGGGCCGACACCTCTGAATTGGGAAATGCCTGGTGATTTGGGAGGGTGGAGCCAGAGGAAGGCTGGATTTGGAGAGGGGAGAGACCTCGGCGGGATTCAGGGTGGCCAAATGGTGGCTCTCCAGATGTCCATGGACTACAATTCCCATGAGGGAGAGCCACTGTTTGGCCACCCCTGCGACTGAAGCAGCCATTTTCTTCAGAGGAATTGATCTTGGAGAGCAATTATAATTACAGCAGCAGCAGCCGAAGTATAGTTCATTCAGTCAATTTGACCTGTCTAATTACAATTAAAGGCACTTTCCAGATGCCGCTTGGAGACTGGCAATCCTAGATAGCATTTTTTTCTCCAGACCTGTTGGCAGCCTCATTACAGCCCACCCCAGATAGATTCACCCAATCCTTGCACTACCCCCCCCCATCCCTAGAGTTGTCAGCTCTGGGTGGGGAAATTTGGGTAGAGGAGAGATCTCAAATGGGCAAGATGCCTTACAGCAGCTCTTTTCTCCTGGGGAACTAGAATCTTAGAGTTGGAAGGGACCCCCTAGGGTCATCTAGTCCAACCCCCTGCACTATGCAGGACACTCACATCCCTATCACTCCTGCATTGTAACCTGCCCACCCCCTTGAATCAGAATCAGCCTCTTGGTCAGATGGCTATCCAGCCTCTGTTAAAAAATTTCAGAGGCTAGATAACTAATCTCTGTTGTCGTCTGCAGATCCATTGTAAAAGCAGGACATCCCCTGGAAGGACAACCCAGTATTGGAGCTCCTTCCCATGCGCTCGTCAGTGTGGCTGGGGCCGTGCATGCTTTCGTTTCCCCCTGACCTTGGCTTTCTGCCTCTCAACGAAGCCCGGCCAGGAATGCCTGTCGAATAACTCATTTGGAGGAGTGAAGGGGTTGCAAAGCCATTACTGGGGAAGCAATTTGTTTTGTATGCTACTGTTCCCAGTCGGGCAGCTGTGCTGATAAGGAGAGGAGGGGTGTGCGTTGTTTGTTGCATGTGTGTGGATGTGTGCGTGTGTCTGTGCGCGTCTGGCCTCCGGCCTCCTGGCTGGGAATCTGCACCCCTCCCAGCTGACTTCATCGGTTTTGGCTTCTTGAGTAGGCTGGGAGAGAGGCATTTTTCATTTTGAGTCAACCGGAAGATTGTTAAAAATATACTTAAAAGATTTCAAACAGGCATTTGCTGGCTGCGATTGTTAGTCTGAGTACTAATTTGCTGTCATTCATGAACATAGTTTGAGTCCAGCGGGACCTTTAAGACCATCGGAGTTTGGCCATTACATCAGTGGGCGTGTCCATGAAAGTGTATACCTTGAATAATACTTTGCTGGTCTTAAAGGTGGCACTGGACTCAAACTTTGTTCTGAAGAAGAAGAGTTAGTTTTTATATCGTGCTCTTCACGGCCCAGAGGAGTCTCAAAGCGGCTTACGATTGCCGTCCCTTTCTCTCTCCTTAGCAGACTTGTGAGGGAGAATGGGAGGTCAAGGTGACCCCTGCCATGTATTTGTCTAGGAGGTGGATGGTATGTGAGTAAAACACAAAGGCTGGGAAGGGGCCATGGCCATGGCTCAGTGGAAGAGCCTGTGCGTTGCATGCAGAAGGTCCCCTGGTTATGGCCCACTTGTTGCCCACTGCCGCTCAGAATGCTGGCAGGAGGGGAGAAAGATCACAGAGCATGCCATTTTTGGAACATTGCACTGTGGTAAAACTCCCTGCAAATAGAAAACCAGAGAGGGGAAAAAACCTTTCCCCCCTGCTGAGCTAGATTTCTGCTTGCGTGGAGGAGAGGGACTTGGCCAGCTCTGGAGTCCACCAACTGCAGTCTTAAATAATGCAGTTGATTCTACGGTCTCATTCTTCTGCATATGTGAGCCATGCCTGAGTAAGCTGTCACCAGAGCTCTCTGCATTCTGTTCGTGTGCAGTGTTCGTCATTGAGTGCAGAACTGAGCACTTGCATATCGTAGCTCTTTAAAGGAAATGAAAAAAAACAACAACAACACCCAAGTTCCTAGGCTGCGAGGGTGAAATTTCAAAAAGATGCAGGGTGAGGCAAAGACGGGGAGTTAGGATGGAGAGCGTACGAGGATTTCCAGTGGACGGGAAAAATATGCTTCAGTGTTCTGCGTATCACTTTGTATGAATTATACAAAACAGACTGGCGTGCGTTTGTGCATAATACATTTGGGCTTTAGAAACAGGCAGGGAGTAAAGTGCAGATTACACATAGTCATGGGCATGTAACTGCAAGGTTAATTCAGGATACTCGGAAGCCATCGGACTGGCTGGTTGCGTCTCTGTGGGGCATCTTTGGGAATGCGCTTAATGAAACTAGTTCCTTAGCAGCCCCTTGGAGATCACGCACAGCCCTAAATTATCTCTTCTTTCTCCCTTGGAACATACTCTTGGACTCGCAGGCTGTGTCCTGGTACTGCAGTGCAAGAAGTTTGGTACCACGCCATGTTGAGCGGCATCTCATGTGTGAAGCTTGTTTCTAACCATTTCAGTTGGAGGATAAAATGTCAGAGAGGGGTTTAGGAAACTCCTGTATGAATCACAGGAATGATGTTCCATGGGTGAACATCTGCAGTGCCTGCAGAAGGTCCCAAGTTCAACCCCCTGCATCCCCATTTAACACAGTGGTTCTGTGGTCCCCATTTAAGACAGAGTTCAGCGAGATCTGAACACAATGGAAAAAATGGCCAAATAAGAACAAGATGCAATTTAATAAAGATAAGTGTAAAGTTCTGCATCTGGGTCAGAAAAATGAAAAGCATGCCTACTGGATGGGGGATATGCTTCTAGGCAACACTGTGTATGAACGAGACCTTGGGGTACTTGTGGATTGTAAGCTAAACATGAGCAGACAGTGTGATGCAGCAGTAAAAAAGGCAAATGCCATTTTAGGCTGTATCAACAGAGGCATCACATCAAAATCACAAGATGTCATAGTCCCATTGTATACGGCACTGGTCAGACCACACCTGGAGTACTGTGTGCAGTTCTGGAGGCCTTACTTCAAGAAGGACGTAGATAAAATTGAAAGGGTACAGTGAGGGCGACGAGGATGATCTGGGGCCAAGGGACCAAGCCCTATGAAGCCTGGAGAAAAGGAGGTTGAGAGGGGACATGATAGCTCTCTTTAAGTATTTGAAAGTATTCCATACATTTAGGATAATACCCTTTCAATGTGCTTTTGCAGCTGGATTTTCCTGTGCAGAACAAGAAAATCTGCTTTTAAAGTGCCTTGAAAGTGCCTTAACCAAAGCGTGCAGAATGGACTTAGTGCTCTGGCTCATAGGGCAGTTTCCTGTGTACCTAAATGTGTGTTCAAATTGCACCAGCACTTAAGAGAAGGAGTTCCCCCATAGACCACCGCAGTGGTGATGACAGAATTGCACGCGCCAATGTTGTAAAACAAATCTGTGAAGGCTAAAGTTCAAACGGGTGTCACTGTTACTACCACAGCACCAGTTCCCAGGGTAGAGAGGAGGTGACCCTGGGCGGCAAGGGAAGCAAGGATTATATCAGGAAGAGCCGAGATGGCCACAGTTAGCATGACATGAAAGCAGCTGGTCTGTTTTTTTTGGTCTTTTATGACTTCTCTGTTTCTTGTGGTTGATGCATCAGCCGCTTGGGCCCAAACCGTGCCCAGGGAATTGCATGCTCGGTGGTTTTCTGCTCTGAACAGATTGAAGAACACTGGCCGGGTGTGTGCGCGTGCGTTTATTTTGTTTTTCCCCCCTCTGGTGAATGTTCTCCTCTGTAAAAGGACTGATTTTTCACCCCCCCCCCAATAAGGGACTGATCTAAGCGAAGACAGGTCACTGTGGTGGGCCGAGTAGGTAGAGCATGAGGAATAGTTTGGGGTGGGCTTATCCCTGAGCATGTTTAGGTTTTAAAGAGGTGAGCTAGGATCTGGGAGAAACCCAGGTTCAAATCCCCCCTGTGCCAGAGAAACTGACCAGGATACCATGTCTGTGCTTCTCTCTTTCTCAGCTTAACCCACCTCACAGGTAGGCTTGCCAACTCTGGGATGGAAAATACCTGGAGATTTTTTTTGAGGGGGGGGGGAAGTTCCTATGAAGAAATTTCTCTAAGGGATGACGTGGATATAAGTCCTGATAAAGGCTTGAGTAGAGCCTCTTGTGGCGCAGAGTGGTAAGGCAGCAGAAATGCTAGCTGAAGCTGTTTGTCCATGAGGCTGGGAGTTCGATCCCAGCATCCAGCTCAGGGTCGACTCAGCCTTCCATTCTTCCGAGGTTGGTAAAATGAGTACCCAGCTTGCTTGCTGGGGGTAAACGGTAATGACTGGGGAAGGCACTGGCAAACCACCCCGTATTGAGTCTGCCATGAAAACGCTGGAGGGCGTCACCCCAAAGGTCAGACATGACTCGGTGCATGCACAAGGGATACCTTTACCTTTAAGGTCGAAATCGACTGTTACCAGAAGTTGATAGACTGACTATCCGTTTCTGTTGGAATTGATGATCTCTCATGCAATTATGGGTTTACCAAATAATTTTTTGGTGGAAGGATATCATTTTCCTTTTTCAAGACTCATTAAACGACTCCAAGAATACTTTTTTTTTGCCACAAACGGTTGGACGTTGGCAAAACCTGCCCTTAGAAATTGTTCTGAAGATAAAATGGGATGTGGGAACCGTGTTGTGAATGGTTCCAGGTTTGGAAGCTCGTTGGAGAGAAGAACAGGAAAGAAATAATAAAACAACAGAAGAATAAGAGTTGGTTCTTATATTCCACTTTTCCCTACCCGAAGGAGGCTCAAAACAGCTTACCTTCACCTTCCCTTTTCTCTCCCCACAACAGACACCCTGTGAGGGAGGGGAGGCTGAGAGAGCCCTGATATTACTCCCTTCCCTTTCCTCTCCCCACAACAGACACCCTGTGAGGGAGGGGAGGCTGAGAGAGCCCTGATATTACAGCCTTCCCTTTCCTCTCCCCACAACAGACACCCTGTGAGGGAGGGGAGGCTGAGAGAGCCCTGATATTCCTGCCTTCCCTTTCCTCTCCCCACAACAGACACCCTGTGAGGGAGGGGAGGCTGAGAGAGCCCTGATATTACTGCCTTCCCTTTCCTCTCCCCACAACAGACACCCTGTGAGGGAGGGGAGGCTGAGAGAGCCCTGATATTATTGCTTGGTCAGAACAGTTTTATCAGTGCTGTGGGGAGCCCAAGGTCACCCAGCTGACTTTATGTAGGAGAGTGGGGACTCAAACCCCATTCATCAGATTAGACGTCCACACTCCTATCTCCTATACCAAGAAGGAGCAGGGCAACAAACGATCAACAGATCACTTTCCTTTGATGCAACGTCCCAACTTTTTCCAACGCAGATCTTGATTCCCATGTTGGAAAAAGTGCTCTGCTGGTTTCTTTTGAATCAGCCAAGAGTTGTTGAGCTGTTAACGGGGACAAGCTCTTGGGGAGTTGTTTCTGGGGAATATTTGTGGTTTGGTTTGGGTTGTAGCCCTGACACCTTAGTCCAGGCATCCTGGGAGAAGCACCCGCATTGCTCTCTTTCTGTGTGCAGTTTGGTGGGTGTTTGTGTCAGCCAGGGCCTAATGGCGTCCTTCAAGTTTGGAGCAGCAGCGTGGATTTCATTTGAAGCAGGGAATTGGAATGTTTGAAAGAGGTATAAGTGGTTAACTTGCCTATTTGACAATTCTCCTCCCTCTGAGTGTTTAATTTGTAAAAGGAAATGTGCTGGATCTTGGTCTTGTTTGCACAACTTCGGTCTCAGAACAAGGGGGCTCTGATGGAGGGTGCTTGTGACCTGGCACTAGTTGGGGGTGAGGGAAAGATAATCAGCTCAGCTTTGTAAATTTTGACGTGAAAATTGCTCCCCCCCCCCCCCCCCGAACTTCTACCAGAGCCTGACATCATGAAGAGGGCCTCAATGCAGATTGAGCTAGTTTGGAAAAAGCCTGTGGAAACAGCAATGTAAATTAGGTAGAATTGGAGGGGTTGGGGTGGAGGGGTTGGTTTGAGAAAACAATGGCATTTTGGGACATTGGGGTCCTGTTCTCTGGGTCAGGTGCCTGTTCGATACAGCAGTGCTTTGAAGAAGAAGAAGAGTTCGTTCTTATATGCTGCTTTTCCCTACCCGAACGAGGCTCAGAGCGGCTTACAATCACCTTCTCTTTCCTCTCCCCACGACACCCTGTGATGCAGGTGAGGCTGAGAGAGCCCTGATCTTACTGAAGAAGGAGAGTTGGTTCTTATATGCCACTTTTCTCTATCTGAAGGAGTCTCAAAGCGGATTACATTCACCTTCCCTTCCTCTCCCCACAACAGACACCCTGTGGGGTGGGTGAGGCTGAGAGAGCCCTGATATCACTGCTCGGTCAGAACAGTTTTATCAGTGCTGTGGCGAGCCCAAGGTCACCCAGCTGGTTGCATGTGGGGGAGTGCAGAATCGAACCCGGCATGCCAGATTAGAAGTCCGCATTCCTAACCACTACACCAAACTGGTTCTCTGTGGCCTGGCTGAATGCCACCTCACAGATGGGGGGCATGTGAGGTCTGTGGGCGGATGAAATGGATAGAGCCGGGTAAGGGTCACCTTCCAGTCTGCGTTGGGCAAGTGTTATCATCTGGTGTCTTGGCTGGCCTTTGTGGTTGTCGGCTGACTCCGGCACACCCTGGGTGCACTTGGGAATGTGGGAAGAGAGGTGGGCGTCATGGGGAGGGGTGGCTGGGCCTTTGCCAGACACCTGCTACTGAGAGGATTGGGCGGAGAAGGATTTCGGCGGCTGAGGGCCGGAGAAAGGACCTCCCCTGGTGGTGTTTGCCTGTTGCCAGGACCTGGCTTTGTTTGAGTCTCTTGGCAAGGACACCTGTGGGACGAGCACCTTGCCAATGTACCGTGCAAGCCGCTTGCTCTTGCGCCATCCAGCCAACTTGGAACAGGGAGAGCTGCTTTCATATCAGTTGTGCTGCCATGAGGTTGTTGGGTGCTGTGGTTTCTAGTTCTGCTGTATAAAAAGCTTTACTTGGGCCAATGTGGTCCAGTTCTTAGCATGAGTAACTAGGATCCGGGAGATCTGGGGCTTGAATCTTCTCTGTGCTGTGTTAGCTAGCTGGGTGACCTTGGGCCAGACATATTCTCTCCGTCCAACCTGCCTCACAGGGCTGTTGTAAGGATAAAACAGTTGTGTCCTTTTGATCTCTGAACTTGGTTTGTAGCATTTCATAAGTTCAGTTCTTTGCATTAAAAAAAAGCAGAAGCTGCTAGTCCTCAGAGGTGGATGGAGGAGGGAAAAAGAGAGCATCTGCCAGACTGGTCTTGGTAGACTTCAACTTTGGAAGGAGAGATCTTTCCAGTTCCTTGCTTCTCTGAGAGACAGCAAGATTGGCGTCGTGGTTAGGAGCACCGACTTCTAATCTGGTGAGCTGGGTTTGATTCACTGCACCTCCTCCCCCTGCAGCCAGCTGGGTGACCTTGGGCTCGCCACAGCACTGATACAACTGTTCTGACTGAGCAGGAATATCAGGGCTCTCTCAGTCTCACCCACCTCACAGGGTGTCTGTTGTGGGGAGAGGAAAGGGAAGGCGACTGTAAGCTGCTTAGAGACTCCTTCTAATAGAGAAAATCAGCATATAAGAGCCAACTCTTCTTCTATAAGAACCAACATCCATACCTTTCCCTGTAAACCACCTGCCTCCTCCTCCTCCTCTTCCTTTTGCAGGTAAAAGACAGGGCCCCTTCAAACAGACATGGGTGAAACTGTTTGGAGCCCATGTACCCTTTGCCACATTTTCCGTTGTTTTACAGCAGGTGTTTGGTTCAAAGTCATTTGACGGATCTTGCAGTATTTTCATCACTCGCACTGTGTGTGTGTGTGTGTGTGTGTGTGTGTGCAGTTTTGCTTCCAGGACTCTGCTTTCCTGGTCCTAGCCTTCAGACTGGCAGTAAGCCCAAAGTCACTTGAGATGGATGACTTGCATAGCCCAAGACAGAAGGCAGCAAAATTGTTTCCACCTGGTCAGCACGAGGGTACTGGTTAGGATGCTTGACTAGGGTGCGAGAGTCCTGGGTTTGAATCCTTATTCTGCCGCGAGGGCTAACTGGATGATCTTGGGCAAGTCACTTTCTCTCTGACTTAGTTTGTAAGAAAACTGTTGTTGTCGGGATAAAATGCAGGAGGGAAGAACAGCGTTGTAAGGCTCACCGACTTCGCCCCAGAGGGTGGGAAGCAGCAGGGAAGCGGAGTATAAATGAAATGAGTAAAAGCAGCATGTATGTCAAATCTTAGAACAGAAAGGAATTAGAACGCAGCCAAGCCACGACCCCAGTGCAGGATGATCTGCACATGAGATTATTTGATTTATTGCGTTTTTGCTTTGTCCTTCCTCCAAGGAGATTTATAATTGCGTTCTTGGGACTGTCCTGGTTTATCCTCGCAGTGAAGAGAAGTTAGCATGAAACAGGTCCTTCCCCTCCCGTACCTTTTTTGTTGAAGACTGCCAATGGGCTGGGGGGGGGGGGAGGTAGTGGCACCATGGCAACAAGCTCTGCCCTCAACCTGCACATGTTCACTCAAAGATGTGTGAAAGGATGAACAAGTTTGTAGAATCATAGTGTTGGCCCCCTGCTCAATGCAGGATCAGCCCAAAGCATCCATGATAAGAATAATAGAATCATAGAGGTGGAGGGGGCCATACAGGCCATCTACTCCAGCCCCCTGCTCCATGCAGGATTAGCCTAAACCATTAATGATAAGAAACAGAATCACAGAGTTGGAAAGGACCATACAGGACATCTAGTCTAGCCCCCTTCTCAATGCAGGATCAACCCAAAGCATCCATGATAAGAATCAGAATCATAGAGATGGAAGGGGCCATACAGGCCATATAGGCCAGCCCCCTGCTCAATGCAAGATTAGCCTAAACTATTCATGATAAGAATCATAGAATCATAGAGTTGGAAGGGGCCATACAGGCCATCTAGTCCAGCCCCCTGCTCAGTGCAGGATCAGACTAAAACATCCATGTATGCAGGTACCTCTGCATAGTCCAGGGCTCCACAAAAGCAGGGTTTCCAAGGAGAGGAATTTCCAAGGAGAGGAGGAGCATCAAGCATGCATGCATGTTTAAGTGAATGTGTTTTTCACCCAAGGTGAATGAATGAATAAATTTTATTTGCATAAAGCCATAGGCCACTGCAAAACGATGTTAAATGCCGCAAAAGTAAAAGATAAATCACTACATAATCTATAAGACAACAATACAAGGAGTAAGATTAGCCTTGAGTAACACATCCCAGAGAGACCACGCTGGACCTCAGCTTCTCAGCAGCCTGAGGAAACAGACATTTTGTATGAAATGGTGGCCTCAAAGTTGATAACAGAAATAGGAATTCCTCTTCAACTGAGTGACAGAGAGAAGCAGAACATGACATTTGGCTTTGGTTAAAGTGGGCAGTCCAGGATATAATGCTGTAAGTCCTCAAGAGCTGGAATTCCGCAATGGGAACGACATCGTTCCTTTGGGCATCCAAGGTGAAGCTTGATTCTATGGGGCTGCTTTTATGCATGTGCGCACACATGTACAAACACCAGCACATTAAGTCTCCTGGAGTCTGTTATGCGCAAAGGACACTAGTAATTTGCCCAGGGTCACCTGGCAAGCTGCACAGTTGCGGAAGGATTTGATGCTGGTCTGTTTGGTCCGACTCCAGCGTTGTTTGCTGTAATATGCAGTAATCCCTCTTTCACCGCTGTGTTTGCGATCCGGAAAACAAGAGTGCAAAGTGAAATGGTTTCCGTGAGAGGTCTTGATAACACTGGTCCTTTTGGGGCTGGCTCACAGTATCGCCGTTTCTTCTGTATGAGCGATACTGGAGGCAAGAGACCAGATGGGGGGCAGCCACCTGGTGGGTGCTTCAGTTAGGCTCCAGGGCTGGAGTTGCCATGGGAAGCATCTGGGGGGGGGCATCAAGGCTTCTTCCTGTGGCCGCCTTCGGTCAGCCCTGCTGAAGCTGCATCCCTCAGCCTGCGGTTATAGTTGGGAGATGGCCATTTGGCCTGCGGTGATTCCATTTCACATCTGAGCCTGCCATGTTGACTTCTGGCTGGCTGGATCCTGCTGCTTGTTTGCTGCTCCTCCCAGGACAAAGTGTGATAAATGAAAAAGCGTTCTAGGAAGTGGCTTTGTAGAAGTTCTAGTATGACAATGAAGGAAGCAATGTTTGAAGCCTTCCCCTCCTATAACTTAAGTGGCTCTTGTGTACAGCCACTTAAATTAACGGAAAGCTGCTGAGGCTCCCCCCCCCCCCCCTGATTGGATCACCATCTGCTTAGCTTCATTGAGCAACAAGCAGATAGCAGGAATGAAACATTGGGAGGAAAATAAAAAAAAATGGCTGCCGGGTGACATCACACACAGGAAAAGCAGAAATAACTGCACCCCTCTCTAGGATCTCTGGAAACTCTGTGGTAACACCATATAGATCCTAGAAACTTGTAGAGAGTACTGATCATAGAGTTTCTTTGATTCCTAGAGAAGTGTCCCTTTTGAGGTTTTCCCAAAAGTTGCTGATGGCTACCCCTCCCATGTTGTCACCTCCCACCCCTGGAAACTCTGTGGTAACACCATATAGATCCTAGCAACTTGTAAAATGTACTGACCATAGAGTTCCTTTGATTCCTAGAGAAGTGTCTTGTCACTTCTGAGGTTTTTACAGAAGTTGCTGATGGCTACCCCTCCCATGTTGTCACACACACCCCTCTTCTGGTGGTTGTGAGACAGGGTCTGATAGCTCTAAGGATACACCATATCTAGAAAGTGCCAGTTCTGGGAAATCCTCAGGAGCATTCACTTCTTGTTTGGGAGCCAGGTGCTCTAGTGTCATGATGTCACTTCCTGTTCCAAAACAGGAAGTGATCCCAGGTGTTGATGGATGTCATCTCCCCCCCTACTACTCCCCTGGGCAAGGGTGGTGGACAAGGAGCATAGGTCTCCTGCCATGATCAGGAATGTGGCCACCCTAGTTGCTAACGTCCTGCTTTGTTGGACGATCTTCTGCTGTTGCGTCCCTGCTCCCAACAGAGTGGGGGAAGGCCCCCATCAACATCAGTCCCACCTAAACCAGTTTAGCCAGAAGCCATGTTGCTGCATTGGTGATGTCTTTTTTCCATGCCCCACCCCAGAGTCTCCCAGCAACCATACTTTAGACGTCTCCCAGAGCTGAACGAACCGCATCTAAGATTGTGTGTATCTCATACTAAATCTGCTCCCATATTCTGTGTTTTTTAAAAGAGGGAGGGGGCGGGATGAGTCCTGTGACCTAGATAGAGTATGCTAATGAAGAGAATCTGCCTACAAATATTTGTTTTGCATAATTTCTTCTTTTATTCAAAGGAGTTATGCAAGGCAACATAGCCCCATCCCTCTGGAAGGTTCTACTAGTTACATAAATTAGTAGGTTCTCTGGAATTTTGCCTTACGTCACGTGAACATGTTCAAGTCTGTATTTGCAGCCATAAAGGAACGGAAACTGGATTTTAAAAAAGAAAAAAAGAAACAGGATGTTAAGAATCTCCGGGTGTTGAATTTTGCAAACATTCTTGAAGTTCTGCATTCATAGAGAGTCACTGAGGACCCAGAACGTGTTTAAACAGAGAAGAGATACATTCCATATTTGCTATTGTGGTCTAAGGAAAAATTATTTCCTGCATCCAGATAATACTGGTATAGAAAACCACAAAAGCTTCCATTCAATCCCCTGGAAGACAAGTGTTAATTAGACTCCAAGCCCCCTCCCCCAGCAAGCATTATGTGCTTAACAGTGGAAATACCTCATACTTGAGAAGAAAGCAAGCTGTGTATCATATGCACCCAGGAAAAAAGCTTCCTTCAGAAGAGCGGACTTGCTTAGCCCGAGACCCAAGGCAACAAAATTGTTTCTTCAGCTCACCTAGCATTTGGGTCAAATCGAAGACGACAAGGAGGCTAGAATATTATCGAGCCCGCACCTGGTACACAAGCACCTGCACATCAGGTGATTTAAATGCATTCAGTGGGTATTGTCAGAAGGTTGCCATGTTGCTCTGTGGAAGAATAGCTAGATCTGAGTCCAGTAGGACCAAAGGGACCAATAAGAATTTCAGCCACCCTTTTATGGTCCCCCTGGACTCCAATCTGTTAACTGGTATTGTAGCCTTCCTCCAAGGAGCTTGGAGCCATGGACTTTCAGAATATAGTATTTAACTCTCAATTTGTTGGCCACAACTAAGGTGACAAAGCAGAAAACGCGAGACGTTGGTCGGGAATCGAGACGACTTCCTCTCGAAACCCGTGCCGTTCGGTTGCTTCCACATTTGCTCTGGGGAAATGGTTCTGGGATTTTAGACATCTGGAACACTCGCTCTTCCAGTCTGCTTATTGCATGCCTTCCATCCTCAGCCCTGGGAAACCGCATTGCATCATGGGCAAGAGATTTGTGGCCCATCCGTTGCTAGAAAAGGAGATGTGATTGGTGTTGCAGACCTCTGTTGATGGAGCCCTGCAAGCCAGAATGGCCAGGTGTTGTGCAGTAGGGCACCTTTTAAAGGGAATCGGTTTGCAGTTAATTGCCTGTGAAAAATCTCAGGCAGATCTTTCTCCTTTCTCTTCTCCCCCCCCCCCTTGTTTATTTTTGTGCGTTATGCTGTCTTTATTTCACTGCTCTCTAATTGTGTCGTGCTGTTTTATTGTTGCGTGTACAACGCTGATCTTTATTTGCATTGTGCTTCTCCTCCTGCTACCCACCTGGAGTCTCAGCGAGGCAGCCGGACCACAGCGGCCGTAAGGAAGTAAACAAATGAAGGAATGAAATAGCAGTGGTCTGTACTTGTCCACCCTCTTGATCCCCACTGGAAATTACTTATGTTATCCTAAAGGCAGAATTCCTGACCTTTCCACTGTCTTCTTCTTAAGTAAAATAACAATGGGCTCGACTTGGGTTCTGTGAGGGCATCGCCTGCCTGTTCCTTAAATCCAGGATTCCTCTGCACGTCTTTCTGAAACACTCTCAGCACTTCCCACGATCTAAATATGAGCAGACGGCATGACACGGCGGTAAAGAAGGGAAATGCAGTCTTGGGCTGTATCCACAGAGGCGCTACATCAAAATCACAAGATGTCCTAGTCTAGTCTGCATTGGTTAGGCCCTACCTGGAGTCCTGTGCGCAGTTCTGGAGGCCTCACTTCAAAAAGGACGTGGACAAAATGGGGAGGTGCAGAGGAGAGTAACAAGGATGATCTGGGGTCTGGGACTGAGCCCTGTGAGGAAAGGCTGGGGGAAACTGGGAATGTTCAGCTTGGAGAAGAGGAAGTTGAGAGGGGACACAATGCCTCTCTTGAAGTATCTGAAAGGTTGTCACGAAGAAGAAGAAGAAGAAGAAGAAGAAGAAGAAGAAGAAGAAGAAGAAGAAGAAGAAGAAGAGAAGTAGAAGAAGAAGAAGAAGAAGAAGAAGAAGAAGAAGAAGAAGAAGAAGAAGAAGAAGAAGAGAAGAAGAAGAAGAGAAGAAGAAGAAGTAGAAGAAGAGAAGAAGAAGAAGAAGAAGAAGAAGAAGAAGAAGAAGAAGAAGAAGAAGAAGAAGAAGAAGAAGAAGAAGAAGAAGAAGAAGAAGAAGAAGAAGAAGAAGAAGAAGAAGAAGAAGAAGAAGAAGAAGAAGAAGAACTAGTAGTGTTGGTTCTTATATGCCGCTTTTCTCTACCTGAAGGAGTCTCAAAGCAGCTTACATTCACCTTCCCTTTCCTCTCACCCACAACAGACTCCCTGTGAGGGAGGTGAGGCTTAGAGAGCCCTGACATTACTGCTCGGTCAGAACAGCTTTCTCAGTGCTGTGGTGAGCCCAAGGTCACTCAGCCGGTTGTATGTGGAGGAGCGTGGAATCAAACCTGGCTCGCCAGATTAGAAGTCCGCACTCCTAACCACTACACCAAGAGGAGGGCAGGGAATGGTTCCCGTTGGCCGCAGAGGAGACAATCCGCAGTAAAGGATTTAAACTGCATGGAGAACAATAACAGCTAGATATCAGGAACGTTTTTGTCATATAGTAGTTCAGCAATGGAATTGGCTGCCTAAGGAGGCCGTGAGCTCCCCCTCCCAGGCAGCCTTCAAACAGCGGCTGGATAGATATCCTGGATGTTTTAGGCTGATCCTGCACTGAGAGGTGGCTGGACTCGATGGCCTGTATGGCTCCTTCCAACTCTGGGTGTGGAAATCCTTGATGCCCAGTCCTTTCCTTCCAACCAACAGAGCCTGGCCCCCCCTCCCAGAGCTGAACCTCTCAACTTCTCCAGGCGATCTTTGCTGCGCAGCTAGAAAAATCTCATCCTCGCCTCTTCCACCAAACGCAGCCGTTCCCTCCCCTGCCTTCCCCTCCTCACAGCTAACCTTGGGCTCCCCCTTAGCCTCCTCCTCCACACCCCTGGCTGCTGCTTTGGCAGCAGGAAACTGGGCCAGATTGTCAAGACAGATCAGACTCTCTTCTGCCTCGGTGCTTCCCAGCTCCGCACTCGGGCTTGGCCGTGGTTAGATGGGGGTGGAGGGGGGGGGGAGAGAAGAGGAGGAGGGGGGGGAGTATGCAGGGCAGCCAGAATATGGGGGGGGGGGGGAGCACCTCTTATTATGAAGGCAGAGCAGAGCCTCGAGGCAAAGGAGAACAGTGTGTGGGTGGCCCACGGATGCATCACAGGGGCCTCATCCTGTTCTGTTGCAGGGCTCCCAGGTGCTCAGGAGCTGCCTGTGCTAAGACAGAAATCTCTCACAACGTCTCCCAGCTCTGACTCATGAAATGGAGGGTCTGCTTCCCCACACGCCTGCTGCTGTTAGGCAGGCAGACTTTTAAAGGGACGCCTTCTGTTTCAGCATCTCTCTCCCCCTCAACAGTCCCCTAAGGCAGTGGTCCCCAACCTTTTTATCACCGGGGACCGGTCAACGCTTGACAATTTTACTGAGGCCCGGGGGGGGGTAGTCTTTTGCCGAGGGACGTTGCCGCCACCTGAGCCCCCGCTCTGCTTGCCTTCCCACTGGCACCCCTGACTTCCCGCCGTCAGCTGGGGGACGCTGCCAGAAGCAGCTGCGCAGTGCCACGCTGAGGGGAGTCCCAGCCATGGTGGCTGCCAGAGAGCACCAAAGGTGAGCTGGCGGCAGAGTGGCAGGGCAGCCCCAAAGGCAGAGCCGGGGAGGAGGACAAGGAGGAGCCATGGCCCGGTACTGACTGATCCGCAAACCAGTACTGGTCTTTGGACTGGGGGTTGGGGGACAGCTGCCCTAAGGCCAGAATTGGGTCTTTCCTTCAACTACTCCGCATTCCACAAATCTCTTGAATCCACAATTCCAATAGATTTATCAGTTTAATCCATCCTCCGAACAAAAAACATGGATGTGGGGAAGTTGTGGGGTTTGGAGCAAAGCAAGGCATCTATTATGCGTGGGGATGGGGACAGGGAGTTGGAATCCATATTTGGCTCCGGTTTGAGCTAAAACTCTGCTCTCTAGTGAGCAAAGATTCTGCGACTGGACTAAGTTATGCAACTGAAGTAGTAGTGCCCTTTAAAAAAAGTCTCTGTGCACAATTCCGCTTCAGATGTACTGGGATGAGGGCAGGGAACTGCACATGTTACTAAAACATCATAATCCCTGGAAGCCCCACTGTGAAATGGACTGCTGGAATACACACAGGAAGCTACCCATATACTGAATCAGAGCATTGTTCCATCAGGGTCAGGTAGACTGGCAGTGTCGCTCCAGGGTCCTTCACATCCCTTCTTACCTGGCCGTTTTACCTGGAGATGCTGGGGATTGAGCCTGGCACCTTCTGCGTGCCAAACTGATGCTCTGCCACTGAGCCACACCCCCTCCCCACTGGTCTGATCCAGCATTGCTCCTCTTATGCTGGGAGTCAAAGAACTCTAGCATTACGAGTCCTCAGGGCTGGCCCACCTAGTAGGCAAACCTTGAAAGATCGCCTAGGGCAGGGGTGGCTGAACGGTGGCTCTCCAGAGGTCCATGAACTACAATTACCATGACTTCTTGCCACCTGGAGATCTGAGGGTAGGGGTTCATAGTAATTGTAGTTCATGGACATCCGGGTGTCTTTCGGTGGGACTTAAGACTTGGGTTCCCTGCATCCTAGCTCAGACACACCGTCCTCTGCACCTTGCTGATATCTTCCATTCCGAGTCGCGTCTTCACCTGTCTCCAGGGTGTAAGCTGCACGGAGCTTTTATTCCAATCCCAGGTCAATTCAGGCCCTGTCATCTCGACTGAATGTGATTTCCATTTTGATTTTGTGTGATTTAAATTTTCCCTCTGCAGCAAGCATGATTGATCCTGAGTGACCCTACCTTTATCCTGCAATATTTATGAGTGGAAATAACCCTCAGTATTTTCAGAATCAGATTGAGAAAGCATGAGAAATCATGCAGATCGCTGGAGCTCCATGGTAGAGAAGCCCTGATTGGCCAAGGCTGCCCAGGTGACAAGCTTGCTTTAAAGGGGAAGCCCCTAATTTCTCAGCAGAAGCCATAACTTCTGTCAGTAGAGATATGCGTCTTGGATTTTTTTTCTCCCTCCTCTGCTGTCTGCAATCCTCTCCCTCCCCTTTCAAGAAAAAAAAGAAAGAGTCTCCGTCTGTGCTTGGCTCCTTCAGTCCTCCTCCCCCCCCTTCAAGAAAACAAAGAAAGAGGCTCTGGCTGTGTTTGCCTCCCCCACTCCCCTTCTGAGACTCCCTAAGCACGTGCAGAACACTTTTCTGTTTCAACGGGGAAGGGGGGGGGGGAAGAGGAGGACCCGAGTTCAAATCGATCTGACTTTAACAGGATTGACAATGGAATAAACAAAGTAAGTGCAGATTCAGCCCAAGACGAGGGACAGAGACAGCCCTGAGAGCCAAGCTGTCTATCTTTGTTCTGTCTTAATTACACTTGGTGGATTTTCCAGTTTCTGTTTTCCCCCTTGGCTTGGGAGGCTTGTTATGGCAAATCATATAAAAGGAATTTAGTGCAAAGCATTCAGAAATTTCTCTGTGTGTGCGCAGACAAAGTGAGCTTTGATTTCCAAAGGCTTATACCCTGGGAAATCCTTATTGGTCTTCAAGGTGCTACTGGACACAAATTTGGTTCTATTGATGCCTGGATTTGTAGCAAAAATGAAATAGGAGTGGTAGGACCCAGTGAAGGACCAGACACAAAGCAAGTAATAGGGCACTGGGATACCAATAAGGTGTATCAAATATTACAGTAAAATAAACAGATTTCCAAGGAGTCTTCAAACTTTGAGGCTTTCTCAACAAGGCTTCCGTGAAACCCTGGGATTTCTTGACGGCCCTGGAAGGGTGACCACAATTTATAATATACAGTTTAAATGTGTGAAACATTTATTGGGCAATATGACCATACATGGTCAAGTCGACCCTCCCCCCCAATTGCCAATGACGGGCCTGGAATGGGTGGAAAGGGGACGGGCCCCAGGTGGACATGTCCACAGCTCTGCTTCCCAACCATATTCTGCACAATCATGCTGCTTCTGGGGTTGCTTGAAGCCTGGAGAATGTCTCAGGGGTTTCTCCATGGTATAAAAAATTAAGAAAGGCAGGTATAAGCGTTCGAAAGCCAAAGCTGCCTTCATCAGATGCAAGGAGTGGAGGTCCTGGCATCACCCCTCCTACCTTCGGGCTGTGATTAAAGGCTTGGGAATCCCCCTTCCCACTTGTATCCAATGAGGGAAGCTCTTGAAAGCTTATACCTGGTTGAACTTTAAGGTGTGGCTGGATTCTAATCAGGTTGTTGCTTCTTTATTTTCAAATTAGGTACCATAGAATCATAGAATCATAGAATCATAGAGTTGGAAGGGGCCATACAGGCCATCTAGTCCAATCCCCTGCTCAACGCAGGATTAGCCCTAAGCATCCTAAAGCGTCCAAGAAAAGTGTGTATCCAACCTTTGCTTGAAGACTTCCAGTGAGGGGGAGCTCACCACCTCCTTAGGCAGCCTATTCCACTGCTGAACTACTCTGACTGTGAAAAACCTTTTCCTGATATCTAGCCTAGCTCTGGTGTGAGTTGCTGCCAACAGAGGGCCCGGCAAAACTCTGACTCCAAACTTGGTCATTGTTACCACTGGCTTCATACCTGCCTCCTTAGTATGGAACTTCCCAGACTATTTCATTCATTCATTCATTCATTCATTCATTCATTCATTCATTCATTCATTCATTCATTCATTCATTCATTCATTCATTCATTCATTCATTCATTCATTATATTTATATACCACCCTCCCCAAGGGATCAGGGCGGTTTATAGAAAACAGGAGGAGATACAATTAACATATGGTAACAGGTAACAGTAGTAACAATATAACAATAATAACATAAGAGAGCCAGTTTGGTGTAGTGGTTAGGACTTCTAATCTGGCAAGCTGGGTTCGATTCTGCGCTCCCCCACATGCAGCCAGCTGGGTGACCTTGGGCTCGCCACGGCACTGATAAAACTGTTCTGACCGAGCAGTGATACCAGGGCTCTCTCAGCCTCACCCACCCCACAGGGTGTCTGTTGTGGGGAGAGGAATGGGAAGGCGACTGTAAGCCGCTTTGAGCCTCCTTCGGGTAGAGAAAAGCGGCATATAAGATCCAACGCTTCTTCTTCTTCAGTATTATCAGGACTGTCTCAGCCTCACCTCCCTCACAGGGTGCCTGTTGTGGGGAGAGGAAAGGGAAGGCGAATGTAAGCCACTTTGAGCCTCCTTCGGGTAGGGAAATGCGGCATATAAGAACCAACTCTTCTTCTTCTTCTTCTTCTTCTTCATAACAAGATCATAAACAATAACATTAACATTTTATTTATTTAGATTTTTATACCTCCCTTCCCTACAGCTCAGGGAGGTTTACATAAAACATTGTAGAACATTTACATAGAACAATATCAATAGAACGGATAACAATCATGATATAAGATGCCAACTAGAACAGCATTTCAATAAACAATAACATTGACAACCCCTAGGTAGGTTCGACCTCTCAGCCTGAGGGGAGGGGGAGTCGGTCGGCCTCAAGCAAATGTCTGGTGGAAGAGCTCCCTCTTGCAGGCCCTGCAGAACAGTGGAAGTTCGGGCAGAACCCTGATCTCTTCAGGGAGCTCGTTCCACCAGGTAGGGGCCAGGACCGAGAAGGCTCTGGCCCTTTTTGAGATCCGTGCTTCTCTGGGGCCAGGGATCTGCAGCCAGTTGGAGGTGGCAGAGCGTAAGGCTCTTTGGGGGGTATAGGCAGGAAGGCCGTCTCTCAGATACACTGGGCCCAGACCGCGTATGGCCTTAAAGGTGATTACCAAAACCTTAAGCTTAAGCTAGTAACTTCGCCAGTAAGACTTACTTTGAGCCACACAGAGAGGCATATTAGCATCCAAAAGCCCAAAGAACCTTCAACCTTAAGAACCATCCATTCCTAGCATGAGACCTACCTTCAGGGAGACTCACAGTTTACCTATTCCTCTAGCAGTGGCTTTTTCAAAGTGGGTGATACCTGTCCGCCAGGAGCTACAGCAGACAGGTGCCTTGGGGAGAAGAGTGCTCAAAAGAGCCATGTCAAAGAGCCATACATGTCCCATGAGACACAGAGACTATCACTGGTCTTTGCTAACCAGGTCAGTTTAAATTAGCTTAAAGGTAAAGGTATCCCCTGTGCAAGCACCGGGTCATGTCTGACCCTTGGGGTGACACCGTCTAGCGTCTTCATGGCAGACTCAATAAGGGGTGGTTTGCCAGTGCCTTCCCCAGTCATTACCGTTTACCCTCCCAGCAGCAAGCTGGGTACTCATTTCACCAACCTCGGAAGAATGGAAGGCTGAGTCAACCTTGAGCTGGCTGCTGGGATTGAACTCCCAGCCTCATGGGCAGAGCTTTCAGACTGCATTTCTGCTGCCTTACCACTCTGCGCCACAAGAGGCTCTATATTTAAATTAGCTTAAGCTCGCTAATACAGCATGAAGCAGGCCAAAAAAGGGCGTTCTCACAGCCAATTAGAGACAGTCCTAAAAAAACTCCTGCCTGGTCTGAACCAGAAGTGTCCATTGCTCTATGGCACATGATCACAAGAATTGCTTTATTCCTGTATCTCTAGGGCCTATTTTCCAGGCCTTTGGCAACCAGAAGTGCCAGTCAGGACAGTGCTGGATCCCCTTTGGCCCCAGGCTTGAATTGCTTGCTTAATGTCCATCCCATGAGGCGAATGAGTAAAGAGAAGCACATTCATTTAATTCTTATAATCAATACAGGCTGCAAAACACGTACAAAGTGCAGAACTTTGGTGGTGCGCCTCTATAAAGAAAGTCCTTCCAGAAGCCCATTTGCCACTTTAAAAGACATGTTTGTGTAATTTTGGCAATCCTGGAGTGTCATCTCCCTCTTGCAGTTAGAATATTCCAGCAGGACCCATTCCGCATATGTTAGTTAATGCACTTTAGAAGTAGATTTTCCTGCTCTGCACAGGAAAATCCAGCTGCAAAAGCACAACGAGCCTAGCAGACCCCCCCCCCCAAAAAAAGAAAAGAATTTTTGACATTAGGGTTGCCAACCTCCAGGTGGTGGCTGGAGATCTCCTGGAGTTAGAAATGATTTCCAGGTTACAGGAATCAGTTCCTCTGGAGAAAATGGCTGCTTTGGAAGTAGGACTCTATGGCATTTTATGGCAGTAAAGTCCTTCCTCTCCCCAAACAACTCCCTTCCCTGACTCCACCCTCCAAATCTTCAGGAATTTCCTAACCTGAAGTTGGCACCCTATTCACCACTTCATTTTTCAGAAGAAAGGCAGAATGCAGATTGCTTTTCCACCGTTTCCCTGGGGATGCAACTTGGCTTGCTTGTGTGAGTTACCTAAGAGATTCTGCTTGTCAGTACCTCTTGCAGTGTGCCAACTCTCCACCTGTGAACCTCATCCTAGTGTGCCGAAACTGCACGTATATCCTGTCCTCTTCAGCACCAGCCTGTGGCTGTTTACCTCCTGTCACTAGTTCATATGACAAAAGTTTAATTTGGGGTGTCTGCCGCAGTTGTTACAGACATGTGTGAGAATTGCGGCTTGGTGCCTGGTTTCCCGTGACCTTCAGATCTCTCTCTCTCTCTCTCTCTCTCTCTCTCTCTCTCTCTCTCTCTCTCTCTCTCTCTCTCTTTGTTTGCTTTAGTTGTGGTTTAGTAATTTGAGCATCTCTTGGTTGTGTGACCATTTCCTCTGCTGGCTGAAAAGCAAGGGAGGGGCACACTGAGTCCTTCTGTTGTGCATCTTCTCTCTCCTTCTCTTTCTCCTTACTGATCTTGGAAAATGCTTGAAGGGTGTCACAAGCAATGGGCCTGTAGAGAAAGCCCAGGGCAGCCGTAATTTCAGGGATGGAAGAACTAGAGCTCAGCCTCCTGAATTTTGGAGGGGAGGGGGAGAGAGAGAGAAGCATGGTGCATTCTTGCAAGCCTGTTGGATTTCTTCACCTCTTCCAAGCAGTTTGATTTATCCTACATGTGTTATTTTGGAGCTTAACTTCCCTGTGGTTTAAGGCTAGTGGCTGATAGCTGTCGTGGGCCCGTGGAAGCACAAGAGGAAACTCTGCCTTTCTCCCATTTTGAACCTCTCAGAACTCTTGTTCACCTACTGGGTTGGGGTGGGGGGAGAGTGCAGGGAAACCTGGGCTGGGCTGTCCTTGCACTTTGCAGTCCCTTACTCCAGAAAGGAGCGGCCTGGCCTATAGCACCTCCCAGCACCTGCCAGTCCCCCAAACAAAAGGCTTCTTGTCTCACCTGCATTCCCTCCTCCCTCTTGACCGCACTATGACCTGACCGATGGAATGGAGCTCCTTCAAGGTTTGCAGTGCGTCTGGGCCTGATCCTTCGCTGTGGATGCATGCAGGCATAAGAATGAGGAGTCTGTACCTTGGGTTGCCAACCTCCAGGTGGAGTCTGGGGATCTCCTGGATGATGTCTGATGTCCACAAAGCAGAGATCAGTTCCCTCAGAGCACATGGCTGCTTGTGGAGGTGGACTCTGGAATAATATCCCTTCTGAGTTCCCTTCCCACCTCAAATTCTGCTTTCCCCACGGCTCCACCCTCCAATCTTCAGGAATTTCCCAAGTGCAGCTGGCAACCTGTTCTGTAGCTGTTGCTCAGTTTTGTAGAGGAAAGACGGCAGGATTACAGGAACTAGATAGCAATTGGCGCTTTCCTCGTTTCTTCCATCCTCCTAGGCTGACTTCAGATTCAGCGCGAGTTAACAAAGAGTGGAGAACACAAATAGTGCTGTCTGGATGTGTGTTGAGTGTGTGCACACAGGCTGTGAAATGACAGCCAGCATGGTGGAGTGGTTAAGAACAGCAGGTTCTCATCTGGAGAACCCAATTTGATTCTCCACTCCTCCACAGGAAGCCTTCTGGTTAGGCCAGTCACAGTTCCTCTCAGAGCTGTTTCAGCCTCACCTGCCTCACAGTGTGTGGTGAGAGGAAGGGAAGGCAGCTGTAAGCCACTTTGAGACACTTGAGGCCTGCTGGGTGACCTTGGGCCTGTCACATTTCTGTTAGAGCTGTTCTCACAGAGCAATTCTGTCAGAGCTGTCTCAGCCTCACCTGCCTCACAGGGTGTCTGTTGTGGTGAGAGGAAGGGAAGGCAGCTGTAAGCCACTTTGAGACACTCGAGGCCTGCTGGGTGACCTTGGGCCACTCACATTTCTGTCAGAGCTGTTCTCACAGAGTTGTCTCAGCCTCACCTGCCTCACAGGGTTTCTGTTGTGGGGAGAGGAAAGGGAAGCGGATTGTAAGCCTCTCTGCAACTCCTTCGAGTAGTGAAAAGCGGGGTATAAATACCAACTTTTCTTTCTGTGACTTGCGGCCACGGCTGTGGGTTTACTGAAAATGTGCATTCGTGAGCGCAGGCAGTGTGAAGACATGCCTGCGCCTTCTGTGTAGCACAACATGCTGAGGCATGCTCATGCCACTGAAGAATGTGAAGCGTTTCAGCAGGGACTCCTCTGACCGTCCTGAAAATGTAGCTTTGCTGAGAGACCCTCTGTGCACCCCTTAGGGCTTGGGTGGTATTCAGGTGTGCAGGGAGCCGTGGGTATAAGAGCATCTTGGTGGCTGCATGGTAGCCAGTTTGGAGAGAGAGAGCCAGTTTGGTGTAATGGTTAGGAGTGCGGACTTCTAATCTGGCATGCCGGGTTCGATTCTGCACTCCCCCACATGCAACCAGCTGGGTGACCTTGGGCTAGTTACAGCACTGATAAAGCTGTTCTGACCGAGCAGTGATATCAGCCTCACCCACCTCACAGGGTGTCTGTTGTGGGGAGAGGAAAGGGAAGGCGACTGTAAGCCGCTTTGAGCCTCCTTCGGGTAGGGAAAAGCGGCATATAAAAACCAACTCTTCTTCTTCTTCTAGCCTGTCAGTACATCTGTTCATGAACACACACATGGAGTAGGTGACCGGGTGGGAGGAAGGCACACATGCCCCTGTTTGTGCAATTGATAAGGCTGCTTCCTGACCAGGTTTGATCCCTGTCTCTGTTCCATGCTGCAGCTCCACGTAGCCTGGGCTTGCCCAGTAAGGGACATGCTCAGTGACGCTTGGATCTCCTTGTAGATGCCTCTTTCTTTTTTCAGGCTGAGACTTGCCGAGGGAGGAGAAGTATTCTTGGAGGCGGTGGGAAGATGGGGATGAACTCAGTCACAGGAAGGTGGGAGAAGCCCCAGAGGCTTGCTGGGGTACTGGGGGTGGGTGGGTGGGTGGGTTGAGTCTGCAGATCTCCTCCCTGTGTTGAGCCTGGCTTGCACAATGCAGCAGATGCTGCTGGGGGAGCGGTGGTTGGAGCCCTGAGGGGATGGAATGGACTGTATTACTTCAGACTTTGAGAAGGGGGTGAATTTCATTTTTTTTAAATCCCTCTATGCAAACTCCCTGCAAACAAACTGTTATGTAGCAGCAGCTTTCCCCCTTTAAATGGCACTTTTTTTTTTTGCTTGCAAAGGAATGCTATGTCAAAGTGCAAGGAAAACGTGACGACCCCCCCCCCCCCCAGTCAGGAGTGGTACAGCCTGTTCTCCCATCTCAGGTGAGTTGCCAGCCTCCAAGTGGGGGGTTGGAGATATTCTGGAATTATAATTTATCTCCAGGCGACAGACAAGTTCCCTTGGAGCAGATGGCTGCTGTTGAACTCTATGGCATTAAGCCCAACTGAAGTCCCTCTCCTTCCCAAAGGCCATCCTCCCGATATTCCACACCTCAGAATCTCCAGAAATTTTCAAACTTGGAGCTGGCCACCCTACAGGGCTACACTCAGGAGGGGTAAATCCAATCCGCCATTTCCTGCATTGTGCAGGGGGTTGGACTAGATGACCTTGGAGGTCCCTTCCAACTCCATGATTCTATGGTTCTGTGATTTCAGAAGCCCCCAGTGCTAGATATAATCTATATCCTGATATGAACCTTCAGAAATTAATGAACCAGCTCTTTTGGAAGTTTTATCTGCTGGACTTTCTCCCCCAACCTACACCTCTGTTCCTTTCTTCCTCCATTTCGAGGAGATTTCATTTTGTTTAAGTTGTACAGAGATTCTCTGGGGAAAGGGAAGACAGGCCTGAGGTAGACGGTGGCAAGGCACGCTCTAACTATTGGGAATACTATGTGGGTTTTGTGTTTTTCCCCCTTCAGATTCTCCAGTCTCAAGGCCTAGCATGAAATTTTCCAAGTAATTGTAACATACCTTCTCCCAGCCTATGCAAAACAAGAGCATTTTTTGGTAGGGGGCGGTGAGGGCTGATGGTTCTTTCAAACTCAGCTTGATATAGTGGTTAGGAATGCGGACTTCTAATCTGGCCAGCTGGGTTCGATTCGTCACTCCCCCACATGCAGCCAGCTGGGTGACCTTGGGCTCATCACGGCACTGATAAGGCTGTTCTGACTGAGCAGTGATATCAGGGCTCTCTTTCAGCCTCACCTCCCTCACAGGGTGTCTGTTGTGGGGAGAGGAAAGGGAAGGCGAATGTAAGCTGCTTTGAGACTCCTTTGGGTAGAGAAAAGTGGCATATAAGAACCAACTCTTCTCTTCAAGACAAAAAAAAATCATTTTTGTACAAGAGATAAGGCCCAGTGTTAGTTGTTTTTGATGCATTTGCTGGACACATCTTTTAAAAAAACCTCTGGGTAGGGTTGGCAGCTTTGGGTTGGGGAAAACCTGGAGACTTTGGGGGTGGAGCCTGCAGAGGGGAGGAGCTACAGTCCACCTTCTAAGCAGCCATTTTCTCCAGGGCAGGGGTAGTCAAACTGTGGCCCTCCAGATGTCCATGGACTACAATTCCCAGGAGCCCCCTGCCAGCGAATGCTGGCAGGGGGCTCGTGGGAATTGTAGTCCATGGACATCTGGAGGGCTGCAGTTTGACTACCCCTGCTCCAGGGGAACTGCTCTCTGTTGCCTGGAGATGAGCTGTAATTTGGGGAGATCCCCAGGTCCCACCTGGATACTGGCATCCGTAACTCTGGGTTATTCCATCACAGGCTTGAAGCTTGAAATAGATATACTCCGTTCCTGGTTCTACAGCTTTGAAATGGCTCTTATTCTTTTCCTGGTTGGGCCTGGCAGTCTTCCGTTCCGACCAAGGGGCTCCTTTCCATCTCCTGTCCAGCCACGCATGGTTGTCTCCTGCATGGGGAAGAAATGGACTTTGTCTTGAGATCCACCACTAATGAAGCCTGCAGGCCCATCCTGGCCATGGGGAAAGAACCCACAAGTTCCGCCCCTGCTGTCTGTTATTGCTTCGTTTTAGTGGCTGACGTTAGGCTGGCGTTAGGCCCTCCTCCAATTCCCCGCTTTATTTGCTCCTTAACCGCTGCCCTTTTTGCGAGTTGGATTCTGGGACGACGGCACCCCCCCTTCCCCCTTTCCCATGAGCCCATCCCTAATCTGCACTCCGTTCAGCCCCTGCCTCCTTCTGCTTGCCCCACTTTTAGCGTGTTTAATTGGCTGCATTTTCCAAAACCCATTTCTGAGCAGCTGAGGGGAGGGGGCAGCATCATGGTGGCAGGAGGGAGGGAGGGTCGGGAGGAGGGGGGAGTGGAAGAGAAAGGGGAACCGGGAGTCACTGAGTCTGGGCTATTTCTAGCATTCTGACTTTACATAATCGCCCTGCGTTTTCCTGAGCAAGCGAGAGCACGTGAGGGAAACCAGAAAAATACAGGCCTTTGGTCAGGTTTATAGAGCTGTCAATCTCCAAGAGAGGGTTTTTTTTGGGGGGGGGGGGCTGTCAGTAGGGTAATGGTGAACCTGTAGGGCAGGGGTGGCCATACTGTGGCTCTCTGGATGTCCATGGACTACAATTCCCATTGTTCTGGCAGAGGCTCATGGGAATTGTAGTGCGTGGGGATCTGGAGAGCCACAGTTTGCCTACCCCTGGCTGTAGGCTTTTCAAGATATTCAGAAGTGCTTTGCCATTACCTGTCTCTGCATGATGGTATTGGTGGTCTCCCATCCAAACACCGCTTAGCTTCTGAGATGGAACTAGCCTGGACTGTCACGGTCAGGGCACGTAGCAGTGGTAGTTATTAACAAGACTGGCGATTCATTTTGATTCATTAATTTAACCTAGCTGGATAGGGAGCCCGAAACTCCCGTAAGCACCATCTGCTTCCAGATCATCACCCCCTCAATCAAGGAATCCTTCAGTTTAAGGATTGGAAACATTGGTTTCCCGAAATAGAAGTTGGCCCAAAGAAAAAAAGACATGTAATGAACTTCGACTCAGCCTTGGTGAGAAACTTCTTGCTTTGCTTGCCAGGCTAGAGGGAAGAACCTTATTTAGCTAGAAGAAGAAGGAGTTGGTGCTTATATGCCGCTTTTCCCTACCCGAAGGAGGCTCAAAGCAGCTTACAATCCCCTTCCCTTTCCTCCCCCCACAACAGACACCCTGTGAGGTGGGTGAGGCTGAGGGAGCCCTGATATTCCTGCTTGGGCAGAACAGCTTTATCAGTGCTGTGGCGAGCCCTGGGTCACCCAGCTGGCTGCATGTGGAGGAAGAGCGGGGAATCAAAACCGGCGCACCAGATTAGAAGCTGCCGTTCTTAACCACTACACCAACCTGGCTCCTACAGTGTGTACCTTCACCACTGTCAGGTAAAGAGTCTTAAAGCAGCCTTCAATAGGCTTGCAGACAAGTCGATCCCAGCTGAGTTGGCTCTCCTGCTCACGAGTAGCAGGGTCCAGATTCTGCAGTGAGCCATGGTTTCTCCTGGTGCTTCTTTAGCTGGGGAGGGGTGGGGGTTGAGTGCTGGATGTGCATTCCTCCTCCTGGTCCAGGCCTCGGCCCTATCACTTTGCCATTGTTCTGGAATGGATGACTCTGGCAAGAGGCCAGAGGAGTGTGTTCATGTACAGCCACAGTCAAAAGAGTAAAGTAGTTCAGCAGTGGAATAGGCTGCCTAAGGAGGTGGTGAGCTCCCCCTCACTGGCAGTCTTCAAGCAAAGGTTGGATACACACTTTTCTTGGAAGCTTTAGGATGCTCTGGGCTGATCCTGCGTTGAGCAGGGGGTTGGACTAGGTGGCCTGTATGGCCCCTTCCAACTCTATGATTCTATGATTCTATGGAAGAGGGCATGGCTGTTTGGGTGGCTGCTGTCTGCAGTGTCTGCTTGGATGGGTGAGGGAACCGTGGTTGCTGCCCTCCACAGATCTAGGCCTGTTCTGGAGAGGTTTAAGCCAACTCCATCAGGCAGTGTGGGATGGTCACCACAAGCTGCAGGTTTTTAGGCTCCATAATGCCTAATTGGTCTCCTGTCCTTCATCCACATCCCTTCCCAGCTTGGCCTAGTGGTTAAGAGCAGTGGCTGCTAATCTGGAAGTCCGGGTTTAGTTCTCTGCTCCTCCACATGCAGCCACCTTGGGCTCACCAGAGACCTGATTTTGTTGTTCTTGCAGAGCAGTTCTGTCAGAGCTCTCTCGTCCTCACCTGCACCCTGTTGTAAGCCGCTTTGAGACTCCTTTGGGTAGTGAAAGGCTGGGTATGAAAACCAACTCTTCTTCCTCTCCTCCCTATTGTACCCTTGCAATAGCTACGCTGTGAGGTAGGTTAGACTAAGAGGTGGTGGCTGGCCCAGCGGTTCACCAGCAAACTGAGAACAGGGCTATAATTTCATTATGTCTTAAATGTATATGCTGCCTTTCCTCGAAGGCTGAGGGCGGCTTGCAGTGATTTATAAATTACCATGATTAAAACAATTTAAGACATTAAAACTAATCATTTACAATTAAAGCTACCCAGATTTTGCTAGAACATTTATAGAGTGCCTGTTCAGCTGATTCCAACTGTGTCTAGGCATTTTTAATTAGTTCTTCATTTTAGTAGAGAGGCCAGCTCGTTAATGCTGTATGTCTACGTGTAAGAGCCTCTTGTGGCGCAGAGTGTTAAGGCAGCAGTCATGCAGTCTGAAACTCTGCCCATGGGGCTGGGAGTTCGATCCCAGCAGCCGGCTCAAGGTTGACTCAGCCTTCCATCCTTCCGAGGTCGGTAAAATGAGTACCCAGCTTGCTGGGGGGTAAACGGTAACGACTGGGGAGGGCACTGGCAAACCACCCCGTATTGAGTCTGCCATGAAAACGCCCGAGGGCGTCAGACATGACCCAGTGCTTGCACAGGGGATACCTTTACCTTTTTATGTCTACGTGTATGTATGCCTCTACCATAGGCCCAGTGGAACAGCTCTTTTGAAATCCAGGTCTGCCTGTTCCTAGCCTGACCACTGCACTCCTTTGCTTCTGAGTGGTAGGTGGTTAGAACTTGGAGACCCAGTTTCAAATCCCCAGTCTGGCATGGAAGCTTGCTGGGTAACCCTGGGCCGGTTATCCGCCTAACCAACCTCGTGGGGTTGTTGTTGTGAGGATCAGGTGGAGGATGGGAGTCGTAAGCTGATTTGGGTTCCCACTGGTAAGAAAGGGGCAGGTACGTATAAATAAACGGAGTGGGAATCAGGGAAGTTTTCGATTTATTTACTTCATTTATACCCAACCTTTCTCCCCAATGAAGATCCAGATAGGATTACATCTTTGCTCTCTCCTCCATTTTATCCTCACCACGACCCTGTGAGGTAGACTAGGCTAAGAGTGTTTGACTGGCCCAAGCTTCCGTGGCACAGCTGGGGATTCCCACCTGGTTCTCCCAGTCCTAGTCTGACATGCTTAACTACTAACACACGACCCTGGGTATGCTGCCATTTGTTTTTGTGGGGTTTCTACGGGAAAATTTCCAATTGGATTGTGCTGTGTTATGCCTTGGCCCTTTGCAATTCCTGCATCCAAATGACAGCTACCAGCCATGCATTTTCTCTGTGTTTATGGGGGATTCCATGTTCCAAGAACCAGCATCGGATTTCTGAAGGACCGGGTGCTTGGCTCATGTGTGTTTTTTAAAATAAAATCCACCCCCAGCCGAGATCACTGTTGCAAAGCGGCCTTCTTTTCCTCTACCATACACAAATCCAAACACACATCCTGCTGTCGACACCCACGTGGATTGCAGTGCCATCTTTTATTGATGTTCTTCCTGGCCTCGTTAGGAGAAAAACAGGCTTGCATTAACACAGGCAGATGGTTGAGCTTTTTGCTCTTGTCACCGGCACATGATGGGTGGAATCTCAAACTCCGCCTTCTTCCAAATGCTGGGGATTCCTCTCTCTCTCTCTCTCTCTCTCTCTCTCTCTCTCTCTCTCTCTCTCTCTCTCTCTCTCTCTCTCTCTCTCTCTCTCTCTCTCTCTCTCTCTCTCTTTTGGGGATGGGGGTACATTTGGATTCATTTGAGCCAGTGGAGGGGGAGGCACCCCCCCCCCATTGCTTCCATTTTTATAGCTTCGTTGGCATTGCCGAAGAGAATTGTCTCCTTGTAGCATTTTGTGGCTTTTATGACTCATGCCGTGCATGATTGAGTAAAACACTCTCTCTGTTGCATTTCGGCCATTGTAACACTGCAATCCTTGCAATTCCATATAGCGGGGAATTGTCTGGGGCTGCTCGTTGGAAGAAGGGTGCTTTGAATGTACCCTGATGCAAAGTCTTGCTAAACACAGATGCTCTGAAGTGTGGTCCCTGTTAGCAGAGCGTGCTGTTCACGGTGATGCGTGGTAGCTGTCGGTAAATGGAGTGGCTCAGTTCAGTGATAGAGCATCAGTTCTGCATCCAGAAGGTTTAATTCCCTGCATCTCCAGCTCCATTAATAGGTGATGGGACAAAAGACTTTCCCTTCAGACCCTGGAGAGCAGCAGCCTGTCCTAATAACAACAAGAACAGCCCTGCTGGGTCAGACCAGTGGTCCATCTAGTCCAGCATCCTGTCTCACACCGAGGCCAACCAGTTCCTCCTGAAGGGCCAACAACAGATCAGGGAGGGCAAGGCCTTCCCCTAACGTTGCCTCTTTGCATTGGGATTCAGAGCCAGTCACCCTGGCTAGCTGATAGACCTCTCCTCCATCATTCTGTCTAATCCCCTTTTAAGCTGTCTGTGCTTAATAGAACAAGGGTCTGACTCAGCTTAAGGCAGCTCCTTGTGTTAATTGTCAGGGGAAGGAGCCGTGGGTCGGTGCCAGAGCACTACTTTTGCCTGCAGAATCCCCAGGTTCAATCCCTGGCATCTACAGTTAAAAAGAACAGGTAGAAGATGATGCGAAAGAACTCTGCCAGAGAGGCCCTGGACAGCCACCGGCCGTCTGTGTGGGCAGGGCTGAACTTGATATGCCAACGGTCTTACTCAGCATAAGGCAGTCACCTTATATCCAAGCGGGGAGGTTGTGCACGCACAGGCACTTGTGATTTGAAACCTAGAAGGGGCCTTATTATCTCGGCAGGCTTCTGGAGCGATCGTCTGGCTCCCATTCTGGAACCTTGCCACTGGGCTGTGGGTAAAAGTGGATGTTAAGCCGCTTTAAGCCTTTGCGCCATCCTAGTCCTCTCCGGCGAAGGTGCCAGGGACAGTCCGGGCACGGCAAGGACACAGAGCCTTCAGAGCAGCCTGATTTGTGCCTCCCTCCCAGCGGGAACGGAGAGGCAACCGGTGGACCTTTTCAGATGGCCACAGGCCCTGTTGCCAAGTCGCTATTGGAGATGAACTTCAGTCCCAGGAAAGTGGGTTTTGTCCTACGTGGACATCCTGGTTAGGTTTGCTCTTTCTGTGCGGCTCAGAGAACAGCAGAGCAGTAACAGGGAAAACAGGTTCTGAAACAGATCCCTGTGCGTAGTTTCTCTCTTTGGCTTGCACTCCAGCTCTGTCCTGCTGTTATGGGAAAGGTCGGGCGGGAGGGGGGGGGGGCTAGAGTAGCCCCTTTAAGCCTTAGAATTATAGAATCATAGAGTTGGAAGGGACCTCTTGGGTCATCTAGTCCAACCCCCTGCACTATGCAGGACACTCACAATCGTACTGCTCATCCACTGTCACCTGCCACCCCCTTGAGCCTTCACAGAATCAACCTCTCCGTCAGATGGCTATCTGTTTAAAAATTCCCAAAGACCATGGAGGTACTGCTGAGATATTTTTCAGGCTTCGGGGTACCAGGAAGTGATGTCAGCTGGCCACACCCCCTGCTACACCGCCTGGAAGAGAGAGCCGAGAGGTGGCTGAGGTTTAAATGGCTGGGGCCCCTCCCCTTCCCGTGCCTTCTAGGCCCATCATTGGCTGCTTTGGGAAGAGGCGGGTCAACCTGCCCAAATAAGGGTAGAAATTTTAAAAAATTAAAACCCTATTTCTTTCCTCTTTGCTTGGAATGGGAAATGGCTGGCACAGGGTGGGAGGGCCGCCATTTTGAAGCCCCCCACGCCATGGTGCTATTGAGGGTCCTTCACAGTATTGTCGCACGGTGCTGTGGTTGGGAAACCCAGGCTTAGAGTGACCCAACCCCTGAACATTTGGCATTGACTGCTGACAGTGCCTGTGGTTTTCTTTCCGCGCACCGAAGCAGCATCACCCCGTCCCTCCCGCTCCGTTCTGACAGCCCTCTCTATCTGTCGACTTAGAAAGCAGAGCAGTCATCAATCCCCTTCCATGCCAGACCCGCCAATCAGG
Organism: Paroedura picta; assembly: GCF_049243985.1. Taxonomy (NCBI): domain Eukaryota; kingdom Metazoa; phylum Chordata; class Lepidosauria; order Squamata; family Gekkonidae; genus Paroedura; species Paroedura picta. Next base: position 161,708,230 of record NC_135371.1, on the reverse strand, counting down.
CCGCGCCGGGGCTGCACCCTCTCAGTAAAGACAGTGCCTGAGCAGCGGGGCCTGCAATCTCCCTGGCTGTTTCGGCCTCATCAGCGACCAATTTAATTTGGAATCGGAATTAGCCTCTGCGGGGAGGTTGCTGCTGCAGTGTCTTTGCGGGGGCCGTTGGGGAGGCAATTTGCATGCCGACCGTGGATCCTGCTCTCTTGGAGCATCTCCTCGCCACTGCCTTCCGATACACGAGAGACGTGTCTTATTAACCATGCAGGGCCCATGTGGAGGGAGTGACTTTTGGTGGCAGCCTCCATGTTGGCGCTGTACCGGTGAACCAGTCTCCTGCTAATTTTCTTCCCCGTGCAATGGGAGAGTGCTGTAAGTCCTCTGTCATTCATTCATTGCAGTCTCTGGGTATGTCTGTATCCACCAACCTTTGCTTAATTGGTGATGGTCGCTGATTGATTGATTGGTTTCATTTATCCCTCACCTTTGGGAAACCCCAAACAGCTGACGTTATTGTTAGGCAGGTTGTGAGTGGGTGGACAGAAAGGATTGCGTCCGTGCTTGGCTCTTGTGATCCTTTTTTGCCAATCGCCACTTTGGGATTGGGAGGTGAATTTTTTCGGGGCCAGGCTGGCCAGGGATTCTGGATTTGGGGAGGCATCATCTGGGAATGGACTTGGGGTCACTATGGGTGAGCAGGTAGTTGTGAATTTCCTGCATTTTTCAGGGAGTTGGACTAGATGACCATGGAGATCTCTTCCAACTCTGTTTCTATGATTCTCCTTTCCTCTTTTTTATCCTCCCAGCAACCCTGGGAGGCAGATTTGGCTGAGATAGGGTGAGAGGCCCAAGCTAACCTCGCAAGCTTCCATTGCAGAGTGGGGCATCAAACCTGGGCATCATGCAGTCCACACCTTGGACGGTGTCCTCTGGATTTAAGTGCTGAAGTTAATGGCATAAAATTATGCATAACCACATTGAATTCACCAGCACCACCAGCAGTTCATGTGGGCACTGTGTGTATCACAACATCTAGCTGCTGCCATGGAAGAATAGCTGAATGGAGAGAAAAGCGGGTGCAATCATGGTGGGAACACCCAAGATATACAGTACAGGGTGAAATTTAATTATGTAAAATTAAAATCCAACTATATATATTTATATATATCTTGGTTGTCCCTAGCATGAATGCATCAGCTTTTATCCCCACTCAGCTATACTTTCGTGGTAGTAGCTAGATGAACGATTGAAAACACTCTTGATGCACTTCCCCTGGTGTAAACACCAAGTTCTTCTGTCCCACAGTCACCTCTGGGCAAACAGGGTTTGCTGGCTTTTCAAACAAGCCTGCCAAACCTGTTTATCAAAGGCAAAAGTGGGATTATGAGCATCACAGACAGAGATCACTCCTTTAGACTGCTTCCAGCTCTTTGAAAAGCCTCCTGCTTCCTGACCAAACAGAGAAGCCCCATCCAAGCAGAAAAGCAAGATAGAAGCTTAACGGTGCGCTCTTATCTTTATGGCATGGCTACTGCCACAAAATGAGTTGCCTGTGTATTCACAATGGCCGTGCGAGTTGGGAATTTTGCATGTTCTCAAAGTGAAAGCTGAATATCTCAAGGTTTGTCTGCGAAGGTCATGGAGGAGTGAAACAGCAACTCTAGACTCCAAAAGGGGGAGGTAGCCGTGTTGGTTTGTTGCAACCAGAAAAATGAACAGGTGTCTTGGGCAAACAGGATTCTGTTGCAGCATAAGCATCTGTAGACTGAAGCCCGCTTCTTCAGATGCAATGCGTGGAGTGTTTTGTGTGGAGGGCATGGGGGGGGGGGTGGAAAGCACAGGCTCAAGAGACTGCGGACTGCAAGGGAGTACAGGGTGAAATTAAATTGTGTAAAATTCAAATCCAATTATGAGAAATAAAAGAGACCATTCAGTTCACTGAATTATACGAAGCCAGTTAACATCTGTAATGGATGGGGAGTCTCAGGTTCCCAGGCCAAATTGTTCTGCCTCCTTGTGAATATAATATTTCCATTTGTAGCTAGGTTTGTAAACCAGCAATCAGCTATTCCCCGGCGATGTATATCACAGATTTTGTCTTTGATGAGCTTTTGGGAATCCAAAGGGCTTGGTTAAATATGGCCCTTGATCTATTCTAGGCTATCTTTAAACCGCCCGTGGCGCCACGGGCGCCACGGACTTAATAATTCGCTAAGGCCTGCCGAGGCGAGATGTGTCCGTGATGAGGAAGGGTCCGGATTGGACCCTTCCTCACGACAGACAATCGGAGGGACCAATCGGCAGGCGCGAAGCGCCTGCCGATTGGTCCCTCCGATTCCCAGCTCCAGGAACTGCGAGCCGCGCACAGCGCGGCTCGCAGTTCCTCCCGGCCTGATGCGGCGAGAGGCGCTTTGCGCCTCTCGCCGCGTCAGGCCACCGACCCAGGGAGCCCCCGGCAGTCGCACGAAGCGCAGCTGCCGGGGGTTCCCTGCCTGGCGGCCTCAGGCATCAGGCCGCCACCCGAGGGAGCCCCCAGCAGTCGCGCAAAGCACGGCTGCCGGGGGTTCCCTGCCTGGCGGGCTGGCGCAGCGAGAGGCGCGAAGCGCCTCTCGCCGCGTCAGGCCGCCGCCCGTGGGAGCCCCCGGCAGTCGCGCAAAGCGCGGCTGCCGGGGGTTCCCTGCCTGGCGGGCTGACGCGGCGAGAGGCGCGAAGCGCCTCTTGCCGCGTCAGCCTGCCGCCAACGAGAGAAGCTCGCCGCCACGGACCAGCCCGCCGCCGCCACGGACCAGCCCGCAGCCGACCAGCCCGCCGCCACCGCGGACCAGCCCGTCTAAGGTTAGGACCTAGCGCCCGCTGCATTCCCCTGCAGCGGGCTTGATTACTAGTTTAATAATAATTCTGATTTAGCCTTTAATGGTTAAGTTATGTTGCAGTTTGTTACGTTGTAATCTTTACAGCAGCCCCTCAAGTCTTATATTGCAGATAGTGGCTGAGGGTGAAGTCTTCCCAGTCTAAAGTTATTGGAATGAATGCATAGGTTCAGAAACGTTTTGCCCAGGAATGCCCAGTTAGGGTGCTTCTGGCTGAGAATTGATTTGACAGTTCTCTCAGCCCAGCCTTTTTCAACCTTTTGACAGGCTCAAGGGGGACTGACAGGAAGTAGAATCATAGAATCATAGAGTTGGAAGGGGCCATACAGGCCATCTAGTCCAACCCCCTGCTCAACGCAGGATCAGCCCTAAGCATCCTAAAGTAGTCTAAGAGGGGGACGAGGCATGCAGGGTCTGCCCCCCTACCAGGCACAGAAACCACAAGAGAACTCATGATTGGGTGGAGGAGCAGGGGGAGCAGCCAGGTCCCTAGCATGTGGCTGAATTCTAAAAGCAGGAGGGAAAAGGCTGCGGACCCCTGTGGACCCCCAGGGGTCCCCTGTCTTAGCCACTACATCATGCTGTTTGGGTGGGGAGACACTTGTTGTGGGTTGTCCTCATCGCACAGCAGTCAAAGTACATCAGTTCACCTGGAGAAAATGGCCACTTTGGAAGATGGACTCCAGGGCCATATACTCCATTGAAGTCCCTCCCCAAACTTGGACGTCCTCAGGCCCCACCCCCAAAATCTTCAGGTGTTTCCCAACCTGGACTCTACGTGTCCCCAGGTATATAGGGCTAACTTTGTGGTTAAAAGCACAACAAGCTTACAGCAGTGGTTCCTAAATTGGTCAGTACCATGGGATTACCTAGGGAGGAGGGGGAGGAGAAGGAGGAGAAGGAGAAGAAGAAGAAGAAGAAGAAGAAGAGTTGGTTCTTATATGCCGCTTTTCCCTACCTGAAGGAGGCTCAAAGCGGCTTACAGTCACCTTCCCTTTCCTTTCCCCACAACAGACACCCTGTGAGGGAGGGGAGGCTGAGAGAGCCCTGATATCACTGCTCGGTCAGAACAGTTTTATCAGTGCTGTGAGGAGCCCAAGGTCACCCAGCTGGCTGCATGTGGGGGAGCGCAGAATTGAACCCGGCATGCCAGATTAGAAGTCCGCACCCCTAACCACTACACCAAACTGGCTCTCAGTTTAGTGGAGACACTAAGTGGCAAGGGGGGGAGCTGGAGGTGGGCCCTTTGAACTCCATTGTTGACTTCCTTAAAATTGGCACATGGTCCAACAAGCTACTGCCTCCACAGAGTGCTGAAATCTGGTGAAGTCATCATAATTATTTTGGTATATCTGCCACCAGAGCTCTGGTAAGGCCAGTATACCGTGTTCTGAGAAGCTGTCGCCAGCATATGCACATTCGCCCTCTTGTCGTTTTTAAGTGTTTGCTGGTAAATCCTTAACATAGCAGTATTGAGTGTGGTATTTATTTTCCCGTGTTCTTGGTTACTGAGCCTGTTGATTACGAAGTGCATTTTTGAAAGCTGTAGAAGTGTTATTTTTATCGCGGCCCAGCCAATATTAATATTTCTAGTTTATATGTGTAACCCTGTGCAGTTGGCTCTCTGTTGGATTTTGGAGGGAAAAGGTGTTTCACCCCTGAGAGGGAACCTTAGGAGGTTTCTGAGGGAAAAGAGCATTCCGGGGAGAAGAAAGGAGACAGGATCCCTATTACAAGGGCCAGAATAGACTTAAATGTCACTTTATCAGGCCAGGCCAGGTGTGCCATAAAGTGTTATGCTAGATACTGGAGATACAAACTTTATAAAGGATCTAGGCAAAAACAATTGATATTATTTTTTTTTATTCAAAATACACACATGCTTAAAACATTAATACTTTTACAATGTTTCTGTGCAGTATCTCCCTGATCTTTGGATGCCAGCCTCCAGGTGGGACCTGGGGATCCCCCATAATTACAACTCATCTCCAGGCAACAGAGATCTGTTCCCCTGGAGAAAATGGTCAGGAGGTAGACTGTATGGTATTATACCCCATTAGAACCCTTTCCCTAACTCTGCACTCTGCTGGGTCCACCCCCCCAAGGGGTTTTTCCAAACCCGGAGCTGGCAAAACTTCCTTCCCTCCCACTTTCACCACATTAGCCCTGGGAAGATGTACAGGGGCATAAGGCATAGCCGCTGTCTTCTGCCAGTAAATATAATGACCAGTTGCTTGATGAACGAAGAAATGCCAACGATAAAGAAGAAGAGTTAGTTCATATATGCTGTATTTCTCTACCCGAAAGAGTCTCAAAGCGGCTTACAATCACCTTCCCTTTCCTCTCCCCACAACCGACACCCTGTGAGGGAGGTGAGGCTGAGAGAGCCCTGATATTGCTGCTCAGTCAGAACAGCTGTGATGGTTTTAAGTCTTTTAATGGGAGTTTTAATGGGGTTTAAAATACTGTAACCCGCCACGAGCCATTTGGGAGTGGCGGGAAATAAATAAATAAATAAATAAATAATAATAATAATAATAATAATAATAATAATAATAATAATACAACAGCTTTATCAGTGCTGTGGCGAGCCCAAGGTCACCCAGCTTGCTTCATATGGGGGAGCGCAGAATCAAACCCGGCTCGCCAGATTAGAAGTTCACACTCCTAACCACGACACCAAGCTGGCAATGACCAGTTTCCTGGCTGCCTGTATGTCTGACACCCCTGCTCTAGAGAGCCGCAGTAGCCTCCATAGATCTGTAGCAGCACAAACAGCCTGGAGAGCAGCAGCACAGCCACCACAGAGAACCATGAAACAGCCGAAAATGTGGAAGATGCATCGTGCAGCATGCTAAGGATTTGCCTTAGTGCTGGATGAGTCAACTTTGCGAGGCAATCAGTCTTTGCTTCTTGCTTACGTGCCCTTCATAGAAGATGAAAGTTTGGCACAAGAGTTGTTATTTGCAAGGCCACTAAGAACAGCGACTAAAGAGGAGTCCGTGTTGTCGAGCCGTTCTTCAAAGACGAGGCCATTCTGCTTGCCGACCTACTTGTTTGTGCAACTGATCGAGCGCCATCAATGACAGGTCACTACTGTGGGCGGGTTGCTTACTTGAAAACAGCCGTGCCAGATGTCTTTGCCATTCACTGTGGCATTCATCGCCAGCAGCTGGCTGCAAAGTACCTCCGTGATCGCCACACAAGTCACTCCGCGCTGTTATTATTCCCGTGAATAAAATTAAAGCCAGTGTTTGCAATGACAGATTATTCCGGGAATCTCTGTGTTGAGAACGGTGAAGATTTGGGATGTTTGCTGCTTCATACCGAAGCACGTTGGCTCTCAAAAGCCAACTGCGTGAGTTGCGGTTATGACCATTTTGACACAGTTGTAGAGTTTTTGAAGATGCAGATTCTTTGCTCCATGACGATGGACTCAAAGAGAGGAGGAATGACTTTGCTTATTTATCAGAACTATTTATTCAACGGAATGAATTTGCAGTCGCAGAGAAATGAGGTCGCACTTATTAAGGCCACATCTGTAGTCTCTACATTTATTTCAAAGTTAGCTCTATTTAGATGGAATATAGGCTGTCGTGAACTGTACCAGCTTCTAAGTTTGAAGAGAAAGGTGAGATTCAAGATTATGATCTGCAAGGGTTTTATCTGGTGACTATTTGGATACACAGCATGGACATGTTTGAATGACTTGAGGATCTTCTTTTCATGGAAATTGGGCCGTAAATCCATTTTTGGATACTGAGGAAGTTAGGGTGGTAGAGGAATAACTCTCTGAGCCACTGACAGAGCTGATGCCAAAGTGTAAGAATCATGCCACAAGTTTTGGTTCTATGACATTTCCAGCTTCATGGACAGTGGGTAAGAACCTCCTTGTTGCATTTCCAACATCAAATTTGGTGGAGTTGGCCATCCACATTCTCTCCCAGCAAAGATTTTGACTCCAGATTAGTGAGATGTAGCGATTTAAGACTCCTGAGAGAATTTAAACCAGTCATTGGGAAACTGGTATCAATTCATCAATGTACTAGACAGTGAAGTTCTTATTAAAGGCTGTTAGTCCTACCATTCCACTTCCACAGATAGAGAGGGAAGAAAGCTAGATGTCGTAAGATAGAAATTTTATTCTTTTTGTGCGTTGGGTTTTAAGATTTCAAACTATTGGACCAACGTGACTGGTGACCAGCTTTTCTTCTCTTACTGTTCCTGGAGCTTCTGCCCACAGAAAAGTCCTGCATATTGAGGCCATCAGATTCTCCAAGCAGCAGATGAGCACAGGTTGGCTTTTTGTGGATTCTGCAGTACGTGCCACAGCAAATGCTATCGTACTCAGATGCCATGCTTGGTTAACATCAACTGCCTTGCCTATAGGGATCAAGCACAACATTGAGGACTTACCTTTTGAGGGCTTGATGTTTCTCTCTACAAGGTCTGACAAGACACAGTCCTTGATAAAGAAAAATAAGCATAGCTAAGTGACTGGGGGTGTCACAACCAGGCCCTTCCCCATTCAAGCCAAGGTTGGTTGTATGGCAGCCCTGACATCCTTATTAGAGGGGCTACTTCTAACCCTTTTAGGCCCAGTATCCTACCTCTAAGCCATTTTCCCCACAACAGTGGGGGGTTATCACAGACATAAAGGTTCCAGCCGACCTAGGTTGACCCACCAGCCACCCCCTTCTAGAGAGGCAGTCCCATCCCTGAAATCGTCTTTCTGACTAGTAGTGCTTCCTGCTCCTGTTAGGTTTGGAGACAAGATACAGGTTTGACATTGCCTGCAAGGTCATTTACCTCTAATGCATGAGTTTTGTCTATAGTTAGACTAGGTCATAGGTTAGGATAGTCTATTCTACCATATTCTATCTTGGGAATATGTAGCCCGGTGATAACTGGATTTGTCCCAGGCTTTGATTGATCTAATTTTGTTTTGGCTCAGCTGATGCTTAAATCACATATTTGTTGACTTTCTCTATGTAGGTATGCTTTCTAGTGGCTGTTTCAACAGAAGGAGTTAGCAGCTCTTCAAGTGGACCCCCTGTTTTTGAAGTTCTTTCCCAAGAGAGTAGTCCTAACTAACAGATTCCAATTTTTCCAAGATATTTTTCCAAGATATTATTTTGCCTGTCTCTTTTCCTGCACAAAGCTCAGAAAATGAGAAATTGTTTCACTCCCTAGATGTTAGTTGGGCTTTATTATTTTATCTTAAGAGAACCATGGAGTTCTGCAAGGATAGAACACTGTTTTATGTTTCCCAGTCCTAATAGAGGAAATGGCTTCCTCTCAAACTTTGTCCTGGTATATTGTCTTAGCAATTAGAGAATGCTATGGCTTTTACCAGGTTGCCTTGCCTGGTAAACAGCTGTACCCATTCTGTTATAGCTATGGTTTCTTCAGCAGCTTTCTTCTATGGAGTACCATTGATGGAGATATGTTGAGCTGCTGCATGGTTTTCAGCAGACACATTTCATTGCCACTACACTTGGGATCTGCAGGCAAGGTGAGAAGCTACAGTGGGGAAGGCAGTACTTCGTTCACTCTTTAAGTGACAAGAGCATGCCCCACTGCCTGATGAGTAGCTTGCTAGAATCCCCATGTGGGACTGCACAGATCGATGATGAAAACAAAGTGGCGCTTAACCGTAACTATTGTTCATTGAGTATCTTCTGCGCAGGCACACATACCCTCCCTCCTGCCTTGCTGAATGCTCTGGCTTTGGTGTCATAGTGGCATATAGGGGCACCCCTGCACAGGAGTGCATGGTTCCTGGGCGGGAGCAAGTTTCTGTCTCTAGTGTGCAGCACCCCCTGGAGGCTTTGAGCTGTAAGGACATATTTGATGGTAGGCCTGCTCATGAACAGTGCCCAGAAGATACTTGATGAACAATAGTTCATGATGAACTTGTAAGTTCAGCTTTGTTTTCTTGAACTCTGGCTTTTCATTAAGTCTGCTTCATGGGAATGAAGCTCATAACTCCCTTGGAGAGGAGCCCTTCAGGATTCCCTAATCTCCCAAATTTGCCTGCTGTCAGGCCCACTGATTGATCAGGGTGGAAATTGCAAATTTCCGCCTGTATTTCAGACTTTGGTTGATTTAATCACTGCTATTCATCATTTGCTGCTTGCACCCTGACGCTCGTTATCTTGATTTGCATAAACATGCTGTGTCGGCAACTCCTCACATTGATGTGAATGTATGTCCGTGGCTGTGTATAATCTGACCTTTAAAAAAATCCTTTTAAAAAGGATAATCTGAATACCGCACACAGAAAATCTTACTCCTGCAACCTAAAATATTTTATGCAAATAGAGATGTTTTGCATAATTTCTTTCTTCGGCATAGCTCATTCTGCACCCACCCACCGCCCATCAATAGCCTGTATTTATTGCAGTTTTGCTAATGGTGCGAGAAGTGGGAGAAGAGCCTGGTCCTGCCTCAGCTGGTGGAAAATCTACCCCTCCATCTGGGATTCTAGCAGGGTATTGTTCCCGCACGTTTGTGCATTGCTCTTGAGGACTAGAAACATGCCTTATTAAACAATGAGAGCTGAGTTTCTCAACACAATTCAGGAATTAAGTTCCAAACTTGGTACGCAGGATCAGTCCTCTTGTGATCCACCATACTCATTTCGGGCTGAGAGACAGTGACTAGTCTCAAGGAAACCAGGGTTCAGATTCCAAGCAGGGACCTCCCAGACAACATCAGGAATGTACCACGGGTTTAAAATGCACCATGTTGTTAGGCCAGGCTTTCTCAACCAGGGTTTCATGAAACCCTGGGGTTTCTTGAGGGCCCTGGAAGGGTTTTCTGAATGGGAGGGAGTTATTTTTTATTTATTTTTAATGTTTGTTGAACGTTTATCGGGTGATATGATCATATATGGTCGTGACTACCTGTTGTCCCCCCTCCTAAAATAGCCAGTGATGGGCCTGGAGGGGGTAGAGGGGCGGTTCCCAAGTGGGCATGGACACAGTTATGCTTCCCAACCATATTCTGCATGATCGCTCCACTTCTGGGGTTTCTCGAAGCCTGAAGAATGTTTCAGGGGTTTCTCAACAATTAAAAAATTGAAAAAGGCTGCATTAAGCCCTCATTACAACTCACTGGTGACTTTGGGCCAGTCACTGTTCTATAGCTCAGCCTACCTCACAGGGCTGTGGTGGGGTTAAAACTGGGAGAAGATTGCAGGCATTGGCTTGAGCCTCTTGGAGAAAAATACAGACAAAAATAATCTGATAAATCATTCCACCAGAGCAGACAAGTATCCCAGACCCTCCTCCTGTTGAATTCTACCAGACTTGGAGCCTGCCCTTATTTGAAGAATTGATCAGTGGGCAGAAATACAAACTTTTGCACATGAAGGAAAAAAATTGTGGGTTTTTTTTCCGTGGGGGGGAGGGGAGGTTTGTTTGTTTTGGGTGCTTTGATGTTTACCCACAAGGCTGCATTGAAAAGCAGTGAAAAGGGCTTTTGTCAATTTCCATTGTCAGTTTCCTTATTGCTTCTTCCCTGCTGTGCTCAGGGAAGAAATTATAGGCGCCTCACAGCCCCAGTTTTCTTATTGTGCATGAAGATGGGGATTGAGGGAAGCAACTTTTTCAGGAGGCTATTATACACACAGGGATACTCTGGTGCTCCTGCAGATATTCAGCACCCTAAGGTGGAACAGCGGGAAAGAAGGGACATATTCTGCAGAACTTGCGTCAGGCTGCATTTCAAAGATCCAGCATATGGCAAACCCCGGTTGGCTTTCATGCAATGTATTAGTTCATTCAGGGGTAGCCAAACTGCAGATCTCTAGATGTCCGGGGACTACAACTCCCATGAGCCTCCTGCCAGGCCCTGATACTTTCTCCCCAATGAGAACCCAAACCAGCTTATGTTGTTCTCCTGTCCTCGCCTGTGTCCTCACAACAACCCCATGAGGTAGGTTAGGTTGATAGTGTGACTGGCCCAAGGTCTCCCAGCAAGCTTCCATGGTAGTGTTGGGATTTAGATGTGCGACACCTTGATCCTAGCCCAGGGGTGGCAAATGATGGCTCTCCAGATGTCCATGGACTACAGCTACCAGCATACTGGCAGGGGCTCATGGTAATTGTAGTGTGTGGACATCTGGAGAGCCACCTTTTGGCCAGCCCTGCCCTAGGCTAACACTGTAACCACTACAGCACACTGGCTCCCAGACATGCAAATTGACAACCTGTGAAATGGATTACATCTAGGCAAAACTGCAGCGCATATTGGTGGCAAACGCGTCTACCGGTTTGCTCTGAGCTGGGACTTACTACGATTCAAAAACATGCTGCTCAGTCCTGGGGTCTCCTTGATGGGCCCCACTGCTCTCTCAAAGGGCCACGTCAGCGTAGGGAAGACCATTCTGACTTTGCAAGGTTAATGCCGTGTGAGATTCTTGGAGCAGAAAACATGCCCCCACATGCACAGAATGGGGGACTGGGATTCATGGATGCTCCTTCGAGCCCTGGAACCAGCTAAGGGTTTCAGCAAGACTGCAAATATCCACGGCACATAATCAGAGACTTGCGCATGCATGCGCAGTAAGATTTCACTCTCATATTTATGTAGTTGCTCTAAGGTCAAGCGCAGGTGCTTGCTCCTCACACCTACATCGCCACGACCAGCTTCAGCTCCCTGCTGACGGAAGAAGCTCCCCAAACTTCCGGCGTGCCTGTAACTCTCAGTTTAACCCGCCTCGCAGGGCTGATTTGTGTCCTTGCAGGATTTTATTCCCAGTTTTTTAAGTGAGCGCACTATTGTGAAATAAGCATTTTTAAAACTATTGTGGTGTGGTTGGGGGACTTGGGAATGTTCAGCCTGGAGAAAAGGAGGTTGAGAGGGGACATGATAGCCCTCTTTAAGTATTTGAAAGGTTGTCACTTGGAGGAGGGCAGGATGCTGTTTCTGTTGGCTGCAGAGGAGAGGACACGCAGTAATGGGTTTAAACTTCAAATACAACGATATAGGCTAGATATCAGGAAAAAAAATTTCACAGTCAGAGTAGTTCAGCAGTGGAATAGGCTGCCTAAGGAAGTGGTGAGCTCCCCCTCACTGGCAGTCTTCAAGCAAAGGTTGGATACACACTTTTCTTGGATGCTTTAGGATGCTTTGGGCTGATTCTGCGTTGAGCAGGGGGTTGGACTAGATGGCCTGTATGGCCCCTTCCAACTCTATGATTCTATGCTAAAAAATTTAAAGTCACATTGGGATGATCTCATCTGCGCTGTTCCAAGCTCCTTTGGGGAAGATGCTAGAAACCGTTTTTCACTGCAATGTCCTCTACCTTTCCTCTTCATTATGGCACGTCATGCCTCAGACGGCTTTTGTTGCCTTTGACAGTTTTGGCTTGCATCGCTTTCCAGTTCTGTAATCCTGGTCCTCCTGCATTGTTAATTGGAGGGCTTTGCTGCCTTATCGGATTGCATTTGGTATTTTGTGATTGCCTCGTACCTCTATGAGATCCGCCGGCTATACCTGAAGCCGTCGTAGAAGTAATAATACTGCATTTTTGATAAAGAGTTGGAGGATCTACAGGCAGTGTACATGCGAGCTACGAGTAGCAACTGTTAAAACAATCTTACTCACTGTTAGGAGATTGTTTCTCAGTAGCAAAGTTGATTTTGAAAACATTGAAATTTAAGTCCCTTGAAAAAGCCAAAGAGCGAATCGCGTTGGGATTTGTTGAATATAAAAGAATAAAAAACAATGGAAGTTTGAAGACTCCATAAAAGTCTACTCTGTATATTTGATTCGCCATATTGGTATCCCAGTGCCTCTTTACTTGCCCTATGTCTGGTCCTTCACTGGGTCCTGCCACTCTTATTTTATTGTAGCTTCCAGGTGGTGGCAGGGGATCTCCTGGGATTACAACTGATCTTTAGGCAACAGAGGAGGAAATGGCTGCTTTGTAGGGTGGGTTTTATGGGATCATATCCTCACATTTTGCCTTCCCCAGGCTCTGTGGGCCCCTCGCCCCCAAAATCTTCAGGAATTTTCCAAGCCACAGTAAGCAACGCTCTCTGTGTGCGAGGAATACGGGGTTCAAAATTCAGGTGGGTACCCAGGTTGGTCTGAAGCATCAGAACAATGTTTTAGTCCAGGCTTCCTCAACCAAGGTTTCATGAAACCCTGGGGTTCCTTGATGGCCATGGAAGGGTTTCCTGAATGGGTGGGGATGAATTAATTTTTATATATATTTTAAATATGCTAAACATTTAAAAGGTAAAGGTAAAAGTATCCCCTGTGCAAGCACCGAGTCATGTCTGACCCTTGGGGTGACGCCCTCTAGCGTTTTCCTGGCAGACTCAATAAGGGGTGGTTTGCCAGTGCCTTCCCCAGTCATTACCGTTTACCCCCCAGCAAGCTGGGTACTCATTTTACCCACCTGGGAAGGATGGAAGGCTGAGTCGACCTTGAGCCGGCTGCTGGGATTGAACTCCCAGCCCCACGGGCAAAGCTTTCAGACTGCATGTCTGCTGCCTTACCACTCTGCACCACAAGAGGCTCTGCTAAACATTTATCAGATGATAAATATGGTCATGTTTACCCACCCACCCCCCATGCGTGTTGCCCCCTGAACCCTCTGTTAGCAGAGCGGATAAGTCCTTGATATCCACACGCTATCTTTAGGTTAAAGGAGAAAAAGTGTATTTATGGAAGGACATTTCAGATAGTGCAGAGGAGAGGATAGATGCTGAACTGCATCCTAGCTCAAGGAAAGAAGGAGTGAGAGAAGCTTCCTTTAGAAGAAGCAGGAAACTGCCCTGAGAGTATCAGTCTAGAGACAGACAAAAGGCACCCTTAAAAGATAGAAAGGTCCTGAAGTCTCTGATCTACCTAACAGTCTTCTTGCTGCCCCCTTCAGGGTCTTCTTCTTCCTCTTAACTTTGTACACCAGACATTGCCTACTTCAACACTGCGGGGAGTCGGAAGGGAAGGGCCCTGGGTGGGCGTGTCCTCCGCGATGCTTCCCAACCATATTCTGCACGATCACGCCACTTCTGGGGTTTCTGGAAGCCAGAAGAATGTTTCAGGAGTTTCTCAAGGGTAAAAAAGTTGAGAAGGGTTGTTTAAGGCCAACCCAAGTTTGATTCAAGGTGTAAACTTTCACGTGCTCAGCACACCTCCTCAGACACAATCAAATGGGAATTTCCCAGTGTACCGATATATAGGCAAAGGGTGAGTAATCAATCAGTAAACAGATACAGGTGTCTTACAGCAGGGGTAGTCAACCTGTGGTCCTCCAGATGTCCATGGACTACAATTTCCATGAGACCCTGCCAGCAAATGCTGGCTGGGGCTTATAGGAATTGTAGTCCATGGACATCTGGAGGACCACAGGTTGACTACCCCTGCCTTACAGGAATAACAAACTAAGTGTAAAATGTTGTTGTTTGTTTGTGTTCACAATTGTTTGGGTGCATTAGCCTAATTGTAACCCCCCCACCCCAGCATCTCAACTCTCTCTCAGAATATTAGATATTCAAATGCTACGCAACAAGTTAAATTGAAACCCCGCATACCAAATCAGCATCAAAATCTGCTTAACATAAATTACCAAAATTATTTTGTACACTCCTCGATATTCTTGCATTGGCATGCTCTGAACACTGATAAAAGGCCAAATCTGGAATGGAATCAAAACTCAACCGTGAGATCTGAAAGTTGCTGTTCAGACATACTTCCCCTGAACCCCACCTGCCAATTTAGATGCTGATTAGCTCATTTGCGTGCGTGTGAACTTGAGATATTTCTATGCAGAGCCTAGTGACTGTGACTGCTTCAGAAATTGCTTTTTTACACTGCAGCACTCTTCCCCCCTGTAATTTTGCTCCGGCCCAGGATAGCCGTCTCTTTCGATGTGGCCCCAGGCCTCTCCGGCTCCGCTCCATCTAAACATCCGGAAGAAGTTCCTGACACTTAGAGCGGTTCCTCAGTGGAACAGGCTTCCTCGGGAGGTGGTGGGTTCTCCATCTTTGGAGATTTTTAAACAGAGGCTGGATAGCCATCTGACGGAGAGGCTGATTCTGTGAAGGCTCAAGGGGGTGGCAGGTGACAGTGGATGAGCGATAGGGATGTGAGTGTCCTGCATAGTGCAGGGGGTTGGACTAGATGACCCATGAGGTCCCTTACAACTCTATTATTCTATGATTCTATGATACAGAGCTCTGCACTGCTTGTCTTGCCGGACAACCCCATTTATGCTTCTCCTTGTCTCTCCTTGCCTAGGCAGCCTGAGTCGGGCGGGCCCCATCCCAGCCATCCTGCGCCCGCCGCCCGCCATGATGCAGCCGCCCCTCGACCTCAAGCCTTTCCTCTCGTTCCCCATGGAGGCGCAGCCGGCTGTGGGCCTCTTCCCGGGTTTCAACACGGTAAGGCCGTGGCTGCTTCCGGCCCAGGAGGTGCAGGCTCGGGTAGGACTGTTTGTATAACTCCTCCCACTTTCCTCCTTTTCTTCCTCTGCTCCCCCTCCAGAGACAAAGGGGCTTTGGCATGGACACCTGGCCCCTGGGAATGCCAGGTGAGGCACCCAGGATGCATGCATTGGACAGGGCAGCCGGGATTGGGGGGGGGGGGGCTCGGCCCTGGCAGTCCCATTTAGGGAGGATGGTTTGGCCTGCTCTCAGGGAGGGGCCGTGGCATCGTGGCAGAGCTTCTGTCGGGTGTGCAGAAGGTCCCAGGTTCTGGTTCGCCCGTGTCACAATAGAACTACATCACGGCAAAACAGGCGGTTCTAAATAAATATCCTAACAGAAAAAGAGAGAACCTGTCCCAGGCTATCAAAATCGGTTAACAATATATTTATATAATCTCTGTTTTAATGATAAATGAAACAACCAGAACAGACTCCAGATTTTGTCCCATTTTCAAAGTAGACCTTTCATCGGTGGTGGTTTCTTCCTGTGATTTTGAAACTTATCTTAGAAGTTTTCAATATTTCAACAAACTTCAGTTGGAGTAGTATCTGGACAAAGCTCTCCCATGCCTACGAGCTGAAGGCCGGTATTATATGCATGGAATTTTGATTGCAACTTGGAGTTGGTTGAAATATTGAAAACTTCTAAGATAAGTTTCAAAATCACAGGAGAAAGCAACCACCAATGAAAGGTTCTCTCTTTTTCTGTTAGGATATTTATTTAGAATCGCCCGTGTCCCAGTCAGGAGAGAACCAGGCACTTAACCCAACCCTTATGCCCGAGACATCTTTATTTTTGCAAGGGAGAGAGGGATTGTGGCTGGCTTCCTTTCAAATGAAAATCCCTTTCCCTTTCTTTCTGCTGATGAGCTTGATGAACATTCTCCCTTCAGGGCTCTATTATATTCGTCCCACTCAGGCCTTGCTGGTATAGGGGAAAGCAGCACCAGCCTACTGGGTTAAGGAGTCTTTCTCTCACAACCACGGAAAGGTCATTCTGCCTCAGTAAACCCCGGCACACAAGAGGCGTTGCAAAGTTTAACAAACAAGAAAGTAGAATTTATTAAACTCTTGGGGGGCGGGGAAGGGAGCTAGCTAAAAGAGTCAGGACTAGGTTACGGTTTAGCAGCATATGCTTGTTCAAATACATTTACTTATATAGCAACAACTTTGTCGTCTTCCCTGAATCCCTTTCTGGTACTCTTAGAACGCAGGACTAAGGAAACCTCCTATCCCCAGAAGAGAATTCCTGTTTTTGGCTAGGTTTGGGATAACCTCCCAGGTTCCTCCCTTAGCCTGTCCCTGGGTGGTGATGTGCAAGACCTCAGCCTGAGACCCTGGAAAGCCACTGCCAGGCTGAGCATACAGTGCTGACCTAGAGGGACCAAGGCTCCATCAGCTTCATGGGCATGAAAGGAGACAGCAGCTTCTCTCTCGAAAGGGCGAGTCTAAGAATTGGCTAACCCTGGGGGTTTGCACCCATTCCACTGCACTGCCCCTTGGTAAATGGCCTGATTTAAGCGTGACCCCAGCAAGGAAGCACTTGGGCCAGGCTCCACGTCTCCGTTCAACCTTGCTTCGGCTCACGCAGACCTTAGTTTGCATACTGGAAATCAGTAGCCATGGCAGATCTGATCCTGGCGTGCTAATTTGGCCCCTGCAGCTACTTTGCTTGGCTTAAGTAAAACCGCAGACCTCAAAAGAAAAATCTAAGTAATAAATAAATAGCTTTGTGTTGATAGTGGGTCAGGATGCATTTCACGCAAGGGTCTGGGATAGAAGGGTCTGGGATAGAGTTGGCCGAGAATGGGAGGGTTGGACTCACCAGTAAAAGCAAAGAAAAACATCAGGCTGACTTGGGAGGTGGCTGGTTTTTATAGACCTCAAGACTGACTGGCCTACTGGCCAGAAGGTAGTTTTACAGGTCAAGCCAGTCAAAAGGGCTGCCTGATCAGCCGCTCCATTCAAGATCCTTAAAAGCAAAACCGCCTCCATGTGCATAAATAGAGGGGATCGAGGTGCATGCCTGTGAAGTGCTTAAACTTTTAGGTATCCAGTGGTTTGAACGAATGCATTGAACCTAAAATAATAAACACTGAGGGGGCATGCCTAGACTTTCCTGCCGCCTTCTGAGTTCTAGCATCCATTTAGTAGAACATCTCAAGAGCCACAACTGTCCACAGACAGACATGGGGCCCTTTCACAGCCTCATAGCGCCCTTCCTGCAGGTGGAGTGGTGGGAGGGGGAAACCAACACATTGGGGGGGAGGGGGGGCTTACCCTATGTATTTGGCCAGCTGGCTTGCATTAGAGTGCCCTCTGCTGGCTGGAGATTGAGATGGCCGGTGTAGCTGCAGGACAGCTGTGGCGTTTGTGTCCAGGTGGGATCCTTTTGTGATTTACGGATTTATTTATCTAGTCTAGACTAGATCTTAATCCCATCTCTTCCTGTCCCCCCCCCCTTCTTTGCAATCCAAAGATGAGCAACATCCGCTGCAAATGGGGGAAAAAAGGCAGAATAGGGAAGATGCAAGCTTTAATCCGTAGGGTAAATTTTGAGGATTAAAACTGAAGGTTTAATCTCAGCAGGAGAGCAGACGCAGGGCTGGCGGGGGCAGGGAAGGAGGCAGCCAGGAACAAGGTGACCTACCCTCTTTGTTTTACTACCTTTCTACCCATGGAACCAGGACGGCAGGCAGAGCAAGAGTAAAATGCTCTCCCCCCCTCTTTCCCATCACTTTCCCACTGTGAACTGTTCCTGCCGTTTTGCAGCTCTCCAGTAATCTGTGTCTAGTTCTCAGTCCTCAAGGTGGGACATCCTTTCAGGCACCTGCAGGAGTTTTTCCTCTTACGTTGTCAGACAACTACCAGCAGGGGGAGCAACCGTCCTTCGGTGCCCTGTTGGGCTGGCAGGTGCCATCCGGCCAGGTCTAGGGCGGTGACTGGCCCGGCAGGAAAAATCAGACAGTGAGGAAATTAGAGTCAACTCTTTGGCCAGCCTCTTTAAAATGTTCAGCTCTGCCATGTGTCCCGTCTATCCATTTATTTATATTATATATATATCTGCTGTGAATGTGTGTATAAACTGAAATCGTCGGATTATTAAAACCCTACATCTTGAACTCCCAGTTTTAGAAATATGCTGCCCGATTTTCATGCATCCTTTTCCTCTTCGGTGTTGCCAGCATCTAGAGTCGGTCTCTCCCTCTTGCCAAGTTTGCAGTGTTACCTAAGAGCTATGGCTACCGAATGCTTAATTTCTCCCTGGCAGATTTCCTGAGGCTCCCCCCCACTTTGGGACACCCCAGACATAAGGAGGGAATTGAATCCAAATCAGCTGGCATGAAATTTATCCTTGCTAGATCAGATACATTGGCCATGGGTTTGGAATAAGATGAGCCACTAACTGAACAATCTTAAGCGGGTCTACTCAAAAGTAAATCCCATCCTTTTCAGTAGGTCTTCCTTTCAGGGAAGTATTCTCAAGATGGCACGGTTAGGCTAGGATCAGGCATCTCTTGGTGTTCCTTTCCAGGCCAGATCTGTTCAAGCATCTTCCCCTATATCCTACATTTAAGCCAGATGCATCTTCCTCCCTTCCCCCCCAGTCCTTGCATGGAGAAATCATTTAGTAATGCTTTCTAGGGTTTGCCAGTTTTTATTCTAGACAGGACCTTTAGCTTTTTAAAAGATGGTTGCAAGGGAGAATTTTTGCAGGGGCAGCTTCTCCTCTCCCTCTTTCAGTAGAATGGCAGAAAGCAGCTCCTAAAATGCCCCCTTTCTGTGCATCTGTTAAAAATACAGGAGCCCTGGCTTGGATGGAATCTGGACATGTAACATGCGGCTGATGTTGTTCCCCTAATGCATGAGTGGCGTGGTTGTCTTTTCCTTTACAATTTGCATGTATGCTTGGGTCTCCCCAGCTTGGGCTTGCAGAGTATATGTGGTCCCCAGAAAATGGGTATGTCACTTGCATGTGACTAGAATCAGCATAGGTACACATCACTGGCAGTCTTCAAGCAAAGGCTGGATACACACTTTTCTTGGATGCTTTAGGATGCTTAGGGCTGATCCTGCATTGAGCAGGGGGTTGGACTAGATGGCCTGTGTGGCCCCTTCCAACTCTATGATTCTATAGGGACACCAGCCTCCAGGTGGGACCTGGGTAGCTCCTGGAATTACACCTCATTGCCTAACTATCAAGTTCAAGGTTTTGGTTTTGACCTTCAAGGCTATACACGGTCTAGGTCCTACCTATCTGTGGGAACACTTATCTCCTTATGCCCCCCGCAGGGCTCTTCGCTCTGTGGGTATGAATTTGCTGGTGGTCCTGGGCCCTCGGGATTTGTGCCTGGCCTCGAACAGGGCAGGGCCTTTTTGGTCCTGGCCCCCACCTGGTGGAAGAGCTGAGGGCCCTGACAGAACTCATGTTCCACAGGGCCTGCAAGATGGAGCTCTTCCGCCAGGCCTTTGGTTGAGGCCAGGCTGCGACCAGGGTAATAAGATCGGGTCCCCCCCTTTCTTCTTGTAATCTATCCCCCCCAGACCAATATTGTCTGGGATCAGCTACTTGGGCATTTCAACTGGGAATGGAGGAGTTGAGGTGCTTGGGGAGGGGGGGGGCGGAGTAGGGGATAAACGGTTGCCGCCGTCAAATTGCACCGGATTGTATTAATCTGTAAATGTTTAATGTTTTCTGTTTCTAATGTGAACCGCTATGAGCTGGCTGGGCCGAGAGTGGCGGTATATAAGTCGAATAATAATAAATAAATAACAATAAATTAACTACAGAAATCACTTCCCCCGGAGAAAATGGATGCTTTGGAGGAGCGTTATATTCTATGGCGTTATACCCGTCTGTCCTCCCCAAGCCCCCCTCCCCAAAATCTCCAGGAGTTTCCCAATCTGGGGCTGGCAATCCTGCCCACATCCCACCCCACCTTGGGGGCTAGCAAGGACCTAGCAACCCTTAAGGCAGGGGTAGTCAGACTGCGGCCCTCCAGATGTCCATGGACTACAATTCCCATGAGCCCCTGCCAGCGAACGCTGGCAGGGGCTCATGGGAATTGTAGTCCATGGACATCTGGAAGGCCGCAGTCTGACTACCCCTGCCTTAAAGTATACCCTTGTGGTATATGATTTCCATTGATGTTTGCAATGATGCCTCCCTAAAGGCTCAGTTGTCCGGGGCCACATTGGGTGTCCGTTCAGCTTGGAGTGAGCATTCAGCTGTTGGGCATCTTTGTTGGTTTTTTTCCCCTTCTGAATTAATGTCTGCGAGTGACATGCCTCTTGAGTCAAAACAGTCTGCATTTCGTAGCTCTGAGTTTATACTGGCTCGGATTTGAAGACCTCAACTACGAGATCTCTGTCAGTAAAAGCCCACAAGGCCCCACTCATTTCCTTCTCCGTGCCCTCCTGCTGGTTTCGTCTGCTTTCTCAGATCAAATTGATCTCCGAGGTGGAGGCTGCTTTCCGAGGGCCAAGCAACACATTATGCTGGAAAGGACTTGGATTTCTTCCTTGTTTTTATTTTTATGCGCTTGCGCATGTATCTGTGTGCATATGGGAGGTCTCTGGCTTGGACTGGAACAGTGAGGCTGCCATGCCAACTCTCTCTCTCTCTCTCTCATGTTTCTGTCATTCTTGTTGCTCCCTCCGGTATTCTTTGCGCATGTAGTTGCCATTCTCAAACATTGCTCTTGGTGCTCCCCAGAAATGGAACACCTTGCAGAAATGGGGCACCCTACAGTCAGACCAGCCTCACTTCCAGGCTCTGTCTATGGCAGCCTTTCCCAACTTTTTTGCTGTTGAGAAACTCCTGAAACAATCTTCATGCCTCAAGAAACCCCAGAAGTGGCGCAATTGTGCAGAATATGGTTGGGAAGCATAGATGTGGACACGCCCACCTGGGGCCCCTCCCCTTCCCACCCCTCCAGGCCCATCATTGGCCGTTTGTGTATTGGGGAGGGTCAACATGACCATTTGTCATGAGCTGCTCACAGGAGCGAAAAAGATAGATAGATAGATAGATAGATAGATAGATAGATAGATAGATAGATAGATAGATAGATAGATAGATAGATAGATAGACAGACAGACAGACAGACAGACAGACAGACAGACAGACAGACAGACAGACAGACAGACAGACAGACAGACAGACAGACCAATCGATCTAGCCCAACCCCCTGCTCAGTGCAGGATCAGCCTAAAGCATCCAGGATTTGGATCTGTCCAGCCACTGCTTAGAATCATAGAATCATAGATGGCCAGGCAGGCCATCCAGTCCCACCCCCTGCTCAACGCAGGATCAGCCTAAAGAATCCGGGATAATTATCTGTCCAGCCTGTGCTTCAAGATCACCAGTGAGGGGGAGCTCGCCACCCCCTTAGGCAGTGGGTTCCACTGCTGGTACTGTTTTCCATGTAGTTTAAACCCAGTCCTGCGGGTCCTGCCCTCTGTTGCCAACAGGAACCTTTTCCTGCCCTCCTCCAAGTGACAACCTTTCAGAGACTGAAAGGCAACACTCATGTCCCCTCTCAACCTCCTCTTCCCCAGGCCGAACATTCCCATGATGGCCGCAACCTCCTGCGATGACCTGCATGTGCAAAAACACACAAACAAAGAGCAAAGCCCAGAGCCCAAACTCCAGCTTGCGTATCAATGCTTTTTTCCAGGGGAGAAACACTTCACACTTTGTATGCCAGAGTCCTCTAGTGGCGACACGTTGAGCAAAGTCTATCGAAACCCTGAATGGGTATTGAACCTTAAGGTGTTGAGCGATCAACGTTGTGCCTTCGGGGAGCCCTGATTGGTTTTGGCTCTCTGCTGAGCATCAGGCAGTGGGTCAGGATAGACTTGCCACTCTGGAATGTGTGAAATGATTCCTCGCACTTGGACTAGCATGGGACCAGCAAGCTGAGTGCGAAAGATCAGGAGAGGTGAACACATCCTAGAATCCTAGAATCATATAATTGGAAGGGGCCTCCTGGGTCATCTAGTCCAACCCCCTGCACTATGCAGGACAGAGTCCTATCGCTCATCCACTGTCATCTGCCACCCCCTTGAACCTTCACAGAATCAGCCTCTCCGTCAGATAGCTCTCCAGCCTCTGTTTGAATATTTCCAAAGAAGGAGAACCCACCACCTCCCGAGAAAGCCTGTTCCACTGAGGAACCACTCTGTCAGGAACTTCTTCCGAATGTTAGACAGAATTTCTTTTGCATTAATTTCATCCCATTGGTTCTGGTTGGTCCCTCCAGGGCAAGAGAGAACAACTCTGCTCCATCCTCTACATGGCAGCCTTTTAAATACTTGAAGTCCCACGTGCTTCTAGTACTACAGGAGGTTTAAGGAGTCAACAACAACTGGGAGCTCCCTTAGGCATCCAGTGAGGATGCTGAAGGAGGATACGGAAGGCCAAGGTTCGAATCCCCACTCTGCCATGGACATTCGCAGGGTGACCTTGGGCTAGTCACTCGCTCTCAACCTGACCTGCCTTGCAGGATTGTTGAGAGAATGAAACACAGGAGAGGATTGGGGTCCCCGACAGGGAGGAAGCTGTTTTCCAGCAGGGCTCCTGCCCTTTTTGCTGTTGCTCAATAAGAGGAAATTCAACAGGTGAAGCTTCCTCAGTCCCTACACCTCAGAAACAGCTCTACTACCAGTATGTAGAGCTGAATTGTGACCTGGGTGTGCTGTGGTTAAAAGCCATGTGCCTAAAGCTGCCATACACTAAATCAGACCATTGGCTCTTCAGGGTCAATATTGTCTTCTCAAACTGGTAGCGGTTCTCCAGCATCTCAGATGGAAGTTTGTCCCATCACCTCCTGCCTGGTCCTGTTAGCCATAGCTTGAACCTGGGGCCTTCTGCATCCCAAGCAGACACTCTACCACTGAGCCATGGCCCCTCCCCAGGAGTCCTGCTGGAAGAAAAAGGGGGGCAGCTTTCTCTCTCCACCCTTTAGCGGTGGACCAGCCTGGCACAGACCAAGGAAGCAGCCCAAGGGTTCCCTGCCAGGGAGGTGTTTGCAGGGGACCCCGCCGGTTAAAGCCTGGGAGGAGAGAACGATGGCTGGCCCTTGAACAGTCCCCCTGGAGAATCTGCATGAGGCATAGCGGCTAGAGCACTGCGTTAGGATGACTTGGGTCCTCCTCAGCCGCCCAGCAACGTGACTTATCCATTGTCGTGCCAAGCCTACCTCACAAGGCTGTTGTGAGGAACATATGGAGGAAGGAAAGACTGTGTATGCCACTGTGATACCAAGAAAAGGGGGATTAAAAAATGTTTTATGCAGCTAGTTAGGTCCCTGACCTGGGTCGCCCTGGCTAGCCTGTTCTCATCAGATCTTGGAAGTGCAGCAGGCTTGACCCTGAACAAATTTTGAATCCAATAAATAGGATAGGGACCAACAAATAGGATAGGGAATTTTTCGGCCGCCAATTGTTGTGGTTGTAGGGCATCTTTGGGCCCCTGGATACAATGGGTTTTATATGAGAGTTTTAAGTTGTAAGACACCGCAAGTTCTCAGAAAGAAGAAGAGTTGGTTCTTATATGCCGCTTTTCTCTACCTGAAGGAGGCTCAAAGTGGCTTACATTCGCCTTCCCTTTCCTCTCCCCACAACAGACACCCTGTGGGGTGGGTGAGGCTGAGAGAGCCCTGATATTACTGCTCAGGTAGAACAGTTGTATCAGCGCTATAGCGAGCCCAAGGCCACCCAGCTGGCTGCATGTGGGGGAGCGCAGAATCGAACCCGGCATGCCAGATTAAAAGTGCGCACTCCTAACTACTACACCAAACTGGCAACAAAGCGGCAGGATATAAGCCTAATTATAAATACATTAAATAAATAAAGTGTCATTCAAGGTACAAGCTTTTACGTGCATACACCCTTCCTCAGATACAATGTCATAGAATGGAAGTAATCCATTCATCTGTATAGGCAAACTAGGGGCCAAGCCCATTGCATTCAGGATTACAACAGGTGCTAGATTGGGGACCTGGAAAGGCTGTAGGCTAGAAGCCCCTGGGAAGGGAACTCACCAGCAGGGGCAGCTCTCATGCAGCAGGGATCTGCAGCCTCTGAGCCTCGGAGGAAAGTGGAAGGAGGAGGGGGTGATCATGGATGGGGGACAGAAGGAGATTGGCTGGCTGCTGGACAGACAGGCAAGCCGGTTGGAGGAGGAGGCACTCAGGGCGGGACAGCCACCATGAGTGTGCGTTAAGCGCTGAGTGGCATTTAAGGCACACTCCTCCTCTAAGGCCTTACCAGAAATATTAAGTGGAACAGTTGATGAGAAAATACAGCATCATGAAAATGGTTAACAAATTCCAGAGATAAATAGAAGAAACCAGCAGTTTGGACCAACACAGTTACCCACTTGAGGCTTAGCCCTAGTTCTTCTTCAGATGGGAGACCACCAAAGAAATCCAGGGTCGCTATTGAGGCAGGCAATGGCAAACCACCCCTGTACATCCCTTGCTGGAGAACCCTGCGTGTCCACCTCAGAAAACCAGCAGAAGAGTTAGATTGTTCTCCCTGCAGAACAGAGAGGCCTCGGAAAAGAGCAGAGCCCAGGGCCAAAGCCCAGAAAAGAGCTCAAAACCAGTTTTTTGAAATAAAAAAGCTCTTCGTGACAGAGATTAAAGACAATTTATTGCCGCTCACTCAGTATTCAATTAGAAGGAACACAGCTGAGACATGCGTTGCTAGGACTCTTTGGCCCTCAGTGCGTTGCCAGCTGGAATCCTAAACAAATGGCCAGGGCTGAAATTCCCCTTCGGCCAGCCTCCATCCGCACTTGCGGTTTCGCATTAGGCCTCAAAAGCTCTGCGTCTAAAGGGCATTTTCACACGACACTTTAAATTGCTTCATGCAATCCGACTCCCGGTGTGTTTTTTTTAAATGACTTCATTTATCGCATCCCTCCAAAGGGCTCAGCGCGACGGCCCTCCAGAAGAAGACCGTGTAGAGGCGAAAATACATGGCCCCGTCTTTAGCTTTCCCTTAAGATGGGAAGCTTTGGCCGGCTGTGAAATCCCTGGGCAATTAGATATCGGCAAAGAAGGTGGAGCTTGCTGTTTTTATGCCGATCAGATGCGGTATGGATTAGCTGTTCCCGGAGTATTGAGTGTCTCTTGTTGGTGGGCGCGGAAGACGCCGGACGAAACGCATGCTCCAGACGCCACAGCATCGCATGCTCCAGACGGTGCCTCGGCCAAAGAACGGCATCCAGCATTTCGTAGATGGAAAACGGGGGACGCTTTTGGGAGCGCGTTGGACCCCCTCTCTTCTCATAGCCAAGATAGCTGCTTGAGCGTGTTCACGAGCGTGTGCACATTCCCTTGTGTGCGTACATTCTCTGGAGCGTGGGGAAAGGTGGATGCCAACTGGCGAGGTCTGGATGTCTTCCCGTCACACGGTTTGAGTTGCACCTGCTGCAGAGAGGCAGCAATTCAATCTGGCACGTGGCTGGCCCGGCTCTGCTCTGCCCACCCCGGGACTTGGCGCTCGCCCTTTGGAGTCGGCCTGGGAGCAAACGCATGGGAAACATTGCATGGACAGAGACGATCCGTAGAGCTGTCAACGAAACAAGGATTTCTTAGGTTATTGGATGGGGGAGGGGGGGAACCACAGTCTGGCTTTAAGTAATTGCTCAATTAAGTGAGCTAAATCTCCATGGGATGCAATTGGCACAGTGGATGTGAGGCCCATCAAAGAACGGGAGTGGTTCCCTTTGAAAATGGCCGGCGATTAGTTTATACAGATGGCTGATGAGGCCATCTGCTGCTTTGGCATAGGGGGTTAGAATGTCAGTCTACAAAGGCGGGAGACCTGGGTTCGAATCTCCACTCAGCCAGTTTCCTAAGCTAGGAAGGGGCTCCCAGCCTTTTTGAGCCTGCAGGCACCTCTGGAATTTGGAGACAGGGAGATGAGTGTAATGCCAAAATGGCTGCTGCAGGAGGAGGAGCCACCCACAAAATGGCAGGGAGCACTAGGTTATGTGTAGCTCTAATGGAAGCTCTTTCAGGCTGAAGCTGTGGGATCAGTTCCCCTGGAGACAAGGGATGCTTTGGAGGGTGGATTCTATAGCATTATACTCCACTGAGGTCCCCACCTCCAATCCCTCCCACTCCCAGCTCCATCTCCAGGCATTTCCCAACCCATAGCTGGCAACCCTAGTTAGGAGGCATGGTTGTGTGTTTTGTGTGTCAAGATTTGGTGAGCAGCTGAGTTCCTGATTAATTAGTTATTGTTGAAACCAAGTTTCTGGACTTTGTAGCAGCAGACATAACCGTGGAGGTATAGGGGAAAGCGTGGTGTTCTCTTAGCAGCCAACGACTGGGGTCAGGACTTAGACCCTTGCATAGCTTTATGGTCCCCTCCCCCTTTTAAATGTACATCTGCAGCTGCTTTATACTGAGTATACATAAACTCTTTAGTTGGTCTAGCAGGGCCTTTGTTTGGCTGCAATTCTCCAGAATTTGAGGCAGACGGGGGGGGTTTTCCTAACCCCTGCCACCTGGTTCTCTGCTGTGGTCAGGTTTGATAGCCGTGACACTCTTTTTCTGAATTACATTTGGAGGCACGCTTCCATCTTATTCTGCAGCTGGAATGCTTTTGTTTTGGGGGAAAGTAAGAATCGTTTTCCCTTGAAAATGCCCCTGTATTTTTCATGAGGAACTATTTTTAGTCGATTTTCCAAATGAAAGCCCCAATGTAGGATGATTAGAGGAGGGCAGGATGCTGTTTCCATTGGCTGCAGAGGAAAGGACGCGCAGTAATGGGTTTAAGCTGCAAGTACAACGATATAGGCTAGATATCAGGAAAACATTTTTCACAGTCAGAGTAGTTCAGCAGTGGAATAGGCTGCCTAAGGAGGTGGTGAGCTCCCCCTCACTGGCAGTCTTCAAGCAAAGGTTGGATACACACTTTTCTTGGATGCTTTAGGATGCTTTGGGCTGATCCTGTGTTGAGCAGGGGGTTGGGCTAGATGGCCTGTGTGGCCCCTTCTGATTCTATGATGTAGGATTGCAACTGACAGTTAATTTGGGTACGTGTCTGCAATCACGCTTGATGCAGGAACATGAGAGATTGATCAGTCCAGTGCTGAGGCTGGCTGGAAGGAAGTTAGGCCTGATCATGCAGAGATACAGTGGGCAGCCTCTTCTAAAAGGTAGCTTCTGAGTTTCCAGGGGTCCTTGTTTAATCAGTGCATTTCTTGCAGTCTGGAAATGACACAGCAGTGCTCTTACATTCCAGATGCTCATGGTCCTTAGTGACCCTTGAATTTTCAGTTTGAGACTCTTGTTCCTGTGGAACTTGAAAGCCGAATTGGGCAAGGGACCCAGCTGGAGTTGGAGCTGAGAGGTCAGATGTATTTATTTCCTTCATTTGTCACCTGCTTTTTTCCACTGAAATTCAAAGGGAATTGCAGCTTAAATAATGCTGGAAGAAACGGTACCGCACATAGAACCTACAGAATAAGAGAATGTGCAGGACTGCTCTACGAGGGGAATTGGCGACATTGATCTGTTGATGCGCACATTAACTAGGATAAATAGGGTTGCCAGCTTGTCAACCCAACCTAGTAACTATTCCTAGGTGTGGCAGACATTAGCTGGTGATCATGTCTAACTTTACACAATGAAAACCTTCATGGGGTTATTTCTTCATATCTGTGTACTCAAGAATGATCCAGGAACTTGGACTTCTAATCTGGCAAACCGGGTTTGATTTCCCACTCCCTCACATGCAGCCAGATGGGTGACTTTGGGCTCTTCACAGCCCTGATAGTGATGCTGAATGAGCAGTAATATCAGGGCTCTCCCAGCCTCACCTGCCTCACAGGGTGTCTGTGGTGGGGAGAGGAAAGGGAAGGCAGGAATATCAGGGCTCTCTCAGCCTCCCCTCCCTCACAGGGTGTCTGTTGTGGGGAGAGGAAAGGGAAGGCAGTAATATCAGGGCTCTCTCAGCCTCCCCTCCCTCACAGGGTGTCTGTTGTGGGGAGAGGAAAGGGAAGGCAGGAATATCAGGGCTCTCTCAGCCTCCCCTCCCTCACAGGGTGTCTGTTGTGGGGAG
This sequence comes from Paroedura picta, assembly GCF_049243985.1. NCBI lineage: Eukaryota > Metazoa > Chordata > Lepidosauria > Squamata > Gekkonidae > Paroedura > Paroedura picta. The sequence goes on along the minus strand of NC_135371.1, from coordinate 161,679,838 downwards.
AGGAAAGGGAAGGCAATTGTAAGCCACTTTGAGACTCCTTAGGGTAGAGAAAAACAGCATATAAGAACCAACTCTTCTTCAGTAACATCAGGGCTCTCTCAGCCTCACCCACCTCACAGGATGTCTGTTGTGGAGAGAGGAAAGGGAAGGCGACTGTAAGCCACTTTGAGACTCCTTCTGGTAGAGAAAAGCGGTATATAAGAACCAACTCCCCCTTATTCACATGCATTTCCTGGTCAGTTAGCAACTTGACACTGAGGTTGTACAGCATTTTGTGTACGCAAAGGTTGCCTATTTAGACTAATTAGACTCATAACCCATAAGAAGCCATTTTTTGAATCACTTTGATTTCAATGGGAGAAAGATTCGAAAATTCAAACTGATTCTAAATGAATCTAAAAGTTAGAGCAGGCTTGCTCAGCCAGGGTTTTGTGAAACCCTGGGGTTTCTTGACAGCCCTGAAAGGGAATCCCAAATGGGTGGGAGTTAATTTTTTATATATATTTTTTAAATTTGTTAAACATTTATTGGGTGATATGACTATATACGGTCATGTCAACCTGCCCTCCCCCTCCCAAAATGTCCAATGATGGGCCTGGAGGGGGTGGGAAGAGGAGGGCCCCTGGGTGGGTGTGTCCTTAGTTATCCTTCCCAACCATATTCTGCACGATCGCACCACTTCTGGGGTTTCTTGAAGCCTGGAAAATGTTTCCGGGGCTTCTCAACGGTAAAAAAGTTGACAACGGCTGCATTAGACAGATCTGCAAACTAGGCAGTACAGCCATTGAGTTACTCATTCCCAATAAGTTTGTTTAGGATCATAGCCTTAAAGAGCTTATTGCTGGCTGGATTACACCCATTTTAAATATTTTGCCTGTATCAGATTGCAAATGTTTCCAAATAGTTGGCCATCTTGTCAGCCTAGAGGTTTGAAACATGGCCAAGTAAACGTGCTGCCCCCGGAGGATGAATTTTGGGAGGCTTGGGTGGGAGGCCTCTGACATCTGCCACAAATTTGTGGCTTTGATTAAAAGGCCCTCTTTCCAAATCAGGGCTCAATATCACGTCTGTAAAATGGGGATAAAAGAGACTTAGAAGTGGTATGATATCACGTGGAAACCATAAAGATTTATATTACATTGTTTATATATCCTGCCTCTCCCTATTGGGGACCCAAAGCCCCCCCCCCCATTGTGCATTACATTGTCTCTTCCCCACCGTGTTTGAATCTCAGTTTTTTAAAATCTCAATTTTTAAGAACAAATCTTAGTTTCTGAATTTCAGTTTTTAACATAGCAGAGCCCTCGCAAATATGTCTACCAGTGATCATCCAGTGGCTACTCGCCATAGTGACTGAGGAAAACCTCCACATCCAGGAGCACTAATCCTCTGAATCCCAAAGTTGGGAGACAACATTGGCAGAAGGCTCAGCCTGTATGATCAGTTGTACGCCCTCCAGAGGGACTGAGACAGGATGCTCGACTAGATGGACCACCGGTCTGATCCACCAGGGCTCTTGTCATGTTGTTTTGTACCATGCAGCGCATGTTGTTGTCCTGGGTGGCTTTTCTGAGGCTTGCTGAGATTTTAAAGCTCTTCCAAGAACGCTCTGGAAACAGAACACAGGCTTGGGGTCGTGGTCAAGAGCGGACGCTTCTAATCTGGAGAGCCGGGTTGGATTCCCCGCTCCTCCACATGCAGCCAGCTGGGCAACCTTGGGCTAGTCACAGTCCTGATAGAGCTGTTCTCACAGAGCAGTTTTGTGAGAGTTCTCTCAGCCTTACATACTTCACATGGTGTGTCTTGCGGGGAGAGGAAGGGAAGGTGATCCTCAGCCGTTCTGAGACTCCATCAGGTAGAGAAAAGTGAGGTGTAAAAACCAACTGTCCATTTCCTTCTATTTTACCAGAGGGATCTCCTGTGGGGAGGGAAATTGGGGAAAAAGTATCTTAATAACAAAACAATAGGAAGATGCTGCAGGACAGGCGGTGGATACGGGCAGCGCTCTGTGCATGCTCAGAGGCACTATTTCCCCAATGTGCTTCCTGGTGTTGCAGAGAATTCCTTTCTCCAGTCATGGGGGTTTTCTTAGCTTCGACCGCCCCATGGAGACCATTCTTATGAAAGAGAGGGAGAGGGAGCCCCTGGGCTCGAGGGAATGGCCGGCAGGAGGGCCGTCGGTGGGGAACTTTCCGATCGGCGGCCCTGGCGGAGGCAGGGAGGCCGGCTCCTTCGGCCGCTCCTCCCCAGCCGGGAAGGAGGAGGGCGCTCGGCGCTTTGCCTGCCGCCGGGATGCGCCGAGGAGGGACTCGGCCGGAGCGGGCGGCGCAATGGAGGCGCGCGGGGTAAGCGGCGTGGCCCCGGCAAGGGCGAAGGGGCGAGCGGGGGGCGCTGCGGGCGGAGGGAGGGAAACCAGGTGGCTTTTTTCTCTCTCTCTCTCGCCATTCAGGCTCCTATGGGAAAAGGCGCCGCTCAAAGCCAGCCGGCCTCTGGGCTCCTCCCGGTCGCCTTTCGCCCATCACCGCCTCACCTGCCCCCGGCACACACACACACACACACACACACACACACACACACACACACCGCCCGCCGGTGGCTCTGGCGAAGCTGGGAGCAAAGTTTGCAGGCAAGGATGCGGGAGAGGAGCTGGCCATGGCCGAGGCATAGAAAGGCGTCCCTTCGTACTCTCCAGCAGGGGGATGAGACTGGGGTCGAAAGCCGCGGACGGTGGCGCATTTCCCCTTGCCCTTCTCCCGCTTTTCCTGCCGGGGGAATTGACAGAAGGCCGACAGGGTTTGGGGTTGCTTCTGTGCTCTGTCTTCCAGCCAGCCAGCCAGCCAGCATCCTCTGCCTTCCCCCCTCCTCGGGACAAATAGACCCCCTCTTAATGCACCGCTGGGACTCTTTCCATCTTATGACTTTTTGATTGACACGCTGCCCCCTTCCCCCTAGTATGCGTGGGTGCAACCTCACAAGCCCCTGACATCCTGCCTGCTACTAGACTCTACTTGCTTGCTGAGAGCCATAAACTGTACCGTCCCGGAGTCTTAGGGTCCTGTTTATCTATTTATTTATCATTTTGATTTATATCCTGCTGTGAAAACAGAAGAAGAAAAAAACACAGAGAAATTCCTGATTTCCTTCTCCCCCCCCCCCCCAGCACCTCAGGGAAAGTTAACCTGGTTCCAAACTGTTAAATCAAGAACATGAGGAATTCTAGAAGAAGAGCTGGTTATTATATGCTGCTTTTCTCTACGAGGAGTCTCAAAAGCGGCTTACAGTTGCCTTCCCTTTCCTCTCCCCACAACAGACACCCTGTGAGGTGGGTGAGGCTGAGAGAGCCCTAATATTACTGCTCAGACAGAACAGCTTTCTCAGTGCTGTGGTGAGCCCAAAGTCACCCAGCTGGTTGCATGAGGGGGAGCGGGGAATCAAACCTGGCTCACCAGATTAGAAGTCCGCACTCCTAACCACTACACCAAGTTGGCTCTACTTTCAGATGGGCAGCCAGGTCAGTCTGAAGCAACCAACAGAGTTTGAGGCCAGTAGCATCTTTAAAACCAACTAAATTTAATTCCGGGCATAAGCTTTTCATGGTGAATTGGGCCTGCACAAGAAAGCTTTTACCCAGAATAAAACTTGGTCGGTTTTAAAGATGCCACTGTGCTCAAGCACTGGCCTGTTGAGAAATTCCAGTTTCTCTCCCCACCATCACTGAGGTTGCCAGTGAGTTGCTTAAGGGTTGTGACCAAGGTCAGGGTCGGGAGATCTACAGGATCACGGCCTCTTTGTGAATTCCTTCTTTGGACTGGCAACAACAGGGAGTATTATAAACTATTCCATCCCCCCCCCCACACATACACACATGCACACATATCATCACCCTAGTGAAGGCTTGCATCTGTCTTGCTAAAGCGATTCAAGTTTGCAAACTGCCAGTCTCAGACGGCAGGCCTGCCTTCTATCGCCCCACATCTCGGCCATCCCCTTTTGCAAACTGCTTTCCCAATTTCTCTGCCGTTCTGTGCCCACTGCCCAACCAGGTGTTTTTGTGTGGCTGCCCTAGCGCTTGTTCCCCTTCTGCATACTAAGGGATGTTGCACACTTGAGCATCATTATATTCCTTGCACATGCCTTTCCTTTGCCACCAGGTCACAACCTCCACATTCCTCCAGGCAATGTCAAGATCCTTATTTATTTGGATCCTCCCCCTTCCCCCAGGGCCCATTTTCCATGGAACTCAGGGCAGCGTGCTTCCTTGTAATCTCCTCCAGTTTATTGTCACAACAGCCCTGTGGAACTGGGCTAGGTTGAGAGTATGGGACTGGCCCAAGGAAACTCCTATGAGAAGGAAGAGATTTAAGCCTGGGTTTCCGATATCTTAGTCCAGAGATGGCCAAACTGTGGCTCTCCAGATGTTCATGAACTACAATCCCCATGGGCCCTTGCTGGCTCTGATAGATGGTCATGTCGACCTGCCCCCCTTCCAGGTTCATCATTGGTCACTGCATTCTTGAGGACTGCACAACTTTTGGGGTTTCTCGGAACCTGAAGAATGTTTCGGGGGTTTCTCAACAGTAAAAAAGCTGAGAAAGGCTTCCCTAAGGGCAGCTGGGTTTCTGTCCTCTCTAGGTTTGGTTGTTGTCATTGGGTTTTTACATTTTTCTTTTCTTGGCTTTAATTTAGTGATCACTGCTGTTTTATCCCCCCATTCTGTGTCAGAGGTAGGCAGGATCTCATTAATTAAATCAGCCAGGATGTTTTCTTTCGGACTGCCTTTTTGGACTGCTGTGACGATTGCTCCATCTCACCCTTTCACCCAGGGCTGCAGCACAACACAGGGGCATATCCGTTCCAGCTGTAATGACTATTTCACAGGTTCATGGAGGTCAGGGTTATCCTTGGCAACTAGCCATGGTGATTGAAGAAAGGAGCCTCCATGTTCAGAGGTTGTCAACCTCTGAATCTCAGTGCCAAGAGGCCTTGGCCTTTATGTCCTGTTGTTGGACCTCCGGAGGAACTGGCTGGTCACTGTGTGATTCAGGATGCTCTCCTAGATGGATCACTGGCCTCTTTTGAAGTTCTTGTATGACACTCTTCTCCCTTTCAGGTTTGGGGACTGAGCCCAGAAATGGGGATTTTTACCTCCCTTAACCCCTGTAAACATTAGGTACAAATTCACTGAGCTGATTATTTTTTTAAAATATTTTATATAGCTCATTTATATCTTTCTTCTAGGCCGGGGGTCATCAACCCCCGGTCTGCGGCCTGAAGGCCACGGTACCGGGCCGCTGGCAGCCACGCCTGCCTCCCCCCCCCCCACAGCGAGAAGGAAGGGAAGAGGCAGGCGCAGCCGCTGGCACGCTGGTGACACAAACGCGCATGTGCACAGTTGCTGCACATGCGCATTTGCACCCCTGGTGGCGAAAAGGCGCATGTGCAACAACTGCGCATGCGCGTTTGCGCAGCACCCGGGCCGTTGGCTCTCTCCTCACCCCGGGAGGTGGTTCCTGACCTCAGAAAGGTTGGGGTCCGCTGCTCTAGGCATTCAGGATGGGTGTACATTGTTCTTCCCACTTTCATTTTTATACTCACAACCCTGCGAGGTGGTTTATCCTGAGAGTGACTTGCATAGGGTCATTCAGTAAGCTTCGTGGCAGAGTGGGGACTTGAACCCGGGTCTCTCGTGCTCCCTAATTCCCCCTCCCCGTGTCATACAACCCCACGATTCCTAAACTTGTTGCTAGCAGAAAACTGCTAATTTGCTGTGATACATTTATTGAATAATTAGAGGCTCCTTTGAGCCTGGAGTTATCCACCCACGGAGAAGGCAGCTGCTATAGATTCTGCATGAATCATTGCTCTCACCCTGTCTTTTCCCATTCAGGCTCTGCTGGATAAGTCTGCTGTGTTTCTCTACTGGGTATGATGGGGTCATTTGCGCTCTTTTGATGCAGCAGAGTCTCGTGCCCTCATAGGAGGTTTTATGTTTTCTCTCTGCACGAGTCACTGCTCTTGGCTTTGGTCAGAATAGCAGCTTGTGTGAAACATGGAAAGGGGGGGGGCTCTGAGGGTTGCTGATTCTTGCTTCTACATTTACTCTAAACCGGGGATTCCCAACCAGGGGTCCCCAAGAGCTCCAGACGGGATCCACGGCCTTTCCCCTCCTGTCTTAATGGACTCGGCCACAAACTAAGGTCCGGCCACTTCCATTCCATTGAGAGTGAGTTCTCTCGTGGTTTCCGTGCCTGAGAACGGGCAGAGCCAGCATGCCTACAGAAACTGCCTCCTGTCTCTTGCTCCCTCAATCCTCCTTGAGCCTTCCTGTTAAAGCGGGTGATGATGTCACTTCCGGTGACATGGCAGGGAGGCGTGGCCAGGTGACATCACTTCTGGGCCTCCTCGAAGCCTGAAAAATTATTTCAGGGGTTCTTCCATGTTCTAAAGGTTGAGAAAGGCTACTGTAAACCACCCCGTGTGTAAGGATGAAGGATGCCTCTTTTTAAATATAGGTCCAAAGCTATAGGGCAGTGGTCCCCAACCTTTTTATCGCCGGGGACCACTCAACGCCTTTTACTGAGGCCCAGTGGGGGGGGTAGTTTACCCCTCTACTCTCAACCACTGCCCTAACGCTCTCTGATCGCTATGGTAATGTTTAAACATCCCTTCAAAATAAGATACAGACACGCCACAACAATGAACATAAGGAACATTTTATTTTCATGGAAATTTTAACTCGTGACAATGACAAATCAATGGGAACCCTGAGCTTGTTTCTCTGCAACGAGATAGTCCCATCTGGGAGTGATGGGAGACAATGACACCCAAAGTGTGTTGTAAAGGGCCGGGGGGGATGAAGTAAAGGGGGGGGAGAAGGCGTCCTTCGTGGCCCACCTCCAATTAGTCGACGGACCACATGTGGTCCGCGGCCCACAGGTTGGGGATCGCTACTATAGGGAGTCTAGGATAAATGGTTGTAAACAGAGGGCTTTCTGGCATGCCTGTCTGAGAACGGAACCTGCATTTTCAGCCTGTCTTGCTTTCGTTTTCTATTTCATGTGAAAATACAGCTTGCGTGGTGCAGTGGTCAAAGAACCCAGGTTCAGGGAGACTCGGCTTCAAATCCCTACTCAGCTGGGAAACTCATGAAGGCCTTTGGGTCAGTCACTCATTTTCTCAGCTTAGCCTGCCTCAAAGGATTAAGTGAGGAGGAGAGGAGAGAACTGTGAAGCCAGCTTTGTGTAGTGGTTAAAAGCGGTGGCTTCTAATCTGGAGAGGTGGGCTTGATTTCCCACTCCTTCACATGCAGCCAGCTGGGTGACCTTGGGCTAGTCACAGTCCTGTCAGAGCTGTTCTCACAGAGAAGTTCTGTCAGAGCCTTCCATTACTATTCCCTCCTCCTACCTGCTTGAATTGTTTTCTTAGGACATCCCTGTCCACTGTTTCTGCTAAAGCATAGATCCCCTCAAAGAGTCCCTCAAGTCAGATGATCTATGATTTGTGGTGGTCCAAAACATATTTTGGGGGGCCATCTTGGTGTCATGGTTAAGAGTGGCAGCTTCTAAACTGGAGAGCCAGGTTTGATTCCCTGCTCCTCCCCCACATGCAGCCAGGTGGGTGACCTTGGGCCGGTCATAAGTCCTGTTAGAGCTGTTCTCACAGAGAAGTTCTGTCAGAGCTCTCTCAGCCCCACTGACCTCACAGGGTGCCTGTTGTGGGAAGCGGAAGAGAAGAAGGTGATTGTAACCTTCCTTGAGATTCCGTCAGGTAGTGAAGAGCAGAGTTTAAAACCCAACTCATCTTCTGAATACTTCTCTGAGCTCTCTGGGGAATGAATGACCATAGAAATGAATTAAAAAATAATCGGGGAATGAGCAAGGTAATGCATAAAAATCCAGAAAATTATAGAATGTAACCCAGCTCCACTCTTTAAGCTGGAAAACGGTGCCTCGAACACCTAATTTTCAGTCTGTTCCCTTTCCTAACATACCTAAGAAAGAGCCTCTTCCTCTTCTCTGCCAAGAATGCTAGTTGTTCAGCTCCCATGCCACCGCTGTCCTTAAAAACAAAGCCCAGAACTGCATCCCCCTCATTTCCAAGGTTTTGTTTCGGGAAGGTTATGTAGAACCCTTGAGGGAACCATGTTCGTTATTCCGGTGGACAGGATGTGAATTGGTGTGAGAATGCTCCAGGGCAATTGAAAAAGCAGGTGATGCTGTGCAGAGGACAGAGAAGCGGTTAGGTTTCGTTTTCCCGTGCTGGAGAGACTGTTTTTGCATGGGAATGAAGGTACAGCTCCTAAGGCTGACCCGACACTGTGTCCATGGCTTAGTCCTCACCAAGAGGTCATTATACCCCTGCATCATACCACTTCAGACTGCAGGTGGGTTGGGAGGCTCACCTGTTTGGCATCCCCCCATACAAAAAAGAGAAATTGCTCTGCATGTAGAAAGTGGGATGCCATGGAACTTTCACTCTGATTCACTAGTTTTCTGTGTTTTCACTAGTTTTCTGTGATAAGTTTAGCTGTAATTGCTAACCGAAATCCCCTGTCCCAGAAACAGCTGAATTATCCCATTTTCTATTTGCAAATCTGAGAGAACTCTGAGAGTTGAGAGAACTCTGGCAGAACTGCTCCATGGGAACAGCTCTAACAGGAGTGTGACTATGTGACTATAACTAACTAAATAAAAAGAATACTCTTAGGGCCTTTTTTTCCCCACCCTTAGGGGAGCAATCGAAAGTGGAACAGCCTCGGTGCACATTTCCCCAAGACTTTTTCAAAAATTCCCCCACGTGTGTCCTGGGTTGTCTGGGTCAGATGTTGGGACCAGGGCATCTATTTCTAGCCCGGGTCTTATTTTGAGCTGTTATCTGCTGAACGTGGGGTTTCTGCTAGTTAGATGTCACAACAAGATGGAGTTACAGCCCCACCCGGCGGGTGGCCAGCTCCGGAACAGATACTGCAGGGGTGCCTGCCTGCAGCTGAGCTTTACAGTTGCCGTTCTCCTGCTTTTGGGGTCGCTTGCTTGCAGTGGTGGTGTGGAGGAAAAGACTGGCTGCTTACTTTCCTAGGAGAAGCTCGGAAAGGCCTGGGGAGCCCAGAGGTATCGAAGAGTAGCGAGAGAAGTTTGGCCACTTGGAAAATCTTCGTGCACTACAAGGAGCCCTTGGGCATACAGATGCTTCTGGGGAGGAGCTATCCAAGCTCTCTCTGTCTGTCTGCCTGCCTGCCTGCCTGCCTGCCTGCTGGCCTGCCTGCCTGCCTGCCTGCCTGCCTGCCTGCTGGCCTGCCTGCCTGCCTGCCTGCCTGCCTGCCTGCCTGCCTGCCTGCCTGTCTCTCTCTCTCTCTCTCTCTCTGATGGGGTGGGGGGAGAGGAGATGCTGCTGCTTACGTGTGCAGCAGAGTGCCGGGGAGCAGGCGGAAGGGGGTCCCTAGGGGCTTTCTTCCAGGCTTGTTTTTTGGTCCCTGTTGAATTGGCTGTGCCCTTCTGTTAGAGGATGCCAGGTTCGGGTTGGGGGACCGTGCTGCTCCTTCTCCATAAGGGACTTCCATCTGGCGTTTTACACACACACACACAAATATCCTGGATTCTGAGGAACTTCTCATTCCTCCAATAAAGAAACAATTGAATCAGTCCGATTCCATCCGGCGGCACATTTAGTCTGGGGTTTAGTGCCCCCCCTTTTAGGGGGAGCGGCACGTTGCAAAGGGTTACAGCTGCCCAGCGCAAGACTTGCTTGAAGGTTGGGGTGGAGAGCGATTGCAGAGGGACCCAGGAAAATGGGACCCAGGGAGATTGGACCAGGTGCAGTGTTGCACGGGGTTCTTCCCCCCTGCTCTTTGCATCAGGACACGGAAAGGTTTGAGACTGCTTTAGAATGAGAAGAAGAAGAAGAAGAGGAACAAGAGTTGGTTTTCATACCCTGCTTTTCTCTACCAGAAGGAGTCTCAAAACAGCTTCCAATTGCCTTCCTTTCCTCTCCTCACAACAGGCACCTTGTGAGGGAGGTGAGGCTGAGAGAGCCCTGATATTACTGCTCTGTGAGAGCAGCACCGTCAGGACTGTGAGGAGCCCAGGGTCACCCAGCTGGCTGCATGTGGAGAAGTGAATCAAACCCAGCTCACCAGATTAGAAGCCGCAGCTCCTAACCATTTACACCAAGCTGGCTGAGTGGACCAGAATTAATGGCTGTGGTTGAGAAAACTTCAGGTCTGTTCCGTGGTCCAATGAAGGGTAGTCTGCCCTTGAATATGGAAGCCATAACTGCTGATTAGCGAGGGCCCTGGTTTGCCTAATCTCACCAGGTCTCGAAAGCTAAGTAGGGTCAGCTCTGGTTAGGACTTGGCTGAGAGATCACCAAGGATGTCTAGGACTTCTACTGAGAGGCAGGCAGTGGCAAACCACCTTTGGGTCCCTTTTGCCGGCAAATTGATGGCAAACATGTGTGTGTGTGTGTGTGTGTGTGTGTGTGTGTGTGTACATGAGACACACTCAGTTTGAGAAGAAGACTGGGGTTTGTCATGTATTTGAACGGGTAGTGAGGCTGGATTTAAAACCCCTCATGTCCCCAGGCTAGGCCAATCTCACCAGATCTTGGAAGCTAAGCAGGGTCGACCCTGGCTAGGGTTTGCATGTTGTTGTTAGGTGTGAAGCGTGTCCGACCCATCGCGACCCCATGGACAATGATCCTCCAGGCCTTCCTGTCCTCTACCATTCCCCGGAGTCCATTTAAGTTTGCACCTACTGCTTCTGGGACTCCATCCAGCCACCTCATTCTCTGTCGTCCCCTTCTTCTTTTGCCCTCAATCGCTCCCAGCATTAGGCTCTTCTCCAGGGAGTCATTCCTGCTCAGGAGGTGGTCAAAGTATCTGAGTTTCATCTTCAGGATCTGGCCTTCTAAGGAACAGTCAGGGCTGATCTCCTCTAGGACTGACCGGTTTGTTCGCCTTGCAGTCCAAGGGACTCGCAAGAGTCTTCTCCAGCACCAGAGTTCAAAAGCCTCAATTCTTTGACGCTCGGCCTTCCTTATGGTCCAACTTTCACAACCATACATTGCAACTGGGAATACCACAGCCTTGACTACAGGATTGGCACAGAAGAAATCAACAAAATATCTGGGTTGTGGCACAGGGGCAGGCAGTGTCAAAACTGCTCCTGGACACCTCTTGCATTGAAAACTGTGCAGGGGTGCCGTAAGTAAGCCGTAACTGGACAGCATCCCTAAACTGCACTTTAAACATCCCTAAACTGCACTTTAAACATCCTTCTACCTTTTCACTGTGTCTAAGGGGCCTGCTGGATCAGACCAAGAATCTCTCTGGTCTGCCAGCTTATCTCCCACTATGCCCAGCTGGAAGCCTGAATGCAACAGCCTGGACCCTGGTGAGCTATAATTCCAGGAGATCCTCAGGCCCCACCTGGAGGCTCCCATCCCTAATTTTGATCATCATCCATATATATGGAACCAGAAGTAGTGGCAGCTACTTCAGACAGAAGGAGCACCTTTTCCATATATAGGTGGCTTCATAGGAATTAGGAGGATGGGTCAGTGACTGTTAACCTAGGCCAGGGGTAGTCAAACTGTGGCCCTCCAGATGACCATGGACTACAATTCCCATGAGCCCCTGCCAGCATTCGCTGGCAGGGGCTCATGGGAGTTGTAGTCCATGGACATCTGGAGGGCCGCAGTTTGACTACCTCTGGCCTAGGCTGAGGGTGTGTGTCTTCAATAAACCTCATTCAGAAAGGATGAGATGTGGCTGAAAAATTTAATCATGAGTGGTGATGATGAGTGGGATTTCGGTCTGGGTGTGGCAGGATTATAAAATTCTTTCCGCCATAATGAGAGTGGGGGATAAGGATGTTTCAGTTTATCCCATTCTTCCTTGACAAGCTGCAGTAATCAAGCCTTCTTGTTACAGTTACGGGGATCAGCAAATGGAAACCCCTCTGGCCAAATCTGGTGGGGTGGTGGGGTGAGCCAGGCTTTCTCCTTCGGTGGGGAAGTCATCCAAACTGGTTAGGTCACTCCTCTTCTCACTCCAGGCAGGGCTATGCCAATTTCTGTTGGCTCAGAGTGAGGCCGACTCTCCAGTTTCGGTAGCCCTGCAGCTCCAGAAGGACAAATGGAAAGGGAAAACTTTGATTCTGGATCTCGCAAAAAAGAAGGAAAGATCTAGAGATAAGCACTCCTGGGTCTGAGGCAGCAGGCTTGGGTAGGGGCTTGACTGAGCTGAAGGACTCTGCCCCTTCTATTGGGGGATTACCCAGGGCCAAAGCTCTGGCTCCTTTGCTGGTTCTTCCCATAGCAGTAGCGTGTGCTTCCAGAGCTAGCTTGGTGTAATGGTTAGGAGTGCGGACTTCTAATCAGGTGAGCCGGGTTTGATTCCCCGCTCTTCCTCCACATGCATCCAGCTGGGTGACCTTGGGCTTGCCACAGCAATGATAAAACTGTTATGTCGGAGCAGGAACATCAGGGCTCTCTCAGCATCACCTCCCTCACAGGGTGTCTGTTGGGGGGAGAGGAAAGGGAAGGCAAACGTAAGCCGCTTTATGTTATGTTATGTTAATTTTAGATTTATTTCCCGCCTCTCCTGACAGGCTCGAGGCGGGTCACAACAACTAACCCCATTAAAATCCCCATTAAAACATCAAACTACTAACATGATGGCTAAAAATCCCATCCCTCCCCCAATTATCAAAGAGGTGAAGAGGAAAGGATGGGGGAGACTCCTTTGGGTAGAGAAAAGCAGCATAGAAGAATCAACTCTTCTTCTTCTTCAGTCATATCAGGGCTCTCTCAGCCCCACCTCCCTCACAGGGTGTCTGTGGTGGGGAGAGGAAAGGGAGGGCGACTGTAAGCCTCTTTGAGACTCCTTCGGGTAGAGAAAAGCAGCATATAAGAACCAACTCTTCTTCAGTTCCCCTGCAAGACGTGAAAGAGGAGTCTGCCACTGGGGAGTTTAGTCTGGATCCGACCCGCATGTTGGGAGGGATTGTGTACCATGAAGTGGAACCTTTCTTCAAGTTGTACTCCAGCTGCAGACTTCTGCGTCGATCTGGAAGGAAAGAGCGACACAGAGTTCTACCACTTGCAGATCTGCTTTCCTGCTTCAAGGGCAAAGGAAGCTGAGATGAGTGTGCGCTCTAAAGTCCCGTCGCAACACAACTGTAGGGTCTGGTTCAGTGCTCTGTTGGGGTTGGCCGCTTGCCAGCTCAACCTTCTTTTTAGCGTGCAGGAAGTTTCACAGTTGGTCTCTGCTGTCGATGTTGGTTTGCTGACCGAGCTACATCCCGAGGCCTGGGCTGGCTGTCGTTGAGTGGGCTGGAGCAGAGGGGAAGGGTTTATTATGTCCTGTGGCTGGCTGCCACTCAACAGATACAAAGGCTTGTTGGTGTGTAGCCCAGCCCCATCTGAGGGGTTTGAGAAATGGAAAAATCCTCTCGTCCAACCCACAATTAATTTGATCCAGAGACGAGCTTTGTCATTTTCCGTATTTAGCCTGAGAGCAGAAGATGTTACAATGGAATGCCTCTGGGCACGTGCAGTGTGTTTTTCTCCTGTCTCTAGTAACAATGAACCAGCCCTTAGATCAAAGGGTTTCTTTTTTCTAGACTGGCCTTTTTCCATTTAAAAGGAGGATAAAAGCGGGAAGAGCTCAGTTAGCAAAGTCATTGCAGGGAACGATAGATTCTGAACCGCACGTAGCTTGGATCCAAATTGCAGGTGTACATGCATGCAGTTTTCTTTTTACAGACTGATGGAGAGCTGTGATCCACAGATTTTTGGCCATTCAGAAAAAAAAGACAACCCATGAACAACACACAGCCCTGAATTTCTAGTACCCTGTTGAAAAGCTGCATTATATCGGGCAGGATCATGTGGAGCAGGGGTATTTATAGTATAAGCTGGGGTCACCAGTGTGATGCCCATGAGAGCCAGCTTCGTGCAGTGGTCGAGAGCAGCAACTTCTAATCTGGAAAGCCAGATTTGATTCCCAACTGCTCCACATGTAGCCAGCTGGGTGACCTTGGGTTAGTCACAGTCATGATCTGTTCTCACAAATCAGTTCTCTTAGAGCTCTCTCAGCCCCACCTCCCTCACAGAGCATCTGCTGTGACGAGAGGGAGGCGTGGCAATAGTACACTGCTTTGAGACTCCTTCAGGAAGTGGAAACCAACTCTTCTTTTCCTTGATGTTGCACACCAACACTTTTCCTGACACCTGGTGGGACCAGGTAGGGCTTTTGATCAGCAGAGCTTCTGATTAGAAGTCTTCCTGTGGGAGGGACAGGAAAGTATATAGGATTCTGACCGGAGAGGTCTTTTGGGGCAGGGGTAGTCAACCTGTGGTCCTCCAGATGTCCATGGACTACAATTTCCATGAGCCCCTGCCAGCAAATGCTGGCAGGGGCTCATGGGAAATGTAGTCCATGGACATCTGGAGGACCACAGGTTGACTACCCCTGTTTTGAGGGGTTTGGGGCTGTTGGTCTTCCTCTGCTGATCATCAGGGACGGAGCCTGCTCTTGGAAGACGAGATGAGCAGCCATCTTTGACATGTGAGCAAGGGAAATTAGACTTTGGAACAGCTTTAAGTAAAGGTGGCTGCCCTGTATTTAACATCAGGCAGGGCATGTTTAGCAGAAGGATGGAAGGATTACGTTTCATCCCGTTTCTTTTGCCTCTTTTGCTGAACTCAGTGCTCTGCTAAAGATTTGCTTTTTTAAACCTTGTTCTTTAAATAAGTCTTTTATATATTGGAAACGGGCCATGGTTCTCTGATCCACGTAGTGTTCCCCCGCCTTGGAAATGCCTTGGAAATGCTAGCGGAAGTGCAAAGGGAAGACCCAGAGGGGGCGAACCCTTTGAGTATCTCATCCCCCACAGTGCTCAGGTGCTGGGGCTGTGGGGAGACCACAGAGACAAGGCCACAGGTGTGGAAGGGGCAGCTAGGGGTCCTAGCCACCCCAGCTGCGACCTTGTACTTTAGCCAGGTGGTGGTGGCAGGTACCCAGGGAGTTCGTTTTGCCAGCCACCTGGGTGGACAAGGACAGAACTGGGCCTGTAAAGCAAAATCAGGCTGGTTCTTCCACAGCTCTCATCCTTCCTAGAGACTGCATTCTTGAGTTGGTTTTGCCTTTAAACCATCTCTTAGCAGCAGTTCACATGAGCTTCCTCTTGAAAACGTTCCCCAAAGGGCAGATTATTCCACTGCCCGATTTGTTCCGCTGTTCTTAATTTGGGGTCATAGAGTTGGAATTTGGAAGAGAGATGATGGATCATCTGGGGCGACCTCTTGCCTTGAGGCAGAATATCTTATCCCTTAAGCATCTCCAGCAGAGGATCAGCCAAACAATGACATCTCATACCTCCATAGGCAGTTTAGTCTGCTTTGGTGGTAGATTATTTTCCCTAAAGCTGCGTGTAATTGAATCCCGGCAAAGAAACTGTTCAAGATGGCATTTAAAACTTAATCATACGTTGGAAAGAATTCATTGGAATAGAGGAGGGTGCAAAACTGAAGTGGGTGAAGTAGGGTCTAGAAATGGATTTAAGCCATTTAAGCCAAGTAGCTTGGGAAAATGTAGATTTTTTTAGTGAGGCGGGAAGGGTAGGCTAGGGATCTCAAATAGAGACATGTCTGCCCTTCCAAGGAAGGAGCAGGGGAGTCCTAGCAGTTTGGTATGAAACCAGCATAAATTTGTAGTATCGATAAGCCTACATATAGGTGGTGCACTGTTTCCTGTGTCAGAGGTGAACAGGAAAGGTAGTGAGCAGCAGTGCAACGTAGGTTTTAACTTGTTTAATTCAGTTATGCATTTATCAGCAACCTTTTGCTTTGTTCTGTAGCTCCAAATTAAGACAGAGCAGAAAACAAAACCAGGACTTTTATAATTACTTCCTGCAAGCTTAGTTTCTGTGCCGCTGGCTGCACCGTTTAGTAGCATCTCAGGGGGATTGGGAGACTGAGCTACACATCTGGGAATTCCTGGTCTCCATCCTGCTCCTGCTGTAATTACGTAATCATTGGCCTTAGCAAGCTTCTAGCTCTCTCTCCTCCCTATCAGCCCTGCAAGAGGTATGCGAAGCACTTTAAAGATCTGAAATCGCTGTAGCTATATCTAATTGTAGGATGTCTTGCCTCGGTGTCAAGTACAAAAGCAACAGATCCCGACCAGAGTAGTTCAGCAGTGGAATAGGCTGCCTAAGGAGGTGGTGAGCTCCCCCTCACTGGCAGTCTTCAAGCAAAGGTTGGATACACACTTTTCTTGGATGCTTTAGGATGCTTTGGGCTGATCCTGCATTGAGCAGGGGGTGGGACTAGATGGCCTGTATGGCCCCTTCCAACTCTATGATTCTGTGACCACACAGAGTCCAGAAAGGACTTTCTATGTATTCAGGGTGGGGAAACAGGAACATATGACTTAATAAATTAACCAAAAAGGAAAGAACACTCCCCAAAGTCCTAATGAGGACAGAGCCTTCTCCAGGCAGCACGGAATATTGAGAGTAATAGGTCAGTTAAGGCCGGGGTGGGGTGAGAAACCTACAGGAAAACTGGACTGTTCAAGCACTTGAGAGATTGAGGATAAGATTTCTAAATCATTTATTCCACTCCATTGCCTGCAGTTACTTAGAGGACCTCCAAGTTTTTGTCGTTGTGAGGCTGCGATGGCAAAATCCCTCTTTGGCCTGCAGACCCATCTCTAGGCCACACATTTGCTGGTATAGAGGGAAAGCAGAAGGGTTCCCGTCAACAAATTAGGAATCCCTTGTCTGCATTTTGCCTGCTGGCCATTTTTAATAGCAAGTTTCTTGGAAACCTAACCTTCTGTCATACTTCTGTATGCTATTGACAATGGCCGTGTTTTCCTTTTCCTAGAGAGCTTGTAGGTTTGGTTAGACCCTGCTTTAAAGATCTGGGGAGGTTATACCATGACTAGAACTGACAAACAGCACTTGGAGGAAATGTACCTTCAGTTGTTCATTGGTGGCTAAACTGTGGCTCTCCAGGTGCCCATAGACTGCAGTTTCCATGAGACTCCTGCCAGCATGTGTTGACAGGGGCTTATGGGAACTGTAGTCCAGGGACATCTGGAGAGCCACAGTTTGGCCACCCTAATGAAAGGCCAAGACTAAGTCTAATCTTTATTTACTGGTTCCAAACCTCAGGAGCCTTTGCAGCTTAAACTGATATGTAGGTAAAGGTTGCAATAGTTCTGCAGGCTCTCATGACTTCATGTACTTTAAGCAGTGCTCCTGTCCTTCATGTTTTAAATGGAAGCCAGCGCTGTTGAGCTGACCAGACCTTAGCAGTAATGGTCAAAGAGGGCAAGAGGTTCATTGAATCCAGGATTCTATAACAGCTGGGTAGAAAGTGGCAATACTTCTAAGATTCAGCTTCTGGATAATTTGAGTTTTCAGTTGTGTGTTGTTGTTTTAAGCAAAGATCATTGCCTTTGTGAACATAAGAGAAGCCATGTTGGATCAGGCCAACGGCCCATCCAGTCCAACACTCTGTGTCACACAGTGGCCCAAACCCGGGTGCCATCAGGAGGTCCACCAGGGCTTTAAGAACATAAGAGAAGCCATGTTGGATCGGGCCAATGGCCCATCCAGTCCAACACTCTGTGTCACACAGTGGTCCAAACCCGGGTGCCATCAGGAGGTCCACCAGCAGCCTTAAGAACATAAGAGAAGCCATGTTGGATCAGGCCAATGGCCCATCCAGTCCAACACTCTGTGTCACACAGTGGCCCAAACCCAGGTGCCATCAGGAGGTCCACCAGCAGAGCCTAGAAACCTATGCTGGAAAGTGGCTTGCATAATTCCGCACAAGCCAGAGAGGTGGTAGTTATCAGAAAAGTCAATGCGTGCTTAGGAACTCAAGACAGGAGGCCGGAATGATGGGGTGAGTGTTGCGTCTTCTGTGTCAAGGCACCATTAATGACTAGGACACCCAGAATAAATTATGCAAAATAGCCACAACCATCCCACAAGAGCCTGCAGATGTACTCGGGTGATTAAAAGTATATTGGCTGCAGAGCCTCTTTCTGCAGAGACTTTGGATTCTTTAGGCACAGAATTTTCATTTCTTTCAACCGTGGACTGGGCTCATAACGGATTGCCGTGCTTGTGCAGAATGAGGACAG
Source organism: Paroedura picta (assembly GCF_049243985.1). Classification (NCBI taxonomy): domain Eukaryota; kingdom Metazoa; phylum Chordata; class Lepidosauria; order Squamata; family Gekkonidae; genus Paroedura; species Paroedura picta. The sequence goes on along the minus strand of NC_135371.1, from coordinate 161,661,678 downwards.
AATGTGCCCAGCCTTCCTCGTACTTCAGCTGCTACTTCCCTCCTGGGTCCTCCTTCCACGTTCTGTATTTCCGGATAGTCTCGGCCGTTTTGCTTTATAGTGTTCTGAATTTCTGTATAAATGCCATGTGGCAGTAGTAATTTCCCAGGTGCTCTGTGCAGAACGATGCTTCAGGGGGAGCCTCTTATGTGCCTGGCTTAGGCGCCTTCATGGGAATTAAGGCCGGAACGTGCAGGTCCCAAGGAGGCAGGCACATGTATGCAAAAGCCAAACCTCCAAAAGGCCCCGAAAACAGTGTCTATTGATGAAAGCCCTGAACCTGACCCGAATGGAGCATGGAAGCTTTCTGCATCGGAGGCATTACAATACAGAGAAACCAGGTACAGGTATCCCTCCTTGTTTTTGCTTGTTGAGCACCTCTTATCTCCTAAATAAGGAGCTCTTTTTACCGTTGAGAGCGCACTCAATCCTCTCGCAATGGTGAAAGCAGATCCTTGCTGGGGAGATAAGCAGTGATCAACAGGTGAGAAGGAGGAGAGATAGCCAGTCTGTTTGCTTCGTAATCTCTTGCCTCTGATGGAAGAATACCTTGGGAGTTTGATCAGGTATACCCGCTTGGAGTGCTTTAACAAGTAGGCATGTTGGCGGTGTTGAGAGGCACACTTCTTTCCTTTGTGCTTGTGTGAGAAAGGCATGAGGAAGGCCGGTTTCAGAGGTGGAAGGGAGACTTTGCCTCTTTGTTCCTCAGCCTCGAAGTCCCTGGCTTCCCCCTTCCCTGCTCTCTCTTTCTTGGTCACATCAGAACTTGTTAGGATGTTGGGATGCTGGATGGAATGTTGGGAATTGGCTTTGATGGACTGTCCCATCAAGCCAAAAATGCTCTTAGGGCTGTCGGTGGCCGCCTAGATTTTTTTTAATTGCACTATGACGTAACCTAATAACGGGGGCGGAGGGGTGCTTATTGTTCCCAGTGATATGGGGGTTGATGTCTATATACACTTAGGAACTGGCTCTGCACTCTTGCAGTGAACCACCCTGAAATCAGATTTTGATCTGGTGGAGATTGAAACACAGCGTTTTCATTTTCAAGAGGTTTTCTAATTGTCTGTGGTTGTCTCTGGGTTTTTAGGACAAAAACCAAGGGAGCTGTTCCGTTTCTTGGTGGTTGCCATATATTTCCCCATTAAATTGTTATGAAGTAACGGTGATGATGTTAGCCATTCAGCCGTGTCCGACTCTTGGCAGGCCTATGGCTCAGCTGTCTCCACACCTTTCGATCTTGCATGGCTTCTTTTAGTGGTGCTATGGCGCGGTGGTGTTATTTGAGACTCTAATTTCCCTGTTTTTTTCACAGTTTGCTCTTATGGGGCAATGGGTAGTTGTTAAAGTTCTAAGAAGTTAATATTGGGAATTTTTGACTTTTAAATTATGAGGTCACTTGCCTGACCATAATCTCATGTTCTGATAAGGTGGGGAAGGAATGGTTGTGGGTGTAGTGGGGAATACATGTGAAGAATCTTCTAAGGCCACAGAGGAGGGCAGGACATTAGTTTAAATCCCATCAATTAATAACAATGCATCCAGAGTCCTTCCTGATTAAACAAGACAGGGCCATCAGCGACACATTACACCTAGTCAAGGTATTGTTCCACTTGATGAGCTTACTTCATACCTCCCACTCTAGTGACCTCATACGCCAACCACCCTATCAGATTCTTCCATAACTCACAACCAGTCCTCAATCACTTACCTCATTCTGGGCAGTCACTGAGGATGGCCTGGATTTCAAATTCTGTATCCACACCTGATGTTGTCAACCCCATGTTTGGCATAACTGTTAGGAGTGCGGACTTTTAATCTGATGAGCCAGGTTTGATTCCACGCTCGCCCACATGCAGCCAGCTGGGTGACTTTGGGCTTGCCACGGCACTGAGAAAGCTGTTCTGACCGAGCAGGAATATCAGGGCTCTCTCAGCCTCACCTACCCCACGGGGTGTCTGTTGTGGCAGTGGTCCCCAACCTTTTTATCACCGGGGACCACTCAACGCCAGGGACCACTCAACGCCAGGGACCACTCACCGGGGACCACTCAACGCCTTTTACTGAGGCCCGTGGGGGGGGGGGGTAGTTCTCTACTCTCAACCACTGCCCTAACACTCTCTGATCGCTATGGTAATATTTAAACATCCCTTCAAAATAAGATACAGACACGCCACAACAATGAAGTGTGTTGTAAAGGGCTGGGGGGGGGATGAAGTAAATGGCTGGGGGGAGGCGTCATTCGGGGCCCACCTCCAATTAGTCGAAGGACCACATGTGGTCTGCGGCCCACAGGTTGGGGATCGCTATGTTGTGGGGAGAGGAAAGGGAAGGCGACTGTAAGCCGCTTTGAGACTCCTTCGAGTAGAGAAAAGCAGCATAAAAGAACCAACTCTTCTTCTTCTTCAGGAATACCAGGGCTCTCTCAGCCTCACCTCCCTCACAGGGTGACTGTTGTGGGGAGAGGAAAGGGAAGGCGACTGTAAGCCGCTTTGAGACTCCTTCGAGTAGAGAAAAGCAGCATAAAAGAACTCTCTTCTTCTTCTTCAGGAATACCAGGGCTCTCTCAGCCTCACCTCCCTCACAGGGTGACTGTTGTGGGGAGAGGAAAGGGAAGGCGACTGTAAGCCGCTTTGAGACTCCTTCGAGTAGAGAAAAGCAGCATAAAAGAACTCTCTTCTTCTTCTTCTTCTTCTTCTTCTTCTTCTTCTTCTTCTTCTTCTTCTTCTTCTTCTTCTTCTTTTTCTTCTTCTTCTTCTTCTTCTTCTTCTTCTCCTTCCTCCTTCTTCCTTCTTCTTCGCTGCTTGGACCCAAGATAGGTGCAGTATTTCCCCAACCTTTCCCTCTGTAGAACGTAGTGTATGTACGTTTCTGCTTGTGTGTGTTTTGAGTGTACTCCAATATTTCCCCCAAATAAATCCCTTTGAGCGTAAGCTTAATTGTCATCCCATTTTAGAAGGGTTTCTTCCAGGGAACGGACCTCGTAAAAATTGGTAGAAAAGATCTTGCATTACCCAGCCTCTTGCTATAGTCATGATTCCCCAGAATTCCCTTTGAGGGATCCAACTTGGGTAACATGCCCATTGATTAAAATATTTTTTTCAGTACGTTAAACACGACAGAGCTTTCATCTTCAGTCATAAGGACTAGATGCTTCATTTTTCCATCCCCAGAGTCTTACGGTGCTGAATTACTGGAAAATGCCTGTGTGTCATGCCGATGGCCGCAGGAGTCACCGACCTCGTTCTAACTCTTTGCCCTATCATATTGGGTCCACTATCTGTTTCAGAAAAGTGGTTATATGATGCATATAATCAGAAGAGGTCAGGGTCTAAAATTTGTCCTTTTCCATCTGCCTTGGAGAGAGGTTGTGGATGACACTTTCTTGTCGCCTTGAACAGATATGGTATCTGTTACATGCTGGGCAGAGGCAGTGGAAACGGAACAGGTAGAGTAACAGGGGCTGGGAGCCTGCCAGTGTCCCTGGGACGGTAGAGGCAAGTGCCATCCTTTCACAACCTAAGACTCATGTGTTCTGTCCCCAGTGCTGGAGGAGAGAAGGATCTTGCACAGGGGCAGGAGACTAAATTCCTGAGTCCATGCCGCCTCCTGAGGCCAGGCTCCGGGTGACCTTGGATAACCAGTGCCTTGGCTCACTATCCCATGACTTCTAGGTTGCAATGCACCTGCCAGGAGACTGTGTCGTCAGTGTGCCCAAGCAGGAACAGGGTAGCCACAGGTATTTGGCCTTCTGTGTGCGTAGAGCCTAACAGTACAACCCAGCCTGATTTTGTCGAAGCTTGAGAGTTAAGCAGGTCCTGATATAGTTAGTATTGGGATGGGAGACCACCAAGGGAGGCGGAGGTTGCTATGCAGAGGAAGGAAATGGCAAGCCACTTCTGCACATCTCTTCCCTTGAAACCCCCATGGTTCTGGGGTTGCCATGAGTTGGTTGGGACTTTATGTCACATTATTATTATTACTATTATTACTATTATTACTATTATTATCATCATCATCATTTCCCATTAATAGTAATACAATTATTATTCATACTACTACTACTACTACTACTACTACTACTACTACTACTACTACTATTATTATTATTATTATTATTATTATTATTATTATTATTATTATTACACAGTGATTAGTACTGGTTGGGTTTATATCCCATGGGATTCAGAAAATATGGAGAAGGTTAAACCTGTGACAATTGGCTGGTGGTTTAAATACAGGCACCCAAAAGTCAAGTCTCTGATTTGTTCTTCTTCCTGCGGAATGATGGTTTGAAATGCTTCATTGTGTATAACTTTTACTGAATTTGTTAGGTCCTTTTTAATGTGTTGTGCACCATCCTGAGCCTCAAAGGGAAGGGTGGTTTATAAATCTTATTAATAACAACAACAAAAACAGTAATAATAAGAGTTAGACTATGCATCTGAGCTCTTAAGGACACGTTTGTATGTATGCATACTCTGCGCATGTTCATTTTTGGCCTTGTCTTGCCCTGGATTACAAGGAGAACTGGGAGGAAGGGCAGAAGTCAGCTCTGCTTTCAGTGAGGGGTGGCAGCTTTCTGCCTGTCAGGTCTGAAAAGTGCTCTTTCGGCATTTCCCTGCCAAGCTTCACTATAAGATTACAGCACAGGATTGGCAGGGGGATGGAACACTAGGGGAAAGGGGAGAATCCGGAACACTGCGGGATGGAGGTGGGGATCAACTTTGCATCTCTCTTCTCCCCTTTTACACAATCATGCCTTCATGCAGCTTGATTTCCACGGCTTTCCCCTTTAAATTAGGGGTAACTCCCCCTGGTTCTGCTGTGCTTTGTATTAAAGGGAGAACTGGGTGGCCGGGGCAGACCTGTCAGATTCTGTTCCTGTTAGTTCTCATGCCTTTTTTTTTTTCTGCTGCTGCTGTGACCACTGCACATTTTGGTGCCCCTGCCTGAAAACAAGGCCATGTCACGTAAAAATTGACAGGATTCTTGTAGCATTTTTAAAGGCTAACATCTTTTACAACAGTCGCTTAAGCTTTCACAGCCTAGAGCCCTCTTTGCTCACGGTTCCGGTTTAATCCTGCAACGGTCTAGAACAGTTACTCCTGTGGAATGTTTACCTCGCCAATTGTAAGCTCTCTGGACATGGAAGCGGCCTGTTCTGCCCAATTCCTAGCGCTCTGCTGAAGCAGAATGCAATGTAAAGCAGTAGGGCACATGTTGGCCATGCACCCCATAAGCAATTCCTGCAGTGCCCCTCTTTCCTGTTCTCCTGGGAGGTGACTGCCAGCAGCCAGGTACTGCAAAAGGATCAATAACAGCCTCCAAAAGTCACCTCTGCAATGTGGCGCAGTGAGAATTCTCTCCCTGGTACCTCCCCCCCTGCCCTCCATGAGCTGGCCTTGCATTCTCCATGTCATACCAGCATAGCAGCATATCTCATTCTCTCCTTCGTCCCCTTGGAGGTGGGCAGGGAGTCGGCATTATCACGGTGCCTGTGAAAGCAGAGTTAGGTGTGCTCGGCCTCTTATACAGGACGCATTTTTTGAGGTTTCACAGTTCCTGGGAGGAGTTCTCTCTCTCATTCTCTCTCTCTTTCTACCTCTGATTGTTCTGCTGTATTTTTCTCCAAACCAATGGGAAGCTCAGAGCTGCGTTTGCAGGGTGGTTGCCCTTTTGCAGAAGAGGCCATTGAAGGCATAAGTGCCAAAGGAATGCCTTGTCGAGTCGGATGAAAGAGCTCTCTTGTGCAGCACTGTCTCTCCAAGGGTTTGCCAGTCACACTACCCAGTAAGCTCACAAGCAGAGCCAGAGACGGTAGAAGTCTCCCACATCTTCAACAACTGTGGATGGAAGGTCCATAGCAGGGGTAGTCAAACTGCGGCCCTCCAGATGTCCATGGACTACAATTCCCAGGAGCCCCCTGCCAGCGAATGCTGGCAGGGGGCTCCTGGGAATTCTAGTCCATGGATATCTGGAGGGCCGCAGTTTGACTACCCCTGGTCCATAGTCTCTGAACAAGGAAGCGACATTTTGGTGAATAACTTCAGGGCGTATGTCTAATCTTTTTAAGGATCCAGGCGTGCTCATGACCTTGCTGCCTCCCATAGCAATTTAGAGCCATCAACTCACCTGAAACTCTTTGGCTTGATTAATCATTTGCCTTTTAACCGATGGAGCGATTGAACCGAAAGAAGCTGGTGTGTTACTGAAGCTTCAACAGAGGTGCCTTTTGAGCTCTCGAGGCAAGACGGCGGATTGTCAGAAGGAAAGGCCATCCTTCATGTCTTTCGTCTTTCTTATCCTATTATAGTCAAGCCAAAGGATCAAATTAGCTGTGGGGGTCCCTCAATATCCAGCCCCATGATCAAGCTGCTAAAGCCGCCATTGATCACTTGACCAATTAAGCTGGTTCAGAATACATCATAAGTGAAAATGTATTTCGCCATTGGCTGTGAACAAGCAGCAGTCCTAACAACAATCACAACTGTGCAATCTTATTAACCTCTTATTAATTATCCACCACATGTTGATCCATAAACCTCAGTGCAGTCTTAAGAAGCACAGATGTAAAGCAGCTACGGTTTGGACAAAGTGGGGATTATTGGCTCGGATCCTGTGAACCCCCAGTGGAAAGCTTTGGCAGTTCAGGATCTCCCCCGCCTACTGCTCCCCCCAGAGCCATTTGCCCTCTCAGGAAAGTTTCAGTGGAATGGCATGTGGTCATAGCCACACCGGTCGGGTGACTACAGCGGGGAGAGACAAGGGAGCAAAAGAACCCTTTTCTGCCATCTCTGTGACTAAAGTTGTTCTCATAGAAGAGAAAGAAATGAATGAGTTTGCCCTCTTTCCCTCGCCACCACTACAGCTCCTGAACTCGGATGGCTGTTAGTACAAACAAGTCCCACGACCCTTGGAATAAATCTTCCTGGAATCAGAAATGGCTCCAAGGATAGGTGGGGAGCAGATTCTGCGACTCTTGTGCCTATAGACCGCACGATCCAAGGCATAATGATCAAGTTTAAAAAACACTTTTCTTTCTTCCTTCTGTCTTTGACAACTGCCCTTGCAGCGTCTCGGGGAAGCCTAGTGGCAACGAACTGCATAGTTGAAATGTTGGTGGCATGAAGAAACGCTTTCACGGGTTCTGAATCTAGTCCCAATTTAACAGAGGAAGTTGGGGAAAGAGTGATCTACTTCTGTATTCACTTTTTCCATACTAAGACTCTGTTAAATAGGCTTAGGGCAGTCTTGAGTTGGCAATGCACCAGAACGTTTTCTGGTGCATAGTGGGCTCAAACCCTTTGGGATCTGTAGTTCCTTACTAGCAAGTGCCAATGACTAAACCTACTGCCTCGAAGGAGAAGGAAAAGGAGAAGGAGAAGAAGAAGAAGAGTTGGCTCTTATATGCTGCTTTTCTCTACCTATAGGAGTCTCAAAGCGCCTTCCCTTAAAATCGCCTTCCCTTTCCTCTCCCCACAACAGACATCCCCACAACAGACATCCAGGACCAAGCCCTGATATTACGGCTTGGTCAGAACAGATTTCAGTGCCATGGCAAGCCCAGGGTCACCCAGATGGCTGCATGTGGAGGAGCAAGGAATCAAACCTGGCTCACCAGATTAGAAGTCGGCATTCCTAGCCACTACATCAAGTTGGCTCTTGGATGGAATTGGAATGTGGAGTGCAGAAATGACCACAGGGCAAGAAATACCAGAGTAACATGCAGTTCTTGGCTTCCATTTTGACTTGGGGAGTCTATTGATACCTGCTCAATCTGCCAGCAACAGTGCTAAGGTGACCCATATGCTGAACGGGCCCAACCATTGTTAGTGATGTATGTCTTCTTATCTTACTGTTTTTGTGACTCAAGATCTTGAGCAGATCAAAATCCAACCCTCTTACCGGCAGCTAAATATTTGGCAACTGCTAAGGTGGTTTTCCAGTGATCATCTGCAGAGGGAAATAGTGGTTATGTTTTACTCTGTTGCTCTACTGATGCTGTGTTTCCCCGTCAAATTAATTCACCCATACATGTCAATAGTTGCAGAGTAATGAGTGACAGATCAGTCTGGGTACATACCATGTGTGAATCAATCTTCTTCTTCTTTCTTCTTTTTAAAGCACCGCAGGGCATGTTGAAGCAGCAGTTTTTTTGAGTACATAGTTCATAGAATCATAGAATAATAGAGTTGGAAGGGACCTCCTGGGTCATCTAGTCCAACCCCCTGCACTATGCAGGACACTCACATCCCAATCGCTCATCCACTGTCACCTGCCACCCCCTTGAGCAGGGGTAGTCAAACTGCGGCCCTCCAGATGTCCATGGACTACAATTCCCAGAAACCCCTGCCAGCATTCGCTGGCAGGGGCTTCTGGGAATTGTAGTCCATGGACATCTGGAGGGCCGCAGTTTGACTACCCCTGCCCTTGAGCCTTCACAGAATCAGCCTCTCTGTCAGATGGCTACCCAGACACTGCTTAAAAATCTCCAAAGATGGAGAACCCACCACCTCCCGAGGAAGCCTGTTCCACTTGATGTATTCCTTGATGTATTGACTTTAGATAAAGGCAGCAACTCCTAAACGTCAACCCAACAAAAAATTGCCTAAAAGAGATTTCTGCAGTTCCAGATGTTTTATTTCTTTGTTTTCGATCCAGTTGATGACATTTGGTTAAGTTTCGTTAGGAATCCTGGCTCCGTCTCCCCAGAGGGGATAGGCCAATAATGTTAAATCGGGTTTTATTGTGGCTTCAGGTAGGGATGTTCTGAGGGTGAGATATTTCCCCACTCTCACTTAATTAGAGTTCTCATCATTCCTTGGGCAGAAAGCCCTTAACACTGAGATAATCTCACCGAAGCTCACCGTGCAGACGCATAGTCGGGTTTTTTTATTTCATTTCCCCTGTCCCCACCACTCTTGACTGGACAGCTATTTCGCTAATTCATTTCTGCATCCTGCACACACAACCACAAAAAAAAATCATGCGCCTTCCTTTTTCGATGAGATGTTTCAGAATTAAGTCAATAGTAATTTTATTTATTTATTACATTTATATACTGCTCTCCTCTAAGACAGTTGCACTGTTTACCAAATGGCACTGTTCACCGAAAACTATTGCTATATTGTTTTTCTAGCATAGTTATCCCAAGCTTTCTACTGGCCATTCCCCCGCTTGTCCTTAGAAGAAGAAGAGTTGGTTCTTATATTCTGCTTTTCTCTACCCGAAGGAGTCTCAAAGTGGCTTACAGTCGCCTTCCCTTTCCTCTCCCCACAACAGACACCCTGTGAGGGAGGCGAGGCTGAGAGAGGCCTGATATTACCGAAGAAGAAGAAGAGTTGGTTCTTATATGCTGCTTTTCTCTACCCAAAGGAGTCTCAAAGTGGCTTACAGTCGCCTTCCCTTTCCTCTCCCCACAATACACACCCTGTGAGGGAGGCAAGGCTGAGACAGCCCTGATATTACTGCTGGTTCAGAACATCACTATCTGGGCTATGACGAGCCCAAGGTCACCCAGCTGGCTGCATGTGAAGGAGGAACGGGGAATCAAACCCGGCTTGCCAGATTAGAAGTCTGCACTCCTAACCCTTACACCAAGCTGGCTCTCTTAAGAGGAGCTATGGGTAACAAAGGGCTTGGGACTGGAGCATCTCTGAAGCTGTTAGGAGGGCACTGGCAGCCTTTGGTCTGATGTTTAAAGCAGCCGCCATAGGTAGGTTTCTGCAGATGGAGTGATGAGTTCTGGAATTCGTAGGGCAAAGGCCTTGGTTCCGATGTCCTTACGTAGGTGTGGCTCCACCATGAGCTCGTCATGAGGTATGGGCTGAGATTTCACCTATATGTGGATGATACCTGGCTCTACCTTTCTTCTCCACCGAATTTGGAGGATGTTTTCAATGTTTTGAACTGTTACTTGGAGTCAATGATGGGCTGGATGAGGGTGAACAAAATAAAATTGAGTCCAGACAATACTGAGGTTCTCTGGGTTTGTAGAAAGGCAGACTAGGTACTTTCGATCTCCCCTGGCTTGCGTGGAGTTATATTCCCCTTGATAAAACCTAGTTTGCAGGTGGCTGCTATAGCCAGCTTAGTGTAGTACTTAGAAGTGCAGACTTCTAATCTGGTGAGCTCCGTTTGATTCCCCACTCCTCCACATGCTGCCAGACGGGTGAACTTAGGCTCATCACATATCTGATAATGCAGTTCTGACCGGGCAGTAATATCATGGCTCTCTAAGCCTCACTTATCTGGGGGTACGGGCTTCCGCGGGAGGTGGTGGGTTTTCCATCTTTGGACATTTTTAAACAGAGGCTGGATAGCCATCTGACAGAGGCTGATTCTGTTAAGGTTCAAGGGGGTGGCAGGTGACAGTGGATGAGCGAGAGGGTTGTGAGTGTCCTGCATAGTGCAGGGGGTTGGACTGGATGACCCAGGAGGTATCCTCCAACTCTATTATTCTATGATTCTAACTCACAGGGTATCTGTTTTGGGGAGAGGAAGGGAAGGCGATTGTAAGCCACTTTGAGACTCCTTCTGGTAGAGAAAAGCAGTATATAAAAAACAACTCTTTTTCTTTGAGTGCTTGTGTCAAGCTTCAGCTCCTGTGTAACCCATGCCAAATTCAGTTACTTCTAAGAACAGTAGTCCATGCCGTAGTTACATCTAGACTGGACTACTGCAAACAGCTGTACTTGGGGCGACCCTGTAGGGGTGTTCAGAAACTGCAGTTAGTGCAGAATGCTACGGCTAGACTGCTGGTTGGGACCAGCTGCCAGGAGCATATTTCGTCAATATTACAGTAATTACACTGCCTGCCAGTCTGCTCCCAAGGGAGAAAGACAGCTATTAAACGTTTTAAATAAATATCCCTGTTGGTGCAAGTTGTGTGCAACCAGTTTCTGGGCACTATAATGCCTAGGGAGGGAAGTGCTGTGTTAACACAAGATCTGCCTTGCACAAGCAGAAATCCAATGTCCAATTACTTTTCTGCTAGCACCTTACTGAATCCAAGCTGTGGCGTGTAAAAAGTCCTGAGTTCAGTCCCTGGAATCTCAGCATCTTTCTCTGTCTGAGAGCCACTGCATCAGCATAAAAGTGTTCCTGTTTTGCAGTCTAAACATGCACATTAAAACATGTGGGTGCATGCCATGGAGAAGGTTGTTCTGATGTCATGACTGGAAGATATCCCTTGTTTTTGGGTGCTGGAGAACTGCAGCTTATCATAGGCCGTGGGCTACAAGGTCTCCTGTGTAACATGTTTATAAGCTTCTGCTAGCCAGGTGTCCCTTGAATTTATAGCTGGACAGTTATCAGGACCTTGAGTCCAGATTTTTAGCTGTAAAACCTGAAGGTCTGAGGTCTGGGTTCTGATCCTGAATGGGCTGGCTGTGGGGGTGGAGGAAAAGAAGAAGAGTTGGTTCTTATATGCCGCTTTTCTCTACCCAAAGGAGTCTCAAAATGGCTTACAGCCTTCCCTTTCCTCTGCCCACAACAGACACCCTGTGAGGGAGGTGAAGCTGAGAGAGCCCTGATATTACTGAAGAATAAGAAGAGTTGGTTCTTATATGCCGCTTTTCTCTACCCAAAGGAGTCTCAAAGCGGCTTACAGTCGCCTTCCTTTTCTTCTCCCCACAACAGACACCCTGTGAGGGAGGTGAGGCTGAGAGAGCCTTGATATTACTGAAGAAGAAGAGTTGGTTCTTATATGCTGCTTTTCTCTACCCAAAGGAGTCTCAAAGCGGCTTACATTTGCCTTCCCTTTCCTCTCCCCACAACAGACTCCCTGTGAGGTGGGTGAGAGAGCCCTGATCTTACTGCTCAGTCAGAACAGCTTTATCAGTGCTGTGGCAACCCCAAGGTCACCCAGCTGGCTGCACATAGGGAAGCACGGAATCAAACCCAGCTCACCACACTCATAACCACAACACCAAGCTGGAACCAGAACTGGGTTCAGGAAACACTCTTTAAAAAACCCAAAGCTATCCTGCCAGTGAACCGGATGTACCACTGTTCCACCTTGAGTGTTCTGGATATTCCTCCATTTAAAACAAAAAGGGGAATAAAGCCGTGACTACAGGGAACTAGACTCCTTCTCCCTGACTTAATAGTTTCAACTATTCAAGGGGAACTGTTAAAAATGTTAACCACCCACCCCTAATCTACAATGGTCTAGTCTAGCAAGTGCTATGCCATGTAATTTCCGCTGGTCTAAACGTTTAGGAAGATCACTGGCAGTCTTCAAGCAAAAATTGGATGCCCACTTTTCTTGGATGCTTTAGGATGCTTTGGGCTGATCCTGCGTTGAGCAGGGGGTTGGACTAGATGGCCTGTATGGCCCCTTCCAACTCTAGGATTCTATGATCATCCTTTCAACAAACCTGAGGCTGAAAACGCTTCCCAGCAGGCTGGTTCTGCATCTTCTCCCCATCTTTCCTCTACACTCCCCCCCACCCACCCACCCCCCGTTGAATCTTAAGTACCCTAGCCAAGTTTGGGATAAAGTGAGGACTGTTTGAACAGCTGCCGCACCCTCCTCTGTCTCCCCACACCACCACCAATCACCACGGAGGTGTGTGAAGCCGTTCCAGTTTATGCAGCATCCCAGGGCTTGCTGGGTTGACATGCCGTGATTCTGGTGGGGCTGGGCTACACTCTTTCTTTAGGACGTGTGTTTTTAGAGCAAGGCGGTTCCTCTCCAGGGAGGCTGGGAAATTCTTGCTTCCCTTGCAAATGCCTGGAAAAGCCTGCGGGGCTTGGCTGTGGACCCATTTCTGCTCGTCTGCTCCGATGACCTTCTGTTCCTTGGCTGCTTCGGAAGAGCTGGGGATTTTCAAAATGCCCCATGCGGAGCTGTTGTTCATGTGGCCCTCTCACCGTCCCACAGCTTCTCTCTTACCTGTGGTGGGTTGAGACAGCTTTTGATGCCTTACAAAACCCCAAACCACAACCCAAGTAAATCCACAGCTGAAACACATGTTTCTATGTTTGAGGAACCTGTTCAGGTGGTCTAGCAGTCAGGGGTGGCTAAAATGTGGCTCTCCAGATGTCCATGGACTACAATTCCCATGAGCCCTCACCAGCAAACATGGGCTAGCTTTTCTCTTTGAGAAAGGAGTCATCGTCATAACCACCCCCACCCCCTTGTGCCTCTGCCCACATGAGGGGAGAATTTAGACCAGGGGTAGTGAAACTGCGGCCTTCCAGATGTCCATGGACTACAATTCCCATGAGCCCCTGCCAGAATGCTGGTAGGGGCTCATGGGAATTGTAGTCCATGGACATCTGGAGGGCCACAGTTTGACTACCCCTGATTTAGACAGAGGTGAAATGTGATGCTGGCAGGGCGGTATATAAATCTAAATAAAATAAATACATAAATTAAAAAAAACCAATAATCTTTGCCTGTAGGACTGTTTGATCAGAGACCACTGGAAAAGAGGCACCAGCAGGGGTGCCAACCTCAGGGTGGTGGCTGGAGAGTTCCCAGAATTGTCAGCTCTCCAGGCTACTAAGCCTGTTCCCCTGGAGAAAATGGCTGCGTCAGAGGGTGGACTCTGTGGTATTATGCCTGACTGAGGTCCCTCTGCTCCACAAACTCTGCCTTCCACGGCCCCCCACCTCACCCCCAGAAAAATCCCAGAAATATTCTAACCCAGAGCTGGCAACCCTGCTCACCATCATCACGGTGTAAATCCACATTTAGTCTCCCCTTTGATTGGCCAAAATGGCCAGTGATGGGTCTGAAGTGTGTGGGAAGAAGAGAGGTCCCAGGTGGGCGTGTACACAGTTGTGCTTCCTATATTCTGCACAATCAAACCACTTCTGGGGTTTCTTGAAGCCTGAAGAATGTTTCAGGGATTTCTCAATGGTAAAAAAAAGTTAAGAAAGGCTACACTGCACCATGCTAAATGCAGAGGTAAAACATGGCATATCGTGCGGAGTGAAAAATGAAGATTGCACAGAGCTGTCATCGTTCTGCTGGGCCTGTAAGATGGAGCATTTCTGCCAGGCATTTGGTTGAGGCCAGGCCAGGAAGATCGGCTCCCTCCCTGCATAGGCCCTGCAGTGACACTGGCTTTGATTTCTGGCCATAGTCTCTCTCCCGAAGATGATGGTGACTATTGGGGATGGATTGGGAAGGGGCTTTTAGATTGTTTTCCTGCCATCTTGGTTATTGTTATTGTTGAGGAGTCATATAATAGAGTTATCATACATAGAATACTGACCGTGGCAGAAAACAGAATATAGTGTGAGTTCAATTTTGATCCATTCCTGGGCTGATTTGATGGACCCAGGGTCTGATTCAGCATAAGGCGGCTTCATAAGAGGTGTGTAGAGGCTTGACTGTTGGGATACACTCTGGAAGACCTGAGTTGAAATTACCGCAATGCCACGTAAGCTTGCAGAGTGACCTTGGACCCGTCAGACTCTCTGAACAGAATCTACTTCCCTAGATGGCTTTTGTGAAAATAAAATGGAGGAGGGGAGGAAGTAAAGCTGCTTTTGAGTATAAATATCTGAATCAATGCACCAAAGTGAGATCTGATTTTAAACACTGTATACAAAAGCTCCACAAATTTGGACAGGCCATGCACAGATGCCTCAGAGGTTATCTCAACTTGGTATGCTATCCTTTCCCCAGCTCTGGAACAAGTACTGAAAATGCCATTCTACTGTGGAGGAGAGATCTCTTGATGGTGAATTGTCCCCAGTTTCTCCCTCCCCTTGCCAACTGAATCTCTCTGGGAGGACAAGGCAATTGGCAATGAATTTGGCTGCTGCCCTTCCCTGCAGCTGTCTGCTAACAATTATATTGTAATAGCAAAAAATTGGGGCCAAATGGCCAAGTATGCCTGGGACTGGATCCAGCTTTGCGCCAAGACCTTATTGATTAGCCTCAGTGCTGCCAGGCCTCTCAGAGGGCCGATAGGATGTTTTTTGGCACCATTTCCTGAAGCAACTCTGCCAAACCACCCAACTTAGGTTCTGAAGGGCTAACGTTGAGATAGTGGCTCTTTCAAGATTCTCAGATCTCTCTTGCCAGCAAGAGTACGCTATTCCTGAGGAGGAAAGCTATTCTTAACAATGTCTCTTTGTATGCAATGATTGGGTCATAGAAGCAGGCCAGTCATACTCAACTGGACAGGGACTGTAAGGACTGGCAGGAGTCCTCCCAGAATACAGGTGTGAGAAATAGATTGGCCAGAGCAGTAGCCAAAACAACTCCCAGCATCTTTGGCCCGCTGGCTCACTGACTGATACTAGCCTTAAATCAATTCCCCTGGCTGCTGAATCCAACTGCAAGCCAGCTGAGCAGGACTCTGTCCCTTGCTGAACTTCCTTGTGTCAAGCGAGGATTTATTTCCACCAAAGGGACTTATGCACCATCAGGCTTACCACTGTTTCTATAGAAAGTTCTCATAATTCTTACGTGGTTGTGACCTGTCTTGGGCTTAAGGATGCCCAGGAAAAGGGGTGGGTGGGTTATATAAACATTTAAAATATAATAAGCTTACAGCTCCATTGTGATTTCACTGTTTCTGTCTTGCCTGGGCCTTTCTCTACCCTCAGGGAATGCTGGGGTGGAAGACCCCTGCGAATATCCCATAGCTCCTCGTGGTATTGGCCGTCACGCCAAATAGCATTGTTTAGAATTAATAAAGCATTTTAGAGAGTGTTCTGAACATTGTGGTAATCCCTACAAGCAGTGAGGTTGTAGAAAGTTAACAGAGAATTGTGCAATGCTTGGATTGGGGGTGAGGCCCAGACCCAAATTCAGATCCCTGTTTATTTATGTTGTTCATCCGATGGCCATATTTGTCTCCCAGGCGAATCTATTTCAGAAGCTGTGAGAAAGGAAGAAATAAGAAGTGAGATTTGTGCGCTTTGCATGTGAATGACTGCAAGCCACCCAGTGCTGGTTGGCCTAGGCTAGAATTGAACCTGGGATTCCTCGGTGTGAACTCTTAATAAATTCACCATACCAGTGCTAAAGGGTTTCTGTTATAGCTTCTTCCCCGATAACTACACCAGGCTGTCCATTAGTGTACTGCGCTTCCACTACCCCCCTTTTCCTCAAATATTGCCCCATGCTTGGTGTTTTGTTCCCTTGTGGTAATAATGCCCAGGCATATAATTTTGTGTGTGAAGATTGTTTCTCTCCGAGAGCAGCCCGGGGGCCAAGTCACATAAACCCCCTCAGCCTGAAGCAAGCAGTTTGAGCACTAGATGCTTCGGTGTCTACAGCAGGAAAAAAAAAACAAATTGGGCCACCAAGATGACAAAAATATAATAATGAACAGCTGAAAACTTGCTGGCTTTCAGTGCTGTTTCCAGATCTGAGGCAGACCACTTCATCCAGTGTTTCTGGAATGTTCTGGCTTTCAAGTGCATCAGCCCATTCAGTGAAGCATTAGAAGAAGAGGAAGAAGAAGAAGAGTTGGTTCTTATATGCCGCTTTTCTCTACCCGAAGGAGGCTCAAAGCGGCTTACAGTCACCTTCCCTTTCCTCTCCCCACAACAGACACCCTGTGAGGGAGGTGAGGCTGAGAGAGCCCTGATATTACTGCCCAGTCAGAACAGCTTTATCAGTGCCGTGGCGAGCCCAAGGTCACCCAGCTGGCTGCATGTGGGGGAGTGCAGAATCGAACCCGGCATGCCAGATTAGAAGTCCGCACTCCTAACCACTACACCAAACTTAGCACAATAGACGTCCACTGAAGGCCATTGTGATTCCTTCTAGGGCCAGAAATTTACACAAGAAGGTAAAATACAGTAAGATATCCATCCTTACATCCATCGGTCTCCTATATGAGGAAAGACAATCTCCCTCATCAGCTTAATTGTAAGATTCTCAACAGAGTGACTTACCTGTAATAAAAAGTGCAACCTTTATGAGCCTCTGTCAAATTGAGAGGGGACATGATAGCCCTCTTTAAGTATTTGAAAGGTTGTCATTTGGAGGAGGGCAGGATGCTGTTCCCATTGGCTGCAGAGGAAAGGACACGCAGTAATGGGTTTAAACTACAAGTACAACGATATAGGCTAGATATCAGGAAAAAAATTTTCACAGTCAGAGTAGTTCAGCAGTGGAATAGGCTGCCTAAGGAGGTGGTGAGCTCCCCCTCACTGGCAGTCTTCAAGCAAAGGTTGGATACACACTTTTCTTGGATGCTTTAGGATGCTTAGGGCTGATCCTGCGTTGAGCAGGTAGTTGGACTAGATGGCCTGTATGGCCCCTTCCAACTCTACGATTCTATGATTCTATGAAATTGGATATATGTGTATTTCTATCAATATAATCCTTGGCATATAGATAAACATTTATTTTTTTTAATCTCTTACATTGTTCTGCCCATAAATACCAAATGCTCTTTCCATGGAAATATCCCTGTAGATCCATTTTTTTAAAAGTTCAAGTTGACGTTTGACAAAATGTTGAAGACAGATTAAAAAAAAAAATTCCAAAAGGTGAGATGAGTTAGATTCGGACTGTGTTGAAAAATGCACATGAACACTTTGCTATGCGCTGATGATGCTGGAAGTCTTCACATACTGACTGGAAACTATAAATGCCAACTGGAAACCATACATGCCATATCATGTGACTTGGCCTCCAGCTAAAGGAGGACATAAGAAGCAGCTCTTTTGAGGATCAGCTGTGTTCTATGATATCAAAATCTACCTCTTCCTCCCCCCCCCCCCGTTTTTCAATTTCTCCTGGAAGATGGACCCAGTGCAGAAGGCAGTGATCAACCACACCTTCGGGGTACCTGTCGCCAAGGCCAAACGCCCCATTATCTCCTGCAATGTTTGCCAGATCCGCTTCAACTCTGAGGTGAGTCACCGGAAGGATGAGTTCAGACATCTCCGTCATGGATTGTGGTTTTCCTGTGGCTAACTTGTGGTGGATTCTGAAGGATGCTGATTGGCATGAGTTGTCCAGGCATCACTGGACAGCCGCAAGGTGAGGTTGTTTAGACCTCAAATCTCTTCCTGAAACCAGATGTGGGGCAGAACTCAAGGAAATGGGGATGCGTAAGAACCTGGACCAATAGGTGATCTTGGCTGAGCTGGATTCAGAGAGACCGCCCTAGTATAAGACCATAAAGATAGGGTAGGTCAGATTCCTACTTCCTTCTCTGTATCAGCTCCCACTGATCAAGCCCTATAAACTAGGCAATAGAGCAGGGGTAATCAAACTGTGGCCCTCCAGATGTCCATGGACTACAATTCCCAGGAGCCCCTGCCAGCAAATGCTGGCAGGGGCTGCTGGGAATTGTAGTCCATGGACATCTGGAGGGCCGCAGTTTGACTACCCCTGCAATAGAGTGTTTATGAGTAGGTGAATATGCCAGATGAAAGCTGCTTGGGACCTGATCACCATCGTCTGCTGGAGTGATGGCTGTGAAGGCCTCAAGCAAAGTTTTGCCTAGAGTGCATTAGAACCCAGAACAT
This sequence comes from Paroedura picta, assembly GCF_049243985.1. Lineage (NCBI taxonomy): Eukaryota > Metazoa > Chordata > Lepidosauria > Squamata > Gekkonidae > Paroedura > Paroedura picta. Next base: position 161,643,177 of record NC_135371.1, on the reverse strand, counting down.
AAAGCATATCTAAATGATCCCAAGAACAGTCCTTTGGCTAGAACAGGCTTTCTCAACCAGGGTTGCGTGAAACCCTAGGGTTTCTTGATGTCCCTGGAATGGTTTCCTGAATGGGAGGGAGTTAACTCATTTTCATTGTATTTTTTAAAATTTGTTAAATGTTTATCGGGTCATGTTTACCTGCCCCCCTCCCCCAATGGCCAATGATGGGCCTGGAGTGGGTGGGAAGGGGAGAGGCCCCAGGTAGGTGTGTGTACAGCTATGCTTCCCAACCATCTTCTGCATGACTTCACCAATTCTGGGGTTTGTCAAAGCCTGAAGAATGTTTCAGGGGTTTCTCAATGGTAAAAAGGTTGAGAAAGGCTGGCCTGGAAGCAGATTGTAAAATCAGTTCAAAAGTTTAAACTTCCAGCAGTGTACCCTCTAAAACCCGCCCCTCCCCTACTGAGTTTACATCCTCAGCAAAATAGAACTGCTGTAGTCTTAAAATGCTGCAAGAAGAAAGTGGACGATCCCAAAAACACAACAAGAGGGGAAAAAAGAATCTGTCCATATTACAGAGTACCTTGAGAGTGAATACACTGAGGGCCATTTCGCACGGCTTCAAAATAGCACAATGGTTGCTAATTGGAAACGCTACTAATTTGCCATAACCCACGACGTCGTAGACAATCTGCAACAATCCTGAAACCGACCCGCCAAAAGCGCTTCGTTGTGGCGCTTTCAGGGGAATCCAGAAAAGTGGATTCACCCTCCGGATAGCGATACACTCCTGCAACCAATCTGCAACACTAGCGCTAAAGACCTGTGCGTTACCATTGTTGCTGGTTCTTCAAAGTCCCTCCCCCTGGCTCTCTCCTCCAAACTTCCGGCGAAGCGATCGCCATTTTTTTTTCTCCAAGTGAGCGGGGATAAACGCACCGGCGAGCCTCTTTCTGTTTAGAGGCTTCCCTGGCTTCAGTCCTTCACCTTTAGTCACTAAGCACAAACCACTTAAAAGCCCGTTTGCTGAAATGAAGTCCCTTTATTTTTTACACATAAATTCAGCCGAAAATCGGGCCCGTGAGAAGGGGGGGGGGATTTTTTTTTATCACTCGAGGCAGCGTGCAAACGATCATACAATCAAACGACAGCTCACATTAGGCAGCTGGATGGGTCTCTCCGTAGAACGAATCTACCTAGATTCGTTGCTATGGGTCTGTTTTTTTTTTTTTAAAAACCTTTCTTAAAGGGAAAGGGGCTGTTTGGGAGCATGCTAACGGCTGCCCATTGGCTGCTTGACGGCCAGGGGCGGGACGAGCTTGGCAATAGCGCTTCCTTTCTAGCGATTTCTGCCGAGACCGGAAGCCTGTGGGAAACGCTAAAAAACGCAACTGATTCCACTACAAAGCCAGGTGTGCAAAACGACGAATTCCACTATTTTAAATGGCGATTTTTCATTCCGCAAACAATTTGCAACAAAGATCCCCGTGCGAAAAGGCCCTGAATATATTAATACCACTTGGTGGAGGTATGGACATTTTTGTACTTTTCCAACTATCATTTGTTACATTATGTTATACTAATAAGGATATTTTGTGATTGCCACTGAGCAAAGAACTGAAAACGGAAAAATCATCTAGACACCGTTTGGGCTGAATCCAGGTGGAAATTATAACAAAGAGATAACACTCTTAAAATTTGAATATTATTTGATGAAGCCATTGGGCAGATTCTTTTTTCCCTCTTGTTGTAATCTTAAAACGAGCAGTGGGAGAACTAGGCTCCCGATTGCTGCTGAGTGGGACTTCCTGTGTTAATGGCTAGCCGCTCACCCGCACCATTGAGAGGGAACATTGGCCTCCAGTTACAAACTTAGGTAAAAATAAAGGGTTTGGCTTGGTATGTCACAGGGAGCAGGGGAGAAACCAGGGTGCCACCCCCTGCAAGAGACCACTGGTGGAGGGCGAGAAGCATTTCTGGTCATCCCCCACCTCACCTCTACAGGTGGGAGCACAAAGAAAAGGACACATAAGGTAGCTCTATCTGGTGGTCTGGACCAGGGGTAGTCAAACTGTGGCCCTCCAGATGTCCATGGACTACAATTCCCAGAGGCCCCTGCCAGCATTTGCTGGCAGGAGCTTCTGGGAATTGTAGTCCATGGACATCTGGAGGGCCGCAGTTTGACTAACCCTGGTCTGGACAATATGGGAGGAGACAACCTTCCATGTAGCCAGACCCCTCTTAGTCGCTAACGACATGAACCCAGCAGTTTGAATTTTGCTGGAAGCAGAAAGCCAATGCTGATATTTCAGCACAGAGATGATACAGTCCCTTTTTCCAGCCCAGATAGTTGCCACAGACTGCCACATTTTGGATCAATGAAGTTTCCAAAGATGACCCGGGTCAAGCGCATTGCAGTAACCTCACAGGGATGGGTGACCATGGCCTGATCGTGCTTTTTGACCAACAGCCATCACTGCCATATCAGCTGCAGCTATATAAATAAACAGAAAGAAATTTCCAAGCTGGCGATGGCAAAAAGCTTTATTCAGAATGAGTTCCTAGTTATAAAGCCTCATTTTCGTATTTTACTTCCTCGGTAAACTTATTTCTTAATTGCTTTTTTCCCCCCAGAGATACAAACAAAGCCTTCAACCCACCACCTTATATTTTATATACCTTATACTTTATATTTTAAGTCATATAATTTGGGTCTATTAATATCAAAGGTCCATGAAGGTAACTATCTTATAAATGAGGAAGTAAAATACGAAAACGAGGTTTTATACCTAGGAACCCGTTCTGGATAAAGCTTTTCGCCATCGCCAGCTTGGAAATTTCTTTCTGTTTATTCATCTTCGGCGGACGGGTCGTCTCTGCTCATGTCAGGTGCAGCTGGCAGAAGGCGTTTCATCCTGGAAGGAGACCTAGCTAACCTGAGCAGCTGATCTGGGCATTTTTCAGGCCAAGTCTTAATTCCCTCCTAATTGCCCTGGATGGGCTAGAAGGCACATGACATTGCCATAATCGGGGAGTTTGGTTTATAAGGCAGATAAAGGGAGTAGGCTGGGAATCTGGAGTGACTGAAGGACACGGCACACAAATGGGGCAGTGTGAGAGATGGGAACACAGAGAGAGGTCTCTGTTGGCTGCCCCTGTTGCTGGCATCAATCGCTGGGGCCAAGGGAAGGCCTTGAGACCGCCCTCTTTATTTCCCGTGCCTGCTGTAATTGCTCAGCATCCTCCGTTGCCAGCAGACAAGAGAATTGGCAGCCTCCTGTTTCCGCTTTTTTTTTTTTAATATTGACCAAACTCTGATTTTTTGTTTGCTGCCAACGGAAAGCCAGGATGCAAATTTAATCAGTTGGCCCACGCCAGATGACAACAGGAGAAATAGAGCAAAGGGGGCAGGTATAAAGCCTGAAAAGAGGATTAGATTACAGCCACCGGGAGTTTAGTGTGGTGAGGTTGAAAGGCGAACCAATGGAGAGCCTGCGCATTGAACATTGCCTGCACATTGCCTGAACGCTGAGCATTTCCTGCGCATCGTGTGCTGGGATGTGTCATTGCCGAGGCAAATTATGCAGTCTTGGCCCAGCTCTGGAAATTAATAAGAGTTGCTTTGGGTTTTCCGGGCACTTCTGGCGCTTCTTGGCTGTGCAGCTGCTGGCTTGTTATGTAAGTTATCCTTCAGCAGTTAGAACATTAGGACAGCAGTGGAAGGAGCAGGACCCTTGGGTTTGGGCTGCCATTATGGTGTGCAGCTCTGAGTCTGGTTTCCTTTCCTTCATTTTCCCTGGCCAAGTCTGCATGCCTTCTGAGTGACAGGCAATCTCCGGAGTTAAGGTTTCCCCCTCACTGTACAGTAGACCTTCTCCCTGCAAATGGCAAAATCTGCAAACCCCAGGAGCCTTGTGTCTGCTGCCTCCTAGTTGCAAAACCACTTCATTTCCAGCAAAATGTAATGATGGAAAGATTATGAGGATGGCCCGGTGGGAGTCAAAACAGGCTGGCGATGGCGGTGAGCAGACCATGAATAAGTAAAATGGCAAGCCACGAGTGGCCAGATTCTGCTCTCTCTCCGAGCCAGAATATGCACACTTTGGATTTACTGCTCATCGTTGTTAAGATCTTAGACTGTTTTTGCCAAGGGGAAGGGCTGGGGCGAATGTAGCAAAGCTATGGATGTATATGGGTGGCTTGGTGCAGTGGTTAGGGCGGACTTCTAATCTGGCGAGGCGGGTTTGAATCTGCACTCCCCCACGTGCAGCCAGCTGGGTGACCTTGGGCTCGCCACAGCACTGAGAAAACTGCTCTGACCGAGCAGGAATATCAGGGCACTCTCAGCCTCACCCACTTCACAGGGTGTCTGTTGTGGGGAGAGGAGAGGGAAGGAGAGAGAAAAGCGGCATATAGAACCAACTTTTTCTTAAGAAGTCGTAGGGGATCCTTTGGCCATCCGGAACATCCCGGAAACAAACCTTTCACAATCTCAGGAATCAAGAGGAGCTGCCGGGGCAGAGTGGCAGTCCCCACATTCCTAGCAATACACGGTCGGGGCAAGATGGGGATGTGCAAGGGCTTGGGACAGGTAGACAAAGGCATGCTGCAGGCGAAGGGACCTGTCCAGGAAGGATAGCCCACTGGTAAAGATGAAGCAGAAGCATGCCAGAATTGGCCTGTTGTTCTTCGACCAACTCTTTTCCTCTTTCCTTCACGCAGAGCCAAGCCGAAGCACACTACAAGGGGAACCGCCATGCCCGGCGAGTAAAGGGAATCGAGGCGGCGCGGACGCGGCAGAAGGAGGCGGGATCCCGCGAGGGAGACAAGCCGGGCCCCGTGGGCAGCCCCTCCTCCAGCACCGGGGAGAGCGATTCTGACCGAACAGGTACCAGATTTCTCCTTTTCTAATCTTGTCCTGGATCCTGAAGGGCAGGGGTAGTCAACCTGTGGCCCTCCAGATGTCCATGGACTACAATTCCCATGAGCCCCTGTCAGCAAATGCTGGCAGGGGCTCATGGGAATTGTAGTCCATGGACATCTGGAGGACCACAGGTTGACTACCCCTGCTGAAGGGTGTCTAAGAAATGGAATTGGGGGGTATGAAAGGAAGTCCTGCTGATCCCTGCAAGAGACCATGGCTTAGTGGCAGTCACTGGCAGTCTCCAAGCAAAGGTTGGATACACACTTTTCTTGGATGCTTTAGGATGCTCTGGGCTGATCCTGCATTGAGCAGGGGGTTGGACTGGATGGCCTGGATAGCCCCTTCCAACTCTATGGTTCTATGATTCTATAATGCATACCCAGGCTCAAGCCCTGGAAAGTTGCCGAGGCTCCAAAACGGGTTTTCCATCCTGCTGTTCAGCCTCGTGAAATAAAGCGTGCCTCTGAGCATGTCAAAAGAGCTTCCCCGCCAAGCAGTCGCAACCTGCTCACATATATTTGATGGGATTGAGAGAAAGGGGCTGTCAGCAGCGAGCAGGAGCCCTTTCGGGAACAAGTCGTCCTCCCTGCTGGGTCAGGCAAGCGACTCCCTACTCTTCTTCCATCCTGCCGTGCAGCCGGCTGCAGGGAGAGGCTGACAAATGTGCGTTTTCCAGGGACTAATGGGGGGCCCGGGCTATGCCTAGATTCCACCTCAATTACAGCCTCCAGTCAGTCGCTAGCTGCGTTCTGCACCAATTACAGGGCTGAGGGTGAAACCTTTGTGCTGGAGGTGGGGAGGAGGAGAGGGAGGGAAAGTTGAGCGAGAGGCCTGGTCACGCATCCTTTCTTTTGACGTCTTGACTGTCCTCCCGATGCTGGGAACCTGAGCCGGCTTGTCATCGCCGGGCGAAGGGCGAGCAGGCGGGTAATTAAATCGCCTCTAATGAAACATTGATTGCGGCTCTGATAGCTGGTGGAAATGGAGCCGGGGCTGCAGCCGGCCTGTTCGCCTGGGGAGCTCTGCCGCCCAGCTGCGGAGCAGGAAAACTGTGAGGGAGCCGGCCCTCTCCCCTCCCACGCTCCCACGCAGCTCCTCCTGATGCACGGCACGCCGGCGACATCCTCCTCCACAGAGCGTTGATGCCAAGCAAAATGCCTCTCCTGGGAGGGTGGCATGAGGAGGGAGGGAGCGGGAACAGGGCGCCAAATTACTTCATCCTGGGGCTAATAACTCCCCGGGGAGACTCAGGTGAACGGCAAGGCAGTCTGCAGAAGGAAGCAAATACACAATTGAGCTACCCAGCCAATAATGTTATCTGCTAAGGTTGGGGGCAGCGGGAGGGGGGTGGGTGAACCGAGCGGTCGTCTGTTTTGTTGCGAGTGGGGACCTCAAAGCTCGGGCGAGCACCCACAAGGCTGTTTGGGAGTCTTGGGCCTGTTTTACTTTGTCCTGTGCAAAACCAACAGTCCTTTTGTACACCTTTCCCTCAGCACAGTCAGGACCCCATGGCAAACCACCTATGAATGTCTCCGGTCTTAAACCTCCTACTGGGTCACCCAGCATGGGGGAGTGGTTAAGAATGGCGGCTTCTGATCTGTAATGCTCGGTTTGATTCTGCACTCCTCCACATGCAGCCAGCTGGGTGACATGGGGCCAGTCACAGTCCTGTTAACACTGTTCTCTCAGAGCAGTCCTGTCAGGGATTTCTTAGCCCCAACTACCTAACAAGGTGTCTGTTGGGAGAGGAAGGGAAGGTGATTGTAAGACTCCTTTGGGTTTCAAAGCGACTGGACAGTTCTTTCCCTCAGCAAGCCTGGTGGAATGAGCTCCCGGAAGAGCTAAGGGCCCTGCTGAAGTTATCAGCTTTCCGCAGGGCCTGTAAGACGGAGCTCTTCCGTCAGGCATGTGGTTGAGTCCAGGCTGCTGATGCCCCGGAATTACCATCAGGGGATCCCCTAAAACTAAAACTAATGAGATCAAGATCCTTGCTCCTAATGGCAGAGCTCCTGACTTCACACTGGACACTGGAGGAGATGGGGGTTAACCCTAATTGAATTGCCATCTTTTAATGTGCTGTTTTTTTTAAGGGTTGTGTTGTTTTATTCTTTTATTGTAAACCATCTCTTTGAGAGCGGCGGTATATGAGTGAGTGAGTGAGTGAGTGAGTGAGTGAGTGAGTGAGTGAGTGAGTGAATGAATGAATGAATGAATGAATGAATGAATGAATGAATGAATGAATGAATGAATGAATGAATGATCGATCGATCCCAGGGAAAAAATGATGAACCCCATTTTGTCAAAATGCCTGAATTTGGCTATCACTCCAGAGTTAAATCAGGGCTGAACCAGGATGGTTTAAATCATGTATCTCTGTGTGAGGGATGGGGCGGGGGAGAATGTGTGGTAGATTTTGAGGCTTGTTTACCTAACAAAACACATTTTGTGTGACTTCTGAAGGCAGCACATGTGAGAAATGATTAGTGTTGGTAGAGACTGTCCCTAAATAGGACTCTGTTTTGCATAGTGTGGGAAGTGTTTCTAGGAAAGATGGGAACTTCTCGGCCATCTTGGCTGCCAAAATGCCTCTTTGGACACGCATCCTTGGCAGCTAGGGGGATGAGGAGGAAAAGAGTGCAGAGTGAAAACTCTTACACTCTTATGGGCTGCAGGGATTGGATAGACTGCATAGGAAGATTGAGAGAACATTTACATCAGGGAACATTTACAAAGAACCTGGGAAGCAACGGTGTGGGATAGTGGCTAGTGCAGCCTTTCTCAACTTTTTTACCGTAGAGCAGTGATTCTCAACCTTGCCTCCTCCACGACCCCAACTCAGCGGCAGCTGGTGTGGCGGCGGCAGTGGCAGCATGTGCGCAGCACATACAGGTGGTGTGCGCAAGCATGCACACAACAGTTGAGGTGGCGTGGAGGCGGCCATTGCCATGGCTGTGCTGCCTCTGCTGGGCACTGCCTCTGCCTGCCGCCACCGCCCACCACCGCTGCCCATCACTGCCGCTGCGGCAGGCAACCTGGCAACCTCGGGAAAGGGGCCAATCCAATCCAAATGGGGTTGCGACCCCGAGGTTGAGAACCACTGCCGTCAAGGGACTCTAGATGCCTCTTACCTGCTCCTCACCATCTTGGTTACGAGTAACATCCTCTAATCTGGAGAATGGGACTGGATTCCCCTCTACTCTACATGCAGCCAGTTGGGTGACCGTGGGCCAGTCCCAGTTCTCTCAGAGCTTTCTCAACTTCACAAGGTAACTGTTTTGGAGAAAAGAAGGGAAGGCAATTGTAAGCCATTTTCAGACTCCCTCGGGTCATACAGAAAAAAAATCATCTCTTCTTTTCTTACCAATTTATGACTCTTTCCCATGTAATTTGGCAACCTGGGATGCAAGGACACATGGGGGGGGGGGGGCAGGTTGGCATGACTGTATATGGTCATATCACCTGATAAATGTTTACCAATTCCAAAAAGTGTACAAAAATTAATTAACTCCCATTCATTCAGGAAACCCTCGCAAGGCTGTTAAGAAATGCTAGTTAAGAAAGCCCGGATTACGCAGTGTGTTTGATTCTTAGTTCCAGCTGAAACGTTGCTAATAAAGCGAGATAAGCTCTATCCTTTATTGGTTTAGGTGAATTCTGTGATTTTAAAGTGTTGTTTTTAAAGTGCTGTGGATTTCCATAGTGCGGGAGAAATACTTTCAACAAACGTACGGCAGTGAGCTCAGGTTTTCTATTAAAAGAGACCTCTCTGGGTGTGTTTTAACAGGTTTTGAGAACAATCCAGGCCGCAGCTGGTTCTGGAAATGAGCTGACCTGTTCATGAGTTGAGGTTCAGGATGGGTGAAATCCACTTGGAGAATGCCAGGGCATTCCAGTCCAATGTAAGAATTCTCTCAGGCTTTCCTTCCACAATTTCTGTTGTTGGAACCTAGTTGGGCATTGCATGGCCTTTACCGAAAGTATTCTTAAAGTCTAGCCAACATTTGGCATGGATGTCTTGAGGTAGAACAAGTCGAGGGGCACCTTTAAGACCAACAAAGTTTTATTCAAGGTACAAGTTTTTGTGTGCACACTTCTTGAACTGCGGAAGTTATAGAAAGAGTTATTCAGGGGCTGCCAATTCCTAGCCGCCAACGACCTCATATTTATATATGGCTCCCCCACCCACCCACCCCTACCTGACCGAGACTGTTACTTTTGTTGAAGGTCCAGGGTCTTACAAACGAAAGGCAAGAATGTTGTAGCATCAGTCCGGGTGACTCACCAAGGAAGGGTGTAGCCTGCTTATAGCACACAATGCTCCCTGCTTTCTCGCCATGTTATGGCTAGGCTTGGGTTGGTTATGTTGCCATAGCAACTCTGGACCAGGTTTCAAAGCCATGTTCTAACTGGGAACTCATGTTCAAGCCATCTTACACCATGACCCAAAGTAAAACCCATGCCATGTTGAAACAGAAAATGTCCACAGGGTATATTCAAGTCTTATTTTCATAAACGGGCTTTCTCCACATCTGCTTCTGAGATCTTTTAAAGTGTAAGTGCCAAGAGATTTGAGCCTGGGTGAACGCAGGTGCTCGATCATAAATATATGCCCCGGACTGTGTTTGGGAAGTGGGGAGCATGAAACATAGGCTTTTAGGGTTTCATTCTGGCACAGGATTTATAAAGAAATTCTTTTGGCGTGCAGAGAGGAGGAGGAGAAGCTTAGTTCATTACCTAGGGGGACAAGCTAGCCAAAGTTTGGATCATAAATAAAGGAAAAATAAGTATACTGTGGGCAATTTTTAAACTTTAAAACTCATGCACCTTAAAAAACAAACAACTAGCATATTAATCAGAAAGGCAGCTTAAAACCTGCTCCCTAATATGACAGAGTTCTATTTTTTAATATAGGTTGCTTTTTAAAATATGGGCGAGTATCCAAAACGGGATAATCCAACTGCAGTATGAAGTGGTACAGTTTACTCCCTTGGAGTTCTGCCATCTCATTCTTGTATGGAAGGGTGATTTGGACTTTATTTTTTAATTACTTCATTTATGTACAGTCTTTCTTTGCAAGGGGAATCCAATGCAGCTGACATCCTCCTTCTCGCCTCCATATTATCACAACAATCCTGTAAGGTAGGTTCACATGAGAGCATGTGACTGGCTCCAGGTCACTCAGGCAGCTTCCGTGGCAGAGTCAGGGTTTGAATCTTGTGTTGCTGGCAGGAAAAATGACTTTTCGGTGTCACTTCACATGAACCCAACCTCTGGTTTAAACTGTACTGTCATACAGAGTGTGTACAATGTAAGCATACCGAAGCCTGGCAGATGTTAAACTCTTCCATGCCATGCAGTCATAGAATCATAGAATCATAGAATAGAATCATAGAATCATAGAGTTGGAAGGGGCCATACAGGCCATCTAGTCCAACCCCCTGCTCAACGCAGGATCAGCCCAGAGCATCCTAAAGCATCCAAGAAAAGTGTGTATCCAGCCTTTGCTTGAAGACTGCCAGTGAAGGGGAGCTCACCACCCCCTTAGGCAGCCTATTCCCCTTACAATCCCTTGTCTGCTTTAAACACAAAACACTGGATGTGTGCAAAGCTTTACCAGCAAGCTCCTTTTTCTCTCCAGCTATACATTTATATCAGGCTGCGCAGGCCATCCCAGAAGCATCAGACTGCACGTCCCTGCTTCAGATGACAAGCTTTGGATGTTGCTTTTGCCTTTAAAAACAAAACCCTCTAGGCAAAATTAGTTCAGCAAGGAGACAGGCGTTACCACCTTTCTTTGTTTGCAGCATTGGTGTTCTGTTTGCAGGTTGCTGGTGACACAGGGGAGCATTCCAAAATGTGTCCTACCTGCATTCCAAAACGGTGCCGTCCATTATACTGCCTCAGCTTCCTAATTCCATAATGTACTTTACGGGCCTAGCTACTTGTTACTTTTTTTCCTGGGGCTGGTCCCAGCCTTCCCTGGTGTGTAGGGGCATCATTCACATCTGGGCTGAGGCGCTTAGGGGGAAGGGATTTAGACCTTTTCCATTCGGAAGCAGCCCTGGGGAGGTGATGTTCACCCCATTAGCAGGGATTACATGTATACCAATGTGATTACGTATCAATTTCCCAATGGAGCAAATAATGAATTCCTGGGGCTATTTCGGCTCAGGAAGATTTCTTTCATCCATCCCATCCCATTTATAGCCCGCCACTTCCATGCAGTGGCTCATGGGAGTTAACAATCCAGATAAAACCCACAATAAAATCCCCTTAAAAGTAAAGGTATCCCCTGTGCAAGCACCGAGTCATGTCTGACTCTTGGGGTGTCGCCCTCTAGTGTTTTCTTGGCAGATTCAATACGGGGTGGTTTGCCAGGGCCTTCCCCAGTCATTACCGTTTACCCCCCAGCAGCAAGCTGGGTACTCATTCTACCCACTTCGGAAGGATGGAAGGCTGAGTCAACCTTGAGCCGGCTGCTGGGATTGAACTCCCAGCCTCATGAGCAGAGCTTTCAGACTGCATGTCTGCTGCCTTACCACTCTGCGCCACAAGAGGCTCTTAAAATCCCCTTACAATCCCTTAAAATAACCAGTTCATCCACTGATAGTGGCAACAATAACCCCCCTTCCGCTCCACAGTGAGAGGAGCTCTAAACTCCTCCCTGCATGGCTCAGACCCGATCGCAGTTGGGACCCCATACCCCTGGGAAAGCACAGCATTCACAGAGCACATCTGTGACCCAGCCCGGGAATAACACAGTGTACATCAGGCCTAAGGGCCGGTCCTCCCTGTGGAGCAGAGAGAGATGCCAGGTCCCAAGGTCCTGTGAGATTCCTCCTTCTTGCAAGAGTTCTGGCCGGGATTTTGTTTGCCTCCCACTAGACGAAACCAAATAGTAGCCAAATGCTCGCAAGAAGAGCTCAGGGAACCCTGTCGGGCACTTACAACTTTGATCAATGTTGGGCACGTATGCCTTCATGTGCTATTTTGAAAGAAAGCAGGGCTGGCAAAGAGGTCAGGAAGGAAATCTCCTTGGAGTGGGAGTAGGGGGGCATATACAGGAGAGACCCAGAGCCACTAGTGTGAGCTGCTTTGAATGTTTTAAGGTAGAAAAGTATGGGCTATTGCAACTCAATTGTCTTTTTTTCCCTATTCCATTATATTTAGTACTAGGCTTCAAAGCCCGTCAAGTAAGGATGGGCTTTGAAGGGGCCAGGGCAACCCCCCACCCGCTGCCCTCTGTGGTGACTCCCCTGCCTCCCTGCGGGCCTCGGAGCCTGCTCTGAAGTCCACAGGAAGCCTCCCCTGGCTGCCCACATCCCTAGCTTTCGCGTGGGGCTTGGAGCTCCAAGGCCCTCTCGGAAGGCCCCCGAGGCTGGCTGATTACCTGGCGTGTTCCCGGGCAGGCGTGTAACCGGGGCAGGGGGCCAATGGCTGATTTCAATCCTGGACTCAGCCCACCCCCACCCCCTTAGCCTTTTATTTATACTGCGGAGCGCAGTATACATATGATGATTCTCTGTAGCTGGGCTGTGAACAGTATTAGGCTGAAGTTTGCCAATGTTTAAGTGATCCAGTTGGAGGCTGCCTCTTTGCGCTAAAGACTTCCACTTACAAATGAAGCAGGTGGAGCTTTTATCGCTTTATTTCACTCGCCAGGCAAAACATCCCCTGCTTGATTATTGCATGTCGGGCTCCTGTTAATGGCCAGCTCACGTTCTAGCTCCTCATCATCGATGACCCAGTTCTGGAGCACAGTGGAAGGGAAGAGTTGCCAATCCCCCTCCCTCCTCCCTAGTCTCTTTCTGGCCGTACTGTTGCAACTGATTAGGCAGAACGATTAGCAAAGAAAGTTTTGCCTGGTGGGGTAAACGAAGCGACAGGAAACGTTTCCTCATCTCAGTTTTCTGCCTGTCAGGCAGCTATTAACATCTGTGGATCGGGACCAATGTAAAATAAGCTCGAAATCTAAGGCCTCCAGAGCCTTCCTAGAGTCAAACTGACCACCCACTGGGGTTCTTGCACAAAATGCGATCTTGGTTCTTCTTGGTAGGATCGGTAGTGATCTACTTCACAGCAAAATTGTGAATATGCACAATCCTCCCCTCCCCTGCAGGATCGCACAAGCACTTTGTATATTAAAATGCACATGGAAGTTGTTAATTGTGAACAATCGCTGTGCTGAAGGTTTGTATATACTTTCCATCGGCTGACCCAGTTTCTGTGCCAAAAATGCCAAATTCTACTAGCTGATTAAAATGTACACATTTGCATGCAGTAGGGCTTTGCATAATTTATTCTTTGCAGACTAGCTGCAAGGGAAGGGGGGGGGAGGGGGCCTGTATCCTCCACCATCCTTGTGACTGCTGCAACCACCTGTTCAGCCCCCTTCAGGCTTCAGAGTATTTACCAAGGATGACCCACATTTCTAAGCTTCCCGCCACAGTCATAAGGGCTAGAAACTTTGCTTTTGGAAATCGCGGATGGGATTCCACTTATCAAACCTGGTGCAGGGCAGTCACGGACATTCAGCAGCCATTAAATATTCCTTGAGCTCGGCCAACACTGCCGCTTAAGTCCTGCCAGCTTGGTGTAGTGGTTAAGAGTGGTGGCCTGTAGTCTAGTTTGATGCCCCACTCTACCACGTTTAGCCAGCTGGGTGACCTTGGGCCAGTGACAGTTCTCCCAGAGCTCTCTCAGCCCCACCTCCCTGTTGTGGGGAGAGGAAGGGTAGACCATTGTAAGCTGCTTTGAGACTACTTAGGGCAGTAAAAAGCGGGGTACAAAAATTCAGCTCCTCTTCTCTACCCTCCGCTCAAGAACACTTTGCACCTTTTACCATGAGACGGCATTTCCCAACCTGTGGGTTCTGGCCCTTAAACTGGGTCATGAAACAATCTGAAAGTGGGTCGCAGGCTTTTGCAGCTTCATTGATCTGCTCAAGCTCTATTTTTGTTCTAAGTGGGTTGCCCTACCAAGTAAAGTCGGACTTGTGGTTCACCATTCCCAAGGGAACAGGTGCGGTAAGACAGGCCACCTCGGAGGAAAGAGGCCGCTGCCAGGAAGCGTGCCCGTCAGCTTCTGCTCTTCCACGTTTCTCCCTGGTCGAGAGAGAGCCGACATCCCGAAAATAAACTTTGATTCTGCCCTGGTTTGTGTGAATAGAAACCACATGCTGCATGGGCAGGTCCCCAAGGTCTGGCCTGTGGGATGGGGTGGAGGCTATTCCATGTCCTTGAAGCCATTAGAGAGAAGGTGTAAATAAAAACAAATGAAAGCTGGGAATCTCTGGAATCTGACAGATGCATGGAGCCAAAGGCTTTGTTTAACTGCATAATCACCGAGCCACAAAGTTTACTGTTTCGGAAGCGGAGCATGGAGGATGTGGCTGCAGGGCTTCATGTGAGCTGCAGATTTTTAGACCTTTCTTTTTACTGACCTCCCCTGCTCCCATAGAAGCCATCGTGACTAAACTATTGTGCTTTGGTCACATTTTGAGAGAACAAGAGCCACTGGAAAAGGCAGTCATGCCAGGAAAAGCTGAAGGCAGCTAGAAAACAGGAAGTCCCAGTCATGGGATCATAAGGCATTTCCGCACGAGATAAGTGCAGTGTAATGTTTGCCAAATGCAGGTGGCCTATTCTGGCCCCTCCACATATATCCAGCGTCTGGACAGCAGCCGGATCACTACATCCTCCATTTTAAAGCGTGACTTCGGGAATCCCAAAAAGTGGCTTCGCCACCCTAAAAAGCACGATCCACCAGCAGACAACCAGCAGAAGGAATGTATGGAGGGTGAAACGCATTATTGCTTTAGGATGCTTAGGGCTGATCCTGCGTTGAGCAGGGGGTTGGACTAGATGGCCTGTATGGCCCCTTCCAACTCTATGGTTCTATGATTCTATGATTGTCAGCTCTGTAATGTCCCACCCTTGCTCCCTCCCTCCCCACCTAATTTCCTGCCCAGCGAAGGAGACAGGGTGGGGGTGATGGGGTGTGTGTTTGTGTTTGTGTGTGAACCACCCCCAGTTAATTTGCCTGCATCGATTGGGGGGTGGCTGGGAGCTCACTAGGAGCCTTTCGGACGTTTTAAATGACAGGGGGGATCTGCCTTCCTCGCCGTGCCCTCTGCTTGCTGGACGTGTTTTTTTTTGGAAGGGGGGCTTTTAATAATGGGGGCTTTAAATAATGTAGCAATGCGTTTTCATAGAACTGAATACGCATTGCTACCTGTAAGTCTCAAGTTAAATTGGGGATTGCGGGACCAAGAAACGACTGATTGGTTGGCCCTGTTGATTGACAGGCTGAAGAGCTGTGAGTGAAATAGTACATCACTCTCTCTTTTGCTGTTTGCACAGCATGTGTGAAGGGGAAGACACGGCAGGAAGGCTTTGAAGTGTGGAGGGGAGGAGTAGCGTGATTTAATATCATGCTATTCCAGATCACAGGTGTCTCACCATTTTGATCACTATGTGGAGATGCCCATAGCGTTGGAAGGATCTCCAGAGTCATCTAATCTAACCCCCCTGTTGAATGCAGGAAATTCAGAGCTACCTGCTCATCCACAGTGACCCACATGATGCCTCCCCTCCCAAAAAAACCCTAGATCTCTGGCCAGTCTGGCCTGGAATAAATTTGCTTCCCGATCCTTGACATTTCCCTGGGCACGCAAGAAAGAGACCCAAGAGCTGGCACCAACACAGTCCCTTCTACCCACCTTCTCACAATCTGCCTAACTTTACAGAATCAGTATCTCTGTGAGGTGGCCATCTCATCTCTGCTTAAAAAGTTCCAAAGAATCCACCACCTCCCGAGGAAGCCTGTTCCACTGAGGAACTGCTCTAACTGTCAGGAACTTCTTCCGGATGTTTAGCCAGAATTTCTTTTGAATTAATTTCAACCCATTGATTCTATTGAAATTCATTTTAGCCAACCTGTCAAGATCATCCTGTATCCTAGAATTATAGTATCATAGAATCATAGAGTTGGAAGGGACCTCATGGGTCATCTAGTCCAACCCCCGGCACTATACAGGACACTCACATCCTGATTCTGTCTTCTGCTCCGTTTGCTACCCCTCCCAGTTTAGTATCATCTGCATATTTAATAGCCCCCACCCCCTCTATTCCTTCATTCATGAGATGGATTGATTCTGTCAAGAAAGGCCCGGCCCTCAGTGTACAAGACCTGAGCAAGCTTGTTAAGCATAGGACGTTTGGGAGGTCATTCATTCATATGGTCACCATAAGTCGGAAGCAACTTGACTGCATGTAACACACACACATACATGTGTGCATTTGACTGCTGTTTGAGAATCGACATTAATTTAGCAAAGCTTGCCCCATTCCTTATCACCAAGTTTAACCTCTTACATTTCTCCATTTGCTACTGGGGGAAATGGAGCACATTTAGTGGGGAAAGAGAGTAGCTCAAAGAGAGCCTTAATACCTGATTTCAGCCCTGGCACTGGCAACAAACAAATTAATAAAAAGTCTCTGCAAACATGCCCAGACAGAGTGTTCTGCTCATGGGAAATCTCGGCCTGTTTTTACACATCTGGGATTAGGTGGCAGGGCTTCCAGTTCAGAAGGGATGGGTCCCAGACTTGAATTCTGTCACCTTTTGTGTTGGTGTTTGTGTAATTCTCAGAAACATGAGAAATCCCGTCCCAAGTTTATTCCCAGCCCGGCTTTTCCGTCCCACTTGAACTAGTTTTGGTTGAAATTTTCTGACTAAAATGTTCCTATTGAGCCTGCTGACTTTCCCATCTTTGGTCTGGACACTTTGTTGAATGCTACAATGTACCCTGGTTTAGACTGACATTCCTCTGTTGTGGGCACATGGGTTCATCTATTTTCGGAGCAATGAGACTAACAATCATTGTCTTCATTTGGGGTAGAAGATGGGAAACAGCTGGCAGAAGGCTTCCAGATGCTCATGAAAAGGCAGCCATGTATGCCCCAAAGAACTAGCCTTCTGTCTGCTTCAGCCTAAACCAGATTTTCATTTGAAGCTTTGAGTGCACTTGAATTCAGCTTTCCTTAAAACCTGATTTGAGTGCCAGGATCCAGCCTTAGTGCATCTGAAGGCAGAATGCAGTTCCTCTGAGCTTATGAAGAGTATATTCCCCTTTTCATACAAGCAAACTGCATTCTGCCCCTGCCTTGCCCTTTTGGGACTGAGTTAGACTTTCCACACAGGCTTGAATCGGTGACTAGATGCCCACAGAGATGCCTATACCTTTTAGTAGCTGCATAGAAGAGTGAAATTTGGGTAGTGCCCTTTGTGATACCATGTTGTCGAAAGGAAGGAAGGAAGGAAGGAAGGAAGGAAGGAAGGAAGGAAGGAAGGAAGGAAGGAAGGAAGGAAGGAAGGAAGGAAAGGAAGGAAGGAAGGAAGGAAGGAAGGAAGGAAGGAAGGAAGGAAGGAAGGAAGGAAGGAAGGAAGGAAGGAAGGAAAGAAGGAAAGAAGATCCTTGCCTTCTGTGGATGTCTTTCTTATTCACTTAAGAGAGTTCACTGATCCTCTCCCTGCATTGATGACCTCCTCTCATCTCTTATCTGTGGTGGAGATTCCATGCTGAAACCCGAGCCCTGTTTCTAATGGAAGAAATGATCCTTTAAACCCAGCTAGAGAGTCCATCAGGTGCAGGTGTGTGATTAGGTAGTGGCATTCCTCTCCACCCTGCCTGCTTTCTCTGCAAAAGGTGCCAAAGCACCATGCTTACCGGCGCATGATCCCCACCGTGCTTTCGGCACTGCATGCTGAACCAGGGAGCCTTTCTTGTTTTTGTTTTGTGGCTGTGTTAATGAAATAAGTGGGGGGGGGGAAGATTAGGAGCACATGCTTGGCTCCCGGAGCACGGCTGTTGTTTGTTCTGTCGATGCGCCGATCTGGGCCAGGCTGTGGCAGCCCAAGCAGGCGTCGACCCAAACAGTCAGCGGCAAAGCCTGATTCTAATTGCTCAAAATTGGGCCTAATAATAGCTGTCGGTTTCAAGGCAAATGAAGGAAAGGACTGTGATTCCCTTGGTGCTCCAGCAAGTGCAGTGGAAAAGGAGAGGAACAGCAAGCAGATGTTCTTGGCTCATCTGGAACCCTTGGCACACTGAGCAGGGAGAATGACAGACTGTGAAAGACTATGAAATCTCTGGTTCAGATAGAAATGGGACCTATACAGGTGCAGCTTTTTCTAATCCCTGCAAGGTAACATTACTTTTTTTTATATAACAAAGGAATCAAGGGCACTGTTTTCCTTATTAGATGGCCACCGTAACTTGGGTTGGGAGGGAAAGCAGCATGGTTAGGGATGGGCGTGAACCAACTCATGAAATAAAGTTTATGATGAATTTGATTCACGTTTATGACAGGTCAATCAGCACAAGTTTTCAGGCAGTTCTTGGAGATTCATGCAGATTGGGGGATACATTTCTAGATCATAGAATCATAGAGTTGGAAGGGGCCATACAGGCCATCTAGTCCAACCCCCTGCTCAACGCAGGATCAGCCCTAAGCATCCTAAAGCAGTCCTAAATCAGCCCTAAGCATCCTAAGCATCCTAAAGATAAACTCTCTTCCCTCAAAAATAATGTTTACCAAACTTCAAAGCAATGGGAAGGTGATTCTCCAACCTTGTCAGTTTCAAGAGTTTTCCCCCCTTTGCTGAGGTTCCTTTGTGTTCTTTTCCCATTTTCTTGCACAGAGCTTGCACCCTTGCTTGGATTTTCTATGACGCTGTACTCAAAACTAGTTGTGCTGAGCTTGAAACAATGACCCCCTTCAATTTGTAGATCAGAGATAATGTGATTTGACATTAGTCCTGTTGAACTAGCATTCCTACAATGATGCTGGATTCTGCTGGGCAATTTTTGATTGCATTGGTTCTGCTGGATACATTGCACTGGTTCCGTTGGGCTTGCAAAAATGGCCCCTCCCACCTTCAGATTTGTCAGGCAGGTAGAGAAGAGTCAGCCAGAGACTGCCTGCAAGTTTGGTGTCTCTAGCACACCGGAGAGAGGGGAGCATTCTATTGCATCACGAATGTCACAAACTGGACTGGTTCACTTAGCCCCTAACATTTTGTGATAGTTTGTGGATTGCAAATTAGGCACACTATGAAACAAACAGCATTTCCCCAGTTCATACCCATCTCTAGGCATGGTATAGCCTAATCTCATCACATCTTGGAAGCTCTGTAGAGTCAGTAAATGGAAGGGGCACAACCAAGGAAGACTCTACAGAGAAAGGCAATGGCAAACCACCTGCACTTCTTTCTTGCTTCGAAAGCACCTTGCTTGGTCACTGTAAGTTGGCTGCAACTTATTGGGACTTTGCACACATAATTGGTTTTGGATTCAGAGGAAGATTTCTGTGGATGGGAGATGACTTACCCTTCCCACAGCGGACTTCCAACTTGGGTTTCCCTGTTCTCCAGGAGTAGCATTTTTGGAGGCCATTTAAGCAGGAGCCAAGCTGAAGGATGGAGGCCCATTGAAGAAATCAAAGCGAATGCAACACCATACAGCAAAGAAAATTAAGGTGGGGTGCTTGTGTCGGTTAGACACAGGGGCCAGGCATGCAGGTAATCTAAAGGAGTTTCAGGGGAAACTTTTTCCAGGGCACAATCGCCTTGCAAAGCTTACCCATGCCTACAAGTGCTGCCTCTGTTCCCAGATCTGGATTATTCTTCAGTGGATCAGGAATACGTATTGCACACTCATTGTGTACTGGCTAATGTACCCCCTTCTTCATTCCCACCCAATCCACAGGGCTTCAAAGATAATAGAACGCAGGCTTTCTGGACAGCCTTACCCAAGCAGCCTTCTACATTACATTTATATAAGGCAGAGAGTACTTTGAGGTGCAAGCCAAGCCAGCCAGCACCGTGTTAGTTTGAAGCAGAGAAAGCTGTGCAGCAGAGATAGGGAGGCCAAGTCGCAAATGAGCTGCAGTGTAAGTAAGTGAGGCACATCGCAAGTGGCAAAAAAAAAATCCTAATTTTCATAACCGCAAATGGGATCCAAATTGGCCAGAAAAGAGATTGTACGCTTCTGGTGGCTACTGAATTCCGTTTGAGGCGGCTGTGCAAAAAGGGAAATTCTGAGCTGGGGATTGCTAGGCAAGGCACTGAAAATAAAAGCGCCAGTGTCATAAATAGGAACGTGCCCTGGGGCTGCATTTAGAATACAGTTTGGGATGGCCCATCTCATGGAGATAGTGTTATGTGGGGAAAGTGCAGGAAAGAGCCAGGAATTATCCCAAGCTTGGAGCATCATGCCTACACAAAAATGGTTAAAGAGCATTGGGGTTTGTTTGTTTGTTTTTTCCATTTCATGAAAAACTGGTGATAAAGGCTTAAAAATATTAAGTGCTTTCAAGGCAAGTGCTGTTTCTTCCCCCTGCAGAGTCTTTAGCGAAGGTCTTCCTTCCAAGCACCAGCCCTGACTTAGCTTTCGAGATCTGAGATTGGGCTAGGCCATTATTTTTGCCTCCCCTAAGAAACATTGCCCCCCCCCCCCAAAAAAAACATTCTACAGGTTTAGAACAGAGTGGGTAGATGGATTTTTCTCTTCTTTCTACTAAAATTGCCCTTTTATCTTAGCTTTCCTCCAAAGAGCATCTACTCAGCACCCATGTCCTAGCTTCACAACAGTCCTGTGAGGTAAGAAACAGCAACTTGGCTGAGGGCAACATTGGACTTCTTAGTTTTTCCCACATCCAACCCTTAAGGAGCCAGCTTGGGGTAGTGGTTAGGAGCACGGGCTTCTAATCGGGTGAGCCAGGTTTGATTCCCCGCTCCCCCATATGCAGCCAGCTGGGTACCACAGCACTGATAAAGCTGTGCTGACCGAGCAGTAATATCAGGGCTCTCTCAACCTTGCCTACCTCACAGGGTGCCTGTTGTGGGGAGAGGAAAGGGAAGGCGACTGTAAGCCCCTTTGAGACTCCTTCGGGTAGAGAAAAACGGCATATAAGAACCAACTCTTCTTCAGTAATATCAGGGCTCTCTCAGCCTCACCCACCTCACAGGATGTTTATTGTGGGGAGAGGAAAGGGAAGGTGATTGTAAGCCAGTTTGAGACTCCTTCGGGTAGAGAAAAGCGGCATATAAGAACCAACTCTTCTTCTTCTTCAGTAATATCAGGGCTCTCTCAGCCTCACCTCCCTCCCATGGTGTCTATTGTGGATATAGGAAAGGTGAATGTAAGCCAGTTTGAGACTCCTTTGGGTAGAGAAAAGCGGCATGTAAGTACCAACTCTTCTTCAGTAATCTCAGGGCTCTCTCAGCCTCACCTACCTCTCAAGTTGCCTGTTGTGGGGAAACAAAAGGGAAGGTGAATGTAAGCCACTTTGAGACTCCTTCGGGTAGAGAAAAGCAGTATATAAGGACCAACTCTTCTTCTTCTTCTTCTTCTTCTTCTTCTTCTTCTTCTTCTTCTTCTTCTTCTTCATTCACTGTTGTATACTGGCTCATAATGGAGGCATTAATTGAACAGCCGACTTAAATGGATGAGGATCTATGTCACGCACATTTATAGAGTTTATGACTTATTTAGCCAATTGTAGCTAAGGGATTTTACTCAGCAGTCCACAACACACTGAAACAATAAGCCTGTTGACTTAGAGAAAGCACATTTTCACATCAGATAATTCCGATTGCAACAGATCACATAGTTTTGCAAGAAGCTTCTTAAAGTGCCAGTAGATATTACAGCTGCCATGGATAGAAATAAACATCTCCATGCCTCCCTATAGTAAATCAGTTTTGACGCTTTTAGGTTGATGAAGTGCCCTTCAAACTGGTCCGAGTTCTTTTCTGATTGAATCACCCAAGGGTCGTGGAGTAAGCCGTCAATTTCTTCCAGACTATAAAGCCTTTTCCTCCGGGGAGTGTTCAAAGTTTCCCCCTCAGATCCATTGGAGGAGGGTTGGAAGGAAAACCTTCTGGCAATGTTAAGTAAGTGCATTGCAGAAGGCAGGATTGCAGGGAAGATGTATGGCCTTTGGTTTAGTTGACCTGATTGCTGCTCTCTGGTTGCTTGTTTGTAAAGTTTCTGCCCTGACCGCTGAGATGGCGGAATGAAATTTGGCGCATACATCCAGGTCGCAGTTGCTCAGTTCTAAGTCCAAATGCCAGCTTGTGATCCCACCCATTTCTAAAGCCATATTGTCACATTTTTATCCTGCTCGTTCTTCAAGGAGGTTGAGGTTGTATACATGGTGTCCTCCCATCCTTACAACTACTCTGGACGGCAAGTCAAAACTTTTGTCTGTCTTGAATCAATGAAATTGATGAGCAGTACATACAGGACACACAAAAGGAAATACTTGCTTACTTAATAATTAAATTGTGTGGTTTGGGGGGGTGTAAAGATGTCCACTAGCAGAGGTGGGTTGTAAAAGGAGATTGGTGCCTTCAAATGGAGATGCTGGGGATTGAACCTGGGACCGTCTGCAAACAGCTCATAATTGGCTTCTAGAACTCACTGGCCCATCATAGACTGTAACGCTGGGCCAAAAGCAAGAAATTATGGCTGTCATAGGATCACTGCCCAAACCAGCAACTCTGTATAAATGCTGCCCTCTATCTTCATGATGTATAGAAGAAATTGTACATTTCTGTTTCATAATGTCACAACACATCATGTAGCTCCTGAAGCAGACATTATGGGGAGAAGAAAGGGAACATACTACGGGGTTGTCATTTCCGGTAGCTATTTAGTAACTGCTGGCCTTAGAAACCTATTTAACTCTCAAACAATCTTTGAGGTCTGTGTGTGGGGGGGAATTAATCATGTTGCTCTTGGTGTTTATTTCTACCCCAAATTAATTTCCACACATATCCAGGGGTAAAAGATGTCCCACATATTTTTGTTTTTTTGTGTTTGTCTTGAAGGGCTGCATCTCTTCAGAGCACTTAACAGGAATTCACTGCATCACCGTTTTCTTAATAAACTTATGGGGTGAACAAACACCCATGGGTAAAAATGTATACGTGACCAAAACGGAAAGATTATCTGGGGTTTAGAATCATAGAATCATAGAGTTGGAAGGGGTCATCCAGGCCATCTAGTCCAACCCCCTGCTCAACGCAGGATCAGCCCAAAGCATCCTAAAGCATCCAAGAAAAGTGTGTATCCAACCTTTGCTTGAAGACTGCCAGTGAGGGGGAGCTCACCACCTCCTTACACAGCCTATTCCACTGCTGAACTACTCTGACTGTGAACATTTTTTTCCTGATATCTAGCCTATATCGTTGTACTTGTAGTTTAAACCCATTACTGCTTGTCCTTTCCTAGTTTATTTCCTACCTACGTCTTTTTTTAAATTGTAAGTAGTTATACTTTGGGGATATAGTTTACTACTTGTACAAGTGACTGTGTTTTAAGAGGATGAGGATGATGTCATCCGTTCAGTCGTGTCCGTCCCTCGGCGATTCAATAGGAAAGTCTTCGCCATGTGCCCCTGTCTCTGACTGCTTCTTTTCGTTGGTTCATGGTCATCATGCTTATCCTGGATGCTTAGGGCTGATTCTGCATTGAACAGGGGGTTGGACCAGATGGCCTGTCTGGCCCCTCCCAACTCTAGGATTCTATGGAAAGTTTTTAGAACCATTCTCCTCTGAATTCCACCTCCCAAAAAGTACAACAGGGGCAGCTGATTCACCCTTATAGCGTTGCTAGGTAGATCTGGTAGAAAAAACAGTGCTAGACCGGATGTTGAGACGTATCCTTATGAGTAGAAACCAAGCGAAATCTTTGTGTGTGTGTGTGTGTGTGTGTGTGTGTGTGTGGTTTTGTAATGACCACGTTGCCATTGAGAGAGCGGGTACTATAAATAGATTCAAGGTCACCCTTTCTCTCCGCTGCCCGACTCTTCTCTTTGTGCCAGCACTTTGCCGACTCAGTGCTTAAGGACTTCAGGTGACTCCTCAAAAGCTCAAACAATTGGATCGTTTTTCTCCATATTGCTTATCCAAGTGTTCTTTTTTTTTCTGAGTAGACCATGTTTTGTCATTCGATTCCCGAGAACACAGCTTTGTCAGCCTGTCCTTACGCGTCACTTGCAGTTTTAACTGCTAGCTGCATGCCAAGGGGGCAGCCTTTCAGGAGGCAGATGAAAATCCTTGCCCCCCCCCCAAACTAAGAACAAGGGAGCCCAAGATCTTGGGGGTGTTAAACCAAGGATGGCTGGAAGAAATGTGTTCTCTAAAAATGTTCAGCTCCTACATATCACCGTAAAAGACCAGAAGCCTCTAATGATCTCTTAAGTCTTTCAAAGACACGTCCTGCTGGGTAACCCCGCTCTTCAGATGGGTTTGCTCGGTGGTTGCCCTGCAGGGGCTTATTAATAGCAAAACCTTCCAGAGTGAACAGGAATGGCACGAGGGAGAATGCTGTGAAGCCGCAGGCTTTGTAAGGCTGTTGCAACTTGAGTGCTGTAGAATCAAAGCAGAAGCTGGGAAAACTCCCAGGAAGATGTCCCCGCAGCACAGAAAGCCATGGTCCCTGTCTGCTTTGAAAGGAGGGAACGCTTTCATGCCACTGACTGCACAGCTGGTTGTTAGCTTGCTCTCCTGTGACTGGCCAGGAGCAGAATCAGGCTGAAGCCTGGATGAACCTCCTGCAGAGTTCATTGTCAGTGTCCACAAGGACATAATAGGGTACCAGCAGGCTTGGTGTAGTCACGCAGGGGTGGCCAAACTGTGGCTCTCCATGGACTACGGTTCCCATGAGCCTCTGCCAGCATGGCCAGTTGGCAGGGGTTCATGGGAATTGTAGTCCATGGACATTTGGAGAGCCATAATGAACAGTTCCTCAGGGCCTGCAAAAGGGAGCTCCTCTGCCAGGCATTTGGTTGAGGTCGACCTAAATCAACGCTTCCCATTGGCCCCCAAGCCTCCTATGACTACTACAAATCCGCCCAACCCTCAGTATAAGCTGAGCTGATGCTCTTTGGTGTTTCCACCGTTCTTTAATGTTGTTGTTATCACTTTGTTGTTACTATAAATGGAGTTACCTGTATCGTTTCTTGTTTCATGTAAACTGCCCAGAGCCTTTGGGGAGGGCGGTATATAAATACAATAAATAAAATAATCTGGCCACCCCAAGAGCGGGGTCCTCTAATCTGGAGAGACAGGTTTGATTCCCCCCACTCCTTTGCATGCAGCCAGTTGGAGGACCTTGGCCCAGTCCCAGTTCTCTCAGAGCTCTCTTAGCTTCACCCACCTCACAGGGTGTCTGTTGTTGGGAGAACAAGGCAAGGCGATTGTCAGCCGCTTTCAGGCTCCCATCAGGTAGTGAAAAGCGGGGTTAAAAAAAACAGCTGGGAAAAAAGTAATACCTGGTCTGAAGTTAGAAGAGGGGCGGAATCTGATGAATTTGGGATGAAAACCCAGTGAGTATTTCCAGAGCAGGAGGAAGAGCCAGGCCAGGGTGTGGGATCAATTAAAGGGGGAAGCAATACTCCCCTCTCCCCAGCTCAAAATTACCCAGCTTATTAAGCGAAATGCGTTTGTGGGTTGTTTGCATTTAGTTAGGTTCTGCTTTTCGCTCCACTTGGGACTCAAACTAGCTCAGAGGCATACCCTCCAACATTCCCAACATACTTGTAACGCCCCACTCAACATACAGAGATCCCCTGCCTGAGTCCCCCACCCCTGCACATCCCTGACATCTGCCTTCATTATGCTGCATCCATTGACTCCGCAACGGTTAGCCTTCCATCTGTTTGGAAACAAGGAGGGTGTTTGTTCTCTTGGTTAAATGCATTCTCGAAAAACATATTTACCCTGCAAGTAGGTTCAGCGTGTACCTCAACAGCTGCAGCATGTAAGAAAGGGCCAGCTTGGTGACGCCTTCGTGTCTATGCGCATATGTTGACTCAGGAGGACGATGCGTCCATTGGCCTAGCGAGGAAATGGACCCCTATGGGATGACATGCCTGGCCACTCTGATTATTTTGACAATGCATCCCCCAAAGGGAAAAAGATATAGGGGCAGTGGTTTCCCACAGTGACAGAGGCTAGAAAATAGGGATATAAGTAGCCCCGCAAAATCCCACGCACTTTACAGTGCTGAAGAGGGACCAGCATTCTCTTAATAGGTCCTGGGAGAACAAAGGTGTGCCTTTACCTAGCTCTTTTTGTAGGCTGGGCTGGGGGGAAGGATTCCCAGCCAAATCTTGGCTGGCTTCTACAGCAAATTTTTGCCATCAGTTCTTCCCGGAGCCCCTGATTTTGAGCTGATGGGCTGGCAGCAAGCAATTCCTCTGTTTCTCACGGTCCAAGTAGTTACAAGTTGCCAGACAAGCTCTATATCAGGGGTAGTCAAACTGCGGCCCTCCAGATGTCCATGGACTACAATTCCCAGGAGCCCCTGCCAGCGAATGCTGGCAGGGGCTCCTGGGAATTGTAGTCCATGGACATCTGGAGGGCCGCAGTTTGACTACCCCTGCTCTACATTATCCAACCTTGCTTTGCTGTCATGCTGAAAACTCAGCCAAATAGGGAGAGGGAAGTAGGGGAAGGAGGATCCTCTTTAATGCATAGTAAACTGTCCTTGAACCAGGATGGGGCAAGGGTGTGAGTCTTGGGCTAAGATCTGGGAGACCCGAGTTCGAATCCCCACCGTACGATGGAAGCTTGCTAAGTGACTTTGTGCCCGATACATTCTCTCTCAGCCTAACCTACTTCACAGTTGTTGTGAGGCTAAAGGGGAAAAATAGGACTGCCAGCTCTCGGTTGAGAAATACCTGGAGACTTTGGGGGTGGAGCTGGGAGTGGGTGGGATTTGGGGCAGGGACCTCAGTGGAGTCTAATGCTATGGAGTCCACCCTCCAAGGCAGCCATTTTCTCCAGGGGAACTGATCTCTGTTGCCTAGAGATGAGCTATAAAATGGAGGGGGGGGGGAATGCCCTGGTTCCACCTGGGGTTTAGTATCCCATGGGAGGAAGGAGAGTGGTGTTGTGAGCCAATTTGAGTGCTCACTGAGGGGGAAAGTTGTAACTCTGGAAAGAGCATACAAAATTGTCTGGATAAATAAACTCACGTTATTGTGTTATAAGATGTAAACTCTAAATTAATAATGGCTGGGTGAGAAGGGAAGTATAGGAATAACTCGACGGTTTATTTATCGCCTGCCGCCTTTGTTGCTCTAAGGGAGGATTTGATGGGGTTTTATTGTATTTTATTCCTTTATTCTTGTAAACCGCTGCAATCCCACTGGGAGAGCGGCGGTATACAAATAGAAATGTAAATAAATAAAACTCCTAGGGGAATATCTATATCAGGGGTAGTCAAACGCTGGCAGGGGCAAACGTTGGCAGGGGCCCATGGGAATTGTAGTCCATGAACATCTGGAGGACCACAGGTTGACTACCCCGGATCTACGTTACAGAATTAAATTGTGTAAACTCTGAAGCCTGTAGTTCGGTGGGAGTCACTCTTTACCACAGCGTATTCAGTGACCAGACTACAGTTCCCAGAATTCTCTCAGGGCGGCCCCAACCATTAACCTGACCTAAAACCAATATTTACTTAAGATGCTTGTTTGTTTCCTTTCTTCCTTAAGTTTCTCATGCAAATCTACCCCGTGTTTACACAGGCTTAAATTGCTATTGAACCTCTCTTAGCCTGTGTTCCGTAATCATCGATGTGGCCCAGAAAGGAGGCAAAAGGTGTTTGTACTGCAGACTTCAAGGCAGGTTTTTAATTCCCATTATAAACCAGGATCAACAAAAGCTATCTTTAGTGGCACATCCCAAACTGCCGTACGTGTCCAAATAGAAGGAGAGAAGCCAAGTCTGTGAAACCCTGCTCTGATTTCGGAACATGCACCGCAAAAGATGTGAAATGCATGATGGACGAGGCTTTCTCATTATATAATGCCAGTAATTCACCCGGGATCTGCAGATATATTGCTGGAGTCCGACATCTGAGCCTTGATCTAAGGCTGCATCTTCAGTATCTGAGCAGTTAGTTCCCTGTTCAAGGACCATTTGTGACTTGAAACGCTGCCGGAGTTTGTTTATGAATACATCTGTCTCTGCATTCTCCTGCCGAGTGTTCTTGTGCTGCATTCATTCCGAGAATTTTCCCCGTGTTGAATTACACGTTAAATAGGACAAAATAAAGAGAGATGGTTTGCCTGGGGCTGAGCCAACAATAAAAGGAAAAGAGGAGCGTTTTTTTGATATTAATGGTTCAGCAGCAGCAAGAAGCACGCCCATTTGGTCCCGGTTTGTGTTCTGTTGCAAAAGAGGGCCAAGTGTTCATCCATTTGAAAGGAGGACAGTTAGTCAATCCAGTGAGTGGATGAGTCAATAGTACCAGTTCAGGAAGGGGTTGCCCTCAATCCGCTTTGGTTTGCATCCTGGGAAGGTGCCGCTTAGCCAAATCTAGATTTCAAGTGGGTAGCCGTGTTGGTCTGAAGCAGCACAACAGAACAAAATCAGAGTCCAGTGGCACCTTTAAGACCAACAAAGATTTATTCAAGGCGTGAGCTTTCAAGTGCTTGCACTCGAAAGTGCTTGCACTCAAAAGCTCATGCATTGAATAAATCTTTGTTGGTCTTAAAGGTGCCACTGGACTCTGATTTTGTTTTGTTTAGCCAAATCTGATTGCTTACATTGCATCACGAGAGCCAGTTTGGTGTAGTGGTTAGGAGTGCGGACTTCTAATCTGGCATGCCGGGTTCGATTCTGCGCTCCCCCACATGCAACCAGCTGGGTGACCTTGGGCTCGCCACGGCACTGTTCTGACCGAGCAGGAATATCAGCGCTCTCTCAGCCTCACCCACCCCACAGGGTGTCTGTTGTGGGGAGAGGAATGGGAAGGCGACTGTAAGCCGCTTTGAGCCTCCTTCGGGTAGGGAAAAGCGGCATATAAGAACCAACTCTTCTTCTTCTTTACATCCAGTGTGTGATTCCTGACTGGTTGGGATACAGTGATCGAAAAGAAAGCCTACAAAGGTAGAAAGAAGTAGCAACAAATTAGGGCATGCATTCTCAACCATAGTTTTCTGAAAACGTAGGGTTTCTTGATGGCCTTGAAAGGGTTTCCCGAATAGGTGGAAGTTAATTTCTTATATATTTTTCAATTTGTTGAACATTTATGGTCATATCGACTCCCCCTCCCCCTCCCCCTCCCTGCCATGGCCAATGATGGGTCTGGAGAGATGGAAATGGGAGGGGCCCTGGATGGGCTTGTCCGCAGCTCTGCTTCCCAATCACATCCTGCACGATCGTACCACTTCTGGGGTTTCTCAGAGTCTGAAGAATGTTTCAGGGGTTTCTCAAAGGTAAAAAAAGTTGAGAAAGGCTGAATTGGGGAGAAACTACTGGCTGCAAACATGCAGGTATAAAAAGATATGCTCTCAAAGGGAGGGTATCTTGGGGGGAGGGGGGACATTCCAGAGCTCCCAGAAGTACTGATTTTGCCTCTTAGACTGTTTACGCACTGGAGGTTTCATACCAGGCTGCAGGCTGGAGTTTTAGTCGTGGCAGGTTGCCCCACCTCTTCCTGCACTCACATGGGGGAGCGTTTGGCCCGGTGCGCCTCATCCACCCCCAGCACGGGAGCTGGGGCAGTGAAGTTCCCAGTGTGTAAACGGTCATAGTGGGCAACCATTTAGCCCCCAAATTCACTATGCGAACTGGGGCTTGTTATTGCATTGAGGACACCCTGTGCTCTCCCTCAGCAGTGCTTTCAAGAGATGTTAAAGCAAACAGGCACCAATATTTATTTATTTATCTGGAATATGTTTGCCCTGAATCCAGTCCCCCCCCCCCGCAGAGACTCAAAACAGCTTGCAATAAATAATGTATCTGAATGTAAATCAGCTGTCGTCTGTTCACACTGAGAAACCTTCTGTTTTTCTTTTTGCTCGCACCCGAAATATCTTTTCATTCTCTCAGTCTTTCTGCTTTCCATTGCTTTGCTGGTGGCGGTTCTAATTACCGTTTGGTATCCATCAATGTTTTCGTCCCTGACTTGTAGATAAAGAAGGTTGAATGGACACCGTACACTGGGTACACCCAAAGATGCACGGTGCATGTTTGTGAAGTAGGGTGTTTGGTGTTATTTTGAAGATATTCTCTTAGCCTCTCAAAAGAGAAGGGGAACACTGGGAAATCATCTAGAAAGCAGGGAAGAACTTTCCAAGGACCCAGTGGCTGTCCTATACCTCTCTCTCAGTTGCTTATGGGTATTATTAGTGGATACAAGCTTTAACCGTTTTAATGAGTGCACAAATCTACTACTTGTTTATTACTACTTATTGTTTATCTTCCAGGAAACTCTGAGCGACCGGCATGGGGTTCCCAGGAGGTCTGTTGCCTCCAGCCTTTCTAAAACTGAGGGCACCTTTTGATTTCTGACACAGGGTGTCACAAGATGGCTGCCACAGGATGTGGAGCCAACCACAAAATGGTTGCCATGGGAGCTGGAGCCAACTGCAAAATGAGGTTATATGTAACTGTGGTAGCAACCAAGTGGGTAGGTGTGTTGGTCTGAAGTAGCACAACAAAAATAAAGTCCTGTAGCACCTTTAAGACCAACAAAGATTGATTCAAGTTGTGAGCTTTTGAGTGCAAGCACTCTTCCTGAGAGCCAGTTTGGTGTAGTGGTTAGGAGTGCGGACTTCTAATCTGGCATGCCGGGTTCGATTCTGCACTCCCCCCACATGCAGCCAGCTGGGTGACCTTGGGCTCGCCACGGCACTGATAAAGCTGTTCTGACCGAGCAGTGATATCAGTGCTCTCTCAACCTCACTCACCTCACAGGGTGTCTGTTGTGGGGAGAGGAAAGGGAAGGCGACTATAAGCCGCTTTGAGCCTCCTTTGGGTAGGGAAAAGCGGCATATAAGAACCAACTCTTCTTCTTCTTCTTCTTCTTCCTCAGACTAAATGAAAAACCATCATAACTGGAGATATCTGACAAAATTAGTAAATTAATTTGGATATTATGACACAGTTTACTAATTCATTTTGTCTGAGAAAGAGCGCATGGACTTGAAAGCTCACGCCTTGAATCAATCTTTGTTGTTCTTAAAGGTGCTATTGGACCCTTGTTGTGGTAGCAACCATTCAGTATTTCAGGCTGAAGCTCCGTTTAACATGATGCTCTTTTCCACAAGCATATTGCTTAAAAAATCTTTTCCTTGGATACACACAGCTCACATTCAGTCATGTTGAGAAGATCCTTGTGCTGCAGTGGCAGCTATTCCCAAAGCAGTAGATCAATCAGACCGCCAGTGGACAATCAAAAGCCCTGCTGGGCAAAAGCCCATCTAACCTCAACCACTTTCTAAATAAACTTAGCAAGTTCCAGGAAATGTGCTGGCAGTTGCCATGCCACCTGCAGGCACCACATTGTGTGCAGCTTCCAAAAAGTTGCTGGACGCTATGCCTCTGGAGCTTTGCAGGGCTATCCTAGAATAAGGTGACCAGAAGGTTCCACTTTTGGAGGGACATCTGGGGGGCACCTGGCAAATTGTACTTATGTTGAAATTAAAAATATATATATATTACAATACTATTTTTGCGTTCTATGCATTCTATGAAACTTTTTGTTGCTCCCTATAGGCCAAATTTTAATCAAGAACTCCCCCGGTCAATGGTGTCCCGCTTTACCAATGTTAAAATCTGGTCACCTTATCCTAGAAGCAGAGCCCCATTGAATAGGATTCTGAATAGGCCTCCCTAGGGCTGCCCACTTGCTTAATCAGTGCATGGAGAAGCCACTATAATTGGCTTTAAGCAGTCAGTCGATGGATTAAAGGCAAATATCTTTTTACAATGAAGCTACTGTAATTCTGGCGACTTGAGTTAAGAAAGACTGCCTTTCCTTCCACCCATGAATGCTCATCAAGGAATGTTACTGCTGCAAGCTTCTGTGTCACAGGCCTTTCTTTAGGCTGTCACTTCATTGTTAGATCAGCCACAGCTGAGAGACATTTCCCTCTTGGCCAGAGCACCAACCCTTTGGAAGGGCCCGCTATATCGGCTGTGGTTAGGAGACAATGGAAAACTGCCTTGCCCATGTGGGATGGGAGCTGTAGGGGGGACAAGAACTGAGCAGGACTGAGTGTTAAAGCCAGCTGGATCTGGCTTAGGGTAGAAATAGCAAAAGAATGAAGGAGGAGGAGGAGGAGGAGGAGGAGGAGAAGAAGAAGAAGAAGAAGAGTTGGTTTTTATAAGCCACTTTTCTCTATCCGAAGGAGGCTCAAAGCGGCTTACAGTCATCTTCCCTTTCCTCTCCCCACAACAGACACCCTGTGAGGGAGGTGTGGTAGAGAGAGCCCTGATATTACTGCCCGGTCAGAACAGTTTTATCAGTGCTGTGATGAGCCCAAGGTCACCCAGCTGGTTGCATGTGGGGGAGCGCAGAATCGAACCCAGCTCGCCAGATTAGAAGTCCGCACTCCTAACCACTACACCAAACTGACTCAGTGAAAAAGCCAGCTGGATCTGCCCTTAGGGTAGAGATAACTATATCCAAAAGAGACTGGCGTTGAGTTGTGGGTCCTCTGCTGTTGCATTTAAATATAGCTGAGCATTGCTCGATTCATTAGTGAAAAGGCAGATGATTGGTTAATTGGGAATGGTTTAAGCATTTGATAGGGCTGCTTGGATTCCTTCTTGGAAGCCAAGCCTCACTTTCTGTTCTTCAATATCAACTTTGCTTCCCCCCCCCCCCCATGTCCATTTGCTTAGGGGGAGGGAACAGGGACAATTAATGCTAAATCTGAGGAGCTGAAGGCATTAAGCCAAGGCGGTGCCTGTGTGCAGTGTATACAGATGGGTCCTCGGTTTTAGAGTTGGGGTCCCCCGGGCATGGAATCTGCTTCCTATGTTTTAATTTTAGCAAGCCGCGTCACCTGCCCTTATCCTTATTTTGCAAAGAAAAGGTCTCGGTAATCCTGCCCCACGGACAAGGCTTAATTTAAGCCAGGGCTCAGCTCCAGATATGCCTTTGAATGCCAGAGCTCAGCTCTGAAAAAAAAGAGAGTGAGTTGTGAGATGCATTTGTAGTGGGCATCTCTTGCTTGGGAGCTTCAATGCCCTGGCTTCATGCAGCAGATTTCCCTGGTCCTGCTGTGGGGATCAAGCCGAATACAGAATTCAGTATTTTTTTTTGACAGGTCAGACTTCATTGAGTGGAACCGCAAAGGACGATTAGCCAGGTCTCTGCGTAGAGGCGGCATTGGTGACCCATTTGTGTAGAAGGATGGCATGGGGGACTGCCATGTCATGGGTTTTTTTTGTAATCTTAGGTTGGGTGAAACATTTGTTTAGGTGGGATGGCACATTTGCCGATCGTGGCCTGCACAAGAGCCAAAGAAGCCTTTGTGGGCCAGCAGCAGGCAGATGCTAAATATACTGTGCTCTGATTCTCCTATACGTATATGACCCCCTTCCATATTATGCGTTAGAGACTGGTTTTTCTCTGCCTGGGAAAGACAGTTCATCTGAGCTTGTGAAGAAATACCCAAGTCACCCCACTGCTGCTGTGACAGCTGATAGAGCACAGCAGCAAGATGGCTTCCACATGGCAGGTTTCCCCACATTTCCCTTGCCCCAGTCCCCCCATAACAGCCATTCCTGTCACCACTAGCGGGGGTTGGGGGTTGGGGAGGGAGAGTCAATCAGCAATTGACAAATACAATTTATGCAACAGTCAGTCCCTCCCCCACTTCAGTGTCAAGCAACAACTTGATATCTTAACCCTCCTTCCTCCTCCCCCCCTAGAGGTAGGGCTGGGTGGGGTAATATTCTGCCATGTTCTCTTTTGCTGTGATTTTATGTCTTGGGTTTTGTGTCCTTTAAATGGGGTTTTTAATGGGGTTTTATCGGACATCTGTCACCTGCCACGAACTGGCTCCGGGAGTGGCGGGGAATAAATTAAATATTAATAATATTAATAATAATCATTCAAATACCTTTATTGGCATAATCATAATAATACATTTATACAAAAGACAAAGTGGTTCAGATCCCAGGTCACAGGAAAGGCACATTCCCTTAATCAAATAATAATAAATCTAATGATGATGATGATGATGATGATGATGAAAGGCGCTAAAGAATTAATTTTGTTTCAAGTGAAAGCAGTGGGATTCTGAGGACCTGATATCCAGGTTGTTCCAGTGCTATAACAATAGCCTGTTGCTGATTTAAAAGCCCTCCTGTGTGTCGTGTACCAGGGTCCTTTCCCCGAAAAACACAAACTCAAAAGTTTCAGCGAAGACTGTTTTTGCAGTCACTAAAAGCTTTGCAGCAGCACTCTTCAAGTTAACATCTTACTTGCAGATAAAGATAATTCTATTTCTTACACAGTGGCGAAGTTCTGTTATATTGCCAGTAGGGTGCGGAAATCCTTGGTTGACGTTAAGTGACTTGGTTGTTAACTTAATACGATTACTGTGGTTTTACCTATGTTTTGATGCTGGTCAGTGACCATAAATAAACGAACAAATGAGTCATAAATCTCCATGGAATTTCATTACTTTCACACTAAAATCTCGCGATTCAGGCACAGTGCCGAATGCGCTCCCTGTTTGCCGTGTGTTTTGTGAATCCTGAGAAAAACATGATTCACCGCCCCATCCTCCCCGGGGAGGGAATTCTCAGTAACCTAAAGTGGAAGCTCAAAAGTCGCACTGGCTTCCTCCACAGTTTCTCACCTCAACTAACAGTCTCACAGCAAGACTTAGGATGCCTAAGACAGGTAGAATTCAAAGGACGGTTTATAGAGACAATTCCCACCCCCCTCCAGCAGTATTTTCAAAATGAGCATTGCAGCTAACGCCTCTAGGTGTGAAAGCATGGCCAAAACATCCGTAGCCGCAAGGCCATCTGGCTCTGAACATGGGAACAGCAGGGAGAGGGAATCGACTGCAGGGCTCTCCAAGAGGGTTCTGGGACTTTGGTCAAGTATGATATGAAAGGGAGCTGGAGGGCTACCGGACTCTGTGGCAGTAGAAATGGCCTGGAGAAAAGGAGGTTGAGAGGGGACATGATAGCCCTCTATAGGTATTTGAAAGGTTGTCACTTGGAGGAGGGCAGGATGCTGTTTCCATTGGCTGCAGAGGAGAGGACACGCAGTAATGGGTTTAAACTACAAGTACAACGATATAGGCTAGATATCAGGAAAACAATTTTCACAGTCAGAATAGTTCAGCAGTGGAATAGGCTGCCTAAGGAGGTGGTGAGCTCCCCCTCACTGGCAGTCTTCAAGCAAAGGTTGGATACACACTTTCCTTGGATGCTTTAGGATGCTTAGGGCTGATCCTGCGTTGAGCAGGGGGTTGGACTAGATGGCCTGTATGGCCCCTTCCAACTCTATGATTCTATGATTCAGTGCTATAAAGCAGTTTGGGGAAATATTGCAGGAAAGGGGAGAGGGACAAAATGGTTCCCAAACCAGGATGAAAAAACTTCAGTGCAAGTGACCCAATTCCAGTTCGTCGGCTCACCTGGCTCCACCTAGGAAGAGCCTTGTTTTGTTCTGTCTGGCGCGAGCTAGGTATCACAGGGGGACCAGAAAGGTTTCCAAGTCTGTGTTTTCCTAATGCAGAGGGTGGAGGGAGCAGTTGCAGGAGAGAAGGTGCTCTCTCCAGAGTTGTTCTCTTCCTCTCCCGGAAGTCCCCTTCCCATAAGTTGGAGGGCTCCCACCTTTGAAGCCTTTTTGGAGGAGGCACAAAGCTGTCTCATCTTTCCAGGTTTTCAGTCTCGTTTTGAGTTTCTTTTTCTTCAGTGGGGTATATCATTTGATTTTTATTGCTGATGTCATGTTGTGCTTACTGAAGGATTTCCTTGTCATCAGCCCTATTTGGAGAAACACAGGGTATAAATATTTTAATTGAACCCTTACCCAAGCCTCTGTTTTTCTCCTGAAAAGACGGCATGCATCCCCTATATTCTTGATTCAGGAGAAGATACATTATCTCCCCACCTCCATTTTGTTCTAACAACACCCCTGCAATATACGGGAGCCTGAGAGCATGTGACTGGCTCAAGGTTACCCAGTGAGCTTCACAGAAGAATTTGGATTTGAATTTGGCTCCTCCAGGTCCATTGTTTCGTATTTAAATTTGCCGTCAAGTCACAGCCATCTTACGGCAACCTCTGGTGGGGTGTTCGAGGCAGGAGACATTCAGAGGTGGTTGGCCATGGCCTGCCTCTGCATAGCAACCCTGGTAGCCCTCACTGGTCTCCCCTCCAAAATCTAACTAGGGCAGACACTGCTAAGCATTCAAAATGTGACCAGATTGAGCTAGCCCAAGTCCTGTTAGAACAGCTATACCACGGTGGCCTTAGTTCAGCACTCTTTCTTCTGGATGCCTGACCTTTCCCTGCCATTCCTGACCTTTCTTTTGATTTCAGCAAAGTTCAGATTCCTCCCCACAGGTGAAGGTAGGTTTTTAAGAGGCAGGTGGTTATTGACTGAGCACCTGCCTAGCATAGAATCGT
This sequence comes from Paroedura picta, assembly GCF_049243985.1. NCBI lineage: Eukaryota > Metazoa > Chordata > Lepidosauria > Squamata > Gekkonidae > Paroedura > Paroedura picta. Next base: position 161,606,795 of record NC_135371.1, on the reverse strand, counting down.
AGAATCATAGAGCTGGAAGAGACCTCCCGAGTCATAGAATCATAGAATCATAGAGTTGGAAGGGGCCATACAGGCCAACTAGTCCAACCCGCTGCTCTACGCAGGATCAGCCCAAAGCATCCTAAAGCATCTAGAGTCATCTAGTCCAACCCCCTGTCCAATGCAGGAAATTCACAACTCCCTGCCCACCTGCAGTGACCCCACTTTCATACCCAGACGATGTCCCCCTCCCTGCTTTTCATTTTCTCCATTGGACTTTAACCTCAATTACCTTGCCGACAACTTCTTCTCAGTTCCAGTTCTGATGGCCTGCTCTTTTTTTTTTTCCCCTCACGCAGCCGAGCAACTCAACGGCATCGGGGGCTCAGGGACGGTGCCCCCCGTGCCAGCACCGAGCTCTCCAGACAAGCAGCAGCCCTGCCTGGTCTCTCCAGTGGTGGCGGCGGCCCCCCACGCAGCCCCCTGCCCTGAGCCCGGCCAGAGCTCCAAGAGCGGGCCGGCCTGGGGGGCCAAAGCAGGGGAGACCCCGACGACGGCTGCGGCACCGGCCACTCCAGGGGCGGCGCCCAGCAGCAACGGCAGCTCCAAGCCCGACGAGGAGAAGGCCAAGAAGCTGCTGTACTGCGCGCTTTGCAAGGTGGCCGTCAACTCGCTCTCTCAACTCGAGGCCCACAACAAAGGTATGTTTTCAAACGAGGAAGTAAGGGAATGATTGGGCCTGAAGGGGAACGGGTAGCCTCCTCTGGGTAGCCAAATGATTCATTCGCTTAGTTGGACAGACCCTTCTCGCATGCAAAACACACTGGGACGGGAACACTTTGTAGCCGAAAAGCTGCAGTGGGGGAAAGGGGCTGTTTAATCCCTCCTTTGCTGGACAGTTGTGTCCTGAAAATCTCTCCCCCTTTCGGTGTGATCAGAGTGCCATTAAGTTGCAGCCAACTTACGGCGACCCCTCAAAGCACGGGAGAAGCAAAGGTATTTTGCCATTGCCTCCTGCCACAGAGCTTCACCTCATGGTCTCCCTATCAAGCGCCAACCTGCTAAGCTCCTGAGATGGCAGGGAAGGGAAGGCTCAAGTACCCCCCTCTTCTCCTCCCTCCATTAGTTCTCTGCTGCAAGGTGTTTCTTCCTGGCGTTGCTTTGCAAAGGAGATAATATCATGAGACTAACATGCTTTGTGGCTGAATGGTGAGGTCGTTTGGAGCAAAAGTTAGCGTGATGAGCGATTTGCTGTTGGCCTGTCGGAAAAGGGCAACCCAAATTCTGCAGCAAGTCATAGAATAGAATCATAGAATCCTAGAGTTGGAAGGGGCCACACAGGCCATCTAGTCCCACCCCCTGCTCAACGCAGGATCAGCCCTAAGCATCCTAAAGCATCCAAGAAAAGTGTGTATCCAACCTTTGCTTGAAGACTGCCAGTGAGGGAGAGCTCACCACCTCCTTAGGCAGCCCATTCCAAGTCGTGGCAATGCACATGCATACGCATGCAGATCGGAGCATGTTTGCATACATACACTTTGTGTGTTACTAGTTTTACTAGCTGAAGGGAAGGAGGATATTGAAGGCCACCCCTCAACTTTTCCATCCACTTTTTGGCTTCTAAGATTTCAGCCAAACATGTTCACAGGCATAAAGTAGAAAGCTACTTGAAAAAGACTTGGCCATTGAATTTTCACGAAGCTGAATTCTATATCTAGTTTCACATTCTGTATTCTTCCTCACACCCAAACTCCAAATTCTTGTATAACACCCACACAATATTATTTCTTGCCTGAGATCCAAGCCTGAAAAGGGCTTCAAAACTGCTCCTCCAGAGTCTCCCTCAACTTTCATTTGGCTTGGGATTTAAAAGACTAACTACATTTATACCCCACTTTTTTTTTGCCTAATGGGGACCCATAGTGACTTTCTTTTATCCTCACCACAACCCTCTGAGGCAGGTTAGGCCTGTGACTGGTCCAAGGTCACCTAGCGAGTTTCCATAGCAGATTGGGAAACTGATCCTGGGTTTTCCAGGCCCTTTCTCAATTTTTTCACCAATGAGAAACCCCTGAAACATTCTGCAGGCTTCGAGAAACCCCAGAAGCGGCACAATCATGCAGAACATGGTTGGGAAGCATACCTGTGGACACACCCACCCAGGGCCCCACCTTACTCCCTCCAAGCCAATAACTGGCCATTTTTTTTGGTGTGTGTGTGGGGGGGTCAAGATAGAGAGACAGCGACAGAGACAGAGAGTGTCATATGACCCAATGTTTAACAAACAGCCATGCCGATTTTTTGAGGATTATGGGGGGTTGTATTTTATGATGTTTTTAGGATTATGCTGTATTTTATGAGATATTTTATTGGGAACCGCCGCAAGCCAGCTTGCTGAGAGCAGCGGTATAAAAATTCAATTATAAATAAATATATCTAAAATATATATAAAAAATGAATTGACTCCCAGAGCCATCAAGGAACCCCAAGGTTTCACAAAACCCTGGTTGAGAACGCCTGGTCTGACCATTCTGCCATGCAGCCTCTTAGGGCTGATCCTGCGTTGAGCAGGGGGTTGGACTAGATGGCCTGTATGGCCCCTTCCAACTCTATGATTCTACGATTCTATGATTCTATGACAGGCAGACTTGTAATCTCCCTAGAGAAACGTTTGTTTTATGCATGCTGAATAAGGCACTTTCAATGCACTTTGCGGCCAGATTTTACTGTGTGGAATGGCTAAATCCACCCGTACACAATTGTTTATGAAAGCATGAGAAAATCGGCTTGCCTGTCTGGGTGGGAGAGACTGGTTCAATCAAAAGAGCAAGAAAATGTTGTGTTATTGAGTCCCTGCCATGTATCAGCCCCTGTAGTCGGTCACCATTTCCTCCATCACTTTTGGCTCAAAAATCAGAGGAGCACTTCTGGATGTAGGGGGGAGCACTTTCCGTAATCAGGCAGATATCCTCCTTGTTCATGTGGTCTCTGTTCTGATCCACTTTTTCAGCCCATATTCTTACCTTAGAGGCAACTTGGATGCGGAGAGATTCTCTGATGCAATAGATTCCCATTACTCTTTTACAGCCAGTATTAAGGTCCTTTTACAGCTGTTCCCAGAGCCGTTAATCTTTCATGAAAAGCTAATTCTCGTAGGCTGGGTGGCTTTGTGCAAAAGCCTTTAGAGCCATTGAATATCACTGAAGTGCAAAGGGTGGCTATATTACCAGAAGTATCTGCAAATGAAGCTGTTGTTTCCCTGAACTGTAACGTTCCAAATAAAAGGGAGAGCAAAACACGCAAAGAGCTTAGAAGAAGCAAAGAGATGTGAGCTTTTCGGCTGTGCAGCATGGCTAATCCAGATCCAAAAAGAAAGGGGCAGAAAAGGAAGATGATCTCTTAATCTGCCCCTTAATGTTAGACACTGACTAATGTGGCTTTTCTGTTCGATTTTGGAGTCAGTGCATTCTTTGCTGGTTAAGTCAGCCCTCTTCTAATTCCTCGTGTATGTGTGTCTTAACAGAAATTCAAAAGGAGCAGCTTTCTTGAGCAGGTGCACTAAAGGGGCACTTCACCTGCTGAATTTATTTCACCTCATACAGGTATTCAAAGCACAGGATCCCAGCCAGAAGAAAGGTTGTAATTGTAATTCTAGTCCCGTCCCAGCAACCATGTCTCTTCAGATGTTCGGTATATCTCCATCTCCATCTCAGATTTTCCCAGAATGCTCTTTATCTTTGGCCTGGCAGCCCTGGAAACCAGAGCGAGAAGCCCTGGGTGTGGCTGCAGAACTCCAGGGGGCAGTGAGGTCAGCATTCCCCCACCAAATGAGCTTATACAGGCAGGGCTTTCCCACCAGCTTTCCAGGCCTGAAGGAGCAGAACTAAAGTTTGGGATCTATAAAGCCTGGCTTGGCCGCTTTGGAAGCAAGACTTTCCTTTTCTTTCTTCTCTCTGCATCATTCTGCTTGTCTTACTTCAGCCTGTATTTTCTGTCCATACTCATAAGCATCTAACAAGAGAGCAATTGTTGACAGACAAATGTAGAGCTGCAAAGGAAACTCAAACAGCAGAAGGGACCAACAGCAGAAATGGGGTCGGTGTCCAGAATTGACAAGCATCAGGAAATCTGGGGCCAGGATAGGCCAGAGTTGCTTATAATACCTCAGCCTGCATTTCCCCCCCATGTCCTTAGGGTATAACTGCACATGAGTTGGTTCTTCAAGCAAAGGTTCTTCAAGCAAAGGTTGGATACACACTTTTCTTGGATGCTTTAGGATGCTCTGGGCTGATCCTGCATTGAGCAGGGGGTTGGACGAGATGGCCTGTATGGCCCCTTCCAACTCTATGGGCCATTTCGCACGGCTTCAAAGTAGCAGAATGGTTGCTATTTGGAAACGCTACTAATTTGCCATAACCCACGACGTCGTAGACAATCTGCAACAATCCTGAAACCAATCAGCAAAAAGCGCTTCGTTGTGGCGCTTTCAGGGGAATCCAGAAAAGTGGATTCACCCTCCGGATAGCGATACACTCCTGCAACCAATCTGCAACAGTAGCGCTAAAGACCTGTGCGTTACCATTGTTGCTGGTTCTTCAAAGTCCCTCCCCCTGGCTCTCTCCTCCAAACTTCCGGCGAAGCGATCGCCATTTTTTTTTCTCCGAGCGAGCGGGGATAAACGCACCGGCGAGCCTCTTTCTGTTTAGAGGCTTCCCTGGCTTCAGTCCTTCACCTTTAGTCACTAAGCACAAACCACTGAAAAGCCCGTTTGCTGAAATAAAGTCCCTTTATTTTTTACAAATAAATTCAGCCGAAAATCGGGACTGTGAGAGGGGGGGGGGGATTTTTTTTTTATCACTCGAGGCAGCGTGCAAACGATCATACAATCAAACGACAGCTCACATTAGGCAGCTGGATGGGTCTCTCCGTAGCAACGAATCTACCTAGATTCGTTGCTATGGGTCGTTTTTTTTTTTTTAAAACCTTTCTTAAAGGGAAAGGGGCTGTTTGGGAGCATGCTAACGGCTGCCCATTGGCTGCTTGACGGCCAGGGGCGGGACGAGCTTGGCAATAGCGCTTCCTTTCTAGCAATTTCTGCCGAGACCGGAAGCCTGTGGGAAACGCTAAAAAACGCAACTGATTCCACTACAAAGGCAGGTATGCATAACGACGAATTCCACTATTTTAAATGGCGATTTTTCATTCCGCAAACAATTTGCAACAAAGATCCCTGTGCGAAAAGGCCCTATGATTCATGATTCTTATATGCTCTCCCCACAACAGACACCCTGTGAGGGAAGTGAGGCTGAGAGAGCCCTGATATTACTGATGAAGAAGAAGAGTTGGTTCTTATATACCACTTTTCTCTATCAGAGGAATCTCAAAGCGGCTTACAGTCGCCTCCCCTTTCCTCTCCCCACAACAGACACCCTGTGAGGGCGGTGAGGCTGAGAGAGCCCTGATATTACTGCTCATTCAGAACAGCTTGATCAGTGCTGTGGCGAGCACTGATACATATCGTGTCACAGGTCTACTACTAGACTCTCAGTCAAACATATATTGGGGAAACTCAACTTTAAAAGTGTTCATTTGCAAGGGTTTCCTTCCCACCTCATTTTCCCTACCAGAAAGGCAAACAGGTGAGCTTTTTGCCCCCTTTTTTTCTGGGTCCACATTCCCTAGAAGGGACAACCCCACCACCTTACCTTCTGCTGACAAAAGAGGATTGGGAGGAAAACAGGAGATTCTTCTACCCCCCCTCCCCCCAGCACCAAACAAATTAGCACTTGTTAAGGTGGGTTATCCTGATGTACGTCTGCCTGCAATCCAGTCACACATACATGACCTGACACATATCAGGCCTGTTGTCTAGCTTGGCTTCCATTCTTCACATGGGCAAAAGTGTTCATCTTGTCTTATGTGGGGTATTTTTACCCCTTGCTGTGCTGAATGGGAGAAGTGGTGATGAGGCAAAACACAAGCCTCTGGCATAGATCACACCTTTTTTACTTCCCCCCAATTATAGGATGCTATTATAAGCTGTTAGGTCGTTCTGCCCCTTCACAGTTTAAGGATGTTTAATTGGGTGGGGATGTTTAATTAGGATGAAAGTGCTTTCCCTCTGATCCTAATTATCTCACCTCCAAAGGCCTTTTTGGTTGAAAGTTGTCAGTGCTCTTTATAGCATTCTGGACTGTCCCACACAGTACGGAACAGGACAGGAATTACAAATTGAAAATACTATACCAAGCAGGCCGTTTTTCATCCCTCTCAATTCCCCCAATACCTAATTCTCAACTGCCTCAGCATTGCATGGAACAGTGCAGCGATCATGCTCAGTGCTCATAAAGTAAGTTTTGGATGAGGGCCAGAATCATAGAATTGGAAGGGGTCCACCAGGGTCATCTAGTCCAACCCCCTGCACACTGCATGAACTCACAACTAACTGCCCACCCACAGTGACCCCAATTTCATGCCCAAGTGATCTCCCCACCAAAAATCTCCAGAATCCAGCCTGCCCTGGAGGGAATTCACCTACCATCCCACAGTGGTGATGAGCAATTCCCTAGGTATGCAAGGAAGGGCCACAAGAGACAAACACTGGCACATCCCTTCCTGCCCACCCACTCAAAATTTGCCCAAGTGAGTTTCTTCTCTTCATTGTTTTAATTAGAAAACTGGTATTTACTGCATACCCAAGGGGTCCCTGTCCCCCCCCCAAAAAGCACCCCTCTTATGTGTGAGTTTGCCCACGGTTTCTTTGCCCTATGGCTAAGCACAGCACCATCAGATTCACAAGGTCGTCGAGCTAAGGGTGAAAGGATGCTGTAGAAGCTCTTTCTGAGGTACAGCTTATACTCTTAACCACTATGCTAGATCTTGGGCATGTTTCCGTGAAAATTAAGGGATTATTTTGGAGCTAGGGTGAGGGTCAGAACGTCCCTCTGTAATAAAGAAGAATTCAAGGTGAGGCAGGGTGGGGTGAGCATATGGGAGAAATTGCATTTGTCTCTACCTGTCTTCATGAAGATTGGTAAATGAACAACACTACACAAGCATTCTGTGTGCTCAAACAGATGTCGATTGTGTATTTTAGCACGCAGAAGATCTTTGTTTTCATTTTTAAGTAGGTTTCTAGTCCTCATAACTGCAGAGGCGCATTTGGGGAAAGAACGTGGGTTACTTCAAAAGGGTTGGATGGAAGGATGGCTTCAAATCCCATCTCTGCCATGGAGCTCCCTGGGTGGCCTTGAACCAGTTACTCTCTCCTGGCGTGACCTTCCTCAGGCAGCTGCTGTGGGGAGGCAGTGGGAGAGCCAGAGCCACATAAGCTACCACAACCTCCTTGGCGGAAGCGTGTGATTAAAAGGCATATAGAGAAAGTATGTGGGCTGCAGCTGGTATTAGCTTAGAAGCTGGGCTGGGTGTGATTTGTAGCAGGCAAGGCCTTTACTGCCCTTACTCCATACAAGTGAACATTGGAAACTGCGATGTACCTTCAGACCCTTGGTCCGTGTTGCCCCACACTGTTCTGACTAACAGCAGTCGCTCCACATTCCCAGGCAGAGAAAAATCTTCTCCTTTATCTGAGCTCCTTTTAAGAGCAGATGCCAGGAACCAAACCTGGGACCTTTGGCAGAGACAAGCTGGTGCTCTGCCCCTCTTTGTGACTAGCCGCAAAAATTAGGGGGTTGGGGGGAGAGCAGGGAGCCAGTATGTTTAAACTTAGCTTGTTGCATCATGGAAAAATGTAGCTTTTCTTGGGACATTTTTTTGTGAGGGATACTTTTGTTCCAGAATTTAGATTTTGAGATTCTTTTTAGCATGATACATGGAATGTCCTTCTGGGTCTGGCATATGATTCCCCTAAGGCTTCTGCATCCATTTATCTGACCCTTTAATCTTGCCTCGCCTGTAGGGCACCAAGCGTTGTTAGGGCACCCTTTTTCTTTTTCCTTGGGCTTCCTTCTCATGTTTTGGTTTTTCAGTCAGTGAATCCTATTGATTCTGAAACAACTTCATTCCAGGTAGCTTCTGACTGATCCCCACAAGGATATTGCAGGATCTTCCCTCCATTTGAAGGGGCAGGGGGCTGTGTTTGCTTTCCAAGTAGTTCTCCGGATCTTTTAGCTCCAATGGAGATTCAGTGATTTAGGAAAGCACATTCCTGCCCATTGATTATTGATTATAAAAAGACTAGGGGCCAAGCCCCTTGCATTCAAGAATACAGTGGGCACTAGATTAGGGGGGTGGAGGGGAAGAATTCTGCGGATGGCTTCCCCCCCCCCAAGGACCTGAAAAGGCTGCAGACAGCTATTAGGGAACTCACCGGCAGGGGCAGCTCTCACGCAGCAGGGATCTGCAGCCTCCGAGCCTCAAAGGGAAGTGGAAGGAGGGGGTGGTCGGGTGGGAGACGGAAGGCGATTGGCTGGCCACTGGACAGACATGCAAGCCGGTTGGAGGAGGAGGCACTCAGGGGCGGGACAGCTGCCCTGAGAGGGTGTTAAGCACTGGCACTTAAGCCATGAGACATGCTCCTCCTCCAAGTCCGTACCAGAAATATATAGTGGAACAGATGTGAGAATGTTAGAATTTAGCACTCTCTCACTCTTGCACTCCACACACAAACAAATTTAGGCTTTGGAGGGGGTGTGTGTATATATGCATATATGTTCATACGTTTGTCTTCTTCTCTTCTGACTGCCTTCACCTTTCTCAAACATTATTGTCTTTTCCAGGGACTCTTGTCTTCTCATAAGGTGACTAAATCATGTTCTTTGCCTAGGTACAAAGCACAAGACTATCCTGGAAGCGCGCAGTGGATTGGGGCCTATCAAGGCATATCCACGCCTCAGCCCCACGGCTGGAGGGGAGCCAGGCAGCCAAGACCCCAGTGCTCAGGAGAGAACCTTCCACTGTGAAATTTGCAATGTCAAAGTCAATTCGGAGATTCAACTCAAACAGGTACCGGAGCCACTTGTGATGGGGTGCCTTGATCTTCCTTATAGAGAGCCAGCTTGGTGTCGTGGTTAGGAGCGCAGACTTCTAATCTGGCGAGCTGGGCTTGATTCTCCACTCACTCACATGCAGCCAGATGGGTGACCTTGGGCTCGCCACAGCACTGATAAAGCTGTTCTGACCAAGCAGTAATATCAGGGCTTTCTCAGCCTCCCCTCCCTCACAGGGTGTCTGTTGTGGGGAGAGGAAGGGAAGGTAATTGTAAGCCGCTTTGAGGCTCCTTTGGGTACAGAAAAGCGGCATATAAGAACAAACTCTTCTTCTTCTTATGGAGACTTCTCCTGCAACTAGGATGTAGGTCTGTTTGGGTACAGAGTTTGGATGGGGACTCAGCCCCCAAAACTCATTTTTCTCGATACTCATTATGGAACACATGAAATAAGTGCTAAACCCAATGCCTGTGGGAATACACAAAGTATGTTTGTTTCTTATGTATTTTTTATTTGGATTGTCGAATTATACAGTGGACTAAGTTCAATGTATAATTCTTTATGTTTCATGTAAACCACCCTGAGCCTCAGGGGAGGGCGGGATAGAACTATAATAAAATAAATAAATTTTTATATCACGCATCCTCAGCTCTGGGCAGTGTACAAGATATACTGAATACACTTAAAGTTCATGAATTGTTAAAGCAATTTAAAACACAGTTCAAAACAACTTCCAAATAGGAGAAAACAACTTCAGATTTAAAAGCCTAGCTCTGGCTAATCCAAGAATTTATATCTCTTACTGTTACTATGTGTAACAGCAGCTGATCTATACATTTTTGCCATTAGCGAGATGTATCTACACAGGAAGCTGCCTTAGCCCAGACCAGGGGTAGTCAAACTGCGGCCCTCCAGATGTCCATGGACTACAATTCCCAGGAGCCCCTGCCAGCAAATGCAGGGGCTGGAGGGGCCGCAGTTTGACTACCCCTGGCCCAGACCATCTGTGTATCCAAGTCATTACTGTGGGGGTGGCCAAACTGTGGCTCTCCAGATGTCCGTGGACTACAATTCCCATGAGCCCCTGCCAGCAAACGCTGGCAGGGGCTCATGGGAATTGTAGTCCACGGACATCTGGAGAGCCATTATTTGGCCACCCATGGATACTGAACAGCAGCCTCCGTCCAAGGTCTCAGGATGAAGCCTTTTCACGTCGCCCACTACTTGACCCCCCTTTTACCTGGGGATGCAAGTAATTGAGCCGGGGTCCTTCCGCATACCTAATGGAGGTTCTACCACTGAACCACTTGAAGCACAGAAGACAGCTGCCTGGACATCTTGAGTCCCCAAATCTTAAACATTTAAGTTCTGTCACTGGGGCAGAGTATCACCAGGCTGGCAGGGGCTCATGGTCATTGTAGTCCACGGGCATCTGGAGCACCACAGTTTGGCCACCCTCGCATCTAATAAAGGTAAAGGTATCCCCTGTGCAAGCACCGGTTCACGCCCTCTAGCGTTTTCATGGCAGACTCAATACAGGGTGGTTTGCCAGTGCCTTCCCCAGTCATTACCGTTCACATCTAATAGCTGTGCCAATAAGCAAGCGGGAACGTCAGGTTTCCTCCCTAGTAGCTGCATCGGGGCTCATGGAGGGAGTTTGGGGGTAATCCCATTTGCACGGCAGGATTCCTCAGTCCTTTTTAAAGTATGACCTCTGGTTCTTCCTCTGTGTTTTCCAGCACATTTCCAGCCGGCGGCACCGGGACGGCGTAGCTGGGAAGCCCAACCCTCTGTTGAGTCGGCACAAGAAGCAGCGAGGCCTGGCAGAGCTGCCGGTGAGTTGGAAACCTGGGCTGGGATCATTGGGGGAGGGAGGGGGGGCACTGCCACGTAGGGGGATATTGAATAGCTGACTTGCAGTAGTGTTTGATAACAGGCCTCTCCTGGACCGGATGACAAAACGGAACAAGCAGATCTAAAACGTTCCGGGACTAGATTTCCATTGCAGAGTCTTATTGCAGCTTCAGCGTTTTTTTTTTTTTTTTTTTGTGGCATTTCATCACAGTTGGAGGAACTTTCTTTCCAAATTCCACTTCACCCCACAGGGCTCGGACAGGCAGGAAGAAGATTGCTGGCCTTGGCAGTCTCTGTTTGCCCCGAGGTCATGCAAGGAAGGGAGGGCATTGAACCCTTCAGCCTCAGCTCGGCTTCCGCATTCCAAACTGGATGCCGGGCTTTGTGGTTACCATTTAAGGGAGAAAACCCACTATCGTTTCTCCGTTTAAAACGCTAATAATAGTTGGGAGCCTGGGTTTCAAATAACAGAACCTAGAGGAGGATGAAGGGTTAAGCACCTTATTTGTTTGCATGCATGGCCCCGAGGAAAATTGGAGTTGCACAAGCCTACAGTTTGCCTTTTACAAATCGAAGGAGATGAGTGATCTTTGTCCGGTCTGTTTGAACCCTCAGATCAGCCTTTCTCAACTTTTTGACTGTTGAGAAAGCCCTGAAACGTTCTTCAGGCTTTGAGAAACCCCAGAAGTGGCATGATGATGCACAATATGGTTGGGAAGCAGAGCTGTGGACACGCCCACCAGGGACCCTCCTCATCCCATCCCCTCCAGGCCCATTATTGGCCGGGGCGGGGGTCAATATCACTATGGTCATATCAACCAATAAATGTTTAACATATTTATATATATATACTAGCCTTAAAGCCTGCTGTAGGAGAAATACAGCGGGCTGCAACGGGATGCTTTAGGATGCTTTGGGCTGATCCTGCATTGAGCAGGGGGTTGGACTAGATGGCCTGTATGGCCCCTTCCAACTCTATGATTCTGTGATTCTGTAATTCTGGGAGGGCGTGTTGGGAGGGGGTGCTCCCCTTCCCCCATGGGGCAGAAATCCCTCAAGCGGCTTCCCGGCCCAAAGGGGAAGGGCAGCCATCCCTCCCTGCCAGACTTCTCGGCAGGCTGGGGTGGCCAGGAGTGCAATGGCGGTGAGTTCGCCAGAGTGCGCCTGGCTGGGCTGGAGGACCGGGCCCTATCCAGACTGTGGCCCAATCGGGAGGGACTTTACACACCTCCTGATTGGGCCGAAGATTGGACAGGCCCCACCCACTCTCTGCCCACGTACCCCTTAGCTTTTTACATTATACAGCGTAGCTGTTACACACATCCATTCACGAAACCCTGGCTGAGAAAGCCTGCCATAGATGAATGGGAATGTGAACACGGGTCTCCTTCCTCACCTTACGTTGCCTTACCCGTCTGCCTCCGCAGGGCGCCTTGGCCTTCCCAAAGGAGCTTCCCAAGTCACTGGCAGCTGGGCTGCTGCCCAACCCGCTGGCCGTAGCCGCAGCCATGGCAGCCGCCGCTTCCACGCCGCTGACGCTGCGACCAGCTCCGACGCCGCCGCTGCTGCAGGGCCCACCGCTGACGCACCCGCTTCTGCGCCCAGCCCCGGGGCCCATCCGAACTGCACATGGGCCCATCCTCTTCTCGCCGTACTGATGCCGCCTGTCCGCCCACCCGCCTGCCACAATCCCAGGACTCCTGGCACCACTGGAACCGCCCCCCCGGCAACTAGCAACCGGCCCCGGCATCGTCGCACGGCGTCCAGCCTCATCCAATGGGAGCGATCTACCTTTTTTTTTTTGTTTTTGTCTTCTTCTTCTTTGTAACTGGAAATGGAATTATTTTTCTGAGAAGAGAAAAGGGACAATCCCACCCCTCCGCGCACATGCCGCCCCGCTCCCCACACCCATCCGGGGTCCCGGCCAAATCTGCACAAGCGCTGGGTCCCCCCCACGGGCTGGGACGGGGCGCGTCCCTGTGTGTGCGTGCATGCGTGTACGCGTGTGTGTCCGTCACATCGCCTGAGGTACGAAAGGCCGGAGCGTGGGAGTGCCTCCCCCGGGGACTCCGTGGAGCATCGAAACGGGGAGGCAGTTCTGGTTCCTCAGGGACTGATCAGCAAGCAATCTCCTTTCATCCCAGAGCTAAGGAGGGGGGGGCCTCTGGGCCCCACCCCCACCCATACAAGCCATTGTCCACTTGCACTGAGAGGTGGAGGGGGGTTGTGCGTGTTTGTGTGTGTGTGTGTGTGTGTGTGTGTGCGTGTGCGTGTGCGGGACAGAAGACAGGGCCTCCGGAAACAGAGCCCCTATTGCAATAAAGCTGGCCGGCACGTCCGTGTACATATCTCCCCCACCCCACCCCCGGTTTTCCCTCTTGCTCTCTCCCCTGTGCTGGCCCTCCCCCTCACTGCGCTTCCATGCAACGGGGCCTCCGTAGACCCCCTCACTGCTGCACCTCGACAAGAGACTGGCAGAGCAAGAACTGTGCTCCCAATTCCCGTCCCCCCCCCTGCCCTCCCTCACTATGAGGCAGACAGATATTAAGAGCCCAGCATAGACGGCATCTTCTCCTCTGCAGTACTCTGGACCCGGATCAAGCACCCCTGTCCCCCCCCCCAACCCCACCCCATGAAAGGGAAGATCGCGGGAAATGGGGCTGTTTGCTTTTAATTTTAGTTTTTGGAAAATCGACCGCCATCTCGGTTTTAAAGTTGATTTTTATAATCACGTCTGGAGGCTCCACAAAATATCCCTCACCTGATCTTGGAAGACTGTGCCCGGGAACAGGGTTGAGAGGCTGTGGAACGGGACTTATCCTGCTCCAAGCGCAGGTGTTTCTGTTCACCTGGCCAGGAGTGTAGGTGGTTTAGCGTGGATTCCCAGTCCCTCCAGTGACGAAGGTCAGGGCTGTCACATAAGGATCTGCTTGCATCTGCCTCCCCTCTGCCTGTAGGCCTTTCCTTTGGGTAGTTTGTGCCGTTGCCATGGTAGCACAACATCCTCCCCCCTTCCCTTTACTGCTTCCCTAGAGTTGGGTCCCCTCTCCTCTGCCCCTTTCTTGAGTGGGTGGGACATGAACAGGGAGGCCAGGTCATTTCCTGGAGCGTTAAACAGCCTCTTCTTCTGCGGGGGCCCCCTCGCCCCGAGGACCGAACCCACCCGGAGTGTGTAAAATTCCAGCTGCTTGTTAAATTCCCTGGCACACATCCTAGCTGGCTCACATTGGTGGATTGTGTCTGTGTGTGCATTCATTTGTGTGCTGATTAACGGAGCGGCTGAGGGTTTCTCCCCTCTCGCTCGCTCGCTCCTTCTCTCTCACACACGCACCACGGCCTACACTTTCCCTTCTCCCTGAGTAGAACAATGCGAGGCCCAGAAGAGAATCCCTCAGCCCAGGGAGGAAGGTCTTCCATGCCGTGGCCATACGCCGGCCGCACGATTCTCCCCCTGCCCCCCGCGTCCCTTACAAAACTGTGACTGAAGTTCAGAGCAATAGAGATACTGGCATGCGGGTGGGAAGGGGACCCACTTCCCCACTCCCAGCTGGCATGGATCATGCCAGGCCTGCCCCCATATTACCTCAGACCACCAAGCGACCCGCCCCTCTCCCTCCACCTGTTCTGCCCCACCCCCACCCCCACCCCCACCCCGGTGTCCCGTTCACCCCAGAGTGTCTGTCTCTCCGTCCGCCATCTGTCTATCCATGCTAGATTCTCTCTCTGCCCCTGACCCCTCTCTTTTTCTTGCTGATACCGATGCCTTTCTGCTTCGTCCCACATGGCACCTTTTACCCCCCCCCCCTCCTTTCCCCAACGACAATAAAAGAAGTGATAAGGCTCATTCACGTCTGCCTTCGGTCTCTCTTTGTGTTTGTCAGGGGCTCGAAATTTGCGCTTTAAGGCTGACGGCTAGCCTGGCAGGTTATCGTGGACCAGTGCTCTGAGGCCTGCCAGGTTCAGATGGGGCTAGAGGTGTGCAAAATCAGCATTTGTGGCCAAAGGAAAACCACTGGATTGGCTGGGCTGGGGCTGGGGCTGGGGCTTAAAGGCTGGGCTGGGCTGGGGCCTCCTGACTTTTCCAAGTCTCTAGGTAAGATCCTCGAGATCCTGAGATTGGGAACACTGTGAGGGCAATCTGGCTGTGACATCTGTCACCCCATTGATCGCTAGGGTTGATTCGGTGGGTCTGGTTGGTTAGACAGGTGTCCTCTACCTACCTCTCCACTTCAGGTGCATCCCTCCCAAAGCTGCACACTCGCAAGTAGAAGGAGTGTACTATTCTTTGGTTAAGGGCCTACAATAGCTGCACTCCCCAGCTAGAAGCTCCAAACAAGCTCATGGTCCTGTTATGAATATACAGCCGTAGTCTGAGAGTATTACTGTACATAGTGGAGGAGATCTCTCCAGTGCTTTGGGCAGTGGGACTTTTGAGCCGGGGTAAAGCAACTTCAATTTTTTACTGGCAGCGGGTCTTTCAGAGGGGCTGTAAGTGAAAGGAGGGACTATGCTGGACAGTTTCTTATGGATACACCATCCTGGCCTCCGGCAGCTTGCTTTCACGGTTTGTTTGGCGAGAAGCTCCCTCTCCCAGCTTCCGGCCCTAAGCTGCCAACTGATAGAAATCCCAAAATGGAAGACCTGCTCCCTAATCTCTTTGCAAAGCGGCTGAGCTGGGTTGGGAATAGTTTGGCTGCGCTGAGCTCAGCTCTTGCAACATATTTATTTAAGTAAATAAATGAATAATATTGCTATTATGCTTTAACTAGGGGCCAAGCCCATTGCATTTAGGAATACAACGGACGCTAGATTGGGGGGTGGAATGGAAGAACTCTGTGGACAGCCCCCCTCACCCCCCACCCCCAGGACCTAAAAGGGCTGCAGAACGCAGAAAGTTCCTGTAGGGCCCTTGCAAAATAACGAGACCCATACCAAATTGTAATGCAGCTTCTGTGCAGGCGAGATTCCCACTGGATTTTGGGGATGCTACTCACTGCATTCCTAACGAGATGCGGTTGAATTCAGCGGCAGGTAGTGCTGATTAAGACACCAACTTGTCCTGGGGTGACCATGCAAACTGCTCAGATTTGGGGGACTGGTTTTAGGGATGCCAGTCCCCAGGTGGGACCTGGGGATCCCCCGGTTTTACAGCTCATGTCCAGGTGATAGAGATCAGTTCCCCCAGAAAAAAATTGCTGCTTTGGAGGGTGGTTTTTTTTTTTAAATCTGCACAGTCAATCCGAAGTATTTCTTGGTAAAAGCCCCACCTAGCTCACCTTTCTTGGCAAGCACCAGGAAAGGTGCCGGTGTACACCTTGGGACCCATGGACACCATGTTGGGGCCCCCTTGGTTAAAGATTGCATTCAATCCAGACTGTCTTCATATTTCGCATCTTTGCAGCCATGGGTTCTTCTTGGGCTGGTCTGCAGGTTGCACAGCTGATGACTGCGGTCGGTGTGATTCACGTGATACCCAAGGGTATTCCAGAATCTCCTTCACAACATTTCTCATTCTTCTGGCTACAAACTTCCGGATCGGGAGCTGATCCTGATTTACATTTGGCCTTCTAAGGCCCATTATGCACGGAGGGGAAGGTCCACATTCGGGGTGGAATGGCGTCGCCTAAAATCACCGATAACGCACGGAGCCGGCTGCAACCGGCCGCAGATTCGGTGCAGGTCGCCAAAAAAGCCGCGTTAGCGAAACGAGGAAGAAACGAGGAAGAAAGCGGAGCTTCCGGGCGACCAGGGCGCAACCAGAAGCAGCGCCGGAGTCGCCGCATGCATAATTGGTTACTCTGGGTTTTGCCGCCGTTGCGTCTCGTCCTGTGCGTAAGCGGTTTGCTTCGCTTCTTCCCCCTCCGTGTTTTCCATGTGACCCGAAATCGCCGTTTTGGCGGCCTTGCACAATAGGCCTTTAACAGATGCAATTGGCTTGCATCTCAGTTCTTTGGTCACGTGCTGGGCAATGGTGACTCCCAACAGCAGGGAGCAGACGGATCCACCCTTGTTCTGTGCACAGGCATGGTACCTTTTAAATCATATCAACGGGACTTCCCTATTGCTCCAGTTTGTAAGATAATCTTGCCACATCATCGCTTGCATGGCTAAGTCCATGACATTTTCTCAACAATTTCACTCCTAGCTCACTGGCAAGAATGATGATACCAGTGAACCATTAATACCTTTACATCACACCTCGATAGTCTCATGCATGTTAAGATGTGAGCAGCTCAAAAACCCTTAATGGCGATCTGTAAGCAAGCAACCTGCCAAGGGGTTATATGAACATTTTAAATACCATTGGGTAATATTTATCTTCATCCACCTTATGTCAGTATGATACCTGAAGTGAAATGTATCCAAGGGTAGTCAAACTGCTGCCCTCCAGATGTCCATGGACTACAATTCCCATGAGCCCCTGCCAGCAAATGTAGTCCATGGACATCTGGAGGGCAGCAGTTTGACTACCCCTATATCAGACTGATAACTCCATCAGATAATCCGCTGCGATATCCTACTGATCCAAAGATTCATTTGCCTGCTTGCTCTATCCTGCTTGCTGTAAGAAACAAAAGAGAAGGGTTGAAATAGACTTGTCTTCTGAATTTATGATGAGGGAATCCTCAATTCTAGAAGATAAATAAGCAATGCAAGAGGGGCCATGAGTGCAGTACTCCACCAGTGTATATGAAGAGAATATCTGGTCTGAAATCTTAGAGGCAGTTCTTAAAATTAATAAAAAGGAATTTTGTTAAAACAAACAAGGGGCCCCAATAACATGCATACATACAATTTAAATTAAAAACAACCATACAGATGAAAGTAATGAGATGATCGGGTACGATAGAGGATTAAGATTTTGGGTCAAAGAGAAGTATATTTACAATGCAACAAGAAGGGAAGCGCCCAGAAGGATCAGCATGCCAGTAAGTAAGCTTTACGTAGAGCCAAATACCAGAATGGAGATGGCTTGTTTCTACGGTCTTTTTATAGCAAATTTTGTACCTTGGAGGTTAGGGGCAGGGCACGGAAGTTCTAAGACAAAAGCCTGATGTGTTCAATTAGCCAATGTCAAAGAATTGGAGAGTTTGTTAATGAGTGAACCAGACTGATAAAAAAAAATTCTGATGAGCTATTAGGAAACCTCCAGGGCTGATGAAAGATTCCAGGTGAGTCCTAGGACTAAATCTGCATTTTGGCTGGAAGAGGAATCCAGGTGTGGCGGAACCTCGGCTGATGGGATTTTGATGTGCCAGGAATGAAAGGACAGGAGGAAATTACCAGAAGGATTACTTCACCAGGAAGAAGACATTAAGGAGAAACAATACAGGGTCATTGATAAGATGAGCCACTAGTCCAGGTGTTGTCCTATTCCTTTGTTCCTGTTGTGCTGAGGAGAGGGAGAAGCTTACTGTCCAGCCCTTTTGTGCAGATTAATTGCATCACTCCTGTAATAGCCAGAGAACCTCTTGGTTGAGATTGGCTTCACACAAAGCCTACTTCTGGCTTATATCCGAGTTGCAAAGTGTTATGGGTAGGCTTGTCTTGGCCTCCCCTGTCTTGCTTATAGTGAACCAGGGGGAAATGGTGACTTGCAACCACTTTCCCCTGCACAGTGAAGGGAAGTGATGTCAGCTGGACACGCATCATAGAATCATAGAATCATAGAATCATAGAATCATAGAATCATAGAATCATAGAATCATAGAGTTGGAAGGGGCCATACAGGCCATCCAGTCCAACCCCCTGCTTAAAGCAGGATCAGCCCTAACCATCCTAAAGCATCCAAGAAAAGTGTGTATCCAGCCTTTGCTTGAAGACTGCCAGTGAGTCCTTGCCACATACCCAGAAGTGGCATAGCCATCTGCAGCCTCCGCCCTGCTTTCACTCTCCCCCCCACACCTTTACTACTACTATGGTGGTTTTGCCTCATGTAGGCCTGAAAGAAGGGCAGGAGCTGAGAAGACAACCCAGGCTCCCCATAGGATGCCACAACTTACCCCCCTCCCTTGATTCTTACACCCATGGCATACCCACCAAGCCCTCCAGGTGCAGGTAGCCAGTTCCCTAGCTGGTGGCCAAGTACATTTAGGCAGGAAGGAAAAGCTGCAGACCTCTTCTGGAGCTCCTGCAAACCTCCAGAGGTCCAGGGACCCCTCTTTGAGAATCCCTGACAAGGGATAGCTGGAAGATCTCCTAGGATAGCCGGAGACTGATCATTTCTGTGGAACGACCTACATTCTGCTCTCACTAAGGTTGGTTTATGTGTACCTAGGATTCACCAGCACACATCCTCTTCTGCATCAGCAGGTGAGAACAACAGTTATGTTCACAAAGAGGGAAACATTCTAGTGGGTTTCCAAGGCAAAGGTCTGGAAGAATTGCTAGCACAGTCTTTATAGTACAGAGGCCACATGTCAGATTCCTGTCTCTCTGTTAAGATATAAAATATACTGTCTGTTCCACTTAATATTTCTGGTAAGAGAGGAGGAGCTGGTCTCATGGCTTAAGTGCCACTCAGTGCTTAACACCCACTCAGGGCGGCTGTCCCACCCCTGAGTGCCTCCTCTTCCATTCCGTTTGCCTGTCTGTTCAGCAGCTAGCCAATTGCCTTCCTTCCCCCAACCCTGACCACCCCTTCTCCTTCCACTACCCTCTGAGGCTCAGAGGCTGCAGATCCCTACCATGTGAGAGTTGTCCCTGCCAGTGAGTTCCCTAACAGCTGCCTGCAGCCTTTTCAGGTCCTGGGGGGAGGGAGAGGCCGTCTGCAGAGTTCTTCCACCCCCACCCCACCCCTAATCTAGCGCCCTGAATGTATCCCTGAATGCTGGGCCCCTAGTGAAGATATAAAATGTAAGTTACTCCCACAACAGCCTTGCAAAGCAGGTCAGACTAGGAATAAGAGAGGGCCTGGAGTGAACCAGTGAGTTTCCTGGCAGACAAGGATTTAAACCAGGGTTTCCCTGCTTGTAGCTGAACTCTCTAACCACACTTCTTTTCCAAGAGCATGCCTAGCGGCTTCTGGAATAGCATTTTTAAAAACCTTAGGACCCCACTCTGAGGAGATTTCAGCAGAAGGGTGAGAAGCAAAGGAAATGGGGACAGAAAAACCAACATGAGCACCTAAAGCTGCAGGGACTTTGTTTAACTAAAGGTGTCACAGAAAAAAGTGGGCATGGTAGATTCTGAAGAAGGGAGATGAGACAGGAGTAGCAACAGGGAGCAGCTTGGGGAAGGAATTGGTAGGCATAAAAGTCAGCCAGAGAGTTCTACACAAGATGGCGGCTCAGGCCACACGATGGACCTCAGGACCGCAGGAATTAGAGGTGCAAAGGCACTGCTATTTTGGGTGTAGGTGAATTTGTCCTGGTTCATGGATATTTTAACTTATGGAAGGGTTTGGATTCTGAAGACAGTCTGGGCAACTGGTAGAATTTTTTTGTTTAGTTTAGTTTTTTGTTTAGCGACTTTAGCTTCACTGGAGCAACTCGGAATCCCTCTCTGAGGCAGGAAACTGATGGGATTTCTGAGGTGATCTTATGCAGGGGTAGTCAGCCTGTGGCCCTCCAGATGTTCATGGACTACAATTCCCATTTGCTGGCAGGGGCTCATGGGAATTGTAGTCCATGAACATCTGGAGGGCCACAGGTTGACTACCCCTGATCTTATGGACTCACCACTTCAGCCCATTCTGCCTCTTTCAGGCTCCAAATTGCTGTTTATACTCTCTCTTCAGCAGAGAAGATATTACCTCCAAGCTGAGGAATCCTTGAATGAGAGAGCTCTCTGGAGACCTTCTTCTGACAATTAGTTCCCGTCGCGAAACGTCTCCGGTTATTAAGGGGTATTAGCATCCTCATTAGGCGTGTCACTCTATTGTGATTGGGTCTGTCACCGCGATCAGACAGCAGGCTCCCCAGAATAAACGCAAGCGACATTTCTTACCGATGCAACGTTTACCCAACTAATCAGCGCCGCTCCTCAGTCGAAAACATTTTGGTTTCTTCAAACGATGTCTTCAGCCAAAGCAGCTTCAGAATTTTTCTTTTTAAAAAAATCACTTTTAACACAAAAGCTTCTCCAAATTACAGGTGGCGAGCAATGTCGTGAAAGAGGCGTTGTCTCTCACATGGCAAAGAAGGGATCCCTCTGTGAGGCAGAGCTGAAGGACAAAGAAGAAGAAGAGTTGGTTCTTATATGCCGCTTTTCCCTACCTGAAGGAGGCTCAAAGCGGTTTACAGTCGCTTTCCCATTCCTCTCCCCACAACAGACACCCTGTGGGATGGGTGAGGCTGAGAGAGCCCTGATATTACTGAAGAAGAAGAGGAGTTGGTTCTTATATGCCGCTTTTCTCTACCTGAAGGAGGCTCAAAGCGGTTTACAGTCGCTTTCCCATTCCTCTCCCCACAACAGACACCCTGTGGGATGGGTGAGGCTGAGAGAGCCCTGATATTACTGAAGAAGAAGAGGAGTTGGTTCTTATATGCCGCTTTTCTCTACCTGAAGGAGGCTCAAAGCGGTTTACAGTCGCTTTCCCATTCCTCTCCCCACAACAGACACCCTGTGGGATGGGTGAGGCTGAGAGAGCCCTGATATTACTGCCTTCCCTTTCCTCTCCCCACAACAGACACCCTGTGGGGTGGGTGAGGCTGAGAGAAACCTGATATCACTGCTCAGTCAGAACAGTTTTATCAGGGCTGTGGCGAGCACAAGATCACCCAACTGGCTGCATGTGCAGCACAGAATCGAACCCGGCATGCCAGATTAGAAGTCTGCACTCCTAACCACTACACCAAACTGGCACTACACCAAAAGCCGTTCCCTCCAATGGATAATTAGAGGGAAGCTTGCGGACACTTCGGAGTAGGCGGCACCTGGTGTGGAAAAGTGTCAGCCTACAGGCCTGAGTTCAAGTCCCTCTTTTGCCGTAATGCTTTTGACATTGTATCTCCATTTAGGCCTCTTTGCAGGGGAATCAAATTGAGGGAGAGAGAACCACATACGCATTCCCCAGAAAAGTGGCCCGAAGTTTGATGGACAGCTGTCTCTTCCAAGATGGAATGGCATTATGTGACCATGAGCAGCTGCAGCAAATCCCACCCCATCTCAGCCCTCCTGACTTTTAATCCCTCTTGTTTTGCTTGGCTTAGTCGATATGATTGGCTACTGTTTGGGATGCTGGTACGGAAGCCTAGCCTAATATTTTGGTCTTTCCTATGGCAACTTGGGGTGGGTGGGGGGATGAAAACAAGGTTGGCGCTGGAGGGTGGTGAGCCGGGGTGGGTGGGCTATGAACCCAGCCCGGTTTGACAAACTGAGCACTGGGATTGCTTCAAACAAATGCCTCCATTGTGCATATTTCTGGCCTAGGAGAGGCATTGCAGTTTGTAAGAGTTTCCCTGCCCGGTCAACTCTAGAGGCGATAATCTGATTAGTCGCTTTTGGCTCCAGATCCACGGTTTGGTGCCATTTTGGCGGACAGGGACAGACCCAGCTTGGAAATATTGTGACGGCAGGCAAGGGAAACATCCATGAAGTCAAAACAGGACAATGTCATCTAAGCAGAACTTGGGGTGTGCCCCAGAATTTAGCATCTGACAATCATACGCTTGAATTTTTTTTAAAAATATTTTAAATTTTTCCATGGAAACCATGCAGCAAAATGTAGCTGTCCAAACTCCAGTTACCACAGTGGATTTTCTAGCATTGTTAAAAGGATTCTGTTTTCCACCAGCGACATAAATATAGCAAGACAAATGGTCTTCGTCATATTTTCTCTGACAACTCAAAACATCTCACCTCCCCACAAGGCTTGATGAATTTGATGTCTTGATGATGAATTTGATGTCTTGTCAGCCCCTGTTGCAATTTTTTTTTAATTGCCCAGGATTTCCAGTTTGTATTGATTTTTAATCTGCTTTGTGCCACATACTTGGTTCTGTTACCACTCTTGAATGTATAGAATGGGTTTTAGTTACCTTATCTGTCACCAGCTTTCTTATCTCTATCCTGCACTGTTTCCCCACTTCTTTTGAATTTGATTTTTTCATAGTCCTATCTCACCCAGGACTCTACTTCCTGCATTTCATCATCCTTTGACCCTGCTGTTTACAACGTTTCTCTCCTCCTTGTATAACTGTGTGCACACGGCTAATTGGACCCATTTGTCAAAGTGGGCTCTAATTCACAACACTCTGGATTATTTCTGGCTGCGACCCACTAATACGGCTACCTCTCTGACTAATTTAGCATATTTTTAGCTCCCTGTCAATTGAGTGGAATTTTTAATTGTGCTTTATTTGAATGCTTATGAAATGTAACAAGACAGGTCTTTAAGGGTACAGTATAGCTAACCAAGCAAACCAAGATGCCTCTCGCAGCCTCACCCACCTCACAGGGTGTCCGTTGTGGGGAGAGGAAAGGGAAGGCAGGAATATCAGGGCTCTCTCAGTCTCACCCACCTCACAGGGGAGAGGAAAGGGAAGGCAATTGTAAGCTGCTTTGAGACTCCTTGGGGAAGAGAAAAGTGGTATACAAGAACCAATTCTTCTTTTTCTTCAGTAATATCAGGGCTCTTACAGCCTCACCCACCTCACAGGGTGTCTGTTGTGGGGAGAGGAAAGGGAAGGCAGAAATATCAGGGCTCTCTCAGCCTCACCTCCCTCACAGGGTGTCTGTTGTGGGGAGAGGAAAGGGAAGGCAAATGTAAGCCACTTTGAGACTCTTTGGGTAGAGAAATGTGGTATATAAGAACCAATTCTTCTAAGCAAACAAAATGCTTTTGAGTAAGGGCCTAAAACATGTAAGTCAAATAGCTGCATTTGTGAGCCACATCCCTGTCTTTGGTCACAACTCACCTTCTTTCAGAGCAGTTCTCAGATGCTGACACCCCCTTCTGAACAAGCAGACAGGCTCATGTGTGGAAAAGGCTTTTCAAATACTCCAAGCCCAGGCCATTTAGGGCTTCGGAACAGAAGAAAATGTCCCCTGGAGAAAACGGGGATAGGAAGGCTGGGCTTGAAGGTTGAACAGAGTTGGTCACTTCAACCTCTCTAGACCAGACACCTCCCGGTGGCATGGAAACCACTGTGTTGTAATCGCCTGACCATCACAATCGCATGACAGGAAGAAGGGAAGCCAGAGTAGTGATGTATTGGAGTCAAGAGGATGGGCGATTTGACAGCTGTGAAAGGAAGCACAAGCCAAGAAACATACCATAGTGAGGGACAGTCCAAGGGGAGGGTTCCACTGGAAGTTCTACAAGCCAATAATATGGAGAGCTGATATTTGGCATCACATGTCCTGGATGTGGTGGTTAGGAGTGCGGACTTCTAATCTGGCGAACCGGGTTTGATTCCCTGCTCCCCCACATGCAGTCAGCTAGGTGACTTTGGGCTCGCCACAGCACTGATAAATCTGTTCTGACCGAGATCAGGGCTCTCTCAGCTTCATCCGCCTCACAGGGTGTCTGTTGTGGGAGAGGAAAGGGAAGGCGACTGTAAGCCGCTTTGAGACTCCTTCAGGTAGAAAAAAAGCGGCATATAAGTACCAACTCTTCTTCAGTAATATCAGGGTTCTCTCAGCCTCACCCACCTCACAGAGTGTCTGTTGTGGGGAGAGGAAAGGGAAGGCGACTGTAAGCCGCTTTGAGCCTCGTTCGGGTAGAGAAAAGCGGCATATAAGAACCAACTCTTCTTCTTCTAGATGCCAGCCTCCAGGTGGGACCTGGGGAACCCTGAGAATTACACTTAGCTCCAGAGATCAGTTCCCTGGAGAAAATGGATACTTTGGCTGGCGGCCTGTATGGTATTATACCCTACTGTGGTACTTGTCCTCCCCAGGTTCCACCCCCAAATCTCCAGGAGTTTCCAGCCTCGTTCTGGGAACACTATCCCCAACCCCATCTCCTGCCAATGGTTGGGGGGGTACCTGGTGGCCCTAGTCCTGGATGAGTCGCCTAAATCAAAGACCTTCTTACAAATGAGCCACTTGGCTCAGGGGAAAGTAGCACCCCAAAATAAAAGCCTGCCTTAGTGGGAAAACAGAGTACTAGAACTGGGGGATCTCTAATCCTTCACACTGAGAACTTAATGACATTCAGCTTTGTTTACATTATTATTGTCCTATCAGTACTGCAGAGCAAGATTCTGCCTTTCCTAAAGGCTGCCTGATTAGTTTGCATATTACGCATGTTGATAAGAATCACGTTCCATATTGTACAGCCTGAGATCAAGGAGAAGAACAATGGTCTCTTATGATTCAACTCTTAAGACTCATCATGTCACAAATTCCAACCAGTTAGTGGCCCCAAGGATGGACGCCTGGCCTCAACCAGGGCCGCTCCCTGGTGGAATGAGCTCCCGGAACACAGCCAGGCCCTGCCAAAACTAGCACAGTTCTGCAGGGCCCGCAAGATGGAACTTTCCTTTCATGCTTTTGGTTTGAGCCAATGACATGATAACATCTATTGGGACTCGCCCACTCATCTATCATCACTGTTACTTGGCATGCATTAGTTACCATCTTGATAAGAAGCCTCAAACTATCTTCTGCCTCTGGGGAGCATATAGGAAACATCCCGAGGGGTTGTTGTTTTTCACTGACTTATTTATACTGGCATCAATTAATAATATTTTCAACTCTTTTTATTCAATTTCTATCAATTTTTTATTGATTGTGTTCTATGCTTGGTTGTACACCGTCCTGAGCTGGCCTCGCCTGGGACGGCGGTATAAAACGAAGAAATAAATAAATAATTTGAAATGGTTTGGTCAGGGTTGGGGTTATCTGCTTCCGGGTGGGGCCCAGGAGTTCTCCAGTCATTACAACTGGTATCCAGACTTCAGAGGTCGGCTCCCCTGGAAAAAATGGAGATAGGAAGGTTGGGCTTGATGATGGTATTCCATAAATTCCAGGAGAACCTGACAGCACCCTGCAGGTACCTCCCCTAAAACTCCAGAAATTTTCAAAGTTAGTCTATCTTTGGCCAATGCAGAAAAAATTAAACAATTTTATCAAGAGAAGCGGAAGTATTTGTTAGAATTGCAATCAGCAAGTAAGTGGGTGAAGTCGACTTTGAAGGGTGGTTGTTATAAAGTGGTTAGACTACCTATGTGTAGTGTAGTGGTTTGGTGTAGTGGTTAGGAGTGCGGACTTCTAATCTGGCATGCCAGGTTTGATTCTGCACTCCCCCACATGCAACCAGCTGGGTGAACTTGGGCTCGCCACGGCACTGATAAAACTGTTCTGACCGGGCAGTGATATCAGGGCCCTCTCAGCCTCACCCCCCTCACAGGGTGTCTGTTGTGGGGAGAGGAATGGGAAGGCGACTGTAAGCCGCTTTGACCCTCCTTCGGGTAGGGAAAAACGGCATATAAGAACTAACTCTTCTTCTTCTTTCTTCTTCTTCTTCTTCTTCTTCTTCTTCACTAGGAACACCTAATGGTCACTCTGGATTGCAGTGGAAAAATCCCAAGCACGTGGCTGGGCATTCCTTTAAGGTGGACTTCTGCCCACTTCCTCTTTCTTCAAGAAGAAAAGTTCTTCTGATAGCAAGGAGGAGCAGTGTCCTCCATTAGGCTCAACTTTCTCTATCCGCTGATGTGTGGGCATGTAGTATGCTTTCAACACAGCCATATAAGATTGCAATGTACTGCTTTTGTAACTACCTATTATGCCTTTGTATTCTGTTTCCGTTAAAACAGGGGTAGTCAACCTGTGGTCCTCCAGATGTTCATGGACTACAGTTCCCATGAGCCCCAGCCAGCAAATGCTGGCAGGGGCTCATGGGAATTGTAGTTCATGGACATCTGGAGGACCACAGATTGACTACCCCTGCGTTAGAAGACTGAAATAGATAAATAAGATATGTATTTATAAATTATCTTTCCTAGTAAAGATTGCTCTCTTTTAAACCTCAAAGCTATGTGAGTCTGGATCTGTATCTCATCCACAAAGCTAATAGCTGCATACTTTCAAAATGCTCTGGTAATGTGTAGCTCCATTTCTCAGGAGAGAACTCAGGACCAAGCCAAGTCCAAAAGTCTCAACAGTATTTACAAGACATTTTGATGAAATTCAACCGTAAAACCGCTGAGGTGGTGAGACACATTCTTCTTTTGGGGTAAACCTTCTGCCTCCTGGAGCAAAATAGGTAAATCTGAATTCTTTGTCTCCAAAGTAGGAATTGGAGGATTTGTAATTTGAGTTTTTAAAACATTACTTCTGCAATACCTGAAATACAAATACCTGCAATACCTGTTTGATATTACTATATAAATAAATAAGTAAACCTTTTCAATATCCTCTGAACTTTCCCCTGAACTCTCCACTTTATGTGATTCCCCAACTAGCTCTTTAAAATGGCGGATGCAGCCAGCCATTTGCCCGGACGCTGGATGTTGGTGGCGTCATGCAGAGCAGCCAGAATATACTGACTACCTAAGGTAAGCATTTCACTATATTTAACGGATGCAGAAAGGCCCTTAGATTTCTTAGGTAAAGTTTAGTTCCTACACCTGGAAATGCTAGCTTTTCTAATTGTCTTTCTGTTACGTTAATAGAAGTCATTTAAATGGCCTTCAGCAACATGTTTTGTAATTGCTAGGTTGGAAACTTAGTCATCTTTGCGGTGCCAGAACTTTCCTGTTTATTTTCACTGCCACCGGCTGACATGGCTACTCTCCTGGATGTGTCAAGGAAAGAACTGCCAGGATTATTTACCTACTAATGCTGGAATGGTGGCCACATGGTAGTGCTATGGGAGGCATTTAGACAGGTAATTAATTACCTGTTTAAGGGCCTGGGTGTGTTCCGGGAACTCGCAGCCAGATCAAGTGGGGCGGGTGGAGGCTGGGCAGCTCATTAGCAGGGCCGGGACAGAGCTCCTTAGCAGTCCGCTAGTCAGCTCCTTAGCATTCCTTAACGAGCAGTCAGCAGGCCGGGAGGCCCTCGTCAGCAGGCCCAGCCTAACAGGCCAAGAAGCCCTCATTAGGAGGCCCTCCACCACGATCCTTTGCCCAGGGCCCTCTCACCTGCTGCTGGCTCCAGGCACTGAGGCGTCTGTGAGCAAGAGGCTAGAGTCCAGGGATGGAGGGCGGGAGCTGCAGGGGCACGGCCAATCAGGGTAAAGCTGGCTGCACCCTGATTGGCCCTATTCCAACTTGGACAGCCGGACAAGTCCCACCCCCTAGGCTGTTTCATAAATATATAGAGGAACAACAATGGATAAGGATTAAAATTGTTGTTTTATGTTCTATCAATTGTTGTTTATTACTTGTGGTACACCGCCCTGAGATGGCTAGACTATGAGGAAGGAAGGAAGGAAGGAAGGAAGGAAGGAAGGAAGGAAGGAAGGAAGGAAGGAAGGAAGGAAGGAAGGAAGGAAGGAAGGAAGGAATGAGCAAGTGGGTGGGATTTGGGGCAGGAAGGGACATCAGTGATGTATAAATACTATGGAGTTTACCCTCCAAAGCATCCATTTTCTCCAGGGGAACTGATTTCTGTAGACTGGAGATGACCTGTAGATCTGGGGGATCTCCAGGTCCCACCTGCGAACTGGCATATCTAGTTGTCCTGGAACGGGGAAGAGGGGAGTTGGACAAACAGGGCATAGAGACCAAGGTCTCCCCCTGGCATTGCCTTGCACTGGTATTCAGAGGTTTACTGTCTCTGAATGTGGAAGTTTGCTTTAGCCCTTATGGCCAGTAGGCAGTGATGGATCAGTCCTATTTGGAAGCATCCTGTGTTCATTGAGCTATGCTCCTGAATAAGTAGAATTGCAGCATTTAAGTCCTGCTTAGCTCCTTGCCTCCGTCCCCTTAGCTGCCTGAATTAAGTTATATTAAGTAAAATCGGCAACTATATGCAAATGTGCATCATTTATTAAAGTTTCATAATCCTGCTCTTTCAAGGTGCAGAATATGGATTTTTCTGTTGTTGTTGAGCATGAATTATACATGGCCGCGAACAAAAGAAGCAAAATTAATTCGGGCTACGGATCCGCTCTCCATCTCTTGCCATGCCCTCCGAGGGCGTTAAGCAAAATCAAAACGCTCAGCTCTGGTAACCCAAATACTTCAGCAGATACATGTTAAGCATATTAAACAATCATTCACAATTGTTTATTCGTGTTCCAAGAGCTGGAGTGGCAAACAATACAGAATTTGTCTATTAATTCCCAGGGAAGAGAGCAAAGAGGATGGAGACTGGGGAATAAAAGCATGCTACAATAGGGGGTATGAGAAGTTTATAACTGTGGGCATGCCCTGCGTGTCTCCTAGTCTCTCTCCCTGTGGCATTATTTCATGATTTAGCACAGGGTGCTCAAGTCCTAGTCTCTGGTTAAGACTGTGTGAAGCTGCCCTGACACTTAGTGAAGCTACCTTGCTATTGCGTCAGTTGGATGTGGCTCTGGGCAGCCTGACGTCTCTGCCTTTTTGCCAAGCCTGAAGCGACCACTTACAAAACAGGGACATTTTTCCAGCCAAGCAATAAGGCAGCGGGTCAGTGCACCTGGGCAAGCCAATGGCCATCTTGGCTGCCTTTGAATGGGAGAGATCCTGGCCTCCCTCCTTTGCACTGCATATTTCCTTCCTTACAGCTTCCCAATGTGGGATCCTCAAGTACCACAGGGGGGCACTGGCATTCTCAGTTCAGTTGGGATCCTGTTCTCCTGCTGCCCCTTCTAGGGTTGCCAGCTCTGGGTTGGGAAATACCTGGATACTTTAGGCATGGAGCTAGGAGTGGGTGGGATTTGGGGGTGGGAGGGACCTCAATGGAGTATAATGCTATGGAGTCCCCCTTCCAAAGCAGCCATTCTCTCCAGGGGAACTGATCTCTGTAGTCTGGATGGGGTTGCCAAGCTCTGGGTTGGGGAATACCTGGGTGTAGCTGGGAGTGGGCGGGGTTTGGGGCAGGGAAGGGCCTCAGTGGAGTCTAATGCTTTGGAGTCTGCCCTCCCAAGCAGCCCTTTTCTCCAGGGGAACTGATCTCTATCACCTGGAGATGAGCTGTAAAAACAGGGGATCTCCAGATCCCACCTGAGGACTGGCATCCGTAGCCCCTTCTCCTCACCTCACAAGGGCTTAGTTAGAAGCTATGTGTGATACGGGTCAGAAGGGTCCCCTGTCCCAGCTTCTGTCCCATGTTGGCATTAAGGACTTAAGGCATTAAGGAGAGCCAGTTTGGTGTAGTGGTTAGGAGTGCGGGCTTCTAATCTGGCATGCCGGGTTTGATTCTGCGTTCCCCCACATGCAACCAGCTAGGTGACCTTGGGCTCGCCACGGCACTGATAAAACTGTTCTGACCGGGCAGTGATATCAGTGCTCTCTCAGCCTCACCTCCCTCACAGGGTGTCTGTTGTGGGGAGAGGAATGGGAAGGCGACTGTAAGCCGCTTTGAGCCTCCTTCGGGTAGGGAAAAGCGGTATATAAGAACCAACTCTTCTTCTTCTTCTAATATTCCCAAGGCCTGAGGGACTTGGTTTTGCAAACAAGGAGAACATGGTGGGCGGAGGCACCTTCCTCCCTGAGCCCTCAGGAGGCCCTGTTTTCCCCAAATGGAAAAGAGGAAGAAGCCGGTGCTGTGGCTACACAATCTCTGACCGCATTTCTTAACATTACGAAGTTCTGTGAACTGCAACCTGGAAACCTCAGAACTCTGATCTCCCCAACTTCAAACCTGTTTGGAAGGAATGCTATCAGCTCTTCAAATGTTACTCATAAACTCAGCTTTTCTAAATAATCAGTTTAGAACTGCTGCTGACCCCTGCAATGAGGTTTAGGTCTCATTTGCTAGCAACAGGGATCTCCTTCTTGGGAATTTTCAGCCGTAGGAATGTATAGACTGTGCAGTGGTCAGGGGATCTGGAATGAAGCAACAAAATGGCAGCCAGAATTTCTGTTCAATTACCAGTGTATACCGATGACACAAAAAAAACAAATCTTGTTCCATTCTGTCCATAAAATGCAAAACCACAGACTCACGTGGCCTTAATTTGCCTTGGGGCCATGCAGGGATAGTCGAGGAGGTTTAACCCTTCAAAAGCCACTCAGTTTTGCTATTCAAAAAGCAGATTTTTTAAATCTGTTACTAATATTTCAAAAAAGGGTGTCTTATTTAAAAATACATAACTTCTTTTAAAAATATTAATAACAGAGCGGAGGAGGTTCTTTTGAACAGTGAAACTGAAGGAGGTTCAAGAGTTAAGCCTCCTCTCTCTTCCCTGCATGGTCCCAAGGCCAATTGCGGGTTACACAAACCTGTAGGTTGGGTGAATGTTACACATATGACAGCTGTAATGTACACCGCCCTGAGCCGAAAGGGGTGGTGGTAAATAAATAAATATCCCTTCTCCACTGCAAATGCAACTTGGGAGGGAGAAATCTTAGCAGGGTAACGGGGGAAAAGATGCTTTCCCACGGTCCCAGTTATTTCTCTCACACCCAGTCAATGCATCTCAATGTATTGGCAAGTTAAACAGGATCAGAACAGCACAGGTGAAAAGGGTGGTCTGAGGTAAAAAATGAAGGGGAAAAACAGTAGATGGAGAAAAAAATAAACCACTTTCCCTCCTCTATCTAGTACAAATCCTCCCTTTTCAAGGAAGCTTTGCTGTAAAGAATTGAGGCAGTTTTTCAAATATATATATATATCGATTTGGATGTCCTGTTTAGGTGGACTGTAGGCAGAAAAAATCTGTCAGAAAACTTTACTGACTTTCCCTTCAGAAACAGGAGGGTGCCTCTAAATTGGGTTCTGTTGAACTGATACCGGAGATTTAAAGAAACCCCCAAAGGTTTAAAAAAAAAGTCCCAGCTTGCTTGGCAACCAGAAGGCATGCAGCTGCGTTCAGCTGTAGGGCCCAAGCAGCCAAATGGAGAGGAGAAACTGGACAGAGCATTTGCTTCCAAAAGCCCCCCTCCCGAACAAGGAGGCCCAGCGAGTGGTGGGATCTCAATCTCAAACAGATTCTGTGAGGGACCTACTGGTCTCATTTTGAACCACGAATGGTTTTTGAAGAAAAATAAGAACATAAAGGGAAGGTATTTTTGGCACTGTTTGACCAAGTTGAATGGAGGTTATCGTTCCTCTCAACTTGAAACATTCCCCGAATCTTCAGCAGGCCGGAAACAGTGAGCTCTCTCTTGCAGGGGATGTGTCCAATTAAGAACCCCTATTCATGAATGGGTCCTTTCAACTCCGGTCCTCATGAACTGCAGTGACCTTCTCCGGAGGGCAAAGACGGCCGCTTCTAAAGTCGGGAGCAAACAGGACGTATCTACATGGCACAGAGAAGCAGCCCAGCCTGGGCACATTTCGTTACTGACCAGAAAGCTTGTGTGATATTGCAGCCCTGATTCACTTCTCTGAATTTAGCTGCCGCAGCTGCCCTACACTCTTTTCCTCTGGCTGCTTCTGCACAAAAGAGGTGGGACAATCATGACACCTGCCAACCGCTTCTTAAAAATCGGAGGGGCTAGGTGGAGCAATTGCACAGCGGGGTTTCTGATTAGCTGTGCAGATTAAAAAGCATCCTCTTCACAAGAGCTTCTGCCTGAAATGTTGCAGGGTTGCTATTAGAACTATATATAACCTCTCTGCCTCCTGCGGCGGCCATTTTGTGACGACCCTCTCCGCTCTCTGCCAGGTCAGGCATGTTCCTGCCCCGTTTCCATAAACATGCAAGTATTCGTCATGATGGCTCAGTCGTCCGACTGGTGCGATTTTTTCCACATTCCCGCGGGGCATCATCTTTCCTTCGTGCTCAAAGAATTCGTAGCCTGTTTGTTCCAAAGAAAATCCTGCATTCTTGAAAATCAGTTCCCCAAAATGTTTCCCCAGCAGGGTGCTGTGGGCAGTGTTGTGTATTCAGACCTTCCAAAGCAGCATTAGACAAACTATGGCCCTCCAGATGTCCATGGACTACAGTTCCCATGAGCCCCTGCCAGCATTCGCTGGCAGGGGCTCATGGGAATTGTAGTCCATGGACATCTGGAGGGCCGTAGTTTGACTACCCCTGTTCCTGAGCTTGGAGCATGAGACCAGGATCTTGAACTCTCAATATGGATTCGTCAGGTACCAGGTTCTAAGGAATTAATAGACAGGCTTAATGGACCTATCATGGACTTCCGTGAAGGGCCAATCGTGTGTCTTGACAGGAGTCTCAAACAAGTATATAAGTTCCTTAGTTTTCTCTTCAGTGTTTTGCATAAACCCGGTTCGGAGCTCAAGTGTTCGTGACTTGGCTGAACCCACGGATTGAATGGATACTGTCCTTTTCTTGTATTTGAAAGGGGGGAAATATGTGCCCTTCCTTCATTCACCTGCATTTGTCCATGAACTGCCCTGCAGCTGCCGGTACCAATAAAACGTTTTTTTTTTAATTGTTCAGGTAAAAAGAAGAAGAAGAAGGAGAAAGAGAAGAAGAAGAAGAGTTGGTTCTTATGTGCCGTTTTTCTCTTCCCAAAGAGTCTCAAAGCGGCTTACAGTCACCTCCCCTTTCCTCTCCCCACAACAGACACCCTGTGAGGTGGGTGAGGCTGAGAGAGCCCTGATATTCCTGCCTTCCCTTTCCTCTCCCCACAACAGACACCCTGTGAGGTGGATGAGGCTGAGAGAGCCCTGATATTCCTGCCTTCCCTTTCCTCTCCCCACAATAGACACCCTGTGAGGTGGGTGAGGCTGAGAGAGCCCTGATATTCCTGCCTTCCCTTTCCTCTCCCCACAACAGACACCCTGTGAGGTGGGTGAGGCTGAGAGAGCCCTGATATTCCTGCCTTCCCTTTCCTCTCCCCACAACAGACACCCTGTGAGGTGGATGAGGCTGAGAGAGCCCTGATATTCCTGCCTTCCCTTTCCTCTCCCCACAACAGACACCCTGTGAGGTGGGTGAGGCTGAGAGAGCGCTGATATCACTGCCTGGTCAGAACAGCTTTATCAGTGCCGTGATGAGCCCAAGGTCACCCAGCTGGTTGCATGTGGGGGAGTGCAGAATTGATCCCGGCTTGCCAGATTAGAAGTCTGCACTCCTAACCACTACACCAAGCTTACTCTACCTTTCCAGATGCAGTGCTCCCAGTTTCGGGGTCCTATTTCTGAGCAGAAAAGCTCCTCCACTCCAAAATCTGCTTGCTTAATTTGGGACGGCGTTTCAGCACATGAAAGCTCCCTTCCTACTTGTATGTGATGCTTATAAATGTTGTCTCATGCGGGCTCTGTTTCTGCCATGAAAAGTCATCCCCATCTCCCCCCACCCCCGTCCACTAACCAGTCACTGAATCACTTCTACTCTGTAGTCCATTTCTGCAATGGAAATCCCCTCTCCCCTCCACACAATGAATTTATTTCATTTTTGGCATCATTTCTGTGTTAGAAATCCCTCTCTGTAACTGTCTTCCACTTTGGGGCCTGCCTCCCACCCACTGCCTAATGAATGACATTTTAAGTGTGGGCGATTCTCTTTGTTTACGCTAATAAGAAACATTTTCAACCCCTGGATAAGACACTGTCTCCCCCCCATCCCCTTTTCTCAGGAAAACAAATGTTGGCTTCTCCTTCGAATGGCCTACATGAATATGCGGAGCTAGCCATCCTGCCTGCAGTGGTGGCTGGAGATCTCCCAGAGGAACAACCAATCTCTGGCATTCTTATCTTACTGTTCTCCTTATGGATAAATCACATCAGGCTAGAGAGAAAGTTGCAAAGGATTGGACTAAAGAGAGATCTTTCCAAGCCTCATTGGAGAAACAGAATGCACTTTGCACTTTTAAATGTGAACGCTATAACGAGCATTTTTAGCATGTCGACATGTAGCTTTGCATTTTTCGTTTTAATGTTTATTGTGGGGAGAAGTGGGGAGGCAGCTTAAACTCTCCTTCCCCTAGTACTGCAATCCTGATCAGGATTAGGACACTGCAGGCCTGCACATCCGTTTAAAAAAAGAACCTCTGGTCATGGCAGTCATAGAATGCCTGTGCAGTTCAGCCCATGCATACGACGTCATCAGTAGTTGATTATCAACAGCAGAGAAATAGGAGCCCATTCATCATTCCTCATGGTTTCTCTCTGTTACCTTATCCTGGATGCTTTAGGATGGGCAGATTAGGGACTGGAATGAGACACATCATTTTGCTGTAGTGGTTTGTTTTTAACTAATGGAGGGATAACTGCATCATTTAGCGATTAAAGGGTGGGGGGGGGGAACTGATTTTATTTGGCAGCAATTGATTTCTGACCAACACTGGAGATTTGTGTTTGTGTGATCCTTATAAGGTATCAACAACCAAGATGGGCAAGGGTTGTGAGAACCAGTGGAGATCTCAAAAGCCTGTCAACATTGATAGGTGTAGCCAGGCTATGGTTGCCAACATCAAGGTGGCATCCAAAGATCTCCCATTATTATAATTAACCTCCAGGATTGTAGGGGTGGCCAGACTGTGGCTCTCCAGATGTCCGTGGACTACAATTCCCCCTGCATGTGCTGGCAAGGGCTCGTGGGAATTGTAATCTACATTATGGCATCATACCCTGCTGAATTCCCACCCTCTCCAGGTCCCTCCCCCGAAACATCCAGGTATTTCCCAGTCCAGAGTTGGCAACCCCAAATCAAGTTGAAATGAGCCTTAAATCCCAATGGGCACAATTGGGCACAAAGTAGCTGACTCCTTGGTGGCAGAGAAGCATGACTTTTTCACTTCTATTGCAGTCACTGGTTTACCAATGTGCTCTGTTGAATGTGCTCTGTTGAAGTCACTCAGAACTATCTGTCCAAGCTGTTCTGCATTTCTCCTAGCCCAGTTCAAATCACCTAGCTCCAGAGTAACCTGAGGCCCTGGATTCCCATCTCAAGGCCTGGGAGAAGACATCAGGAAACATATAGGGAGGTCAGCCTGCAGGTGGAACCTGGGGATCCCCTGGAATTATAGCTTATCTCTAAGAGATAGAGATCAGCTCCCCAGGAGAAAATGGCTATTTGGGGAGTGGATTTCATAGCATTCTAATCCACTGAAGTCCTTCCCCATCCCAAGTCCCACCCATTCTGGGGATCTAAACCAAAAGTCGCCAAGTATTTCTCAACCTAGAGCTGGCAATGCTGAGTCCCAGTGGCTGCAGTGGGGTCACATGGCTGAACATTCCTTCGTACAAAAATAAACCCCTCCCACGTAGAAAATTGCTGGTGATTTCACAGAAGACAATTCCTCCCAGGAGGCTCATTCTCCATAGGCAGAAACCAGGTCAGCCTCCACCTATAGTGTGAAGTACTGCAGCCCAGGCCAAGTGTGTCACCTCACTGAGAACCAAGCTTCCTTTTCACCTTTGCTTAGCTCCACTGCAGCATTATTGCCAATATCACTGGCCCCTCCCAACTCTATGGTTCTATGGTTCTAAGCAGCGGCTGGACAGAGACTTCTTCTGGATGCTTTAGGCGGCTCCTGCTTTGAGTAGGGACTAGATGGCCTGTCTGGCCCCTCCCAACTCTATGATTCTAAGCAGCGGCTGGACAGAGACTTCTTCTGGATGCTTTAGGCGGCTTCTGCTTTGAGTAGGGACTAGATGGCCTGTCTGGCCCCTCCCAACTCTATGATTCTAAGCAGCGGCTGGACAGAGACTTCTCCTGGATTCTTTAGGCGGCTTCTGCTTTGAGCAGGGGTTGGAATAAATGGCCTGTCTGGCTCCTTCCCACTCTAGGATTCTATGATTATTGTATCGTAGGGGAAGTCCTAAAGCAGGGGTAGTCAAACTGCGGCCCTCCAGATGTCCATGGACTACAATTCCCAGGAGCCCCTGCTAGTAGTCCATGGACATCTGGAGGGCTGCAGTTTGACTACCCTTGTCCTAAAGCAACAGAGATGCCAGCCTCCCGGTTTATTGCCCCCGGAATTACAGCTCATCTCCATGTTGGCAAAGTAAGTAATGCAGCAAAGGTTCACAACCTGTTTAAAGAGTAGATAAAGGTTTATTTAGGAAATAATATACTTGACAGGAAAGAGGGGAGATAGAGAGAGAGAGGATACAATGAGGCACTTTTGAGAAGGAGGAGGAAATTGCCGAAATGTGGCAATCTGGGGACAGACAAGAAGCGACAACTGAAGAGAATGTGCTGAACTTACTCTCCTACCTAATTGTCTTCTTTCTGCCCCTTTCAGGGTCTTCTTCTCTTCTTCTTTGTACACCAGATATTGTCTTTTCCAACACTCCGAACAACACTGATCAGTTCCTTTGGAGAAAATGGCAGCTTTGGAGGGGCAACTCTATGGCCTTGTACCCCACTGAGGCTCCTGTCTACCCCAGGCTCCACCCCCAAATCTCCAGAGCTGGCAACCCTACTCCCCCATCCACCTCCCCCCCCCATCCACCACCATAAAACAGGGCTTAATAATCCCACGCCAGCCCAAGCAGGGATGACGCTTTTTGGACCCAGATTCCCCTCGCTCTCTGCAGGAAGAGGGCTGGTGATGGGATTTGCTGAACATCTCTGATGTGCACCATTTAGGTGTCGAGCCATTGCCTGGGAGGCCACATGGTGTTTATTTTCCAAGCCAGTCTGTTTGTCTGGAGCCGATGCTGAGCGCTGCCGAACAGATGCCCTGCGTCAACAGACGTCATTCTGCCATGCTCGCCGGGGAGCTTTCGAGGGCAGAGAGCCAATCCCTGATGGATTCTAGCCCGGCCCCTGCCCAAGGCAAGTGGCCTTTCTGTCCAAGGACCTCTGCACTCGTGCCTGGGGACCGCTCATAATAACAGCCTCTGCTATTTGCTGCTTTGCTGTGGGCAGTACTTGTAATCTCAGTCCTCAAAAAGGACGGCCGTGGAGATAACGCCTGGGGAATTCTCCCAGGGCCGTGTGAATTCTGCAGGCTTTCAGTTGCAGCCAGCTAGGAATTATATATCAAATAGCATAATTACACACAGGGAGCATATTATTATAATAATATATAATTTGTAGCCAAGTAGGTGTGAAGGTTATGCAGACAGATTGGGCAATTCCCCTAAATACTAGTATCTTGCTACCGGAAAGCCCGTTATCCAGTGCAGGATTCAGCTTCCTAAATTCTTCAAAGCTACGACAAATAGAATCACGTTGGGCTTGGAATGTGAGGAGCTGGGTTCAGATTCACTCAGAAAATGAGCTCATTTTGAGTGTAAGCCTAAACAGCAGGGCTGCCTTGTTTGTGACCTTGCATCACGTAGTAGGCAAAACACCTGATTGATCAGGTTACACCATTTGCGGCCAGCAACAATCAGCCTAACTTGCTTTACCAGTCCCATGTTTTTGTGGCATTAACATTAGCCCATGTCCAGAATCCCAGTTCAGCCTGTGTTTGTTTTCATTCTGCTAATAGTGGTAATGAAAGAAGAAATCTATAGGCTGCACATTGCTCCTTATAACTCTGCAATGAAAAGGGCTACAGCCTGGTTTAAAGCAGGAAATCTGGGCATTGGTGTCAAGAAACTGGTCCCTTCAAGCAGTTTCTTGTTGAACCTAAACAATGGTTCATGATGTGGCTTCAAAAATACAAAAGTTTTCTTTTTCTGAAAACTTAGGTCAAGCTGCTTGTAGTATCAAAGTGTCAGATAAGGGAGCTGGTCTGACCACTAGGCCTGAAGTTTGCAGGCCTTGTAAGGTCACAAGAATCTAGGAGGCTACCTTTCGTCTTGTTAGTATCTGAGTTCATGGGTGGGAGAATCACGGTTGCCGGCTCTGGGTTGGTGAATACCTGGAGACTTTTGGGGTGGAGCCAGGAGTGGGTGGGATTTGGGGCAGGGAGGGACCTCAGGAGAGTCTAATGCTATGCAGTCCACCCTTCCAAGCAGCCATTTTCTCCAGGGGAACTGATCTCTTTGCCTGGAGATCAGCTGTAAAACCAGGGGATCTCCAGGTCCTATTAGGAGGATGGCATACTTAGGGAGAAGGAGCTATAATTGGACCCAATGCAGCTGTAGGGCAGTTGGTCAAATTGGCAGACTCACCTGTTTGGTTGAATCACGTAGTAGGCAAAACACCTGATTGATCAGGTTACACCATTTGCGGCCAGCAACAATCAGCCCACTGCAGCTTTGCTGAGTTTATGAGAAACAGGATCCATTCTAGTATTTCCCTGTGTCTGGATTACATCTGACTTTAGGATAACTCTCAGTTCAGTGTGGGTGTCACCAACTGGGACATTTGTCTTGAAGCCTTATGGGACCCAGTCTTGCCGGATCACATCTGGATCTTGAACTAATCACTACAAACGTATGTAACTTAGATTTATAGCTTTGTCCTTTTTATCCTTGCTTTTCCATTGCTGCTTTATGGGATAGCCCAGGGGTAGTCAAACTGTGGCCCTCCAGATGTCCATGGACTACAATTCCCATGAGCCCCTGCCAGCGTTTTCTGGCAGGGGCTCATGGGAATTGTAGTCCATGGACATCTGGAGGGCCGCAGTTTGACTACCCCTGGCAAGGCTCCTATAGATGTTACTAAAATTATTACAAAATACAGTATTTGCTGGCGTATAAGACTACTTTTCCCCCCTGAAAAACATGCCTCCAAGTGGGGGGGTCGTCCTATATGCCGGGTGCACTTCAGTTGGGATAGACATAGCTGCCCATAGTGGCCCATAGAACTGTAATGTAATGTAACAAACTCTATATTTTGAGTGGATATGTTGGGGGGTCGTCTTATACACCCAGTCGTCTTATACGCCAGCAAATACGGTAAATGAAGTAAAGGGTTCTTTGTTCTTGTGTATTTATTATCGTAAATCCAACCAGATCCAACCAGAACAGTTTCTATATATGTCCTGCTTTCAAATCTTCTATATGGGGATGCTAGTAATACCTGGGGAACAGTTGGTATTACTAGCACCCCCATAAAGAAGAGCCAAAGGCCGAGATATATGCTAGATCAGTGGTCCCCAACCTTTCTGAGGCTGGGGACTGGCAGGGCAGCGGGCAGCACCCGCGCATGCGCGAATGTGTCGTGCACGGCCGAAATCGCGCATGCACGGCACTTTCGCGCATGCGCGCATGCGCGCATGCTTGCGGCCTGGGAAGTTTTTTACTGCGGGGGGGCGGGGAGAGGGAGCCGCGGCCCGGCACCATGGCCCGCAGGTTGGGGACCACTGTGCTAGATTATTCAACAGAGGCTGAATTTCACAGTTTGGATATTCATGATATTTACATTCAAAGGACAACAACTGAGGAAAATTTTCATTTGAAAGCGGGACATATCTAGAAACCGGCCTTCTTGGATCCTACACAATAATAAACAAAGAAGAATGGAGAACCCTTTACTTCATTTATTCTGTAATAATTTTAGTAACATCTATTGTAGCCTTGGGATAGGTTTTTTTCTTTCTCTTATTGTATTCACTGCAAACTGCCCCACTTGTCTATATTTGCTTATGGTATAGCCCTGCAAAATTTTATATTCACATATATTTTGTGATGTTTGGGGGCTTCAATCTGATTTCAGTACTTTTGCCCATTTCGGCTACATCTACCAGAGTAACGATTTTCTGAAACTCCTCTTGTAAGCAGCCTACCTTGCAAGGGCAATTTTCTTCTCAGACGTGAGTGGGTCAGAAGCTTTGCCCCTTGGTCCTTAGCTGGCTGGGGTCTGAAGGGCCTGGTGTCAGTGATCCCCT
Source organism: Paroedura picta (assembly GCF_049243985.1). Lineage (NCBI taxonomy): Eukaryota > Metazoa > Chordata > Lepidosauria > Squamata > Gekkonidae > Paroedura > Paroedura picta. The sequence goes on along the minus strand of NC_135371.1, from coordinate 161,566,378 downwards.
GGGGTGTGAGGATTCATGCTTCAGTCCTTTGGGGTACAGCAGGACAGTGGCTTTAGGGTCCTTTCACCACTAGCACCTCATTGCAGTAGGTGTTTGTGACATCACGGTGCCATAGTGATCTCAGTTAGGCCCTTTTTAAAACAAGGCTTTAGGCAGCAGTAAAGAAAGGAGGAGCATGGATGCCATCCTCCAGGTGGGGTCTGAGGACCTCCCAGAATTATAGCTCATCTCTAGCCTACAGAGATCTGTTCCCCTGGAGAAAATGACTGCTTTAGAGCGGGGGTAGTCAACCGGTGGTCCTCCAGATGTTCATGGACTACAATTCCCATGAGCCCCTTCTTTAGAGGATGAATCTATGGCACTGTGTCCCACTGAGGGCCCTGTTCTTCCCAGGCAGCCCTATGCCTCCATCCCCTGTTGGTAGCCTATGCGGGAGCACCCTCCCAAGGGTTGAGGCACAGGAAGGGCAGGAAGAAGCTGTCGGAGGCACTTTCTTGCTGCTGCAAAGGCCTTGGTATTCGTGGCAATGATGAGAGCTACACGGAGAACTGTCCTTGTGCAGAAGCAACCTGTGCCAGGAAAACCTCCCTCTTTTAGATTTCGGTGTATCAGGATGCTGTAAGAGACACAACAGCATGGCCAGGAAAAAAAATTAAACCTTAGCCCTAATTCCTTTTCCTGCATTAGAGGAGTGTAAGGATGAGCTGGAGTTCTTTCGCGGTACGAGGGAAAGCACTCTGCACATGTCCAGAGACAGTGTCTTTGGCAACACATCACTTGAGAGCCGGGTTTATTTTTTGCTTTTCAAATTGTTTAATTGCCACCTGCCTAATTTTAACTTAAATTTAATTTTTAACTGATTTAATGTATCTCTATATGCTCTGTACACCACCCTGAGCCGGCTTGCCAGGAGGATGGCAGATTGTGCAGTAGGCAGAAGGGATTGTGTCGGGGCTTGGCTGTTGTGACCTTTCTTGCATGCCCAGGGAGATGCCAATCACTGCTTTGGGGTCAGAATGCCAGAATGGTCAGGGATTCTGGGCTTTGGGGAGGGGGGGCTTCATCTGGGCATGGAATTGGGGTCACTGTGGGTATGCAGGTATTGTGAAAAGGGGTTGGACTAGATGACCCTGGAGGTCCCTTCCCACTCACTGACTCTGAAATTAAATCAAATGTTCCAGAGCTAAGGTTGCCAGCTCTGGGTTGACAAATACCTGGAGATTTTGGGAGTGTAGCCTGAAGAGGGTGGGTAGGGGAGGGACTTGAAAATGGCTGCTTTGGAGGGTGGACTCTCGCGGATTATACCCCACTGAGGTCTCAGGCTCCACTCCAAAAATCTGCAGGCGTTTTTCAACTTGGGTCTTGCAGCACTACCCACTGATCCCCTGCTAGTGCCCAGTGATGGGAGAGTGGGGGCTGGTAATCCTAGGCATAATGCCATAGATGCCACCTTCCAAAGCGGACATCTTCTCCAGGAGAACTGGATCATTTTGGCACTGGAGGTTTTGTGATGGGCTACAGGCTGGAGTTTTAAGTCGGGGCAGGTTGCCCCACCTCTTTCTGCTCCCACACGGTGGAACATTTGGCCCAGTGCTCCTTGTCTGCCCAGGATTTGTGCTCCTGCATGGGAGTTGGGTCAGCAAAGTTCCCAGTGCAGAAATGGTCCTAATCTCTGTCACCTTGAGATGGGTTGTAATCCAGGCAATCTCCAGCTACCCCCTGGAGGTTGGTAACCCTAACCGGAGCTGCGATCTGCCCTGTGGTGTCTGACTGTGGAGGCGGTTCTGCAAGGAAGCTCTGCGGGCTTGTTTCGTGGAAAGAGAGCTTTGCAGCTGAGCCCATCTTGCGTTCTCCCCCTCCCCTCTGAAGCCCGTGGCCCTGTCGGCCTCCGGAGACTCCTTGTTTACACCAGAAGAAATCTCTTTTTCTCCCCCTCTCCTGGACAGCCGCAGTTCCTCCGTACAAAAGAAGAGTCATGTAAACATCCTGAGACAAACTCAGACAAGCAAGATAAATAACTCTCCCAGCCAGCAGTTCTCCACCCGCCCCAAGGCCAAGCCACGAGCGACCAGCTGGGACCAGAACACGAAGAGACAGCGAAGGACTTGGGGGGGGGGGATGGGAGGGAATGACACAGAGCCTGCTGGGAGGGCATCTGGACAGGGACAAAGGGGTCAAATCAGTCTTAACACTGGGATTCATTTCAGCATCCCAAAATGAATGTGCAGGAGTAGAGGTCTGAGTGCAAGCAGAAATTCAACTGGAAAAGCCTGACCTGTTACAGAGATGCAGTGGAAGAAGGAGATACAGACACCTGTTGAATTTCTGCAATGAAATTGCACTGCATGAACTTCAGTCTGATGTTCAGAAAAAGAAGAGTTGGTTTTTTGTTTGTTTGTTTGTTTATATTTCTATACCGCCCATTTCTTTGAAGCTCTGGGCAGTTTACACAGAACATTATAACTTACATGAAACATTATGCAGACTATAACATCAGAACAACTTTTAATAAAACATCAAAAGATCAAAACATCAAAAGATACCCCGCTTTTCACTACCAGAAGGAGTCTCAAAGCGGCTTACAATAGCTTTCCCTTCCTCTCCCCACAACAAACACCCTGGGAAGTAGGCGGGGCCGAGAACGCCCTGACTGAATGGCTCTATGAGAACAGCTCTAACAAGACTGTGACTAGCCCAAGGTTACTCAGCTGGCTGCATGTGGAAGAGCGGGGAATCAAACTCAGCTCTCCAGATTGGAAGCTGCCACCCTTAACCACTACAGCAAGCCCTTAAAAGGTGATGGAGCCTTGGCAAAACAATAACTACAAAGCGGTAACAGAATAGGCTCGCCAGCTTTTCCTGCAAGATGCTCCCTGCCTTTAACATCTGTGTAACAGGCAGAAATCCAACAGGTTCAGTTCCATCTGCTTCACTCTCCAGCATGGAGATTGTAAGGAGTGTACGGTTACAGTGTCATTAGCCAGATCTCTGCTGCTGTGCCTTTATGACATGTTGAATTTGCACCAGTGATGGCGAAGGCAGGGGCCATGGCACAGATTAGGCATCTTCTTGGCACAGATTAGGTCCTGTGCTCCATCTCTAGCATCTGCAATAATTTTTTTAAAAGCTCAGGCAGGAGATGATGGGCAAGACCCCAGCCTGAGATGCTGGTAGGGCCATGCTCAGTGGCAGAGTCTATGCTTGGCGTGCAGAAGGTCCCAAGTTCAATCCCTGGCATCTCCAATTCTGGATCAGGTGGGAGGTAATGGGAAAGACCTCTACCTCAGACCCTGGAGGGCTGCTGCCGGTCTTAGACCAGGATTTTCTTTTGACCCCTGGCCAGGTGGTAATCCTCAGGGTACAAGAGCAAAGCCACCTTAATGGAGGTGATGAGGAGGCACTGCCAAACACAACACAACACAACGCTCTTTGGGGCATGGATGAACTTGATTTTCTACACGGCTGGGCTGCAGAAACTTGATGTCAAGGAAATGAATGTTCTAACCCTGAGGCAGGAGAGGCCCGCAAATGCCACTTGGAGGCACTGCAGCCACAGCCCTGAATCGTGGCTTTGAGAAACGAAGGAGGGAGGGAGGGAGAGGCACCCTTTGCACCGCATCAAAACCTGGACGATCTTTTCAGGCACCTTCTGTCTCTTGCCTGCATTTGAGGCTCTTCCTTTACAGTAGCAGCCCAAGCTGCTGAGGATAATTTTGCAGTTTGCAGGAGGTGGCATCAAGGTGGTTGGCCCGGGCCAGGGCGGATCGGCCACGGGACTTACAGGGAAATGTCATGGTGGACCTCCACCTTAGAGGCCAGAACCCAGCCCAGCCCAGCACTAGGCAAGGGGCCCAGGCCTTCCACCTACTGCCTTTCTCTGACCTCGTGCTCGTTTTCAGGCAGAAGCCATGGGTAGGGTTGCCCGGTTCCCTGGCAGCTGGTGGGGGGTGGAGGAATAGGTTGCCAGGCCCAGATTAAGAAAACCCTGGAGATTTGGGGGTGGAGCCAGGAGAGGCCAGGGGTCTCGGTGGGTTACCAAGCCACAGAAGCCACCCTCCAAAGCATCCGTTTTCCCCTGAGGATCTGATCTCTGCAGTCTGGAGATGAACTGTACTTCCAACAGATCCCTGGGAACGGCCTGGAGGCTGGCTTCCCTCGCTACGGGTGAGCTCAACCTCACTGTTTGCACCAGCAATATGAAAGGCCCTGGCAGCATGACCTGGGAGCACACAGGAGCGGCTCTGCAAATCTCACTCCAGGGCCTTGTCCGCTTCCCATCCCCCTCCTAGCTTCATTGACGGGGGTCTCTGTTCAAGACGCATAGTGGACAGGGCTAAGGCTTTCTTCAGCCTGGCTTTCTTTCTTTCTTTCTTTCTTTCTTTCTTTCTTTCTTTCTTTCTTTCTTTCTTTCTTTCTTTCTTTCTTTCTTTCTTTCTTTCTTAACTTTCTTTCTTAACTTTCTTTCTTTCTTTCTCTGTTTCCCCCCAGTTCTTGTATCTATTCACTGAAAACACTGATATCCCTTTTGACTCAAGGCACTGAGCAAAGTGGCCACCGCTGCAGGCACAACAAGAGAGTCCAATAGCGAGATTAAAAATGATAGAGAGGTGCAGTTCATCTCAAGAAGCGCAGCATGATTGGCTAGAACCGTTGACGAACGGATGTGCTGCCAAATCACAACCAACTTATGGCGCTTCCAAGGCAAGTCAGAAGCGGAGGGGGCCGGCCATTAGCCTTCCTCTGCAGACATTTCCTTGGGGGGGGGGTCTCCCTTCCCTCTGCTTAGCTTCCGAGAGCTGACAAGATTACTTTACACTTGGGTGTCATTTATTTATTTATATTTTTATACTGCCCTTCCACATGGCTCTGGGCGGTTTACATATAACATCATGGGGTAATAATTACATAGAATGTTATATGTAAACCGCCCAGAGCCATATGGAAGGGCAGTATAAAAATCATCAATTATTACCCAACATCATGGGGTAATAATTACATAGAATGTTGCAACAAATATAACAATGATAACATAACATGTCAACCAGAACAATACTTAAACAGGAACATTGACACAGCCTTGGGTTGATCAGATTCTTTGGTCATGGGAGTGGGTGTCTGGGGGGGGGCAGTGGGTTGGGAAAAACCTGGAGGCTTTGGGGGTGGAGCCTGCGGAGGGTGGGATTTGGGGAGAGGAGGGATATAATGCCATACAATCCATGGGGTATAATGCCATACAAACCATGGGGTATAATGCCATACAATCCACCTCCTAAGCAGTCATTTTCCCCAGGGTAACTGATCTCTGTTGCCTGGAAAGCTGTAATTCTGGGGGACCTCCAGGCCTCACCTGGAGGCTGGCATCCCTAGAAGTATGCTTACACATCTCCAATGCTCCCTGCAGGATATTCTCCAGATATGCTATTGAATCAGAGGCTCTCCTCCACCCTTCTATTAGCCGTCTGCTTCCAGCTGCCTTGAAGCTAGGTCACTTCCTTGTGAGTTCTTGGATCCCTGCCAGGCTGGTTGTTATTGGCCGGGGTGGGGGGGTCCTCTCCCTGCTCACAGTTTCTCTATCCCATCATGATGCTTCTTAGCACCTCTCAGAGTCCCCCCCCCTCTTTCTAAATCCTGCTTTGCTGTGATGTTTTGGGACCAATGGCAGGAAAACTGGGCTCACGCCTATGTGGGCAGGGAAAGTCCAGCAATTCCCAGTCCCAGCCATATGAACTCCATTTCCCCTTTTTCAACAACTGGCAGCTGACATGGCGTGGTTGCTCGTGACATTAAAATAATTTGTCAGGTTCTCTGGATCCCCAGCTTTAGGGATTTTGAAGTTTCAAGCCCCTTTCTTGGCAGAGATGCATCTTTGCAACAAAAGAAGCTGGAATCTCAGGGGTAGTCAAACTGCGGCCCTCCAGATGTCAATGGACTACAATTCCCATGAGCCCCTGCCAGCACATGCTGGCAGGGGCTCCTGGGAATTGTAGTCCATGGACATCTGGAGGGCCGCAGTTTGACTACCCCTGAGCTAGATGCTGTTTATTTTTTAAAAACGAAAGCCGAGAATTGAGAGAATCAGAGAATCAGATTTTCATGTTTGTAATGCTTTAACGATACCACAAGGGCTGATTTTTTTTTTTTTTTACTGCGGGGGTGGGAGAATGGCAGATGCAGGAGACTAGGGTAAGAAAATGTGGGGAAATTTACTCTGCGGAAGTCCCATTGCTGTTGCACCCGTAGCCACATTGAAAACAGGGAGAGTGAAAAGCAGAGTATAAAAACCACCCCTTTTTCTTCTACAAGTCCACCCCTACGTGGAAAGCAGCCCACAGAAAAAGCAGCGACAGCCAAAACAGCTGTGGGACAGGCACAGGGTCAACCATAAAACACCTCCCATTGTGCATGGACTCTTTGCTTTGAAGAAAGAGCAGCATTTTGGTGTCCTTTTCCGGACAGAGGGGAAGGAAGGTTTGCCCACAGGGCAAAGGTGCCAGGAAACACATTGAGGAGTGTCCCACGGAAGGGTGGTGGTGGCAGGATGTTCTCCCCTCTCCCCGGAGTGGTAGAAGAGTGTTTACCCTAAATCTGCAGTGCCCACTTTGGGCTGATGGATACTGATTGCCTATTGGGCAGCTCATTCTTCAAGACAATGGCAGAAACGCCACGCTTTTAAAGATTAAAGCATGTGGATTAGCTTTCATTACAAAGCAAGGCTTAGTGCTAATACAGCCTTAACATAAATAACAGCTTTGGGGTGCAAGCTGCAAGCAGCTGTCTGGGAGACACAAGATTGGGAATTGGGTAGCTGTACCCGGTCTTACCAGTGGGTCTGTAATGGAAATGCACACTGCATCTGGGGCAGGTAGACTGCCTCCTTCTCAATCGACCACAGAGTAAATTTGCTAACAGTGTAATACAGTGCTAATTGGCCAGAGTCTACCAAGCCACGGTTCCCCCCCCCCCCACCCCTCAGACTGCTCAGACCCCTGAGCAGTCAGGCCTTGTGATCACTGGCAAGACACCTCCCCTTGTCTTAGAGCAGTTTTTCAAAGCTTTAAACGTTTTTTTAAAGAAGAGTTGGTGTTTATACCCCACTTTTCACTACCCGAAGGAGTCTCGAAGTGGCTTACAATTCCCTTCCCTTCTTCTCTGCGCAACAGACCCCCTGTGAGGGAGGTGGGGGTGAGAGAGCTCTGATAGAACTGCTCTGTGAGAACAGCTCTAACAGGACTGTGTCCAACCCAGCTGGCTGTATATGGAGGAGTAGCGTGGAATCAAACTCGGCTCACCAGATTAGAGACCGCCACTCTTAACCACTGCACCAAATCAAATTAAAGCATCAAACAAGAAAGCAGAATGGACATCCCACCCAAAGCATTATGGGGATGATGGGCGGTACAGGAACAGATACTCGGAATTCAGTCTGGAGGCTGCATATATATTGTTTACTGAGCAAAGACAGGGGGAAGCAAAGCTCACACTACAACAGAGCCTACCCTTGCCCTCTGCTCCTTGTTCGAGGTACATCCCTGTATTGGAAGACTTTTCTTTTGTTGACGTCTGCCCACTTTGGCTTGGGAAACTGCTGGAGTTTGGGGTGCATTGCCTGAGAAGGGAAGATCTTGGATAGGGGAAGGAGTTCACTGGGGATGTGATATCACTCTAGAACTTCAGTTTCTCCCAGATTCTATGGTATACCATAGAGCCTGCCCACCAAAGCTGCTCTTTTCTCTGTAGGGGGAACTGATACTTGTAGCCTGGAGACTAGTGGTAATTCCAGGAGAATTCCAGGCCCCACCTTGGGACTGGTGGCACTAAGAACCCTAGAATCATAGAGCTGGAAGGGGCCAGACAGGCCATCTAGTCCCACCCCCCTGCTCAGTGCAGAATCAGCCTAAAGCATTCAGGCTAATTATAATTATCTGTCCAGTCGCTGCTTGAAAACTGCCAGTAACTAGTTTTGTTAGGGTCTGCATTCAAACTAGTCATTCAGACTAAGTTATCTACTGTATTAATTTCTTCACCTCACTTTGTATTTTGTAAGTCTTTTTGCAAGGATATGCCTTTTATTCGACTTTATGTAAGTGAAGTTTCATGCCATTCTGCTGTCTGTACCCTTTTTGCACTGGGGCTGAGCCCAGGGCTTCTTCTCTGAGTGATTTATCACTGCAGAATAGTGCAAAATATATCTATCCAGGATGATCAAGCAAGCCTGAACTTGAGAATTTATCATTTGGGATGACTCATTCCCTCCCCCCCCCCCACCACCCCGGTCTCCTTAGCCACTGTAACAGGTTGCATCTTGTTTCGGAGCCTGTATTTACGTTACTGGTGTTTATTCATATCTTAATGACAGGGAACATCTGTCATTCTTGACCAGAATTTAAATTGGATTAACAGTGTGGGCGAGGACATCACAACAGCAAAAAAGGCCTTGCCTGCAGGTATGGCATTGTTTTCTTAAACAAGCATCTGAGAGGACTTTGTGGCTGGGAGATACGAATCGGAAGTACTCTGATCATGGATTCGATGCATGCTTTCTTTTCTCTGCAGAACTGCTAGTCTGGAGAGGTGCTGATGGTGGGGAATTGTTGGTCAACCTGCTATAATTCATCCATTGCTTAACCCTACGGCCATATTTATGGTACTATTAAGTGAAGCAAGGGGGCCCCCTGCTGGTATCGAGCCACATTACTGCTCAATGATTTCAATACACTCAGCTGCGATCCAACTTCCTATGGGAATTCTCGTCAAGCGAGCTGCTTGTGGTTTTAGAATGTATCAATTTGTTAAAACATTAATTGCCCACTCTTCCTTTCTCCATCAAATGTGGGCTGCTTTTGCAAAAAGGGCATCAAAGAAGAGGCACCACATAAAACATTTTAAAAGTGGGTCTTGCCTTAGCCTCCTTTGCGGCAAACTTTTAGGAACGATCCGAACAAAGCCCAGATGTTAACGAGGGGGCTGGGGCAGGGAGAAGGCATGGAAACCCACTTTCAGGAAGCTCTGTTTTTGTCGCTCTGCAAAGGCCCTGGGGAAATGGGGCTTCCAGGGAAAAGCGTTGCTGTGCAAAACAGCCCTAAGTCTGCCTCATCTCGTACTTGCAGAAAGACCTGAGTGTTAAGTTTGTGGGTTCGGTGAACACAGAGGCAGGTTCTTCGAAAATCCAGCTCTGGTACTCAACACCAGCACCAACTAGAAACACCAAACAGCAAACATGAGAATTCATGGAACTTACGTACATTTGGGAGAACCTGATTGGCTCTTAATGGGGCCCTGTAATTGGTTCCTTTTCAGAGTCCAAGTATGATTAGTCATTGGCTGACTTACAAACCTTCATTTGCATATTGTTCAAGCTCCTCTCGATCCTCACGTTCATGAGCCTGAACTCCCACAATTCCACAGGGCCTGCAAAAGGGAGCAGACCGACCGACCCAACCACATCCACTGGTCCCCCCTCAGACATCCCCTCCAGGACCTGAACTAGCCTGACCTCCTTGGGGGCTTTGTCTAAGTTGTCGTTCTTATTATATTTTCGTTAACCAAAGCCATTGAAATTCTGTTAATTTAGAACCACGGTTGGATTACTGTTGCTATATTATTTTATGACCGTGTTATATGTTTAGACTGTGGTCCATTCCGCACAAGTTTAATGTAGCAGGAGTGTGGCAAATTGTAATCGCTACTAATATGCAGTTATGCACGACGTCGTACAAAATCTGCCACACTCCTGAAACAGTCCCGCTAAAAGCACTTCGTTTTGACCCCAAAGCAGCCCTGAGCCGTATGGGAGGGCAGCATAAAAATCTGATAAATATACAAATAACACCAAATGCTTTTCAAAGGTTGTCTCTCTGCACAGCACGTTACCCGCATGCTTAAGTCAGATGCTCCTAAGGCAGTGTGGTATCATGTGAAATGTTATCCATCTCCTGCCCTTCCCCAAAGGGTAACAACAAAGCACACCAATAGAACGAATGCAGTAAGTGAAATAAACAATAACTAATATTAAAATCCTAAAATGTAGTTTGTATTCAGTTGATAACCAAATTCATTCTGAGAATGCTGCCTCCTTCTCTCTGGTGAGAGGAGGTACATAAGTGACAATTTAAGAAAATTTAATCTCCTTGAAGCCGGGGATCTTGAGCAAATTTCTAAGGGCTTGGTGCCCAAATCTGACTTCTTTACAAACGTTCCTATACTACAGTCTTAGCTGCCGTCATCCAGAAGCAACACTTGGTCTAAGGGTATCCTGAAATTGTAGAACACAGTTGTCACGGGGGTGGTGTAATACCATCGTGAAACCCCTCCCCCCAACCTTCAGCATCTCACCATGTCAGGTCATATTTCAGTTTGTTGACCTGCAGAGAACTGATGATCATCTTCATGACACTTTCACATCCCTCTCTGGAAAGCTTCAAGGTCAGCTGGTAAACCTTTCTCCTGGTTAAAACGCTGGGCCCCCAACTCAGGGGTAAGGAGGTCCTTCTCTCTGGGAGTGACGTTCTTCTCTCTCCTTGGAACTCTCCATTTAGCTTAGGTATCAAGGGGTCCGTAGATCAGTGGTTCCCAGCCTTTTCAGAATGGTGACCCACAAGTCCAAATTGACCTGGTGTGGTGACCCATCTGAAGCTGTCCCAAGGGTTTTTTTTTTATGCCCTAGGCAAGCGATGACCTTGGCACCCATCTAGTGAAGCATTCCATTTTCTGCAGTGACCAGCCAGATGTTTAGGAAAAGCCAACAAATATCACACAAAGATTCAGCTGCTGCGTCAATGAACCCCGAGAAAATTACATTCCAACATACACAGCCGTTGCACAGGACAGGCTTTCTCAACGAGGGTTTCATAATGCCCTGGGTTTTTTTGACAGCCTTGGAAGGGTTTCTAAAATGGGTGGGAGTGTATCTATCTATCTATCTATCTATCTATCTATCTATCTATCTATCTATCTATCTATCTATCTATCTATCTATCTATCTATCTATCTATCTATCTATCTATCTATCTATCTATCTATCTATCCATCCATCCATCCATCTATCTATCCATCTATCTATCTATCCATCTATCCATCTATCCATCTATCCATCCCTCCCTCCCTCCCTCATTAAAATTTGTTAAGCAGTTATGGTGATATGACCATATATGGTCACGTTGACCTCCCCCACAAAATGGCCAATGATAGACCTGGAGGGGGTGGGGAGTGGCCCTGGGTGGGCGTGTCCACAGCTCTGCTTCTCAACCATATTCTGCACAATCTCACCACTTCTTGCGTTTCTCGAAGAATGTTTCAGGGGCTTTTTCAACAGTCAAAAAGCAGAGAAAGGCTGCCTATGGGGTCGACATAAGTCAGCTGTGACTTTGTCCACCTCCTTTCCTCTTCCGTTACACCCACTAACCCCCCCTAAGAGTCTAAGGACCTCACTCCAGCAACTACCAGGACACCTTTTACTTAAACATTATGCTCAGGCAGAGAAGGAAAAAACCCGCCAACCCATGTATGACCATGAAGATACATTCTCCAGGTCAGATCTTGGTGTCCAACATACAAAAAAGGGGCAGTCCCTAGGAAGGGCTGGCCTGGGACCTTGTTGCAGAGCTTTCACAACCAACTTTGGGGTCCCACCCCACAGGCTAGCAAACATGCCCTCATGGGACTTGTGGTCCCTTGTCCTAGCCTCAGGGCCCGTTCACTTGTTTTGTCCGGGATCTGCACCCTCGCTCCCTCCCCACCGTCACCCTAGGCCAGTCAGCGTGAAAATATTAATCCCCCCCCCCACTCTTTAATTTTCTTCTCCACGGCTTCCGCGGGCAAGTCTGCAGGACACAAGTCACTTCCAAGCCCTGCGAGTAGCACATACAGGTCTGGCCGGTAGGCGTTTACGAGCTGCAGGGAAGGAGGAAGTCGTTGCAAGGAATGTAGTAACTTGGGTTTTTTTACTTCTTGCAGTAAGTGTGCCAGGAACCTTTATAAATATCTGTCGAGAAAGTCCAAGAGACCAGAAACGGCGGATGCCGGGCATGAGCTCTGGATCTCTTTCTCTCCTAGCAACAGAGACACGTTCTTCTTTGCTGAGTAAGTCACTTTCCATGTTTCCAGCTTTCTCGAGTTGCATTCACAGGGATCACAAGTCAAATCCACGGACTTGCAAAAGTATTTCATTGTATTGGGGTGGGGATGGTGGTCAGCTGTCTGTTTCTCCTGGAATTATAGCCCTTTAAGTCAACGAGTTGAGAAAGGACTCTGCTAGGATGGCAGCACTGATGATCTGTCTTTCAATCTTTTATTTATCATTTTATTTATTAAATTAATTTTTATACCACACTACCCAGCAAGCTAGCTCAGGGCAGTGTACGTCATGTCACCGCATCGTTCGGTCCAAGCATTTCATTAAAATGCGACTATAGAATCTGAAAGGAGATCAAAATGGAACAGCAGCATGGGCAGCCTTGGTGGGCCAGCCCTAGAGAGTGGTCCGGGGCATCTTTTTAGATAGGGAGGTCCTGGTAGATGTCTACCTCGACAGCAGCAAGCATTTCAGTCTGCCAAGTTCTTCCACCACCCCTGCTGCTACTTGACGTTAGCAGGTTTTATCTGCATGCCACATCCGCTGGCTGACGCCTGCCAATCAAGCCACAGTTAAAGGCATAGGAGCAGGACGGGACAATTTTACCTGCCCGTCAGTTGTCAGCCCTAATATGTGTGGTTACGTTTGCCACTGCTGCAAGAGACGTTGAGTGCGTTGGCTAGAAGAGTGCAATCCGAGGGACTTATTGCAGTCTAACCCCCTGAAATCGATGGGCTTAAACCGGACTAAAGTTTAGGACTAAGTAAAGCTTTCTTTACTTATTTCTAGGATTTCTTTATTTGCATCGTTGTAACTGATTTATGGTGACCTTGTCAGGTTTTTAAGACAAGAGAGATTTCAAGAAGAAGAAGAGTTGGTTTTTAGACCCTGCTTTTCAGGGCAATTTGCAGGACAGTTTGCAACCGCCTTCCCTTCCTTTCTCCACAGCAGACACCTGGTGAGGTAGGTGGGGCTGAGAGAGCTCTGAGAGAACTGTGACTAGCCCAGAGTCACATAGAACCATGACTAGCTCAGAGTCACCCAGCTGGCTGCTTGCGGAGGAGTGAGGAATCAAACTCGGCTCTCCAGATTAGAGGACACAGCTGTCTCTCAGAGCTGGTTGGCCATTGCTTGCCTTCACATCACAGTCCTGGTGTTCTTTGGAGGTGTCCCACCCAAATACTGACCAGGCTAGCCTTGCTTAGCTTCCGGTCTGATCAGGCTAACTGGGGCTAGCTATTATTAAGGGCACAGGACAAGACTGGTTAAAAAGGATTCAGATGAATGTATGAGTCATCAGCTGTTCATGTTGGATCCTTTAGCTGTGACAGACTGCTCTTTGCACATGCACGAAGGAAACCTTGTGCAGTTAACTTCAGGTGCGCTATGGTTGAGTCCAAGCACTGGAGCCAGGCTGCAGTGGAAGACTTTGGCTCAGTTTGGGTCCCGATTCTAGGAAAGTTTAAGAAGCATACATGCCCTTACCTCTTCTATCAGTAGGGTTAGCAACAAGCCTGGAGAAAAACCATCCCGTCCCTTTAACAGAAGTGCAATGTCTGGAAATGAAACTTTTCACGGCACAATAACTGTGTCATTAACAATCTATAAAAAGGTCGAGCCATTTTTTCTACAGGCCTGTTGGCAACCTTGTCTGCCAGACACATGCTTTGACTGTGCTCAGGCCATGGGTCTTGGGACTGAGCGTCATGTTCAAACTGGAAATGCACGACAGCTGCACGTCTCTTTTAATTCCAGAAAATTTTACCATTTGATTTTTTTGAATTTCCACATTTCCATTTTGGAACCCTGACCCTGAAATGCCTTTCTGAGGACCTCTCCCACCCCTCCCCACCCCCTCCTTGGAGAAGGATAGTGAGAAAAACTGTCATTTGTGATCGACAACTAGTTTAGCCAGGAACCCCACGCCCAGATCCATGAACCTCTAGCCGAGATCTGGCTCTCCTCCTTGCCTGAGACCCACTTTGCAGACAAACAACCCAAGGCTCTTGCTTGCTCCAGCAGAGGGGAGGGCGAAGGGCTTGAGCAGCTGCAGGGGGACAGAAGAAGCTGCCCATGGCTCCTGTGTTTTTCAGTCTCTTTGGGCTGCAGACAGTGTGGGATGAATCCCCAGTGGGCTGTCCTGGCAGACACATGTGCAGAGGTCAGAACTGGAAAGTCCACAAGCGGTTTCTCCCTCCCATTCTCTCCCTACCTCCAATAGTATTTTTTTAAGATAGTAGGAATATCACTGCCATGACATGATGTTACTCAGTTTGGTGTAGTGGTTAGGAGTGCAGACTTCTAATCTGGCATGCCGGGTTCGATTCTGCACTCCTCCACATGCAGCCAGCTGGGTGACCTTGGGCTCGCCACAATACTGATAAAACTGTTCTGACCGAGCAGTGATATCAGGGCTCTCTCAGCCTCACCCACCCCACAGGGTGTCTGTTGTGGGGAGAGGAATGGGAAGGCAACTGTAAGCTGCTTTGAGCCTCCTTCGGGTAGGGAAAAGCGGCATATAAGAACCAACTCTTCTTCTTCTTCTTCTTCTTCTTCTTCTTCTTCTTCTTCTTCTTCTTCTTCTTCTTCTTCTTCTTCTTCTTCTTCTTCTTCAAAACACAGGCTGCCCACCAGCAGTGTGTATTTGTGTGTGTGATGCTAGGTGTAAGCAGGGAGGTGGACGAACCCACACATCCTCATGCAATCTTTTCCAAAAACCTGCCTTGGGTAGGATCTTTCGAGAAAGATCCTGCCCAAAGCAAGTTTGGGCGACAGAGAAGCTGGAGAACACCTGGAAGGAGGATGGTACCGTGGCAAAGATGTACAGAAGCCCCCCGCCCAAGACCCCTGCAGCACGGGAAAGAGGGACCTGGAGTAGAATCTGCAAGTGGGAGACCCTCAAAGAAAAAAAATGTTCTGTCCTTTTAATGAAGGCTTAAAAGGATGACTTTTTAGCAGGTGAATGTAATTGATGTCCATGCCATGAAAAGTTTCAAATGCCCCTTTTTGTTCAGCCTCCGTTAAAAGGACAGGGGCTTTTTTCCAGATCTGTGGGCAGCCCTAAAACTGTGCCAAAACTCAGCAGGCCAGGGATCTTGATAGGATCCAGGAAGGTTGGGTACAGCCCTGGAAGAGTTGCTTCTCACTCTGTGCATGCGCATGAGCCTCACGGGCAACCGTGTATGTCCAGCAGACCTTTTGAAAAGCTGTCAAAAACGACATGCTGTTTGCAGGGAACCAGAGATCCAACACTGTAATGCTCTCCCCAAATTTCAGATGGGCCATCTAAATCTACCCCATTCTTTTCAAAGGGGAGATCCAGCTGTTCCGTAACACGGATTGACTTGGCTTCCAACATGGCCTCGTGCGACATGCAGTGAACAAGATAGCCCTTTCCTATTTCACACGCGTTTGTCCAGACTGACCCCACAGTTGCTTCTCTTCCTGGCTTCCCCCTCACTTGAGCAACTCAGCTCTTTCCTAGCCGCAGCCCTCAGTTTGCAAGATCTGAGCAAGGCTGTTAATGAGAGAGTGTCTGGGAGGGCACAAATGCACAGGGTGGCCCTAACTGAGAAGCAGTTTGTTGAGACTTCACACACACACACACACTCACACACACATACACACACTCATCTCAGCCTAATTTTGAGGGAGGGATTATAGAACGGATTTACCTTAGCTGTGATATTCCAGGCCATGGCACTTTTGTTGGGAGAGCTGAGAGGCAGCCAGCCTCGGGGGAAGGGGGGGATTACATTGGGGGTCTTCCTAGAGTTGCCCCCCCCAGCATTGGAATGGCTCTCCAGCCAGGAGTGATCAGCTCCCCCAGAGAAAATGGCTGCGTTGCAGAGTGTACTCCGTAGCTTTACACCAGGGGTAGTCAAACTGCGGCCCTCCAGATGTCCATGAACTACAATTCCCAGAAGCCCCTGCCAGCATTCGCTGGCAGGGGCTTCTGGGAATTGTAGTCCATGGACATCTGGAGGGCCGCAGTTTGACTACCCCTGCTTTACACCCCATTGAGGTCCTACCCTCCCCAAAACTATCAGTCTCCATGTTTCACCCCACACCCAAAAACCTCCAGGTATTTCCAAGCCCAGAGTTGGCAACCCTAGGCCTTTCCCTGACATAAGCATAGGCCCCTTTGCAGCTGTGTGATAGTCAGACATTGTTACAAGTAACGTCCCTCCCCTATGCATTTCCCTCCTAGAAAGGCCACACAACTGACCTGGCGCGTGAGTCTATCGTGCAAACGGCTAAAGGAACGCAGCCTTCCTTAGTGGGGATAAAGACGTTCCACTGTAAATCCAGCCCTGTTTAATCTAGCGCAGCCTCAGCCTGTAGATTTAAACAGATAATAAATCACGGCTTGTGTTTGAGGCCTACAGACACCCCCCACCCCCACCAGCTCCCTTCTGAGTCACGACCGAATCTGCAGGCCATGGGCTGAGCATATTTGAAGATGGTTATCATATCACCTCATAGTCGCCTTCTCTCCAGGCTAATGGACGGAGCTCCCTCAACCTCTCCTCATACAACATGGTCTCCGAACCCTTCACCATCTTCATAGTCCTCCTCTAGAAACGCCCCAGTTTCTCTACAGATACTTCTTTCCAGAACCTCATCAGGGTATAATGCCACAGTCATCCCCCCCCCCCAGACATATTGCCCAAAGGCACTGATCTCTACAGTCTGGAAATCTGTTAAAATCAAATTTGGTTGCCCCACCATTTGCAAAGGTTGACATTGGCTTGGCCAGTAACCAAAGATATCTACGTAGGATCCAATGAAGGGCAAGCCTCCAGCCTCCTCCCCCCACTATCCCAGCACAGACTTGAAAAGGCAGCCGACCAGGTAGAGGAGGGTTTACCAACTAGACCAGATTTGGAGGTGCCTGTTTCCGTGGCAACGTCCCAATTAGGCCTAAGAAGGAAAGAATTGGGTTTGTGCTTTGATCTGGCTTCCCTGGAGGAAGCTGGGAAGTAAAGCGAGCACCTGATGCGTGGAAACCCAGTGGCAGGCCTCTGGCTTTGCGCTGCTAAACAAGGAAGCCTCGTTTCGGTGGGCCTGGCCCCGCTTCTCTCGTCTACGCAGAGAAACCCCCTGGTCCCTGGTGTTTTAGACAGACGGGGCAGTAGTCCAAAGGAAGGAGGCTCATAAGTGTGGCACAGGAAAGTGTACAGAGCCAAAGTGGCAAAGCGGACAGGCTGCCAGACTGCTGGGCTTTAATCTTCGTACAAGCCTGACTAGGGGAACTTGGCCAAGTTGCTCTTTCTTTGCCTAACCTCCTTCACTGAGTGAGCATCATACAGAGTGGGAAGGTGTCACTGAAGCCATCTAGTCCCACCCCCTGCTCAATGCAGATAAGCCTAAAGCATCCAGAATAAGGATCTGTCCAGCAGCTGCATAGAATCATAGAGTTGGAAGTGGCCAGACAGGCCATCTAGTCCCACCTCCTGCTCAATTCAGGATCAGGCTAAACCTGTCCAGCCATTGCTTGAAGACTGCCAGTGAGGGGGAGCTCACCACCTCCTCAGGCAGCCTCTTCCACAGTTGAACTACTCTGTGAATTCCACACCCCCCCCCCCCGATATCTAGCTATTATTGTTCTCCACTTAGTTTCAAGCCATTACTGCGGTCCTCTCCTCTGCTGCTAACAGGAACTTTTCCCTGCTCTCCTCCAAAGCACAACCTTGTACATTCTTTAAGAGAGGAATCATGTCCCCTCTCAACCTCCTCTTCTCTAGGCTCAGCATTTACTCAGAGGGCTTGGTTTCCAGGCCTTAAGTCATCCTCATCGCTCTGATATTAGGCCCTGTGATGCTGGCTATGATGTCCTGCCACATCCGGTTTAAAAAGTAGCAAAGCCAAAGTGATTCCTAGAGTTACTCTATGTCCCTTCCAGTGATGCCTCAGCCAGCCTCACAAGGTTTAAGAAATCTTTCATCAGCAGCTGCTTAAAACAAGGGAGGGGGAATTTCTTGCAACAATCAGGGACTTGGCTGCCTGGCTGACACGAAGGATGGGAGCACCTGGTAAGCCATCCCCTCCTACCATAGAGTTTCAGATACATTCTAGGGAGTCATCCTGATATGCTGATTTCGCTTCTGGGCCCACACCAGAAATGATGACGTGGTATTTCCCTCCAATGTTGACACCACCTGCACACACTCTAGGTGACAAAGATCAGTTCCCCCCTGAATAAAATGGCTTCTTGGGAGGGTGGATTCCATAGCATTAGACTCCACTGAGGTTCCTCCCTGCTCCGAATCCCAAATACCCATGGCTCCACCCCCAAAGTCTCCAGGTATTCCCCAACCCAGAGATGGCAACCCTAATACCTAGTGAGTCTTGAGGGGTAAAGTCTTTTCTGGGTTCTGCGGTGTGTGTGAGGCAGAAATGTGTATATGTGTGTGTGTGTGTGTGTGTGTGTGAAAGAGAGAGCGAGAGAATATAGATATAAAAATACAATCACAAACAATATATACAAACAATAATGAGCAGGCCTAGGCAGTGTTTTCCGGCTGTGTGCTTATTGAAAAAGAGGTGTTTGTATTTTATTATTCTATTCTAGCTTATTATTCTATTCTATTTGTAATGATGCTGTCGAAAGAATAAACTAGTGTGACTTAGCAGAGAAATAACCCTGCAAAGAAAGGGAGAGGAAAGAGAGATTTCCCCCAGAAGCCACAGCCGAGCACAGAGTAAAAGCCCTCTCCCGTTTCCCGATGTGTTTCCTCAAACTCTTCTTTCCTTCTGTCTCCTCTAAGCATCAAGTGGGTCCAGCCCCTCCTCGCTTTTAGCAGGCACAGACTGCGGCCCGAGATGGAGAGCATCGCCGACAACTTCTCCTGTTACGACCCCTCCATCGTCCACTACCGCTACGTGTCGGTCAGCTGGGGCATCGTGGTGACTGTCCTCGGCACGGTGGGCAACGTGCTGACGCTGCTGGCCTACGCGGCCGAGCCCAAGCTGCAGACCCGCTTCAACCTGCTGATCGTCAACCTGACCTTGGCCGACTTGCTCTACTGCACCTTCCTGCAGCCCTTCTCGGTGGACTCCTACCTCCACCTCCACTGGCGGACCGGCGCCGACTTCTGCCGCGTCTTCGGCATGCTGCTCTTCGTTTCCAACGCCGTCTCCATCCTCACCCTCTGCCTCATCGCCGTCAGCCGCTACCTCCTCATCGCCAACACGGCCCTCTTCGACCGGGCCTTTTCCCGCTGGAGAATGATCCTGGTCTGCCTGCTCACCTGGGTCGTCGGCTTCGCCTGCTTCGCGCCCCTGTGGGGGGTCTACGTCCTGGTGCCCAAAGTCTGCACCTGCAGCTTCGACCGCATCCGAGGCCGGCCCTACACCACCATCCTCATGGCCCTCTACTTCGTGGTGGGCCTCAGCTGTGTCGGCATTTTCTACTTCCTCATCCATCGCAAAGTCAAGGGGGCCTCCCGGGCCCTGGATCAGTACAAGCTGAAGAAAGCCAGCCTGAAGGGAGTCCACGTGGCCGGAAGCAGCTCGGCAACGCCGGGCCATTACCAGGAGCTTGACAGCGGGGTCGACAGCGCAGGGCCTTCCCAGCACTCCGTCGAGGGCCCGGCTTCTGAGCCGACCTCTAAAACCTCCGTCCCTTCCGCTTCCGAGAACAGCGGAACTCCTCCTGATCCTCAGCCTCCCGCCCCGTTGAAGAAAGCGGCGGCTTCCAAGCCGAAGGACAGCAACACCGAATTCCGCCGGGTGACCCGGATGTGCTTCGTGGTCTTCATCGTCTTTGTCGTGTGCTACATCCCCTTCATGCTGCTCAACATCTTTGACGCCAGAAACCAGGCCCCCGTCGTCCTGCACATGATCGCGGCTAACCTCACCTGGCTCAACAGCTGCATCAATCCGGTGCTTTACGCCGCCATGAACCGCCAGTTCCGCGAGGCCTACGGAGGCGTGCTCTATACCTTCACGCGGAGAGGTCGCTGGTGCTGCTAACCAGAAGCACCGCATTCTCGGCCTCTGAGAAGGTCTTCTCCTCTGGCCCCGGCTTGTCCTGGGTGACACCAGGAAGCGTACCTGGACTACCGCAGCTGTTGGTATTCAGAGGTCCTCGGGCGCTTTGTGAAGCTGGGGAAAATTCCACTTGTGAGTTCAGCAGTGATGGAACTATTTGGCCCTTCTGGGCCTCAAGGAAGGAGAGCGATCGCTGCTCCTTTGCAGAACCTCTTGTGGACAGAGACCTCCTTTTCAATAAGCACAAAAACTGAAAATAGTGCCTAGACGGCACCTTATTGCCTGTATAGGTGGGATTTGATTGTATTTTTATATCTGTATTTTCACACAGGGAGAGATTGCCATATTTCTTTCTTGTGTCCACCAAGACTGCTATTGTAGATGGTGGCCCAGAAGCCAGAAAATACTCTACCTCTCAAGACCCATTCGGGATTAGTTGCCAGCTCTGGGTTGGGAAATGCCTGGAGGCTTTGGGGGTGGAGCCAGGAGTTGGTGGGGTTTGGGGCAATGAGGGAGTCTAATGCAATGGAGCCCACCCTCCCAAGCAGGCACTTTCTCAAGGGGAACTGATCTCTGTCGCCTAGAGATGAGCTGTCCTTCCAGAGGATCTTCAGGTCCCACTGGGGGACTGGCATCCCTATCCCCGGGAAAATCATTTTCCTGCTAGGGGGAGGTTGGCCGCTATTGCTCCAGTGGAACAACTGCATCGTTTTGTCTTGTCCTCTCAGAAGCAGCCATTTCAGAAAGGAAGCTGCAAGGAGGCCACAACATAGGAGAGGCACCAACTCACCTTTTCTCAGCCTCACAAGATGTCTCTGCCACCTTCTCTCCCTCCTGTCTCCGGAGATCTCAGAACAAGTGTGTGCCAGGATTGCCGTTCGGGGAGCCTCTGCCTCACTTCTTCAACCATCTCCCGCAGAGCGGGAGGGATCCCTGCCTCGGTTTCCCTTGCCCCAGGCCTTCCCGTAACCTGCAGATTGTTCGCTGTCTGCCCAGCTACCTTGGTTGTGGGACAGAAAAGGGGGAACGAATGAGAAGATCTGGGCAGGGGTGAAAGGAAAAGGGCACGGGCCAGTCAAGTAAGAGAGGGGCTCGTCTCCTGCTTTGTACCCCCTGGAGAAAGACAGTGCTCATAAAAACCAGATGTTCTTCCAGCTGTGGGCAGGAACAATGGGGGTAGCTGTTCCCACTGAATTGGTACAACTAAAGGGTAAATGGGAGATTCCCTGTAGATCAGGAGTAGTCAACCTGTGGTCCTCCAGATGTCGATTGACTACAATTCCCATGAGCCATTGTAGTCCATGAACATCTGGAGTACCACAGGTTGACTACCCCTGCTGTAGATGCTCATGGAGGCCTGATTGGAAGCGATCAGCATGCCTGGTGCCTTTAGCTGCTGAAAGATGTATTCATATTCAGGTTCAGGTTAGGAAATTTCTGGAGATTTGCTGGTGGTGCTTGGGAAGGGCAGGGTTTGGGGTGAGGAGGACCATCTGGTCCATCCCCCAAAGCAGTTATTCCCCACCCACCCACGGGAATGTATCTTTATAGTTTGAAAATCAGCTGTAATCCCAGGGTATCTCCAGGTGCTACCTGGAGGTTGTGGCAAGCTTTTGTGTGTTCCATACAAAGAGAGCTAGCATGGTATTGTGGTTAGGAGTGCGGATTTCTAATCTGGTGAGCCGGGTTTGATTCCCTGCTCCTCCACATGAAGCCAGCTGGGTGACCTTGGGCCAGCCATGGTTCTCTTAGAGCTGTTCTTGTAGAGCAGTTCTCTTAGGGCTCTCTCAGCCCCACCTCCCTCACCGGGTGTCTGTTGTGGGGAGAGGAAGGGAAGCTGCTTTGAGACTCCTTCAGGCAATGCAAAGCAGGGCATAAAAACCAACTCTTCTTCTTGCTGAAGCTAAGCAGATCTGTCTCTTCCCAGCCTGCATGGAGGGAAGCCTAGAGATTCCCCGTAAGCTATGTTGAATTCTATGAGAAATACATCAGGGCTTTTGCCTGGGCATCCACAGTAACCCAATCCTTCTTCACACCCAAGATAACACAACATTTTAAAGCAGGTCTCCCTTTCTTTCCTGAAACCTTTTCCTAAACTATGTAATATAGTCTTGTACAGTCCATGTGGATACGATCTCCCCCATGGCATGATATTCTTTCTATGTGATGGTGCTCTGTTTGAATATATTTAATAAAATAATTCATAACCATTGTTAAAAAAAATACTCTGATCCTCCAAACTTTGTGTTCCTTCTGGTCCAATTCTAGGAGCCCTCAGAAACGGGGAACTGTCGTTTCCTCCATAATGTGGTGTCCCGTTCCTTGCTCAAGAGCTGAACTTGCAAGGTGAAAGGGTGTGCAAATTGCAATACCCCTCACAGCTTCAGATTGGGGTCTAAGCGCTCTTCCTTACTATCAGGATCGGACAAGTGGAGCTTCCTCTTGAAGTTAGAATCATAGAATAATAGAGTTGTAGTCCAACCCCCTGCACTAAGTTCAAACCCTGGTGGCTTTTTGGGTCTTGAAGGAGCTACGGTCCTCCAGATGTCCATGGACTACAATTCCCATTCCTACAATGCTGGCAGGGGCTCATGGGAATTGTAGTCCATGGACATCTGGAGGACCACAGGTTGACTACCCCTGAGCTACGGGACTGGAATCAAGCTGTTCTGCTGCAAACCAACACACCTGTCCTCCGAGACTGGCTAAACTACAGGTAGCCAGCCCTGAGGGAAGGGATACGAATGTTACGAACACATTAGAAGGTCATGTCTCTAGAATGTCATGAGGTCTAGCAGCATCGCCTCCTTTTTTAACCGGGGAGACTTGCCCAGGCAGGGGAGACTTGCCCAGCCTGATTTCCTCCATCCCCATCCTGGTAGCATTGCCACCTTATTTCATGACACCGATCCCGTGCGGTTAGGGGTGGTAGCAGGTTTGCCTGATGCCGCAGGCAACCTGCCAGGAAAAAGGTGGTGATTCAGTTTGCCGGCTCAGTTGTGGTCACACCGCTTTTGTTTGGCTCGTTCCAGATGCAACGAGTCCACCTGCAAACAGAGCAGGCTCTCTGCCTTTTGGCACCGTGCCTTCACCCACACCACGGCACACACAAGGGGGAAGCACTTTATTTCTAATTGTCACCAATTATTTTACTTAATATTACATTTATATACCGCTGTTTTCGGGATTTCTGACTCGGGGCAGTTCACAACCACATACATGCCAGTTTAAACAGTTATAAAGTCGATAATCGCCCCAGATATGAGTCTTGGTAATGGGGGGGCAGGGGAAATATGTCTGCAAAAAGGACATAATCCGGTTGGGCATCCCCCATGATCTTGCCACGGGTCCCGAGCAGTCTGGTCTTTAGCCTTGTGTTTTTTGAGGGTGTGTGAATCAGAGGAGCCCAGCCCTTCCTTTCACTTATTGTCTTTGAGGTCTTTGTTTTACGATCATTATTTTGTCCTCGGCTCAGCTCCTGATATGCACACAGCAATTCTCGAATTGCCCTGCTATGGATTCTCTTCTCGGGACAACGCCGGGTGTTTGCTTGGCGTCAAGAAATTCATCCTCTTCCTCTGAATACATATTAACCCATTTAGGGTCACAGTGTCACCGGTGGAGATCAGATATGCATCGGAATGAGGATAAGGTGCGGCAGCAGGAACTCTTGTGCCTCGTGCTCAGCTTCAGCTGCATGGCTTCTTTTTGATCCCTTTCTTCCCAAACCTTGCCAGTTGGTCAGAGCAGCCTGGCATCCCTTAGCTACAGCTTAACAGAAGTGCCTAACTGGGACGGATTTATTGTTATGTTAGATACATGATGGGAAAAGCTCAAGTTGGTGGGAAATATCCTGTCCCTTTTAACAGAGGTGAAAGGTGTGACCTGACCTGAATAGCCCAGGGCCTATTCTACACACATTGGAAAATGCACTTTCAGTGTGCTTTTGCAGCTGGATTTTCCAGTGCAGAACAGGATAATCTACTTCTAAAGTGCATTGAAAGTGCATTATCCAATGTGTGCAGAATGGGCCCAGATCTCATAAGCTAAGCAGGGCCAGTCCTGGTTAATATTTGGGTGGGAGACCCCGAAGCACAAACAGAGGTTGGCAAGGGTAAACCAGCTCTGAACATCTCATGTCTTGAAACTCCTATGGGTTGCCATAAATTGGCTGAAACTTGCATAACAATAACATTGCAACAATGCAATAACATTTGCAAACAATAACAATAACAGTTCTATGACTGGGACAGGGTATTGCTCTTTCTTCAGACAAGTGACAACAGCAGTGATGGGCTTAAAACAAATATATACATGCAGCATTCAGCTATTCCCCCCCCCCCTTAAACTCCTTGCATGCTCTCCTGTTCTGGTGACTAGACTGCTAATGAACATTAAATGGCAAGGTGTGTGACTGAGCCCAGATGTTGGCTTTTAAACAAGAAAAACACCTTTGGGAGAGGCTTCTTGGGAACAGCAAATAGAGCTGAGGGTGCCATCTAATCCTTTCCGAGCACACACAACTTTCACGCGCGGAACTGGAGGGGATCGAGAAACGGGGGGGGAAAGGTCCTTCTAAATTCCCCTGCCCAATGCTGCTTTTAATTTCAGAATATGGAATCAGGGGCAGAATTACAGACTGTGGTCCATAATAGAGTGTTGAGTCCCTCATATGTGATAAAAAAATAGGCCACAGCCGGTTCCAAGAGCCAGAAATGCAATCAGTGGATGCTGGGCAGGGATGCTAGTTGCCAGGTGGGACTTGGGGGATCCCCCCACAATTGCAGCTCATCTCCAGGCCACAGAGAACACTTCCCCTGGAGAAAACAGAGAAAACTCTCTGGCACTGTAACCCATTGAGGTCCTTGTCACCTGGAGGATTTTCCCTGCAAGGGGACTAGAACCAGGGATGTCAGCCTCTAAGTGGGTCCTCCTTGTCCTCCTCAGGATCCACCCCCAAATCCACAGGATTTTCCCAACCCTACCCCCATCCCTTGCCAGGGGGGACCTGGCAATGCAAATACTGTGAGCTGAGAGCGTCCAGGGCTCCTCTCCTCCTGGGCTTCCCTGTGCTACCTGCTCACAGCTCCCTGCCCACATGCCTGCATTCTCCCCCACTCCTTCCCCATCCATCTCCCCCCACCCCCATTGCCTTTTTTCCAGACCTCCCAGTGTTCTCACACCCCTCCCTGACGGTGCTAGGCAGTGCATGCAACTGGAAGTATGGGTGCTGGGAAGGCTCATAACAGATGGGCAGCGGGGGAGGGGGCCCAGCCAGAAGTTGCAGCTCAGGGCCTGCTGATACCAGGCTTGAGTAGAATGCCAAAGCAGCCATTTCCTCCAGGGAATCTCAGCTCTATAGTAGGGATGCCATTCTCCAGGTGTGACCTGAGGATCCTCTGGAATTATAGCTCGTCTCCAGACTAAAGAGTTCAGTTCCCCTGGAAAAAATGGCTGCCTTGAAGGGTGGGCTCCATAGCATTAGACTCCACTGAAGTCCCTCCCTTCCCCAAGTCCCGCCTACTCGTGGCTCCACCCCCAAAGTCTCCAGGTATTCCCCAACCCAGAGCTGGCAACCCTACTCTGGAGGTAACTCCTGAAGTTTGCCAGGCCCCACTAAGCCCGCATGGTTTATCTCTTTCGCCCACTTGTAGGCTGACCCCCTGGCTCTTGTCCCTTTGCAGGGGAAGCTCTCCGAGTGAGAAGAAGCCAAGTTGGAGGAAAACAGCCAGCATCATCGGATGTGGCTTGACTTAGCATGGTCCTCCCAGATTGCAATTTCCTCTTCTCAGCAGCCCTTGCAGAAGGAGGCCTTGCAAATCTTCAGGTCTTTCATTTCCCACACCAATAAAAAGCCGCCACCTCGTGGACTTTGTTGTCTTTCATTGGATTGTTTTTTTAATTGCCAGGTGTTCCCACTTGAAAACCTGGTGATTCAGAGTTCAAAGCAATTCAGATCATCAACAGGACAGAACAAAAACACAAGGGCTGGCTTTTTGCCGTCTGTGGCAAATAGTAGGTCGGGAAACAGTGGCCATATCCGCCCAGAGAGCTAAAACGCAAGTGGACTCCTGCTTGCAAATGTGGGATGGTAAACCTCGCATTTGCAGTCCTCCTCATGGGGAGACCCCTCCCGCATTTTCCCTCTGCCTTTTCCCCTCCCAGCAAGGGAATTACAATATGAAAAAAGAAAGGTTCACAATGAAAAATCAACAGAAGAAAACAGGGAACCTTTCCAAGGCAATATGTTTGTAATAATGTCTACAATGAATTTCAATTCAATTTCTTTTCCAATTCTTTTATATATCAGAAGACACAACCATAATGGCTTCTAGATAAATCCCGTTTTCATTGACTTCATCAGTGGTTGAGTCCTCCAATCCTCCAAAAAACGGTATGTTGTATCAAAGGTGGCAAAGTCCTATCGCCTTTCCTGAGCAACATATTGCCTTGGAAAGGTTCCCTGTTTTCTTCTATTGATTTCCCAACAAGGGAAACAAGACGAACTTCTCCACCCGCTCCTTGGCTTGTCAATCACAGCATGCCATTAATCACAGCACAGCACTTCTCTCATGGAGTGAAACTTTCTCCAAGCCCTGAATTATTTTTTAAAGCACTTCTGAGTTGCTATGCAGTAATGCCACAACACAGATGCATTTTTAATAAAAATCAACACTTCCGCGTTGCTATGGAGAAAGGCCAGAATAATACAACATCCCCCCCACCCCTTTCAGGATTACTTTTTTTTGGGGGGGGGACTTTATTTGTGTCTGGGTGGATTTTTGAGAGGCTGCACATGGGAAACTGGAGCCCAAAAATCATTTTGTGTAAACGGAAGGCTTTAAAACAAGGGGCATGCAGGCCTGAATGATCGGGATAAAGCTGCTTGATCACCCGGCCCCTCCCCTTTTCCCTTTCATTCCCCAGCTCCAGAAAACAGAAACGGGACTTTGTTTTGCCTGCCTGATCCCAAAAAAGACCATGGACACATTAAAGGAGATTTTATTTTACCTTTGACAATGGGTTTTATCTTTGCGGTTGCACTGCAATGTGGAGCGTGTGTTTTTTGTTTTTTGTTTTGTTTAACACAGAGCAGAAAATAGAGAGTGGAGGGCAGTTGCGAGGGTGGGATAACACTACAGAGACTATCTTGCCTCCCACTCCTCCATACGGGCTTGCCCCTGGTTGCTCACTGACGGGATGCACAACTGATTGTGGCAAATCCAGTTTTTGGCTGGTTGTTGGCGCAAACTCAACCCAGCTACTTGACAGCCTCGGGATGCAGGCGACGTCATGTGGAGGAAGCTGCCAACATTCAAAGGCTGTCCAGGGGCAGATTCCTCATGCGGAAATGGTCCTTATCTCCCGTAAATAAAAGTAAAGAGGTTTTCCAGAAGCATACCTGGTGGCAATCAACCACTGTGGTTCTCCTGAGGTTCATGGATTGCAATTCCCATGAGCCCCTACAAGCATGGAGAGCCACAGTTTGCCCTCTCCTGCTACACTATGGTTTTCCTGGGCACAGATGGGCAAAGTTATGGTTGCCAACCCCCAGGCAGGCCCTAGAGATTTCCTGCAATTACAATGGTTCTCCAGGCCATGGAAATGGCGGTTCTGGAGTGTGAAATGTGTGTCATTATATCCTGCTGAAGACTTCCCCCCCCGCAAATACCACCTCCCTAGGCTCTACCTAGGGATGCCAACCTCCAGGAGGGAGCTGGGGAATCCCCTGGAATTACATCTCATGACCAGACTGCAGAGATCAGTTCCCTGGGACAAAAATGGATGTTTTGGAAGGTGGACTCTATGGCCTTGTGCCCCACTGAGGTCCTTGTCCTCCTCCAGAATCACTCCCAAATCTCCAGGGGTTTCCCAACCTGTCACTTGCATCCCCACCCCCATCCCTGAACAGAGATCTGGGATGACTTAGCAACTCTAGGTCTACCCTCAAGGCTCCAGGTATTACTCAGCTTGGAGTTGGCAGGCCTAAGTTCACCTGTTGCTTTCCGCCTACAGTCATGGTCTTCAATGATTTGAAACCGCTATCAGTAAGATGCTACCACTGCAAAGAGTAGACCAATCTACAGACAGCACAGCTCTGCATGAGGGTCTTCCCTCAGAGTGGTCCAAGATGGTGAAATGCCTCAGGGGTAAAATCCCAAATGGGATCCCACAGGGCAGTAAAAATGTAACAAACCAGCAGCTCGTTTTCCTAGGAGTAAGACCAGCTGAGTAGACCTGAGTGCCTTCTCAGAAATGCTCTCTAAGGCAGTGGTCCCCAACCCTAACCGGTCCATGGATCAGACAGTACCGGGCCGTAGCTACTCCTCATCCTCCTCCCCGTCCGCTGCCTCGGGGGCTGCCCTGCCACTCTGCCACCAGCTCACCTTTGGTGCTCTCCGACGGCTGCCATGGCTGGGGCTCCCCCTTGGCGTGGCATTGTGCAGCTGTTGCTAGCAGTGCCGCCCAGTGGGTGGTGGGAAGTCAGGGGCACCAGTAGGAAAGCAAGCGGAGCAGGGGCTCAGGAGACGACGTCCCTCGGCAAAAGACTACCCTCCCCCCCGTGAGCCTCAGTAAAATTGTCAAGCGTTGACCGGTCCCCGGTGATAAAAAGGTTAGGGACTACTGCTCTAAGGGCCAAGCTAGGCATAATGTTTTGCTTCAGGCTGACTCTCGTGCTCTGACAGTGAGATGGCAGCTGCTCAGAACAGGGGCCCCATTCAAATTGGGACCACAGTGTGTGGGGGATTGGTGTTACCCATGCACTCACACCATTCCCTCGAACTGAAGTGGCCCCAGATGGGTATTTCCCCATGAGTGGGAGAATACATAATGCAGAAGCAACCCTGAGTGAAAATCGACTGCCTATAATCGTTAAGAAATAGCTGGAGATTTTGAGGGTGGTGCCTGGGGAATGTAGGGTTTGGGGAGGGGTGTGGGATATAGAGTCCACCTTCCAGAGTGGTCATTTTCTTTGTTGCCTGGAGATCAGTCGTTAACTGTTGATCTTACTTAATTTTGCTGTACTCAATGCTGGTATTATATTGTTGTTGTTATTGTTATTTTTATATTCTGATTTATTACCCGCCGCTCTTGGCCAAGGCAATGCTGAGGGGGTGATCTAAAATCAAATAATTCAATAAATAAAATAAAACAATCCCAGAAGAATACAGCCCATTCTCCTGGTATGTGATTTTGGAGCGTCAAAATCCTATCAACTGACAAGGGCATGCTGTTTTTACCAAGGGACGTGCCTCGGCCCTGGTGAGGGAGGCAGAACACATGCTGTACATCCTGTCCTGATGTGGAGAAAATGTGCCACTTTGGGAAAATCCTTCCGCTTGTCAGCAAAAGGCTGCAGCCCCGCTGATGAAACATGTCTTTAGCAACTAACCACCACTACCTTGCAAGGAACCACAATGTACTGTGCAGAGAAGGGTGTCTACACAGGAGATTTAGAGGAACTGAAAGAAACGCCCTGTGGTGTGCGGAGAAGCTTTAGGGAAGGGTGGTGGACCGGGCGGCCCCCAACTTCCTTAGCTTTACCCCAAGCAGCTAATACACAGAACTGCCAACTTTCCTCTGGGTTCGTCATTCTGCTTTTGGCAGGGACTTGATTTCTAATTACGGGCAGGTGGCTATTGCTTATCTCTGCTGGGAAAAGCTTCATCTCCTGAGATATGTTAGATTTGAGTCCAGGGCTGTTTTGTGTGTAAGCTTGCAAGATTTAAAGCTCCCTTTATCAGACATGAGTAGGAAAAGAGGTCTGAGGCTGTTTATCCCAATCAGAAGGGAGGAGGAAACGGTTGGGGTAGGGCTGGCCCGAATTGTGGCTCTTGAGATGTCCATGGACTACAATTCCCATGAGACCCTACTAGCATAGCAAACTGGCATGGATGCATGGGAATTGTAGTCCATGGACATCTCTAGAACCCCAGTTTGGCCACCTTCTCCTCCACCCCCCCCTGTTTAGGGTGTAATTTCCCCTCAGCTTTAATCACCGTGCCTCTGCATCCTTTACAAATGTCCTTTACAGCTGATGGAAGTTGTGCCCTGCCTCTTGCCTCAGCTGTCTTTTGCCTCAGCTGTTGCCTCAGCTGTTAGGAGGAGAAGATCTCTAACCATAGAGTCAGTGAGCTAGATAGGAACACTGACCACTCACCTTTCTGATCTAACTAACGCTGTCCCTGTAAGGCTAGGCTGAGTCACTTAGGGGCAACTTCCTGTTTCTTGCTGCTTCTTCAGGAATCTCTCCCCATCTTGAAAAAT
Source organism: Paroedura picta (assembly GCF_049243985.1). NCBI lineage: Eukaryota > Metazoa > Chordata > Lepidosauria > Squamata > Gekkonidae > Paroedura > Paroedura picta. The sequence continues at coordinate 161,536,044 of NC_135371.1, read as the reverse complement.
ATACAAGGCAAGGGAAAAGAAACAAGCCCAACCTGTAAAACAAATGACTCATAGCATCCGCATATATTTTCTACTGAGATTTCAATGCATTGTTTTTAATGGACCTTTAGCACTGTGCAATAAAACGTGTATTCAATATATTTTTATGATGATAATTGTCAGACTGTCCAACCTCTTTAGTTCCTCTCTCCCTCCATCCTGCCTGCCAGTCTGCAACATGGTGGGTGTAGAGATGCTTCCTGCATCTCTCTCCATCCCACTGCCTAGATTAGATTAGGGACTATCCCCTTCCCTGCTTAGATCGGAGTTCTCTAATGAATAGTTGTTATTTTCCTTTAATAGCACCCCCAGAGTTTGTGCTCTTTCTTTGTTTTCGGCATGCGTGCCCTCAGTAGCCAGCAACACCATGCTGCACGCACTAGCCTATTTATGCATGTATTAATTTGGTTTACTGAATTCATATACCACTCTCCCATATGGCTCGGGGCAGTTTACAACATGGTCCAGTTACAATACAGAAATACAATCCATACTAAAATTAGTCTCAGCAAAACTAACGTTTTTGGATATTGCAGAACCAGACCAGGGGTCCCACCACAGCATCCATCAACAGAACCCTGCCCATCTGTTGTGATAAAAAGACTCTTGTCTCCATTCCTGTTCATGTCTGATGAAGGCAGCTTTGACTCTTGAAAGTTCGCATCCTGATAATCTCGTTGGCTTCTAAGGTGCTTCTAAACCAGGGGTGGCCAAACCAGGGGTGGCCAAACAAGGATACCCCCTTGGCCAATCACAGTTCCCTCAGAACTCTTTCAGCCTCACCTGCCTGTTGCGGGGAGGGGAAAGGAAGGTAGCTGCTTTTAGATGCCAGGTATACAGAAGTGGGGTATAAAAACCTGTTTTTCTTTCTCCACATGAAGCCTGCTGGGTGACCTTGGGGCAGTCACGGTTGTTCCCAGAACTCTTTCAGCCCCTCCTGCCTCACAAGGGGCCTGTTGTGGAGAGGGGAAGGAAAGGTGATTGTGAGCTGCCTTGAAACTCCTTACGGTTCGGAAAAATGGGGTATAAACCTGCTTTTCTTCCTCCTCGCGAAGCCTGAGGGTGACCTTAGGGCAGTCACGGTTGTTCTCGGAATTCTTTCTGCTCCATCTACCTCCCAAGGTGCCTGTTGTGAGGTGAGGGGAAAAATGTGATTGTAAACCACTCCTTAAGGTCGAGAAAAGCGGGGTCTAAAAACCTAACTTTCTCATTTTTATCCTGTCAGGCCTGAACCTCAGTTTTCAAGTCTCTCTATGGAGATATTTTTCTTTTTCTGTGGCACTGCTGAGGGGGGAAAGGGATTAGGGAGAGACATATCTCCTCCTCCTCCAGCAACCACTTCAAAAGAATTTCCCTTCCTGTCATGGCAATCCCTTTGATTTCCTACAACGTAATCCTCAAAATAGAGTGTGCGGGTTTGCGTCAGAGTTCTCTCTTCACATGATGTACATTTCAGGGCTGTATACATGTTCAGTCCTCATTCTGTTTATTTTTTGGGTTTCCCTTCCCTTTTTAGGGTGAGCGATGAAAACCATATTTTCCTGCCTATGTGTGGCATCTTCTGGGTATCCAAGACTCTGCCTTATCCAAAGTAATAGTTTACAGAGGATAATAAGGGAAGAAGAAGAAGAAGAATAAAGAAGGAAGAAGAAGAAGAAGAAGAAGAAGAAGAAGAAGAAGAAGAAGAAGAAGAAGAAGAAGAAGAAGAAGAGTTAGTTCTTATATGCCGCTTTTCTCTACCAGAAGGAGGCTCAAAGCGGCTTACAGTCGCCTTCCCTTTCCTCTCCCCACAACAGGCACCCTGTGAGCTGTGTGAGACTGAGAGAGCCCTGATATTACTGCTTGGTTTTCTCAGTGCTGTGGCAAGCCCAAGGTCACCCAGCTGGCTGTGTGTGGGGGGGGGGGCGCAGATTCAAACCCGGCTCGCCAGATTAGGAATCCGCACTCCTAACCACTACACCAAGCTGGCTCTTAAAGTGATTATGCAGACCACCCATTCCTCATACTAGCTCAACTGCAGCAGTGTGTGTCTCTATTGGTAAGGTCTCTGTTGGTAAACTGCTGACTTGATTAAACTATATCTTGGGAAAATAATCTTTTCTTGGTGCCAAATATATGTAAGTTTTCAATTATTGTCTTGTATGGAGGGCAAGTACTTGTGCGTTTCCTGCATTGTGCAAGGGGGTGGACTAGATGACCCTGGAGGCCCCTTCAAACTCCCTGATTCTATGATTCTATAATTATGTAACCCCAATATCCCCTTCATTATCATTTTAAGGTATTTTAAATCTCAAACTTCATAGCTGATCTATTTTGCAGCCACATTATTGGATTCACCATTGCTACATATGCAATAATAAGCAAATAAAATACAATAAGAAAATAAAAGATGTTTCTGCTCAAAATCCAATTCCTTATATTTTATATTAAAAACTTGATCTCATTCTGCTTCTGTATCGCAATAAATTTAAATACACGTTTTCAGCAGTTTATTCTAAATTTGTCTCCTGTTTGCATAATACTCCATCTCTCCTCAGATTTTGTTTCTCAAAAAGGTTATTAATTTCATAATTAATGCATAGGTGGCAAATTTATATTTCCATTCTTATAAGGTTGGACAGATCTGTAATTTCCATTTTGGTACATAGATAATTTAGGCTCTGTCACTGTGTATTTGAATATCTCTTCCAAAATTTTTTGTAATTTATTAGGCAGAGTGGTAAGCGGCAGAAATGCTGTCTGAAGCTGTCTGTCCATGAGGTTGGGAGTTCAATCCTAGCAGCCGGCTCAAGGTTGACTCAGCCTTCCATCCTTCTGAGGTTGGTAAAATGAGTACCCAGCTTGCTGCTGGGGGGTAAAGCGGTAATGTCTGGGGAAGGCACTGGCAAGGCCGCCCTGTATTGAGTCTGCCATGAAAATGCTGGAGGGCATCACCCCAAGGGTCAGACATGACCCGGTGCTTGCACAGGGGATACCTTTACCTTTACCTTACACCTAAGAGCATATTCTTACCTTCCACTGATAATTTAAAAGTTAATATGTTCTTCATTATCCCATGTATTTCCATTCAATACTGTTTTCTTTTTAACAAGTCCACCACGTATAGTAAAAGATCCCATCTATGTCTTGAGATTTCCAGCACTTTTCTTTGTACTTTTTGTCTACTTTCTCAATATTCTTTGAACCAGTTTTCTCTTAACACCTGGCTGGCTATAAATTTCTTTCCCCATAACTGTTCCCATGATGCATAGGTATCTGCTCTCTAAAATTCTGCATCCATTTAGTCATATATTTTTCGCTTGCTCTTCTTCAGTTTCTAACTGATGCAATAATTTATATATCCATCCTGGTCTTGTTAAAAGTAATCAACTGTTCAAACTCAGTCCCCTCTCTTAGAGCTCCACCTAGTGTTGATCATCTTCTTTAGTCTTGAAACTGATTGATAATATCTTGCCAGGGCTTGATTTTCCTTTGAGCACTTACCATGTTACCGTACATTAAAAAAAAAACACTTTTATTTCTTGTGTTCCTATCATGATAAGCTTCTATTGGGTACATGAGTGGGGAATTTGGAGGAATTTGGAGGACTCAATAAATCCCAGCATGTAAACCATATTCTCAAAAATCTATCTCTAATTATACGACCCCTTTCTCGTATTATGATCGTTTTCATTGATTTCTTACTCCATAAATAATTTTGTAAACCTTCATCCAGGTCTGCTGATTCATGTTTGACTATTCTTTGCCTTGGGCTCTTAATCTAATCTGCAATCCAAACCAGGCCTGCCTCTTGGTAATATAATTTTACACGCTTCTTATTCCAAACAAAATCAAATGCTGAGGGTGATTATCGAAACTGTGGGATGTGACAATTATGTATAGAGTTACATTCATGAGAAAGAAAGCCAGAAAGGCATTTTCTCAGAGAGGTTGACTTATACATATTTAAATGCCTCTTTTCCATTTTAAATGCCTTCCCGGTGCCTCTTGAACAACAACCAGCCAAAAAAGTCCAATAATAAATCCAGATTAAAACACTCAGCCCTAAGACAGCTATAAAAACATACACATAACAGCAGGTGAAGAGAAGAGCAGGGGAGAAAATAGAAGTAAATAGCCAACGTTGATCAGTGATCTTTATTTAATATCGCCCAAAACTTAACGGAGCGTTAAGGAAGGGAATTTTTAAAACAATATTCATAAGCAAAAGATGGGCCTGACACATAAATATACATTTACGTAACGCTCATCTTTTCTCTGCTCACACGCCATACAAATCATTTTCAGGCTCTGAAGAATATATAAATAGATGTGTATCTCCTCTCCCCCCCCCCCTTTTGTACTTGGTTTTTGATTTAAACTACTAAGCATGTATTCTTGTTCCCTTCTGGAACCCAATGCAATATTCATGGCAAAGATGCCAAGCAAAAGAGAACTTGAGTAACTCAAAAATCGTGCCACCGTATCTCCCCCACAGCTGACAATATGAGTTGAGGAGATGGCATGAGCTGCAGGGGTCAACGGCAGAGAGAAAAGCCAGGAACCATGAGGGGAGAGCCCCTGTGTCCCCACACACATAAGAGAGACCTTCTGAGGCCCCTTCACTCATAGCAAGTCATTTTAAATTAAATCACATGACCTGCCCATTTCCCTGGTCTCCTGGTATTACGAGGGCCCTGGGAAGGTTTGTTAGCAGGCCTAGATGCTGTCTCTTTACAAGACTTAAAGGCCACCTACTGGGGGAGGAGATAAAATTGAGAACTACACACAAAACGAACATACATTACGGTTATTTTTTGAGCCTTAAGAATAGGACAAAATGGTCATCCAGTGGTCCCTCTCCCCACCCCCACCCCCAGCAGCGAGAAGCTCGCCAGGCCGCGATTAGCATGCGGCCTGGCAAGCTTCTTGCTTCGGGAGGGGGGGGGGAAGAGAAGCTTGCTGGGCTGCAAGCTAATAGGCCACTTCGGTGGCCGATTTGCTGGCGGCCTGGAGGGGCGGGGAGAGGGAGTTTAAATCAAAAACGGCATGCCGGCGGCACAAATGCGCACGTGCTGACTGCCGCGCATGAGCGTTTGCATCCGGCAGCAGTTTGTGGATGGGAGACCACCAATGATGGGGGTCATGATGCAGAGGCAGGAAAGGACAAGCCATCTCTGAACATCTCTTGCTTTAAAACCCTGTTGCCAAGTCAGCTGTGTCTTGCTGGTTGGTTCTTATATGCCCCCTTTCTCTATCTGGAGTCTCAAAGCGGATTACATTCACCTTCCCTTCCTCTCCCCACAACAGGCACACTGTGAGGGAGGGGAGGCTGAGAGAGCCCTGATATCACTGCCTTCCCTTTCCTCTCCCGACAACAGACACCCTGTGAGGGAGGGGAGGCTGAGAGAGCCCTGATATTACTGCCTTCCCTTTCCTCTCCCCACAACAGACACCCTGTGAGGGAGGGGAGGCTGAGAGAGCCCTATTCCTACCTTCCCTTTCCTCTCCCCACAACAGACACCCTGTGAGGGAGGGGAGGCTGAGAGAGCCCTGATATTACTGCCTTCCCTTTCCTCTCCCCACAACAGACACCCTGTGAGGGAGGAGAGGCTGAGAGAGCCCTGATATTCCTGCCTTCCCTTTCCTCTCCCCACAACAGACACCCTGTGAGGGAGGGGAGGCTGAGAGAGCCCTGATATTCCTGCCTTCCCTTTCCTCTCCCCACAACAGACAACCTGTGAGGGAGGGGAGGCTGAGAGAGCCCTGATATTCCTGCCTTCCCTTTCCTCTCCCCACAACAGGCACTCTGTGAGGGAGGGGAGGCTGAGAGAGCCCTGATATCACTGCCTTCCCTTTCCTCTCTCCACAACAGACACCCTGTGAGGGAGGGGAGGCTGAGAGAGCCCTGATATTCCTGCCTTCCCTTTCCTCTCCCCACAACAGGCACTCTGTGAGGGAGGGGAGGCTGAGAGAGCCCTGATATCACTGCCTTCCCTTTCCTCTCCCCACAACAGACACCCTGTGAGGGAGGAGAGGCTGAGAGAGCCCTGATATCCCTGCCTTCCCTTTCCTCTCCCCACAACAGACACCCTGTGAGGGAGGGGAGGCTGAGAGAGCCCTGATATTCCTGCCTTCCCTTTCCTCTCCCCACAACAGACACCCTGTGAGGGAGGGGAGGCTGAGAGAGCCCTGATATTCCTGCCTTCCCTTTCCTCTCCCCACAACAGATACCCTGTGAGGGAGGGGAGGCTGAGAGAGCCCTGATATTCCTGCCTTCCCTTTCCTCTCCCCACAACAGACAACCTGTGAGGGAGGGGAGGCTGAGAGAGCCCTGATATTCCTGCCTTCCCTTTCCTCTCCCCACAACAGGCACTCTGTGAGGGAGGGGAGGCTGAGAGAGCCCTGATATCACTGCCTTCCCTTTCCTCTCTCCATAACAGACACCCTGTGAGGGAGGGGAGGCTGAGAGAGCCCTGATATTCCTGCCTTCCCTTTCCTCTCCCCACAACAGGCACTCTGTGAGGGAGGGGAGGCTGAGAGAGCCCTGATATCACTGCCTTCCCTTTCCTCTCCCCACAACAGACACCCTGTGAGGGAGGAGAGGCTGAGAGAGCCCTGATATCCCTGCCTTCCCTTTCCTCTCCCCACAACAGACACCCTGTGAGGGAGGGGAGGCTGAGAGAGCCCTGATATTCCTGCCTTCCCTTTCCTCTCCCCACAACAGACACCCTGTGAGGGAGGGGAGGCTGAGAGAGCCCTGATATTCCTGCCTTCCCTTTCCTCTCCCCACAACAGATACCCTGTGAGGGAGGGGAGGCTGAGAGAGCCCTGATATTCCTGCCTTCCCTTTCCTCTCCCCACAACAGACACCCTGTGAGGGAGGGGAGGCTGAGAGAGCCCTGATATTACTGCCTTCCCTTTCCTCTCCCCACAACAGACACCCTGTGAGGGAGGAGAGGCTGAGAGAGCCCTGATATTCCTGCCTTCCCTTTCCTCTCCCCACCACAGACACCCTGTGAGGGAGGGGAGGCTGAGAGAGCCCTGATATTACTGCCTTCCCTTTCCTCTCCCCACAACAGACACCCTGTGAGGGAGGGGAGGCTGAGAGGGCCCTGATATTCCTGACTTCCCTTTCCTCTCCCCACCACAGACACCCTGTGAGGGAGGGGAGGCTGAGAGGGCCCTGATATTACTGCCTTCCCTTTCCTCTCCCCACAACAGACACCCTGTGAGGGAGGGGAGGCTGAGAGGGCCCTGATATTCCTGCCTTCCCTTTCCTCTCCCCACAACAGGCACTCTGTGAGGGAGGGGAGGCTGAGAGAGCCCTGATATTACTGCCTTCCCTTTCCTCTCCCCACCACAGACACCCTGTGAGGGAGGGGAGGCTGAGAGAGCCCTGATATTACTGCCTTCCCTTTCCTCTCCCCACAACAGACACCCTGTGAGGGAGGGGAGGCTGAGAGGGCCCTGATATTCCTGACTTCCCTTTCCTCTCCCCACCACAGACACCCTGTGAGGGAGGGGAGGCTGAGAGGGCCCTGATATTACTGCCTTCCCTTTCCTCTCCCCACAACAGACACCCTGTGAGGGAGGGGAGGCTGAGAGGGCCCTGATATTCCTGCCTTCCCTTTCCTCTCCCCACAACAGGCACTCTGTGAGGGAGGGGAGGCTGAGAGAGCCCTGATATTACTGCCTTCCCTTTCCTCTCCCCACCACAGACACCCTGTGAGGGAGGGGAGGCTGAGAGAGCCCTGATATTACTGCCTTCCCTTTCCTCTCCCCACAACAGACACCCTGTGAGGGAGGGGAGGCTGAGAGGGCCCTGATATTCCTGACTTCCCTTTCCTCTCCCCACCACAGACACCCTGTGAGGGAGGGGAGGCTGAGAGGGCCCTGATATTACTGCCTTCCCTTTCCTCTCCCCACAACAGACACCCTGTGAGGGAGGGGAGGCTGAGAGGGCCCTGATATTCCTGCCTTCCCTTTCCTCTCCCCACAACAGGCACTCTGTGAGGGAGGGGAGGCTGAGAGAGCCCTGATATTACTGCCTTCCCTTTCCTCTCCCCACAACAGGCACTCTGTGAGGGAGGTGAGGCTGAGAGAGCCCTGATATCACTGCTCCGTCAGAACAGCTTTATGAGTGCTGTGGCAAGCCCAAGAAAAATATAAATCCAAAAGATTATTAAAATGTCTGGATTAGCTTAAAACCTGTTCCCCTGAAAGGTTATGAGGTGGCCAGAGATGCTCTCCCTCAATGCCCCCCCCCATCCCCCGCATCCTTCCATTGAATCTGTTAGCTTTCATGATCTCTCCATCGTCCTCAGCTCTCTGACCCCCTTCCCATCCAGCCAGGGCTCCTGGCTGAGGAGATCCTGTACTGCCCCTTTCTTGTGACTAATTTCTTCCTTCCTCTTCAAAGTTCTGATGATTTCACTAAACCGGTCGCTTCCAGTTTCCCCGAATACCCAACAGGAAGCAGCATGTGATGGCCAGTTGAGCAGACAGGAAGGCCTGCTTGCGCAGTAGCGGCCAATGTGGTTCTGGTGAGGGGGCACCAAAAGGGATGGCCAGCCGAGTCGGGAGGAGGCTGAGACACACCGGAGTTCCCCAGGGCCTGGCATCAGGGCTCGTTCTCCAGATTAACTTGTCTTTCCTCTCTTTCCGGAAGTGGTCATGGAGGGCGGCCAGGTGCTGCCCCTGTGACTCAGATTGCCAATTTTGGATAGGGAAATTCCTGGAGATTTGGGGTTAGAGCCTGGAGAGGGCAGAATTTGGGGTCGGGTGGTAGTTGAGCAAAGATGTAATAACATAAGAGTCCGTCCCCCCCCCCTCCTCAGAAGCTGCCATTTTCTCCAGGGGAAGTGATCTCTGGAGTGTAATTCCAGGAGTACTCCAGCTCCCACCTGGAGGCTGGCAACCCTTCCTGAGACTCAGGTTTGGGATGTGTTGAGGCTGAAACGGCCGTCAAGTAGCCCCCACCCTTGACGCCTTCTTCTCAGGTTTCTCTGTAGGCCTGCTTGTGGTCACTGTTGCAGGTGGAGATTGGTAAGGGGAAGTCACCCTCTGGGACTAACTGAACACAGCCTTTCTCAACTTTTTTACTGTTGAAAACCCCCAGAAACATTCTTCAGGCTTTGAGAAATCCCAGAAGTGGCATGATCATGCACAATACGGTTCGGAAGCATAGCTGTGTTCACACCCAGCTGGGGTGTCCCCTTCCCACCCCCTCCAGGCCCATCATTGGCCATTTTGGGAGAGGTGGGGTCGACATAACCATATATGGCCATATTACCCAATAAATGTTTAACAAATTAAAAAAAATATATTTAAAGTTAATTTACACCTACGTGTTGAATATAAATTAAATAATACTAATACTAATACTAATACTAATACTAATACTAATACTAATACTAATACTAATACTAATACTAATACTAATACTAATACTAATACTAATACTAATACGTGGGTTCGTAGGGAGAGGCCAGGTAATTGGGCAAACTGACAGCTCTTTATTGGTGATCTCAGCAGTGGATACATGTTGTAGCAGGTTATAAAAATAACAAAGGAACCACCCCTCAAAAAAAAAAAACCCAACATATATACTAATGGCAAACAAAAGAACTTCCCATGGGTATACGCAATTGACCCGATCAAACATAATTGATTTAAACTGATTGTATCCAGCAGACGGGATCCTTGCTGCACATTGGCCAGTTCCGCATCTGCCTGGATCCTGCCTCGGACCTCAAGCTCTCCCCTCGGCAGATCCACATATACAACACCACCCATTAGGGAAACCCTTCCAGAGCCGTCAAGAAACCCCAGAGCTTCACGGAACCCTGGCTGAGAAAGCCTGCATTAGCACAAAGTTAACCCACCCTGTTTACATTTTTAGGAATTTGTGCATGCAAGAGAGAGAGAGAATGAGAGAGAGAGAATGAGAGAGAGAGAGAGAGAGATGAAAAGTCCATCTCTTTAAAGTCACGTGATCGTGACTATCCACACCCAAAGTGAAACTGAACACGCCCCCTCCTTTTGCCCCACATGCTCAACACTCCCTGAAACACTGCCTCTGTGGGTCAGGGGCATCCTGGAACCACACTGGGTGCTAGGGAGCGCATTCGTGCTGGCCGAAACATACATCTAAAGCCATCAGTGAGAGGCTGTGGCTCAGAGGCAGAGCATCTGCTTGGCATGCAGAAGGTCCCAGGTTCAATTCCTGACATCTCAGCTGAAAAGGACCAGGCAGAAGATTATTGGTCCCTCCAATTTCCGAAGCCTAGCGTGGCTGGCGGGTGCTGCACATTGTGCCTCTCGCTGCGTCAGGCCGCAGCCCAACGAGCCCCCGCCAGCCGCCCTGCGCCCGGCTACCAGGGGCTCCCTTGCCTAGCGCCCGCTGTATTCAAAATACAGCAGGCTTGAATACTAGTCTTGTCAGATCTCGGAAGCAAAGCAGAGTCTGCCCTGGTCAGGACTGGGGTAGGAGACCTCCAAGGGGTTCCAGGGTTGCTGTGCAGAGGCAGGCAATGGCCAACCACCACTGGACGGCTCTTGTCTTGAAAGCCCTACCAGAGCATCATAAGTCAGCCGTGATTTGACAGTGCTTTCTACCCCACCATCGTAGTGCTGCCAACTTTTCCACTGGCTCCTCTAGCAATCCATTTAACCGAGCGCCGGCGTGGCATCGTGGTTAAGAGCAGTGCCCACTAATCTGGAGAACCAGGTTTGATTCCCCTCTCCTCCACCACCTGCAGCCAGGTGGATGACCTAGGGCAGGTCACAGTTCTCTTAGAGCTGTTCTCCCAGAGTATTTCTCCTAGAACTCTCTCAGCCCCACCTACCTCACAGAGTGTCTGTTGTGGAGAGAAGAATGCAAAGCTATTTGTAAGCCATTTGGGATTCCTTAAGGTACTGAACACCAGGGTGTTGGTTTTTTTTAACCTATTTTATTTCTTTATTTATCATTTGTTGTTAGGTGTGAAGTCACGTCCAACCCATCGCGACCCCATGGACAATGATCCTCCAGGCCTTTTTGTCCTCTACCATTCCCCGGAGTCCATTTAAGTTTGCATATTTATCACTGGACTCTCATTTCTGGCTCGTGGCAGGTTACGGATTTGTCCAAAATTAAAAACCCCTTTAAAAAAAACCATCCGGACAAACAATATACATATCAAACTCCACCAATAAAACTGTAATGGAGAACCCCTCTGACCCCACCAAGAACTAATATAAGAGCAGGGGAAGATCTGTCTGTCCGTCTGTCCATCCATCCACCCACTTTATATCCCGCCACTCTCCGTGAACTTGTGGTGGGTTACATAAAACAGGTAAAAGCCCGAATAAATCCAATCATAACCCCTTAATAGCCCCAAACACAAGGAACGGCACAGTCCCCATTCCTCCCCTATCAGCAGTCAATCACCACAGGGTGGGGGGTCGCAAGATGGAATAGCATTGGCCGGAGGAGGGTCCCCATTGGTTCCTGGTCCTGGCCTCAACCAAAGACCTGGAGGAAGAGCTCCATCTTGCAGGCCCTGCGGAATTGAGACTGCTCCGTCAGGGCCCTCAGCTGTCCCAGGAGCTCATTCCACCAAGTTGGGGCCAGGACCAAAAAGGCCCTGGCCTGGGATGTGGCCAGGCGTGCTTACCTGGAGCCACAAGCTGATTAGCACCCTGTGGGGGCATAAGGAGACAAGCAGATAGGCAGGGCCCAAGCCACGGATCGCTTTGAAGGTCAAAACCAGAACCTTGGATCTGATCCGGCCCACAACTGGCAACCAATGCAGCTGCCTTCTTCTTCTTCATCAGCAGTTTTCCGGCGATGTTGTTCACCCTTCAAGCCATGAAAAGAATCAATTGCTCTTTGCTGCTCATTAAACCGTGATAAAAGGGACACGGTGTTCCCTCCCCCATCCATTTGGCAAGCTTATCTACAGCACTTTTGAGGCATTTTCATGTTCCTTTAATTATTCTGTTTTCCTCAAATTGGTTTCTAAGAGGAGCTGTCAAACATTGGACGGAATTTGCATTCAGATTTCAAATGCCCCTATTCCACTTGCTGGTCCTCATGAAGAACAATCACACCGACACGCAATAAATAGCCAGGGAATCAATCGAGGTTTGCAGCTGAAATCTGTGCAAATCACCATAAAAAAGGGAGGGGGGGGGAGAGAGAGAGAGAGAGAGAGAGAGAGAGAGAGAGAGAATGTCAGTAGAAGAATAATAGGCAAATGGCGCCACCTTGTGGCAGAGATGTCTCTGAGACCTAGCAAACTAGCTGGTCCCCAGAGCCTATTTCAAAACTTGCTTCTGTAGTGTCTGGAAACTCGTAGGAAAAGCAGGCAAGCAGCTGGCTTCCTTTCCTCGCAAATTTCATAGAACTGCCTTCTGAATTTTTCTCCTTCATTCGATAGCTATCCCCAAACACGAAAGCTACCGAGACATTCAGGAGGTGTTGACAGAGGAACTAGCTTCTGGCATGATGAGAGAGACATCCAAAGGGAAAGAGAGACATCCAAAGGGAAAGCCATCACAAAAAGACACAGGCACAGGCAGGGTCCAGATCTGATCTGGCTCCAGGCAGACCACATGCAGAGCGGTTTAAAACAGCATCCCAAAGGGAAACAGCATCACCTCACTTTATACGTTACTAGGGGCCAAGCATGTTGCACTCAGGAATACAACAGGTGCTAGATTGGGGTGGGTGGGGTGGAAGAGCTTTGTGGACAGCCTCTCCCTCCCCCCAGAATCTGGAAAGCCTGCAGGCTGGAAGCCCCTGGGAAGGGAACTCACTGGCAGGGGCAGCTCTCACACAGCAGGGATCTGCAGCCTCCGAGCCTCGGAGGGAAGTGGAAGGAGGAGGGGGTGGTCAGGGGTGGGGGACGGAAGGTGATTGGCTGGCTGTTGGACAAACAGGCAAGCCAGTTGGAGGAGGAGGCACTCAGGGGTGGGACAGCCGCCCTGAGTGGGTGTTAAGCGCTGAATGGCACTTTAGCCATGAGACCAGCTCCTCCAGTTTGGTGTAGTGGTTAGCCATGAGACCAGCTCCTCCAGTTTGGTGTAGTGGTTAGGAGTGCCGACTTCTAATCTGGCATGCCGGGTTCGATTCTGCACTCCCCCACATGCAACCAGCTGGGTGACCTTGGGCTCGCTATGGCACTGATAAAACTGCTCTGACCGGGCAGTGATATCAGGGCTCTCTCAGCCTCACCCACCTCACAGGGTGTCTGTTGTGGGGAGAGGAATGGGAAGGCAACTGTAAGCCGCTTTGAGCCTCCTTCGGGTAGGGAAAAGCGGCATATAAGAACCAACTCTTCTTCTTCTTCTTCTTCTTCTTCTCCTCCAAACCCTTACCAGAAATATTAAGTGGAACAGATGTTTCTAAGATTGTCTCTCCACAGGGAAGCTGGCTTTTTCCTCGGGGTAAGGTATCCCAGTAACAGCTGGTGGGAACACATCTCACTTGTCTTAAAAGCTACACCGACTGCCAGTTTTCATTTCTGACTTGAGTCCAAGGTGCTGGGGATGCCTCTGAAGCCCTTCAATGCTTAAGATCCACCTCCAGGGTCATCTAGTCCAACCCCCTGCAGAAAATGTTTTAAAATGTTTCTAACTGGAAGCCGCTGTGAGCCCCCAGGGAAAGGTGTGGCATTCATGTTTTAATAAAGAAACTATTTAGGGAAGAACCCGTCCACCCCAAAATCTTGGACTAAAACACTGCAGTACCTATTTTTAGATGCTGGGCCTGCATATGGCCTCTTATTATGCATACAGTTCTTTTGTAGCATCAAAACCGTTACTGGAAAAAGAAAAAGAAAGAGTGTTGTCATACCACAATAATAACCACCATTTTGCTCGCTCAGATCGGCCTCAGTCTGTTTCCAGGCCCTGTTTTATCAAAAGACGTTTTCTGCTCTTGATCATCCTCAGCCACTTCCATCCTCCTGAATGCTTCTTTTAATGAAAAGCTCCATGGATGGCTTCCATATGCTGGCTCGGAGTGGCTGCATACATGCGGGAGAATGAAGTGACGGAATTGGAAAGGATCAAGGGGGGTTGTGAGTCTTTCCAGCTACGGGGCAGGTTTTGGGCCCAGGTCCTGTACGGGAGGGAGGGGAGCCTGCCCTGAAGTGTCAAAGGGGGCAGAGGCAGGCAAAACGGGCCCCCGAAGACGTGCGCTGGAGGAGCTGTTGACACAGTTCTCTTATGATTGCTTCTGGCACGGCCAGGTGTTTCATCTGTCGGCAGCACATGTTGCCTGCCTGTCTGCAGGCAGAGGCTTTCCAAGGGTTGTCGTAATAATCCTCGCAGGAAATCCCAGTTCCTCTCCGGCCCCTTTGGCAGAAAGAGCCAAGTGGAATCACCGAGCAGAGCTTTTAGTGAGACTTAAGATAACTTGGACTGCAGTGGCTGAATTCCAGAGGGGAAACGTCTCTGCGAACCGGCCAACCCCAGGGCACAGGAACCTTGCAAGCTGCAGGGAAAGCATGTCCGTTTACATCAGTGGTTCTCAACCTGGGGGTCGAATGGCCCTTTCACAGGGGTCGTGGCAGGGCGAGCAGCTTGGTGTGTGTGTGGGGGGGGGGGTCCAGCGCCACTGTTGCTGCTCCTCCTGCAGACGCCACACAACAGCCTTGCGGGGTTGATTGAGATAGAGTATTCGTCTATCTGGAGCAGAGGAAAACAGCAAGATCGGCATGGTGGGACAAGAGGCAGAACTGAACTGAAACCCTGGGGAAAAAATCAATTTATATATAATCGTGATCTTCAGGCCATTGATCAGTTTCGGTATAATTTCTATGAAAGAACACTTGCATGATTTTATGGTTGGGGGTCACCACAGCATGAGGAACTGTATTAAAGGGTCGCGGCATTAGGGAGGTTGAGAACCACTGGTTTCCACGAAAGCCCCAAGATCATGTCCCCACTGCAACTGAAAACAGGGGCCAGTCCTGGAATCAGGGTGTGCTTTGAATCACGCATCCAGCTGTATGGGCATTGAACATAGTGCAAGAATTGTCCAGTGCACGGGTTAAATAACATTCATGTGTACACTGTGCACAAACTGAATTTGCATTCCCTGCAACATGTGCCATGGGGCTACAGTGATCCAGGAAGACAGAATGGTAGGTCAAGGGGGTGAGGCGAGGAGGACAGGCTCTCCCGGAGGCCCTTGCAGGTGGCTTTCTATATAACACAAGAGGCTGCTAAACAAGGCAGGAACCCGGCAGCAAGGGCTCCCAGCTCCAGGTTGGGAAAGATTTGTAGATTTGAGGGTGGAGCCTAGAGAAGGCGGGGTTTGGGGAGGGGATGGACATCGGCTTGGGATAATGCCATAGAGTCAACGCCCCCCCCCCCAAAGTAGCTATTTTTTCCAGGGGAACTCATCTTCTTGGTCTGGAGGTCAGTGGAAATTCCAGGAGATCTCCAGGCCCCAGCTTGGATGTTGGGAACCCTACCAGCAGCATCTTACAGACAAAGAAACCTTGTGCCAGCATAAGCTTCCATGAGTCAGAGCTTGCTACATCGGAGGTACGGAGAGTTCAACCGCAGGTAGATGTTTTTATGCTCAAAGCTGCAGCAGCAAAAAGATATGAATGCGTTTGTGGAGTGGGCAGATGGGCCTATGAGAGGATGGTTTGAGTGGGCCACTTCAAAGATCCAGTCTGAGGAGAAATCATAGAAATCATAGAATCACAGAATCATAGAGTTGGAGGGGGTCATACAGGCCATCTAGTCCAACCCCCTGCTCAACGTAGGATCAGCCCAAAGAATGCTAAAGCATCCAAGAAAAGTGTGTATCCAACCTTTGCTTGAAGACTGCCAGTGAGGGGGAGCTCACCACCTCCTTAGGCAGCCTATTCCACTGCTGAACTACTCTGACTGAACATTTTTTTCCTGATATCTAGCCTATATCGTTGTACTTGAAGTTTTAACCCATTACTGCGTGTCCTCTCCTCTGCAGCCAACGGAAACAGCATCCTGCCCTCCTCCAAGAGACAACCTTTCAAATATTTAAAGAGGGCTATCATGTCCCCTCTCAACCTCCTTTTCTCCAGGCTGAACATTCCCAAGTCCCTCAACCTATCTTCATAGGGCTTGGTCCCTTGGCCCCAGATCATCCTCGTCGCTCTCCTA
Organism: Paroedura picta; assembly: GCF_049243985.1. Classification (NCBI taxonomy): domain Eukaryota; kingdom Metazoa; phylum Chordata; class Lepidosauria; order Squamata; family Gekkonidae; genus Paroedura; species Paroedura picta. Next base: position 161,519,877 of record NC_135371.1, on the reverse strand, counting down.
TGTACCCTTCCAATTTTATCCACGTCCTTCTTGAAGTGAGGCCTCCAGAACTGCACACAGTACTCCAGGTGTGGTCTGACCAGTGCCGTATACAATGGGACTATGACTTCTTGTGATTTTGATGTGATGCCCCTGTTGATACAGCCCAAAATGGCATTTGCCTTTTTAACCGCTGCATCACACTGCCTGCTCATGTTTAGCTTACAGTACCCCAAGGTCTCGTTCACACACAATGTTACCTAGAAGTATATACCCCATCTAGTAGGCATGCTTTTCATTTTTCTGACCCAGATGCAGAACTTTACAAATCAATCGACTCATTGTGGGTGAGGAACATTTCCAAGGGCTGACCGGCCAAGCAGCACTCATCTAAAACAGACCCAGAGCAGAGTCAAAGGGAGTAGACATACATGGCTGAACTAATTGATATCTGGAAGGGGTGGGATGAGCTGCTTTAGGATGCTTAGGGCTGATCCTGCATTGGGCAGGGGGTTGGACTAGATGGCCTGTATGGCCCCTTCCAACTCTATGATTCTATGATTCTAAGCTATTAGTACCTAAGATGAATAAGAAATGCCAGGTCCTTGTTGACATTTGTGGGAGGGAGAGAGAGAGAGAGAGAGAGAGAGAGAGAGAGAGAGAGAGAGAGAGAGAGAGAGAGAGAGAGAGAGAGAACTGAACTTCTCGATGAATGTTTAATGTGTCATTTCCCATTTGAGACTCCCTTTGAAGATCTTTTGCAACTTTTAGGTGTCTGTAGAGGTCACAAACTTAACTGGCACAACCTCCAACAGGGAATTAATTCTATTTGGTTAACTGAAACTGAATTAGTCCCTATAGTCATAAACTGCATATGCCACATCAAAGCTTGCTTGGGCCCTCGGCTTGCCAACAGGCCTGGGGAAAATGCCCTATATGTTAGAGGCTGAACATGTGGAAACAGGCCGCACAGCAGAGCCTATTCATGACATGGAGGTCAATAAAGTTCCCCTGGTCAATAAACCCCTATTAAGTGTCTGTTCAAGAGACATCTTTGTTCACCAGGCCTGTTTGCAACCCTCTTGGAATCTGAAGAGGGACTGGGTTATGACCAAATTGGAGAGGCATTTAAAATATATATATATATATATATATATATATATATATATATATATATATATATATATATATATATATATATATATATATATATATATATATATATATATATATATATATATATATATATATATATATATATATATATATATATATATATATATATATATATATATATATATATATATATATATATATATATTAAAAATCAATAAACTCCCACCCCTTCAGGAGACCCTTCCAGGGCTGTCAAGAAACCCCCAGGGGATGTTCTCTGAGCATCTCGAAATAAGAAAAAGAAACAGCTACTGGGGATGCATAGCTGCAGCACACAGCCACATGCCCTGCTGATTTTAGATAATAATAAAAATAAGATGTCAAAAAAGCAAGAAACCCCAGGTTGAGAAAGCCTGGGCTAGACGGAGTCTCTTAGGGGCCACTTCCTGTTTCCTGCTGCTTCTTCAGAAACCTTTTTCCTTCCTCCTGCCTGCAGCCTGGTGGGTGGAAAGACACCTCCTGCCTCTCTCCCCGTCCAACTAGCTAGATTACATTAGGGACTCTCTTCTTACCTTTCCTGTCTAGAATGGAGTTCTTGAAGAAATAGATGTTCTAGCAGTTTGATCGCACCACCAGGGCCTGTGCTTTCTCAGTTGTGTACGGCCTGCGTGGACTCAGTAGCCAGCCACACTGTGTTGGGCACACTAGCTGAATTAAGCACTCTGCTAACTTTTCTGGATATTGCAGACCCATACCCCCGTCCTCACCCCCCCACTCAATATCCATCCGCCTCACTCAGGGTGTTTCCACACAAGGACCAGTGTTGCCAATTGGTTCCACAAAGCGGAAACGCTATTTTAAATAGTGGAATCTTGGCGTTCCACATACCTGCATTTGTAGTGGAATCCAGTAGCATTTCATTCGTTCCCCACAGGTTTCCAGTCTTGCAGGAATCGCTAGAAAGGAAGCAATTTTTTCTGTGCTTGGTCCCGCGCCTGGCCGTCAATCAAACAAACAGCCAATGGGCTGTTGTTATCATGCTCCGGAAAAGCCCCTTTCCCTTTAAGCACAGGTTTTTTAAAACACACACACACACACGTTGCAACGAATATGCATTGATTTGTTGCAACAGAGAGACCCATCTAGATGGCGGGTGAGCTGGCGATTCACCGTTACCATCCCCCCACGCACACGGGCGCGATTTTCGGCCGAAAATAAAAGGAACTTGCAAACAGGGGGCTGTGTTGTGCTTGGGGACTTAGGGGAGCTTTAAAGCACTTCTGTGGAGGGACTGTAGCCAGAGAAACCTCGCTGGGTGAGTATCTAAATCATCTTTCAAATGACCAATAAATTCATGTGGGTTGCTGTGTTGGTCTGAAACAGCAGAATGAGGGTTGGAGTCCAGGGGCAGCCCAAGCCAGCTTGCTTCCAGGAGTGGCGTATAAATCCAATAACCAACCAACCAACCAACCAACTGTGGTTTGTGGAATGTCTTCCTATCCTCAAATATTTCATTTTAATGGGTTTTGACTGGAAGACTGGCACAGGCTTGTTCACCACCTGCACATCCAGTGCACCATTCCCCAGAACGTGCAGAACCGATGTGAGAAAGAAGGCGTTTCTGTAAAGGTGTCAGATCCACAGAATCAATGGACAGCATAAGAAGTCACTTGGTACGTGATAGGTCTTATTGCAACATGTCTGGGATGCATCCCTTCTTTGAACTGAAATGTTTTCTCCCTTTGCCACCCACATTTGGAGTATGGGAAGTCATGCCTTAAATCAGGGGTAGTCAACCTGTGGTCCTCCAGATGTCCATGGACTACAATGTCCTTGAGCCCCTGCCAGCTAATGCTGGCAGGGGCTCATGGGCATTGTAGTCCATGGACATCTGGAGGACCACAGGTTGACTACCCCTGCCTTAAATGATTTGGGTTTCTTTTTGTTTGCATTGTGGTCCAATCCTCCTGCACCCTGACCTGGATATCCCGCAGTAGCCTGATCTCGTCAGATCTTAAGAGCTAAGCAGGCTGGCCTTGAGTGGTCCTTGGATGGTGAGACCACCGAGGAAGCCCAGGGTGGCTCTGCAGAGGCCGGCCATGGCAAACCACCTCTGAATGGCTCATGCCCTGAAAAGCCATGCTGGGGCTGCCATAAACTGGCTGCAGCTTGAGTCGCACTGCCCTGTTCATCGGAGTTCTCTGCTGTCTGATTGCTTTACATTCTGACATTTGCCTTCAGTCTCGGGGAAAACTAAATAAAGCAAGCCAGTTAATAAAAATGAAATACGCACACCTTACCTACCCCCAACCCAAATCACTTTAGCATATCACAACACGTTCCAAATCGTCCCAACATATTCATTCCTCATTCTGACCACGTCATAAATTGCTTTTCGAAAGGACTCGCATTTTCAAATGCAATTTGCCATTCTGCACACGTTGGATAGTGCACTTTCAATGTGCGTTTGCAGCTGGATTTTCCCGTGCAGAACAGGAAAATCTACTTCTAAGGTGCACTGAAGGTGCCTTCTCCCTTGGGTGCAGAATGGCCCCAGTTCTCCTTGCCCAGACCGAAGCTGATTTCACCAATTCATTGGCTCCCTCCCGGGATTTCATTTGCCATGTTAGGAGCTGCTGTCCTTGGTGCTGACGATAAACATCCACTCACGATGAAAAGGAACCGCTTTGAGTCCCAACTGGGGAGGGAAAAGGTGAGGTATAAATGCAGCCAGTCTATAAAAAGGGGCTCAGATAGCCCTTTGTACGCAACCTTAGTGGACAATGAATGGACAATGAAGAAAAGCAGGTTCTCACCAAACACAGGCACAGTGAATATCCATGGAATTAAGTTTGAGTCCAGTGGAACCTTGAAGACCAACCAGGTTTTGTTGAAAGTGTAAGCATCTGTGTACAGGCACACTTCTTGCACCTTCAATAAAACGTGGTGTCACCAGGCTCTAACTTGGTTCTGCTGCTTCACACCAACATGGCCTCTCACCTGACTCTATCTATGAGCCCTGGATGGTCCAGGCTGGCTTGATCTTGTCAGATCTCAGAAGCTAAGCTGACAATGGGAACTCTCTAAATCCCTCTTGCCTTGAACAACCTGCAACCGGAGTGGCTAAATTATGGGTCTCCAGATGTCCATGGACTACAAATCCCAGCTGGCAAGGGCACTTGGGAATTGTAGTCCATGGACATCTGCAAAGTCACAGTTTGGCCACCCCAGCCCTACGGGGTCACCATGAGTCAGTTATAACTTGACAGCAAAAAGAATCCCAGAAAGCAGCTTTCAGGGGTCTGGTTCAAAGAGAGGATTAAAATATTCAACCACTGCAGTCACTCCTGTTTGTGTCTCTGGCCCCTGAAAATTAGAGAAGGTGGCCAGCCTGTTCAAGTATTGTGCTTTAGCAAAGTACATTTTGCCAGCTTTATCAGCCTGTGGGTGGGTGATGGTGGTGAAATGGAAGTCTGTCCAGATTACAAGGCACCATCTTCTTTAAGATCTTTCCCCCTGCGCTACAGGGTTTGGCATCAGTGGCATGAGTCAGTAATCCCCCTGGATGAACCACAGAACTGTGAGAAATCAGAGAACTACATAATGAGAGGTTCTTGTGAGTCTGTAGACAGGACTTCCTGCTCTGTCTGCACCATTCATTATGGCACCATGCCTACTGGATGGTGGATACACTTCTAGGTTCGATTCCCCAGTCTTCCACTGGCAGCCAACTGGGTGATCTTGAGCCAGTCATAGTTCTTTTAGAGCTGTTCTCACAGAGCAGTTCTATCAGAGCTCTCTCAGCCCCACCTATCTCCCAGGGTGTCTGTTGTAGGGAGAGGAAAAGTGGGCTATTTTAATCTGCTTTGAGACTCCTTAGTATAGTAAAAAGCAGGGTACAAAAACCCCACAAAAAACAGCTTTTCTCTCTTCTTCTGTTAGCCTGTTCCTCAATTCCAATAGCTCCCGATGTCTGTGAGCAAGAAGGAGGACCTGGGATAGGAAATGGTCATGGCTCTCTCTATTTTAAAAATGGAAAGATGGGTAGTGATGTGTGACTGCCAGACCTACCTGCAAACCTGAGCCTGTGGGAAAGAACCATAGAACCATAAAGTGGGAAGGGGCCACACAGGCCATCTAGCCCCACCCCCTGCTCAATGCAGGATCAGCCCAAAGTAACCAGGATAAGTATATGTTCAGCTGCTGCTTAGAATAATAAAATCATAGAGTTGGAGGGGCCATCTAGTCAAATCCCCTGCTCAGTGCAGGATCAGACTAAAGCATCCAAGATAAGTATCTATTCAGCGGCTGCTTCAAGACTGCCAGTGAAAGAGAGGCTGTGGAGAATGGGGAGTACTCTGTGTGAGGTAAAAAGGTTGGGCCCTTTTCCACATGCTAAATAATTCCACTTCAAACCTCCTCAGTGGATCTTGCTGCCTCACAGAGTGAAATCCAGCAGTAAGGTGGATTATTTCGTTAAAGCACCCAACGTGTCACTCCCACGATCTCTCTTGACAGTTTCTAAAGATTACCAAACTCAGCTGCTGGGTGTGACCATATGGCAGGCTACGGTCAGGGATTTTGCTATTATGGCTGAACTATCTAACCTTATCAAAGCTGTTGGAAGAATTCAATGACCACTGGAACTTTCCCTTAGAATTTGTTGACAAGTAGAAGTATAATTTGGATTTGTCATATTATAGCAATTGTGATAATGTAATAGAGGAAGATGCCGGGGAAGGATAATTAATGTATTCTTTAGAACGCTTTCTTTTTTCTTTATCCTTTTAAACTCAAAATAATTTTTTTTAAAAGATAACACGGCAAAATATGAATAATTTTCAAAAGTTTATGATGGTTATTCCCGTACTGTCGCTACCATGCATGTCAGCACGACATGATGGACCGTCTCCATTCTCTTCCCCTGCCAGGAACGCCCTTGAGAAAGATGGACTCAAGATTTCCCTCCGCCCCAGCTTGGATTCCACACGGGAAACAAGGGCCTCAGGGCAGTCACTGAGATGTTGCCATATTTTCATTTCCCTGGCCGGAACACCACCAATGAACACTAGAGGGCACCCTAGGCCTTTGTGTCATAGGCTAAACCAGCTCTTCCATCTCAACACACACACACTGAATAATCCAATGTATTTTGCAACTGGATTTTACTAGGCTGCGGGGCCAAGTCCACATCCAAACAGGCGCTAAATTGCCTGGAAGGTGGATTGAAAGTGCATTTTTCACTGTGTGTGAAACTTTGGAAAAGTCATTTGTACATTACACTTCTCCACCACACACATACACAAAGAGAAGCTTAAGATTATATTTTTTATGGAGTACCATGTGGAGTTCTGGAGGCCTCACTTCAAAAAGGAGGAGGGCACAATGGAGGGGGTGCAGGGGAGAGCGCCAAGGATGATCCGGGGCCTGGGGACCAAGCCCTATGAGGAAAGGCTGAGGGACAGGGGAATGTTCAGCCTGGAGAAGAGGTTGAGAGGGGACCTGATGGCTGTCTTGAAGTAATTGGAAGGTTGTTATGTGGAGGAGATCAGGGAACGGATCCTCTTGGCAGCAGAGGATAGGACCCACAGTAAGGGGTCTAAGCTACGTGTAGAACGGTACTGATTGGATATCAGGACAAATTCTGCACAGTAGTTCAGCCGAAGAATCCAATGAAGCAAAGAAAAAAGAAAGAGGCTTGGAGGAGGCAAAAATAATAGTCCTGGAGAAGATTCTAACAACTCATTACCAGGGATCACTCAACGGTTACCTTTTTGGACTTGTGTGTTACACAATTTGTTGCTTCCTTGGAATGTTACCAAGTGTTGTACTTCCCTAAATTAAGGGACTTTCTTTTGGCAAAGAACATAACATTTTCTCCAGGAGAACTGATCCCTGTAGTCTGGAGACCTGTTGCCAGCTCCCACCTGGAGGTTGGCAACCGATTTAATAGAGGGGATGGCTTCAGCCCCCTGCACCACACACCGCAGCCCTGGTTTGGGCCACCATGCCATTTAGACACAGAAGCTGCCTTATCTGGAGTCAGACTGCTCAGCTCTAAGTATTCCCACTTGAAACTTGTAGAAACTTCCCAGAATCGTTGGAGAAGGGCTTTCCCCAAGAACTGCTACCCAAGACCCTTTGACAACCCTCCAAATCCAGCCATATATCTTGGAGAGAGGGACTTCTATTTCTTGTTCATATTTCTCTTTATGGATGCATCTTGAGGCAGCAAAGACTGAATATATTACCTCCGGTTCACGCTTAAGGGGCATAAATCTCACAAACCATCTATAAACTCTTCAGGAATGACTCTCGGAGCGAGGACTCTTCCAAGAGGCCTCTGGGATTGGAACATCTCAAGCATCTCCTCCTTCTGATGAGTACTGGGAGGAGCTGTAACTCCCAGACCATGTGCCTTGAGGGAGGGTTCAAAGCATGCCTGGAAAATTTATGCCACTCTGGGGTGAGCAAAAGGAGGGAGGATCTAGCATCACACTGATCCTGCCTTCATCTGCCAATATATGGGTGGGGCCATCATCACTATGAAGGGAATTAAAATATCCAGAAGCATCACCGTTCCCTAAGAAGCAGAATCCTGTTCCTGAGCAAAGAAGTATGTGGGTTAAATGTAAAAATATATACATGTATTGTTTGCTTTGGAAACAGTATCTCTCCATGATACTCTCCATGATTCCCAGTTAAGGGGAAATGCTGTTCAAACAAATTGCAAAGATGATCTGACTCCCATGGTAACAAGAGAAAGAAATTTTACTAACAAAAATTAGAACCACATTTACATGACACATGTAAATGAAGGGACATTTAACTTCAAAACTTGCTGCAGCTCCAAGCCTGGATAACAAAGAGAAGAAGAGAACTCTTGAAACAGAAGGCAAACAGCAGCGAAAGAGGTTCAACATCTACTCCAGGCTTTCTCAACAGGGGTTCCATGAAACTCTGGGGTGTCTCAATGCCCCTGGAAGGATTTCACTGATTGGGTGGCAGTTGACCATGAGGCTGGGAGTTTGATCCCAGCAGTCGGCTCAAGGTTGGCTCAACCTTCCACCCGAGGTCAGTAAAATGAGTACCCAGCTTGCTGGGGGGTAAAATGAGTACCCAGCTTGCTGGGGGCTATGTATGTATGTATGTATGTATATGTATATGTATATGTATACACACACACACACACACACACACACACACACACACACACACACACACACACACACACACACACACACACACACACACACACACACACACACACACACATACATACATACATATATATATATATATATATATATATATATATATATATATATATATATATATATATATATATATATATATATGGGTGATGTCACTTCTGGTGACATGTGACTTCCAGGGCATGGCAGGCAGGTGTGGTCTGCTGACATCACTTCTGGCTTTTCTCAAAGCCTGAGGAATGTTCCAGGGGTTTCTCAATGGTAAAAAAGGTTGAGAAAGGATGCAATAGGGTGTTGCATTATCGGACAATGCTCAGCTGTTGATCTTCTCTGAAACCCGCCTGTTCTAGAGGTATAATATCTTCTTGTTCTATTTAGTTTCCTAATTTATCTAAAAGGTGTCTCAAATATCACCTACTTACAGAGAGAGGGTGGGACCAACGGCCAAGAGTACCCGACTCAGACACTTCTCTTAACCCTTTCCCTCCAGGATCGTCCTGCACGCAAAGTTACAACATCTGAAAAAGAAGGCGGCAGGATACCTGAAGGAACTATTAAGCAGGGTAATGTGAAATTTCAACTCTAGGGTTACCAGTCTCCTCGTGATCATCACCTCTTTCCTTGCAACTTCCCATGTTCTTTTCAATCATCCGATAGGGGCCAATTTAAGATGCCTGGCCCTAAGAAAGGCCCAGGGTGCTGGGACCAGCTGTCTGAACTCTTGTAAGCCTGGTGGTTAATTGTCACTTATCCAGTAACTGGTGCAAGTTCTGATGATTAAAGCTACTTCCCGTTGACTCATCTGTTTCAAAGATTTATGTCCCTGGCTGCCTTGTGACTTTGGACTGTGATTTACCAGTCTGCTCCCCTTTTTGTGTATCTGGGACTTGGTGACACTTCCCTCCCCCACCCACCCCACTAAGTGCTGTCCTCCTGGCATGAAGAGCTGTTTATGTTGGGGAGGATTTAGGATTTCTCTACCCCACCACAATTCATAAGGATAAAATAGCCAGGGGGGAAATCTGAACCCAGCATAAAATTATCCAAAGGCTGGAAAACACTGTCCACTGAAAGATATTACCCCCAGCAGGATCAAGAACAGTCAGAGGGGAGAGCAGGGAGCAGGGGAGAACTCAACAAAACTCAACAGTGTGGTCAGAGATTCAGACTAGCGTGGCAACGAATAAATGACAGCTCAAACACACCAGGCAGCTGGATGGGTCTCTCCGTTGCAACGAATCAACACAGATTTGTTGCAATGGGTCTGTTTTTTTTTAAAAAAAGAACCTTTCTAAAAGGGAAAGGGGCTGTTTGGGAGCATGCTAACGGCTGCCCATTGGCTGCTTGACGGCCAGGGGCGGGACGAGCTTGGCAATAGCGCTTCCTTTCTAGCGATTTTTGCCGAGACCGGAAGCCTGTGGGAAACGCTACAAAACGCAACTGGATTCCACTACAAAGGCAGTTATGCATAACGACGAATTCCACTATTTTAAATGGCGATTTTTCATTCAGCAACCAATTTGCTACAAAGATCCCGGTGCGGAAAGCCCCTAGGATTTGGGAGACCTGGGCTCCAGTCTTCACTCTGCCATGGAAGCTTGCTGGGTGACCTCAGGACAGTCACATACCCTGTGCAAAATTGTTGTTCTCAGGGTAAAATGAAAGGGAAGGGAATTGGCTTTCGGGAATTGGCTTTGGATTGGCGTATAAATGTAATAATAATGGGGTCCAACCAATCAGTCTTCTTGTGGGGGTGAAAATTCAGAAGTCTTCATGCAAGTGAGTAATAAGGAGGGCGTGTCACTAACAAGGTGCTACAACCGAGAAGGCCCTGCTCTCTACTCAGAGGGAGGCACACACAAGAAGGCCTGCATAAGAGGGCCCTGGGTGGTCAACCAATTTGTATAGGAGTAGGCAGTCCTTTAAATAAACTGGTTTCGGACCATTTTGAGTTTTTAATCAATCCAGAAGTTAATTGGAAGTCAGCATATCCATTTTATAAAGGGGAGATGCATGTGTTCTATTTGATGCCCGTCAACTCTGTGCCACAGTCTATAGTCAAACTGCAGCCCTCCAGATGTCCGCGGACTACAATTCCCATGAGCCCCTGCCAGCAAAAGCTGGCAGGGGTTCATGGGAATTGTAGTCCACGGACATCTGGAGGGCTGCAGTTTGACTGCCCCTGGTACAGAACAGTTTCCATGGGCAGCCCCAGAAGGAATGAGTTACAGCAGGGGTCCACAGATTTGTGAGCTGGTAGGCTTCTTTGGAATTCTAACACAGAAGAGTGGGAACAATCACAGCATGGCTGCTACAGGAGACGAAACTGACCACAAAATGTCAGAAAGCGAGGTTATATCCAGATTGAAGACAAAATCAGATCCGTGGTGCTGGTGCTTTAAGGCCCTAAACAGGCTGGGACCTTCGTACCTGTAGAACCAACTCCTCTCTTATGCCCCTCAGGGATGTTTGCAATCGAGTGTACAAAGCCTGGTCAAGATCCAGAAAAGTCAAACTGGCCCCAACCAGCTCCAGGACTTTTTCGGCCCTAGCTCTGGCCTGGCGGAATGCTCTCCTGAGCAAGATCGGGGTCCTGCTCTATGAGAACAGCTCTAACAGGACTGTGACTAGCTCAGCTGGCTGCATGTGGAGGAGGAGAGGGGAATCAGTCCCAGCTTGAAAGATTAGAGCAGCCGTTCTTAACCCCTACACCATGCTCTTAAACACTCTTGATATGTTGTGAGTCTGAAGAGCAGCTTGACAGAATCCTCCCAATATTGAGCTTCGAAAGCAAAGGTATGGTGGATATGAGTAGCAACCTCTAATCTGGAGAACTGGGTTGGATTCTTCACTCCTTCTCCACCTGAACCCTGTTGGATGACCTTGGGTCAGTTCCAGTTCTCTCCGAACTCTCTCAGCCCCATTAGCTTCAGAAGATGCCAGAATGGGCTCTAATCTGGAGAACCGGGTTGGATTCCTTACTCCCTATGAAGCCTGTTGGGTGACCTTGGGTCAGTTCCAGTTCTCTCTGAACTCTCTCAGCCCCATTAGCTTCAGAAGATGCCAGAATGGGCTCTAATCTGGAGAACCGGGTTGGATTCCTTACTCCCTATGAAGCCTGTTGGGTGACCTTGGGTCAGTTCCAGTTCTCTCTGAACTCTCTCAGCCCCATTAGCTTCAGAAGATGCCAGAATGGGCTCTAATCTGGAGAACCGGGTTGGATTCCTTACTCCCTATGAAGCCTGTTGGGTGACCTTGGGTCAGTTCCAGTTCTCTCTGAACTCTCTCAGCCCCATTAGCTTCAGAAGATGCCAGAATGGGCTCTAATCTGGAGAACCGGGTTGGATTCCTTACTCCCTATGAAGCCTGTTGGGTGACCTTGGGTCAGTTCCAGTTCTCTCTGAACTCTCTCAGCCCCATTAGCTTCAGAAGATGCCAGAATGGGCTCTAATCTGGAGAACCGGGTTGGATTCCTTACTCCCTATGAAGCCTGTTGGGTGACCTTGGGTCAGTTCCAGTTCTCTCTGAACTCTCTCAGCCCCATTAGCTTCAGAAGATGCCAGAATGGGCTCTAATCTGGAGAACCGGGTTGGATTCCTTACTCCCTATGAAGCCTGTTGGGTGACCTTGGGTCAGTTCCAGTTCTCTCTGAACTCTCTCAGCCCCATTAGCTTCAGAAGATGCCAGAATGGGCTCTAATCTGGAGAACCGGGTTGGATTCCTTACTCCCTATGAACCCTGTTGGGTGACCTTGGGTCAGTTCCAGTTCTCTCCGAACTCTCTCAGCCCCATTAGCTTCAGAAGATGCCAGAATGGGCTCTAATCTGGAGAACCGGGTTGGATTCCTTACTCCCCATGAAGCCTGTTGGGTGACCTTGGGCCAGTCACAGTTCTCTCAGAGCTCTCTCAGCCTCACCTATCTCACAGGGTGTCAGTTGTGGGGAGAGGAAGGGAAGGTGATTGTAAGCTGCTTTGAGAGTTTGAGGAAAGCTAGGTATAAAACCTACTCTTCTTCAAAATTGGGGGGGGTTGGGGGGATCAAAACTGATTCCTGAAATGCTGGCTGTCTTTTGTTTGATCCTGCCTTCTTCCGATACACCACCAGATGGCAGGCTCTGCACTGTTTGCAGAGCAGCGGACACCTCCAGACACTTTTGAGATATTGGTGGGCAGGCGGGAGGGGTGGTGGTGGTGGAGTCTTTGTATTGTGTTGCCAAAGCAAAATCAAAGGAGACCGCCGGAGAAGTATGAAGACCTTTTCATCTTGATTTCCTACCTCTCAGGTTCTTTTCTTCCACTCTCCCTTTCCCCCGCCATCCCTCACATCCAGGCGCACAAGGAGACGTGCAAGCATTCTCTCTTGGACCTGCTAGGGCAAACCTCCATAGTAACTTGTTAGGCAGCCTGAGCCATGTTTATGTTTCTCCTCTGGTCAGCCAAGACTCCCCAGGGCCGGGTTCTGTAAACTATTTCCAGTGCCAGGATTCACTTCCCACAGCTGGGACCTGAGAGGCATGCGCTGCTAAAGGGGAACATTCTTTTAGAGGTTGCTATGTTGATTGTCCCCGGCTAGAGGCAAAAATATACTATGGGATCTACCTATCCTGTGCTGCAATACAGTTGTCGAACTTTCAGAGAAGACGGTGGTTTCTCTGAAAATGTTGAGAGACGAGAGTCTCTCTGGGCATGAGCAGAGTGCCTCGCACAACGGTCAACAGTGCTCGTGTACACATTCACCGCTTTTGTGTAACTGAAATGAGTATTTTATGCTACTTCTGTTGACTTCAAAGAGAAACATCAAATAAAGACGTACTTTTATTAAAGAGCTGAAAGACTCCACATCTATGCCAGTGTGATCCCATCTTGTGATGTTTATGATAACAATAAACAAACGTCAAAAGATATCATATCTGGAACAGTAATGTATTTGAGCAGGCCAGTGTCTCAGCCCTTCTGACTTCTCTCACAGAATCGTAGAGTTGGAAGGGGCCATAAGGCCATCTAGTCCCACCCCCTGCTCAATGCAGGATCAGCGTAAAGCAGGGGTAGTCAAACTGCGGCCCTCCAGATGTCCATGGGCTACAATTCCCATGAGCCCATGCCAGCAAACGCTGGCAGGGGCTCATGGGAATTGTAGTCCATGGACATCTGGAGGGCCGCAGTTTGACTTCCCCCGGCCTAACATATCCAGGATAAGTAGCTATCCAGCCATTGCTTGAAGACTGCCAGTGAAGGGGAGCTCACCACCTCCTTAGGCAGCTGATTCCTCTGAATCACTCCGACGTGCGTTATTCCTAGAAATCTGGAAAATGAAATTAACAGGTCCGATTGCTATTTCTCAAGGCCTAGTAGCTTGCCAATTATCCCTGGGCCTAGATCTCTTGAGCTGCGGAAAGTAGAAAACCCAGACGAAAATCTTGGCTGACACTAAGAATGTTACATAGTTGATCATTCAGGTGACAGAAAAGACATCGAATTCAGGATGTGGATTCCTTATTAGACCCTCGGCAGATGCAGGGAGACTGCTCCTGACCCGGGGGGGGGGGATGTCCCCTTCCAGCCTTCTCAGGCCCGCATCATCGCACAGTGTGCTGTTGGAAAACACCATGTCGAGTTTCCGGACAGCTCATCAGCCCATGACCTGGCTGGGCCGAGAGACCTCAGCCTGACAAATCAATGCCAGTCCCGGCATCTGTGCCAGGCTGCTGTGATTTACACTCCTCTAATTGCTGCCAGGCAGCTGCAGGGGTCACCAGGCTGCCGTGGCAACGAGAAAAGACCAAGTCCTTTGCAGAGGGAATCATGGGGAAGAGTTCTCTTGGGCATGGAAAGCTTCCCTGTCCCCCTCCACCTTTCCAAAGGACTTAGCGAAAGGGAGGCAAGAATCAAGGCTGCCCGGGAGGAACACAAGATGGCTGGACTGATACAACTCAGGAGGAGATGCAGTTGCCCACACTTCTGGAAATCTTGGACGCTTCTCCCTTTTGGGAAGTGCCCAGCCAGTGAGGCCTTTTCAGGTGGTGGGACATAAACCAGAGCTGGAGGCAGACAATCGGTTTCCGTTGTATGGCATACATACATTGCCGCTGTATTTTTTAACAGAGAAAATCTGGGACAGGCAAGGGGACTGAAGATGGTGCTGGCGGAGAGGGAGGGGCCTTTAACCCAGAAATACAGGCACAAGCAGGAATGTGCTCTGTTTTGAGAAGAAGACAAAGCATTTTGGCAAATTCAAGTGGTAGGAAATGAGTATTCCAGTACTAGAGAGAGGGGGGGAGAGAGCAAACAGCATAAAATTCTATGGACGGAGAGGGTGTTTTTAAAAGATGAAGGCAAAGGGGTTGTGAATCATGGGTAGGAACAAACACCTGGAAATGTATTGATGAAGATCCATGGGGCGTACCAATAAGGATCTGCTGATGAAGTCACACCATGGGAGAGTTTCTTGGCTGTGCAGATTTTTTTTGAAATGTTGCTTTGTCAGCAGCTGCCACCACAGCCCAAGGGGCTTCACTGTAGTACTGAAAGTAAACTGCGGCAGCCATTTTGTGGCTGGCTCCGCCTCCTATGGCAGCCATCTTGTGGCTGCACTCACTACATTGTCTCAGAATTCTCTCAGGATTAAGAAAGTTGGGAACCCCTGGGTCAGACATTCCCAGTCAAGGAGAGGGGAAAGCATTCATTATGGCAGGGATATCAAGAGCCAGATTTTCCCAAACGTTGTTTTTTAAAACTTGGCATTTCTGGCAATTGTTGCATTGCCCCAATGACTTTGGAAGGTCTTTTTGATTCTATACAAGCCCTGGCTAGATTAGCAGTGCGATCCAAAGGATATTTTACTGGGGAAAGCTCTCTGAATAGGCTCATGTAGAAGGTCTGAGAAGACTTACGTGTTAATAAAGTCAGGGCGAGCAGCTCTGTCAATTTTTAGGTATGATGTCTCCATAGAACCTCAAAATTCAAGGGCAGATTTACCTGTGAAAGTGAGGTGCTGAGGGGGCAACTGTGAAGGAGCAAAGGAGCAAAGATCCACACTGGTGACTTTTCAGAAGACATCTGAGAGAGGCAGCTTGGTGTTATGATTAAGAGTGGTGGCTTCTAATCTGGAGAACTGGGTTCAATTCCCCACGCCTCCTCCACATACAGCCAGCTGGGAGACATTGGGCCACTCACCAATATTACCATTGGTTCCGGCCCTGATGGGCCAAAGTATGAATAGTGTATACCACCATTTTATGATGTTGGGAATTGTTTTTAAGATTATCGGGGACGGTTTTATAATATGATTTAGAATCATAGAATCATAGAGTTGGAAGGGGCCATACAGGCCACCTAGTCCAACCCCCTGCTAAACGTAGGATCAGCCCTAAGCATCCTAAAGCATCCAAGAAAAGTGTGTATCCAACTTTGCTTGAAGACTGCCAGTGAGGGGGAGCTCACCACCTCCTTAGGCAGCCTATTCCACTGCTGAACTACTCTGACTGTGAAACATTTTCCTGATATCTAGCCTATATCTTTGTAGTAGTTTAAACCCCTTACTTTCCTCTGCAGCCAACGGAAACAGCATCCTGCCCTCCTCCAAATGACAACCTTTCAAATACTTAAAGAGGGCTATCATGTCCCCTCTCAACCTCCTTTTCTCCAGGCTGAACATTCCCAAGTCCCTCAACCTATCTTCATAGGGCTTGGTCCCTTGGCCCCAGATCATCCTCATCGCTCTCCTCTGTACCCTTTGAATTTTATCTACGTCCTTCTTGAAGTGAGGCCTCCAGAACTGCACACAGTACTCCAGGTGTGGTCTGACCAGTGCCGTATACAATGGGACTATGACATCTTGGGATTTTGATGTGATGCCCCTGTTGATACAGCCCAAAATGGCATTTGCCTTTTTTACCGCTGCATCACACTGCCTTCTCATGTTTAGCTTACAATCCACAAGTATCCCGACATCTCATTCACACACAGTGTTACCTAGAAGCATATGCCCCATCCAGTAGGAATGCTTTTCATTTTTCTGACCCAGATGCAGAACTTTACAAATCAATCGACTCATTGTGGGTGAGGAACACTTCCAAGGGCTGACCGGCCAAGCAGCACTCATCTAAAACAGACCCAGAGCAGAGTCTAAGGCAGTAGACATACATGGCTGAACTAATTAATATCTGAACTAATTAATACCTACACATCTTTATTAAATTGCATCTTGCTCTCATTTGCCCATTTTTCCATTGTGTTCAGATCTCGTTGAACTCTGTCTCTATCTTCCGGAGTATTTGCCAGTCCTCCCAATTTGGTGTCGTCTGCAAACTTGATGAGTAGTCCTTCCACGCCCTCATCTAGATCATTAATAATCATTAATAAATATGTTAAAAAGTACCGGACCGAGCCCCGAGCCCTGAGGCCCAAAATCTTGGCATTTTGGATGTGACTTGCTGTAGAATGTTTTATTTTTTGCGAACTGCTGGGAGCCAGCTTGCTGGGAGCGGCAGTATACAAGCCCAACAAATAAATAAATAAATTAATAATAAATAAGCAAGCAAGCTGCTTTAATAAATAATAAATAAGCAAGCGACAGACACCCTTGGGCTAGTAATAGCAGCTCCTCCTCAAGTCTTCTTCTTGCCCCTGTGGGAGGCAAGGTGCGGAATTATGTTGGTGAGTTCCAGGAGGGCTCTTTGTCAGTGACTCACAGGCCTGTGAGATTCCTTTCTCTGCTTAGTCACACTTTATGGATGCATACAGGATCTTGGCGTGGGCCTCCGAAGTTAAGAGTGGACTCTGGAGCCTTCCCCACCCATCCCAGGAGGTTCACCAATTCCATTTGGCAGGGAAGACAGGGATGGGAGCTGCAGCAACAGCACAGAAGCAGGGGTCTGGGTTTTATCCAGATGACTACCTCGGTCACAATATAGATCTCTCTGTTTCCATCCAGCCTGGAGCTTGTCACTCTCTCACAAACACGGACCGGCAGCCTGGAATTGACGGGCCTCTCGTTTGATCCCAAAAGATGATGGAAGAGGAGGATGAGGAGGTGTTCCAGGTGGCAGCAGAGGATAGGGCTTGCAGCAAGGGGTTTAAATTACAAGGGGAAAGGGGGATATTGGGGAGGGGTTGACAGGAAGAGTGAGTTCGGCAATAGAATCAGCCGCCTAGAGAGGGGGAGCGCTCTCCCGCACTGGCAGTCTTCAAGCAGCGACTGGACAACCACTTTGTTACCCGAGAGGTAGCCCATAATGGAAGGGTGCCTCACACAGAGATACCTTCATGCACAGAAGCCCATGACTGGACTCTGAGCAGGTTGGCACACACAGAAACCAGCCTGGCAGAGACTGACTATGGAGTCAGTAGGGCCCCTTAAGAAACCTAGGAAGCCAGGCTAAGGCTCCATCTTGTTTGGGCTTCACTAGATTTCTTACATTTCCTCCTTGCCCAACTGACTGAGCTAAATGTGCACGTTATCTAAATCCCCCCCCAGCCAAAGACCATTAGACTCTCTACGGGAAAGGAATATCCCTTCAAGGTACTAACTGCAACTTCCTTTGTCTCTCTTGTCTAGTGTAATTTCTGTCTAGCACCATCTCTTATCCCCAAATGTCTTCCCCCCAGTCCTTCCTGATAAAACAAAGACAGGGCCATTAGCGACACATTATACCTAGCCAAGGTACTCGATGAGATTACTCCACACCTCCCACTCTAGTGACATCACAGTTCAAACTCACCTATCAGGTACGCATAATATCAGAGACCAATCAACAATCATGGAGCTCCCCGTGGGCAGTCTCTGGGGCTGGCCCGGGAATTTCAAACACTATATCAAGCCTTGCGCACACCCTGTGTGTGTGTGTGTGTTGTGTTGTCCACACCCGGCATCCTGTCCACCCCTGATGTCGTCAACTCTGTGTCTGGGCTGTTTGGATCCAAGAAAGGTGCAGTATCTTGAACTTGTCCCCCTGTAGAACTTAGTGTGTGTATGGTTTTTGCTTCTGTGTGTGTTTTGAATGTAACCCTGATATTTTCCCCAAATAAATCCCCTGAGTGTAAGCTTTTGTCTTCTTCATTTAAAAAGGGTTTCTTCCAGGGAAGGGACCCTGTAAAAATTGGCAGTAAAGATCCTGCGTTACCCAGCCTCTTGCTATATTCATAAATCCCCAGCAATTTGGGTAACAACTTTGTCTGGGATGCTCTAAGCCAGGATTTCTCAACCAGGGTTTCCTGACAACCCTGGAAGGGTTTCTTGGATTAGATGGGAGTTAATTAATTTTTAATTAAGCATTTTTAATTAACTTAAGGAAGGCCCAGCATCAAAGAATTGAGGCTTTTGAACTCTGGTGTTAGAGAACTCTTGCGAGTCCCTTGGACTGCAAGGCGAACAAACCGGTCAGTCCTAGAGGAGATCAGCCCTGACTGCTCCTTAGAAGGCCAGATCCTGAAGATGAAGCTCAAACACTTTGGCCACCTCATGAGAAGGAAGGACTCCCTGGAGAAGAGCCTAATGCTGGGAGCGATCGAGGGCAAAAGAAGAAGAGGACGACAGAGAATGAGATGGCTGGATGGAGTCACTGAAGCAGTAGGTGCAAACTTAAATGGACTCCGGGGAATGGTAGAGGACAGGAAGGCCTGGAGGATCATCGTCCATGTGGTTGCGATGGGTCGGACACGACTTTGCACCTAACAACAACAACAATTAATTTTTAATTAAAAAAATTATCTGGTGGTGCGACCATAAACGGTCACGTCAGCCTGCCCCTTCCCTCTCAAAATGGCCAATGATGGTTCTGGAGGGTGTGAAAAGGGAAGGAATCCTGGCCAAACACACTCTTGTGGTCTGGTGATGTCACATCCAGTGGGAGTGTCCGAGTGACGGCACTTCTGGTGACACGTGACCTCTGGGGGGTGTGGCTGGCTGACATCACTTCTGGGGTCTCTCGAAGCCTGAAGAATGTTTCAGGGGGCTCTCATGGGTAAAGAGGTTGAGAAAGGCTGCTCTAGGCTGATCCTTCATAGAACAGGGGGTTGTGCCAGAGGGCCTCTATGGCCCCTTCCAGCTCTATGATTCTGTGATTCTTTGAAGTCCAGGAATTGATTTTATCCAAGTTTTTTTAAAGCCTAAGAGCAGCAACCAGGTGCCCAGATCTCATCAGAGCCAAAACTGCAGGTGAAGGGAGATTAGCCCTTTCTACCCCGCCATTTTCCTGCTTCAGATCACACAGAGATGCTTATTGCCTCCACAGATGCAATTGGGGGGGGGGGTTAGGGATGCTGATAGAAACAGTGTAGTGTAGTGGTTAGAGCAGGGCTGGCCAAACAGTGGCTTTCTCAAAGTTTGTGGCCTACAATTCCCATGAGCCCCTGCCTGCACCAAGTTGAGCGTGACCGTTAGCATCCATCAGGCAACTGGGCTAGGAGCCAGGTAACCCTTTGCATTCCGATATAATTTAAACATGCATAACTTCATCTGAATTGGAACCCACAGCTTCACAGATGTCTCAGGTGTCCCCCACGTGCCTTGAAAATCTCGTTTCTGCTTTTAGGATTTCATTGGAGTCTGATAGGGGTTAGGGGAATACCTGGAGATTTTGGGAATGCAGCCAGGAGTGGTTGGGTTTTGGGATGGGGAGGGACCTCAGTGGAGCATAATGCCATGGACTCTGCACTCACTTTCCCCAGGGGAACTGATCTCTTTAGTCTGGAGATGGGCTGTAATTCCAGGGGAGCCCCAGGTCCCCATGGCATCCCTACTCACTTTTAGGAATGCCTGGCTGAGCCAGCTGCTTTCGTTTTTATCAGGCACCCTGTTGGGGAAGTTGCCAACTCCGTGCTAATCAGGAAGTAAACCAGAAAGAAGTAAACCTAAGGAGGTGGTGAGCTCCCCCTCACTGGAAGTCTTCAAGCAAAGGCTGGATACACACTTTTCTTGGATGCTTTAGGATGCTTAGGGCTAATCCTGCGTTGAGCAGGGGGTTGGACTAGATGGCCTGTATGGCCCCTTCCAACTCTATGATTCTATAATTCCATGATTCTATGAAATGGGATGGAAAGCAAACCATCATCGATGCTGGACGCAGCGGCTGCAGAAGGAACCCTTCTATGCAGGGAAGGTGACCCACCGATGTTTAAAAAAACAAAACAGGTCCAGAACTTGCAGCACTGATGAGCTCCCATCTTCCAGTCCTCTCCTATAGAGGCTGAGGCCCCAAAGAGATGTGTCAACGTGCAAAGCTGGCCTGGCTGTGCCACCTCGGTTGACCATTAGGGGTCTCCCTCCTCCTGCCAGGATCCCTCCAGGTGGCGCAGCGCTCGCTCCTCATGCCAGGCAGGCCACGGTGCCCGTTATTTATTCTTTTAATGACTGTGGTGCCATCTGCTTGGCCCGCATTAGCAATGCACGGGGAGAGCATATTTCACCGACGGTGTCGGAACGGCTGCACCGAGCACCCCGCGGGCCATGAATCCTGCAGACGCGCTGCTCTTCATCATCCCAAGCTGGGAGGAAATGACACAGCTGAGACCCCCCCCTCCTTTCTCCGAACATTGCCGGGACCCCAACACCCCCATTTCCTTCCCCTCTATAGCTGAAGAATTCCATTATCACTTTCTGACGCCAAAAATGTGTATGGGATCCTTGTTAAGGGGACCAGCGGAGAAGCACCAAGTTCGGACGGGGGATCAACCGAAAGATGCAATATCCCCTCAGCCTGGGCACAGCAGCCAGTACGTCCAAGCAGAAGGACAGAGGTTCTTGGGGTGCCGGCAGAACATCCTGGAAGTCTATACAGTGCTCTCAGGCCTACAGCAGGAGCCGTGGGAGGCCAGAGGGGTGGCCAACCTTTGGTTCTCCAGATGTCCATGGACTACGATTCCCATGAGCCCCTGCCAGCAAATTGTGGCAGGAGCTCATGGGAATTGTGGTCCATGGACATGTGGAGAGCCAAAGTACGGTGACTTCAGCTTAGCCATTATAGCTTCTAGGGGGAGTTCAGGGTTCATTTGATCTAGAACCTACTTATTTATGCCTTTTGGCAGGCCACGGTCTCCCGATGCCCCATTGCAAAATAATCCATTTTCTTCCTGCCTGCTTTCTTCCCAGTCCAACTTTCACACCTCTCCAGTTCCTCCTGAACCATTATCCTCACCGAAAAATCGGCTCACACGAACTGCCATTAACCCCAGGAGGTTGGTGGGGCTGACAGGTGCATACAGAGTTCTCTACCAAGGAAAGAGGTTTCCGTCAAGCTCCGCTGGAAGGGGGGGGGGCATTCAACGCACGATTTTTAACCTTAAAAAATACAATAGACGATCTGATCATGAATCTCCCCCATCTCATTTAGTCGTGTCCGGAGATAACTCACTCAGATAGGTCAATGGGAACTATTTATGGAGGCCATTAATCCTGAGTGGTTGTTGTTTTTTCGATGGGGTCCCTATTTGGAGCCCTCTGCCTTGTACCAAAATGCTAACAGACACTGTAAATCTAGGTTCCCTAGCTCAAGGAGAACATTTGAAGAGCAGAAGGTCAGCCAGGGAGTGATGATTTTTTTTTTGGGGGGGGGGGAGGTACTGCGAGCCCTCTGCAGAACCAGAAATGGGACAGTCCGGTTCTGTCCTGGTTAGCCTTGGCATTTGCATCTCGCTGTGCCAGAGTCTGCAGGAGAGCCAGGCGGGGATTGGCTACGACTAAACAACGTTTGCCCCCTAGAGATTCTACTGTAGAAGCTGAGAGGGCACCCCCTGGTGGCAGGCAGAGGCATCACCATCAACTTCAATAAGGTACATTCAATGGGATCGCCGTGTTGGCCTGAAGTAGCACAACAAAATTTGAGTCCAGTGGCACTTTAAAGACCAACAGAGATTGATTCAAGGAGGGAGTTTTCGTGTGCATGTCCAGAGGAAGCGTGCATGCACATGAAAGCTCACATCTATGTTGGTCTTAAAGGTGCCATTGGACAGATTTTGTTGTTCAATAAGGGACATCGCCCCTGAATCAAAACCAGTTCCCTGGCTGTGTTATCAGCTCACTATTTGGGTAGGTCTTGTTGTTGCAGAAGAGAAAGTGTTTCTTTCACATTATGTACCTTGGTGGATGAACTCTCAAGGAGACACACCCCTTGTCCAAGGGTCAACATCTAGTCCTGCCAGGGCAGCCTGGGGCTTGCCTGGTAGGGTTACCAGCTCAGGACTGGGGAATTCTTGGAGATTTTGAGAGTGGAGGCTGAGGAGGGGAGGGAGGGGAGGGACTTCCATGGGTTATAATGCTATAGAGTCCACCATCAGAAGTGGCATTTTCTCCAGGTGAACTGATCATTGTTGCCTGGAGATCAGTTTAAATCCCAGGAAATCTCCAGCCCCCCCACTCCCAGGGGTTGATAAGACAAGGAAAGGAGAATGACTAATATTGAGGTGATTGTGCTTACGTGATTGCAACAGACAGTGTGATGGAAGGCATTGTCTCTTGTCTCTCTGTCTGTGTGTATGTGTGTGCTTGTCCTGCATTGTTGAGTTCCAACCCAGCTCTCTCTGGAAGATCAGGGGTGCCAGCGTAAAAGGCTGTGATCAATTCGTAGCCAAAGAAGATCAGAAGGGGGGAAAGAGACTCAGGACAGGGAGGGAGTAGTAGAAGAAGAAGAGTTGGTTCTTATATGCCGCTTTTCTGTACGCGAAGGAGTCTCAGAGTAGCTTACATTCACCTTCCCTTTCCTCTCCCCACAACAGACACCCAGTGAGGGAGGGGAGGCTGAGAGAGCCCTGAGATTACTGAAGAAGAGTTGGTTCTTATATGCCACTTTTCTCTACCCCAAGGAAGCTCAAAGCGGCTTGCAGTTGCCTTCCCTTTCCTCTGCCCGCAACAAACACCCTGTGAGGTGGGTGAGGCTGAGAGAGCCCTGATTTTGCTGCTCAGAATAGCTTTATCAGTGCCGTGGTGAGCCCAAGGTCAGTCAGCTGGCTGCATGTGGGGGAGCGGGGAATCAAACACAGCTCGCCAGATTAGAAGTCCACACTCCTAACCACTATACCAAACTGGCTCTGGTAGAAGTCAGAAGAAGCAAATATTTGGCAGAGAGGGATCCAGACAACAACTGCTCATATGGAAAAATTCACACTGGAGGAAAGGAATTTCTTGCCATTCTGAATGCAAGGATAGGGCTGGAGGAGACAGGAGGGGTTGAGAATAGCAGCAAGTGGGGAGCTGCAGACAGGCTGAGCTTGTGAGACCTCCTGTGGCAAGTTCTCCCCCACCTCTGTTATATAATGTTGACAAGCCCTCCCATGAATTGGCTCCATCCCTCCCTGCACCGGATTGACACAGCCAATTCCGCACACCTTGGATAATGCACTTTCAATGTGCTTTTACAGCGGGATTTCCCAGTGCAGAACAGGAAAATCTGTTTTTCAAGTGCATTGAAAGTGCTATATCTAACATGTGGGAATGGGAAAGGACAGGAATACTAATACACCAAGTGCAATACAGCCAACCCTCCCCCCTCCATATTGGTCTGGATCCAGCAGCAGATTTCCACTAACTGGTTTTATTGCTCACCCCCTCTGCCCACGGCACAACAGCCCATCATCCAGGGGACCCCTGTCTCTTGGGATCAGCATTTCAGCTGCTGGAAATCCCTTCTTCTCAACCCATTGAGACCAGCCCACCAATCCCATTCGGGCAGTTCCATATAGGCAGGGGGGAAATCGGTTCACGGAGTTTCTGGCCGGATACTTTGTATGGCCATTGAGCTTGATGCGGCTCAAATTGCACTGGCCAATGCGATGTGATGTGCGTGGGCCAAGCCATGTGCTGAGAGCCTGTAAACGTTCTAAGAAGGGGGACATTTGCTGTGGTGTTGTGATTTCCTGCAATAGCTCAGCGGAGGCCAGATATCTGCTGAGGCTCCCTCTCTGGATGATGCAGCTGCTAGGAAAAGTAGTCCCAGCTGTTGAGTGAGAGGAGCTGGGCGGAAGGGTCAGTGCAGGGCCAGTGCAGGTGATGAGGCAGCCTAGGGATCCAGAAGCCACAGGAGGAAAGGATGAGCATCCACCACTCAATGGCTATTGAGGCTCCTTTCGCAACAACCTCCAAACGGGTTTTGATTCGTTCATGCCGATGTTTATTGGTTAATTTGAGTCCGTATTAAGAATGCGTTAAAAAGATGTGTACCGAATACCAAGAGGGCTAGGCAATAGAGCTGCCAGCTTTGAGGCGGTTCCGGGAGCTCTCCCCCGTTGCAATTGCTCTTCGGATGACCGAGATCAGTTCCCCTGCAGGAACTGGCTGCTTCGGAGGGAGGACTATGTGGCATCTTACCCTGCTGAGGTCCCTCCCCAAGCTCCATCTGAAAAATCTCCAAGTATTTCCCACCTGGGGTGGGGTGGGAGCATAAATAGTCCCTGCTCTAGCAAGTCTGGGTCCTGAAGCACACAGAAAGGTGGTGCGCATGTGCATGCATGTGTGCATATGTGCTGGAAGTCACACCTGCCCTGCAAAACACTTCAGTCATCATGCAGGAATCTTCCCTCGCTTGGAAGCATATTTCATCCCAAAATGAATGTGGCCACGATCCCACAATCCCAGCCAGGGCAAGGGAAGACATTCCCCCAGAGGAATTCCCAACACCCCTACACCCACCCTCCAACCGGGAGACCAGGGAAGGCTCCGATGTGGCGGAGTAGGACATACTTGCTACGGGATCCCTCTGACGGCTCACCTCCGGATCCCAGAGATCAGACTGTCTCCTTGGCCTAAGTCCATGGAAACGTTTTGAGCTCCCCTTTGTCAGACCTCAACAGCCATGAGCTCATCCCTGGCTGGAAACATGGAAGCTTTATGCATTGCCGGAGCACCTCGGGATGTTTGCCCCACCCCCACCCCTGTTAACTCATACATCTTGCGGAGAGAAAATGAGCAGAGAAGCACTCCTAACAGCAGACAGGAGGTGGGATGGGCAGAGACTGTCTGCCTCTCATCCACTTGCCTTGAAGAAAGAGAGAGAGAGAAAGACGGGAGGGAGGGAGGGAGGGAGGGAGGGAGGGAAGGAAGGAAGGAAGGAAGGAAGGAAGGAAGGAAGGAAGGAAGGAAGGAAGGAAGGAAGGAAGGAAGGAAGGAAACAGAGGGAGGGAGGGAGGGAGGGAGGGAGGGAGGAAGGAAGGAAACAGAGGGAGGGAGGGAGGGAGGGAGGGAGAAAGGAAGGAAGGAAGGAAGGAAGGAAGGAAGGAAGGAAGGAAGGAAGGAAGGAAGGAAGGAAGGAAGGAAGGAAACAGAGGGAGGGAGGGAGGGAGGGAGGGAGGGAGGGAGGGAGGGAGGGAGGGAGGAAGGAAGGAAGGAAACCGAGGGAGGGAGGGAGGGAGGGATAAAGGAAGGAAGGAAGGAAGGAAGGAAGGAAGGAAGGAAGGAAGGAAGGAAGGAAGGAAGGAAGGAAGGAAGGAAGGAAAGAGACAGAGGGAGGGATACCAGAGAGTTATATTAGAGAAGGGGAGAAGGAGATGCTACTCACAGTTCCGTTAGAGCTGGTTCTCACAGAGCAGTTCTGTCAGAGATCTCTCAGTCCCACCTACCAAACACAGGATATAGAAAAACAATTCTCTTTCTCCGCCTTCTTCTTTCTCTTCCTCCTCTTATTCCTTCTCCCCCCCCGCC
This sequence comes from Paroedura picta, assembly GCF_049243985.1. Taxonomy (NCBI): domain Eukaryota; kingdom Metazoa; phylum Chordata; class Lepidosauria; order Squamata; family Gekkonidae; genus Paroedura; species Paroedura picta. The sequence continues at coordinate 161,493,942 of NC_135371.1, read as the reverse complement.
CCCCCAACATTCCAATTCAAGGCTGAGTTGGGACTCAGAGTGCAAGGAACCCTTTTCAATCCCACTCTGATCTATTCCACTGCCCCGTATAGGAAATGTTACGCGACAAAACAGTACAGATTATATTAGAGAGGTACTCAGGCCTGGCAGCAAAAGAAAAGATAAAGAAACTTTTAAAGGATGAGGACGTGCCAACCAGCCTTTGTGCCACCAAATTCTTTTCTGCCAAAATTAAGGTTCACAAAAATGTTATAGGAGAATAACTCTTTGGGCATTTTTTATGATATCCAGAGGTTTATAATTGTGATTTTATGATTCTTAATTTTAAATGCATTCAACAATTTACCTTGAATTTTGATATCTCCGCATTTACCGTACTGGTCGAAATGACTTTAACAAAATGTGTCTGTTGTGGGGAGAGGAAATGTAGGGGATTGTAAGCTGCTTTGAGACTCCATCGAGTAGCAAAAAGCAGGGTGCAAAAAACAGCTCTTCCTCTCCTCCTTAAACCATGAAATAAAATTTAGGTTGTAGCAACAGCAAGAAATCTGAACACCAGAACTGAAGCAAAGCATAGGGACACATCAAATGATTCGCGGTTACATAGAAGGATCTAATTTACAGCCAACTGTACATAATATAGACCACAGTTCCTAATAATTTCTCCAAAACTTTGTGAGTCATTTTGTACAGGGCTACTCTATTGCCTGCATGGACAAGCCCTCTCCGTTTGGACCTCAAATAATTCCTTGGAATGAAATTGTTCTATCCCAAGTTTGCTACAAACCCAGCAATTAAAATATCAGACTTTCACTTGCAGAGGGGGGATTCATTGGTTTTGAATCATCACCCTCTACACCAGGCTTTCGCAAATTTTTAATGTTGAGAACCCTCTGAAATGTTCTTCAGACTTTAAGAAACCTCAGAAATAGCATGATTGTGCAGAATATGGTTGAGAAGCAGAGCTGTGGACACGCCCACCTGGGCCCCCTCCCCTCCCAGGCCCATCACTGGCCATTTTGGAAGGGGGGGGAGTGGTTAACATGGCCATCTATGTGAATATTTATCAAATTATAAAAATCTATAAAAAATTAATTATCTCCCACCCATTCGGGAAACCCTTCCAGAACCATCAAGAAACTCCAGAGTTTCACAAAACCCTCAGTTGAGAAAGCCTGATGTAGACTGTTGGGAACCAACAGAATCATAGAATTATAGAGTGGGAAGGGGCATAAAGGCCATCTAGTCGCACCCCCTGCTCAGTGCAGGATCAGCCTCAAGCATCCAGGATAATTCCATCTACAACTTAGAATTATAGTATCCTAGAGTTGGAAGGGTCATACAGGCCATCTAGTCCAACCCCCTGCCCAATGCAGGATCATTGAGTGTGCAATTCCAGGGGTGGGGGGGGGCGGGAAGAGCTGGTACGAAAACACCCCAGTTCCACAGAATTGTTCCATCTCTTCTTCAGCCTGCCGGTCCTTATACAGTGGCATGAACTGAAGAACACTCAAAACACGAAGACTATTCAGTAATAAATGCTGGTACTATTTTGTCTCCATTTGCACAATACCAGCAACATGCCATGTGCTACAGGGGGGGGAAAGCATCCCAGCATGATTTATATGGAACCATAAATGTTCCTGTCACTTAGGCAGAGTGATGTAACCGTAACCGGGAGTGAGCAGGGAGGGGGGAGAGATGTATCATTGCTCCAAGGAGCTCATAATCTAAATTGTAAATGAAGGCATTACAAAGGAAGGACTTGGCTATGCGGAAATGCAGCCAAGATTGGCTAGATGGCATTGTACCCTGCTGAAGTTCCAGGGAATGGATAGAAGTGAGTGTGGGGAGGGGGTGTCGCTCTGCCAAATTGAAACTGACCAATAGCGTACATGATCCTGATCCTCCGTTGAACAGGGGGTTGGACTAGATGGCCTGTATGGCCCCTTCCAACTCTATGATTCTATGATTCTATGATCAATAGCATACTGACCAATAGCATAGATTGGTGGGAACATCCTCTGCTACTGTATATAAGTCAGGGTTTGCTGGTTCAGTTTCTGGTTCAGTCCAGTTCTTCTTGTTCCATACTAGGGTGTTAACAAAGAACTCAAATCGCTTCCAGTGGCCATGTCCACCTCTGAACCCACAGATTTAACAGGGCCATTCGCTAGTTTTTTAAAAGCAAGATAATGGGAGAGGTGGACTTCTGTTGTCATAGAATCATAGAATAATAGAGTTGGAAGGGAACTCCTGGGTCATCTAGTCCAACCCCATGCACTATGCAGGATACTCACCACCCTATCGCTCATCCACCGCAATCTGCCACGCCCTTGAGCCTTCACAGAATCAGCCTCTCCGTCAGATGGCTCTCCAGCCTCTGTTTAAAAAAGATGGAGAACCCACCACCTCCCAAGGAAGCCTGTTCCACTGAGGAACCGCTCAAAAGGAGATGAGTGGGAAAACCAGGATCCCCAAATTCCAGGTGTGGCTCGGATATGCCCAGGAGGTCAGCTCTTGTGAGGAAAACAGCTGCTTACTGTATTGCATTAGACCCGGCTGAGCTCCCTCTGCCCCTTCGACCCCATCATCCCCAGGTTCTACCCCCAGTCTCCAGAAACCTCCTCACCAGTTGGCCACCCCTTGGGGAGCTCATGCCCTTCAGACTGTGAAGACCTTTGTGTTTATTCTTGACAAGGAGGAACTAAAGTGAGGTGAAAGGAGCCATGGTTAAGTGGTGTTAATCTTCCCTCCTTGAATACTCTACAAATCAGGCCTGTGCATGCCCCAAACCACACTGAAGCAGGCTGGAATCAGGCTCTCCTCCTCTTTCCTCACGTTCCTCTTTGGCCCAGAATAGCTCTGTTTTTACTGGGCATCGGGCTGTCTTGCTTCCTCCCTAGGAGGCTGGGGAGTTGAGGAATTTCTCCTCCTCCAGAACCCCAGTTTGTCTGCCGGCTCTGGATGGAATCGTCTGTCTCAGCCTGAAGGATTCAGAGTGTGGAAAGTTCGATCGTTGCCAAGTAAGAGGAGCTGGAATTTGGCCCAGGGAGCAAAGGAGGGAAGGACGGGCAGGCAGACGTTTGTTACTAAGTGCTGCTTTTCAGGAATATCACAAGTGCCCTGCGGGATCAGACCGGTGGTCCTGCTAGTCCAGCATCTGGTTTCACACAGGGACTGATCAGTTGCCACAGAGGACCCAAAAAAATAGGGCATAGAGGTCAAGGCCTTCCCCCTTGATTCTGCCTCCTAACTTTGGTTTCCCAAGGTGTGCTGCCTCTGAATATGGAAGTAGTTTCAGGGGGTCCCTGACTCAAATCCAGCATCACCTTACAAGACCGCCAGAATTCCAAGGTAGAAGGTTCTGAGAGCCAAAGTTCACTTTGTCGGGAAGCAGGAATGAAAATCCCTCAGTCCTCAGATCCATATCTGAGTCTGGAGGATCCTTTTAGTCTAGGGATGCCAGTCCCCAGGTGGGTCCTGGAGATCCCTTGGTTTTACAGCTCACCTCGAGGAGACAGAGATCAGTTCCCCTGGAGAAAGTGGCTGCTTTGGAGGGTGGACTCCACAGTATTGCACCCCATTGGGGTCCCTCCCTGCCCCAAATACCACTCACTTCCGGCTCCACCCCCAAAGTCTCCAGGTGGCAACGCTATCTTAGTCGCCAACGACCACAGATAGCCCAGTCTTTCATGATTCTGTTATTTCTGAAAGAGAATGCCACAATTCAGCTACTGACCAAGTAAAGGAGTGTTTCCTTGGCCCGTACGGAATAAATTACCCATCAGCGCCAGTTCTAGTACTGTGGGAGAAGGAGAAGAAAGTGCTTTCTGTCCACCATCTGCCCCGTGTCATAATCCTGATTATGAAGTCACAGTGGGGGTGGGTTTAGGGCCAGCTTGGTGTAGTGGTTAGGAGTGCAGACCTCTAATATGGCGAGCCGAGTTTGAATCCCCGCTCCCCCACATGCAGCCAGCTGGGTGACCTTGGGCTCGCCACAGCACTGATAAAGCTGTTCTGACCAAGCAGTGATATCAGGGCTCTCTTAGCCTCACCCACCTCACAGGGTGTCTGTTGTGGGGAGAGGAAAGGGAAGGCGACTGTAAGCCGCTTTGAGCCTCCTTCGGGTAGAGAAAAGCGGCATATAATTCTTCTTCTTTTTCCCTCCAGCTTGGGAAATTCTTGGAGCTTTGTGGAAGGCAGAGTCTGGGAATGGAAGAAACCCTGCAGGTTTGTGATGCTTGATGGAGCCTCCTATCCTTCCAAAATGGCTCTTTATGGTCACATTGTCTGATAAATAACAAATTTGAAATATATATATATATGTAGAAACAATCCGGGAAACCCTTCCAGAGCTACCAAGAAACCCCAGTGTTCTTTGAAAGAAACCTTAGCGTAGGTAATACTGACCTTGATAGATTAGGGGTCTGATTTCATGTGTAGGGTTGCCAAATCCCTGCTTGCGAAATACCTGCAGATTTGAGGGTGGAGAAAGGAGGGTTTTCAGCAAGATGTGATGGCACAGAATCTGCCTTCCAAAACAGCCATCTATTCCCAGGGAACTGATTGTTGACATCTGGAGATCAATTGGAATCCTGAGAGATCTCCAGCCCCCACCTGGATGTTGGCAACCCTACTGCAAGACTAGGGAGTCAGGAACCTTTTCCTCGAGGTTCCTTAGAGATGGGTGATTTGCCCCATGTTCAAGGATTTTGGATCTTGTCCCCTGTCCCGCCACTTCCCCCCAGCATCCTGGTGTTTCTCTGTGCCACTTGGGTTCTGAGGTCTCTCCCAAACCTGCTTTGCTCTGACATTTTGGGATAGATCAGAAGAGGACCCGGCCGGCTGCAGCAGGAGTCTCCCAGTGGCGCCCTTTCCCCTGCCTCAGCCTGGCAGAAATGATTCCTTTTTATTCCCTGTTAAACTACAGGCAGCTCTTTGACAGCACCATTTCTTCTTTAAGCACAAGCCTTCATCTTCTGGGCAAAACTGAAAGGGTTCGATACTTAAACTGGCAGCTGGCTTGCCAGCAGGAAGTTGCAGGAACTAAGGATATTCTCTAGGCCTGGAGGTTTCCCTTCTTGTCATGGCAATCCGTTTGATCTCCTTCAATGTAATCCTCAAAACAGAGTGTGCGGGTTTGCGTCAGAGTTCTCTCTTCACATGATCTACATTTCAGGGCTGTATACATGTTCAGTCCTTATTCTGTTTATTTTTTGGGTTTCCCTTCCCTTTTTAGGGTGAGTGATGAAAACCATATTTTCCTGCCTATGTGTGGCATCTCCTGGGTATCCAAGACTCTGCCTTATCCAAAGTAATAGTTTACAGAGGATAATAAGGGAAGAAGAAGAAGAAGAAGAAGAAGAAGAAGAAGAAGAAGAAGAAGAAGAAGAAGAAGAAGAAGAAGAAGAAGAAGAAGAAGAAGAAGAAGAAGAAGAAGAAGAAGAAGAAGAAGAGTTGGTTCTCATATGCTGCTTTTCTCTACCTGAATGAGTCTCAAAGCGGCTTATAGTCACCATCCCTTTCCTCTCCCCACAACAGACACCCTGTGAGGCAGGTGAGGCTGAGAGAGCCCTGATACTACTGCTTTATCAGTGCTTTATCAAGGTCACCCAGCAGGCTGCATGTGGGGGAGTGCAGAATCAAACCCAGCTCGCCAGATTACAAGTCTGTGCTCCTAACCACTACACCAAGCTGGCTCACCAAACCAGATGTCTCTGTCCATGGCCTGCTATCACACAGTAAGAGTAGACCAAGCAGCCTCCTTCCCAGGGTTCTGCATGTGCTCCACTGTCTCTTCTTCTTTCTCTTTTTGCTGTCTTTTGAGCCTTTCTTATTTCTTCCTCCCCCCCCCCTGCCCACAACCACGCATGCATATTTTGTGACAGGAACAGCTGGGAGCACATCCAATAAAATCCTTGGGAAGCAAGTTCTTAGCGTTGCCACCACACATGTGGTCCTCCCACTAGAGGAAAGAAAACCTGCATCAACACACCTGCCCAATCCAGAATCAGAGACTAATGTCAGAACCAAACAGCCCACTGCTGGGGGGCAGGTGACAAGCAATTGCCAGAGCGTTCGGCTTGTAAGATTGGGCAAGAGCCACCTGGAAGGAAATGAAACACGGTGCTCATATTCATCTCTATTCCACATCAGTAACACTCGCAGGAACATCCAGGGATCACTTCACACACACCGCAGTTACAATTAGATTCAAACGGGTGGCCGTGTTGGTCTGAAGTAGCACTATGAAACCAGACTCCAGTAGCACCTTTAAGACCAACAAAGCAAGCCACCGAAAGCTCACGCCTTGAATAAATATTTATGGGTCTTAAAGGTGCTACTGGACTCTGGTTTTATTGGGCAGTTACAATCATTTAGCAATGTGGCCCCAACTCCACGGGGCTTTACGCACCGGGATCTTTGTTGCAAATTGGTCACTGAATGAAAAATCGCCATTTAAAATAGTGGAATTCGTCGTTATGCATACCTGCCTTTGTTGTGGAATCCAGTTGCGTTTTGTAGCGTTTCCCACAGCTTCCGGTCTCGGCAGAAATCGCTAGAAAGGAAGCGCTATTGCCAAACTCGTCCCGCCCCTGGCCGTCAAGCAGCCAATGGGCAGCCGTTAGCATGCTCCCAAACAGCCCCTTTCCCTTTAAGAAAGGTTTTTTTTTTTTTAAAAAAACAGACCCATTGTAACGAATCTGTGTAGATTCGTTGCAACGGAGAGACCCATCCAGCTGCCTAATGTGAGCTGTCGTTTGATCGTATGATCGTTGCCACGCTGCCTCGAGTGAAAAAAAAAAATCCCCCCCCTCTCACGGGCCCGATTTTCGGCTGAATTAATGTGTAAAAAATAAAGGGACTTTATTTCAGCAAACGGGCTTTTCTGTGGTTTGTGCTTAGTGACTAAAGGTGAAGGACTGAAGCCAGGGAAGCCTCTAAACAGAAAGAGGCTCGCTGGTGCGTTTATCCCCGCTCGCTCGGAGAAAAAAAAATGGCGATCGCTTCGCCGGAAGTTTGGAGGACAGGCTCAGGAGGAGGGACTTTGAAGAAACCGCAACAATGTTAACGCACAGGTCTTTTTCGCTAGTGTTGCAGACTGGTTGCAGGACTGTATCGTTTTCCGGAGGGTGAATCCACTTTTTGGGATTCCCCTGAAAGCGCTACAAGGAAGCGCTTTTTGCAGATTGGTTTCAGGTGTGTGGCAGATTGTCTACGACGTCGTGCGTTATGGCAAATCAATAGCGTTTCCAATTGGCAACCATTGTGCGATTTTGAAGGCGTGCAAAAAGCCCCCACCTTTTCCCCTGGCATAAGGGATTCAGCAACAAAATTGGAGATGCAAAATGGGAATCCATATCTGCGCATCATGTTTGCTTGTGTCCCCCTCCCCGGAGACCATTCTTTCAACAACCTGAGGGTAGAGGATTAGGGTCTCCCTTAGAGTTGCCACCCTCCAAGTGGTGGCTGGAAAGTTCAAACTCTGGGCAACAGGGACCAATTCCCCCGGAGCTATGTTTTTTGTTCCCTAATCTCTTTTCTGATTGTCTATTATTTTTGCCTATGCTGGTCTATGACTGTAATTTTATGCTCAGACGTCGATTTACTGTTCCTATCACTGCAAACCTTTCTGGCTCTTTGGATAGAATCACTCGCTATTTATTAGCTGAGAAGTCACCAGAAATTACAGAATCAGTGGCCGAATTCTTGGCTACAATGATACAAAAGGATAATCGACTAAGCAAGAAATTATTCTAGACTGTGGGCATCTACAGCTGGGGTAAATCACTGATTCCTGAGGATTCTGGAAGAATGTATAATTGGTTATTACTTATTTACTTCTTTTATTTGTTTTATCTTTATGTATTTATCATTAATTATTAATTAATTCTTAATTATTTCTGTTTAGACGCTGTCATTATATGCCATTGAAGGCTTTTGAATTTGAGTTTGACTGTAATAAGATCTGGCTGATGGTTCCCCTGGAGGAAATGGCCACTTTGGAAGGCGAAATTTATGGCATTGTATCCTGCTGAGGTCCCTTCCCTGCCCAAACTGTCCCCTCTTCAGTCTCCACTCCCAAATTCTCCAGGTATTTTCCACCCCAGAGTTGGCAATCCTAACCCCCCTTCCCCATTCTATCCTCAAAACAACCTAGCAAGGTAGGATGCTCAGGACCTAATGACACAACGTATCATGACTCACAAACCTCTGTGACATCAGGCATTGATGGTCCTTAGCATATAAGCCAGGGCAGAAAAGGATTAAGTAAAGTTAAAAGGGAAGGAGGCTGCATTGGAGTACAAAGAAGGGACAACAGAAGGGAATCAAGGTAAGGGGGAACCCCTCTATGAGCCATCGAGGGACTGAGGATCAGACCACAAAATGAGCATCGCTAACCCTGTTGTTGGTTCACTTGGTTTTCATTCATGTGCTCATCACAGACTCCTAGTTACCAAGTGTCTGGACGGATTATCTTTTGCTCCATGTTCCCCCATCTATAAAACGGAACCACCGCCTGCAGGGGCTTTCTAGATCCAATCTGTTTTACGGAGCATAAAGAAAATGGAGATGCAGCTGGTTTGCTGTCCCCATCCCAACTTGATTCATTTAAGAACCGGTTCATAAGATTGCAAAATGAAAAACACCAGAGCACCAAACAGGCTGGGGCCCCTGGCTCAGGGCGTCTGGAGGTGCACCTACTCTGTTGCGAGAACAGTACAAAGGATCTGAGATATCACTATGCTTAACTAGGAACTATGTGCCAGCAAATGCTGGCAGGGGCTCATGGGAATTGTAGTTCCATGGACATCTGGAGGGCCACAGTTTGACTACCCCTGATTTACAGGCTCATCAGGAAGATCCTGAGCAGAATTGAGATTAGTGCAACTGAATGGGAAATATGTGTCTTATTCCAGTTTGCTGGGTGGAAGGGGGATGGTCTAGCTCCGCCTGTGTCCTTCAGATGAAGGTAGCCTGAAAGCAGAGTATTCTTTACTGTGGGCCATTCTGCACTCGTTCAAAATTGCACAATGGTTGCAAATTGAAATCGCTACTGTTTTGCTGTTATGCACAACGTCGTTGACAATCTGCAACACTTGTGAAACCGATCCGCAAAAAGCGCTTCGTTGTAGCGCTTTCAGGGAAATCCCTGCGGGGGGGGGTATTTTTTTTTTCACTGGGGGGGGGAGCGTGGCAACGATGAAACGGCAGCTCAAACACCACCTGCTAGCTAGATGGGTCTCTCCATTGCAACGAATTAACGCAGATTTGTTGCAACGTTTTTTTTTTAAACCTTCCTTAAAGGGAAAGGGGCTTTTTGGGAGCATGATAACAGCCGCCCATTGGCTGCTTGATGGCCAGGGGCGGGACAAAGCTCGGCAATATCGCTTCCTAGCTAGCGATTTTTGCCGAGACCGGAAACCTGTAGGAAACGATAGAAACGCAACTGGATTCCACTACAAAGGCAGGTATGCATAACGACAAATTCCACTATTTAAAATGGCGTTTTTTGGTTCCGCAACCAATTTGCTACATAGATCCTGGTGTGGAATGGCCCCGTGTGTTGCAAAAGTTTTGTAAAGTCGATTGATAGCAGTAGTCTGAGTATGAAGTATGATTATCAGCTCCAGGTTGGGAAATACCTCGAGTATATACCTCGAGATGAATGGGAAAACTAGGATCCCCAAATTCAAGGTGTGGCTTGGATATGCCCAGGAGGTCAGCTCTTGTGAGGAAAACAGCTGCTTGCTGTATTGCATTAGACCCGGCTGAGAGGTCTCTCTCCCCCTTCGACCCCATAATCCCCAGGTTCTACCCCCAGTCTCCAGAAAGCTCCTCACCAGTTGGCCACCCCTTGGGGAGCTCATGCCCTTCTGACTTTATTCTTGACAAGGGGGGGGGGAAGTGAGGAAAGAATCAGGCTCTTCTCCTCCTCTTTCCTCACGCTCCTCTTTGGCCCAGAATAGCTCTGTTTTTACTGGGCATTGGGCTGTCTTGCTTCCTCCCGAGGAGGCTGGGGAGTTGTGGAATTTCTCCACCTCCAGAACCCCAGTTTGTCTGCCGGCTCTGGATGGAATCGTCTGTCTCAGCCTGAAGGATTCAGAGTGTGGAAAGTTCAATCGTTGCCAAGTAAGAGGAGCTGGAATCTGGCCCAGGGAGCAAAGGAGGGAAGGACGGGCAGGCAAAGGTTTGTTACTAAGTGCTGCTTTTCAGGAATATCACAAGTGCCCTGCGGGATCAGACCGGTGGCCCAGCTAGTCCAGCATCTGGTTTCACACAGGGACTGATCAGTTGCCACAGAGGACCCAAAAAAATAGGGCATAGAGGTCAAGGCCTTCCCCCTTGATTCTGCCCCCTAACTTTGGTTTCCCAAGGTGTGCTGCCTCTGAATATGGAAGTAGTTTCAGGGGGTCCCTGACTCAAATCCAGCATCACCTTACAAGACCGCCAGAATTCCAAGGTAGAAGGTTCTGAGAGCCAAAGTTCAATTTGTCGGGAAGCAGGAATGAAAATCCCTCAGTCCTCAGATCCATATCTGAGTCTGGAGGATCCTTTTAGTCTAGGGATGCCAGTCCCCAGGTGGGTCCTGGGGATCCCTTGGTTTTACAGCTCACCTCGAGGAGACAGAGATCAGTTCCCCCGGAGAAAGTGGCTGCTTTGGAGGGTGGACTCCACAGTATTGCACCCCATTGGGGTGCCTTCCTGCCCCAAATACCACTCACTTCTGGCTCCACCCCCAAAGTCGCCAGGTATTTCTGAACCCAGAGGTGGCAACGCTATCTTAGTCGCCAATGACCACAGATAGCCCAGTCTTTCATGATTCTGTTATTTCTGACTGAAAATGCCACAATTCAGCTACTGACCAAGTAAAGGAGTGTTTCCTTGGCCCGTACGGAATAAATTACCCATCAGCGCCAGTTCTAGTACTGTGGGAGAAGGAGAAGAAAGTGCTTTCTGTCCACCATCTGCCCCGTGTCATAATCCTGATTATGAAGTCACAGTGGGGGTGGGATTAGGGCCAGTTTGGTGTAGTGGTTAGGAGTGCAGATTTCTAATATGGCGAGCCGAGTTTGAATCCCCGCTCCTCCACATGCAGCCAGCTGGGTGACCTTGGGCTCGCCACAGCACTGATAAAGCTGTTCTGACTGAGCAGGAATATCAGGGCTCTCTCAGCCTCACCCACCTCACAGGGTGTCTGTTGTGGGGAGAGGAAAGGGAAGGCGATTGTAAGCCACTTTGAGACTCCTTCAGGTAGAGAAAAGCGGCATATAATTCTTCTTTTTCCCTCCATATAATGGAGGGCATATAATTCTTCTTCTTTTTTCCTCCAGCTTGGGAAATTCTTGGAGCTTTGGGGAAGGCAGAGTCTGGGAATGGAAGAAACTCTGCAGGTATGTGATGCTTGATGGAGCCTCTACCCTTCCAAAATGGCTCTTTATGGTCACATTGTCTGATAAATAGCAAATTTGAAATATATATATGTAGAAACAATTCGGGAAACCCTTCCAGAGCTACCATGAAACCCCAGTGTTCTTTGAAAGAAACCTTAGCATAGGTAATACTGACCTTGATAGATTAGGGGTCTGATTTCATGTGTAGGGTTGCCAAATTCCTGCTTGCGAAATACCTGCAGATTTGAGGGTGGAGAAAGGAGGGTTTTCAGCAAGATGTTGTGGCATAGAATCTGCCTTCCAAAACAGCCATCTATTCCCAGGGAACTGATTGTTGACATCTGGAGATCAATTGGAATCCTGAGAGATCTCCAGCCCCCACCTGGATGTTGGCAACCCTACTGCAAGACTAGGGAGTCAGGAACCTTTTCCTCGAGGTTCCTTAGAGATGGGTGATTTGCCCCATGTTCAAGGGTTTTGGATCTTGTCCCCTGTCCCGCCACTTCCCCCCAGCATCCTGGTGTTTCTCTGTGCCACTTGGGTTCTGAGGTCTCTCCCAAACCTGCTTTGCTCTGACATTTTGGGATAGATCAGAAGAGGACCCGGCCGGCTGCAGCAGGAGTCTCCCAGTGGCGTCCTTTCCCCTGCCTCAGCCTGGCAGAAATGATTCCTTTTTATTCCCTGTTAAACTACAGGCAGCTCTTTGACAGCACCATTTCTTCTTTAAGCACAAGCCTTCATCTTCTGGGCAAAACTGAAAGGGTTCGATACTTAAACTGGCAGCTGGCTTGCCAGCAGGAAGTTGCAGGAACTAAGGATATTCTCTAGGCCTGGAGGTTTCCCTTCCTGTCATGGCAATCCGTTTGATCTCCTTCAACGTAATCCTCAAAACAGAGTGTGTGGGTTTGCGTCAGAGTTCTCTCTTCACATGATCTACATTTCAGGGCTGTATACATGTTCAGTCCTTATTCTGTTTATTTTTTGGGTTTCCCTTCCCTTTTTAGGGTGAGTGATGAAAACCATATTTTCCTGCCTGTGTGTGGCATCTCCTGGGCATCCAAGACTCTGCCTTATCCAAAGTAATAGTTTACAGAGGATAATAAGGGAAGAAGAAGAAGAAGAAGAAGAAGAAGAAGAAGAAGAAGAAGAAGAAGAAGAAGAAGAAGGAAGAAGGAAGAAGGAAGAAGGAAGAAGGAAGAAGGAAGAAGAAGAAGAGTTGGTTCTCATATGCTGCTTTTCTCTACCTGAAGGAGTCTCAAAGCGGCTTATAGTCACCTTCCCTTTCCTCTCCCCACAACAGGCACCCTGTGAGGCAGGTGAGGCGGAGAGAGCCCTGATATTACTGCTTTATCAGTGCTTTATCAAGGTCACCCAGCAGGCTGCATGTGGGGGAGCGCAGAATCAAACCCAGCTCGCCAGATTACAAGTCTGTGCTCCTAACCACTACACCAAGCTGGCTCACCAAACCAGATGTCTCTGTCCATGGCCTGCTATCACACAGTAAGAGTAGACTAAGCAGCCTCCTTCCCAGGGTTCTGCATGTGCTCCGCTGTCTCTTCTTCTTTCTCTTTTTGCTGTCTTTTGATCCTTTCTTATTTCTTCCTCTCCCCCTGCCCACAACCACGCATGCATATTTTGTGACAGGAACAGCTGGGGGCACATCCAATAAAATCCTTGGGAAGCAAGTTCTTAGCGTTGCCACCACACATGTGGTCCTCCCACTAGAGGAAAGAAAACCTGCATCGACACACCTGCCAAATCCAGAATCAGAGACTAATGTCAGAACCAAACAGCCCACTGCTGGGGGGCAGGTGACAAGCAATTGCCAGAGCGTTTGGCTTATAAGATTGGGCAAGAGCCACCAGGAAGGAAATGAAACACGGTGCTCATATTCATCTCTATTCCACATCAGTAACACTCGCAGGAACATCCAGGAATCACTTCACACACACACCGCAGTTACAATTAGATTCAAATGGGTAGCCGTGTTGGTCTGAAGTAGCACTATGAAACCAGACTCCAGTAGCACCTTTAAGACCAACAAAGCAAGCCACCGAAAGCTCACGCCTTGAATAAATATTTATGGGTCTTAAAGGTGCTACTGGACTCTGGTTTTATTGGGCAGTTACAATCATTTAGCAATGTGGCCCCAACTCCACGGGGCTTTACGCACCGGGATCTTTGTTGCAAATTGGTCACTGAATGAAAAATCGCCATTTAAAATAGTGGAATTCGTCGTTATGCATACCTGCCTTTGTTGTGGAATCCAGTTGCGTTTTGTAGCGTTTCCCACAGCTTCCGGTCTCGGCAGAAATCGCTAGAAAGGAAGCGCTATTGCCAAACTCGTCCCGCCCCTGGCCGTCAAGCAGCCAATGGGCAGCCGTTAGCATGCTCCCAAACAGCCCCTTTCCCTTTAAGAAAGGTTTTTTTTTTTAAAAAAAACAGACCCATTGTAACGAATCTGTGTAGATTCGTTGCAACGGAGAGACCCATCCAGCTGCCTAATGTGAGCTGTCGTTTGATCGTATGATCGTTGCCACGCTGCCTCGAGTGAAAAAAAAAAATCCCCCCCCTCTCACGGGCCCGATTTTCGGCTGAATTAATGTGTAAAAAATAAAGGGACTTTATTTCAGCAAACGGGCTTTTCTGTGGTTTGTGCTTAGTGACTAAAGGTGAAGGACTGAAGCCAGGGAAGCCTCTAAACAGAAAGAGGCTCGCTGGTGCGTTTATCCCCGCTCGCTCGGAGAAAAAAAAATGGCGATCGCTTCGCCGGAAGTTTGGAGGACAGGCTCAGGAGGAGGGACTTTGAAGAAACCGCAACAATGTTAACGCACAGGTCTTTTTCGCTAGTGTTGCAGACTGGTTGCAGGACTGTATCGTTTTCCGGAGGGTGAATCCACTTTTTGGGATTCCCCTGAAAGCGCTACAAGGAAGCGCTTTTTGCAGATTGGTTTCAGGTGTGTGGCAGATTGTCTACGACGTCGTGCGTTATGGCAAATCAATAGCGTTTCCAATTGGCAACCATTGTGCGATTTTGAAGGCGTGCAAAAAGCCCCCACCTTTTCCCCTGGCATAAGGGATTCAGCAACAAAATTGGAGATGCAAAATGGGAATCCATATCTGCGCATCATGTTTGCTTGTGTCCCCCTCCCCGGAGACCATTCTTTCAACAACCTGAGGGTAGAGGATTAGGGTCTCCCTTAGAGTTGCCACCCTCCAAGTGGTGGCTGGAAAGTTCAAACTCTGGGCAACAGGGACCAATTCCCCCGGAGCTATGTTTTTTGTTCCCTAATCTCTTTTCTGATTGTCTATTATTTTTGCCTATGCTGGTCTATGACTGTAATTTTATGCTCAGACGTCGATTTACTGTTCCTATCACTGCAAACCTTTCTGGCTCTTTGGATAGAATCACTCGCTATTTATTAGCTGAGAAGTCACCAGAAATTACAGAATCAGTGGCCGAATTCTTGGCTACAATGATACAAAAGGATAATCGACTAAGCAAGAAATTATTCTAGACTGTGGGCATCTACAGCTGGGGTAAATCACTGATTCCTGAGGATTCTGGAAGAATGTATAATTGGTTATTACTTATTTACTTCTTTTATTTGTTTTATCTTTATGTATTTATCATTAATTATTAATTAATTCTTAATTATTTCTGTTTAGACGCTGTCATTATATGCCATTGAAGGCTTTTGAATTTGAGTTTGACTGTAATAAGATCTGGCTGATGGTTCCCCTGGAGGAAATGGCCACTTTGGAAGGCGAAATTTATGGCATTGTATCCTGCTGAGGTCCCTTCCCTGCCCAAACTGTCCCCTCTTCAGTCTCCACTCCCAAATTCTCCAGGTATTTTCCACCCCAGAGTTGGCAATCCTAACCCCCCTTCCCCATTCTATCCTCAAAACAACCTAGCAAGGTAGGATGCTCAGGACCTAATGACACAACGTATCATGACTCACAAACCTCTGTGACATCAGGCATTGATGGTCCTTAGCATATAAGCCAGGGCAGAAAAGGATTAAGTAAAGTTAAAAGGGAAGGAGGCTGCATTGGAGTACAAAGAAGGGACAACAGAAGGGAATCAAGGTAAGGGGGAACCCCTCTATGAGCCATCGAGGGACTGAGGATCAGACCACAAAATGAGCATCGCTAACCCTGTTGTTGGTTCACTTGGTTTTCATTCATGTGCTCATCACAGACTCCTAGTTACCAAGTGTCTGGACGGATTATCTTTTGCTCCATGTTCCCCCATCTATAAAACGGAACCACCGCCTGCAGGGGCTTTCTAGATCCAATCTGTTTTACGGAGCATAAAGAAAATGGAGATGCAGCTGGTTTGCTGTCCCCATCCCAACTTGATTCATTTAAGAACCGGTTCATAAGATTGCAAAATGAAAAACACCAGAGCACCAAACAGGCTGGGGCCCCTGGCTCAGGGCGTCTGGAGGTGCACCTACTCTGTTGCGAGAACAGTACAAAGGATCTGAGATATCACTATGCTTAACTAGGAACTATGTGCCAGCAAATGCTGGCAGGGGCTCATGGGAATTGTAGTTCCATGGACATCTGGAGGGCCACAGTTTGACTACCCCTGATTTACAGGCTCATCAGGAAGATCCTGAGCAGAATTGAGATTAGTGCAACTGAATGGGAAATATGTGTCTTATTCCAGTTTGCTGGGTGGAAGGGGGATGGTCTAGCTCCGCCTGTGTCCTTCAGATGAAGGTAGCCTGAAAGCAGAGTATTCTTTACTGTGGGCCATTCTGCACTCGTTCAAAATTGCACAATGGTTGCAAATTGAAATCGCTACTGTTTTGCTGTTATGCACAACGTCGTTGACAATCTGCAACACTTGTGAAACCGATCCGCAAAAAGCGCTTCGTTGTAGCGCTTTCAGGGAAATCCCTGCGGGGGGGGGTATTTTTTTTTTCACTGGGGGGGGGAGCGTGGCAACGATGAAACGGCAGCTCAAACACCACCTGCTAGCTAGATGGGTCTCTCCATTGCAACGAATTAACGCAGATTTGTTGCAACGTTTTTTTTTTAAACCTTCCTTAAAGGGAAAGGGGCTTTTTGGGAGCATGATAACAGCCGCCCATTGGCTGCTTGATGGCCAGGGGCGGGACAAAGCTCGGCAATATCGCTTCCTAGCTAGCGATTTTTGCCGAGACCGGAAACCTGTAGGAAACGATAGAAACGCAACTGGATTCCACTACAAAGGCAGGTATGCATAACGACAAATTCCACTATTTAAAATGGCGTTTTTTGGTTCCGCAACCAATTTGCTACATAGATCCTGGTGTGGAATGGCCCCGTGTGTTGCAAAAGTTTTGTAAAGTCGATTGATAGCAGTAGTCTGAGTATGAAGTATGATTATCAGCTCCAGGTTGGGAAATACCTCGAGTATTTTTTTTGGGGGGGTGGCAAAGGAAGGTAGGGTTTGGTGGGGAGGGAATTCAATCGGGTACAATGACATAGAGCATGCTTTTTCAACCAGGATCTCATGAAAGCCTAGGGGTTATTGATGGATCTGGAACAGTTTCCTGAACAGGTGGGAGTTAAATTTTAATGTATTTTTAAAATTTGTTAAACATTTATCAAGTGATATGACCATATGTGGTTATGCTGACCTATCCGCCCTTCCCCCAAATGGCCAATGATGGGCCTGGAGGGGGTGGGAAGGGGAGGGTCCCTGGGTGGGCACGTCCACAGCTCTGCTTCCCCACCATATTCTGCATCACCGCACCACTCCTGGGGTTTCTCGAAGCCTGAAGAAATGTTTCAGGGGGTTCTCAATGGTAAAGAAGTTGAGAAAGGCTGCCATAGAGTCTAGCCTCCATGGTGGCTATGTTCTCCCGGTAAGCTGACCTCTGTCGTGGAGATTAGTAATCCTAGGAGATCTCTAGCAACCACCTGGATGTTGGCAACCCTATAAAGTCAAAACATGGCTGCCAACTTCAGACTGATAAATACCCAGAGACCTTGGTAGTAGAGTCTGGATAGGGGAGGGGAAGGACTTCCATGGAATATAACACCATAGAGGGGGGGTAGTCAACCTGTGGTCCTCCAGATGTTCATGGACTACAATTCCCATGAACCCCTGCCAGCAAACGCTGGCAGGGGTTCATGGGAATTGTAGTCCATGAACATCTGGAGGACCACAGGTTGACCACCCCTGCCATAGAGTTCCCCTTCCAAAATGGTCATTTTCCTCAGGTGAACGCATCAAAAGGGTACAATGCCATAGAGTCTACCTTCCAGAGCAGCCATTTTCTCCAGGTGAACTGAACTCTATTGTTCAGAGATCAGTGGTAATTCCAGGGGACATGGAGGCTGCCAGCACTAAGGCACACTGCGCAACAAGGCAATTACATACATTAGCATTCCAATTTTGTTGTTTATTCAATGGAGTCCAATTTCCACGGGCCCAAAGGCAATTCTGCAGCCAGCCAAGTGGCTGATGGGAAGGAAACCCTACTTGTGATTTAGAAGAAGCTTTCAAGCCTCGGCATTAAAATTAAGCACCAATTTTATTCCTAAAAATCTGTTTTGCTCCTTTGAAATATTTTTATGCTAAACCATAATAGGAATACCATAAAAAGATCTATCCAAAATGCATTAAAAAAAAAAGAAAAGGCAAGGCCCATCAAATTGGCTTGGAATCTAATTTACACAAAACAACCTCCCGCCCACCCAAAAACTGGGAAGAGAAGGTCAGAAGCACTTAGAAGTCGGCTAGTTCAAATAGCCGCATCTTAAGCCATCTTTCTGGAAAGAGGGAGAGGCTCAATTAAATTCGTATTGGCTGCTAAAGAACTCCATGGATCATAAGCAGTAAGAGAAAGCAGGAAGGCATGAAACGGGGAAAGAGATTTAAAGCACACCTTCCTAAGCAACAAGGCACCGGAAGAAAGCAAGGTCAAAAAGAAGCAGATCTAAATAAATTAAAGATGGAAGAGGGACGCCAGGAGAGGAATAACACCCCAGCATCTCCAGCTGAGCAATCTCAATTGGCAGGTATGGGAGAAGCTCTTTCTTTGCTCACAGCTCAGCCTGGAGACTCACCACCGTGCAGAAGAAATACAAACCAATGTGCTCCCATTCAATTTCAAGGAGCTTCATGTTTAGATAGGCACATGATTCGCCTCCTGTTGCTCCTTCAAGACCAACATGACTTCCAGGGAACAAGCTTGCGAGAGTCAAAACTCCCTTCGTAGTAATGGACTTAAGGTAGTCAGTTCCAAATTGGGAAATACGTGGAGATTTTGGAGTTGGAGCCTGGGGGTCAGGATTTAGGGAAGGGGAGTTCCATGGGCTACAATGCCATAAAAGAGTTTGCACAGAGATATTTAAACACCAAAGGAAATGCCTATGCAAATAGTGGCTTAAAGCATAATAAATAATTTCTGCATCTCCAGGCTGTAATAGCAAGGTGAGTCCGCTCTCCATCCTTACCTGTTTATGAAAGCAAGCAATGCCTGTAAGGGCTGCCAGTAGAGTCCCAACTTACTGGTGGGGCCTGGACACCCCCCACAATTGATCTCCAGACAGTTCCCCCAGGGGAAAATGACTGCTTTGGGGGTGGGCTTTATGAAATTCTACTCTGCTAAGGTTTCTCCCCTCCCCAAACCTTCCCCTCCCCAGGCTCCAACCCCAGAGCTGGAAATCCTATTTCCCAGTTGTGAACTGTAGTGTGTGTGTGTGTGTGTGTGTGTGTGTGTGTGCGTGCGCACGCGCGCGCGCGCATGGGGGTGCTTCTTTAAATGTCATGGGTAGAGGTCTCTGCCCATAACGAATGGGTCTTCTATATTTTATTATAATTATATTAAAATATCTCTTTCTTTGGCTTTCTGTAAACCGCTGAGAAAGAAACTATGGCCTGAAACGGAACAAGGCCATAAAAATTCTTATGTGATCTGACGCTTTACAGACGAAAGCTTTTTTTTCCAGACCGTAAGATTTCCCTGCTTTTACCATCCACGGCTGTTTATTTCAGGTCCGAGTGGTTGACATAAAACAATTGCTCCAAGTGACCTTCTTCACACCAAGGAACAGCCTCTTGTTTTCTTGAGTCCCTCCCCGGGTAAATCGGTTCAGTTTATTTTGATACACGGTCGGCTTGACCCTGGGTAAATCACGGCCCCCTATTTCATCACGGTTCTTACGGGGAGGTTTGGAGGGCATGGCTTATAAGACCATGGGTGCGCACGTTTCCTTGCCATGCCTCAAATAACTGCCTCTCCCAGCCGGGAAATGTTGCTGCTGTTCCACAGCAAGCACGACCACATCCATTGGGGGATGACACACTTACACATTTGCTTTGGAAACTGGGAAAATGACAGATGACTGCAGGCAGAGGAAAAGCCTTTGACATTGCAGACAATGAAAGACGATTCTGGTTATAATCCTTGGTGTGAGAAGGAGGGTATTACAAACACACCGTTTAAGATTTTATTATCTAAGGATTGTTACCTTGCTAGAACTGTCAATCACCCCTCTCACATTCTAACTGCCTAACACAGTGGTCCCCAACCTCTGGTCCGGGGACCGGTGCCGGTCCGTAGATCAGTCAGTACCAGGCCGCGGCTCCTCCTCGTCCTCCTCCTTGACTGCTGCCTCGGGGGCTGCCCTGCCACTCTGCTGCCAGCTCACCTTTGGTGCTCTCCAGTGGCCGCCATGGCTGGGGCTCCCCTTGGCATGGCACTGCGCAGCTGCTGCTGGCAGCGCCCCCCAGCAGGCAGCAGGAAGTCAGGGGCACCAGTGGGAAAGCAAGTGGAGCAGGGGCTCAGGTGGGGGCAAAGTCCCTCGGCAAAAGACTACCCCCCCGGGCCTCAGTAAAATGGTCAAGTGTTGACCGGTCCCCGGTGACAAAAAGGTTGGGGACCACTGGCCTAACATGTGCAAAAAAATAGCAATATTTTTTCCATCCTGGCACTGAAGTGACTGGGGAACATTTGACCTGTTAAATTCTTACACCAGGGATTCCTAGCCAGGGATCTGCAGATCCCCAGTGGTCCACAGGAGTTCTGGAGGGGGTCCGCAGCCTTTCCCCACCTGCCATAATAGACTCAGCCACAAGCTATGGAAGTAGCCATTTCCGTTACTCCCCCTCCCTCCTCTCAAGCATGAATGAGTCCTCTTGTGGTTTCTGGGCCTGGGAAGGGGTGAAGCCTGTGCACTTACTCCTGGCTTAAACCACCTCCTGTCTCTCCTCCTCTTAGTCCTCCTCAAGCCTGCCTGTTAACACGGGTGATGATGTCACTTCTGGTGCCATGTCACTTCCGGGGTTCCTCAGAGTCTGAAAAATTATTTCGGGGGCTTTTCCAAGGTCAAAAGACTGAAAAAAAGTGTGTTCTGCAGATTTGACACACGCAGAGGTGTCCTTCCCCTCAAAAAGATTCTCTACACAGGATGTGGCGAAAATTGAAGGTGGTTCTGCCATTCAGCGGACAGAAGAACGTGGACAACCTGAAGGGGTGTCAAATTATCATTGACTTCATTTGTCCTTTCCTTGGACATGTGAGAATGTCTTGGGCTACATATAAACCCTGCCAGTAACAAATGAACAAATGTCAACTACCAAACACCCCCCTCCCCCCCCCCCGAAAGATCTGGGAATTTTATATTTGGTTTACACAAAGAAGGAATTACCTCACCCGTGTCTTCTGGCTCCTTCCCCGGTCTCTATGCTTTTGTATGGAACCGTGAATTCTACATGACAAAGGTGACATTCCTGCTCACGGCAGCACCTATCTGGCAGTAAAAGAGTGGTAATTGTATGTATCCCAAGAACTTTTCAGATGTTAAAGACACATGTACTGGGTGCCAAAGAACTGTGCTTAACAGGACAAACACTACCCATGTGGGCTTGCCAACCTGCAAGTGATGGCTGGAGATCTCTCAGAATTACAAACATTCTCCGGATAACTCAGTTACCCTGGAGAAAATGGCTGCTTCGGGGGCGGGGGTGGAGCCTATGGCATTATACTCTCCTGTGATTCCTCCTCAAGCCCTGCCCTACTCAGGGTCCACCCCCTGAATCTCCCAAGTATTTCCCCATTAGGGATGCCAGGCTCCAGGTAGGACTTGGGGATCCCCTGGAATTAAAGCTCATCTCCAGGCAACAGAGATCAGTCCCCCTGGAGAAAATGGCTGCTTTGGAAGGTGGGCTCCATAGCTTTATCCTCCACTGAGGCCCCTCCCTGGCTCAAATCCCGCCCACTTCTGGCTCCACCCCCAAAATCTCCAAGCATTTCTCAACCCAGAGCTTTATCTATTTATACTGTATTTTATTATTGCATGTGTTGTAAGCCACATTGAGTTCTCAGTAAGTAGAAAGGCAGCTGATAAAGGTTTTAAATAAATACATAAAAATGATTTCTCCTGATCACTTTGGTAGCTGTCATGTGCGAACAGGAGCTAAGCACCTATTTACCATGCGTGTAGCGCTTCAGCTTGCATAAACTGACCTCTGGCTTTTTCAGGGTTTTCAATCATGCTTCCCACACCAGTGTGTACATGGTAAATGCATATATCACCGGTGTGTACATGGTAAATGCATATATGGTTGAATACACTTTTCTTGGATGCTTTAGGATGCTTAGGGCTGATCCTGTGTTGAGCAGGGGGTTGGACTAGATGGCCTGTATGGCCCCTTCCAACTCTATGATTCTATGGTTCTATGATTCTATGATTCTATATCGTCCCTGTTTACTTGGCGACTGAGATTATCAGGAAGATCCCGGATAGATCTTGCTCCTGTTAGGCACAGTGGGCGATGCCCCAGAATGTGTGGCTCCTCCTCTGTATTCTTACTTGGAGAGGTCTATTATTCATTCAACGCTGTCAGCCAAACAGGCATTTTGCAGGATAACATAAAACCAAGTCCTTGGTAGTCTTTCTGGGATTTCTAGCCAGTGTTTTCAATTTATGAACACCGGGTCATTTTCAAAACTGCAGGACAATAAAGGAAACAGTGCTTTCATTAACCTGGCATTACAAAAGTACTCCAAGTAACCATTTGGAAATTAAACGTGAGCTGCAGCTTAAAATCCAGCAATAACAGAAACAGGCAACGAGCAATATAAGATTTAGGAAGGCCAGTGGTAGAACTGAGCTAGGTTGGGAAAAACCTGGGATTTGCTGGGGAAGAGGGGCGGTGGGATTTGGAGAGACATGGAATCTTATCTGTTCCACATAATATATTTCTGGTAAGGCCTTGGAGGAGGAGTGTGTCTCATGGCTTGAATGCCACTCAACGCTTAACACCCACTCAGGGCAGCTGTCCCGCCCCTGAGTGCCTCCTCCACCAACCAGCTTGCCTGTCTGTCCAGTGGCCAGCCAATCAACTTCTGTAGCCCACCCCTGACCACCCCCTCCTCCTTCCACTTCCTTCCGAGGCTCGGAGGCTGCAGATCCCTGCTACGTGAGAGCTGTCCCTGCCAGTGAGTTCCCTAAGAGCTGCCTGCAGCATTTCCTGGTCCTGGGGGGAGGGGGAGGCCATCTGCAGAGTTCTTCCAGTCCACCCTCCTAATTTAGCGCCTGTTACAGCATTCCTGAATACAACGGGCTTGGCCCCTATTTGGTACATAATGCTATATAGAGTCCACCAGCTAAAGCAGCCATTTTTTCCAAGGGGACTGATCTCTATCATCTGGAGATTGGTTGTAATCCTGGGAGTTTGCCAGGCCCCACTTGGAGGCTCGAAAGCAAAATGCAACATTGTGTTAGGCAAAATCCAAATTGATGTCATTAGGAGCTATAGCAAGAACATGACTGCCACACAATTATCTATTCGGTACAGATGTTAAAACATTCCCCCAAACGGCACACAACATGATTCCAAACAGACGATCATCTCCTCGGTGTTCCTATCGCATAACATGGGGGTGCCGACGCTGTTGATAAAGAATAGCATCCGAAATATTCAAAGTTCAAAGACGGACGTCCAGATAAAGGCCATTTCGATAAATCATCTCTACCAGTCTGCCAAATTTCTTTGCAAGTTTTCTTCTTCAAGCAAAGTATTGCAAGCATTGTGATCCAATTGGTGGGATTCAGTTCTTAAAATTTATAATAGGAATGCTCTTTATCTTTCACATAAGCCAGGCTTTCTCAACCAGGGTTTCGTGAAACCCTGAGGTTTCTTGATAGCTCTGGACGGGTTTCCCGAATGGGTGGGAGTTATTTAATGTTTAATGTATTTTTAAAAATTGTTAAACATTTATTGGCTGATAGGACCATATATGTTCATGTCGACCCCCCTCCCAAAATGGCCATTGAGGAGCCTGGAGGGGGCGGGAAGAGGCGGGGCTCCTGGTGGGCGTGTCCACAGCTCTGCTTCCCAATCTTATTCCGCACAATCGTGCCACTTCTGAGGATTCTCAAAGCCTGAAGAATGTTTCTGGGGTTTCTCAATGGTAAAAAATTGAGCGAGGTTGACATTGGCTGATGAATCTCCTGGCAGCCCCTGAAAAGCCCTTTTGGCCCATCTTTCAGTTCTCTGGCTGAAGCAAGTTCAGGGGCGAACTATTAAATTAAGAAAGGGGTTGGATTCCAGGACAACCCAGTCATGTGAGACGTTCCTTTATTTTCTTTTCCAGTGGAACTGGCTGTCGAGGAGTTCTTAAACATTTCCCCTGGCCTGCGCTGACTTTGCCAGGTTTTTCCGCACCGTGGCAGGATTCGCTTTGGCACGGGGGTCTCGTTGCTCCTCCTCGGCAGCCTCAGCCCAGCTGCCGGCCCCTGGGAGGGTGCTCCGTCCTCGGCCGTGACGTGAGCAGGCAGGCAGGTGCCGCCGTAAATCACTGGCTAAGAGCAGGAATGGATTTTCACATGAGTCATATTTACATTGAATTGGAGGCCGGATTTATGGCCGGTGGAGCAATTACCAGGCGCGTTACAGCTGGGGAGCACAGCTGGGTGGGGCCCGGCAGAGGATCCATCAGCCCTTGTCAGCTAAGCAAGACGGGGGGCTGGGCAGAAGCATGGGACAGAGGGAGGCAGACTGACTTTGAACTAGGGCTGGCGCACTGTCTTTCAGAATCCATTCTCAGGCGCCACGAATCACTCATGCGGTCTGCTTGCTGAAACGTCTTGCCCAGGGGTAGTCAAACTGCGGCCCTCCAGATGTCCGTGGACTACAGTTCCCATGAGCCCCTGCCAGCGTTTGCTGGCAGGGGCTCATGGGAATTGTAGTCCACGGACATCTGGAGGACCACAGGTTGACTACCCCTGCAATGCATTCTTTATGCATTATAAGAATTAGGAGAATTTAATGGATTTTTGTTCCATTTTGTCTGAGGGAGTGTGCCTGCACACAAAGGACTAGCAAAGGATCAAGGCAATAAAGAGATCATTTAATTACTGATTTCTTTAACTTCAGGCTTGTCCCAAACAAATTATTTTTATTCCCCAATGTGTTTGTAAACAACAATTGAACCCAAAGAACTGATTTTGTTATCCTAGCAAGGAACTATCCAATCTTCCTTATCGTGCTGCGTATTTGTTGTGACTCTGTTTACTAATTTACTACTGATTTACTCTCTCCTTAAATCTGTACTATTATGATTCTTGTTCCATGGTCTGAGGAAGTGTGCGTGCACATGAAAACTCTCAACTTGAATGAAATTTTGTTTGTCTTAAAGGTGCCTTTGGACTCAAATTATTTTCTGGAACATTTAATAATTGCCCTCTGGTGGTGGAAGGAGGAATAACAGCCTGGGGGTGATCAAGCAGGACATGGGGAAAACCCATGGGGTTGCTCCACTGTCACCATTAATTCCTCTGTCTTTGCAGCAGCAGCGAGACGAACTCTGCACTTTCATGCAGCTGCTTCGTATACTTGCTCCAGTAGCGTCTGGAAGAAGCAGCTCACATAGGATTTGCAGCTGGTGTGGTTAGGTCTCTCATTATCGTGGTCTCCATGGCAGACTTTATTTATTTATTTAGATTTCTATACCGCCCATTGCTTTGCAGCTCTGAAGCTTTGCAGTTGGTACTGGAGCATACTGAAGGTGCCTTTCTATCCATTCCACCTCAGGAAGATCAGCAAATATGGTCCATCACGTTCCAGTGCTGCATCGGTAGGGGGAAACAACCACACCAATAGTCTACGTATAGCTATGAAACATACAGGACCATTCAGTTCCAGTGCTGCTTACTGGCTCTTATTTTTCTAGCATCTTGCCCCTTTCTTACAGCCATACCACTTGCCTCCTGCCACATTCCTCCGTACCCACCTAACTCTGCATTATGCCTGATACTGCCTGCATTATCAACCCTCGACTAGAGCCAGAGCCTTCTCCTCCACAGCCCTAACCTGGTGGAACGAGCTCCCCAACAAGATCAAGGCCCTGTCAGAACTCAAACAGTGCCAAAGGGCCTGCAAAATGGAGCTCTTCCTCCAGGCTTTCGGGTGAGGCCAATGACAGGGATCACCCCACAATCTGGTCCCATTACCAGGCAACTCAGATGGCAAACATGTCTCTAGGCGAAGGCTCCTGTTATCTGTTAACACTTATTTTTGGATCTGGTTGATGTTGACTGTTTATGATTGTTTGCGTTTTTCATTTCAGATCGTTGTGGATAGAATCATAGAATCACAGAATCATAGAGTTGGAAGGGGCCTTACAGGCCATCTAGTCCAACCCCCTGCTCAATGCAGGATCAGCCCTAAGCATCCTAAAGCATCCAAGAAAAGTGTGTATCCAGCCTTTGCTTGAAGACTTCCAGTGAGGGGGAGCTCACCACCTCCTTAGGCAGCCTATTCCACTGCTGAACTACTCTGACTGTGAAACATTTTTTTCCTGATATCTAGCCTATATCGTTGTACTTGAAGTTTAAACCCATTACTGCGTGTCCTCTACTCTGCAGCCAACAGAAACAGCATCCTGCCCTCCTCCAAGACCGTTTACGCACTGGGAACTTCACTGCCCCAGCTCCCATGCAGGAGCACGCATCGCAGGCGGATGAGGCGCACCAGGCCAAATGCTTCCCCATGTGGGTGCAGGAAGACGTAGGGCAACCTGCCACAACTAAAATTCCAGCCTGCAGCCCAGCATGAAACCTCCAGTGCATAAACGGTCCAAGTGACAACCTTTCAAATACTTAAAGAGGATATTTCAATGCATCTTCTTGTTCTCACTGTTCCATCTACACCGCCCCGAGACATCATGCTGAATATAAGCCGAATGAATAAAATAAATAAATCCAATTTAGTCCTGTGACGTTCTCAGCTAGCACTTGATCATCTGTTTTGTAATTGTCGGCTTCTTTTAGTATTTCTGCCCTGCTTTCCCCCCTACTGGGGATTTAATGCAGCTTGCATTTCCAACACCCCCCCCCCAAATATATATACAATCTAGGCAAGCAAAAATATACAATCAACTCTCTTCCGTGATCCCTGTAGTAGTCCAGATTCTCTGACTGTTTATCACACGCTCCAATCAATATATCTTCCAAATGGACGTGATGCGCCTGCTTATCTTTTATGAGCAGTGGTAGGAACTGATGTTTGTTCCAGATGTGCTCTTGTTCCACATAACTGATTTCCCGTCCGCTCCCTAGAAGAGGCCCTAGCATTTCCCCCCTCTGCTTCTCCCGTGATCCTGCCTGCTCTGCCACGGCGGTTTCTCTCTGCTAACTCCTCGCACCCTACCCAGCCCACTAACATTTTGGGAGGCTCAAACAGCCACCAGTTCCATTCACATCCTGTTCATCACTTGCAAGGAGGGAGACATTTTTTCAATTGACTCTTTGTCAGTCTGTCGACCTTCTTTGGCAAGTTACTTCACCAGGGCAGAGTCTGCACTTACTTTCTTTATTCCATTGTCAATCCTGTTGAATCCAGATCATTTTGAACTCAGGTCTTCCTCTTCCCCCCCCCCCCCATTGAAACAGGAAAGTGTGCTGCACGTAGTTAGGGTAGTTCAGAAGTGGGGGGGCCAAGCCTCTTTCTTTCTTTTCTTGAGGGGGGGGGAAGAGAAGCCAAGCAGGGAGACTCTTTCTTTTCTTGGAGGGGGGGGCGGGGGAGAGGATCGAAAAAGGCAGAGGAGGGAGGAAAAATCCTGGACCGACAGAAGTTGAGAGAAATTAGGGGCTTCTCCTTTAAGGCAAGCTTGTCACATGACCAGGTGTGGCCTATCAGAGGTTCTCTACCACGGAGCTTGGTTTCCCAATCCGGATTTGAAAAATATTGAGCATTAAAAGCACTCCAAGATATCGCACAATAAAGGTAGGGTCACTCCGGATCAATCCTTCTTGCTGCAGAAGGAAAATTTAAATCGCCCCAAATCAAAACGGAAATCGCATTCTGTGTAGAGGGCAGGGACTGAATCGACCTGGGATTGGAATAAAAGCCCCGTGCAGTTTACACCCAGAACTCTAACAGCAGAGATCTGTGCAATCACCTTTCTGCACATGTGCATCCTCACACACAGCCCGACTGAATGCTACACACACAGAGGTGCGCCCTTGCTGGGCTGCTCTCCCAGCCAACAGGAAATTGCTTGATCCAGAGGCATAACTTGTATAAGCCGGTCCCAGATAAATGCGGTGTTTTAAAAAACTACCATTTAGTGTTATTTATTATTTGTTTATAATTACATGCAATGACTGCCACGCCCTGAGCTCATGGGAATTGTACTCCATGGACATCTGGAGGACCACAGGTTGACTACCCCTGGTTTATAGGGCAGAAGCAACCATGGGATGGGGGGGATTCCAACTGGGGCAGCAATATGGAGAGGAACCATAACCCCTGCTGTTTCCCTAGCCTTAGATTCCCTTCCTGGAGCTGCTTATTTTCTCACTGGGAGAAGCACACAGTTCCTTATAGCAGGGATAGTCCACCTGTGGTCCTCCAGATGTCCATGGACTACAATTCCCATGAGCCCCTGCCAGCATTTGTCTACCACAGGTAGACTACCCCTGCCTTATAGTGTGTCTTCGGTTTTCCCTTTTGGAGGGGAAACAGTGGCTGCGTGTGTGGTTGCCATTGAAAAAATGACACACAGGGAAAGGGTTGAGTCTCTTTGTTGCCCTGCAACATGACTTGATCCAAACTCTACTCACCCACCTCCTTCCACATCTTACTGCAGATTTTTAGAGCGGTAAAGTGGAGTTCAGAAACATGTGCCCGCCGTATGCACCAATCTCTTTCCTCCAGTGTATTTCTTCTGCAGCTACAATTTGAAAAAGCACTTTTCTCAATCAGGACGGAACATCACTTGTGACATGTGAGGAGGGGTATCCACAGTTTCCTTTAAAAAGGCACGGTTGCCCTATCACGGCTGTGCAGTAGCATTCAGCAAGAGCCTTCGGTTTAAATCCTTGTGGTTCAGGTTTTGCACATTCATTTCAGGGGGTGGACATACATTTCAGCTCCCCCTAAGGAGGTGGTGATCTCCCCTTCACTGGCAGTCTTCAAGCAAAGGTTGGATACACACTTTTCTTGGATGCTTTAGGATGCTCTGGGCTGATCCTGCGTTGAGCAGGGGGTTGGACTAAATGGCCTCTATGGCCCCTTCCGATTCTATGATTCTATGATTCTGTGATTTGTTCCTTTAAGGAACGGGAACAGAAAGGAACCGAGGGAGAGGGAGGGCTAACCAGTCTGGGCATCACCGGTCAGCTGCCAGCCGTACATGCCTCCACTCTCTTCAGTCTCTGGCTGTGCTGCTGTGGTCAAAGAATTATCAGGAAGGAGACAGGATCCTGTTATAATGTGTTAGTGGTACAGCTTCTGAGAAGCAACTGGGAAGTCGATGGGACTGGAGAATACAAGGAAACCTTTGTGGTGTTGTCAGGAAGCCAGGAGGGCGGTGCAGACGTGGAGATTTGGGGAGCAGGACTGAGAAGAAGTGAGGCAGTATCAGGAAGCCCTGGCAACAGGAGACAGCTAAAAAACAGGAGACAGACCCAGCAGGATGTGCTGTCATCAGTTTTGTGCAGTCTATTTTTGTTTTAATAGAATCTCCATGGCCACCTGACTGTTTTAATTTCACAAATCATACTTGACAATGAGGTTGCTTTGTCTCCCAGTCCTGAATTTCCGTATACTGATCGGCTGTATTATGTGCCAATGAATCACATTAGCAAGGCAAATATTGGCTTTCCAGGGCCATTTTAGGTAAGGCATGAATTTTAAAAAAATGCTCCTCTCCCTTCATGCTACAATATGGTGAGGCCACCATATGTGTTTGTGGCCAGACCCTTGCTCACTTTGAAGTCTGTCTGCAAACACACTTCTTCCAAACACAGCCCACAGCTCACCTTCACAATGACCCATTAAATGCACGGGCCAGAATGCCCACATTGGTGGTGGCAGGGCATCGGGGAAAATCCCCAATTATGCAAACCCCCACCGCCAGCATGGGCATGGCCTGGTGCAGGGCCACGGAAGGCCCGCGTTATAGAAACACGGGAACTTCCACATTGTTTTAGGGGCTACAACACCCAATCGTAGTCTCAAGATACAAAATTTGCTATTTAAGCCACTTACCAGAACTCTTCTGTATGTGTTTCCTGGTGCCAGTATACACATCTCTAGATGCTTATAGATTTCCAGTGATGCTGGTCATTTCTCCCACAGACTTCTTCACATCGCGACATTAGTTATGCTTTATACTTTCCCCTCTTACTCTGCGATCGCACCCTCTTGACCCTGTTTTTCTGATCTTGTGCATGTGTTATTTTGCTTTTGTGTGCAAGTTCATTAAGTGAGTTGTTTTCTTCAATAGAAATTATTTTCATCTTCAGTCCACTCTGGTTCATTCTGAGAGTTTCTAAGAGAATAACCCTGGTAGAGATCCTGTGATCACCCCTCTTGCTTTGCTAAATTCCCCACTTAAATACCTAATCTGGGTAGCATATGCCTTGGAATTAAATTTCAACACAAACCCCCCAACACACAGCTGGTCAAGAAAACCTGGGCAAGCATGGGTCAGACCTGTAAGCAATGAAGGCATCATGTAGTTAGCTTCTGTGTCACAGACCTTAAAAGTACAAAGCATGTGCTCCTACCCTAGAAAGTGGTCCCTGCATTAGCAACAAACCTAAAGGAATCATAGATCCATGATCAAATCTCAAGGCCTCCCAATTTTTCACAGTCATCCTGGACAATGTATTCTTCAGCACAGGTGTGAAATTATGGCCCAGATCAGACATGAATAGATTGTGATTGGATCAAAAGGGTGCCAAACCTCCAGGTGGGGCCTGGAGATCATTGAAACTACAATCACACAAAGCTGGAAGAGATCACAAAAAGACCATCATCCGCTCCCCCCTCCCTTCTCAGGAACGTAAAAATCACACATTCCGACAGATGCTCATCCAATTTCCTTCTAAAAACTTCCAATGAAGGAGACTTCACCACCATCCAAGGCAGCAGATTCCATCTATGAACAGCCCTCAGAAAATGCTTTCTATTATTTAAGTGGAACCCGCTTTCCCATAATTTAAAACCATGGCTCCTCATCTCTACAGCCGCAGTAAACCAGTTGGCTCCCTCTTCAACATGCCCACCTTCTACGTAATTAAACACAGCTGTCATATCACCCCTGGCCCTCCTCTTCTCCAAGCTACACATACCCAACTCTTTCAACCTCTCCTCGTAAAGCAGGGATTCCAGCCCCTTAGTCATCCTAGTCGCCCATCCCTGAACATGTTCCAAGTTGTTAAAATCCTTCTTGAACTGCGGCGCCCAGAACTGGACACAATACTATATCAAGGTTCCGCTTCACAAATCAAGCCCTCCACCCAAAAAATCTCCAGATATTTCCCAACTAGGGTTGCCAGATGCAGGTTAGGAAAATATTTTGGGGGTGGAGCCTGAAGAGGGCGGGGTTTGGAGAGGGGTGGGACTTCAATGGGGCATAATGCCACAGAGTCCACCTTCCAAAGTGGCCCTTTTTCTCCTTGTCGCCTGCAGATCAGTTGCAATAGCGGGAGATCTCCAGTCACCATCTGGAGTTTGGCAACCCGATTCCCAACCCAGAGCTGGCAGCCCAAAAGCAAAGCACAGCATGGGATTTAAGCTCTGCACATGCACCTGAAATAAGGTGACCAGATTTTAACATTGGTGAAGTGGGACACCATTGACCGGGGCGGGGAGGGGGTTCTTGATTAAAAGTTTGGTCACAACAAGTTTCATAGAATGCATAGAATGCAAAAATAGCATTGTAATATATATTTTTAAATTTCAACATAAGTACAATTTGCCGGGTGCCCCCAGATGTCCCTCCAAAAGTGGGTCAATCTGGTCACCTTAACCTGAAACGAAACCCCGATGAAGCAGCTACTGGCTGTGCTGCAAACTCTTCATACAGTCATGGAAGTGACATAATTTCACAAACAGGGTGGTTTAGGAGGAGAAAACAGTGCCCAGGGAGAAGCTGAAGTCAGTTCTTTGAGGCAAAAATAGCCCACAAGAGTCAGGGAGACACAAAATTCCCACAGACTGTTTTCTTCAAAGTCAAGAAGGTCTTTGAAACGCAGAACGGAACCGAGCTCCCCAACTGAGGAAAAGAGGGACATAATCTTGCGGGATTGCCCTCCTACCACTTCCAGGGGGGCTTGTGTTTGCTCAGACTTGGCTTGTTCTGCTCTTTTATCACCCTTTTTAGAACTAGGCTTGTTTTCCTTTAAGAGCGATCAGCCCTTTGTTGTAAATGAGCATGAAATGTTTCCGGGCACTCTTGCTAGGGGCCTGGATGGGATGCCTCCTTTGCGTCTGCGTGGAGTGTGTGTGTGTGGGGGGGGGAGGGATTCTCCTTTGGTGTGTTGAGGAGCAAAGAAATAACTTGCGGTCGCAGACTACCCCCTCCCCCTCCCCCATCTCTTACCAAAATCTGGGGCCCTCTCTTTATGTCAGAGAGGACAGGGACCGCAAGGTCAACAGATAGCAGGCCGAGGGCCAAGGAAAAGAGAGGCAGGGCAAACAGGCGGGTCCTCTGGGGCAGGGGCGGCCTGTGCAGCCACACAACCTTTGCCCCTGAGCTTTCTCGCATTACCCTTGCAGCGAGACTGTCAGGAGACTTGGCATGACCCCCTTTTCCTCCTGCCCATCAAAGCAAATTGAAAGCCCACGGTGATGTCACTCCCACCCCCCACCCCGGGAACGGATTATTCTCAGCGCTCACATCTCAGCCCAAGCGGGGGAAATCTCTTTGTTCACTTCCGGCCTTGAACCTTAAGGGGGGTGCGACTCCCCCAAGCTTGAGCCAAAGTTAATGAGTGCCTCTGAGGATGTGCAAAGTACTCAGGCCGCAGCCAGCCTGGGATTAGGGTCCGAAAGCAGGACTCTCCAACATACATCTCCCCGAGCTAGGTTTTCTCAGTCAGGGTTTTGTGAAACACTAGGGTTTCTTGAGGGGGTTCCTAAGGGCTCTGGAAAGGATTCCCAAATGGGTGGGCGTTACAGGAACATCTCGGAGGGCCCATATCCAGCCTGTGCTAAGGCAGCTGCATTGGTTGCTGGTTGCTGCCCGGATCCGGATCAAGGTTTTGGTTTTGACCTTTAAGGCCCTTCGCCATCTGGGACACACATACTTGAGGGACAGCCTGTCGCCCTATGCCCCCCCCCGCAGAGCTTTATCCCCTGCAGGCACCAACTGGTTGGTCGTTCCCGGCCCCAGAGAAGCATGGCTGACCTCAATCAGGGGCAGGGCCTTTTTGGTCCTGGCCCCTACCTGGAGAAATGAGCTCCCAGGAACTGTGAGAGCTTTTGCAGGGCCTGCAAAATGGAGCTCTTCCACCAGGTTTATGGTTGAGCCTAGGGCAGATCTGATTGGGGCTCCCCTGGTGTTAGGCAGTGTTTAGGCCATGTGTTATCTACATCCCCCTCTTCCCACTCCCTTTATTAGTGTTTTACTGGGGGGATGGGAGATTAGTACTACCGGCATGTTTTGTTCTGGTTTTGTTCTGTTGTTGTTGTGCGACTTTTATGTCCTTGTATTGTTTTAATGGGGTTTTATCAGGATTTTAGCAGGGACAACCTGTAACCCATCACGAGCCGGTCTTGGGAGTGGCAGGAAATAAAATTTTAATAACATCATCATCATTATCATCATCACATGACCATATGTGGTCATGTCAACCTGCCCCCTCCCAAAATGGCCAATGATGAGCCTGGATGGGTGGGAAGAGGAGGGGCCCTGGGTGGGCGTGTCCACAGCTCTGCTTCCCAACCATGTTCTGCACAATCGTGCCACTTCTAGGGTGTCTCGAAGCCTGAAGAATGTTTCAGGGGTTTCTCAATGGTTAAAAAAAAAGTTGAGAAAGGCTGCCCTAAGTCTTGTTTCTGTCTTGGCAATTTGGGTGGCCGGGATATGCAGGGGATGGCAGGGGATGTTTGCCAGTGCCAGGTGGGAAAACTACTGGAGATCTGGAGGATTAGCTTGAGGAGGACCAGGATCTCAGCGAGGTACAATGCTAGGTCCACCCTCCAAAGCATCCAATTTCTCCAGGGGAACTGATCTCTGTAGTCTGGAGATGGGCTGTAATTCCAGGGGCTTCCCAGGTCCCACCTGGAGGATGGCTGCCTATTTGGCATCTCCGTCACAGCTCCTGACAGTATGAGGCCTGTAGCTTCTACCTGGGGGGACACGGAAGGTTACCTGTTTGCAACGTCATCTTCACACACTAACGGATAGAATATCAGTCGGATGACATTTCGCCCCGCTTTGCCCCCTTTTCACCCCGGTGCTCCCACAGCCTAATTGTCAAGCCACAAAACAACATTCTGGTCACTGCCACAAAACAACACTGCCATTTCAGGTGGGTATTGGCCGTGATCAACCGGATACTTTTAATGCCAGTTTTGGAAAGGAGTGGGGGGGGGGCTTGTTGACTCCTGGGGCTGGGGGGAGGGTGGCATATAAATAAGCTGGTTTATGTGGCTCGGGGAGAACGTGCGCCCCGAGGACAGAATCACCGATGCGCCATTTCCCACTCCCACCAGCCCCTCTCCCATTTTATGGTTTAATTAAAGGCTGCCCCATAAATCCTGAAGCAGCAGCCAAGCTTCTCCCTCCCCCCCTCCCCCAGTCAGCGGGGTCCAGAGGCTCTAAGCAGTCTTTTAATGAAGAGCGTGATTCATTTGGGAGCAGACCTTTCCTTCCACCCCCACCCCCCCACCACCACCAGGTGAGGAATTGGGAGTGAGGGGAGAATTGCTGGCTCTTTCTCTTAAGAACAGCCAAAACACACGTAAGACTTAGAAACTGTCTTATGGAACCAACCAAGACTCTCTCTCTTTCTCAGTGAAATGGCAAAAACACACACACACACCCCCCGCCAGAACTATGCTGGAGGAGGCCCCAGGGATGGGGCAGAGGGGGTTCCACTGCATCCGCACACTTGACCCCAACTGCCCCGTGGTGTTCTTTTCTCAACTTCAGCGTGAAATCCTAAAAAGGATTCTTTAAGGCTGGAGTAGATGCTATGGTGACAAGAGGGACGAAGTTTGATTCCCCCCCCCTTTTCTCTCTCTCCCTCCCTCCCTCCCTCCCTCCCTCTCTCTCTCACACACACACACACACAAACACAGGCCTTTTCTGCTGTAGAGCTAACCCTCCACATTGGCTTTTTCAAAGTTTAGAGTCATGCTATTAGTTCTGCATCAAAATTGGCCTCCTCGGGCGTAGATCTCCAAAGCTGGGTGGCAGATGCAAAGATGCTTGAGAAGAAAACAGTCCAAAGCAAAACGGAGAAAAACCTGAACCCAAATAAAAGTCCAGGAACCAAACAGGTTAAGAAAAAAGGAAATGTCAATTGGCCTAACGGGGCTGGACCATAACGTTTCAAGAATGCAATGTGGTTGTAAAAACATTAGAACAAACTTAAGAGTCCAGTGGCTCCATTTGGCTACTTCTTCTGGAACGCTCTGCAAAAAGATTAACTAGTGGCTGTTTTTGTGTGCGTGTGTAATGTCAGTGTTTTAAATTATCTTCCTTTAATGGGCACTGATGGCCAGAAGTTACTTGATTTATGAATAAATAGATCCAAAGGAATATTGATGGTCAGGTCATTACTACTAGTTACTAAATATGTTCCAGCTGATCAGGTGGAGGAAGGGAGATGATTGGATTGTAGCCAGCAAAAAAAATATCCAAGTATATATAGGGTGGAGACTGGCAAGGGCTCCTAAACCATAGAAAGCTTGGAGGGTCAGGGTGAAGATGTTTTATTCTCTAGGGCCGGGATGGCCCAACTGTGGCTTCCTAGATGAGCCCATGAGCCCCTGCCAGAAGATGTCATGTGCCATATAAATCTCCAGGGTCGTCCTTCCCGGGCTGGAGATGGGTTCCCCCACTCCGCCCCTCCCTTCTAGGTTTTTTCCTGTTAATGCCAGGCCTTGTCAGGCAAGGCTGGGAAATGCAATTATGATCTCTCTGTATTTTTCTGAAAGGTTAACCCTTCTGTGTAGCAGCTAGAAGAGTCGGAGCCATCACTGCCCTGCCATGGAGGCACCAGCATTCACACCTCTGACATCAAACACTTTTCTCAGGGAAATGGCTTCCCCTGCTCATTGCTAAGGGCAGGAGTCTGAGCCTAATATCCGCCCTGTTTGCCCTTTATCTAGCATTTTTGTCAATTTCCTTGTTCTGTGATTGACCTCTACTGATGCTGCTTCATATTGATGTAACGCAGTGGTCCCCAACCTTTTTTATCACTGTGGACTGGTCAACACTAGACAATTTTACTGAAGCCCGGGGGGGGTAGTCTTTTGCCCAGGGATGTCGTCGCCACCTGAGCCCCTGCTCCGCTTGCTTTTCCGCCAGTGCTTCCTGCTGCCCGCTGGGGGGCGCTGCCAGTAGCAGCTGTGCAGTGCCACGCCAAGAGGGAGCCCCAGCCATGGTGGCCGCCAGAGAACACCAAAGGTGAGCCGGCGGCAGAGTGGCAGGGCAGCCCCCGAGGTAGCAGCCGGGGAGGAATACGAGGAGGAGCCCAGTACTGATTGATCAACGGACCAGTACCGGTCTCCGAACCGGGGGTTGGGGACCAATGATGTAGTGTATACATATATCTGCATACTGGTTGATAATTCTCTCCACGCATCTGATGAAATGGGCTCTCACTGGTGGAAACCTCAATCAATAAGACCTTAAGATGACAGAGGACTAGTTTTTCACTTTTACTGAAACCTGAAATGGCACCTTTGTCCTTGCACTGAATATTTCTCTCTCTATATATATTTAAAGAGGATACACCAGGAAAGGTAGGCCATGATAGAGGTGGTGTTAAGCACTGGAATCTCCATGGAAATGATCAGAGCAAAACTAGATTAGATTTCTCACAGACCACATTCTCATATAGGGTTGCCAATCTCCAGGCCAGGCCAGTGACCTACAGACAATAGAGATCAATTATCCTGGAGAGAGTGGCTGCCTTGAAGAGTGCTCTCTATGGTCTTGTACCCTGCTGAAATTGTCCCCCATCCCAAACCCCACCATCCGCCAGCTCCACCCCCCCCCCCAAATATTCACGTATTTCACAGCTCAGCTGTGTTGCATGTAGCAGGACCCTGCTCTATAGACCGGGATACAGTCTCCAACGACCAGAGGCAACCCTCAATCATCTAGGCTTATGCCAAAGCCAGACACTGTTAAAGCTTGCCAGGACCCAGAAAGGCCAGACTCCATTTTCTCCCCAGCTTGTTCCAAGCCACAGATTCGACATGGCAGCTGCAGCCTGAGACACATCTTGCCTTCCTCTTCCCCACTGCTAAATACACACGTGCCTTGAACACGTGTGTATGTTTCTGGTAACAGCTGTGGCATCCCTACATAAAACACCCATTTGAGCCACAGAAAATCAGCTTTAAGACAGCGGTGGGTTTGTATGCTGATAGATGGCCATGTAGACAGGTTGATTTACAATTACATTTCCTGCTCTTGACTGTGCTTGTGTTTTGGGGGAAAGGATTAGAATAGGCCCATGTCTCTGGAGAAAGCGGGTGGTAAACAGTCTCTTGTGTTGTTTTTTCAATCTACATCAACCACTCCTAATATGTTTCCCCCAGACCGTTTCCACACTGGAAACTTCACTGCCCTAGCTCCTGTGCAGGAGCACAAATTGGGGGTGGATGAGGCACACCAGGCCAAATGCTCCCCCGTGTGGGTGCAGGAAGAGGTGGGGCCACCTGCCACGACTAAAACTCCAGCCTGCAGCCTGGCATGAAACCTCCAGTGCATAAACGATCCCAGTGTGGCATACAGCAGCTTCTGGGGAGATAATTGTGTTTGTGTGGGGGGTGGAGCATTAATTCCTTCTCCTCCCTGATTCAATTTGGGTGTTTAAAAAAAAATTAAATGTCTCTGTGGATGCAAGCTGCAACCTTAAAGATAACTTATTGGGAGCAAACCCTGCTTAATAACATGGGGCTTACTTATGATCAGACTTGCTCAGGATTGCTCTGGCAATTACAGCTCACTCACAGCTCATCTAAAGCTGCTTCCCACCAAGGCCTTTGGCTTTCATATGGGAGTGCTTTGGTTTTGGAGCATGTGCACAACTTTGTGCTATAATCGTCTTGTCATCAGGTTCCCCCTGCTCTTTCTTAAACCTGCTGAACCCCAATCTTATTGTGAAAAATGCAGGCAAAGCGTCTTATTTGGCAGTCTGGAAGAAGCAATGGGTCGTTGAAGCTGGCT
Source organism: Paroedura picta (assembly GCF_049243985.1). Classification (NCBI taxonomy): domain Eukaryota; kingdom Metazoa; phylum Chordata; class Lepidosauria; order Squamata; family Gekkonidae; genus Paroedura; species Paroedura picta. The sequence continues at coordinate 161,455,883 of NC_135371.1, read as the reverse complement.
GGTTGTCCATTGTTAGCCTAACTTATCTCACAAGGCTTCTGGGACAATAAACTGGAGAACAGAAGAATGTTGTAAGCCACTTTAGGTGCCCATGGGGAAGAAAAGTAGGGTATAAATGCAGAAAATACCAACCACATGGGCATTTTCTTACCATCAGTCCCTTATGGGCACTAATTTCCCAGCATTTCCCCCCACTGCAAGGTTTGGCACGGTTTATTATGTTTTCCATGAAAAGTCAAACAAGACTGAGAAAACCAGCAATAAACTTATAATAAACGTGCACAGGTCTCTTGTGTGTTCCTTTAACTTCTGTTCCTTGTAGAATTCCCAAATGAGAAGGGATGAAAAATTGTTCACAGTTTACAAGCCCAAAGTAAAAAAATTCAGCAGGTTCATCGCTTGCAAAGTTTTCAAACAAGAAGGTGCAACCAACATTCACAATTCACAGTCTCATGGTAAATTTCGGCACGTTCATAGTTTACAAATAAAAAGCGGCAAGCAATTTTCACAGTTCAGAAGTTCAGGGTAAAATTTAGCACCTTCATGGAGCAGACCAACCAGTTAACAGCCAGTTTTGGAAGAATTTCCTTCATCGTTTTATGAAAATAAGTCACAATGCAGAGCTTTCTGAAGCAACAAGTTCAAACAGGCTCAAAATCTGTCAAATATTAAATAAACAATTACAGACAGGTGGACAGACCATAAATTGGCAAATAGGGTGTCCCTCACACAACATTTGGTAATTGCTGCATTACAATGATCTATTGCTATAGCTATTTCAAATTTAAATAGAGTTGTTATAGAGTTATAGTGCATGTGTGCAGAAAATTGGGAGAAAGGGGGGGTGTTGCCATAGCAACCATAACATCCCAGACAACTCTACTGCGAGCATATGCAGTACACATCTGGAAGGGAAAAATTGGGGGAAAGATGGCAAAAATGTGCAAAACCTTCTCACCTGGGCCTATTCTGCACAGAATAGATAATGCACTTTCAATGCACTTTAGAAGTAGATTATCCTGTTCTGCACAGGAAAATCCAGCTGCCAAAGCACAATGAAAGTGCATTATCCTATGGGTGCTCAATGGGCCCTGCACAAGAATAATCACCAACATGCCTTTGCAGTGGTAACACTTACGCCTTCGTGCTTTCACGGTTTTCATCCATTTGGGAATCCTTGCCCATGTGAAAGTAGCCTCATTCTGCTGTTAGACATGCACTCTGTGGTGGAAAAGTGCTGCTACATCACAGCCCACTTATGGTGACCCTAGAAGAGACGTTCAGAGGTGGATCACCATTGTCTGCCTTTGCACAGAGTTCTTGAACTTCCTTCGTGGTCTCCCATCCAACTATTGCCCAGGACAGATGGCATTTTGTTTCCAAGATCTGATAACATCAGGGCCCATTCCACACCCATTGGATAATGCACTTTCGATGTGCTTTTGCAGCTGGATTTTCCAGTGCGGAACAGGAAAATCTACTTCTAAAGCTCATTATCCAATGGATGCAGAATGGGCCTAGTATTGCTTGCAGTTTCCTCTTTTGCCATTGGGGAGTTGCTTGGAGAATGTGGAAGGCCATCAGGAGGTTTTATTTTGTTTTCAAACAATTAGATGTGACTTGCTATTATGCACTAATGCACCACGCAAAATACATGATCCAGCCCAAATGTAGTCCTTTGGTGCATATTTTTATAGTCTAGATAGTCCAGGTTAGCCTGGTGCCACTCAATGCACATTTGAGCATCTTCTCCCACGGTTGGCAAATTTGTAGGATAGACAGCAATGCAGTTTTAAATGTGCTTGTATCATTTTTTTAAGTCTGTTGATGGCCATGTAGGAATGTAGATTTACAGCTGTGTTTCAACCTTGGGGGGAGGGTGTCCCCTGTGAAAGACACATTCCATCTGAAACACATTTCCTCTTTCAGGCTTTCACAGATTTCATCCATTGCAGTGGGGCTGGAGAAAACCTGGAAGGGTGCAATGCTTCTGCCAAAAATCAATGATTTGGGCGGGAAGACAGCCCCCATATATCCATTCTATCTGTCCTCCTCTGAGTCTGTTCCAGCCTTTTTTTTTTACAGTTGAGAAACCCCCGAAACAGTCTTCAGGCTTCCAGACACCCCTTCACAAGTGGTGGGATCATGCAGAATATGGTTGGGAAGCATAGCTGTGTAGTTAATTTCATCATACTTTGTAAGAAATGTATCTAATGTTTAAACTTTCATTGTTTTATCCATTCTATATTCAAATCTTGATCTAGTTTCTATACTCCTTTTAATCGGTTTGATATAGCCTATGGAGGAGCAATAAATTGAAATGAACCGAACTGAACATAGCCTGCCCAGGAACCCTCCCCTTCCCGCCCCCTCCAGGCCCATCATTGGCCATTTCGGGAAAAGTGAGTGGGTCAACATGACCATATATGGTCATATCACGCGATAAATACTTGACAAATTTAATATATATATATTAATAATTAACTTCCACCCATTAGGGAAACGCTTCCAATGCTGCACAAAACCCTGCTCTGTTCTAATTTTTAACTCTTTCCCTTGTACTGACACAACGTCCCTTTCGAGAAGAAAATATCAAACAATAAGGTAACAATATGTCCCCTCTCAGACAACCACATGGCAAACAGCAGAGGAGTGCAGAACAATTTAAATCAGGAAAACAGTGCAGGGAAAGGCCTAAACCTCCCGCCCCAAGCCATGGTCTCCAGTCAGGAACTAAGCAAAAGCAAAAGCAGAAGCAGAAGCAGAAGCATTGGTTCTTCCCAAAGGAGTCTCAAAACGGCTTACAGTCGCCTTCCCTTTCCTCTTCCCACAACAGACACCCTGTGAGGTGGGTGAGACTGAGAGAGCCCTGGTATTACTGCTCAGTCAGAATAGTTTTATCACTCAAGCCTAGGGGAGAGGGACTGTAAGCCACTTTGAGACTCCTTCGGATAGTGAAAAGTGGGGCATAAAACAACACTCTTCTTCTAAGTATTGCACAATGTGCACAACCCACAGCCTACTCATCACATGCCCAGATGCACTTTTGTGTTTAATTATTCAGTCTCCTGTTCCAGGGCTGACCCCAGGATTACCAATCTCGAGGAGAGGTCTGGAGGTCTTCCAGAATTACAACTGATCAAGAGAGATGAGTCCCCCTGGAGAAAAGGGCTGCTTTGAGGGGTGGGCACACCAGCATTATACCCCATTGAGGTCCCTTCCTGCCCCAAACCCCACCCAACCTAGAAGAAGAAGAAGAGTTGGTTCTTATATGCTGCTTTTCTCTACCCGAAGGAGGCTCAAAGCGGCTTACATTCGCCTTCCCTTTACTCTCCCCACAGCAGACACCCTGTGAGGGAGGTGAGGCTGAGAGAGCCCTGATATCTCTGCTCGGTCAGAACAGTTTTATCAGTGCCGTGGCGAGCCCAAGGTCACCCAGGTGGCTGCATGTGGGGGAGCGCAGAATCGAACCCGGCATGCCAGTTTAGAAGTCCGGACTTCTAACCACTACACCAAACTGGCTCTCCACTAGACGCCACTCCCTAATCTCCAAGAAGCTAGCAACCCTCTTTGAGTCAGAACACAACTTTAATTTTAAAAAAAATTATTGATTGAATTTATCTACCACCCTCCCTAGCAGCCTTGGCTCAATTTATGGAATACAAACTCTCTCTTTCTGTGTTTGTGTGTATAATACAGACAGCCATGGCTAATGGGAAGAAGGCATGCCATCAATTTCTTCTTCTGTGGGCAAGGCATGCAAGTTCCAACATGGCTATAGCCCTGGTAGCCAGAGGGGATTGCAAAAGCAGCCAAGTAGCCCATTGGCAAACGTATCAGCCTCTGCACCTGAGTCTCCCTGGCATTTTAGTGGTGTACCATTAATTCCTACAACACAGAATACGCGCTTCAAGGCCTTGCCACCACATAAAAATGGCAGTAAAGGATACACCCTAGAGCCTACGTTGAAACCACATCACATTTGCAATGTGCACTCCGGGGCTCTTTCCCCCCTAAATCACATTTCTGTGGCAGTGTCACTGAAATGGGCCTTTCATATACCATAAGCATGGGAAAAAGGGATGTGGGCAGGGGAAGGAGGAGAAGAAGAAGAGCTGGTTCTTATATGCCGATTTTTCTACTCTAAGAAGTCTCAAAGCGGCTTCCAATTGCCTTCCCATTCCTCTCCCCACAACAGACACCCTGTGAGGGAGGGGAGGCTGAGAGAGCCCTGATATTCCTGCCTTCCCTTTCCTCTCCCCACAACAGACACTCTGTGAGGGAGGGGAGGCTGAGAGAGCCCTGATATTCCTGCCTTCCCTTTCCTCTCCCCACAACAGACACCCTGTGAGGTGGGTGAGGCTGAGAGAGCCCTGATTATCACTGCCCGGTCAGAACAGTTTTGTCAGTACCGTGGGGAGCTCAAGGTCACCCAGCTGGCTGCATGTGGGGGAGTGGGGAATCAAACCTGGCTTGCCAGATTAGTAGAAGTCCATTCTCCTAACCACTACACCAAGCTGGCTCATGGGCATCTAAGTTCAGTGAGCAGAACAGCCAGGTGCCTTTAAACATAGCTCTGTTAGTAATGCTGATCTGCTCTTGATTTGCTATTCTTATTGTTACGAGCTCTGGGTTAGGAAATACATGGAGATGTTGGGAGTCAAGCCCCGAGTGGGCAGGATTTTGGATGGGGAGAGATCTCAGTGAAAGGTTCCTCCAGGGGGACTGATCTCTGTTGCCTGTAGGTGAGCTGTAAAACTGGGGGATCCCCAGGTCCCACCTGGGGACTGTCATCCCTCATTGGTCCCGCTATGGGACAGATAATAAAGATGAAAGTTCTGCATTTTACAGAGCTCCCCCCAGTTCTCTCTGCCGGATTAGTTCTATTAAAAGCACGAGTGATTTCTGATGGGGGAGGGGAAGGTGTTTCATGAACGGCTTATTTTCTCAATGTGGAAGTCTGGGCCGCTGAAATATTGCCGGGATTACTCTCTAAGCAACACAAAAGCAGCACCTTGAAGTTCAAGGCTGGGCCAATTTCTTCGTAGAAATGATTCTAAAAGCAGCTTCAGAAAAGGGGTGGGTTGGGCTGCTTCCATCTGGAGGTTTTGGTCCACATATCTCTCAAATGCAGCGTTCTTGGAGGGGGAAGGGAACTTCTGTTCAACATCATCATAAGGCTGCCCAACCTCTGGATTTGCTGAGGTTCCGTGGCGTGGTTTTCCACATGTGTAGTTTTCCCCAAAATATCACATTCTGAGTGAGTTTGTGGTCCGTACAGATGGGGGGGGGGTGCAAGCTGCTTATCTTCTCTCCCCCCCCCCCCCAGTGCCATTTCCTCCTGATTTCCCCTGGCATCTTCTATTCCACCCCTCCCACCACCACCACCACCACCCCCCCACCACGACCTGTGGGCTTTTTGCCAAGTTAAAAAAAAAAGTTAAACAGATACATCTCCTTTATTTTTTATATATAAACAGCAAAAGGCCCCGAGATTGACACAGAAGAGAGAAAGGCAGGCATGGGAGGGGGGAAGATTGGAGAATTTGCACATGGAGGCTTCATGGCCACCGTGAATATCTCTGCATTTGGAGCAGCATTTACCCCAGTCAGACACCCATCCCACCCACCCCCCTTTATAAGGAAATACTTTGTCCACATTCCTTCATCTGCCACGTTCAGATGCAATTTCTCTCCAACTCTGTTTGACCCCTGTGAGTTTCTAGGTGTGTACTGAGGAGGCGTTGTAATGGAAAAGCAAAGCCAGGGTGTTGAGAAAACCCCTCCAAGCCCCCAACCTCCTTTTTCCTGAAAGTGCAGTCCTACAAAGAGTCTCACCCTTCTAGTGCAGAACAAAGTTAAGAGTTCAGTTGCACCTCCAAGGCCAACAAATTTCAATTCTGGGCATAAGGAAGAACTGAGAGGCTTAGCCATGTGTCAAGGCACACTTCTTACATACATCAAAACAGATTTCCTCAAACGTTATGCATAGGGGGCGAGGGGGGTGGATTAGCTGCCAGGTTAGTTACCTTTCTAGTGAATTTACTTCAGGGAATTTAGAAAGGTATAACTCGGTTTAGGTCTGCGCTGTAAGTATCCCTTGAGGTTTTGTCAGACATATTATTTTATTTATTTATTTATTTATTTATTTATTTATCATACTTCTATACCGCCCTCCCCGGAGGCTCAGGGCGGTTTACATTATAACAGAGAACCATACATAAAACAGTCTGTAGAACATGTACACCAATAACCAACAATTGCAACCAAACACAACACAGTATAACAATAAACAATCATAATACAAACAGGTCCAGGGCTTGTTGATGGGATTCTGAGGGGGGTGGCTTATTGATTGAATTCTGAGGGGGGGGAGCAGGGGCCCTTGGTCGCTGTAGATTACATCTGGTCTCGGCCAAATGCCTGGTGGAGGAGCTCCTTTTTGCAGGCCCTGCGGAACTGTTTAAGCTCCGTCAGGGCCCTGATCTCCTCTGGGAGCTCGTTCCACCAGGTAGGGGCCAGAACAGAGAATGCTCTGGCCCTGGTCGAGACCAGACGGACTTCTTTAGGGCCAGGGATCCTTAGCTGATTGGAGGCAGTAGAGCGTAGAGCTCTTTTGGGGGCATAGGCGGGGAGGCGGTCCCTCAGGTACACTGGGCCCTGACCGCGTATGGCCTTGAAGGTAATTACCAGGACCTTTAGTCTGATCCGGAATTCAACTGGTAGCCATTGCAGCTGATGGAGAATAGGCCGGATATGGGACCTCCACGGTGTTGCCGTGAGGATCCTGGCTGCTGCATTTTGAACTAGTTGTAGTTTCCGGGTCAGGGCTAAGGGCAGGCCTGCGTAGAGCGAGTTACAAAAGTCCAGTCTAGAGGTGACCGTCGCATGGATCACTGTGGCTAGGTGTTCCGGGGCCAGGTAGGGCGCTAGTAGTTTGGCTTGGCGGAGATGGTAGAATGCCAGCCGCGCTACCTTTGTGATCTGGGCCTCCATTGTCAGGGAGGCGTCCAGAATCACGCCTAGGTTCCTGGCAGAGTGAGCCGTAGAGAGCTGCACGCCATCCAGGGTAGGCAGGCGCGCTTCCTCGCATGGGCCCTTCCTACCTAGCCACAGGACCTCCGTCTTTGAAGGATTGAGCTTCAGACGACTCTGCTTGAGCCATCTCGTCACTGCTTCCAGGCAGCTGGCTAATGCTTCTGGGGGAGAGTCAGGGCGGCCATCCATCAGGAGGAAGAGCTGGGTGTCATCTGCATATTGATGGCAACCCAGCCCAAACATCCGTACCAGCTGTGCGAGAGGGCGCATGAAGATGTTGAATAGGATAGGAGAGAGGACCGCTCCTTGTGGGACTCCACAAGTAAGTTGCCGGCGGCCTGATGTTTTCTCTCCTATTGCAACCCTCTGTCCATGATCCTGGAGGAAGGAGATCAGCCATTGAAGGGCTGTCCCTTGTATTCCAGCATCGATGAGGCGGCGAGCTAGAAGCTCGTGATCGACTGTGTCGAACGCTGCTGAGAGATCTAATAATATCAACAGTGCCGACCCGCCTCGATCCAACTGGCGACGGAGGTCGTCCGTCAGGGCGACTAGCGCTGTCTCTACCCCATGGCCAGGCCGGAAGCCAGACTGGGATGGGTCTAGGACCGAAGCTTCTTCCAGGTATTCTGTCAGTTGGTTTGCGACTGCCCTTTCTATCATCTTGCCCAGAAACGCTAAGTGAGACACGGGCCTGTAGTTGTTAGGCTCTTGTGGGTTTAGAGATGTTTTTTTCAACAGTGGACGTACCACAGCCTCTTTCAAACCCTCCGGGAATTCTCCTGTTGTTAGAGATAGGTTTATTATCTCCTGGAGGGGGCCCATTATCTTTATGCCAGCTGTTTTCAAGAGCCAGGATGGGCAAGGATCTAGTGGGCATGTAGTTGGTCTTGTTGTCGCTAGAATCCTGTCCACTTCGGTCAGCGTGAGTCGTCTGAAGTTACTCATAGTTTTCTCCAAAGATGGCCAAGGGGCCTCTAGTTCACTTTTTGTATCTAAGGTTGGAGGGAGGTCGTGGCGGAGTGCCGAGATTTTGTCCGCAAAATGACTCGCAAATGCCTCGCAGCTTTTCTGTTGCCCCAGTGGGTCGGACCAGAACCAATGGGTTGAATGAATTCAAAAGAATTTTTGGCTAAACATCCAGAAGTTTCTGATAGTTAAGAGCGGCTTCTCAGTGGAACAGGCTACCTTGGGTTCTCCTTGTTTTGACATTTTTAAGCACAGGTAGCCATCTGACAGATAGGCTGATGCTGTGAACTTAGGCAGGTTGTGAGTGGGTGTGGCAGCGTTTCTCTCTTTTGTCCCTTCCTTGCATAGCCAGGGAATGGCTGATCACCACGGTCAGATGGTAGGTGAATTTCCTCTGGTCTAAGTGGGGCTCATAAGGCTCAAGGGAGTTTATCCTGCCCTCTCACAAGGGGGCGGAGCCTCATCAAGAGTCAGGACACCAGACGAGGGAGGAGGGTGTGGGTTTGCTCCCTGAGGCAGCAAAAAGAGAAGCTCCTGTAGAGCAGGGGTAGTCAGCCTGTGGTCCTCCACATGTTCATGGACTTCAATTCCCATGAGCCCCTGCCAGCAAACGCTGTCAGGGGCTCATGGGAATTGTAGTCCGTGGACATCTGGGGGACCACAGGTTGACTACCCCTGCTGTAGAGGAACATAATGCTGATGGCTCCCTTTCTTTGCCATTCTAAGGCCAGCCAGGCGCCTCACTGGGAGACCGTAGAGGCAATGTGGCCAAAATGGTAGGGTCCCATGCCCCTCCTACCCCCATCCCAGAAGAGCAAGGACCTCAAAGAGATTCACAAATGAGGTTGCAAACCCTGGCATTTGTTAACCATGGTTAGCAATAAGCCATGGTTAATAGTTATACCTGGAGTGAACAAACCTGGTTGTCTTGCTAGCAATGCTGATTTCTCCTTGGAACTGCTTTTTGGGAGTAGGGCTTAGCCTGGCAAAGTAAACAAGCTCACCGTACTTTGAAGATCTTGATGGATATTTTGGATGGTGGTGAACTTGTTTTGGACAGTGTTGGTCTTATTTCAGATGGGCTTCTTCTTGTTGCATTAAGAGACACCATTGCCCATCACCTTGGAAAACTTTAAAGAGCTTGGAAGTAAATTATTTAAATGAATCAACCAGATGGCTGGAGTTCAGTCAAAGACCCTGCTGGCTCTTCATGGTCAGATATCCTGTCCTGTACCAAGCCAATGAGAACTGCAACACACTAAAACACATTGGAGGCTTTGGCCACCATCAGCCAATAAGGAGCCACTGAATGTGAGTGACATAACAATCCAGAGTGAGGTCATAATGTTCGCCAGTTAGCCAGACTGGGGTTGAGTCACCAGCAGGGCTGGGTTGGTCTAAGTGTGGCTCATAAGGCTCAAGGGAGTTTACCCTGACAGGGATAGCTCAGGCTGACCTGATCTCACCAGATGTTGGAAGCTAAGCCAGATCAGCCCTGGGTAGTACTTGGATGAGAGATGGCTAAGGAAATCTAGGGTAACGATGCAAAGGCAGGCAATGGCAGACCTCTGTTCATCTCTTGCCTTGAAACTGGGGTCACTGCTAGGTCAGCTACAACTTGAGGGGGAAATCCTTCCTTAGGGTGGAGGAAGTTCCATCAGCCAATGGACCCTTCTAGACCAAAGAGACCTTTCATTGGAGGAAGAACCTCTGAAGTTGAAGAAAAGATTCTTGGACTTGAGCAAGGTTTCCAACTTTGTGCAGTGGAAGAGTAGAATATGGGCCAATGCATTGAAAAAGAAGACATGTCTAAAGAGCAGTTGCCATATGGGTGCAAAGGGACAAAGAGCCTCCCTGCACGGCCAACTCTCCCGGACAGATCTTAAGAGTCAGCAAATTTGGGGGAAAAGACACCCTCACCCCCTCTGTTCATACAAGCCATTCCAATCAATGGCGAAAGCCCATTCCTACCAGGAAGATCAGTAAGCAAGTGGGAAGTAGGATGATTTCTCACTCTGGAGAATGCTCTTCCCCAAATTTCTTCTGGACTTCTAGGCACCATCTTGGAGACACCACCTGAAGATCAATATGACATCCTTGATGTCAAATCCCTAACCGGCACCTCAAGACAACCAACCAAACTAGACAAGAGGAAACAGAGGGTGGCCAAGACTCATATGGCCCAATTTTAGGATTGGTGGGGGGACATGAATTATGAACAGAATTACATTCTGTTTGCATGCTGGGTGTGCTCCCAGACCTGGCATTCCTCCTAGCAGCACAGGTGGCAACATTGTCCAGGTTAACAGTTACATCTGACAGGCCAGCTGTGACTCTCCTTGAAGGATGAAGAACATGGCAACTGCTGCCAATGGACTTTACAATCTCAATAATAGACTATTGCGATGTGCTCCCTTTGGGAGTGGGACAAGGACCGTCCTTGAAAAATATGAAGAGGTTGCAGCTGATAGGTAATCCCGCCCTTTCCCTGGTCCGATGCGACAACGTGGTGTTTTGCCAGCTGCTAAGTATGGATGCAGATACCTTTCATTTGGCTTGTCCTCTTTACAATGGGGATTTTAAGGATACCAGTCCCCAAGGGCCGGCCTTGAGTGAAGCAGCCCTTGGGGGCTGCGATCCTACATTCCCCACAGTGAAGGGGCAGATCTGCATAGTGTTGCCAGCCTCCTGGGATTACAACTAATGTCCAAGCAGCAAAGATCAGTTCACCTGAAGAAAATGGCTTCTTTGGAAGGTGGACTCTATGGCATTACCCCCCCCCCCATTTTGTCCCTCCCCAAATCCCCACTCCCTTCGGGCTTTACCCCCAAATCTCCAGGTTTTCCCAACTCAGAGCTGGCAATCAAGAAATGCAGATCTGCTCTAAGAAAGCACAAAACATGGAATATGATTGAAATTGCACGGGTGCCTCCTTTGGTTCTATCCTCTGATGTCCTTTTCCCATTAGCTGGGCTCCAATGTTATGAGTAAAACTGGGCTGAATCTGCACTAGGCTTTATATCCCCAGTGACCCTGAATTTTAAAAAGTCATCTACACATTATTCGATTTCCATTCTGAAATGTAGTGCTTGAAAATTTCCCTCTGCAACGTCTATGATTGATCCGCGGTGACACTGCTTTCCCCCCACAATATCCAGGAGTGGATATAACTCACTACATTTGAGGAAACCACTCCGAGACCCCTAGTATTAAGTGTAGATCTCTATGTTTTGCTGGATTAACTTCCTACCCTGTGCCTCCAACACTGACCTAGCGAAGCAGTCTGTCGCTGATTGGTCAGGGTGTCAGTTCAAAGATTTATTTTTGCCCTCATCATGTCCACACTTCTATGGGTCAAGATTTGCCTTTTGGATTGTCTTTCCCCCTATGGGTCAAGATTTGCCTTTTGGATTGTCTTTCCCCCTCGTTCTCCCCACTTCAGGAAAACAGCCTTGTGCTCCTTCAATGCCAGCTGGAGCTTTGCAACCACTGCTCCCCTTCCCCCTCTTAGCTTCCCCAATCAAGAGGGAAGGAGAGAGCAGCCACACAATTCAGTGCAGAATGCAATGTCTGTTTCTGTTCAGGAAAAACAAAGGTGGAAGACCCGGGTTCATATCAATCTGAATTCAGCAGGATCAACAACAGGAAACAAATGTAAGTGTAGAACCAGCCTGGGTTTGAGTTAAGCAGCAAATCAGCTAGCAGGGGCAAGCTACAGCACTCTCTGGTTACACCCTGTTTGCACAGTAAAATATTTCTCTCACACACAGGCACTGTAGATATAGAATCATAGAGTTGGAAGGGGCCATACAGGCCATCTAGTCCAAACCCTGCTCAACGCAAGATCAGCCCTAAGCATGAATGGGCAGCTTTTAATGCAGCTGAGCAATCATTTGCAAGTGGATTATGCCATTTAACATATTACAATCCAGTTTCAAAATACATTATTCAGCATCTGTGAAAGTACCAATGTGTAGCCATAGGCAAGTGCAGCTTTTCCATTGCAGGGAGGTAGAACATCACCCGATAAATTACAACCTCCATTAAATGGACAGGATCCCCCACCTACTCCAGGCCTGCTGACCACACGATTCTGGATGCCCTCCTGGTGCCTCAAGGACTGAGATCTAGAAGACCACCTGGTTTTGGATTTCTGGAAATACAGAATCTGCTAGAATCTCATTCATGTCTTGCTAAAATGAAGCGAGGCATCTCAAACCTTCACCTTGTTTTTAACTCCTATGTGCTTCCCATTGACGGAGACCCAAGTGGTTTCCTCGTCGGAGTAAACCAGGCCTTCTCAACCAGGATTTCATGAAACCCTGGGGTTTCTTGATGGCCCTGGAAAGGTGGAAGTTAATTTTTATATATTTTTTAAATTTGTTAAACATGTATTGGGTGATAAGACCTGCCCCCCCCCCAATGGTCAGTGATGGGCCTGGAGGGGTTGGGAAGGGGAGAGTCCTGGAGGGAGTGTGCACACAGCTGTGCTTCCCAACCATATTCTGCATGACTGCACCACTTTGGGCGGTTCTTGAAGCCTGGAGAATGTTTCGGGATTTCTCAATGGTAAAAAAGTTGAGAAAGGCTGGAGTAGACGTTCCCTGGCTCCATAATTGTTTCTGCGGTAAAGGTAAAGGTATCCCCTGTGCAAGCACCGAGTCATGTCTGACCCTTGGGGTGATGCCCTCTAGCGTTTCCATGGCAGACTCATGGGGTGGTTTGCCAGTGCCTTCCCCAGTCATTACCGTTTACCTCCCAGCAAGCTGGGTACTCATTTTACTGACCTCGGAAGGATGGAAGGCTGAGTCAACCTTGAGCCAGCTGCTGGGATTGAACTCCCAGCCTCATGGGCAGAGCTTCAGACTGCATGTCTGCTGCCTTACCACTCTGTGCCACAAGAGGCTCTTTGTTTCTGCAAACATCACTAAAAAAATACTTTAAAGGAAAATACCAGCATTCCTCCTCCCCTTTTTGTGCACTGGCAAGGCATCTAACTTTGCAGATACTCGTTCTTGGACAGGAATACCCAAAACTGCAGACAGGGTTCACCTCTCCCCTCTGACCACGGGCGCTGGTCTCCCCCCACCCCTTCAGCTTTATCAAGTTATCCCTCCCCCCAACCCCGCTGCCCAGTCCTTTCCCAGGGGAGCATGAACTCTACTCCCAGGCAGCCTGGCCAGACAGAGCCCCATAAACTGGACGGATTTACAGCAGGAATGAAGGACAGAGGGTTGGAGGGGTCACGGCCCTGGCTGGGGGAAAACGGCTTGTGGAGGCTTTTGGTTAAATGAGTTGGAAGCTCCCCAGCCCTCCCCCTCCTTCTCTGTTGGCCTTTTGTAAAATCCCCCCCCCCCTTTATTTTTTTTCTTCTTCTTTTTGCTTAGTGCTGATGATGGGAGCCAAACCATCTGGAACGGGGATATGGCTTTTAAAAAGCCAGGCAGCCTAGCCAAGTCCCCAATTTCACCCATGCTATAAGTCTTACTGCATTTATTTCTTCTCACCAGGTGTGTGTGTGTGTCACCTGTCCCCCTCCCCCAATTCAGGCCTAGCAGCCACAGAGGTTCTGGAGAGCTACAAAGCGGCCTGGCCCTAGAAACTAGAAGCCGATGGGCAGTAGATTCCGGACGGACAAAACGAAATACTTCTTTACACTGCGAGAGACAAAAATGTGGGATTTGCTACCAGAAGTATTTCGTTTTGTCCGTCCGGAATCTACTGCCATCGGCTTCTAGTTTCTAGGGGCAGGCTGCTTTGTAGCTCTCCAGAACCTCTGTGGCTGCTAGGCCTGAATTGGGGAGGGGGACAGGTGATACACACACGCATTCGCTGGCAGGGGCTCATGGGAGCTGTAGTCCACAGACATCTGGAGGGCCGCAGTTTGACTACCCCAGAACTGGCCAGAAGAACTGTATGAGTCTGGCTGCTGGGCTAGATACATGGCTGGTCTGACCCAGTGGGTTCTTCTTATGTTCTTTAACAGGGGCTTAATGGGATGTTATTTACCAGGTGATGTTATTGACCTCCAAGCCATAAAAAGCTCCAACGGCCTATTTCCATGCATTAAGTGATTAAGGGGACAAGCCATTAAAGGGACGAGACGTGTCGATAGCCCTAAGTGGGGAACAGAAATTGACAAAAGGTTATTGGGATATATTTTTTCCTTGAGGGGCCTGGAAAACGGCTGATGTCCTGCGGTGGAAGAAATGTGTATCTATTTGAAAAGCAGGCTAAACGTTTCCCAGGCCCTGTGAGCTGCATAGCATCCAGCTCCTTGAGATTAAGGGAACGGTCATCATTTTAAAGTAAGGTGAAAGATTAAACCAGCCTTTGTCAACTTTTTTTACCACTGAGAAACCCCTGGATCATTCTTCAGGGTTTGAGAAACCCCAGAAGTGTCACAGTCCTGCAGAAGATGGTTGGGAAGCAGAGCTGTGGACACACCCACCCAAGGCCCCTCCCCTCCCCACCCTCCCCAGGCCCATCATTGGCCATTGGGGGGGGGGCAGTCAACATAACCATATATGGTCATATCACCTGATAAACATTTCACAACTTTTTAAAAATATATAAAAATAATTCATTCCCACCCATTTGGGAAACCCTTCCAGGGCCGTCAAGACACCCCAGGGTTTCACGAAACTCTGATTGAGGAAGTCTGGTTTAAACAAATGAATGACTCTGCAGGTGAAGAGAAGAGCTTTTACTAGTGACAAGAGACAACACAGTCACTGGCCAATAAGTGCCTGACCCTTTAGGATAGCAAATCCAGTAGCCAGCTTTTCAGTCAGCAGGTTGTCATACGGACCTGAGGCTGGGGGTCGTGTCTCTTTTCATGCCACCAAAAGACTCTTTGACCGATTTCTGCACATCCAAGTTTATGATTCAGATACTGGGACGATGATGAGGATTTACACACGCACAAGCCTAAAATACTTGAGATCTGGAGGGGGAGGGGGAAGCAGCAATACTGATAGGTGTTAATTTGTAGGGCCAGAAGCCTCCATTAGTTTAGCTGGTGGATTAATTAACTAATTGCTGTAATTGACTGATGGCTGAAGTCTGACTTTCATTGATGAGGGCCGGTTTTAATCACCAGTTCTTATAGCCAGGGGTTACAAATGACCCATGCTTTTGGGGTTGCCAGCATCCTGGAGGAAAAAAGCCTTGCCCCTTTAACAGAGACTTAATGTGGGGAAATGGGCAGGTTAAATTTGTCAGAGCTGTGCTTTGTCTTTATCACATCATGGAGGGGGGGGGGGGAAATATCCTCCCATCAAGCCTCTATCCAAAAGGGCATTTTTTAATCCATGTTGTTTGGCAATCTTCTTTTACAGGTTCTGTTTATTTATATCCCACTTTTCACTACCTAAAGGAAGCCCAAAGTGGCTTACAAACAATCTTTCCCTTCCTCTCCCCACAACAGACCACCATGTAAGGGAGGTGGGGCTGAGAGAGCTCTGAGAGAACTGTGACTGGCTCAAGGTCACCCAGCTGACTTCATGTGGAGGAGGACTAGGGAATCAAACCTTGTTCTCTAGATTAGACTCCTCTATACCTAACCACTACAGTATGCTGGCTCTCATTATTCCCATTATTTGGATGGGGAACCCCCCCCCCAAAAAAGTCCAGTGTTGTTACAAGGGGGGGCAATGGCAAATATATTAAAATTAATTGACTCTCGCTGATTCAGGAGCCCCTTCCAGAGTTGTCATGAAACCCCTGGGTTTGACAAAAGCCTGGTTGAGAAAGCCTGGCCTATGGGAGCATCTTATATGAGTTGCAACTTGATGGCACTTTACACACAGATATTATGGAATGGCAAAATATTAAAGTTACCCAGACTGGCAATTTTTGCTTGCAAAATTATAAATTATCTTGCATTGCTTTCAGTGCCTTCATCAAACCCAAAACAATATAGAGGTTTTGGTCATATGTGAAATCCTTTAAATATGATCAATTGGGTAAAGGGCAGAGGGTTAATCCCTGAAATTCTTAAATGCACAGACCTGATTATTTCAAGCATTAGAGTGCTGCCCTGTTGGCCGTGCACCAGTTCCCAGTTAACTACACCCTCCGCTGGGAAGCAGAGACTGAATCAGAAGGCAAGCTCACAGCCAAAGCCCAGCCCAAAGAGTCTAAGCTGAAGGAGACAGTTCTCCAAGGAGGGTGGGGCAGGGAGCTCAGCGAGCCAGGCAGGGGACGTTTGCCAGAGGGAGTGCCGAACCCATACCATTGTTGAGTAGCCGGGAGCAGAGTCCAAGCCGAAGTCAGGAACAAAGTCAGAAGCCAAAGTCAGGAACTGGGAAGTAAAGGAGTCAAAACCAAAGTCAGGAACCAGGAGTCAGTCAAGCAGAGCTTCTCTGAAGCAAACAGAACAACAAGCATCTTGGTAGACGAGCAGGGAGCACAAATGTGGCACCCACAGAGAACCTTGCCTCAGGGCTCTCCTGAAGTACACCAAGGCTGGGTGGGTTAGCCTTCAGGCTTGCAGCTGGGCCTAACCCTCATCTCAGGAAGGAGCTGCAGCTGGACCCTAGAGACTGACAGCCCTGCTGATCTTCTGACAGCTGTCAGGCTGGTCCAACAGATGCTGTCATTGCCGCTCTGGCGAGTCCTCAGGGCTGGATGGGGTCTTGTCTCAGGGTTTTACATAGATTGGCACATAGAGTTGGGTAGCTGCCTATTCATTGTCTGGTGGATCAGGCAGGCCCTGATCCCTCCCTAGATCCTCCGTCACCAGCGTCCCCCTGGGAGGCAGGCCTGGATCCAGATCTAGTTCGGACTTGAGCAAACCCTCCGGAGCGCCTGCTGGTGGTGAGTCTGGAGGTGCAGGGAGTGTGGGCATGACAGTCTTGACTGAGCATTCTTGGATTTTCTCATTTATTGATTAAATTTATAAAAGCACCGCTCACATGTTCTGAATGCTGTGTGTACATTTTCCCCACTAATCTTTGCAACAGCTGTGCCTAGCAGACGGAAGAGTGTGGCTCAGCTTAAGGTTGCCTGATGGGTCTGGGGTGAGACGGGATCTGAACCCCTTAGCTGCAAATATTCAGATTTACACTTGACTCTAGAAATCTGGCATTCCATTTAAAATGAGCAAGAGCCTCGTGGCACCGTAAAGACTAATAAAATTTTATTCTAGCATAAGCGTTCATGGACGAGAGCCCGCTTCTTCTGATCCGTATGACAAAGTGGGCTCCAGGCCACAAAAGCTTATGGTGGGATAAAAACTCTGTTTGCCTAAGATGCAGTGAGATCTGCTTAGTTTTGCAGCAATTGTCTAAAACAGCTGCCTCCTCTGGAATTTCATTTGTTCGTTTTTAATAACTGATGAGGTACTTATATATGCAGGGTAACTTTGGTTTCCTTATTTTTTGGTGTGTTTCGCAGTGATATTTGTACCCTGATCTAGCTGGCCCTGGGAAGCATGATCCTGTCAGATGTCAAGAGATAACAGAGAGAAACAGACCTATCCACTGGCAATATGATAAATAAAGAAAAATGTCCCATTTTTGTGGTTTTCCTTGTTTCTTTATTCTTTAGGACTTCTGTCAAAACGGAATCCGGGTAATCGCCTTTTTCAGTTCTTTCATCAGTGACAAGTCCTTATATGTTAATAGTATAATACTGGCCACAGCCTCACATAGGTATGGAGATACCAGTCTGGGGAACGTGTCAATAGAAGAAGAAGAAGAAGAAGAAGAAGAAGAAGAAGAAGAAGAAGAAGAAGAAGAAGAAGAAGAAGAAGAAGAAGAAGAAGAGTTGGTTCTTATATGCCGCTTTTCCCTACCCGAAGGAGGCTCAAAGCGGCTTACAGTCGCCTTCCCATTCCTCTCCCCACAACAGACACCCTGTGGGGTGGGTGAGGCTGAGAGAGCCCTGATATTCCTGCTTGGTCAGAACAGTTTTATCAGTGCCGTGGCGAGCTCAAGGTCACCCAGCTGGCTGCCTGTGGGGGAGTGCAGAATCGAACCCGGCATGCCAGATTAGAAGTCCACACTCCTAACCACTACACCAAACTGGCTGGTATCCTCATACCTATGTGAGCCTGTGGCCAGTATTATGCTATTAATATATATATAAGGACTTGTCACTGATGAAAGAACTGAAAACGGAGATTACCTGGATTCTGTTTTGACAGAAGTCCTAAAGAATAAAGAAACAAGGAAAACCACAAAATAGGACATTTTTCTTTATTTATCATATTGCCAGTGGATAGGTCTGTTTCTTTCTGTTTGCTTTAATTATTAGACCGTCCTTCTTATACTCGTCTAAGATGTCAAGAGCTAAACAGGGTAAATATTTGGATGGGATTGCTCGCTCTCCCTGGAGTCTTTGGGGGTGGAGTGGGGCATGGAGGGACAGTGGAGTATAATGCCACAAGCACCCTTTCTCAATTTTTTACCATTGAGAACCCCCTGAATTTTTTTTCAGGCTTCAAGAAAATCCAGAAGTGCTGCCATCATACAGAATATGGCTGGGAAGCAGAGCTGTGGACACGCCCACCTAGGGCAGCTGCCCTTCCCACCCCCTCCAGGCCCATCATTGGCCATTTTGGAAGGGGTGGGTTGACATGACCATGTATGGGTCATATCACCAGATTTTATGTTTAACAAAGTTCAAAAACATATGTAAAAACTAATTAACTCTCATCCATTTAGGAAACCATCAAGAAACCCCCGGGATTCACGAATCCTGGGTCAGAAAGCTTGCCACAGTCTACCCTCCAAAGCAGCCATTTTATCCAGAGGAACAGATCTCTGTACTCTGGACAAGGTTTCCAGCTTTGGTTTGGGAAATACCTGGAGGCTTTGGGGGTGGAGCCAGTAATGGTCAAGATTTCGGACAGGGAGAGACTTCAGTCCATAATGCTATGGAGTCCATCCTCCCAAGCAGTCATTTTCTCCAGGGAACTGATCTCTGTAGTCTGGATATGAGCTGTAATTCCAGGGGATCCCCGGGGGGCTGGAGACTGGCATCCCTAATGGGAAACCATCTAAGGAAGTACACAAGTGCTACAGAGGCAGGCAATGGCAAACCACCCATTTCATGCCTCAAGAACCCTGTAGAGTCACCATAAATTGGCTCCTCTCCCCCATATCAGAGCACAATATACATTAGTTCATGACCCAAGTCCGATCTAGAGCAGGGGTAGTCAACGTGTGGTCCTCCAGATGTTCATGGACTACAATTCCCATGAGCCTCTGCCAGCATGGGATTTGTATTCCATGAACATCTGGAGGACCACAGGTTGACTACCTCTGATCAAGAGGAAAAACAACTAAAATAGACCCTTTTCTTTTTTCACCTGTGGAATTTAAAAAGCCCATTTATACCTCTTCTTTATAGCTTCTTGTGGTGCGGAGCGGTAAGAGGCAGAAATGCTGTCTGAAGCTCTGACCATGAGGTTGGGAGTTCGATCCCAGCAGCCGGCCCAAGGTTGACTCAGCCTTCCATCCTTCTGAGGTTGGTAAAATGAATACCTAGCTTGCTGCTGGGGGGTAAACGGTAATGACTGGGGAAGGCACTGGCAAACCACCCCGTATTGAGTCTGCCATGAAAACGCTAGAGGGCGTCACCCCAAGAGTCAGACATTGTACAGGGTATACCTTTACCTATACCGTATACCTCTTCTGTTTTTTATTGGGTCTCACGCAATTATAGCTAATGCAGAAGATAACTTGGACAATGAAGATGACAGCAGAGGAGTGGGCAAGGAGATGAGTCAGTCTCCTGCCTCCCTCTGTCCTTCCAAACCAGGTAGGACAAGAGCACTCAAGGCAGGGGTCCCTTTACAGCAGGGTATTTGGTGTTGGAGATGAATGCTGCAAATACCATGGACAGCCAAAGTTACCGACAAGACAGTTTTAGAGAGGAGCAAACCAACTATGTCATTACAAGGGAAGATATTACGGCTAAAGCTCACTTCCTTTGGACACATCATGCAATCAAACTCATTAGAAAAATCATTAATGTTTGGCGTGGTCAGCGGCAAAAGGAAACGTGGTTGCCCAAGGACCCTCTGGCTTGACACTATCAAAGCCGACACAGAGATGACCATGAACCAACTGAAAGAAGCAATCAGAGACAGGGGCGCATGGCGGAGACTTTCCTATAGACTCACCGAGGGGAAAAATTATCAGGAAAAAAATTTTCACAGTCAGAGTAGTTCAGCAGTGGAATAGGCTGCCTAAAGAGGTGGTGAGCTCCCCCTCACTGGCAGTCTTCAAGCAAAGGTTGGATGCACACTTTTCTTGGATGCTTTAGGATGCTTTGAGCTGATCCTGCGTTGAGCAGGGGGTTGGACTAGATGGCCTGTCTGGCCCCTTCCAACTCTATGATTCTATGATTCTATGGTTGGACACGGCTGAATGGATGACATCATCATCATCATTTATAGTATGGCACCCACCGACATCTTCCCTGCACATGCCCAAATACTTCTGTAGTGCCCCTGGGGCTCAGCCTAAGCCAGCCTAAGCCATCTCACAGGCTAAGCAGGGTTAGCAGCAGTTAGTCCTTGGATGGGAGTCCAAGGTTGCTACAGGGTCACCAAAGTCACCTTGATGGCATGTATGGCTTTTTTTTTTTAAGGTAGCCTGCTGCACTGCCCAGAATCCACAGGTCATTCCTCTTCCAGATCTGCACTGTCTAAATAGGTCTAAAAGGCTTTCAGATAAATGCCCTGCCCCTTGAGTGGAAACTTAAATGTGTGGAGATGGACAGCTGCCTAAGGCTTTTAAAGCCATGGAAGTAAATAAGATCATCTGGTAAGTAGTATCCCATTGAAGAGGAAGAAGAGTTGGTTTATAAGCTCTGCTTTTCACTGCTCGAAGGAGCCTCAAAGTGGCTGACGATTGCCTTCCCTTCCTCTCTCCATGACAAAATTGGAGTCCAATGGCACCTTTAAGACCAGCAAAGATTTATTCAAGGCATGCACTTTCAGGTGCATGCACACCTCCTCAGCACATGAAAGCTCAAGCCTTGAATAAGTCTTTGTTGGTCTTAAAGGCGCCATTGGGCTCAAATATTGTTGCACTGCTTCAGACCAACACGGCTACCCACTTAAATCGATCTCTCCACAACAGCCACCCTGAGAGGGAGGTGAGGCTGGGAGAGCTTCTGTCAGGACTGCTTGATCAGAGCAGCACTATCAGGGCTGTGACTGGCCCAAGGTCACCCAGCTGGCTACATGAGCCACTACTGAAAGAACAGGAGGGGTTTTTTTAGTGTCTTTTTATATTTAGTGTAATTCTGGTGCCGTTTTTACCCAGACTGTTTTTTTTTTCCGTCATTGAGCTTTTGGCTGGGTATCCTGTTTGTATTTGGATGCATTTCCAGACAGACTGTCTCAGCTCAAACAAATGTTTACCAAACTTCAAAGCAATAAAGCAACTTCAAAGCAAGGGGGGAGGGTGGAATTCTCGAGCCTTGGAAACACCAATAGGTTTCCTGGGGGTTTGATGTGGGTAGCTTGCACTTTTGAACATGCGCCTGACATTTTTCCCAAACACACTTTCTTGGGAGCATCTTGGGAGGGCCAAAACTTGAACCCTCTAAATTCAGACCACACATAACTTGGAGGGTATATAGAGGAACATCAGGGAACAGTTTCCTGTGAGTGTAATGTCTTAGCTTGCATACAGTCTGTTCTATATGCTCCTGAACCCAAGCCTGTCAAAATGACCACCTGTCATTTCCCCAGAAAGTACTTACCGGGGGTAATTTCTCAAAAATCCAATGCTCACCCATCTTGGAGGGCAGGTAGAGGAGAGCCATCTAGAGGTCCCCGGTGAGTTTGGTGTCTCTAGCATGCCAGTGGGGCTTGATCTACCACATCACATACTTCACAAACTGAACTGGTTCTTGGCTGAAAGTTTGTGATGGTTTGTGATTCGTGAACTGGGCATGCCACAAATGCAAACAGCACTGCATTTTCCCAGTTTGTGCCCATCCCTAGTCCCATCAGTGGAGAACAAATAGGTGGACACGCACCTTGGCTGTGATTGTCTGTGCCTCTATGAGAATTTTTAAAAATGGTGGTCGCCAAAAGTTCATCTGTCAATCAGCCATGTCGGGAGGGGATTGGCTGGCCAAAGTGACTGACACTGGTAGGCAGGCCGAAGCACAACAAGACTAAAACAGGAAAAGCAGCCAGAAACATGCGAGACAGATCAAGAAGTGTGGAGTGCTGGTGTCTCGTGATTATTTATTGTGCTTTGCAATATAGCAGGCTTCACGCTGCAATGCCTAATGTGCGGAAAAGCCCTTGCATCTTTTCTTTTTCTCAAAAAGCCTTACACAGTAATTGCTGTGCTGTAGCATCTTTGTTATTGTGGGAGAAAGCAACATGGCACCTTGGAGTGGAGGGCCATGGTCCTCGCAGGGCATTCCGTGGATATCTGTTCTAGTTTTGCTCCTGTCAGCTCCCTTTGACTTGATCAGACCATTTGCTTGCATTCAATTTTGCTGCTCCATTATAATGGCTGACAGCCATGTTAGATCAGACTTAACTTCTCATAGTTTTATTTTTAGGTTAGCTTTTTGGCAGGAGGTGGGGTGGGACCGGGTACCTATTGTCCTTTCATTTTTCTGGGGCTGCCAACTCCAGGCAGGGCCTTGAGCTCTTCTGGAGTTACAATTGATCTCCAGTTGGCAACCATCAGCTCACCTGGCAAAAATGGCTTTCTTGGGGAGGGGGCGGAAGACTCTGGCCTTCTATCTTGTTGAGGTCCCTCCCTTGCCGTCCCCCAGGCCCCATCTCCGCATCTCCAAAGGTTTCTCAACCCAGAGATGGCAATCGTACAATGTGAGTGGCCTCCAAACTTTTTGGGAGTGGGGGTGGGATGTTCATTTCTAAAACGGAGCAGTTAAAGCCTGAGACTGTTTACCTCCTGCAACTTCCACCCCCACACATACTTTGGGAAACTAGACCCAGGAGATCTATTTGGGGGGAGGAGGGTGATCTCGGGTCACCTTTTGTTTTTTCACTTTTCAAATATCGCAAGACACACATGTGAATGATTACACACATTCGGAGTGAAAATGATGGATGGCCAATGGGTGTTTTTCCTTCTCTGTTCTCTCTTCTTCCCCAAGAAAGTTTCAGGTGGGTAGCTGTGAGAGCCTGTAGCAGTAGGACAAAACTGAGGCCAGTATCCCCTTAAAGACCAACAAAATGTTCCAGGGTATAAGCTTTTGTGAGCTACTCTCCTCCCCCCCCCCATTTCCCCTTATACAGTAAGAAGATCTAACACTGCCTGATTCTTTCTCCTAACAACCGTTTCTTCTGTGCTTGCCAGTCTTAAAGTCTGGTTATGGAGTCCCAGACCCCCCTCCAGCAGAGAGAGAGCTTTTTAATGTTTCATTTGGATGGATACGATTTCCCCAAAGGGACTCAATTCCACAATGGATTTTACTTGCTTCGTGGCCCCTTTTGCTCCCTTAAATCAGCACATTACCAACACCTGTGTTGTTAGGGTGAGCGCTAAATGTGAAGTGTGTGACAAACAGGTTGGGCACAATTGAAGAAGTGACCCATTTACTGCCTGCCCTGACTGCTCCTTAGAAGGCCAGATCCTGAAGATGAAGATCAAATACTTTGGCCACCTCATGAGAAGGAAGGACTCCCTGGAGAAGAGCCTAATGCTGGGAGCGATCGAGGGCAAAAGAAGAAGGGGACGACAGAGAATGAGGTGGCTGGATGGAGTCACTGAAGCAGTCGGTGCAAACTTAAATGGACTCCGGGGAATGGTAGAGGACAGGAAGGCCTGGAGGATCATTGTCCATGGGGTCGCGATGGGTCAGACACGACTTTGCACCTAACAACAATAACCCCTTTACTTAAGAGCTATTGCCAATGTGATATGCTTAACCTTTACAATTGAAATTAATACTAGTGTTGTTAAATCTTTTTATTAAGGTAAGTGGACTATGGATTTCGACATATTTTTGTTTATAATTTAAAAGTGATAGGGTGTGCTTAACTGGTTACAGATGAAAGTATTATTTGGTTACTTTACACAATGCTTTATTATAGACGGCAATTGCAACCACTGAAGAAGAAAGAGAAAGCGGGATTGTATACCCAGGACCGCGTTCTGGTTGCAAAAGCACTTAAATAACCCAGGACTGCATTTAATCAATGTTAAGAGGATACCCCTTTTTGCCTATTGGTTTTGTTTGCTTTTGGGTATATGGTTCTTTCTCTTAACAACCATTTCTTCTGTGCTGGCTCCCCGACGTAGCCATTGCTTTAACAAAAAAACAACAGAAGAAGAAGAAGAAGAAGAAGAAGAAGAAGAAGAAGAACTTCTTCTTCTTCTTCTTCTTCTTCTTCTGTTGTTTTTTTGTTAAAGCAAAAGTTGGTTCTTATATGCCGCTTTTCCCTACCCGAAGGAGGCTCAAAGCGGCTTACAGTCGCCTTCCCATTCCTCTCCCCATAACAGACACCCTGTGGGGTGGGTGAGGCTGAGAGAGCCCTGATATCACTGCTCGGTCAGAACAATTTTATCAGTGCTGTGGTGAGCCCAAGGTCACCCAGCTGGCTGAATGTGGGGGAGCGCAGAAACAAACCCGGCATGCCAGATTAGAAGTCGGCACTCCTAACCACTACACCAAACTGGCTCTGAACTGTGGGAGCTCTGCAGAAACCTTGAGAGGGAAACGCCAAGCCACTGAAAATGATTTACTGGCAGGGTATGCATGCACTTGAGCGTACAAAAATAAAATTGCAGTCTCAGAGGGGCAACAATGTTTTTGAACAGGAAATGCTGAAAGGACAGAGAAAGGCTCCTTGACGGTATCCCCGCCCAGGTCATTACAGTTGTTCCACATTGACCCACGTCTCAAATGGCAGGACAACTGTAAGGAGCTCTCAGAAAATTGCTAAGAACTTTGGAGGGAGGGTGGAGGCACAAGTCTGCCTAAAAATACTGAGAATGATAACTGTGGAAATCGTTTTGGAGAAAGACATGGTTCAATCCAGCCAATTCCCCCCCCCCCCCTTCTCTGCTGTATTACAGCTCTCCTCCCACGTAGCTTTTTTTTCATTCAGGTCTCATGATCCCCAGCCTAGCCTTTTTGGTGGGAAGAGGGGATCCCTCTGTGGAAAAGCCCGTTGGATCCAGCCCACAGTATACATTCCGGACAACAAATGAGCCCTTGTGTCTCCCCTGAGGTAAAATGTTAATCGTGTGGAAACACTCAGAAGTTTTACTCCTCAACACAAAACCAAAAGATTCCAGTGGCACCGGAGAGACTTATAACATTTATATTTCAGGATAAGCTTTTGTGATCCAGAGAGCACTGGCTCACAAATGCTTATGTGGGATTATATTTTGCTGATCTCTGTGGTACTACTAGACTCCTGTTTTGGTTCACAAATCGGGCAATGATTCATTATGTCCAATCTCACTCTTTCTTTAAGGTAGCCATACATACAGCCCTGTGAGGTAGGCTACATTGTAAAAGACAAAGACTATCCTAAAGCGGACTTCACAGCAAATTACAACCCAGATGTTTCTAGTCTTAGTCCAGCACTCCCATGCTCTGTACCACTACAGCCATTCTGCATATGGCACACTTTGAAAGGAACGCCTTAAACTAGGACTAGCAGTTGTTATAAAAGTCATACTCACCGTGAAGAGATTGTTTCTCTAAACTGAAAATTTCAGTTGAAAACATTGAAATTGATGTCCCTTGAAAAAGCCACACAGCGAAACATATTGGGATCTGTTTAATATTCTGGACATTAAAGAACCAACTGAAGTTTGAAGACTCCTTAGAAGTCTGTTTATATTTATGAAAACTGTTTTATGTGAACTACCCTGAAGTTCGGGGAGGGCAGTATGTAAATATCCTTACCACAGATCCTCTATATATTTTCTAAAGGGCCATCTGGACGGTGCTGTCCAGATCTCAGGTCTGCTGTCTGGCCCTAGGAAACCACAGGCAGATGGCCTGGGTGCCTCCGGATTGGGACGGTCCCTACAGCAGCCGCCTCCCCCCGCAGCTCCAGAACAACCTTCTTGGCCGTGGCGCCCCGTGGCCCTCTGCGCGCCCCAGAGCCACCGCCACTACAGAGGCCTTCTTGCCTGCGGAGCCCCGCAGCCCTCTGGCCGCCCGCCACTGATCCAGGCTCTTCCAACAGCCCTGGCCACCAATGCAACGTTCCCCAGCTGCTCGCTGCATGGTGAGGACAAGCTGCAGCCACCGCCATTGCTCAGCCGCCACCTTCTCCGCCACCAGGATGCTGGCCCCCAGTCTTCTGCATGCACGCCACCGCTCTCCCCGCTTCCAAGCAGCCTGCCCACCACCGAACTCACTGCCAACGCGCTGATCGCCTCTGATACGTTCCCCCCCCCTCAGCCCACTCTCCCTGCCGCTGAATGCAATGGGCTTTTTGGCTAGAATTAATAAATACTGTAACATTTATACATTTGATACACATACCAGCACCCTATTACTTGCTTTCTGCCTGATCCTTCACTGGGAGCCATTCCACACATGTTAAATGTAGCTAAATCCTTACCTTAGGTAGTTGTTATATTCTGGGTGCTCCGCATGTGGATGTTGCCCACATCCAGTGTCCAGGAAGCAAACAGCTGGCTATATCCTCCATTTTAAAGCGCTAGTTGGGGAATCATATAAAGTGGATTCCCCAACCTAAAAAACGCCAGCTAGAGGAGAGCAATCATCAGGCCATAAACAAGAAAAATGTGTGAAGGCAAAGAAGAGCTATGCCTCCAATGTCCCGCCCAGGCACCTGCCTCCCTCTCCCTTCTCCTGGGGATGGGTTTGTTTATTTTTAAGCGAACTGTCTGGAGCAACGAATAAGCACTCAAGCATGCAGGCAAAGCAAAAAATAGATTATTTCCTAAGCTGTCATACAAAGCATGCCTCTCTAAAGTCCCTCCTTCCCCAAATCAGGAATGAGATTTTTTTTAAGTAACAAGACTTGTGATTCCATAAGAGGTGGCACCCTTGGAGGCAGAGGCAGCGCTTCTTCGCCTCCATACCTTTTTTTGCTGGTGGCCTGCTGGTTGTCTGCTGGGGGAAAGTGCTTTTAGTTTGGCGAATCCACTTTATGTGAATCTCCAACTAGCACTAAAATGGCGGATGTAGCGAGCAGTTTGCTGGCCAGAAGCGGGAGGTTGGCAAAATCCCCTTGCAGAGAGTTGCTGAAGTGGATTGAAATTGTATTACTTAGAATGCATGAAAGCCCCCTTTTGGAGGCACGTGAATATAGAAGGAAAGTTACCCTAACATTTCTGGGCCCACCAATCAAAACGTAGTTCTATATAAAACTGCCTTCAATTGGTAGTGAGGGGCCAGACACACCTTGCTGGGAAGGCTGTTTCATAATCATGGGGCTGCCATGGAAAAGTCCCTCGTGTATCCACCAAACAAGCTTCTTTGATTGATGGGACAGTCAGGAGGGCATTTCCTGCAATGATGGGAAGGAACAGACAACTTACAAATTGTACAGACCAGGAACTGTTTTACTTTACCTAGCATCCAGCCCCTCTAGCTGCTGTGTGGCATTGTGTTTGTTAACCATAGTCTTAAAATAGCCTCTATTTCCAACAGCATATCTAGGATATGATGACCAGGACACATGTCCTGGGTGCCATACTTGATGAAGGTGCAATTGTGCAATGACTGACAGTCACTCAGTGCAGCTCCCTGCAACCTTCCCTCTGGATTGACGGGTGTCCATGTCCCAGTCCCATTCCATTGCTCAGCCCCCACCGTCCTCACGCAGTTGTCGGTGTGAGCCGGCCCAGATAGCCCCCAGCCCCCCCCCATCCTACCTTCCCAAGAGCATTATGAAGATATTCAACAAATATGCAACACAGTTTTTCATTAGGCTGGCAGGGGCCCAATTGTAGTCCATGGACATCTGGAGAGCCACAGTTTGGCCACCCCTGCTCTTGGTGACTCCTATTTTAATGTTAATGTGTACATACCTCCAGGTAACACTGGGAGGGAAGGCAGCATGTTATAGCCTGACCTCACGGTACCTTGGAAGCTAAGATGAGCAGATGAGAGACCACCAAGGAAGGCTCTGCCTTCTCCTTTGCTGGGGTCACCGTAAGTCAGTTGTAACTTGACAGCACATGCATGCGTACATGCAGTTAGCATCCTTATTGATATCACACATGTATTGTTTCCTGGCAGTCGTTCCTAATTTCATACCTTTTTTTGAATCCCTATAAAATCTGTTTGGTGCAGGAGTCAGCACACTGAGTGGGTACCCCATTGTCAAAATGGTTGTTACCGTAGCACCACCAAACACTAGAAGGGACAAATTGTCTCTCTCACGCACTTGATTCCTGTAGCGGCTCCCTCTAAGGAAGAAGAAGAAGAAGAAGAAGAAGAAGAAGAAGAAGAAGAAGAAGAAGAAGAAGAAGAAGATGATGATGATGATGATGATCTTATTGTACACAACAAAAGCAACATGGCGAAATCACCTCCTCAACCCACCCGCCCCCTGCCCTTTCCCTGACTGGTCAGAAATCAGGAGCCCCACAGCCAGGAGAAGTTCTAATTTCTGTTTGCTTTAGACTGAGAGGAAACAGGGGCAGGTGAGGGATTTCAAACCGCAGGGCAGCATTATCAACTTTCAAGTGAGGCCTGGAACAACAAATGGCCTCTGGATCAAGGAGCATCTGGAGGAAACAGCAGTGAGAAGGGGGAAAAGAAGAAGAAGAGCTGTTTTTTTGTACTCCACTTTTTACAACCTGAGGGAGTCTCTGCCTGCCCTTCCTCACCTCACAACAACCCTGCTAGGTAGGTGAGGCTGAGAGAGCCTTGACAGGCCCAAGGTCTCCCAGCTGGCTGCAGGCAGAGAAGGAGTGGGGAATTGAACCTGGATTTCCAGATTAGAGGCTGCTGCTCTTAACCGTGACACTATAACAAGCTGGCTCTCAAGGAGAGGATGGACTCCGTGTGGCATTACATCAATGACCTCCTTTCCTGGTACGTCACCCCCAAATCTTCAGGACTTCCCCAAGGTAGACTCCCCTGCAGGGTCCTGCACCTTGCAGCCTCTGTGCTCTTTTTTCTGCTTGCTTTGCCATCCCAGCTGGAATTGGGTCCCGGGAGGTGATTCTTGATCTTGCAGGGAGGCCAGTTCTCTGCAGCTGGGAGAGAGGGTGATTTACGAACAGCCTGGCAAGGCTGTTATGATGACGGATTCACCATGTCGCTGCCCTCTGGGCTGTGCTGAGCGCCAGCCACTTAGTGAGACGCTTCCATTAACATCTATCCCCATCAGGGTGACTCTTTAATCTTCTTACATCAGCACCTTCTCACCACGGGCTGCTCTTAAAGAGACAGGGACCCGGAGGGAGGGGGGTTTGAAGACTGGGGCCGAAGCAACCCTGCCCCTTCTGGGCCCAGTTTTCCGAGCCCCGGGAATAGAAGGCACTCGGGTTGGAAGATATTAAAACAGTCACAACTCAAGGTTGCCAAGCTTAGAGAGAGGACAGATCACATAAGGAGCCCACAAGGTCAAGGGGGAAGAGGGTGGCATTTAATCTCAGGTGAGAACAGAGGCCGTCCAAGCCATGGCTGGTGTCACACGGCATGGACCAGTCCTGCAGAAATGAAACAGGGTTGCATCCCATTGGGACTGGAATATTTATTTATTTGTTTGTGTTTTCAATTGATTGCCTGTCACTTGTGGCAGCGGGTTACAATCACCTGAGTAAAACCCCCAATAAACATCCCCTTAAAACAGATATAAAATCAGATGACATATATAAAAACCCTTAAGACAAATTAAGCATTTGTTTCAGTTGCTCCAGAACCAACTTAAGGGGCTGTATCCTTGCAACAACAACAACAACAACAAAACAGCACAATGCACAAGCCTGTGTCACACCAGCTATGTGATTGGATGCACAGCCAGCATAGGAACAGTGCATTCTATGCATAGGAACAGTGGATGCTGGAACAATATTACAGCCTTTCAAGATAACTGTTTTGTTCACGCTTTTCTTAGTAAGGGTGCAAGCCATTTGGTAGTTTCAGGGGCTCTTTCCACATGGGTTGTTTGTCCTGGGTTCTGTGCTGTGCCCATGCTCCTCACAGAGCCCATGAGAAGAAGAAGAGAAGAAGAGATGGTTCTTATATGCCGCTTTTCCCTACCCGAAGGAGGTTCAAAGCGGCTTACAGCCCCATTCCTCTGAGGCAGGACACGTGGGTTTTGTGCAGCAGTGGCACTCCTGGTGGGAAAATGTGCTCCCCGGCCCTCTGTCTTTTTGGGTTTTGTGACATGCTGCCCAACAAAGAGGTTCTGGTGAGTCTGAGACCTCGCTCAAGATTCCGCGTCAGTTTGGTCCGTCCTAACTAGAGATATTTCATCCATGCATTTTGCTCTCGGGTGTTTCCGCCTGACCTGTCTAAATCATTTTGAGACCAACTCGGGTGACTCCCGCGGTCTGGCAAACAGACTTTGCATTGTTTTGCACTACTCATTTCTCAGGCCACTGTTGGTTTTATGGACTGTCTTAGATCCGTGGGTTCAAGGAAGCCCAGACTATGGGAGTGCATTCAGCTCTTTATTGTGATGGTAAGGTAAAGGTAAAGGTATCACCTGTGCAAGCAGCGGGTCATGTCTGACCCTTGGGGTGACGCCCTCCAGCGTTTTCATGGCAGACTCAATACGGGGTGGTTTGCCAGTGCCTTCCCCAGTCATTACCGTTTACCCCCCAGCAAGCTGGGTACTCATTTTACCGACCTCGGAAGGATGGAAGGCTGAGTCAACCTTGTGCCGGCTGCTGGGATCGAACTCCCAGCCTCATGGTCAGAGCTCCAGACTACATGTCTGCTGCCTTACCACTCTGCACCACAAGAGGCTCTTAAGCATGATGGTACGAGAACCAAAACTGAACCCCCAACAAACCCCAACTTATATGCACAAGTCACACAATAGAGCTTCCCACCTGTGTGTGCTGTAGGCCAGTTTCACTATAAACTAGGGGTTCCCAAAGTGGGCAGTATGTCCCCCTTCAGAGTGGTGGAGGGATCTGGGTGGGCAGTGAGGAATTTTGGGGGAAGTAGGGGAACAGCAGCCTGACTCTTCCTAGCAAAGACAAGCAGATTGCGATCTTCTGGCTCAGGCGCCCTGTGGCTTTTTCAAGCCCTCAAAACCATCCCAGGAGCTACTTTTTACACGCACTTCAAGATTTCTCCACTATTAAGTCTACGGGTTCAGTGAAAGACTCCAGTTCTTCAGAACAGCTCTTTTTATTTAGCAACTCCAGCAACAAACTCCAAATACTGAACAGAGGAAAACAGGCAAACTCATGCACTTTTATACCTCTCAGGCAGCTAGCTGCTGCCTCTGATTGGCCCTAAGCAGAGCAATCCAATTGGCCCTAAGCAGAACGATCCGATTGGCTCTAAGCAGAGTGGTCTGGTTGGACCTTAACAGGTTCCTTTGATTGGCTAGTTCCTTGGCTGGCAGAAGCTCTCATTTGCATCAGTGGCCAAATGCCCACAGACAT
This sequence comes from Paroedura picta, assembly GCF_049243985.1. Lineage (NCBI taxonomy): Eukaryota > Metazoa > Chordata > Lepidosauria > Squamata > Gekkonidae > Paroedura > Paroedura picta. Next base: position 161,424,351 of record NC_135371.1, on the reverse strand, counting down.
AACATCCACCATCTCTTTCAAAGCAAACATGAGGGCCAACATCCAACACAGCAGCCAGCAATGTCTATATTAGCACACTAAGCCCTCCCAAATGTGTGTGTGAGCATGTGCGGGGGGGGGGGACCTCATCCACATGGAACTATACGCCTCTCCTTCTCAAATCTGGTGGTATCAGACCTGAGTAGACCCAGCAGGCCTTTCTCCAGTTGACAGGAGAGAAGACAGTTTTATTCTTAATAATATACTGCTCCTGGCCCCTCTCCCTTCGCAGTGTAATGCACGGAGAGGAAGCTTTACTCTGCAGGAGTGGGGCAGAAAAAGACAGGGAAGGGTGGCATCTTTTCATGAGCTGCGGATGCATCGCGCTCCCCCAAAGCAAAGAGAAGAGGATGACGCAACCCCCGTCGGGTGTCTGTGCCATTCTGTGACCTTTGCAAAACAGGTGCGTGTGGCTAAAAGACAGAACATTTCCCTTTTTGCATTACAGAAGTCAAAAGGAGAGGGGGGAGTATTCTGACGCCTGGAAGTTATAGCAAAATAAGACAAAAGACCAGCAGCACTCACAAGAGCTCATACGGAAATAAATGTTGTTCATCTTTAAGGTACCTCTGGTCTTTATTTTTATTCTGCCTTTTAGGGACGCATGCACAGAGAGAGAGAGAGAGAGAGGTTACAGAAGTTCGTAGAATGATGCAGTTAAGGAAAAGAAGTTTGTTTGTGTCTTTTTTTTTCTTTTCTTTTTTTAGTTTTGAGGGACATGTGCACTTTTAGGCAGAGCACCCCGGGAATGGTGGTCTGCTGAGCTGTGCAATCCATGCTTTCTCTCTACAATCCCTCACATGATAAAAAAAAAAGATAAGCACCAGTTCAGAACATCTGGAGCAGCCGAAACCTTTCTCTAAAAGCTGAAATCCAACCAGTCAGTCCTTGGGTGGGAAACAAGAAGCAGAAAGACCGAATCCAGCCCTTCCCTCCTTCTGAAGAGCTGGTGCAAGATTTCAACTGATATGCATGCACCCAGAATGGTCTGTTGGACTGAACGAGGAAGCCGCACGTGCCTCTTCACACAGGCGATGAGCCCTCCCAGAAGTTATGCATGCTTTGGGTGGGGGTGTGAAAAGTATTTCTGTCTAGCTCTCCTGAGGTTTGGAGCAGCTCATAATAATGGATCAAATATCACGTAGTTAAACCCTGCTCACTAATACCTGAAGAGGTATCGGAGGACGCGTGCCAGCACATGAAAGCTTGTACTTTGAATGAAACTTGGTTGGTCTTAAAGGTGCCCCTAGACTGAAATTTTGTTCTCCACACCAACAACTTCTTCCAGCAAACATCTTGGGACCAAGAACATTTTGCCTGATCAGCACATCCTGAAATTATCCAGATATATCAGAAAGCCAAGTCCAACAGGCTTTTCTAAACTCTGGGGTTTTAAAAGATGAGAAAAATCATTACGTCATTTCAAGTATTTAAAAGGGTGCCATATGGAAGATGGAGCAGAATTGTTCTCTCTTGCCCCAGAGGGACGGACCAGAACGAATGGGATGAAATTAATTCAAAAGAAATTCTGTCTAAACATCCGGAAAATGTTCCTGACAGTTAGAGCGGTTTCTCAGTGGAACAGGCTTCCTCGGGAGGTGGTGGGTTCTCCATCTTTGGAAATTGTTAAACAGAGGCTGGATAGCCATCTGACGGAGAGGCTGATTCCGTGAAGGTTCAAGGGAGAGGCAGGTTACAGTAGATGAGCGATTGGGATGTGAGTGTCCTGCATAGTGCAGGGGGTTGGACTAGATGACCCATGAGGTCCCTTCCAACTTCTGAACTGAACAACGTAAGGAACACTTTCGTGAAACAGATTTCAGGCAGGTAACCATGTTGGTCTGGAGCCACAGAAGAGAGTTCGAACCCAGCAGCACCTTTTAAGACCCACAAAGTTTTATTCAAGGCATACGCTTCTTCAGAGACAGTGAAATGGAAGCTCCCAGCCCATGCACATCGGTCCAGGGTGAGCAGCAAATCAGCACACAGCTCATGCAAGGACCAAATATGATAGCAAATGATGATGTTAGCCATTCAACCCAGTCTGACTCTTGGTGATCCTATGGCTCCAGTGTTGCCAGGATTTTCAATCTTGCACTGCTTCTTCTAGTTGTCTAATGTCCCAGCCAGTGTCCATGATGGTATCTAACCACCGCTTTCTTTGTAGGCCTGGTTTCCTTTTCCCACTGACCAATCTGAGTATAGAGCCTCTTGTGGCGCAGAGTGGTAAGGCAGCCGTCTGAAAGCTTTGCCCATGAGGCTGGGAGTTCAATCCCAGCAGCCGGCTCAAGGTTGACTCAGCCTTCCATCCTTCCGAGGTCGGTAAAATGAGTACCCAGCTTGCTGGGGGGTAAACGGTAATGACTGGGGAAGGCACTGGCAAACCACCCCGTATTGAGTCTGCCATGAAAACGCTGGAGGGCGTCACCCCAAGGGTCAGACATGACTTGGTGCTTGCACAGGGGATACCTTTACCTTAATCTGAGTATAATTGCTTTCTCCATTGAGTTGGATCACATGATATGGCCAAAGTAAGTGAGCCGGAGTTTTGTGATTTCACCTCAGTGATAGATCAGGCTTTATGCGCCGTAGTATTGCCTTGATTGTGACTTTTGCTCTCCCTGGAATCTGGCAGAAGCCTTCTCCGACACCTGAGCTCAGAGTAATCGATTCTTCTCGTGTCTGATTTTTTCCTCATCCATCTTTCTCAGCCATAAGTGGCTACTGGAAAGATGATAGATCTAACTGATCTGCATTTGATAGTCAAGCTTATGTCCTTGCTTTTCCATGTCTGGTTCAAGCTCGTCATTGCTGAGCAACCCAGAGCAATCTGACGTTTTATTTCCATACTGTGATCGCTACTCTGATCAATTTGTGATCCCAGAAAAATGAATTCTTGAACAGATTCTTCCCTATCATTTGTTCCTGTTGATAGCAGGGTCTTCGTTAATCGCCCTGAGCATTCCACAGTTTAGAAGGTACATCTGCTGATAAATGTATTTCCTGCATATGTTTCCCCCCGGAATTAAACCCAAACCAAGTGTAACTATGTAGACTAAACTTGTCTGGTCCTTGCATCTGTCAGACACCACTTATAATGCTGTATGCCGATTTGCTGCTAACCCTGGACCTAGATATATGGACCGGCAACTTCCATTTCAATTTTTCTGTGGAAGTGTACATGCAGACAAAAACTGATACTTCCAATCCAACTTTGTTGGTCTTAGGTAGGTTGGTCTTAAACCTACCACCCCAGATCCAGACAGCTCTATCCCTGGATCCAAGCCCTGCTGAGATTCCGGATTTTGTATTTATTTTTAGAACAGGAAATGCACGTAAACACATTACATGTGCAATTAGTGTGATAGCTGATGGGTCCAGGGCTTCCTCGGGAATTATTTCCTGTGACATCTTCGAAAGGGCTGCATGTATGTGCATGTTTGGAATGTGCATGCATGGGAGACGGTATCATCCATAAAGACCTTTAACAGAACGCAAGGGCTTATGTGAAGAGCCTCTTGTGGCGCAGAGTGGTAAGGCAACAGACATGCAGTCTGAAAGTTCTGCCCTTGAGGCTGGGAGTTCGATACCAGAAGCCGGCTCAAGGTTGACTCAGCCTTCCATCCTTCCGAGGTCGGTAAAATGAGTACCCAGATTGCTTCCTGGGGGGTAAACGGTAATGACTGGGGAAGGCACTGGGAAACCACTGGCACTGGTATTGAGTCTGCCATGAAAACACTGGAGAGTGTCACCCCAAGGGTCAGACATGACCCCGTGCTTGCATAGGGGATACCTTTACCTTAAGGGCATATGTATATATGATGGGTTCTAACAAGCACCCGGAGAAGGCACCAGATACAGGAATGGACCAGAATTCCACTTTGCAAGGATCTCTGCTTTTCATTAAAGGACAAAGAAAAGAAATGACGTTTCTAGTCCTTATGGATGCAAATATTTGGTTCCAAAGTATTTATGATGCCTGTTGAAATCTGAGGTTGGGGCAGCAGCTGATTAAAATTTCTAGTGATTGGGAATCAGGTTTTAGTACCCTGCGTAACTCCTTACTTCTCATAATTAGCGAGGCCAGAAAAAATATGCCAAACAGTAAAAACCTCCAAAGAAATTATACAAAGAAAGATTGCAAATTACGACCCTGCTATAATAACTGCACCAACACCACTGGTTCTCATGGGGTCAAATGGCTGGTATAAATTTATGCCCGGGTTTGCTTACTTAGCAAGAATTTGTTCTGCTTCTGCTAAGCACAAAGCGCTGGAAATCATGGCCGGCCATAAAAATGCACTTCTGCTTCAAAAAGCTGCATTGTCACTGCAATCTTGAGCTTCTCTTCCCATATAAAAGGACTAGTAACTTGTTCTTTTTTTTTTTTAAGGGGAGGAAGTAACCTGAGATTGTCCAGAAACTTCATTCTGAAGACTGATACCAAGCAACAAAATGTGCAGTGCATTCTGTCTACCTTGGAGGAGTTTATCCTGGTATAGAAAGCCATCTTGGTGTAGTGATTAGGAGTGCAGATTTCTAATCTGGTGAGCCGGGTTTGATTCCCCGCTCCTCCCGCACATGCAGCCAGCTGGGTGACCTTGGGCTCCCCATGGCACTGATAAAGCTGTTCTGACCTTGCAGTGATATCAGCGCTCTCTCAGCCTCACCCACCTCACAGGGTGTCTGTTGTGGAGAGGGGAAGAGGAGGTGATTGTAAGCTGCTTTGAGACTCCTTCGGGTAGAGAAAAGCGGCATATAAGAACCAACTCTTCTTCAGTAATATCAGGGCTCTCTCAGCCTCCCCTCCCTCACAGGGTGTCTGTTGTGGGGAGAGGAAAGGGAAGGCGACTGTAAACCGCTTTGAGTTTCCTTCGGGTAGAGAAAAGCGGCATATAAGAACCAACTCTTCTTCTTACTCCCAGATTCCCAAGCTGGCTGTTGCTAGCAATGAGTAAATGAAAGAGGAGAGCGTATATGAGCAGATGCGCCCTCCACTTTATCACTGGCATCTATGTTAGAAGCCAGAGAGCTGCCCCCGAAAATGACACCGAGGTCCTTGTCCCATTTATTTTCAATTCATTTAATTTTTTATGGTCTGTGTCGCCCTTTGCACCTTCCCTGCCCACAAGAGGCTCTCCTGTCAAGTCCCCGAGGTTGCAGAAGATCAGGCCTCGAGATTCAGAATTAATTGGGGAGGGGCAGCTGGGGCAATAAAACCGGATCTAAAGGAGAACGGAATCCCCGATTCGCCTGCAGGTAAGTCTTGAAAATAGCTTTGAAAGCACCTTACTGTGAATAGTGCAAGATGGTTATCTTGATTTTTGTCACCCTCCATGAGTATCCTGCAGGACGGGTAAGACATTATTATTTTACTCGGGAGAAAATACAGCATGCCTATGGGATTGTTGGAAAGGACTGTTTGGTTTCCTGAGACCTGCTTGGTGTAGTGGTTAGGAGCAGCGGCTTCTAATCTGGCGAGCTGGGTTTGATTCCCCGCTCCTCCTCCACATGCAGCCAGCTGGGTGACCTTGGGCTCACCACAGCACTGATCAAGCTATTCTGCCCAGGCAGTAATATCAGGGCTCTCTCAGCCTCACCTCCCTCACAGGGTGTCTGTTGTGGGGAGAGGAAAGGGAAGGCAACTGTAAGCCGTTTTTCTCTCCTTCTGGTAGAGAAAAGCGGCATCTAAGAACCAACTCTTCTTCTTCTTCAGTAATATCAGGGCTCTCTCAGCCTCACCTCCCTCACAGGGTGTCTGTTCTGGGGAGAGGAAAGGGAAGGCAGGAATATCAGGGCTCTCTCAGCCTCACCTCCCTCACAGGGTGTCTGTTCTGGGGAGAGGAAAGGGAAGGCAGGAATATCAGGGCTCTCTCAGCCTCACCTCCCTCACAGGGTGTCTGTTCTGGGGAGAGGAAAGGGAAGGTGAATGTGAGCTGCTTTGAGACTCCGTGTAGAGAAAAGCAGCATATAAGAAACAACTCTTCTTCTTCTTTTCAGCGGGTCACCTTTTGACCTCAGGACCCTGACACCTGCCCCAACTTTGTATCACTGGCCTCCACTGTGCCAAACCCTCCTCCACAAGAAATAGGGGAGAGACAGGGGATCAGGACTGAGAAGCAGCTGGGATTCTACAAAGCCAGAAACAGCACAACACTTTTAAAATAGCCAAGGGAATCTAACAAGGTATTTATGGTATGAGGTGTGGCACGGCATGAAGCTTATAGGTTTACTTCATTTGTGGCATGGTCTTGGGGATCGGAGTTCTCCTGTTATTGAAACTCATCTTCAGACTACAGACATCTGCACTCTGGAGGAATCAGAATCACATAGGGCTGGAAGAGACCACCCACGACCATCCAGTCCAGCTTCTACCCCCACCTTCTCGGGGACTAAAAAATCACACATTCCTAACATCCAGTCTCCTCCTACAAACCTCCAATGAAGGAGGCTCCGTCACCCTCCGAGGCAGAATGTTGCATCTACGAACAGCCCTCACCATCAGAAAATACTTTCTAATATTTAAGTGGAGCCTCCTTAAGTGGCGTTCCCCAGGGATCTGTCCTGGGGCCTGTGTTGTTCAACATATTTATAAATGATTTGGATGAGGCTTTAGAGGGGATACTTATTAAATTTGCAGACAATACTAAACTGGGAGGGGTAGCAAACACAACCAAGACAGAATCAGAAGACAGGATGATCTTGATAGGCTCGAGAAGTGGGCTAAACTGAATAAAATGAAGTTCCATAGGGACAAATGTAAAGTTCTGCATTTTGCTAGGAAAAACCAAATACACCAAAATAGGATTGGGGAGACTTGCCTTGGCAGTAGCAAGTGTGAAAAGGATCTAGGAATCTTAGTAGACCATACATTGAACATGAGTCAACAGTGTGAGTCGGTGGCTAAAAAGGCAAATGGGATTTGGGGCTGTATCAAACGGAGTATCGTGTCCAGATCACGGGAGGTGGTGATACCAATTTACTCTGCTCCGGTTCGACCTCAGTTGGAGTACTGTGTTCAGTTTTGGGCACCCCAGTGTCATCTGCATATTGATGACAACCCAGCCCAAACTTCCATACCAGCTGTGCAAGAGAGCGCATAAAAATGTTGAAAAGGATGGGAGAGAGGAACTCTTGTGGAACTCCACAAGTAAGTTGTCGGTGGTTTGATGTTTTCTCTCCTATTGCAACCCTCTGTCCACGACCCCGGAGGAAAGAGATCAGCCATTAAAGGGCTGTTCCTTGTATTCTGGCATTGATTCTATGATTCTATTCTCCTTTCCTGTAATTTGGACCTACTGCTTCTAGTCTTGGTCTTGCAGGCTTGCAGACTTGTCCCCTCCCCCCCCTTCAACATGCCTACCTTCTACACAATTAAACACAGCTGTCATATCATCCCTGGCCCTCCTCTTCTCCAAGCTACACCCACCCACCGCTCACAGCCTCTCCTCGTAAGGCATGGATTCCAACAAGGAAATAACAGGTTTGTGGGACGAGATCCATGTAGTACCTCTTGTTTTTTTTAATAAAGGGTGCCCCTTCTCCAAGGGTATGGATCTTGATCATCTGGAAATCAACTGAAATAGCGGGAGATCTCCCAGTACCACCTGCTGATGGGCAATCCTAGCTATGCAACACCTCCCAGCCCTTACAACAAGTTCCGTCCCCACCACCATCCTGTTTCTCCCAGACAGACTCCTCGGCTGGGCAGCAGCGGGGAGATCTATGCCGCTGCCCAGGGCTCTGATCTCCGAATTAGTTTTATATATATAGATATTCTCCCTGCTCCCCGACATCCAATGTGCATCTGGTTTATGGGCACATGGAGGAAAATCAATACTCTATCAAAGTAATCCTGCTTTTATGGTAGGCTTTCTGGCTGGAGCCGCTATTCATCTGAGACTCTAAACACTAACTAAATCTAGTGGGCACCGTTCGCCAGCCCTTTCGGGGGTCAATTTGCTCCAGCAGAATTGATTGGGCTCTCAAACATGTTGCTTTTTTTATTATTGTATTGTATTTTATTTTATTGTATTTATTTATTTTTCTTGGTGGGCTATTGTGGTTGAGGGGGAGAGGCTGTTTATCATCCACTTATCATATTATTTATGCATGGGTCCTGCTGCTATGGAGGCAGCTAGGACCGGCATTGGGCCGTTACTAGGATTATTACAACCTGTAGTAGACCATGAGTAATAAAATATTTTCAGACTATAGTACTGTGATGGTTCAAAGTGGGTCCCGACGAGACCTGGAGTTTTTCAGAAGGGTAACAAGAGGGTTGCCAAGGAGAAGATCTGTGATTGGCAGACAAATTTCCTTGAAATACAGGCTATTGTTTACCATTCTTCTTCTGTGACCTGTCGGGTGCATTGACAGTTCAAAGCGTTTGAAGGTAAGGGCCGGGAGGCCCGTTTCAGCACACCAGAGGACAGGAGAGTCTGTTACCAGCAGCTAAGGTTACCAACTTCCAGGTAGGGCTTTACATTTTTCTAGAATTGCATTTGATCTCCAGACTACAGAAGTCAGTCCCTCTGGAGGAAATGGTAGCTTTGGGGGGTGCAAATGGGAATATACTGTGCAATAGGCAAAATAAGTGAATATGCATACAGTGCAATAATTATTGACCGTCAGTAGATGTCTTGTATATATAGCTGATAGATGAACTATATGATTCTCAAAGGAATCAGGAAAGAATCATAGAGCACACAAAAGAAGATATTTTGAACCCAAATGGCTCTTTTTCAATTCACAATATTGTCTGTGGTTCAAAGGAACCTCAAAGATACTCGCACCCTCAAATATGGTGTGATAAGAGTCTTGTGGTTTATCACACATTCAATATTTGAGGGAGGATTATCTTTGAGGTTCCTTTGAATCACAGACAATATTGTGAATTGAAAAAGTGCCATTTTGGGCCAAAACATCTTCTTTTGTGAACTCTAAGATTCTTTTTTTTTTAATTCCTTTGAGAATTCTACAATTCATGTACCAGCAACAAGTTTCCTTTGTGAACTCTACAATTACTTTTTGATTCTGTTGAGAATTCTACCGTTCCTGTCCAAGCAATACATACAAGACACGTAAAGGTATCCCCTGTGCAAGCACCGAGTCATGTCTGACCCTTGGGGTGACGCCCTCTAGCATTTCATGGCAGACTCAATACAGGGTGGTTTGCCAGTGCCTTCCCCAGTCATTACCATTTACCCCCCAGCAAGCTGGGTACTCATTTTACCGACCTCGGAAGGATGAGTCAACCTTGAGCCGGCTGCTGGGATTGAACTCCCAGCCTCTTGGGCAGACAGCTTCAGACAGCATTTCTGCTGCCTTACCACCCTGCGCCACAAGAGGCTCTTACAAGACACGTACTGTCTCTAAATAAAAGATTCAAGTGGGTAGCCCTGTTGGTCTGAAGTAGCACAACAAAAATAGAGTCCAATAGCACCTTTAAGACCAAGAAAGATTTATTAAAGGCATGAGCTTTCAAGTACACGCCCTCTTCCTCAGGCTAAATTAACCACCATCAAAACTGTAGAGAGAGAAGGCAAAAGCGAATTATGGCAAATTAGCAAACTGTGTCCTAATATCTAAATTAAACCATATGATGCCATATGATAATTCTTTGCTAAAACAGCCAATCAGTCCTTTGAGTTCAGTTGTAGTTCACAAAAACATTGGAGAAATAAAACTGTCCATGTTTGTAATTTATGGCAGACACTTTCACAGTTGTGTAAAGAAATAGTTAAAGGAGACCAGTTGCTGGCCCCATCCGTCTCCACCCAAGGGTGGAAGCATCCCTGCAAGTGACAAGCTGTGTATCTTGTCCTGAGACCAGAGAGTTACATTTGAAATTACATTACATGTCACATTGTCCCAAATAAGAGGGGATTGTGAATGTGGATATAAGAGTTGAATGAGGTTAGCATGCATAGTGAGATAAAAAACCTATGTCCTTGTTGAGTCCAGGGTATGCCATTGTTTTGAGTGTTGTAATAACTTGCATTTCTGCAATCTCGCTTTGTAGTCTGTTCTTGAAGTTCCTTTGCAATAAAACAGCTACTTTGAGATCCCTGATTGAATGTCCTGGAAGGTTGACGTGTTCCCCTACAGGTTTTTCAGTTGTGTGATTTTTGAGGTCCATTAATTCTTTGGCGGAGAGTTTGACCTGTTTGCCCTATGTAGAGAACAGAGGGGGCATTGTCGGCAATTAATGACATATACAACGTTAGAAGAGGAGCAAATGAATAACTCTTTGATGGTGTAGGTGATGTTGTTAGGTCCAGTGATTGTGTCATTGGAGTGTATGGGGCAGCAAAGTTGGCCTCTGGGCTTGCTGCAAGCTCTAGTACCAGTGTCCATGTTCACAATAGATGTTGCATTGTTGTGGGTGAGGAGTTGTTTGAGATTGGAGGGATTGTCTGTGCACAAGAAAAGTTTTACCTACCAGGACTTGGGAAACAGATCTGTCATTATCCAGCTTGAGTATTGCCAATGTAGCATCACAGGGTAATAATAATAGTCATGATTATTAGCTTACTTGTTATTAGATGACTGAAAACTAGAGATCCTCCATGAGAAATCCTGGGAGAAACAACCTGGAAAACCCACTCTGTTTCCCAAAAACTCCCCTTCTAAGTGCTCAGAGGATAACGTCTGAGCCCCATCCCTTTCTCTGTAAATCACTTGAAGAGATTGGCCACAGGCAGAAGTCCTCAATCTTAGACACATGACTCTGTCCATAGCTAAGCCAAGGATACATGGCTGTGATCTTCCTTTCCGGGGATGAGCTCAGAGTTTTGTCAGTCAGTCAGCTGGTAGGGAACAGCTGGAAGCTCCCTGTCCTCATCCCCTCCATTCCACTTAAGACTCATTGATAATTTTATCACCCAGCCTTTTGAAGCAAACAGGCACCAGGAAACGTATCAGACAGCCCAAAGTCTGAGATCATTGGCATGAAGAATCAGTGAGGGTAAGTAAAGGCCATTTAAACACATGAGGAGTACAAACCTCCCCCCCCTGCAAAAAAAGGTTAAGGTGTACTGAGAAGAGTTGGTTCTTATATGCCATTTTTCTCTACCCGAAGGAATCTCATACAGTCTCCTTGATACAGAGCCCTGATATTACTGAAGAAGAGTTGGTTCTTATAAGCCATTTTTCTCTACCCAAAGGAGTCTCAAAGTGGCTTATAATTGCCTTCCCGTTCCTCTCCCCACAACAGACACCCAGTGAGGGAGGTGAGGCTGAGAGAGCCCTGAGATTACCGAAGAAGAGTTGGTTCATATAAGCCGCTTTTCTCTACCAGAAAGAGGCTCAAAGTGGCTTATAATTGCCTTCCCTTTCCTCTCCTCACAACAGACACCCAGTGAGGTAGGTGAGGCTGAGAGAGCCCAGATATTACTGAAGAAGAAGATTTGGTACTTATATGCCACTTTTCTCTACCAGAAGTCTCAAAGTTGCTTACAGTTGCCTTGCCTTTCCTCTCCCCACAACAGACACCCTGTGAGGTGGGTGAGGCTGAGAGCCCTGATATTGCTCCTCGATCAAAACAGCTTTATCAGTGCTGTGGAGAGCCCAAGTTCACACAGCTAGCTGCATGTGGAAAGGCAGGGAATCTACCCGGCTTTATAGATTAGAAGTCCACTCCCCTAACCACTACATCAAGCTGGCTCTCTGCTTAAAAAGTTTGCAAAAAACAATAAGCACTTCCAGGGCAACTCTCAGTGAAACAGAACCTGAATACCTTGGGGTCAAATGGGTAGCCCCATAGCTTGAAATGGCTCTTCCTGATCAACAATTGGTGAACAACTTCAAAATTAAGGAATGAAGCCATGAAACATTTTCTTGTCTGATCCATTTTTTCGCCTAGCAACTCTTGCATTCAGCCCAAAAACATCCATCACTTCTTCAAGGGCTCATTCATCCACATGTCCCTTGATGTCATGCACCATCACCTGCCTGTTAAACCCATCAGAGCTAAGAGAAGGGATGGATGTGACATCGTGAACCTCTGGGATCACCTGATGCTGCAGAGTTTCTAGAGGAGGGGGTGTATCTAGTCACAGGGTCAGATGGTCAAAGCCCACTGAGAGCCACATGTTTTAAATAATCTGAGAGAAACACACTCTATACCTGGAATCATAGAATAACAGAGTTGGAAGGGGCTTCCTGGGTCATCTAGTCCAACCCCCTGCACTATAGAGGACACTCACAACCCTATTGTTCATCCACTGTAACTTGCCACTCGCTTGAACTTTCACAGAATCAGCCTCTCTGTCAGATGGCTATCCAGCCTCTGCTTAAAAATTTCCAAAGATGGAGAACCCACCATCTCCCAAGGAAGCCTGTTCCACTGAGAAACCGCTCTGTCAGGAACTTCTTCCAGAGGTTTAGATGGAATTTCTTAATTAATTTCATCCCATTGGTTCTGGGGCAAGAAAGAACAACTCTGCTCCATCCTCTACATGGCAGCCTTTAAATACTTGAAGATAGTTATCAGATCCCCTCTCAGTCGTCTCCTCTCCAGGCTAAACAGACCAAGCTCCCCCAACCTTTCCTCATATATCTTGGTCTCCAAACCCCTCACCATCTTTGTTGCCCTCCTCTGGACATGCTTCAGTTTGGCTTCAACTATGGTGCCCAAAAGTGAACACAGTGCTCCAAGTGAGGTCAAACCAGAGCAGAGTAAAGCAGTACCATCACCTCCCGTGATCTGGACACAATACTCCATTTGATACAGCCCAAAATCCCATTTGCCTTTTTAGTCACTGAGTCAAACTGCTGACTCATGTTCTACGTGTGGTCTACTAAGACTCCTAGATCCTTTTCGCACATGCTACTGCCAAGACAAGTCTCCCTCATCATATATTGGTGTATTTGGTTTTTCCTACCTAAATGCAGAAGTTTACATTTGTCCCTATTGAATTTCATTTTATTCAGTTTAGCCCTCTTCTTGAGCCTATCAAGATTATCCTGTATTCTGATTCTATCTTTGGTTGTGTTTGCTACCCCTCCCAGTTTAGTATCGTCTGCAAATTTAATAAGTGTCCCCTCTAAACCCTCATCCAAATCATTTATAAATATGTTGAACAACACTCCACTTGTCACTCTTCTCCAAGAGGATGCTGAACCAGTAACAAGCACCCTTTAGGGTACAACATCTATATCTGGAGGTTCAGCACAAAAGGAATACCCACGCAATGGACCACGATATTAATATTACTGATCGACGACAGGTGACATAAAAGTCCTAATTTTCAAACCAAGTCTTGTTTAATGGCTTGAAGAGACAATTACTTGAAGATTTCATGGAATCTTCAAGCAATTGTTTCTTCAAGCCATTAAACAAGCCTTTAGTTGGAAGACAAGGACTTTAGTTTGCTTTTTTGATCATTATTATTGGTATTGTGGTCCATTGCATGGGTATTCCTTTTTTGCTGAATGGACTGTACCATATACACCTTCGTTGTTACTATTCAGAGGAATCTACACATGGAAGTTTCATTTCGAGAAGATCATAGAATCATAGAATCATAGAGTTGGAAGGGGCCATCCAGGCCATCCAGTCCAACCCCCTGCTCAATGCAGGATCAGCCCTAAGCATCCTAAAGCATCCAAGAGAAGTGTGTATCCAACCTTTGCTTGAAGACTGCCAGTGAGGGGGAGCTCACCACCTCCTTAGGCAGCCTATTCCACTGCTGAACTACTCTGACTGTGAAACATTTTTCCTGATATCTAGCCTATATCGTTGTAGTAGTTTAAACCAGTGGTCCCCAACCTGCGGGCCGCGGCCCGGCGCCGGGCCGCAAAGGCCATGGCGCCGGGTCGCGGCTCCCTCTCCCCGCCCCCCCTGCCCCTCCCTCGCAGTAGAAAACTTCCCAGGCCGCAATCTTGCGGCCCGGGAAGCTTCTTACTGCGGGAGGGCGGGGAGAGGGAATCAGGGCCAGGCCAGGCCGCGCCCGATGCCCTGCCGGTCCCCAGCCTAATAAAGGTTGGGGACCACTGGTTTAAACCCCTTACTTTCCTCTGCAGCCAACGGAAACAGCCAACAGATAGCTAACCACGACTGAAATTTCTCCCTTTCTCTTTGGCAATTAACCCGTGGTTCTGTAAAACGGTTTGCTAGAAAGTCACGCGGCAACTGTATTAATATATACAGGTGCAGAGAAAGCAGCTTAGCACACAGGAAAAGATCACATCCCACAAACATATATTCACACACACACACACACACACACCCCAGCTCACACCTCTTCTCCCATGAGCACACATTCTCGGGCACATTCTTCTGCATGCTCTCCGCACCTCCTGATGTAATCTAATCCAAATAGCCCATAAATTAACCAGGACAAAAGCTGCATTCCTGGCCTGCTTGGTCATCCCCCGCTCCTCCACCTCAACCCCCTGGCTCCGCAGTGTCTCCTGCGCCAACACTGCAGGAGAGCAGGGATGTTTCGCTCCCTAGCACTGGCATCCTGAGAGATTCTCCCCATAAATCTCTCCTGCTTTGTTGTATTCTCCCCGCCGCCAGCATCACCCTGCACGCAGGCACACATGCACACACACACACACACACAGGCAAGCTGTTTCCATTCAGTCTGCCCTGGTAATTTCATCTTCATGTGCAAGATCTGAAAGGGGGAATCCAGCAGGGGAGGGAAGCAAAAAAATCCGGAGGAGATAACGCTGAGTTGGCTGCTTCCCCTGCGCTCCCCTGGCCCTGTCTCCGGGCTCTTTGGAGCTGCTTCCAGAATAACAATCAAGGGGGCCCGCTGGATCGAGAGACTCCCTCCAAGGCACGGACGGAGCTCAAGGACATCCTGCCCTGACAAGCGTTGACTTGCCGTTGAACCTTACTTTTTTAACCCCGGCGCAGGCCTGGATTTACCATTTCAGAGAGCAACAGAGGAAGGAAGGCGCATGAAAGTTCATGACATGTGAAATTCTCTTGGACTGAGTCAGTCCGCTGGGCCCAGCCACTGCCACTGCCTTCCGCAGCCTAAGAGGGAGGCTAGATACCTTTTTTTTTAAGCGGAGAAGTCAGGGAGTGAACATGGAGCCTTCTCACATAGGGTGACTTTAGTTCGAACACGTTTCCTGGTCTGCTACGGGCTCCTGAGCATAAAAGTGGCTAATGGAGCATCACAGAGTTGATGCAAAGAACATTCCCATCCAGCAATTTGGCCATTGTGCAGCTTATTAATAGTGGTCTTTAAAGCGCTTGTTCAAAATACTTTTCTGACATTATTACATGATTATCCCTTAAAAAAACCAAAATATTGGAATGTGCACATAACAAAAATTCAGTACTTTTCAGATT
This sequence comes from Paroedura picta, assembly GCF_049243985.1. Classification (NCBI taxonomy): domain Eukaryota; kingdom Metazoa; phylum Chordata; class Lepidosauria; order Squamata; family Gekkonidae; genus Paroedura; species Paroedura picta. The sequence goes on along the minus strand of NC_135371.1, from coordinate 161,408,996 downwards.
CAGGTCAACTCGATTACGCTGAATTCAAATCACCCAAATCACTGGTGTGGATTCGGAGATTTAATCATAGAATCATAGAATCCTAGAGTTGGAAGGGGCCACACAGGCCAACTAGTCCAACCCCCTGCTCAACGCAGGATCAGCCCAAAGCATCCTAAAGCATCCAAATAAAGGGGGTATCCAACCTTTGCTTAAAGACTGCCAGTGAGGGGGAGCTCACCACCTCCTTAGGCAGCCTATTCCACTGCTGAACTACTCTGACTGTGAATTTTTTTTCCTGATATCTAGCCTATATCGTTGTACTTGTAGTTTAAACCCATTACTACTCTCCTCTGCAGCCAATGGAAACAGCATCCTGCCCTCCTCCAACTGACAACCTTTCAAATACTTAGAGGGCTATCATGTCCCCTCTCAACTTCCTTTTCTCCAGGCTGAACATTCCCAAGTCCCTCAACCTATCTTCATAGGGCTTGGTTTTGTGTTTAGCCGAATTGATTCTGTGCCATTATAACCTATGACGCCATTAAAGTTGTCTTTTTGTCTTCTCTGTGGTCTGGGGGGATGGAGGAGACACCAAATTTGCGGCACAACTGCAGAGCCTCTCCGTGAAAGCAGTAAAGTTTCAGAAAGATTGGACCAAGGGGTCCAATACTACCAGCACCCAAAAAGGGTGCCCCCATCCAACCTCCATAGGAAACAATGGCAATCAGATGGAAGCACCCTCTTTGGGTATCCATAGAACTGGATCCCCTGGTCCAATCTTTTTGAAATATGAGGCTCCGTGGAGGAGAGGCTCCCCCAGGCCATGGGATAGACAAAGTGGCAACAATTCCCTTTGATTTTAATGGCTACATAGGCTACAATGGAGCGACCATGTCTCATCCAAATCGTGATTCAAATAAGACTGATTTGGACCATTTAAAGTGCAGGGACAGGTGAGTCAACTTGGATATGGCTGAAAAGCACCTGAATCAACATTGGCCGAAAAGCCAAGTCAAAAAAGCACCTGAGTCAACATTGATTCGGATACTTTTCGGCTTACCTGAACCGAATCGCCCATCTCTAAAACCAGCTGTGTAAAGTAGGCCACTATTATAGCCTATTAGGGGGTGGGGGATTGACTTATTTAATTCATTTTTACCCTGCCTTTGTCCCTATTGTGGGTCCAAAGTGGCTTACATAGTTCTCCTCTCCTCCATTTTATCCTCACAATGAATAACCCTGTGGTTTGGATGAGAGGCTGTGACTGGCCTCTTTTTATCCAGCGAGCTTCCATGGTCCACAATTTGAACCTGGGTCTCCCGGATACTGGTTTGACTCTCTTAACCACCTCGTCACACTACCTTGCTGGCTGAGCATCTGCTCTGTGTGCAGAAGGTTCCAGGTTCAGTGTCGGGCATATCTAAATTAAAAGGTCACGGGGAAGGTGATCTGAAAGACCTCCACTGGAGACCTCCTGCCAGAGCAGACAACACTGATCATGGCAGACCCATGGACTGACTCCGCAGAAGGCAGCTCTGTGTGTCCATATATTATCGAGACCCACAGAACCTGCCCATTGTTTCCCCTTCTGTTCTCACGAAAACCCTGTAAAGCAGATCTCTTGAGTTGTCAGGTTCTGCCTGGCTGCTGGTGGGGGATGGTGGGTAGGGTTGCCAGATTCTGGTTGGGGAATTCCTGGAGATTTGGAGATGGAGCCTGGGGGTGCAGTGCAATGCCATAAAGTCTGCCCTCCAAAGCAGCCATTATCTTCAGGGGAACTGATCTCCTGAGGTGAGCATCCAGGGGATCCCCAGGTCATACCCAGAGGCTGGCATCTTTAGAAGATTATGCTGAAAAGCAACCAGACTGAGAGCATCCAGTGGAAAGACTTTGCAGAGGACAGCTTTGAACCTGGATCTCCCCAATCCCACATTATATTTCCTGCCTCCACACCATGACTCCTGAGCCTAGTCTGCACACAAGAGATAATGCACTTTCAATGCACTTTAGAAGTAGATTTTCCTGTTCCGCACAGGAAAATCCAGCCGCGAAAGCACATTGAAAGTGCATTATCTATTGTATGCAGACTAGGCCCTAGTGTTCCTTGGAGGATCTAACACACAAATCCTTGGAGGCCTCCCATCCAAATACTATCCAAGGTCAACCCTGCTTAGCTTCCAAGATCTGACAGGATCGTATTTAACTGCACTATCTAGGACTCATTCTGCACATGGAGGATAATGCACTTTCAATGTGCTTTTGCAGTTGGATTTTCCTATGCAGAACAGGAAAATCTACTTCTTAGGTGCATTGAAGGTGCATTAACCAACGGGTGCAGAATGGGCCCATGTCAACTCCACGATATATCCTGGGCTCACTCTACAAACCTTCCATAATGCACTTTTAGTGTGCCTTTGCGGGTCAATTTTCAATGCGCAAAACAGGCAAGTCTGCTTCTAAAGTGCATCAAAAGTGCACAATGTAACCATTATACCCATCTTCCTTGTACTTGCATTGCTGCAGAAGGACAGTTCTATTTCTCTAGCCTTTCCCCCCTGCTTTCCAGTTCATCCAGAGGTACATGCTTTTTGCATCTGTGCATTTGTGTGCCGAGAACAGAGACACGGGCCATCGACAAGACTGGCCCAGAGGATTTCGAGGGTTATGCTGACCTTCCAAAACGCTGAGACAGAATTCAAAGCTTTGGACTCCATTTCGAGATTCTCTCTTTCCCCCCCCTCAGTTGAGAACGGAGCCAGTTTGCTTCCAGGCAAGTCTGGGTTCGCATCCTAATGTGGATTCTGCAGCCTCATTCACCTCGGTGTCTAAAACCAGACAAATTCTGCATCCCTCCTTCTTTCTTCCCTTCTGCCCAAGGTTAATGGTAACAAAGAGAGAAGCGGAGAGTCATCAAGTCTGTTCCTCAGCCCCCAGCCACTCATCCTGCACCAAGGCAGGACTCTCCATTCATCACTTTCTACCCCACCCCTGAGCCACAAATACGCACCGCGCAGGCAGGCAGCCGTGCCGCACAAGCAGAGGGCAGGCACGAAGACTCAGAGGGGCCTACAGAGAAGGATGCTTCCGAGGCAATGCATCATCTTGTTCAGAAGGGATTCAACCAATTCCTGGGAATTCTATCAACGGTGATTTGCCAGGATAGCTCAACGAAAGGTCCACAGAGGTGGCATGTGGAGGCCCTTTCATACACTTTCAAGCCCCATTCAAAGCACTTCCAATCCATGTTCCATGCAATTTGCAACTGGATTTTACCATATGACGGGGCAAAAAGAAAAAGTGGACTGGAAGACCATTGTTCAGTGTACGTAAAAGTGCTCAGATCACAGTGGCGGGGGAAGGGGGGTAGGGATCATGGGAACTTCTCAGAGACAGCTGGCTGGGCGTTTTGAGTCTGCCATGAAAACGCTAGAGGGCGTCCCCCTAAGGATCAGACATGACTCGGTGCTTGCACAGGGGATACCTTTACCTTTTTACTTTCCTGGAAGGGATATGACCACAGCAGAACGATGGTTCCCTGGCCCCAGGAAGAGCGAGTCAAGGAAGAAAAAGATGCAAGCGATGGGAACGGGGCTGTCTTGTTGGTCTTCAATGCCAACATTCAATACATCAAAAAACTGGCAAAGCATGAAACCCGCTGACAGCCCTGGATTAACCAGGAAGCAAAATACGTACATGCTTAGAGCCAAGGGGGAGGGGGACACTACAGAGTTCCCCCCCCCCAGCTATCATGCCCTTAACTCTTTCACTGTCACACTCAACTTTAGTTGAATTTTTTTTCTAATTGTCCTCATCTGCTGCGTACAACTTTACTCGGCATTGTTCAGAAATAGTTTTCTTTGGCACGGTGAGCACACCAGCTTGGTGTTGTGGTCGAGAGCAGCAGCTTCTAATCTGGAGAGCCAGGTTTGAATCCCCGCTCCTCCACTTGCCTGACCTTGGGCTAGTCACAGTCCTGTTAGAGCAATCCTCCCAGAGCAGTTTTCTCAGAGCTCTCTCAGCTCCACCTACCTCACAGGGTGTCTTTTGTAGGCAGAGGGAGGGAAGGCGACGGTAAGCCGCCTTAAAATACCTTTGGGCAGTGAAAACCGAGATATAAAAAACAACTCTTTCCCCTCTTCTAACCTCTTGGAAGGGCTACTGGACACCACTTTTGGACTAAGTTTAGGGTAGGGCATCGGTTGGCCTTAATCCAACCATGCCCTCTGGGTAATTACTTTTGGTCCAGGCAGGGAGAGTATGGTGCATTCTTTGTGACAGCTGAATGAAGACTACCTTGGAATCCAAAGGCCTGAACATATCCATGAGTGAGACAATAGGCTTATGAGAGAACAATGGGTACTCAGGGTATAGCAGAAAGTAATCTAAAAAATAAGAAAATTCCAGTCCTAAAGGGTGATTGGGATTCTCAGCTTCAAGGGCTTGTTGGTTTTATCTCTGCAAATCTGTTCTATATAAATACTACAGGGGGGCAGGTCTCTTCTGTGCATGGCATGGCCTCTGTGTATGTGTGTGTACGCGTGTGAGGGAGAGAGAGAGAGAAATATGTGCTATGACTACTTAATAATTGCAAGGTATAATGGCAAGGCGATGTAATTTACTGAGAGAGGTTCAGGAAAGTAAAGGCACGCAGATGGAAAGTTCTCTAGGATCTCAGGCCGAGTTCTTCTGTATCACCTACTATCAGATCCTTTCAACTGGCGATGCCAGGGTTTATATTTGGGGCCTTCTGCATGCCACGCTGATGTTCTGCCACTCAGCTACAGCCCCTCCCCTTATTTTCACGGTAAAATGATTTCCCAGTTGTACAGAAGCAAGCATATTTCAGAAGGATTTTCTTAAATTGTCTTATGTAGGGAGAAATGGAATAAGGAAGGTACGTAAAACACATGGGAAGAAAACGAGAAGAGCATAATGGAAATAAGCCTCAGAATGTTTGCCATAGGGCAGAAGGAATGAAAAGAGTACTTCTGAGCATGTTGAGAATGCATTTTCCATGCTAAACCGAAATTATCAGGAGTACTCATACAATTGTGATTAGCAAGCTTGGGTCTCTGGGGTAGTGAGTTTGACTCCTATAGTGAACCGTATCAGACATTCAGGGTGGTTTCGTGATTTGGGGGCCCTAGGCAACAGTTTAGGGCCCATTCTGCACACACAGGATAATGCACTTTCAATGTGCTTTGGCAGCTGGATTTTCCTGTGCGGAACAGGAAAATCAACTTCTAAAGTGCATTGAAAGTGCATTATCTATTGTGTGCAGAAGGTCTAAGATGGGGATCCAGAATCACTGCTACCCCACCACCAACTGACCCCATCTGCTGTGGCCAAAGAAGGAGTGACCCTTGCCCTGTGGAAGGTGGGCAGATACCCCTCTGCCACCAGAAGCCAGCTCCCCAAGCCCCAGATTGAACAGGTACAGGTAACAGTCTGTTCTTCATTTCTTTTCCAGTTTGGTGTAGTGGTTAGGAGTGCAGACTACTAATCTGGCATGCCAGGTCCGATTCTGCACTCCCCCTTTGGGGAGAAAAAATGGCATATAAGAACCAACTCTTCTTCTTCAGTAATATCATGGCTCTCTAAGCATCACCCACCTCACAGGGTGTCTGTTGTGGGGAGAGGAAAGGGAAGGTGACTGTAAGCTGCTTGGAGCCTCCTTCAGGTAGAGAAAAGCGGCATATAAGAACCAACTCTCCTTCTCCTTCTCCTTCTCCTTCTCCTTCTCCTTCTCCTTCTCCTTCTCCTTCTCCTTCTCCTTCTCCTCCTCCTCTGCACATTCCAGACTGTGTGAGGTTTTTTCCAGGTGAAGACAGTCTGGTGCAGTTTTCCTTTTGTTGCCATAGCAGCAACAGGGTTTCTATGTGACATCCTCTGGCAGCCATTCCCCTGCATTACCAGGGGGGCTTAAAAAAATAAAATGGCAGTGATCTTTAGTGTGTTATATCAACTTGCCTATAAGGCTCCTTAATTTCCCAACTTTCATTTTGTTCAGTCTCTATCCCCTTTTCATTGTGGAGATATAAGGGGGAATGCATATGTTCACAATGAAAGCAGATGAAAACTTACTAAAAAAAAAATTGAAGCCAGGATTTCAGAGAAGAGAAGAGTCAGTTTTTAATACCCCACTTTCCACTACCCAAAGGAGTCCCAAAGAGACTTACAAACACCTTTCCCTTCCTCTTCCCACAACAAACACTCTGTGAGGTAGGTGAGACTGAGAGAGCCCTTAGAGAACTGCTGTGTGAGAAAACTCCAAGAGAACTGTTACTAGCCCAAGGTCACCCAGCTGGCTGCATGTGGAAGAGTGGGGACTCAAACCCAGTTCTCCAGATTAGAGTCCACCACTCTTAACCACAACACCACCCTGGCCCCTACACACATGTCAGTTGACACACATGTCAATTATCAATTCCAAGCAAAAAAGCCTTCTGGTTGCAGGAGGAATGGCTGCCATAGAGAATTGGGGAAGGGAAAATAGTGTTGATGTGTGCATAATCAGGAAGGTCTGGGCTTTCCCATCCACCCTGTTTTTACTGCAAATTTTTCCACCACCACCCCCCACCTAAATCACAGCAAGACAGCTCTGGGGAGAAATCACAAAAAAGATGGGAAAAACCCAGAATACGCATGGCAGCAGCATCATGCTGTGGGAAGCAGAGAAAGGGACCCACATCCCAGCAGCATCCAAGCCAGGGCAAACAATGTGTAAACGGTCCAGCTCTGCGTTTAGAATACACTCACGGGCAATATGAACGCCTACGTAAATACCATTTGTGAAAATGGCCAGCTCTTCTACATTTCCTCTGTTGGCAATCCAGATGTAAAACTTGCATTGGCTACAATACATTGCATTGGCTCTCTAAAAGGCATTCCTTCGTTACAGCAAGGCAGTCATTGCAAGCGCATGAAAAAGCCATTCAGCTGCACCAGCCCTTGGGGAAACGCTCTCAGAGGTTTAACCCCACAAGCCAGAGACAACTGTGGGTTGTGAGAGACGCAGTGTGTTTATGCATTTAGACATCTGACCGCCCTGGGAAAAGCCATCCCCACCGGAGACACTTCTTGTGATCCACCAAGAACACAGGTAACTGCTGCACAGCCGAATTCCACACCTGGCACTGAGTCCCTCACTTGTATGTCACTGGATCTGATCCCATTAATATACGAGCCCCCTTCTTTGAAAAGCACTGCATGAAAGTATGTGAGATAATGCAAAAGGTGTCTGTGGGGTTTAAGCTCTGATGGCTGCTTCACGTACGCAAGTTTATAATTTGGGTTTTGGCTACACGCATGCATCAGATGGTAAAGTCCCGATGTGGAAGGGTGGATTGTACCACTTCGGCTTCAAGCTGGGGGAGATTAAATTGGCCGTTCACGCCAAAAGCTTCCAGCTAGATTAAGAATGAACGTAGCCTTTGATCTACTGATTTTTTAAAAAAAATTAAAGTATCCAAAAATAATATTTCCACCCACCATCAGAAGTGGTTCATTCCGTTCTGCTACCTCAGCAGCCCACTACATAATCCCCCACTGTCAGGGAAGTTCAATGGGTGCCCCTGAGTCAATCACTCTCTCAGTTTAACCCACCTTACAGGGTTGTTGTTGTTACTGGGAGACGGTGGAGGGGAGAATGATGGCCGCAAGCTGCTTTGTGTCCCCACTGGGGAGGGAAATGGGGTATAATATTTATTTTGTTATTATTTGGATTTCTATGACTGCCTCTGCCAGCAAGCTGGCTCGGGCTGGCTAAGGACGTAATAAATAGAACATAATTAAAGGAAACAGTGAAAAATACCATGAATTAAAATGGTTAAAACAAGTTAAAACACCTCTCTCGACTCTCATTACTGCTTCCGTGTCTGAAGCAATTGCCTGTACAGATACCTCATTGATCCCGGGGAACTTGTTGCAGGAGGGGGCCAGGACAGATGGTGTTACTAGTTATTATAACTATCTAAACAGCAGCCCTTAATAGCCCATGCTCATCAGCGCTTGGGAGCTAAGCAGGGCTAAGTACTTGAATGGGAGAGGACACCAGGGGCTAACCACCTCTGCTCATCTCTTACCATGAAAACCCCACATGGGGGAACTCCACGGGGTCACTCTTTGCCTTTTCAATATCCAAGTAAATACGGCAACAAGCTCGGCCGTTGCCCTCCAAGTAAAGAGATCACAGAGAGTATGTTGAAAGGCAACGCTTAAGCACAGCCTAAAAGCAGATAAGCATCCCACATGTACATGCTCACTGTTTCTCAAGTTCCTTTCCAGCAAGATTTATATTTGGTTGTGTAAGAAAAACGTGTCAGGAGAACATAAGAGAAGCCATGTTCATTCAGAATGACCCATTCAAGGCAACACTGTCAAGCCGTGTTTGACTCTTGGGGCCCTTCTTGGCTTACCCAGGGAACTGCTGATCGCCATTGTGGGATGGTGGGTGAATTCCCTCCACGCTAGGCTGGATTCTGGAGATTTTTGGTGTGTGTGTGGGGGGGGGGGGATCATTTGGGCAGGAAGTTGGGATCACTGTGAGTAGGTGGTTAGTTAGTTAGCAGGGGGTTCTGCTAGATCAGGGGTAGTCAACCTGTGGTCCTCCAGATGTCCATGGACAACAATTCCCATGAGCCCCTGCCAGCTGGCAGGGGCTCATGGGAATTGTAGTCCATGGACATCTGGAGGACCACAGGTTGACTACCCCTGTGCTAGATGACCCTGGTGCCATCAGGAGGGCCACCAATGGGGCCAGAGGTTCATGTCATTTGCTTGCAAACTATAGAAAATCTATGTTGGTGCTTTATGGATTCATCATAAGGCAGCCTAACAGGTATTCCTTTCAGCGTCGCCCCAGGATGTATTCAGGCAGCTCCTGGAATGCCCCACAGCCACAACCCCAAAGGGCTCTTGAGTGATCTCACCAACAAAAAATTTGTAGGGCAGGGGGAGAGAAATGGATCCAACCATACAAAACGTGGAACCCATAATCCATGTGTCAACTTCACTGCCGGCATTATTGAAGAAGTTAGTTCTTATATGCCGCTTTTCTCTACCCAAGGGAGTCTCAAAGCAGCTTACAATTCCCTTCCTTTCCTCTCCCCACAGCAGACACCCTGTGAGGTGGGTGAGGCTTAAGAGCGCCTTGATATTACTGCCTGGTCAGAACAGCCCTATTAGGGCTGTGAGTAGCCCAAGGTCACCCAGCTGGCTTCACGTGGGGGAGCGGGGAATAGAACCCGGCTCGCCAGATTGGAAGCCACTGCGTTGCCAGCTCCAGGTCGGGAGATTCCTGGAAATTTCAGCAGCAGGACCTGAGAAGGGCAAGGTTTGGGGAGGAGAGGGGCCTCTCTGGGATCACGCAAGAGTGTAATGCCATTGAATTCACCTTCCAAATCAGCCACATATTCCCCCCCCACACACACACACACACACACACAGAGACACCTGAGAACTGTTCTCTTCAGCCTGGAGATTAAATGTAATTCTGGGAGGTCTCCAGCCACCGCCTGGAGGCTGGCAACCCTACTTGGCGGGCAGCAGTGGAGCCCAGGAGCTGCCCCACCTTCCCCCAAACCCGGGCAAGCGGGAGGAAGGGAAGAGCAGGGAAAGCGCTCCAGCATCCTCAGCCCCCGGGGAAGCATTCCGCGCTGCAGCTGCAGCTGCCCGCCGCCGCCGCCGCCTCCTCTGCCAAACCCAGGCCATAAATCACCCACCCTTCTTTCCTGCCAAGCGCGCGGCCCGACCAATCGCGCGGCCTCCATCAATAACCCTGTCAAGAGGCAGCCAATGCGGCGCGGCCCTAAATCAGCGCTGTCAGGCCGGCCAGCCAATGGGAGCCGCCGAACCGTAAATCTGGGAAGAGAAGGGAAGGCGCGGAGAAAGGATGGACGGGGCGGGGCGGAGCGGCGAGGAATCGATTTGCCTCTCGAAGGGGGATGGAGGGGGCGCCGCAGACGGAGTCGGGGATCGCCAGGGCCAGCGAGCCCAGTGAAGAGGCAGGCAGAGAAGGCCCCGGGCGCGCCCTGCACGAAGTCCCGCAGAACAATCTATCCCTGGAGCGGCCGTGGAAATGGGAGCCCCAGCAAGGGCCCCGCTTGCAAGACCTGCGCAAGGAGGATTTTGCAGCATATCCCTAACATACCCCAAAAAACGACCCGGCCTCCAGGAATCGCTTCGTGGTTCGTCTCTCCCCCAAAGCGGAGCCGGATTTCAGTGCATCGCCCTGGGCCTTACAACTGTCAGATGTCCCTAACAATGCCGCCTCCCTAATCCCGGATTTCTATGCCTGGTCCTTTTACCAGTTGTCAAGCACACACCCCAATAACGACGACCAGCGTCTCTCCCGCCCCCCACCCCCCCAATTTATTTGCCTCTGCCTAGCCACTATAGTTTGCCATTCTGCACCTCCTTAAAACTGTAGGAAGTTGGGTTAGGGGTGCCATCCTGCAGGAGAGACTTGGGTTTCCCCCCAGAATTATAGTTCATCTCCAGACAACAGAGACCAGTTCCCCTGGGGGAATTGACTGCTTTGGAGGGTGGGATCTATGGCATTGCACCCCACTGATGTCCCTGCCCCCCCCCCCAGCTCCACCCCGCAAATCTCCAGGGATTTGTCAATCTGGATCTGGCTACTCTTTACCTCAAACACCCCCCACCCCCAGCACTGGCTACGAGGGACCCTAAATTAAAGGATAGGGCAGGGAGCTGAACAACCTTGTACAGGATTTCATTGTGGGAGAGTACTGCCAGTTTGGTGTAGTGGTTAGGAGTGCGGACTTCTAATCTGGCATGGCAGGTTCGATTCTGAGCTCCCCCACATGCAACCAGCTGGGTGACCTTGGACTAGCCACAGCGCTGATAAAACTGTTCTGACCAAGCAGGAATATCAGGACTCTCAGCCTCACCCACCTCACAGGGTGTCTGTTGTGGGGAGGGGAAAGGGAAGGCGAATGAAAGCCGCTTTGAGCCTCCTTCAGGTAGGGAAAAACGGCATATAAGAACCAACTCTTCTTCTTCTTCTTCTTCTTCTTCCAGTATTTCTTGTGATTTACAAATGGGCTTGGCCACAGGGGCTCAGACAAGCATTTAAGCCAAGGGTGACCAATCTGCAGCTCTCCCAACGGCCATGGACTACGGTCACCATGAGATCCTGCTGGCAGGGACTCATGGTGATTGTAGTCTGTGGCCATCTGGAGAGCTGCAGTTTGGCCTCCCCTGGAGTTTGGCCTCCATTGAAGTAGCCCCTCATCATGGGCTAAGCGCATTTTCCCTGTTGCCTTGAGTAACCCAGGACTTCCTTGTCCTTCATTTGCCCACACTGTCCTCCTGTCAGCTCTTGCTAAAGTTAATGTCTGGTCGCCAGAAGCCATCTTGGAGCTATTTGTTTCTGTTTAGGATGCAGAAAACTCCAGCGAGGGTTATCTTTTTGGCTGACACAGCTGAATAACATGCCTGTTACAAATTGTTCCAGAATCACTGGGACCTTTACAATGAATCACCCCTCACACCATCATGTCTCCAGTCATATTGATTTAAGCATGAGCACCCCTGGAACCTGTTGTTGGATGCAAAGACGCGCCTCTTGGTCACGGGAAGTAGAAGGGGGAAAGTATTGCTCAACACAGAAATATTTGCCCTCTGCGCTTCCACACACCTGAGATTTGGGAGCAGAGCAGACCCCCCCCCCCCCCGGCCCACTACAAGTGCTGGAGATGTCTCACATATCACCCCAGGTATCCGCATCAGACATAAAAAAGATGAAACCGCTTTGTCTTTTCCCATAAAGTAAGTGTCAACCATTCGTCATTCATTAAACACGCCATCGTTCAAATGCTGGAAATGCCAATGAAGGAGGGTTTTTTGGCTGCAGCAGAGATGGGCTAACTTCAGCCTGATGTGATCTACTTATTCATTTTTTTTTTAAACTCCAGTCCCCACAGACCACCGATTTGTAAAACAAGAGTGCCGAGTCAGACTCTCTTAGACTATTAAGGCATAATGAATGTCTGCAGAATGTGCTAATTGAATGAGTTAATTGATCCTGAGTTTTCCCTCCTCCTTAAGTGCCTCGCGGAATGAGATCAAGAGCTGCCCGATCCCAGAATGCTTTGCAAAAAATCCCAGAGATGAGGAGACTGCTGGGCCAGAAACATGGCTCCCCGGTGGTCTACCTTCTGCTCAGTTCTGGTCTTAAGGGTGACAGGCCTGCTAGGGGGTAGGGAAGCGCTCTCCTTCGACAATTATTCTTATAATAATATTACTGTTATTGTTACCTGTTACCATACGTTAATGGTATCCTTTCCTGTTTTCTGTAAACCGCCCTGAGCCCTCGGGGAGGGCGGTATATAAATATAATAATAAATAAATAAAATTCAACGAGGATTGTACGATCAGCAAGACAGATAGTGTGCAAAAATGGCTAACCCACGGCCATCTGCGATCGCCGTGTCATTTTGCATCAAGCAACCATTTCACAAAGCAGAAATCCTTCTCGGAGAGATGGGAAAACACAGCAGAAATTGCTTTGAGACTGGTATGGCAATAGGCAAGATCTCCATGATGGATGTTAATTCCGTGGGTTCCGAGATCAGGTCCACTGGGAGTTCATGCAACTCTTTATTGTGACCCCAGCTCGAAGGTACAAGAAGCAAAACTGAACGAAGGGAAACCCATCAACAAGCCCAACTTATATGCAATACAGAAAAATAGATCTTCCCGCCAGCACGAGCTATTGGTCAATCTCACTTTGAACTGACTGGGTCTAGCAAATAGGATCCAATTACATGCTGACCAATCGCATTCTTGGGATTACGATCCTGGCTTGGACCACAAACCCGGTCCTTGGCAGGTCTAGAGACATGACCGTGGGGAAGGAAATCTTTATTTCATTCTGTTTCTCTCACCCTTTCTCCCTAATTAGGACCCAGAACAGCCTATTACATTGCCCACCCCTTGTCGATTCCTCACAACAGCAGGCTTGTGAAGTGGGCTGGGCCAAGAGGTTGTGATATACCCAAAGCAGAGCAGGGATTTGAAACTGGCTCTTCAGGTCCTAGTTTGACAGTCTATGCTGGCTCCAGACCAGCAATGTAGACAGTTCCAGACTCAGTCTGGCAACTAAGTGTAGGAAATGGGGGGAGGGGGAGATACCTGGCTATTGCTGAATGCATCCCACGCAGCACAGGAAGTTTACCACGTGCCCCCACCGCTCAGCTCAGGAAGCCGCTGTCTGGAAGAGCCTTCAGAGGATCACTGCTTTACTGTGGCATGAAATAAGGAACATCTGGAAAGCATAAGGAGAATCAGATGAGACCCGATGACTGGATGTCAGGTCCGGCATCTGGCAACCCTGTGTTCAGGCACCCGGGGCTGAAGACTTATTCAGCTTTTTGGCCACTTTGGGCCAAATACTAAAATGACACCTCTAGGGAACCACTCAGCTTGCTTCCAGAGGGCTGTTTTGGGGGACAATGTGTTCTGTCGATATCCCTAGTAGCTGCAAGCCATGTAAGCACTGGGATCATGATGGTGATTCTAGTTAATCCAAGTGGCGGGGCTCATGGGAATTAGCATGAGCATCTGGATTACCATGAGCATCTGGAGAGGCACCTTTTGGCCACCTCTGGGAGTGGTGAAGAGCAGCAGCCTCTAATCTGGCAAGCCGGGTCTGATCCCCCACTCCTCCACATGCAGCTGGGTGACCTTGGGCCAGTCATAGTTCTCTCAGAACTCTCTCAACCTCACCCAACTCACAGGGTGTCTGTCGTGGGGAAAAGAAGGGAAGGCGATTGTAAACTGCTTTGAGACTCCTTTGGTACAAAGAAGGGTACAAAAAAAAAACCCAGTTCTTCAAATCCAGATTATTGCAGGCCATAAGAGTGAACATTGTATGTAATATTAGGTCGACTCAGTCAGCATGTTTTTTCCTTTCCTTTCCTTTCCTTTCCTTTCCTTTCCTTTCCTTTCCTTTCCTTTCCTTTCCTTTCCTTTCCTTTCCTTTCCTTTCCTTTCCTTTCCTTTCCTTTAACTTTCCTCAGGAACTTTTTCCTTCTGTGTTTCCCACTCACACTTCAAGGTTCTTTTAGCATCAACTGAGCAGAACCCTTAGTGAAATTCCCAATCCTGAACTTACTTGATTGGATTCCGACAGCACTGGAGGGAAAAAAATGAGGAGGGAGTCCTTCTCCTTAGGACAAAAAGTGAGTACGCAGAGGATCATGGAACTGGTATGTTCAAAAGACACATGTGAGACCTGGGCTGAATCAGCACTGGGCTTTTTATCTCCGGTGACCCCAAATTAAAAAAACTCATCTGCACCTTATACGATTTCCATTCTGATATTTAGCACTCTAAATTTTCCCTCTGCAACATCTATGAGTGATCCATGGTGACACTACCTTTCCCCTGCAATATCCAGGAGCAGATATAACTCACTGTATTTGAGAAAACTGTTCCGAAAGCCCCAGTCTTAAGTGTAGATCTCTACATTTTGGATTGTCTTTCCCCCTCCCCTTGCTCATTCAGGAAAAGAAAAATAAACAAGCTGCCTTGTGCTCCATTCTCCCCCTGCCCACTACTTTCTTTGGCTGTAGAGGAGATGGCAGGATATAAACCCCTCTCCACCTTTGTGCTCCTTCAGTGCTACCTGGAGCTTCACAACGGCTGCTTCCCTCCCCCTTCTGAGCTTCCCCAATCAAGTGCGAAGGAGAGAGCAGCCACACAAGTGTAGAACGCAGTCTGTTTCAATTTGGGGAAAAGGAAGGAGGAAGACCCGGGTTCAAATCAATCTGAATTCAGTGGGAGCGACAATGGGGGGGGGAGTAAGTGCAGAACCAGCCTTGGACTGTACAAAAGAGGAAAACTAAGTCAGATTTGAATGAAATTGTTGACTGGGTCCAACCCACTGAGTGGACAGTCTGTCAACACTTCCAGTTAGATACTAGGAAGACTTCTGGGGGATATGCCAAGCCTGTATGAAAGAGACAGGCTCCGTTTGGATTTCAATGGAAGCAGACAAATGGCACTTAACATCACACCAAGTGTCTTTTACAGACTCCTAGAGGGAAGTCTGAAGAGCTGGGGAGCATCTATTTCCGGATGACTCATCCCTTTGGGACATCGGTATAAATATTTCAGCTCCCCAAAGAAGCAATAGGGTAGAGCTTGCCTTATATCTCCCCTATTATGATGGTTGTTCTGAGGCAGTGTACATATACTCAAAAGCTCACGCCTTAAATAAATCTTTGTTGGTCTTAAAGGTGCTATTGGACTATTTTTGTTAAAATATATTTTTAGAAGGTTGTCACTTATTTAGCAGGGCAAAAGCTCAAGCAGGATAGGGAGAGCTCAAAAAGGCTCCCCTAAATGTGGTGAATGGGCAACAAAAGATATGGGAGAGGAGACTTGGCAGGAAAGCATTCAGGGCTGGGCGGGGGGCAAATCAGGGGAGGATCCCAGTTCTAATGATCGGACCATGACATCATGGCCTGAAAAATCTGTCTCTTTCTTTAAAAAAATGTATCACCTCCAGCTCTGATGAAGAGTTCTGGTGAGCCCAAAATCCCATACATGCTTTCTGTTGATTGGCTGGTCTTAATGGTATTACACGGATTCTGGTATTACAGTGTATCTTTTTGTTTTATCCATAGTTCTGTGGCAGATCGGAATTTGCCAGATTTGCCTTCGCCGCATATAGTTTGACTAAGTGTCTGCCAGGGGGCCCCCCACAAATAGGTCAGCCAGTCCCCCCCACTTTGAAACCAGTTGTGATGTTTCTGCTGTTACTGGCATGCCTGCAGACTTGAGGTCTGAAGATGAATTATTAAAGGAAGAGACTTTATTAGATTCCCAAACAGGCTGATCAGGTTTCATGCTACACAAGAGCTTTGGAGGAGCAACGTAAAGAAAGGAAAAATAGATGTTTCCAAAAAGGTGTGTGCCTGGGAGTCCAGATCCTGCTGGACCTCAAGGCTATGGAGCTGAACCCAAGCGACCCGATAATCTGATAACCTTATAAACACGGCTTATTATTCTAGCAAGATTCTTGAATTGGCTAACCATCATCATACTGCGTATCTGTTGGATATTCCCACGATGCTGTTTTCTCTCTCCTTATAGCCTAGTGATTTCCATTTCATTGTCTGAAGACTGCACACCAGAGCCCATGCTTTGAATTAAACTTTGTTGGTCTTCAAGGACTCAAACCTGGGGCAATTCTGCACATTTTAAAAAATAGTGTTACGCCAGCGAAATGGCATGGCGCTAAAAATTATCACACCTCTGGCCATTCCTTAGCTTCTAGCTCTCCTACTTTTGTCTGCCGCCTTCTCACACTTCTTACACTCTGCATGCCTGCTTGAAATGGCAGAAGAGAGCAGCATGCTTTACACGTGACTCTCTTCTGCCTGTCAATCAAGTCGGGCAGCCAATCCCCTTTCTCCATGCCTTAAAGGGCCCACAGTGTCAGCTTTTTTTTTAATTAAGACTTTTCCATTGAAATGCCCGTGTACCTAATCATAGATGCAAAGTGCTTTTTATAGCACCGCCCCTTATGGAATCTCGAATCTGTAATCTGAAAAAAATTAATCTCATTCCTGATTTTGGGGGAGGGGGGGCTTTAAAGAAGCATGCTTTGTGTTTAAACTGTGGGGAATTTTTCTTGTTTGCTTTGACTGCACGATTGAACACCTATTCGTTGCTCCAGGCAGTTTGCTTTAAAGAAAAAACGTCCCCGAGAGAAGGGAGAGGGAGGCCAGTACAAGGGTGGGACATTGAAGGCAGAGATAGCACTTCATAAGGTAAGCATTTCACTGCATTTAACGGGTGCAGAATGGTCCCTTTGTTCTGCTACTTTAGATCAATATAGTGACCCACCTGAATCCACATTGTTTCTTTGAATTCCATTTTAAGTGAAAAGTGCTTAGGGTTCCCAGCTCCAGATTTGGAAATGTCAAGAGATTTGGAGGTGAAGCCTGGGGAGGATGAGGCTTGTAGGGGGTTGGGACCACAGAGGGGCATGATGCCATAGAGCCCACTCCAAAGCAGCTCTTTTCTCTAGAGGAACTGATGACTGTCATCTGGAGATGTCCAGACCCCACATGGAGGTTGGAAACCCTAAGAGCAAAAAAAAAAAAATAAAAGGAGGGGGGGAATAGCAAAAAGGTCTTTTCCTTTCCAACTGCTTTTACTTTTGCAATTGCCCCTCGGGCCTATCCCAAGGATGCTTCACCCAACCAATCTAAAGACACTGCTCTCTCTATTGTTTTATTATTTTTTTCCTGCAGAGTGAAGAGCAGCTTGAAGGAGATCAGTGTCACAAAGAAACCCAGCCTTGGAAAGAAGGCGAAACACCTCCCTTCCACCCACTGGGGTTACCAGTTTCCACCTGGCCACTGGCAGCTTCCCCCACTGTCCACTGGAAAGGTAGGGTGCCCAGATTCACGTTGAGAAACTCCTGGAGATTTGAGGGTGTTGCCTGGGGGGGGACAGGGACCTCAGTGGGATGCAATGCTACAGAGTCCACCCTCTACCATAGACTTTCTCAACCAGGGGTTGAGCTTCTTGAGAGCCTTGGAAGGGTTTCTCGAATGGGTGGGAGGTAATTAATTTTTAAAATAGTTTTTTTAATTTGTTAAACATTTATTGGGTAATATGAGCATATATGGTCATGTTGACTTGCACCCCCTCCCAAAATGGCCAAAGATGGGCCTGGAGGGGGTGGGAAGGGGAGGACCCCCAGGTGGGCATGTCCACAGCTCTGCTTCCCAACCATATTCTGCATGATCATGCCACTTCTGGGGTTTCTCAAAGCCTGAAGACTGTTTCAGGGATTTCTCAATGATAAAAAAAGTTGAGAGAGGCTGATCCAAAGCCTCCATTTTCTGCAGGGGAACTGATCTCTGTAGTCTGGAGATGAGCTGTAATTCTGGAGTTATTCCCAGGTGCCCCCCTGGAGGCTAGCATCCCTACCATCCAACCTTCCTCATTTTTGACAGCAGTTACCGATGACTGCTTTTCATAACTGAAAAGAAAGGTACAAAGGGCTCCATGTGACACGAAGGTTGGCCCTCTTCAAGACCTAGGGTTGCAAGGGCCCTCCCAGCCATTGGAAGATGTGGGGGAGATGGGGAGGGTGTCTAGATCCAGGTTTGGGCAGCACAGGGACTTCACTGGGGTACACCACCATTGTAAATTGTGCTGAAATTACCCTCCAATCCAGGAGAATTGATCTCTATAGTCTAGAGATGAGCTGCAATTCCAGGGGATCCCCTGGTCCCACCTGGAGGATGGCATCCCTATCAAGACCAGAGAACACAATAGAGGTTTAGCCCAGCAGTGAGGGAAGAGACTGACAATCTTCCCTAGGCTCCAAGACTTGGTAATAAGAGACACTTGAGGTAGTGTTCATAGTGTTTTTGCAGATGAATCCAGTTCCTTGTTCTTCTTCACAAGAGCCCTTGACTTTCCCATCTGAGGGAACGTCTGAAGAATGTTGTCTACTGGGAAGAGGCTTGTTCCCCACATGTTTTTAAGAAGGTTGTAAAGACTTTTCAGACAAGTCTGTCTTCTTGGCTGGCCCAGCATTTGGGGCTTTCTTTCTTTCTTTCTTTCTTTCTTTCTTTCTTTCTTTCTTTCTTTCTTTCTTTCTTTCTTTCTTTCTTTCTTTCTTTCTTTCTTTCTTTCTTCTTTCTTTCTTTCTTTCTTTCTTTCTTTCTTTCTTTCTTTCTTTTTGGAGTGGTATGTTATACTGTGACCTCACTGTTTGCATGGCTTTCCTTCACTGAATTGTGCTTGGTTTTAATTTGGGAGGTTACTGTGTGGCTTTAAGTTTAGCTATTAACTTGTAAACTTGTTGGCTTAAAAGGTAAATCAAAAGATAAAGATAAATCCATCCATCCATCATCTTACAATGGACAGCGTTGCCAATTTCCAGCTGGTACCTAGAGATCTCCTCCTATTACAATTGAACTCCAACCAAAATCAGTTCCCCTGGAGAAAATGGCTGCTCTGAAGGGTGGACTCTATGGGATTATATCCTGCTTTGGCCCCTCCTTTCCAGGAAACCCACCCTCCCCAGGCTCTCCCCCCCACCCTCCTCAGGATCTCCAGATATTTCCCAACCAAGATCTGGCACCCCTAATAATAGTTCAGCAGTGGAACAGGCTGCCTAAGGAGGTGGTGAGCTCCCCCTCACTGGCAGTCTTCAAGCAAAGGTTGGATACACACTTTTCTTGGATGCTTTAGGATGCTTTGGGCTGATCCTGCGTTGAGCAGGGGGTTGGGACTAGATGGCCTGTGTGGTCCCTTCCAACTCTATGATTCTAGGATTCTATGATTCTATACCTGACACTAGCCCGCATCCCGTAGCACAAACATCTGGGCTTCACTCCTCTGGATGCCTGCATGATTTAGTTTAAGTAGGACTGTTATTTTTTTAACAATAGAATTACTATATTCTTATGCATTTTGTATTACTTCACATTTCTGTGCCTGTTAACCTGTGTTCAAATAGTTGTAATACCGTGTTGTGTTGTTATGTGCTTGCTACACAGGTGAGCTCTGGCTTATTTTTTTTTGGGGGGGGGTCTTTTGCCAGGAAGGACCTGGCAACTGTACTGGAGCACTTGGGAACACTAATTTCCTGGTGGTATATATGTCTGCGAGAAGCGATGCCAACCTCCCAGTGGAACCTGGGGATCCTCTGGACTTACAACTCATCTCTAAACTAAAGAGATCAGTTCCCCTGAAGAAAACGGCTGCCTTGGAGGGTGGACACAGCATTCTACTGAGGTCCTCGCCTCCAATTCCACCCACTCCTAGCTCCACCCCCAAAGTCTCCAGGTATTTATACAATCATAGAATTAGAAGGAGCTATACTGGCCGTCTAGTCCCACCCCCTGCTCTATGCAGGATCAGCCTAAAAAATCCATGATAAGTAGCTGTCCAGCCATTGCTTACTGCAGCCTTCCTCAACTTTTTTACCATTGAGAAAACCCTGAAACATTCTTCAGGCTCCAGGAAGCCCCAGAACTGCACCAGCTCTGTTCACAATGAAACCTCACTGTACTCTCTAGTCTGATATTTATAATGCGGTTTGTGACAAATGAAAAATCACTCCATGACCCAGTCTCCGAAATGCATCAGACGTTGTGCAAAGAATCTTGCATTTTCCCCTTTACTATTCCCTTGGGACTCCAGGTATCGGTCACGGCTAGAGATGAAACAGCAGTTTACATAATTCTCCTCTACTCTATTTTATCCTCACAACAACCCTGTAAGGTAGGTTAGGCTGAGCGTCTGACTCAAAGTTCCATGGCATTTGAGGTTGGGTCTCCCTAGTCCTACACTTTGAACACTTGAACCACTACACTGGAGCAACCAAGTCTATGTCTCACAGCATTCAAGTCTTCGACATGAATACATAAAGCTCACAACGAGGGTTAGCTGTCCCCAACGTCTTGCAGTCAGGGGTGTACAGCCTCTGGATGTGGAGGCTCCATATTCAGTTCTCATGCTAACAGGCATTGATCTCTGGAAAACTTTAGCTATTACTTCCAAGTAATCTAAAGTCTCAGCACCTATCACTACAGCCCTCTGCACGATCACCCATTCCACGCCCCACATCTTCCTGCCCCATTGCTTGGAGGAAGCCAGCATAGGCCGGAATAACCAGTTAATTAAGCCCAGCAACATAGCACCCCCTGCTGACCAAAAGTTTAAAATGCAAGGGGGGGGATCTCACTTGGCCTTCAAAAGGATTAAAAGCATCCCCACAGCTCCAAATGCTCTTCCCCAAGATCCCTGATGTGAAGACGGCAGAATTTACCCAGTTCAGAATCAAGAAATGGAAAGCAAAAAAGAGAAATTGGAAAACAAAGCACACGTCATACCCGAAATAAGAGACGTACCTCCGAGGCAGAGTCCGGGCCACAACCCATCAGAGCAGACATGACTGGCCAATGTCCTGAATCCTGAGTCTTATTTATTTTATTTATTATATTTATATACCACCCTCCCCAGAGGATCAGGGCCTCTTCTATGGGCATACCGAGCACATGGAGGTTGAAAGGGAGGCTGCAAAGCCTGTGTCATGTCCAAGCTCCATGGGCCAGTCAGTTCATCTCCCCAGAACATCCATGCACACAGGCAAAATATATACTGAAGAGTAAGGCCTCCCCATACAGGGCTGGATCAGCACAGGACCTGACAAATCCCAGGCACCAGCTCAGCAGGGTACATAGAAAATTCAGGGTGGCACCAGAGGCTGTTTATCCTAGAGGCATATGTAACATGGAAAAGAATATGTGTACTGTTTGCTACTAGAGAGCCAGCTTGGTGTAGTGGTGCGGACTTCTAATCTGGCGAGGTGGGTTTGATTCCGCACACCTCCCCCACATGAAACCAGCTGGGTGACCTTGGGCTGGCCACAGCACTGATAAAGCTGTTCTGATCAAGCAGTAATCTCAGGGCTCTCTCAGCCTCCCTTGCCCCACAGGGAGAGAACAGAGAAGGGGACTGTAAGCCACTTTGAGCCTCCTTTGGGTAGAGAAAAGCAGCATATAAGAACCAACTCTTCTTCTTCAGTAATATCAAGGCTCTCTCAGCCTCACCTACCTCACTGGGTGTCTGTTGTGGGGAGGGGAAAGGGAAGGCAATTGTAAACCGCTTTGAGACTCCTGCGGGTAGAAAAAAGCGGCATATAAGAACCAATTCTTCTTCTAGTGTTCTATTTTGACGTTCTGAAGTTACATTGAGAAGATCAGCTCTTTGGCAAGAGACTAGTTCTCTGGTGTGTGGACAGTAGTGTGACTGGCTCATGCCAAGAGAATGGGTGGAGGATGGTTTAGACTAAAATGGAGAAGCACCTGGACAAAGAAGCTGCCCTGCAGGATATGCATCAGGATCCACTGATCCAGCAGCACCTGTAAAAGTCGCCTTGTGGCAACATGAAGAACTAAAGGCAGAGGGACTTGGGAATGTTCAGCCTGAAGAAGAGGAGGCTGAAAGGTTGTCACTTAGAGGAGGGCAGGGAATGGTTTCTGTTGGTAGCAGAGGATAGTATTTGCAGTAACGGCTTTAAACACATAGAACATTACCAGCTATGTTCACCGTCAGAGTAGTTCTGCAATGGAATCGGCTGCCTAAGGAGGTGGTGAGCTCCCCCTCACTGGCAGTCTTCAAGCAGCAGCTGGACAGAGACTTATCCTGGATGCTTTAGGCTGATCCTGCATTGAGCAGGGGGTGGGACTAGATAGCCTGTATGGCTCCTCCCAACTCTGATTCTATGATTTTAAGCAGTGTCTGGACAGATACGTCTCTTGGATGCTTTAGGCTGATCCTGCATTGAGCAGAGGGTGGGATTAGGGGGCCTGGATGGTCCCTTCCACCTCTATGATTCTACAATTGACTAAAGTTTGCTCTCTGCTGGTGGGAACCAGTACTGCATGAGTACTTGCCAAACCATGAGCCACAATCCAAGCATTTTCAGCTGGTTTGCAGTAAAACACCTCGATGTAAGTGCCTAGTGCCTTAAAGACCAGCCAGATTTTCAGGGTATACGATTTCAAAAGTCAAAGCTTTCTTCATCAGACAGAAGTGCTGTATCTGATGACAGGAGCTTTAATTTTCAGAAGTTTATACCCCTAAAGCTTGTTGATCTCGAAGGTGCAACTCGACTCAAATCTAGCTAACCAAAGCACAGATAACCGAGGTCAGGAATATCTTCTGTCCATCTGTCCCGCAGGGTTCAACAGGCAATAAGTTCATGCAACAGAGAGTCCCTTATAACCATAATATCCCTGGGTGCCCAAAGCATGGGGGATTTCCCAAGATGGGTGGTGGTGGGAACGGAAATATCTCAGAAATAAAAACAGAGCTACAATGAACACTTTTTGTCATTTGGAAAACCTGATGCAAATGGGATGCTTTTGTATAGCTGTCACAATTTGGGAAGCATGACGCAGATTTCCTTGGCACATAACGGTTGGTTCAACCCGTTCTTTTTTGCAAACTTCGGAAAGGTCTATTCAAAATACGCATCATTGCTCTGTAGGTTTTCTGCAGATACAGTGTGGTTTCTCAAGTTTCCCAAGGAATTGTCCAAGTGTCTTTTCAGCTGCCAGTTTCACAATAAAATCATGAACAACTGGAGTCTTCTCAAAGTCATGTTCAATGGCATCACACGGGAGGGGGGGGAATACTGTTCCTTATCATCAGAATAGCTTGGAATAACGCTCATGAAAGTCTCACCTGGCATCATGGCAAGATGAAGCATGTGGGATCTCATAGAATGTAAAAGCTATTATTTTCCGTGTTCCAAGGTGACCCTGGATTCTACTATTAGGGGAGAGGGAGGGGGGCTTCTCTCTGCTTTCTGCACACCACAAGAATCTCAATGTCTCCCCCCCCCTACACACAGACATTATCTTTTCTCTAAAATGAAATGCCCCAAATTCCAGAGCTTTGTCATGCAGGGTAAGCAATGGTTTTGGTTGCCCTTTTCCAAAAAAAGGAAAAGGAAAAAAGAGATGCAATTAATCAAAGGAGAGAGACAGAGAAGCCTTTAACTGATGGAAACACTGGGGATATTGAAATGCAGGTTCTCTAAAAATATGTCCACAACAAAAAGAAGAAAATATCGTGACCCAAGTCAAGAACTCTCCCCCCAAAAAGGTTTTTTTAAATTAATTTACTAATTATATAGAGGATGGAGCAGTGTTGTTCCCTCTTGCCCTGGAGGGACAGACCAGAACCGATGAGATAAAATCAATTCAAAAGAAATTCCATCTAAACATCCGGAAGAAGTTCCTGACAGTTAGAGCAGTTTCTCAGTGGAACAGGCTTCCTCGGGAGGTGGTGGGCTCTCCATCTCTGGAGGTTTTTAAACAGAGGCTGAATAGCCTACTGACGGAGAGGCTGATTCTATGAAGGCTCAAGGGGGTGGCAGGTTACAGTGGATTAGCGATAGGGTTGTGAGTGTCCTGCATGGTGCAGGGGGTTGGACTAGATGACCCAGGGGGTCCTTTCCAACTCTATGATTCTATGATAATTGACAATAGAAGGAATGAGGCTATATTTTTATTATATTTATATTTATATTTATATTTATATTTATATTTATATTATTTATATTTATACCCCGCCTTCCCCCGAAGGCTCGACAGAAGCCTTGGGTTTTTAATTTTAATACCCATTAATATTCAATTTTAGATTACGTTCTACAGAGGCTTGAGCACATTATTTTGACACTTAAAAAAAAGAAAGTCTCGAAATACATGCCCACGCAAAGTCACCATGGAGCTCCCAAAAAACAGGCAGCCTTTTTTGTTTCAAATGACCGGACCAAGCAGCAGGGCAAGAGGCAGACAGAAGACAGGGATGGAGCAGCAGTGGTTCCTTGATGGGCGCATTATGGAGGGCACTACTGACGGAGGGGCTGGTGGGTCCCTGTCCGTATTTCCCTTACCCTGTATCAATGGAGCCCCCTGGTATCTTCCCAGCATTACTACAGTCACAAAATGGATGTTCAATCTAGCTCTAGTGCCCTTCGTTGCCTGGCCCTCAAGGGGACAAGAGTTACCAGTTCTAGGTTGGGAAACACGTTGGGGGTGGAGCCTGGAGAGAGCGGGCTTTGAGGGACCTCTTCACCTACCGGAGGGCGGGTGTAATACCATAGAGTCCACCTTCTGAAGCAGCCATTAAAAAAAAAAAATTCCCTGCTCCCAAGACCGTTTCAGGAGAGGGGCAGCCTAAAAGTCTCCTTCCTTCCTTCCTTCCTTCCTTCCTTCCTTCCTTCCTTCCTTCCTTCCTTCCTTCCTTCCTTCCTTCCTTCCTTCCTTCCTTCCTTCCTTCCTTCCCCCTGTACCTGTTTCTCCTTCCTTCCTTCCTTCCTTCCTTCCTTCCTTCCTTCCTTCCTTCCTTCCTTCCTTCCTTCCTTCCTTCCTTCCTTCCTTCCTTCCTTCCTTCCTTCCTTCCTTCCGCACTCAGAAATGCATTTATGAATTCCTTGCTTGGAGCTCAATTTTCAGGAATGCAGGGACTTCTCAGTTCTTCACGTGTGGGGAAATTGAGGCTTGTGGTGGGTAAGGCCAGGTCTGCCAAAGGTACTGTTCAAGTATGCATAATTTTTTCCCAGTGGGCAAATAGTGGCACCACTATGCTGTTTCTGCTTTGCGAAACAGCCCGGGAAAGAAGACATAAGACCCTTCTCTCCGTGAGCCATAGTTATGGCCCCCCCAGGGTGGGATACCTGTCCCTCAGCTCCTGTTACCTGCTGCTACTCTGAG
Organism: Paroedura picta; assembly: GCF_049243985.1. Lineage (NCBI taxonomy): Eukaryota > Metazoa > Chordata > Lepidosauria > Squamata > Gekkonidae > Paroedura > Paroedura picta. The sequence goes on along the minus strand of NC_135371.1, from coordinate 161,383,722 downwards.
CCGAAACAAGACAGGGGGAGGGATGTGTGTGTTAAAAACTGGAGAAATGAAATATGGTGTTATGTCCCTTCCAGTAAAAATCCGGAAATTACATAGGGTAACTCTAGGAATCCCTGAAAAACACAGACTTTCACAGGATTCCTAGAACTTCCCGATGTCACTGCCAGGTTTTTAGCAGAAGTGACATAGTATCATAGCCAGTATCCTGGAGGGGGGGCATGTCCCCATTTCCAACCCTCCCACCGGTTGCCAGGCAACCCTAGCCATGGTCCCAAGCTGAGTTAGGCCGGAGGGAAACCCCCAGTGCACAACTAACAATTCTCATGCTAGGCCCCCACCACCTGACCCATGGACTGCGTAGGTGTTCTAGCCAGAGCAAGAGGTCCTACGAACCAAGATCCCCTTGGGGCCTGTTTACTGAATCAAAGCTACTCTTGTGAGAGGCCAGTAATACCAATAGAGCTCAATTCACTGCCAAGTTCTGTTTGTGAGCTAGCCTCATACTCCATTTCTCAGCTTCCTCAATGAATCATAGAATTGGAAGGGACCTCCAGGGTCATCTACTCCAACCCTCCGCAGAATGCATAAAAACACAACTACCTGCCCACTCACAATGACCCCAATTCCATGCCCAGATGATGCCCCCCCCCCCACAAAAAAGCCAAAACATAATCCCTGGCCACAAGAGCCAAGCCTTTACACAATCCCTTCTGCCCACACTCTCACAATCTGCCTAAATTCACAGAATCAGCATTTCTGTCAGATGACTCTCTAGCCTCTGCTTAAAAACTTCCAAAGAAGGAGAACCCATCTCTTCCTGAGGAAGCCTGTTCCACTGAGGAACCACTCTAACTGTCAGGAACTTCTTCCGGATGTTTAGACGGAATTTCTTTTGCATTAATTTCATCCCATTGGTTCTGGTCTGACCCTCTGGGGTGACAGAAAACAACTCTGCTCCACCCTCTGTGACAGCCCTTCAAGTACTTGAAGATGGCTATCATATCACCTCTTAGTCATATTCTCTCCAGGCTAAACGGACCAAGCTCCCTCAACCTTTCCTCATGCAACATGGTCTCCAGACCCTCACCATCTTTCACCAGACAGGTTGTCTTAGGTAAGGCCATGGAGCCTGCCAAAGATGCCAGCCCACAGGAGTTTGGGGTCAGGGACCTGGATGAGTGCACAGCATCACACACACACTGATGTTACTATCAGGGGGAAGAAAACAGAATAACATGTTGCTTTAAGAATCACGAGGACTCTTAGGGTGCCATAGAGTTTCCAGCAATTCCTAGAGCAACATGAAAACCTGGAAGTGACATCACACTGGATGCAGTACTGGCTTCAGGGGCTGATAACGAGAGCTGCTAGCAGGAGGACACCTGCTGTGGCAGAAGGCCTGGCAATCCTACATGGAAACAAACACCCAATCAGGACTGAGCCTCTGGGCATATGCCGAGTATTTTTCCCCGTCCATCACAAATCCAAGACTAGGGAAAATTTCTAGGGCAGAGAAAAGAGTCTGCGCCTCTCATTTTAGAAGCACATTGGTGCTGGCAGGTGGGTTGGGAGGCTGTGCTTTCTGTCCCCCTTCTCCAGCTCCTGCTGCTATCCGATCAACCCCACCCCCTCCTTGGCTGCTGGCAGTACAGCTGCCACATAAAGGGGCCGGCCATATCCAAAGGCACTCTCTCCTAAAGCTGCAGCCAGGTATTGGCACCTTCCCATCATTCAGCAACCATAAAGCATCTCCTGCAGCTTTCAATGGCTGTGCTGAGCCCAGAAACCCAGCCCTTGAGCCAAGCACTCCACAGGAGTCCACCTGCTCCCTGTCAGAGTCCACAGCTGCAAGGCTTCAAAGCCGGTTGTGCCAGGAACATCTGATGCCCCCCACCAGGGTGGAGTCGTGTGCCCACACCCCGGGGCAGGAACGGGGCAAAATGATGGGCAGGGGTAGGGCGTCAAGGAGGAGAACAAAGAAGCGATCCTGCCAGACCCCCTCTTGTCGAGTGCCAGTCGGGATCCTGCCAGATGTTCTGGGGTTGTTCTCAAACTGGGTAGGAGGCAACCATTACCTTCCCTTGTTCTTTGCCCCCCGACCGCTGGATTGCCCCCTCTTATTAAACAGTGGTCTCAAAACCGTCAGCTCGCACAGAAAGAGCATCAGCAGCATAACACTGTGTTCATTCCGTGTAATAAACAAAAACATATGTTTGGCAGGCTATCAGAACCCATATGGGCTGGGTTGTTGCGTTTTCCTTGTTGTTGGTTCATTTCTTTCTTTCTGTTCAGAAGATCTTTTTTTTTAAATTATACTTTGTGTAAAGAATTACTTCCTGTTCTCGACTGGCTATTAGTGACCATCAAGCAACCCCAAATGTCAGGACCAGGGGAGGAGCAGGGGGGGAATCTTTCTCGCCCTTCACAATAAAATGACGGATTAAACCAGCGCTTGCGTTACAGGGACTCCAAAGGTGTTTCCCTGGCCCTCCTCCTCCTTGCAATGCCCCCCTTTAGAAGGCTTCAGGGTCATCATGGGGTGTGCCTGCCTCTCTGGAAGGGCCTTCCGTCGTCCCTCAGTTGGACTTCTCCACCAAAGGTCTCTGTGGCTACAGAGTAGAGCCATCCCCTCCAGCTCTGCGTTGCTTTGCTGGCTCAAGCTACCCACGTTATGATCCCAGGGAGGAAGTGGCCAGCCAGCCACCCTCTCCTCGTCCCAAGGTTGCCAACTCTCAATTGGGAAATACCTAGAGCAATTCTTTTGTCTGGAGATGAGCTATAATTCCAGGGGATCCCCAGGTCTCACCTGGAAGCTGGCAGGTGGAGCCTGAAGCAGGCAGAGTTTGGGGAAAGAAGGGACCTCAGCAGGGCATGATACAAAAACACCGGCCCTCTGGTGTTGTCCTTTCCCCCAGGGGGAATTGACTCTGTGGTCCAGAGATCTGTGGTCATTCCGGAAGATTTCCAGACCTCAGTGGGAGGCTGGCAACCCGAAACCTAGCAGGGCAATAGGCCGTGTGCAGAGAGCACCAGGGTCACCAGAGCAGCTTTCCCTCCCTGACCTGGCCTGCCAGCCTAGAATCTAAGTGCATTTCACCTCCTACTATGCAAAATAGGACCCATCAATATCACTTTTCCAGAAAGTAAGCTGCTCCTGTTGGATTTCTGCCCTTCTGTCGAGGAAGAGGCTGAGTGACCATATAACATGACCATATATTTCAGTCGCGTTGGAGCATGCCTCCTGCTGGTGGGAACTAGTACTGCAACCTCCTCGAGCTAACTCGGTCCTAGAGGAGTGTTTCTGGGTGGGGGGTTCTACAATTTAAATCGTTCTGGGATTCGGTCTAAAAGAAGCGAAGTGGGCCGTGCCAGAGGTCCGAGAGAGCATTTGCTCGGCAAGGCTGGAGGCTTGGGCTGCAAAGCGGATCGCTCTGTTCCGTTTACGAAGCGTCCCGGTGCTGGTTTCGGCGGGTGAGGCTGCCATCTGCTGGTCAAAAGGCGGTACGGCAGCGAGACCGTCTTAAACTGGCTTTCCGTTCATACTCATTAGAACTAGGAATAGTTCCCCGTGAATTCCCGCGGGGCTTCTTCCCAAATAAAAACACCCTGGGGGAGGCCCGTCAGGTTTCATCGGTGGCGGAAATGAGCCAGAAATACACAAAACACAAATGCTTCCTGGGCAAAGAGCTGGTACAGTACCACACTGATGCCTCCTGGTGTTAACCTGTTGGAGCATTTTAGCAACTAATGGATTGCTTGCAGCATAAGCTCTTGGAAAGCACAATCCCTCGGCATCAAATGAGCATTGAACAAAATACTAGATATGCACCGGGCATAAGGGCCAGGAGGAAGGGCTCAGATTTTAGGGTTGGGAACTTATTTCTTCAGTTTAGATCACACTATGGAGTTTCCAGTCACAAAACACCGGTTTTAAATACCGTCTTGATCTGCAAACCCCGATGTTCCTCTGCAGGCCGGTTCAAACTTCCCTTGCTGCCTGAACGGCCCTAAAGGAGAACTTTCGGTGGCCCACAAAAAAAAAAAAGCTCCCTGTCCCTTTAAGGGAAGCTTGAGTGTGGGCAAATGGACAGCAGACATCCCCCCTGGCCTGGAGGTGACATAACATCACCGGGTCAATAAGATCCCATTAAAGCTCTATTAAAGGACAAGACATTCCCCCCCCCCCTCCAGGTATTTGGCAGCCCGACCCGGGAACCAAGATGGCTTTTCTTCGCCCGCGTTTAATGTGTGACCCTTTTAACTCATTGGTTATCTCAGCAACCGAGGAATTCGTTCTCTTTCAAAAGCTCATCCAGGAGACGCCGAATTATGTCAACACCGCCCATCTCCCGCTTTGTCTGACTCGTTTGGGAGGGTTGCCAACAGCCTGGAGAAAATGCCATGTCCTTTTCTCGGAGGCTTGACTTAGTGTTATTTACCTCCATGCCGTGAAAAGATTGTGGGGCCTTTCTGAAAGGGACGGGGACATTTTTCTCTCGCCTTGCTGGCAATCCCGCTGGTGGGTGGCGGGTGGAAATCTGGAATTATAACTGGCCTCCCAAGGATGCAAATTGGTTCCCCTCGAAAAAATGGCCTTGCAAGGTTGGCTGAGGTACTACAACAGGGGTAGTCAAACTGCGGCCCTCCAGATGTCCATGGACTACAATTCCCATGAGCCCCTGCCAGCAAATGGACATCTGGCCCTCCAGATGTCCATGGACTACAATTCCCATGAGCCCCTGCCAGCATTTGCTGGCAGGGGCTCATGGGAATTGTAGTCCATGGACATCTGGAGGGCCGCAGTTTGACTACCCCTGCTCTACACTCTCCTACCCCTGCTCTACCCCAAGATCTCCAGGTATTTCACCAACCCAGAGCTGGAAACCCTAGAAATGCAAAATGGATTTTGATATCATCAGAACAGCTAAGAACTGCTCACTTCTAAAAAGAGAAACGAGCCTCACGCAATGCAAAATCTGTGGAACTCCCTGCCACTGGGATATGGCGCTGGCCACGAGCTTAAAGGGCTAAAGAAAGGGGGTGGGACAAATCCATGGAGGGTGAGCCCGTTAGTGGCTCTTAGCCACGTCAGCTGAATGGAGCCTTCATGTCCAGAGACTGTGTGCTTCTGAATGCCAGCTGCAGAGAGAGAATCACTCCTTTGGTTTCTGCAACACACCCATTGCAGGCCTTTTAGGACATCCAGTTGCCCATTTCTGGACCCAGAATGCTGGATTAGAAGGACCACTGGAGAAAGCAACCTAATTTTTCCAGAGGAAGGAAGAATGGCTGTGTATAGCAAGGGGGCAGAGGAATATTAGACTCTTTGCACACAATTCTTAATTCTTATTAATTCACTTGCTCCAGGCCTAGTGCTGTTAGAAGAATGCACAACTAATGCTACAGCCAAAATCTAGGCAATAGCAGGCTTGAGGAAAGGAAGCCCCTGTGCCAACCTCCTTCTCAGCTGCAGGGCAGGCATTAGGGGGGGAAAGAGGAATTTCCTCCGACAGCTTCCTAACAGTCTGGCCAACCTGCCCTGGGGAAAGAGGGATGTCATTTCCACCAGTGTCTCTCCTGCTTGGTGTAGTGGTTAGGCGCGCCAACTTCTGGCAAGCTTGGTTTGATTCCCTGCTCCTCCTCCACATGCCGCCAGCTGGGTGACCTTGGGCTCCTCACAGCCCTGATAGTCCTGTTCTTACAGAGTAGTAATATCAGGGCTCTCTCAGCCGCACCTACCTTACAGGGTGTCTGTTGTGCAGAGAGAAATGGAAAGGTGAATGTAAGCTGCTTTGAGGTTCCTTTGGATAGAGAAAAGCAGCATATAAGAACCAACTCTTCTTCTTCAGTAATATCAGGGCTCTCTCTCTGTATGATTTGCTGTTCAGGTCTTGTCTGCATCCAGTCAAGCACTTCATTCCATCACTTTTGGTGCAGAGAGAGCAGAATCATTGGCCCTCAGAGAAGGCAGGCTCAGAATTCAGGCAGAAACACAAGGGGTGGGTCTCATGTGGTGAAAAATAGATTTTCACATTGTCCACATTTCTGGAGAAAATGACACCCCCCGTTTCTCTGCTACACCTTTATCAGTCGCACATGTGGAAATTCAACCAGTAAAGCTTCCCTCCACTGCATCTGAATGCTGATGCTTCTCCTGTTGGATTTGAGCCTGTCAAGTTGGCCAGAAGCAGAACGTCTGCCAGGGAGAAAAACTGACAAAAGGAACTGCTGTCTATGAATTTAGGCATTTTTTTAGAAATCCAATTGTTTTTTGAATGTTTAATTTTGCTTTACTTATACGTTGTCTTTTCACCTCAGAGGCAGGATTGTAGACCAAGGCACGGCTAGATCCTGTCTGCTAGATGCAGTCAGTTTAAATCGAAACTGACCAATAGCACGTACTGGCAGGAAGATCCCTTGTTTGCTTGTGTATATAAGTTGAAGCTTGTCCTGGGGGGAGTGGGAGGGTTGATTCCGTGGTGGTCTGTCTTGTAGCAACTCACTTCCAGTGTCTGTGTTCCTCTTTGAACCCACAGGTTTAACATTGCTCTTGAGCAGGGGTAGTCAAACTGCAGCCCTCCAGATGTCCATGGACTACAATTCCCAGGAGCCCCTGCCTGCGAATGCTGGCAGGGGCTCCTGGGAATTGTAGTCCATGGACATCTGGAGGGCCGCAGTTTGACTACCCCTGCTCTTGAGGGTGCTGCTGGACTCACTCTTCGTTCCCCACCCCTCCCCGGAAAAGGAAGTTTCACAGACATACCAAAATGGAATGTCCTTTCTTGAAAGGGAATCCCAGCATTCTCGGATTGATTCTGCTGTCTTCCAGTCTCCGGTTCTTATAGACCTTTCCCAAAACAAAACCTAGCAATGCCCCTGCAGTCTTATTGGGTCTTTCCAAAGCGGTGAGGCCAAGCACCAAGACATCAACTGCCACGCTTTCCGACAACCTCTTTGCCCTCCCCTTCACAAAAGAATCACAAAACAAAAAGTAGTTTTTATACTGGCACGGCAAGGAGAGGCTAGAAAAAGAGAACAGAAACGTGGACTTTTGCAAGCAGAGTGAACTTAGTAATGTGGCTTGGGTATCTTCCCTTCAATCTGGGGGATGATGGGGGGAGGTGGATGGACGACCTTTTCTCTCCCTGCTCTATGCCCACCAGTTCAAAGCCCCTCTTCATACCTGACAAAATGTCAGGGGCTTCATTTCAGGGCGTTTTCCCTGTCAACTATATTGCTATGTTGTTCACCGTCCAAGAAGATCAGAGCAATGTACACGGTTCTCCCTTCTCCATTTCATCTTCATGACAACAACCCTGCAACTTCTGTAAAAGAGTCAGGAATCTCTCCCTCCCTTCTCCTGGCCAGCTGGCTTTACTCCTGAACCACCACTAAGCTCACTGAGCAGTCCTTAGCAAATTAGCATCTCTCTGCCTTGCCTACCTCACAGGACTGTTGTGCAAATAAAGTATGACGGGATTCCCTAGTCTTCTCAAAAACATTTACAGTTTAATACACTACTAATCTTATTAACTTTTGGTGATAACTCGCAGTCTTTTCAACACAAGCTAATCACACATATGCTTGTATTTTGCTGTAAAGAGAGGAATGGGAGACCACCTGGGAAATCCAGGGCTACTACGAGGCAGGCAATGGCAAACCCCTTCTGAATGTCTTTTGCCTTGAAAACCCTGCAGCAGTAGAGAGGACAGGGCTGGCATCCCTAAACATGGGTCATTTCAGTGTCTGGTACAGAGAAATGTAGTGGGTCAAACTTTCCCCATCACTTTACCAGGACCACCGACACGAGCAGAGAAAAGGATGTACTTCTTCACCCAAAGAGTAATTTAACACATGGAATTCACTGCAACTTGAGGGCTCTTTCTACCACCAAAGAGATCTGTCGCTTTGGCAGCCATACCTAGCACAAAGGGGCCCCTTAATCATTTCTGATTATATTCACCTAATAATGAACTGGGCAGATCTCTGAGTGCTACTGAGGAAGAAGCTGCCTTGAGTTCCCCAAGGCAGAAAGGCAGCGAATAAACGTTTCCGGTAAATAAATATGAGAAGTGTGCTTCGCTCTTCCTTGAACCCGTCTGTGCCACAATAAACCTTTTAGCCTTTCTAGTATCCCAGGAATCTTCATGGCTTTTGTTGCAATATAGATACCTTCTGGAATGGGTCGTTTCTCAGCCTATGTGGGAAAGAAGAACCCCCTTGGGCTTCTTGGTTAGCGTGGATGAAAAGGACTTTGGATGCAGAAGCTGCATTAGGCTTACTTGCATGGAAGTTGCTGTCTCTTCTCTTTGGACTGTGAACTGCCTCGGCCTTTCCTTTTGAGAATGAAATGACTAAGAAAGCCAGCGATGCCGCGCATGGACAAGGAATGTGCTATCAGGATTGGTTAAGAATGGCAGGAGTGGTTCTGTGAGTCTTCCATCTCTTAAAATAAGTCAGCAGTATCTTTGGATAAATCAATGCAAGCATAAGAGACCTCGCAGCATTCCCCGCTGGGCGATGACACGGACACTATCCAGTAGGGGCACCATCCCGTTTGTGCATGACTTAAAATATGCACTGCAGTATAAGCTTTTGTGAGTCAGAGAGCTTTTCATTAGATGCACTGGAGTGTGCTTTCCTTATGTCAGATATTTTACTTATTTATTTATTGTATTTATATACCACCCTCCCCGAAGGCTCAGGGCGGTTTACATGAAATGGGGAAATGATACAGGTGACACATGCTTTTAGCAAGAACGGAAAAGCTGGTGGATACAAGTGATGCAAGAAATCTATGGAGCCGGCCAGTGGGACCCAGGTGGCTGCAAAGAATCTGGCTTCTCCTCCTTCCTCATGTGCTTCCACACACTGTGCAGACTAACAGGTTCTCTGATCTCTCCTTTGTGTATTCAGCTTTTCAGTAATTCCTGGCATCTAATTCTCAGCGGACCCTACCGGATTCTACCTTCTTATGCAGTTATTTGATCATAAGGCACTATTTACTTCTCAGAAAGCAAACAGAGGCCTGGGCTGTTCATTCTGTAAAAGAAAAGAAAAAGCCAAAGGTGTTCAAGGGTGGGGATTGTCCATTTCATTACTGAAAGGCATGCCCAGCACGGCAATAAAAAGGAGGGTGGGAATAACTTGCACTTCTACCAGTGAGCTGAAGGTGGCACTGCTGCTCCACCAATGAGATCTACACTCTTTTGGAGAGCTGAGCAGAGCAGCCCTTAAAGGTTCTCAAACTTTCCAAAGCAGGAGTTCCCCTGGCGAATGAACGGTGCTTTCAGGAGACCCACCTGGAAGTTGATTTCACACCATTCCCACCCCACCAAAGTATGAAACGCAGGAATATCTCGGTAAGTAACAGGGAACAAGCTTCAATTTTGTTTTTCACTTTTGGTATGAAGCCTGCTCACCTGCATGATCCAGCCTAGCTCACTTTTAGCCACAAGGTATAGAGGGGATGCTGTGGCTGGGGCAGTGATGCTCTGTGTTCTGGGTGCCTTGGGGGAAACCGTGGGAAGGCGTCTGGAGTTCTGGCCTCGCTGGTGGCTCTCCCAATGGCCCCTGTAGCAGGGGTAGTCAACCTGTGGTCCTCCAGATGTTCATGGACTACAATTGCCATGAGCCCCTGCCAGCATTTGCTGGCGGGGGTTCATGGGAATTGTAGTTCATGAACATCTGGAGGTCCACAGGTTGACTACCCCTGCCCTGTAGGACACTAAGGACCTTAATTGAGCCTATGGGCCAGAAGGCCAGATAAAATTCTTGGAGGCCTTTTATGTTTCTAAAGCGAGCCCTGGTGCAGATGAGCACTTCCGGTGTCCAGCGACTGTCCTATAGAAGCCAGCCTTTCTCCAAAGGATGCTGAGATCATTGTATGTAAAGTGGCCAACTGTATATTTAACATTTCTGTTCCTGTATTCCTCCTGGAGAAGACTCTTGCGAGTCCCTTGGACTGCAAGGCGAACAAACCGGTCAGTCCTAGAGGAGATCAGCCCTGAACTGCTCCTTAGAAGGCCAGATCCTGAAGATGAAACTCAAATACTTTGGGCACCTCATGAGAAGGAAGGACTCCCTGGAGAAGAGCCTAATGCTGGGAGCGATTGAGGGCAAAAGAAGAAGGGGACGACAGAGAATGAGGTGGCTGGATGGAGTCACTAAAGCAGTCGGTGCAAACTTAAATGGACTCCGGGGAATGGTAGAGGACAGGAAGGCCTGGAGGATCATTGTCCATGGGGTCGCGATGGGTCGGCAGTACTTCGCACCTAACAACAATTTTTCACATGCTGCTTTATTTATTGGTACGCCAGACCATGGATAAAGGCATCGATGCTGAAACGTACCTTCTCAGTGGGGGCATTAGTATGAATGCACACTTGGATTTTAATGTGGCTATGTTTTAAACCTTGGGTTTTTAGTTAAAATAAATATTAACAATGAATTTTGCAACTAGTTTTACCCTACACAGGTTTGAGCACATTTTCCTTATTTTGACCCTTTTTTAGGGGGCGTCCTTTTAGGATGGACCAGAAGATTTAGAAATAGGGTTCCTTCCACCCCCCCTCCCCCACTTGGGACTGTAAGTAGAAGTGGATTTGATTTGCACAAACAAAAGAGCAATTTTGCAGCACCTTAAGGGCCAGCAGATTTATCGTGGCACCAACCCATAAGGCAGGGGTAGTCATACTGCAGCCCTCCATATGTCCATGGACTACAATTCCCATGAGCCCCTGCCAGCAAACGCATGGGAATTGTAGTCCATGGACATCTGGAGGGCCGCAGTTTGACTACTCCTGCCATAAGGGAAGTGGGGTGCGTTAATGGGCTGGAAGAAGGGTTTCCTCATCAAACCATGTTGCCCGTTTCGAACTGCAGCGGCTCCTTTAACAGCATTTAGATAAGCAGCAATTAGACCATTGACTGCTGTTCTCCTGCTGGGATCTGCACATCAAACCTCCGTTAAAAGGACAGGAATCCGCCAGGCTGTTTGTTCTTCCGGCCAGTTGGCAAATCAGCGCTGAAGCTGGAATAAAATTTTGTTGGCCTTGAAGGTGCCACAAGACGCCACAGCAAGCTGGCTCTGCGGGCATCGTTCATTGTTAACAATACAGCTCCATGCAAAAGAGCACTTTGGTCTTTTATTAAGTGGTGCTTTACCTCCCTGGGGGGGGGGGGGTTAGGCGGTATAAAAATTGCCTTCACGGAAGACCAGGCTGTTTACCCAGCTCAGGGAATCTCGAGCTGTCCTCTGCAGGAGGCCTAAAAGCGAAAGGCCAAGAACCCGAGAGGGGGAAAGGAAAGCATGGGGTTGAAGGCGCATCAAAACCGGGCCGCCCTCAGCCGCATAAAACCTGCATCTCTGTGAGCATTCCCACTGCATTGCTGTTTTTTCTTTGCCTCTTCCGTCCCCCAAATGTATAGTGAACGGAGAAAGGGAGAATGTTTCACTGCTTTGTAAAAAATTATTTTAATGCTGTCAGATTCGTTTCAGAGAGAGATGAATGCCGCTTGCTGTGAGACAGACCGGCATATAGGTGGCATCCGTGCCGAGGCCTGGGGGCGGTCTCTCTTCCTGTGAACCAGTGGGATGCAGGGTACAGCAGACCACCGGATGCACATGTCCATGAGAGAGAACGTTCCATCCAGAGAAATGTGCCCCTCCAGTCCCAGCCCTTCTCATGAATCCTGCACTGGTCAGACACCGCTTCACAGATCCTTTCCCCCCTTCTGTTTGCTTGTTTATTTGTTTGTGCTCACCCACCTCTGGGCCCCAGAGAGTCTGACGACTCAGTGCGACAAACCCGTCTAGACATCCGGGAGTCAACTGGAATAATGCGGCCTGTTTTAACAACGTGCGAGGATAAACAACCCCGCCGACAGGAGAGAACACCAGACAGGCTTCGCCAAAAGCCGCAGCAAGGAAAAAAAGACAGAAAGAAAGCAAAAGAGCAGACTGGCTGCTCTGCCTGTTTGCAAGCGGCGGGGGAATGAAAAAAATATTGTTAAAAATAACATGCATGGCTAATCCAGCACCTCAGATGCTCCACAGGGTCTAAAACAAAGCGCAAAGCCAGCCGGCCACAATGGAGAAAAAGGAAAGGAAATTAATATTAGACTGTACGCGGTTGGTAGCCCTGGCCCTGATCTCCAGAGCTAAGCAGGGTCGGCGCTAGCTAGGATTTGAGTGGGAGAGCTCCAAAGACCACCAGGGGCATGATGCAGAGGCAAGCAATGTGAAGCTACCTCTGAACATCCCTCACCTGGAAGACCCCATGGGGATCACCGTAAGTCAGCTGTGACTTGATGGCAAAAGAAAGCTTTAGGATGCTTTGGGCTGATCCTGCGTTGAGCAGGGGGTCAGACTAGATAGCCTGTTTGGCCCCTTCCAACTCTATGATTCTGTGATTCTGTGAAAACAAAAAATAGCGTTGTTGCCCCCTCCCCCCCAGGTACTCGTGGCAATATTCAGTGCATTTAAATATAAAGAAAAAGCAGAGAAAGAGCCAAACTATGTACTGTGCCGGAATTCTGGCATTTGACCTGGAAGAAAACAGCCCTGGGGGAAGAGGTGGATCCCTGGAATCAAGGGAGGGTCTTAAACAGGGGTAGTCAAACTGCGGCCCTCCAGCTGTCCATGGACTACAATTCCCAGAAGCCCCTGCCAGCATTCGCTGGCAGGGGCTTCTGGGAATTGTGGTCCATGGACAGCTGGAGGGCCGCAGTTTGACTACCCCTGGTCTTAAATCTCTCCCCACCATGACCGACCAGAGTTTTCCTGAGGGAAAGGGCACCACAGAGATGGCTTCAAGTTGGTTGTACAAAAAGGCAGAAATATGGGCTCCCTCTGATTCTGCTATAGGGGCTTACAGCAACCCATGAGGACATTTTCACTCAAGGAGTCATTGAAGGAGAGAAGAGCTTTTTAAAAAGAAAGTCCTTTCTCCCCGGTGGGGATCCTGAGCCACTTACATTGCTCTCTTTCTCCTCCCTTTTATTGTCACAACAACCCTGTGAGGTAGGTGAGGCTGAGAGTGTGTGACTGGCCTCATGGTCACCAGCAAGTTTCCATGAAGAGTGGGAAATCGGACCTGGGTCTCCCAGATTCTGTTCCAAAACTCTAACCAGAGCTAGGCAGGATGTTTGGGGATGTGAAAGTGTGCAGGTCAGTAGCCCAGACATGGGGCGGGGGAGAATCTGGCCCATCAAGGGTATTTCAGTATGGCCCTGGAATTAATCTCCTTGCATTTAAAAAAAGGTTGGGAGGGGCCATAAAGGCCACCTAATCCCACCCCCTGATCAATGGGCAGGATCAGCCTAAAGCGTCCAGGATAAATATCTCCCTGGCTGCTGCTTAGAATCCTAGAGTTGGGAGGGGCCAGACAGGCCATTTAGACCAACCCCCCTGCTCAATACAGGATCAGCCTAAAGCATCCAGGATAAGCATCTGTCCAGCTGCTGCTTGGAATCACAGAATCATAGAATTGGGAAGGGCCACACAGGCCATCTAGTCCCACCCTCTGCTCAATGTAGGATCAGCCCAAAGCATCCTAAAGCATCCAAGAAAAGTGTGTATCCAACCTTTGCTTGAAGACTGCCAGTGAGGGGGAGCTCACCACCTCCTTAGGCAGCCCATTCCACTGCTGAACTACTCTGACTGTGAAAAATCTTTTCCTGATTTCTAGCCGATATCGTTCTCCACATAGTTTATACCCATTACTGCAGGTCCCCTCCTGTGCTGCCAACAGGAACTGTTCTGTGCCACCCTTATCCTTACAGAAATATAAAAATAAGAAACCTGCTTCTGCCTTCTAGTGATCTCTGGCCCATGAATTCAAAGTGACTGGAATGACTTAAGAGCATTCAATTTTAATGACATTTTTGGCAGCATTAAAATGGAACCAATGAAAATAACATAAAATATTAGATTACATGGATTTACAGTCTTGCTGTTCCATGTTGACTTATGCTAGCTCAACCAGACTGACAGATGTGCACGAGTGTGCACACACCCAGCGGTGAACAACGTCCCTTAAGGTTTCTAGGAACAGGCAGAAGCTGCAACTCTCAAGCAGAATTTCCCAGGATAAGGTTGGCACACAGATTCTGCTGCTGTGTAGCCATTGCCACAGTCAGGGGTGGCCAAACTGTGGTTCTCCAGATGTCCATGGACTACAATTCCCATGAGCCTCTGCCACTCAGAGACCAAGGCCTATAGCCCTCTTTGAACAAAGATCAAAACAGTTATCCTTGCAAGTCAGGCTGCTTACAAGTTGAGTTCCAGAAAACAAAGCTGGAGCCATTAAGTACTGGATTTCGATTGACACTTCCTGAACTCAAGAAGGCCCCAAAATAGAAGCAAAGTGCTTTATTACTAAAGTGTGCAGGAGTACTCAATAAAAGAATAGTGAACCATGAGGATAAAAATAATCATAGAATCATAGAGCTGGAAAGTTCTGCAGGGCCTGCAAAAAGGAGCTCTTCCGCCAGGCATTTGGCTGAGACCAGACGTAATCAACAGCAACTGAAGGGCCCCTGCTCCCCCCCCCCGCCCCCTCCAGAATTCCACCAATATGCTCTGGACCTGTTTGTATTGTTTATACTGTTACATTGTTATATGGTTACAACTATTTGTTGTTGTTATTATTGTAAGGTTATTCACATGTTTTTATAGACCGTTTTATGTATTGTTCTTTGTTCTTATGTAAACCGCCCTGAGCCTCCGGGGAGGGCGGTATATAAATATAATAAATAAACAAACAAACAAATAAATAATAAAGGGCCATCTAGCTCAACCCCCTGCTTAATGCAGGATCCGCCTGAAGCATACAGGATGAATATCTGTCTAGCCGCTGCTTGAGGACAGCCAGCAAGGGGGAGCTCATCACCTCCTGGGGCAGCCGATTCCACTGAACTATTCTGTTAGTCAGAGACTCCATTTTCTATTAAAATCTGCCTTCTACTAAATTACCCTTGGTCCATCAAGTTCAATACTGTCCCATTGACTGGCAGTGGCTCCCCAGGGTCACAGGCTGAGGTCTTTCATATCAACTACTGCCTGGTCCTTTTAACAGGGGCTGTCAGTGTGAACCTGGGACCTTCTGCTTGCTCAGCCTCTGATCCCTCCCCTAAGGCAGCCATTTCTTCCATGGGAACTGGAACATCTTTCATCCCTGGGCTAGCAAGTGGGAGGAGGGGACAAGAGAGCTCAGAAGGCCCATTACTGATAACCTATAATGGGTTGAAGAGCTTACCTCATTGTGGAGATGGTTGTCAGTGCAGATGACCGTTCTGTTTCTAAGGGTATATTCTGAAAATCCAAATCTGAGGAAATACAGCAGCTGAGATCCAGGAAGCCAGTGGAGATCTTGATGCCCTGGTGGTCCTTGATTAAAAACCCCCTTGGTCAGGAAATGCCTATCCAAGGGTCACCATGACCACCATATTGTTTGCTGGCAGCCATGTCACCTATGACTGGAATGGCAACCATGTGATCTCATGGGTTATGGCTATTGTCATGTTATATCCTACCTGCCATGTTATATCCCTTCCCCCCCTCTTCCTAACCTTTTAATGTCACCTCTTGAGTTCCTTGATTTATAGTACTGCTATTGCTACTAGTCAACCAGGGTTGGTTTCTGGTCAAAAGATGACACTTCTCCCTCCATCAGCACCCTGAAGGCTTACAAAAGCTAACCCCATCAAGAAGTGAGTGGTGGTCACCTTTAGTCTTCCCCTTGTTTTCAAACACTGGGGGTGGTTGGGCACCCCCTTCTCTTGAATGGGAACCGGTGGCCCAGTTTTGTGCCTCACCTGTGAAGATCCCATCTTTAGGTGATTTCAGATTTTGGACAAATATAGTCCAGGGGCACCGTTAAGACCAACACATTTTTACTCAAGGGATGAGCTTTCGTGTGCAGGCACACTTCTCCAGAGTGGAAGTAATCGGTTCATACTAACAAGGAAAGTGTGAGGTTGAATGAACATACAGCATAACCAAAATGTTTAACAGATACGAGGGTTAAATGGGGGGAGGAAACAGCAATGGATTTGTTTGTGGTCACGTGAGACTGAATTGTGTGAGAAACATCTTGGGTTCAATAAATATGTCTCCACTAAGAACACAATGGTCAACTAGGTAATCAATTGTTGACAGCAGTTAGCTAGTAACCTTCTGCCCCGCCTGTCCTCTCAAGCATGGGAGCATTTTGGGCATCAACTTCTTTGAAGTAGAACGTTTGGCTGGTCCTATTCACAGACCAGAGAAAAGCATATAGATACTATTCCAAACTACATTGCATTATATTAGTTATATACATCTCCAAATGAAGGCTCTTGTGTGCCAAATGCTGTGAAAGACCTTCCTCCCTGACATTTTGGAGAGCTGCTGATAGAATAGACCAGGGGTAGTCAAAACTGCAGCCTTCCAGATGTCAATGGACTACAAATGGACTACAATTCCCATGAGCCCCTGCCAGCTTTTGCTGGCAAGGGCTCATAGGAATTGTAGTCAATGGACATCTGGAGGGCCGCAGTTTGACTCCCCCTGGAATAGACCATATGGGATTTCCTTCTGGAGTCCCTTCCCCATAGCTATTGATCTGGTACAGAACCTCTTAAAGTGACATTCTGTTTATCATTAGGGTATCCCTTCCCCCCTCTTCCTAACCTTTTAATGTCACCTCTTGAGTTCCTTGATTTATAGTACTGCTATTGCTACAAATTCTTTTACTGTTGTTGTTTAGGTTAATTGCCTTTGTGCTGCTCTTTGAACAGCTGCCTATTATTTCCTGTTCAGGGATTGTCTGACTAGGTCATCCTTACTCCATCGCCACTATCCTATAAAGCAGAGTTGCCCACTGTAGTATCCATGGGTGCTATGGCGCCCAATAGTATTTTCCTTGGTACTTGCCAAGGGTTTTAGAAAGTAGGTGAAGGCAGGACTTGTTTTGGGCTGCCCCAATTCTAATGAAAGGGTTTTTCATGGCTGCAACAGCAGTCACAGGAGAATCAGGAGGGATGGTAACCACCTGGGCTCACCAGTTAGCATGTGATTTCATCACCCCTTCGGGCTTTTCTTATTTCCCCATCATTTTCTCCTCTCCTCTCGCTTTCCTTCATTGCTTTTCATTCCCCCTCTTCAATTTTTGCTAAGACAGTAGGTATTCTGTCTGGCTCTGCCTCTGTGGCAGCCATTTTGAATGTGACTTTACCTCCTGTGGCAGCCATTTTGAATGTGACTTTACCTCCTGCGGCAGCCATTTTGAATGTGACTCTGCCTCCTATGGCAGCCATTTTGAGGGGGCACTCACCCCTCTCAAAATCCCAAAGATGTCTACAAACTCAAAAGGCTGGGGACTCTTGCTGTAACATATGTGAGGCTGAATATAGCTCACCCTGTGTGATTAATGGCAGAATGCTGTTTCCCAGTCCCTCTTTTAACTCCCTAAGTGTTGATGATTTTCATCTCAATGTTGTGATCTGTTTTTGGAGCTCACAGTGCAGGACAAAACGTATAGTTTCAATAAGAATGGAACAAAGTTTCCCCTTATTCTATCTTCTTTATAGCATGTAGCAGTTGGCCAGGTAAAGGCAAGAACAAAAAAAAATAGATGTGAGGGTGTTTCTGTAGAATACAGTGAGAATATGAAATATTTTTGACAAAGCTTCGAGGTCAAGACACGCAGAAGCACGAAAGGAAGAAGCTGCAAAGATTAGGAAAATCGAAGGCTACTGCCAGTCGGAAAAGAGAAGTGATTCTCCTCCATGGAGCACCCATTACAGAGTCAGGGATGTCACAGAGGCCTATAACACCCTTATCCAATGCTTCCTCTCAGAGGAGGAACCACAACCAGGAGAGGAAAAAGGAGAGCAGGGCAGAGTCTGCACTCACTTTCTTTATTCCATTGTCAATCCTGTTGAATTCAGATCACTTTGAACTTGGGTCTTCCTCTCTCCCCTCCTCCCCATTGAAACAGGGAAGTCTTCTGCACGTGGTTAGGGAGGCTCAGAAGGGGGGGAGCCAAGCCTCTTTCTTTCTTTTCTTGAAGGTGGGGGGGGGAGAGGAGCCAGACAGGGAGCCTCCTTCTTTTCTTGGAGGGGGGGGAGAGGAGCCAGGCAAGGAGCCTCTTTCTTTATTTGAAGGTGGGGGGGAGAGGAGCCAGACAGGGAGCCTCCTTCTTTTCTTGGAGGGGGGAGGGGAAGAGGATCGAAAAAGGCAGAGAAGGGAGGAAAAATCCAGGACCGACAGAAGTTGAGAGAAATTAGGGGCTTCTCCTTTAAGGCAAGCATGTCACATGACCAGGTGTAGCCTATCAGAGGTTCTCTACCACGGAGCTTTCTTTCCCAAGCTGGATATTCAGGCTTAAAAGCAGTCTGAGATATCGCACAATAAAGGTAGGGTCACTCCGGATCAATCCTTCTTGCTGCAGAAGGAAAATTAAAATCGCCCAAAATCCAAACGGAATTCTGTGTAGAGGGACTGAATCGATCTGGGGTTGGAATAAAAGCTCTGTGCAGTTTACACCCAGGAAGAACAACCATTTAACAGAGAAACCTCCCTGTCTTGTAGTTTTGTTGGACAGGAGGAGACCAGGAAGTACCCACTGTGGCTTTGGGCAAGAAGAGAGTTATTGTGAAAACCCAGATCAGATTTGGACAAGGGTGGTGTTGCCATCCTCTCCATGAAAAACCACCTTTATTCCCAAAACAACATATTATTGGCCCGATCATTTACAAAAGAGGATTAGAACAATTTGCCTGGCAACCAAAGATATCATGTGAATCTATGATGCTTCATGTCGGAAGTGCCTGCAGAGATGGTGCATGTAGGTTAGCGTTCGATCGTTAGCTGTGAGGTGTAATTTGATAGCTAATGTAAGATTAACCCAAGACACAAAATCTTGCCCCAAACACTTGTTTTTGTGGTACCCCAGAGCATATGGACCAGAACACCAATGTACTCAGTAAGAAAGGCCCTAGAACTGTGGGTCTGGACAGTGAAGGGGGCACAAGGCCGAAGGAGGCAAAATGTCAAAAGCACTCAACAAGCTGGATCCTGTCCATAGGTCAACCACCACACAGATGGCGGCAAGACTCAGAAAGAAAGAGCTGCAGATCCGATACATCAAAAAACCATGGTCGTGTTATATTTTGGTCAGTGCGAGACACACAATAAGGAGGTCTGAGTTGGGGGCTGGGGACACAGTAGGTCAGGAAGGCGGGTTCCATGTTGCTCCTCATCGCAGTAGCGACCACTTGATCTGTTCTTTTGCCGACTGCAGCACCTGCAAACAGAGGCTGGTTTCAGCTATGAGATTCAACCAAGTACTAATCAGGGCCAACCCTGCTTATTTATTTATTTACTAACTTCAAAGGCCATTCCCATTCCTTGAAAGGGCCCCCTCGCCTGGCCCCTGGCCAGGCAGCGTAAGGTGGCCTTGGGCGGCAGCTTGCAGCCAGATGAAGTGGGGCGGGTGGGGGCTGGGCAGCTCGTTAGCAGGAGCAGGACGAGCTCCTTAGCAGGCAGTCAGCAGGCTGGGAGGCCCTCATCTTGAGGCCCTCTTGGCCTAGCAGGCCAAGAGGCCCTCGTTAGCAAGCACAGCCTAGCAGGGCAAGATGCCCCCCGTTAGAAGGCCCTCTCCCCTTTCCTGCTGCTGGCTCCGGGCACTGAGGCGTCTGAGAGCAAAGAGGCTAGACTCCAGGGACGGAGGGCGGGAGTTGCATGGGGCAGAGCCAATGAGGGCAAAGCCAGCTGCACCCTGATTGGCCCTATTCCAACTTGGACAGCCGGACACATTCCACCCCCTAGGCTGTTTCATAAATATACAGAGGAACAACAACGGATAAGGATATTTGGATTTGCTGTCCACCCTCACTCAGGGCTTAGCTTCCAAGATCTGATGCGATCAAGCTAACCAGGTCAGGGCAAATCACAGTTACAGTGTAAGTTACGTAGAATGAGAACTCTCCTCCCGTCTCACACCTGAAGCTGCTGATGGCGACAACAAGGTGGGTTGGGGGACACAAAGACATAGACCAAGCAGTATTTATGGTAGAGAAACTGGTTTTTTGTACCCCGCTTTTTACTACCGAAAGGAGTCTCAAAGTGGCCTACAATCACCTACCCCTTCCACTCCCCACAACAGACACGCTGTGAGGCAGGTGGGGCTGAGAGGGAGCTGCTTTGTGAGAACAACTCTAAGTGAACTGTGACTGGCTTAAGGTCACCCAGCTGGCTGCACGTGGGGAACCAAACCCAGTTCTCCAGATTAGAGGCTGCCACTCTGAACCACTACACCATACTGGCTTTCAAGGCAGTAGGACCTGCCCACATGACATACCTGAGAGACGGTTTGCTCTGTAAGAGGGACATCCTCTCCCTGAAAAGGAAGCACATCCGTTTTCAGAGGGACTTTCCCACACGCACATGCTGTTTTTCGTTTTACATTCTCATTCCTGCCTTTTAACAGTGTTAACTTCCTAATATTAATGTTTTGGTAGCTGGATGTTTCACTCTCTCACTCTCTGGGTCTCTGTCAAAGTCATTGTGCTATACACACAGTCCCAATACAGGAATACAGGGAATGGATGAATGAATGGAACGCACTGATGGATCCAGCACAGAATCTCCCACAGGGACTCTCAAGAGAACAGGCCTCCCAACTCCAGCTAGATGACCATGAGCGTTTAATTATGTGCATTATCTCTGACAAATTCTTTAAGGCAGGGGTAGTCAACCTGTGGTCCTCCAGATGTCCATGGACTACAATTCCCATGAGCCCCTACCAGCAAACACTGGCAACAAGGAAGTACAAGTTGCTGCTGGAAAGGGCTCATGGGAATTGTAGTCCATGGACATCTGGAGGACCACAGGTTGACTACCCCTGCTTTAAGGGACTGTGCAGAAGGTAATGATCTAATGATCTAATGCAGGCGTGGCAAAACTGTGGCTCTCCAGATGTTCATGGACTACAAGTACCATGAGCTCTTGCCAGCAGCAACTTGTACTTCCTTGTTGCTATGAAGACTGACCGAGCAGCAGACCCCCCCTATCCCCCAGCTGGGGCTTGGTCACTGAAACAATTGCTGTGGTCTGGGCAGGCAGGGAAAGAAACAGAGAAGAAACGAGACCCGCTTACCCGCACAGCAACCCTGTGTAGCACCTGCTGTGGGTCACTCTCAAGAATCACCCTGTGAAAGAAGAAGGAAAAAGCTGGCTTAGGCTTGGCTCCAAGGGAGTTTTGGCAGAGCCCAAATTCACAGCCAGGTTCTGGCTCCAGGTCTGAAGAGACAGCTGAGCCTAAGAGATTTCTAGCCCACACCAAGTATCACTGGACTCACCCCCCATCCACAATCTCATCTACGGCCAGGAAAAGGCCTTCCATGTTTTCCAGTAGAGCCCGCTTCTCCACGTTCTTCCTGCAGAGGGAGACAGACAACAGAATCTGATCAGTGAGGAAGACGGATATGTAAGGCAACACCTAAGAGGACTCACCCCCCCCCAGACACACCCCTCCCTTTCAAGTCTTGGCCTACAATCACAATGGCTAAGCTTGTAATGCAAACTGCAGCCAAATTCTGCAACGGATCTACAGGCCTACATGCTGAACCACTGTACATATAAGCATACACACTCCCTGGCAAAGGCCTGCTTTTAAGGGGGTGTTTTGTGCCCCTCCCTATAAAATGATCTTTCATATTCTCCATTAAGAAAGGTACCTGCAACAATGAGGCATGTTTCTTTAACATTTTATTGCATACATTTGCTTTTGCCCTGCTAGCCGGAGGCTGAAGAAGCCAGAAGTGGCAAAGGGTATATAAATCCACTCCACAGCAGGAATACAAATATGTATGTGCTGTCTTTTGTCCCTGAAAGCCATACAAATAAACATTTCAGCCACATTTCTTTATACTCAACTGATGGTTAACCTTGTGGTCAGCTTTGGGGATTAGACATGGGCACAACCCCCCCAAAATCCATTTAGGCCCCCTTCCAAACTGAGTAAGTTTGGTTCCCCCATTCTCCCGACCACAGCTCACCATGACCAAGAGGAATGAGGGGAAAGTCATTTAATAGCAATCATATAACCATTCAAACACCATTTACCTTCATAACCTGCATTTCCCACGTATTTCCTTTTAAAGAATGGAGACCAATGACAGAGTCCGTTTTCATGTCAAATTCCCGGTTTTACAGCGGTATACAAATCCAAAAGTACGGGGGTTATCACACAGTGAGAAGGAAGGGAAGAGGCAGGCACGGCTGCCAGCACGCCGGCGATGCAAACGCGCATGCGCGCAGTTGCCGCACGTGCATGTTTGCGCCCCCTGGTGGTGAAAACGTGTATGTGCGGCAACTGCGCATGCGCGTTTGCGCGGCACCCGGGCCGTCGGCTTTCACCTCACCCCCAGAGGCGGTCCCTGACCTCAAAAAGGTTGGGGACCACTGCAAAAATAAATAAATAAAAATAAATTCGTCACCATCCTTCTGTAGTGACCCCAAATGCCACCCTCCCCCCAAAAAAAAATCAGTCCCTGGGTCCTCCCCTCCCATCATGATGACCTGTTCAATGTAAGCATCAAGTCAATGTGCTGAACATGTGCAAATGGCAAATTCCTTGTCATGAATGATTAGAAAAGGGCAGAGGGGGATGACGGGACCTGCTAACGTTATAATGCCTTTGCATGACCACATTTAGAATAAGGGATTCAGAATTCTACCGTGAAAAAGGATCACCTCATAAGAAAAGAATCACAAAAGGCCTATCAAAATCATCAAGGGGGCAGAACATCTCCCCAGTGAGGAAAAGCTAAAATGTGCGGGTTTCTTTCATTTCGAAAGAAGTCTCGTCAAGGGAGACATGATGGAAGATTAAAATTATGCATGCTGTCTAGAATATGGAGTCATGTGCGCCTCCTCCAATAACCCTGAAACTTGAAATCATGCATTAGTGATACAGCTACTTTCATTTAGGAATATTTTAGTTTTCCGGGAGATTTTTTTCCCCCTCTGGTCATCTTTCCTTTTCTTAACTTTGCAAAAATATTAACAGCAGTTCTTTTGCTAGCCTAACCTATTAATATTTCATAACACCCAGATCCTACTCTATGTTGTATCTCTGTCACTGATATTTTATCCTGCCTATTAAGGTGCACTAATATCAGGGTCCTGTTCTAATCTTGTGATGATTTAATGGTCCACTTTACTAACACTTCTTCAGGTGTTTTAGAATGAAAATTGTTTTCCCTTTCCTCTTAATTTGTGTATTATTCTAATTATTTTTAAGGAAATTAATTCACCGGGAATAGACTCAGTAAAGACTGAGGAAAGCAATTTTTTTTTATTTGTGGGAATCCCTGCCGAAAGCTACGGTAACAGATACAAATTTAGAAGCCTTTGAAAAGAGAGCAGACAAATGAAGGCTTAGATCTATCAGTGGCTATTTGCCATGAGGAATATTGGGAGCCTCCATGTTTAGAGGCAGATTGCCAATTAATTGTGGAAGGGCAACAATAAGGGCCTTCATGCCCTGACCTGAATAGCCTAGACCAGGGGTAGTCAACCTGGGGTCCTCCAGATGTTCATGGACTACAATTCCCATGAGCCCCTGCCAGCAAACGCTGGCAGGGGCTCATGGGAATTGTAGTCCATGAACATCTGGAGGACCCCAGGTTGACTACCCCTGGCCTAGACTAACCTGATCTCAGAAGCTAAGCAAGGTCAACCACGGCTAGCATTTGAATGGGAGACCACCAAGGAATACCAAGGTCATGATAGAGAGGTAGGCAATAGCAAACCACCTCTGAATGTCTCTTGCCCTGAAAACCCCACGGGGGTCACTGTAAATCGGCTGACTTGATGGCATTTCCCACCCCCACCCCCATCCCTGCCTCCATGCCTTGTTTCCCCAGAATATCTGCTTGGCTACTGCTGGAAATAAAACACTGGACTAAATTTCATCAAGCAGGGCTCTGGTATATTTTGATGCCTTTTCAGCACACTTAGATCCACCGGGGGAAAAGCCAACTGACATGAACCTTGATATGTCTTTTAAAACGAACAAGTGAAACTGCCCCATTGTTGCCTGGTGCACCGTCCCTCCTCCTCTGGCTTTTACCCCACTACGGTTATCAACCTGTTCCAAGTACACCCAAGCCCTGACCAAATCCAAGCCCAGCAAGGGGGTTTCTTACCGCAGCATCTGGCTGAGTGAGTCAAACAAGCAGTTGAGCACGGCCATGAGCATTAGCTGCGAAAGGAGAGGACAGGGTTAGAGGCAAAGGTAGCACCACAATGACTTTGCGGTTATCTCTGATTGGGACTTGGAGCTTGACAGGTGACGTTGTAAGCCGGGGTCTTCCTGCTCAGCTGCAGACTTGCCCTTTCAGGAGGCTCTGAGCTGAAATGCCTCTTTTATACAGAGGGTTCAGTCGATCATCAGAGTAACCGCAGCAGTGCCAGAGCAAAAGAGGAGGACCCCGGACAAATGGCAAGAACAACCTGCCTTCAAGGGGAAAAGCTAAACAGAAAAGCAGCCACTTGCTGTCTTGGGATAACGCACCTCGTTTTCATGAGAGCTGCCGATGACGTAGAAATACAGGTCAATGCTGCTCTTATATACAACCGTCAGTCCCTCCAGGAGGGCAATCTCACCTGAGTGGGGAGTAAGAAAGGAAACCAGAAAGAGCTGGATGAATGGATGAATAGATGGGAGAGGAGCAATACTTAAGGAAAGACAGCCTTTCCTTAAGCAGAAGTGAATCATGGATTATCACAAACATTTTGGTTTGCAGTGCAAGGGGGAAGAACCTCCTAGTAAGAGCACAAGCCCATTTACAATTGCATGTGGGGCAGTACGGCCGGGTCCAGCAGTGCTTGTAACCCTGCAACTGCACTTCAACGGTGCCTACCTGCGGTAGACAATGAACTGCACACCTCAGGGGAGAAGCCACCCATCAAACTGAAAATTTGACTACTTCATTGCTTTTTTTTCTTTTGCAAAGAATTTGAATGGAATGTCTTCTCACAACTGTAAAACTACTGAATAACTCTTTCTGTTTTGGTTTAAGCCAGAGGCGTTCCTGCTTAGATCAAATTTAGTGCTTTAATTTCGAGGCAAAGTACTTTACCCCCCAAGGAAGGAAGCTGAAGTTTGAAAGGCACTGAAAAATTCCAAAACCAGCTTCTCAATAAATCTTGCCTCTCCCCGCTGCTTTTGATTTCAGCGCAGATCCTGCCTCGGGGACGAAGCGAGGCCCTCCCCCAGACTCACAAAGGCAACACCCTGGATTGCGAAAAGACGGCGCCTGGTGAAATCCACGATTGCAAAACCGCCTTCTGGGACCAACCACGGTTGGCGTGATGAAATTAATCTCGAGTCAGAGAGAGGGCAAGACGCCTGCAGGACGTGTGCTCGCCTTGTGGGCTGCAAGGCATGCGGACCGCTGGTGAGCCTCCAAGGATTCTCACAACGGTCATTATCCTGTCCCAGCCCCACATGCATCACAGCTGGTTCCGACAGCCAGGCCCGTGTAAGTCATGGAGGGCTGGGTGGTAAGGATTCTAGGGGCTGCCTCCTTTCTGAAGCATTTCCCTCCCTGTTTAGGCATAAATGTAAGTTTTCCTCTCCCCCGGCCGCATTAGCGGAAACGTGTTGATAAGAAATGGACAGAGCGGACTCAGAATACATTAGCCGTTTTGTACTTTCCAAGAACGGCTCTTCAAAAGCTTCCAGACACAGAACGGAGGCCAATACGCGAGCAAACTGAATCTTCCTCCAGAGCAGGGGTAGTCAACCTGTGGTCCTCCAGATGTACATGGACTACAATTCCCATGAGCCCCTGCCAGCATATGCTGGCAGAACCTCATGGGAATTGTAGTCCATGAAGATCTGGAGGACCATAGGCTGACTATCCCTGCTCCAGTGAACCCCAGATGGGGCAGAAAGGAGATCTCGTCACTTTATACCAGAACCAACAGAGTGCAGTGATTTGGATCTGGGAGACCCAGATTCAAATCCCAACTCTATCACTGAAGCTTGCTGGGGGACTCTAGGCCAGTCACACGCTCTCGGACTAACCCACCTCAGAAGGTTGTTGTGGAGGTAAAACGGAGGAGACAGTGTTTGCTTATCTGGATCTCCCTTGGCGAGAAATGTGGTGCATAAATTAAGCAAATAATAAAATTTATCCATGCAGTGGTCTGAGGTGCCCCTTCCCCATCCCTGCCCCCACCACACAAAGCAGGACCTACTATCTGTCCGGTGAGTTTTATTGAAGATGTTCTTCTCAAAGGCCTTTTGCTCCTTGACAGTAGGGTAGGTATCGTCATAGTACTACATGGGGGAAAAGAAAAGCTGGTGACAGGACAAGAAGAGTTTGGGGAATGCAACACATGGAGCTGCCTCATAGTGAATCAGATCACTGGTCCACTAAGGGCAGTACAGTCTCCTCAGAATGGCAGAAGCTCTCCAGGGACTCAGTCAGAGGTCTTTCCCATCACATACTGCCTGAACCCTTTTGCTGAAGGTGCCAGGGATTGAACTTTGGGCCTTCTGTATGCCAAAACAGATGTTCTACCACTCAGACACAGCCCCTCCCAGCAATGAGACCTTTATTTATAATCTGCCATGCCTTGAGGTTCGGGGATGCATATGAAAACACTTGTTTTTCATCACATGGTCTATGGTTGAGGCCAGTGCAAAGAGAAGATCTGTGGGCCCCCCAAAGGAAGGAAGGTATTCCATCACATTCTAACAGTGGCGGCCAGCAGTTCTCTCCTAGACCCCAGCAGGGGAGGTGGGGGGGTTGGTTTGCTGCCGCGTTTGTTGCTGGCTTGGTATTTTTAGTGGGGTTTTTAGGGGACTTGTATTTAATTCTATTTGTATCTTGTAACCCGCCATGAGCCGGTTTTGCCGAGAGTGGCGGGAAATAAATTCTAGTAGTAGTAGTAGTAGTAGTAGCAGCAGCAGCAGCAGCAGCAGCAGCAGCAGCAGCAGCAGCAGCAGCCGCAGTAGCAGTAGTAATTTAAATGTATCACAATCATGAGACATCCATCACTCCCATTTTTAGGCAGATGGGAAATGGGCAAAGAGGGAGTCCATAATAAAAGCATGGGCTCAATTATCTAACCCGAGGTTCCACACGTTCTTCTGTGAACGCAACAACTAAACTGGGGAACCGGACAGGGGAACTCGCTCATCCTGTCCTCGGTCAAGGCAGAATTGATCATGGTGGCCCATCAAAGTAAACCGAAAATCTTTACACTGAAACTTGCCCTGCAGATTTTGCATGAATGTACCAAACAAATAATCCTGCAGCTCAGTAGCTACCAAGGACAGAGTAATGGAATCTGCCAGCAGTTTCTCCTGCAAAGGACTCGCTGAGAAAAAGTAAAGCCCCGGAGCCACTGGAGAGTCTTCCTCACTTGCTAGCAACTAAGTTTGGGACTCGTACGGGCTCAGTGGACACCAAGAAGTTCCTTCTTGCGCAGAAAGCTGGCCCTCAATGGGAATAACATTGGCCCGATAAGCAGAGTTGACAAGATATCTCCATTTGAATGATTTTTTTTAGTGTTGTGCCCCCCCCATGCCCTTTCCATATCTCAAGAAAGTTTACCTTAGCAAAGAGACGGTCTCCATCATTGTCCAAGATGAGGATGGCTTTCACTGTGTAGAGAGATGGCTCCTGCAAAAGGAAGGCACAACATCATCGTTCTGTTCAGCTAACACCCTGCGCTGCCCCTCCCCCTGCACCCACACCTGAACATGATAGGCTGGCCCATCCAAAACACAAGCAAGAGCATCTAAACAGGTCCGGGATCAAAACATTGCATCTGTATATATGCAATCTATTGCATTGCATCTCTATATATACATTGCATCCCTATATATTGCATCTCACAGCAAGGCTGTGTATATATAGAGATGCAATGCAGCTCAAGATGTGAGCCAAATTTAATTCTTGTAAACAGAAGTATACAAATTAAGCAGATTTCCACAGGCTTGCTTATTTTCTCTTTAAGTCACCAAAGGGACTTGTAGATGAACTACACAGAGAAATGAAATCCCACCTGTAAACTGCCACAAATCCTCTCTAGCCAAATTCTGGCTTCTGAGATTTCATGTCCCTACCGGCATATTTTCAGGCTTATTGCCATAGCCGTGAGAGTTTGAAATGTAGGTATTTGTTGTAAAACAAAAAGCTGAGATTCCCGAGATGATATGTGAACCCATGCATGTCTAATGCAATATCAAAAAGGTGGAATGCGTGCAGCCCTGTCTCTCAAACATTGGAAGGAATCAGTGAGACCTTATATACAAACTGCCCACCTCTATACAAATTATTCAAGGCCTGCATGACTTGAAGCCCACTGGGCCTAACTCAGCCAACTAGCCGCATACAGCAGCCCACTAGATGGTAGAAAAACCTCCTGTTCCCATTCTGTCGGCCTAGGGGCTGCAGCTTAATAAATTTCTAGATCAGCCTTCCGAGACCAGCTCAGGGCAGCAATGCCCTGCATGTACACGGCTGCTTTTGCTGTAGGCTTGAGGAAAACCCCTGTGTCCGTATGATGCTAATGTCCCTTTGGCCAGCTTGCAAGGCACAGAGAACAAGCCTCTCTTAGGGACTGAAAAAGAGTCCCTGTTCTGTTTGAAAACAACCCTTTGGCTTCTGGTTATTCACAGCAAGTAAAGTGCCCCTCCTCACACTCTCCAAGCAGAGCCAGATCTGCTTTCGGCAGGACACTGCAAGCATGCTGCAGCCAGAAGCACGTGTGAGCAGGAATGATCATGTGAGCCTTACAGCCAATCAGCGCCTGTCCTCAGGGCACTGAATGTGTGGAAAAGCCCTGCACAACTGGAGCTGCCCATTTTATTAACAGTCTGCAGTGTTGGGGATTGCACAATGCAAAAGTGCATAAGAGGAGTGCCTGAAACCAGCGGAGCATGAGGTCTCATGGCCACTGGCTCAGTGCCTTTGTAGGAAGAACTTGAGCAAAACTCCGAATTCGTCATAAATGATTGCACTTGTTTAAAAGACGAATCCACCTGGCACAGAGAGATCTGGTTATTAGGGCTAGGCCACTGGCTGATAGGTCAAAATAACAGCCAAGTACTTGCAATAGGTTTTCTATATACATATTACAATCAATGATCACTGTGAAATGACAAACATCAACTTTTAAAGCAAACATTGTGGTAAAATATTGCGACTTCAAAATTGTTAAGCAAGGTAGATCTTTATTGACGCCCATCTTGTATTTAACCTTTTGCTTTAGCTTTTATCTCCAAACACCAGAGTCAGTCTACAGTCAGAAAAGCTTTTTTTTAAAAAGTAAGATTCAAACACAAAGAACACAATGTGATGTACTTAATAAGAGACTGAAGTCCTTTTTAAAAACAAATGACACCATACTAAGTCTGTCAACAACCTGGAGTAAAGAAAAATTTACTGTCACTTATACAGAGTCTTAATGTATAGAAATGGAAAGTTGAAGCTTTTCGTGGAATAGCAGTAAATGACATTGCCTGGTTAGAAAGGAAAAAAAACACCAACCCATTAAGCTTCTATTAAATGGGCAGGCTGTATTTTAATCAGGGCTGCCAGCAACTGCAAGCTGTATTAGTTGTCACTTATACAGTGGCACTCTCAAAATACTTGACCACGGTAAAGTAATACGCCATCAATTACCAGGTCAAGAGATACAACAAAATCTGACCCATCACATTTTGGCTGGCATGCCAGTCCTGTTCCATCAAACCACTCATAAGTACACCACCCATCATGGTCCACTTCTGGCCTTCGGCCACCAGAGTGACCTTTGGAATGATGCTGGCTTAAGCAGTAAACTGGCCAGCAAACTTGTGTCAAGGGATAAAAGCCACAGGGTGGGTGGTACAAGTTGGCCTTGCGTATCATACATTTCCACACATCCTTCTCAGAGCTACCTCCGGGTTTGATTCTGTGCACCCATGCAACCAGCTGGGTGACCTTGGGATCGCCCCAGCACTGATAAAGCTGTTCTGACTGAGCAGTAATGTCAGGGCTCTCTCAGCCTCACCTCCCTCACAGGGTGTCTGTTGTGGGGAGAGGAAAGGGAAGGCGACTGTAAGCCGCTTTGAGCCTCCTTCAGGTAGGGAAAAGCCTATAAGAACCAACTCTTCTTCTTCAGTGATATCAGGGCTCTCTCAGCCTCACCTCCCTCACAGGGTGTCTGTTGTGGGGAGAGGAAAGGGAAGGCAGTGATATCAGGGCTCTCTCAGCCTCCCCTCCCTCACAGGGTGTCTGTTGTGGGAAGAGGAAAGGGAAGGCAGGAATATCAGGGCTCTCTCAGCCTCCCCTCCCTCACAGGGTGTCTGTTGTGGGGAGAGGAAAGGGAAGGTGATTGTGAGCCGCTTTGAGACTCCTTTGGGTAGAGAAAAGCGGCATATAAGAACCTACTCTACTTCTTCATCTTCATCATCTCTAAATCACTGATGGATTTCACCATTTCCCCCTCTTTATTTTAAAAAAGATACTTTGGGAATAGGAAAGCAGAGGATGAAATGCAAAAGACGACTGGGCTCCGTGATCGCATGCATAGGAAGGAAATTTCAACCAGTGCAGCTCTTCTCAAGCCTGCATGACATGCCACACCAGCCAAATCCCACCCCCGTGGATATCACTCAAAGAAACAGGAGCGCCGTCCTCCTTTTTGCAGGTGAAGGAGAAAGAGGGACATATACAGTAAAATATTAATAGTGCATCCATATTGCATCTAGATCCTGCATTTGAAAACACACCAGCCAAATCCCACCCCTGTGGATATCACTCAAAGAAACAGGAAAGGCTACATCCAACCGTAGCACATGCTGTAGCCCCGGTCAGTATCAGCCTGGCAGAAAGCAACGGTCAAAGTTGTAGTTTGTACTATGAAGACACAGTATGGTCTGCTTGTGCGGAGTTGGAACTCATGCCTAGCAGGCCAAAGCACAGGGATACACTGGGGCTACCTTCCTGCCTCATCTAGGAATGTGCGGGTTTAGAAAGTAAAACTTGAGGCCATGGGAGCGAAAGTCCTAGAAGGGACACCGAGCCCCGCTGCTGGATGCTGGAAAGCTCTCGAGACAAAGTTCTGTGATGCACTGACTTCTACGTAGCCACAGTCGGAGTGTATAACAGAACTTCACCTCAAGCGCTGCAACAGCCCCTCTCCAGGAGCAGCAGGCTCCACGGAATGGCCCCGGAGAGCAAGGATTCCCCCCAAAGGGGTGCCCACTTCCCTCTCCCCCCAAAGCAAAGAGACAGTCCCGGCTTTCTGCCATCTCCATGGAGAAGGAGATGCTACAGAAGAGCCCAGTGGAGACATCGCATTTTTGTTGTCTTCAGGGACCATCCATTCAGAAACCATGGCCTCCTTCTCAGGACGATGCTTGGCTTGGAACCTCCCAGCCTTTTGCGACTGACCACAGCTACCATGACAGCCATTTTTGGGTGGACCCACCCACTCAACAAGCTTGGGGACCCCACCCGCAGAATCACAGACTCAACAAGCTCAGGGGCTTCTGCTGCAGAGTCTTTGCTAAATTCTCCTCCCTGCAAGTCACTCTTCCATTGAGATCAAAACAGTTAACAGTCAGTGTACAACACAACTTTCTCTAGGGTTTTTAGATCAAATGCTCTGCTCCTCTCAGGATCAGTGGCATCCACATGTCAATAAGCTCCCTCTTCACTACAGGAAGTGTACCCTTTTAAAATGGAGATTCTTGTATTTCGCAACCCCCTGGAACAAAGCTCTTCACTGCCACTTGCCATCTTCAGAGGCTCTGTATTTACACAGGGCCCAGCATTTTTATCCTGCAGACTGTCCTAATTCAGCGCCATGGATCTCAAACAGCCATTTTAAGAATTCCTCAAAAGTTTATGAGGGGCTCTTCAATTGGAAGATCAACAATGACAGAAAAGTCTTCCTGGAAGACAACTTGCATACCACTGCTAATCATCTCATAAAACTGTACACCCGCAGGGAGTGGCTGATTTGACTCTGGGGATGTCACCTCGGCTCATGCAAAGTCATAGAGCTGGACTTCACCCTGGAAGACTTCCCTGAATCGTCTGCCAAAAAGTGAGTGATCTATGGCAGGTATGCAGGGGTTCCTCAGTCCACTAATCAATTCGGAGAGGGTTCCATGAGTGGAGGTCCTCCTTTCAGAGGGTTCCCACCATCTTCAGCCCAAGCGACATGCATGAATAGGCACAGAAAAGGGAAGATTGGTTTCGGGACCCCTGCGGCTCATCCATTTTCACACGGAAAAGATACGGCGTCGACAAATTTAGACTCTCCTTCTGGTGTTTTCATCCTTGTTCATACAGACGCACGCAGATAAATTTGTTTGGCAAACTTACTAAGCAGGCAGATGTGCATCGGGAATTTTTTCTTCCCTCTGATAATATTTCACCTGCCTTCCTGTGCAATGCCAGCAGATCCAGGTTTGGAACACCCCTGGTTTTACAGCAAGATGGGGAATTAAGACTCTCTGGTGGGTCTCAGAAACTGCGGGCGCAACAGCGTGATGCCCCAAAGCTCACTGGATGATTTTCTGCACAGGTACTAGGATCGGAGGAGCGGCCCAATTCCAGTCTGGCCTGAATGAAGCAACAGATGACAGGTAATGGTTGGCAGATCTGTCCTGTTTTGCCTTCTGAGAGAATCAGGGTAGATGCTTACCACGTAAGCATCAGAGGAGAATTTATACATCCCTTTGCCAAAAAGACAAGCTTCCTCCGGAGAGACGGGAAATAAACACACATTTTAAATCTATAATGAGCTCAGACTGGAGGGCCAGAAGCAGCATAAATTTCTCTCTGGAGGCTTCCAGTTCAAGCCAAGGGCTGCCTCGAGCAATCAACCATTAAAACAAGACGTTAAGAGTTACTGCACAGTTTATTCTGATCATTTAATTCTGAAGTTTCAATAAATTAAACTTCAATCAATTAAACTAGGTGTGCAATGGCCCAGATGGTCAGCATGATAGCGGCAGCATCGCCATAAAGATTTTACAGCTGCCAGGACCCCATGGAAGAGTAGCCCCGGCAAGGGAGAGGAGACAGCAAGAAATATGTCAGGGCCTGTTTTATTTGCAAAAGGCAATTGGACAGCTCCGCGAAGGAGGCAGGGCTGCTCCCACTGGGTGCCTGGAGCCATTGCGGTTCACATTCATGGCCGAACTTTAGTGGAATGGGGAGACACATCATGGGGCTGCAACTGCTGTAAGAACTGGCACGTGTTCCACACCACAACGGCACCAGGCATCTTTAACAGTGCAAAATCCACTGCTACTGATTCATAGAAGATGGCACTGCCCCTTTTAATTCCAGGACAGTTCATTGTGCTCAGAAGGGGTTTTTACATTCTGCTCCTTTGGAGTGTCAACCACTTCACCCAGATCCTTCAGCAAACGCCACAGAGGAGCCTAATCCAATAACTTGGGGATGGATTTTTCTTCACAATCAGCCATGGCAAGGTATTTTCTCCCAGTTGCCCCTGGAGATCTGTGTAGTTTGTATGTCAAGAGAGGGGGGAGGGGGAAAGAGATTGTCTCCTAGAACTAGAAACATAAAATATCCAGAAATTTGGAAGCCAAGAAAGATCGGGGGGGGGGGGGGGGGGGACTGAAATACTGCACTACTGCTAACAGGAACTGGCTCGGTTCCACAGGGCCTGCAAGATGGAGCTCTTCTGTCAGGCATATGATTGAGGCCAGTACATAAAGAAAAACTGGAGCATCTTACAGGCCTCCCCTGCCACTTTGGTTTCCTCCTCCTATACCCTTCTCCTCTATGGAGGGAGGGGCTCTATCAGATGGTGACTCTGTAGGCGAGTCTTTCTCAACTTTTTTACCATTGAGAAACCCCTGAAACATTTTCCAGGCTTTGAGAAACCCCGGAAGGGTCGGATTGTGCAGAATATGGTTGGGAAGCAGAGCTGTGGACACGCCCACCTGGGGCCCCACCCCTCCCCAGACCCTCCAGGCCTATCATTGGCCATTGTGGGAAAGGGAGGGGGGAAACGGACTGACATGACCATATATGGCCATATCACCTGATAAAAGTTTAAGAAATTTTAAAAATATATTACAAATGTATTAACTCCCAATCATTCAGGAAACCCTTCCACGGCCATCAAGAAACCCCAGGATTTTACAAAACCCTGGCTGAGAAAGTCTGCTAAGGGCAAGCCAACAGAATAGTACTGTGCTGCTAGTTTTTAAATTAGTTTTAAATGTATTGCTGGATGATCTTATTGTCTTTATACTTGCGATTGCCTCAAGATGACTGGTTCAAGAGGGGCAGGTTATAGATATAAAAATAAATTAATTCAATATAAAGCTATTGTGCTGCTTCAACAACTTACAGTGGGGAAGAAAGACAGCATGGTATATATCCCAGTCTGGTCAGACCTTGGTAGCTAAGCAGGGTCAACACTTAGAAGCGAGACCACCAAGGAAGACTCTGCAGAAGAAGGTGATGGCCAACCACCTCTGCTTCTCAAATTACGAAAAACAGAAGATAGTTGGCAAACGGCTATATCTTCTACTATCTCTTAGTACAGGTGTAGTCAACCTGTGGTCCTCCAGATGTTCATGGACTATAATTCCCATGATCCCTCATGTAGACTCATGGGAATTGTAGTTCATTGACATCTGGAGGACCACAGGTTGACTACCCCTGTCTTAGTACATTTCATTCATCCCAGAAAGGGAAGGGGTAATGTATTACAAGAATTTTGTTTGTCGCTCTCTAGTTTTTCTGATGGAGAAATTGGGGGGGGAGGCTAAAGACTTTTTCACGTTGTACATTTTTGGGTGGGTCAAACCTTCTTTAATAAGCACTCATTTCAAAGCAAAGCATGAGGGTTTTTTCCACTGTTGCCCGAATCCTCCATTGGAAGGAAGACCTCAGACATTCACTCCTATCTTTGTGGGTTAAATCTTATCTTATAAAGCATTATACTCATCTAAGAGAAAAACATTTCATCTGAAAGCGTGTTTTTTTTAATGCTTCCCAAAATTTCCTAATTTTTCCACTGGCAAAATGGGGGGGGAGGGGTGACTTTGGATAATTTTTTTTGTTCCCTTCAAACCTTCTCCTACACAACTTTTAGCTTACTTGGTTGAGCTACTTGGAAAAACCTGATCATTTTTTCCTTGAAAATCTCCCAGTGCAAATTTAAATAAATAATTTAACAATGTTTTGTTTATTTATTTATTATTTATATATATATATTATATTTATAATGTTGACAAAAGAGAGGGGAAATTCCATGCACAAACTTGTACCATACACAAGCACTGCCTGTTTGCCCATGCTTCATATCCCACATTTAGCCCATTTTAACAGGATTACCTTGCAGCATGCCACCCCTGATAAACAGATTATATCTACACATGTGCGGTAGAAACTTTTTCACGGAAAGGTATGGTGGTGGTAGAAAGTGCCACCAAGTCACGGTCAAGCGGACTTATGGCGATTCCGGGGTTTTCAAGGCAAGACACATTCAAAGGCGGTTTGCCGTGGCCTGTCTCTGAGTAAAAACCCTAGATCCCCTTGGTTGTCTCCCCTCCAAGTACTGTGCAGTGCCAACCCTGATCAGCTTCTGAGATCTGAGAAGTAGAACATTGGGAATTTTCTCATCTCACATCACTGGTCCTATGTACATGCAACCAGGAAGCATAAATCTATTTTTATTTCTTTATAATGCAGGGTGATAGTCTCATCAGTGCTTCTATTAGGAACCACCACAAATGATCATAAAATATAGCCCTTTTTGTTAGTTAATTAAAATAATCATCTTAGATGATTGGATACTTTTAATGTAGTGATTATTGGCTAGATACCAGGAAAATGGTAATACATGGTAATACATGGCCTTTCCCATGTATCCCCGATGTTGTATGTAAACTTCCCTGAGCCATATGGAAGGGCGATATAGAAATCAATCAATCAATCAATCAAATAAATAAATAAATAAAATAATTTTCAGTCAGAGTAGTTCAGCAGTGGAATTGGCTGTCTAAGGAGGTGGTGAGCTCCCTCTCATTGGCGGTCTTTGAGCAGAGGAGTGGGGGGGGACTGGACTAGATGGGCTGTAGGGTCCCTTCCGACTCTATGATTTATAATTCCAAGTTAGCGAGAATTTGGGGGAGTTCAGAAAGGAAATGTGGCATCAGGTTGGTTTCAGTTAGCTTCTAATCTCTTGTAACCCAAGGATGTTATGAGACATCAAGATCTTGCCCAACATCTCCAACTACCGGAAAAAAATATACTCCGCTACTAATATATAAGCACTCACCTACAATGATATGTTCTGTACAAACCACGTCCCTACATCCATCCTAGTGAGCTAGCTTAAACACAAACACAGCATACATGCATTATGCAAGCTCCTTCTACTGCACATAAAATGACCCATGTGGGGGAAAGCTTCAGTTGCTCACAGCAAAATATTAATGTGTCCCCACATGCAGAACAAAAACATTTGAAGGATCCCCCTGAAAATAGCTCAGTGACAGCCATGCTAAAGATGAGTCTCATTCTCATGGAGATGGTAAATCTGTGTCTGAGCTGTACAACTTCGGGATGCAGAAGCTTGGCTTGAATTCCTGATTGTTAGAACTCGTGGCCGCCATTTTTATTCTTAGTTTGCACTGACTTAATGTAACTGACAAACTAAACTGCATCAAGAGCTTGCCAAGGAAAAGGCAGGGCCTAAATTTCATACATGGCTTTAATATTAAAGTCACCCTGAGAGATTCATAGATGAACCAACGCTTGAGTCCAAGTCTTCTCGGCTTATGTCCGACATTTTATCTACTACTGTCCTGCTGACTCCAACTGGATCTAATGACAACTCTGCATATGAGAATGAAACAAACATGAAGTTATTATGGCTTCAGCAGGACTTATATGCCATTTTTGACTGCTTCGATTCAGCTGAATGTCTGCAACTCAGTCACGCTTCTCCAAAACCATTCATGCCATTAGGAGACTGGATTTCCTTCTCTACAAAATAACTTCAGCTCAATGCCTAGGATCAGTATTGTTCTCCTGAAGGCATCTGTACAGATCAGTTGTTCAGCTAGCCTCCAGAAGAGCATCAGTTGCTGAACCATAAACATCAAACCTGGACAGAGGGAGGGGAGAAGGATGACTGCATCTAAATTATAGATCTTCAGCCTTTCCAAACCCCACTGAGCTGCAAGCGTGTGATAGGAAAAGAGAGGAAACCAGACTTACAACCTCACTGACATCCACTGGAGACCAAGAGAGCCACGAACATGAAACACAAGTGAAGCACCAGGAGGCATATCACAATTGGGAATAAGCAAATTACCCAAATGATGAAGGAGCCTTCTCTACGACTGAGGACCTCCCCTAGCCATCCTGCTGTTTCTCTTAGTGTGCATACAAAGAGAGATAGAAGACATGCCACCCTGGCTCTCTATGTATGCATGCTATCAGCAGGTCTTTCCAAAAGGCTGCCAAAAATGGCATCACTAGAGAAGCTCACAACTAAGTAGTTGAAGCTCTATGACCCACACCTGAAGGTCTCAACCCAGAGACTGAAAAACTACAGTCCAAGATCATATGGCATCATAAGCACACTGAAGAAAGGGCTTTTCAAGAGAAGAAAGGAAATGGGGGGGGGGGAGAAACTATCACAGCTGGTACAGAAGAGTTAAATGAAAATCAAATATAAAACTGATTAGAGGACCATAAGCGGGTCAGCTGCACTACTCAGGGATGTTATTTGATTTGTGTTGTTGTTACCACAAAAGAGGGTCCCCCTCTTTTCCTCCTGATGCAAAACTGCCTGGTCCTGAAACAGACTTTAAAAACCCTTCCTTGTTTCCACAAAAGTATCTGGGCGATTTGCTAACACTGAGTTTGTTTGTGAGAATAACGTGGCCCCCTACTTAGAAACACGCATTAATGACAAGATGATGACAATATGTGTGTATCTGTTAAGTCAGAAGATTTCAGGTTGAGTTAAGGTTTTCATCCCCAGCATGCAATGTAACTTATATAAAAAACAAAGGGATCCCAAACAAAATCCCTCTCATTCCAAAGAAAGCAGAAGGATATTGGGCAAAAGCAGCAAAAGGGAGAAGGATGCATTAAAACATTCTTCTATAAAATTTAGAATTAAAATATCTCAGAAGTTGGGTGTTGTTTTTGTTTCTTTGTTGTCATCATGGCTGATTAAGGGCAACCCCAGAGCAGGGGTAGTCAAACTGTGGCCCTCCAGATGTCCATGGACTACAATTCTCATGAGCCCCTGCCAGCATTTGCTGGCAAGGGCTCATGGGAATTGTAGTCCATGGACATCTGGAGGGGCGCAGTTTGACT
The DNA here is from genome assembly GCF_049243985.1 of Paroedura picta. NCBI lineage: Eukaryota > Metazoa > Chordata > Lepidosauria > Squamata > Gekkonidae > Paroedura > Paroedura picta. The sequence goes on along the minus strand of NC_135371.1, from coordinate 161,345,325 downwards.
ACCCCTGCCCCAGAGGGTTTTGAAGGCAAGAGATGTTCAGAGGTAGTTTTCAATTGCTTGCCTTTGCATCACAGTCCTGCTATGCCTTGGTGGTCTCCCATCCAAACACCAGCCAGGGGAAACACTGCCTAACAGCCAAGGTCTGATGAGATGGGGCTATCCAGGTCAGGGCCAGAAGTTGCTGAACCCTTATGGGAACGCCACACTGAGCTGGGCTAAAATATATCAGTCCAGCATTAAGGGAAATCTATCTTCTCCTGACATACAAGCTACTAATTTGTGAAGGACCCAGAGGGAAGTTTTTACAAAATTATTTCTCTAGAGTTACTACAAAAGAATTGCTCCACAAGTGCATGGTGGGAATGATTTCAGGAAATATAATTGAGTGAGTAGATTCTGTTATGAATGCTTTTAATGCTGAAGTCTGCATAAAGATGACCCTCTCTCCCTGCCCAGCTCCTGTAACAAGGCAGACATGTAGTGAATGAAGCTTTTCTGATGCTTTTATCTACATGTCTGTCTATCCTTGAAGCTGTCAAAGGCACAGGAGCCTTGCGCGGTGGGGGTGGGAAGCTATAAACTCTTATGGAGATGCCACAGAATTTACAGAAACCAGCCTCTAGATCACACAACCTCATCCGGTACCTCATTCTCCAGGGATTTCAAACTTTTTACATTCAAAGAGCTTTTTAAGACAAGCTACAGTATGCTGCATTTTACAGAGGATTCTGGGAGTGCTGGAGAGCACGTGCTCAGTGAATGCACTGCACTGAGTAACCTTTGTTAAACTTACAGGCTTGCAAGAATTAAGACTGCAGCCTAAAACAAAACTATTCAGCAACTGTAAACCATAAGGAATTAACAATGGGGAGGGAGGGATTGTCCTTCCTGGAAAGGTTTCTGCCACTGCTACTCACCTTCTCTTTATGAAAGGCTTTAAAGAGCCCCCAGAACTAAACAGGGGTCTTGCAGCATCTTAAAGACTAAAACATATTTTATTACAGCATTCACTTTTATGCCCATTTCTTCAAATGCCATGAGTGGATCGGCACGATGCAATAATTTTATGAATGGGTATGGCCACCGCCATACAGAGGCAGGCTATGGCAAACTGTCCTGCCTCATCTATTCCACGGAACACCCCATTAACACTTTCATTAGTTGTGACCTGACAGCACTTAATGATTGCCATTATTGGGGGTTGAGGGGTGGATAGCAGGATGAAAGGGCCATGAAAGGCAGGATCTAAGTTGAAATGTAATTACACAAACTCCAAATACTATCAAGAAATATACAAAGATCGTTCCCAAGCCAACACCTGTAACAGACAGGGCTAGCAGTTGAAAACCTGTTAAAGAATCCCAGTTCTGCAACGACAACTCCAGATGGATAACCCACGGGTGATGCTGGAATAAAAGTTGTTAATCTTTCAGGTGCCACTGGCCTCCCGTTACAACTGACAATGCAGCATCCCTGGAAGGAGACGTGTCCCTCATCCCAGCCCAAGGCACCCAAGCAAAGCCGTCTGCTGCTGCACTTTACCTGGGATCAAGGCCTGCTGGGCACATGGGTCGGAATGGACTGGATGGCATGTTCCTTTTTTTAAAAAACAAACAAACAGCCCCACCAAATCCCACTTAGCCAGGAAGCAAGTGAGTTACTGGGGTTGCAATTAAACCAGTACCCCACCCCCACCTTGTGCTGCGTGGTTTACTCATTGGGCGCTCCCAAGCCAGAGAAGCCCCTTAGGAGGGGAGGTGGGAAGAGCTCCCTGGGGTTCCCCAAGGCAAAGCAGGGGATACCTGGCGCTCCTCTCCCACCTGGCCGACCCACAGTTCTCTGCCCCGCATCCAGGAAACTGGGCCTGGGCTCCAGCTCAGAGAACCGGACCAGGCCCCCCAAGAGAAGCCGGCTGGTTCCGTCCCGCCCGCTTCCATGGCAACGGGCCCCCCCTCAGCTTGCTCCCCCCTCTCCTTTGCCCCCTCCGGCTCCTACCAGGATCAGCGCCTCCATCTTGGTCGCCCCAATGCCGACGTGGAGCAGCGACCGCAGCGTCGCAGCATTGGCTGCCCTCACGCCAATCTTTTCTCGGAGTCCCACCTCCAGGCTCCTAGGCGCCTGTGGATTGGCTGTTTTCCACTTCCCCTCCCCGCCTGCCTTTTTCGTTCCGCCAGGGAAGCCCCCAGCAGCCCGCTCGCAGCGAGAGGACGCGGCTCACCTTGAGTCCCCGCCTCTACCTGTGATTCGAAAAGAAGGCTGTCGGTCACTTGCCAACAAGCCGTTTCCTAGACGAGTGAGGGTGGGACGGAAAGAAATGAGATGGTTGTCATGGTGATGCGGGAAGCCGTGCGCTCCCAGGCAATGATTGGGCTAGCTGTGGTCACGTGCCCGGAAGTCTTCGTCATTTCCTGTACCGGTAGCGGGGAGGGTGACTGTGCACTAAAAATGAGGGGTGAATAGGGCGATCAGGATGGGAGACTTGTTGCCATGGTGATAAGAGTTGTATTTTAAAAAAAAAACATGTCTCTATAGTTAGATGTCTGGAAGACTTATCGAGGACAGATTCTTCTGGGTGTGATGGTCCGTAGTTTAGCAGCGGGGGCAAAGGAAGTGCTGAGCAAAAGGATCACGGGCTCCAGCAAAAAACATGCTGCATTTTCATGCACCGACTCCGAAACGTACTTTGCGTTTTGCGATGTGATTCTAAAACCTGTATTGGGTGGCTAGAATACTCTCGTGACCCGGGCGTGCCTGCCTCTCTTTTTTTCTTGCGTTGGCTGCACTCAATACACGACGTGCACACCTGGTGGGAGAGAGATTGAGTGTTGCTTTTAGTGTCACCTATGAAACCATTCCGGGACTTCATATGAAAAAGAGGCGTACATGCAAATGCCAAGCGCTCCTTTTCCTTGCAAAGTGGATAAAAGCTAAAGGTGTGTAAAATGGCATGAAAGATGTCTTCCCAGGTGCAATTACACGTGGAAATCACCACCAGGGGTCAGACGACCATTAACTGAAGAGGTACAACCCTGAGTTTGACTGGGAGCCAGCCTACTTGGTGCCTTCAGACAGCAACAAGAGGGAGAGGTGCTGTTTTGCAACTGCTATGCATTGACTTAATTCAGTGCTAAACATGCAACACCATACAACTGAATTCATCTGCTCCTGTTTAGTTCCTGCATACTAAGTCTGTGGGGTTGTTTATCCATGTAATAATAATTTTATTTTTATAGTCCACATTTCCTGGTTATTGCATATACAACATGTGCTATGGGTCTTGCACTTTCAGGGGCCCTGCATGGTGCTTCTCCCCCCCCCCCCCCCCGCCACCCAGATCAGGACCATAGCCTCTCCTTTTCCTCATTTTGCCTCTTTGCACTTTGCACTGTGGGGGCCCCCTCCACCCACAGTCTGGCTGCTCCTGCTGCAATTGTACTCTGCTGGAGCTCTAGAATCCTTAAACTGGCTCTGCAAATCTATGAGCCCTGCAAATCCTTAAATCACTCCTGCAAAGTCTGTGCAGGGAAAGGAAAACGTTACTCTTCCTCAGTCCTACGTAACAAAAAGGCCATGTTTAGAATAGGTAGTCAGTTGTCGGTGACAGAGGGGTGCATCTGTCAAAAAGCCACAATTCCTGATATGTTCCAGAAGGGCAAGCTGGAAGCAAAAGCATTGCTGAAACTCAAAAAGGCATCAGATTTATTGTGGCATGAGATTTCATGGGCTGTAGTCCATCTTGGTAGTAAGGCTGCAGTCTGCAGAAATTTATTTCCCAACGAATCTTAGTATTTAAAGTGGCACGGCTATTTTATGTTTACACAGTTTTCATCTTGGGGGAACCAAATGGCTACAAGGCAACACTTGGAGGAAAAAGCAAATAAACTGAGATGACCCTGAAAAAGGACAAGAATGCAATTAATAGGTTGGGAAGAATTTCACTGGATTTAAAACAAATATGTGTGTGATTTTGGACAACGATGTGGAGGGCTAGTGTCGGAGAAGTGCCCATAGAGTTGGCATTGTTTGCACTGAAAGAGGATGTTGCCGAGGGGAGGAGCCCCTTGATCAAGTGCGAAGCAGGGCATGTGGTTTTTCCAACAGAATCACCAGGCTATAAAAAGGAAGAAGTTCAGTCAGTTCAATTGCACAATATAGTAGCAAAATAGGCTCTTGCTCCCCCTGACAAACAGCCATGATTTCACTGCTGGGGTTTCCCATGTTTTCCACAGAACAGATTCCTCCCAGGTTGTGGAGTCACATGACAATCCATGTAAAAGCTTTTGCTTGAAAACACAACCTCTTTTGCCTGAGTTAGTCCAAGTGAAATTTCCAAAAATTCATAGGAGGCGGTGGGGGGAGGCAATAAAAGGGTTGGGTATACAGCTCTGGAGGTGAGTGAAGCTGCCTGCCTACTGTACAGAAATAGCTGGCTACAGTGAACCAGTGAGGAGGATTGATGGTTAGAACAGGAGCCAGGGGTCAGATTTGAAACCCTCATGATACCTTTGGGCCAAACACTTTTTCTCAGACTAACATACCTCATGGGGCCTTGAGGGAGGAGAAAAACATGTACATTGCTCTGAGCTCCTCATGGATAGATAGATATAGAAGAAGAGCAGTTGTTTTTATACTCCACTAAAGGTAAAGGTAAAGGTATCCCCTGTGCAAGCACCGAGTCATGTCTGACCCTTGGGGTGACGCCCTCCAGCGTTTTCATGGCAGACTCAATACGGGGTGGTTTGCCAGTGCCTTCCCCAGTCATTACCATTTACCCCCCAGCAGCAAGCTCGGTACTCATTTTACCGACCTCGGAAGGATGGAAGGCTGAGTCAACCTTGAGCCGGCTGCTGGGATTGAACTCCCAGCCTCATGGGCAAAGCTTTCAGACGGCTGCCTTACCACTCTGCGCCACAAGAGGCTCTTATACTCCACTATTCACTACTAAAAGGAGTCTCCTCCTCTCCCCACAATAGACACCCTTTGAGGTAGTTGGGGCTGAGAGAGCCATAAGAGAACTTCTCTGTGAGAACAGCTCTAAGAGAAGTGTGACTTGTCCAAGGTCACCCAGCTGGCTGCATGTGGAGGAGTGGGGAATCAAACCTGGTTCTCCAGATGAGAGGCCACCACTCTTAACCACTACCCCAAGCTGGCTCTCATATAATAGTGCTCTTCCATGCTGTATTGTTTAATAAAAAGACATGAGAGAGGTCTGTCCTTGCCCCTGGGGTAAAATATAGCTGGAGAGAGTAATCCAGGCAGCTTTTTCTTGTCATTTAGACAAAATCTGAGCTAAGGATCATAGGACATGCATTTGGACTGAGTAATCAGCACAGCAGGAGCCTCTTTCTTTTTCTTCAAGGGTGGGGGAGAAGATTGGAGACAGCAGAGGAGGGGGAATAAATCTCAGAGGCAAACCTTTGCCGAGAGAAGTTAGGGCTTCTGGAGCTTCTGCTGAGAGAAGTTATGGCTTCCCCTTTAAGGGAAGCTTGCAACCTGGGAAGCCTTTGAACTGATGCTCTGGCCAATCAGGGCTTGGAGGCTCAAGGCAGCAAGCTATTTCGGGACAAGAAGAGAGCTGCACACTTTCTCATGCTGATTTTTCAAATACCGAGGGTTATATCCACTCCAGGATATTTCAGGGGAAAGGTGGGGTCACTCCGTATCAATCATGCTTGTTGCAGAGGGAAGATTTTAAATCAGCCAAAATGAAAATGGAAATCACATTCAGTGGAGATGGCAGGGACTGACTCGACTTGGGATTGGAATAGGAATAAAAGCTCTGTGCAGATTAAGCCCTGGTTATGGGGCAGGATTTCAAGGAACTAAAGCGTAGACTTTTTTACCCCTGATAAAACTGAATAGAGCTGAATAGTTAGTTCCACCGAGTTCTTCAGATACTTGTCACTTGTTCCCATAACCAATATTCTCCTGAAATGTGCAGTTACAGGAGACTAGGGTTGCCAACAGGCCTGGGGGGGGGGGAGTCTCTCTTTAACAGAGGCTAAATGTATCAGGTTACCACCATGCTATGAAAACTATCACCTGCCCATTTCCACATGCTGAGATTCTATTCAAGGAACAGCATTTTTATCCCTCTGGATTGTGAGCAACAATACAGGAGAGTGGTGGATATACTCTTTGGCTACTTCTACACAGAGATGCTTTTCTGTATATTTCTCTTTGCTGCTGCAAATGCGGCAATTCACATCAGTGGCAGAGGATGCAACATTTAGCCCTGGCAGGATTGTTTTTATAAGCCCCAGTAGAGGGACAAGGGACCCCAACCGAGATTATTCTGCCTCTTTCTGAATCTGACCAAGGAACCATTTGCAGAGGTGATGAGCAGCCTGATTGCAAGTCTGGTGCTTGGAGGATAAGTGCCCTGTTTGCCAAATGCTCCGGGTTCCTTGTGTTGCAAGAAGGGCTGCGCGGATGCCAAAGTCTGCTTGTGCAGGTGAACTTTTCTTGAACCTTCCAGTCTGAACAGTGTCAAAACAGGTGCTTAGCTCTGTCGTTTGCATTACAAAGGTTGGGACTCTCAGACTCACCGCAAATAGGGTGTGATCTCAGCACACAAGCGTAAAACTGGTCGGAACAGAATGGAACGGAGAACCCTGTCCTGACATTGCACTGGGTGAGGTCTTTGCGGTCCACGTTGTAGAGGTGCCCATCTCGATAGAAGGCACGGTTCCAGAGCTCCTGCGCAACATTCAAGAATATGATCCTTCCGCTTTCTATTACCTGCAGTAGCCCAGGAGGCAACCCTTTCCTTTCAGGACTCTCTCACATTATCTTCTCAAGATGGGTAGATGTGTTAGCAGCAGTAGAAAAGAGCAAGAATCCAACCGCACCTTCAAGATTAACAAAATTTGGGGCAGGGGAGGAGCAGTCACTGGCAGTCTTCAAGCAAAGGTTGGATACGCACTTTTCTTGGATGCTTTAGGATGCTTTGGGCTGATCCTGCATTGAGCAGGGGGTTGGACTAGATGGCCTGTATGGCCCCTTCCAACTCTATGATTCTATGATTCAGTTACTGCTCACTGCTTCCGATACAGCAGCTAGAAGAGATTCCTTTGCTTAATACTCATTCCTCCACCTTCCAAAGGCAACGTCAATTTCACACATGGCTTTTCATAACGCCTTGCTTCACTTTGTTTGCAACGGGCAAGATTTTATAACTTTATTTCCTCATTGAGCAGTGCTTGGTCCCCGACAAAGAGAAGTGTCACATCACCTCGGAGGTCCCTGCAGCGTATAAAATAAAACAGCATGAAAACATGGAACACAAAACATTCTTAACAAAGTCAGCATTAAAGACACACCAGCACGTTAGAACATAGGTATCTATGTTCTATTTGAAAGGTTGTCACTTGGAGGAGGGCAGAATGCTGTTTCCATTGGCTGCAGAGGAAAGGACGCACAGTAATGGGTTAATTACAAGTACAACGATATAGGTTAGATATCAGGGGGAAAAAATTCACAGTCAGAGTAGTTCAGCAGTGGAATAGGCTGCCTAAGGAGGTGGTGAGCTCCCCCTCACTGGCAGTCTTCAAGCAAAGGTTGGATACACACTTTTCTTGGATGCTTTGGGCTGATCCTGTATTAAGCAGGGGATTGGACTAGATGGCCTGTATGGCCCCTTCCAACTCTATGATTCTACCTGAACAGCTTACAATGCACACCAGTTTCGAAACCATAAAAACAGTGGTAAAAAAATATCCCCTTAATGCAAAAGCTTTCAGCATTCCGCAGGGCCTACAAAACGGAGCTCTTCCACCAGGTCTATGGTTGAGGCCGGACAGCAAGGAGGATCATGGCCCCCCTACAGGAGTGGCGGTAGCAAATTGTACCTGCATCCTCTATGTCAGGGGTAGTCAACCTGTGGTCCTCCAGATGTTTGCTGGCAGGGGCTCATGGGAATTGTAGTTCATGAACATCTGGAGGACCACAGGTTGACTACCCCTGCTCTATGCACCCTTCCCTTCTAGAGGATATTGGGAGTTCTTAGGACTGGGGTTTTTTTCACGGCAGCATCTTTGTTTTTATGGGGTTATTTGTATTTTATTGTTGATCTGATGTCAGTTTTAAGGGGGTTGTATTGGGGTTTTGATCTGAATGTTGTAACCCGCCTTGAGCCTTCGAGGGGTGGCAGACAATCATAATCATAATCATAACATCTGACAAACAGAAATTTTTGGGCTTGTTGCCAGGCAAGCTTCAAGGGGAAGAGCATTCCACCGGCAAGGTGCCACTACAGAAAAGGCCCTGTCTCTGGTTGCAGCTGTCAGAACCCTCATTGATTGATGTACTTTGAACCTTATGTGTAACCATCTTGAAATGTATTCCATACTCCTGTTTTACTGTCTGTATCGCTCTTAGAATTAGGTGCTGTTCTCCAAGGTCACTGCTGCTGCTTGTTATCTTGTCTGGCTGGCCTCCCGGGCCTTGCACCTGCATCTCTAACTATTGTGTCTGGATGAGATGTGAATCTCAACCGGTCTGGGAAAGGCGGGAAACTGGGGGGATAAGAGCTGGGGTTTGAACTGTGCTTGTTAGAACGTCCAGGGAGTTCTGTTTGAATAAACTACAGCTGCCCACCTTAACTCTCAAGGCAGACATTTGTAAGGCAGATCTTAAGATGGACATGGGGGCTAAAAGATAGCAACTTCAGAAATGGGATTGTATGCTCCTACCATTTTGACTTGTGATTTACTTTGGACTCTTTCTGCTCTCTGATCTCTGTTCCTGGAAAATCACTCTCCCTAGTCTGTCCCAATTTTTGCCTTCTTAAAATAGTGTTGACTTGAATGAATTGATCATGATGTCACGCATCAAAGTGTACCCGTACACAAGTGTCAAGGAGCCATGCAGTGCCTACTATGCTGTTTCTCATACTGCTTCTCTGCTGATTCATCGGAATATGCTCCCTAACCAAAGTGGTCCCAAATCCTTTCTCTTTGTTCTGGGTGAAGGGGGAAATCCTTCTTGCTCAGAACAATTGGGTCTGTGTCCTGGGTGTAGTCTGCACGAGGCTTTTTACCCACCCCCAGTCTGCCGTCTACACTGAATTCGTTTTCCACTTTGATTTGGGACACTTTAAATTTTCCCTTTGCAACATGCATGATTGATTTGGAGTGACCCTACCTTCCCCCCGCGATATCCAGAAGTGGATATAACCCTCAATATTTGGAAAAAATCGCCATCAGTAAATGTGCAGATTTCTGCTTTTTGTGAATTAACTTGCTTCCTCGTGCCTCCAACGCTGACGTAGCAAAGCAGTCTTCCCTGATTGGCCAGGGATTCAGTTCAAAGACTTCAGAAGACCTCTTCCTTGCCGTTCTGAATGGCTGTATGCCGCTGTTAAAGATGTCTCCAGCACTTCCAACTGTGCCAGTTTCCTGCCGCCCTTTTCATGGCGTGATCTCCCTTGAAATCGACAAAGGGAAATTTATTGCTTGTAGAATTCTCAAAGGAATCAGAAAGGGATGGTAGAGGTCACAAAGGAAGATGTTTCGACCCGAAATGGATCCTTTCCAGTTCACCATTGTCTATGGTTAACCTCAAAGATACTCACACCCTCAAGTATGGTAAGATAAGTTTCTTGTGGTTCCATCGAACCTCAGTAAGAGATCACATCTTCCATTTTGGTGTGTTTAATATCACCACAACTCAATCTACTATGTCCAAATGATGATCATGAGTGATCATTAAAGTCATTGGTGACTTGTGAGCATATCTACTGATTTTGCCCATTGCACGGTATATTTCTGTTTGTGATCTTCCTTGAACCTTCTTTTCAGAATGTTTTGCATTGAGCGCTACAGCACCAAATCAATATGGCACTTCAGCATTACAACTGCACCACTGAGATGCATTGGGATTGCAGCTGATGTTGTGTGGAGACAGGAGGAGAGAAGTAGCTCACTGGCAACGGTGCTTCGAGCATCAATGATTCAGATTACAGAAGTTGCTAACCTGAAGTGTGCATAGGAAATGTCCTGATGCTTCATCCTCTCCTCCTATATGCAGGTAACAATAATCTCAAAGTATCTCAGTGGTGCTGCTGTATTGGTATAGCACAGCCTTTCTCAACTTTTTCACCATTGGGAAGCCCCTGAAATATTTTTCACGCTTCAAGAAACTCCAGAAGTGGCGCAATCATGCAGAATATGGTAAGGAAGCATAGCTGCATAAATGCCCATGTGAGGCCCCTCCCCTTCCCACCCCCTACAGGCCCATCATTGGCCATTTTGGGGAGGGGGGGCTCAACATGACCATATATGGTCATATAACTCAGTAAATGTTTTAACAAATTTAATATAAGGAGGTGGTGAGCTCCCCCTCACTGGCGGTCTTTGGGCAGCGGCTGGAAGGATACTTAGGATGTTTGAGGCTGACCCAGCACTGAGCAGGGGGTGGGATTAGACGGCCTGTCTGGCCCCTCCCAACTCTATGATTCTATGATTCTAAGCAGCAGCTGGACAGATACTTATCCTGGATGCTTTAGGCTGATCCTGCACTGAGCAGGGGGTTTGACTGGATGGCCTGTCTGGCCCCACCCAACTCTAGGATTCTAGGATTAGTTGTGTACAGTGCCAAGCTTCTCCTGCTGATTCCTACATACCAAGCAACTGTTAAATGCACAGTGTAAAGGCTTGCTAAAATGCCGATAACCATGCAGGGCGGCACTCTTGTCTTTTAGCGGCTTATGGTTATTTTTAACACACCATGGATGTGCATACCTAGTGCTGCAAGAAAGCACAGCTGCTGGAATGAAAGCCCCAGTGGCCACAGCTAGGGATGCCAGTCGCCTGGAGAAGAAAAAGGGCTGTCCCCTTTAACAGAGGTTTAGTGGGTTGTTGTTAACCTCCATGCCATTAAAGGCTGTTCACTCCCACCCACTATGAAGGATGAGACTCTAATCTCCAGGCCTGTTGGTACCCCTGGTCATAGCAAGCAACAACGACAGGAGACAGATCAAGCCACTTCTTTTTAATGGAAAGAGATTAAGTCCCTTTGAGGATCTGAATGAGAAGGCACAAGATCAACAGAAGTTTTTTTTGGGGGGGGCTGCTTTTATGGATGTTGTTTTTGTCCCTTCCTGCCTGTTGCAGGAAGACATTCAGTGGGGGCAACTTTCTTGAGTAGAATCATAGAATAATAGAGTTGGAAGGGACCTCCTGGGTCATCTAGTCAAACCCCCTGTACTATGCAGGACACTCACAACCCTACTGCTCATCCACTGTGACCTGCCACCCCCTTGAGCCTTCACAGAATCGGCCTCTCCGTCAGATGGCTATCCAGCCTCTGTTTAAAAATTTCCAAAGATGGAGAATCCACCACCTCCCGAGGAAGCCTGTTCCACTGAGAAACCGCTCTCACTGTCAGGAACTTCTTCCAGAGGTTAGACAGAATTTCTTTTGCATTAATTTCATCCCATTGGTTCTGGTCCGTCCCTCCGGGGCAAGAGAGAACAACTCTGCTCCATCCTCTACCTGGCAGCCTTGTAGAGTACTGCACCTACATGCTTGGGAAAGCTGTACTTGTTGAATGTTTTCCTGCCATATGGCTGTTAAAGCAGAGGTGGTTTGCTCTCATTTTGGGGTGGGCTGGCAAGGGTTGGCAAAGACAAGGGCCTTTAGGAGAACAAATTAAAAACAGAGAGGCTGGAATGAGCCCCCTGTGAACAAATCTTGTCCTCTGCTCTCGGGGAAAAGGCTAAGCAATTATTAAAGGAACAAGGAGTAACATTGCCAAGTTCAGTTCCCAAGATCAGGACTGAATCTTTATGGCAAGCATTCAATGAAAAGTTTTACTGTGTCTTTCCCCCATCACAGTGGTGGGAGAACCTACCTCTGGCACACACTTTCTCTCTCTCTCTCTCTCTCTGCAATTCTTACATCTCCAGAAACATTCTTAACATCTGGATATATCCACTTTAGCACTGCAGCCCACACCTGTTTGTATGGCTTCAAAAGCTCTGTCTTTAAGTTGGCTTTCTTCCTAGTGAAAAGTTGCCAACTCTGGATGGAAACATTTCTGGAGACTAGGGCCTAGTCTGCACACAATAGACAATGCACTTTCAATGCACTTTAGAAGTAGATTTTCCTGTTCTGCACAGGAAAGTCCAGCTGCCAAAGCACATTGAAAGTGCATTATCCTAAGTGTGCAGACTAGGCCTAGGAGGGTGGAGCCTGGGGATTTAGAGACAGGAGGGACCTAAGTGGGGCCTAATGCTATACAGTACACCACTCAAAGCATCCGTTTTCTCCAGGGGGGAGTGACTTCTGTTGCCAGGAGCTAAGCTGTAGTTCCAGGAAATCTCCTGGCCCCTCCTGGAGGTTGGCAACTTTGCTGAGAGTTTCTTTGCACCATTGCATAGACCTCTCAGTAAAGTCTAAGGCCCTGTCCTCTTCAGTATGATGCAAGGAAGAAGATTTTCAGGTGGATCTCTTGGGGGCTGTGACTGTTAGCTGGGGGAAGCGTCTGGCTAAGGAATAACGGCCACCGGAGCATGTTGCCTAGTTGTACAGGAAGTTAGGAAGGCGGATGCTTTGTGAGGAGCTGATAACTCACCCGAGGCTCCTTCCTGCCTCTGCCAGCTGCCTCCTCTACTTTGCTGCTTGCATAATAGACCACAAGCTGTGGGGAGCAGCCTGGAAGCAAGGGGGAAAGTTAGACTTGGGGCCCTTTGATGTCACACTGACCTTGCATAACCTTTTAAGGTCTTGTTTCTGGGGCTGGACTCTCAGACTTCCACGCTGCACACGAAGATACTGAGTTCCAGACCTCTTGGTTTGCCATTCTCCAGGGCTTGGCTGGAGAGCTCCCAGAATTACAACTGGCTTCCAGATAAGAGATCACTTCCCCAGGAGATAAATGGCAGCTTAGGATGGTGGACTCTTTGGTACTCCGCTGTGGTCTCTCCCCTCCCTAAACCCTGCCTGCCCCAAGCCTCATCCATCAAGTCTCCAGGAGTGTCACAACCCAGAGGCAGGCATGTCAGCCTCCAGGTGGGACCTGGGGATCCCCCGGAATTCCAGTGTCATCTCCAGGCAAGATCAGCTCCGTTGGAGAAAGTGGCTGGCTGAGAAGGTGGACTCTGTGGCAGGGGTAGTCAACCTGTGGTCCTCCAGATGTCCATGGACAACAATTCCCACGAGCCCCTGCCAGCATTTGCTGGCAGAGGCTCATGGGAATTGTAGTCCATGGACATCTGGAGGACCACAGGTTGACTACCCCTGCTCTATGGTATTATAGACCTTGGAAGTCCTTCCCCACCTTCTTCAGGTTCCACCCCCCAAAGTCTCCAGCTTTTTCCCATCCCAGAGCTGGCAACAAAACAGAGTTGACATTCCTATCCATTAGGGTTGTCAGACTCCACATGGGGCTTGGAGAACTCCCAGAATTATACCTGATCTCCAGATGCCAGTGATCATGATGTCTGCTTTGGAAGGTGGACTCTGTGACAGGGGTGGTCAAACTCTGGCTTTCCAGATGTCCATGGACTACACTTCCCATGAGTCCCTGCCTCATGGGAAGTGTAGTCCATGGACATTTGGAGAGCCACAGTTTGGCCACCACTGCTTTAGGGCATTATAGCCCACTTAGTTCCCTCCCCAACTCTGCCCCCAGATGGAGCAAAATGCAACTGCTAGGGTCCTCTCTAAGTCATCTTGGAGGACCCCCTGAGGCCAGCTGGGCAGGCAGTGCAGGGGATGGGCATTTTTGGCCCACACTGGACTGGTGGATTGGGAGGGAGAAAAGAGGGATTACACTGCCAGGGCTTTATTTTATTGGAGTTTTATTGTAAACTGCCAAGGGCCAGCTTGGACCAGGAGAGGCAGTCAATAAGTGGGTGGGTGGGGTGGACGAATCCATGAGTTCAGTAAAGACACGGCCACTTCAGCTCCAAACAATCAACTCTTTACTAAGAACACTGAACATCAACAAGCAAAACTGAACTCCTATACATGTTTGAGGCTCCTGCCATGACACAGGATTGGTCCTTAATGGAGTCCTCTGATAGGTCCATTACGAAGTCCAATAGATGATTAGGAATGGAGACGAATGCCAGAGCCCAGGATCCCAGTCTTTCATTCCAAGCTGCCTGCCTCAGATTGTCCACATACACAACACTTCCCTTCCATAGAGCCACTGAAGATCTACTAAGGATCCTTCTGGGAGAATGGGGGAGTTTTTCAACCCTAAGGGGAATCAGTTGGGTGGCCATCTATCACCCTTTCCAAATGCTGCCACCTTCTCAATCTTTAGTGTCTAGCTACTCTCAAAACAATAACTCTATACACCCCTTACATGTTGTTGTCTTCTACCGCCCATGGCTCTCCCCATCCCACCCCAGCGTGTGACATCTCTCCGTCTTCAGACCACATGTGCCCGAATTCCTTGGCTTGATGTAAAGAAGTCTCCAGGGAATATCCAGAAATAGATCCGGCCCCTGAGGGTTCTGAGGTGTCCATCTGGCAGAAAAAGACAGGGGGAGCCGCAAAAACCACACTAACTGCCTTCCTGTGGCAAACAGTGAGAGATCTGACGGTGGTTAGCCCAGCAAATTTGGACAAGGACTTGGAAGAAGAAGAAGATGATGATGAAAACAAACATTCCTGGCCTTGTTTACCCCCATTTTGCTCCACAGTAGAGGTTAGTTATAGTCATTGTGTTGCAGTCCTCTCCACCTCACAAAGCTGCCCCTATTAGGGCCATGTGATACTGCATAGCTAGAGCAGCTGTGGGCCATGGCTCCTTCTCGTCCTCTTCCCCGGCTGTTGCCTCGGGGGCTGCCCTGCCACTCTGCCGCCGGCTCACCTTTGGTGCTCTCCAGTGGCCGCCATGGCTGGGGCTCCCCCTCGGCTTGGCACTGTGCAGCTGCTGCTGGCAGCGCCCCCCAGTGGGCAGCGGGAAGTCAGGGGTGCCGGCGGGAAAGCAAGTGGAGCAGGGACTCAGGCGGCGCCGGCGTCCCTCAGCAAGACTACCCCCATCTGGGCCTCAGTTAAATTGTCAATCGTTGACCTGTCCCCGATGATAGAAAGGTTGGGAACCACTGGACTAGATGACCCAGGAGGTACCTTCCAACTCTATTATTCTGTGATTCTAGCAGGCTTTCTCAACCAGGGTTTTGTGAAAGAGTACCCCCCCCCCGCCCCGGGCCTCCGTAAAATTGTCAAGTGTTGACCGATCCCCAGTGATAAAAAGGTTGGGGACCACTGAGCTAGAGAACTCAGGTTCACCCAAGGTACCCATATTGCCTTATATTACTGGAAAGCTACTTGTTATGGTATAAAGACCTCTCTCCCATGGATATACACTTCATGCATCTGATGAAGTAAGCTCTGACTCATGGACATTTTCTTCTGGAACAAACAGTTAGTTGTTGTTTTTTTAAGCGCCACTGGGCTCATCTTTAATTTTGCTGCTACAGAGTAATGCAGCAGCAGCAGCAGCAGTAGTAGTAGTAGTAGTAGTAGTAGTAGTAGTAGTAGTAGTAGTAGTAGTAGTAGTAGTAGTAGTAGTAGTAGTAGTAGTAGTAGTAACCACCACCTTAAGTTTTGTAGCCTGCCTTTCCGGAATAGCTCAGAGCGGGTAGCAACATGGGTTAAAGCAATCACATCCGGTTATAATAATTTTTTTTTAATGTACTTGACATAAGCCGCATTTCATTTGAACTGGGGGTGGGGGACAAGCAAGATCTTTAGAGAGCTGGATTTCAGCAGTGACCAGAGAGGTGGACCAGCACTTCATGATGTTCTATCTGACCTCAACCACAGGCCTGAGTGGAACAGCTCTGTCTTACAGGCCCTCTCGATATGGTTGAGGTCCTGCTGGGCACTGATCTCATTCGGCAGAACGTTCCTCCAGACTGGGGCCAAGACTGAGAAGGCCCTGGGCCTGCCCATGGTCAAGTACACGTGTTGCTCTTGTGGCGGGAGGGGAGCATTCTACAGCTTTGAGACTCCTTCGGGCAGCGAGAAGCGGGGTATAAAAACCAACTCTTCCTTCTTCTTCTTCATAGGTAATGCTGTACAATACCTACAAGTTAATCTTCGTGGTCTCTCATGTGGATACGCTGGCTCCACAGTCCAAAATGTAACCTGAACAGAATCCAGCTGCTTTTTGCTCTGTAAAATACCTTCAAGGATATAGAGAGATCGTCTGTACCTTTAAGAGAAACGCCTGTGGCCACACGGTTTCCAGGTATTGGGGGGGAGATAAAGAGGCCTTTGTTTTCCTGCTGGAGTGGGATGGCCCCTTGGGGAGGGGGGCCCTCCGCAGCAGGTGGAGGAGGGCAGGGGATTCTTGGATGGCCAGAATGTTTGCTTGTAGTGCGTTTCTGTGCTTTCTTCCAACTGTTTTCCACATACTTTGTAAAAGAGCCAAGAGAGTAGAGTACGGCATAGAATAGTCCCTGTTCTGAGACCTCCTTTCTCTGGAAAATGAAGATGAAGAAGAGCTGTTTTTTTTTATACCCCACTTTTCACTACCCGAAGGAGTCCTAAAGCAGCTTACAAACACCTTCCCTTTTCTCTCACCACACCCTGTGAGGTTGGTGGGGCTGAGAGAGCTCTAAGAGAACACCTTGGCAAGAACAGCCCTAAGAGAACAGTGATTAGCTCAAGGTCTAGCTGGCTGCATGTGAAGGAGTGGAGAATCAAATCCAGTTCTCCAGATTAGAGGCCACCGGTCTTAGCCACTGCATCAGACTGGATGTATGGACAGAGTGGGCTACTTTGATGGCTTTAACAATTAGCAACTTTGGCAGAAATTGGCGTTACTGCAGAATGCTGGCCCGGTCAACACCTTATTGGCTTTCAAGACAGAACTACCCCATACACCTTTAGATCAGGAAGCATCTAGTCCGCACATACATTAACATGTCATGCTGGTGTAATGGTTACAACGGATTTTCTCCACTTTTTTAACATTGAGAAACCCTTGAAACATTTTTCAGCCTTTGAGAAACAATTAGGCAGAATATGGCTGGGGGGCAGGTCTGTGGAATATGCCCACCTGGGGCCCCTCCCCTTCCCACCCCTTCCAGACCCATCATTGGCCATTTGGGGGGCCAGGTAGACATGACCATAGTCTTATCACCTGATAAATGTTTGACACATTTTAAAAATATACACAAAATGAATTAAGTCCCACCCATTTAGGAAACTTTTCCAGGGTCATCAAGAAAGCCTGGGTTAGAGTGTCAGAATAGGACCTGGGTTAGAATCATCACTTGTCCCCTGGAAGCTCATAGAATCATAGAATCATAGAGTTGGAAGGGGCCATAGAGGCCATCTAGTCCAACCCCCAGCTCAACGCAGGATCAGCCCAAAGCATCCTAAAGCATCCAAGAAAAGTGTGTATCCAACCTTTGCTTGAAGACTGCCAGCTCACTGGGTGACCTGGCGCCGGTCACACCCACCCACTCAGCCTGATTGATGTCACTGGCTTGGAGTGAGGATCAAATGGCAGAGAGGGAAATGCTGTAAGCAGCTTTGGTCAACATTGGGAAGAAAAGCGGGATGCAGGTGGAGTACATGAAATTATCTGTTGTGCTCGTTATAGGAAAGGAGAAACAGGAATGCACAACCTTTAAACCTGACCTTTACCAATTAGCTAGTACCTCCCTTTGGCATGTCCTTACCCATTTCCATGCCTATCTTCTAGAAGAAGTGCTAGAAATCTGCTTCTATACAAGTTAAATCTCCAGGAGGCCAAATTTTGTGCCCAGTTTGGTGCAATACAACAAAACAAAAAAACACCAGCTGGAGAGACAATTCCAAGCGTGGCAGTTGTGTGTGTGTGTGGGGGGGGGGGGTGGATTCAGAGACAAGTGTCACAGGTGGGGACAGGATTTGTGTTTCAACATCTGCCCTTCTCTTATGCCTGAACACCACTTTTAATTAAAAAAAAAAACATTTACCATCCCCATCTCTTTAGGACTCTTTCCCTCCCACACAGCATGTCAATAACTTCCTCCTCTCCATGGTTCAAAGGCTGCCAGGTCTCCCTTGGCCAATAGCAGGGATTGGGTGGGTGGGTGTAGAGTTGCCAACTCCTGGAGATTTGGGGATGGTGCCTGGAGAGGATGATCTCAGTGGGATGCAACGCCAGAGAATCCACCCTCCCAAGCAGCCATTTTCTCTAGGAGAACTGATCTCTGTAGTTTTGAGATGAGCTGTAATTCTAGGGGATCCTCAGGCCCCACCTGCAGGCTGGCACCCTTAAACTCTTCCTTTATAAAAAGGTAAAGGTATCCCCTGTGCAAGCACTAGGTCATGTCTGACCCTTGGGGTGACGCCCTCGAGCGTTTTCATGGCAGACTCAATACGGGGTGGTTTGCCAGTGCCTTCCCCAGTCATTACCGTTTACCCCCCAGCAAGCTAGGTAATCATTTTACCAACCTTGGAAGGATGGAAGGCTGAGTCAACCTTGAGCCGGCTGCTGGGATTGAACTCCCAGCCTCATGGGTAGAGCTTTCAAACTGCATGTCTGCTGCCTTACCACCCTGCGCCACAAGAGGCTCATTTATAGTATCTCCTAAAAGAGACATTCAGGTCAGACAAAAAGAAATGCTTCTTTACACAGAGTGGTTAGCATGCGGAATTTGCTGCCAGAGGGCATAGTAGGGTTGCCACATCTGGGCAGGGAAATACCTGGAGACTTTGGGAGTGGGGCTGGGAGTGGGTGGGATTTGGGGCAGGGAGGGAAGTATAAGAAGTATAGAAGAGTTATAATTCCATAGGATCCCCAGGTCCCACATAGGGACTGGCATAAACAGCTTTAAAAGGGGATTAGATAGATTCATGGATATAGGTCTTTCAGTGGCTACTAGCCTTGATGTCTGAGGGGAACCTCCACGTTCAGAGGCACTAAACCTCTAAATCCCAGAGACAGGAGGCTACATCAGGGGAAAGTCTCAGCCTCCAGGTCCTGTTGTTGGCAACATCAACATCAATAAAAATAAAAATAATACTAATAATAATAATAATAATAATAATAATAATAATCTAACCTGCTGTTCCCCAAAGGTTCAAGGCAGGTAACACCACATATAAAAACACTGGTAAAATAGCAACAATTTTAAGCATTCTACATTGAGTTGGTTCAGACTGACGATAATTTCCTAGTGGGGGGAGCTACCAATGGCAATATGGGGAAGATCTGGCTGATGTTTGGGGCAGGGATGCCAGAATTTCAGTGCCGTTCCTGGCCTGAACCATAGGCCTGGTGGAACAGCTGTTTTGCAGGTATTACGGAAGGATTCCTAGTCCGGCAGGGCCCTGATCTCTCCAGGGGAGTGTTCCACCAGGTTGGGGCCGGATAGGAACTGACCGGTCACTGGGTGAGACAGAATGCTCCGTTGGACGGACCATTGGCCTTTACCCAGCAGGGCTCTTTTTATGTTCTTACGTTCATTCCAATATTTAATTTCTCCCTGGCCGGGCCCATCACGTGTTTGCAAAGAAATGAGCAGCTCCTTCAATCAAGCTCCAGGCCTCCTCTTCCCTGTAGACTTGTGGAGCTCTAGCTGCAGGTAGAACAAGAGCAACTGTACTAACTGGCCATGCTCTGACCTCTTGGCCTCCCTGGGCTGTAAATTACAAACCTTACTGTAGGAGGTAGGAGAACTCACTCAGAGGAGGAGTGGGGTTCGGTCCACCCCAGCCCCTGCTGAGGGTAGGGTTGCCTCCTCCAGGTTGGGGAGATCCTGGAGTTTTGAGGGTGGAGCCTGGGAGGGGCAAGGGCTTCAGTGGGGTATGAAGCTATAGAGTCCACCCCCCAAAGGAACCATGTTCTTCAGGGGAACTGATCTTTGTAATCTGCAAACTATAATTCCAGGGGATCCCTAGGTTGGTTGGTGTCCCTGGGTTCTGTTCACCATGGGGCACTGATGTAATGCACTTCCAGAGGGGCTGGAAGATGTACCTATAAGCCTGGGTAGGTAACTGCTACATATTGAATTGGTGGTATCCTCTCCTTATTCTGCACACTCTGGTGTGCACACTTATTCTGCACACCCTTTCAGTGTGCTTTTGCAGCTGGATTTTCCTGTGTGGAGCAGGAAAACCTACTTCTAAAGTGCATTCTTCCAGCATGTGTAGAATACGGAATTGCCCACAGTTTCCCCACCAGGCCAGAAAAACCACTTTTGGGAGGGGGAACACTGAAGCCATGTAATCCTCACATGCTGTGTGCCTGACCCAACGGACGTCTGGAGGTTGTCAACCCTATTACGGCCATAGAGTCCATCCTCCAAAGCAGCCAGGGAAACCATTCTCTGTCGTCTGGGGGTCTCTACATGGTCAATGTAATTTAACCTGGTTGAAGGCCACAGCTTTCTCCCCCAAGGAACCCTGGGAACTGTAGTTCCACAAGGGGATTAAGACTCCCCCTCAAGCGAAATTGTCAACACTGTCCCAAAACTATCCTTCCCAGAATATTTCTTTGATTCTAGGAGGAGAGAAGAGTTACCAGTTTTTAAAATCATTTAGGTAGGTATCGTAGGGCCCAATGAAACATTTGGGGTTTTAAGGAGCTGGAGTTCCCTGCAGCCACGGAACAAGTGTGGTGATAGCCATCTGACGGAGAGGCTGATTCTGTGAAGTTTCAAGGCGGTGGAAGGTTACAGTGGATGAGCGATTGGGATATGAGTGTCCTTCATAGTGCAGGGGGTTGGACTAGATGATCCATGAGGTCCCTTCCATTATTCTATGATTCTAATGGCTTTTAAATTTTTTAAAGGAGTACCCAAAGAGGTGCAGAACACCATTTCAGCGGGAGAAAGGGCTCCTGCCCTCTCCCCAAGCTGTTTTCCATCATGGAAATAATCCTGGGAAGGGGAGTTATTTTCCCATTTTTGCAAAAAATAGGGAATTAGCTCTTTCCCTTGATGACCCAGGAGGTCCCTTCCAACTCTATGATTCTATGATTCTATGGTTTTAGAACCTGCATCTAAGTTATTAAAAAAACAAACAAACATGTAGTTTGACCCATAAATACGTTTAGTAAACAGCTGTCTTTCTTTAAGGGACGGTCTCCTGTGTGACCAAACAGAAGCGTACCGTTTGTATCGAGTGTCAAAGCGAAGTCCTTTGCCTGTGTGGGTTGCCAAAATTCAATTTCTGATATGTTCTTTGACTTCCTTCCTCTCTCTTCTCTGTCTTCCCTGTGTGAGATACGTGCATGGCATGTACGTCTTAGCCTTTCCCCCTTGTCAGGCGTTATGCACGTTATGTGCGCTGTGCAGTTCCTTGCACCCTCTCGCCGGGAGCCCTGTGGCTGCAGATAGGAGCGTCTGTGGTGTCCTTTCCTGGAAAGGCAGGGGGCAAGGCGCAGCTTGGGGAGGGAAGAGAATCCTTGGGCCATCTCCGCCACAGAGCCTGTGTGGTTTCCCTGCCCCTCGCATGGGGCGGCTCCCGTTATGTAATATCAGCAGCCCCCAGCGAGGCGAGGCAAGGCGGAGCGCACCGACCAGCTCTGGGCCACCCAAAGCCTGTGGCACTGCCGGAGTGATGATGGAGGCACCCTGAGGTCCCTTAGCAACCCAGCCCGACAAGGGAAGCGGCGCTCGCAACGTGGGGGAATTTTGAAGGTCCTTTCTCCTGCATGCTCAGGGGGCGAGCCTTTTCTCCCCACCCCGCCTGCACACCTGGCTCAACGGCTAGGAATTCCAGCAGGTAAGGGACCATGCCGTGGCCTCAAAGGAGACCATTGTTCCTGTTCCTATGAGGGGGGTCATTTGTGTACTTGGATGTGTGAGGGCCGAAGGAAGGGGGGGACGAGGCCCAAAGTACGAGCAGGACGGGTGGAACGCCGATGGAGCCTCTCTCGCAAAATTTGCCCTTCTTCCGAAACTGGGGCGGCTTTCTGAAAATATTTGTTTCCCCGGCTTGCAAGGCTACGCATTAGAGCTCTCAGTGTGAAGAGAAGCTAGTTGGATTGTGGTTCCTGACAGAACTTTGGGGGCTCTCTCTGTTTCAAGTCCTTCTCTATGAACAAATTCCTTGCTCAAAGGGTCTAAAAATGCAACCAAGGTTCATGAAACTCCTGGTGTTTGTGTGTGCAGGGCGGGGGGGGGGGGGTGTTTATTAGAAAGCAAAGGAAGTTTCTATTGCTGGAGGACTTTGATTGCCGAGGATGGATGCATACACTCCAGTGGAGTGCTCAAGAAAGTCTACAACCCCCCCCCCCCCGCATAAGTGTACAGGTTCTCTTGTGCCAACAACCTAAATCCAAGCATTCTCTTGCCCAAACGGCATTCGGTAATCCAGAGAAGCATACGTGGGGTGCCTCCTGTGTGTTTCTCCCACATACCCAGCTGTTGGGAAGGAAAAGGCAGAAAGTCGTGGTCAGCCAAAGGTACAACTGCGAAAACATTTGGTATTTGCAAAATAAAAGGTGTTCTCTCCCCTCTCCCGGTTTATCCATGTAGCACGTCCTATGGTCCCCTCCCCCAGTTGTCTGAATATCGGTGTTAGTGTTCATATTTGGAATGGTTTATGCATTGTGAAAACTTGGACGTTCAAACCTTGCACTCAAGGCAGGGCTCGTAAGATTCACAACACGTCTCCTGTCCATGGACTGGCAAAACCCAGACGTGCTTATTTCCGTATCATATCAAACATATTTTGCAGTATTCTGCACTGGGTGGAAGCTCTGTGAGGCTGACAGTCTTCCTTTTGCTTCCCTAAGCTGCCTTGAGCGGGTCAGGACCCAGGATTTAGACCTAGAAAGCAACACCAGGTTCTGGGGAACATGTAACGTGTGGTGTGGCGGCTAGCACGCTTGTTTGGGAAGTCGGAAGCCCGGGTTCAAATCCTTGCTCAGCTAGGAAGCTCCATGGGTGACCTTGACCAGTGGCTCTAAATAATGTAGAGAGATGACCCGCGTTCAAGTGGTGAGCATGCCACTGGCCATCTGTGACCGAAGAGAAAGGAAACTTGTGTTGGGCGGTGGGTGGGTTGCATATAGAGAATTGATGGTGGTTTGAAAAAGGGTACCCGGCTCGCCGTGTGTATATTCATCCGCCTTTCTCTTTGTAAAGAAGGTTTTGCATTGCTTCAAAGAGTCTGTGGAACCTTTTCGGCCAGAGGCAACAGCGTGCCAAAAGAAACGTGTGCCACTGCCTGTACTACAGGAAGGGAAACCTTCCTCAGCTCACTTTCCACAAAGTTGCAAAGCTTTCTCCTGCCTGTATCTTCCGGCAAAGCGAATTGTACCCGTACCCTGCTTCCCCGGATTGCTAATTGTCTGCAGACGGCAGGGCCAGTTTATTCATGTAGCACGTCCTACAGACCCCACACCTCCAGGGGTCTCATGTAGTGCCTTTCCCCCCCCCCATGGATCGGGGCTGTGTTTTTTCTCCTCCCCTCTTTCCCTCTTTAAGGACACTCAGAGTGACACCCCTTTCCACTGGGGGGGGGGGAGTCCTCTGTCCCTAATCTGACTGCTTCCTAATTCTGCTAGGGCCCCATGAATCCTTACATTGGCTCTGGTGCGAGGGGCCCTGCGAATCCTTAAACTACTCCTGGCAGACAGTATGGGATCTCTCTGCACAAAATGTCACTCTGAACTCCTTGAAAGATGAGCAACATCTTAAAAAAAAACAAGTGGGTGCAGAGCGTCTCTTCTTAACCTTTAAAAGGTAAAGTTATCCCCTGTGCAAGCACTGGGTCATGTCTGACCCTTGGGATGACGCCCTCCAGCATTTTCATGGCAGACTCAATGCGGGGTGGTTTGCCAGTGCCTTCCCCAGTCATTACCGTTTACCCCCCAGCAAGCAAGCTGGATACTCATTTTACCGACCTTGGAAGGATGGAAGGCTGAGTCAACCTTGAGCCGGCTGCTGGGATCGAACTCCCAGCCTCATGGGCAGAGCTTCACATAGCATGTCGCTGCCTTACCACTCTGCGACACAAGAGGCTCTATTCTTAACCTCCCCCCACCCCCAAATCACAGCTGGGGAGTCAGCTGAATTCTAGAATCATCAGTTGAGCAGATAGAAATGTTTCTCTGTGTGCAGAGAAGAACCTTGAATGTGTCTCCTCCAAAGTGTATGGTACATTCATCTACATTATGCAAGCTCTAGCATCTGCTGGGTGGAGGACTGCCTATTCTTGCGCAAGAAGAATGGGGGTTGGGAGAAGGCCCCTGAGTCTGGGTGGAGGATTATTGGTTTCCTGACCAGCTTCCAGGTGATTGCTCATATCTGTAGCATCACCCTTTTCCTCCAAAGCTGCTGTCTCCTCCGGAGTTCTAAACAGAGGCTAACAGCAAAGGCAGAATGAATATAATTTGTATTTTGCAGAATAGCTCCATTTTACAGGCCCTGCGGAACCCTGAAAAGGCCTGCAGCTCACCCGGGAGCTCATTCCACCAGGTTGGGGCCAGGCGTGCTTCTTGGGGATGGAAAGGTCTCTGTAGGATGCTGTCAATGGCCTTCAGCAGGGGAAGCTGCTTTCTAGGTTTGGGAGCTGGTCAATGTTGCATAGGATTGGAATGCTGTATCAGGTCCTCTTTACAGGCAATGCTGGAGCCATTTCAGTATGATAGGTTCTCAGGGGTCCATGAGGGTGAACAATGCATCCAGTTCTTTCTAACAAGACTGGCGCCAGTTTGACCACGAACCCCCACACAACCAGCCCTAGCCACACATTTGTGTTATTTTGAGGTGCTCCACCTGGGTGTGTGTATCGAAGGCATTTTAGACCTGGTGTGGTATCATGGTCAGGGTGCCGGACAAGAAAGGCCCAGGTTCCAATTCTCACTGTGCCATTGAAGCTCACCAGGTGACCTTCACCTGATGACACACTCTCAGCCTGGCCTACCTCACAGGGTAGTAGTATTTGTGAGGAGAAGATGAAGAAGAGGAGACATTGTTATAAGCTGCTTTGGATCCCCAGTGGGGAGAAAAGTGGGATGTAAATAAAGATCCGGGCTCAAAATGCCTTACAAACCCCTTTTCCTTCCTCTCCCCATAACAGACACCCTGTGAGATAGGTGGGTCTGAGATAGCTCTAAGAGAATTGCTCTGTAAGAACAGCTCTGAGGGAACTGTGACTAGCCCTAGGTCACCCAGCTGGCTGCATGTTGAGGAGTGCAGGATCAAATCTGGTTTTCCAGATTAGAGGCCAACACTCTTAACCAGGGGTAGTCAAACTGCAGCCCTCCAGATGTCCATGAACTACAATTCTCATGAGCCCCCTGCCAGCGTTTCCTGGCAGGGACTCATGGGAATTGTAGTCCATAGTCATCTGGAGGGCCGCAGTTTGACTACCCCTGCTCTTAACCATCCTGGCTGTATATAGTATTTAGCATATTGGATTAGATTCCCAGCCTGGAATCTTTGCTCTGTCGTGGAAACTTGCTGGTTGTCATTCTCTCCCAGCCTAACCTGCCTCACAGGGTTGTTGTGAGAATAAATGGAAGAGTGGAAAATTACATAAGCCTTTTGGGTTCCAGTTAGGAAGAAAGGTTGGATATGAATAAAGTAAGTAAATAAATATTAGTTGTGACTTTCTCCAGTTCTTTGCCCCAGCATCTGCTTCTGAGAGACACACGACTGGCCTGTCACCATTCGTGTAGGTTGGAAGACCTCAGGGCTTCTACATTTGCTTAATAAAGGGTGGCTGTTTGCAGTGATTCCCTACTCCTACTGCAGTCTCCCCCACTGCTGTTCCTGAGGGTTTGCTGCCCCCCTCCAAACAGCATTTTGGAGGGCTCAGTTATCAGCAGCAAGAGGGGAGAAACTGGAGGAAACTGGTGCTCCGAAGAAAACGCAAATGCCCTTAAGTCTTGGAACTCTGTGGTTGGATACAGGCTGTTATGTCCGTGGGCATTTGGCCACTGATGCAAATGAGGGCTTCTGCCAGCCAAGGAACTAACCAATCAAAGGAACCTGTTAAGGTCCAACCAGATAGCTCTGCTTAGGGCCAATCGGATTGCTCTGCTTAGGGCCAATCAAAGGCAGCAGCGGGCTGCCTGAAAGGTATAAAAGTGCATGAGTTTGCCTGTTTTCCTCTGTTCAGTATTCGGAGTTTGTTCCTGGAGTTGCTAAGTAAAAAGAGCTGTTCTGAAGAACTGGAGTCTGTGATCACTGAACCCGCAGACTTAATACAGGCCATGATCTCTCACTGAGCTTCGGTTTGGCTTTTGTGGCTGGCAGCTCCTGACAGCCGCCTCCTTTATCTCATCCAATGCTTTCCCAAAAACCATCTCAGCTGGCAATATCACCCTACATTCTGTCTCCTGCAGCCGCCATCTTGATGCTGCAAGGGATCACAAGCAGCATGTGCTTGAAATAGCCATGCCATGTTGTTTGACCCCTACATCTAGTATCGTGGGGGGGATATATACTGTCTCTGTATGTGGAGGCTCCATAGATGTTTCAAAGCTAACAGAATGCAGAGAACTTATTTCCACAAATGGTATCACCTACTGAATCACTTATCCAATCATAAGTAGAGTTGCCAACTCTCTGGGTTGGGAAATGCCTGGGGAATTTGGGGGGTGGATTCTAGAAAGGACAGGTTTTAAGGAGGGGAGGGACTTCCATAGGCTATAAATGCCATGGCGCACCTCTTCCAAAGTGACAATTTTTCCAAGGGGAACTGATCTCACTTGCCTGGGGATCAGCTCTAATCCTAGCTCTCCAGCCACCCCTGGAAGTTGGCAACCATACCATCAGGCTAATGACCAGAGGGGCTTGCAGCAAACTGGATAAAGTCTTGTTTCTAATGAATGCAACTTTTGTCTCCTCCTCACCCCCCCCCCCCCCCGGCTGCTGCTGCCACTGGCCTCCATAGACTTGAGGTATCTAAGAAGCATTTGGTGTGGTTTTTCTTGGTCTTATGCAACATCCAAGCAAAGGGTGAGGAAATTGCAGGGCCCGTGTCTGTCGAAACACGCATGGGAAGAGCGGAGGCTGAGAGGCGATAACGGACCACAGAGGCAGGGTGGGGGAAGGAGGATTGGCGACATTTGCTTTCAGATCCCTGGGGCTTCCTAGAACAGCGGTGTTTGGTGTGGAGCGCAGCAGACATGAACCAAAATAAAAAGTCCCGGGGAAGGGGTGGGGAGGAAGCAAGCGCCTTACGGTTACGCTGGAAAACAAAGCTGGTGGTCAGTCGCTAAAGAGGAGGCTCAGAACTGCCAGGACTCAAATATGATTGGAAACTGCCAGGACTCAAATATGATTGGCACCCTGACCATGACACCACACCAGCGCTCACATGCCCAGCTCTAGTAGTTCATAACTGCCAAAACGTGTATTAGTCTAGGGATGCCGGGCCCTGGGGATCTTCCCTGAAGTACACCTCATCTCCAGGCATCAGAGGTCAGCTCCCCTGCGGAAAATGGCCACTTAGGAGGCGGGCTGTATGATGTCATATCCCACTGAAATCCCGCCCCTCCCCGAACCTTGCCCCTCTGCAGGCTCCATCCCCAAAGTTTCCAGGTTTTTGCCAATCTGGAGCTGGCCACCCTCTTTAAGGTGCTTCTGGACTCTTGCTCTTTTCTCCTCCTAGACACTAGGCTTGCCAACTCCAGGAGATTTGGGATACACGGTGACTTGCCACCCCCTTGAACCTGTATAGAATCAGCCTCTCTGTCAGATGGCTATCCAGCCTCTATTTAAAAATGTCCCAAGATGGAGAACTCACCACCTCCCGAGGAAGCCTGTTCCACTGAGAAACCACTCTGTCAGGAACTTCTTCTGGAAGTTTAGACAGAATTTCTTTTGAATTAATTTCATCCCATTGGTTCTGGTCCATCCCTCCGGGGCAAGAGAGAACCACTCTGCTCCATCCTCTACATGGCAGCCTTTTAAATACTTGAAGATGGTGATCAGATCCCCTCTCAGTCGTCTCCTCTCCAGGCTGAACAAACCAAGCTCCCCCAACCTTTCCTCCTATGTCTTGGTCTCCAAACCCCTCACCATCTTTGTTGCCCTCCAGTAATTTACCCCAATGCACAATTGGTCTCCTTCCCTTAAGGTATGCCATAAGAAAAAGAGTGGAGTGGTTTGACAGTGATATACAGAACTACAGTTATGTTCAGTTTTAAAAAAATATCTAAGGGGGGTCACTGAATACTCAGGCTCATATTCCTTTCGAGTAAATACGGTAATGCCATCCAAACTTCTTAGGTAAATGCGCTAGATTGCTAGATGCACAGGCATTTTGTTGTCTGGGGCTTTACTAGCTCGGGTGCAGCTCCGTGCATGCCCAGCGCTCATCTCCAGCCATTCATGGCGCACCCTGCTGAAACTCAATGACCACCTTTTCCATCACATGTCCTGAAATTAATGGGTTTCCTGTTGCACGGCCTGACCCAGACCTTCCTGTGATGGCTAGACAGGATGTAATTTCCCCAATCCACATCCCCACAAGCAGAAGCAAGCAAGGCATGATGTGTCTGCTTGGAGTTTTCCATTCTCACCATGTATTTATGTATTACGAGAATTGACTCAAAGGGGTTACCTATCAGGGTTTCACGGTATGCATCTTATTCTAATAATACACTTCCCCTTTCTGCTTCACCTAGAAATCTAAACAGATCTTTAACATGCCCTGCTCTACACAAAAAGGCCTGGGGAGGGATAGAGTCTGTAAGGGTTGCCAACTCTGGGTTGGAGATTTGGAGCATACCTTGAAGATGGTGGAGCTTGGAGACGTGAAGCTATGATACTATTGAGTCTGCCCTCCAACGCTGCCATTTTCTCTGGGGAAATTTATCTCTGAAGTCTGGAGATCAGTTGGGATTCCAGATCTGACCCCACTGAGTTCAGGGCAGCATGTATGGCTGTCCCCTCCAAGACGTTCAGCTGAAGGACCGCGTTACTGGATGAAGGTCAACCAGGGAGCTCCATGGTCAAGAGGGAAACTGAATCTGGGTCTTTCTGGTTAAAAATCTAGTTTAGACCTTGGGCAAGAGCCTCTTGTGGCGTAGAGTGGTAAGGCAGCAGACATGCAGTCTGAAGCTCTGCCCATGAGGCTGGGAGTTCAATCCCAGCAGCCGGCTCAAGGTTGACTCAGCCTTCCATCCTTCCGAGGTCGGTAAAATGAGTACCCAGCTTGCTGGGGGGTAAACGGTAATGACTGGGGAAGGCACTGGCAAACCACCCCGTATTGAGTCTGCCATGAAAACGCTAGAGGGCATCACCCCAAGGGTCAGACATGACCCGGTGCTTGCACAGGGGATACTTTTACCTTAGACCTTGGGCAGGATGGGTTAGACAAGTCAATGAATAAATGAAAAGGAAGCACATCCATTCCAGTAATCTGAGGATTCTGTCTCTGTAGCATATCTGCATGGGAGGACCTTAGCAAGTGGCTACTGCCTGGCCAGGAAGTGGTACCTGCCTGCCTGCCTGTGCTAGAGGAGCATGCCTTCCTTCCCTCAATGTGGGAGGGTTTTAGCTGACCTGAACGAAACACCCCAGCACTGTTCTTTATGGCAATGTTTTTTTCAGACTTTGCAATATCCAGGGCTGCTTTTCTGGGATGTTGCTTCTTTCTGGTATGTTTCTTCTTTGCACACCTCTACATTTTCTTGAAGATATACTTGAAAGTCTTATGAACAATGGCTGCATTTCTTTTTAAGGCAGGGATCTGACATGCACATGGATGATGGGGAGCTGTGCAAACATCAACACTTTTCCGCACCATTAAAGGCCTTCCACCACCCTCAGGATGGGTGTACCGCCCACTCTGAGAATCCCTATCCTAGAATTACAAGTGATCTCCAGACTACATGGACAGTTCTTCTGGAGGAATGGCAGGTTTCAGGGGAAGTCTCTATGGTATTCCATAGAGTCTAGGAGAAAATGTTAGTCCCAGAGTAATGTCATATTCCTCACAGAGCTCCTTCCCCAAGCACTGCACTTCACAGTTACCCTTGTCCCAGGAATGGCTAGATCCAGTGGCGTCAACTCTGCCTATGTACCTTGATGGCAGATCACTGCAAAAAAAACTGCACGTTGTGTACTTATTAGTAAGTCGAGAGCCAGCTTGGTGGAATGGTTAGGAGCACGGAGTTCTAATCTGGTGAGCCGGGTTTGCAGCCAGCTGGGTGACCTTCTGCTAGTCACAGTCCTGATAGTACTGTTCTGACTGAGCAATAATAATAATAATATCAGGGCTCTCTCAGCCCCACCTCCCTCACAGGGTGTCTGTTGTGGGGAGAGGAAAGGGAAGGCAATTGTAAGCCACTTAGAGGTTCCTTCGGGTATAGAAAAGTGGCATATAAGAATCAACTCTTCTTCTTCTAAATGAGTGTCCAGATTTCTGGAAAAAGCCAGTACCAGGGTCTGTTCCATCACTCCCATAAAGGTAAATGGTATAGTTCCCCCAGGACTATACCACTTCAGAACACTGAAGGGAAAATGCACGTGTTATCTTTCAGTAATGGCAGCCAACTGCTTTGACTTAATTCTAGGCAAAGTTTTCCAGTCATTGTCATTGAATGGGTAAATACATACCTACAGAACTGGTTGCCTTTATTTAGTTGTAAGCTGCACTGCTTGGAAAAAGAGTAAATCTTCAACAATGTCAGGAATAAAGACTATAGGAAGAGTTGTGTTTTCATACCCCACTTTTCACTACCCGAAGGAGTCTCAAAGCAGATGACAATCATCTTCCTTTCCTCTCCCCACAACAAACACCCTGTGAGGGAGGTGGGGTGGAGAGAGCTCTGTCAGAACTGCACTGCGAGAACAGCTCTAACAGGACTGTGGCTGACCCAAGGTCACCCAGCTAGCTGCTTGTAAAAGAAAGGGAATCAAACCTGGCACTCCAGATTAGAGGCTACGGGGTTTGGTGTTGTGGTCAGAGTGCCAGCTAGGATCTGAGAGGTTCAAATCCATGGAAGCTCATTGGGTGACCTTGAACCAGGCACAAACAGTTAGGCTGACTTCAGGGTTGTGGTGAGGATAAAATGGAGGACTTTGGCCACCCCCGAATTATGCAGTGTGGATAACTGAGCAGAATACAAAGGGTGCCCTGCAGAGGGCATTAGAGGAGATGTATATTTAGCATTGATTGGATAGGAACTTCCTGATCATTTTCAAATTATCCCCTCCAGTAGCCTGATTGGCTCCACAGGAGACTTCCTGTTTTTTGAGCCCCTCTGGATCCCTGCTGGGAAGAAAGGCACGGGTATAAATGAAGAAATGCATTTGGGGCATGGCTGGTTCTGGTGTGCTGTCGATAGCTCCAGTGTCCTTACTAGACTCTCCATTTGCAAGGGATTTTGATCAGGATGATATTCAACCAGCATCCCCTGCTCTTTCACTCCATGCCAAAATCAAGGTCTGAGATGCAGGCGGCCACGACGTTCAGTTTGAAGTCCAGGTTCAGATTCCCTCTGGAAATGGATGGGTGTCATGCTCAGACTAATTTCCCCAGCCGATTTGCTTCTCAAAAGGCAGATCTGTGTTCTCCCAAGTACAACTGGTTGTTTTAACGTTTATGATAGCTGACGGAGTTCGATTAGGGATTTTAGGGAAGGTACAAAAGCATTAATCGTTGTACATTGAAAAAAAGCGACAAAGGGTGTGTGTACAGAAAATTAGCTTGGCCAGGCCAGCTCCTCCCCTTCGCTTATCGTGTGGCTTGTACTCAGCCTGACTTCTGACAGCTGCAAAAGGAGCAGCCAAATTTGCTCTTTGTGCACAGTGGGGATGGATCCCAGCCAGGGTCTGTGTCCCAAAAAGAAATGAGGGTCAAGAACGAGTGACTAGTTTATGTCTGTCAGTTGCTGGTTGGGAAATTCCAGGAGATTTGGGGATGGTACCTGGGGAGGACAGGGTTTCGGGAGGGGGGCAACTTCAGTGGGGTATAACACCATAAAGAAGCTTCTTCTCCAATCCCCCAGAGGAGAACTGGTCTCTTTAATGTGGAAATCAGTTGTAATCAGTCTCCAGCCCCCCACTGGAAATTGGCAAGACTGCACCAATCTAAACAATTGGCTCCGGTGTCTCTTGTTTTCCACAATTCATTCTGCTTTGGCCAATCAGAGGGAGGGGGGAACAGCTGTGAGCCCCACCGCTGGCCACAGGAAATCTGATTCCAAAATGCCTCTGGCTTCTGACATTTCAATGAGCAGCACAGCACACGATCCGCTGTGTAAAGAGCCCATCAATTGCTTCCCATGCCATGCAAAACGGCTCACTTTTTGTTGCCTGATAGAGCTGCACTTCCCTTCCCCGTTCATTTTTTTTAAGGTAACATACAATGCGCAGGTTATGTAGGTTCAAAAGTGTCATCGAGCGTCAACTGACTTATGGTGACACCAGCAAGGGTCTTTCCAGGCAAGGGAGAAGCAGAAGTGGTTGGCCATGAGCCTCCCTCTGCAGAGCCTTCTTGGTGCTCCGGAGTACAAAAATATATCATGCCTGGCTACCAGTTGCAAATTGTAGGCACGGGATAAATAGGTGTGGAGGTTTTGCAGAAGTGGTTTGCCACGAGCCTCCCTCTTGTGGAGCCCTTTTGGTGGTCACCCTTCCAAATGCTGCCCCTGCTTTGCTTCTGAGAGTTGAGGTGATTTGCCATGAGCTATGCACCTTCCCAAGATGCAGGTTCGAGCAGGGGTAGTCAACCTGTGGTCCTCCAGATGTTCATGGACTTCAATTCCCATGAGCCCCTGCCAGCGTTTGCTGGCAGGGGCTTATGGGAATTGTAGTCCCTGAACATCTGGAGGACCACAGGTTGACTACCCCTGGGTTAGAGGATCCCCCATCTGGAATGAATTTGGCTTCCACAGGAAACAATCTCGAATGCAGCTGGGAGGGCATTTTTCAAAATGTCCCCTGGATGCAAGCATGGGAAACTTCCTAGGAGGACACAGTGTTATTTGGCAGGGCAAAACAGCCCTCTTGTCAAATTCTTGCCTGGCCCCACATAGATTTTTAAGATTCGGCTTAGCACATCAGAATCTCATGGCTGAGAGGCAGCTGTCCACTAAGTGGACCTTAGGGCTGTACTGTTGAAAGTCACAACCAGCTCTGTGGCCATATCCTGCTGCACATGGCACCATGCAGCCCAGTGGGAAATCTGGTGGGAAATCTGGTTGTTTCTCACAGTGATGTAGGGAGAGGAAGGCAGGTGCAGCCTTCATAGCTCTCTGCACCCCAGCAGGAGACAAGGAAGGCAGGGGCCATTTCCCCACCTTCCTTCAGAGCAGAGGGAGACAGCTTGGGCATCCTAGGCTACCGAACCCTGTCTTTGCTATCCATACGGTCAAAAGGAAGCCCCCAAATGCTCAGTCTGAAGGCGCATGATCCAACCACCTTGCTGATGCCAAGGCAGTTCCTGAATGAAAGATCTGTTGGAGAACATGCAAACACCATTTTGGGCTCTGGCAGGGAATAAAGGCAGGATGTAAACAGACCCCACAGCACTTAAATGATGCCCTGTAGAGCAGGGGTAGTCAACATGTGGTCCTCCAGATGTTCATGGACTACAATTCCCATGAGCCCCATGATAGTGTTTGCTGGCAGGGGGCTCATGGGAATTGTAGTCCATGAACATCTGGAGGACCACAGGTTGACTACCTCTGCTGTAGAGCAAGAAACAGAACGTTTGGTCCAGTCTAGCAGGCCTCTTCATCCGTGTCTTTTCTTCTGCTGCCGCCTCTGAGCAAACAGGTGCTCCTTGTTTTTGGAATAATACTAAACCCGCTTACAAGAGATGAGGATGGGATAAACTGTACACACTCTTGATGATACCCTGTACACACACACTTGCTTTCTGCTCTGAAAAATGATGCTCTGCCATCCCCAATTGTCTATTATCTTTATCCTTGCTGTGCAAAGACAGAAGAATGGATTCTGCTGTCAAGCTCTGCTAAATGCAGAGGCTTCCTCCAGAGGAAGAACCACTCTGGTCTCCCAAGAGGGTCTGCACTGAGCTGCAGGGTAGGCAGGGTTCCCAGCACCAGGTTGGGAACTACCTGGATATATTGGGGGTGAAGCCTTAGGAGAGAGGGGGCTTGGGGAGAGGAAGGAGTTCAATGAGGCAAATGCCATAGAGCAGGGGTAGTCAACCTGTGGTCCTTCAGGTGTTCATGGACTACAATTCCCATGAGCCCCTGCCAGCAAACACTGGCAGGGGCTCATGGGAATTGTAGTCCTTGGACATCTGGAGGACCACAGGTTGACTACCCCTGCCATAGAGTCACTCCCCCAAAGCAGCCTTTTTCTCCAGGGCTGATATCTGTTGCTTGAGATTGTGATCCCAGCTATCCAGCCACCACCTGGAGGCTGGCAACCCTAGGAGGGTACAGACAGCTGCCTTTGTTGCACCCTGTAAATATTTCAGGGGAATGATTGAGGAACGGTCCAAAGGGGAGATGGATTCTTTGCCTCCTGGAATTCAGTCTGAACAGATGGGAGATGGAAAAGGGGTTGCCAGCTCTGGATTGGGGAATACATGGAGATTTTAGGGGCGGAGCCTGAGGAGGACAGGGCTAGGGCAGAGCAGAGAGCTCAGCAGGGTATAATGTCATAGGATCTACCTCCCAAAGTGGCCATTTTCTCCAGGGGAACTGATCTCTATTGCCTGATTAGTTGTAACAGTGGGAGATCTCCAGCCACCACCTGGAGGCTGGCAACCCCAGTTGGAAAGGGCTGTCCCAGTGTAGAGACATTAGTAGAGAGAAAATTCCAAATTTACTCCTACCAAACCGTAGATTAGCACAATGCTTTCCCCAGCTATTCGTACTTCCCGTGTTGGGCTTAGGCCATTTCTCTGGGGATGATGCCTGCAGTGGATAGGTAGAGCAGCGGGTGCGAAGTTTCCCATCGTAAGTGGTTGATATGAGGACTGTTATCTTTTCCTTGCAGGGACGGAGCGGGCACCCTTGCGGCTTCATGAATGTCTGCTCCAGGCAGCTGCACGCTGCAGATTCGCAGAGCCGGCTCTGAGGTGAGGAAAGACAACTTGGGTAGCTTATCAAGGAACAGATGGGCGTCTCCACCCTCACCATGCTGGGGCCGAGGACTGGACCCCCCCCCCTACCCCACCCCAAGGATTCTGGAGAAGACAACCACACTATACGTGGCAGCAGAAAAGGAAACATGCCTGGCTGCCATTGAGACCTGCAACCTGCTATATATATAGTTAAGAAAGGCTAACATATATAAATACACAAACACACACACACACACACAATCTTAGCCTTTCTCAACTTTTTTTACCTTGGAGAAACCCCTGAAACAGTATTCAGGCTTCGCGAAACCCCAGAAGTCATGCAATTGTGCAGAATACGGTTGGGAAGCAGAGCTATAGACATGCCCTTCCACCCCTCCAGGCCCATCATTGGCCATTTTGGGAGTGGGAGGGCAGTTGACATGACCATATATGGTCATATCACCTGATAAATGTTTAACAAAATTATATATATGCGTGAGAGGAAATTGAGAGAGATCAATTTACTTCGACCCATTTGGGAAGCCCTTTCAGAGCTGTCAAGAAACCCCAGGGTTTTAGGAAATCCTGGTAGAGTTGAGAAAGCCTGATATATCTTAAACCCTACCTGATTTCTAAATTTCAAATCAACCCTCTAAAAAATTCATCATAAACAAATTTAATATTATCCTTCTGAGTAATTATCATGGAGAAAAATTTTATTCCAGCTAAAGGAATCCCTGGATCCTCATTAAAAAGGGAACAATCTGATTTTTGTCCACAAACCCTACATTTCCCAGCATAGGATCCAACCATTTTTGCTCTGTACAGGTCATACCACGGGCAATACAAGACTGTAAGATCCAGTGTTTCACACTCTCCCCATCGACATCCACAAAAATCTGTCCTAGAATATGATTTTCATATCGTGTTGTTTTAGGATTGTGGATGGGAACACATTAATCCAGGCTAGAAAAAAAATGCTTAACTATAGGTGGGAATTGTTCAAGCGACCAAATACGTTCTCACGGGAGCGATCTAATAATGCAATAGAACTAGCATTAGAACAATTAGAAAAGATGCAAAACACCATTTATGTTTAAATAGATGCAGAAGATGGCATTACAACAACAGAAAACAGTGAAGTAAGAGCAAGGTAATACACAGTGGCAGAGACTGGAGACCTGTGCCTTTTATAAAAAGTGTTTCCCCAAACCATTGTGTTACACCGTAGTCCTGGCCCCTTAATAAAAACACACTGCTGAACAATAATGTTTTGTATTGTTGGCTGTGTTTGTCTGCACAGCCTCTCTCTCTGGGTGTGGCCTAGTACAACCCATTTCACACCTACATTTATTTATTTAAATTAACATTCTTTGTTAGCCTTTCTCACTGGGACTTAAGACGGATTACACAGAATCAATAAAATCAATAGGATGGGAAATTTAAGAAAACAATGGGATAGAAACAAGATTAAAAAAAAACCAGCAAAGCAGATTCTTAGCATGGCACATTAAATGCAGCAAAATTTATATAGTGAGATCCAACAGACAGCAAACTAGATGCAGTAGTATAGGCCAATGGTCCCCAACCTTTTTATCACCGGGGACTGGTCAACGCTTGACAGTTTTACTAAGGCACGGGAGGGGGTAGTCTTTTGCCAAGGGACATCGCCGCCACGACCTGAGCCCCTGCTCCACTTGCTTTCCTGCCGGTGTCCCTGACTTCCTGCCACCCGC
This sequence comes from Paroedura picta, assembly GCF_049243985.1. Lineage (NCBI taxonomy): Eukaryota > Metazoa > Chordata > Lepidosauria > Squamata > Gekkonidae > Paroedura > Paroedura picta. The sequence goes on along the minus strand of NC_135371.1, from coordinate 161,308,670 downwards.
TGGGGGGACTGGGAGTTGGGGACCACTGGTATAGGCCACAGTCCCCGTTCATTTTCCCAAGTACCTTTGTGAACCATTGCCAGTTAAAAGGATCAGACACTAGACAATGGGAAAGACCTCTGCCCAAGACCCTGGAAACCCACTTCCAGTTTGAGAAGAGTGGACAATACTGACTTTGATGAACAAACTGTCTAATCGAGTATAAGGCAGCTTCATGTAACAATGTTCCTGCATCATGTGCCTTCAGAACACATCTTAGGAACTGGCACAGAGAATGGCTGAGATCAATCCGGTCAACTCTTTGTGTCTTTTTCTCTTTGTAGAACTTTGCTGCCACGGCTGACTTTGGGGGCACCCTGCTGGAGCAGACGCTGAGCAGGGCCCGGCCGGACAAAATGCCCACCTGCCCACCACAGCAAGGCTGGAGCCGGGGTACCTACCTCCCCTTGTACAATCCCCTGGCAGGGGGGGAACCTGGGCCACAGGGGGAGATGGAGCTCACTTGGCAGGAGATCCTGTCCATCTCTGAGCTGCAGGTAAGCTAAAGCAAAGCTAAAACCTGAGAAAGGTTATGAAGGTGATGGGGAAGAGTTACAGGCACTAACCAGAATGGCAACCAAAAGGAGATGGGGTGACTTTGGCCAACTGTTCTAAGAGGATGTGGTCAAAGGGAACAAGCAAGGAAGATGAGATAGTGTGTTAGTTTTCTTCCAAGGTATGGAAAACCATCATGGTGTAGGCAGGAGTGGCCAAACTGTGGCAATCCAGATGTCTACGGACTCCAATGAACATGAGCCCCTGCCAAGGGGTGGGGCATTCCTCCTGACTGGCCATTTGTTTGATGGCAGGCCAATCAGGGATGGGACAGCTGGGACAGCCTCCCTGATTGGTGGGTAGGCGATGAGTCCCAGCTCCTCCCAGCCCCCTTGTACCCTCTTATTAAGAGGGACAGATAAATGCATCGTAAAAGCAGTTTCTACCACCTTTTCCAGAACAGTCTGTAAAGTACGAAGCTTTTATGGTGGAGAAACTATCTAAAGGCAGTGATTCAAATTCTATCACACATCAAATTGCCTCAGAATGTTCAAACATGACAATAATGGGGACAGTCAAGGGAGAGGATTGTGCTGTTGGGTGCTGACGTCACAATAGCCATTCATGGCACTCTGAAGGATGCTTCTCATTATCCTTTGCGGGACGTGGAACAAGGGTGTGCACTGGTCATGCTCTCCAAGCTCAGTCTATTAACTCCCTGCTCTCTCTCAGGATTTCTGACAATCCCTCCCCGGGGTGTGGCAGCAGAGAGAATCCAAAGGCAGACAAATGTCTTCTCGGACATATGACTGTAGATATTATTAACTAATCTGGATCAGCCCTACCATCAAGACTTGGATACAGAACTAAGGAGCACAAACAGAAAGCAAGGCAGCTGACATGGGGTTTAGTCCTTCCCCGGAGGTGTGGACCGAGTCCCTGTCAAGGGGTGGCAGGTATCCATTACACACAGCTGCCTGTCTTTAATCTCAGCGCTCCCAACAGTGGCCCATTCAGCACCTGACCCAGGGGAGAAGTGGGGTAGGGGAAAACGGCACACAATGGGGGATCTGTGCGACGAGATGAATCACCCTTTTGTTCCGAGGGGGGAACGCTATCGACCCATCCATCGCTGCCAGCCCGGCACCTGCGTACGCCTCTTCAGCTCCCCCCTCCTCCTCAAAGGATGAGAGAGAGAGCACACCACACTGGCAGGAAGTCCAGCAAAGGGCACTGGGGGTGCTAGGCCCAGGATCCTACTTAGGCAGGGAACTCAATTAAAAACAAAAGGCAGAGCGACTTGCTTGTTAGAGCCATCTTCTGCCATGGAATGGAGCATGCTCAAAAGCAGCAGTGGGGTTCCTAGACCAACAGCGTAACCAAGAGTATGAGAGAACACGGAAACAATACAGCAAAGCGAAAGAGAGGATGAATCGTGTGGCCAAAGCGATGTCTTAGGAGCACAATGAAGAAAGGGTAAACAAAGTCTCTTGATTATATTTCATTTAAAACAGTGGTTCTCAACCCTATAGAATCATAGAATCATAGAGTTGGAAGGGGCCATACAGGCCATCTAGTCCAACCCCCTGCTCAATGCAGGATCAGCCCAAAGCATCCTAAAACCTTCTTAATGCTGCGACCCTTTAATCCAGTTCCTCGTGTTGTGGTGACCCCTCCAAAGCATAAAATTATGCCAGTGTTCTTTCACAGAAATTAAACCAAAACTGACTAAGGGCTTGAAGATCCCTTGTTCATGACTGTATATAAATTGGTTATAAATAATAAATTGTATATAAATTGTTGTGAAAGGGTCATTTGACTCCCAAAGGGGTTCCCAACCCTCAGCTTGCGAACCACTGCTTTAAACAATGATGAAAATTGAAGGAAACACAATCGAGAGACTTTTTATTTACCCTTTCTTCTCATTGTGCTCCTAAGACATCGCTTTGGCCACACGATTCATCCTCTCTCTTGCTTTGCTATATTGTTTCCGTGTTCTCTCATAGACCGTTTACGCACTGGAGATTTCATGTTGGGCTGCAGGCTGGAGTTTTAGTTGTGGCAGGTTGCCTGACCTCTTCTTGAACTCACATGGGGGAGCATTTGGGCTCCTGCACGGGAGCTGGGGCAGTGAAGTTCCCAGGGCATAAACGGTCATACTGCTGCTCTTGGTTACACTCTCCAAGCGTAGGGGATGGGGACCCACAGAGTGCTGTTAGTCAGGAACAGTCTGGGCGGTGTGTGTGTGGGAGGGGAGAACGCCTGGTTCTATTCCAAGCTCTGCTGCTCAGTGTCTTTGATCTCGCCTCAGCTATGCCTCCACTCCCTGCCGCAGGGGGAAGAAACAGGGTTTTTAATGATGCCTCCAGAAGGACGCCTGCTGTCCCTTAGTGTGCTTCTCCTTTTCCTTGCAGGGCCTGGAACTGCCAAGCGAGAGCTGCTACGACCCTGCGCTGTGCGGCCTTGTGCAACCAATAGGACTAGCTTCCAATTACGGGCCATGCACAGCGATGGGAGAGAGTTCCGGGTCCGCCTACGGCCACACTGCCCCGGCGTATGAACATCCGTACCTGGAAACCATACCCACGCCCCGGGGTTTGTACAGCTACACAGGCATGCTGATCTCTTCCACTCTCGAGTCTCCAGCAGCCACCACAGCAGGAGGGTGTAAAGGACTGGTCTTGGAGGGGGACGTGGTTAGTGCTTACGGACCACAGGGGTCTTGCAAGCCACAGGAAGACCTGGAATCAGACTCTGGGTTATCCCTCAATTACAGCGATGCAGAATCACTGGAGGCAGAGGGGATGGAGCGGGCAGAGTACACACCACTTTACCCTATGGACCACACCCAAGCCTACCCCATGTTGGCCTCCGTGCCAGAGATGCCTTTCCCCAGCCCGCCAATGGCCCCTCTAGAGAAGGGACGGAGCCCCCGCGGGGAACTGGCAGGCAGCCGTGACGAGCGCCGAGCACAGGCTATGAAGATCCCCTTCTCTGTGGAAAAGATCATCAACTTGCCCGTGGACGACTTCAACGAGCTGGTGTCGCGCTTCCCCCTGAGCGAGCCCCAGCTGGCGCTGATCCGGGACATCCGCCGCCGGGGCAAGAACAAAGTGGCCGCGCAGAACTGCCGCAAGCGCAAATTAGAGACCCTGGTGCACCTCGAGCGGGAGCTGGCCGAGCTGAGCCGCGAGCGGCAGCGCTTGCTGCGAGACCGCGGCGAGTTCGACCGGACTCTCGCGCTCACCAAGCAGAAGTTGGGGACCCTTTACCACCAGGTCTTCTGCATGCTGCGCGACGAAGCCGGCAACGCCTATTCCCCGGAGGAGTATTCGCTGCAGCTTGCTCTCGACGGCAGCGTCTTCCTCGTGCCACGCGGCAAACAGCCAGAGAACGGCGCTGATTGACAGCGTGGCAAAGAAGCAGACAGCAGCTGGACCGAAGCCAAGGGATTCCCCAAGAGTGACACGAGGTTGTTTTCTAGGCTTTTGAGGTCAGGGTCAGAGATTATCCAAATGCCAGGTTTGAAATGGCAAGGACTGTGAGCACCTGAAAAATTTATGCCGTGGGAGATTTAACCCGTCTTGTGCCTTGGGCGTTATACCCCCTCAAACCCACGATAAAAAGGAATGAGTTTCCATGCATCTGGGGAAAACAGGTGTAGGGACTGGGATGGGCAACTATTAGTCCTAATCATGAAAATATTAAAGCACAGCTAAGGAATAGAAGTGGCCAGGCTAGAAGATGGCTAGGTTTCTAAAACTAGGATCAATTACCTCAAGAGCCCCTTGCTTCTCTCATACAAGCGTCAACAGCATTGGGGATGTATGGTACCCCAAACAGGCTGGCCAGAGGGAGACTAGTTGCCTGCTCTATTCCACCCCTGCTGAAGGCTTTGTGCCATCACAGCCCTAAGGAATTGCTTTCCCGGTCTTCAGCATCACATCCAAGTCTCTTTCCCCCTCCGTGGTGAGCTGAATGGCCCCCAAAGTGGGCTGAAGCGATGACAAGGGGCCACCCACATTTCCTCAGGAAACGCTATACAAACACAAACTGTGCAGAACTCCACTCTCTGTATAATCAAGCACCTAGGCTTCATTTTAGGCTGAGGTGGACAAGCCGAAGTGCACATCCCTAATTCAGATTTCATCAGGCTGATACATTGATTTCAGTTTTTTCTTTGGGAATGAGTACAAACAGGGCTAGATTGCAGCACATGACTTTCACCTCTTAAGTGGAATTCAGCTCATCTCGATGAAGGAATCAGAACTAGAGAATACACGGCTGCTACCAAAGACAGCCAACTTTTTGTACCTTCTGCTGTCTTGCTTTAAAAACAAGGTATGGAGCAACTAGCTAGTCCTGGCTGTGTCAGGTATTTGTGCTTCCAATACAAAGCAGTGTTTGTGTAAATTAAAAATTGAAACAGTCCCTGGATGAGGGTGGTACAGCTATCAAAATCTGCTGAGCCAGGTGAGTTCTGTGCATGTCTCTTGTAAGTCACTGCGAGAGTCATGCTTTGAACCACATCAGTGTAAATATCCACAGACTTTGTATGGAATACACCACTGGTGAACATCTTAAGTGTCCCTTACTAAAAAACAGGGGATGTGTGTGTGTGTGGAGTAACAAAAGTTTATTTTACCAGATAAGTTTCACAGGGTAACAGTGTTGGCCTATATATTTTCAAATTTGTTAAACATCAGATCATTTATCGGATGGTCATGTTGACCTCCCTCCCCCTCAATCCCTGCAAAAATGGCCTATGATGGGAAGAAGGGCCCTGGGTGGTCATGCACACAGCCAAGCTTTCCAACCATATTCCGCATGATGTCTGGGGTTTCTTGAAGCCTGAAGAATGCTTCAGGGGCTTCTCAATGGTAAGAAAAGGCTTGTCTGCAGTTAGAACAGGGAATTCAAGGTCCATAGCACCTGGTAACATTTTCAGGGTATAAGCTATTGAGTGGTATCTAACAAAGGAACCTTTGGCTCTTGAAAGCTTATATCCCAACAATCTTGTTGGTCACTAAATGCTCCAGGGCTCCAAGCTGTCCAATTAGCTACCAACGTTTGCGCCCAGTCGTCACATCACATGAAGCTGCCAACGCTGACTCAGACCCATTGGTCCCTCAAGGACAGTATAGTCTATTCAAGACGGGGAATGGCTCTCCAAGGCCAGAGGCTGTTCACATCAACCTCCTATCTGATCTTTTGAAATTGAGATGTTGGGGGGGGAGGCATTGAACCTCTGTCCTTCTGCATGCCAAGCAGATACTCCACCTCTGAGCTACAACCCCAAGGAATGAAAGATCAGCCAGGATCAAGGTAAGGGGTCTACTGCTGGGAACACATGCTTCATAAAAGCCCATACTCAATAAAGCTCTTTACTTCTCTGAAGATTAAACCTTCTGTGAAACAATGCTTCTTTCTTGTACTGTCATAAACAGGTCAGGGAAGTGGCAAGAAAGAAAAGCCGAACTGCTGCAGGGGGGGGTGGGGGTGCGCTCATTTGCCCTAGGGATGAATCAGGACAAGAACCCTTAGGGGCCTTTTTGTTATTTCAGGCTCCTTACCTCCATCCCCTAACAAAGAACCGTGGATGGGCCCCACACCTAACTGGCTCTCACAGAAATTTCAGGTTACAGAGGAAAGAGCGTTTATACCTTCCTTGCTTAGAAGAGGCAGCAGGGCTGGCAATGAATCACTGGATGACCAGAGCGTGTGTTAGAGAAACAAAATATATTAATATGAAGCCATTTGTTCTTGGGCAGACATGAATTCCTCCTGGTCCCAGCAGAACTGTACTAAGGTCCAAACTCCATGTTACATAACCTCACTTGAGCACCATGGAGACTCATAGCAAGATACCAGCTGCAGATTTCCTATAGCTCAATTCAGAAGTGTCCCAGGGGCCTATATTGGACTTTGCCTGCAGTAGGGGCGGGAGGGAAGGCTTGTATTGTTTTCCTGACTCAGCATGACCTTCAAAAAAAACCTTACTGGCCCCGTGGTGGAAGACAGCCCATTGTCTGGGATGATTGCAGGTGCAGCCCATCCCAGACACGCATTTTCAAGTAAGACAGCCCTGCTTGCAGAACAAATCACCCCCCTACACAGTGCTTCTCGAGCGGAGTGGTGAGGCAGCAGACATGCAGTCTGAAAGCTCTGCCCATGAGGCTGGGAGTTCAATCCTAGCAGCCGGCTCAAGGTTGACTCAGCCTTCCATCTTTCCGAGGTCGGTAAAATGAGTACCCAGCCTGCTGTGGGGGTTAACGGTAATGACTGGGGAAGGCACTGGCAAACCACCCCGTATTGAGTCTGCCATGAAAACACTAGAGGGCGTCACCCCAAGCATCAGACATGACCCGGTGCTTGCACAGGGGATACCTTTACCTTTATAGTGCTTTTGGGTTTGGTTCACACGCAACTCACAACTCGCATGCAGTAGTGACATTTATAGGGTACAGAGCTGAAATGAGTTCTAACCTGCCTTGCCTCCTTGCAAACCAAGTACCCAGCTAGAAGTGATAAAGTGTCTTTGCTTAATCATTGTTTGTTCCCCCCACCTCAGGTACTGCAAGGAACCCACTGGGAATGCCTCAGCTATTAACAAAACACAAAGCAGTTACTACAAAAAGCTTTATTGAATACAAAAGAACGGTTCGTAGGAATCACTGATACGTGTAGCTACCCAGTAGCTATTTAACTTTCACTGAAAGATACAGGGTATCCAAATTGTGTCCTGCAAGAGAAGAAAAATAACCACCTAGTTATAACACCATGATAGCAGCATTAAAGCATATTTTTGGAAACACATCCTCAGTTTTACCAGCAGCCTCAAGTTCCCTTAGCTAGAAACATTAAGACCCTTGGAAAGCCCACCCCTAGCCCTACACACTGACCGGAGAGCTAGTGTGACTTCTCTGGCTTGTTTATATCAAGCAAGCTCTCTGAATAATGCCCTGATACATTCTACTTTCTCACATGTTGGCTTTACCTTTTTTTGAAAAAGGGAGATCCACAGACATCCTAGTTCCTGCGCAAGTACGTTTGACACTGGGCAGCTCTTCTCCTATAAAAGGAAAGCCTGTTAATTTCACTTGATCCAAGCTCTCCGCCTTACATTCAAGAGATTCCTCACATGAGCCTCCCCACTCCCCCCCCCCAAACATCCTGCCGCATTTATAAGCAGCGCAGCCAGTGCATTGAAATACTGGTCTAAGTTTTTAAGCTGGCAAGGCCACCCAAAGAGGGTGTTTAAAAGAGGCAACACTTTTCAACATTAGGTAAATTTCACCAGCCACTGTCATTCAAGGCCTGCGAGCAAATATTTTTAATCTTCCAATCGGCATTATATTCTAACCCATCTACGGCTTGTATATTACAGCACTGGGCAATGTTATAAAGCAGTAGCTGAACCGATATTTAGAAGGTAAACTTTCAGCCTCTGAGAAAGTTTAGCAGGACAACAAAACTGTATATGACATAAGTAAAATCTGTTCTTACCTACCAGTACAGTAATATAACCTTTCCTTCCTTCTGCGTCTGACTGCTAGTCCTAAGAGCAAGGATCCTTACTCTTGTCTGCCTCCTTCCGGTGGTCACTGAGCACTCCCTTCTAGTCAGCAGAAGCCTGCACCTGGCTTATCTGTCCACTCGACTCAACACACGTGTCTACTCTCAGCTGTGGTAGCGTCTGGGCTGGAAGCCATTCGGAGCTATGCTTGCTAGCCGTTCCTAGTAGCTCAACCATCTGCATGCCTCCTGGATTTGTAAAGCTACTTAGTTTTCGGTTCCTGGCGAGCTCTCCTCTGTTGTGGGTATGCTACCATGTCAAAAACGAGCATGGCTCCATGAATCCTGAGGTCTCGTCTCCCTCAATAGAATAAGGATCCACCTGCTATTGCAAACTCAGCCACATAAAACCCATCAGAGCTAATCATTTTTTTTGCAATCTAAAAAGCCATTTACTCATCAGAAAAAAGAAGTTATACATACACACCCCACTGTAACTTTAAGCAGTTTTTAGCACACTCTCAATGGTCCCTTGTCCACAAGACATTTGATGTGTGCTCACATCACTGAAGATCAACTGGACTTACAGTCCTCTCCACCACTGTTTAAAGTTTCAGCTCATGTAATGGATAGAGGAAATAACTAGAAGGGAAGATGGAGCCAGAAACTGGCATCCAACTCTCAGTTTCTGTTGCAGACAGGAAACGTGAACAGATTCCACAGCAGCTTTGAGGATTCATACCTCAAAGGGAACACTAGTTGAGATGTTCCAATCACCTCCTCACTGGAAGAACCATTGGTGGAAGAAATACAAATATCTGAGTGGCTACAGAAGACAGCTAAATCCCTAAGGGCCCATCTTATCATTGCTTTATTACTCCAGTGAGAGGATGAGAGGATTGTCAATTTCACTGTTGCTCTGGAATCTTGCTTCCTGACAGAGGAACTTAATCCAGGGGTAGTCAAACTGCAGCCCTCCAGATGTCCATGGACTACAATTCCCATGAGCCCGTCAGCAAATGCAACCCACCAGTTCAAGCTGTACGTGCACATGCTCATGGGAATTGTAGTCCATGGACATCTGAAGGGCCGCAGTTGGACTACCCCTGGCTTAATCTAATGGCAGCGATAAGGAACACAATATTTAATCTGTGATGGCTTTTAAAGCTTTCACCCAATGTATCCAAATCTAGTCCAGTTGCATTCAGCACAGAACCTGACTTTTAATTATTCTACAGTGTTACCCCACCACATACCATAGAGTATGGCTGCTCAACAGTTTTCAGATTGGTTTTAGCAAGTGATGGGTGCTTTATGACCAGTCTCAAAACATAGGACTAGGAATGAATGGAAGTTTGTTTTGCCAGGAGTATTCCTGCTTCCTTGTTACAATTCTAGAAGGAAAGCTTTGTGAGGGTAACCCTTCCAAATCTGGCAATAGCTCCTGGAGAGGAAATCCCACAACCCCGTAGCAAGCTGACCCTCTGTGACCATTTAAGAAACTTCTTCGGCAAGCCAATGATATTGATACAATAAGAATAAATTACATTGCAAGAAATGAGGAATACTGGATTTGGTGGTGTTAGGGCTGTCTACACTAGCAAGAATCACACCCATTAAAGCTAAAAGAAATTTGGTAGCAACCTGTCTCCTTACTAATCTGCTCAATGTTTGGAAACTTCCTCCACCTCTGGTGGTACTTCTGAAAAATTAAGGTGGAGAAGATAACAAGCTATTAAAGGCTTGTTGTTGTTGTTAAGATGGAGAAAAGTTTCCAACTTCTGCTGAACAGAATGGTAGAATCCAGGCCAAAAATCCATCCTGGCTGCTGTGCCAGTTTGCAAGTGTGGACAGCCCTGCCATTGACTTTTAATGCAGCATTATCAGCAAGATTCCAGTTTCAAGGCATCGGTGCCCTTCTGAGCTAACCCAGGTGGCACCAGCCATGCAGCTAAAACCCACACATGTTAAACTTACAGTAAACTAATTTTACACAGCATGTTTAAAAAAAGAGACACATTTATTCAGCGTCATGATCAGTCTAATACAGTTAGCAATCGAACAGCATGGGTGTGGAAAAAATTAGTCTACATAAAAGCCCTCGTTGGAATGCTTTGCACTTTCCACAGAACACAAAAAAAAACTAAAATATCCTGTTATACAGTTAGTCACAAATACAGTCCTGATGTTTGTCAACAAGCGTTTTTTTCTAACACATGTCTTCATGAGGCAGCTCTACCCTGCCACAACTGTGTTTGGCTGAGTTCACAACTGTGGTAACCTGTAGCTTCCCTGTCACTTCTCTGGCTCTCCTCTCCTGCTAAGCTTTGTTTCCTGTTGAATAATACGGAATAAAGTTGTTAATCTAAACACATTTGAGACTCAAGGCTACAATCCAACAGCATGTTTGTTCCCACCGACTGCCAATCCATACATTAGCTTTTTAACATCTGCATTTTAGTCCAAATATGCTTAAAGCTACTTGAATAACTTGCTCGGCTACATTAAGCATTATGGTTTACAGTACATTGACACTGCACGCTAGCGGAGGGGGTTAAAGAGGAAAGCCTTACCGAGGAATTAAAATCTCCTTCCTCCACCGTAGCTACTGCCACTGCCAGAGCCACCATAGCCACCTGCAGGGGGGAGAAAAAAAGAGATTCCAGTTTTCAGCACAGAAAATGGGCACTAAAAAGCAACAGAAAGATTAGAGTAGGTAAAGGGTATAAAAGCTCAGCAGAATGGCTACAGGACAGAGATATAAAGGGGAGGGGGTAGATTACCAGAGGAAGAAAAACAGGCAGAGATAGAAGCACATGATTGAAAACTACAACTGTCAAATCTTTTAATTGGTGGCCTTTGGTATGTTTCTAAATGAAGACGGAAGAGTACAAACTTATGCATGTTTATCTTTCTGGGCCCGAGCATGGTAGAGTTTTCATTTTTGTTTAGCAGCACTTACCACCACTTCCACCGTATGGTCCTGAGCTCCTGCCTCCAAAGTTCCCACCTTTCATGGGTCCAAAGTTTGAAGACTGGCTGTTGTAGCTGCCAAAATCATTGTAGTTTCCGCCTCCTCCAAAGCTGCTTCCTGAATAGAGAAATGTTTTACATTGCCTTGTCACAGATGAATCTCCATGCGTCAGTACACTCATATCTACCCTTCCCCATTCCATCCAGGCAGCAAAGATGTAGTTAGTTTAATCCAACAAGCAACTTTTAATTGACCATTATCCTCGTTACAAATAACATACAACTTCTCCTTAGGTGGCCACAGCAAGTGACATAACATCAAGGTAAGTTTTCAAAAATCAAAACAAATCATCCCATCAAGACCAAGCTAGATTTCCATCTTGTTAACCCTAAAACCTTAAACTCGTAATAGATCTTTTTACACATAAACCACAAAGAAAGGTCAGTGTAACAATATCCAGCCAGGTGGCATTCTATCATAGAGTCCGAAGGGGCCGTAAAGGCCATCAAAACGATTTGTTTTGCTTTCGTATCAAAATAGTGCAATCCCAAATATATACGTACAAGCTAAGCCTGGATTCCTTTTTTTTTTAAAACACTGTAGCGACTTTTCTGCTGTCACTTCAACAACCAACATGCTACCCAACAGCCAAAATGAGATTTAGATCTCAAACGATTAGATCTCCCGAGCCTATCGGGAGAGGCGGGAAATAAATATAATAATAATAATAATAATTCATTTGTTCAAAGTAATGGCAGACAGAAAACTGGCCATACTTACCACCACTGCCACCGCCAAAACCTCCTCCTCCTCCTCCATTGTTATAGCCATCATAGCTACCACTACTGCCATAACCCCTGCTTCCTCCAGAGTAGCCAGGGCCACTGCTCCCATAACCTGTAGGAAGGTCAGACATGTTCTTGGATCCACTGGAAACTTCTGCTGGTGGAAGGGATTTGTCAGCAGAGGATGGCTTTCTCCTGCCCACCCTGCTGGAGCCCAAACCACTTCTCCCAGGGATTAAGAACCCCTCCCCCCCACAAGGGGGCATTGGCAAAAGATGACCCCCATCATGGACAGTCTTACTTGGATCCAAACCAAGGATGACTTTTTAACTCCCCATAACTAACCAGATGGCTCAAAGACAGCTGAGCTTACCATCATTGCCAAAGCCGTTGTAGCCGTCTCCGCTGTTTCCGTAGCCACCTCCGCTGCGACTACCAAAGCTGCCTGAGAAGAACCGGTTCAGTCATTATTATATTCCCAACATGTAACCCAAACATTATTGATTAAATTCAGGCCAGAACACTCAAGGCAGCACTTAAGCACAAGTGCAGACCCTGAGGAGGAACTCCTACTTTAACTCCCCTGCTGCCACTCCCCACAACCCAATAGTGCCAAGCTCACCTTCCCAACCCATCTTCTGGTGTCCCTATCTTTCCCCCACTAGTCATTGCTATAACAACCTAAATGCTACTTAGATGGAGTATTTTTCCCTGCAATGTTCATAGACAGGTGTACCCATTTAACAAGGGTAAGGGGGCTACTCTCTAATCCCCAGCCAAAAGAGCAGATGAAAATACGAGAAAGCAGCCTGTAAGTGGCGTATTCTTCTACCCCTGTTCTGGGAATGAGCCTTGGTCTGCAGTTACTAGCTGCTCTCAATTTTACAAGTTGAACCAAAGCAGCAGAACAAAGTTGGCAGTCCAGTGGCACTAAGAACAAAATTTAATTTTATTCTGGGTATAAACTTTCATGTACGCTATGCTTCAGAAGTGTACTGATGTAACCTGTGAGACTACAGTTCAAATCTTCCTGAAGCCCATTAAGTGGCCAAACAGTCAGCCATGAAAAAAATCTATCAAAATGCCCATATAATACTTGAAATTAATTACCACGGCTACCAAAGTTGCTACCACGGTTGAAGTTGTCACCGCTGCCAAATCCACCTCCTCGGCTACCACCAAAACTGCCAGAACTACTACGACCTAAGAAGAGCAACTATCAGTAATTCTGAAGAGAACCTACATCACAAGGTTTGGGGTGGGGGGGTTCTACCAATGAAATGAAATTCACCTCTTTGACTGGATGTTGCACTGGCCATTTCCTGCTTTGACAAAGCTTTCCTGACTTCACAGTTGTGTCCATTCACAGTGTGATATTTCTGAACTAAACACAGAAGACAAAAAATGGTGCCAGTGTAGCTTTACAAGTTGATCAAAGCATATGGATAAATTCAGGTGGCCAGCCAAAGTTGGCCTAGAACAAAATCTAAGTCCAGCAAGCTACTAGTATACTTACTGACTATCTTGTCCACAGAGTCATGGTCATCAAAAGTAACAAAAGCAAACCCCCTTTTTTTGCCACTTCCACGGTCAGTTAGTATCTCAATCACTTCAATTTTTCCATACTGCTCAAAATAGTCCCTCAAATGATGTTCTTCTGTATCTTCTTTAATTCCTCCCACAAAGATTTTTTTCACTGTTAAATGAGCTCCAGGCCTTTGAGAATCCTACAGTAACGAAAGAGCAAACACACCATCAGGCTTTCAAAACAGCAGGTAAACAAGTCCCACTGAATTAATTGGAGACATTGTAACCAAAGATGTTTAGGATTAAGTTGCAGCTACCTAATAACTAGGCATATTTATACAAAAGCTACTCTAGTTTTGAGTTAAGTAGCTAACAAGTGTTTTAGACTAGGGGTAGTCAACCTGTGGTCCTCCAGATGTCCATGGACTACAATTCCCATGAGCCCCTGCCAGCAAATACTGGCAGGGGTTCATGGGAATTGTAATCCATGGACATCTGGAGGACCACAGGCTGACTACCCGTGTTTTAGACCTTCAGCTTGGGGAGAGCAGCATAGCAATGCATTGCTTTATTTTTTAAAGCATCACATCTAGAACAGGTTTTTAGATTTGGAGAAAGCTGTGCTTACCTCTCTGGATACGGCTCGCTTTGGTTCAACAACTCTACCATCTACTTTGTGTGGCCTGGCGTTCATGGCAGCATCAACCTCTTCTACTGTGGAGTAAGTGACGAATCCAAAGCCCCTGGAGCGCTTTGTGTTGGGGTCCCTCATTACCTAAGACAGCAAAAATTAGTGAAACTAGATCACATGCTCAGTTTACTATTTCTAAGACCATATTGCACAATCCATTTGTGAAAATAAGGGTCACTAAACATTCTAAGTAAAAGCTATTTTTCAACCCTTCACCTACCACACAGTCTGTAAGTGTGCCCCACTGTTCAAAGTGATTACGAAGGCTTTCATCCGTTGTCTCAAAACTTAGGCCACCAATAAACAGTTTACGAAGTTGTTCAGGCTCTTTAGGGGACTGCAACAGAAATAAAAAGGAATCAGGCAAAAAGGCTGCCTACATATACATTCCCCCTCCACCCATGCTAGCTGAGGCTGTTGGGCAGACCCCCAAAAAACTACTCCGTGAACAAGCAGGCACCAATTGTGTGACGTCTCTATAAAAACCATCAAGAACACATTAACTTCCCAACAACAGGAGGAAGACAATTTGGACAGGAGTTCTTCCACCCACCCTTATAGCATTTTAACTGCCTATGGTCATCTCTCTCATTCAATATTCTGGAAATTTCAAGTATTATATGGAGTCAAGCCACTGACCTATGTCAAAATAGGAAAATTGCCAAATAGCCAATAAACCTATGCATGATGCCCACACAGTCAAAACAAATGGATAATTCACCCTAGTTTCTATAATCGCTACTTGAGTGGAAAGATAAGTGATAAGAGAATTATCAGAGGCTTTTTGGGTGGTTTAGTCTTTTATAATCTCCCTTTCTTGCTGACTCAAAACAGGTAACTATTCTTGAATACAGCTGAAATTACTTTTTTCTACCGTGAATTAGTCTTCTTTCATAAAAATGACATGCCCTGAAAGCTAGTGGCCAGCATAAAGCATTCAGAAGACTGACAACGAAAGGAGTAGAAAACAAAGTATTAGTTTTTATGGTTATATGTCACTGTACACAGAACCACTATTTCACAATGAAAACATCCGTTCCTATTTCTAGCACAAAAACTTCGTATCCTGCGCATACTTACTTGGGAATAACCCCATTGGTCTCTGGGGTTTTTCTCGTAACTACGCATTACTTTCCTCTCTCAAGGAAAACCACAGAAGGTAGAAGCGATTCGGTGCACCGTGCGATGCTGCCGAGGGGAGAACCCGCAGACAATGCGACCGAGCACGTGGCACGCCCCAACCCCCACAAAGCTCCAAAGGAAGTGAGGAACAGGGATATACGCAAGCGCCTGAATGCCCACCTCCCCCTCATTGCGCAGGCGCCTCCCAAGGAACTTCGGGGAACGCCACGCAGCGTAAAAAATGGCGCCTTCCCTTTGCGCACTAACGCGCATGCGCAGCTCGCACATAACGAACGAAGAAGGCCCAGAGAGCAAAGCTCCATTAAAAAACCGGCACTAGAAAGCGAGATAGCAGGACTAGTATCAAAGGCGGAAACAGGCTTTTGATCTCACCAGTAAGCGGATAATTAGTAAATAACAAAAAAAAGCATAGAATTATACAAACGAGGAGAATCGCAAGGGAACATCCAGAACGAGAAAACGCCAAGGCCGAAGCGTTACCTCAGACTTCGACATGATGGCGGCGGTAAACCGACGAGGCCTAGCCAGACTTCAAGACGAACGATGCTCCCTCCCACTACAGCCGAGTTAGAAAGGGAGTGAGTCACTCCTGCGCCGTCGCCTAAATATCAGGGCCCGCCCCTTGCTCACTCCTATTGGCTAGTCGCTCCCTCCTCGGCGCTTCTGATTGGACCAAGGCCCAGTCGCCGATCTCTCATTGGGAAAGCAGACAGGGAGCCGCGCCTGCTTGTCTCCTTGTCCCCGCCTTCATCCTCTTTCTATTGGCTAGTTGTTTCTTACGCCCTTCCCTCCAGGGGAGCAGTCTTGCCCTCTTTTTCCCTCATTGCCAATCAGAAAAGCGGGTTCCCGCCTCCGCCACATAGTTTCTCTGTGATTGAGTAGTTGGGTATCCGGGTTTTATTCCCCATTGGCTGGGACAACCACACCTGGTTTCTGATTGGCTAGTCTTTTCTTCGTTCTAGTCGAGGCAGAAACTCAGTCCAACGTTTATCAACCTTCATGTTTAGTGATGGCTTCACTTTTGAAGTAGTGAAAGTGTGTGGTAACGGAGAAAGGCGGGGGCGGGCGAATTATAATTGCAAAAAACGCTTCCAGACGCTACAGAACCAAGCGAGGCGGAACAGACTTACTTGCGCATGCGTCAAGGGTCGCGTGGTAGGGAGACAATTGCGCGCGCCTCACGGCAGCGCAGTGAGCTTGGGAAAGGGCGGAGGGGTTGGCGCGTGCGCACTGGAGGGCTATTTTGGCGGGCGTTGCGCAGGAGCCGCGGCTGTGAGGGGTTACAGCCCAGGGAGGGGGAGTTGGTTTCGTCTCGAGCCCGTTACTTTCTCCAGGTGAGCGATCGCGGGAAACGGTCTGGATGGGTAGCTCGTTACCGAGAACGGGCAATTCTTGAGGGGAGGGGGCGTGGCCTCGGGGTTGGGGAGCTGAGCCGTGAGGTACCGTTGGAAAAGGGGGCGGGGACTGTCGCTGGGGCAGGGCTCTGGGAGGTGACTGACAGCGTATCGGGTCGAAGGTTGGGATGGTTGGAGGCGCGGGACCACGCGAAGAGCGGCAGGCGTTTCCGCCAATGAAACAGCGGGGCTTGCGCGGGAGGGTGTACCAGCCCCCTTTGATTGACATTCAGGAAAGCCAATGAATGCGCTCCCAGCCACTAGCGGTTTGGAGTGTGTAGCATTCCTGCGGGGTGGAATTGAATGCAAGATACGGGGGGGGGGGGTAGGGTTTCCTGCCAGGAACCCCCTAGAGGGGTTCAAGCGGGTAGCCGACTTGGTCTGAAATAGCACAACAAAAACGGAGTCCAAGAGCAGCTTTAAGACGAACACAGATTGATTCAAGGCGTGAGCTTTCGAGTGCATGCACATTGTCTGAGGAAGTGTGCTTGCACACAAAAGCTGACACCTTGGATCAATCTTTGTGGGCTTAAAGGTGCTCTTGCACTCGGTTTTTGTTTCCCTGGAGGGAGATGCCGCTGTTCTTCTACACCTCGCCCCATATAGCGAGCAGAAGCGTCTTTTCATTTCTTCCTGCCAGGGATTTCGAGCTCCGTTACCTAGGCACGGTGATCCACATGCAATCTGTTGAATTTCCCTGGAGTAAAATGTAGTGGGAGGTTTGGAGTCTGCACTGTTGCCTTGACCGGTGTGTTTGTGTGTGTCCTTTTTCTGTTACAAGCTATCACTTCTGGCATCTCAGGCCCAGTCCCACTTTAATGCGCTCCCTACTCCCCCTCCTTTCCCCTGACTTGTCTTTCCCCGCAAATCTCACACTCTTGCAGATCCGTTCCTAAAAACCTTCATACAAACGAATTGTATTCTCAGTCGCACAAAATCCATCATCCTGTACTGAGTGCTTCAGAGTTGCAAATGCAAACCTTAAAAGCGCCGGGAACTCACATTGCCTTTAACTCCAAATGATATTTCTTAGCCTATTATTGCTTGTCTTTTATGGGCCAACTTTGAAATTCGGTTTCTTTTTAAATGGAGGGCACTTGTGTGGCAGGGGAAAGGGCTGTCACATTGCATTCAGTAGAATGTAACACAAGATACATGTTTGCACAACTTTGCAGGCTCTGATTGACTTGTGACTGGTTTATTACAATTGTTATGTTGGTCGGCTACTGTTACTATTTTGAGAAAAAGTTGTCCAGAAAACCAGATGAAATCATAAGAAACAATAATTGCAATATGCTGTATTTAACTGCCCTATGTGTCTTTGCAACAATTATGTGAGCTAGTCAAGCATTTTATTTAAAACTCCTTCTGTGCTGAGCGATTAAAGATGTAGCACGTTTTGCTATGGCAGCGTTGACTACGGTTCCCCTGAAGAAAACTGAGATGTTTGTATGTGATTGACTCTCCAATTTTATGGAAAGCATGTTCAAAATTTCCAAAAGTGATGTTTTAGTTCTTGCACTTATTTATTTAAAGAAATGTATTTGTTCAGCTGACTAATTCCCAGATGTACTTAATAAACCTCTTCTTCAATGTCTAAAATAGGGGTAGTGCTTCCATACAACTTTCCTTTCCTTTTAACTCACATTTGAATCCTTTTGCTGTAAGAGGAAAAAGCCTTTATGTTGGTGGCCAGACCTCCTCCTCACTTTGAGGGGAAGTTTCCCCGCAAACACCCTTCACCAAGATCATCTACATACCACCCTCACATTGTCCTGCAATCACCTTGCTTGGCGGTAATGTACAAAATGGATGTCAGTTGCATCTAAACTGATCAAATGCTCAGTCTGCTCCCCAGCAGAAATCACCTGCAATCACCTTGCTTGGCGGTAATGTACAAAATGGATGTCAGTTGCATCTAAACTGATCAAATGCTCAGTCTGCTCCCCAGCAGAAATAAAGCTGTATATGTCAGTTCTATTTCTTTGGAAACCAAACACTTTTTTCCTCAAAGGAAAGAATCAATCCTGGCTTTCCCCATTTCATTGGAGCAGGAGGTGCTTTGGAAGAGACAGAAGGATTGCTGTTGCATTTGCATGGAGTGTCCATCTGCAAAGCAGCAAGCTCCATTACAGGAGGACAATTGACTTGAAATCTCCCAACATCTTGAGGAACCTTTCAATATTTTGTGATTTGTAGCACCATCCTCAGCAGCCATTTTGAGGTGGCATTTGTTACCGTCTCTCCAAATTCAGACAACTTCCATGGGCTTAGCAATAGTGGGCTTCCTGGGCTGAAGTGAAGGACAAGACTTGAAGGCCTGGTTTGTTTGCACCAGTGCTGAACCAGCACTGAGGCAAGTAGTGTCATAATAATGCTTGCCTTGTGATGTGTATCTGTCAAGCAAAATATAGGGATTATATCCACTGGGGTACTGAAAAGATAGTAGCTGGCTCCCAATCCTTATTTAGTGGGGGTGATTTAAAGGAGATACTTGGTGCCAAAAATAGTAGTGCAGGATTTCATATGTTATAATGTTTTAAAGTTTTTATTACAGACTGCACCTTCTAGTGTGGGGTCTATATGGCAGCACTTCAGCACATATGGGATAGAAATGCTGAGTATATAGGGCCAATGCTTTTCCGTCTGGACCTTTGCTTTGGGGTACTTTTGCTTACTCAGTGTCTTGCTGAAATCTGTATTTATGTAAACTTTTAATGTGCCTTTCTTTGGAAAAAGATCCAAAGCTTGTTTACGTATACATGAAACTCTATGATCCTTCAACAGGTGTCAACCTGCTCCCATGCCTCCCCTTTCTGGGACAGGTTTCTCTCCAAAGAAGAAGAGTTGGTTCTTATATGCTGCTTTTCTCTACCCGAAGGAGGCTCAAAGCGGCCTTCCCTTCCCTCACCCCCCAACAGACACCCTGTGGGGTGGGTGAGGCTGAGAGAGCCCTGATATCACTGCTCGGTCAGAACAGTTTTATCAGTGCCATGGCGAGCCCAAGGTGACCCAGCTGGTTGCATGTGGGGGAGCGCAGACTTGAACCTGGCATGCCAGATTAGAAGTCCGCACTCCTAACCACTACACCAAACTCTGCTCCATAGTTGACAGCCCAACCCTGAGAATATCAAAGTTTATAAGAATGAATGTTGCCGTAGGCAATGAACTACTGCTAAGAATCTTTGGCAAGAACCTGAGAAGGGGTGGGGCAGATGCTCAACAGATCTTTCCTAAATGGCCATATTTCCAAACAGTGGGGAGGAAAAGAGCTCCAAACGTCTAAGGAGAGAGAATTCTACTTGTACTGTTTTAGATGATCATCTTCACAATATGGGTGATTGGAAGGAAAAGGATGTGCAGGTAGACTATGAGGCTGGCAGGTAAACAGTAAATTGAATGGTGACGTTTAGTGGTGGCTAAGAGGTAAGGAGTGTGAAATCTGAAGAGATGAGGGTGCTGCAGGGTCTATCTGTTTCAAAGTACTGAAGTTGCTTGCAGACTTGTACAGAACCCCTTGCTTTCAAAGCTCTTGTAGGGGCTAGTGGGATCTAAGTGTTGGAACTGTAGTCAGTTTGTATTGAGAAACTTTATTGATTGTTTTGGGACTGGATGAATTGATTTAAATTGAGGGGGGAAAGACCTTTAATTGCAGTTTTCCATTTTAAAATTAATCTATTTCCTGAACAAGGGTTTGTTTTAATGATTGTTACACCAAGTAAAACACACTATTTTGCAATTAGAGTATTTATACAACCCAAGAGTATAATCCAAAATCTTTGGCCACATGAGTTGCAGATTTTTTGCACTGCTGAGTTATTTCTTCTTGGCTTCCTGTACACATGGAAAGATACTAAGCAAGATTACTTGCTTCTTAATATGCAGAAGATTCCCTGCCTTAGCCTTAAAGTAAAATTCATTGAACAAAGTGGATTTTTTTCTCAGTAAATGTATAGGCTTGTACCGTAAATGCCCAAAACGTAAGAGCTGATAGTTGGAGCAAAATAGTATTTTTCCATGAGATGGAAAGTAAATTTCCATGTTGTTGGTTTCGTAGAATCAGAAGTATTCTTAATTTGAAACTGAGCATATTACAGAGCATGGGTATAAAATAGTAGCGTAAGGTTACTTATGTGGGTTTAGTTTAATCTTGTTGCAATATAGAATAGTGTATCCTTGGATCCTTGCCCTTGTGACTGCTAGTGCTTAGATCCAGGGAGAAGTCTATAGCAGGGTTAGTCAACCTGTGGTCCTCCAGATGTTCATGGACTACAATTCCCATCAGCCCCTGCCAGCAAATGCTGGAGGACCACAGGTTGACTACCCCTGGTCTATAGTAACAAATGCAGCATGTAAATATGTATACAGCCATTCAGCTCTAAAGTCTAGTTTCCCCCCCCCCTTTCAAGTTTAAAAAAGTATAAAAACAGTCTTTACAGCTGCTTAACTGGCAAATGTGAGTGGGTTCTAGAGAGGTTTGGTACAGATTTTGGGTTTTTTTAACTAAATTAAAAAAAATCATCCTGTTAGCAACAACCCTTCTGGCTATTAGAAAAAATCTACTAAAGATTCTCGCCCCTTATATGGAACATCTACATAAGGGGCAAGAATCCTTGTCCCCTGCCCAGTCACCCCTCTCAGACATACCACCTAGACTCCCTCTCCTCCACTCCCTTTTCCCCCTTTAGCTCTGGGCCTCTGAAGACTGGTGGCCACAGCACCGAGCAGCCAGCCTCAGCACTGAGGCCCACTTGTTCTGCTGCTGCGGACCATCTCCTGGTGCACTCTCTAAGGTGGGACAAGGGACATTAGGTCCATTATCATTTCCATTATAGGGACCGCGCCAGTAGATGTTCCACATCAAAAATACTGGGAAGGCTGTCTTTAGTAGGGTCATGGTAATTGAGATTAGCTTTTAGACTTTCATCCAAACCCCCCCCCCCCCTTACTTGTACACATTGAGAACACAACTGGGGGGAATTTGGTTCAGCAAAAAGAGCATGTTGCACAAACAACTAAGGATAAAAAGAAACATTTTTACAGTGCATTGCTAACCCTTGTTAGTTCAGAACGCTTGCAGATATTCCCACTTGGAACAGTCTGGACCTGTACTTCTCCGACTGCGGATGCAAAGATAATGCACCCTGTATAGGTAAGTAAGGGAGGGGAAACCCCTTCTTCATATGTTGAATAGTGCAAATGTCTCCTACTTTTTGTGCCCCAAAACAAATGCCCGCTATGTACTGGATCGACAATTTTGTTCTCCAGCAAGGTTGCTAGTAGCGAGTCTGCACAGTGCAGAAAGTCCCCCCCCCCCAAGGATCAGCTAACAGATTGTGACCACATTGTTGGTGTGATGTCATGCCTGTGTAACTGCTTATGCAAGTATGGGAAATAGGGAGGACAACCCCCAGCTACTCCAGCCACTGTTACTGCTGCACAGCAATTATAACCTCATTTGTCTTACAGAACAAGAGCCCTACAGCGCAGTCCAAACAAAAACTGCACACAGAGTTCCAAAACAGCTCCCTACAAGTAAGTGCTATCCCAGCCTCTTTCAACAGAGGAATCCCTTTGTTTCAGAAATGGTGGTTTGTCAGGAAAAGGTTCTGATGGTTATGGATTTTTCCTGCTTTCCCTTCAGTCAGTAGTCCCAGGGACAGAAAGTTTATTCCTGGTATTGTGGAAGAAGAGGCTAGAATAAGATGTTCTGTCAACAAGGCTTCACTTTCGGAAGAGGAATAAGAGCAATTTCACTTCTCTTCACTTTGATCCAACAGTCGATGTGACTCTTAGTCCACATGGGTCTTGCAACCCTGGGAATAAATTTTCTTATGACTGGTAAGAGCTGCTGTTGGGGGGAGGGGAGAAAGTGGGGGAAACCTGTGATCCTTGCTCTGGATTTAGCTGAAAACATGAGGATCCCTTGGAGGCAAGTAGAGCACTTGTACAGAATGCTTGCTGTCTGTTGTTGCTATTACTGTCCTTGTGTCTCTTTCCTGTTTGCAGGTAGTCTTCCAACTGGGTAGAGACCAGGACCTGTTGCAGTGCCAACCACCTGCTGACCTAGCAACATTATTGGCATCCAAAGTGACTGTTCCTGACTTTTCCGCTGTGGGGTTGCCAACAGCCTCGTTTTAGTTTGGTGCCTGTGGCACTAGAAGCTGCTTGATAGTCAACTGTTTGTTCAACGCAGTTGTCCCTGTCACGGGGAAAGAGTGACAGGCTCAACTCAACTGTCCACTATCTGTGCAACTTTTGAAGAGACACTTAAGTTAGCAGCCTCTTTTCTCTGACTTCCATTCAGCACAGCGTTCCTGATGTTGGTCAATAAATGCTCGATAAGTGTTAAAATCCCCCCCTCCCCGTCTATACTCATTCTTGATTTTTAGCATCGTGGCTGCCTTCAGGATGGGACTCCCAGTGGCAGAGGACCAAGACGTTCTCCTGCTGCTTGCATATCTGCACAATTGAGCTTTGACATGGCAGAGGCAGGCTTCATGGGAAGTTGCTAAGGAAAACATTGGGGTCTGGAGCAGCTTTAAAAGCACAGTCTTCTTGCTTTCTCTTATGTGTGATAAAGTGATGGAAAGCAGAGACACAGAGCTGTTGGGAGGAGTAGCTGCAAGTGATGGTAATGAACCTCAAGAATGCAGCGGAGAGCAAGGTCCATGGGAAGGTGCTAAGTCAATTGACGGAGCAATGAATCAGCGTGGGCAGCTCATCCCGATTAATTGGGTCTGACAATGCAAAATCTGAGCTGTGGCTTGAATTCTTAGGGCCGTGAACCCTGTGAAGCACTTGAATCTGGGGCCATGGACATGGTAAGTTTATTGCTCACAGTGTCTCTCTTGGTAGGCTCTTCTGGACCGGTATATAAAACCTCGGAATGGAGGATTCCAAATGTCCTGTGATTTGTATCTTCTGCACATGTGTTGGACTTTGTTTAGAGAATTGATCTGCAGTGTGTGAGGTATGAGTTCTAGTTATGCCTTCTATTTTTGCTGCAGGCCGAAGTGAATTTTTCCTTGTTGATTGGTTTGCTCTTAGTGGGGTTGAACCTCATCACTCCTGTTTTTCACATGAATATACCCCCTGTGAGGCGCTGGGGAAAAGGACTGAATAACTGTGAATGGTTTGGGTGCCCTGGTGTCCATCCCTCTTATCTTGCTAAAGACAGCTCCTTAGGACATTCTTCACTCCTAGGTCCAGATCCTTTGTCCTTTCTGACATGATTCCCTCTGTTAAATGAGGAGATGGAACAGTGATGCTATGTATCCACTAGTCAAAAGGGAACATGTTTGCAGGGTGGGATTGTAGAAATCAGAGTTATAGGACTCTTCCTGGGCCTGTTGTGGTTCTCCCTATAGGAGACGGTATTGTTTCAGATGTGTGAGAGATTCCAGCATTACCATGCATTACGTTGGCTGCTTCTGCATATGGCTGTTATAGGCCCATTGTTAGCATTCAGCTCTCTGATTGGTAAGTGTGGGCAGTGTCCTTGTAGATTTTTGTGCCACTGTCATTTTTGGAGTTTCATCCTTTGGCGTTTTCTTACGGACAAGATCAAAGACATCCATTAGCTATGTGGTCTTGGACCAGCACTGGTGATAAACTGTTAAGTCAGGGGAAGTCAAACTGCGGCCCTCCAGATGTCCATGGACTACAATTCCCATGAGCCTCGGCCAGCAAATGCATTTGCTGGCAGGGGCTCATGGGAATTGTAGTCCATGGACATCTGGAGGGTCGCAGTTTGACTACCCCTGTGTTAAGTGATCTAATTCCTTAGAAAAAACCCATATTTAAGTGATTCGCTATCTGTCCAACACAGCTATTGTGAAAATAATCAAATATTTTGCTACAATCTGGACTTTATCTGATTATGTTTAATCTTTATTAATGCAAACATCCTGATTTTGTGAGAATGCCTATGCCTATTAAAATAGAAACCAATTTAGACCAAGCATATTGGCACCTATAATTTATGCATGTATTTTTTCCTCGCATTGTAACTTTTATCTAGTTATTGTATATTGTCTTCCCCAGCATGTTGCCTGAACACTTCCTGAACAAACAGATAGATCTGCTTATTAGCTGTCCAGGGCTAATTTGAAATATGTAACGGAATGTTTGTGTCCCTGATTTGCTGTACTAATAAAATCCTTTTCATATCCTAAAAGAAGTATTTCAGTAATTTAAGTGACTGAGCTGGAAATGACTAGTGATATTACTATATCTGTCAACAGGATAAATAAGTGTTTAAGAACTTAAGCATTTTCTTATTTTGCAGGCTAGTTTATATTTTGCTTTTAAGTTGAAAGCTTAAATCTTGCACAAAGCTTGAATATCATTGTTGCTTCTCAGCAGGATGGCTAATACCGATTTCAGGATCAGAAACGGCCACGCTTGTATCAAGACAGAGAATCTTAAGAGAATTTTCTGGTCTGTTCAGTGGAAGTTCCCCAAGCTACTGCACTGTTCCTGAACTACTGCAGGTGCCGGGTAACTCCCACACTGTCAGATATTTGGCAAGGCCATGCACCCAGGCCTGCTAATTGAGTTCACTTAGTTCAACTGTGAAAGGGAACTCACGGAAGATTCCATTGACAGTGTCCAGTGATTGGCTCAGATGGTCAAGAGACTATGGCTTGCAGTATTTTTTAAAAATAAAATTAGTGTGAAGAGGTGTTATCCTTAGGTCTTACCCTTTTTTCATGCTGCCAAGAAGACGTCCATATTATGCTCAAGGACTCCCTTCTTCCAGAGCCAGCTGCACTGTGCTAAAGGTAGCTAGTTAGCTTTCTTGTTTCTTGTGCATTTGGCTGCTGCAGAACTATATGCCTGGCTTTTTTCTTAATTTATTCCCAATAAAGCTCTGTTTTGCTTTATTGGCGTGTGTTACTTGGGGAATTTCTGAGACCAAAACCAGGTTCAGCTTGGTTATGTTACCGCACCAGGGCAGATTTGTGTCCTGAAAGCTTGAATATCAGATTTAGTTCTTGGGAATGGCAGAGAACGTACAAAATACAGACGTTAACTTGCATTCATCATTTTGAATTGGAAGTATTGGTATCTCTGCATTTTCAAAAGACAAGATAAATTGTTACAGGAAATTCCAGGATGCCTGAAACATATAGGAAAAACATAGAAGACAGCTTTATAGAAGACTGTCCTTTGCTCTTGGTGAATATTCAGATAAATTGTGGAGGGAATAACTTGAAATTAATAATGTATTCACCAAAAAATTGTGAATACCCATAATGCTCCATACACAGTTCTATATCTATGGTTGAATACTTGTATAAAAGTAGGCATTAGCTCACCCAATTCTACAATGGGTGGAATGATCTGTAGTATCTCTCTCATCTGGTAAAAGTTTTCATCTTTTTTTTTTCCTGAAGAGGCTTTCCATCTTGCTTGAAAACATGACAACTAACGTTCCAATTTAGGAAATACAATAAATCAGAAGCGTTTTGATCTACTTCCAAAATAAAATTTTGCATAATTGTTCCAGGAACACATAGCATAAACAAACTATATTTTTTCTTGTGATTTGTATATGGCTGTTAAAAAACAAAATGACACTGCTGTCAGAGCACCTCTGAAAATCAGATTTGTCAAGCCTGAATTGATTTGAAAGCAACCCAGGTAGTTCTCGCTGCAAGTCTTTCTCATTTTACTATGCCTCCAATTAAAAAGTTTAAAGGAGAACATAATTGTCTGAGTCTAGACAGCCCCATACATCAGCAGAGTACACTTCTACTTTCAGGAGAAAAGGCTGCCAGTGTTTTTATTCACTTAAGAGTCGTTTAATTCTGCACAAGAGCAGTTCTGGGAGGCATGAAGCTGGCGCTAGAAGAATTTAGCATGAATAGAAGTTGATATTCAGAATCTTCTGGGTTTCGACTCCCACTCTGATGAATCCCAAAAGAAGAACCTCTAGGAAAGTATTGTATAAGGACATTCATAAAGTTAAAATGTGTGCGTAGTTTGGGGCAAAACCAATTTTTAAAAATGAAATACGTTCTCTTTTGGAGTGAACTTTGCAAGACAAGGTTTACTCACTTGAAATGTGTAGTATGGAATTGATAATTATTTCTGTGGGTACAATGGACAGACGCAAAATGTTTTCAAAGAAACATTTAAATGTGAACAATTTCGCTAGCAGTATTTTATAATGCATTTAATGATACATTATAAGGAAGCCAATGTTTGCAGCATTATAACATTTAATTTGATTCCCAAATGTGCCGGTGGTCCTATTGTTGACTGCACAAGACTGTTTCTGTTCAAGTTACACTTTCTTTTGGTTGCAGCAATTTTGTCTCATTTCAGTCTGTGCTTTCTCCTACTTCTCAGGTAGCAGAAACTAAGAAATTAAAGGGAGCACAGGGTCCCTCAGCGTTTGGGTATATTTGCAATTTTGCTTCTAGAAAAAAAGAACAGGGCTATCATTAGCAGAGTTAATCCTTTCTAAACCCATTGACCAGTAGAAGGGTGGAACTCTTTTTCAGATCACCTGGTAAGAAGTCTCCACATTGTGTAAATATGTAAAATAGTATAATTTTATATGCCAAGCTCTTGGTGGCATATTTTATGTGGTTTACGGAGTGAAATAGATTCAGGTGTGATGATAGGAAAATAAGTGTATATAATTAAATCCTCCCAATTTCCTTTTTTCCCTCCTAAAGAAAGGGGTGAGGTAGGGCCTATGGCTTCTGAATATTAAGGAATTTTACATTTCTGGGATGGATATTGCCTTTGTGCTTTCTCAAAGATTTTCTGGCCATGTCCCCCACCAGTTCTTTTAAATCCTCCTTCATAAGACTCACATTGGTTTGAAAGAGAACTCTGAATCCGTTTCCTCTTTATGTAAACCCGCGCCTGCATCTTCTGAAGGCCATAAAATACTTCATGGACTGAAGAACCGGGTTTTATTTCTGGAATTGTAGTCATAAGAATGATTTAATCTGTTACAGCCTAAGAATATGAACCTCAACAGCGTTTCTGTAACTATATGCTAAGTCACCTTCACATTTTAGAAACTGTGTACTTTTAGTATAACTATCTTAACTTTACTGGTCTGCCGTTTCTGATTTATGCCCTTTGAGGGTGAAGCCCTTGCTTAAGAATCTATGCGACGGTTTGTGTTAAGAAACGTATGCAATGCAGTGTATGTTTACTCTAGAAATAAATTCTCCTGGCATGTATATTATCACTTCACCAAACCAAGTTTGGAGCCTTCCTCTAATTTGTGGCTCTTTCATTGCAGGAAGAGCCACTTAAGTTGAAAAAAATAAAACCTCCTTAGTTTTGAAGGGAATTTTCTCCAGCCTAAAGCAGGAGACAGCTCATTGATGTCAATGTAATTTGTTTCCAATTGGATATAGGTAGGATTGCTATGTGCGCTTGTCAACAGAGCCTAGCCCCCCCTGAGCCTTCGGGGAGGGCGGTATATAAATCGAAAAAATAAAATAAAAATAAATAGTTTAATACAGCGATGGTTCCAAGTGGACTGGGAATGCATTTAGACATCGCAGCAGTCTGTGGCGGGGGAGACATGACGCATAACAAACACAGCTTGCACATTCCTCTCTCTTCTATCTTTTCTATCCCTTTCCACACACACTTTTCTGAACTGGGATGAAACGGATTTAGAAACCTGTTGGGGTTATAAACTCTATCCTGTCTTGGTGCCTACATTCGGATATCAGAGTGAACTGGCTGGAAGACTCCAGTTGAGTTCCCCGTACCATGGGAAGTAAAGACTAGAGGAATGATTCATGGGTATTCTTGTCATGGAAGCCCTCTATTTTAAGGGTTTTCCTGACCATTGAAAAGCAAGACTATGTTCTGCTTAAATATTGACCGCTGTGTTAGAATCCTGATATGCATTTCAATTAGTTCATACACTTTTTGAAAAAAAGCTTTGCAATGTTAAACATGGAGGGGTGTGCGTGCAACATTTTGACAGAGTTACTCATTCACGGTCACCCAGCAAACTTGGTGACTGGAGTTTGAATTGGTATTCTCAGTTCAGTTTCAGTCATTTATACCACAGTAGTTCTGTAGGTAAAGGGGCAAATAGGACTTTCAGTACATTCTAGTGGGGAAGACTGGGAAAATGATATATAACACTCTCTTTGTTAAAACGCACTGCTTTGATTGTGGCCAGTGTGAAAACAATACAGAGGAAGGTGTTGCTTCTGCGTCAGTATTGAAATGGCCATGTGTTCTTATAGATGGAAAATATAACAAGGCCAGAAATCAAAGTGAATTACCTGTATTTTTTATATATTCTAAAATAAAACGGCCATTGCATCTTTGCCTCCGTAGCCTCTGCAAACAAGTTCAGATCTTTTTTTTCTTTATTTTTTTTTGGGGGGGTACTTAGTAATCCTTTGTTCCATCTTAAAATGGTTACAGTCTGCAGACTTTGGGAGTCGATCATGTTCGGCAACGTTTCCTCTCCTGTTTTTGTACTTTCCTTAACATCCAGCCTGGAGACAAGCTTAGCTGAATTTAAAAGATTGCTAACTATTTTGTGGCGTTTTCGTTGGTCTTCCTTGATAGTACCTTACTGTTGCTTTCGGCTCTTAAGGCACAATGCAATCTCCTGATACCTTGCTACAGCTTCAAAACACAACTTGAGCTTTTCCCGTAAGCCTTTCTTCTTGTATTCGAATTTGCTGCACATTCTGAACTTGAACTAACAATTTTTAAGCTAAGACACCGAAGCTACTGAAGCTTACCAGGCAATATGCAAGCTGGCTACAGACAACTTATAAGCACAGACTGAAGACCTGTATTATTATATTACTGATGTTGAATCTTCAGCATTGTCATTAGGACGTATATTCTGACTTCTGAAGAAAAGGTTCTATCACAAAAAGAAAATAAGGCACAGTTCCTGGCATGCGTTGATTAAATCCTGATGAGGACAAAAGTTATTGACCTATTTTAAGGTATGTATTTGATGTTTCAGTGTTTTGTTTTTTTAAAAAACTTTCATATTATAACTTTCCTCATGGGTCAACATCCCCTGGTGAGAGGCACAAACCTGTGGAAGCAGGTTCCTGAATGTCTGTCCTCTCAGACCACTGGTGTGGATTGGAGATTGCACATATGGATGGTCTTCTGCTACAGCCACTGGGCCTGTGTATACATTATCTCCCTTCAGGTCATTAGCCAGGGCATGGAATAATTTTTGGTGGGTAGGTGGGAGCCCAAAGGCTTGTGGCCATTAAATGTAAGTGAAATTTTTGATACCAAGCTAGAGCAGTTTGCATGCACCCTATATGACATCGTGTGCTTTTGTTGTACTTTGTATTTAAATAAGTTGCTGTTTGTTTCACCATGTCATTTTTTCACATTTTAGATTGAAACCAGAAGAACACAGAAGTGATCTCCCGATCGATGCTAACATAGTGCACTGACGGCATTGGTTCTGCCATGGAAGGGAACAGAGAAATAGGCCCTTAAGAGAAGACGCATATTTGTTTGAGAGGAAAACACTGTTTAAGATATTCCTCTGTCCCGGATTAGTCAAATGTGTTAATGCATGGTCTCAGTCATGTGGGTTATATAACTGAAAAGAAGAAATTGGACTGGATCATGTGAACCACGGACGGGAGAAGTTCATAGAACAGAAGTTCATTCCTTTTCTCCACTACAAAATGTTTGGCTACAGGTCTGTGTATTCAGAACAAATAATTTCTGTCTAAAACAGGATTGTGAAACCAAAATGCATCATTTATGTAAATTTTATTTATTTTTTTGCAGGTGATGTTTGTCAGCAAATCAGTCACCAAGAAACCAAAAAAGCAGTAATTAACACAGCTTTAATTAACTTGGGACAGATTAGCTAGTACCTCAACAGAAAAGGGGATAGTCCCATGTTCTCTTATACAGGCAACAATTCTTCCTCTTCAGGAAAAATCAATTGCATGTGGAAAGAGTCTGACTGACTTTAGATCTCCAAAAACCCAGGAAGATTGGTTATAGAGTATTGATATAACATGTACCAGCACAGCAGTTCTAGGTATTTCTGGATGTTCCTGTCTATCTAGATTCAACCAATTTGGCTTGTTCATGGTAAAGCCAGCTTGGTGTAGTGAGTAAGAGCAGTAGCTTCTAATCTGGCAAGTCAGGTTTGATTCACCTCCCTTCCACATGCAGCCAGCTGGGTGATCTTGGGCTAGTCACAGTCCTGATAGTGCTGTTCTCACAGAGCAGTCCTGTCAGAGCTCTCTCAGCCCCACCTACCTCACAGGGTGTACTGTGGGGAGAGGAAGGGAAGGCAATTGTAACGCATTTTGAGACTCCTGATAGTGGAAAGTGGGGAATAAAAACCAGTTCTTCTAAAGAGATGACCCTGCCTGCTCTGGTGCAAGGTCATTTGTCATAGGCTGGGTATCCAGGTAACACATTTTTTAAATTGAATTTATTGGTTGCTATTGACACTGAGGATGCTAATATTTTATAATGTGTCCAGTATTCTGTTGGGGAAATGGCTCTCTGCTGATTTCATTGCTTTTTGTTCACATAGATATGGAAGGTGGCTGTTGAGGATGCCATCTTGACCCTTAGGAGGTTGAATGGGTGGTGTTCCACAAGATTTCACAGTATCGTAGATTTAATAACTTTATTAACTTTTGAGATGAAATATTTTGGATAAGGTGCCATAAGTATGCAGATGACACCTAGCTCTAGCATTTCTGCTCTGAATCAGCACCCCTGGAGGCTACGGTTTGATGGATTAAGGAAAACAGACCAAGATGGTAGGTTTCAAGTCAGAGGTTCTATTCATGGTGCTACCTGTGGTTATAATTTCTCCATCAGAAGTATGAGGTCTGGGAGTTCTGTTTGACCAGGTTCAGCTATAAGGTAAGCATGTGGCCATGGCAGCAGCAAATATTTTTATGAGCTCCATCAAATATGCAGAACACCACCTGAAGTGAGGTGGAAGTTTATTCAGAATGTTTCCTTTGCCATCCTTCTGAAGTTCAGGATGGCTTACAAAAATAAAGCACACTTCTGGAAAAGATAAAAGCAAAATAAGCCCACCGTCAAGACTAACACTGCTGCTTTCACTAAATAATCCAATCAAGAATGTAGCTGTAACAAAAGTTGGTGAAAAGGACAGAATGACACTTCTTTAAAAAGAGGGAAGAGGAGAAACTCGTCTTCACAGTGGAGTGTTTCCCTGTTTGGTTGGCTGAACTGTTAAACAACTTTGGATACTATCAACTATAATATCCTCGTGTATTTGCCCCGTATACCTGGGATATGGGGATTGGGGGACCTTGGTCTAGCTCAGGGGTAGTCAAACTGCGGCCCTCCAGATGTCCATGGACTACAATTCCCATGAGCCCCTGCCAGCAGACGCTGGCAGGGGCTCATGGGAATTAGAATCATAGAATCATAGAGTTGGAAGGGGCCATACAGGCCATTTAGTCCAACCCCCTGCTCAACGCAGGATCAGCCCTAACTATCCTAAAGCAATTGTAGTCCATGGATATCTGGAGGGCCGCAGTTTGGTCTTGCTGGTTGAATATTTTCAGAAGGGTGAGTCTTGAGGGAATATTGCTCTGTGCCATGGAGTTAGGTCATAGTGTTCCACAAGATGCCGGTGTTTTTCTTGATACTGGTTACTATGTACATGAGCTACTGAGAGAGAGAATCTACAGTTATTGAGTGAAGGGTCATCAACATGTGCGTGACAATAAAACCCTTCCTTCCTTCCATCTGATTCAAGAGGATGTTCTGGATCATTGTAGTTTCGTCTTCCCAATGAGGACCCAGTGAGGCTATGTTGTTTCTTCCCTTCTGTTTTATCCTCACAGTAACTCTGGGGTAGGTTAGGTTAAGCGCAATGACCGGTCCATGGTAGAGTGGGATTTGAATGTAGGCTGATTCTGTGCATATAGGATAATGCACTTTCATTGTGTTTTTGCCGCTGAATTCTCCTGTGCAGAACAGGAAAATCTACTTCTAAAGTACACTGAAAGTTCATTACACTTGTGGTTAGAATAGGCCCTGGACTCCCTCCTTCTGAGGTTGATGCAGATGAGGAATAGGACCTTTATCTTGGATATGCATTAATTGTGTAATTTTTTTTAAAAATTGAAGTGATTCTCTGAGCATTATATTGTTTTAAAATGCTTAAATTGGAGAAATTTGTATTTGATTTGCATTACGTTGGGCATTTTGCTTCAGTATGATATCTCTGTGCCCTGTCCTTCCTGTGTTGAGTTGTGATCTATATGTCTCTGTCCTTTGATCTAATATTGACAAGATCCTCATCAAGTTTATGTACTTCAGTCAGTTAAAAAAAAAAACCCTCAAGGTTGTAGCTACTTGGCTGCAATATATATTGGCTTTATGTTCACAGAGACTGTTAATCACAGTTAGGCCATGTTTAAAAAATGGCATAGATTAATTTTAACTAGGGGTTCAAATAGGCGTGAAAACCTTGCAGGGAGAAGTAGAAGAATTTTTGAGGCCCCCTCATTTTTTTTTCCTGAAGACCTGTTTTTCATTTTTTGTTGTGAAAAAAACTGGGAAATTTAGGAACTCACTGGGGAAAAAAAGATGAAATCATGTTCTACTTCAGGCAAGTCATCCAAGGATGGTTATGTCACAGCTCTGCTCACTCAGGTAGGGCTATTCAAATTCAAATGAATTGGGTGGCCTTATCTGGGTGACCACGTTTTTTAAAATAATCCTCTGGTCAGGTAGAAGGCTTGTGGCTAGCTCCACTCAGTTAAATTTTCCAAAAGTCCTTCTCAAAAAAAGAAACAAAAAGGAGCAGGAGAAGAAGACATCCTACCTTCGCTATGGGTGGGACATCTGCTCAAAACAAAAAGATGAAGAACACTTACCCAAAGGTTTCTTCTCTTCAATAGGGCTAAGTCATCCATTTCCCAACCAAGGGAACTGAAGAAAGTGAATGGACACGTAAAAAATGACAAAACAGTAGGAAGGCCTGCATCCTATCTAGATATGCATTGGTGTCGTCTGGGACGAACAGAACACATGCGGTCATCAGGACTGACATGTTCACATAAGAGCTTGTTAAATGAACTGGAAAGTCAGACTTTGGTCACCCAGATAAGGCCACCCAATTCATTTGAATAGCCCTACGTGTGCGAACAGAGGCGTGACCTAGCTATCCTTGGATGACTTCGCCCCACTGAAAAGAAGAAATCTTCAGTGTTTCTAACAAGGTTATATTTTCTTCTATAGCAAATGACCAATACTGAACACCTCTTTTCTTTAGTCTCAATGAGATATATGAATATGAGATCATCTGCCCTTTCTATTTGTTCCTTTTTCTGATGTGTTTTCTCATAGTATTTTCTCCATTTTGTGGGTTTTTTTAGACTCCCATTGTCAGTGTTCCTTTCCATGTACATAAAGTAATTTTCTACTACTTATAGGTAATGATGCCTGTAGTACCCCACATACATGTATACAGCTCTGTGTACTCCTCTGCAATTTCATGTTATTTTTTCTTACGTATGCTATAAACTTATCTTCTCTTTTGCATGGATCCCTGCACTAACTCGTTCTCCATATAGAATCATAGAGTTGAAAGGAACCCCCTGGGATATCTTGTCCAAC
Organism: Paroedura picta; assembly: GCF_049243985.1. Lineage (NCBI taxonomy): Eukaryota > Metazoa > Chordata > Lepidosauria > Squamata > Gekkonidae > Paroedura > Paroedura picta. The sequence goes on along the minus strand of NC_135371.1, from coordinate 161,274,482 downwards.
CCCCTGCACCATGCAGGACATTCACATCCCTGTCGCTCATCCACTGTCACCTACCACCCCCTTGAACCTTCACAGAATCAGTCACTCTATCAGATAGCTATCCAGCCTCTGTTTAAAAAATTTCCAAAAAATTTGGAAATATATGTGGAGAGCATTGTTAGAGAGTAAAATGAAATCTGCTATACTCTCGAGTTCATGTACCTGCACCTCATGCAAAATGTTATGTCATCAGCTCTGTGGTTTGCATAGAATGAGCATGGGAGTTTTTGCATAATAAAAGGATGAAGAGACAGAAGGCTGAACAATAGAATTGGCACCAGTGGATAAGCCAGCGGGTGAACATGGCAATCTTCCTGACTTCAAGGACGTTGTACTCAACTGAAAGATACTTAAGAATTAGCTGAGTAGGAAGCTACTGAACTAGTTTGTGGGCAGACTAACTTGACATATATTGATGGAAGTTACTGTAGAACAGCCTTTCTCAACTTTTCCACCATTGAGAAACCCCTGAAACTTTCTTCTGGCTTTGAGAAGCACCAGAAGTAGTATGATGGTTCAGAATATGGTTGGGAACATAGCTGTGGACATGCCCACACGGGACTCCTCCCCTTCCCACCCCTTCCAGGCCAACCATTGGCCATTTTGGGAGCGGGGGCGGGGGGGGGGGCGGGTTGACATGACCATATATGGTCATATCACCCAATAAATATTTTAACAATTAAATATATATATATTTAAAAATTAACTCCTACCCGTTCGAGAGACCCTTCCAGGGCCATCAAGATACCCTAGAGTAGTGGTTCTCAACCTTTTCTTTGTCGCCACCCCAACACTCAGGGGACCCCAACTCACGGGGACCCCAATTCACAGGGGACCCAGCCGGAGGAGCTGCCAGCTAGTGCTATGGAGGCGTTTTTACCACCACCACCACCAGCCGTGGCCATGGGCAACTCCCCTCAGGAGGTGACTGCCTGGGGGAGGGGGCTACTGCCGCCATATCCACGTTGCTCGCTGTCCCTCTCCAGGCTGGACTTGGACGTGTGTCTTCTTTGGTTTGCTGCTTCTCTTCTTTCTTCCTTTTTTTAACCGCCGGATGGGGGCGTTCTGCAGCAGCCCTGCTGCAGAGCACGCAGGGCTTGCCTGACGGAGTCGGGTGGGCTGGGCCGACTTTGCGCATGCACACAACAATTGTGGTGGCATGGAGGCCGCCATTGCCATGGCTCCACTGCCTCCTCCGGCCACCACCTCTGCCGCTGTGGCGGTGGGCAACCTGGTGACCCCAAAACCTTAGTTTAGAAAGCCTGCTGTAGAATGTTTGCAGTGTATTTTAATTTCAAAACCATTCCTTTAACCACCTTCTCCGATTTATACACTGGTGTTGGGTACATACACACACCTTTTGTAACAAATACTGATTGAAAGGTCTTCATGAGCTTTTATGCAGCTAGTTGCCTCATGCACTGGCCTTGGGAGTGGCGCCACCGGAGGAATTCTTTTTCTTCCTTGCTTGTATTACTAATTTGTGATTCCAGTCTGTCCAGCAGCTGGAAGAGAATCGAAACAATGGGGAAAGATGGCAGCTTTCCTCAATAACTCCTATATTCATCTGAAAGTCGATGCAAGCATCCATTCCCCCAGAGCAGGGTTCAAATGGCAACTGGGCACGAATTCACTCAGTAGCTCCAGTATTCCCAGTTGCCAGTATGTTTCAGTAAACATTTGCTTCCTGGTGTGAAGCTACTCTTGGTTATCACAGACAAGCAATGATGTGAAATTTAGGGGCCTGCGCTGGTATAGACAAAAAGCTCCTGGACAAAAAGATCACCTTTTGTCTCTGGTATTTATAGCTGTATGCATGGAAATTGCATCAAAACGAGGTATAAATTTCCCTTATTTATCTCAATGGAGTGTTAATGGTAAGGCCTAGTTGTCACAATTTAAATGCTAATGCTCCTAAGACAGTGGCCCATCTTGAGTCACTAGAATGTGACTGTAAATCATCTGATGCAGACTTTGCTGTGAACTTTTGAAACTGATAGATGTTTAAGCTCAGAGTGTACATGAAGGTGATATTCTACTGGTCTGACAGTTCTTGCATAGAACAAAGACTTCTTTAAATTCACAGGGCTTGATATAGTTTCCCCTCTTTTGGGTAAGTCCTTATAAACCAAAACTGCCCGGTGAAATTTAGACTCAAGAGTGCTGTTCTGTCTTGTGGGCAACCTTTCAAAATGGTTGTATGGAATGAACATTAAAACTGTATTACTTATTAGTAATTCTTAGGGGGTTGGTTTGATTATAGGTATATGAACACATGCTAGCCTAAGGGTGTCTAATGTGAAACAAGTGTGACATTTCTCTCTGTGTTTTGATGAAAATGGTTATCAATATGGCAGGGGTGGCCAAACTGTGACTCTCCAGATGTCCATGAACTACAATTACCATGAGGGAGAGCTGCAGTCCTTGTGGTATGGCAGTGAGAAATCTGAGTTCATCTGCAGTTCATATCATTTAGGGCCAGTTTGGTGTAGTGCTTAGGAGTGCAGACTTATAAACTTGCGAGCCGGGTTTGATTCCCCGCTCCCTCACATGCAGCCAGCTTGGTGACCTTGGGCTCACCACAGCACTGATAAAGCTGTTCTGACTGAGCAATAATATCAGGGCTCTCTCAGCCTCACCTCCCTCACAGGATGTCTGTTGTGAGGAGAGGAAAGTGAAGGCAAATGTAAGCCGCTTTGAGCCTCCTTCGGGTAGAGAAAAGCGTAAGATAAGAACCAACTCTTCTTCTTCTAGAAGCTGTAGATAAGATTTTTGTTTATGATAGTAGGGTATATGGAAGATGCATCTATGTGTGGGTGGTGGTGGGGGGATGATAGAAGCCCCTCCAAAGTATATGGAGTTTGGTGATTATTCTATGTTGTAAAGTCTGGTTATACCAGTGGTTCTCAAGCTTCCTAATGCCGCTACCTTTTAATAAAGTTCCTCATGTCGTGGTGACCCCCAACCATAAAATTATGCCAGTGTTCTTTCACAGAAATTAAACCAAAACTGACCAATGGCGTGAAGAAGATCCATTGTTCATGATTGTATATATATTGTTGTTTTTTCCGGGGTTTCTCAGTTCAGTTCTGCCTCTTTCCCAACCATGCCGATCTCACTCTTTTCTGCTGCTCCAGACAGACGAACGCTCTATCTTGATCTACCCCACAAGGCGGTTGTGTGGATGGCATACCCCACCCTGGCCAAGCTGCTTGCCCAGCCGCGACCCCTGTGAATGGGTTGTTGGACCCTCAAAGGGGCCCCGACCCCCAGGTTGAGAACCACTGGGTTATACCTCTGTACTGGCAAACGCTGCAGAAGAACGATTGTGTGTTTTAACATGGAACTAAAATAGCTTGTAATCAAGTGTAAAATGAACTCTTCTGTAAATAGACGTATAAAATCTATATTACACTGTTTGGAGAGAAACTATAATTCCAGGACTGAGGTCTGTTGGGTTTTGTGTTTGTGAATCAGGTGAACAATACTGGGGAGAAGAAAATACCATTTGTACCAATTCTCCAAATTAAGTCACTGAAATTTCTATTTCAGAGCAGCAAGGTTATAAGAGAGCTTTCTCTTTCTGTAAGTAGTGGCTGCTGCTTCTTTGGAGCTGATTTTTTTTTTGGGTGCCATTTAAATAACAATATATCTGCAACACTGAGCACATTTTATGATATTGTGGCACAATAATTCACACTTAAATGTCAATAGAGACACTTGAGAGAACCTACAAGGTTCAATAACTTCTGGTGTGGTTTGTTTCTCCTGTCATCGGCCATTATATTTTTTACAGCTTTTAAATTGCTACAGAGAGAAATTGCTTTGGATTATAATGGATGGTTAAGAGGCTGCCAAGGGTACCCTTGCACGGGGTGGATGAAAGTTCAGTACTATTTTGGTTTTATGTGTCTAAGTTCTAGGCTATATAGCTTAAATATAATTTGTTTGACAAATGCATTGAAGTGATTCGAGAGTACAAAACTATGCTGTGCATTAAAAGAGGTGCTGCCAAACCCTTCCATCAAATTTTTGGGAGAAAATTAAACTTCGGCCATTATCTTACTTTTGTGAAAATGTGCTTGGAATGTCTCCAGGCCTTGGCAAAGACATGAACGTTCTCTCCTCCTCCACAAGAAGACTGGGTCCAAGTGCGGAGCTTCTACTAGTTTTTGCTTTGCAGTGTTGAGGGTAGTGAATTGTGTGGTCATGATCTCATTCTGAGTAGCATAGGCCAGGGGTAGTCAACCTGTGGTCCTCCAGATGTCCATGGACTACAATTCCCATGAGCCCCTGCCAGCGTTTGCTGGTCTTAAAGATGCCCTTGGGCTCTCAATTTGCTTGGCTGCCAGCGTTGGCTGGCAGGGGCTCATGGGAATTCTAGTCCATGAACATCTGGAGGACCACAGGTTGACTACCCCTGGCGTAGGCTGCTTGCTGACACCAAACTCAGTGAGTCTGTCAGGTTCTTTAAGAGGCTTATTAGCTTATCAATTAAATTGCATTCATAATTTTTTTTTGCTAGAGATGTGACGGTCCAAGAGATTCGGGATGGAATTGGATTGAAAATAATTTTGCGTCTGTCTTTCAATTTTTTTGTGACAAGAAATTTTGGGGAACGGGGAAGGAAACTTAAGAAAGATTTTCGCCGAGTGAGAACCTTGCTTTACAGAGAAAAGTTTGAGTCCAGTGGGACATTTAAAGCCCGCCAAGTTTACTTCTGAGTGTACGCTTTTGCTCCCAGGGGAGATAAAAACATAAACAGGATTAACCATGACTGGTATTTAGATGGGTTGACCTATAAGGAATACCCGGATTGTGGCATAGGGGCAGGCAGTGGCAAACTGTTTCCGGAAGTCTCTTGCCTTAAAAACCCTACAGGATCATCATAAGCCAGTTGCGATGTGAAGGCCAAAACATTTCAGGTCAATCACGGGAAAAATGATTTTGAAATTCCCATGCTGCCCTCAAAGCACTTCCTCGAAAATTATCTAAGACAGTGGTTCCCAGTGTGGTATCATTGTGAGCCAAGACCCTCTCTGGCACCTTTTGTGGCACCCACCAAATGTTTTAAAAAAGTGGGTGAGGTTTTTGTCCAGCAGGGCTTCTGAAGGGCCATTGGAGATCTGATTGGGGGATTTTTTTCCCCTTAAGTTAAAATATGATTTCCTTTGTTTTGTTTCAGTGGGGAGTCCCTGTTAGGTGTTTGTGCTCTTTCTGTGCCCATAATAGATCAGTCCCTTCACCGATGAGCAGTATGTTTTTATATTCTTTCATTTATATTCATTTCTACCCTGGAGGACAGAACAAAATAGTCTGTCACTCTTTTCTCCATTTTATCCGCACAGTAAGCCTTTGAGGTTGGTTTGCCTGAGCAAGTATGACTCGCCAAAGTTTACAAAAACAAGCTTCATGGCAGACTGAGGATCTGAACCCTGGTCTCCCAGATCCTAATCTAGTCCTCTAGTGCTAGATTCACATTGACTCTCAAGTGATGGTAAAATAAGGGTAAGGCAAACTGACCAATAAAGTTATGGGCAGAGGTGACAAGGCAAATTAATGCATGATGTCAAGGAACCAGAATTGCTAATCTATTGTTCTGTGTTATAAGTCCAATGTTATGCTTTATGCACATAGATACATAGAAGTTTTGGATCCTTTTCAGGATTTTTGTGGGGAACTTTTATCTTCTCCCCCCCCCCCATTTTTTGCTTTCTATTATGGCTGCTGCTTGCTAAATATTAGGTCCTCCTCCAAATATGCTCTTATAAAGTGAAGGGGTGAACTTAACATGTTCTTTGGTTATCTTAACATTTAGAAGGCTTGGAAACATATGTAAGGATTATTTCTGCATCAAACAGCACCGTAATTCAGGAATCTTAACAAAAAATTATGGTTTGGAGTTACCGGAAGAAAAGCGCATCGGGGTATCTGGACTGTTTTTGTAACTATGTATTTATTTATTTTTAATATATTCTACGCTGCCCTTCCCCGAGGGCTCAGAGCAGCTTACAAAATATATAATAAAATCATTAAAACATTTGAAACATTTAAAAATAATCAGGCTTACAGTAAAAACGATATGCTTAAATCTTAAATGCTGGGTTATAGAGATTACAGTATTACCAGTATGTTATAATTGCAGCTATGATTTGTACATAACAGCTAGCAGTCAGACTTAAATGAAATGTACAAGCTTCGCATTTTCTCTCTTTATTCTACTTTTTGTGGACAAGCACAGATGACTTGGTAATATTTGTGATAAGAAGTGTGAGGTTTACCGTGTGAGGTTTATCGCATACAAGAAGAAAACCTATACAAAAACAAAACACCTGGACCATAGGATTGTTTGTGTGTTTCAGACTCTGCTGAAGGGTTCTGTAGCTACCCGCCTTTTTTGGGAAAGGCATTATCTTTAAGAACCATGAGCTGCTGGGTGAGGCTTGGTTTGAATGTATTAAACAACAAAACAAGCTGAGATTTTAATGTCGCTGTCTCTGCTCCAGAGATCCGGTATAGTTAACATCACTTTTAAAACTCATCATCCAAAATAAAATGCGTAAAACAGATGAAAAGACATCATGTTCAAAACAAAACAAAACAAAAGCAACCATAACTCTTGCCTCACGTTAATTCTTGCCAGAAGTGGCAAGTCTAAATAGAAAGCACTGTTTCCTCAGATACATATAAGCTACCAAACCTAAGAATCAGAGACACCACTTTTCTATCCAAATTTGTTGAAACAAATTTTCCTGGGTGCCACGTGCAGGAAAGCCTACACCAGGGGTAGTCAAACTGCGGCCCTCCAGATGTCCATGGACTACAATTCCCATGAGCCCCTGCCAGCGTTTGCTGGCAGGGGCTCATGGGAATTGTAGTCCATGGACATCTGGAGGGCTGCGGTTTGACTACCCCTGGCCTACACCAACGTAATTTTATTAAGGCAGATGGAGCAGCGTCCTGCAAGCGTCCTGCCTGGAGCAAGCGTCCTGCCTGGGCCTGTTAGCATTGGTGAGCTTGTTGATTCAGAGTGATTCCATTACGTTCACTTCAGTGGGGTTTCTCCTATCACGGGTGTGTTCCTGTGTCATTTAATTTCTCCTTCAAAACAGATTGTTCCCCCTCCCACCACTTGCACGTGTGTTCACCTTTAATGTCCATGTCATGTATCTGATGAAGTGGCGTTCTGTGAAAGCTCCTGCCACAATAAATATATCTCTAAGGTACCGAAGGAGTCTTTGTTGCGTTTCAGCTTGATCCTAAGCACATTAAATTTCCTTGTGTCCAATAGGAATTGTTCTCTTGGAAGCATGGCTGGAATTGGACATTCAGTTTGTCAAAATTATAAATTTACTCTTTTTTAAAATAAGTGTTTTTATGAAATAATCATACCGAATCTTTTTCCTGGGGAAAAAGAGTCAACCTTTTGTGCTTGTAATAAGAATTCCAGCATATGACAGGAATCAGTTGTTTTTGGTTAAGAATAGATGATTCCTAGATTAATGCAGAAATTCTCAAGGTTGTTTCCTGGGAGTAAGCCCTGTTGTTTAATATTTATTTCTAAGTAGTCCTGTTTACGATTGCCCATAACTTTATTAGTCAGTTTTTATCAATCCAGAAGATTCCAAAACCTTAACTACCTATTCTCTAATTATATTAGAATAAATGCCGCCCTCTTGCACAGTGGTAGTCAAACTGCGGCCCTCCAGATGTCCATGGACTACAATTCCCATGAGCCCCTGCCAGTGAGCATCTGGAGGGCCACAGTTTGACTACCCCTGTGCTAGCATAAACCTAGGCGGTTTTTGCTGCAGCTGACAATCATTACATTCATATACTTTTTGTCAGTCATTTTTAAAAACACACAAGTATAAAAGTTTAAAAATTAATTTCCAGATCATTTTCCAGAAAGATTGCTTGTCTGTAACATTTTGTCACTAGAGCAACTGCATTGTTTAACAAAAAAGCTTGCATGGTCCATCAACTTCCTTTTCACCTAAAAAAAAAATTGTGCACTGAATTGCGCTACAGACTAGTCTAGTACTGGTAATATGATACAATCTAGCGAGGGATTAGAGTGGCTTAGGTTGCACGAACTTGGTTATTATTACAGTGGCATTTGAACTACATGAATGGACCTCCCAAGTTGTTGGTATCCTCTCCAGGTCACGAGGCCTGCCAGCTATCAGCTTCGGGTGACAACCTCTCAGTGGTGGAAGCTGAATTTCCTTAAAACTGCTTCTCTGAAATGAAATGTACGTTGGACTGGTAGATTGGGGTGTATTTCTCAGTTCTGGGACAGAGGAGATGCCTTTGCATAGCCAATCGCACCACCTCTTGCACACTCAAGAGAATACAGAGTGAAAGCAAGAGTCTCAGTTAATTATTCTCAGCATTCCACAGTTAAGAAGGGTACATCCGCCCACCAACCTCTGATTTTGATATATTAATTTCCTTCACCATGTTTCCTCCTGGAATTAAACCCAAACAAATGGTGACCATATAAACTGCTTGTTATTCCAGTTTGGGCCTTGCATCTGTTACACACTATTATTACGCTGTATGAATTATTGCTGCTCATGTGTGGAGTGGTAACTTTCATTCGGTTTATCCGAAGAAGTGTGCGTGCACATGAAAGTTTATAGCCTTATTCCTTGAATAAAGCTCTGTTAGCCTTAAAGGTGCCACTGGACTTGAACTTAGTTCCCGACGTCACTCACACACATGGCTTCAGATGCGTCAGTTTTTCATTATTTGATTTTATAAGATCTTGACAATCACATGAGTGCTGTGTAATGAATTTTCTAATCGCTAGGTTCATACATATCAGTTGCAGAGTGTATTTTGATTATTTTCCTTGTGTATTTCTGATGATTCAAGTAAGCTTCCTAAAAGCTGGATAGTACTGGTTTTTCTGTTTCTGATTATTATTGCTAACTTCAGGTGCTGTAGAGTGTTTGTTCCTGCACAGCTATTTAGTAGGCATAGACTTCTCTGCACAATTTACTGTTTCATACCACAAGGCTAGACATTCAGCTCTCAAGTCTGCCCGCAGCCGAGGTGTATTTTAAGAGATGATTTCAACCCTACCTTTAGTATCTACTCCATATGATATCTGATAGTAGTGACTCCCCCGATAATAAAAGCAGCAGTGCCTACTTACTGTAAGACTCACCAGGTATATAAGAATATATGTAAATTAATGGAAAATACTCAGATGTGGTCTGAAAGGCTGTATATATAAATGGAAGTTAGGTGGTGAATGTGTGTGAAAATTAGCCTGTCAAGAGATGGGGGAGTTTTTAGAATCAGTGCAGGTGAAGACTGGGGAAGAGTGGGAAAGGGATTTCAAAGTGTTTGTCCCTCTCGTGGTTTCTTATAGACCCCAGCTATATATGTCTGGTTTGGGGCATTACATGGCCAAAATCTGTGGTTATTCAGCAGTATTCCAGATAAACCTAGGTGTCAACTAAAAGCCTATTCTTTAAATCAGTGGTCCCTAACCACCGGGCCGCGGCCTGGCACTCCCCGCCCCCCCCAGTGAGAAACTTCCCAGGCCACAAGCAAATCAGCCGCCAAAGTGGCCGATTAGCTTGCGGCCCAGCAAGCTTCTTTTTGTGGGGGGGGGAGGGAAGCAGCGCCGCCGGCGCAAACGCGCATGTGCGGCATGTCCGCGCATGCGCGTTTTCACAACACGCGGTCGCAAATGCACAGGTGTGGCACTTCCGCGCATGCACGGGAGTGCCGCACATGCCCGTTTGCGGCAGCGCATGGCACAAACGCACATGCTCAGCCGCTGGATCGCCCTCCCCCCCACCGGTCTGCAGCCTAAGGTTGCGGACCACTGCTTTAAATGACACTCACCCCCCCCACACACACACACACACACTAATTTGTGTTGATTTCTGCCTCCAGCTGCAGCTCCCTTTGCCATGTTTCACGCTACCCTGGAGCATGAGCAACTTTAACTCTCAGCAACTTTGTTTCTTTGGGGAGGGGGAATTAAGGACGTAGACAGAAAGAGAAGGTAGGAAAGCGCCATTTCCCATGTGGTTCGATTGATGTTTGTCAAGATTCCCTCACCCCTTTGATTTAATTTGACCGTAGTTTGATGACCAGATCTCCAAGGATAATGGAGACACGATGTGTTTAGTCATGAGATTTCCATCAGCAAAATTGTATGACATTCACAGGCCATGTTCAAACGGCCTTTGTATTCCGTTTTAGCAACTGGATGCTAATGGATTTCCCCCCCCTGTAATTTCAGACAGGCCGGTTTTAGTAGCTGGGCCGCGAGTGGAATTTATTTACCCCTTCATATAAACCCATTTGTGTCGGGTTAGCAAACCGTGGTTGAGCCTTTTTTGGAAGGAATCTGCCCTCTTCCATTTTCTACTTCTTCCTTGTGCTTCTGAATTGCTGTGGTGTGCTAGCGCTTCCTACAGTGCCACCCCCCACCCTATTTTTGCTATGCTATTTTCGGCAGAGTATTTAAAGTTCTAAGTTGACCACCAAGATAGCACTTCAGTACTATCGCAGCACCACTGAGTTGCCCTGGCTTCATCACGTGCTAGAGCAGTTTAGGGCTCAAGTGCTCAATGTAGAACATTCAAAATAAGCCCCCCTGAGAAAGATCGCACTGCAAAAAAGGAGAATAAAATCAGAGTCCAGTAGCATCTTTAAGACCAACAAAGATTTATTCAAGGTGTGAGTTTTCGAGTGCAAGCACTCTTCCTCAGACTATGGTGCTCGCACGCGAAAGCTCACGCCTTGAATAAATCTTTGTTGGTCTTAAAGGTGCTACTGGACTCTGATTTTATTGTGCTACTTCAGACCAACACGGGCGACTCATTTGAATCTATCCTACTGCAAAAAAGGGTGAGGGAAACAAGCAGGGCTGTTTGAAATGACCGTAGCACTCCAGAGATCGCTGATTAACTGAAGGCAATTTGGTGCACCAATCACACCCCTGTATCACTTGACTCCCAATCAGGCCAACAGCAAATGACATCCGGTTTAGAACAGTAATATGAAAATCTTCACGGATTAGCCCAGTTCTGCACCGCAACAATGAGGTTAGTAAAAGGACAAGAGGATCTCTGTGGCTCGCGTCGTTTGGAGCACCATATTTAAAGTTCGCAAACGATTATATCAAAATTGTGATTTAAATGCATCAGTCTTTCCCACCTGTCCTCGGGTTACATTTAATAGATTTTAATCAACGGGAGTAGCGCCACTGGGATCTTTTCTGCAGACTTGGAGATACTTAATCCTTAGGATTCACAAGATAATAAAGATTTATTCAAACAAGGTGTAAAGCATGGCCGTGATTGCTCACAACATCATCCCAGTTGGCTTTAACGGTATTATTTTCCGTTCTCAAGTGCAAATGTTTCAGTGGTTAGAGGCACAGAGCGACTTAACAGCATGTTGTTAGCATTGCTGTAAAATGACAGTGTGATCCCAGCTGCTGCTGGTGGTTTGGCTTCTGTCAGATGAAACGGTGACCCCCTTCCCTTTCTTCCCGCTTTAGAGCTTGAATGCCTCCAAAGCAGCATCAGGAATGAGGTGCGCAGTTTTGCACATGGCGTGAGAAGGCTGTGCAGGTTGAAACTTGCCGCGTTGACGCCGCTGTCTTGAGCAGAAAAATAAAACGTCCAAATGCTATAAATTTGTTTTCGTGCCGTCTTAGCACCCGCCGTATGATGATTTTTCCGCCTCCCGTCAGATACCAGTTTGAACTGGTAGAATCAATAACATCATCGTTCCCAGTTGGAAACTGGATCATGCCTTTGCATCCGTGGTAGAGCATCTGTCTGGTGTGCAGAAAGGTCCCAGGTTCAGTTGCTGCTCTCGCCAGCTAGAAGGATCGGGTAGTAGCAGATGTGGCGGGCCTCTCTCCCAGAGCCACTGTCAGTCTGAGTAAATTAATACTGACCTCGATGGACCATGCGTCTGAGTCAGTATGAATCAACGCTGTGGGTTCTTCTCGCGAATGCATGCTTGCCCTCCAATGGCACAACTAGCTTCCCTTCCCTGGCTGAGCAGGCCCTGTGACTTGCTATGTTTTGCTTTTTTGCTCCGGGACAAGCCACTAGGCCCCTATAGGCAATGTTATAATAGCTGACATTCTTTAAACAGCTATTTTGACCCAAGCTGGCGCACGTCATGAAATTCCAGTTAATCAATAGAAGCTTGCTGAAACACGGCGTTTCCTGATTTTTGTCAAAATAAGTCTCCTCCTAGTCGTGTTTTTTTTTTATAATTTCTTTTTAAAATGCACTTAACGGGCTTGTAAAAATACTCATTTTTCCAGGGCACTTGTAATGTGCCTCCATTTGGAAAAATTATTAAGGACTCCCATTTATAAGCCTCATAATGTGTTTCATTCAAGCCGGCAATACTCAATTTCACTGGTGTGGGTGGAATGTGTAATTAATGGTGATGGGGGGGGGGGCAGGTAGGTGTGTGTTCCACAATGGCAAAGGTCTCCAGTAAGGGTGGGGGCAGCAGGGTGCAATCTGTAAACAAAAGTCGAATAAAAATTTCTGTGCCCAGCGTCTCTGGACCACACAGTGTTTATGGACTAATGATTTGCTAAATTCAGACTTGTTAAAATTGGAAGCTGTATAGTTTATAAGAGCACAAAGCAACTATAATAACTTTTTCTTTTTCAGTCTTGTAACTCCAATGGCGTAATTGATTTCTCTTTCACATGCGCATATTCTTTTTGGGAGGGGAGGGGTATTAAACTTCACTCAGGGTCTGAGGCCTCATAAGCCCGTATTTCAAGCTGCAGTGAATTTTTACGGCCAAGTTATAAATCCCTGAAAAAATATGCCGTTTTATAACTAGCTGTGACAGAACTTTAACCACTGATCCATGAATACCAGCAGGGCTACAGACCGCTTTATTGCTGTCATAGTAAGCCGGCCGAAAGAATCAATCCATTTTAGATTTCAGCCCTGCTTTCGAGTCCAGTTTTTCTCTGGTTTGTGTGTGGTTTCTTTTGTGTTTAAATAATATATCAAGCTGCTAATAACTCACATTGCACTTTCCAATTAAGGACTGCCTGCTCCAGAAACAGTTCTGCCACGCAACTGTCCCGTGGATGGTAGAAATAAATAATATCTAGATCTTACTTGGAGGGGGAGATGCAACTGGTTAGAATAATGGGGTTAAATTTTTAGAAATACAAAAGTACCACAGCAGCTCAATAAGTAATTTATGCAGAATAAAAGAAATGAAGGATTTAACTTTGGTTTCATGGTAAGAATCTTTCTTGCTTTTTTCATCCTTTCCTCTGCTGTTCCAAAGTATCATCATGTTCAGTTGTAAGAAATTCGTTTGCATTTTGAAATCAGAGTCCAGTAGCACCTTTAAAGCCAACAAAGATTTATGCAAGGCGTGAGCTTTCGAGTGCAAGCACTCTTCCTCGGCTTGCACTCGAAAGCTCACTCCTTGAATAAATCTTTGTTGGTCTTAAAGGTGCTACTGGACTCTGATTTTCTTGTGCTGCTTCAGACCAACACGGCTACCCATTTGAATCTTTGCATTTTGAGTTATTGTTAGAACAGAATGTGGATACCTGTCAAGGGATCTGGGTTCCAGCAGTTGCTCAGGTATAGAGCATTTTTCTTTTATTACAATGCTGGATCTTTTCGGAAACTGTCTTTGATCTCCCCCCCCCCACCACTAACGCTGTCCGAACCTCGTCTTTCTAATATACAGCAAACAGGCCCCTTCAGCCCCACCAAAAGCAAACACAAAGAAATCACAACCCCACAAAGCATGAAGACATTTGTGTTTTTGTTTGTCTCTTTGGACTCTGTTAATGAAATAGGGCAGGCTTTATCTGTCTGTAATGGTCCAGGAAGCTTTAACCAGACAATCAGTCCTTCAGGAGCTTATTTTATATGGCCACCTGATGCTCCTTGCCTTTCTTCCCTCATGGGCTTCAGAATATTAGGCTGAGCGGGCTCACAACCTCTTGGTCAGGTTGTAAAGCATGACTGGTGTCATGTGCAAAGTGAGCATGCTATGCCTGCAGCCTGTTTACTCAAAAGTAAATTCAGTGGCACTCGTGCCCACCTAGACCAAGGGCCTTTAGGATCTGTGTGGTGTGGGCTCACCTAGACCATGTGTGTGTGCATTTGTGCCTCCTGTTCACATCTGGCAGAGTGTGGGGTCTGCTTTTACGTTCTGTATCCAGTGGAGCTCAACCCGTTTTTATAATGAATTATTATTACTAGGATAGGATGACTAGGCTTTGTATAATATGGAATAACAGCTGTGGTTTCCCGTGTTAGATACAGTATGTCCAATGTTGACCCTAGTCAAATCTTTACTCAGCTCATGTATATTCTACAGAGCCTTGGTCTGCCTTTTAGTCTGCAGTCCCAGTGTATTGTGAGAAGCTTGAACAACCTCACAGGGGCATTTTAAGGGATAATTTTACTTATTAGAAGTGTCGTGGTAAAACAGTTTAATATGTAGGCAAGACTTGAAGTGACTGAGTAGCTTCTTTTTCAGAGGTGGCTGCCTGCCTAGGGTATTGGGGGTGGGCTGGGAGGTAAGGAAAAAAATAGTCCTTCCATATTCCTAATGAGCAACCAAGCAGTTATTCAGTATTGCTGTACTGGTATCTAAATCCTGAAATAATGTTATCTTCATTCTTTGGTTTCCTCTATGGTAAATCCAGCCACCCTTCTTGTGATGCTCGCTAACAAGGAGTTCAGAAGGGGACAGTGCTTAGTAGTATGAGCACAGTCCATGTTCAGCTGAACATAAGCAGACCTGATCCTTCAAATCCATGGCTCCATGGATTACCAAATTTGGATCGAGGTCCATCATAATTTGCTGACGAAACCTGGAATAAAAGGCCTGATGCTTATTTCTCTTGTATGTCATATTCCTCTTCCTTTTATTTATAGTAGCCGTTTGCCTCTTCTGCTTTTCAGACCTTTGTGCGCAGGCCTTGGATGTTAGAACTCTCTGAGAAGGGACGTCTGGGTGGGTGAGATTCTGGAAAGAGAAGCCCATTTCACTGCCACCAATTAACATTTCACTTCCGATTTGCAGGAATTGGGTAGCCTTGGTGCGTTAGGTGCAACTTCCACGCTATGGGCAAGAGAAACAAGAGGACAGCAGATAGTTCGTCCTCTGAAGATGAGGAGGAATATGTTGTGGAGAAGGTTCTAGACAGGCGTGTTGTGAAGGGTCAAGTGGAGTATCTTCTCAAGTGGAAAGGATTCTCTGAGTAAGTCCAACTTTCCTTCTGACATGGGCTTTGAGCTTCTTTGTTAGCAGAGCTCCAGACAGTGCTTCAAATTTAACTTCCATTGCCCTCCTCCAAGCTTTCCTGAAAACCTTCACGGGTGGGAGCTTGCTTTCCTCACTCCAGACAGAGTGGCGTGCATCCATTTAAATTAGTGGGTCACGAGGCGAGGGCCTGGGACCTTTGAGGGTGTTTTGGAAATGCTGGCATCTTGCGTTCCCTCTCTCACTTCACAGAGTTGGTAGTTCCACTTGAGTTATTCACCAGCACTATCGTCTGAATAGTCTTCCTCTTGGTTTTGGGTATCAGGCACTTTAGGATTTTGGGTTAAATGACCCTTTGGATCGTTGTGCATTGCTGCTGAGGGAAAGAGATCGTAATCCTGTTCCCTCCTTACAGGGTTGGGTGAACTCTGCCATTACAGAATTTTGGGATTGGGTGCTGGACTGAGCATCTGAGAATCTCTGCTTATTTATATATATAATATATATATATTCATTAAAATTTCTAGCAATCAAGAAATGGGGCTGCAACAGCCTGCCTACTTTGGCCCTTCCCCACAATTAATCATAAGTTATAGAAGACAGAGGCATGCAGATTTGCCTAATTTGTACAGGGTGCAAAATTCGGGTGGACTCGATGCAGTATTTGGATTTTTAAAAAAAAGATTACACAGCCCTTTGTTCTCACCTGCCCCAGTACAAAAGAGCTGCTCTTGAGGCAGCGCTTTGCATGTTTGTCTGTCTCTGTAAGTCTCTTGCTTTCTGGCAAACTGCTTTAACTAATCTGTAAAGTGTGGCCAAGATATTTTTTTTTTTTGTCTACAGGATTCCTATTTGAGGCATAGGTGTTTAAATGGATGCACACTACTTGGTTTCTGGGAAGGCAAGTTAGCAAGCCGACAATGAGCCCTGCTTTCATCAGCGGCTCCACAGCAGCAGGGAGGATCGTCCTCCAGTGATTCAATTAATCAAATGGTTTCCATGTCCCGGCTAATCAGAGAACACATTCTGTTGGAGACCATTTGCTTTTGCATTTCTAAAGGGAGAGTCCCATTGCTGTTTCCTCCCTGTCCGCCTTGATGCAACTTTGGACGTTTTGCTCTCGGCACAAACTAACCTCATCTAGTTCCTGAAGAGCTTTGAGCTGCCTTGAGACTTAAAGGAAAGGCACGCTACAAAATTACAAATGTCTTTAGATGAACTGAGCTTTTTGAGCCACTCCCTTAAGACCTGTCAGGTATTGTAGGTGAGGTTTCTGCCATGCTCTTTACAAGCATCACCTTTCTCTCCCCGAATGCACACCTTGTGGGGGGGGGGGGAGGAAGGAATAGCCTGAAAAACTAAAGCAAGCTCACTGCTTGATGACATGTTAGCTGGTCCAACTCCTAATAAAGATAATATGGTACTATCACCATGGGATAGTATGTAGTTGCCTGTGCACTTTTCACAGCACAGCTTCTGTGTGTTCTGTTTGGGTAGCAGGAAGGGTCCCCTAAACTTATGTGGTTTGCATGATAATTCATTTATGACTAAATCCATCATACCCAGTGTTCCCTTAGAGAGCCAGCTTATAAAATCATAGAATCATAGAACCATAGAGTTGGAAGGGGCCGCACAGGCCATCTAGTCCAACCCCCTACTCAACGCAGGATCAGCCCAAAGCTTGGCATAGGGGCTAAGAGCAGTGGCCTCTAATCTGGACAACCAAGTTTGATTCCCCAGTACTTCATATGCAGCCAGCAGGGTGATCTTGGGTCAGTCACAGTTCTCTCAGAGCTCTCTCAGCCCTACGTACCTCACAGGGTGTCTGTGGTAGGGAGAGGAAGGGAAGGTGATTGAGACTCTTTTGAGTAGTAAAAAGCAGGGTCCAAACCCCAGCTCTTCTCTCTCTCTCTTCTCCTAGGAAAAGCACTCTAGCACGGGGGTCCCCACTGCCATGCCTTGGTGCTCACTGACACCTTTCCTAGTGTACGATTGCTGTTTTTAGAAAACAAGCAGGACCAGTTTCTGATTGGCCATTAGAGATTTGATTGGCTGTGCAGGTTTTTAAAAGATGCTGCTTTGGCCGCAGCTGCCACCACAGCACAAAGATCTTTGAAGGGAAGCTGCAGTGGCCATTTTATGGCTGGCTCCACCTCCCGTGGCAGCTATTTTTTGGGGTAGCCATTTTGTGGCTGCAACCACAACCAAGTTCACTGTCAGAATTTCACAGGTGCCCACTAGCTCAAAAGGTCTGGGGACCCCTGTTCTAGCATATGTGAGACTTCAATCAAAAATGCATTTTATTATGATGCCCGGAAAAAATGCTTTAAATGTAGAATCTCATTTTTAGCTGCCAGCCCTGTGCTGGAATTATAGGGACAGGGGTGCATGTGGCAATTTTTTTCTTAAATTATCAAATCTTTAAGACCCAGGGGGCAGCTGTGTGCTTTGCATGCTTCCAGTTGTGTCCCGAAATATCCCCAATTTCGAACAGAATCGAGTTTAACTGAGGATATTAAATCTTTTTTTGAGGTTAATAATCATGAGAAAAATCTACCGTACTCGTTTCCTAAGTCTCCAGCCATCCTTAGGAAAGTGGTGCAAACTTCCAGTCACAGATGTCTACACTGTAGTTCTTCCCTCAGTTCTCCGTGAATGCCTGTCAATTGGATGGGAGTGCTTATACTTTTCCTCTGTCTTTATTTTTCCTCTTCCCTGCCCCCACCTTTCCTTTCTTTTATCGTGTCAGGGAACATAATACGTGGGAACCTGAGAAGAACCTTGACTGCCCTGAACTGATTTCTGAGTTTATGAAAAAATATAAAAAAATGAAAGAAGGTGAAAACAAACCCCGGGAGAAATCGGAGAGTGCCAAGCGAAAATCGAGCCTCGCCAATAATGCTGAGGACCTCAAAGCCAAAAAGAAGAGGGAGGTAAGGACACAAGCTTTCAGGAGTCAAAGCTCCCTTTGTCAGATGAAAGGAGTGTTGACTGTGTGACTGATGAAGGTTCTACTGGACTCCTATCCAGCTGTTGGTTTATTTAAATAAACGGCATGAGTGAAACTGTCGGCTGTTAAGTTCTCTACTTGGAGTTACGAGGGCGTCTTTTCCCAAGCAAAACCTCAGGCTGGCTGCGTTTCATGGTGCCAAATCTTCGCGCCACTCTTGAGGGGGGAAAGCTACCCTGTAAAACAGGATGAGCTAATTGCCACCACTCATTTTAAAGAAAAGAATCGCTAAAATAATTATGGCCTTTAAAATATAATAAAGATTAACCATCGAGCAGGGAACCACTCGGTGCTGTCTGCAGCAGATTAAGATTAGGGAAATGCAATTTACTGTTTGAAAGCCCGGCCGAAGCAGGATTCCTTTTAAAGTGCTCTTATAATTGTGACGATAAACAAGCCAGCGTCAAGTCTAAAATTCCCCATGCATCTGCACTCGAGCCACTCTTGTTGGGATTGTTTTTGGCTGTCGCCTTCTTTCTCTGTGCGAGGAGCAGAGCTGAAAGCAATAAGTCTCTGCAGCTTAGAAATCCTCTACTAAGAATGTACTGCTCAAACACTGTGTCTCTAGTCCCTTGATCTTGTCATGTCACTTTGCTCAGAGCAGCTGTGCTATGTCAGGGAGGGAGGGAGGGAGCTGGAGGCAGCTTGATGCTGATAACTTGGTTGGGGTTCTGAACATGCACAGAACAGAGGTGGAGTGGATCTTTCGCAGCTGCCGCAGCTGTCTTGCAAAAGCACAGCCACACCTTGTGTTTGTGACGACCTTGGAGGAATGCTAGACCCATCGCTAAGAAGCCAACACTTCTCTTCCTCCCCCACAGGTTACTCAGGCCACAAGTCTCCTGAATTCTGGTTTTCATTTATAAATCTGTGACAGAGATTACTGCAATACAGGTGACTGGGAACTGGCTGGCAAGGATATTGGTTGAAGGTTGTGAATTAAGTGCATGTCCAAATGGTGGCTTTGGATGAAGACTAATGGGTGTTCAAGGCAAAAGCATCCATCAGCATCCGGCAGGGCTGTGAGCAGGTCTGGTCCTTCACCTAGAGCTCATCTATTCACCGGGCAGCTATGATGAACATGAAAGGACAATATAGTTACAGCAAGTGAGGTGGCTCCCATAATAGTGCTCACTGACACCTTTCCTGGTGTCCAATTGCTGTTTTTAGAAAGCTTTGCTCGCTTCCATTTTTTATTTTTTTTTAAATTTATTTTTGTTTACACTCCACCTTTCTCCCAGGAACTGAAGGCGGATTACGCATAGCGAATCAGTACAATCCACAGAAAAGGCATCCAGGAACCAATATGTTAGGATCTTAGAAGTGTGGAACCGCTAGAAAAAAACAAAGTGTAGAATAAGTAGTCACATGACCGATTAAGCCAGGGGTAGTCAAACTGCGGCCCTCCAGATGTCCATGGACTACAATTCCCACGGGCCCCTGCCAGCATTTTCTCAGGAAATTAGTACACAGCATCATGAAGACACCCCACAAATATGCACCATAATATCTTGCTAGAAAAGCAGAGTGCACACTTCCTCAGCCATTGGAATAGGGTGCATCAGGGTGCAGATGTAGGAACAGAGTACAGTATTTGCTGGCGTATAAGACTACTTTTTCCCCCTGAAAAACATGCCTCCAAGTGGGGGGGTCGTCCTATACGCCGGGGGCACTTCAGTTGGGATAGACATAGCTGCCCATAGTGGCCCATAGTACTGTAATGTAATGTAACAAACTCTATATTTTGAGTGGAAATGTTGGGGGGTCGTCTTATATGCCCAGTCGTCTTATACGCCGGCAAATACGGTAAATTAGCAATGATATCTGCCACTAATCGCTAACCTTAGCATTTCTATTCCCCGTATGTTTTCCTGAATGGCAATTTAACCCAAAGGGCTGATAACTCTGCTTTTCTAGCAAGATATTGTGGGATGTCTCCATGATGCTGTGTACTAATTTCCTGAGAATTTGCACAGTCCTTATATCTGCATTCTGATGATTTCTGTTTCATTGTCCAAGGAGGTGTGCCTGTACACGGAAGCTCACACCTAGAATAAAATGTTGCTGGTCTTAAAGGTACCATTGGACTCAAACACTGCGGCCAAATGGTTATACACATTTGCTTGGATAAGTGATTAGGATTGCTGTGTACATCTTATTGCCGGTATTCTTAAAAATTCCAGCATTCCAGGTCAGTAAGGTCCCCAGGGTAGCAAACAACAACACATTGAGGCATTTTGACATCAGAGCATTTGAGACATGAAACCAGCATTTTGAAATTTTGGAGAAATAATTAAACTGTTCCATCACACATTTAAGATAAGCACAGTTAATACCTTCAGGGAGGAGGGCCAGAAGGAATTTTGTCTGAACTTGGCTGTTTGGCAAACGGTCGTCTGCCACAAAAGTGGAACTGATTCAGTAGCTTGCTATGAACAGGCAGGGAAGGCACACAGATCCCCAAGGATTCCCCCCAGCTCATTCACATAGCAACGAACTCTGGTTGCCCAGTGGCTGCTGGCAACAAAGAGTTTATCGGCGCTGCAAAATATTGTGAAGGTCAAATGCATCACCTTCCTTAAAAATTTGCCCCCTTTCCTTTAAAATTTGCCACATTCCCTAAGCTAATGCATGAGGAGGTAGGAGAACATGGGTTATTAAAACAGATCTTTATTGGAGAATGTGAACATATGAAATCCTATATAAATGAGGATGTGTTGAGTGGCGTTTTATGTCTTGCCTTTCCCTTCCTGGAGGAGAAAAATCTCCTGCAGTTCTGTGTGTTCGTTATTTTTTTATAACCTTATTTGAAGAAATGCCCTGCCCTTTACAGCTGTGTCTGTACAAAATTATGGCTAAGTCACTAGAGATTCAAACCTGTGCTGCTACTGTCGGCCCTTAATGAAATCATAAGGGGTAATAAGGTCGTATATTTCACATCCAGCAGGTTATCCTTAGTGCGTTTGGATTACAGTTTTATAACCCATTATGTATTCTCCTGAAAGTTTTGGAAGTAAAACTGTCCACTGTGAAAATAAGTGGCTTGGTTCCTGTTGAAGCATCCTGTCCCCTTCACAGGGGATTTTTCCCCCCGACATAATTCCCTTTGGAGTTGGGTGCCTCGAGTTGGGCTGGGCTTGCCCATTATGGCCTCGCATAGACATAACATTTTACCACGATTGGTAGAAACTGTGGTTTAGAATCTCAGTTGCGGTTAAAATTTGATATCTACGGTCAGTTTAACTCGCTGAGCAGATCATATGCCAGTGGTTGGGCAGATGCTGTAAGCTACAGCTGGCCACTGCCTGGAAAAGTCACTGAACATCGCCATCTTTATTAGCTTTAGTGCATTTGAGGTCAGATCCTGCTGACATTTCCGGCCTAGTTAGCCCGTTGTTCCTCTTAGGTGACCGGCTAATGTAGTGGCAGTGATGCTTCTTTTGGAATATCGTGCAAGACGCAGACTGACTGTCCATCCAGTTCCTAAATGAAGCAGCTTTGCTTTCCAGAAGAAGGAAGGTTGTTCTCTCCCTTCCTTCGCTCTCTCTGAACCATCTTTTCAGCAGCTAACCGTCTGGCCAGTTGTCCTGCCATTGCCCAGCAGGCAACGAAAGTAATCTGGTAAAGCTTTCCGGCTTAATATTTGCTTGCCAGGCGTTTGTTAAAGGCACAGGAACACTATCAGCAACCTTGGCTGCTATCTCATCCTCCTTGTGGGCATTGTTGAGTGTCCCCACAGTTCCTTCCTCCATCCGCATCGAACCCCAACAATTGTGGGCTCGACAGCAGTTTTTACAGTGTGCTGAGTTTCTGGGACTTGAAGCTCATAGTACTCTTGCTTAATTCTTTTGGGTTTGAAATACTTTCCCTTTTCTCCTTCCGTAAAACCTAACCCTTCTCAGTTGTGCTAAAGGTAAAGGTATCCCCTGTGCAAGCACTGGGTCATGTCTGACCCTTGGGGTGACGCCCTCCAGCGTTTTCATGGCAGTCTCAATACGGGGTGGTTTGCCTGTGCCTTCCCCAGTCATTACTGTTTACCCCCCAGCAAGCTGGGTACTCATTTTACCGACCTCGGAAGGATGGAAGGCTGAGTCAACCTTGAGCCGGCTACTGGGAACGAACTTCCAGCCTCGTGGGCAGAGCTTTCAGACTGCATGTCTGCTGCCTTACCACTCTGTACCACAAGAGGCTGCATCTTACTTAAATGGAGAGCTAGAGCTGCTTTTTTTTTTGTACCCCGCTTTTGACTACCCAAAGGAGTCTCAAAGCGGGTCACAATTGCCTTCGCGTCTCCTACCCTGAGAGGTAGGTGGGGCTGAGAACACCTCTAAGAGAACTCCTAGCTGGCTGCATGTGGAAGAGGAGTGGGGAATCAAACCTGGCTCTCCAGATTAAAGGTTGCCGTTCTTAACTGCTACACCAAGCTGACTCCTCGGAGTCAGCACTGGAGTGGTATGTGTTTTGGGGAAAATACTTCCTGCAGCCTGAAGTTCTGCTTCATGAAATGCACAGCAAATGACCCTTCCTCTACCCCCCCATCACTATAATCTAACTGCAGCACCAGCGGCCTTTTGTTCTGCTTCCTAAGTTATCCTGAAGTGCAGGTTAGTAACCAAAGAGCCATTGAAAACAGTCACAGCCACAACTGCTGTCGAGTTAAAATACTGCCCCTGTCACCAACCACTTGGCTTCTGTTAAGAAATTAATATGCCCAAGATTGTATGGGTTCTCCTGACGGATATGTCAATATGCTGTCCCTATCGAGGTGCAGGTAAAAACCAGGCATCAGGTAATAGAAAGCTGGGCAAGATTGGTGCAGGAAGGAAGCACTCCTGTTCCTTGCCGGCTAGGCTGGTGGGGAGCTTTCACCTCCTCCTCCTCCATTCTTAGTAGATGCTGCAGGAGTGCTTGCTCACAGATATTGAACCAAGGTCCTGATGTGCTCTCCTCGCAGACATGTGGCTGCTGCCCCCCAGCTGGGGGGATTGACAAGGAAGTAATAAGGAGAAAGTGATGATACGGAGTGGTGGGATCCCCTCAGCGAGGAACAAAGGAGTGCAAAATAACGTAGGGCTGCATCCCTCCCCCCCCCCCCCCCCGGCGTATCTTGAAATATTTGCAAGACGGATTACGGAATGGAATTTTAAAACACTCCAATGCAGAGGTGTTCACTCAGCAGCTCACCGAGAGCCACATTCGCAGCTCCCATCCTCCACAAGAGCCATCAGCCAAAGGCATGGAGGCCTGTACCTCAGGGAGCCCCGCACTTTCCCTGGGCTTCTGGCAGTGGCTGTTTCAGGGCAGGAGCCATCTAGCCTTGCCTGCTTCCCTGAGATATGGGGCAGGTGTTCCATTGAGGACCAAGCAGGCCCAGTGGCATGTCAAAAGAGCCACATGTTGCTCTCAAGCCAACAAGTTTGGTGTAGTGGTTAAGAACGCCAACTTCTAACCTGGCGAGCTGGGTTCGATTCCCCACTCCCCCACATGCAGCCAGCTGGGTGACCTTGGGCTAGTCACAGCATTGATAAAGCTGTTCTGACCGAGCAGCAATATCAGGGCTCTCTCAGCCTCACCTCCCTCACAGGGTGTCTGTTGTGGGGAGAGGAAAGGGAAGGCAGTAATATCAGGGCTCTCTCAGCCTCCCCTCCCTCACAGGGTGTCTGTTGTGGGGAGAGGAAAGGGAAGGTGAATGTAAGCCGCTTTGAGACTCCTTCGGGTAGAGAAAAACCAACTCTTCTTCTTCTTCAAGTGAACCTCACTGATCTAATGGAATGATGAGTTGTGGATTGCCACCTAATGGGGGTTCCTATGCAGAGGAGCATCCTTCCTTGGGACCCTGGGCTCTCCCTGGCCTTTCCTTACGTCTTTATTTAATTAATGTCCCACCTTTCTATCCAGCAGGGACCCAGCGAGGCTTTCGTTGATGTTTGCTCTAGTCCAGTGGTCCCCAACCTGCGGGCCGCGGCCCGGCGCCGGGCCGCAAAGGCCATGGCGCCGGGCCGCAGCTCCCTCTCCCCGCCCCCCCCCCCGCAGTAAAAAACTTCCCAGGCCGCAAGCTTGCGGCCCGGGAAGCTTCTTACTGCGAGAGGGCGGGGAGAGGGAATCAGGGCCGGGCCGCGCCCGCGCGGCCTGCGGGTGCGGCCCGATCCGCGGGCGCGGCCGGGCGCGGCTCGTGGGCGCGGCTCGCGGGCGCGGCCCGATCCGCGGGTGCGGCCCGCGGGCGCGGCCGGGCGCGGCCCGATCCGCGGGCGCGGCCGGGCGCGGCTCGTGGGCGTGGCCCGCGCGGTCCCTGCGGGCGCGGCCCAATGCCCTGCCGGTCCCCAGCCTAATAAAGGTTGGGGACCACTGCTCTAGTCTATCCTTTTCACCACCTTGTGAGGTGGGTTAGGCTGAGAAGAGTGCAGGTGCAACCCAGTGACCTCGAGTCCTCAGACTGGTGGCCAAGGTCCCAGTGGCTGCCCTCTCAGTGTTCCTGCCTCCATGTTGACAGTGGCCTGTAGAGCTAGGGCTATAACCATGGCTTATTCTTCATTGTCTTTGATGTCTCACATGTAGAACCAGATGATGCTCAGATCTCCACTGCTGAGGGAGAGATTTGCCTCTCTTGACCTGCTCTGAAGGGCAGTGGCCAGCTCCTCCATGCGTAGTTCTCTATGTAAAGGTAAAGGTATCCCCTGTGCAAGCACCGGGTCATGTCTGACCCTTGGGGTGACGCCCTCTAGCCTTTTCATGGCAGACTCAATACAGGGTGGTTTGCCAGTGCCTTCCCCAGTCATTACCATTTGCCCCCCAGCAAGACTTCTATGTTAATAGCAAAACTCTCAAACTCCTCCCCCCCAGACTCTCCATCAGTTTTAGCCTTCTTGAGGCTTTAGTTTCTGAGATGAATATTGTCCTTGCATTCATTTCTCCAGGGTTTTCCTTTCCCCTTTTCTCATGTACCCCTGAGGCACAACAGCTAACTTTTGTGTTGCAAAACGGCACAGTTTGTGTTATCTCTTCCTTGCTGGGAAATAAGATTTGTTTTCTTTTCACTGGCTTCTCATTCCTGTCTGCTGCAGGTCACAAACCACAGTTAGGCCGTTTGCCCCTGATGTTTTATGGTGGTCAAAGACTCGTTTCTGTACAGGTTCTGTAAGGTTCTAGAAAACCCTAGATGAGTGTAATCACTTAAAATCCTAATCCAAGAAATGCATCTTGCTCATACCCCTATTACTACAGAGTTTAAAAATTGGAGGAAATACTGTGAAACCACCCTCAGAGACAAAATCAGCCATCAACAGAGATTAAGACTAGGGAAGCAAACCATAAGAAATAGGGCACTCCTCAGATCAAAGTAATAAGCAGCTTCTCCCAGCCCCTGGTCTTTCTGTCACCTGTAGGTAGGGGGCGGAGCTGCTGCTCTGCAGGTAGAATGAAGGGCCCTAAATAGCAGGGATCCTCTTCGTTCTCCAGTTCCAGGTCTTTCTGTTGCCTGTAGGCAGGACGCAGAGTTGAGCCTCTTCAGGTGGATTAAGGAACTGGCAGTCCACAGGCCTAAATGGTAGAGATTCTCTTCCTTCTCCATTTCCGGGTCTTTCTATCACCTGTAGGCAAGGGGGGGCGGAGCTGCAGCTCTGCAGGTGGAATGGGGATCTGCAGGCCTTAAAAGGTAGGAAGCCTCTCCCTTCTCCAGTTCCAGGTTTTTGTGTTACCTCTGGGCAGAGCTGCAACTCAGCCTGTAGGATGAAGGAGCTGGCAGTTTTGCAGGCCAAGAAGGTAAGTAGTAAGCTGTTGAGGATGAAATACTTGAGTGAATGTATCAAGTTGCCTTGTGCTGAATCAGGCTGTTTGTCCATCAATTGCCTTCTACGAGTGGCAGTGGCTTCTCAAGGTCCCAGGCAGAGACCTTTCAGAGCACCTATTTACCTGATTCTTCTGACTGGAGAAGCTGGCAATGGAAGGTGGGACTTAACGCAGGCCGTGGAAGAGCTGGAGATAATGGAGTTCAAATTTCTTCTCAGCCATGAAGTGCACTGGATGGTCTTGGGCAGGGGTAGTTAAACTGCGGCCCTCCAGATGCCCATGGACTACAATTCCCATGAGCCCCTGCCCGCAAATGCTGGCAGGGGCTCATGGGAATTGTAGTCCCTGGACATCTGGAGGGCCGCAGCTTGACTACCCCTGGTCTTGGGTCTGCTTCCTGGTCCAGCGGACCCCACAGATTTGCTGTGGCAGTAGTGGGGAATAATAATAATATATATATTGCTTTGAGTGACTTGGAGGAAGAGGAGCAATGCCAATGCAATTGAGAATTCATAGCTAGCCTTGGTTAAAGGGAAGATGTCTCAGATGCTCCTCCCTATAGGACTAGAATGGCTGACAGCTAAAACATTAAAGTTTATTCCAAATGTATATTTGTGGGGGGGGGGGGAACAATCTATATCTGCCTGGCTCAGCTACTAAGAGGAAAACTGTATGAGCAGGTTTGCATTTGTAGTCTTCTAAGGGACTTGGCATCTCAGATCATGGGTGCAATTATCAGTGTACTCTATAGCATGTACAGCCCCTGCAGTGTGGGCAAGGAAGGATGCAAATCATGCTTGGCAGGGATCACGAAGGGAGCTGTTGCTTTTAATTATTGTTTGCCTCTCCTTAGGGTCACCTTACCTCAGCATTTAAGAAACATACGCCAAGGTTAATTGCTTTTGTTTTTCATTTATGGGAAAATCCACACACACACAGAGTACAGCTTCTGTGGTGGCTTACCTTCTGACAGGTGGTAGATGAGCATGAACAGCGGGAGATAGGTTGGGAGAGGGGGACTAAGGGAAAGGTGTGCATCTTATTTCCTGTCTCTTGATCTAGGGAGTTCAAGACTGTTCATGACCTGTCTCGCCTTCCTCATGGCTCTGCATGCTACTGTGCATGTTTTCTATGCCTGTGTCGGATTTGGAGCAATCTACTTTTTGCCTCGGCAAGGGGGTGAAGGAGCCGTTGTTTGCACGGAGCACACAAATGCCTTGCCAGCTCATTGCTTCGGACACCCCCTGTGTTCCAACGTGGCGAAGGGGTAAAATTGAAGTCTGAAGTGAAGCCTGACTTTGACCAAATGTCTGAGAACTCCAGTGATACAAAATCCTCTCCGGCAAGATGGTGGCTTAGTACAGGGGTAGTCAACCTGTGGTCCTCCAGATGTCCATGGACTACAATTCCCATGAGCCCCTGCCAGCAGACGCTGGCAGGGGCTCATGGGAATTGTAGTCCACTGACATCTGGAGGACCACAGGTTGACTACCCCTGGCTTAGTAGACAGACATTCCACCTGCAGTTTTCATATAAATGATGATTGGGAAGGCAGAGCAAAGTGAGATGGCTTGTTTTGGTTCCACTGGGTAGGGAGGGGGGAGTGTTGGGTTGGTTATGATGGCTGTCGGCTATTTCTTCTGCACTTGAAGATAAACTTTAAGGTCTTTAAAGATGGGTCATAGAATCATAGAGTTGGAAGGGGCCATGCAGGCTATCTAGTCCAACCCCCTGCTCAACGCAGGATCAGCCCAAAGCATCCAAGAAAAGTGTGTATCCAACCTTTGCTTGAAGACTGCCAGTGAGGGGGAGCTCACCACCTCCTTAGGCAGCCTATTCCACTGCTGAACTACTCTGACTGTGAAAATTTTTTTCCTGATATCTAGCTGGGTCCACTCCAGTCAGGTGTAATAAAAAGCTTGAAAGGGTCACGGGCCTTCCCTCCTTCCAACATTTTACCCAGATAGCCCTTTCCTCAGCAAGACCTGCTTTCCCAGGAAGAGGGAAATTTTCACATGTAGGGAAAACTGTTCTTTGTTTTTTGGCTGAGTGGTGGGAGTGATAGAACAGGGGAGAGTACACCACCTACACCAGCTCATGTGCAGCCTTTTTACTTTAAACTGCACCTTCCTGCCCTGTGTAATTGGGGCAGATCTGGATTTATGCAGATATAACACACACACACCCGTATTGTGTATGTCAAATCTTGTGCTTAGCTATCTGTTACTGCTGTCGCAAACGTCCTTTACTCAATACAGCATGGAATTTATGTACTGTAATACTTTTTATACATGAAGATCTATCACTTTATTCCACGTATTTTGAACTAACATACTATGAAGATGCCTATACCAACCCCTGCACTGAGTTCCACGACATTTAAAAAAAACTTTCTACCTCAAGGACTTCCATGTTCTTCAAGTTACAATAATTGCCACCAATTTTTGTCTTTGGCTTTAGTGCTAGATTCCTTTTAACCAGATTTTACTTCTTAAATGTTTCGTTTTTCCTTAATGTTTGCTTGAAGGGCAGAGATCTGTGCTAAAGGATTTCCTTGGGTCTGGGGATGTCTTTGGGTCTTGTGATACGATAAAGGACTTTCAATTAAAAAAAAAAAGCTTGAAAGCCGCTGTTTAATTCTTATGAGAGAGTTTTAAAACTAGCAACAAAGAAAACAGTTGCTGAAGAGGCAATATTTCATCAAGATAGCTAATAATTTTGGCTCGCACATAATTCTGTTATTATAGTTTATCTGATAAATCTTTTTATGCGATAGATATTTGCTTTAAAACACTGTTATGTTTTTCTAAGTCTGCAAGGAGGTAATAGTGATAGATCTTTGTATGCCAAACTGAACTTGATGTCATGGGAACTTCTGGGGGAGAAACATTCCAAATGCCCAATATTGAATCTCATTTATCTCACTGAATGAAGTTTGCTGCCCTAAGTCTGTAAGTTTTGGGACCCGAGGCCCATCTTATAAACAGATCCTTTGATTGGTCCAATGTGCACATGTGCTGATTTGGTTGGTCCACTAAAAGGTAATGCATGGTTTTTGTTCTTGGTTTTAGGGGATGTTGTGTAGACTAAATACCCTGTGCTGCTTTTCCATATCCCCCTCCCCCCCCCCCCGAATTATCACTTTGTGAGAACTTAAGAGGTGGCCTGCTCATCCTCACCTTTTAATGCATTAACTTTCGGGTGAAAACCAGAGGCAAACATCAGCCCCAGCCGCCTTCAGCTATGCGTTTGAACTGGATATTGAGAAATGCAAAAGGCATTTTTGATTTTTTTTCTTCTTCTTTTGCATCGTCTTACACGATTTGCGAATTCATTCACTGGGTCCCCCCCCTCCCCCATCGCCGGTTAGCGCAGTTCTGCTGCAATCTGGGTTCTCCGAGTTTATCTCAGCTAGAGATAGATATATATCTCCCCCCCCTCCGTCCCCCCCCCCCCTCTTCTACCTCTTCATTTGACAGTTGGGTTTTAGTACCTCCAAATAAGCCAGGCTCTCTGCCCCGTCTCTCTCCCGTCTTTTGTTAAACCGCTCGGTCTGCCTAGCCGCATCTGCTCGGCAGAGTATGTGTAAGCAACAAATGCGTGGCTCTCCAGCAGGATAGCGTGTGGTGGTGGTGGTGCTGCTGCTGCTGCTCTCGCAGCCGGGCAGGGAGGACGCGCTCGCTCCAGGCTTGCAGCGCCTGAAAGCTGTTACCAGCCTTCAGATGGTATGTGCAGAGGGAGCTGACCGACCCTTGTCTGGGGCCCCCGGTTGGTTTAAGCTCCGGATTGCCAATAAACCTTCCCCCCCCCCACCACCACCCCACAACAACGCATGAATGGGACACACCCATTGACGGCACCGGCACAAAGACCTCAAGGACCGCGTGAGCCCGTAGAGGTGGTGCGCTCTGGAGCGGGGGAGGCGTAGCAGGGATGGGGAGCTGTGGAAATCACGAATGGCTGCTGCCGCAGCTGCGAAGGCAAGATGACTTAATTCCCCTGGTCTGCCCATCGATGCCTGTCTAGCCCCCTGTTTAGATGGCGACTCGTATATGTGGTCTTTTTTTTTTTCTTTCTCTCTCTTTTTTTAAAAGATTTCTTTTTCTTCCTCTGGCTGCTTCCCTCCCGCAAACATTTAATAATGGAGTGATTGGGGAGGGGGGGGAATAGAACCCAAAATATGAAGGCCTCTTCCCCCCCCCCTCCCCGTCTGTTAATTACCATTATTAAGCCACGTTTTGCATCTGTTTGTCACCTGGTTCCCGTCCCCTTCGAAGCCCCTCTGCTTCATGGTTGAGGGAGATGAACAAATGGCCGGGGAACAGGAGGCAGAAGGGATTTCTTAACTCTTTTTCTCTCTCTCTGTCTCTCTCTGTCTCTGTCTCTCTCCTCCAGAGCACCGATATCGCCAGGGGCTTTGAAAGAGGATTGGAGCCGGAAAAGATCATCGGAGCCACAGACTCCTGTGGCGATTTAATGTTCCTAATGAAATGGTGAGTGTGCTTAATTCTTCTTCTTCTTTTTTTTTGTTTTGTCTTTAACACTATTTTATTTTGTTTAAGCTTGTCTGTTTCTCAGACCCGGAGGTTTTCCTCCTCGCAGCAGCCAGCCAGCTAAGAATCCAGGCTCGGGTGAGGCGGCTCGGTTAAATGGCCCAGGGGCAGTTCATTCTTTCTGGCCGCGGCTTTGTTCTCCCTCGAGTGGGTGTCGTTCAACCTCTGCTCGGTAAATACAGTTCAGGAGGCGCCGGCGCAGCCCGCATGGCTGGGCTGCCGTCTCCCGAATCCCCCTCCGTGCCCCCCGAATGGCGAGATCGCAGGAAATCCTTCTGTGGAAAAAGGGTTTTTGACTTGTCTCTTGTCTTCGCTTCTGGGCTTATCTCTGCGGGAAGCTCTCTGCGGGCGGGGAGGGTTA
Organism: Paroedura picta; assembly: GCF_049243985.1. NCBI lineage: Eukaryota > Metazoa > Chordata > Lepidosauria > Squamata > Gekkonidae > Paroedura > Paroedura picta. Next base: position 161,243,473 of record NC_135371.1, on the reverse strand, counting down.
GCTGTGTGTGCACTTACACATGCAGCGGCTGCCCCTCCCCCACAAAGACAAAGAGCCCTGAGCTTATCTGCCTGGCAGAGGTTGTAGCACAGCTGTGTCCCAGAGAGCTTGCCTTTGCTTCCCCAATCTCTTTCTTCCCCCTCCCCCACCCTGCCCAGTTTCCATGCTGGGGGTGGGGTGTAGTGGGGGGGGGAAGAGTTTCCCTGTGGCAATGCAGCAGGAGAATAAGCCTCTTGTCTCCCTTTGCTTTCTCCGATGCTGGCTGGGCTGAGATGGATGGTGCTACTTGGAATGCAGCGTGGGGGAGGGGACCCAGCTGCTCACAGCTCTTTGGGGGAAGGGGCTGGGGAGGGGGGGGGAGAAGGCAGGGGCACCAAGATGCCGCCACGGTGGCTTTGATTCCCGCCCCCCCCCCCCCAATTTGCTGTGTGACCAAATGCAGCAGGTAATGAACGAATAGCGCAAGGTGTGTTTTCTGATGCGTTTAGCCTGCTGCCAGGCACTGCCATGCCCCACAAATCTCACGATCTCAGATTGAATTGAGCCCTCCCCCCCCCCAATAAGGATGGAAGAGCCCCTTTGTAGTATATCACCTGAGTTTGCAACCGCTGTTAACGGCCATATGCACGAGGCCTGGTCCCAGGCGATGCATCGAACAGCGGCTTGGTTTGTGCGGTGATTGATGGTCTCTCCGTAAGCTGGCTTGTTGCCGTTTCCATCTGCCCTGAACGCAGACCGACAGGGAATCCGCTCCACGAAGCCAGCGCTCTGCCCATGGCAAGGATGCTTTCTGGAATAAATTTTGAGCACGCAGAGTGCTTTCCCGTATTGCCATTGATTTAATTAAAGATTCCAAAACGGTTAAACACTCTTGCCATTTTACAGGCGGGAGTTGGGGCTAGGTCCCAGCCGCTAGGAAGATGAGCATGTCCAAGTCTGAGAGGATCTGAACCCAGGGCTTGCTGCCCTCCAGGCCACAATGAGTCAGAGTAAATTAAGCACTTCAGAGGAATGTATGATCTTCCTAGATATTGGGGCGCTGGGAAATGATTCCAGTTATAAAACTCTGAAGAAAGGTGGGGGCGTTTACACCGATTTTTGATTATTCTGTATGATGTTATGTTGCATTTTTAATGCTTGGCAGCTCACAACATTTTTTTTTAATGTATTACTTTTCTGGCTTTTTATTAGCCAAACCACTTAAGTTTTGTGGGTCTCGGACAAAGGACAGTTTCTTACCTTAGTGGGAGGAAGAGGCACCTTTTGAAATATTTTATTTTTCCTTCAGTGTGAGGAATATGGAATAGTCTCTAATAGGTCCTAGCCCAAACGGCTTAAACCCATCTAGCCATCCTGGCTTGAAAAGATTTATTTGTACTGATTTTTCAGTTAGTGCTATCAGGATCAGTTGCCTGTTGCTGAAGTCACGAGTAGAAATCAAAATTCGCCCCGGAAAGCAGTATGCTAATGCTGGCTATAAATATGGAAGCAAAATCCATTTTTAAGGTTTCTGTTTTTCCGGATAGAGCCAGCGAGAGTGTGAGGTCTGCACAGTGGCAAGCTTGCCTCAGGAGTCCTCCTGACTCTGGAATCCTTGGTTGTCTCACTGTCTCATTAATTGCTTGTGTGGAGGGGCCTGTTAATTGACTAGGCCAATTAATGTTTGATGCCTAGCATGTTACTAGGTAGCTGGCACTTGTAATTAGCGTGGAGTGTGCTGGTTTGGCAGTAGGGAGCTATGGGGCTAAGGATCTAGATGGATTGGCAGGTCTCCATTGTGCAAGGCATGCAGATGGAACAATAGAGGGCTGGGGGATGTTCTTAAGATTAGCGATCCCCAACCTGTGGGCCGCGGACCACATGTGGTCCTTCGACTAATTGGAGGTGGGCCCCGAAGGACGCCTTCTCCCCCCCCAGCCCTTTACTTCTTCCCCCCCCCAGCCGTTTACAACACACTTCATTGTTGTGGTGTGTCTGTATCTTATTTTGAAGGGATGTTTAAACATTACCATAGCGATCAGAGAGCATTAGGGCAGTGGTTGAGAGTAGAGGAGTAAACTAACCCCCCCCCCAACCAGGCCTCAGTAAAAGGCGCTGAGTGGTCCCCGTTGAGTGGTCCCCAGTGATAAAAAGGTTGGGGACCACTGCTTAAGATATTAATGTATCTGCCTAAGGAGGTAGGGATCTGCCCCTCACTGGCAGTCTTCAAGCAGCAGCTGGACAGATACTTATCCTGGATTCTTTAGGCTGCATGGAGCAGGGGGTAGGACTAGATGGCCTGGATGGCCCCTTCCAGCTCTAGGATTCTATATCAGTGGACATATCTCAGGAAGCTGTGAGGCAGCATGTCGGGGTGGGAATTACCAGGACTGGCTGTCTTTGTTGGCTGAGCTGGTTTGCCATCATGTCCTTTTCTTATCTCCCCTTATTTTCGATTTCACAGAAAAGAGGTCTGATTGTAGGGCTGGGTTTGCTTGGTCCTTGCACCTTTCTCAGCCACATTTCTTGGTCCATCGCTGGGGATCTTCACAGCTCACCTTATGGTTTAAAACATGTCTTAAAATGGGAGGCCGTTTTGAGAAACAGGCATCACCCCCCTCCCCCGTCTTTCAAATGAAAATGGCACCAAAGGGAAGGGAACAGACAGACAGGTATGGTGCACTGTTATAAGCCTTGGGCTTGTTCATTTGGCACCAGCAACTTTTAAAGGCAGGTGGTGGAATAAGGAAGGCTGTGGGAGTCCTGCAAAACCCACACTCCCCCCGAGGAACTCTGCAATTGCTTATGAAGTGGGCAGTTGCAGGGACCAAAATCGGTGCAGGCAAAGATTAAAGGAATTTTCCTTGTAGCCTTCTTTGCACAAAGAATGAAGAAATGTAGAATGTCTCCTCTCCCCCAGCTATCTGGAAACGCCAGAAGGCTGTGTGGGAGATGCTGCTTTGTACTCCCCCTCCCCTTTTTCTGGTCTTCCATAGCAGAGAGCCCTCCCTCTTGCAGCTGAACCTAATCTGGAACTCCATTTTAGGGATAAAGGAGGTGCACGAAGGAGTACATCTTTGTGCTTCACCAATGGGGGGGGGTGTTCCTTTTTGAATGAGCAGTGAGGATTTAGCACCTTGGAGGCCCCTGAGCCAAATACCATCTTCTGAGGACTGCTGACCTGGCCCTGCAGTTGCCAATCTAGTAGCAAAACGGAGCTGGAGAAACAGCCTCCTGTGGCACAAATATCCAACCTAAAACAAATGCTGCTGGTAGGCAACTTTTGGGGGAGGGGGTCTGCTGTCCCTTGTCACAGTGCCCCTTTCCCCCTGAAAATTAATTGCTGAGCAGGGCTCTACTCATGTAACTGTGACTATCCAACAATTAATAATCAGTTGATTGAACATTCACCTTTTGACCAATTGCTTTGATACTGGAAGAACCGTAAAGATAATGTAATAAACAAGTATGTGTGTCGGGGGGAGGAGTCTTTGTACAGTGCAGGAGTTCATGGGCCAGAGCTCACTTCCTTGGGAACCATGTAATAACCAAACGCTGCTACTCGTTGTTAGAAGGAAAGACCTCCCCACCCCCCTTATTTTGTGTCCTGCTACAGTAGCCCTCATGCACTACTTTAAAAACCGGCATGCTACCAACAAGCTGGCCAAAATGGATCTCTGCCAATCAGCTCAAGTTTTGACCTCCCGCGTGGAGCTTGCGCCCCCAATCTGACATCCCGTTGAAGCCAGCGAGCCCACGGCATCGTTTCTGTGCGCGTTCAATGCCGCCTGGTGAGGTGCCGCCGTGCACAATGCTAACAGGCAGTTCTCTTTGTTCTCGCTCACCCTTCTCCAGGAAAGACACGGATGAGGCTGACCTGGTTCTAGCCAAAGAAGCCAACGTGAAGTGCCCTCAGATTGTGATAGCATTTTATGAAGAGAGGCTGACCTGGCACGCGTACCCAGAAGACGCCGAGAACAAAGAGCGGGAGGCGGTGAAGAGCTAAAGTGACCGGGGTCCTCCGTCCGTCCATAGTTGTACATATTCCACCCCTCTGTTCTCCCCCTCAGCCCAAACACATCCATGGAAATGTGCTTATTACTGTGTCCCGCAGGAGAAACGTCGCTATTGGTTGGTTTAGTCACGACATAAATGGTGTTAAGTCGCGTTCGGTTTTTGCTCCAAGGGATTGACATGCTGTGTGTGCGTGTGTTCCTCCCTCCCCTCGTGCCCCAGCCCCCCAAAACACGATTCTCACTTTGAAAACCCTCTTGGAGGCTGCAGGTCCTTCTCCCCCCCCCTTTTCCTGCCTGGAGGATCGACTTCCCTGTCACTTTGCTTCCTTGCAGGTCATTCCGTACCCTTGCTCTAAGAGAGAGCTATAAAAGCGACAAGAGCAACCTGCGTTGGGGGAAAGGCACCCTCTGACTCAGTACACGGTTTGGATTCTGAGATAAGCCATCCCCCCTACCTCCATCAAGAAACCTTCATTCACCCCATTAGTCAAGGCAGATCTCCACAGGGCTCCTTTTTAATGGCATAAGAACACCTATCATCCTGCCAGTTCCAGAATGCCAGTTAGCAGGTCTCACCTGGATCCCCAAGGCCGTTTCCTTTTGCACCAGCCCCATTCCTTCCTAGCCGGTGTCCGTTTTCTGACTGCCAGGCAGGAGAGCGTAACCTTGGAAAGGGAATCACCCGGAAATGGTTCTTCCTTCTCTGCCCCCGCACCTGCCCAGTCTTTTCCAGCTGCCATTCCCAGTATCCTTGTCTTCTGGTTCTCATTTCATGCAGTAATTGTGTGTTACGTAGGTGTGACCATTCCGTGCCATACTTAGATAATCTGTGCTGTCTGTGACTCTTCCTCAAAGGGCCGAATGTCACAGTCCCCAAAAATCCGATCAGATCCTGGGCTCGGCCGCCGTGAGAATGGGGAAGGAATCCCTTGCCTTCTCTGTCTCAATAATCTCAGGGCGGCAGAGTCCTTCCTGAGTCCTGCCTTTATTTCTAACAGAAACTGTTCACCCTGGCTGTGCTTCCCACATTGTCTCTTGAAGCAAAATAGCTCGGAGGAGAAGCCTCCTGTCAGCACGCTGCAAGCATCTGGCCCTCACCTGGCCAGGTGTAAGGCATCTGCCTAGAAACAGAAGCTGCAAGAGCTAATCAGGTCTGGCATTTGTTTGCAGAGAAATGTGCTTTTTTTGTTTTTGCCCTGGTGTCGTGGCCATTGAACAATTCCAGGTTTAGAGTTTTGGGACTGCTGGCATTAAGACATTATTTCTGGAAGTGCTCCCCCCCCCCCCCCGTTGTTCCAGCAGGGGAAAGGGCCGGAGGAACTGGTCACAGAGAGCGAGTAGCTGAATGCCCTCTGTGTTGCGTCTTTCCCATCACAATTCCGATGCATGTTTTGTTTTGTTATTTTTTAATTTCATGCGGCATGTCTGTGTTGTGTAGTGTAGGCGGGACACAGGGCCCTTCGGAGTTTTAGTAGCTCATGAATCGTTCCATCTTCGCTTTCCCACTTTGCAGGACAGACTTGTAACTCAACAATAAAAAGGAAAGTTTTGACAGTATTAATTGGTGCCAACTTCTCTCCCTTCACCCCCCCCCCCCACTTTCTGATTGCCAGAAGGTAATTACCACGTAATTACCTTCATGGGGCTATTGGATAAGGCTATGGAGCAGAAGTCCATCAGTGGCTGTGAGCCTCACAGTATACAGCAGGGGTAGTCAAACTGCGGCCCTCCAGATGTCCATGGACTACAATTCCCATGAGCCCCTGCCAGCAAATGCTGGCAGGGGCTCATGGGAATTGTAGTCCATGGACATCTGGAGGGCCGCAGTTTGACTACCCCTGGTATACAGGGAATGTTGTGTGTGGGGCAGGGATGCTCTGTTCTTGGTGCTTGGGGGAGGGGGCAGTAGCGGGCAGGCTTCAGGCTGGCCCCACTGGTGGGCTTCCTACGGTACCTGGGCTTTGGCCACCGTGTGATACAGAGCGTTGGATGGGATGGGCCGTTGGCTTGCTGCAGCATGGCTTCTTGCACGTTCCTAGGGTTGATAAGTGTTGCGCATGCTTGATAACGGAAGCCAGGATCGGTTTGAAGCGGGCCAGGTTCCTTGCTGTGGGATAGAAGCGTGGCTTGCCAGCATTTCCATCAGATCTGTTTCTGGGTCTGACTTCTCCTCCCCTTTGCCCATGTCCTTTTCCTATTCCTCTTTCCCCTGTTTATAGAGGTTAGAAGGGCAAAAGGGCATTGCTTGAAAACCCTGCTAGAAATTGCCCCGTTGTTTTGTGCTACAAAGCCCAGCTTTGTCTCCCTGTTGCTGACAATCCAAAGGGTTCTTCCATTCTGTGCTGCTGAGCCCCAGAGCTGTCCGTAGTTGCTCCTGACCAGAGGTTTGGATATGGAGCGTTAGCCTCCGTAGAATTTCCGTCCAGTCACCATCAGCATACATTCCCCCGATTTCATTTCCCAGAGCAAGAATAGCTTTACAGCGTTTCTTCAGTCTCCGTCCCAGGATGGAACCACCCACACCAGGGTAGAAAGGAGTCTGGGTGGCAGAGAGGTCCTCTCCATACCTAACTAGGAAGATCGTGTTAAATGGCAGTTTTTGGAGGCTTAAACAAAGTCATGCCTGACCCAAAGATGTTTGGTTGGTCAAGGACGGGCCTGAAAACAAAATCTACTGCCTGCTTCCCTAATGCATGAGGACTATCCCCCTGTACCTTTTAGGTGTTCCATTGGGGTTGCTGAGCCAAAGCTGATCTTTCTCGCTTAGTCGGGGCTGCTGTGGAAGGAGGCGGGAAACGCTAGCCTGTTCGTAATATTTCAGTTTTGGGGTCCCTTTTCCGGCTTGTCCAGTCGTCTGTGAAAGAGCCATACTCTTAGAGTTCATTTGAAGGCTTGCAGGCAGCCCTACACTTCTGGTGCTTGATTGAAAGCTGCCTTGTCCTTACAGAAGTGTAGCAGAGAGGCGAGGAAGTGCCCCACCCCCTGGATTTCTAAGCCTCCCTGACCCCATTGGATGCCACACTCTGATCTTCCTCTCCTTGCAGGCCTGTTGGTGGTTGGCTGCGACAGGCTCTTCTGAACCCTGACTGAACTGTATCTTTCCACCCACCACCTCTCTCTATACACACATGCTGAGTTGGGAGGCAAAATGGATTTTATAGCTTGCAGGTTCAGTCAGTCACAATCAGGGGCATTTTGGGGGGTCTGGGGCTCTTACATGTAGCCCTCTTCAAGGGAGACATTCCCCATGCCCTTCCCCCATGCACATTCATGCACGCACATGCATGTTCTCAGAAAGCCAGCTTCTCTCTCCTCTAAAAGTTGGAGAGGGCCAATCAATTTTGGCTTTGTGTTCTTAGCGGTTCTTAGAGCCCCCCCATCCTGTTTTTTTCTTCAGATTTAACCACCCATTTGAGCAGAAGAATCCCAGAGGAGAAAATAAGGCCTCGGATTCTTCTCGTCTCAGTTGTGAACTTGAAGTCTCGAGGCTTTGTTCCTTCCACTTGGACACTCCTCATCGCTTCTGATCAAACAAGATTTTGTTTTCAGTTGTCGGTTACTTAGCTAGTGGGGTTGAGAGGGGGAAGAGCCAGGTTCTGTGGCCTCAAGTCGAGGAAGCAGCCTGTGAAATAGGGAGAGGATTCTGCACCTCCAGAGGCCAACTTAGCCTGAGTCTGTCTTTCATCTCAGCCCCGCCTGAAGTTCTAGAACATGCTGGGACTTTGCCGGGGTCTTCTCTGATTGAAGCATGGTCTGGAATGTGGGGGAAGCAGGAAGCGAAGTCCAGAGGACGCGTGGGAGTCTGGCACTGGGGCCTGGGATGATTAGCAGCCTGCCCTGGGACACCTCTTGCCTGCTCTCTGGGCCTGCAGAATGGCAGCTTCAACATGAGACTTTCTCTGGTGGGACCAGCTTGTTTCTCTAGCCAGCCCAAGAGCAGCAGCAACAGCCAGCAGCTCCTGTGCCAAGTGACAGGTGGATTGGGGTGTTCTTAAAATAGACTTTTCCCTTTCTTGCATTAGTGAAGAAGGAACTCCCAGACCCCTTTTGATGAGACACCAAAAATGACAGAACTTCAGAAGCTCCAGCCATCTTCTGCTGCTGTTACTGAAAAGCAGCGGTTCCCAAGCTTTTTGGGGCTGCTGCCCCCTTGGCTCCCAGGCCACATTCCTCGTGCCCCCCCCCCATACACATACAAAGACACATCTCTTTCCTGATGTTGGGTCTACTGCATATTCAAAAGACACAGTTGCCTACACTTCTTTTTTGGTTGCTGTGCAGCGGCCCTATTTGAGTCCGGGGGAAAAATATATATGTAAAGGTCATTTGTAAGAGCCTCTTTGGGAAGAAAGACAGATGGGGGGAGAGAGAGAAACAAGCCATGAAAAATACCATGGCCAGGAGCAAGCAGGAGACGGTTTCTCCAATCTCCCAAAGATGGAGGCTTTGGGAGAAGGGTTGCCAACCCTGAATGAAGAAATTCCTGGAGATCTGGGGTGGAGCCTGGGGAGGCCAGTCTGAAGAGGGGAAGGAGCTCAGCAGGGATACGATCCCATCCAGCCCGCCTGAAGCCGTCGTTTTCTTCCACCAAGGCAATCCAGGGTCGCCAGAGGCAGGCAGTAGCAAGCCACCTTGGAATGTCTCTCCCTAGGCAAACCCAGCTGCAGCAGGAAAAGCCAAACAGTTGCCCCCTTCCCCAAATTTCCTTACCAGCCGCCTCCCGCATTCCTCACTGCCCTCCCTGGGGAATGTACAGCCCACTTTGGGAACCCCGTACTGTAGAGTAGGTAGGGAATGAGAACAAGTGCATGTTTGTGGTTTTTCCTTACCTCCCCATCCACTCTGCAGTGCTAAAGGGATCTTTTTGCACAAACTGTATACTATTACCTTCCAAACTCTGAGCAGAATGACTTCCTGTGCATCCATTAAAGCAGGGGTATTCAACCTGTGGTCCTCCAGATGTCCATGGACTACAATTCCCATGAGCCCCTGCCAGCAAACGCTTGCAGCGGCTCATGGGAATTGTAGTCCATGGACATCTGGAGGAGCACAGGTTGACTACCACTGCACTAAAGCACAGCACAGGTAAAACTGATGGGAAATTAACTGGTGATTTGGTAATGTCCGTGTCCAGGGAGGGAGAGGCCCTTACAATAATCTCTAGCTGGCATGTCTCTTCCTCTGCTACTATTTGTGCTGTCATTTCTTGGGCATGCATGTGTGCGTTTCAACCTGTTTGCTAATAATCTGCTCACATCCCGTCCAATTATCCCGTGTGCACATGCAGGCATGTAGGTGTGTGCTGTTTGAGCAGGTGGAGAAAAGGGTAGGCAGCAAGTGGTATCCACCCCAGCCCTTTTGGGGGGAGGGGAGATGCCCCCTTAAGGCCTAAAATGTCACACACACCCCTTTTTAGCTGGCCAACTGTGGCACAAACTTGGAGGTGCTCTGAGCTGTATACCAGCAAAACGTGTCTACCCGGCACCCAAAAGGACCGCTTCACCTACCAAGATGGAGAACCTGAAAATCCCCTTCAGCCTTTTCAGTGAGCCAGACAGAAGGCAAGAAAAGGCATACAGTCAGTTTCTCACGAGGTTACTCAATAGTGTTCAAAAAGGGCTTGCTTCCCTTCCCCTAAGGCTGCTTTTTGAAAGAAATTTGTTTTCTTCAGTCTGTCCAGGTGGCCCTATGTACCAAGATAGGGGGAACATTCTGCTTTGCTTTTCTCCCCACCTCCCTCCGTTCCGCTGAAGACCCCCTAAGTTGTGTGTTTCTTAGCGCAGTAGGGCTAGCCAGCTGATTTAAAACAATCCAGGTTTTCTGAGCCATTCATGCTGCATTTGGGTGGCTTCCGAACGGAACCCACCTCCTCACTTTTTGGCTCCTGGTCTCAGTGTTTCAAGAGCAAACCAGAACCTGCTGGTGGTTAGCCTATTGGTGTCTTATATTTTTGAGGCTGTGGGGTGTATGTGTTGGGGAGAGGTTTGAATCTCAGATCTGGGGTATTCCCCAGAGGTTTGTAACTTGTATGGGATACTTTTCTTTTTAAATCTGCTTAGGGGCCTTTCCCCCTCTCGAGTGAGTTCTTTTTAAAATTGAGTACTTCCTCCCTGAATTCATCACGGACCAAGTTCGTGGTGAGACATTCAATTTGCAGGTGCGCTCGTCTGATGCTGCCTGTTCTTAGCACGCTATCAAAAAAAAGAAGGGAAAATGAATTGTTGCCCAGAGTTGCCAAGGAGAAATAAAATACAGTGAGGGAGAATTAATTTTGTTTTAATTAAACTCATTAATTTTTTGATTAACGGTCTGCTTTTTACCTGGGGTGGCATCTAAATCTTTTTCTCGGCTGTGCGAACTGTTAATGGCGCTCTTGTCTCCTCCCCTTAATTGGAACAGTGAAAAAGGCTGGGGGGGGGGAGTGTATGTGGGGAGGGACAAGCAGGGGGACAGTGGATCCATCCAATGGGATTTCAATATTCTCAGATCCCATCTGTTGGAGGGGCCTTCTGTGTGGAGCGCACTTGATTTTAGGCACAGCCCTTCACTACAACCGGTCTGATCCTGCATTGAGCAGGAGGTTGGACTAGATGGCCTGTATGTTCCCTTCCCACTTTATGCTTCTCTGAGAGTTGGCATCCACAGCTGAATCATGGGTGTCAGGATTCTTGTTTTTTGGGAGGCAGGTGAACCTCAGGAACGGGCTGTGTCCAATCTTGTGTTTCCAAAAGGCAGCCGTTCACTAGCACTGTCTTCCCTTACATAAATCTGAGCCCCAAATCCATGCTCGTGCCCCCAAAAATGCCCATCACTATGAGAGCAAATGCCCAGATTTCGTCGTACCTTCTGAGAGCTGGTTCGTGTGGCATTTCCTGTCATGACCAGGAACATCAATTCCCCTCTCTGCTCACAACCCAGCTCTGCTTTTGGCAGGGCACTGATCTGAATTGTTCCTAAGAGTGAAGTCGCCATTCTAGAGAGACTAAAACCGTTTTTGCTTAATGCTGAACCTTTCAGACGACCCCCCAAAGCGCTTGGTCTGATTGGATCTGGCAGGAGAGCAAACCGGACTACAGGAGAAGCGGCTCTGAGCGGGCAGTTGAGATTCCGGGGATCGGCCAGGGAGAGAGAGGCGGGTTGGATTTAAGCAGCATTCGAATGCTACCTTGAGTCAACAGGGGCTTTGGGGCGGTGGGGGCTCCCCTCTGCCCTCCCAATCATGACGCCATCCACAGCTGCTTGTCAGTTATCGTACATGTATGCGTGAGAGTGAATGAGCACGAGCTACCCTTTTGGTGACATTTTAGCCAAGACCTCTGACTCCCCCCCCCCCTTAGCTACATTATGCTGATTTTTAAAATGTGTACCATGTTTTTAAGAACAAGAAGCTGTTGGTCGTTACAGTTTGCCATGATGCAAACAAGCCTCTCTCCTCTTCCCTGTATTCCTCATCCCCCCCACTCTTTCATACTTCTTGTATTGGTTCTAATAAATGGTTACTTTTCAATACAGGCTGTTGTCCTTCTTCTCCCCCCCCCCCCCAATGCAGACATTGAAATCCTAGCATCTGTGTCGCCAGCCCGGGAATTTGCAAGCGGCAGAAGCAAAAAAATGGGCTTTCCATCCTGCACCACTTTCCATCGCAGCTCGACACGGTGCACCGTCAGCATTTCCCAGCCTCTTTTCTTTTAATGTTTTTATTTTATTATTTTGTTTGTGTAAATTTTTTTAATGGCTCTTGATCGCGGTCAGCACCATTCAGTGCATGGTTTCTGGCACTGTCCCAGACAGCAAGGAGTACGAGGGCTTGGAAAGGGTGAGGCGGATGAAGGAGTCCCAGTGAGATACTCTGACAGCTCTAGATTGGCCTCACCCGCAAGCCTTCCTCTCTCACTACAGTATTGTGCTGCTTCTTCCATCTCATAGCCCGGCAAAGATCTTTCTGTTTATCTGCCTGGCATATTAGGAGCTCGGAGCAGTATATGTGGCCATATGTGGTTAGCCCATCCATTTATCTTCCCAACGATCCTGCCGGGTAGATGGTTGGATTAAAACAGGCTTTTGCAACCAGGGTTTCTGATGGCCCTGGAGGGGTTTCCTGAATGTACAGGAGATGATTCAATTTTTAATGTATTTTTAAAAACTTGTTAAACATTTATCGGGTGATGACCCACGGTGACCCACCTGCCCCTCCCAAAATAGCCAACGGTGGACCTGGAGGGGGAGGGAGGTGTGGGCATGTCCACAGCTGTGTTTCCCAAGCATAATCTGCCCAATCGTGCCACTTCTGGGGTTTCTCGAAGCCTGAAGAATGTTTCAGGGGTTTATTCGTGGTAAAGAAGTTGAGAAAGGCTGGATTAGAAAATGGGTGTGTTATCTATGAACTGATACGCTGGGCTGAGCGACAGAAAGAGTTGTGGGGGGTGGGAATGAACATGCAACAAAGATTTTTTTTAAGTCAAGAGAAAAAGCCCGGTATTTAGAAACCAATAAGATCCAAGCTAAGTGTTCTGAACTGACTATTTTAAAATGTCCCACAACAATCATAACGTGGGACACAATTATCAATCAGAACAGGAGAACAAATGCATTTTGACATCCCTTTCTTCCTGAAGGGTCCGACAATATACAGTGCTCAAAATTCAACACTCTGCTATGTCAGTGACAAATGTGCATAAACCGTACGCAAGGAACATAGGTACAAGTCATTGCGCACTATTGAACATTTCCATCCACTGAGGTAAGAAACAATTTGGGGATTTTTTTAAGTCAATAAAAAAGTATTACACAAGTTAAAAGAAATTCTGACTATACCATGATCGTTCTTCCTTGGATGGTTAAGAAGGGTGTATCACAAGTCACCAAGCAGGCAAAATCTCTTAGCAAAACTTAATTTGGGTGACGATCCAAGGCTACTCTCACGTAGGAGACAGGAGAACTGGGACATTCTTCGTAGAAAGAGTTCAAGTTGTTTATTGTGTCCAAAAAGCTATCACGAGAGAGATGACTATGGACAAGTGGCTCAGTCAGTCTTAGGGTACATATAGACAACCCCTTCACCCACTTTCCTGCCATTTGCTCTTCCCATGGCAGAAGGGCTTTTATCTTCCACGGGCAGCTAGAGCAAAGCAAAATCTCCATTTTTACACCTAGTAGCCCAAAGGTGGCCAGATCTATTCTCAAGAGCTATAACATTCAGAATAGGAGATAGCCTTGTGAAGGACATTTTGAAGTGCCTGGAGACAGACTACTCTGTCTGTGTGTGAACGCGCAGAGAGTCAGGGGAGGGAAGACGGAAACAGAATCAGAGCCCAGTGGGTCCTGGGCTTTTGGTCCATATTTCCTGAAAATCAAGCAAGGCTACATAACAATTTGCCGTTACCGTAAGGGAGCCTGGAGAAGTTTCTGCTGCATCAGCTTATCTGCTCAGATGCTTGCATCCTGTCCATACCCCGGAGTCGTTCTGTGCATTTGAAAGCAGGAAAATGCTTGACAAGCAGAGGCTGCATCTTCCATAGCTTTTGGTTTTGCACATCCTGGTCTTCATAGCCGTCTTAGTTTTTAGGGTGCCCCTGGATTTCTTTGTCTGCTACACTAGGCTGACACTTGTTTCCGTGTGAGCTTTGGTGGTGAGGAAGAGCACACCCCTCTCGTGCTGTTTTCGAAAGGCACATTCCGCAATTTGATAGAAAAATTGCCAACGTCATAAACCTTCCAGGTGGGGTTCTCTCGTCATACCGACGTATATTCAGTTTGCTGGGGTACTGTACAGCAGGGGTAGTCCTCCAGATATCCATGGACTACAATTCCCATGAGCCCCTGCCAGCATTTGCAGCTGTACAGCATAGATGATTCCCAGGGTCTGCAGCTCACAAAGGAAAAAAAACAACAACACCTAGATTCAAAGATCTTATAACTCATAGAGCAACCTCATTTTTTCAGCATTCTTGTAACCACCTGTGCTAGAGAAATTCTAGAAATGAATGGAGGTTGGGGAGGGGTCTAGGAAATAAAAAGTGAAGCCTAAAGGGGTCAGTGGACCCGTATGATGACGGAGCAAAGCTTGGGTGCTTCCCAGTCATTGAATCAGAATCATAGAGTTGGAAGGGGCCATGCAGGCCATCTAGTCCAACCCCCTGCCCAACGCAGGATCAGCCCAAAGCATCCTAAAGCATCCAAGAAAAGTGTGCATCCTTGGTCCTAATCTCCTAGCACAGGTATGGCCAAACTGGCTTTCCAGATGTCCATGGACTACAATTCCCATGAGCCCCTGCCAGCAGACTGACCGTTTCGGTCTTCAAGAGCCCTTCCTCGATTTTGCAACTGAGATCTGCATTGAGATCAATGACTTTAGATCTCAGTACGGACCCTTTGGGAGTCAGAAGATCTTGGTGCTTGCAAAACTGAGGCTCTTGAAGAGCGAAATTGTCAGTCTGCTGGCAAGGGCTCATGGGAATTGTAGTCCATGGACATCTGGAAAGCCACAGTCTTTCATTTGGTCTGTTCATCTTGCTTTGCTTTTCTTCACCTGGATTATTTATCTGTATGGTTTTGCTGCACCTTCATGACCATTTGATTAGCATCCCTGCTATGTAGTTTAATGCCTTGGGGCAACACACAAGATAAATATCTCAAGTAAAAATGAGATTGAGAAATTACCATACTCTATTTGTGCCGTTACTCGGCTTTTCTGGTCTGATGTGTTTCTGTTGCGGCGTATCCTGTTGTGTTTGTGGTTCTGTCAGTGGTTTTGCCAAGGTCTGAGCTTGAGGTCCAAGGCAGCATCACAGCAGGCCAATATGCTGCTAGATCCCCATCTGCAAGATCCAGTCAGTTTAAACTGAAACTGACCCAACCACACACCCTGGCAGGAAGATCCATTGTTCATTTGTGTTATATATGTTGGAGCTCTTGAGGGGTTTCTCAGTTCAGTTCTGCCACTTGTGCCCCCATGCTGAGATCCTACTAAGGAGCCAATTGAACTCCCAGTGGTCCTGGCTTCCTTCCAGCCTGTGGATTTAACACACCCTCTATTGTTGGACATTGAATCCTTCTCTGCCAGGTAAGCTCACAAAGTGACTGTGGAGGTGGCCATCCATGGCTCTCGTTGAGAGGAAGAAATGGAGGGACAAGTGGCTTTGGGGAGCAAAGCAGGATATAAATATAAACATGAATATAAACATGAATCCCACTCTGCCAGGTAAGCTCACAAAGTGACTTTGGAGGTGGCCATCCTTGGCTCTTGTTGAGAAGAAGAAATGGAGGGGTAAGTGGCTTTGGGGAGCAAAGCAGGATATAAATGTAAACATGAATGAAAGAGAGACCATGCATTAACAGAACTAGGTGGGCTCAAAGTATTTCCTAACAGCATTTGTAAAGAGAGCTGCTCACAGGTGTGGCCTGCCCTTTAGCAGAAGCTTTGTAGAATGTTATTCTCCTTGGGTCACAAAGAGCTTCAGCTGTCCTGTTTCCACATAGAATCATAGAATCATAGAGTTGGAAGGGGCCATACAGGCCATCTAGTCCAACCGCCTGCTCAATGCAGGATCAGCCCTAAGCATCCAAGAAAAGTGTGTATCCAACCTTTGCTTGAAGACTGCCAGTGAGGGGGAGCTCACCACCTCCTTAGGCAGCCTATTCCACTGCTGAACTACTCTGACTGTGAAAACTTTTTTCCTGATATCTAGCCTATATCGTTGTACTTGAAGTTTAAACCCATTACTGCATGTCCTTTCCTCTGCAGCCAATGGGAACAGCATCCTGCCCTCCTCCAAATGACAACCTTTCAAATACTTAAAGAGGGCTATCATGTCCCCTCTCAACCTCCTTTTCTCCAGGCTGAACATTCCCAAGTCCCTCAACCTATCTTCATAGGGCTTGGTCCCATGTTTGGTGTCCATTAAAGGGACGGGACATTTTGCTGCAGGCCAGCTGGCGATCCAGTAGGTTGACAGGACCACCTTGTTGCAGGCGGAAGACTCAGACTGGAAAATGGGAACTTGCTTGGGGAACTCACTGAAACTGGACCAGATTTCTGGGCTCAGCTCTCGCTTTGGGCCAGAAAGAAGGAAAGGAAGGCTTGAAGAGTGGTGAGGGGAACGACCTTAAAATCATCATTTCTCATCAATGAACAAGCAGCTAAGAAATTGGAGAGTCGTTTTTAGAGTAAAAGGGGCTATATAAAAAGCCATGCACTAGCAATTCTCTTGCTGGTTGTGCACAGGGGCAACATCTGTCTCAAGGGTTGGATTTGTTAAATCTCCCTTGAAGCTGCTTCTGCCTTGTTACGTTTCCTGCCTTGTTACGTTTCCTGCACCACTTAAGCTCTTTGCACTCGGGGTTTGTTCAGACCTTAGAAAGAGAATGGAGCGCAGGCCCCAAAAGGCCTTGTATGCTTGGAGCCAGATGTGGGTGGCCACCCGCTGGGCCAGGCGGTTCCCGGCGCTTTTCCTTGACTGCCACCTGGTGGTGGAAGTGCCATTCTGCAATGCAGGTGTTCATAATCGGCCATGAGGGTAGCCGGTGCCCTTGTTCTGTCCACAGGAGGAATCAGGCCTTCAACAAGAGGAAAAGGAAAAGAAAGCCCCGTAAAGGATTGCAAAAGAAAAAAAAAGTTTCCAGATAACAAGACGCTGTGCCACTTTCCAACTGCGGCCTGATCTCTTCGTTTAAGAGAAATTCTAGGAAAGCAGTGAATAATACAAGAATTGTGAGGAGAGGCGTTATAGACTGTAGAGGCCTTTTTTGCTGACAGGTAGTTGGCTATTTGCGGCATGGTCTGAAATCATTTGTTTATTTATTTATATTTTATTTATTTGTCCGATTTATTTCCCGCCGCTCCCCAGAGGCTCGCAGCGGGTTACAACTTTTATTAAAACCCCAATAAAAACCTGATAAAACAATAAAACGATCTCTGACATAAAAACCAACAAGACTGCAAAAAACCCGGTGGTAAATCTCGTCCCAATTTAGTAAAACCCTAATACCATCTTAAAGGGGAGGTGGAGTGAGGGAGAGGGTGCTGATGGAATTCGCTACCACTGATTCTATGGGAGGGCCCTGATCTACCCGGCCGCCTGGCCTCACCCATAGACCTGGCGGAAGAGCTTCGTTTTGCAGGCCCTGTGGAAAGCCGGAAGCTCCCGCAGGGCCTGCAGCTCCTCTGGGAGTTCATTCCACCAGGTCGGGGCCAGGACCGAGAAGACCCTAGTCCTGGTAGAGGCCAGGCGTACTTCCCTGGGGCTGGGAATGACCAAAAGATTTGCACCTGCAGAGTGTACGGGGGAGCATAGGGTGACAGGCGGTCCCTCAAATATATGGGGCCCAGAGGTTTCTATCCTGTAAGGTTTCTATCCTGTTCTTCCACTTAAAACTTCTTCTTTTTCTTTTTCTACTTCTACTTCTTCTTCTACTACTACTACTACTTCTACTTCTTCTAACTTACAAAACTAAATAAAACAAAAATGACAATTAATTGAACAAAACCCACGCAAATTGGAAAGACGTGGTAGATATTAAGATCCCCTAACAGTGCAGTCAAGGCCAGCTTTAAATCCGCAGATTGAGCAGCAACCATAAAAGGATGCCCAACTCAAATACATCAGCAACAGCCTTGATATAAAACAGTTCAACACCTCTAATAATTTGAAGGAAAAGATATTGCCGTGGTCTGGCCTGGCCTTGTTGGCCCAGTCTAGCCTGATCTTGCCCGAACTCAACAGATAAGCAGAATCAGGCCTGGGGAGTAGTCGGACAAGAGACCATGAAAAGCAGGCCCAGGGTTGCCTCTGCAGCGGCAAAACCAGCTCTGTTTTGAAAGCCATATTGGGTCATCATACGTCAGCTGTGCAGACTGTACTTTCCACCACCAAAAGCTGCCATTCTTGCCATGCCGGCAATATTGGCAATGTTATTATTGTTTTATGGGGTTTTAATGGGGATTTGTGATATTGTTACCCGCCACGAGCCGCAAGGGAGTGGCGGGCTATAAATATAATAATAATAATAATAATAATAATAATAATAATAATAATAATAATAATAATAATAATAATACAGACACATGGCAAAAGAACTTTGGCCAGGTTTTGATTTCTAGTCAGTGAATAATAATGAAGTCTGAAATCCAGTGGGAGACCGTTTGGTGCGTTGTTTGATGCCCCATATCTAGAATCTCCATCCAATCAAGAGGTCTGGTAACCTACTCACCTGGGGAATAAGGCATGAATATTTGACCAGTTGTGTGCAGGATGCTGGGTTCAGAAGGAAATGGGGACCACTGACAGAGGAGAGGTCTACCGCTGACAATCAGCTGTGGGGCGGAGGAGTCTGGAGGCGGGGATGAGGAATCCGGAGGAGTCCGGAGGGGGTAGGGGCCTGTCGGCGGGTGAATGTACCCTGCTTGCAGATGTCTAACTTGCCATGGTTGGAAACAATATGCTGGACTATCTGGGCCAGTGGTCTGATCCACCACAGCTATTCTTAAGTGGTTATAAGGTTGTTCTTGTCCTGCCTCGTTCTGTGGGATGGGGAGGGCATTGGGGCTTTCAAACCACGGACTCTATTCTCCTCTACCTCCAGATGAGGATGAGGCAACGCCTACACTCAGGGAGAGCCGTATGTTCATCACATCCCCTGTCCGAGCTGTGGAATGGAAGTGTGCACATTCTTTGGGTTATCTTAGGGGCTCTGTTTTTTTTATTGCGGGGCCGGGGGTGGGGAGCTCTGACTGTTCCTGACAGCCTGGAATGGATGCCTTTTGTAGGAGGCAGAAGCGGAGTTGGAAGATGCTGCATCGGTGATCCTTCTGCCACAACTGCTGTTAAAGCACTGAACTGTTACAACAATCCTGCTAGGATGGGTCTCGCTTGCTTCTCTCTCCAGGCACACCGAAGGGTCTGGAGGCGTTCTGCTTTAGGGGTTAGGGCGCCCCGGGAGAATAACTGGACTCCTGTTTAAGATCAGTGCCTGTGGAGAACCAGCCATAGAAGATCTCATTCATTATGTGCTTCCTTGTGCTCTCTACCAAGAACCAAGGGCCACCTATTCGGAACAAGTGCTTGATGTGTGTTGTGGGCATAAGAGGATGACCTTTTATGCATCTTGTGGCCAGATGAACATTACTGCCAAAGCAGCCTTCTTTGCTTCAGCTGCAAAAAAAAAAAAAAAAAAAATCAGGGACAGGTTTCTCAAACACAGTTTGGTCTGACTTGTCCAGGTATTGTCATTCTGCATAGATGATTTCCACAGGAGGTAGTTTGTATAGTTTTAAAGTCGCCCATTGTAAGGCTTGCAGCAGCCATTGGCTGCAGGCAACAAACTGAACTCGTCCTCAATGCAGGAAAGCACTGCCAAGCCCCAGTCAGTTTCTGGAAACCCCTCACAGAGTTTGCAAAGCAAGAGACGGAGAGAGGTGCCTCTGCACAACAACCCTGCACTTTCCTGGTGGTCTCCCACCCAAATACTAACCAAGACAGATACTGCTTAGCTTCCAAGATGCAGTGAGATGTGGATAGCCTGAGCCATCCAATACAAAGATGACTATAGTGACCCATCTTTGATGACCTTTCTAGTCTTCTGGGTTTAATCTTTCTAGTCTTCTGGGTTTAATCTCTGGGGCCTTGTTAAGGGACCCTGACAAACGACCCAGAAGCTAGCAATAGCCTAAGGCTGCAAATCTGCTATCCTGTGTACACTTACTCAAGAGTCCCTTGCACTGGACTCAGTGGGATGAGCTCCCAAGGAGGTAGGCGTAGTATTGGTGTAGTGGTTGGGAGTCTGGACTTCTAATCTGGCGAGCTGGGTTTGATTCCCCGTCCTCCCACATGCAGCCAACTGGGTGACCTTGGGCCTGACACAGCACTGATAAAGCTATTCTGACCGAGCAGTAATATCAAGGCTCTCTCAGCCTCCCCTCCCTCACAGGATGTCCGTTGTGGGGGTTGGAAAGGGAAGATGATTGTAAGCTGCTTTGAGTCTCCTTCAGGCAGAGAAAAGCGACATATAAGAACCAACTCTTCTTCTTCAGTAATATCAGGGCTCTCTCAGCCTCCCCTCCCTCACAGGGTGTCTGTTGTGGGGAGAGGAAAGGGAAGACGATTGTAAGCCGCTTTGAGACTCCTTCAGGCAGAGAAAAGTGGCATATAAGAAGCAATACTTCTTCCTCTTCTTCTATTAAGCTGAGAACTCCATGTTCTTTCACTTGCTTTGAGGAGGTGCAATGATTCCATGACTTTAAAAGGCAAGCATTAATCTTCATGGGGGGAAAAATAAATCCATAAAGTCATTCAGAGTCTCTCAGATCTCTTGGACGCCGGGTGTATGTCACTCTATTCCGTTATACAACAGAGGGGGAAAAAGAATGCCATGAAAGAGGGAAGTAGGGGATATAATTAGACTATAACGAACCCTTTTACTATCGGTGATATTTTATACTTTCTGTATTTATATGCTGTTAATCCACACCAACAGAGGCCTGGAATTTACTGCTATTTTATAGGACACGGCCAACTTTATGAATTTACCGTGCATATTTATTAATTGTCAGAGATGAATCAATTTGACATGGCTTTGTAAACAGATTGCGCTTGGTGTGCTCCGAATGGCCACCAGGTGGCGCCTGTGCCCAGAAGAAACCAAAGGGGCTCCTAAGCGCAGGGTGGGTGAGTTCATTTACTTGGCTCTGGTGCCAGCGTTGCAGCGAAAATGGGAACGCAAAACAACATCCTCCCGAAATTATGTGGTACAACATAGGGTGCTTCTGCTGCAATTCTTAATGGCTCAGCTTTGGGGTTGGCTTATAGTGCTGTGTAACAGGGTGCAGCCGTGTGGCTCAACAGCCCCCATGCCCACAAATGTGATGTCCAACTGAATACAATAATCAGAACCATCAGTGGATGCATTAAGAAGAGTTGGTTCTTATATGCTGCTTTTCTCTCCCCGAAGGAGTCTCAAAGCAGCTTACAGTCGCCTTTCCTTTCCTCTCCCCACAACAGACACCCTGTGAGGGAGGTGAGACTGAGAGAGCCCTGATATTCCTGCCTTCCCTTTCCTCTCCCCACAACAGACACCCAGTGAGGGAGGGGAGGCTGAGAGAGCCCTGATATTACTGAAGAAGAAGAAGAGTCGGTTTTTATATGCAGCTTTTCTCTCCCCGAAGGAGTCTCAAAGCAGCTTACAGTCGCCTTCCCTTTCCTCTCCCCACCACAGACACCCTGTGGGGTGGGTGAGGCTGAGAGAGCCCTGATATTCCTGCCTTCCCTTTCCTCTCCTGATAACAGACACCCTGTGGGGTGGGTGAGGCTGAGGGAGCCCTGATATTCCTGCCTTCCCTTTCCTCTCCCTACAACAGACACCCTGTGAGTTGGGTGTGGCTGAGAGAGCCCTGATATTACTGAAGAAGAAGAAGAGTTGGTTTTTATATGCAGCTTTTCTCTACCTGAAGGAGTCTCAAAGGGGCTTGCAGTCACCTTCCCTTTCCTCTCCCCACAACAGACATCCCGTGAGGGAGGTGAGGCTGAGAGAGCCCTGATATTACTGCTCGGTTGGAACTGCTTTATCAGCGCCCTGGCAAGCCCAAGGTCACCCAGCTGGCTGCATGTGGGAGAATGTGGAATCAAACCCGGCTTGCCAGATTAGAAGTCCGCACTTCTAACCCCTCCACCAAGCTGGCTCTCTTAGACCCACTATAGCCCATTGTCTACCTACATTGTGTTGCGTCGCTCCACTGCACCTTCAAAGGCATGATGCTCTTCTTTGTGAATATAGAAAAGGCTGTTGGAAACTGAGAGCTGCCAATCCACAAGGGAACAGCTGATGTGGGCTATCTGCACAAATCCTGCAATCACACAGTTTCGATCTAGGGAATGAATGGCTGAAGCCATGGATGAAATCAGTTCCTTAACCTGGTAAACACCAATGAGAAGCCTGCAGGATTTGACTCCCTACCACGTAAGGTTTGGAAAGACGGCTTGTAGATTATGAACAGGCTTCGGCAGTTCTGCAGGCCTGTTGCTTAAAGGCCAGGCCAAAGTCAAAATCTTTGACCTAGAAGGGCCAGGTGCTGGATGGGATTGTGGGGCGGCCCATGAAACTATTTCCCATCTGTCGCAGGAATGCGAGCGATAACGTCTGTTTAATCGGCAGGAATGTGTGCGTCGTGCTTTCCAGGAAATTGTTGTCCGTGGACATCTGAAGAGCCACAGGTTGGCCACCCCTGCTCTATGGCATTATGCCCCACTGAAGATCCTCCCCTCCTTAAACCCCAACCTCGGAAGTCTCCACCCCCAAATTCTTCAGGTTTTTCCCAACCCGGAGCTGGCAACTCGGAGCTGGCAACCCTAGCTGACCTCAGTGGTGTACAGCAGGGGTAGTCAACCTGTGGTCCTCCAGATGTCCATGGACTACAATTCCCATGAGCCCCTGCCAGCGAATGCTGGCCAGGGCTCCTGGGAATTGTAGTCCATGGACATCTGGAGGACCACAGGTTGACTACCCCTGCTGTACAGTACCATAGAGTTGTAATGAGTTGTAATGGCAGGAGAGCTCCAGACCCCGTTCCCTTAGATCTATTTCCCGCAAGAGCCTTCGACTTGGGGCTGCTGGGAAATGAACCGAGGCCTGTATCCTGTTCCTTTTCATCCCACATCTGCCGGTCCATGTCGCTGGCGGTGGCAGCAAATGACAAAACCGGGACGGTCCCTGCCATCTAAACAGAAATCACGCTTTGGGAGGGACTGCTTCGTACGTCCCTCAGTCCATCCGCAGGCTCTGAACTTGTGGGAAATGGCGGCAGATGAGAAGCGAAGTCAGAAGGGAGAGCTGGGGGGTGGAGAAGCGGCGACTGGCAGCTCCCCGTTTTCTTGAAACGCCATGAGATCTGGCTTTCCCCTCCTTCCCTTGGTGGGCTCCCCTCAAACTTTCACTCTTTCTCACCACCCCCGTATCTTATGGCCTCTCTCACGTTTCCCTGTTGAATTATGGGTAAGGCTGCGCATGGCCTCGTAAAATATTATGAAGACATCTGTAGCACCGGCTGGGTTTATGATACGTGACCCTTGGTTGGTCGCTGTTAACTCACCGGCTGTGGTGGGGCGGCAGCATCTGGGAGTTGTCAGCTGGGTGGCTTCAGGCGAATTCCTCAGGTGTCGGACAGAGAGAGAGAGAGATCTCACCTCCCCCACCTGCCCCCAAGACTGATTGATTTCAGAGAGAGAGAGAATGGGATGGAGGCTGCCCAGCCATTTTTGCCCCCAGCCTCTCACTGGGATCGCTTTCTTTGGTGAGAAGAGCTCAACCTGAGAAGGTGCGATTTGCTCAAACAGGCCTGTGGCAAGTTACGATCAAAGATCGAAGCTTAATTGGATCAAGAGATGGCATGGGGTGGGGTTCAGATGCTGGACTCGGCCCCGAGAGGGCTGGGTTTGAATCCTGCTTGTGCCCTGGATGACCCTGGCTCCGTCACAATCACTCAGGCTGACTAGCCTACCTCACAAGGTGGCTGTTAAAGGTAGATGCAAGGGAGAAGCTGGGTTGGTCTGAAGCAGCCAAGTAAATTTTGAGTCCAGCAGCAACTTTAAGACCAACAAAGTTGTATTAGATGTGTGATCATGTACAGGAAAGTACTTACCTTGAATAAAACTTTGTTGGTCTTAAAGGTGGCGCGGGAATCAACATTTATCCTGCTGCTTCAGACCAACCCAGCTACTCCATTGCATCTACCTTGTAGGTTCCCTGCTTTCATACCCTGCTTTTTCTCAAAGGAGTCTCAAAGTGGCTTACAATCGCCCTCCCTTCCTCTCCCCGCAACAGACACCCTGTGAGGCAGGTGGGGCTGAGAGAGCTCTGAGAAATGCTCTGCAAGAGCAGCCCTAAAAGAACTGTGGCTGGCCCAAGATCACCCAGCTGGCTGCATGTGGAGGAGCAGGGAATCCAACCCAGTTCTCCAGGTTCTGCTACCAAGCTAGAAGTCAGCGAACTGTTCAAACTGTGCTGGCCAGCCTTTTCTTCTCTGCCCCCGCAAGTGTCTTGCATCTGCTCCATCATCTTATCCTTGAACACATGGATAGATTCCCTCCCACCATCCCCTCCCGTTGGTGGCTTGATGCTAATGTGTTTGGGCAGAAGTGAGCTTTCAGGATGCTAAATTGTGTCTCTGGTACTGAATCTCGAACAGGCAGCCCCTTAAGTGGGGTGTGCTCTGATGCCACCGCATGCAGGGGCTTAAAGGTTCTGTGGAAACTCACTCAGCAAAAGGAAAGCCGGCCAGGACTGTATCATGTTATGTAGCCTTCTCTAGGTTTCTGCCATTCTGTAGTCACATCATGATACAGAAACCATGGAGTCATCAGAAGGGCCAGCTCAGCTCTCGGATGGTGATCTCCCTTTAAGAATCTGGATGTATGTTATCCTTGGCAGGCGAAAAAGGATCCACCTTCCAGAGACTCCCCAAGACAGACCAAGAAAGCTGAGAAGGATCAGAGGGAAAGGAGCTGCTGCTGTCTCTTTCTTTCCTTAATGGCTGATTTGCCCTGCTGTTCTCCTCCCAGTTCCTTGGGAAAATGAGCTGCCAGAGAGAATCCAACAAGAGATCTGTGCTGGCTCTAGCTGGCCTGGGTTTTTACCTGTGATCCCCTCCAGTTTTCTCTGCCTAAGCTCAGGGGTAGTCAAACTGTGGCCCTCCAGATGTCCATGGACTACAATTCCCATTTGCTGGCAGGGGCTCGTGGGAATTGTAGTCCATGGACATCTGGAGGGCTGCAGTTTGACTACCCCAGGCCTAAGGGGACTCTTGATCACTTGCAATAGGCTGCCCTGGTGACTTATGACCTAAGCAGCATGATAGGTTGCATCCCAGCATCATTTCCCACTAAGGAACGGCGCTTCCGTCCATAGCATGGAACTTTTCTGCCTCTCCCGTCCCGTATTGCTTCCCAGGGAGATAGAGGAACCAAATGGCCTAGAAATCAGGGGTCTGCAGTGGGAGGACAGAATACACAAAAATGTCCCCCATTATGCGGGTAGAAAGTTTCATCATAATACAAACCAATGTGCAATGTGTGGTGTAATGCAGTGATTCACATGGGGGGGCCCTGACATATTTGAAGGGGGGCACAGACTGAAAGATGTGAGAAGGGGAGCCCCAAGGGTTTATGGAGGGCCCTGGTAATGGAACAGATGAAATACCAGCAGGGGATCGTGGGAATTGTAGTCCACACGCATCTGGAGAGCCTCCGTTTGGCCACCCCTGGGAAAAGTGGGGGGTTTGTCCTCTGCTGATGGAGGTTTGTATATATGCAATGCACTGCACATACACCAGGGGGTGCTATCCTGTATAGGCTCTCCTTCCATCCACCCTGGCCATGAAACTCTGACCTTTTCTGAGTATAATATACCTAGCATTACCTATACCAATCCATCCCTCTGCCTTCTCTTTTGAAACTCCTTGTACTGCATCTGTGCTTCTGCTTCCAGCTGTGATAGGAAGTACAATGTACGTTCTGTGCATGTTCTGTGCAGCGATCAAGCCAAATTTTCCAGCCTGGGTGATGCATACAACAGGGAACTTGACATTAATTTACACTGAGTCACGCAAAGGCTTTTGCATCTGTTCGCTGTCAAGTGGAGGCGAGGAGCCATGAGGAGCTCTAAAGCTCTTCTCCTACTTTCTGGCCAGTGAAGTTGTAGCCACGATCTGCCCCCACCCCGATCTCTGTAGCAATTTTACCACCGTAGGTTTCACTGCAATAAGGGATAGAGAGTTGTTTCTCCCCTTCCCCTTTTGTTTTAAGGAGGCAATGAGATTCTCGGGCTGTTGGATTTTGTCCTCCAGTGCCAGATTCCTAGCTAGCACGGTGTTATTGCAGAACTGAGAGATGCGGCAGGTCTCTTTCAAGGATGAACACAATGGCGCATGGAGCTACCGTTAGCTGTTTGATGCCGTACTGAGGAGGTCTCTACACCTCCCTGCAAACACTCAGGCCAAGAGTAGCCTCACATCTGGCACTGGCCTGCTCTGGAATACCCTGCCCCAGTTCTGCACCATGGCTTGGAATCAGGGCTGCCAACCTCCAGGTTGTGGCTGGACATCTCCCGGGGTTACAGCCAATCTCGCAGCAACAGAGACCAGTTCCCTTGGAGAAAAGAGCCACTTTGGAAGGGGGACTCTGTAGCATTCTGCCTTATTGAAGTCCCTCTCTCTCCTCAGGCTCTACTCCCCAAATCTCCAGGTCTTTCCCAACCTAGAGCTGTCAGCTCTACCCCAAATATTCCTAGCGAGGGGCTCCCTGCAGAAGGGTCCCTTCCATACCAGCCACCCAAGCTACATTTTGATCCTGACATGACCTCTAAATCATTTGAATGTGGGGTTACTCAGGGGCAGCCCCATTCCCCTTGCCTTTGGACCAAAATGTGTACCATTCCTAGCTATCCTGGTAGTGTGATGTATATGTATTAATATGGATTATGGGCATTGGTCAAAGTATATTGTTTAGAAGGCATACTAAGAGGCAGTGAGGGACATTAATTAAATGGAGCCGGGTACTATACAGACTGGATTGCACCAGAGCCTGGTCGGAACTATTCTGAATGGCTAAGCCTGGTTAATAGTGTCCAACTTAAAAGTGTTATCCCCATAGTCATGAGCAGGACCCTGAATCTTTCCATTTGCTTTAATATAATTCCTTCCTTCCTTCCTTCCTTCCTTCCTTCCTTCCTTCCTTCCTTCCTTCCTTCCTTCCTTTCTTTCCTTCCTTCCTTCCTTCCTTCCTTCCTTCCTTCCTTCCTTCCTTCCTTCCATCCATCCATCCATCCATCCATCCATCCATCCATCCATTTTATTTTTGGAAAACAAACATGGTATAAAGAAAATACAGAACAGGAAAATTAATTATTTATCCTTAACAAACAAAAAGAGATAACAAATATTTCCCCTCAACATCTCTTTAATTACATTAAAGGGTTTTGGGAACACTGTAAGGTACAATAAAAATTAGTTTTGTTGGGATACATGTATATTCAACATTTTACACTTCAAATTTCATAACGAATCTGTTTCTCAAGTAAACGATCAGTTTCTCCATTGCTTTCAACCTCAGTACTTCCCTACCTTTGCCATTAATGCATGCTCGCGGTTACTTCCGGCAAATATGTAATGTGATGAAAATACAAAAAGGAAAATAGCTTATATATCATATGACAGAAAATGTTCCTCCCTAACACCCCCTTCATTACACAAAAAGATCTTAAAGCATTGCCTATGGAATGCCGTAAAAAGGGTTGCTGACTTTTGATTTGTAAAAATACTAAGAAAATCTTCCTACCCCCAGAGAGAGGGAAAAGCC
This sequence comes from Paroedura picta, assembly GCF_049243985.1. Lineage (NCBI taxonomy): Eukaryota > Metazoa > Chordata > Lepidosauria > Squamata > Gekkonidae > Paroedura > Paroedura picta. The sequence goes on along the minus strand of NC_135371.1, from coordinate 161,216,139 downwards.
ACAATGATGGGTACACAACACATTTTTTGACTGACTGAGCTTGCAAAAAATTTCCGACTTGCCCAAGGATTGTCATTGTTGTCCAGTTAATAATACAGTCCGGGCTGTCATGTTACGTTACGACTCTGTTATACCACCTGGTGTTATGACTGTTATTGCATTGGTACAATATTCCATGGAAGCATTCCACAACGTTCAGTGTAAACCGCCCAGAGCCGTAGGGAAGGGCTGCATAGAAATATAAATAAATAAATAAATCTTTCCCTTCTTCATAATTCATTAAGGGCTAAGTGGGCGGAGAGTGGGCGGAGAGTGGACGGGGCCCCGCCCACTCTCCACCCACTTAGCCCTTAACGAATTATGAAGAAGGGAAAGATTGGCTGGCTGGCAACCCTGCCTGAAAATCTGGCCCTGTACTGAAGCACTCGAAAGACTGACTCTGCCAAGGAGCTGACCTGTGTCGGTTTCCAAAGGAAGGAGCGCTGCAGAAAGCAAGTGCCGCATGTGTCCATCTGTCAGCCAAAGCCCTGGGAATCCCTTGAGCCCCACATTGCATTTGCACAGACAGCCAAAGAAGCTGGCAGGGCCTCCCCCTTGGTTACGACATGCTGCTGTCCAAAGGGCCTGTTTGAAGTGTCAGAATGACAAGGTGCAGGGTGCCAGCCAGAGTCCAGGGGCTTCAATTGGGTGCAGCGAAGAGACCAGTCGTTGGCAGGGGGAGAAGCTATGCCGGGGAGACCTTAGACCAAGGGTGGCCAAACTGTGGCTCTCCAGATGTCCATGGACTACAATTACCATGAGCCCCTGCCAACACGATGCTGGAAGGGGCTCGTGGTATTTGCAGTCCGTGGACATCTGGAGAACCATGGTTAGGCCACCCCTGCCTTAGACCACCTGTAGCCTCTGCTTTTATTCAAAGGCTCTTCAGAGAACACGGCTGCAGTTTCCTTTGGGGACTGGCACATGGACAGGAATCAGCCCCGGTGGAGGGACACTGACCCGTGTGCAGGCAGATGTACAAAAAATTGGCCCTGTTTCTGCTTCTGCACAGAGAAATGTTTGCTAGGTAAGCTTTTCCCAGGATCTATGCTATAGGGGGGTGGGGGAGCAGGGGTAGGGTTGCCAACCGGCCCAGAGAAAAATGCCCTGTCTTTCCAAATAGAGGCGTAACATGTGGGAATGGGTGGGGGAAGCTGTTCATGGCATGGAGGTCAGTAACAGCACCTGGTAAATCACATCCCATTAACCCTCCAGTAAAGGGGAAAGGGCATTTTCTCCAGGCTTGATGATAACTCTTGATGGGGGGTAGATTTACATCCTCGGTGGGCTGGAAGCGGTCATAATATCGCTCTGGCAGTTGCCAAATTTCTTTTCTGTGTAATTAAATTTAATAGCTAGTTAGATCTGGACATTCCAGTTGTTACAGTGGTATCGTTAACTATTACAATCATTCCGCGGCTATTATTATCGTGCCGTTTTTGTTGCTGAATTGCTGATGCTTCAGACGGTGGTTGCAGGAACAGAATAAAGAACGAACCAACACACTGTGTGCCATGTGGACGACGCATGGGATTTTAACCCTTTCCCCTGTGCAGTGATAAATGACGGGGGGGGGGGGGAAACCCTTGCATGACTAAACACTTTTAAGACCAGCACAGTTTTTTCCCAGCTATGAGCTTTTGAAGGCATGCATACAATAGAACAAGAGTCATAAGAGTACAGATGTAAGGAGAGAATAAATTGGTAACGAATTAGTAAACAGTGTCATGACAAATCTGCAAAATTTGAATCTATCCTGAATCTATCCTGCATGACAAACTATACTCTGGGACTGAATATTCCAGACTGATGCATTCATAACATTTACGGGTGAAGTAGAAATTCAGCCAGAAAAGCTTGACACGTTGCATTTGGTACAAGAGCTGGGCCAATTTGTAGGAACTGTGTGATTACTATGGTTGCCAGCTCTGGGTTGGGAAATACCTGGAGACTTTGGGGGTGGAGCTGGGAGTGGGCAGGATTTGGGGCGGCCAGGGAGGGACCTCAGTGTTCTACAATGCAATGGAGCCCACCCTCCAAATCAGCCATTTTCTCCAGGAGAACGGATCTCTTTAGCTTAGAGATGAGCTGTAATTCTGGGGGCTCCCCAGGTCCCACTTGGAGGTTGGCATCAGAAAGAGGGAGGGTAGAGGTGAGGCTACAAGCTGGGGCCAGCTGTTCTCATTCTCGAGAAACAGAAAAACCAGGAACTCTTTCCTGTTTTTCCCTCCGGCAGGTTTACCAACCCAATTTTATCCTTTTGGCCAGCAGCTAGGGGCTTTCCGCACCGGGATCCTTGTAGCAAATTGTTTGCTGAACGAAAAATCGCCATTTAAAATAGTGCAATTCGTCATTATGCATACCTGACTTTGTAGTGGAATCCAGTTGCGTTTCTATCGTTTCCCACAAGCTTCCGGTCTCAGCAAAAATCGCTAGACAGGAAGCGCTATTGCCAAGCTCGTCCTGCCCCTGGCCGTCAAGCAGCCAATGGGCAGCCGTTAGCATGCTCCCAAACAGCCCCTTTCCCTTTAAGAAAGGTTTTTTTTTTTTTTTAAACACACCCATTGCAACGAATATGTGTTGATTCGTTGCAACGGAGAGACCCATCAGCCGGCAGGTGTGTTTGAGCTGTCGTTTCATAGTTGCCATGCTCCCCACAAGTGAAAAAAAAAATCCCCCCCCTCACGGGCCCGATTTTCGGCCGAAAACAGTGTAAAAAATAAAGGGAAAATACATCAGCAAACGGGCTTCTCTGTTGTTTGTGCTTAGTGACTAAACAGCTCTGGGGAGGGACTGAAGCCGGGAAAGCCTCTAAACAGGCTTGCTGGTGGGTTGAACTTCGCTCGCTCGGAGAAAAAAAAATGGCGATCGCTTCGCCGGAAGATCAGATGAGAGAGCCAGGGGGAGGGACTTGTAGAAACCACAACAATGGGAACGCACAGAACTTTCCTGCTAGTGTTGCAGATTGGTTGCAGGAGTGTAGCGCTTTCTGGACGGTGAATCCACTTTTGGGGATTTCCCTGAAAGCGCTACAAGGAAGCGCTTTTTGCGGATCGGTTTCAGGTGTGTGGCAGATTGTCAACGACGTTGTGCATAATGGCAAATCAGTAGCGTTTTCAATTGGCAACCATTGTGCGATTTTGAAGGTGTGCGAAAAGCCCCCTAAAATCGTACAATGGGAAACCAGCAAAATTCTCTCCCAGCCACATTTAATGCGCATGTGTATGTATGCTCACAGTTCATGCACTAGGTGGGCCTAGGTATGTGTGTGGGTGTACCGATTTCTAGAACAGCTTTTTCTCTTTCCCTGATAATCCATCTTTACCTTTTCCACATTACCCTTAAATATCAGCGGAAGATTATATTCGTCAGGGAGTCAAGAAGCAGTGAAGAAGCTTCAGACGATAGAATTTGCAGGGGTTTGTGCTCCGAGCTTTATCTCCGGAGCTCCCGAGCTAACAAGCCCCGTGAATTTGTTTTTTAAAGGATGGCAGATGTTGCCATGGCAACTCCGTGGGTACGGGGGGCTTTGGAGCTGTGCCCACAATTCCTCGTGCTTTCATCATTTAGTCTTTCAAGCCAGCTCATCCCAGAGCAAAGGACGGGAGATGACTCTGGCTGAGAGCGCATATTGTGCCTGGAGCTGAAAAACTTAACCAATATTGCTCTCCTTTTAGCATGGGCAGATAGTTACTTTGAGAAACGCTTCTTGCTCTTTCTACCCTCCAAAGCATCCATTTTCTTCAGGGGAATTGACCTCTGTAGTCTGGAGATGAGCTGTCGTTCCAAGGGATTTCCAGGTCCTACCTGGAGGCTGGCATCCCTATGGGCAACAAATGGACTGTGATTCATGATGGCAGATAATAAGAGCAGCCTGAGAACCCATGTGTTTTAGCTCAGGCTGGGAGAGCCGAGTTCAAATTCCCCTTTCCCAGGAAACTTTCTAGGTGACCTTGGGCCAGCCAGTCTCTCTCAGGCAAAACTACGTTGTTGCTAGGATAAAAAGGGAGGAAGGCAGGGGTCCAAGTGTGCTAAATGAATTGAAGTATATATATATATATATATATATATATATATATATATATATATATATATATATATATATATATATATACCCTTTTATCTCAAATGAAGGACCCAGAGAAGCTTAGAACATGGCTTTCCCCTCCTCCATTTTCTCCTAACCACCTGCGGAGCAGAATTGGCTGAGACTGGCCCATTTAAGCCACCCTGCGAGCTTCCAGGGTAGAATGGAGATTTGAAGCCGGGTCTCCCAGTATCCTATTCTGGCACACTATCCCTACACCATGCTGAGTTTCAGTAATAAAGCTAAAGGGGAAGCCCTGGCTTAGAAGCAGTGGCGGAGACAGTGGGGGGCACCAGCAGGTTCCAGCCAGCCAGCGAGGAAGAATAAATTTGCGAGAGAAACAGGAGAGAAGAACATGACCAAGGACAGAATGTGATGGGAACGTGATCATCCTCAGCTAGAACCATTTGCGACAGGCTACCCTCCCCAGCGTTTGTGGGGAAACCTCTCCTCTTTTAGGGGGCCCTCTTCACATCAAGGGACAGCCCCCTCCCCGTCCCCTGTTAGGAACAGGGCGCCGTGTGCCGCCAGCACGTCCCCAGCCAGCCTGCGTCGCCGGTGCCCATTTGCCTGTTTGGGTTTGCCAGCCGTTCATCCTCGCAGACACTAAACACCAGCGTGCAGTTTTTTAATAAGCAATTGGTATTTAACTGGCTAAAAGGTACTAAATGTCAGATCGGGGAACTCCAAATCCATTTCCGGTTTAATGGACTAGGAATGCAATCCATTAATTGCTTCTGCTTTATGTTAATTACACCGTGCCGGGATTGATGGCCCGGCCCTAGCCACGTCGGGAGACTTTGTGGCGGAGAAAGGTTGGGGCTGGCTGGCCGCCTTGAGAAAGCCTCTCTCTCTCTCTCTCTCTCTCTCTTTTCTGGATTGGAGGATTGGTTATAGGACTTTGGGTTCCTGCACTTACCTAGAAAGTTTCAGAGGATGTCCTTTGACCAGATGAGTTTCCTTAGAACAGAGTGTGTGTGTGTGTGTTGGGGGGGGGGCTCATTCTGTTTTGCTACAATCTGGTTGCCTAATTCACACCTTGAGGGAAGGACTCACAAATTGTTTCTCTGTAAAGCCGCCTTCTGAAAGCAAGCCAGACAGATCCGTGGAGCCTTCCCCCACGCCCCCACTCTCTGTTTCTTTCCAGCCAGGCTTTAGTCTGGTTTCTCTCTCTGGATTGGAGTCCTCCGTCTGGGTAAAAGGCATGTGCCACTAGCAAGTAGACAGCAAAAATAGGGTCCAATAGCGCCTTTAAGACCAACAAAGATTGATTCAAGGCACGCCTTGAATCAATCTTTGTTAGTCTTAAAGGTGCTATTGGACTCTATGTTTGTTGTGTTACTCCAGACCAACATGGTTAGCCACTTGGATCTAACAAGTAGCTGCCAAAATACAGGGCTGGCCAGAGAAGCAAGTTTCCTCTGGAGGTAGAGAGCGTCCTTCGCTGGACGACTGTACAGAAGAATCAAGGTGGTTGATGCTGTTGCATTACGATTCTCTTGGCAGTGGAAAACAGCTTCACGTCACAGCTGGGTTAGGGGGTAGTGCTACACTTGTAGGTGCAGTGGTAGGAGCCAGCTTGGTGTAGTGGTTAGGAGTGCGGACTTCTAATCTGGTGAGCCGAGTTTGATTCTGCGCTCCCCCACATGCAGCCAGCTGGGTGACCTTGGGCTCGCCACAGCACTGATGAAACTGTTCTGACCGGGCAGTGATATCAGGGCTCCCTCAGCTTCACCCACCTCACAGGGTGTCTGTTGTGGGGAGAGGAATGGGAAGGTGACTGTAAGCCGCTTTGAGACTCCTTTGGGTAGAGAAAAGCAGCATATAAGAACCAACTCTTCTTCCTCTTCTTCTACTTCTAGGGTTTTCAAGGCAAGAGATGTTTGGAGGTGGTTGCCCGCCAAACCAGCTTAATTTTTGAGATCTGACGAAATCAGGCTAGCCTGATTCTTTTATCTTGAAATAACGTCTCTGCTGATAGATTCAAGTGGGAAGCTGTGCTGAAGCAGGAGAACAAATGTAGAGCCCGGGGGCACCTTGAAGTTTTATTTTGTGCCCAGACAACCTTCCTCAGATACAATTTCCTCTGATGCATTGTATCCGAGGAAGTATGCATGCACACAAAAGCTCATCTGTTCCACTTAATATTTCTGGTAAGGGTTTGGTGGAGGAGCTGGTCTCATGGCTTAAGTGCCACTTAGCGCTTAACACCCACTCAGGGCGGCTGTCCCACCCCTGAGTGCTTTCTCCTCCAACTGGATTGCCTGATTGTCCAGTGGCCAGCCAAACTGCCTTCCGCCCCCACCCCTGACCACCTCTCCTCCTTCCATTTCCCTCAGAGGCTTGGAGACTGCAGATTCCTGCTGCATGAGAGCTGCCCCTGCTGGTGAGTTCCCTGCAAGCTGCAGCCTTTCCAGGTCCTGGAGTTCTTCCACCCCACCCACCATCCCCAATCTAGCACCCATCGTATTCCTGAATGTAATGGAATAAAACTTAGACTCTAAATTTAAAGTCAATGCTCTCACTCAATGTGATGACCCTGCTAAGAGGGCTGTGAAGAACTAGGAAGGGGGTGCTGATGGGAAGTGGCCTTATGGTGTTCCTGTAGAGTTTCAAGGCAAGTGATGTTCAGAGATGGTTTGCCGTTGCCTGCCTCTGTCTCGTGACCCTGGTGTTCCCTGGAGGCCTCCCATCCAAATACTGGCCAGGGCTGCATTGCTCCACTTGCCAGCCTGAGCTCTCTGCCTTTTGGATAGAGGCTTAATGTGTGGGAATGGGCAGATGAAGCTTTTCAGGTCATGGAAGTAAATAACATCACCTGGAAGAGACAGTCAGGCCCTGTTAAGGGCTCAGGACAGTTTTTCTCCTGGCTGTTGCCAACCACTGGATAAACCAGTTAAATTCTATGTAGGATCCTCTCTGAAAAGAGGCCAACTAGGCCTAGGTAAAGCTTCTGCTAATCCTGTGTTGTAAAGCAGACATTTTAACAGGTTAACTGTTTGAGTCACTGGAAAAGCAGCGTCTGCTGAATTTTGCCAGTCATGCAGCTACTCAAACAATTTAGGGAAGTGGAAAGTCCCTCTGAGCATATGTAGAGTGCTGATCAGTTCAAGCTTCACCCATGGGGAAGATCTGAGCCTCCCTACTTTACAAACCAACTTCTATTTTGATTCTAATAAAAGAAAGGGGGTGGGTGGGAGGAACGCTGTTGTGGTTAGAGTGCTGGACTAGGCTCAAAGTCCCATTCTGCTATTGGAATATCAGCCTAACCTACCTCTCCAGGTTGGTATTTCATTTATTTAATTTAGTTCATGTCTTTCTCCCCACGGGGGACTCAAAGCAGCTGACATTCTCTGCTCCTCCGTTTTATCCTCCCAACAACCCTGTGAGGTAGGTTAGGTTGAGAGAATGTGACTGGCCCGAGGTCATCCCGCAAATTTCCATGGCACGAGCAGGGATGAAACATAAATCTCCCAAACACTAGACCTATTCTCTTAACCACCAACCCACATCAGTGCCTCCTTTACAAGGGTAAAATGGCAGAGAGGCGCACAGCATTGTCAGTTGCTTTGGGTTCCCCAGTGGGTTCTCAATCAGGTGAAATAATTCACATTGTCTTTTTGCATGTACAGAGTTATTTTTTCTTTCACCGTTGATTCCCCCCCCCCCCGTGGAATTTTTAAAAAGAGGATTCATAATCTCTAGACAGAGTTGCTAGTATTTCCTCTCTCAAACAAGGCTGGATGGAGGCCGATGTATTGTCAACAGCTGAAATTTTTCTTTCCCTAAAGTTGCCGTTTTGTAAAACCGTACACCTGTGGAAATTCCCTTTTAGACCTCACAGCCACAGGAGCTTGGCTGGACAGAAAAGAAGCTTAGCAGTGCCGACTTATAGGCAGGTCAGTTTTGCATTTTATAAGCCCCTTAAAGGATAAAGGTAAAGGTCTCCCCTGTGCAAGCACCGGGTCATGTCTGACCCTTGGGGGGACGCCCTCCAGTGTTTTCTTGGCAGACTCAATACGGGGTGGTTTGCCAGTGCCTTCCCCAGTCATGACCGTTTACCCCCCAGCAAGCTGGGTCCTCATTTTACCCACCTCGGAAGGATGGAAGGCTGAGTCAACCTTGAGCCGGTTGCTGGGATTGAACTCCCAGCCTCATGGGCAGAGCTTTCAGACGGCTGCCTTACCACTCTGCGCCACAAGAGGCTCTTATTAAGCCCCTTACTTTGGGGGAAAGCACAGGTGAGTCAGTAAGAAGATGATGAGGAAGAAGAGCTGTTTTTTTGTACCCTGCTTTGTACTACCTGAAGCGGCTTACAGTCACCTTCTCCTCCTCTTCCCCCCACAATAGGCTGGTGAGGCGGAGGGAGCTTTGGGAGAAGGCCCATTCCACATGGGTTAGAGCTCACCCTTTCAATCCAGCTGCAAAAGCATGCTAATGTGCGCAGGAGGGGGCTAAGGCACATTATCCGATGTGCGCAGAAGGGGCCTAAGGCGCATTATCTGATGTGTGCAGAAGGGACCTAAGGTGCATTATCCGATGTGCGCAGAAGGGGCCTAAGGCACATCGTCCGCGTGCACAGAAGGGGCCTATGGTGCAGAAGGGGCCTAAGGCGCATTATCCGATGTGCGCGGAAGGGGCCGAAGTCGAAGAAGCCTGAAGGTTGTGGCAAGCCCAGGTCGACGGAGCCCGAGGAAGGCTTCTTTTAGAAACTCATCATCATGTCTCTCTCCCCCCATCCCGCGGTTTCCCTTTGTTCCCTCTCATCCGGTTCCCGCCAGCTGGGGCCCGCTGCCCTCCTCTCCCCTCCCCTCCCCTGCGGCTGCTCTTCGCCGCCGCGCTCCCGCCTCTAATCGGCGCGCAGGCGAGCTCTCCATATTTAACTCCCGTAATCTGCCGCCATAACTCAGTCCCGCCAGCCCCCTCCATCATTTTTGTAGCCGTTCTCCCAACTGCTTCCAGTTTGTCAATATCTTTCGGGTAATGAGCTGCCTGCGCGGCGAGGAGGGGCGAGGGGAAGGACGGCGAAGGCGGCTGCGGCGCCCGCCCGGCGGGGAACAATGGCGCGGGAGAGGCGCTGGTCCCGGATCGGGGGCGCACACGGGGATGGCGTGCTTGAAAAACCCAGCCTCCCCACGTACCCACACACACACACATACACGCAACTTATGGCGAGGGCCGCGTCTGCCTTGCTCCAGCCGCGAGCTCGCCGGGCGCCGCAGAGCATGGGCAGAGTGCGGCCGGGTGGGGTGGTTTGGCAGATCGGTCGTGGCAATTCAGCAGAGCTGCCCCGGTGGGTAGGTCTACCAGATGCCGTCATTTCTGAGGTCGTGTCCTCTCCTGTTTGGTGTGTTGCGGCTTTTGGGCTCTTCTCTAAAAACGGCGAGGATTTGGAATATTCCCAGTCAGTAGCCATGAGGCCAGCTTATTAAGGCTCCAGGTTTTGAAGATGAGATTTGTCACAGAGATCGCTTGGTCCTGGCAGCCAGTTGGGAAATAGGGCCTTTTTTGCTTTTCAAACGACAGTAATCCTGCAGTTTGGAAATACCTGGAGATTTGGGGGGTGGCGCCTGAGGAGGGAAGGGTGAGGGAAGGGGGCTCCATGGGGTCTAATGCTACCTTTGGAAGCGGCCATTGTCTTCAGGTGAAAATATATCAGTCACCTGCTGATCCGTTGCCATCCCAGGAGATCTCCAGCCTCTACCTGGAGCTTGGCCACCCTATGACGGGCCCTTCAGCTTACCTGGGGAGTTTCCCCTGGGAGGGGCCAGTAGAGGAAGCAGGGGCTGAGACAGTGTGGCGGCTGCAGGTTCATTCTTATGCATGAAGTCAACATATTTGAATGAGTAACCAAGCTCAGCCTCCTTGCCCCTGGAGTGCTTTTAATAGCCATGCACAGAAAGTACCCCTTCCCTGCCCAGCAGGGGTGGGAATCACAGCAGGCCTAAGGCAGGAGTTATTGTTGGCTTGGATCCTGCTCCCCCTGGCTGCAGCCCCCAAGGCTCCCGCCCCCACCAACCAGAGGGGCACTTCAGGTTGTGGGGTGTGTGTGTCATGCCTCCAAACGTGACACTCAGCGTCATGTCATGGCTAAGAGCAGAGGATGCTCATCTGAAGAATCGGGCCTGATTCTCCATTCCACGTACAGCCAGCTGGGTGACTTTGGGCTTGTCACAGTTCCCTGAGAGCTCTTTCAGCCCCACCTCCCTCACAGGGTGCCTGCTGTGGGGAAAGGAAGGGAAAGGTGTTTCTCAACGGCTTTGGGGAGCGAAAAGCAGGGTGTAAAAAGCCAGCTCTTCCCTCCCCTGTAATACTTCCATCTGCAAAATCACTCCATTGGAGACGAGTCGCTCTCTTGGCGTCTCATTTTAACCTCGTGTTTAGGTTAACCGCAAACCATCGCAAAGCTTAGAAAATATAATCAGAAGATAACGTGTTTTGTTTTTGTTTTTTTTTGCTTGTGCTGCATGGTACAATTCTGGGATTGTGCAACTGAATCCCGTCCATCCATCAATAAGGAAGGAAGGAGGGACGGCTGACTGGCCTCATATCTTCTGTGGGGGAGCTGCCTTCTATATGAATTGCACCTGTGCCCACACGATAAAGCAGGGGTAGTCAACCTGTGGTCCTCCAGATGTTCATGGACTACAATTCCCATGAGCCCCTGCCAGCATGGCAGGGGCTCATGGGAATTGTAGTCCATGAACATCTGGAGGACCACAGGTTGACTTACCTCTGCCCTAAAGGATGGGTTGGCTTATTAATGTTATAAAGCAGTGGTCCCCAACCTTTTTTTGGCTGGGGACCGGCGAAAGTGCCGCACATGCGCGATTTCGGCCGCGCATGCGCGATGTGCGGTGCGGCCCTGATTCCCTCTCCCCGCCCTCCCGCAGTAAGAAGCTTCCCGGGCCACATGTTTGCGGCCTGGGAAGTTTTTTATTGCGGGGGGGGGGCGGGGAGAGGGAACCGCGGCCCGGTGGGGACCACTGTTATAAAGGTCCTTGATACAGCCCTCCCCCCCTCCGGTGGGTGGTACCTACCGTGTTCGGCAAAACAGGTTGCCAGGGATCATAGCGACAGATGGAGCATCGTGGCGAAGAGAGCAAACCAGGCAAATCTCATTCCTGCCATGCGCTCTGGCTTGGTGGCCTCAGGCAATCCAGCCCTCCCCCCCCCCCCCACACACACTCCTTCAGCACATCCCCCCTCCTTCACCTACAATACGAGAATAATAAATATTGACCTATCGCATTACAAGGTGGCTGTAAGCATTATGGAGGTAATGTATGGGGAACATTTGAAGGCCGTAAAGTCCAAAGTACATGTTATGGGGAGAGTCATGAGCTTCGCTGACCCGTGTACCCTCGGTAAAATGTAATTGAAATACCGTGTGTTGTGATGTCATTTTGTTAGCGTCCTTCTCCCCACCCCCCCTCCCTAATTTTATTGACTACCGATTGGAGGAGGCAAGGAAACATTTTGTCAATTACACATCATCAGAGATGTCGGTCGGGAAAGCGCACGCATCTCCCCGGAATATGCCGTTTAGACCTAAATCTATGTGCCAGCGGTGAGGATTATTAGCGTCGCTGCTGTCTCTCAGAGGCCTTGTTTTGGCAGATGACGTTCACCCAAAGGAAGCGCGGATTAATTCAGGACGAGTGACAAATTCATATTTTCAAATGGGTAGCTGTGTTGGTCTGAAGTAGCACAACAAAATCGGAGTCCAGTAGCACCTTTATGACCAACAAAGATTTATTCAAGGCGTGAGCTTTCGAGTGCAAGCACTCTTCCTCAGACTATGAACTACCATTATGATGGTGGGAATATAAAGCAAAAATTAATTATGTTAAATTAGTAAACTGTCACACATCCAAATACAGCCATATGATAATTCTTTGTCAAAACAGCTACTGTCATGATGGTAATTCGTAGTCTGAGGAAGAGTGCTTGCACTCAAAAGCTCACGCCTTGAATAAATCTTTGTTGGTCTTAAAGGTGCTACTAGACTCTGAATAAATTCATATTTTGTAAGTCTTCACGGTGCTATGTCCTGTTTAGTCTGTACTCTTTCTCAAACTGGGCCATGCCAGACTACGGGAGTGGTCTCAGATGAAGTAATTTATGGAGATGGTCGGGAGGGGGAATACAGGCAAGTAGAAAACTATATGTCAAGGATTCTGGTCTCTTCCCTGACAACTAAGTTTCTATAGGGCAGGGGGCTTTTTTGTATGGTGCATCCCGCCTTCAGTTTCATCTCCTCAGCTGTTTCTGAAAACGGAGGCTGGGCAAGCCAGTTTGTTCAATGAACCCTGGTTCATCCACCGGACAGAAGAAATACATCCCATTTGAAGTACGAACCCTAGTTTGTCTGTAGCATGTCTCGGTTCCCAACTTGGAGATATCTGTAGGGAAATACATCTATCCTATACAACAATTTCTGTGGCCAAGCATGCACAAGATGCTTGCTTAACCAAGGGTTGTACTTGGTTCCTTATGTTTTGTGGACTGTTTGTGGTTGCAGGTAACCAGGGATGAAGCAAACCATGGTTGATCATGATGTCTGCATGCAGCCTAGGCCATGATCATTAAGTGATATCATCAAGTTCTTGCAGGTCAAAATATTTTCTTCACCAGGGATAGCTGTTTCAAGCTGTCACTGGGGCCAGTGTGGAAATAATTCACACAGTATGTTTGCTGGTAAGAGCCTCTTGTGGCGCAGAGTGGTAAGGCAGCAGAAATGTTGTCTGAAAGCTATGCCCATGAGGCTGGGAGTTCAATCCCAGCAGACGGCTCAAGGTCGACTCAGCCTTCCATCCTTCCGAGGTCGGTAAAATGAGTACCCAGCTTGCTATGGGGTTAACAGTAATGACTGGGGAAGGCACTGGCAAACCACCCCGTATTGAGTCTGCCATGAAAACGCTAGAGGGCGTCACCCCAAGGGTCAGACATGACCCGGTGCTTGCACAGGGGATACCTTTACCTTTACCTTTATGTTTGCTGGTAATTGCCTTTTTCTCTTTGTTGTATACTTAAGCTTGCTTGTAATCACAAGGTTGGAGCAGATCAATACATCTGGAACTTCCTTGGAGAAATCTCAGGAGAACCCCTCTGCAGTAAGATTCATAGAATCATAGAATCATAGAGTTGGAAGGGGCCACACAGGCCATCTAGTTCAACCCCCTGCTCAGCGCAGGATCAGCCCAAAGCATCCTAAAGCATCCTAAATTCCCTCTTGGGACTCTTCACAGTCATAACTAGAGCTGCTAAGTTAATTGAAGTCAATGGGCTTAAAAGAGTGTAGTTCTTCTTAGGCCTACGCTGCAAGTTAGGAATTGATAAGATGAACTTATCCCCAAAAAGGCAAATTAAATCTTGGACTGTATCAACGATGGGATCATGTTGAAATTGTGGGTTGTCACAGTTCTGCTGTATACAGTGTTGGTCAGAACACACGTGGGGTACTGTGTGCTGTTCTGGAGGCTTCACTTCAAAAAGAACGTGGACAAAAATTGAGAGGGGTTCGGAGGAGAGCGATGACGATGATCCGGGGGCTGGGGACGAAGCCCTTTGAGGAAAGCTGAGGATCTTGGGAATGTTCAGCCCGGAGGAGAGGAGGCTGACAGGGGACAGGATGGCTCTCCTTAAGTATTTGAAAGGTTGTCACTTGGAGGCGGTCAGGGAATGGCAGCAGAAAATAGGACTCACAGTAATTGGTTGAAATTACGTGTAGAACAGTAATGGCTAGATAACAGGGAGGGGGTCGAATCAGCTGCCTGAGGTGGTGAGCTCCCCTTCATTGCTGGTCTTCAAGCAGCGGCTGGACAGAGACTTCTCCTGGATGCTTTAGGCCAGGAGTAGTCAAACTGCGGTCCTCCAGGGGGCTCATGGGAATTGTAGTCCATGGACATCTGGAAGACCGCAGTTTGACTACCCCTGCTTTAGGCTGATCCTGCATTGAGCAGGGGGTTGGACTAGATGGCCTGTTTGGCCCCTCCCAACTCTATGATTCTATGATTCTAAACTGGGTAGGCACGTGCTAGATTCTTCTGTCTTGAGGCAGGGGAACCAGCCTTCTGTTCCCTCCTGTTTATGGACATTATTGGCTTGTTAAACATGCAACATCTGCCATGGAGACGGATATATCAGAATGAAGATTGGTGTTCATGTTCAGGACACAATTCTACATCTCAGTTTTAGACTCCAGATGCCCCCTTTTCAAGTCAGCCCCAGAAAGATGTATAATGCATTGTAGGCAGTATCTCCCTTGACCATTGTGACATGATCCCAGTGATGTATTTGTGAGGTCCTGTCTTTTGAAGTTCAAGCCCCAACATCTTTTTTCAAAAGGTGGGTGGTCAAGAAACCAGACATGTTGAATAAAGGTATGTGAAGGAAAGACACCGTGACTAATTTCATTGCATTTTTATGTTGTCCCCTGATTTGGGACAAGTAATAGTTTGAAAGTAAGGCAAATTGCAATATAAGTAAAACAACTCTGTTAAAGTTACCCCATGTGGTTAAATTCTGGACCTTGAGTGCCAGGTCTAAGATAATGTTACAACTCTTCCAAAAAGGATTCAGACCTAGACTTTGATGGAATGCTAAGGGATTTCCCTACAGTTATGGGCGAAACAACCAAGAATGCCTTTGTTCTCAAACTCTGTGCTTGGTTGGTACCATCAAAACCTTAATGGTCAAGATAAGAACACAAGAAGAACCTTATTTGACTCGAACTGTGGTCCATCTAGTCCAGTATCCTGTTTCCCAGGATGGTTAACCAGATTGCCTAAATGCCCTCCCATCCAAGCCTTCCCCAACAGCTGACACTCTCATACCATTAAGGTTCCATTTAGGCTCACCTGTATCGTTCATGAATTCCCTTTTAAACGCCCACTACCCTAATGGTGGCCATCACTTGATGAATCGTAGCATGGAGCTTCTCAGCTTAATCGTGCATTATCCAAATAAATGCTCTTTATCTGTCCGGAACACACAGCCCCCGGAATGCTAGTGTTTGGGGAGAAGCTCAAAGCATCTTTTTCTCTTATTTCGATGCCATGCATAATTTGATAAGTCTTTATCATATCTCTCCCTTCCTAAAACCCTTAATTGTGATTTTTTTTCCAGCAGAAAGACCCATCTTTTCCTTGTTAAGGTAAAAAAACAGCAGTGACAGTATGTAGGCCTCAGGCAGAGAGAAAGAAAGAGAACAGAAAAAGAGGGAGGGAGGGAGAGAGAAGGGGAGAGAAATAGAAGAAAAATGCTAGAAAAAAACCAGAAGGAATAAAGAGAAAGCAAAAAAAATAAGAGTAAGAAAAATAAATAAAGGGAAAATGCAAATAAAGAGAAAACAGTGAGAAAGAAAATGCAGAGGGAGAGAGAGCAAGAAATAAAGAAAAGGAAAGGAAAGAAAGATGCCGCTTCCAGGAGGTCACAGCACTGGGCGTTCTCTAGGAAGGAGTCTCAGCCGGTTTTATAGGGTGTTGCATCTTTGTGAGAAACTTCTCTCCCGGTAATCTCCTTGCCCTTCTTAATGTTTGCTTTGCCTTCACTCTCTTTAATAAATGGCTTCTCTGCCAACACCCGAGCTGCGGTTTATGGCGCCGTCACCTGCGCCTGAACTCGCTGCTGTAATAAAGCAGCATTAAAGGGGGAAGCGGGTGGCACGAGGCCGTTTGTTATTCCCCTCCTGCACTGTACTCTCCATAACGAATGCAGCCTGGTGCAGAATGAAGGGAAGCCAGCCAGGCGGGAGAGGGGTGGCTGAGCGGCCAGCGGCTCCTGTGCCTTGCCCCGCCACCCGGGCATCCGGGAAGCCCTGGATTCGATTGCGGGAATAGGGCCCCTGCTTGCAGGTCAGGGACGCAGGGGCAGTCTTAGTCACTGGGCCTCCAGGACAGCCGGGTGGAGGAGCCGGCGGCCCCAAATGGCACAGAATCCCTTCCTCCTCTTGCAGCAGGCCGTGCTGAGATGTCACTGCCGTGGTGCCCGCTGGCTCCCGGCGACTACACCTCAGTCTTCTCTGGGTATTTTTGAGGAGTATGGTTTTCATCAGTGCCAATGCTTGTACCTGGTTGCCAACTTGAAGTCGGGACATTCCTGGAGGCTTGGGGGCGGAGCCTGGAAAGGGTAGGGTAAGAGCCTCCTCCACAGCAGCCATTTTCTCCAGGGGAATTGATACCTGTCGTCTGGAGACCAAAGACAATTCCAGGAGATCTCCAGGCCTCACCTGGAGACTGGCAATCCTAGCTGTGCTGTGTCTCTCTCCGTCCTCACTTTTTTTGCCCCACCGAGTGTAAATTGCTGCCCATTTCAGTTCTCTCTCATGGAACCCTCCGATTCAAATGTTATTGCAATGAGAGTCGGAAACGACCCTCCTCCCCCACTGCAAAGTATTAAAATCCTCCTCTGCACATTTTGCCAGCATCTACTCAACGAGTGTACAAACACCCAGCAATTATTTCACGTTCGGCTTCAGCGTTTGGCGTGCTTTGATTATGCAGTAGCCATCAATCAATATTTGACAATATCTGACAGGCGACAGGCAGTAATGCTCAGCGTTTTGCAGCATCGGAGATGGGAGCAGCTGATAGCTGAGCTTCCTTTCCTCATAATCTCTGAAACGGAATGAGCCTTTTTTTCTTTCTTCCTTTCTTTCACGAACGCCATACTTGAAGCTGATGGTGTCTTGAACTATTCCCCCATGACCCCGAGATCCCTTTCCTGAACTGTCGGAACTTGTCAGATTCCATCGATGTTTGTATAGGTGAAGCTGAGAGGTTGGATCCTAATAGGCACTGCTCTATGTGCCACAATGCACATGATATTCGAATTCTGGGACTGGGACTGGGAAAGGTTGGGGGAGCCTGGTCTGTTTAGCCTGGAGAGGAGACGACTGAGAGGGGATCTGATAACCACCAAGTATTTAAAAGGCTGCCATATGGAGGATGGAGCCGAGTTGTTCTCTCTTGCCCCAGAGGGACGGATCAGAACCAGTGGGATGAAATTTCAAAAGAAATACCGTCTAAACATCAGGAAGAAGTTCCTGACAGAGCAGTTTCTCAGTGGAACAGGCTTCCTCGGGAGGTGGTGGGTTCTCCATCTTTGGAAATTTTTAAACAGAGGCTGGATAGCCATCTGATGGAGAGGCTGATTCTGTGAAGGTTCAAGGAGGTGGCAGGTTACAGTGGATGAGCGATAGGGTTGTGAGTGTCCTGCATAGTGCAAGGGGTTGGACTAGATGACCCATGAGGTCCCTTCCAACTCTGTTATTCTATTATTCTATGATTCTATGGGACGCAAAGAAAATGTCCTTTGGAACTCAGAAACACCCGGAGTGTTTCCCAGTGTGTGGGAGAAGGGTCATCCAGCTCTTTCCCTTGATGCCATTACCCTAACTCAGCTTTTCTCAAACCTTTTACCCTTGAGAAACCCTGGAAACATTCTTCAGGCTTCAAGAAAACCCAGAAGTGGCATAATCTGTGCAGAATATGGTTGGGAAGCAGAGCTGTGGACATGCCTGCATGGGACCCCTCCCTTTCCCACCCCCTCTGGACCTATCATAGGTCATTGAGAGGGGGGGTGCAGGTCAACATGACCATATATGGTCATATCACTTGATAAATGTGCAATAAATTTGAAATATAAATATAAAATCAATTAACCCCCACCCATTCAGGAAACCCTTCCAAGTCCCTCAAAAAAGCCCAGGCTGAGAAAGCCTGCCCTAGCTGAACCCTGCCTCCCAAGCAACCCACTGCTTGCCCTCATAACCCTTTGATGAATTCTCATGAACAGAGCAGCCCCTTTGTGTGAGACCAAGTATCCTCTCCACCCCATGTAGTACAACACAAAGGGCACCTGCTCTGAGGAGGCGTCAACACTGGATGGAACCCCCTTGGGTTCTGTTGGCCGAAATCCTGCCAGTGGAAGAGGAGGAGAAGGAGAAGACAGCTTTCCTCCGATCATCTTCCTCCATGCAGCCTCTTGAACTGTGACACATTTTGTCCATTAGGCTCCCCAATCCTCAGTGGATTTTGGGGAGAAGCAGCAAGTTGCTAAGGGAAGAAGGCGGGGATCTCTGCCTTAAGAGTTCCTTTTTGTGAGATGTTTTAGAAGAACAGGACTCCTTGATCTCTTTCAGAAACCTTTGGGGACAGCTGCTTTGTTTAAATGCAGAAAGGCGGTGGGGCAAATCTCCACTGCCAGCCTCCACTTACAGGGGAGCTCTAGGCTGCCATGTCCTTCTTCTCCAAGAATCCTTGGACACATGGTTTGGAGAGCCGGAAAACACAATCCCTCGCATCCTTACAGAACTACATTCGGAGGAACACAGTTCCACCTCTGGAGAGAAGGAATTCCTGTTACATCAGTTCAAGGATTGGGGTATATATTCTAGATGCTCCTGTCAGAAATACAACTCCCAGCTTCCCTGGGGTAGAAGCCATGACAAGACTGATGCATTACTACTATAGGCTACTAATTTTAGATGACAAACTGAAGGTTGGGGGTTGGGTCAAGGATTCTATGTTTATTTAGTAGGAGACCTTGCAGAATTGATATGCTCGGCTGGAGAATGGCTTCCTAAGGATGTCTGTGATCTCGTTTGCCCCTGCAGAACCGTCTTCCTTGAGGGTTGTATGCACACTTCACACCACATCCTGGCTTTCGTGGGCTGCTGTGTCATTCCTCTCCGGTCAATGTGTTCAGCTGAATTCTGCCCTGCAACCTGTCACAAAATAGACATCGTATCAGATCAGCTCCTTTTAATGGTAATAACCTTCCTTTGAGGGCCCTGTCATCTGCCCCCTCCACCTGTTGGAGTAGGCAATGTCTGGTGTACAAAGTTAAGAGGAAGAAGAAGACCCTGAAGGGGGCAGCAAGAAGACTGTTAGGTAGATCAGAGACTTCAGGACCTTTCTATCTTTTAAGGGTGTCTTTTTGTCTGTCCCTAGACTGATACTCTCAGGGCAGTTTCCTCTTTCTTCACGGAAGCTTCTCCGCACTCTCTCTCCTTGAGCTAGCGATGTAGGCAGCACCTAGCCTATCTCTCTCCCTCTGCACTATCACAAATGTTCTTCTATAAATAAACCTTTTCCTCCTTTAACCTAAAATACAGCATGTGCATATCAATGATGCATCCGCCCTGCTAACACCACTTGTCACGGCAACATG
This sequence comes from Paroedura picta, assembly GCF_049243985.1. Classification (NCBI taxonomy): domain Eukaryota; kingdom Metazoa; phylum Chordata; class Lepidosauria; order Squamata; family Gekkonidae; genus Paroedura; species Paroedura picta. The sequence goes on along the minus strand of NC_135371.1, from coordinate 161,196,836 downwards.
GTCTCCGTGCATGTCAGACAGCGGACATGACTGGGAGAAGGGATCAAATAGAACAGGGGGGAGGAGGATTGTGGAAAATGCACAATTTCCTGTTCAGATGATGTGATGATTTACTTAGAAGACAGTCTTTGCAAAAACATCACACTCTTCCCTAAATAGCCTGGGGCTGAGCAGGGGAGGAGTGTAATGGGGATGGCGAATGAATGATTAGAGCACGGGTAGTCAAACTGTGGCCCTCCAGATGTCCATGGACTACAATTCCCATGAGCCCCTGCCAGCGAATGCTGGCAGGGGCTCATGGGACTTGTAGTCCATGGACATCTGGAGGGCCGCAGTTTGACTACCCCTGGATTAGAGTTTGACATCGTGGGGAAACCCTTCTTTTTCCATAAAGCATTCTAGTTTGCAAACCCCAGTGGGGGGAAACCTCTGTACAGAAGCAGTCCCTGTTTGTCAGTACGGAAGCTGCAGTCCTACCTTTCGGCCTGCCCTTCCTTTTTGCTACAAACCACCTCTGTTATTTGCCTGGCTCTTCTTTATAAAACCACTTACATGCAGAGCGATTACAGCAGCCTACGGCGGAACACTCTGCAGGTTAATTATGTCTCAGGTGGAGCGCTTCCTTCAAAGCTGTCCCCCAAATCTGCTATCCATCAGTTCCAGTGGATGATCCCAAGTTTTGAATTTTGAGAAAGCGGATAACCGTTTCCCAGTTTTCCTTTTCATTGCAGGGCATTATCTGGCCAACGTGAGGCGTTTTCAAGTCCTGCTGGTTTTAATAGGGAGAGATTTAAACGTGTACTTAATGCTCCCGTGGAAATCAATCAGGCTTCAAGGTTCCTATCTCGGCCAAATTGTGCCCGATCTCATTAAAGGCTTGCCGTGCCTCCTATTCTATTGCAAGGAGTTGTGTTGCCGGTTAGTGGATCGATAGAGAGGGTGGTCAGGTGCAGGCAAGCGGAAGACGCCTGTGTCTTTCACACTAGCATGGTTTCCTTCTCCAGGGTTGTAAAAACAAGACGAGGTGCATTTAGCAGGTCATTTATTTATTTATTTATTTTTATCTTTAAATTTATATCCCACCACTTCTCCGAAGACTCGTGGCGCCTAACAAGAAAACATTCGATGCATTAAAACGTTCAATTAATTCTATGCGAATGCCAGCCAAAAAATCATAGAAATATCCCCTATCTCCTGAGCAGACCACCCAGAGGTGGGATGCAACAATGGACATACTCCACCGGAGGAGGGGCCACATTGATCTTAACTCTGGCCTCAACCCAGGACCTGGTGGATGAGCTCCATTTTACAGGCCCTGCAGAGCTGTGATAGCTCCTTCAGGACCCTCAGCTCTTCTGGGAGCTCATTCCATCAGGTCGGGGCCAGGACCAAAAAAGCCCTGGACCTTGTTGAGGCCAGACAAACTTCCTTAGGGCCAAGACCCACCAACAGATTAGTACCTGCAGAGCGAAGAGCTCTGTGGGGAGCATAAGGAGACAAGTGGCCCCCCAAACCACAAATGGCCTTAAAGGTCAATACTCAAACCTTAAACCTGATCTGGGCCAGAACTGGCAACCAGTGCAGCTGCCTCAGCAGAGGCTGCATATGGGCCCTCCATGATGACCCGGTGAGGAGCCTAGCTGTTGCGTTCTGTACCAGTTGGAGTTTCCAGGTCAGGGATAAGGGCTGGACTGCATAGAGAGACTTGTACAGGCCTGTAAAGCAGGGTCCCTTTTCTTTAAGGCGGTCACAATACCTGGGTCCCCTTAATGAGCATTAGGCATGCGATCTAGTGTCCAACTGAACATCTCATGAAGTTTAGACCGTGATGCCCTAAGATGGTGTCTACTGTATCCATGATTCCACTGGGTGGGTTTTGGAAAGATACTGTATCTCAGCTTTGGCTCCTTCCGCTCCTGCAATCTGTTGGCTTACTTGAAAGGTAAGAGACAACCTGGGATAAATGCTTTGAACTTTGCGCTAAACATCATTGTTATGTAATTTGATTCACTCTTATTGGTACAGATTTTGTACTAGGAGCTTGTATAGATGGGTGTTTTGGTTCTGCAGGGGGGGGGGGGTGGAACAGGATCAAATAAGACATCTACCTCTGTGCAAACAAGAAAAAATCATTGACGTCTTGGTACTGGAGCAGCTGCTTCCGGTTCTGGATCAGGACAGCGATACAAAGCAGCACTTCAAATGTAATCTCGTCCCGCTCTACAGATGGGAAAGGATCCGGTGTTTCCTCACCTGTAGGTAGAGAGGATTTTGTGTTCTCCAAGGCTTTTTTTAGTCATAGCTCTAACAAAATTAAGTCAATGTAAAGTTTGAAAGAAAAGATCTAGGACCAGGAGGATCACTAACCTTTTCCAGCCTGTGGGCGCCTTTGTAATCTTGACAAAGAGTGGTGGACACAACCACAAAATGGCTGCCCCAGAGGGTAGAGCCAGCTACAAAATGGCTGCTGCAGGAGGTGGGGCCAATCATAAAATGTAAGGGAGTGAATTTATGAATAGCTGTGATAATAATTTACATTTCAGTTTGGAGCTTTTCTTAACAGTATGCTTTTAAAAATGAACATATTGTTCAACAATGTTTTCTTGGATACTTTTGCTAGAGTGGCAGCTGCTGTCAAAACAGAAAAACCAGCACAGCCAATCAGAAACCCCTCTGGGCACAAGCAGCTGCTGGCCCTGTGCATTTCCTAAAAACACTTGGTGGACCCTACAAAAAGGTGCTCACAGCTCTAGGAGACATCTAGAGCTGTCTGGAACAGGAGACCAGAATATAGAGTGGGAATGGTGTGGTGGGGAGAGGAGAGGAGAGGAGAGGAGAGAAGCTTGGTTTTGTTTGTTTTTTAATTACAATTTGCAGTTTTCTCCTAGCTCATTGAGCTGAAGCAAAGTTTCACAAATTCCAAAATGTGATGAATTCTCAGAGTTTTCCATCCACTTCTTTGCTTGAACACTTCAAAATTCTGACATTTAAATTGGATTGAAAGATTCTGTTTTTATAAAGTGTCCATGTTAATTAAGCATTAATGTTAAGCATCAGATTCATTCATTCATTCATTCATTCATTCATTCATTCATTGGATTTATATACTGCCCTCCCAGCAAGCTGACTCGGGGCAGTATACAACAATCATAATCAATACACCAAAATTAATTAAAATCAATTAAATTAAGATTTGATTAACGCATCATTTTAAAAAACCACTGAAAACCGCATCTGCATCTAACAATTTTCACTGTAACTTCTAATATACTCTTCAAATCTATAGATCTTCTGGTTTGGGGTATTTTCATAGGGTGTTCCCCAAATGTTTTACTTTTGACAGAAAAACAGGTGTTGGTGGCAGAAAGTCAGAATGGGATTTTCATGGTATGAAAAATGTATGATGGGCTTTCTTTTACTAGCACCCTAAAACCTCTGGCCTGATGTGAGTGACTCCCCCTTGCCTTCTGACTGAACCTTTTCTCCTTCCCTAAAATCTCTCGATGTCAGTAGTCACAGGCTAGGATTTGGAAAACAACAGCAACGCACATTTGAACTTTAAAAAGTGGATCTGAGTGCATTTAGATTCAGAGAATCGCAAGTCAGGGAAGTCAACATGGTGCTGCCAGTAGCCTGTTATCCCAAATCTGAGATATATTGGTTCAAATCCTCCCACAGCCCTTAAACCCATGTGGGTGTCCTTGGCCTAGTCACTCTCAGACTGATTATCTCAGAAGGGTGCTATGAGGAAAGAATTATGCCACACCACATTCCAATCTTCTGAACTGCCCAGAAAAATCAAAGTGTACTAAGTATTTTCTTTAAAATGTTCCCTCTCACATGCATTGCAGCTCTGTCTCTCAGTTCTAAAGGCCATCTTCAGACTCAGTAGGCTGTGATCCTTCTGAGCTATTCCTATTAGGGCTGTAGGTTAACATAAACCTTAAGGAATGGCCATTGGAATGCACCTGATCGGTGGAATGCCTATAGCAGGGGTAGTCAAACTGCGGCCCTCCAGATGTCCATGGACTACAATTCCCTGGAGTCCCCTGCCAGCGAATGCTGGCAGGGGGCTCCTGGGAATTGTAGTCCATGGACATCTGGAGGGCCGCAGTTTGACTACTCCTGGCCTATAGGAATGCATGAGACTTCTGAATGACCATTGGAATGCATTCTACGTCAAACCGGCAGCAGTCAGCAGCCCACTGAGGTGGCTCCCCAGTTCTCCCCAAGGATAATTTTGTTCTTAAAAAGCTGATCTTTAGGAACAGTCTCCTTCTCCCAGTGGCCAAACAGGAAAGAATTAAGATCTTCCAGCCTCACGATAAGGCCATTTTCTGCCCTTTCTATGACTCCGGAGATCTTTCTCAACAAAGAGCATGACGTTTACCTTCCCTGCGTGCTAGCCATATCCAAGGTGCAAAATTGACCTTCTCGGCTTCTAAGGCACTGATCTCCAGGACCCTTCCGGCGTCTGGGGGGTCCAGGTCCCTCTGGAAACGAAGCATTAGCCACCTGGTAAAGGGACACGGAGAGGTGTTTACAAGAGAAGAACAGCATGCAAAAACCTTCAGTCTGTTCCCCAAAACTGACACCTGCCCACCTGTAAGAGTCTTAATGCCAAGCTGCATCCAAAGTCCCCCAGCAACCTTCCGTGGCAGGGTAGGGATTCAAACCAGTGTCTCCTAGTCCCATATGCTGTCCACAATACCAAATGGGTGCTCGTGTTCTTACCTGAAGCAAAAGAGCAGCTTCTCCTTTGTCACCCTCTCTATGTGGTGGTACAGCTCTGGATCCACATGCTTCAGAATCTCCTCACAGATTTCTTAGGGGACAGAAGATACGGTCAGCCTTGAGCCCTCCACACCACAACCCCATCTCCGGCTGTTAGGTCCACCTTCAGGAAGTTGTGTTTTTTTTTTCTTGGATGAGGCCAAATTGGGACTTGTGGACAGGGGCAAATACCATGTGACCCTCATGCTCAACAGCTGCCCAGATGTTTGAAAGGGACATGTCCCTGGAAGCAAATCACATTGTCCTGGAAGAAATTCACACCTGCCCAACGCCTGGTGTCCTATCCAAAGCCACAGTGGGCTCGTGATGGCTTTCTGTGAGTAATAGGTGGGTCTTCAGTAGCGTTGCCAACTTCCAGGTGGTGGCTGGAGAGCTCTAGAATTACAACTGGTCTCTAGAGGACAGGGATCAATTTGCCTGGAGAAAATGGACTGCTTTGGGAAGGTGACTGTATGGCCCCACAGCCCTGCTGAGGTCCCTCCCCTCCCCAAATGACTCTGACTCAGTACAAGGCAGCTTCATGCCTCCATGTGAGCTCCTGTGATTTCAATGGTCTTAGAACGGAATTAATCTTCATAAGATTTCCTTCCAAGACCGTTTACGCACTGAGAACTTCACTGCCCCAGCAACGATGCAGGAGCACAAATCAGGGGCAGATGAGGTGCACCAGGCCAAATGCTCCCTCGTGTGGGTGCAGGAAGAGGTGGGGCAACTTGCCACAACTAAAACTCCAGCCTGCAATCTGGCATGAAACCTCCAGTGCATAAACGGTCCAAGCCCTGATGGTAGGGGTTTGGGGTCAGAAACCCACCCCAACTAATTTAACTGGCCTCCTTTCTTCCGTTCTTCACTCCTGAAGGCAGATGTGATATTTAAAAAGAAGCCACAAGTTCATGACCCACCGTATCCGTACTGAACATCGGGTATGCTATCAGTCATGCCTGTTCTCCTACATCTCAGGTGGATTGTTTAAAGTTTTTTTTTGTTTAAGTACATCCTAAGCAGAGTTACATCCCTCCAAATCCCCTACAGTCAGTGCGGTTAGAAGGTGCGTCCCTCTGCTTAAATCTGCACAGTCAGCGTGCTTTATTTATAAATGCGGTAACTGATGCTTCATTCCGAATGCAATTGATGCCATTCATGTACTAGAAAGCAGAAATTCTTTCAAAACCATTGCGAAACTGGGCTAAGGACTGGGAGAGTTGGTGATGTCACAGGCATCTCCCAATCATCACTGCTCACAGCCTGCTTTACCAGGATCGTTTTGCAGAGCTCGTTTTTGTTTTCTGTTTCCCCTGGGAGAGGAAAAGGACCGGTGTGGTTAGGGTCCATCCCAACCAGCTCCACTCCCCAGCAAATGTTACATGTGCCTTCAACGCGCCCTCTTTTTCTCTCACGTATCTTGCGGCGCACGCTCAAAGTGGTGAAGCTCCATGCCGAGCGCCGCATATAACCCTCAAAGCACCAGAAGGCATCGGTCTCGTCGTCCAACGTCTCCAAGAAGCGGCTGGCAAAGTCGTTCATTCCCTGACAGTATCCGATGTCTTTAACGTGTGAGGAAAACCCAAAAGCAAAGAAAGAAACGCTTAGTGCTGTGCAGAATTTCCAGATAGGTGCATTATGTGCTTCGGTCATTGGGCGAAAAACCACAGCAAGCACAAAGCCAAGTTTATCACGTTTTTGTCCTTTCTTCAAGGTTGCAAAAGCAGTATCTGTGGTTCTCTCCTCCCGTTTTGTCTTCTAAATAATCCTGTGAGGCTGAGGGGGGGGGGCTTTCCTAGACTAAGCTTCAGTGTCATTTACTTGGCATTATTCGCCTAGCTTTTCTTCAAGCTTTCTCCATGCTTTTGCATACCACGGGAAAATCTCAGACACCAGGCAAACAGCACTGTGTGCAGGGGGGTGGGGGTGCGATGCATTTAAAAAGCCAAGCTGCAGCTAAGCTGAATTTAGAGTAGCAAAGATATGAGCGACTGGGCCCATGTTGTCCTGGGCAGTGGTCCCCAACCTTTTTATCACCGGGGACTGGTCAACGCTTGACAATTTTACTGAGGCCTGGGGGGGGGTAGTCTTTTGCCGAGGGACGTCGCCGCCACCTGAGCCCCCGCTCTGCTTGCTTTCCCGCCGGTGCCCCTGACTTCCCGCCGCCCACTGGGGGGCTCTGCCAGCAGCAGCTGCGCAGTGCCACGCCGAGGGGGAGCCCCAGCCATGGCAGCCGCTGGAGAACACCAAAGGTGAGCTGGCAGCAGAATGGCAGGACAGCCCCCGAGGCAGCAGCTGGGGAGGAGGACGAGGAGGAGCCGCGGACCGGTACCAGTCACTGGACTGGGGGTTGGGGACAGCAGGTCCTGGGAGCCTGCAGGCTGAATGGGGATTCGAACTTCTCTCTCCCGGATCCTCATCCAGTGTTCTAAACATGCCCGACATGCTGCAACAAGGAGATACAATAGCTTGCAGAACCGCAATTTCTTAGAAGAGAGTTTCCCAGCACACACCAGTACCTCCCCTGGTACCCACTGAGCTGTTCAGAAAGTAGGCGGGGCCTTTGTAAGGCGGGGCATGTTTTGTATGAGAAGGACAACCCTGCCTTGTGGTTCCATTTCTCCCTTTGGCTCTCTTTCTCTTATTCCCCCTTCTCTTTCTCCCTTTCTTTCCAGCCCCCCTCACCTTTCTTTTGCCTTTTTAAAAATTTTCCCTTCATTTCAAACGGAGATGTTTTTGCTCCGCCTCATGTGGCAGCCATTTTGGAGTGGTGCTCACCCCCTCAAAAATCCAAAGATGCTCATAGGCCCCACCCCTTTCCTAGAATGGTGCCTTTGACAGATAATAATAGGGGTATTCTTGTATGCTTAGGATTCCTTGATTTTTACACTCTGGCAGCTTTTCTCAACTTTTTTTGCCATGGGGAAACCTCCGAAACATTCTTCAGGCTTCAAGAAACCCCAGAAGTGGCGTGATTATGCAGAATATGGTTGGGAAGCAGAGCTGTGGACATGCCCACCTTGAGCCCCTCCCCACCCCCTCCAGGCCCATCACTGGCCATTAGGGGGGCAGGAGGTTGGATCGACATTACCATATATCAGGGGTAATCAAACTGCAGGCCTCCAGATGTCCATGGGCTACAATTCCCATGAGCCCCTGCCAGTAAATGCTCCATTCGCTGGTAGGGGCTCCTGGGAATTGTAGTCCATGGACATCTGGAGGGCCGCAGTTTGACTACCCCTGCCATATATGGTCATATCACCTGATAAATGTTTAACAAATTTTTAAAAATTAATTCCCACCCAATCAGGAAACCCTTCCAGGGTTGTCAAGATATCCCGGGGTTTCATGAAACCCTGGTTGAGGAAGCCTGTGCTAGGGATGCCGCCTAAGTCCATCCTGACCACTGTGCGTTGCGGAAAGCTTCTCTCTGCTGAGTGCTCGACATCACAAAACATCTCTGCCATAAAGAGAAATGGGGGTCTCTGCTCTTTCTCTTAGAGGTTTGGTAGAGAATCAGACCTTTCCTATGATGTATTGTACTTTCGGTGCAATCATAGGTGTACTGACTGAACAGCAGTTTATATTTGTTTTGGATATTTTTCACCTGCTTTTTTCCCTCATGGAGACTCAAGGTGGCTTGCAGCAGTCTTCTCTCCTCTGTCATATTCTCACAACAACAGTCCTGCGAGGTAGGTTAGAGAATGGCTGGCTCAAGGCCACACAGCAGAGTTTGGTGTCAGAATGGGGATTTGAATCTGCATTCCGTGCATCCTGCTCACATTAGCGTGAGCAGATTTTCATAGTGCGGCCTGCTTACCTTAATTGTGCATGGTACTGAATGGGAGAAAAGCAGGCCAGGTCACTAGAACCATAATGCTCATGTGATTCCCATAGGAAACCGTACCAAAGTCTGCACTACAGCATGAGACCCACAAATGGCTTTCCCCAGCAATTTTTAAATGGTAATAGAAACTGCATTGCACAGGTGGAGTATATATCCACTCGTGTGTCTAAACTTCATTTCTGTAGTCAGGTTTGCCTTTCGGAAGCTGCCCCGTTATGGGGGGCGGGGGGGGGGAGCAGGCAGGAAGAGCGTTTACGAAACGGAGACAAACCTATTTGCCCAACGTGTTAACGCAAGACAGTTGCTATCAACTTCGAGAAGAGGAGGGCAGGAAAACCTGGATGGTGTTAAAAAAGGAACACAACGTTCCAGTCTTTAGACCTCTTCGCGGCACTGTTTGGACGCCAGCACCTTTGGCTAATTAAAAGCACTGTATATGTGACGGATGTTGGACAGGTGAAGTGTCAGGAACGGGAAGCGCGAAGGGGAGCAGGGCAGGGGTGGAACCGATGGCATCAGCGGAGATTCCTGGAAGGGAGTGCCGTGGTGCCCTCACCTTGGTGAAAGGCCGCGTACGTGACCAGAATGTTCCGCAGGTAAAGCAGCTTCACCAGTCCTTCGCGCCTGCAAAGACAAAAAATAAAACACAATAAAAGACACACAAGAGCTATTGCTGTAGGGTTGCCAACCTCCAAGGGGGGGCCTAGAGTTCTCCCGGAATTGCAGCTTCTCGAGATCAGTTCCCCTAGAGCAGAGATTCCCAACCAGGGGTCTGTGGATCCCCAGGGGTCCGTGAGAGCTCCGGAGGGGATCTGCAGCATTTCCCTCCAGCCTTAATGGACTCAGCCACAAGCCAGGGAACTGGCCGCTTTGCTCCCCCTCCCCTGTCCTGAGCATGAGTGAGCTCTCTTGTTTCTGTGCCAGGGAGGGGGCGGAGCCTGCACACCTATTCCCGCCTTAAACCGCATCTTCCCCCTTCCCCCAGTCCTCCTGAAGGCTGCCTGTTAACGCAGATGGTGATGTCACTTCCGGTGACATGCAGCTTATAGGGGTGTGTCAGAGAGACGTGGCCAGCTGACCACTTCTGGAGCACCTCAAAACCTGAAAAATTATTCCAGGGGTTCTTCCATGGCCAAAAGGTTGAAAAAGGCCTCCCTAGGGGAAAGGGCTGATGGGAAGGTGGACTGTGAACGTATACTTCTCTATGGCTCCCTCCTTCTCCCAAATTCCAAGCGTTTCCCAACCCAGATTTGGCAACCCGATACTGCAGTAGCGGTGAGTGGTTTGTCTTGGGAGGGAGAGGGAGAGGTGCTGGGGCTTGGGCTTGGGCAGCTTGGAAGCCACACCCTCTGATCTGGAAGCCCCGCCCCCTAGGCTTCCTGGCCTCTATGCAGGGCCTGAAGTTGTCTGGGAATTAGAATAGACCTCCTAGTGACACATCAGTTCCTCTGGAGTAAAAGGATGCTTTGGAGGTGGATTTTATACCCCAGTGTGGTCTTCCCCAATCTCTCTCTTCCCAGGCTCCACCCCCAAAATCCCCTGATTTGGCAACCCTGCTTTACCCCAGTTTCATAGAATCATAGAATCATAAGAGTTGGAGGGGCCATAAAGGCCATCTAGTCCAACCCCCTGCTCAACGCAGGATCAGTCCAAATTATCCTAAAGTTTCCGGTGCCCAGTGACTGCCAGTGAGAGAAATCTGCACTTGGCAGATTCTCAGAGGCACTCTTTCTCAGTTACTCCTTGGCATGTAGCCTTAGCACTAGAGGTGATTTTAACCTTGCAGTCCTAAGAATGAGTTTAGAAGGAAAAAGCCGTCTTTAGGGCTGCACTGCAAAAGTCACCTAGGCCTTACATGGTGGGACTGCACTCTGCCTGGTAGATCACAAAGCATGCAGGCTTGCCCGCAGGTGTCAGGCAGTTCTCTTTCTGAATTTTGAGACTCTAAAACATGCTACGCTTGCAGCATTTCACAATCAGAGTAGTTCAGCAGTGGTGGAATAGGCTGCCTAAGGAGGTGGTGAGCTCCCCCTCACTGGTGGTCTTCAAGCAAAGGTTGGATACACACTTTTCTTGGATGCTTTAGGATGCTTTGAGCTGATCCTGCATTGACTAGATGGGCTGGACTAGATGGCCTGTATGGCCCCTTCCAACTCTATGATTCTATGACTCTATGATTCATTTAGCTTTGGCACCAGCAGGGGTGCAGCTACTAAGGAGGGTCCGAATCTCTCACTGGAAGAAGGTCCGGTGCCGGTCCGTCCGGGGAATGTCCGCATCGATGTCTCGCAGCGCTTTTTGGAACTGTTGCTCGTTAATGTACTGGAACGGCAGGCTATGCTGGCAGAGGACAGGGTGGGGTTAACAAGCAGGCAGGGCTATTGATTTACTATTCGTTAGCAAAAAAAAATATTATAAGCTGCTTCCCCACCTTCCAAGGTTGCCTATGTGGGCCCAGAATAAAACAGTATAATTGATTTTAGAAGCATAAGGTGTTGCAAACGAATATTAAAGAGGGATTAGAATGCCGCTGCCGGGAAGCAGACCTGATATTCTGATCCCAGCCAGACCGTGGAGTTCAGAACCTAAGAACTGCCAGTCCCTTTGATGCAACATTTGGGCCCCGAGGATAGCCGAAAGATCTGTCGGGAATTTCTCAAGCCGAACAAAAAGGCCACGTCTCAAGTTTTATCCCCGGCATCCAGTATTTGACATTAACTGCCTTATGGGGCTCTGTAGGGCTTTCAAGGCAAGAGACGTTCAGAGCTGGTTTGCTGTTACCTCCCTCTGCATTGTAACCCTGCTATTCCTTGGAGATCTCCCATCCAAATCCGGACCTGGGCCACCAGAGGTTGAAGGGTTAAATCCTTCCCTGCATGGCCCCCAAGGCACACTGAGGACTCCTCCGCAGGCTCATTTCCCTCACTTTTGTGTCCCTGTTGCTTGTGTGTGTGTGTGTATTTTCTGTGCATGTTTTTCTCCCTCTAGTAATCAGTTTGTGTTTTCTCGCTGCATGCCTGGCATATTTCCCTGCAGTTTTAAAGTATTACTAGCTAGTACCACTAGAGCAAGGATGGCCAAACTCTGGCTCTCAAGATGTCCAGAGACTACAATTGCCGTAGTAATTGTAGTACTGGCAGTAACATCTGGAGAGCCACAGTTTGGCCACTCCTGCACTAAAGGGAGCAAAACATATGGGAGAAGGAAACAAAAACCCAAAGTGATAGGGATGCATAAGCAATAAAAATGTGGGAAGAGGCCTGCGTCTACACAAGTTTACCAGAGGTACAAACTTTATAAAGGTCAGCAGCTGGTAAACTCTGAGCTGGTTTGTCCTCTCTGCAAGGTCCTGCAGACTGGGAGGGTGCAGAAGGTAACCCAATTAGGTGGACTGGAGAGCGAGAGGTGCAACGCTGGGCCGATGCCCCCCTGAAGCCTGGAGGGGGGCAAACCCCTTCCCTGGTCCGTTCCTGCCACCTATGCTGAGCTTAGATTAGATTGAGGTTAACTTCAACCCAGTTGATCTGTCCTAGATTTTCCAGTGTTACCAACATGTTCATTCCCCCAAAAGTCGGGGCTACCATCTTCTCTCTCACCTCAATGTAGGTATCCGAAAGCGGCTTAGCAGCTTCGAATTCTCTCTCTTGATCTTTGTACTTCTGGATGGCCAGGGAAAACTCCACTGGAGAGAACAAATTTAAGACCTTTAAGACCAACTAGGTTTTATTCAAGATGTAAGCTTTCCTGTGATCGCACACTTCCTCAGATGCAATGTTGTGAAAGGGAAGTAATCAGTTCATACTAATAGGCAAAGTGTGAGAACAAATTAACATACAGCGTAATGAAAATGGTAAATAGATTCCAAGATAAATAGGAAAAACCAGCAACTTGAATTTGTTTGTATTCACTTGCAGTTGAGTTGCACGGGAAACATTTTGGATTCAGTAAAGGGGTCTACTTAGGTCAGCCTTTCTACTATTGAGAAACCCCAGAAACACTCTTCAGGCTTCAAGAAACCCCATAAGTGGCACGATTGTGCAGAATCTGGTTGGGGAGCAGAGCTGTGGACACGCTCATCTGGAGCCCCTCCCCTTCCCACCCCCTCCAGGCCCACCATTGGCAATTTTGGGAGGGAGGGGTGGGTGGGCCGACATGTCCATATATGGTCATATCACTCAATAAATGTTTAACAAATTAAAAAACTATATAAATGTAATTAACTCCCACCCGTTCAGGAAACCCTTCCAGGGCCATCGAGAAACCCCAGGGTTTCATGAAACCCTGCCGGAGAAAGCCTGACACAGGAGAACCATGGGCAAATAAATAACCAGTTGCTGACAACATTTAGCTGAGACTTTGCCCTCATGCCCCCTTCCTCTCCTCTCAGGCATGGAAGCCTCTTAGGGCATCATCTTCTTTGCAGTAGAGCAGGGGTAGTCAACCTGTGGTCCTCCAGATGTCCGTGGACTACAATTCCCATGAGCCCCTGCCAGCATTTGCTGGCAGGGGCTCATGGGAATTGTAGTCCATGGACATCTGGAGGACCACAGGTTGACTACCCCTGCAGTAGAGCATTTAGCTGCCCACTTGCATCCATTGGAAGGGTAAGTGGAGCCTGAGCATGGGATCATCTCCTGGCTGTCCTCCCTGAAATGGCAGAGCCCGGTTGCTTCACCCTGCAGGAAGGGCCTAAGGGAAAATCAAACCAAGGGGCCGGGCAGCACTCACAATCGGATTGGACCTTTATGTTGGTGGCCCAGGGGAAGCGCTGCTTCCAGGAGTGCTTCATCCACCGATACTGTGACTGCATCCGCTGGTCCACCTCATGCCGCTCTTCGGTCGTGGATTTCTCAGAGTACACCCCAAAGAGGTACTTCCAGGTGATCTTTCTCTCACTGGCATGCGTGCCTGAGATTTAAAAAAAAACGGTTTTGCTGTCAGTCTTGATAATGCTGTATAATGCGCTTTCAGTCTGCTTTGGCAGCTGGATTTCCCTGTGCAAAACAGGAAAAGCTACGTCTAAAGTGCATTGAAGGTGCATTATTATGTGTGGAATGGGCCTTTCTTAGGTAAAGGTAAAGGTATCCCCTGTGCAAGCACCGAGTCATGTCTGACCCTTGGGGTGACGCCCTCTAGCGTTTTCATGGCAGACTCAATACAGGGTGGTTTGCCAGTGCCTTCCCCAGTCATTACCGTTTACCCCCCAGCAGCAAGCTGGGTACTCATTTTACCGACCTCGGAAGGATGGAAGGCTGAGTCAACCTTGAGCCGGCTGTGGGATCGAACTCCCAGCCTCATGGGCAGAGCTTTCAGACTGCATGTCTGCTGCCTTAGCACTCTGCGCCACAAGAGGCTCACTAATCAGGTTCAAATACTGATGTGAAATGGTATCCATGGGGTGGGGCAGGAGGACAGGCAGAACCAGTCATTTGCCCATGTCACAAAGACATGCTGAAGCCTCAGGGGAAGATGAGACAGTTCAGGGTTAATTTGGAGCAAAAAGGGGATAGTGGGGTTGGGTTTAAGCGCCGATACAATGAAATCATTCAAAACTGTACCATACTATTATTATGGATCATCGTCCACGGGGTCGCGATGGGTCGGACACGACTTGGCAACTAACAACAACAACATTATTATTTTGCTGTCTGGTCACAGTTGATTGATAGCAAGCCTTAGCAAGCAAGAGACATTCAGAGGCGGTTTGCCTGCCTCTGCGTCTCAACCCTGTGTCTCAGCCTCTGTGTCTCCAAATACTTGCCAGGACCAGCCCTACTTAGCTTCCAAGATCTGATGAGATACACTAGCATGGGCTATCCACGTCAGGGCACAGTGGCATAACAAAATCATAAAATCAACAGCACAACTACAAGCTAGGGCATAACAAAATCATAAAATCAACAGCAAAAATACAAGGTAGAATATTAAGAATGGTATATAACAACACTCAGAAGCCTCAAATATAATAGGCATAAAAAGTCCTCGGGTTAGAAGTGGAACATACAAACAGCGAAGCAAAGATGGAGCCTCTTGGTTAAAAGCCTAGACCCAAAGACAGTCATGTTCCTGAGGTCATCCTCACATACAGAAGCTGTCCATTTTATTATTATTATTATTATTATTATTATTATTATTATTATTATTATTATTATTATTATTATTATTATTATTATTATTATTATTATTATTTGCTGTCAAATTGCAACTGGGCCCTGTAGGGTTTTCAAGGCAAGAGACGTTCGGAGGTGGTTTGCCATGGCCTGCCTCTGCATCGTGACCCTGGTGTTCCTTGGGGGGGGGTCCCATTCAAATACATGCTTAGCTTCTGATGGCTGCTGAGTTAACTAGCAAAACTAGCGGCGTCTAGCATAGAGGAGTGGGTCCACATGTGGCACGGGAGGAGTGGCAGAAAGCTGAAAGGATAAAGGTAAAGGTATCCCCTGTGCAAGGACCGAGTCAGGTCTGACCCTTGGGGGAACGCCCTCCAGCGCTTTCATGGCAGACTCAATATGGGGTGGTTTGCCAGTGCCTTCCCCAGTCATTACCGTTTTCCCCCCAGCAGGCTGGGTACTCATTTTACCAACCTCAGAAGGATGGAAGGCTGAGTCAACCTTGAGCCATCTGCTGGGATTGAACTCCCAGCCTCATGGGCAGAGCTTTCAGACTGCATGTCTGCTGCCTTACCACTCTGCGCCACAAGAGGCTCTTAAAAGCTGAAAGGATAGCGGCCACCAAAAAGATGGTAGTGAGAATCAGCCCGACATTTGCATGACCACCAGTCAGCACGACTTGAGGCCTGGTATCGTCCATCAAGGGAGGCTTCTTGCATGCAGTTGAGTTTCCCCGGCATTACCAGAGCATAGACTGTGGGTTGCTACCTTTCTCATAGACCAGCTGGCGCAAGCGAAAGATGTCCATCTTCCCAGTAGCATCAAAGAAGCTGTAGATGGATGGGGCCGACCTGCTGTCGGCTGATGAGGGGGAAGGGAAGGGCCCCGTGCCATCCTCCGGCTTCGTATCTGGATTCTGCAGGCTTTTATCTCCCTGGTTCTTTTGGCGACTTGTCAGGATGGTCATTCTGCAGGTGGCACATCAAGCAAGAGAAATGAAGAACACACAAGATTCTCAGCCCCAAGTCCCACCTTCCGTTCTAAACCGCACCAATCTCCATAATGGATGGAATTAGGTGATCTGAAATGAACATTTGGATTTAAGATGCATTAATCCTCCCGGCTTCAAATCAAATGTCGATTTTTCTAACTTTGAGGAATGAGTCAGTGTAACTTTTTAAACCCACAAATAAACTAGCAAATAAGAGGTATAAGAACAACAGAGAAGGAAAATGTATAATCTGGGGGGGTGGGGGAATTTCCATGTTGCTGTCCCCACTCCCTTGGCTAACCCACATTCCTTTATTTATTTCATAATAATATAAATAATAATAATAAATTAATAATAGTAATTACTACTTCTACTTTATTTTTATAGCCCACCCTTTACCAGCTGGCTCAGGGCAGGTAGCAACTGAAGACAAATAATTGACATGAACAAAACAGTTATTATATACATTCAATTAAAATATATTATTAAAACATTTTTGAAACCATCTAAAGAACTTTACAAGGGGGCGACAATTTCAGTTGAGTGGGTTAATGTCTTGTTTTTGTGGATGGAGTATTGATGTGTTATGAGCAAGGAGCTTGGGACAACATCGTTCCCATCTCTGTTTCACTGTCACAACAACCTTGTGTGGTAGTTCAGGCCGCGAGAGCATAACTAGCTCCAAGATCACTCAGCAAGTTTCAAGTGCAACGCCCTGGTCTATTCCGCACAAGTTTAATGTAGCAGAAGGGTTGCAAATTGTAAACGCTACAAATTTGCAGTTCCACAAGATGTCGCACACAATCTACAAC
The DNA here is from genome assembly GCF_049243985.1 of Paroedura picta. Lineage (NCBI taxonomy): Eukaryota > Metazoa > Chordata > Lepidosauria > Squamata > Gekkonidae > Paroedura > Paroedura picta. The sequence goes on along the minus strand of NC_135371.1, from coordinate 161,180,300 downwards.
AATCCTGCAACAGTTCCTCTAAAAGTGATTCATTGTTGCGCTTCTAGGGAAATCGGGAAAAGTGGATTCACCCTCCGAAAAACACTACACTCTTGCAAGCAATCTGCAACACTAGCGAAAAAGACCTGTGCATTAATATTGTTGCGGTTACAACAAAGTCCCTCTCCCTACTGCGAAAGTGGCCAAGTGTGTCTTGCCTGCAGTAGAAAAATATGAGATGTAGTTCTTCTAGAGCAGGGGTAGCAAATGCTGGCAGGGGCTCATGGGAATTGTAGTCCATGGACATCTGGTGGACCACAGGTTGACTACCCCTGTTCTAGAGCACAATCGACTCTACGGCCAGCTTAGCTTACTTTGGCATAGTTCTGCTTGTGTTCTACTCAGCTGGGGAACAAGCTGCACAGAAGAGGAAAGAAGGAAGGAACTGACATTTGCCTCTCCTGTTGTAGCCAATTCTGTTGCAATAAACTCTACCTACAAAGCAAGGCAGCCAGCAGTGAATAGAGAAAAACGGACTAGGATCTGGGAAATCCAGGTTTGGATCTGCACTTGTGCCATGAAGTTTACGGGGGACCTTGCGCCCATCCCATTATGCTCAGCCTGACGGAGGCAGACAATGGCCAACCACCTGAAACATCTCTTGCCTGGCAGCCAGAGAGTCTCAGGATATCCTGGCTACAGAGCGTCAGAGGATATGTAAACACAAAGCACATGCTAACCAAGAAAGGGATCTTATTCCGTATTCTGTGACCGCCAGCATTGCTGTCCCTTCCTGTCCAGGTATACCATCTACACTACCTGTGGCATGTGAGTCCCAGGTTTTGGACAGCCATGTGGTGCATGTGGCTTTGCACCCCCTAGTGCAGTGGTTCTCAACCTTCCTAATGCTGCGACCCTTTAATCCGGTTCCTCATGTTGTGGTGACCCCCAACCATAAAATTATGCAAGGGTTCTTTCACAGGAATTAAACCGAAACTGACCAAACTGGTATGAAGATCCATTGTTCATAATAATAATTGTATATAAATTGTTTTTTCCCCCAGGGTTTCTCAGTCGAGTTCTGCCTCTTGTCCCACCATGCCGATTTCGCTCTTTCCCGCTGCTCCAGACAGACGAACACTCTATCTCGATCTACCCCGCAAGGCTGTTGTGTGGATGGTACCCCCCCCAGCCAAGCTGCTTGCCCTGCCGCGACCCGTGAAAGGGTGATTCGACCCCCAAAGGGGTCCTGACCCCCAGGTTGAGAACCACGGCCCTAGTGGCAGGTAGTGTCTCTGCTGGATGAAGCCAAGCACAGGCAGCATCAGCCTCATCTCTAAAAAGGTCTCTTTGGCAGTGACACAGCAGGCCAACCTCGGTCCTTCTGGTGTTTATCAGCTGCAATTCTTGCAGAGCACTTGGCCATCCCTTGCCAGAACAATGCTGACATTTCAAATGGCTTGGGAGACACGCCGTTCTCCGTTTAATGAAGCCGTCTGGCTTTGCAATTACCATGTATCGACCTTTGGAAGCACGACTTGATAAGATCAACTTTGAATCATCACGTTTCTCGAATGGAGGCTGTGGAGCCGTCACGAAATTGAGCTTCTTTGTACATATTGCCTTATTTTATCTCTTTTGCTATTTGGGCTAAAAATGCATTTTGGAACGTCTCTTCATGCTCCAAATACTTCCCCCCCCCCACCTCTGCCGTCAAGTCACGGCTGTCTTATGGTGACCTTGTAGGGTTTTTCAAGGCCAGAGATGAGTGGAGGTGATTTGCTGTTGCCTGCCTCAGGATCACAACCCTGGTTTTCCTTGGTGGTCTTCCATCCAAATGCTAGCCAGGGCTGGCCCTTCTTAGCTTCCAGGATCTGGCGAGGTCAGGCTAGCCTGGGCTATCCCGGTCAGGAGTCCTGAGGACTAGAAACTTCCTTTAAAAGACTGACACTGGGGTTCTTAGAATTGCATTGAAAATATAATTTATTTTTAAATTTATTTATGTTCGTACTTTTGGCCACCTCATGAGAAGGAAGGACTCCCTGGAGAAGAGCCTAATGCTGGGAGCGATCGAGGGCAAAAGAAGAAGGGGGCGACAGAGAATGAGGTGGCTGGATGGAGTCACTGAAGCAGTAGGTGCAAACTTAAATGGACTCTGGGGAATGGTAGAGGACAGGAATGCCTGGAAGATCATTGTCCATGGGGTCGCGATGGGTCGGACACGACTTTGCGTCTAACAACAACAACAACTTATATACCGCCCATCATGACAAAGAGCCAGCTTGGTGTAGTGGTTAGGAGTAAAGACTTCTAATCTGGCGAGCCGGGTTTGAATCTGTGCTCCCCCACATGCAGCCAGCTGGGTGACCTTGGGCTCTTGAGAAAACTGCTCTGACCGAGCAGGAATATCAGGGCTCTCTCAGCCTCACCCACTTCACAGGGTGTCTGTTGTGGGGAGAGGAAAGGGAAGGCGACTGTAAGCCGCTTTGAGCCTCCTTCAGGTAGAGAAAAGAACCAACTCTTCTTCTTCTTCTTCTTCTTCTTCTTCTTCTTCTTCTTCTTCTTCTTCTTCTTCTTCTTCTTCTTCTTCTGCTGCTGCTGCTGCTGCTGCTGCTGCTGCTGCTGCTGCTGCTCAGGACGGTTTACACGTAAAACCCAGTAAAATACAGCATAAAGCCCCATAACCCCCCAAGTTATACAAGAACTAAAAACAACATCAAGAGAAAGATGACGGCATTCATCAACCCAATCACTGTTCCAGCCAGATCAGCATAGATGTTCCCTTAATCCTATCCAGGGCAGATCACACATATCTAAACTGCCACGAGCCGACTGCACTGGGAGTGGCGGTATAAAGACGTAATAAACAAAGAAACAAACAAATAAATAAATGGGATCACATATATCTCATCCATATATTTACACTGTTGCTTCCCCGCCTCCCCAACCCTCGCCCCTCTCACCCACCCTCTGTCCACTTTGATCCTTGTGAGGGTTCTCACCTGGTGCAGGATCCCAGCCATGGAATCAGGCTTTTTAGTGGCCAGGTGCTGGAAATCTGTCCCAGTAACCATTGAGCCTGGCACTCTACCACCTGCACTACAAAGACAACGGTGTCCCTGTGAAGCAAAGAGCTTTGATTACTGGCAGTGGGGACTGGGATGGGGGGAAAACTGCAGGAGCTACTAATAAAGACCGGAAAATGGTTCATGAAAGTAGCTAGGCTCCATTTGGCACACGTTAGAGAATGCACTTTGGATGCTCTTTATCAGTAGACCTTCTTGTTCCGCACAGGAAAAACCAGCTGCAAAAGCACATTGAAAGGGCATTCTCCAACATGTGCATAACGGGCATAGGTGTCAGGTAGCAAGTTGAGAGGCTTCAATACATCCCTGTGTAACACTGCAGAGCTGGGAAAAATGCAGAGGAGGGCAACCAAGAAGATTAGGGGAGTTGAAGCACTCCTATGAGGAAAGGCTGGCGAGGTCTGGGACCTCAGTTTGGAAAAGAGATTACCAAGGGGAGATGTGACAAAGGTTTGTAAAATTATGCATGGGGTGGAGACAGTGGGCATTTTTTCTCCAGCACCCCCCCCCCCAAAAAAAAAAAAAAAGAACTCAAGGGCTTCTGAAGAAGTTGATGGGCAGTAGGTTCAGGACAGACAAAAGTAAATACTACTTTACACATAAAAATGTGGAATTCTCTGCCAGAGGATGCAATGATGGCCGCAGGAATGAGCAACTTGAAAAGGGGATTAGATAAATTCCTGGGGAATAAGTCTATTGGTGGTGACTGAGGAAAACCACCACCTTCAGAGGTGCTAATCCACTGAAACCAAGAGCCAGGAGACAACACATGGGAAAGGTTACAGCCTCTCTGCCCTGTTGTTGGTCATTCAGTGGAACTGGTTGGCCACTGTGTGAGGCAGGATGCTAGCCTAGATGGACCACTGGCCTGATCCAGCAGGGTTCTTCTGATGTTCTTAAGGAGACTCTGATGGATCAGACCAAGGGTGCTTCTCATCAAGTCTTGTGTTTCCAATAGTGGTCACAAATATGCTTTGTGTGCCCCCCCCCCCAGTTCTTCTTTCTACCTCTAAACAATGCAGAGGCATACTTCTAAAACTGACTATTCCTTCTCCCCATTAAGTCAAACAGCCATTTACAGACTTCTCTTTCATGAATTCTGTCTCTCTTCAGAAGCCATCTAGGCTACTGGCCTTCATTCCATCCTGTGGCAAGGAGTTCCACAAGTTATTTATGCATTGCATGAAGAAGTAGTGTTTTGTGTCTGTGGCCCATCCATTTCACTGAGTGACCCTGAGTTTTTGTATTCCGTACTTACTGGATGACTTTTAACCAGCTCTGCAAGAGCTGATATGCCAGAGGGCACGTCTTGGTGCCCTTCATCCCCTGCTTCCAGGTGCTGTAGGCATGTGAGCTGTGCCAGGACATCAAGGGATGTCACTCAAGAGTCCATCCCTGTCTGCTTTCCTGCTTTGGGGATCTCTCCCAGCTGCCGGGACTATGGAACTTTCATGCTCCGTGACCTCACAATGGCCCCTGGTTCTGTGATGACACCAAGTCTTGGCTGCTGTTTGAATACTCACATCTGATATTGGTATGACTGACTTTCTTGTCCACCGATTTTGCTTAAAGAGATAGAGATGGGGGCTGTGTGAAAGTTGGCACACGAACAGGAACAGGCTTAGGGAGCCAGGGGGGATATTATAGAGGATACAGAATCCTAGAGTTGGAAGGGGCCATACAGGCAGGATTAGCTTAAAGCATCCAGGGCAGAGTCTGCACTTACTTTGTTTATTCCATTGTCAATCCTGTTGAATTCAGATCGCTTTGAACTCGGATCTTCCTCTCCCCCCCCCATTGAAACAGGAAAGTCTTCTGCACGTGGTTAGGGTGGCTCAGAAGGGGGGGAGCCAAGCCTCTTTCTTTCTTTTCTTGAAGGGTGGGGGGAGAGGAGCCAAGCAGGGAGCCTCTTGCTTTTCTTGGAGGGGGGGTGGGGGAGAAGATTGAAAAAGACAGAAAAGGGGGAAAAAATCCAGGACCCACAGAAGTTGAGAGAAATTAGGGGCTTCTCCTTTAAGGCAAATTCGTCACATGACCACCTGTGACCAATCACGGGTCCTCTACCACTGAGGAGAGCCCCAATTCAAAACAATGCAATTTGATAATGTATTCAGGATTAAAAGCACTCTAAGATATCACACAATAAAGGTAGGGTCACTCCGGATCAATCCTTCTTGCTGCAGAAGGAAAATTTAAATCGCCCAAAATCCAAACGGAAATGGCATTCTGTGTAGAGGGCAGGGACTGAATCGATCTGGGGTTGGAATAAAAGCTCCGTGCAGTTTACACCCTGGATAAGTATCTGTCCAACCACTGCTTGAAGACTGCCAGTGAAGGGGAGCTCACCACCTCTTTAGGAAGTCAATTCTACTGCTGAACTACTCTGTGAAAATTTCCCTCCTGATATCTAGCTGATCTTGTTCTACATGCAGTTTAAACCCATCACTGCAGGTCCTATTCTCTGCTGCCAACAGGAATTTCCCTGCCCTTCTCTAGAATACAATAATAAAATCATAGAGTTGGAAGGGGCCTCCTGGGTCATCTAGTCCAACCCCCTGCACTATGCAGGACACTCACAACCCTATCACTCATCCACTGTACCCTGCCACTCCCTTAAGCCTTCAAAGAATCAGCCTCTCTGTCAGACAACCTTTAAAAGACAGCAATTGTGTCCCCTCTCAACCGCCTCTTCTCCAGGCTGAACTTTCCCTTTCCTGGGTCATCCTTGTTGCTCTCCTCTGAACCCTCCCAATTTTGTCCATGACCTTTTTGAAGTGAGGCCACACAGAACTGCGCAATATTTTAATATTGCAGCTCAAGCCAGGGATGGTAGGTAGATAATCCCCTGGATTTATAGCTCATCCCCAGACCAAAGAGATCGGTTCTCCTGGAAAAAGTGGCTGCTTGGGAGGGTGGGCTCCATAGAATTATACTCCACTGAGGTCCCTCCCAGCCCCAAATCCCGCCCACTCCTAGCTCCACCCCCAAAGTCTCCAGGGCTCTCCCAACCCAGAGCTGGCAGACCATAAGGCATTAAAATTCAAGCAGAAGCAGCCTAAGAACAGCAACAGCCTTCTAAATTCATTGAAATCAGTGTACATAGAAACATGTAACTCTGCCTAGGAGAAAGTTTTTGGTTCTACATGAATCGACTGAGCATTTGCAGGATGTCACAGAGGGATGGATCCTGACTCAGGAATGTGCCCTAAAATGTTTCTCTCTAGTTTGTTGGGGGGGGGGACTTTGTGGCAGAAACCTTGTCCAGTCAGTTCCTGCGATCATACCATTTCTCTGTCCAGCATCTGGGATGCAGACTGTCGCTCTGTGTGTTTTTGCTTTGGACTCTGCGGTCACTTATCTGATATTTGGAAAGCCAACGCTAGTTAATTTAGCATTAATCTTCTGCTCTGGGCTCATTAGCGCTCATTGCCCGGGGCAGGGTGAGGAATGTTTCACAGAGTGCATGAAATGTTTTCCAGCATGCAGATTGCTAGGAGAACACCGTAGCTCAGGGTGTACTCTGCGGGTATGTTGATTGCATGGACACACAAATGAAACAAAAGGCTTTAGGAAAATACAGCCTGATTAGTTGGAGGGCTCTGATCTGCCTCTGGTTGCCAGCCTGGCCCAACCTCATCAGATCTCGGAAGCTAAGCAGGGTCAGCCTTAGCTAGTACTTGGATGGGAGACCACCACCAGAGACCAAGGCCCTTTCTGCACTCACATTTTTTTCAACTGTAAATCTTGCCGAATTCTGGTCAATTGGAACCCATATCTACTGTTATGTCTGTGGGCATTTGGCCACTGATGCAAATGAGGGCTTCTGCCAGCCAGGGAACTAGCCAGTCAAAGGAACTGTTAAGGCTCAACCAGATCGCTCTGCTTAGAGCCAATTGGATTGCTCTGCTTAGGGCCAATCGGACTGCTGTGCTTAGGGCTGCCTGAAAGGTATAAAAGTGCATGAGTTTGCCTGTTTTTCTCTGTTCAGTAGATAGAGTTTGTTGCTGGAGTTGTTAAGTAAAAAGAGCTGTTCTGAAGAACTGGATTCTGTGTTTACTGTGTTTACTGATCCCGCAGACTTTACAGCCTTCCTTTCCCCTGATTTTAAACACATTGCCCTTCTGCATTTGCACTGTCCCAATTTTCGGTCTTCTGGCAGCTTGATTGGGGAGGGATGTGTGAAGCTCCAGCCAGCATTAAAGGAGCACAAGGCTGGAGAGTGCTTTATTTCCTGCCTTTTGGCTCCCAAGTCCACAGCCAGAACAAGCAGGGCAAGCGGAGCACAGGGCTGCTTGTTTATCTTTCTTTTCCTGCAGGAGCAAGGTGTGTGTGGAGGTTATAAATAATAACAGCCTCGATGGGCATTGAAATGAGGGTGTATGAGTTGGCATAGGGCTACTAAGGTAGGACGGAGTGTGCCCCTTCAGGCAAAGGTGAGGACCACATTTCCCAAAGTTCCCTCCACATCAGTAATTCCTGTAAATGGAAAACTCACACAGGAGAAGGGCTCAGCAAGAACCTTTAGCCCCCCTGCCCTTTAATTTGCTGGGAGTTTTTATATGAGGAGTGGCATTAAAGAATAGGTGTTTGTTTTTTTGTACTCCGCTGTTCACTACCTGAAGGAGCCTCAAAGTGGCTTATAATTGCCTTCCCTTCTGCTCGCCACAGCAGACAACAGTGAGGGAGGTGGGGCTGAGAGAGCTCTGAGAGAACTGGGACTGGCCCCAAGTCACCCAGCTGGCTGCATGTGGAGGAATGGGGAATCAAACCCAGTTCTCCAGAATAGAGGCTGCTGCTCTTAACCACTACATGAAGATGTGATTCTCCTTGCCTCAAATGCTTTCTGGAGTGGCACAGTTTGTTCCTTCTGCTTGAGGATTCTACCACCTCATTTTGTCACAGGCCTGACTGGGGTGGTGCATGCTAGCCCGATCTTGTCAGTTCTCAAGCTAAGCAGGATTGGTCCTGGGCAGAGTCTGCACTTACTTTCTTTATTCCATTGTCAGTCCTGTTGAATCCAGATCACTTTGAACTTGGGTCTTCCTCTCCCCCCCCCTCCCCATTGAAACAGGAAAGTCTTCTGCACGTGGTTAGGGAGGCTCAGAAGGGGGGGGGAGCCAAGCCTCTTTTTTTATTTTCTTGAAGTGGGGGGGAGGAGCCAGGCAGGGAGCCTCTTTCTTTTCTTGGAGGGGAGGGGGAGAGGATCGAAAAAGGCAGAGGAGGGAGGAAAAATCCAGGACCAACAGAAGTTGAGAGAAATTAGGGGCTTCTCCTTTAAGGCAAGCGTGTCACATGACCAGGTGTAGCCTATCAGAGGTTCTCTACCACGGAGCTTTCTTTCCCAATCTGGATATTCAGGCTTAAAAGCAGCCTGAGATATTGCACAATAAAGGTAGGGTCACTCTGGATCAATCCTTCTTGCTGCAGAAAGAAAATTAAAATCGCCCAAAATCCAAACGGAAATCGCATTCTGTGTAGAGGGCAGGGACTGAATCGATCTGGGGTTGGAATAAAAGCTCCGTGCAGTTTACACCCTGATTAGTATTTAGATGAGAGACCATCGGGTAAACCCAGGGTTGTGATGCGGAGGCCGGCAATTGTGAATCACCTCAGAACATCTCTTGTCTTGAAAACCCCATGGGAATGCCATAAACTGGCTGATATTCCCCCCCCCCCCCAAAAAAAACCCTATGTAACTGTACCTAATCTAAGCCCTTCCCTTTCCAGAAGAAGTTCCTGTTAGAGCAGTTTCTCAGTGGAACAGGCTTCCTTGGAAGGTGGTGGGTTCTCCAATTTTTAACCAGAGGCTGGATAGCCATCTGACGGTGAAGCTGATTCTGTGAAGGTTCAAGGGGGTGGCAGGTGACAGTGGATGAGCAATAAGGATGTGAGTGTCCTGCATTGGTCAGGGGGTTGGAGTAGATTCTAGGATTCTATTGCCCAATTTAGATTCTGTCTCCCGCCCCTCACTGTGTTCTCTCTCCTGGCATCAGATTTGGAATTGTAAACGCCTTACAGCCAGAGCCATCTTGTAGTTTCTCAGCGCAAGGCCGTGTGCATTGGTGCTGTCCAAATCACCCTCACCGCCATTAAGGCAGCCTATAAAGCCCATCGTATTTCCCCCGTTAGCATAAAGGGCCTTCCATTTCCTTCTGTCGAGGTTTTGGCATGGATCTGCCAGCAGCCCGGTTGCTCCTGGTTTTTAATTGGCCCCTCCTTTGCTTTCAAGCCTCATTCACATATTTTTTTTTAAAATCCCTATGGTGCATCTCTCTCTCTTTTTATTTTACAACCTTTTTATTACTTTCCATTTATAATCAATTATTTCGAAACCTCTTTAAAGTAATAACCTCGGCTGGCCATCTTGTGGCTGCTTCCCCGGCAAGCACTCTTTAAAGGGCAATGTCAGGAGTGGTTGTTAGTCAAATGCATCAGAAGCTTTCATGCGCAGGGAGACGAGACAGAAGGGAAGCGATTGGGCACACTGATGCTCTAGATCAGTGGTGGATGAACTGTGGCCCTCCAGATGTCCATGGACTACAATTCCCAGCCCTGGCAGGGGCTCATGGGAATTGTAGTCCATGGACATCTGGAGGGCCACAGTTTTCCCACCACTGATCTAGATCGATTGCCTGGATATTAGCTCCCCAGACCCCAAATCTGAGTGAGGATTGGTTCACACCGTCTATGGAATTGAGTGGTACAGATGGCCCTGCAACATCTCTCTCTTCAAGGGGAGGCTATATAGGTTTGCATACGGAGGTGTGGAGGAGCTATTGCAGGTATTGCAGGTAGAAGAGGTCAGACTAGCCATGGTATATTTCTTTGCACAGTGGGGTTTGGGAGGGGCAATATTCAGACACGGGCCATTTGCAGTTGGAAAAAATGCAGTAGCCCGTAACTTTTCAGATTCTATACACTGCGCCAGAAGCAGTGTCCATATAGAATCATAGAATCATAGAGTTGGAAGGGTCCTTACAGGCCATCTAGTCCAACCCCCTGCCATCTAGTCCAACGCAGGCCATCTAGTCCAACGCAGGATCAGCCCAGAGCATCCTAAAGCATCCAAGAAAAGTGTGTATCCAACCTTTGCTTGAAGACTGCCAGTGAGGGGGAGCTCACCACCTCCTTAGGCAGCCAATTCCACTGCTGAACTACTCTGACTGTGAACATTTTTTTCCTGATATCTAGCCTATATCGTTGTACTTGAAGTTTAAACCCATTACTACGTGTCCTCTCCTCTGCAGCCAACAGAAACAGCATCCTGCCCTCCTCCAAGTGACAACCTGTCAAATACTTAAAGAGGGCTATCATGTCCCCTCTCAACCTCCTTTTCTCCAGGCTGAACATTCCCCAGATCATCTTCGTCACTCTCCTCTGTACCCTTTCAATTTTATCGATGTCCTTCTTGAAGTGAGGCCTCCAGAACTGCACACAGTACTCCAGGTGTGGTCTGACCAGTGCCGTATACAATGGGACTATGACATCTTGTGATTTTGATGTGATGCCTCTGTTGATACAGCCCAAAATGGCATTTGCCTTTTTTACCGCTGCATCACACTGCCTGCTCATGTTTAGTTTACAATCCACAAGTACCCCAAGGTCTCGTTCACACACAGTGCTACCTAGAAGCGTATCCCCCATCCAGTAGGCATGCTTTTCATTTTTCTGACCCAGATGCAGAACTTTACACTTATCTTTATTAAATTGCATCTTGTTCTCATTTGCCCATTTTTCCATTGTGTTCAGATCTCGTTGAACTCTGTCTCTATCTTCCGGAGTATTTGCCAGTCCTCCCAATTTGGTGTCATCTGCAAACTTGATGAGTAGTCCCTCCACCCCCTCATCTAGATCATTAATAAATATGTTAAAAAGTACCGGGCCGAGCACCGAGCCCTGAGGTACTCCGCTACTCACCTCTCTCCAGTCTGATGAAACACCATTGACAACAACTCTTTGAGTGCGGTTCTCTAACCAATTTCGTATCCACCTAACTATCTGAAAATCCAGATTGCAGTCCTTCAACTTATCCATCAGAACATCTTGGGGAACCTTGTCAAAAGCTTTACTAAAATCCAAGTAAATGACATCAACCGAAGATAAAGAGAGCCAGCTTGGTGGAGTGGTTAGGAGTACGGACTTCTAATCTGGTGAGCTGGGTTTGATTCTCTGCTCCCTGACCTGCAGCCAGCTGGGTGACCTTGGGCTCGCCACAGCACTGATAAAGCTGTTCTGACCAAACAGTGATATCAGGGCTCTCTCAGCCTCACCCACCTCACAGGGTGTCTGTTGTGGGGAGAGGAATGGGAAGGCGACTGTAAGCTGCTTTGAGACTTGGGGGCTTTCCGCACCGGGATCTTTGTAGCAAATTGGTTGCTGAATGAAAAATCGCCATTTAAAATAGTGGAATTTGTCGTTATGCATACCTGCCTTTGTAGTGGAATCCAGTTGCGTTTTGTAGCATTTCCCATAGGCTTCCGGTCTCGGCAAAAATCGCTAGAAAGGAAGCGCTATTGCCAAGCTCGTCCCGCCCCTGGCCGTCAAGCAGCCAATGGGCAGCCGTTAGCATGCTCCCAAACAGCCCCTTTCCCTTTAAGAAAGTTAAAAAAAAAAAAAAACAGACCCATTGCAACGAATCTGTGTTGATTCGTTGCAACGGAGAGACCCATCCAGCTGCCTGGTGTGTTTGAGCTGTCGTTTGATCGTTGCCACGCTCCCTCCGAGTGAAAAAAAAAATCCCCCCCCCTCTCACGGGCCCGATTTTCGGCTGAATGAATGTGTAAAAAATAAAGGGAAAATACATCAGCAAACGGGCTTTTCTGTTCTTTGTGCTTAGTGACTCTGGGGAGGGACTGAAGCCGGGGAAGCCTCTAAACAGAAAGAGGCTCACTGGTGCGTTTATCCCCGCTCGCTCGGAGAAAAAAAAATGGCGATCGCTTCGCCGGAAGATCAGAGGAGAGAGCCAGGGGGAGGGACTTTGTAGAAACCGCAACAATGTTAACGCACAGGTCTTTTTCGCTAGTGTTGCAGATTGGTTGCAGGAGTGTATCGCTTTCCAGAGGGTGAATCCACTTTTGGGGATTTCCCTGAAAGCGCTACAAGGAAGCGCTTTTTGCAGATCGGTTTCAGGTGTGTGGCAGATTGTCAACGACGTTGTGCATAACGGCAAATCAGTAGCGTTTTCAATTGGCAACCATTGTGCGAATTTGAAGGCGTGCGAAAAGCCCCTTGGAGTCTTCGGGTAGAGAAAAGCGGCATATAAGAACCAACTCTTCTGTTTCTAGAAGAGCAGTAAGATATCAGTTAGGGTTACCAATCTCCAGTTGAGGCCTGGAGTTCTCATGGAATTACAGTTGCTCTGTAGACTACAGTGATCAGTTCTTGTGTGTTTGTGTGTGAGGGGGCAAGAATCACAGCTCTGGGATTGTATTTGTTTATTTATATTGGAATTGATATTCCACCCTGTCTTTTAAAACTGCTGCTTGGGAAATGCCTGGAGAGTTAGGGGTGGTGATTGAAGGAGCAAAGGCTAGGAAGGGAAGAGACCTATGCAGGGATGTTGGACCATGCATAGAGTTTTCCTTCCAAGGGTGCCATTTCCTTCAGGGAAATGTATTTCTCTAGCCTGGAGATCATTTGTAATTCCAGGAGAACACCAGACCCCAGCTGGAGGTTGGCAATTCCCCAGATTTGGCCAGAAGGTCTCAGACTCCAAGTCATAATATCTGGCAAGGCAGCTTCCTACATTCTGGTACTCAATTCTAACCTTGGGAACATGTGGTTGAGGAAGCTGAAGGGTTAATCTGGAAAAGGCCCCTTCCCCTTCACTAGGGGAGCCCAGAGCAATGCTAATTTTGCTAATTAATATGGAGCAGATGCAGCAGGAAGTGGGTGGGGGCGAGGGGGGAGATCTCAACTGAGGGAGGTGGCAGGATTTATGGGGGAGGGAATTCTCAGCTTCCTTTGCTGTGCAGCCGTGGGGTAGCCGAGCTGGCATGCAGAGCACAGTTTAGACACCCACGTTGGGGGGAGGGAAGGGGGGGAGCAGCAGAGCTTGGCTGCCTGAGATAGCAGTTTTGCAAGCAGCATGACAGAGATCACACGGGATTGCCAGCTCCAGGCTGGAGAAAACCTGGAAACTTCAGGGATGGAGCCTGCAGAGGGCAGGGAGGGACTTCATTGGGTTAAATGCTATACAACAGACCTTTTCCGCACAAGGGAAAAAAGCTGGGCCAGTGCCTGTCTGGCAGTGGGCCTAAGCAGGCCTTCATGTGCCCCGCAGCATGGGAACATGGATTCTTCCAAGTTCCCTTCCCTGCTGCTGGCACCATCAGGGCCTACCTCAGGGGAAGAGTCGGGGCTTCCGGCCAGGCTCCTCCCCTGCCTACAGCATCCTGGGAGGGAGGAAAATGCCCCATTCGGCTCTCCAGTGCTTCATGGTGGCCTATTGGGGACTTTAAACCTGAGATTGTATTGTAATGTAATTCTACCTGTATGAAAATAACCCCCACCCCTGCTGCACAGCAGAACCTTTCTAACCCGGCTGCCTCACGTGGAGCTGAAATCGGAGGCGGACATTGTGCACCAGCTTAATCAGTCCCCCATGCCCCGTCGTGAAGAACCGAAGATGGCTTGGTGTGGCCGCTGCCATGCAGAACAGGTCACGGTCCATCTTCTAAGCCAGCAGTGGCCAAACTGTGGCTCTCCAGATCTCCATGGAGCACAATTCCCATGAGCCCCCTGCCAGCATCCCATGTGCTATGGTGACCACGGGCACCATGTTGGAGTAAGCAATACTGAGCTTGGTCAGCCCAGTAACCTGACTCTCCTGAAGGCAGTTCCATGAGCTCATGTGAGGATGTGTCACGACAAAAGGCCTCCCCAGAATCCGCTGCAATGCATACAGGTTCCAGGACAGGAGAGGCAGGGATCTCTGGACACAGAAATGTGTCTTCCTATAAGAAAGTTTAAAAACCACTGGCCTAACAGATGAGGGGAACAGCAGCCTGTAGGGTCTAAATCTCTGCCCTCCGTAACATGAGGTGCCCCCTGCCCCTCTTAATAAGGCCTTGAAATGAGGGGGGACATGTTTCTACAAATCCATGTAACCAAGAGCAGATTGGCAGCTTTGTGAGGGAGCAGGAGTGTGGAGGCTTTGGGTGTGATGTCTTGAATTTATTTATTTGATTTCTATGCCACCCTTTCGAGAGGCCCAGCTGCAACAGAAGAGAGCTCCTGAATTTTGTGAGTGTGTGGAGAAGAGGGCATTTGTAGGCTGACAACCCTTAAGCACAGTGCCTAGGCCCTGCAGTACTTTTAGGGGCCCACAATACCGTTTTAATTTCTTATAAAATCAGAAGGGAGGGAAAATGAACTTTTAGGGTGGAAGGAAATAATTTTATTCCCCCTCACGTCAGAAAAAAAAGTGAAATGTTTGGGGCCTAAGAAAATCTACCTGAAGCAGAAATAAAATGCTGACGTATTTAAAGTTATATCAGAAATGACATTTAATATTGATATTATTATGGTGGGAAGAGCCCATGAAGGCTAGAGTTTTTAGGGCTTACAAGAGTTATATTACAGCCCTAGGCAGGTGAGGGTTTGTTGAGGAAAACACAGGAGCTCCATCATTGTATGCCTAAACCCGCATGGCAGCTACTAATCTGAAAGATTTTCCCTCCTGAAAGGGAAAAATCTCTTTATCATGTTTCTGTCAGTGCTTTTAACAACTGTGGGCACTTAACAGACAAATACTGATGCTCCCCCTCCCCAAGAATTGCCATATCAGCAGCAGCTTTACCTGTTGGATTCCTGCCTGTTGTTAAAAGCTAGCCCTTGTTCAGTGACGTCTTCGCTCCCTTTTCTTGCAGTACAGAAACTCTGACCCTTTGTGTTGTTTCTTTCAATGAATGAAAGAAATGGTGACTCGGGATAAGTTTCAGGTGGCCCCTTGCAGGGATGGGAAGCATTTAAATTTCCTCAACGATTCCCAAACATTCAAGGCCGGCTTCTCTGCTTCGCCTGCCTGCATCCTTATGCACACCTCCCGCATTCCAGGATGTGGCTCTCCTACTGCTGGGGGTTTGGGCAGCTGCAGCCCCACACCCGAAAACACAGGCGTGTCTCATTGGACCCCCCACCCTGCAGGGAACATGAGTCCTGGGGGTTTAAGATTACAGCAGCTGGAATCTCATAAAGTCACATTCCACCTGCCTTACTGATCCCTCAGCTGGAACATGGGTGGGCTTTCTGGCAGGGTGGGGGGAGGGATACAGAGGCTAACACCTGCCACCACCCTATAACAGTCTTCTGAATCTGACCCCCCACTCAGATTCCAATACTGGGGGCATTCAAATGGTGCTGCTTTACTGCAGCTTTTGCTCCTGCCTGGAAGTATGGTCTAATGAGATCAGAGCCATAAGCCAGACTGAGGCTCCTGGGGCCTCTGCTCAGAGCCCCACCTGCCTGTCTCTGTATTATTTGGGGTTTTAAAGAAATACATGTAGTTATAGGATCCCTAATTAATAGTACGCCATGTATACCATTGTATTCTGGGCTGTATATCTTTCAAGGTGCCTGTTTGGCCTATCAAATGTGTTCATTTTCACTAAATGCAGGCTGTTTTGGGCAACAAAGTAGTAGGAAGCTGACAGGAATCTTAGGTTTTCAATGCAAAACCCTGCCTGGATGTGTGTGTGTGTGTAGAAATCTGGGGTTTGCTAGATTTGGTAAAAATGGTTTAAATTAGGAGATAATTTTTTTGTTCAATATTAATGCTATGTATGTTTCCACCTTTGAAATACACGTCCTCTGCATTCTGTCAAACAAAGGTCTGCACTTGGTTTCCATTTTTATTTGTTAATCTGCAATGCTTTTCTCCTTCATTGTCTGCAGCCTCATTATTCTTCTGTGCCCATACAAAGACCTTTCTTGCCATCCTTAAGTGGACCACAGGGGGGCACCCTTGTGCTGCCTAATTCTGAAGCTCTTCTGCTTACCTATGGTACTCACCTGAGATCCGGTCCCTAAAGGATGGGGAAATGAGTGCAACTACATAAGGAGAGAGACTATATATGCAGCTTGTTTCTCCCATGCTATGAACCTGTTCCTGGCAAAACGGTGCTATTTCCCTTGGAGGGGAGTTGCCTGCATCTGCTGTTAGATTTCTTAAACAACATTAATGTTCTTGGATTTATGCAGCAGACCCAGGGCCGGGTGGTAAAATGTAAAAAGCAAGCGACATGTGTTAGCAGCTAATTGGATGACATGGTTCATACACAGAAGGCTCTTCCATGTAGCATGGACTTTCATGTACAGTATGCTGAGCTGTCTGTGTTTATTTGGCAAGTGACTATCTTTGGCTTTCCACCACACGTACATTATATATGTTCCAGTTCTTTAAAAACGTATATTACGGGTTACCGTCTGCATCAGGCCTTCCCAACCTTTTAACACTTGTGGGCCCCTTTAGAATTCTGACACAACATGGTGGGCACAGTCACAAAATGGCTGCCACAATAGGTGGCTGCCACAAAATGGCTGCCGCATCTCCCTTTCAGGGACACAATGAAGTTGCTTGCACTGTGGTGGCAGTTGCTGCTGAAGCAATGTTTTTAAACATCAAACAGCCAGTCAGATCCTCCAGCGGCCAATGAGAAGCCTTGCTGTCTCTACCGTTTTATAAAATGCAAGCACTGGCATAACAAGAAAGCCTCTTGACATAAGGACATCAGGAGAGCCCTGCTGGATCAGACGCATGGTGTGGTCCATCTCATCCAGCATCCTGCTTCACACATTGGCCAACCTGTTTCTCCTTCCAGCGGGACAGACAAAGAGGACATAAGGCTCTTCTGCCCTTGGAATCCATATGAATGGTTTTCAGGGATCTCAACTCCCCACTTGGAATCGTGGACATAGTTCCTAAGAACCATTCATAGCAAATCCACAGTTTGCAAAAGGAGGATGGGTTGTTGGCTCAGTGATGGAGAAGCTGCTGTGCGAGCAGAAGGTCCCAGGTTCAATCCTTGGCATCTCTGGTCAGAAGTAAAAGGGAAAGACCTCCACCTGAAACCCTGGAGAACCGCTGCAAGCCAGAAGATAAGACTGAGCGTCACAGTCTAGAGGTCTGAATTAGTATAAGAAAGCTTAATTCTTTGGGGAGGGTCCGTTGTTCCTTGGTAGAGCACCTGTTGCAGAAGTTTCCAAGTTCAGCCTCTGAGAACCTTCACCTGAGACCTTGGAGCTACTTGGCCTTGACAAAGTTCACGGAGTGGTATCTGACGGAAAGAGACTACCGGGCCCCTGAAACCTCAGAAGGGGTGCGATAGTGCAGAATATGGTTCGGAAGCAGAGCTGTGGACATGCCCACCTGGGGCCCCTCCCCTCCCCTTCCCACACCTTCCAGGCCCATCGGCCATTTGGGGGTTGAGGCTGGTCAGCATGACTATATATGGGATATCCCCAATAAATAGTTAACACATTTAAAAAATATATACAAAATTAATTAACTCCCACCCATTCAGGCAACCCTTCCAGGGTGGTCAAGAAACCCGAGGGCTTCATGAAACCCTGGTTGAGAAAGCCTGACCTAGAGCCAAGCAACTCTAAACAAAATATAAATGCAGTGAATAAAATAATTCTTCATTGGCCAGTGCTGCTGGACACTTCAGCTATGCCGTCCTCCACATGGGCTCTAACAACTCTTTCAGTTTGGAGATTTCTGGGGGCGTTTCCCACCTGTGCATTTCTGTGCAACCATGAGGACTAGAAGCTGGTTTCTAGCTTCTTTGTTGGAAGCTTATTTCCCCCCCCACCCCCCCAACACACACACACACACACACAAAGAGTTCTGCAGCCTGGGCCATCTTTCGCAGCTCTTGGATATACATCCAGAGCTCTCAGACTTCCTCCTGCCGCACACCTGGCAACAGCAGACTGTCTCAGTGGGCCCACCTACCCCACGCCTCCCCGACAGAAGCAGGTGTGTGCCGGAGTCTCTCTCGCTGACGGTGGAGAGAAGCGCCTCAGCAGGTGATTTCCCCTGTTCAATTTCCCGGCATTTAATGAGCTTGGCATTAGATGCAGCTCATCCATCGGGCACTGATTGCTCCCCGACTGCTAATGATCTGCTTTCATTCACTGGAAAATTCACCAAGAAGAGGAGGAGGAAGCCGGGGGGGGGGGGGGGGGGGAGGCCTGTTTGTCACAGCTCATCATGGGATGGTGCTCTGCATCTGCCTGCTGACTCCTGTTGGGGCTGCAGGAAGCCGTGGGTACGCTTGGGGGGAGGGGGGCTGGGGGCAGTACAAGAGGCTAAACTGAACCGAGAAACCCAACGAAAGCCCCAACAGACATGCACAAAGGAACAGTGGATCTTCCCGCCAGCGCACGCTATTGGTCAGTTTCACTTTCAACTGACTGGATCCTCCAGGTGGTGATCTAGCAGCGCATTGGTCAGTTACACTGCCCGCTCTGATCCTACTTTGGACCTCAAGCTTGGTCCTCAGGAGAATCCTTAACAGAGCTACATACATCACAGTGGCAACACCCACGACCACAAAGCTCTCAGCACAGTCCAAGCAGAGGCAAACCTTTCTAAGTCCGTTGACTTCAGCTGACTGAGAAGGAGGTGACTCTGTTTAGAACTGTTAGCAGGTGAATTCAAAAGAAGTCCCACCGCCTGTTTCCAGCACTGGCCAGCCAGCTCATTCTGGGAACCCCAGCAGCATAAGTTAAGGCCATAGACACCCCTGCAGTTTGGTGCTGTGGTTAGGAGTGCGGACTTCTCATCTGGTGAGCTGGGTTTGATTCCCCGCTCCTCCTCCACATGCAGCCAGCTGGGTGACCTTGGGCTCGCCACTGTGCTGATAAAGGTGTTCTGACCGAGCAGTATAATATCAGGGCTCTCTCAGCCTCACCCACCCCACAGGGTGTCTGTTGTGGGGAGAGGAAAGGGAAGGCGATTGGAAGCCGCTTTGAGACTCCTTTGGGTAGAGAAAAGCGGCGTATAAGAACCAACTCTTCTTCTTCTTCTTCTACATAGCTTCCCCCCAACAACTGGCATTCAGGTATACACTGCGTCTGAACAAGGAGGTTCTGTTTAGCAATCGTAGCTGAAGGACACAGATGGACACGGCCACATGCATGAATCTGTCTAACCACTGGATGTTTCAGCTTATATTAGTTTTATTCAGGATATTAATTATGCAGCCTGAGTTGTTGCAGCTTCCTCTTGGCTCTCCTGCACCTGCTGCCAATCAAGTTTCACTGTGGATGAATCATCGCAGTAAGGGAGGGGGTGGTGGTGGAATGCTTACTCTTCATTTCCTTCATATCATTTGTTAGTTTATAGCCCTGTATATTTATATAGCCTCCCTATCAAGATAAGCCTTCATAACCGAGTCAAAGAAGCAGGGGGAGGATCCCTCATCTCTTTCCAACCAAGCTGAGCTTGCCCCAGATGCCCTCTTCTTCTGTCTAATAAATTCTAAACGCTCCTTTTTTCCTTGTGTCAGCCTCTCTATGTAGCAGGGTTGCCAACCTCCAGGTGGGGCCTGGCAATCTCCCAGAATTACCACATTTCCAGAGATCAGTTCCCCTGGAGAAATGTGCTAGATTCTCTAGCATTAGTCCCCACAGAGGTGCCCCCCTGTCCCTTCAGACCTGTGTTCTCTAGAATCTCCTCCTAAATCCAAACTTGTATTCTCTAGAACAGGGGTAGTCAACCTGTGGTCCTCCAGATGTTCATGGACTACAATTCCCACGAGCCCCTGCCAGCAAATGCTGGCAGGGGCTCGTGGGAATTGTAGTCCATGAACATCTGGAGGACCACAGGTTGACTACCCCTGCTCTAGAATCTACTCCTACATCTCCTCTGTTTGGCATGCAGTAGGCCCCAGGTTCAATCCCCGGCCTATCCAGTTAATGATCTAGCTAGCAGCTGGTGATGCAAAAGACTTCTGCCCTAGAACCTGGAGAGGCGCTGCCAGTCTGAGCAGACAATTTTCACTTTGATCAAGTCTAAGGCAGCTTCACGGGTGTGTTGCTTTCGGAGGTACTTGGCCAAAAAAGTCTGCGTGCCCCTGAACAAGGTGAATTTTATTTGGATTCAGCATGACTGTTGCAGACCTTCAGCTAGCCTGGTTTAATCTTCCTTCTTAACCAGGGCAGAGTCTGCACTTACTTTTTTTATTCCATTGTCAATCCTGTTGAATTCAATCACTTTGAACTCGGGTCTTCCTCTTCCCCCCTCCCTCCCCATTGAAACAGGAAAGTCTTCTGCACGTGGTTAGGGAGGCTCAGAAGGGGGGGGGGAGGCAAATGGAGACTCTTTCTTTGTTTTCTTGAAGGGGGGGGGGAGAGGATCCAAGAAGTCAGAGGAGGGAGGGGAAAAATCCTTTCTTTTCTTGAAGGGGGGAGGGGAACGAAGAAGGCACAAAAAAAATCCAAGGCCGACAGAAGTTGAGAGAAATTAGGGGCTTCTCCCTTGAGGCAGGCCTGTAGCCAATCACGGGTCCTCTACCACAGAGGAGAGCCCAGATTCAAAACAATGCGATTTTCTGAATATATTCAGGATTAGCAGCAGTCTGAGATATCCCACAATAAAGGTAGGGTCACTCCGGATCAATCCTTCTTGCTGCAGAAGGAAAATTTAAATCACCCCAAATCCAAACGGAAATCGCATTCTGTGTAGAGGGCAGGGACTGAATCGATCTGGGGCTGGAATAAAATCCCACTAAGTTCCCCCCTCAAACCTCACCCACCCTACTCTCCACTCTTTGATCTCCAAGAATTTGGGAAGGGCAGAGGCTGGAGCCTCTTGTGGCGCAGAGTGGTAAGTGACAGGAATGCTGTCTGAAGCTGTCTGCCCATGAGGCTGGGAGTTCAATCCCAGCAGCCGGCTCAAGGTTGACTCAGCCTTCCATCCTTCCGAGGTCGGTAAAATGAGTACCCAGCTTGCTGGGGGGTAAACGGTCATGACTGGGGAAGGCACTGGCAAACCACCCCGTACTGAGTCTGCCATGAAAACGCTAGAGGGCGTCACCCCAAGGGTCAGACATGACTCGGTGCTTGCACAGGGGATACCTTTACCTTTACCTTTATATGTGTGTAATGTAGCCAGGAAAACCTCAGACTGTCTGGCATCCAGGGAGGGGATGTTTGGAGGTGGTTTGCCATTGACTGCCCCCCTACCACAACCCTGGTGTTCCTTGGAGGTCTCCCATCCAAATACTAGTTAAGGCCAACCCTCCTTAGCTTCTGAGATCTGGATTGGGCTCGCCCGGGCTATTCAGGCCAAGTTGGGTAAGAGAGGCTGGGCCAAAGTCACTCCAAACTTCCCAGAATGGTGGGGATTCGAACCTGGGTCTCGCAGATCCTAGTCTTACAGTCAGCCACTTCAGCACACTGGCAACACACATTTAGTCCAAGGCAGCCAACAAGTTGGAGAAAAACGGTACTGCCTCTTTAACAGAGGCTTGGTATGTGGAAATGGGCATGGGTGAAGCTTTGAAGGCCAATGACATCACCTGGCAAACATGCCAGGCAGCATCTCATGAAGGTATGCCTGCAAAAACAGAACACCATGGCCACACGAAATCGATGAAAGCGCAACGCACGTATCCTTCACAAACGCAGGACCAGCAATTTTGCATTCTCTGTTTCCATTTCACGATTCTCCTGAGCGAACTGACTCCTTCGTGTAGATGTCACAAGGGGCCTTGAGGAAGCCGCGAAATAGAAAGCCATCCAAGCAGATGTCGACAGGCTCCCAAGTTTGTTATTCCTGTTTGGCAAGAAGCTTCTTCACACCGCAGCAGGCAGCTCGCTATGCTACGTGCCATCCATTCAACACACAGCCTTCATCTCCTCTCAGGCTGATCCGCCAGCAGGTCTTCTCTTGGCAAAGGAAGAAGGGAGGTTCTCAACAGTCCTGAGGCCTGCATGCTGCATTTCTCTGCTATTTACATCTATGCCATGAAAAACCAACCTCTGGATGCGAAAGCTGGACCCTGAAGAAAGAAGACAGGAGGAGAATAGATGCTTTTGAATTATGGTGTTGGAGATGAATGCTGCGAATACCATGGACAGCCAATGTTACCAACTAGATAGTTTTAGAGAGGAGCAAACCCACTATGTCATTAGAAAGGAAGATATTACGGAGCCAACTAAAAGAAGCAGTCAGAGACAGGGGCACATGGCGAAGACTTTCCTATGGAATTGCTGAGGGTCGGACATGACTGAACGGATGACATCATCATCATGATCATGAAAAAGTCTCACCTGCCGATTTCCAAATTTAAAGGAGCAGAACATCTCCCCTCCTCCTCCCTCCAGGTTGATGGCCACCCTGTTGCCAAGTAACCTATAGCCTGCCTATTCAAGCATCTCTTCCATCGGTTTCAGGTGCGAAGAGGTTATGGAGGCCAGCGGTTTCATTTGCATGACAAATGCCTTTCTGATTTCTCTGGGAGAACAGCTCTGTGGATCTCCAAGGTGATTTAAGCCCCACCTGTGAAAAATTCCTCAGTTTGTGTTGAAACTTCCTCAGCAGTGTGGGTGATTGCCCCATCAGGATTTTATTTATAGGCAACCCATTTCTTTCTCCAAGGAGTGGAAATTCAGGCTAGAAATAACATGGCTTGACAAGTTAAATTCAGGGGCCCGGTAGCCCCTCTTCCTCAGATACCATTCAATGGACTGTCAAGGCCAAACAGAGATCTGAACCAGGGAGTCTCCCCCTCCCTACATATGCTGGAAAAGACCTGGAGATTTGGAGGTCAGAGTCTAAAGAGGGTAGGATTTGGGGAGAGGAGGGATTCAATAGGGTAGAATGCCATAGAGTCATCATTATTAATAATAATGATATTTATTATTATTATTATCATT
Organism: Paroedura picta; assembly: GCF_049243985.1. Classification (NCBI taxonomy): domain Eukaryota; kingdom Metazoa; phylum Chordata; class Lepidosauria; order Squamata; family Gekkonidae; genus Paroedura; species Paroedura picta. Next base: position 161,157,348 of record NC_135371.1, on the reverse strand, counting down.
ATTATTTAGATTATTATACCAGCCCTCCCTGCAAGCGGGCTTGGGGCAGTTCACAACATAAGATACAATAAGAAAACAGCTTAAAACACTATCCACACAGTAAAATACACTAATAAAACAATTCAAAATGAAATTTAAGACCAGTCCCACCTCTCCACCTCCTGAACATTTCCTGACGGTTACCCAGAGCACAATTTAAAAAACAGAGAGGTGGGTGGGAGGCGAAGAGGGATACCTGTTTAGTTCCAGCCTGTCATCGTCTCAGCCACAGGCCTGACAGTTCCATCAGGGCCAGAATCTCAATAAGAAACTGATTCCACCAGGTTGGAAAAGGCCCTGAGACCAGGGCCCGTTCCGCACAGATAGGATCATGCACTTTCATTGTGCTTTGGCAGCTGGGTTTTCCTGTGCAGAACAGGATAATCTACTTCTATAGTGCATTGAAAGTGCATTATCTATTGTGTGCAGAATAGGACTAGGTGAGCATCTTTAGGGCCACACATTGGTGTTGCCAGAGAGTAACGCTCTCTGGGGAATATATTGGAGGAGGTGAACTCAGACTCACAGGGCCTAGACCATGTAGGGCCTTAAAGGTCAGTAGCAATACTCTGATTTTGATCCGGAACACCACTGGCAACCAATGCAGCTGTTGCAGGGCAGGTCAAATGTGTGTCCTCCATGGGGTGTCCCCTATAAGGACCCATGCGTGTCCCCTATAAATGTGTGTCCCCTATAAGGACCCATGCAGCTGCATTCTGAACCAGCATTCTGCAATCCCAGGAGATCTCCTGCCACCACCTGGAAGTTGGCAAACCGGTATCTGCTAGTTATGCTGGGACAGTGCTGGGACAAGTCTAGCTATGAGGCGAGGTTGTCTCTGAGCATATGCAGAGTGTCTCTCCCCACCGTTCTTAACCTCCACCAGAAGATAGGTCATAAAAACATCCTGAGAGAATCAGAACTACATCCTTGATTAGGAGATTATATCCTTCTTTATAAAAACATCAATTCACGTTCCTCTCCAGCATGTGCTCCGGGCAAAGAACACAAGCCACAAGTGAAAAGCATAATTAATAAAACAGCCGTGTAAAATCACCAACTATGTTCAAACATAACTAAGGTTAATTAACGCATTTGAAACCTGGCAAAAGAAGGGAGCTTTCACTCACTACCTAATTTCCATTAAGGCTGTCACTTGATTTCCATTAAGGCTGTCACCTTGCATTCCTTGACGGTGAAAAAATAAACGGAATCCGCCCAGGCTGTCATGTTCTGGAGCGGTGGGATGTGCAGTCAAATTGTAGCCAGCGTTTGGTGACTCAATAGGGCAGGGTTTCCCTACCTCGAAGACCCCTCAATGGTACTGCGGCGTGGAAGCTTTCAAAATGGCGGCTGGGGAGAGCCCTCCCACCATTCTGCCATTTCCGGCTCTGAGCAAAGAGGAAAGAAAAATAAAGAGGTTTTATTAATTATTTTTAATTTTTAATTTTTTTTATTTTGAGTTAAAGATAAACAACAGAAAAAGAAAAGAATAACCTTGAGATGAATAATTAGACAATTATGAAAATATATGCCAATAAAACTCTTCATCTTTCCATTTTATACCGTCTCTCTGCCCAGCTACACTCCATTGTTTCCTTTGAACATTATTTTTTGTTTGACGGCAACCTGTACTGTCATAAAAATAACAAAATGCATTTATTGGTCCACCAATTCTGAAGGGTTCTGAGCTCCCCAGGGGCTGTTCTATTGCAATTGTCCAATGAATTAATTAATTATAGTAATCTGTTAAACTTATATTTATCCTTAAAACCGTCACTTCATATGTTATGTTGTGACTGTTATTTAATATACGATGTTCTGTTTCCCACAACGTTCCATGTAAACCACCCTGGTGGTATAAAGGTGGTATAAAAATCTAAGAAAAGGTGGTATAAAAATCTAAGAAAATAAATAAATTAATTTTAAAAGCCCCAAGGATCACTGAATTCTTGTAATGGTCTTCTATTAACTAAGTTGCTCAGTTTTGCCAGTATAGCCAATCCTCTAGTTTTGTGTAGCGATACGTCCACATTGGGCAATTCTTGTTGTTCCCATTTTGGTGCGATCATAAGTCTAGCTGCTGCATGGGAAAAAAAATCTCTGGCATGCAGAGGGAAATTAGGAGGAAGAACACTTAACAACTACTTTGGATACAGAGGAAACTTAATTTTTTAGAATTTCCCCCAAATTTCTGCTCTTATTCGGGTAGGCTGACCGGCTGCCTCCCAAAGTAACCAGTAATAGGCCTCTGGCCATTTAAACTTTTGCCAGCTGAGGCTCCTCTCACTGGAGTGTGGGGGGACAGGGAGGCGTGGCCACCTGACATCACTTCCTGGCACTCAAAGACAGTCGGCTGCTACAGGGTTTTCAAAGCAAGAGATGTTCTGAGGTGGTTTGTCACGGCCTGCCTCTGGACAGCAACTCAGAACTCCCCTGGTGTTCTCCCAAACATGATAAGGGCCAGCCTTCTATATAGAGTTGCCAGCTCTGGGTTGGGAAGTACCTGGAGAATTTGGGGGTGGGGAAGGAGGGTTTTAAGGAGGGGAGGGACCTCAGCATGGTAGAACACCGCAGAGTCCACCCTCCAACACAGCCTTTTTCTCCCGAGGGACAGATGTTGATCAGCTGGAGATCAAGTGCAATATTGGGAAATCTGCAATCGGTAACTTACCTTCGACTGAGTTTGTACCCTTGGAGGCTGAAGGCTGAGTCATGCATTATTTGTCTGAAGGCTGAGTTGTGCATGTTCTGGACTTCTGGTCTGCTTTTTAGGTATTTGTTTCTCTGACTTCATCTATGTCCCTGTCCGTCTTCCCAATGGAGAATAAAAAAAGATCCCATAGAGCTCCTCTTTCCTATTTTATCCTCACAGCAACCCTGTGAGGTAGGCTAGGGTGTAGGTATGTGAGTGGCCCAAGGTCATCTACCAAGCTTTCCAGCAAATATGTGAATTCGAATCTGGTTATCCCAGATCCTAGTCCAACATTCTGGCCCATTCCGCACACACTGGATAATTTATATATTTATTTATATTTCAATTTATCCCTGCCACTTCCGGAAGCCAGATAATGCACTTTCAAGGTGTTTTTGCAACTGGATTTTCCTGTGTGGAACAGGAAAATCTACTCCTAAAGTGCGTTGAAAGTGCATTATCTAATGTGTGCGGAATGGGCCTCTAACTGCTACATCACTCTCATCTGATTCAGGTTGGGACTATGGCATTCCGGGGGAGAGGGCTTAAGCTTCTGCCCCCCACTGATGTTTTCCTGATCTGACTAAGAGCAACTGCATGCCCTCTTAGGAAAAGTGCATACACTGTCATCACAGGACTATGGGCAGAAATACGCTGCATCCCTTTCAAAGAGGCCAAGAGATGTTATTTATCTCCATGCCATGAAAAACCTCCGCTTCCTATTTCCATACATTAAAAGGACCGGACATTCTTCTCCAGGCCTGTCGGCAGTCCGAGGCCATTCCTGCATTATGCAGGGGGTTGGACTAGATGACCCTGGAGGTCCCTTCCAACTGTATGCTTCCATGATTCTAAGGGTCACCATGCCTCAGCTGGCAAGCCCCAGGAGAAATTGGGGGTTGAAGAGGGGCTGCCACAACAATGTCATAACAGTGCGCTATGTCTGGCCTTGCTTTGCATCCCTGGGCACGCCACAGAGAGCCATAGCTAACCATCCTCAACCATGCTAGCCAGGCCTGGTCTACTCCAGTTTTGTCTTGTATGCTTTAGCAGTTTCTCCGCAGTCCTGGCTCCTGGTCTGCATGGTTTGCAAGATCCTGCTCACTTCGGGTTGGTTTGTTTTTAATTATTATTTTGGTCAAGCTAAATGGTGATAATAGCTCAGTGACACAGAAGGCTGGCAACCGGACCATAGATGTGCAGAAAAATCAGTCCCTACGTGAGAGACACCAGTGGATCGGCATACTAGAACCATCACGTCCATGAGTAGCTTTAATAGCTGGCTCCTACGCACTTTTCTTGGGATGTAAGTCCACTGGGATTTGTTCCCGGTTATGCAGGATTGCAGACAAAGGTCTGGAATCCGTCAGCCTTCCCTGTCTCGGGCACAAAACCGGTATTTGCATACCCGACAAAAGAAAAGCCGTATTAATTTTCCCAGCGCAGGCTGTGCAGAGATGCCATCGGGGCACTAGAGGGCACTGAAGGGCTTGGAATCTTGGAATCAACTGCCCTTGGGCTGTGGCAGGCTCTGGAAAATATCTAATACAGTATTTGCTGGCGTATAAGACTACTTTTCCCCCCTGAAAAACATGCCTCCAAGTGGGGGGGGGGGGTCGTCCTATACGCCGGGTGCACTTCAGTTGGGATAGACATAGCTGCCCATAGTGGCCCATAGTACTGTAATGTAATGTAACAAACTCTATATTTTGAGTGGAAATGTTGGGGGGTCGTCTTATACGCCCAGTCGTCTTATACGCCAGCAAATACGGTAAATATTGAGAGAATGGGGGGTTTGGTCTAAAACGTGCTCTTTGGTGGGGATCCTGGGCAAAACTTTGAGGAAGTCAGAGGCCTGAGCTGGTCAATTTGCTGCTGGGGTGAAAAATAAGGTTTCAACCAGACAGGTGTTTTAGCAGCTGCATGAAAGGCAGACGTTCAACGGATGAAGCGTGTCCTGTCACGATGGTATTGTCAGATGCACGAGTAGGATTGCTAGATCTGCGTTGGGAAAATCCTGGAGATTTGGGGGTACTGTCTGGGGAGGGAGTGCAGCAAGGATATAATACAGCGGAGTCTGTCCTCCAAAGCAGCCATTTTCTCCAGGGAATTCCAAGAGCTTTCCAGCCCACCCACCCCCAAAGCTTACCAGTCCTATGTGAACGGCATCGATGAATTCTACTGGCAAGGACAGAAGGATGGGTATCAATTTGCTGCGTAAATAAAAGCCTTCCCTAGAGAGGGTAGCTTTTAAAATAGTTTCCTCTGCTGGGCCTTTAAGAGCTCTGGTTGAGCCGCTTAGAATCATAGAATCATAGAGTGGGAAGGGACCTCCTGGATCATCTAGTCCAACCCCCTGACCGTTGCAGGACACTCACATCCTTATCGCTCATCCACTGTCACCTGCCACCCCCTTGAACCTTCACAGAATCAGCTTCTTCGTCAGATGGCTTTCCAGCCTCTTTTTAAAAATTCCCAAAGATGGAGAACCCACCACCTCCTGAGGAAGCCTGTTCCACTGAGAAACTGCTCTAACTGTCAGGAACTTCTTCTGGATGTTTAGACGGAATTTCTTTTAGCAGTGATTTTAGCAGGTGAATCACCTGCTTAGCAGGTGATTTTGATCCTTGTGCTACAAATAGTTCCACCCACTGATATCTGCTCCTCAGACTGCTATTAAACACAGCCAGGAGTGGGCCAGGCTAGTTCTGAAAAGTCATTTTGCAAGCCTTTGCTTTGTGGTTGGGATACAGTCTTGTTAGTAAAGAGGACCTAGTTCTCTGTGAGGCTGCTGTCTCCATTCCTCTTCACCCCCCACCCCCACCCCCCATTCAGGAAGAGAAAGAAAGAGCCTGCTGCTGCGCTTGGCTCCCCTCCCCACTCTGAGCTTCCCCAATCAAGTGCAGAACACTTTCTGTTTCAATTGGGGGGGGATAGATAGGAAGGAGGAAGACCTGAGTTCAAATTGATCTGTAATTTCCCTGCTCCAAAAATCCATTTAATATATAGTCCCCAAATAGAGGACGTATCAGATATTAAACTGATAAGAACAGATACTACACTTGATCTTAGCCAAAAGGCCAAGAAGCGATGAGTTCAAATCGATCTGAATTCAGCAGGACTGAAAAAATAAAGTAAGTGCAGAATCAGCCCAGGTGAACTTCAGGGCACAGATCACACCCACAGCAGTGCCTGGTCTGCTGATAAATCACCTGGGTTAAAAATGGAGGACCACAGAGAACGTTCAAAGGATGTGAATGTCTCGCAGGCTTCAGCACTAGAGTTGCCGACAGGCCTGTAGAAAAATGTCCTCCTGTCCCTCTAGTAGAGGCTTTCTGGAAATTTATTTCTCCAGGGTTGCCGGGTCCTGCCCTTCCCAGTGTGGCCGAGTAGGGTTGCTAGATCCAGTTTGGGGATGGACCCTGGGGAAAACAGAGACCTCAGTGGGGTCTAGAGCCATAGTGGCCACCCTCCAAAACATCCCGTTTCTCTGAGTCTAGGCAGGGGTAATCAAACTGCGGCCCTCCAGATGTCCATGGACTACAATTCCCATGAGCCCCTGCCACGCTAGCAGGGGCTCATGGGAATTGTAGTCCATGGACATCTGGAGGGCCGCAGTTTGATTACCCCTGGTCTAGGGGAACGGCTGTTTTTAGTCTGGAGGGGAGCTGTAATTTTGGGGGATCCCACCTGGAGGCTGGCATCCTTCTCTCTAACGTTATGTACCTCCATGCCATGAAAAGGCCCACGTAGAAGGAGATGGATCTTCAGATACCCTGGGCCCAGGCCTTTTAACAGGGCGACCTTAAACAAAGTTGCACCTTTTGAAGTCCATTGACATCAGTGGGCCTACAAAGGTTTAGGATAACTCGGCTTAGGATTGCGCTCCGTGCTCTATCTAGGTCAAAGCTAGAACTTGTACAGGTCTGGGAACCAGCACGGGTCATTCAGTCGAGGTGCCCCACGATCAGTTTGGCCTGTTCCTCTCAATATGTTTGCGGCAGGGCTTTGGACTGTTTGCGATTTCCAAGAGAGCTTCAGAGGCAGCCCCGCCCAGAATGCATTGCAAGAATGCGCAAAATGCCTTCCAGAGAAAGCCTCAAGCCTCCCCCATCTGCTCTCACTCATCTCTTCTCTGTACCTGCGTTATAATAAAGGGGTGCAAATAATAACGTCGTGTGAGTTGCTGAGCTCGCCAGAACTCTCCGGTGAACTCTGGGGCAATGCTGGGCATCCGTCCTGGTTGTCCCTAATAAAAGGCATTACGTGGATTTGGTGCCCGGTTTTGGATTGTGCATGGACCCTGCCACTTTCCCCCCACCATAACCTGGCCAGGGAGCCGTCAGCGGATGGCAAAAGATCCCCGTCCTGTCCCTGCTTGCAGCCTGCTGCTGTGTACAGCCCAGCCAACTGGCTCCAGGGGGAAAGAAGGAGAGCCTTGTCCGGCCACTAATCCTCGGATGGGAGGTGTTTATCTTGGGACGGGAAGCCAACTTGCCTGTGCTCTGATGATCTTGGCACATCCTATTATCATCTCTCCCTCCCCACCGTTGCCAATTCCTGCCGCCTGGCCTTCTCTGTGTACTTTGCTTCCCTCCCGGGGCTTTGCTAAATCCCTCCAGGCTGTAAATCAAGGACCTTCCGCCAGCTGGCAGAATTCTGGAGGCCTCGCTGGGAGGCTTCAAGAACGGGACTCCACCTTCATCCCAGCTGGGCCTCTCTCTGGCTCAGTTTCCTGGGAGAGTATGGTTGCCAACCTCCCGGTGGAAGCTGGAGCTCTCCCAAAATTACAGCGGATCTCTCAAATGCATGAATAAATTTTTTCCTTCTTGTTTATTGGATAGATTCAAGTGGGCAAGCATCTTGGTTGGAAGGGACGGAACAAAGTTGGAGTCCTTGTTTAACTTTCTGGGAATGGAACAAACTTTGGGTCCAGCAGCACCTTTAAGACCAACAAAGTTTTATTTATTTATTTATTTATCATGTGCATGCACACTTCCTCAGATACAACGAAACAGGAAATATTACAGTACATATCAATTTGATTCTGCTAAACATCTTCTAAGCTGCATATTTAGAATCATAGAATCATAGAGTTTGAAGGGACCTCATGGGTCATCTAGTCCAACCCCCTGCACTATGCAGGACACTCATATCCCAATCACTCATCTACTGTAACCTGACCCCCCTTGCCTTCACAGAATCAGCCTCTCTGTCAAATGACTCTCTAGCCTCTGTTTAAAAATTTCCAAAGATGGAGAACCCACCACCTCCCAAGGAAGCCTATTCCACTGAGAAACAGTTCTAACTGTCAGGAACTTCTTCTGGATGTTTAGATGGAGCTCTTCAAGATGCTGTTTACTCATCTATTGCTAACAGACTCTTCCATTAAATATGAGATGATTTCCATCTCAGTGGATCTGAGGAAGTGTGCCTGCACACGAAAGCTCACGCCTTGAATTCAGCTTTGTTGGTCTCAAAGGTGCCACGGGGCAAAACATTCCTTCTGCTGCTTCAGCCCCACATGACAACCCACCGGAATCTTTCTGGGAATGGGAGAGAAACGTGAGGATCAGCCCCACAAGCACCAGCAGTTCTGCAAAAGCGAAGGTCCCAGGCAGACTAGACGGTTTGATTCTGCCAGTGAGTGGAAGCTCTGCACCGGGGCTCTCTTGGGGTCGTTGCTTCAAACTGGCCCTGCCTCTGTTCCTTGAATTGGACCCACGCTGGCAGTACTGTGGTAGGTCGATAACCCTGTCATGCCAAGATTCAGTGTCAGATGTGGACAGTTTTGCCAGCTCTGGCGGTAGGCATTAGATTACAAGACCCGCATCCCGGGAAGAAGGAGCACGAAACCATGGAGAGTCGTCTCCTTTGAAAGGATAAGAGTCTGGAGAGATCCAAATATTTTGAGATGCCAGTGATGCCCTGGGAGTTTGTGCTGAGCAGCAGACCCATCCTCTCCTCCGCCTGTTTCGCCGTCCTGCCAGGGCAGCTCACACTGGATGAACGCTCGCTCGGAATCCAAGAGAGGTCAGAGGTCAGGCGGTGGGAGCCATCTGTACGGGATCAGCGGGTGTGTTTACGCAGGAGGCTCTGCTGGGAAGGTGTCTGGCCGAAGAGGAATTGGGGAAGGGAGACTCCCCCGGCCGGCCAGCCCTCCGGCCGACGACGGGAATGCACTGCCACGTCTATTAGTCTGTCTGTCTGTCTGCCATAAATCGCAGGGGAGGTGGGGGGAGGGAAAAGAGGTGTCGCCCTTGGATTTTACGGTCATTCCTGTTGTGCAAAAGGACAGGGCTGGGGTGTTACTTTCCCCTGGCCTTTGAGTCTGTCCTGGCTTGCCTGTTGAGTCAGAGCAGATAATAAACCTTCTAGGCATGCCAGCCTCCCTGTGGGATCTGGGGATCTTCTGGAATTGTAGCTCATCTCCAGATGACAGAGATCAGTCCCCCCCCCCCCCCAGTTTCCCTGTCCAGCTCAGGCAACTCTGCTTCCCCATCCCCTGCCGATGGCCTTGGGGACCTGGCAACCCCACCTCAGGCCTGAACAGGAACCCCGAAAGCCTCAGCCAGAAGGAGGAGGTATTCAGATCCTAACCGGCCAATGCCAAAAACAGCCTCGGAGACCCTCTTATCAGGCAAGAGACCAGGAGAGGCGAGAGCGAGGAGAAAGGACTGGCACTGTTTCCTTAATCTTATATTCTCATTCCCTTAAGAGCTTGATCCTTACATGCAAAAACAGGACACGCTCTGCTGTGCGTGAGAGTTTCAACCCAGTCCCCTTCCCACCGATTGCCGGCTCAGGGGAACTGTTCATCAGTTCAGAAGAGAGCCCCAAGTTCAAGGGAGTCTGAGATTCTCCAGAGCATTTCTGTGGACACAGGGCTTCTGCTTCCGGAGGGGGACTTTCTCCTGGCCTTTTTCTTCTGTAGCTAGGCTCGCCAACTTCCAGGTGGGGCCTAGAGATCTCCTGGAATTTCAGCTGATCTCCAGATGTCAGGAGGATACCAACCTCCAGGTGGGACCTGGAGATGGCTTGAAATTACAGCTTGACTCCAGACTACAGAGATCAATTTCCCTGGAGAAAATAGATGCTTGGGACTCTGTGGCCTTGCACCTCACCAAGCTCCCTGTCTCCCACCAGGTACCACCCCAAATCCCCAAGAGTTTCCCAGTCTGGCAACCCTACACACCTATCCTCTGCCGGTAGTCAGGGAGAATATGGCAGCCCTAGTTCACCTGGAGAAAATGCTCTGGAAAGGGCATTCTATGGGATCATAATAGGGATGCCATCCTCCAGGTGGGACCTGGAGATCCCACAGAATTATAGCTCATCTCTAGGCAACAGAGATCAGTTCCTGCATTGGAGGGTGGGCTCCATAGCATTATACCCCATTGAAGTCCCTCCCCTTCCCAAGCCCCACCCTCTGCAGTCTCCTCCTCCCAAATCTCCAGATTTTCCGCAACCCAGATCTGGCAACCTTAGAATGTACCCAGATGAGGCTTCTCCCCATACTGTAAAGGTAAAGGTAAAAGTAAAGGTATCCCCTGTGCAAGCACCGAGTCATGTCTGACCCTTGGGGTGATGCCCTCCAGCATTTTTATGGCAGACTCAATACAGGGTGGTTTGCCAGTGCCTTCCCCAGTCATTACTGTTTACCCCCCAGCAAGCTGGGTACTCATTTGACTGACCTCGGAAGGATGGAAGGCTGAGTCAACCTTGATCCAGCTGCTGGGATAGAACTCCCAGCCTCATGGGCAGACAGCTTCAGACAGCATTTCTGCCGCTTACCACTCTGTGCCACAAGAGGCTCCAGCCTCTGACCTCCCCAAATTCTTGGAGATCAAAGAATGGAGATTAGGGAGGGTGAGGTTTGAGGGGGGGAACTTAGTGGGATTAATGCCATGGAATCAAGGGGTAGCCAAACTGTGGCTCTCTGGATATCCATAGACTACAATTCCCAGAAGCCCCTGCTGGCACTCCGAAAGCAGCCATTTTCTCAAGAGGAACAGATCTCTGTAGTCTGGTGATGATTGGATGCCAGCCTCTAGGTGGGACCAGGAGAACCCCTGGAATTATACCTCAACCCCAGACTATACAGGTCAGTTTCCCTGAAGAAAATGGCTTCTTTGGAAGGTGGGCCCTACGGCATGGTGCCTCTTTGAGGACCAGCTTGGTGTAGTGGTTAGGAGCACGGACTTCTAATCTGGAAAGCCGGGTTTGATTCCCCATTCCTCCTCCACATGCAGCCAGCTGGGTGACCTTGGGCTCGCCACAGCACTGATAAAACTGTTCTGACCGAGCAGTGATATCAGGGCTCTCTCAGCCTCACCCACCCCACAGGGTGTCTGTTGTGGGGAGAGGAAAGAGAAGGTGAATGTAAGCCGCTTTGAGACTCTTTCAGGTAGAGAAAAGTGGAATATAAGAACCAACTCTTCTTCTTCTTCAGTAATATCAGGGCTCTCTCAGCCTCACCAGCCTCACCAGCTGTCTGCTGTGGGGAGAGGAAAGGGGAGGCGAATGTAAGTCGCTTTGAGGCTTCTTCGACTAGAGAAAAAGCAGCTTATAAGATCCAACTCTTTGGGCATTTCTGCACATAATTAAAAATAGTATTACACCAGCTGAATGGTGTAATGCTAAATATAATTGCACGTCCCGGCCTCACCTTTTTGCTGTCTTCAGCTTCTCTGCCTCCATTTTGCACTTCTCCCCCTCCACAACTGCTGCTAGAAATGGCAGAAGAGAGAAACACGATTTATATGCCTCTCCAAGATCCCCCCCCCCGCAATCAGGCACAAGATTTATTTTTTAAAAAAGCAAGACTTTGTGGTTCCATAAGGAGTGGCAATAAAGAAGCACTATGTATCTATAATTAGATGCATAGGCGTTTCAACAGAGAAGTACTGATTTTTTTAAAAAGTGGGTATCTCAGGCCCTTTAAAGCATGGGGAAAAGGGATTGGCTGCCCGGCTTGATTGACAGGCGGAAGAGAGTCATGTGTAAATCACGTTGCTCTCTTCTGCCTTTTCCAGCAGCACTTGTGGAGGGGGAGAAGCTTGAAATGGAAGCAGAGAAGCGCGAGATAGCAAAAAAGGTGAGGAGGGGCCGGAGGTCCAATTTTATTTAGCGTTACGCCACTCAGCTGGCGTAACGCTATTTTTAAAGATGCACGGAAATGCTACAAGAGTTTCTCAACCTGGATTTGGCAATCATGCCTCATGAGCTATAGTTTGTAGGATGGCATCCCTAGATGAGGGTGGGGGAATGCTTATATGTGGGGGAGAGATTTTGAGCTTCTTCTCTGGCCTTAGCTGCGGATCACTCTGAGAATCCAATCGCTTGTGACTGTCACGGCCTCGAGACCCTCCCCCGCTTCCTCCCTCCCTGCTGGCCTCGAGGCCCCCCACAGATTTAGATTTTATGCCCTGTGATGCCCCAGCTGTGTGCCCAGGCATAATGACGTGCCACGAGAGGAGCAGAACTGGCATTCACCACTTTCTGCTTCTCCAAGTGAGGAAACCCCATGCTGGGTTGATTCTCCATTATCTCTGCTGATAACAGCTCATGACGCCATCCCCAGCAGGAATCCCAGTTGTGGCCTCCACTGCAGTTTGCCAAGGATCATGGGAAAATCCCAGAAACAGCACTGTTGCTTGGAGAGCACAGTCCCAATGCTCCCTCCTTCATTTTTGAGGGCAAATACCCATTTGGATTCCTGGCGGGGGGACCCTTTGGCATGGGGAGCTGGCAAGCAGGAAGCAGATTAAACACACATCTCTTTACCCTGCCCGATAGTTTTGCATTTCAAACTGGAAAATCAGAAACCCTGTCCCTTCTGCAAAGGTTTAGTGGATGGAAATGGGCCGGGGAAACTTTTTCATTTATTTTTATTTATTTATCGTTACATTTATTTATCCTTCCCTCTTCGTCCTGCCCGTTTCGGGGCGGGGTACCTCATGTGACAATAACAATACAGTATAAAACATACAAAGTTTAAAACTCTATAAAAATGTATTCCAATATCTTCAGCAATTAAACTGACGGTCGTTAACACAGACTTTCTCAACCGCTTGTCTCCCAATGTCTCCCACAGGGTTCTTTGCTATGCGGGTGCGAATCTGGTTGTGGTCCCTGGCCCCAGAGAAGCACACCTGGCCTCGACCAGGACCAGGGCTTTTTTGGTCCTGGCCCCAACCTGGTGGAATGAGGTCCTGGAAGAACTGAGGGCAGGGCCTGCAAAATGGAGCTCTTCTGCCAGGTCTTTGGTTGAGGCCGGGAACAGGAACAATTAGGGCCTCTCCTCTGGCCAACATGAAACCCTTCTGTGAACCTCTTCCCTGTGATGATTGACTGTAGGATGGAGGAAGGATGAGGGCTATGCCACCTCTTGTGTGTTTTAGGATATTAGGGGTTGTGGCGGTTTTACTGAGGCTTTTACTTGGTTTTATGTAACCCACCACAAGTCCACCGAGAGTGGCAGGATATAAATTGAAATAATAAATAAACCAGAGTTTTGGCCCTGAAAGGGTTTCCTGGATGTGTGGGAGTTATTGATTTTTTTATATATATTTTAAATTTGTTAAACATTTATTGGGTGATATGACCATATATGGTCATGTTGATCTGCTTCCTCCCCCTCCAAATGGCCAATGATGGGCCTGGAGGGAGTGGGAAGGGGAGGGGCCCTGAGTGAGCGTGTCCACAGCTGTGCTTCCCAACCATATTCTGCACAATCCCACCACTTCTGAGGTTCCTCAATCCCTGAAGAATGTTTCAGGGGTTTCTCCGGGGTAAAACAATTGAGCAAGGCTGAGTTAACATGTGGCTGAATAAGATACCCTGGTAATGGCTTGCCCGTCACTGATGTTAAAGAGACAGACAGAGAGGCCAATTCAAAAACTTACCACCATGGCCAGGTGAATTGAGGAGAGATGTTGGTAGAATGGGTGGAGAAGGAGGCTGGCTGGCTGCCTCGGAGGCATTTGGCAGGCTGTGCAGTTCCACTCCTAAAAGTTGGCTGCTGGACCACATCCTGTGCATCTCAGTCAGGAGAGTGGCATGCTTGTCTTCAAACAGCTTGCTCTTGGTCGTCCTTGGACAGCCCAGGCTAGCCTCATCTTGTCAGATCTCAGAAGCTAAGCAGAATCATCCTGAGTTGATAGCTGGATGGGAGAGCACCAAGGAATACCCAGGGCGCTGTGCAGAGGCAGGCCGTGGCAAACCGCCTCTGAACGTCTCTTGCCTTGAAAATCCTATGGGGGCACTGGAAGTTGGCTGCAACTTGATGTCAAAAAAAATTATCTTTCTTTTGGGGAGTGATACCCACTAGGACCCCCTTCAAGGATCGCTGCCTTGTTGTGGCAAGGGGGCTTGCGTAGTTCAGTGAAGCTATGAGCTATGCCGTGCAGGGCCACCCAAGACGGACAGGTCATAGCTGAGAGCTCTGACAAAAGGTGATCCACTGGAGAAGGCAATGGCAAACCACTCCAGTATCTTTGCCATGAAAACTCTATGGACAGTTCCAATAGGCATAACGATATGACGCTGGAAGATGAGCCCCTCAGGTCGGAAGGTGTCCAATATGCTACTGGGGATGAGCAGACGGCTAGTACGAGTAGCGCCAGAATGAATGAAGCGGCTGGGCCAAAGCCGAAAGGACGCTCAGTTGTGGAAGTAACTGGTGGCGAAAAGACAGTCCGATGCTGTAAAGATTTTTATTCCATAGGAACCTGGAACGTCAGATCCATGAATCAAGGCAAGCTGGACGTGGTTAAACAAGAAATGACAAGACTGAACATCGACATTTTAGGAATCAGTGAACTAAAATGGACAGGAATGGGTGAATTTAATTCAGATGACCATCAGGTATACTACTGTGGACAAGAATCTCGCAGAAGAAATGGAGTAGCATTCATAATCAATAAGAGAGTAGGAAAAGCAGTCTTGGGATACAATCCCCAAAATGACAGAATGATCTCAGTTCGAATCCAAGGCAAACCATTCAACATCACAGTGATCCAGGTCTACGCCCCAACCACTGCTGCTGAAGAGGATGAAGTTGATCAGTTCTATGAAGCCCTACAACACCTTCTAGAAGCAACGCCCAAAAATGATGTGCTTATCATCATGGGGGATTGGAATGCTAAAGTAGGAAGCCAAAAGATAACCGGGATAACAGGCAAGTTTGGCCTTGGAGTACAAATGAAGCAGGGCACAGGCTGGTAGAATTTTGTCAAGAGAATACAATGGTCATAGCAAACACTCTTTTCCAGCAACCCAAGAGACGACTCTACACATGGACATCACCAGACGGTCAACACAGAAATCAGATTGACTATGTGCTCTGCAGCCAAAGATGGAAAAGTTCTATCCAGTCAATAAAAACAAGACCAGGAGCTGATTGTGGTTCAGATCATGAGCTTCTTGTTGCAAAATTTAGGCTTAAATTGAAGAAAGTAGGGAAAAGCACTAGGCCACTCAGGTATGAACTAAATCATATCCCTGACGAATACACAGTGGAGGTGACAAATAGATTTAAGGAATTAGATCTGATAGACAGAGTGCCTGAAGAACTATGGACGGAGGTTCGCAACATTGTACAAGAGGTAGCAACTAAAACCATCCCAAAGAAAAAGAAATGCAAGAAATCAAAATGGCTGTCTGAGGAAGCTTTACAAATAGCTAAGGAGAGAAGGGAAGTGAAAGGCAAGGGAGAAAGAGAAAGATACACCCAATTGAATGCAGAATTCCAGAGAAAAGCTAGAAGAGATAAGAATGCCTTCTTAAATGAACAGTGCAAACAAATAGAAGAAAACAATAGAATGGGGAGGACCAGAGATCTTTTCAAGAAAATTGGAGATATGAAGAGAACGTTTCATGCAAAGATGGGTATGATAAGGGACCAAAATGGTAGGGACCTCACAGAAGCAGAAGAGATCAAACAAAGGTGGCAAAATTATACAGAAGAACTATACAAGAGCGAGCTTAACATCCCTGATGACCACAATGGGGTAGTTACTGACCTGGAGCCAGACATCCTGGAATGTGAAGTCAAATGGGCCTTAGGAAGTCTGAGCAACAATAAAGCTAGTGGTAGTGACAGCATTCCAGTTGAACTATTCAAAATCTTAAAGGACGATGCAGTAAAAGTGCTACACTCAATATGCCAGCAAATTTGGAAAACTCAACAATGGCCACAGGATTGGAAAAGGTCAGTTTACATTCCAATCCCAAAGAAGGGCAATGCCAAAGAATGTTCAAACTACCGCACCATCGCACTAATTTCTCATGCTAGCAAAGTTATGCTCAAAATCCTACAAGCTAGGCTCCAGCAATATGTGGACCGAGAACTTCCAGAAGTACAGGCAGGATTTCGAAGAGGCAGAGGAACTAGAGATCAAATTGCTAACATACGCTGGATCATGGAGAAAGCTAGGGAGTACCAGAAGAACGTCTACTTCTGCTTCATTGACTATGCTAAAGCCTTTGATTGTGTGGAGCACAACAAATTGTGGCAAGTTCTTAAAGAGATGGGAATACCAGAGCATCTTATTTGTCTATTGAGAAATTTATATGCAGGTCAAGAAGCAACAGTGAGAACTGAACATGGAATCACTGACTGGTTCAAAATTGAGAAAGGAGTTCGGCAAGGCTGTATACTGTCGCCTTGCCTATTTAACTTGTATGCAGAGCACATCATGAGAAATGCGGGATTAGAGGAGTCACAAATTGGGATCAAGATTGCAGGGAGAAATATCAACAACCTCAGATATGCAGATGATACCACTCTAATGGCAGAAAGTGAAGAGGAACTAAAGAGCCTGTTGATGCGGGTGAAGGAGGAGAGTGCCAAAGTTGGCTTGAAACTCAACATCAAGAAAACAAAGATCATGGCATCCGGCCCTCTCAATTCCTGGCAAATAGAAGGGGAAGAAATGGAGATAGTGACAGATTTTATTTTCCTGGGCTCCAAGATCACTGCAGATGGGGACTGCAGCAAAGAAATTAAAAGACGCTTGCTCCTGGGGAGGAAAGCTATGGCAAATCTAGACAGCATCCTAAAAAGCAGAGACATCACCCTGCCAACAAAAGTGCGTTTAGTCAAGGCTATGGTCTTCCCAGTTGCAATGTATGGCTGCGAAAGTTGGACCATAAGGAAGGCCGAGCGTCAAAGAATTGAGGCTTTTGAACTCTGGTGCTGGAGAAGACTCTTGCGAGTCCCTTGGACTGCAAGGCGAACAAACCAGTCAGTCCTAGAGGAGATCAGCCCTGACTGCTCTTTAGAAGGCCAGATCCTGAAGATGAAACTCAAATATTTTGGCCACCTCATGAGAAGGAAGGACTCCCTGGAGAAGAGCCTAATGCTGGGAGAGATCGAGGGCAAAAGAAGAAGGGGACGACAGAGAATGAGGTGGATGGATGGAGTCACTGAAGCAGTAGGTGCAAACTTAAATGGACTCCGGGGAATGGTAGAGGACAGGAAGGCCTGGAGGATCATTGTCCATGGGGTCGCGATGGGTCGGACACGACTTCGCACATAACAACAACAACAACCCACTAGGAATGAGCCTCTTGTGGCACAGGGTGGTAAGGCAGCCGACATGCTGTCTGAAGCTCTGACTGTGAGGCTGGGAGTTCGATCCCAGCAACCAGCTCAAGGTTGACTCAGCCTTCCATCCTTCCGAGGTTGGTAAAATGAGTATTTAGTTTGCTCGGTGGTAAAACAGTAATGACTGGGGAAGGGAATGGCAAACCACCGCGTATTGAGTCTGCCTAGAAAACGCTAGAGGGTGTCACCCCAAGGGTCAGACATGACTCGGTGCTTGCACAGGGGATACCTTTATCTTACCCACTAGGAACACTCATTGGGACACCCAGTTGTAGACTCGCTCATTCCAGTCGTATTGGAGTGATGCCAGTCATGAACTCAGACTAGAATTTTGCTGTTCTGACCCAGAGGCTTGACTTGAAAAGTGAATCTTGGAGAAGGAAACCATGGGACATTTTGTGGTGGTGAGAAGGAAGTCACGCTCATCTTGGTTACCTGAACACAAAGGTTAGCATGCCTGTAGATACTCCCAGACGATTATGGAAGATGCTGGTAGGTATGGGTTTCCTGCGAATCCAGCTAGACTTTGGGAAATTGAGCTGGCTCTTTGTGCAGAGGCAGCATGTTACCTTTGCAACTTCAAAACTCTGGTGAGCTGGGGAATGGCAAACCCCAAGAGGTTAAACTGGTCTCAGACAGGGCCAAGGCCTTTTCAGCCTTGTTTGATTATCCATGGGGAAAACAACTTCAAATCCAAATTTTCACCTCAGGCTATGGGGAAGTCAGTGAAGGTGTATGTAAGAAAGAAGGTTATGCTGGAATAAATTTTGTTAATCTTTAAAATGCCAGAGATTTCCCGTTCTAATTATTCTGCTATAAACAAATATGGCTATCCATCTGGATTGATTCATGATAGACTGCAGTTCTAAAAGTTTAAAAATGCTGTGCAAACAGGTAGAGGTCTGTGAAGGGTTAATTCTTCACAGAGCTAGTGAGCTATGAGTGGCAGGCTGTTCGAGATCTGATTGGTTAGAGAGATGAATTGGTTCAGAGCTCAGATACTGAGGAGAAGAATTCACTTAGAATTCAGCCCTGACTGAGAGCAGTTTGACACAGATGGGAGAACTGGGGGAAGTTGGCAAGGATGAGTGGGTAGTTAGATCACCCCCATTCAGGCCAAATAAAGGGTATAGATTCTTCTAGTGAGAGGACAATTTCCTTGAACAGTCAAACAGGGAGTTAGCTCTAAAAAGTGCAGAGATCCTTGGTCTGGTGTGGTTAGAAACTGCCCTTGGAGACATTAAGAGTCAGTTAAAAACTCAAGACAAGACCTTATGTTTCAAGAGAAGGGGTTTGGGTACTGGAAAGAGTATACCAGCCTTCCTGAAACCAAAATAGTCAGAGAATACTCAAAGAAAATATGTTGAAGAGTTCAGGGAAACACTGGAACACAAGCCTCTCAACATAAAGATTTACGTGACTATGGATAGCTTAAGAAACTCCAATTAGCCTGAAATATCATATGATCATATACCAAAGAGCAGAGGCTGAATGTATAAAACCATCAGGCCTTCATCTTTGTTATGAAAATGAGAGTGTGAGAAATGAGAAAATGAGTTTTTATCTGAAACCATTTTTGGAGGGTTGAAACAATATTTCCTATAACCATGTTCATTCATAGAAACATGGACCTAGAGGTCACCCTTCATTCTCCTTATTCTGAGGTCGGATGACTGGCCACATAAACAACTCTTGACAGATGTTTATCCAGGTTGTTTACAAAACTCCCTAACCTGGCGTCTTAGTCCTTGTGTTTTTAATGGCACCCTTTTAATGTATCCTGCCTCTTCTAAATCTTTTCTTACTGTGAGTAAACATGCCTCGGCCCTTCCACCTTTCCTCCTCCTCAGCTTTGCTTCCCTCTCCCAAAACCTTTTACCACCTCTATTGCTGCCCTCTGATCCCTGTCTAGCTTTGTTAAGACTTGAGGACCCCTCTGTGTCTCCACAGAGGCCGCTCAGAGGCCAAATACAAACAATCTCTTTGAAAACATTGAACTTTGAGGCAGCCTTATGGCTGCAGTCCTAAGGACACTTTCCTGGAAGTAAGCCCCACTGAAGAATATGGGACAAATTTAGGGTTGCCAACAGGAGATGAGGGGTGGGGTACAGTGATTTGGTGGGGTGGCGCTATTGCGTAGATGGTATGAGAAGGTGGTCCCTTCCAACTCTAGGATTCTATGATTCTAAGCAGCAGCTGGACAGATACTTATCCTGGATGCTTTAGGCTGAACCTGCATTGAGCAGGAGGTGGGACTAGATGGCCTAGATTGCCCTTTCCCACTCTAGGATTCTATGTCATTTCAAGGGCAAACCTGGAAGTGACCACACTATTGGTGTGTCACTCAGTTTCAGGTGACTCCTACAGTTTAATACTGATGGAATGAAATCACCCCCAGGTTTGTCCTGGAAATGACATCATGCGGCTGAAGTGACAGTGATTTTTTTCTGCCCCCCGCACTACCTCCCTACTGAAATGCAGTGTGGGTCAAAGGCTGCCACTGAGGCTTAATTTGGAGAAATACTGTTTAGGATAGATCCCGATGAATAATTGTCACGGTGACCATCAGCATCGTAAGTAAGATTAGGGACATTTCCACACATTGAAAAAAATAGCGTTTCACCAGTGAAATGGCGTAGTGCTAGAAATTATCACGCCTCTGGCCATTCCTCACCTTCTGGCTCCCTTGTTTTCGTCTGCCGCCTTCTCACGTTGCTTACACTCCACATGCCTGCTTGAAATGGCGGAAGAGAGTAACACACTTTACATGCGACTCTCTCCTGCCTGTCAAGCTAGCCAGGTAGCCAATCCCCTTTCTATATGCTTTAAAGCAGGGGTCGCCAAACCCCGATCCGCAGCCCAGTACCGGGCCGTGAAGGCCTCGGTGCCGGGCTGCCAGCAACCGTACCTGCCTCTTCCCCCCCCCCCCCCCGCTGCAAGAAGCTCGCCAGGCCTCGAGTGAAATGGCCCAGCTAGCTTTTTGCTGTTAGAGTGGGGGGAAGAGGCAGGCGCGGCCTCCGGCATGCCAGTGGACGCTAATGCGCACACGCGGATGACTTTAGAGAGGCATGCTTTGTGTGACAACTTTGGGTGAAAATTCTTTTTGGCTTTGCCTGCATGATTGAACACCTATTCGTTGCTCCAGTTTGCTTTAAAAAAAAAACATCCCTGGGAGAAGGGAGAGGGAGGTGGGTGTGAGGGCGGGACACGGGAGACTGAGAGAGCGCTTCTTTACCTCCATACATTTCTTTAGCGCGTAGCGTGCTGGTTCAGTTCCTCTGGGGAAAATGGCTGTTTTGGAGGGGTAAACCCTATGGCATTGTGAACCAATGAGGTGGTTGCCAACAGGTCTGGAGAAAAGTGCCTAGT
Organism: Paroedura picta; assembly: GCF_049243985.1. Lineage (NCBI taxonomy): Eukaryota > Metazoa > Chordata > Lepidosauria > Squamata > Gekkonidae > Paroedura > Paroedura picta. The sequence goes on along the minus strand of NC_135371.1, from coordinate 161,136,634 downwards.
CCCTTTTATATGGGCTTATTGTGTGGAAATGAGCAGGTGAAGCTTTTCAACGACAATTTCTCATCTATTAAAAGGACCGGACATTTTCCTCCAGGCCCATTGGCATCCCCAGCTGGATAATATTACTTTTATCCTATTCCATGCCAACAATAGTAAATGCTAGCATTTCTAAGGAACCCTGAATATTTGGAATGCAAATACATCTAAGATTAAAAAAAAAAAAACTCCTACCACAATGAAGATTACAGAGGAAACAAAACCTGGGAAAGCAAACAGCTGGCGTTGCCCATTAGTTGCCATGAAAACAGCTTTCCTTGTGCTAATGGTGTGTTGGGGGAGTCAAGGATGGGACTCAGATGGTGTGTCTAATTGGTCTTATCTTGTCTTAACATTTCCTGCAGGTTCTCTCTTCCAGGGCTAGGAGGATGCTCATCGCGCTGCCTGATTGCCCACAAAGCGAGAGGCGGCTTGTGCCCTGATTGAGCCTTTGTGTCCTGAGCTCGGGCATGGAGGGGCTGTAACCTTAATCATGGCAGGAGAAGAGCAGACTGGCAGAAAGTGAGTGGTGCGGGAGACAGAAAGCATCGCTTCCACCTAGGAAGGCTGGCGGATTCTACTGTATTAATATAGGGGGAAGGGGGAGGGGGCTGGGATCAGGCAGGCTTAGGGTTGCCAACCTCCAGACGGTGGCTGGAGGTCTGCCAGAATCAAAACTGGTCTTCAGCAGACAGAGGTCAGTTCCCCTGGAGAAAAGGGCTGCTTTGAAGGTGAAGCGTTTGTTTTTATACCCTGCTTTTCACCACCAGGAGGAGACTCAAAGCGGCTTACCACTGCCTTCCCTTCCTCTATAGCTCCCTTTCCACACATGTTTTGTCCAGGCTTTCAGTCCCTGGCATCTCCAGGTAAAAAGAGCAGCTAAATGGGTGGGAGCATGAGCAGGCAATGCTGAACTTGATGGATGGATGGTCCAATTCGGTTTTATTTTATTTTATTTTATTTTATTTTATTTTATTTTATTTTATTTTATTTTATTTTATTTTATTTTATTTTATTTTATTTTATTTTATTTTATTTTATTTTATTTAACTTATTACCCGCCACTCCCGAGCCGACTCCTGGCAGGTCACAATCTGTCCATATAAAAACCCAGTAAAACCCCATATGTGTGTCTACATATACATAACAGTAAAAACAGACTCCTAAAAAACATGGCGGTTTTCAACCCCACTAAATGCCCCCCCCCAAAAAAAATCTGTATAGCGCAGAGGAGTGGGAAGAGGAAGCATAGATGACATAGCTAATGCTGCCCTCTTAGCACCGGAGGCCCCCATCAGATCTTCCTCACCACGCCAGCCTCAACCATAAACCTGGCGGAAGAGTTCCGTTTTGCAGGCCTTGTGGAATGTTGAGAGCTCCCGCAGGGCATGCAGCTCTTCTGGGAGCAAATTCCACCAGGTGGGGGCCAGGACCGAAAAAGCCCAGGCCCTGGTTGAGGCCAGGCGTGCCACCCTGGGGCTGGGAAGGACCAATAGATTGGTACCCACAGAGTGTGAAGCCCTGCGTGGGGCATAGGGCAAAAGGCGGTCCCTCAGGTATGTGGGACCTAGACCACAGAGGGTCTTGAATGTCAAAAACAGAACCTTGAACCAGATCTGGGCAGCAACTGGCAGCTAATACAGCTGCCTCCGCACAGGCTGGATGTCCCCATGAGGACCCTAGCAGCTGCATTCTGCACCAGCTGCAATATCTGGATCAAGGCCAAGGGAAGGCCTGTGTAGAGTGAGTTACAGAAAGCTATTCTGGAGGTGACTTTCGCATGGATCACCGTAGCCAGGTGTTCAGAAGATAGGTAGCCGTGCCTGGCGAATTTGGGAAAATGCCTGGCGAGCTACCGTCTTGACTTGTTCCTCTAAGGTCAGTGAGGCATTGATGGTCACTCCCAGGTTTCTGGCCAGGGACGCGATCATAAGTTGTCTCCCAGCCAGGGTGGGTAGGCACACTTCCTGCCCCACCCCCCTACCACCCACCCATAGGACCTCATAGAATCATAGAATCATAGAGTTGGAAGGGCCATACAGGCCATCTAGTCCAACCCCTTGCTCAACACAGGATCAGCCCTAACCATCCTAAAGCATCTTGGAGGGGCTGCGTTTCAGGCGACTCTGCTCTAACCATTCAGCAATGGCTTCCAAAACATCTGGCAAATGGTTCAGGGTGGGAGTCCATGAGGAGATAGAGCTGGGTGTCATCGGCATATTGATGACAGCCCAGGCCAAAACTCTGTACCAGCTGTGCCAGAGGGTGCATAAAGATGTTGAGGAGCGTGGGGGAGAGAACCACGCCCTGAGGGACCACACAAGGGAGTCGATAAGTCGATAAGGGAGTCCGATAAGGGCACGACAACTCATCCCCCACTGCAACCCTCTGGGTCTGCTTGTGGAGAAAGGAGTATATCCAGCCCAGGACTGTGCCACATATCCCCGTGTCCCCAACCCGGTGAGGTGGTGGAGTAGCAATCCATGGTCGACCATATCAAAAGCGGCCGGCAGATCTAACAGAACAAGCAAAGCCAATCCGCCTCGATCCAGCTTCCAGTGGTCATGGCAAGCTTGAGAGACGTCCTAGCATCCCCAAAGATGTGTATTATTCTGCAATCTGGTGGAGGGGCTGAGAAGGTGCAGGGGAGACCCTAAAGTGGATTTTCTCAACCAGGGTTTCGTGAAACCCTGGGCTTCCTCGGGGGCCCTGGAAGGGTTTCCCGAATGGGTGGAAACTAATCAATTTTAATATATAGTTTTTAGTTTGTTAAACATTTAGCAGGTGATATGCCCATATTTTGTCATTTTGACCCACCCCACTTCCCCCAAATGGCTGATAATGGTTCTGGAAGGGATGGGAAGGGGGTACACACCGACCCTATTCTGCAAGATCCTGCCACTTCTGGGGTTTCTCGGAGCCTGAAGAATGTCTCAGGGTTTTCTCCATGGTAAAGAAGTTGAGCAAGGCCGCCCTAAAGGAAGGGTTGACACAGATTGCTAGCACGGAGGTGACCAAAAGAGAGTTTAAGGGAAACTACAAAGAGGAAGAGATGTAAACCGTTTTACAGAAAAACTGGTTGTTTGTATTATCTAGAAACAAGAAAGACATAACCCCCCTCCCCCCCAAAAAAAAATTGCAGGGAAAAAGCTGTATAGAAAAAGGCAGTTATCTTTTGTTCTTGGTGAATTTCATGTATAACATTTTTTTTCCAAGGGAAATTGTTTTTAACTCTTGATAAAACAACAACAGCAACAACAAATCATCTTTTTGTACGGAATAAAGCAGTAGATCTGTCACAGCCACTTCAAAAACGGTGGTATATGATTGCAACACTCTCTGTTTTTGAGCTCATCGGAGAAGGCAAGGCATCAGATGCATAGGAGATTTTGGCCGTGAGCATGCTGAGGGCGTGTAGATTTAATGCACTTTAGCTGTCTGTAAAGACAATTTCCCTTGACATTTATTTTTACGTGAAACGCATTGAGAATAAAATATATTGCCCTTTTCTGGACCGCGGCTGCTGTTGAAATCCAGATGGTTCATGGACTCTGGGCAGCCGGGAAGAATGTCACGTGCCGATCTGAAATAACCAGCCAAATTTTGGGCTTCAGGCCAATCTACAATGGAACAATGCTGCGGCAGAAAAATGTTCCAAGCGCCGTTTCGCATCTTTCAGTGAGTGGGTGTGTGAATGTGAACCCTTTTCATTCATGGACACAAGGCAGGCAGTGTTTACGTATTCCACTAGAGGGCGCTGCCTTCCTGGAGTAGACTGGTGAATGGGAGGAGGGTCTATCTTTGTGGTCCTTCTTGATAGTTACTTGCCTGGCAGAATAGTGGATTCTTTCACTTTAAAAAGCCAGTTTCCGTGTAAATTCAGTGTGACCTCAATCACTCAGAGTTTGCCAACTCTTAAACAGGTCCTAGTGTCATCAGGCACCAGTTGAGGCCTGGAGTTCTCCCAGCATTACAGCTAGGGATGCCAGCCTCCAGGTGGGACCTGGGGATCCCCCGGAATTGCAACTCATCTCCAGGTGACAGAGATTAGTTCCCGGGAGAACATGGCTGCTTGGGAGGGTGGGCTGTATGGCATTGCACCCCACTGAGGTCCCTCTCCTCCCCAAACCCCACCCTCTGCAGACTCCAGCCCCAAAGTCTCCAGATTTTCCCCAACCTGGAGCTGGCAACTGATCCTCAAGACTACAGAGATCGATTTCCCTCGAATAAATGTCAGTTTGAGAGGGTGGGCTTTATGGCATTATGTCCCAGCTGAGCTCCCTCTCCTGTATAAACTCTGCCCACACTAGATTCCTCCCCAACCCCAAAGTCTCCAGTAATTTCCCAAGGCAAAGTTGACAACCCTGGCTGTCCCTTTAATATCAGTATGATCTGCCCAAAATACCAGGTGATGTAATTCAGGGGTAGTCAACCTGTGGTCCTCCAGATGTCCATGGACTACAATTCCCATGAGCAAACACTGGACATCTGGAGGGGCACAGGTTGACTACCCCCATGTCAGAAAAGGACGGGGTTTGAGGAGAGCTGGATATAAGGCCATCGAGTTCACCCTCCAAGGTGCCACTTTCTCCAGAGGAACTGATTTTGGTTGACTGGAGGTCGATTGTAAATAGCAGATGTCCAGGTGTTCCCTGGAGATTGGCAAACCCAGATAGGGTATTTTCTTCTTCCAGACCTATAGGAAACCTTGTCACAGCCTGCTCCAGATAGCTTTACATCAACCCTATCAGGCCCTTTTTACTGCAATATCCCCCAATCCCTCGGTTCGTGTGCTCATTTCAGCAGCTTGCAAACTCAAATTGGAAGGATACAGAGAAGATTAACAAGGCTCCTCTAGGTTGGCCAGCTCTGGGTGGGGAGATTTCAATGAAAAGGAACTACACCGTTGAGTTCCGAAAGTTACAGATAAGAGAAAAATGAAATCAGCAGGCCAAAATGATAAGTGTCACAGCCACTCTTGTTTGGTGTATAAATCATATGATTTCTGGGCAATCAGAACGGCCTTCTAGGTATATTTCTCCCCGTTTTCAAATGCTTCTACAATGATTGCCACTGCAGAGTCTGTAATCCATTTAACAGTAAATTAAGGCGTATCTCTCGGCTTTAACCTCTCTATCTTGAGGCAATTTTACTCCTATGTGGGTGGGGAGATACCTGGAGATTTTGGGGGTGGAGTCTGGGGAAGGCAAGGGTTGGACCACACCAGTACAGAATGCCATAGCATCTACCCTCCAAAGCAGACATTTTCTCCAGAGGAGACCAATTGTAATGGCAGGGGATCTCCAGGCCCCACCTGGAGGTTGGCCACCATACCCCTCCCATTGGAGATTGCTCTCTTGTATGTCCTTCCTTTGCTGGATCAGGACATCTTGTGTTGGAGCCAGGCGTTGATCTTTCTCTGGGAGGTGGGAAACGGGAGGGGGGGGGGAGAAAGACCACCCCTCTGGTGAAAGCAGATGTGAGAATCGCCCGGGTTCAAAGGGGCTGGGGGGTTCCCCCCTTCCCCAGGGAGGGAGGCCTAGGAGGGGCAATTCTGTGCAAACAGCTCTGCTGCAGATGGGGTGGAGGGGAGACAACAGACTCACCACCAAGTGCAATAAAAGGCCAGCAGCCGGGCGGCCATAAATACCTTTGCAGGAGGCTTGGCGGTGGAATGCTACTCCAGAGCAGGCTGGATCTTGCTGCGGGCCTCGGCCAGCCAGCATTGCCACTCCATGGCTCTTTGGGCCTAGCTTGGATGAGGTGCAGGAAGTGGGGAGGGGGGGAGTGAAGGAGGCCAGACACTTGGTTACTCTTCAACAACAAAGCGTCAAGCCAGGAGATGTTTATCTGCTTTGGCTGGGCTGGAGGCCTCTGGGGAGTTGGGAGAATGAGGCAATTACGGGGCAGACGGATGATGGGTTTACAGCTGGCTTTGGGGAGGAGGCAGGTAGCGGGACCGAGGGAGGGCAGAGGCCTCGGCACTTCTCACACCGGAGGAAGGCAGGCTCCGCAGGGGGAAGGCGAGACCAAAGGGTTGTTCCCCGCCCAGGCCCCACGACTTCCCCTTCAGGTGTGGGCATCTCCGAAGGCACTCGCTGCTTTGAGGCAAGAAGGTTATCTATCGGTGGAGGGGGGAAAGAGGGAGGTTGGCTTTGGCTAGAGAGCATGGCTGGATTTTTTGAGGGGGTGCAACTGCCCACCAATGAGCCTCTTGTGGCGCAGAGTGGTAAGGCAGCCGTCTGAAAGCTTTGCCCATGAGGCTGGGAGTTCGATCCCAGCAGCCGGCTCAAGGTTGACTCAGCCTTCCATCCTTCCGAGGTCGGTAAAATGAGTACCCAGCTTGCTGCTGGGGGGTAAAACGGTAATGACTGGGGAAGGCACTGGCAAACCACCCCGTATTGAGTCTGCCATGAAAAAGGTAGAGGGCGTCACCTCAAGGGTCAGACATGACTCCGTGCTTGCACAGGGGATACCTTTACCTTTACCTTTAACTGCCCACCACAGGACACAACTGCTTTGCATGCTACTGAATACATGGGGATCATCCTGAGGAAATCCTTCCTTCCTTCCCTCCTTCCTTCATCCACCCATCCACCCACCCACCAACCTAGCCATCCATCCATCCATCCACCTACTCACTCACTCACTCTCTCACTCACCCACCCAGCCACCCATCCATGGTGCGGACATTTCAACCCTGCTTTGAATTCCAGGCCAAACTGTAGCTCTCCAGATGTCCATGGGTTACAATTCCCATGAGCCAGCACAGCTCAAAGGAACCATAGTCCATGGACATCTGGAGAGCCAAGTTTGGCCACCCCTGACATAACACATGTCTGCCCTCAGTCCCAGCACCCAACTGTGAAATTCCTTTCCTGGAGATAAAAAGCAGGTGTTTCACTTAAAGCTGTGCACTTTCATGAAGGATTTTTGATTTTCCTTATAATATATTTAATCTTTGCTGGCAGGGGCTCATGGGAATTGTAGTCCATGAACATCTGGAGGAGCACAGGTTGACTAAGCAAAATAATCACAGTGGAGTTTGCTGCTGAGAGGGCATGGATATCTTGAAATTTCCCAAAACCCAGGAACAAAGGATTTCTTTTCTCGTTCTGTAACAATTATTATTGTTGAGGATGACTTGCAGAAACTCCCAGGAGGCCCTGCCAGCATGTGCTGGCTGGCAGAGGGTCATGGGAACTGTAGTCCTCAGACATCTGGGAAGACACCGTTTAGCCACCCCTGGCTAAGAGTATGGGAGCACTGATTGTCAAAGCGCATGCCCTGGAAATCTTGTGCTACTGTACTATAATCGAACGATTCAAAAGCAGAAGTTATCTTGTTATTATTGCACATGGAAGTGGCCAGTAGGGGGCGATCAGGGTCGTGTCACACTTCCTGTCTTTTTTTTTCTTCCTGGTCAGGCCAATAAAAAATGGAAGTAAATTCTCTGCGGGCTGCCTACCTGTCATGCAAAGGGCAGTGGACGTTTGCACCATTTCCCGGCTGCGTTCAGCCTGGCCACTGAAAGGGTTCTGTGCTTTACATTTTAGCCTACCAAAGCTGTGTGCCTACGGCCGCTTTGGCAGCCTTTCAAATTCACCGGGCCGGGAAGGAAAGCGTTCGGCGTCAAAACAATCTTTCCCCTCCTGGACCCACTCGGGACGGGCAGCGCAGACAGGAGACGGATCTGTCTTTCAAGCCACTAAGTGGAAAAGTCAAAACAAATGAAGGAGCCCTTGGTATCTGTCATGCATTTACGTACTGCTTATTATTATTATTTACATATTGCTTGTAAATCAGCTTAACACATTTGCACACCAGGCTTCCAACATGAAGCTCTTATGGTAGCTCTCATCTAATACACTGCACATTAGCGGAAACAGGAACGGCAATAAAATCCGCTGCAGAGACTATTAAAACCAGCAGTTCAAAAGTGCGTATCTTCCTCAAACCACAGTGAGTCAGAAGCAATTTTTCAAAAGTTGATAATAAACAAGTTGGGACAGATTTGGCATATATTAAGATTGTGTGCATGTGTATTTAGGGGAACATGTGAACCTGTAGAGCAGGGGTGGGCAAACTGTGGCCCTCCAGATGGCCATGGACTACAATTCCCATGAGCCCCTGCCAGCAGGGGCTCATGGGTATTGTAGTCCATGGCCATCTGGAGGGCCACAGTTTGCCCACCCCTGCTCTAGATAAATGTATAGGGCCAGGATTAGTTTTGAACTCGCTGAAAGCATGGGGGTCTTTCATATTTACTGACAGCGAATTCTTATAGTGGAGATGTCACCAGACACCACAGATCTGGAGATCCTGTACCCCTGCACATCTGTTCACACCCCCATGATCCACACACACAGCTGGTGACCCCATCTACAAAACATCCAGGAAATAGGAAGAAAGCTTGGCACATCTGGAACACACCCCTTGATGACACCCACCACGTCTGGTTCATTTGCCTTTCCTTCAAAGAACAGATGTAACCATTTGTGGATCAGAAGGATGAATGTGCAGCTATACACACTGTCGTAGTGTGAGAGGCAGCAACACTCTCGGCTCTGAATCAGACCTGGAGACAAATCTTCCTGAGCAGGGACAGCACATGGCTTCCCAATGAGATTCACTATTAATTTTCATTTTTTAAAACCTGTGTCCCACCTACCTCCTTCCAAGACATTCCCAGTGTGGCTTGAATAGTATATAGTGTGTGTGTGTGTGTGTGTGTATAGTTTAAAAATATCAAAATTTTACTTGCAAAACAATGTCCCAAATTTATATATGGCATCAATTGGATTAAGAAAGTCAGGAAAGCCCTGCGGGAATTGAACAGGGGATGCACACCCTGTTCAGAGGCCCATCTGGTCTAGCATCCTGTTTCCCCACTGGGGCTGGCCAGATGCTCCCAAGCAGGTAAGAGAGATCAAAATCTCCTTGCATTGTTTCCCATCGGCAACCCTGAGGTGCACTGCCTCTGAACACGGAGGTTCCATTTGGGCATCATGCTGAATAGCCGTCAAAGACCAATTCAATGAATGTCTAACAATGTGGTGCTGGGGAGCAGAGGAAGACGCAGGGTTGAATCCCGACTCGCGCCCATGGGAACTCACTGGATGATCTCAGGCCAGTCCCACCTTACAGGGTTGTTGTGTGTGGGGAAATGGTGAGGAGCGATGTAAGCTACTTTGGGGGAAAAGGCAGGCTTTAAATGAATTAAATTAATGAACTTAAGCCAGGGTCGTCAAACTGTGGCCCCTTCGCTGGCAGGGGCTCATGGGAATTGTAGTCCATGGACATTTAGAAGGCCGCAGTTTGACTACCCCTGGCCACATCTGGCTAATGCGTGTAACTGCTGTGTCTGGATGCAAATACACGCGTTAGCTTAAAAGGGACTGGAGTTTTGTCTGGCGTCGCACCCACTGCGCTTCCGTTTCATTGGGTGGCCCCAAATCCTGCTATTCTGGGAGGAAAACTTCGGGGGGGGCGGTGTTTCTGAGATGACATAAAGGGGTTGGCTCTCCCCCCCCCCCCCCACACACACACACACCCTTCTCGGGCGGCTCCCGTAGGGCGGCGGCGCTTCCTTTCCACTCCCGGCTTTGCGCGCAGCCTGCAAGGAATTCGCCGCCGGGTTTCGCCTCCTCCCTCCTTCCCTCCCGCTGGGCCGCGGCTGCTTGGCTGCCAAAGGCGGCGTCGGCCTCCCCCTGGCTGGCGGAGCTGGGCCGCGGGCCCGCCTCCTTGGTGCGGGGCCAAGAGGCGCTCTAATGGGAGCTGCTAAAATTTTACAGTCCCATAAACCATAATGGCAAGACACTAAACGCCCGTTTATGGGTCGGGGAGCCAGGCCGGCCGGAGAGAGAGCGCCCGGCGGCGCGCGTGTGCGGAAATTCGGTTTTCCACCCGAAGATCTCTCTTCCAGGCCGTTCTTCCAGGAGCCCCCCCTCCCCGCCCGACCACCCCTGTGGGGGAAAATAGCCGCACGATCCGGTTCTTTGCAATCCGGATCAGGAATGCTAGCCTCTTCGTTTTCGCCCTGCGAGCCGCCGCTCTGGATGCGCCCCCGGGATCGGCTCCCAGCCAGCCCTTCATGCCTTGGAGCGAGGCGAGGCGGAACCCTTTGCCCTGCGGTTCCCGGGGCCGGCCAGTAGGGGGAAGCAAACACCGGGCGTGAACGAGGAAGCCGCCGGGAGGGGGGCTAGGAATGTGACAAGCCCGGGCCGGGAGAGTCGCCTGGATGGTGGGCGTGCCTGCGCATGTGCCAGGCTTCGCAGTGTTGTTGCATCACTATTGCCCGATAGTGCTGCTTGCCAACTCCAGTTCTGGGGAATTTCTGGAGATTCAGGGGGTGGAACCACAGGGAGAAGAGGGATCTCAATGGGATGTAACCCCATAGTGTCATTCATTCATTCATTCATTCATTCATTCATTCATTCATTCATTCATTCATACACTCCCAATATTCTTGCTCAGGGTTGTGTACAATAGTGTAATTAAAATAATACACTTGAAAACCATTTACAACCAATTATAACTAGCAATATTAATTACAGCTAGTATTTTCTAATGCCATCCCTTTGAATAGGTCTATGGCCAGGTTAAGATGTGGACATGGGGGTGTTTTTTTAAAAGGGGGAGCCTGTTAGATGCTATAGGCTCACTGACCCCAACCAAAAGCTTGGCGGAAGAGCTCCGTCTTACAAGCCCTGTGCAACTGTGCACCCTCCAAAGCTTCCATTTTCCCCCAGGGGTACTGACCTTTTCCGCCTGGAGCAGAGCTGTCATTCCAGGAGATCCCCAGGTCCCACCTTGAGGCTGGCATCCCTAGTAAGCATCAGGCCAGGAACTACCTCCTTAAAATCATTCCTCAGAAATGAGCTCACTTGGAAGCCTTAGGCAACACAAAACGTTCAGGTGAGTTTCCTTTCTGTGTCGGGTTTCATATATATTTAACTGTGTCACTGTTGTCAAAGCTGTCAAAATAAATAAAAAAGCTGCTCAGGATTTGCCGTCCCATTAGCTTCTCGTCATTCCTGCCTCCTGTGTTTGTGTATCTTGGCGGCGTGCGTTTCAAGTGGGCCTCCTGTCATATTTCTAACTTGGGTGGGGGGTGTCGTACAGAACACTCCTATCAACACAACTCCAAGCAGTTTTTGGCAGGGAGAATGAGGTCTGGATCAAAGCTAGTGTTTTATTTCTACCCTCCGAATCCGTGCTGTCTTCCCCGCCGTACCTAGAAGACGGATCGGGGCTGGGCCAACCAGCGTCCCCGGCATAGATCAGGACTGTAACTTATAACTGGCAATACGGGAAGTGGTGACGACTCAAGCATGCTAAGTTGGCTTTTTAACCTGGGTCTTTTCCCCTTTAAAAACAATTAAGATCTTCCTTCAGAGCAGGAGAGAAAGCTATTGAGTGAAGACTGGGGAGATAATCCTTTATTACAGTCACTGGAAAGCAGAATTCCTAATCCCCCGATGAGCGTTTGCCATTTGAAACGCTCTTCCTGCTTTGTACCAAGCAGGGCTTCGCATACAGAGATCATTGTAACGTCTCCTTATGGGGACTTGCAGGTGCTCACGTCAAAGAGAAAAGTGGGCAGGCGCAGAGAATTGGTGTCACTTTCACTGCTGGTATTAGACGACCGGTGCATGCTTTATCAGTGTAAAAATTACTTTGACTTGCGCTCACAGAAGTGTGCCATGGGAAGTGAAGGGATAGCTTGTTCCCAAAGAGGGCCTGGGACTGGGTGGAAGCTCTGCCAGCTATCCTGGCCCTTAGTGCCAGCTGTGGGGCTGGATGGCATGGCCAGGGAGAATCATGCAGCGTTTGACTCCTTGTATATGAAATATGATTAGGGCTGTCACCCCTTTAAATGCTTACTGAATCTTCAACTGTATCCCATATAGCAGGGGTGGCCAAACTGTGGCTCTCCAGATGTCCACGGATTACAATTACCATGAGCTGAGAGAAGTTAGGGTTTCTGGATCGCAGTCACTTTAAGACAAGCCTTGCAACCGGGAACCAGGAAGTCTTTGAACTGATGCCCTGGCCAATCAGGGAAGACTGCCTTGCTCTGAGGCAGGGAGCAGGGAGTTAATTCGAAAAAAGCAAGAATCTGCACATTTACTCATGGCGGTTTTTGATATATTGAGGCTTATATCCACTCCAGGATATCCCGGGTCACCATGAATCAATCGTGCATGTTGCAGAGGGAAAATTGAAAGTGCCCAAAATCACAATGGAAATCGAATTCGGTGTAGACTGCACTGATTTAGTCGATCTGGGAGCGGGTAAAAAGCCCCATGCAGACTATACCCAGGTCTTCTCAGCAGTCAACCTCAATTCAGTTCATGGGAACGTGTTCTGAAGGTGGGAACCTTAGTGACTCCGGTGAGAGTACGGGTATTTGAGACTGCAAATCCCCCTTCCCCCACCAATATCCCTGAAACGGAGGCTCCAAAACAGAGTATCCCCCACGTTCACTTGGGGACTGTAAAGAACTTTGCATGGAAATACCTGTCCAGATTAGCCTGCAGTGGTAGGCAGCAGGCACAGTTAACAGCCAAGCTCTTAAATAAAATGTGGATTTCAACAGGCTTAACCGTATGGTCCATTTTTAACACATCCTTTTGCTTTCTCCTGTTGAAGTCAATGGGGCGCAGTTCTTAAAAACACACGCACATGTTGTGGCCTGGTGGGAGGAAAATCCCCTTCAGCGTAATGATTTTTTTTTAGTACATTTATTTTGGGTTGGCTTTGCACCTACTTAATTAGAACTGAACTGGGCACATGGTTGCTATTAAAAGCCAAAGGCTGCAAATAGAGGGGTCTGCGGCTTCCTGACTGCATCCTGGGCATAATTGAAAACTCCTCTGCTGAAATACCCTGTACCGCAGGGGTGGCCAAACTGTGGCTCTCCAGATGTCCATGGACTACAATTCCCATGAGACCCTGCCAGCAATCGCAGGGCCTCATGGGAATTGTAGTCCACGGACATCTGGGGAGCCACCACTTGGCCACTCCTGCCCTATAGGTCGCTGATGCCATATTGTAGTGTTGCGTGGTTGCCACTACATGCTCTCAGTGAAATACAAATGTAGGATTGCCAGTGCAGGATCTAGAAGGCCCAGAGGATTGGAGACAGAGGGGTGGGGGGGGGGGAACTATTTGCTTCTGTTAGTAGCCAGGCTAATGTGCATGACCGTGTTAGGAATACGGACAAACATGCGTTTGAAATCTTGTCCAATCCCAGGGATGCATTTTTTTCCACACGTCTCCCTGTGTCTTTGAGTGCATGCCCCTGCTCCCTCCAAATGACCCCTGAATCACAGAGGCAGCGAGGGTTTTCCCCTGAAGGGCGGCTTCTTTAGGAATTTTCTCACCAGAAAGTTTATTCTTTTGCAGCCCGCCCTTTAATTTCCACCTTGGCGGTGCCTCCAGGCAGCCAATCCAGGCACGGAGAGGCAAGGCCACGTGGCGAGTTCTCTTTGATGAGCAAGTGTGCCTTTTGGTGAGACACCCCAAGGCCTAAAAAGAAACAATTTTCAGCACTGAGTCAGGAAAAGGGGATAGCTCAGGTCACCGTGGACTCAGAGCAAATGTGGCTGCAGGCATGGGGGGGTGTGGAAGGTTCTCTGCTGGAACTTGCCGAAAGAGAGAAGCGCTGTGAGGTGTGAGGCTTCCGGCCTTGTTCCGTTGCTCTGATGAATGATAGGGAAGTGGCTAGTGAGGTGTGCAAAACTGGGGGGCCTGTCGTCAGTCCAGTCGTAAAGGGCTGCTTGGGACTCCTGCCATTCTAACCAGGGAAAGAAGGCTGCTGGTGGCAGACCTTTCTCTCCCTTGCTCTTGTCCTCCAGCTGACTGTCGGCTCCCCCACTGGAACAGGAGTCCCATGCTGGGGGGGGGGGGGGGTGAGACGGCATCCTGTAACCCAAAACAAACCGTGCGGCCTGGAAAACAGCCAGCCATTCAACCAAGAGGCGCTGTCAAGGAAGGCACAAGACAACGTCGCTTGCAGGACACTAGCATCTGCCTCCTCCGCAAACAGCTGGGAGAAGGGATTGGCTCCTCTGGGCCCGTTGCCTCCGCAGCAGCTTGGTGCAGTGGTTAGGAGTGCGGACTTCTAATCTGGTGAGCCGGGTTTGATTCTGCACCCCCCACATGCAGCTAGCTGGGTGACCTTGGGCTCGCCACGGCACTGATGAAGCTGTTCTGACCGAGCGGTAATATCAGGGCTCTCTCAGCCTCACCTACCTCACAGGGTGTCTGTGGTGGGGGGAGGAGATTGGAAGCCACTTTGAGACTCCTTTGGGTAGAAAAAAGCGGCATATAAGAACCAACTCTTCTTCTTCAGTAATATCAGGGCTCTCTCAACCTCACCTCCCTCACAGGGGGTCTGTTGTGGGGAGAGGAAAGGGAAGGAGACTATAAGCCACTTTGAGACTCCTTCGGGTAGAGAAAAGCGGCATATAAGAACCAACATTTCTTCTTCCTCTTGGGAGCCCCCCCTCCCCCCAAGTCTTTCCACCCATGGCCCTCCTCTTCCCGAAATCACTATTTCTACTTAAAGACGTTCAAGTAGGCTGGGAAAGATTGCTGTGGTCTCTCAGGTAGAAAGGTTATCTTACTCGCTCTACGGTAGCTTCATTGGTTGATAAGTGAGATTATCTTTTCTCTCCGCCTCTGCACGGTTAAGAGCCAAAGTTTCATAAGCACCAGGGACTAGAGGAGGTATTTGCTTTAAATTAATATTGATGGCTGGTTAGCGACCAGCGACTGAACGTGTGTCATCTGCTAGGAAAAATAGTCTTTGAATGTAGCCCTTTCGAGAACCAGCCATATACATTTCCCCATTGCTTAGGGGGAACTGATCCTACTTGAAAGAAGACCACACCCCATCAGGTTGGCTTGCCCACCCCCTGCTATCCAACACCTGTTTATCCTATCCATTTATTTAGAATATTTATAACCCACTTTATTCCAGATCAAAGGCATTCAGAGAGGCTTAAGGCCTCAACAATCAGCTAAGATCCCATTTCAAAAAATATGATGCCAGTAGCAAGAGAGTCAGCCCGTACTCTGTTATAGTAAGATGTCCACAAGGCTGGGGCCTTTCTCACATCCTCATTCATAAAATGGCTGCAGCCTGCTGGGGAAGTCTGAACTGCAAATATTCTTACTAACCTGAATGGAGGAAATGTTAATAGCAGCTTTGATTATATCTGATTATTGGGGGGGGGACCCCACAAGATACCAGAATTTTGTTCATGGGAGTACTGACTCTGTAAAGTCCCACGTTTTTAGAAAGTGGGTGTGGTCAGTTTGTGATTGGCCAGTAGAAATCTAATTGGCTTTGCAGAGTAAAATAATTAAAATACTTGCACAATCTTGGTGTTATTCTAGTTACGTCCTTGGACATTGACTCTCACTCAAGTCACATGCAGATGAAGGATTATAAAGTAGCCAATTACTGACAGTTTAGAGGTGCTGGAAACGGACCAATTGTTGGGCTCCATTAAGGCCCAATCGGATTACTCGGTGGGCTGCCGGAATTGTACATAAGTTCCGTGAGTTCCGTTGTTTGCCATTCAGTATTTCTTGTTGGAGTTGGCCTTCGATAAAGAGCGGATAGTTTCTGAAGAAATCTGCGTCTGTGTCAGTTGAACTCACAGGCTTAGCAATTCTTCCCCATTCCTCTTTCCTATTGTGTTTTAAAAATTACCCCTCTCCGCTTCAGCTTCCTCACGTGTGCGCCTGTACTCCTGCACCAGCCATTTTGGGAGCTATTTTGTGGCGGCCATTTTGTGTCTACACCCACCATTTGTTGTCAGAATCCCAAACATGCCTACAGTTTGGGGGACCCCCGCTGTAAAAGAATGACCCTAAAATGGCCTACTTGCTGAGATCCTCTTCCTCAATCAACCAAGATCCCAAGTATGTTGTGTGGCTGAGACAAGTAAGAACAGTATCAAAGCAGGAGTGTGACTAAATTAAAGAGGGGAAAGGAGAATGACGTAAGCTGTTTGGGGTTTCCAGTGAGGTAGAAATGAAGTAAAAAAAATTCATTAAACTCAGATATCTTAAAAATACCTCCTCGGGTTTCAGTGAAATCATCCAGTTAATCGCCAGTGTAAGTTAAAGCGCTGGAGTAAGAAACCCTCCAAACTATACAATAGTAAATCAGAGCTCAACAGCTGGCCAGTAACCTAAGCACTGCAGTCTAAAGCCTAGAAAACATTTATGGCTTTTTAAAAGGCTGAGGAGGTTTAAAAGGCTTAGATTCTTGGTGGTCTTCCAGGCCTGTCTTATCATAACCGTACAAGCCATGCTTTAAGAACGTAAGGAGTTATTCTATACCGAGTGAAACGGTTGGTCCCTCTGTCTCAGTACTGTGCATTCTGATTGGCAGGTGTTCTTCAGCGTCTCAGGGTGACCTTTCCCAGCACCTGCCTTTCCCAGCACCTGCAGCTAGCCATGGCCGTGGACTGATCAGAGAGAACCTTCTGCAGGCAAGGCAGGTGCTCTAACCCAGGGGTCCTTGTCACCCTTTACAGATCTGGAACTCTTGCATCCCTTAGGCAGCAGCATAGGATCCAGGAGGATGCAAGTCCCGGGTAACAGTTACGTTCCTGGAAGAGAGGAGCCAGAGTTACGATGTCACCAGTGTTAAAGCCAGGACAAGGAGTACCGGATCAAGAGAGCCAGGCACAGGGTGTGCGAGCTGAAGACTAGGATGTATACTGTCGTGTGGAACTAGCCATGAGTTAAAGCCATGGAGGAACCCTCTCTGCTGCTCAGTGAACTTGCTGCCCATCTCAGCTTGCATGCAAAGAGCAGCAGAAGGTGTGTTCCTCGCTGCACATGCACACCAGCAGCAGAACCTTTCAAAATGGAGCACAAAATATATGCTGGCTCTGTAAGGGCTCAGGATCCATGCGAAGGCCCTGGTTCATGGACTGAAATGTATCACTATAGCACTACAGGGTACTAGGCAGAGGTGCCCAAACTCTGGTTTGTAGTCCATGGGCATTTGGAGAGCCACAGTTTGCCCCCCCCCTGTACTAGGAGGTACAGCCCTACTCCTTTCCTTTGAACATTTGCAGTGGTATAGCAGTGTTTATTGTTTTTAACATACTGCCACTCAATGAATCTCCTGGTAATGAAAAACCCAGAGTTGCAGCACTGTTGCTGTTTCTATATGTGCATTCACAGACTTAAGTATGTGTGGAGGTTTAACACGGAGCAGAGTCTCACTGCACTTATAAACCTTAATAAGTGAGGGGGTCAGTTTTGGGAGGACATGCAGTCTAAGATATGCAAGCCTGACCATTTAGGGCAGGGGTAGTCAAACTGCGGCCCTCCAGATGTCCATGGACTACCATTCCCAGGAGCCCCTGCCAGCGAATGCTGGCAGTGGCTCGTGGGAATTGTAGTCCATGGACATCTGGAGGGCCGCAGTTTGACTACCCCTGATTTAGGGCTTCATAAGTCACAACTAATACCTATTACAATGGGTTTCTTCTCCTTTGGAGGAGAAAGGGCTGCAGGTTGATGGTGCTTCTGTAGTGTCAATATACCTAATTCCGCAAAGTGCGGATAAAAAGTCTACACAATGGGCCAGGGACCAAAACGGGGAAATGAGTCTGCAAACCAGTGGGAACTCCCTGGGGGGTGTAGATAAATGCCAGAAATGAAATGCAGTGCATGCATTGCCAATTCCAAAATTCTAGCTGAGTTCTTATGAGATGGCAGCATTATGGAGTTGCCTAGTAGCGCCATACAACCTTTTAAAGGGGAGGGGGAGAAATGTCAGAAGGATTTGGTAGAAGTGTAATACGAGCCAAGCTTTTTGAGTCAAAGCCAAGCACTTTTGTGGCCCAGATGATCACTTAGAACAAATTCACTTGCAAAGGACTTTGTGCTGCAAACCTGTGTTGCTTTCACCTCACAGACTCAGCTGTTGTCACCAGCAATTTGGGTAGCACTGTCAGGCACCCTTGTTTCATTTGCTCTGACTCTCTACATTTATCTGTTTTCCGGTCCCTCTCCCTGTGCTATCACTGTCTCTGTTTGGACTCTTGTTAAAGTTACATTAGTGTGAGTTGCCAAATTTGCTTCTCAAGGGGACAATGTTCTTCCCCTAATTCTCCAGAAGATTAAACTCAGAGCATGGGAGGATTGGGGGTGTGTGTGTGTATTTGTGACTATAGTCTTCAGTGCACACACAGGTAAATCTGTACCTGAGTTCTAATTCAAAAGTGCAGCAGAGAGTCTGCTGTTTTAATGCGCTCCAGCTGCTAAGGCATATATTTAAGTGTCAATAAGCTAGAATTACAATTATTTTAAGTTTTTAAAAACTGCCTCTCTCCCATAGGGCTTGAGGCTGCTTACAACATGTTGAAAGGTACATAAATATATACTTTATTAATTTCATTAACTTTCTAAAAAATAAATCACTAAAATAACCAATTCTCCCCCTGGCAACTAATATTAGCTAGTTTGCTGCCTAACTATCTCTCCCCCCACCCCTCCAATAATGGAAAGAACACACACATTGGTTAAGAATGCTGCAAAACAGATATATGGTGCAGTAGCGAAACTAGTGCCTTTACATATTTACATGTGACATGTTGGGGAGGGCCTGTGGCCCGGTGGTAGAGCATTTACTTAACATGCAGAAGGTCCCAGGTTCGATCCCTGGTATCTCCAGGCTGAAACAACCAAGCAGTAGGTGATATGAAAGACCTATTCCTGAGAATCTGGGGAGTAGGCAATACTGACCTTGTGAAACCAGAGGCCTGATTTAAGATCAGGCTGCTTCATGTGTTCCTGTGATACAGTCGGCTTCACAGGAAACGTCAAAGAGATGTTTTTAGTGTAGGGGAGTCCTCACCTCACAGGAACAACATTGGTGGTTAATTTGGGCTGCCGTGGGAGTGAGGAGCAACAAGATCACCTGCTCCTCGTGCCTGTGAAAATGCTAGTTGAGATCCAAGCCCTTACCAAATCTTCTTTTCCTGGCAGGACCACTGACCTTGTCCCAGTGCCCCTGAGAGAGGCAGGCCTCTTCCACTGAAATTCACTTTTGCAAAATCAGGGCTTTGGCGTCGTTTCAGGAAGCCCCCCTCCTCTTTTATGGCAGAAATGAAAGGCTTGCCTTGATTTGTTGCAATTGAAAATGACTCCCAAATAGAGAGGCGGTCAGTACGGTCAAGTCTCATTGGCATGCACGGTCAACAGCAGACGGACAAAGGTCTGCCCCGAGAGCTCCAGTTCGATATATTCATGAACAGTCTGGGAAAAAGGATGAGCAATGAGTTGGAGGAAACTGGGGACCACGCCAGGTTACTTAGGGCAGCAGAACCAAGAGAGGGTCTGGGGATGCTGCTATCCCTTCACGCTCCTTTGAGGCCGAGGGGTTCCCAACAGTGATGTCATTATTATTATTATTATTATTATTATTATTATTATTATTATTATTATTATTAGTATTAGTATTAGTATTAGTATTAGTATTAGTATTATTAAGACTTATAGCCCGCCACTCCTGCGAGGCTTGTGGCGGGTCACATCCAATCAAACGCCAGTAAAAACCCCTAATACAATAAAATCCCGACCGCTATAAATAAAATCCCGATAGCAATGGCCCGACCACTGCCAGCACAGGGGGTGGTGGCGACTGAGAACTGCAACCTGGGAACTGCAGCCTGTGGTTCCTCTCTCTTTTCTCCCTGACTGGGCCCAAAGTGACCCTTCAAGTAGTTCTCCCTTCCTCCCCTTCATCCTTACAGCATGACCAGGGCGGAGTTTGGAGATCGATAAGGCCCATGAGAACGTTTCATGTTGTAGCTTCTTCTCCCATTCCATCTCTAGTGATGGCGGCTACCCCTTTTGCTCATGAATCCCCTGGGGGGTTCCAGAAGGAAGGCTGATCCCCGGGGGCCAAGATTCCATCCACAGGTTCTGATATCCCAGTGGTGGATATCTGAGGGAAAAAAACAAATAAGCCCAGTCACCGTTACAGTCTCTGCTCCTAACACAGGGGCTCCCCAACCTTTTTGAGCCTGTGGACACCTTTGGAATTCTGACACTGTGTCACCACACAGGCCCAGGCCCAAAATGGCCACCACAAAATGGCTGCCACAGGAGGCGGAGCCAGCTACCAAATGGCTGTCACAGCTTACCTTCAGCCACACTGTGAAAATCCTTGTGTTGTGGTGGTAGCTGCTGCCGAAGCGACATATTAAAACAATCTGCACAGCCAATGAAGTTTCCAGTGGTCAATCAGAAACCACTGGGCAGAAGCCCCCCCCCCCCCAGTCTCTCCCTCTCACTTCCAGAAACATTTGGTTGGTGCCAGAAAACGGGGTTTGGCAGGTCATAGCACCCACAGGCACCATGCTGGGGACCTCTGTCCTAATAAAAAGGTAAAGGTATCCCCTGTGCAAGCACCGAGTCATGTCTGACCCTTGCGGTGACGCCCTCTAGCGTTTTCATGGCAGACTCAATACGGGGTGGTTTGCCAGTGCCTTCCCTAGTCATTACCGTTTACCCCCCAGCAAGCTGGGTACTCATTTTACCGACCTCGGAAAGATGGAAGGCTGAGTCAACCTTGAGCCTGCTGCTGGGATTGAACTCCCAGACTCATGGGCAGAGCTTTCAGACAGCTGCCTTACCACTCTGCACCACAAGAGGCTCTTCTGTCCTAATACACGAGTAAATTGCCAAGTGGAAATCTCATATGCTTTGTGAATGATGCTGCACTTTGAGCAGCTTTGTTGCTTCCAGACCTCCCTGCCTGGAACCCTTTGAGAACATGGCCTCTTTAGGGAATGGAAGTGAATCTCTTAGAATCCCACAAGAGCACAGTTCAGCAATGGGGGGGGGGGGGGAGGGATGGTCCAGAATTATCTTATGAAACACAGATCAGTACCACAATTTGCTTATTTATGGATTAGTACATTTTTATCCAGCCTAGGATAGCACACGTTGTTCTCCTCGGTTCAGTTTTGCCCTTACAAATAATCCTGTGAGCTTGGTGAGCCTGAGAACACGCGACTGTCCCTAAGTCTCCGAGCAAGGCTTCATGGCAGAGTGGGGGTTCGGACCTGGGTCTCTTAGATCCTTGTCGGACCACTACATGACGGTGCCTCTCAAAGACCGTTTCCGCACCAGAGGCTTTGCGCCAATCTGCAGGCTGGAGTTTGAGCCGGGGCAGATTGCCCTACTTCTTGGCCCGGTGCATCTTGTCCACCCCGGAATTGTGCTCCCGCATGGGAGACAGAGCAATGACGTTCCCAGTGCAGAAACGGTCAAAGTCATCTTCAAAGCAGGGAGACGATGCAAAGATGCAAAGGTTGTGGGCAGGTGGGGGTTGATAAATCTTCCCTTTCTCCATAATCTTCCTTTGAATTTGCCTTCCTACAGCAGTCCCCCCCCCCCTTTGGAGGGGCTGTGGAAGTGGACACTGTGGAGAAAACAGCTGTGGGAAAGTGGTGTGTGGGTGTGCATGTGTGCGTGTGGACAAATTGGGGGATGCTTCAGCTGCTACTCCTCACTTTACATTTCCCCTGTTCATGCTTTATTGGATGTTATTCTTTCAAATGAAATACAGCATTGGTCCTAATTCCAGTAATGCAAAATGCTATACGGCAAAATCATGCAGCACACTCATTGAAGCAAGAGCCCCGTTATCCCAGTATTCAATCAACAAATGCTAGTTTACTGCATGTGTGAGAGTGACTTACATTTTGCTTTATATCACTGCAGTAGCAGTCTGCGTTCTGACCCCAAGTTCTAATCCCAAACACCTCTAAAACGACAGGCAGTTGCAAAGAGTAGTAGTTTTAGGATATCAGATTCCACAATTCTCCACTAGGTGGCACTTTGGACCATCACCCAAAAAAGAACAGAGAGATGTTGAAATGTTTAATTCCGTGTCGCAGGTAGATGATCCTACCTGTGAGCTCGTGAGCAGATGTGTGCCTGCCGGCCACAAAGAAATACGTCAGGGATGAAAGGATGAGACAGCCAAGGTGACTGTTGCCCATCTTGGGAAGCCGAAAGGTTCAAAGCAGAAGATTATCAAAGCAAAGTTCCTCTTCACTTTCTGCCACTCTAATGGCAGAAAGTGAAGAGGAACTAAAGAGCCTGTTGATGCAGGTGAAGGAGGAGAGTGCAAAAGTTGGCTTGAAACTCAACATCAAGAAAACAAAGATCATGGCATCCGGCCCTCTCAATTCATGGCAAATAGATGGGGAAGAAATTGAGGTAGTGACAGATTTTATTTTCCTGGGCTCCAAGATCACTGCAGATGGGGACTGCAGCAAAGAAATTAAAAGACGCTTGCTCCTGGGGAGGAAAGCTATGGCAAATCTAGACAGCATCCTAAAAAGCAGAGACATCACCCTGCCAACAAAAGTGCGTTTAGTCAAGGCTATGGTATTCCCAGTTGCAATGTATGGCTGCGAAAGTTGGACCATAAGGAAGGCCGAGCGTCAAAGAATTGAGGCTTTTGAACTCTGGTGCTGGAGAAGACTCTTGCGAGTCCCTTGGACTGCAAGGCGAACAAACCGGTCAGTCCTAGAGGAGATCAACCCTGACTGCTCTTTAGAAGGCCAGATCCTGAAGATGAAACTCAAATACTTTGGCCACCTCATGAGAAGGAAGGACTCCCTAGAGAAGAGCCTAATGCTGGGAGCGATCGAGGGCAAAAGAAGAAGGGGACGACAGAGAATGAGGTGGCTGGATGGAGTCACTGAAGCAGTCGGTGCAAACTTAAATGGACTCCGGGGAATGGTAGAGGACAGGAAGACCTGGAGGATCATTGTCCATGGGGTCGCGATGGGTCGGACACGACTTCGCACATAACAACAACAACAATCAAAGCAAAGTTACATCCTTCTAAACCCATTGACTTCAGTGGAGTGAGAAGGACTTAAGACTGCTTAGGAGGGCATTGTGTCCTTCCCAAAATGTATAAAACTGGATTATCAATCATTTATATTGTACTTGTTTATGTTATGTACTAATTTGTTCCATGTATCCCCCAATGTTGTATGTAAACAGCCCTGAGCCTTATGGAAGGGCGGTATAGAAATCAAATAAATAAACAAACAAACAAACAAACAAATAATTTATTGTGACTGTCCATTTTCTTTCCCTTCTAGTTTTGCAAGCGAACACTCAAACTTACATCAAGCAAATACCAGGCCACCGGATTTTTTAAAAAATCTTTATTTATTTATATTTATATACCACCCTCCCTTTTAGCTCAGGGCGGTTTACAATATAACTCTCATAACAATACATCATTACTGTTCTCCAATAATGGGATCCTGACTTCTGAATAATACTAAACGGGACATAAGCTGGATGTTGGTGGTCATCATCACAGCAATGAGACAGCATTGTGGAAAGGGTAACTCTTAATGGAGCCAAGCATTGTTTCATTTACAATTAAACGCTTGCAGACCTTGGGGTGAGAACAAAGATATTTTTATTGAGTGCTTAGAAATGTGCCTTCAGCAAACCACAGGAAGGGTGGGACTCTCTCTGCAGGCTCCTTGCCCAAAGTTTCCTGGTCTTTTTCCCAACTGCTACTGCCTCTGGAACCAGAATTTCTCCACTTGGTTCCATGACTCATGACACAGGGTAGGAGTTTAATGAGGTGTAAACTTTCAAATTTATAATAGGTCTATTACGCATGGGTGTTTTCCGATATTTGCACTGTGCGTGTCCGTCGGGTTTTCTTTGTTGTTCTTCATTGATTTTTCTTCCTTCGGTACTCAGTTTGCTTTCTGGTCACTGTTTCCCTCGGTTTTCTGAGAGCACTTTTGTGCCAATTTCCCCCCTGTTTTGCTTTCGAGCTAAAGGTAATGCAAAGGTATATCAATTTCCATAAATTTTCAACCTATCATTTTCTATCCCCCCCCAAGACAGGTTGTCCCAACTACTTTGCAACCTTCTGCCATCCTCCCCCCTTCATCAGTGTACAAGTTCCATTTCCCCCATATTCTAAATTTTTTTTTACAAGCTGCATGAGTCTAGTGATATGGGCCAATCGTTAGTCTCAGATCGCTGAATTAAAAAATTGAAATAATGGGGAGTAAATTTAAAAGAAACTGTGCAAGGTTTAGCTCTCTGCTGGTAGTAACAGAAAAGGGAGATTGGAGAGGAGGCAAATGGAAGCATCTCCAGTCTCCCCACACCCAAAGATTTCAGCGCTGCATTCACCACCCCAAGATGAGGGGCGGTATGTAAATAAAATGAATAAATAATAAATAAATAGATAGATAGATAGATAAATACATAAATAAATAAATAAATAAATAAATAAATAAATAAATAAATAAATAAATAAATAAATAAAAAAAAGGGGGAGGAATCATCAGTGCGAAATGATGTTGTTAGCATGAAGACATGAGCCAGCACAGTGTAATGGTTAGACTATTGGATTGGGATTGGAGAGACCCAGGTTCGAATCCCTACTTGGCCATAAGTGCTAGCTGGGAGACTCTGGCCTAGTCACTCTCTCACAGCGTCTCTCTACCTCAAAGGGTTGTTGTGAGGAGAAACTGGAGGAGGGGATAATGATGTTGAGCCCCTTTGGGTTCCCAATTGGGAGAAAGCTGGGGTCCAAATGAAACAATTAGGAAGGGAAAAAATGACTCCTGGCTACATGCCTAGGCCCTAGTCCTTAGGTTGCCATCCCATCAGCTCTTCTCAAACTCTCCACCTGACCCTCTCCTCCCTCCTCCCCATCACCATTGGGTAGTTTTCTGGTGGCTGCAGATTCTCTGAGCCCAGTTAGTATATTTTTAATGCTATTTTTAAACAATTGGCCACTCCTTAAAGCTGACCATGTGGGCGTTTTTGTGTGTGCAAACTAACCCAGGAATTTGTACCATACTTGGGAAGAACAAGGGCACAGGGGAAAAGATGAGAAAGGCAGCCAAGATGAAGAGCAGACCTACTTTCAGTGTGGTTTGTTTGGCGGAGATTCGTGTTGTTGTTGTTGGTGGACATTTTTTTTCTGTAGCCCAGCTTTATTTTTTTGCTTTCCGTAGATTTATCTAAATCATCTGGAATTGTTGGAACAACTGTCCTAAGGAACAGTCTTGTGTGGCTGGAACTCCACACATGTCTTTTGGCTTAAAAAAACTTGCATATTTAATTTTCTCTCCTTTGACATTTCCTTGATGGAGGAAATAACTACAGGGAGAGGCAACTAGCCCCAGTTGGGGGCGGAGGGAAGACAGATCCAGTTCAGCTACCTGTCCCAGCCCCCCTACTCCGCCCCATTCCAAAGGTGAAGGGCATGCTGGGGGAGTTTGCTTTTCAACATGGGAAATAGCATTTGTTGGTTGAAAGTGCCAGGAAGTTGCAGCCGACTTGTGGCGAACTTGCATGGGGCTTCCACAGCAGGGGACGTCCAGAGGTGGCTTGCCAGTTCCTGCCTCTGTGTTGCGACCCTGGACCTCCTTGGTATACTTGCCAGTAGAGCAGGGGTAGTCAACCTGTGGTCCTCCAGATGTCCATGGACTACAATTCCCATGAGCCCCTGCCAGCATTTGGGAATTGTAGTCCATGGACATCTGGAGGACCACAGGTTGACTACATCAAAACAAGTTCAGGGGTCCTTGGGGAGAAGAAATGACTCTTCAGCTGCCACTACACCTGTTGAATTTCTGTGCTGATGTTGCCCTGACCTGGATAGCCGAAGCGAGCCTGATCTTGCTGCATCTCAGGAGCCAATCAGGGTCAGCCCTGGCTTGTATTTATAGGGGAGACCTCCAAGGAAGACCAGCGTGCCTAGGCAGAGGCAGGTGATGGCTAACGACCCCTGAATGTCTCTTGGCCCCGAAGGCCCTGTGAGGGGTCGCCAGAAGTCGGCTGCGACAGGATAGCAAAATAAAAATGGAATAAAAGCCGCTCTTGATGCACTGGGGCCCTCTTTAATTTTTTTAAAATAGCAACCTCATCTATCTCTGTCTCTCCTCTCAGGACTAGATCTGAATCTATATGCAAATGTCTGCTGTCAAAAGGCACAGCCAGATCTCTCCTGGGGTTTGGCTGATCCCTCTCGGGCACGGCTGCAGAGGAGGATACAAAGAAGCTGGCAGCCCTCCGCGCCTTGGCTCTCAAGCAAAGCAGAGCGTGTTTCATCCGCAGGCGGTTATCTGAGATCAGAGAGGCGATATGCCGTGCAATCCTAGAGAGTGATATCCATCTAAACTCAGCGGTTTCTGCCAGCTTGGACTGGAGTCACTCTGCATCGGATTGCACTGATAGGGACATTTCTTAATTCTAGCGTACTTTGCAGGAGCAAAATAAAACAGGAGCCTTAACAGCACTTTAAAGCAGCCTTTCTCAACTTTTCTTACCGTTGAGAAACCCCTGAAACTTTCTTCAGGCTTCGAGAAACCCCAGAAGTGTCGCAATTGTGCAGAATATGGTTGGGAAGCATAGCTGTGGACACGCCCACCCAGGGCCCCTCCCCTTCCCATTTTCCCCCAGGCCCATCATTGGCCATTCTGGGAGGGGGGTGTCAACATGACCCTGTTAACACCTGATAAATGTTTCACAAACTTTAAACAGAAATATATAAAGCCAATTAAACCCCACCCATTCAGGAAACCCTGCCAGGGCCGTCAAGAAACCCTAGGGTTTCACAAAATTCTGGTTGAGAAGGTTTACTTTAAAGGCTCACAGAGTTTATTCCAGCATTAAGTTCGGCATGTCAGCACTCTCTTTATCAAATGCATAAATGTGTAACCCACCTGGCTGATTTATATCCACAACACAAGGCATTGGGGGAGGGCGCCTGGTTTGATTCTGCACTCCCCCACATGCAGCCAGCTGGGTGACCTTGGGCTCACCACAGCACTGATCAAGCTGTTCTGACCGAGCAGTGATATCAGAGCTCTCTCAGCCTCCCCCACCTCACAGGGTGTCTGTTGTGGGGAGAGGAAAGGGAAGGCCACTGTAAGCCGCTTTGAGACTCCTTTGGGTAGAGAAAAGCGGCATAGAAGAACCAACTCTTCTTCTTCTTCAGTAATATCAGGGCTCTCTCAGCCTCACCCACCTCACAGGGTGTCTGTTGTAGGGAGAGGAAAGGGAAGGCGAATGTAAGTCACTTTGAGACTCTTTCGGGTAGAGAAAAGCGGCATATAAGAACCAACTTCTTCTTCTTCTTCTTCTTCTTCTTCTTCTTCTTCTTCTTCTTCTTCTAGATGGGTCCAGGCTAGCCTGATCCTCTCAGATCTCAGAAGCCAAGCATGGTTAACCTTGGATGGGAGACCCTTAAGAAAGTCTGGGGGCATAGAGGCAGACTATGCCAAACGCCTCTGAACGTCTCTGGCCTCAAAAACCCTACAGAGTCACCTTAAGTCGGCTGTGCTTTCCACCACCACCGCAGCCACCTAACAGGACAAAGAGAAAAGAATACTAAAGTTGCGTTTCCTAGGGAGAGAGGCAGTTCTACGAATACGATGAAACGTAACTGGACTGGGAGTAAACACAGCTTTTGACTTTAAAAACTACGGAACTGATTTGAGTGAGTGGCTTTGGAATCGCCCCCGCGGCACTCGACTGCTCTGGCATGCATGGCGGTGACTCGGCCGCAAGCACCACAGCTTGTAACGTTTTAAGAAGTGTGTTGATAGTTTCTGGCTGGAGACGGCCGTCCGTTTGGAGTGCTCACACGAGGAGAGGCTGCCGCTTGCAGATAACATCCATAAAATTGTCTCACGGTCCCATTCGGTTTTTAATGCCGACGGACGAGACGGCTCTCCCTCCGGCTCTGGGTACGTGTCCTGTGAGCTGAAGTTGATGGAGGGCGGCAGATGCGTGCTTAACGGGCCGGGCGGCATTAGGAACGCCCGGCGCCCTCGGAGAGAACTTTGGCTCCAGCCAATGGGAAGGCAGACTGGAAGCGGAGGGGAGACTCATGTGGGGAAGGCATCTAGTCCAACGAAAGCTTGGAGAGAGCGGGCCAAATGCTGGTAAAAGAGGAGATAAAAAATATCGGCTGTAGGTTTTAAGGCCGGTTTATTGCAGTGTTAACTATCCTGCCTCGTCTCGGAGAATCCGAGAAATTGGGCTTATAGTCGTCCATAGAGTTACGCGTGCTTAGGGAGGGGCTTTTCCCCACCTCTCCACTCTTGTCTTTTTGTGTTTGTTTGTGACCCACCAGTGAAACGGACAATGTTGGAGAGGGGTAAAAATTCCACCTTTGCTTCGTTGCTCCCCAGCGGAGACCCGATGCAGGTTACATAGTTCTCTCCTCTCTTTTTACCTTCACAAGGGCCCTGCAAGGTGGGTGAGGCTAGGATTGCTAGCCCGAGGTCACGCAGCAAGCTCCCAGGCGCTAGTCCAACCTCCTAACCACTGCACCACGCTGGAGTTGGGCTAGCCTGATGAGAGCAGCCAAGCTTGGAGAACAGGCATTCCCTGACTTTCCCTTCTCACATTCTGAGCCCTCTGAGTTTCTGCTGCAAGGGGGTCACAGAACATTCACCAACAGTGTGCGAGGTGAAAGGGTGTTTGAGGGCCTCATGAATACGTTCCCCTTCCCCAAGATTAATGGTAGTCCACTGGGGGTCTCGAAACATGGTGCCCATGGCCACAATGGCACCCACAGATACTTTCCCACCTTTAGTAGAAAGTGAACTGGGCCATACTGGGATGCTGGAAACCTGGGTGTAAGCTGCAAGGAGCTTTTATTCCAACCCCCGGTCGATTCAGTCCCTGCCATCTCCACTGAATCTGAATTCAACAGAATTGACAATGGAATAGACAAAGTAAGTGCAGATTCAGCCCTGATTAGCGGGGCAATTAAAGTTGTTTCAGAGGCCGCTGCCACCACAGTATTGGTTTTATTCTCTTTCTCCTTTCCAATGTATGTTAAAATGATGCATCTTTCCCTCTGTGCTCGGTCTTCCCTTGTGTGTGTCTCTGCCTCCTGCAGCAAACCATTTGTGGCTGGCTCTACCTCCTGTGGTAGCCATGCCATTTTAAGGGCATCCAGTTAAACAGAGCTTCTGCCAGTTGGAACAGTTACTGTTAGAGTTGTGCCTAACCTCGTTCCCTGAAATTTTGTGGTCAGTGCTGCCTCTTTAAGCAGCCATTTTGAAATTGGCTCCACCTCCAGAGACAGCCATGTCATTTTAAGGGCATCCAGTTAAACAGAGATTCTGTCAGTTGGAAGAGTTACTGTTAGAGTTGTGCCTAAAATCATTCCCTGAAATTTTGTGGTTAGCGCTGCCTCCTTTACCAGCCATTTTGTAGTCGACGCCACCTTCAGAGGCAGCCATATTGTAGTTGTAGCCACCATGCTGTTTTAGCATGCCCATGAGCTCAAAAATATCGGGGACCCCAGTATTACACCATAATTTTCACATTTTGTGGGCAACCCCTTCATCAGATTTTCTTCTCCTCCAGAAGAGTACGCACATCTGTGCAGACACGGAGGGCAAAGGCTGATTAGGCATCTACAGAAAGAAACCCGAGCTGGTGCTAAGTGAAACTGCGAGGCTTTCTGGCGGAGAGGAAATGAGGAGGGATTATTTAGGTCATGCAGAAAAGTAATATTGTCAAACTGCCTTCAACTATGTCATTATGAGATTGCATCGGAGTTGGAAGCCACTACTGGGGCAAGGCTGGGGGTGAAGATATTTAAAGTGGGGAAAGCATAACAGGTGAAAGGTGGATTTAGGTGGGTCGGAAGCAGCAGAACAAAGTTTGAGTCCAGTGGCACCTTTAGGCCCAACCAAGCTTTATTCAAGGCTGGCTTTCACGTGCAGGCACACTCCCTCAGATACAAGGTGGTGATCTTGAAGTGAAGGAGGGTTTCTGAGTGACTCCTTTAAAAAAACTTGGAAGTACGTACTGAGTTCTGCCTTAAGGCTGCTGTGTAATTAACGTTGGATGTTAATCGGATTAATAGTATACTGGTGTGATTTAATGGCCTCGGAAAGGATGGGGTTGTACACCTTAAGAAATTTGGGGCCTTGATCTTGCTGTGCAGCAAACTGGTTTGGGTTCTGTAAGCGCTGAGCTGATTGCGTCAGTATTACCTCCATCTGTCCTTCTATACCTTTGTAACACCTGCTCCCCCTGGGACATCTACCAAGAAGTATAGGTGCATAGCGATGTTGATCTGAAGCAGTAGAACAAAGTTTGAGTCTTTTTTTAAAAATAATAGTTCTCTGTTTAAATGCCTATACATCTTATCATAGATGGCTAGTGCTTTTTATAACACCATTCCTTATGGAATCAGGAGTCTTGAATCTTTAAAAAATTAATCTCGTTCCTGATTTTGAGTGGGGGGCACTTTATGGAGGCATGCTTTGTGTGAGAACTTTGGGGAAAAATATTTTTGGCTTTGCCTGCATGCTTATACGCCTATTCGTTGCTCCAGGCAGTTCGCTTAAAAAAAAAATCCTGTCCCTGGGAGAAAGGAAAGGGAGGCGGATGTGAGGGTGGAACATTGGAGGCAGAGGCTCATCTTCACCTCCATACATTTCTTTGGTGCGTAGTGTGCTGTTTGTCCACTGGGGGAAAGCGCTTTTTAGGTTGGTGAATTCACTTTTTGGAATTCACCAACTTGTGCTTTAAAATGGCGGATTTAACGTGAAGCTTGGTGGCTGGACGTGGGAGGTTGACGATGTCATGTGGAGCGCCCAGAATATAGTGTCTTTGGGGGGTAAGTATCACACTAAATTTATGGCATGCAGAATGGCCCCAGATACAAGCTTTTGTGCATGGTCATGAAAGCTTATACCCAGAAGATGCCATTGGAGGGTTGCTGTGGGAGAAGAGGTCTGCCCCTTTTTCTTCCTGTTTGGGGCGATCCCATAGGGGCCGATACTCTCCCCATGCTTTTTAACATCTATATGCGCCCTCTGGCATAGCTGGTCTGGTGTTATGGACTGTGTTGTCATCAGTATGTAGATGACACCCAGCTCTATCTCCTGATGGATGGCCAGCCAGCCAGACTCCCCCCCAGAAACCTTGGCCAGCTGTTTGGAAGCAGTGTCTGGATGGCTCAGGAAGAGTCGCCTGAAACTAAACCTCTCCTCTGGCTGGGCAGAAGGGGGCAGGATCAGGACACATGCCTCCCCTGCCTGGATGGGGTGCAGCTTGTTGCTGTACCTGTGGCCAGGAATTTGGGGGTGATCTTTGTTGCTTCCCTATGTATGGAGTCTCAGATCATGAAAGTAGCCCAAGTGGCATTTTTCCATCTATGCCAAACTTGGCTACTAGCGCCCTACCTGACCTCGGACCACCTGGCCACAGTGATCCATTCAACAGTCACTTCCAGGCTAGACTTCTGTAACTCGCTGTATGCAGGCCTCCCTTTGTCTCTGACCTGGCAATTACAGCTGGTGCTAAAAGCAGCCGCTAGGGTCCTTATGAGGTCATCTTGGAGGGCCCATTTCCAGCCTATGCTGAGGTAGCTGCATTGGTTGCCGTTTGGCTTCCGGATCAGGTTCAAGGTTTTGGTACTTACCTTTATGGCCATCCATGGCCTAGGCCTCACTTACCCAAGGGACCACTTGTCTCCTTGTGCCCCGTGCAGGGCTTTTTGGTCTGTGGGTAGGATTTAGCTCGTTTTCTCTGGTCCCCAGTGGGTACACCTGGCTTCAACCAGGCCCAGGGTCTTTTTGGTCCTGGCCCCAACCTGGTGGAATGAGTTCCTGGAAGAGCTAAGGGCCCTGATGGAGCTTCCTATGTTCTGCAGGGCCCATAAGATAGAACTCTTCTGCCAGGTCCTTCCCATCCTGAAACCTCCCCTTCCCCATGATCCACCCCCCCCCCCAAAAAAAAATCTCCAGATATTTCCCAACCCAGATCAGGCAACCCCAATGGAACTCCAGTTTTATAATATTGTTCCATTGCTCCCCACTTTGTCTGGGAGGGCAGCCTTTAACATGTTAATTTGTAGGGATCTTGAATCTCTATAGCGGCTTTATATTAAGTGGGTATAACCCCACCACCACCTCCAAACATAGATTTATCACTGTCCAAGTTAAGCTTCAGGGAGCAGGCAAACATTAGATAGGCAGGCTAGTTCTTAAACAGGCTCAATTTCTTAACAAATGCAAATAGCGTATCTTTGGTCTCTTGCAAAAATCTGCAGACTTCACTGGCTACGACTCAACGGTTCCTCTCCGGGCCTTTCCAAAGCAGGGAGGCATGTTCTCAGTGGCTCATAGCCACTGGCCACCCCAAACCATCAGCGTTCCTATATCCGAGGGTCTTTTTCAGCCATCAGTTCCCATTAAGGAATGGCCCATTAGGTATTCATGAGTTTAGGCAGAATCCTCTCTCTCTCTACCGCTCGTACACACAACGTTCCGCTACCAGCGAAGTCTTTGGGTTCTTTTCGAATTCGGAGCCCACGGTTCCTCGAACTCTGGACTCGGGGCTTTGCATGGTTCCTAATTAATGACGCTGACACCTGCCTGGGAGAGCCGGCTTCCCCTGGAGCTGAGACGTGGAGTTTTATGACATTCTCGGCCTGGTTTATGGGTTTTCTGCCTCTCCGTTCACAGCGAAGGCAGTAAAACACAGGGAGGAATCAGCCTTTGGGGGCTTGCCTTACATGGCTCCCATAATTAAACAAGCGCGCAGCACGCAGAAGCACGCAGGCTGGGGAGAGCTGCGGCGGCATGCTCTTGCTCGGCCATATGGCTGACATGCCAGTTGTCGGAGAGGCCGAGGCGGGGAGAGGGGCTGTTTGGGATGAAGCCTGTGGCCTGCATTGGTTGGGGCAGGAGGTAAAGCAGGGCAGGGGATGGGGAAAGTGCTCTCTATGGAGTTCGGTGCTAATAGGCTAATAAAATCCGTACAATCTGGGAGGAGGGAGGGAGGGGAGAAGCAGTGGAGGTCCTACAGCGTATTGGTTAGAGGCGCAGACTAGAGTCCTGGAGACGCAAGTATGAATCTAGGCCTCCAAGCAGCCTCCAAGCAGAGCATGGAGATCTCCCGGAATTAGAACTCATCTCTGGAGTACAGAATTCTTTGGAGGGTGGCTTTATGTCTTGCTTGTCTTTTCCACAAACTCCGGTTTCTAAATCTCCAGGTATTCCCCAACCCGGAGTTCAATGAATCTCTGTTTTGCCACAGAAGTTTTATTTATTTATTGGATTTATATACCGCCGTTCCCAACTGGGCTCACGGCGGTTGACAAGCAATAAAAGAATAAAAACACACTAAAACCCCGTCTTTTCCCTTAATAATAATACGCCATAAAATACTATTAATACTAAGGTGGCAGGTGAAAAAAACCCACTAGCTATCTGTTCCCCTTGTCCAGCTGGGGGAAAACCCTACTCCTGTTCTGCTGGTGGGAGTGAGGCATCAGATCAATCAGGTGGACACAGGGGAGTCCCAGATCGAATCACCTGGATTTTCTATATCACCTGGGTCCTGCTCTCTTGCAGCTAGGGATGCCAGCCTGACAGGGTGTCTGTTGTGAGGAGAGGAAGGGAAGGCGATGGTAAGCTACTTTGGGACTCCTTCAGGCGGTGAAAAGTGGGGTATAAAAACCAGCTCTTCTTCTTTCAGGCGTTTCCCAATCTAGATGTGGCAACCTTACTCCCCCATCCTCTGTCCATGGCCAGGGAGGACCTTGGCAGCCCTGCTTACATACCTCGTAGGGTGGTGGTTGTGGGGGAAAACAGGAGAAAGAGGAATGATATTGTAAGATGCTTTGGATTGCCATTGGGGAGAAAAGCAGAGTACATTTTTAAAAAAACAACAATGGTCCACTTGAGAGTGTAACATTCATACAGACAGGCTGGCTGCCAGGTTAGTATAGGGCAGGGGTAGTCAAACTGCGGCCCTCCAGATGTCCATGGACTACAATTCCCAGGAGCCCCTGCCAGCGAATGCTGGCAGGGGGCTCCTGGGAATTGTAGTCCATGGACATCTGGAGGGCCGCAGTTTGACTACCCCTGGTATAGGGATTAGAGTGCACGACTAGGACCAGAAAGACCTCGGTTAAAATCTCCACTCTACAAAACCAAAAAGGGAAACAAAACCCAACCTAACTAGACCCGTTGGGAACCTAAAGGTTGAGCTACAAAGAAAGTTCAAAAGACAAATATGTATTACAATATAAAGTGCACACATTAAAGATTAAAAACATCAACAGATCAGGATTAAATACTGTATATTATATTTCACAATAACACTTGGAACTGAGACCCAAATTCCTCTCTCCACGGAGCTGGATCTAATGATACGGCCAAAGTAAGCGAGCCACAGTTTTCAGAGTCCAGGAGCACCTTTAAGACCAACAAAGGTTGATTCAAGGCGTGAGCTTTCGAGTGCAAGCACCCTTCCTCAGACTATGATCTTACATGACAGGGAATATAGAGCAAAAATCAGTTCTGTTACATCTACTCATTTGAATCGAGCCACAGTTTTGTGATTTTGCCTGCCAGTGACCTATCAGCCTCGATGCACTCTAGTATTGTCTTTTTTTGTCACTTTTGCTGTCTGTGACACTCCAGCTTTAGTTTCTCGGGTGCCTGCACTCGAAAGCTCGTGCACTGAATAAATCTTTGTTGGACTTAAAGGTGCAATTGGACTCTGGTTTTGTTATAAGAATACGAAACAGAGAGCAGGTATTTCTCTCTCTTTCTCTTTTTGTCTAGCAGCCACGGAGCCTCTATGCCAGGGATAGTCAAACTGCGGCCCTCTAGATGTCCATGGACTACAATTCCCAGGAGCCCCTGCCAGCATTCGCTGGCAGGGACTCCTGGGAATTGTAGTCCATGGACATCTGGAGGGCCGCAGTTTGACTACCCCTGCTCTATGCACAGGGGAGGGGGGCTCAGCTTTTGGTCATGGCTGCTCCCAGCTGCTGTTCATTTCCTGGACTCCTTATTACTTGCAGGAGGAGGATCAGGCCAGGAAATGTGGGTCTGGGATTGGATTTGTAACCAGGGAGAAACCATTGGTGCCTCTGGGGAGGGGAGGCCTCTCTCCCTCCGGCAGACTTTTCCTGTGAGAGGGCTGGAAAAGAAAGGCACGTGTCCTTTCCCTGGTTGTTGCTGTGACTGCCCATAGGAGGCTGCTCTGCTTTTTCTCGGCCCCACTCCTCCATGGCGGCCATCCCCTTTCTGCACCACTAGAGGGCTTAGTGCTCTTTCTGCACCACTTGAGAGAGTTGATCATGCCCTTTGAGATCCTAGGTTTCTTTTTTTTTTTTTTAAAGGAAGTCCCTGTCCCTTTTCAGCATGGAGATAAAAGATGTTGTGTGTGTGTGTGTGGATCTGCCCAGGACCAAGCCTGAGATGCAAGGCAGGACCATAATCCTGCAATGGTAATTGGCCATCGTGTGGCTGGATCCCGTCTGCAGGATCCAATCAGTTTAAAGGGAAACTGACTAATAGGGGTGCACTGGTGGGAATCTCCTATTATTGCTCCTGGGTGTGTATATTTGGGGGTCGCTGGGCAGTTTTCTCAGTGCAATTTCAGTTCAGTTTGAGTTCCCGCGTACCTTTGAGCAGGGGTCAATAAAGTGCTGAAAGGAACTCGCTATGTCCGTGCCTCTAAACCAGGGGTAGTCAAACTGCGGCCCTCCAGATGTCCATGGACTACAATTCCCAGGAGCCCCTGCCAGCAAATGCTGGCAGGGGCTCCTGGGAATTGTAGTCCATGGACATCTGGAGGGCCGCAGTTTGACTACCCCTGCTATAAACCCACAGATTTAATAGAAGAGGCAAACAACCAAGGGGGCAGGAGACTGTCTTTGTTCTTAAAATGGAAGCTGGGAATTCAGAGGACCTGGCAGGTTGTTAAAATGCCCTAATGCTATAACCGATATGTCAATTGCTGATTTCTCCCCCCCCACCCCTCCAAAAGCTCTTGGGATTGTTGGAGAGGGAATGACTCCCACAAGATACTGGGGGGACTTTCCTGGCCAGATAGGTCCACATAAGATTGCCAACTCTAGCTTGGGAAATTCCTAAACAATTTTTTTTGGAGGGGGGGTAGAACCTAGATAGATTGAGATTTTGAGAGGGGCCTCCGTGGGGTATAGAGATCACCCTCATAACACCTTGTTTTCTCCAGGGGAGCTGGTTGGTATCATCTGGAGATGGGCTGTAATTGCAGGTGAACGTCAGTCTTACCCGAAGGCTGGCAACCCTAGTTCCCCAGTCTCTGCTGTGAGCATTCCTGCGAGACTGGAAAGATGGGTGTGCTGCAATATCTTGGTAAAAATGGACTTGAAAGCACCAGCAAGGGGGAAAAAACCTTTCCCAAGCACTTCAAAGCCAAGGCAAACAACTGATTTGCATGTGGAGAGGGATTCAGAGTGTTAGTCAACCGTATTTAAAGCAAACCAAGTATTTAAATTCAGGTGGATAAACCATGTTGGTCTGAAGCAACAGAACAAAGCTGGAGCCCAGTGGCAACTTGAAGACCAACAAAAGTTTTATTCAAGATACTAGCTTCAAAGCCCGTTCGTAAGAACGGGCCTTGAAAGGGCTCCCTCCCCTGGGCCCCGGCCAGGCAGCTTAAGGTGGCTTTGGGCCGCAGCTCGCAGTCGGATCAAGTGAGGCAGGCTGGGGCTGGGCAGCTCGTTAGCAGGCCCAGGACAGAGCTCCTTAGCAGGCAGTCAGCAGGCCAGGAGGCCCTTGTTAGCAGGCCCAGTCTAGCAGGCCGGGAGGCCCTCCTTAGCAAGCCCTCCACCACAACCTTTTGCCCAGGGCCCTCTCCCCTTACCTGCTGCTGGATCCACGCACTGAGGCACATCTGAGGGCAAAGAGGCTAGAGTCCAGGGATGGAGGGTGGGAGCTGCAGGGGCAGGGCCAATCAGGGTGCAGCCAGCAAAGCTGATTGGCCCTATTCCAACTTGGACAGCTGGACACATCCGACCCTCCAGGCTGCTTCACAAATATATATAGGAACAATGGATAAGGATATTAAGCATTGGTAAGGCCTTAATACCCAGAAAGTTAGCAGAGTGCCTTGATACGGCAATTAGCGCAGCTTGCGAGCACAATGCGTGTGGGTGGAGAAAACAACAAAGATAGACACATTCACAAACATGGTACGTATAAGAACTATATAATAAAGAAAATATTACATAGTTAGAGGTAAAGGTTCCTATTCTAATCTAAATAGCTGGATGAAGAGACATGCTTGAGGCATCTCCCTTCCATCATATTGCCGGCTTGAGAGATGGAGGAGAAAGGAGGAAGAGACTGGGGAAAACAGGAAATTGCCCTCTAGGGACAGGTCAGTGAGATCAAAGGTGAGCGGTCAGTGTCTCTGTCTCTCTCACTAACTCTATGATAGAGTTCCTGTTACAGCCTCAACAAGTCAGGAGACATCGCACAGAGAGCTGTTTTCGAACAATTATTAGGATTTTGTAATTATAATGTGTGTTATAATTTTTGTGTGTTATAATGGAACAATAGACCAAAATGTTTATTTTGTTGTGATTTATTTATTTATGTAGAAAATTAAGCCAATGAACTGTGAGAATCAAATTGACCCTCCATGTTCAGGAGCAGTATCTCTCAACACCAGGTTGTGGGGACAAATAACCAAGGCAAAATGGTTACCTTCATGCCCTGTTTGTGGAAGTCCCAGTAGCATGTGGTCGACTGAGATCCTCGGGTAGAAAGATCACTGATCTGACCCCACTGGGCTTTTTGTATGTTCTTATGTTCTTCATTGAACTGCTAGAACTTTCTCCTTTTGCTCTGGAAAACGGCTGAGCTTTTAGTCAGTCGCTGCACAAGTCCTAAGCCTTACTGCAGCCACAGAAGAAACATAGGCATTAGTTACATTATTGAGCAAAGCTGGAATATAATGTGCAGCGGCCAGTATTTTTATTAATATTATTTTCGCTGCCCAGTCACAGCCGACTTATGGCAACCTCACAAGGTTTTCGGAGGTGATTTGCCATTACTTTCCTCTTTTTGGCAAGCCTTTACTTCCTTTGTGGTCTCCCATCCAAATACCAAGCAAGACCAACCCTGCTTAGCTTCCAAGATTAAATAATAAATAATAATAATATTTATTATTATTAAATAATAAGATAAAATATAAAAATTCCAAGATAAAAATTAAATAATAATAATAATAATAATAATAATAATAATAATAATAATAATAATAATAATAATAATAATAATAAAAAGATCTCCCAAGATCAAGCTAGCCAGGGAAAGGTGAAAGCAGTGACCATTATCGTCTTATTATTCTGCATACTCATCTCTCCCTCCCCCATTCTTAGGGATACTTTCAATTGTTATTTGCACCCTTCAAACTCCCCTTTTCCTTCCATGCGCATATTTCCGAAGCTGAAGGCCGGGCTGATTGAAGTTGGTTCAGACAGGCGAAAATATGGACCAGCTCCATCTATTATAAGTTTTCTACTTAGTATGGACAGACTTCCTGAAATATGAACAATCCATAAAGATTATGAATGGATGGTAACCCCCTTGACTAATACCCGGGACGGGCTGTGATGTGATAACTTGACGCTCACCTGATTCATAGATGTTCATGTCCTCCTTATCATCCTCTGCACAGGATACATGTGGCTTCTGGAAGGTAATTGCACTCCTCAAATCCCAGCGGGCAGTCCCTGAACTCCACGTTGCCGTATTAACAGGAGGGGGTAGGGGCCGAGCAGGCCGAATCGGGGTACAAATTGCCATCAGATACCACCCTTCCATCCTTGGCTCAGCCAAGTAAGTGCAGCCAAGCCACAATTATCATGTCTACCTGCATTTTTCAGGTCCTATCATCAGATAGCAGTTTCCTATCCTTGCACAGCGCTGGTTGTGCCAGGGTGTCCCATCTGCCTTTTGCTAGCCCCATCCATCTCCTGTCACATCCGTCACCCACATTGACACCTGGAGACATTGTTTATTTGACTTACCGGCTGTATTTTGACCAGAGAGAACTGTGAGCGTTTGTGATATGGCGGTGGCGTTCTCTGCAGCTGCAGGCCCAGAGGAGTTATATGAGATCATAGCCAGAGACAAGGGAGCAGGGCTTTTTAAAAAAAACAAAACCCAGTACTCATCAGTACCTTTTTTCCTGGCTTTCCCAAGTCCTGATCCTTGAGTGCTGGGCCCGATTCTGCACACATAGGGTAATGCACTTTCAATGTGCTTTGGCAGCTGGATTTTCCTGTGCAGAACAGGAAAATCTACTTCTAAAGTGCATTGAAAGTGCATTATCTATTATGTGCAGAATAGGTCTATCTGGTCTACCCATAAGAAAGAGAGAATGGACCTTCAGGAACATCCTCATGGGGATTTCCGGAGGGAGGGGGCAGGGGACTGGTGTTAAGCAGCAGGACATTATATAGGAGCACAGGCACCGTTTTTTAAAACACCAAAAGCCTGCGAGTGGGAAAATGAGCCATGAGATCCCATCTCAAAGAAAGAAATACAATCCAGTTAGGGCAGCAAATGGCTGGAAATTTTGGAGGGGGGACCTGGGGAGGAAAAGAACCTCAGTGGGGTATATAAAGCCCCAAGCTGCCATTGTCTCCAGGGGAACTGATCTCTTTAGTCTGGGGAGGAGTTCTAATCCCTGAAGACCTCCAGGTTCCATCTGGAGGTTGGCAACTCTAATCTAGCTGATTAGAACTGGGGGGGAAGAGCAGGGTAGTAGCTGGATATCTGCGTTCTGCCCCTGGTCTCTGGTGTACAGAATACTGAATATCACAGGGACTGGCCAGTAGGCACCCACAGCATAGGCCAAGCACACTGTATGGACCCCCAAAAAGCCAGAAACAGAATGTTGTGGTTAATTCTTGCAAAAACGAGTAGCGAGATGCTGGCATGCACATACTTTGCAATAAAATAATAGTAATTTCTGCACCGATCAGCATCAATTATGCATATTATATTGTGCATAATACAGTTTTCTTTCAACTCTTTATCTTTAGCAAGAATTTTGATTGCTCCCCTTCCCCAAGGCAAAAGAAAGAGGCATTTCTTTTTTGGCAAGGATTAAGCGAACGGAAAGAGAAATAGGCAATCGGGGAGACTGGGAGATGTTCTGTGCACCTGAGTCCTGCCTCACCTATACAAAGTCTGCCTAATCCTCAGTGGTCTATTAACGCCCCCCCCCTCCATTTTGATTTGGTGTTCTCCCATTACACAAACCAGTGGATTCCTCCTGAGGACACCTACGGGGAGCAGGGAGACCTCAACATATTATCCTAATTTGATTTTCCTTTCCTTGCAATTCTACGGATTATGAATGCTCTTGGCATTTGTATAGCAAACTTGAAATAAGGCAAGAAACTCTGACTTTTATATGGTTTAAAAATGGGACTGCAATGTTCATTTGTCCTCCTGGCCTCTATGGCCCAGGCTCCTGTTGGTTAAGCAGGTCAGTATTTGGACAGGAGACCCCCAGGGCAGAGGCAAACAATGGCAAAGCACCTCTGGACGTCTCTTGCCTTGAAGGGGTGGCCAAACTGTGGCTCTCCAGATATCCCTGGACAACAATTCCCATGAGCTCCTGCCAGCAGGGTGGTAGCAGAGGCTTGTGGGAGTTGTAGTCCGTGGACATCTGGAGAGCCACAGTTTGGTCACCCCTGGGGTTGACATAAGCCATCTGCAGCTTGACAGTGAAAATTAGTGGTGACGATGGTCACTGCGCATTGTTTTCCAGTTCTGCACAAGCATTTAAATGGTGCCTGTGTTTCTGCGGCTGCAACGTGATGCCACTTTCCCCCATTACCATTATGCCTTTGCTGATCAGCTAAATAAATTAATAAAAATGCCTTTTTTTATAAGTTGAAAACGCTGCCCCCGCTTAACAAGGCGGTGGGGTTTTGTTTTTTAAAAACTTTAAATACAATTGTTTATAAAACCTCCAGAATACGTTGCATCCCTCCATAATCTTGCAAACAATGGAATCTCTTCTCAGTATTTTGTTCCCCCTTCAAAAATATGGTTGTAATGTTGCGGTCAAGGGCAAAAATGACATCCATAATGGAGGGCTGGCCTCACCACCGGGGTGGGGTGGGGAGGGAAGGTAGTGGGAAATCAGTTCCTGACTCCCTCTTTTAGAATAGCGATTCTCCACTTTACATTTGAGCTTGTGGCCAGATTGATATTTGAAGGAATATATCTCTAGAAGTTTATGAAACATCCCTGTAAGACACTTGACTGAGGAGCTAAGCTACTGACGAAGGCTATTGGTTGTAAAAAGGAGAGTGAACTCTTATTTTGGCTGAACTCTGCTTTGTGTTTAGTTATAAAAGGCATTGAGGACAATTGATTTATTAAAATAACTTTATTGTACAGCAGTTTATCATTCCTATTTTCTTCGTTGGCATCTTTGTGAGATCAACTGGTTGTCTTTGGATTTCTTACCTGGGCTGATTCTGCACTTACTTTGTTTTTTCTGTTGTGGATCTTGCTGAATTCAGATCGATTTGAACTCTATCCCACCCCCCTATTGAAAAAGAAAGTGTTCTGTACATGATTGGGGAAGCTCAGAACGAGGTGGGGTGCCAATTGCAGCAGGCATCTCTTTCTTTTCTTGAACAGGGTGGGGAGAGGATTGGAGACAACAGAGGAGAGGGAAATAACAAGAGGCAAATCTCTGCTGAGAGAAGTTAGGGCTTCTAGAGCACAGTCACTTTACAACTGGGAACCAGGAATTCTATGAACTGATGTCCTGGCCAATCAGGGAAGACTGCTTTGCAGCAAGGCACAAGGAGTTAATTTGAAAAAAGCAAAAATATGCACACTTCCTGATGCTGTGTTTTCAAATATCGGGGGTTATATCCACTTCTGGATATCGCGGAGGAAAGGTAGGTTCACCCTGGATCAATCATGCATGTTGCAGAAGGGAAATTTAAAGCGCCAAAAATTCTGATAGAAATCCAAGAGTGCTTCGGAAGCCTTTTAAAAATGAAAAAGAGCTAACAGTAGGTCATTATAGTACTTGACACAACAGTAGGTCATTATAGGACTTGCATCCCCGTTGTGTGGGGACTGGACCCCACTGGCTATGCCTGTTCTTCTGAACTTGTTTGCATCTGCTAGAGCTCCTTGGGATGTCCACCAATATAAAAGCATGTCTTTTCTCTGATGCCTGTTTGGGGGTGGGGTGGGGGGTTGTAGGAGGGGGACTCTCCTTTGATGGCAAGAAATAAAACCCAGGGCCTCTTGGGACTCTGGAAAGCTTTCAGTGCAAAACTGGTTATCACACCTTTGTGGCCCTCAAATCACTCCCCCCCCCTTCCAACCGGAGGTTTCAGTAGACAAAAGATCTGTCTTCACTTTCCCCCCTAAATTGTCTACAACTGCTGTTAAGCAGGTGTCTGATTTCTGCCCAAGAGGCTGCATCTCTGCAGGAATGATGTGCTGAACTGATCAGGAATGATTTAAGGACTCTTAGCCTGATCCACAATCCAGTTTGGTGGAATACTTGTCATTTAAGCACACTTTTGCATAACATGACTTTGTATGCCTGTGTAGCGGTGACGTAAACCTCATGCATGCAGGCAAGCTGATACAGGTACAACTTGGAGGCTTAATCCGAGGCAGGTAGGTGAGACCTGGGGGTCCCCTGGATTTACAGGTAATCCTCAGACTAAAGATAGCAATTCCCCTTCAGAAAATGGATGCTTTGGAGGGTAGACTTTATAGTAGTGGTCCCCAACTACCGGGCCGTGGCCCAGTGCTGGGCTGTGAAGGCCCTGGCACTGATCCGCGGCTCCCTCTCCTCGCCCCCCCCCCTGCACTAAGAAACTTCCCAGGCCACAAGCTTGCGGCCTGGCAAGCTTCTTACTGTGGGAGGGGGGGAGAGGGAAGCAGGGCCGCGCATGTGCAATGCGCATTTGCGGCCGGGCCGCGCACACGCGCATGCACAATGCACGGCCGAAAACGAGCATGTGTGGCACTTTTGTGCATGTATGTTTTCGGCCGCTCATGGCACATCGCCCTCCCTGCTTCCGCCAGTCCCCAGCCAGAAAAAGGTTGGGGACCACTGCTTTATGGGACTGTACTCTACTGAGGTCCCTGTCCTCCCCAGGCTCCATGCCCAAATCTGCAGGAGGTTCCCAAGGTAGATCTAGCAACTTTAACCCCTTATTCCCTGCTGGGAGGACCTGACATCTCTCCAGGCAGGTGGGACTCAGCCATGAAACTGGATTTCCTTCACCACTGAGACTTGTGAAGTTATAATGAAAGAGAGAGTACCTCTAAACATGTGCGGAGTCCCTGTCCCTTACCATTAAGGGCTAAAGCAGCTAGGTTTACAAATGGGATTCCCAGTGGCCTCTTCACCCTTAATTTGTAGGCTTGTCTAGGTTTGATTTTGATCTGGAGACACTGGCACAAGGGAAAGGGGGATTAATTTTACTGTTGTTTATAAACGATTTATAGGCCACCAATTTAGGAAACAGCTGGAGGCAGTTCATAAGTAAAAACAAAAGCATGACAACAACATCATAAATTATCAGTATTAAAAATAAACGATTGACATAAAAACAACATAAAACAACCATTGAGCAGCCTAATAAAACAGTACACAGGATAGATTAACACCCCCGTATCATGTCTTTGATCTGAAGAGGCCTTGCAGAACTGCTGCAAATATACAAATGCTGGAATGAAGAGGCAGGCCTCATACCAACTTGAGGGTTACTTAAAGGTTACTACTAGAGGCTTTCCTGCATGCCATAAATGTAGCATCATGCTTACCCCATGAAGATGCTATATTCTGGCTGCTCTGCATGACGTCGCCAACCTCCTGTGTCTGGCCAGCAAACTGCTCGCTGCATCCGCCATTTTAAAGCGCTAGTTGGGGAATCGCAAAAAGGGGATTCACCAGCCTAAAAGGCGCTATCACATGACAGACAACCTGCAGGCCACCAGCAAAATAAATATATGGAGGTAAAGGAGAGCTACATCCACCTCCAACGACCCGCCCTCACACTCACCTCCCTCTCCCTTACTCCAGGGGACGGGAATTTCTTTCTTTTTTGTTTTTAAGGTGAACTGCCTGGAGCAACGAATAGGCAGAGACACACCTTAGCAAGCAAGCAGATACACAGAAGTACTTTATAATCAGGTTCCCATTTCACACAATTTACAATTTAACTCAGTCTCGCCAATGCAAGATTCTCATTGTGCGCCCAGGAAACCCCCCGCCCCCACCCCCACAAAAAAAGAGATTGTCTCCGCCTTGATGAATATGTGAATAGGTGCTTAAATGAATAAGTATATATCTCTTTTTAAAAATACAAAATTTGGCAATCGCCAGGAGTGCTGGAAGGGGATTGGTTTCCCAAAGTGATTGACAGTGGTAAGTAGGCCAAAGCACAACAAGCCTAATGTGCATTGCTCTCCTCGCTTTTCTGGAAGCGAGTGAAGAGTGCAAGACACGCGAAAAGCAGCTCGAAACATGTGAGACAGCTTGAGAGTTTTAATATAGTGATTCCTAGAGCGGCATGTCACTGTCTGCTCCCCCAGTCTCTATACCACATAATGCTTCCTCTTCTATGGACCTTCCTAGCGCCTCTTGTGGCGCAGTGTGGTAAGGCAGCAGACATGCAGTCTGAAAGCTCTGCCCATAAGGCTGGGAGTTCAATCCCAGCA
This sequence comes from Paroedura picta, assembly GCF_049243985.1. NCBI lineage: Eukaryota > Metazoa > Chordata > Lepidosauria > Squamata > Gekkonidae > Paroedura > Paroedura picta. Next base: position 161,091,977 of record NC_135371.1, on the reverse strand, counting down.
GCCGGCTCAAGGTTGACTCAGCCTTCCATCCTTCCGAGGTCGGTGGGGGGTAAACTGTAATGACTGGGGAAGGCACTGGCAAACCACCCCGTATTGGGGTGCCATGAAAACGCTGGAGGGCGTCACCCCAAGGGTCTGACATGGTGCTTGCACAGGGGACACCTTTACCTTTACCTTTAAATGCTATCATCTAAGCTGGCCTCGCACTGAACTCTTTTTATCGTTTAGGGTTGCTCACCTCCGTGTGGATTCTAGCCATCTCCCACTATTACAATGAACCTCCAGACAAGAGATGAGTTCCCTTGAAGAAAATGGCTGCTTCGGAGGGTAGACTCCATGGGATTGTACCCTGCTGAAACCCTTCCCCAAGCCCTACCCTGTTCAGGCTGCACCTCCTAAATCGTCTCCACTGGATGCAGCAGATTCCAAGGGGTAGGCTGTTGTAGCACAATTAAACAGGGGCTCAGCAGGGCCTCAAGAGTAATGGCATTTATTCCAGCAAACGCCTTCATGGGGCAGAAATCGGGTCAAAAAGAACCTTTTGAAGCCCGGCAGACCACTGGAAGTTGGTTGAAATGTCCCTGTCTTTGTAGGTTCTTGTCGGATTAGCTGCTGTTCCCAGGCTAGAGTGATTGGGGGGTGGGGGGTGGGCTATTATTTCTAGAATTATATTTTAGAGCCATATTTATGGTTGCATTCATCTGGTTTCTCTTGCCGTTCCATTCTTTATTAGTCATGCCTATTGTTTTTATGGAGGCGGTTGTGTTTAAAAGTGCCTCGCAGGCTGTCTGAGCCAAATGGCAGGGCAGACATTGCAAGGAGATGAAACAAAGCAATGTTTTATGTAAAACTAGGGGCCAAGCCCGTTGCATTTAGGAATACAATGAGTGCTAGATTGGGGAGGGGGGTGGAGTGGAAGAACTCTGCAGATAGTCTTCCCCTCCCCCCCCCAGGATCTGGAAAGTCTGCAGGCAGCTGTTAGGGAACACACTGGCAGGGGCAGCTCTCATGCGGCATGGATCTGCAGCCTCCAAGCCTCGGAGAGAAGTGGAAGGAGGAGGGGGTGGTCAAGGGTGGCAGGCGAAAGGTGATTGGCTGGCTGCTGGAAAGAGGAGGAGGCACTCAGGGCGGGACAGCTGCCCTGAGTGGGTGTTAAGCGCTGAGTGGCACTTAAGCCATGAGACACACTCCTCCTCCAAGCCCTTACCCGAAATATTAAGTGGAACAGATAAGAAATGCCCGTTGATTGGTCCTGTGTTGTGACACAATCCCATCTTTGTGGAAGTAACCCTTTCCCCGCCCCTGAAGCAAAGCATGGCGGAACCTTCCTGCCCCAGCTGCTTGTGTGCACACAGAACTCCGGGGCGGATCAGCTCGGTGCGGCCATCGCTGTGCATAATGGGTCTGAGTGACTCAGTTCCGGGTTTATATCATTGGTTGCTTTTAGCGAGCCTTCCTTTTGGCGTTGCCACCTCCTGCGTCAGAGACTGCAGCATTGCTGTTTTTAAAGGGGAGGTGGTGCTGGGAATTCACAGTCAACTTTTGGCAAGCCTGTAGAGTTCTGAAGGGCTATTCAGAGTCGGTTTGCCATGGCCTGCCCCTGTGTGGCCACCCTGGACTTCCTTGGGGGAGGGGTCTCCCATGCAAGTCCTCACCACGGCTGACCCTGCTTAGTTCTGAGATCTCATGGGATCAAAGCTAGTCCGGAACACCCGAACCATGGCTTTAAAGGGGAATTCTACTGTTCTTATGCAGCAGGGCTTTTATAGAATCCTAGAATCATAGAGTTGGAAGGGGCCACACAGGCCATCTAGTCCAACCCCCTGCTCAACGCAGGATTAGCCCTAAGCATCCTAAAGCATCCAAGAAAAGTGTGTATTTTGCTTGGCTTTTAAGAACTGCCACCATATTCCTGATCTATAATTACTGTTAGCCCCAGTGGGGATAATCCATAGACGTTTGGGTGATAATCCACAGAACACCTGGGGTTTTGCATTGATTGATTGTTGGGGAAAGCTCCTAGTTCTTGAGTTTTGGCTCCGACCTGGAAAATTCCTGCTGTCACCACATGATGGCACATTTCCAGGAACGATTCGGGGCTTGAAAGGGTCGCAGCAAAGGGCAACTTGAGCCTTCAGGGGTCCTTGGCCCGGCAAAGTCTTCTAATGCTATGCCAGCTCAGATTTCACTTGCGGGATGGCATATTTGGAAGATCCAGTTTCAATAGAGAATTTCCTCGGCAAAAGCTTACGTGAGCCTTCCATCTGGAGGGCCGCAGTTTGACTACCCCTGAAATAGACTATGCTTCAGCAGTCTGCGTGTGTGTGTGTGTGTGTGTGTGTATGTGGGGAGCCTAGTTCACCTTTGAGACCCAAAGGTATGTTGTTGGGTGTGGGTGGCTGTATTCCCAGGGACACTCTGGGGAGGCTCTGCTGGGGAATGTCTATGGTGAGCCACTGAAGAATTTGGATGAGGATGGCAGCTTTATACCAATCATTGTTTTGTATGTTATTCATTGATGTACTATTTTGCTATGAACAAACAATAAATACTCTGCCCCGATGAGCTTACAGTTCATATTTCAACAGGAGGCAATCAACAGAGGAAGAGGAGAGCTAGGAAAGGAAAGGTTAGCCAAGTTTTAGGTGCATAGCCGTGTTGGTTTGCACTAGAAAAGCAAGATTGAAGTCTGGGAGCACTTTAAAGACCAGCAAGATTTTCTGGGTAAATCTCCCTTCCTCGGGTATCTTATCTGAGGAAGGGAATTTTGAGGGCATTTCTGCACCTGTTAAATATAGTGAAATGCTTACCTAATATTGTCATTATATTCCAGCCCCTCCATATTACATCGCCAACATCCAGCATCTGGGCAGTAACCGGCTGGCTACATCCTCCATTTGAAGTGCTAGTTGGGGAATCACATAAAGTGGATTCACCAGCATATTTAGTGTGAGCTACAGGAGAGCAATCAGCAGGCAACCAGCAGAGGGAAGGTATGGAGGCTCAAATGTGCTACAGTTGCCTGCCTCATCCCGCCCTCACACCTGCCACCCTCTCCTTTGTACCCGGAGACAGGAATTTCTTTTACAAAATGGCTAACTTCCTGGAGCAACAAATGGGTTGACAAGCGGGCAAGTGATGCCAAAAATAAAAGAGTTTTTTCCCAAAGTTGTAACACAAAGCATGCCTCTCTAAAGCCCCCCTCCCAAAAATCAGGAATGAGATTAATTTTTAAAAGTATCAAAATATTTGTGATTCCATAAGGGGTGGCGTTCAAAAAGCGCTATGCATCTATGATTATATGCATAGACGTTTAAACAGAGAAGTGTGAATTAAAAAGAAATTAGCAAGCATAGTGAGACCTTTAAAGCATGGAGAAAGGGGATTAGCTGCCTGGATTGATTGACAGGCAGAAGAGAGTCGCGTATAAAGCACGTTGCTCTCTCCCGAAATTTCCAGAAGTTGATGTGGAGGGTGAGATGTGCGAAAAGGCGGCAGACTAGAGCGAGACAGCAAAAAGGCGAGGAGGGGCTTGGAGGCATGATAATATTTAACTCTACGCCATTCAGCTGCCGTAACGCTATTTTTAGTGATGTGCAGAAATGCCCTGACTCTATACTCTGGAGGGCTTGTTGTGAGCCTTAAGGTGCTGCTGAACTTGAAGGTTAGCCAAGGGTACAACTGAAGGACTGCTGTTGCCATTGCGTTGATTTCAAATTGGGGAGTGGGGAGGACTGAGAAGTTATGGGCTTCACAGAAGAGGCAAGTTCTGGGATTTGAAGGCAGGGATCGTATGTAAAGAGGACAGTGTTAACGCTGTACTTCTTGGGGATGGGAAGGCTGAGCTGTTAAATTGGACTCAGTTGCAAGCATCTGATTATAAGCATTTGGAAGGACTCTTAGATCTCACCGCAGTTAATTGCTACAAGCAGATGTGCCAGAGCTCAAGGTTGCCTGGAAGCCACAGTCTCTGATCTAGAATCTCTTCTCTTGAAGCCAGAGATCTGTGGCTTCTGGCGGGGGTTATTCAATATGCAGGTAATAGGCTCTGAAGCGTCTCCTCTTTATTGTAGCTTCAAACGTTCTTGGGCTGAGTCCTGGGTAGTAAACAAAGAGCTCTGGTTCAAATTAATTAAACCCTGGGGAACTGATAACGGAGGGTGGGAGGGGGATTCCTCTTTCTGCTGAAGTGGCTGCCCTGATGTATTTAAATTAGGATAACCTTCCCCTTGTTTCCCGCGAGGTGGTTCTTTGGATGTTGAATGTATTCTGTTTCTGTGCCAGAAGCGATGCTGGTGCTGTTGTCTTGCCTGCATCTGAAGCGATCTTAAGACAGGAATGATGTTGTACAGGATGGCCCCATGCAAACAATCCTCAGTGCTGATTTTGCATCTGATAAAGAGCAATCGCATGAGCTGCCCTCTCTTTGTGCATGTCTGTGTGCGCACATGCACACATGCACGTTAGGTTCAGTGCCAATTCCAAAAGCGGATTTATTCTGATTTCCCTCCTCCACGTCTCTGTGGTTGTTCTGTATTTTACGGGTAAAATGCCCACAATGGCCATTTGTATGCCCCAATGTGTATGCACTGAGATCCTTTATATGCAGAGACTTTGTACAAACTCTATGGGAGCATGGGAGATCTACAAGCCTCACCCCTGTCTCCACTTAATTATAACTTCTTCCACTCATTCTCATAGGCTGCACAAGCAGCTCTATTTCGACTATGCCCCCTGCAGGGCTTTACGCTCTGCGGGTATGATTTTGTTGGTCATTCCCTGCCCCAGAGAAGCCCGCCTGGCCTCAACCAGGGCCTGGGCTTTATTGGTTCTGGCCCCGATCTGGTGGTGTGAGCTCCCGGAGAAGCTGTGGGCCCTGCGGGAGCTTTCAGCATTCCACGGAGCCTGTAAAACGGTGCTCTTCCGGCAGGTCGGTGGTTGAGGCTGGGCCGCAAGGTCAATTTGCCCCCCCCCCCAATATCTATACTAGCTATAGCAGCAGTAGCTAAAACCAACTTGCACTCCCATTCTCCATTTGCACAGCTCCGCCTCTTCTGGCGGCCATTTTGTAGTTGCACTTGTTTTTCTGCTATTTCTGCTTTTCCTTTCAATCACACAGTAGATCCATCTGCCCCCCCCCCCCCACCCGCTTTCTGCAAACACTTGGTTGCAACAGGAACCTGAGCTGTATGGAAGGGCGGTATAGAAACAAAATAAATAAATAAAAAATAAAACTGTCATCAGCCTCTACAGTGCCCATGGGCATCATGATGAATACCTCATTCTATGGTCCAGGAGAAATCCCACCCTAATTTCTCCCCTCCACAGTCACTGCCCCCATGTCTCCAGAAATGTCCCAGGCTGGAGTTGGCAACCCTAATAGGGAGCCCATTATACAAGTTAGGGGGGCAGCAATCCTTTTAATCCAAGCACTGCAGTCAGGGGGGTCTCTTGAGGGCACCATTCTGTACAGCAGCCTTTTGACCGTGGAAGAACCCCTGAAATATTTTTCAGGCTGTGGGGAACCCTGGAAGTGGTGCCGTGTCCTCATAGTGAAGTGGGCACCAAAGTAAGATGTGGAAGCCAGCCTGCCAGCCAATCAATCACTTACTGTTTCCGTTGTGGAGAAAGAGCCCATTCTGCACACCATGGTTAATGCACCTTCAATGCACTTTCGAAGTAGATTTTCTCGTTCTGCACAGGAAAATCCAGCTGCAAAAGCACAGCGAAAGGGCATTATCCTACAGGAGCGGAATGCCAGTGATATAGTGATGTCAACGTCCATCTGAACTTCTGAGAAATGATGTATAATTGCTGCAGAGCTCTCACGTAACCCCGGGGTTTCCTGCTCCTCAGGGGGAGATAGAATTAGCCCCTTCTCAACGGCGCCATCTTCTTTTGTCATACCAAACTTAATACGAGCTGTTGCAAACCAAGCCCGCTCCTTTGCATGCTGCCCCACCCTTGTTTATATTTGTCAGCCTGCCACTGCAGTGCGGAATCTGAGGAATTTGGCTTTTATAAAAACAATAGATCTTATCTGAATCCACAGCTGCCTGCTCCCTAAGTCTCAGATCAGCTAATCATTGCTCTAAAAGCAAATATTAAACAGCTTGTTAAAATTCAGCATAGTCTCCCTCATGCTTATAGGCTCCGATTCAAAGCAGAACTAGGGTCACTGAAGGGAACGGGATTGTTACAGCGCCAGAGGTCGACTGTCAGAAGAGGAATCCAGTGTGTTGCTGCTGGTTGTAAGATTTTTACATTTGTGTTGGGAGCCAATCTAACCCGACCACCGATTGAACCTAATGAGTGGGGATTCTCCTAACACAACAGGGGGAAAAACTTCCCGGCTGTCTCAATTAAAAACTACCTTTGCCCAAAAGGAAGGTGATCTTGGATGAATAGCTGTCACTCTAAAAATTGTGAAACGCAAAGCAATTTTGATGGTGAAACACAGAGCTATGACACGGCCATACTCACCATCACTATCAAAGCCCATTACTACCAATGGATCTTTCAATAAAATCCACCCATTTTGAGATAGGTGTGTAGCTCTTTCATTGTACACCCCAAAGGAGAGCAATCCTAAAGTTTAATAATCTCTCTCTCTCTCTCTCCCCCTCCCTCCCCTTTTGGTACATTGTAAACTTGAGCACTCCATAAAGTTTCTTTTTCAGCCTTCTGGAATTTCACTTGCCTTATAAGATTTGATCAAAATTAAAATCAACAGAGCAGAGATCTCCTCTGCCAGCTCCTCCCCCCCCCCCAAACTCTTGGGTGCAATTTATCCCAGGCTGCTGATTTTAAAATGTTTATTCCTAGTAGATGCTGTTTAACATCCTCCCCAGGTGCAGTTTGCCACGGAAGATGGTTCATCATCATTATAGGATATGGATGTATCACTCCGCTTCTTCCCAAATACAGAACAGAAATATTTATTGAACACTTCTGCCTTCTCTCCGTCATTAATAACAATTTTTTCCCCATCGCCCGTCGAGTGATGCCTCCACATCATTGTTAGGGTTTCATTTGTTCTTGATAAAAACTTTTTAAAAAATCCTTTTCTTATTGTCCTTAGCTCTGTCAGCGGCGAGCCTTTCTCCAATAGCTGCCGCTTCTCTTATTAACTCTGCACACCTAATTGATAATTTATATTGATTCTTTGCCCTTTCATTTCCTCATTTGCTTTTCCCCCCTGTTCTAGCCGGAGGAAATGGTTCTGTTTTGGCTGCAGGAAAAGAAGCATCCTTATCGGGAAGGGCTGGTTTGGATCCGACATTTCCCCCGTTCTCCCATCATGCTTTCCACAAGTAGCATCCTAAAGAGAGGTGGGGCATGCATGGGAACCACGTAAAAGCCACAAATCGCTCCACACCCACGTCCATTGCAGCCATCCAGTCTTTCCTCTTCGGAACCCACCCGATAGATGGCACTTATTTATTTTATTTATCATGCGACTTCTTAGCCTCAGGGTGGTGAACAACACAGACTGGTAAAACAATCAAAATAAAAACCAAGATGTATACATTCCTATTAGAAGTATACTAAAATATTTACAATATAAAGGTTAGTCTAAAACAGATTAAAAGCAGCTAGCCCCATGGGGGGCAGAGGGCCAAATGTGGGCCCTCCAAGGTTCTCAGGTGAGAACCGGCACAGCTGCATTCTGGACTGGTTGCAGTGACCGGAACATGAACAAGGGAAGGCCCATGTAGAGCGAGTTACAGTAATCAAGCCTGGAGGTGACCGTAGCCAGGTGCTCTGGGGCCAGGTAGGGTGCTAGGAGCTTGGCTTACTCATGTTCATTCCTTGGAAAAGATCCTCTCCCCCTTCCACATCTCTAATAATGAAGAGATTATAAATATGGATTTGAAAGCACAATAGGATGTCTTGTGTGAGGGTTGCCAACCTCCCGCTGCAGTCTGGAGATCCCCATTGATTACAAATGCTCTCCCAAACAGGGTTTCCCAACCACAGTACGGAGGTACAATACAGTACTCTGAAGGCCCCTCAATAGTACTGCGGTCGGGGGGATTTAAAAATGGCAGCAGGAGAGAGCCCTCCTACCGTGTAAAAGTTTTTTAAATTAAAAAATATTCTACCTTTATTTGGGCAGGTTGAACGCCCCCCCCCTCCCAAAGCAGCCAGTGATGGGCCTGGTGGGGGCAGGAAGGGGAGGGGCCCCAGTCATTTAAACCTTTGCCACCCAAGGCATCTTTCACTTCCAGGGGACATGGCAGGGAGGTGTGGTCAGCTGACATCACTTCCTGGTGATGGGCAATAATAATTTAATAGGCCATTCCTGTGCCCAATGATCTTGCATGCACATGGATGTAGCCTATGAATTTAATGGTTAACCCTGAAGCTGGAGTCTGGGAGTAAGCCCCTTTGAACCACATGGAATTCACTCCTCAGTGGATCCCCATCGGCTTGCTTGTTTCTCAGAGCCTCATCCGCCAAATCCGTCTCTCCGACCCCCAACAGCCTGTGCCACCATGATGCAGTGAATGCCAGATATTCCTGTACGTAGAGCATTCACAACAATCTTGTAAGGTAGGTTGATATTATCTCCATACTAGATGTCTTTTTCTAGGGGGCAGTTATTGATTTGCGTTGCGTAATCTGCTTGGAGCCTCCATGAGAATGATGGACTATAAATACAGTGCATAAATAAATATTGCAGATTTGAGGGGGAGACTGCAGTGAGGGTGGAAGGGCTTGTCTGAGACTCCCTAGTGAATTTATGACCGAGGCAATTGAACTAAGGATTTTCACAGCTCCATCTTTTTTTTAGCTCAGCCTCAATCTGCTAGCCTTCCTGGCTGTACTGTGTTCTGTCAGTAGAGCAAACGTACGGACATATCAGTGGCTGCCCTAGTAGAACCGAGGTCTGTCAATGTCTGCGTTTGGATCCTTGATAAAAGAGTGAATGCCAATCTTCTGCAGTTGCTAGCGTTGCCAACCTCCAGGTGGTAGCTGGAGAGGTCTTGCTATTACAGTGGATCTCCTGGCAACCGAGACCAGTCAACCTGGGGAAAGATGGCCACCATGGAATGTGGGCTGTATGATATTATATCGCATTGAAGTCCCGCTCCTCTCCAGACCCTGCCCTCCCTAAATCTCCAGGCATTTCTCAACCCAGAGGTGGCAACCCTAACAGCTACTGTTAAGCACATATGGGAGAACAGATGCCTACTGAAGTGGAGAGGAAAACTGTCCCTCGGACGCCAGCTTCAGGGTTAACCATTGTGACGCAGCTTGACCAAAAATCTGTATTGTGCCGGATCTTACAAAATGAAGAGCTCAAGCATAACATTGTGTGTGTGTGTGTGGATTCAAATGGGTAGCTGTGTTGGTCTGAAGCAGCACAATAAAACCAGAGTCCAGTAGAACCTTGAAGACCAACAAAGAGCTATTCAAGGCGTGAGCTTTCGAGTGCAAGCACTCTTCCTGAGACTTTTGTCGGCCTTAAACGCCTTGAATAAATCTTTGTTGGTCGTAAAGGTGCTACTGGACTCTGATTTTATTGTGTGTGTGTGTGTTTGTGTGAAGTTGAACAAAACTACTTAAAAGATCTACCAGCAAGAAAAAAAAGACCTTAACAAAGTAGTTTTTTGTGTGTGTGCTGGGGAGCAGTACAGATAGGGAGTGTTCCACTCCCCCTTGACCTTTCTGTGTTTTAAACAAAATCTAGTGGAATGGTGTCAGAGGAAGTGATACATGCTAAAACACAGAATTGTGTGTTTTAAGGAAGGGCAGGCTGGGAAGTTTAAAAAAAACCAAGATCAAGCCAAAGTTGGTTGGCCCTAGAACCAACACAGCAGAGGCCTGGGCAGTTGAGCCCACCTGACCATCTGCCATGGGCCCAAGGGGAGCTGGCAAAAATGTCGGCTGGGGTCCGCTCGCCCCTGGCCATCAGCAACTCTCCAGGGCAGGGGCCCACTGGGAATTTCCACTCCTGGTTTTCAATCTCTCCCAACATCCTCAACTTTCTGAGGATTTAGCCAGGACTTGAACCAGCCTCTGGAACTTGTCCCCAAGACAGTCCCAGTAAAACCAGCAGAGAAAGGCTTGAGCCAATCCCATGGCTTTCACGGTGCTTCCACAAACACCGGATAAGGCACTTTAGAGCTAGGTTTTGCTGCTGCGCACAGGGATATTCAGCTGCCAAAGGACGTCGAAAGTGCCTCGTCCAAGATGGGTGGAATGAGCAGCCCAGGCCAACCCAATCTTGTGAGGCCTTGGAAGAAGAAGAAGAGTTGGTTCTTATAGGCTTTTCCCTACCCGAAGGAGGCTCAAAGCGGCTTACAGTCGCCTTCCCTTTCCTCTCCCCACAACAGACACCCTGTGAGGTGGGTGAGGCTGAGAGAGCCCTGATATCCCTGCTCGGTCAGAACAGTTTTGTCAGTGCCATGGCGAGCCCAAGGTCACCCAGCTGGTTGCATGTGGGGGAGCGCAGAATCGAACCCGGCATGCCAGATAAGAAGTCTGCACTCCTAACCACTACACCAAACTGGCTCTCAGTTAAGCAGGGCCAGTCCTGGTTGCCACTTGGGCGGGATATCTCCAGGGAAGTCCACGGCTGCTACACAGAGGCAGGCCACGGCAAGGCACCTCTAAGTCTCTTGCCTGGAAAACCTTACACCAGGGAGTCTGTGACCTGGTGGCATTTGTCCTGAGAGCCGCTAGCAGGGCCTAGGCCCTAAGCCCTGGAGGGGAGGAGGAGGAGAGGCTGCCAGTGAAAGGAACACAAGCCACTTCTGGTTATGCCTAAGGGGCTCCTGCACACGCCCCAGAAGACACATGCACAATTGGCACACGGGCCTCAGGTATGGAGGAGCGCATCCAAATCCACCCTTTGGCCTCCATTCCACCCCCCTCTTCCCAGCACAGTCCTGGTAGCATCTCTCTTCCCATCGCAACGATGGAGACAGTCTCCGTCTCTCTCGCCCCCCCATCCCCAACCTTGCCTTGCCTCCCATCCGCAAACACCCCGCTCCCCTCCAAGCCCCCCTTCGCCGTCTGCCTGCCCCCTCTCCCCCTGTCTCCTTTTGTCTCTCCAAGACAGGCAGCAGCGTGTCTGCAGGATCGCCCCCCCTCCCCCCTCCCTGATGTACGAGCTGCGGAGGGAAATGTCAGGGAAGATTCTAAATTGGACACGAGCGGCTGCGCGGTAGGGAGGGTGGGGTCCGCGCGCTCCTTTGCTCCAAATGCGCCTTCCCTGCTAAAAAAGGAGCAGGGGGGGGCGCATATCTGCATGGCGGCGGATGGGAGTCTCTCTGCTCCCCCCCCCCCCCGGTCTATGCAAGGGGATCGGGCCAAAAAGGAGGCGGGCAAGCTGGTGAAAACCCAATAGAGATTTTTTTTTTTGCAAAGTGGGGCGGGTGGGGGGGGGAGAGGAGAGAGAGCGCGCGAGAGCAGCCGCAGCAGCCCCGGGCCGCCCGCGACCGAGGCGAGCCAGCGGAGAGGAGCGAGAGAGCGAGCGAGCGAGCGCCCGCCGCTGATGGATGGCGCTTTCATAACTTCCTCTGTATTAAAGTGCGGGTTCACCGCGAGGGCAGGCCCATCCATCACGCCGCTGAATGGGCCTTTGATTTGCTGAGAGCACCAGGCGCTGCGCGGGCTGTCTGCTCTGCCGGCGCGGTTAATATCTATCGCTGCAGCCGTGGGGGAGACGATGACGCGCGGAGGGAGGGAGGGATGGGAGGCAGAGAGGGGGCGAGCGAGGGAGGGAGGGGGGGAATATAGGCCCGGTCGGAGGAGAAGAGGCGGAGGGAAAGAGGAGGCGGCGGCGCTTTGCAAGCCGCGTCGTCGTCATCGTGGTCTTTTTTGGAGGCGAGGAGAGGAGAGCGCGCGCGGGCGCACAAAGGCAACGATGCCTCTCCACCCCCGCCCCCCCTCCTCTCCAGCACGTGCAACCTTCACGGCCGCTTCAGGCAGGACGGCGAGGGAGGCGTTTGCAGGACGCTTTCCTTCCCCCCCCCCCCGGGGGAAAGGGCCGCGAGCGGCTGCAGCTGGAGCGAGCAGACGGCCCTGGAGCCGTTGGGTGTAGCTGGTGCCTTGGCAAGCTGGCGTCTCCCCTCCGAGCGCGAAGGATCAATAGCCGGGGCGCGGGGCGGCAGAGCTCCAGGCGCCTCTCGCTTCCACTTCTTGGGGCGAGGGGGGGGGGGGGTTCAGCCGGGCTCAGTCCTGAGTGGCCACGAGAATGCGCTTCCAACGTCCTTTCTAAGCAGCATTTTCTTGTGCGGGACAGGAAAAACCCACTTCTGAAGTGTTTTGGAAGTGCATTATCTGACCTGTGCAGAATGGAGGCTGCTCCGGTTGAGAGCCTAGAGCAGGGGTAGTCAAACGGCGGCCCTGCAGATGTCCGTGGACTACAGTTCCCATGAGCCCCAGCTCTGAGCAGTACCAACAGACATTCCTCTGTTCAGATGCCTGGAGCAGTTGCATACGTTTTCATAAATAAAGGTTTAAAACAAGGCAAGGGCAGAATGAATAAACGCATGCATGTCCATGCCAGGGACTCCCAACCAGGGGCCTACAGTAGCCTTTCCCCTCCTGCCTTAATGCACTAATGCAGGGGTAGTCAAACTGCAACCCTGCAGATGTCCGTGGACTACAGTTCCCATGAGCCCCACTCATGGGAACTGTAGTCCATGGACATCTGCAGGGCCGCAGTTTGACTACCCCTGCCCTAGAGAGCTGCTGTTGGTCAGATGGGACAGCATGTGACCTTCATGTGCCAGGGGCCTGATTCTGTGCAAGGTGGCATCCAGTGGGCCCAGTGCAATTCTCAGAACACTTGCCTGTCCTGTTGAGGGAGGGATCTCTGCGTTGCTTAATAGAACCATAAGCCTGGTTTTGAGGACTCCCCTCCCCACAACCACATCGAATGTAGAGTGTGCAACCTGAGTACTGGCTCTGGGAAGCCATAGGCAATCCTTTTTGCGCTCTGTGTGCTTATGCAGCACCGGCTCGCCACCCCTGCAAATCCAGTGGTCAGATCTGAGCATCTGCATGACGGTCTGCCATCTTATCATCTGCAGAAGTGTGGTGAGAGTTGGAGAGGGGGTGGGAGGCAAAGATTTGAGGATACAGAGAGAAGAAGAGCTGGGTGTTTGTACCCTGCTTTTCACTACCCGAAGATGGCCCAAAGTAGCTGGCAGTCGCCTTCCCTTTCTCTCCCTGCAACAGACACCCTGTGAGGTGGATGGGTCTGAGAGAGCTCTGTGACTGGCTCAAGGTCACCCAGCGGGCCTCATGTGGAGGAGGAGTGGGGAATCAAACCCTATTCTCCAAATTAGAGGCTGCCACTCTTATTCACGACACCAAGCCGGCTCGGAAAAGGGTTTCTGCTGACGTGGCCGACAACGCATCTCCACTTAACCTCCCCTCTGCATAAATCGTACTGCGTATAATAATATACATTCCCACCCATACAGACACTCTTGCAGTGCTTTAAAGAGTAACAAGCATATGTTTGTTTTGTTAGCATGCTTGCATCCGTTGAAGTGGGTTCTGACTCCTGTAAGGCTATGCAACAAATCTAGGATTCTGTTTCTTTCCTTGACACTCTGGCCTTCTCCCCAACGGGGACCCAAAGCTGCTTATATTGTTCTCTTCTCCATTTTATCCTCCCAACAATCTTGTGAGGTAGATGAGGTTGAGGGCAGGTGACTGGATGAAAGTCACCCAGGGAGCTTTCGTGCCATGAGTGGGTGTTCCAGGTGAGGTCCAGAGGGCCCCATCGAATGAATTGGGGACACTTGTATGCAGAATGTGAAAACACCATGTTAGAATTTACTGGATCATTTTTTAAAAATTGAGTTTCAGCCCATGCAATTGTCGGTCAAAAAACAGCACGACTCATATTCAATTAAGCATTTTGACTTTCTCTTATCCATGGGAATCCATCTTGAAATATGACCCTTGTTCTGATCTGCTCCTGCTTTCACGTATGGTAGACTGCTGGTTCTGGGCAAGGAGATAATTGGAGATTTTGGGGGTGGAGCCTAGGGGGTGGGGTTTTGGGAGGGGATGGGCCTCAGACGGGTATGATGTCCTGAGTCCATCCTCCAAAGCAGCCATTTTCTCCAGGGAAACTGGATCTCTTGTCATTTGGAGATTTCCAGGTCTGATGACCCTGCATATGGCCCATGCTTGAATCAGAATCGTAGAGTTGGAAGGGATCTCCAGGGTCATCTAGTTCAACCCCCTGCATTATGCAGGAACTCACAACTACCTGCCCACCTACCCACAGTGACCCTAATTTCATGTCCAAGTGATCCTTCCACCAAAAATTTCCAGAACCCAGCCTGGCCTAGAGGAAACACCAACCAAAATTTTGTGGATTCCGCCTCAGTCTGTTAAATGTGATCAGATGCCTCTCAACAACATACATTCCAGGATGTGTGGGACTGTGCCACGATAAAGTTAGTTGTTAAGGTGCCACAAAAATCTTTGTTGTTGCCATTGCTGTGCAGTGTTTTTCCAGCACGTGGATTCCAGGGGGTTCACACTGGAGTGACTTGCAAAGCTGGCCCTATGAAACAGCTATTGCTCCAAAAGTGCAACCTGCCCAAAACATTCTGTGGTTTCTCTATAGCAGGCGTCCCCAAAACTTGAGCCTGCAGGCACATTCGGAATTGACACAGCAGGGTGGGCAAAGCCGCAGAATGGCGGCAGCAGGAGGTGGAGCCTGCCGTATAATGCTTCATGCAGTGAAGATCCTTGTGCTGCCGTGGAAAATGCTGACAAAGCAGCATTAAAAAGATCTGCACACCTAAACAAACCTCCAATAGCAAATCAGAATGTTTGCTGGCCAGAGCCCTGTTTAGCCCTATTCTAAAACAAATTGTTAGTCTCCCAGAAAGGTGAAAGGTGTCAGCAGGCTCACGACGGAACTTCTGCTCTGTAGCATAGTGCTGGTCCAGCTGCCTCTATAACTGTCCTAGAGAGCAAAGGAGTTAGGTGCTTAGTGTTACGGAATGAATCCTTGGAAGATTTACACCAGGGATAGTCGGCCATCCAGATGTCCATGGACTACAATTCCTATGACCCCCTGCCAGCAAATGCTGGCAGGGGCTCATGGGAATTGTAGTCCATGGACATCTGGAGGGCCGCAGTTTGACTACCTCTGATTTACACCAACAATTGGGGGGGGGGGGCAGCAGAAAATTCAAGTCTGTAAAAGAACCAGTTAATCTCGATTTCAGTGTGTGTAGAATTCCATTCTTTATCATAGATGCAGATTTGTGCAGACACCATCAGATATAATCCCACCCCTCCCCAAACCCAGAGACAAATTCATTGCACTGGAAAGCCTGCCCCAGTATGCACCATATTCAGTGAGGCATCCCCAACCTATCAGAGTGGTGGAGGAGGAGCGGGGAATCGAACCTGATTCTCCATATTAGAAGCCACCACTCTTCACAGAATCATAGAGTTGGAAGGGGCCATACAGGCCATCTAGTCCAGCCCCCTGCTCAACGCAGGATCAGCTCAAAACATCCTAAAGCATCCAAGAAAAGTGTGTATCCAACCTTTGCTTGAAGACTGCCAGTGAGGGGGAGCTCACCACCTCCTTAGACAGCCTATTCCACTGCTGCTCTTAACTGCTACCCCAAGCTGGTATAAACTCATACATACCTTCAAGTCCAAATTTTCAGGTCGAAGCTCTGTTTAACAGAATGCCTTCTAAAATTTACATGCAGCTTTAAAATATTGTTTGGCATGCCCATATCTTACCTTCAGACATGCAGTGAATATTCTTATGCTGCGGTGGTAGCTTTGCTGGAAGTAATTTTTAATAAAGCTGCACAGCCAATCGGCTCTCCAGTGGCCCATCAGAAGCCTTGTGGAACTCTGCCCACTTTCTAAAAATACTTGAGGGGGATGTCATGACGCCTATAGACACCATGTTGGCCCATAGTTAGAAATTTTTTGGTATCGTTTTGAAATATTGCACAAGTTTTCATCCATCAAGTTACCTGTTTAAAAGGTGAAAGGAATGTCCATTTTAGAATTTGGGGAGCTGGTGTTTCTTTAACACAGATGTCCCCCCATCCCCACAGGCACGTATAACCTCATAAATTCTACTGTTAGAATGCTATGTAACCTTCCCGAAAACGGCTGCCTGGAGGCTCCGGTACCTTACCAGGAACAGGTAGGAAGCTGAGGCCCATTTTGGGCCTCAGTATGGGAGGCGAGGAGCCAAGACCTTGCTAAGTCTCCAAGACTTCCACTAAGTTTAAATTTCCAAACCCAATATATTTTGCCAGCATGTATAGTCGTTATTTTTAAATATGCATGCAACTGAGTTCAATTAATGTTTAAAGAAACCAAAAACGCTGGGAGACAGTTTTTAAAATTGTGCACCATACTCTCCTAATACATCTCCATCTTTGAATACCCTTCTCCCAAATCAGTTTTCCATTTAAAATAAACAGCATTGGTGTTAGTGACACAAAATCATGTATAACAGCCCTACAGACAAAGGCCTTGTCTGCACAAGTTATCTGCGCTGGGTTATCTGTCCACTTCCCTGCAAAACTGTGATGCATTTGGACATTTCTCAGAGTCCTCTGGCTATTATATGATTTTTGTCAGACCTCCTTTGCTCTGGAGTTTTGGGAAAGAACGCCGTGCAGCATGGACAGCTGCTGTCTGGATGAGAACGTTTGGATATTCCCACCTATCTGGGGTCGAGGGGAGGGATCTCAACATGGCATAATCCCATAGAGCCCACCCTCCAAAGCAGCCGTTTCCTCCAGGGGAACTGATCTTGGTTGTCTGGATATCAATTGTAACACCAGATGTCCTGGTGCCGCCTGGAGCTTGGCAACCTTGTTCATGGATTGCAAAAAAAAAAAGAAAAAAAAAGAGGAAGGAAGACCTCCAACAACATTTTCCAAAGGAATATAAGAGCCAGCTATAAGAGGAATATAAGAGCCAGCTTGGTGTAGTGGTAAGGGGTGCAGACTTCGATTCTAGTGAGCCAGGTTCAATTCCACACTCCCCCACATGCAGCCAGCTGGGTGACCTTGGGCTCGCCACAGCACTGATAAAGCTGTTCTGACCGAGCAGTAATATCAGGGCTCTCTCAGCCTCACCCACCTCACAGGGTGTCTGTTGTGGGGAGAGGAATGGGAAGGTGAGCCCCTGCCAGCCATCAATGGGAATTGTAGTCCACGGACATCTGGAGGGCCACAGTTTGACTACCCCTGGAATAGATGATACTGACTTTGATGGACCAAGGGGTTCATGTGAACCACACAGTGGTACACAGTAAGTGAACCACACAGTGGTACGGTGGTCCAGAGCGGACAAACCCTTCTTGTACATCTTCAGGGGAAGCCTGGCCTAACCCAAACCTCACGGAGAAAGAGGAGCACCACGTTCAGACACAGGCTCACGGGAAAAACAGATGGTTAGAGACGGCCGTGCTCGTGCTTTTGCCAACGTAAATCAAAAGCACCGCAAAACGAAATAACACCATCCCCTCATGAGGATTATATGCAGCCGCAGAGCTGTCCCCTGCACCCTGAGGCTGACATAGACAAGAACAGGCTCGTTAATCTGGATTAATCCCAGGATGTTTTATTTCCCTTTGCCGGTGCCTTAACTCATAACCAGGAAGCGGCTTTTATAAAGAGAACAGTGCCCTAGCCGATACCATTCTTTTTGGTACGTGGTATCTGTTTATTGTTATTTATGTTATTTATTAGCCTGCACTGTGTTCTAATTCCGTTCGCTGCAATGTGGGACAGATCGCACCGGTTTCTTTTTCTTTTTTTTTTTTGCTTGCAAATTTTTGTAAGTCGACAACTGTTGCGCTATTAGATGCCTTGTGAGACCATGCAATTTGATGGCCTCGTTTTGAGTCTCAGTGGAGAAAGGTGAGGTATGAATAAAGGAAATAAATAAATACCAGTTGGAGATGGCAGAGGCATTGCGATATGCAGTTCTTTTGCCAGTCGTGCTTTGGTCGGTCAGGTTATACAAATGCCGCAAAAACCTACAAAGCTTGTTTGATCTGGGAAAACAGCCGGATGAGCGATCTACCGCAATAGGTAGGGATCCCTGCAGCCTAACAGAGGCCAGAATCCCTACCCAAATTTGTGCCCCCCCCCAAGCCCCCGCCAGTTTGGTGTAGTGGTTAGGAGTGTGGATTTCTAATCTGGCGTGCTGGGTTCGATTCTGCACTCCCCCACATGCAGCCAGCTGGGTGACCTTGGGCTCGCCACAGCACTGATAAAGCTGTTCTGACTGAGCAGTGATATCAGGGCTCTCTCAGCCTCACCTCCCTCACAGGGGGTCTGTTGTGGGGAGGGGAAAGGGAGGGCGAATGTAAGCCGCTTTGAGACTCTTTTGTGTAGAGAAAAGCTGCATATAAAAACCAACTCTTCTTCTTAAACCACCCTGACAGTAACTGCAGAAGGGGAGTTCAAGTGCCCTACTAAACTAGACCATTAATCTGTCCTGCCATTCTGAGGATCCACTTGCCCATAATACTCTAGTACAGGAGTAGTCAAACTGCGGCCCTCCAGATGTCCAGGGACTACAATTCCCATGAGCCCCTGCCAGCGAATGCTGGCAGGGGCTCCTGGGAATTGTAGTCCCTGGACATCTGGAGGGCCGCAGTTTGACTACCCCTGCTCTAGTATGTATAAACCACCATGCCTATCCCCCTAAAATAAAACAAACCCATCAGAGAGCCTCAGATATTTTGTCCCTAACAAAAAAAAACTCAAAAAATTACCGCAGTTAGTTTGTGCAGGCACCCTTTTGGATTTCTCTGCCGTGTGCGCACGCGCACACTAACCGAGGCAGGAGTTGTCTGTGTGGGTCGCCATTAGTATGCATCGCTCGGCTGCCAGGGGGAAATTGCACAGCGCAGGAATTGCAGCTCTGCCCTTCACCGAGATATTCACGCGGCCCACATGGCCAGCTGAAAAAGGATCGGCTCTGAGTTTTAACTTTCATCGCTACTGTGAGCTGAAATGAGCAGAGAGGACGCACTGGAGGGAGTCGAAGGGAAAGCTGTGTTTCTGGCCGGCAGGCAAGCCGCTTGATTTTCAAAAGCGACAGGCCTCTTGAGGTTGCGTGGGAACTCTGCTGGTTTGCGCTGGGGTGCCACAGCCCATGATGGGGGAGGCACAGTTGAACTGGGCCTCAATCTCCGAGAAAGGGTTGGCAGGAGATCTTCCGGGCTTATGGCCGATTTGCAGAGGACAGAGTTCAGTTCCCCTGGAGAAAACGGTTGCTTTGGAGAGTGGACTTGATAGCACCATGCCCCACGCTTTCTGCCCCAAACCCTGCCCTCCCCTAGCTTGATCTCCCAAATCTTTCGGCATTTCCCCAACCTAAAGCTGGCAACTCCATCAAAGTGGGTGGGGATGGGGTTTTAAATAGTGTTTTTGTGTAATTTTATTGTTGTAACTTTTTGTCTGAAATGTTTTGCTGTTGTGAACCGTCCCAAGCCCCTATGTGGGAGGGCAGTATAGAAATTAGATGCCTGGGGATGACAGGGACCTCAGTGGGATAGAAGGCCACAGAGTCGACCCTCCAAAACATCCATTTTTGTCCCAGGGAACTGATCTCTGTAGTCTGGAGATGAGCTGGAATTCCAGTGTTTTCCCACGTCTCACTCGGGGGCTGGCATCCCTAATTTAAATCAAGCCTTAGCATACAGGGAAACATAGAAACACAGAATCATGGAAGGGGCCATACAGGCCATCTAGTCCACCCCCCTGCTCAACGCAGGATCAGCCCTAAGCATCCTAAAGCATCCAAGAAAAGTGTGCATCCAACCTTTGCTTGAAGACTGCCAGTGAGGGGGAGCTCACCACCTCCTTAGGCAGCCTATTCCACTGCTGAACTACTCTGACTGTGAAAAACTTTTTCCTGATATCTAGCCTATATCGTTGTAGTTTAAACCCATTACTGCGTGTCCTCTCCTCTGCAGCCAACAGAAACAGCATCCTGCCCTCCTCCAAGTGACAACCTTTCAAATACTTAAAGAGGGCTATCATGTCCCCTCTCAACCTCCTTTTCTCCAGGTTGAACATTCCCAAGTCCCTCAACCTATCTTCATAGGGCTTGGTCCCTTGGCCCCAGATCATCTTCGTCGCTCTCCTCTGTACCCTTTCAATTTTATCTACGTCATTCTTCTTTCATAATGCAGGCCTCCTTGAAAATTTTGTAAGCTGACACTTGGGCTTTATGAGGAAGTAGATCTCTCCACACCCCCCCCAGAGGGGTGCATGGGACATTTGCATAATATTTCCCAGCCTAGCATGTATTATTTGGGGTTGCCTGCTTTCCTCCAGTCTACCTTTCGGGCAGGTAGAGGCAAACAGGCCCAGAGTGGGCACATTTGCCATGCGGCTCTGCAGGGAATGCGCCGGCTGCCTGAGCACTTTGAGGCCCACCTGCTCATAAAGCTCAACATGGGCATAAAATAAAACAAGGATGACACCCCTTTCAAAACGAGAGGCTTCCAACCATCTTCTTTCTGATTTGCGGCATAATAAAGCAGAGGCCTCTTTGCATAATCCTTCAGCTTGATTTATAGCTTCCAGTAGAGAGTTCACACAGCCCGATATTTGACTGGTGATTTCCCCCCCAGTCTTGCCCCTCCTCCTCCTCCCCCGACTATCCCACGGCCTTTCCATCACACTGGCGAAGCTGCCTTGTACTAAATCAGGCGATGAGTCCATCAAGGTCAATATTGTCTACTCTGACCGTCAGCAGCTCTCCAAGGCCTCAGGTAAAGGTCTTTTGCATTACCTGATGCCTGGTCTTGCCAGGGATTGAACCCGGGACCTTCTGCAGGCCAAGCACAGGCTCTTCCTTTGAGCCACAGCCCCTCCCTTGGTCATTGCAACAATATCTCCTGTCTAGCTCAGGGGTAGTCAACCTGTGGTCCTCCAGATGATCATGGACTACGATTCCCATGAACCCCTGCCAGCAAACCCTCACAACAACATGGTGAAGTAGGCAAGGCTGAGAAAGAGGGACTGGTCAAAGCTTTATGGGGTATAGGGATTTGTGTGGGTAGATAAACAAAAGGCTTGTGACACCTTTTGAATCCAGCATATTTATTTGTTTAGCAAATTTGTACTCGGCCTCCCTCCAGAGACCTGCCCAACATTGTGGGCAATGTAAAAACAATACAATGAAAATAGAAAAAACATAAATATAGGAATTATCTATTAAAACAAGCCAGGCGTCATTAAAACAACATATTAAAAACATTCAGCAGCTGAAAATTATTTTCATGAAGAAGGACTGGCTTTCTTATACTCGCCTTTTCGCTACCTGAAGGAGCCCCAAAACAGCTTACAAACACCTTTCCTTTCCTCTTTCCACAACAGATTCCCTGTGAGGTAGGTGGGACCGAGAGAGCTCTAAGAGAACTGCTCTGTGAGCCCTAAGAGAACTGTGACCGACCCAAGGTCACCCAAGCTGGCTGCCAGTGGAGGAGTGGAGAATCAAACCAGGTTCTCCAGATAAGAGTCCATGGGTCTTAACTACTACACCATGCTTGTTCTCCTCAGGCTAGGAGATCACAAAATCAACTAAAAAAATAAGACCCTCAGTTAGATGTCTGAGTTAAAAGCCTGACATCTAAAAGACAGGTTGGTACCAGGCAGGCCACAAGGGGTAAGGCATTCCAAAGGCCCACTGAGAAAGGCCTGCCTCCGACTATAGTCCACCTCCTCGCCACAGGTGAGGCCCAGAGAACAGAGCTTGGGAAGAAGATTTTAACTGGAGACAGATGTTGAACACTCACAGGAACTTTTGATTCTGTCTTCCCAGTTTGAGAATCACTAGTGAGCAGTCCATGTAAAGATGGCAGGAGACTGCTAGAACAGGAGCTGCACGGACCACTCAGAAGCTTAATGAACTGGTCTTCACTTGTGTTATCTGCTTGCAGAGAGTTACACAGTGGTCAAACAAAAGATGTTTTCTCTGCCCATCTTCCTTCTCTTGCTGCAAAACTGTTAATGCCCCTCTCCCACTTATGGAGGATAGGTCTCCCAGTGACTGCTAGCCATGGTGACTGAGGGGAGCCTCCATGTTCAGAGGCACTAATCCTCTCAAGGAAGCAACATCAGGAGAAGGTCTCGGCCTCTGGGCCCTGTTGTTTGCCCTCCAGAGGGACTGGTTGACCAGAGGGGAGGCTGAGAGAGCCTTGATATTCCTGCCTTCCCTTTCCTCTCCCCACAACAGACACCGTGTGAGGGAGGGGAGGCTGAGAGAGCCCTGATATCACTGCTCAGTCAGAACAGCTTTATCAGTGCTGTGGTGAGCCCAAGGTCACCCAGCTGGCTGCATGTGGAGGAGGAGCAGGGAATCCAAACCGGCTCACCAGACTAGTCTGCACTCCTAACCACACCAAGCTGGCTGCCAGTGGATATTTATTCATAGGTCTACTTTGAATCCCATTTTTCTTCCCATTGGGCCCCCAGAATAGCTTGCTTTGTTCTCTTCACTTTCATTTTATCTACACAACTTTGTGAGGCGGGTTAGCTTAAGGTGGTTTGACCAGTCCAAGATCACCCAGTGGACAGAAGATTCGCACCTGAGTCACCCAGCACTCTGACCCCTGTGCCACACTGCTTCTCTTTATATTTAAATTGTTTTGTATGAAATTGTTAGATTAATTGGTGTAGTGGTTAAGAGCCAGCTCTGTGTAGTGGTTAAGAACGGTGGCTTCTAATCTGCCATATGCAGGCAGCTGGGTGACCTTGGGTGAGTCACAGTACTGATAGAGCTGTTCTGACTGAGCAGTAATCTCAGGGCTCTTTCAGCCCCACCTACCTCACAGGGTGTCCTGTTGTGGGGAGAGGAAAAGGAAGGCTATTGTAAGCCGCTTTGAGACTCCTGGTAGAGAAAAGTGGCATATAAGAACCAACTCCTCCTCCTCTTCTAATTGTGTTGTCTGCATGGAGCCATTCAGGGGCCAACGCAGAGCAAATGTTTTGAAAAGAAGCCAATTAAGGGATGAGATCTCCTCAGGCAGAAATATCTGCATTATCCACATCGCAACCTTGATCACAAACGTATTTTATTCAGAGGTGCAGCCGATTTCAGTAGCATTATACATTAAAGGAAGAACGTGAAACGTTTCAGCCTTAATTTAAAAATTCTAATCAATGATTCTGTTTCATTTCCTTTTTGCATTTAGTTATAGTTCCCTAGGTAGGTGCTCCTCTGATTTCCTTCCCCCGGAGTGCAATACTAGTTGGAAGACTGCCTGAGCTGTCTTGAAGAAATAGTGCTTTCTGCCAATCGTTCCAGTACAACTATATCTCCCTCCCAAGAGCTCTTGGTGCTGCACATGGTTCTCCCTGCCTCCCTTTTATCCCCACAATAACCCTGTGAAGTTAGTTGGGTCCGCTGAGAGATTTGGCTCAAGGTCACCTAGGACAGAAAGGGGATTCGAACATGGGTCTCTTCATTCATAAGCATTCTAACCACTGTATTGCCTTTAACATTGGTCTGGTAGAAATCCAACAGGATAAGTTTCTCTTGGTGCACTGGTGGCAGGCTTCGCTAGGGTTGCCAATTCTGGCTTGGGAAATTCCTGGAGACTTTGGGGGTGGATTTGGGAATGGGCAGGGTTTGGGGCAAGAGTATAATGCAGTATAATACTATGGAGCCCAGCCTCCAGAGAAGCCATTTTTTCCCCAGGGAACTGATCTCTTTAGTCTAGAGATGAGCTGTAATTCCAGGAGATCCCCAGGTCCTCCCTGGAGGTTGACATCCCTAGCTTCATCAGTTGAATTTATGCTCTGGCAGCTGTTAAAGGTGCAGTATCTCTAGACAGGGGTAGTCAAAGTGCGGCTCTCCAGATGTTCATGGACTACAATTCCCATGAGCCCCTGCCAACTAAGACTGGCAGGGGCTTGTGGGAATTGTAGTTCATGGACATCTGGAGGGCTGTACTTTGCCTACCCCAACTCTAGAAGAAGGGGGGGGGGAGATAGCAACTATATCCATCAGAACTTTAGGGAGAAGTGCAACAGGAAATGAATCTAGGTAGCTCAAATAAGTGAACCCATCAGGGAGCATATAAGGAAATATGGGACAAAAGGTTATCCACGGAAAGAAAGCAAAGCAGGCAGTGCACAGGTCAAAAAGGAGGAGAGTGAGAATTCAACTTTCATTGAGAAGGGTGGAAGGAAATCCATCTGCTATCACCGATTTTTAAACGTTGTATTGGTACGATTCAGGACAAACAAACAGGGTGCATCTTCATCAGGTCTATTTGGAGTTTTCCCATTCGTGTATAAAAGAGGAGGTCTAATTTTGGAGGAGGGGAGAAGGTGCAAGCTGAGCAATATTAAATATTTCCTGCTAATGGCTATAGACTGTCCTACCTGGCTCTTTTCAACTCACCTGAGCTCAGATACCAACAGTGGGCACTCGGGGAGGTCAGCAGGAAGAGAAGAGAGAGACACTTCATCTCTGCCATGTAGTTCTTCTTCTTTATAAAATTAGCCCCCCCCTCTCCTTATTTTGCATATGGTTTGTGGACACATCTGCATTTAGACAGCTCTGCTTTGCCTCTTGCTGCATTAGGGAGAAACTTGGGCTTCTTGCACTACCTGTGCTCAAATCTCTGAAGACTCTGAATTACTTGGCAGAGTCGGTGTTCCAGAACAGCTTAGTTCAGAAGAGGAGCTACTGGAGCAATAAATCAGAAACCCAAAGAACAAAGCATCTTGAACAAGCTCTGATGGGAATTCACACCCTGTAATGGTCACTCCTGAGTGGCAGGTTTTCCTTACCCCGTGTGATGCCCAATTTTGATCACGGCTGTGGCTTTGCTACCAGAGCTTTCACCTTTCCTGCCCTTACCATTTTCACAATGAACAATGGTCCCCACTGAAACCCCCATGTCCATTCTTGAGTTTCCCTAATAGGCCAATGCGTGACCCAATGGACTGTAGCTTCTCTCAACCCCTATTGAAAGGATTGCTGAGCTCAGGGATCTCTTTTGTTCTGATCTATCAAGACATTTCTTATGTTCCTAAGCAAGGATACATAATGTGGCCTAGTTATGTTTTTGGTGTTGCATTCTGAGTGCATTCTGAGTGCATACTCTTGGTGTGCCATTTTAGCACACATCAGTGGCCTATGGAGAATTCTGGTGAAAGAAGAAAATATGGTAAACCCTCAAGGTGGCTTGCCCACTAATGCATACCCACTTCATTAAAAGCTCATGGCCCACTCACAATATTCTGGATTTTAGGGATTTTTGGAAAAAATCGGCAGCCCAGAGCATGTGGGTGCATGCACGCACACATACACACACAAACTAGCTTGTTACCTACCCTGGCCCCACACAAGCTTCACGTGACTTAAAGATAGCCCCAAGAATGTCCAACCAGTGTACCTCTGGATGGCGTTCAGGGAGGCAGGTCTTGGTCCTTTGTACATTGTGTCACCCTTCTTTTAGGAAGTCACTTTAACAACGGTTGACAAATTTGGTTTGAGAAATTCCTGGAGGGTTGGGGGGTAGCGGCTGGGGAGGGCAGGTTTTGGAAAGGGAAAGGAATTCAGTGGGGATGCAATTGCAGAGAATCCGACCTTTGATGCTGCCGTCCCGGAGGGCTGATCTTTGTGCTCAGGAGACCAACTGTAATTCTAGGACAGTTCCAGGCCCCACCTGGAGGTTGGTAAGCCTACCTGTCCCTCATGAGCTCTTCCGCCAGGTTTACGGTTGAGGCTGGCGCTCCAAGGGAAGAGCTGGAACCCCCCAGGGCTACTCTTGGCGGTGAAGGGATAATCGGCTTCGTGCCCGCTGGGATATGAGTGGGGTTGTAGTGTTGTAGTTCTGCCGCCTCTTGGTGTTGTGTTAGATTCTTTTTAGGCTAATGAACTTTTAGTGTATTGGGGGTTTTTATTGGGGATTTTATTGTACTGTAACCCACCACGAGCCTTATGGGAGTGGCGGGCTAGAAATCTAACAACAACAACAACAATAATAACAATAACAATAATATGACCCTTCTACTGAGCCCTGGTTTGGCCTAAGCACCACCCATCCTTGTTCACATTACAACCCTCTCCCTTCTTGTCATGACATGCTTGATGGACAGGCCTGGGGATGATTGAAGGCTTTGGTTGTCATGACAGGGGACTTTTAAGCCATCAACTATTCCTGTCTGCTTGTCACCCAAATTACTTTCCAAGGCTCTGAATTCCCCGGACACGATAGGCTCCTAGCTCCCTCCCTCAGCATGTATTATCCGTTTTGACATAAAGGTTGACTGTGCACCAAAGACAATTCTGGCCTGGTGCGCTCCTGGCATAAAGGCACATATATTTCCAAGACCACCGATCTATCAAATCCCAGATGCTCCAGTTAAAGTTAGTTCTCTTGCTGCCGATGTGGGTGCAACCTTTCCTCTAAGACAGGGGTAGTCAACCTGTGGCCCTCCAGATGCCCATGGACTACAATCCCCATGAGCCCCTGCCAGAATTTGCTGGCAGGGGCTCATGGGAATTGTAGTCCATGAACATCTGGAGGACCACAGGTCGACTACCCCTGCTCTAAGAGGCACACTAACTTCCTAAAGAAGAAGAGGGTTTTTTTTAATTCCCTGATTTTCACTACCTGAAAGAATCTCAAAGCAGCTTATAATCGCCTTCCCTTCCTCTCCCCACAACAGACACCCTGTGAGGTAGGTGGGGCTGAGAGAGCTCTGACAGAGCTGCTGTGTGAGAACAGCTCTAACAGGACTGTGACTAACCCAAGGTTACCCAGCTGGCTGCATGTGGAGGAGTGGGGGATCAAACCCAGCTCGCCAGATTAAAAGGCACCGCTTTTAACCACTACACCAAGCAGACTCCATGCATATCTAGAAGAGATACAAAGAGGGGAGGGGGAGGCAGCCTAGGGGACAAAATTCTCTGAGCTGTGGGTCACCTGGAGGTGCATAGAGCTGGGTGAGTGATGAAGTTAGTTAGCTGTATGAGTGGGGTCTGAGAGAAGGGATCTTAGAAGCTAAACAGGGTTGGCCTGATTACTGTTTGGAGAGGAGAGCACCATGGGGGATCACACAGAGGGAAACCACCTCTCTCCCCTTAACCCCCCCCACAATTTGACTCATGGTGACCTGTGGATTCAGCACATGCCCCCATTATGTGCTCGCCACGGCCTTGTCCTATCCTGTCTCTCTGCCATGCTTTCCCCTTTCAACTCCTGCCACATTCTTTAGTAGCACTGTTATAATAACAAAACTTGAGTCCAGTGGCACCTTGAAGACCAACCGAGATGGATTCAAGGCGTGAGCTTTCGTGTGAGGAAGCGTGCACGAGCACAAACACTCACGCCTTGAATCCGTCTTGGTTGGTCTTCAAGGTGCCACTGGACTCAAAATTTGTTGAGCTGCTTCAGACCAACACGGCTACCCACTTGAATCCACCGTTCTAAGAATACTCCTTTCCCGAATTGCACCGTGCCACAACCGTCTGGAGGAATCCTGGGCCACAGCTCCATCGTTGGCGCCTCGCTGCTGGAGCTCTGTGTCATGCACACGAATGCCTACGCCGCCTGCAACCACCGCCTGTGCATTTCCAGCTCTCGCCAAGAGCCGGCTCCCTGGAAAGCATCAGGCCTGGGGGATGCCTTGAGCTCCTCGGCAGTGCCTTCCTTGGGCCAATAGATGGCGCCCTCTGCACAAGACAGCTCTGGGCTGCTGGGGGAAGGGGGGAGCCGTGTCTGGGCAGCAGCTGGGAGGAAAACTTAACCCTTTCTGTTTCCCAGCAGCTGGGAAGAGGAGGAAACGGAACAGCATTGCAAGACCCAGAGAAGGCGCTCAAGCTCTAGGGTTGCCAACAGCCTGGAGGAAGCAACACCCTCTCCCTCTAGCAGGTTTAAGGGGGGAAGTTGCCGGGAAAATTGAACAAAGGACATCAAAATAATCATCATCTTTATCTTTATTACTTATAAATAGTGCCTGAAGCCGATCTTTTTCTCCTTTGGTTGAATTATCGTCTTTCTGGGTTGGGATCCCCAGTGGAGGCAGGAGGCCTGTGCCCCAAGCCCTGCCCCCAGCCACTGATGAGTGGCTTTTTTACTGGAGGGTGGGGGTGGGGATTATAAGGCGATCGTGTAGAAAGTCACCCAGGGATAAACCCGGATCTGAGTAGTCCAGGCAAGCCTGATCCGGTCAGAGCTCAGTGGGGAGAGAGTGCAGAGAGGCTTGCTTCCCTGGAGGAGCCCCTGAAATAATTTTTCAGGTTTCAAGGAGTCCCATAAGTGATGTCAGCTGGCCACGCCTCCCTGCCACGCCCCCAGAAGTGACATATCACTGGAAATGACATCACCACCTGCATTAATTGGTAGGCTCGAAGAGGAGGACTGGGGGAGGGAGGGAGACAGGGTGGTTAAAGGCGGGAGTAGGCATGCAGGCTGCACTCTCTCCCAGGTGCACAAACCACGCATGCTTGGGAGCGGAGGAGGGGCAGCAATGGAAGTGGCTGTTTCCCTAGTGCATTAGTGCAGGGGTAGTCAACCTGTGGTCCTCCAGATGTCCATGGACTACAATTCCCATGAGCCGCTGCCAGCGAATGCTGGCAGGCGCTCATGGGAATTGTAGTCCATGGACATCTGGAGGACCACAGGTTGACTACCCCTGCATTAGTGCATTAAGGCAGGAGGGGAAAGGCTTCTGTAGGCCCCTGGTTGGGAGTCCCTGGCATGGACCTGCACGCATTTATTCATTCTGCCCTTGCCTTGTTTGTTTTAAACAAACCTTTATTTATGAAAACGTATGCAACTGCTCCAGGCATTTGAGCAGAGGAATGTCTGTCGGTACTGCTCAGAGCTGGCTTCTGCTTAAACTCGAAGAACTATTTTCTTTCTCCAGAGCTTCGTCTCGGAGGAGAGAAGTGTATTTCGGACAGAGTAGAGGGGAAACTTCCAGACTGGCCCCAGAACGGTCTATCTAGTACCATTAAAAACAAACTACCCATGAAGCTGCTTCCTACAGAGTCAGACTTTCTGTCTATCAAGGATATTGTCTCCTCTGACTGGCAGTAGCTCCCCAGAATCTCAGGCAAAGGTCTTTCATAGCACCTCCTAGCTTTTAAGAGGGATTGAATCTGGGACCTTCCTCATGCAATGCAGATGTTCTGCCATAGAGCCAGAGCCTTTCCCCAGAACTGTCTATCCTCCAAGGAGTTTGCAGCAGCATACTTTGTTCTTCCTTCCCCTTTCTATCCTTACACCTTCCCTGTTAGGTAGGCTGGGCTGAGAACATGTGACTGGCCCAGGATCACCCAGTGAGTTTCACAGCAGGACGGGGATTTAAATGTGGGTCTCCTAAAACCCAGTTGCTCTAACACCACTACCTACACTAGCTCTAAAAATGAGAAGCAGCGTGGTGTCGTGGCTATGAGCGGCAGTATCTAATCTGGAGAACTGGATTTGATTCCCTGCTCCTAGTCTAAGTGCAGCCAGCTGGGTGACCTTGGGCCAGTGACAGTTCTCCTAGAGCGCTCTCAGCCCCACCCACCTCATAGGGTGTCTGTTATGGGGAGAGGAAGGGAAAGGTGTTGGTAAGCCGCTTTGAGACTTCTATGGGTAGTGAAAAGTGGAGCATAAAAACCAACTCTTCTTCTACATTTGTCCATATCATTAATGCTTACCAACAACAACATGTTACATTAACCAAGTAGTGGTGAAGGAACGAGGCATTTTCAGTGTGATAAAGCCTTTAGCAGTGTCATTCTAGGCAGGATTAACACTGGCCTCAGATTGCCATAAACAGGGTGCCACCAGAGACAGAGAGAGACAGAGGCAGACCTACCCAAGGTCTCAGTGAACTTCCATGGTAGAGTGGAGACTTGAACCTGGGTCTCATAGATCCTAATCCAACCCTCTAATTCAATCTTTCTCAAGCTTTTTACTGTTGAGAGACCTCTGAAACATTTTTCAGGGTTCCAGAAACTCCATAAGTGGCACAATCGTGCATAATAGGGTCGGGAAGCAGAGCTTACATGCCCATCCGGGGCCCCTCCTCTCCAGGCCCATCACTGGCCATTTGGGGAGAGGGATGGGTGGGTGGATGTGACCCTATACATTCATATCACCCGATAAATGTTTAACAAATTTAAAATATATTTTAAAATTAATTAACTTCCACCCATGCTGAAAACCCTTCCAGGACCATCAAGAAACCCCACGGTTTCATAACCCCCTGGTTGAGAAAGCCTGCTCTAACCACACCACACTAGCCATCATAAACATGTACATGGATTTCTCATAGGTCCAGGCTAGCTGGACCTTGTCAAATCTTGAAGCTAAGCAGGGTTGCTATGCAGAGGGAGGCAATGGCCAACCCCTTCGCTTCTTGCCTTGAAGACCCTACGAGGTCACCTTAATTCAGCTGTAACTTGGGGGCAATTTTTCCTCTCTCATAAATACTCACCGGGGACGTATGTCTGAATTTTCAAAATTCACCGCATGCTTTCTCTCTGTCCTCACCACAACCTTGCAAGGTAGGTCTGCCTTTCCCCCGTCCCTCCCTGTTGGGAAGCCCTTCGAATGAAGCCCAGCTCAGCAGCGCCAAGGACTGACCCATCCATCAGCCAGCGCTCCCGTGTTTCTCTGTAGCTGTGTCCGCTGCTCTCAAGATGCCGTATTGATTTTTGGAAACAGTTCATTTATAACCATTGGGTAGTTGAATTTTCACCCTGTCATTTCCTCCCGATGTTTCTGGGAATTGCTGGAGAGAGGGCTTTGGGGCTTATTTAA
Source organism: Paroedura picta (assembly GCF_049243985.1). Lineage (NCBI taxonomy): Eukaryota > Metazoa > Chordata > Lepidosauria > Squamata > Gekkonidae > Paroedura > Paroedura picta. The sequence goes on along the minus strand of NC_135371.1, from coordinate 161,061,196 downwards.
AAGGAGGCAAGTGACAGGCCAGGGCATGCTGACGGTTTAACAGATGCTTGCCTCCCTGGCTAGGGATGCCAGCCTCCAGGTAAAACCTGGAGCTCCCTCTGAATTATGGCTCATCTCCAGACAAGAGAAATTAGTTCGCCTAAAACAAACAGATGCTTTGGAGGGCAGACTTTGTGTCCCATTGAGGTCCCTGTCTTCCCCAGGCTCCACAACCAAACCACAATAATGCAGAATATGGTTGGGAAGCATTGCTTTGTACATGCCCACCAGGAGCCCCTCCCCTTCCCACCCCCTCCAGGCCCATCATTGGCCATTTTGGGAGGGAGTGGGTGGATCGACATGACCATATATAATCATATCGGCCGATAAATTATAACAAACTTAAAAGATATGGGCTACACAAACTCCTCAATCCGTGCGTACCGAAGCAAGATGCATGTGTTATCCTATTCCAGGGGTAGTCAAACTGCGGCCCTCCAGATGTCCATGGACTACAATTCCCAGGAGCCCCTGCCAGCAAACGCTGGCAGGGGCTCCTGGGAATTGTAGTCCTTGGACATCTGGAGGGCCGCAGTTTGACTACCCCTGTCCTATTCAGACAATAGGTTGACAGAGGAAATTGGGAGGACTGCGTGCAACACACATTCCATCTGAACAAGCTGAAGGTGGTTGAATATGCATTCCGTGCTGCATACCTGAAGTACCGAGGAGACCATAAGATCACTAAGCCCAGAGTCTAAAATTGCCTAACTGCACCAGTTACCCAAGATAATCTGAACTGGAGACGTGAGGGATTGAACTGGTGTATTCCCGCTCCATTGCAAAACATCTGCTGCACCACTGAGCTATTCCTCTGCCAGATGTTCGTTCGCTCCGGAGGCCTGTCATTATCTTGGGACGGCAGAAGCTAGGAGAGGCTGCTCTAGGGAGGCCAGGAGGGTTATCTGAAGCTTCAAAATATTTGGGTCTTGGAGTGAATCACCGCTCTGATCTTTTAAACACCTACTTACGGCGAGCAACCCACATACAAGGGGGCGGCGTCTGGGGGGTGGCGGCAGAACAGAGCCGGGGTCTGTTAACAACAGAACCGATAAGGGCCTGAGTGTTGACAGAAGCAATAACGAGATCCATTCACTTCTGCTCATTATCAGCTCTGGGAGGCGGGGGGGGGGGGGCGGTGTTTTGTAGGGGGAGGGAATGATCCTGGAATGTGAAGAAGAGACGGCATTGCACATTTTCACCCATGTGTTTTTGTTCTCTGAATTCTCTCAGCGATGGGCCCTGTTGTCCGGGAGGGGGAGCCGCATAATTTGAGCCCTGTTAGCTGCATTCCTTCACACGTAAACAACCGTTTCCCAGTTCAGCCAATATTTATTTTTCACTTTATCCAATGTGTCTCTGGCCTAGGTAGCTGGATATCTCCTGGGATTACAGCCGATCTGCGGGAGACAGAGATCAATCCCCCAGGACAGGGGTAGTCAACCTGTCTACCAACCTGCATTCCCAACCTGCGAATGCTGGCTGGGGCTGATGGGAATTGTAGTCCATGGACATCTGGAGGGCCACAGGTTGACTACCCCGGCCCTGGGAGAAAGGGTCTGCAGTAGAAGGTGGACTCCATGGTATCCATGGAGAGGAATGGGAAGGCGACTGTAAGCCGCTTTGAGCCTCCTTCGGGTAGGGAAAAGCGGCATATAAGAACCAACTCTTCTTCTTCTTCTTCTTCTTCATCATATCTCACTGAAGTCCCCCCCCCCAAACCTGGCTCTCCTCAGGTCCCATGGCCCAAATCTCCTGGTATTTCCCAATCTGGAGCTGGCAACTCAACCCTGGCTCCAAAGGCTTTGCTGGGGAAACTCATGTCAGTACATATAAGAGCTGCCACCATCTGCTCGCAACCCCTGGGAGCTTTCCAGCACAGGGCATGTCAGCATTTGACATCTCAGTATCACTTCCGGGTACATAAGTGGAAGTGATGTCACTGCTTTCCCCCTTCACTTTGATCCTGCTGCTCTGTCATGCATATAAGAACCAACTCTTCTTCTTCTTCTACTAGTAGGAGCCCAGGGGTGGGAAATCTTCTGGCACTGTAGAGACTAGGCATCTGGGAGAGATGCCCTTGTTGGTTCCTGTGACCCTGTCAGTCTCTGCTTCGATCTCCTGCCGAACTTCATTAAAATCTGTAAACTTCTTAGACTTGCAGTGCAAACATTCGGCATATTCTGTTTTAGAGAAGATAAGCTGGAGGATGAGAGGTTGCTTGGTGACAATTCCAGAACCACGAGGCAGGAAGTCTCAAGGACGGAGTTCTCAAGGACGGAGCTCTTGCCAGCGCTCTGGCCGCCCACCACGGAGCTTCTCCTTGCCCTGGTTGCCCATAGTGTCTCCCAGTGGCATTCCAGGTAAGGAAAAATATCTCAGTCCCCATCTGAATTGGGCCTTTATACACCTGATAAGAGTTCCCAGAACACATCTGTGACTGCAGTAGGAGCTTTCCACTGAGGGCAGGTAATCCTATTGTGCCACTACATGGGAAATGAACACGTGACCCAAGAACACTTGAACTAGAGGGGGGACAGAATTACCAATCCCCAGTGGGGAACAATTAGAAGGCACAATAGCCTTAGAAAGAGCTATTGTCATGCTTTACAAGTCCCCGTGAATCCCCTGCCTAGTAAATCCCTGGTTCTTTTTGTTGCGGAGGTGTAACAGGTGCTGTGGCTCAGTGGTAGAACATGTGTTGGACATGCAGAAGGATCTTGATTCATTCCCTAGAATCCCCAGCCCAAAAGGTCAGGTTGGAGGAGACGTGAAAGGGCTTTGCCTGAGACCCTGCACAACCATTGCCAGAGGAGACATACTCATGTCCATAGGTGTGATTCAATATAAGTCTAGTCCACACCAAAGGCACTTTGATTGCAATAGTTCCAAAAGTTTGGGGAAAAATTAAGCAAAGCAGGAGAGGACCTGGAAAGTGGTCAGTTGGAGGCAATGTCATGTGGCTGCTCAAAAACCTAAGAGTGCAGGCCATATATAACAGTTTAGGCATGTAATCCTATCTCTATTCACTTGGGAATAAATTTGTAGAATTTAGTGGTTTACTTCAAAATCCAGCATGCCAGTTAAGATCTTCCCAAACCCCGCTAGCCTGAGGACTCCTTCCTTCCTTCCTTCCTTCCTTCCTTCCTTCCTTCCTTCCTTCCTTCCTTCCTTCCTTCCTTCCTTCCATTTATGTTTTATGCTGTTGAGCGGTGTTGTGTTGTATGTGTTTTTACACCTTGCTTTGTTTTCAAGTGTTGTGTTTGTATTGATGATTTTTTATTATTTCTTTATAATTGTATTTGTCACCCCCCCTTCAAATCTCTGTGGGATTCTGTTCCTGTTTTAACAATTTCATTGTATTGTTTGTGAGCCAGCTCCAGCAGGTCTCTGGAGAATCTGCCAGTACATTTCCTCAATAAATAAAAATGAATAAACTCAATATGCATAGATTTGGGATGAACACAGTGGCGTCTGCCTTCCAATAAACACAGTAGACAGCAAACTGCCATGGGGAATAAATTCCATTGTGCTGAATTTACTTTTGTGTGCAGGATCAGTGGCCTGAAGTACATTATTCTGTTCTCGAGGGTTGCCAACTCCAGGTTCAAATGTTTCTGGAGATTTGACTGGAAGTCTGGGGCAGTGGAGTTTAGAGATGGGATGGAGCTTGTCAGGTCACAAGGCCATGCAATCCAGCTTCCAAACCAGCAGGTTTTTTTTCAGCATTAGTGTGGAATAAATATTTTCAATAAATAATAAACAAGTCATCTATGTGCTCTGAAGATCAGCTGAATTTCTAAATTTCTTTATCCTCCAACTGGGCGCTGGAAAACCCACATCTAATCCAATTAACTACGTTACCTGGTTCCAGGTGTGCCGCGTGGGTACTTTGCAAACCCTCATACAGACTTTCTTCCTTTTTATTTGACCCCCTCCCTTACAAATTCATGGAAGTAAGCCCAATTGAACAGAGCGGGACTTACTTCCGAGCAGATCAACCTACGACTGCGTTGTAAACTTCGCCTAAAACCACCAACCCAACGTTGTTATTCTAGCCTGGGAACTACATCCCCCAGAAATCTCAGCCAGTTTCCCCCGATGGACACTGGGAATTATAGTAACAGGGAGGAGGAGCTGGTTTAAATGACAACATTACCACGTGGGAAGGCAAAGACTACACTTCCCAGCAGTCTGCGGAGGAAATGCATGTTCGAAGGTGGGCTTGCTCCAGGTAAATTGTATTCATCGGACGGAGAGACAATGGGGAAGGGGGGGCGAGAAACGAAAGGTTGAAAGAGAAACTATGAAATTCGGGGTTTTGGTGTTTTAGGCCGCATGCATTTCTTCATGGGTGGCCAGACTGCTTTTCCGGGTTAGATCCGAATCTCCCTGACATTAAGGACTCAGGCAAAGCCCAGCAGCATCGCAACCCAAGTCTGTCCTGTTTCCCGCCGTGCTCTGCCACTTATGGGGAGCCCGCTAGCCGGGACGCCAAAGCGCCCCTTCCCTCGTTCGTATCCAGGGGTTTACTGCCTCGGAACGTGGAGGTTCGATTTAGCCAGCATGGCTAATGATGCACCTGTTCTCCGTATATTTGCTTAACCCCCCCTCCTCCCTTTAGTAGCTGTCACTACTTCTTGTGGCAGAGAGATCCCAAAGCGACTTGTATGTTGCTTGTCTCTCTAGGTGTAGCCCAGCGCTCATGCTCTTAACCGTGGTCGAGTGTCCTTGGGAAGCAACAACAGTGGACTACAGCTAGTGCCCTCCTATTCTTTGCCTCCAGCATCTTGTAATCTGAGATATACTCCCTCTGAATTTGGAGGTTCCATTCTTTTGGATTGTAGGGGGTAACTACTGAGGGATGGGGACCCTACGTTTGTGCTTTAGTGGCCCACCATGAGTATATCGAGCTTGGCTGTTGTTTCTGGCCCTTTGCCTCCTCCTAAAAGGATGCCATATAGAGGATGCAGAAGAGTTGTTGTCTTTTCCCCTGGAGGGACAGACCAGAACAAATGGGATGAAATTAATGCAAAAGAAATTCCGTCTAAATATCTGGAAGAATTTCCTGACAGTTAGAGCGGTTTCTCAGTGGAACAGGCTTCCTCGGGAGGTGGTGGGTTCTCCATCTTTGGAAATTTTTAAGCAGAGGCTGGATAGCCATCTGTCAGGGAGGCTGACTCTGTGAAGGCTTAAGGGGGGGGGCAGATTACAGTGGTGAGTGATAGTGTTGTGAGTGTTCTGCATAGTGCAGAGGGTTGGACTAGATGACCCAGGAGGTCCCTTCCACTCTGTGATTCTTTGTTACCATAATAGTTTTGAGTTTCTACACACACTCTTGGAAAAGCCAGTTGCTCCTAGCGAGATCAGAGAGGCCAAAAGAACTGTGGGCTGGCTGGCTATGGATTTAAAGGCAGACTGTGCCACAGGATCTCATAGGCTAGAATCCTAAACACATTTGCTAGTAAATCCCATTGAACCCTAGTGGAATTTTCTTCTGAATATGCATATTCCAGAAGCTTAACTATGTGGAGCAAAATAACAACAAGAGGTCTTATTTATTTAGTATGGTTTATTTAGTATGGTTTCCCCCTCTGAGCAACATACATTAGTCTCCTCTCCTCCATATTACCCTTATGGTAACCCTGCAAGGTAGCTTAGTTAGGCTGAGTCTGGCCTAAGGTCTGTAGCTGGCATGAGCAGTTGGTTCATAGTCATCTGGAGACCTTCCATGGCCAAGCAGGGATTTGAACCCGTGCCTCCCAGATCTTAGTTGACTAACATTCCCTGATACCTTTGAACCAATGGCCTATTGATATTAAGACACTAATATAAGGAAATACTGTAGGATTTTTCCACACTAACTTTCACTATTGTTACAACAATCTTATATTGGAGGATTCCACCACTGAAGAAAAGATACTGAAAATGGGAATTACCTAGAAACCGTTATGGTTGATACTTTATGTATATCAAAATTGTATTAAAATTGAACATATATTGTCAGAACAAGAGTATTGCCTTGGATAGGTTCCTTGTTTTTATGTTGGTATTCTGTTGTGAACCTTCCTTTTTTCTTGTGATAACTCAAATGAAAGAAGAAATGCTGAACTCTGTAATATGTTTTATTACACATTAAGAAAATTTGCATGACTATTTGCATTTTTATAGTAATACTCCTTAATGTATAAAATATTTTTCCTGCTGTCCAAAGAGAGGGGCAGCATGCTGAATTCCTGGCATCTGTACACTGGAAATCCTGCACTGCTGCAAGAGATGTAGAATGGAAGAATTTCCAGTGCTGTGTTTTCTCACAGAAAAATATTCTGCTCCAATATGTAAATACACTGAATTTATTTATTGTTGTCAGGGCTGATGTGCTACAAATCAGTCGTACTTGATGGGCTAAATGTGTTGCTTTTTCATGCACCAGGCTTGTGCATGGTGTATTTAACTTCTTTTAAAAATGTTATTCTGCAAAAGTTTCTGCTTTAGGTTTTCTTGGAAGACACTGCTTTCCGTTCCCAGATTGTGAAATTATCCCAGGCATTGCTCATGCAATTCCAGGCCTTTCTTATTAATCTTAAGGCCTAGAAGCTTGACCTTCTTTAAAAGGGCAAGATGAACATCTTGGGAGGATGATGTTATGCCCCATGCCTTGTTTTGCCAGAATTCAGCCATTTAAGAGGAGAAGGAAAGAGTCTCTGGTAGAATAGCGCAAAGAAGGAGTTTCAGCCTGTGATGTAAGCTGTTAAATAAGAGCAGTGGCAGACTCCCCACCCCCATAACAGCTGCCTATTATCACCCGGCCCAGAAACAGTTTGTTGAAAGCCTGTTACTGATCAATTTGCCCCCCCTCCCAACTTATGGAACATGAAAGCACAGCTGGCTTATATCTTGACCATTTAAACTATTGCACATTGGGAACTGGGTGCAAAAAGGAGAGAGAAAACTGTGGCTATCCGTGCTGCTTATTTCCAAGGTGTATCTGCAACATATTTAGGTTTGATAGGCTGGCTTGGTGCCCCTGAAACGGGACTAGCATGTGGTTTGTGTGTGCTGCGACTATGGATTTTTTTAGTGGTCTTTTAGCAGGCTAGTGGTACAGTCCTGTGGAGTTACTCCAGTCCACAGACTCTACATAGGGCTGCATTATAGGCCATTGAACAAGTCTGCACTGCAGGTGGAATCACCCCTCTCCCAAATCTGCTTCACTTCCAGCCAGCCATGTGCTAGGTTGCTCTGTGCAGAAGTCAGGAAGTAGCAGGCATAGGAATCTCCCAAACAAGAGGTTATCAGGTTCCAGTTTTAAAATACGGTCCTGGACTCTCTGTCTCGGCAGCTTTGGGGCCTTTTGGTAGTTGCTGCCCTTCTGGTTCAGTGCTGTAGCATGGTGAGGTTCAGGTAAAAAAGAAGAACATACGGGGAGGGATTGTAGCTCATCTGCAGCCATCTGCTTGGCATGTAGTGTAGAACAGTGGTCCCCAACCGGTCAACGCTTGACAATTTTACTGAGGCCTGGGGGGGGGGGTAGTCTTTTGCCAAGGGAGGTCGCTGCTGCTGCCTGAGCCCCTGCTCCACTTGCTTTCCCGCCGGCGCCCCTGACTTCCCACTGCCCGCTGGGGGGTGCTGCCAGCAGCAGGTGTGCAGTCCCACGCCAAGGGGGAGCCCCAGCCATGGCAGCTGCTGGAGATCACCAAAGGTGCGCCAGTGGCAGAGTGGCAGGGCAGCCCCCCAGGCAGCAGCCGTGGAGGAAGATGAGGAGGAGCTGCGGCCCGATACCGACTGATCCATGGACTGCTACCGATCCCCGGACCGGGGGTTGGGGACCACTGGTGTAGAAGATCCTTGGTTCAGTCCCCAGCATCTCCCGTTAAAAGGACCAAGCAGCAGGAAAGACCTTTTTGTGAGACTCTGGAGGGCTGCTGTCAGTCTGAGTAGACAATACTGACTTTGAGGGAGTGATGGTTTGTTTCAGTAGGAGGTGACCCCATGTGTCCATGTGTCTGTACATCTCCTCTTCCCCATAATACTAACAGGAGTTTGGGAGAAGCTACACAAGCATCAATCCTGTTGGTGTCTCTCATTGACTTCCTTGAGAAATGGGGTCCCAATACAGGCTGAAACCCCCTTGAATGTGGCATAGCCCCCCAAACGCACACCACGTGGATTTTAATCCTACTCTAGAAAGCAAATCTCTGTAAAGGGGTTCAAGAATGGATGATGGGGGAGGAGTTCTAAGGTTGGCTTACCTTTGAGGTTACGTTTTGTAGGAGACAATTTTCTGTTTTGTTTATGCAGCAGCAGGTGGAATACATTTTCCTTTCCTGGGGATTTCTGTCTCTGGGTGTCTCTTCTCCAAAGCTAAGTTTCTAGCCCTCATGACTTCTTATGAGGGGTTACCTATGTAAAAATAAGCAGCCACCTCTGCCAAGAGTGAAATATTGGGAGACTGAGATCCCTGTCTGGCCAGAAGGCTCAAGGGAGGCTTGGCTCAATCTCTATCTCTCACCCTGATCTTCCTCACAGGGTTGGTGTGAAGCTGAAAGCCAAGACGGAATCAAGTATGAGTTCCTTGGGGAGGGCACATAAAAATATACTAAATATCACTGCTCATAGAGAAGCTCATAAATGCCTTGTTGCATGTAACATCTTTAATAACAAATATATATTACTTTGCTAGATTCTAGATTCCTACTGCTTTCAAATTTCAGAACTCAATAGTTGTTTATTTGCTTTTAAGTAGCAGATGTTTTTGCCTAAACAACCAGCTTGGCATTTCATTACCTAAGACTGACTGAACAGAGAGAGCTCCAGTTCTTGGTGAAACCTCAGCTAAGACTGCCTCAATTGTGGACAGACCTCCTATGCCTTTAACATATATGTCAGGGGAAGTGTGGTGTAGTGGTTAAGAGCAGCAGCAGCTTCTAATCTGGCCAGTAGGTTTGATTTCCCCACTCCTCCACATACAGCCAGCTGGGTGACCTTTGGCTAGTCACAGTCCTATTAAAGCTGTTCTCGGGGAACAGTTCCACTCAGAGCTCTCTACATTTGGAAGGTCTGCTAACATTCAACATGGTGAAATGGTTAGTGTGTCGGACTAGGATCTGAGAGAACCCGGTTCGAATCCCTACTCTCCCGTGGAATCACACTAGTTATTATTTAAGTATTTAGAAGAAGAAGAAAAGTTGGTTCTTATATGTCGCTTTTCTCTACCAGAAGGAGTCTCTAAGCGGTTTATAGTTGCCTTCCCTTTCCTCTCCCCACAACAGACACCCTGTGAGGTGGATGAGGCTGAGAGAGCCCTGATATCACTGCTCGCTCAAAACAGCTTTATCAGTGCTGTGGCTAGCCCAAGGTCACCCAGCTGGCTGCATGTGGGGGAGTACAGGATCGAACCTGGCTCGCCAGTTTAGAAGTCCGCACTCCTAACCACTACACCAAGCTATTGTATGGTGCAGTCAGGAGATCCGAGGACTGTTGGGCAGACAGGCAAGGGTCATTCACAGGTGGCTTGCCATTTCCTGCCACTTCGTCATGTCCCCTGGTGTTCCTTGGAGGAACTACCACCCAATTCCTTTGAGGTCTCTCATCCAACTACTAGCCATGGTTGGCCCTGCTTACCTTTTTAGATCTGCTAGGATTGGGCTACCCAGTAGGATCCAGCTTACAGCAAGCCCTACAGAATAGTCTATAGACCAGTGATTCTCAGGCTGGGGGTCAGGACCCCTTTGGGGGGTCGAACGACCCTTTCATAGGGGTTGCGGCAGGGCAAGCAGCTTGGCTGGGGGGGCGCCATCTGCACAACAGCCTTGCGGGGTAGATCGAGATAGAGCCTTCATCTGTCTAGAGCAGCGGAAAAGAGCGAGATCGGCATGTTGGGACAGAACTGAACTGAGAAACCCTGGGGGGGGGGGAAACAATTTATATACAATCATGAACAATGGATCTTCACGCCATTGGTCGGTTTTTGTTTAATTTCCGTGAAAGAACACTTGCATAATTTTATGGTTGGGGGTCACCACAACATGAGGAACTGTATTAAAGGGTCGTGGCATTAGGACGGTTGAGAACCACTGGTCTAGACCATACTGATTCCGCAGTAATTTATGGATGCTAATAATTTATCGATGTGAATCATTCCAGGCATGGGAATGTGTCTTTGTGACGGGTGCAGAAGGACCAATGACATAATGCGACAGAAACTCGAGACCGAGACAGTCCCGCTCACCTGCTGGGGAAATGCCCCCTCCTGAGCGACCCTTTGTAGGGAAATGCCCTCCTGGCTGCCCCTCCCCTTTCCTCCGAGAGCCGCTTGTTAAATGTTCCACCATGCTGGGATTCCATCGCTGGCGAATGGGATGCTGTTAATTTGTGCTCTGGGAGTGTGCAGTTCTCAGGCTGTTAACGTCCGGAGCTTCCTAGATTTACACCCTGTGCAGTTGGCGAGGCAATTAAATTTCCCAGCAGCCGTGGCCTTTTCTAAGATGAAGTCCCTTCTCAGATTTTGAAATCGACCAAAGAGAAGGAGGCCTCCCAATTTTCACATGCCAGCGCTCTAAGGGAAGGGGTGGGGGGAATGAAATGGGCCAAGAGCCTTTCCTTCCTCTTGGGTCTGTCATCAAACTTTTTTTGTTCCCAGTTCCTTTCTGTGCTCCCCACCCCCACCTCGTAGGTCAAACAGATCTCCAGCATGTTTTTAATTGCTGAATGGCAGCCCCGGGGCCCTTGATTTTGTTTAAAGCCCTTTGCACCATTTCCCCAAATGCAGGTTTAGCCTTTGAAGCTGCTGCTTGTGTTTTAGAGTGTTTCCTCCAATGGGGCAAATAGCAGCTTTAGGGGAGCATTTGAGGTCACGAAAACAACGGGGTGGGAGGGGTTAATCTCTTCCTCTTCTCCCACCACATCTGGAGCTTTGCATGTCTGCTATTGAGCCATAAAAATGAGTTGGAGGTCCAGCTACAGAATGTCTGTTTGTCTTATAGGAATTTCGGTTGGTGTGGGTCAGATGTAAGGCTTCTGATAGAGAATCCAACTTAAAGAGAGCGTTTATAGCTCTTCGGTTGGCTAGTGACTCCATGCAGTCTTAAAGGCTTAAACTGTGATGTTTGAGGTTAGCCGAATATTATAGTGCTTGTTTCCTTCTTTTATACCCCAGGCCTAAAACAGCATACCGTATTCTCCCTTCCTCCTTTTATCCCTGCAACAACCCTGCGAAGTAGGTTAACCTGGGTGTGAGACAGGCTCACGGTCACCCGGAAAACTTCCATGGCAGAGTGAGGATTTGAACCTGGGTCTCCCAGATTCTTAGTCTTAACCACTACCCCTTGCTGGTGTGCCGTATTAGTTTGTGTGGGAGTATCTTTTGGCACATGGTGGGTTCTCAGGTCCCAACAGTGTCAAAATAGCCTTGAAAACTGAAGGATATTAAGCATTGGTAGCCTCTTGTGGCACAGAGTGGTAAGGCAGCAGTCTGAAAGCTCTGCCCATGAGGCTGGGAGTTCAATCCCAGCAACCTGCTCAAGGTTGACTCAGCCTTCCATCCTTCCGAGGTCGGTAAAATGAGTACCCAGCTTGCTGGGGGCTACACAGTAATGACTGGGGAAGGCGCTGGCAAACCACCCCGTATTGAGTCTGCCATGAAAACGCTAGAGGGCGTCACCCCAAGGGTCAGACATGACCCGGTGCTTGCACAGGGGATACCTTTACCTTTAGACGTGTGATAAAGTCTTAATATCCTGAGAGTTAGCAGAGGACCTTCGTATGGCAAGTAAGCACAGCGTGGACTGAGTGTATGCGGTCAGAAAACAACAAATAAAGGAAGACGCGTTCACCAACCTGGTACTTAACTAAGAACTTTAAGTTAATTCTACATACTTAGAGGTAAAGATAAGGTTCCTTTTCTAATCTAAAGAGCTGGATGGAGAGAGATACTTGAGGCATCATGTTGCAGGCTTGAGAGACAGAGAGACAGAGAGACAGAGAGACAGAGAGACAGAGAGGGGAAACAGGAAATTACCATCTAGGGACAGTGAGGTCAAAGGTCAGTGTTCCTGTCTATCTCACTAACTGTGGTAAAGAGAGATTCAAGTGGGTCCCCATGTTGGTCTGAAGTAGCACACCAAAAATCAGAGTCCAATAGCACCTTTAAGACCAACAATGCTTTATTCAAGGCGGGAGCTTTCAGTTGCATGCACTCCAAAGCTCACGCCTTGAATAAATCTTTGTTGGTCTTAAAAGTAGAGTCCAATAGCACCTTTGTTATGTCTCACAAGTCGGGAGCCGTTGCACGGAGAGCTATTTCTGACGAAAACTAAGGAGGAGCCCAAGGAAAAATTCTGTCGCATAGTCTGGGGGACTGGGATGTGGGGAAGCTCTCCCTTGCGGTTGTGAAACTGCTCAAGTGGCAACGGTAGCCGAAAGGCGAACGGCATCCCTAGAAATACGCCAGTCGGCTCGCACTGCTTGCCCTGCCAAACTAACTTTGCAGGTAACCATTAAAAAGTCTTAGATCTTGCAGAAACTCCGCGTTAATTCTGGCTTCAGAATGCAAGGGTATGCAAAATAAGTGCCTTTGTGTGAAGGTACTAACGATGTAAGCAATTTAGCCTTGTATGCAAAATTTGGAGTTTTTAGCATGGGCATTTGGCATTTGAGGAGGGGGGTTAGGGGAGGGGCCCAAAGTACACATGAACAGTCCTGGGAGTGTTCCAGACAATGCCCCCCCCTGCCAAATCGCCTTCCCCAGGTCCCTAGGTGGGTTAACTGTCTCTCCCCTAAAGTACAGCTCTCAAGTTTTTATCTATTTTTCTCCTTTGCAAGTGAGCCCACGTGCAGAGGTGGGTGCCTTTTCGTCTTCCTTTTTAATCACAGCACAGCGCATTTATAGGTTATTTACAGTAATGTTTTGTATCTTGAGTGAATGCTTTACTAATTATGGTAATAAAAAAAGGCAATAAAAGGAACATTCCCCGTGGAGGAATATATTTGGAGGCCTCGCCCCATTCACTGGAAGCGGAGCTGTGATAGAAATCACTCATCCGCTCAGTGGGGTGAGAAATAAGGCTGTTACGGAATGGGCTGTTTGGGTCGCGCCATGACGGATGGCGCCCGTTCGCATTGGAGATTACCTGGATTGGATGAGGGAGGAGAGAAAGAGAGAGCTCTGGCCCAAAGGGGAGATCTGGAGACTGAGTAGTTAGCAGGGTCAGTTTTCTCGACAGTCCACTAGGCCTTCTCGTGACTGACGCCAAGCCAAATTCTAAAAAGCAACATTGCTTACACTCTGCTGCTAGCAGTGCAGGCCCAGGGGATAGAATCCTAGAGTGGGAAGGGGCCATACAGGCCATCTAGCCCAACCCCCTGCTAGGTGTCGACCAGCCTAAACCATCCAGGTAAAGTATCTGTCCAGCCGCTGCTTAGAATAATTGAATTGTAGAGTTGGAAGGACCATACAGGCCATCTAGCCCAACCCCGTGCTAGGTGTCGACCAGCCTAAACCATCCAGGTGAAGTATCTGTCCAGCCGCTGCTTAGAATAATTGAATTGTAGAGTGGGAAGGGGCCATGCAGGCCATCTAGCCCAACCCCCTGCTAGGTGTCGACCAGCCTAAACCATCCGGGTGAAGTATCTGTCCAGCTGCTGCTTAGAATAATAGAATCGTAGAGTGGGAAGGGGCCAGACAGGCCATCTAGCCCAACCCCCTGCTAGGTGTCGACCAGCCTAAACCATCCAGGTGAAGTATCTGTCCAGCCGCTGCTTAGAATAATAGAATCCTAGAGTGAGAAGGGGCCATACAGGCATCTAGCCCAACCCCCTGCTAGGTGTCGACCAGACTAAAGCATCCAGGTGAAGCATCTGTCCAGCCGCTGCTTAGAATAATAGAATCATAGAGTTGGAAGGGGCCAGACAGGCCATCTAGCCCAACCCCCTGCTAGGTGTCGACCAGCCTCAACCATCCAGGTGAAGTATCTGTCCAGCCGCTGCTTAGAATAATAGAATCGTAGAATCGGAAGGGGCCAGACAGGCCATCTAGCCCAACCCCCTGCTAGGTGCAGGACCAGCCTAGAGCACCCAGGTGAAGTATCTGTCCAGCCACTGCTTGAAGACTGCTAGTGCCAATTCCACTGTTGAACTACTCTGAATGTGGAATCCCCCCGCCCCTCCGGATATCTCACTGATATCATTCTCCACATAGTTTAAACTCATTACTGCAGGTCATCTTCTCTGCTGGCAGCAGGGGCTTATGGGAATTGTAGTCCAGGGACATCAGAAGAGCCACACTTTGGCTTCTATGCCCTAGAGCAGGGGTAGTCAAACTGCAGCCCTCCAGATGTCCATGGACATCTGGAGGGCCGCAGTTTGACTACCCCTGCCCTAGAGGGTGGAACTAGACAAAATTACATGATCTTCTGCAGAAGCTGTACATTGGAGCCTCTGCCTTGCGAAACTGATTCAGGTCTGAATTATTACGCATCAAATCCTAAAAATACTACACAAAGATCTGGTCGCAGGCACTGGCTTAATACTACTTTACAGGTGAGGAACAGGCAGGTGGGGAGATGTGATTATTAGCTCTTAATGAGTTTTTTACACAGCAATTCATATTAGCATTCTTACTTATCAATTAGGTAGACAGGAGCACCTGCCAGAAAGGGAACTAAATTACTGAAGTAAGGGGCGAGGAACTCCCTGGAAAACAAAATGAGGTTTGTCCTTGAATTATGTTTAAGCTAAAGAACACAATGCAATGAGGATTTCTCATGGGTCTTGAGTTGGGAGCTTTGGGAAGCATTGGCTACTGTGAAGTAGCCTCAAATCTATCCTTAGGTCATGATCCACATGTTCACTGACTCTGCTTTACTTTCTGACCATACCAGGGAGGTACCAGGGTAGTATTTTGGTGCTCAACTTTGAATCCTCTCAGATCAGATACTATGGTTGCTACTGAATATTTATCTAATGTCACATGGTGTCCTGGCGCTGTTTGGTGTAGTGGTTAGGAGTGCGGACTTCTAATCTGGCATGCTGGGTTCGATTCTGCGCTCCCCCACATGCAGCCAGCTGGGTGACCTTGGGCTCGCCACGGCACTGATGAAACTGTTCTGACCGGGCAGTGATATCAGCGCTCTCTCAGCCTCACCCACCCCACAGAGTGTCTGTTGTGGGGAGAGGAAAGGGAAGGCGACTGTAAGCCGCTTTGAGCCTCCTTCGGGTAGGGAAAAGCGGCATATAAGAACCAACTCTTCATCATCATCATCATCATCATGTTTGGGACTGAGAGGTCCCCACTGTCCTGATGCCAACTGGATGCTTGTGCTCTGACATAGGACCCAATGTGTTTTTTCCCCCTTATTTGCCAGGAACAGTTCTGATGAGCTCTTCAGAAGGTATCATGAACTTCTGGGAAGGAGACAGCTTGGCTGAGAAGTTTCTCCACATAGAGCGGGAGCAGACTGTACGCCTGAAGGAGCTCACGTTCCTTGATCCTGTCCAGTATGTTTACAACCCACTAGACTACGCCTGGGAACCCCACCAAGACTACGTGCGTAAATACTGCCAATCATGCAAGAAGGTGCTCTTCCTTGGGATGAACCCAGGGCCTTTTGGCATGGCCCAAACGGGGGTAAGCAGACCAGCGAAGGTGGGGTGGTTAAACTGGACCGGGCCAAGGCTTAATCTGAATTAGGGTTTTCCCCCAAGGGCTGCGGTTTGGTTTCACAGGTCACTAGCCTCTCAGTCCTCAGAGGACTGCAGATCCACATGCCACTGACGGTTCCGTCCCCTTGTATTCCTTCCCCTTTTGGGGGGCAACAGATTCAAATCCAGAAGCACCTTAGAAACCAACAAGAGTTCCAGGGAGAGGAAAGGGAAGGCAAATGTAAGCTGCTTTGAGACTGCTTCAGGTAGAGAAAAGTGGCACATAAGAACCGACTCTTCTTCTTTTGAGGGTCTCAGCTCTGACAGAGCATTGAGTACGCGGAAACAGTTGTCGGTCTCAATAGTGATGCTAGAGTCGAATTCACCTGTTCTACTGCAGGCCAACATGGCTGCCCCATGAAACTTTCAGGGTAAATAATTTTACTTTTTTGTTTTGTTTTTTGGCTTCTGGAACAACTGGATTTCCTACTTTCAGAAAACATCATCGGATTTCCAAAACTGTACACGTTGGAGTGGGGTGGAGAAGATGGCGGCTTAGCCGCTCGCTAACTAGCGAGCTTCCGATTCAGGCAGGGGCCGAATTGCAGCTGCAGTCGGTGGAGGCAAGCGGGGTGCACTAGCCCCATTCAGTTTCCTCTCCAGGAGACCATAAACAGATCTTTGGAAAGTCTTATGTGGGGCCAGAGCCTCCTGTGGTGCAGAGTGGTAAGGCAGCTGTCTGAAAGCTTTGCCCATGAGGCTGGGAGTTCAATCCCAGCAGCCGGCTCAAGGTTGACTCAGCCTTCCATCCTTCCGAGGTCGGTCAAATGAGTACCCAGCTTGCTGCTGGGGGGTAAAACGGTAATGACTGGGGAAGGCACTGGCAAACCACCCCGTATTGTGTCTGCCAAGAAAATACTAGAGGGCGTCACCCCAAGGGTCAGACATGACCCGGTGCTTGCACAGGGGATACCTTTACCTTTACCTTTTTTGTGGGGCCAAGTGGGGTGGGGTGGTTGTTCGAATGAAGTTTTGACTTAGAATACGAGTGAGTTTCCTTTACCAGGAATTTGGGGGATACTGCTGTGTGCATTATGTGCCTCCACTAACTCTAGCATATCACCTGCTGGGCTGAATCTTTTTTTTTAAGTATGCAAATTAGGCCAGCTACAGAATAAAAATTACGGCGGGAGTCTAACGTGTTTCTAATGGGGCCTCGGGTGCCGATCAGATTCCCCGTTCCTGAAACGTACCTGCCGACACTCATATCATGATGATGAGTGGTAAGGAAGAGTCTCCCATAACAGCAGTTTTTTTAATGTGCCAGGGAACTTCCCAATCCCAGCCTGTATGAATTCCTGAACTGGAGATCTCCGTTATCTCTTTGGGTTCTTGCATGCGCTTCATGGGTGGCATTGGTGCTCCGTGTCTTCTTCTGTTTGTAGCTGACTCAGCACGCAGACAGACAGCTCAGTTTTGCCCTTGATGCTGTGCCAGGAAGGGAAAGGAGGAAACAAATCGTGAGGGGAGGATCTTGCCAAGATCAACTGAAGCTGAGCTTTAAACATGTGTGGGTGTAAATGTGTAAATTGACTGATTTCCCCTGGATGCCGGCAGTATTTGCTTTACAGGCTACTCAGACAAAATACTGCTCAAGGCCTCTAAAGCAGGGGTAGTCAAACTGCGGCCCTCCAGATGTCCGTGGACTACAATTCCCAGAAGCCCCTGCCAGCGAATGCTGGCAGGGGCTCCTGGGAATTGTAGTCCACGGACATCTGGAGGGCCGCAGTTTGACTACCCCTGCTCTAGAGAGTCAGCATTCACTCAAACTGTGATAGTGCAGGAATTAGGTTCCACGTTTCAGTAAAGCAGCTTCTGTTCATGGGGGAGTGTCCCTATTTTTAGATTTAAACGCGAAGCCAGTGTGGTGTTGTGATTTAGAGTGTTGGGTTCTAATCTGAAGAACTGAGTTTGATTCCCCCACTCCTCCTCCGCATGACGTCTGCTGGCTGACCTCGGGCCAGTCACAGTTCTCTCAGAATTCTCTCAGCCCCACCTACCTCGCAAAAGGTGCTTGTGGTGGAGAGGGGAAAGGAATGCGATTGTAAACCCTCAGGGAGAGACTCCCTCAGGGAGAGAAAAGCAGGGCATATAAACCAACTCTCCTCTTCCCTTTCCTTCTCTACAATAGTGAGGTCTGTGGGTCTGGGAGAGTTCTGAGAGAACTGTGACTGGCCCAAGGACCCCCAGCAGGCTTCATGTGGAGAAGGAGTGAGGAATCAAATCCAGTTCTCCAGATTAGAGCCTGCTGACTCTAGCTCTGTGAACGAGGGGCAAAGAATCCCACGTGTGACGAATGAGGGTGAAGGAAGGCATACTGCAGGGACCCCTGAAAAGTGGCACAGCACATCTCTGTGCACCGTGGCTGTAGGTGCCCCTCCCCTGGAACCTTTAGCATTTGGCTGGAGAAAGAGACTCAGTGAACATCATACATTTTTGCTCAATTGCAAGCATGGCTGCAGGAATGCCAAGGCTAGCACAGGCCTGTCAACACCCTGAGGTGGAGTGGAAGTCTCCCAGTCTTTACGAGTGATCCTCTGCACTGTTTTGACTTCTATTTTCCTCTTTGTGTTTGTTTCTTAGGTGTTTTTCAATGTTTTCTTGGGTGGTGTCTTGGCAATCCAGCTTGTCAAGGCTCGGTGGATCAAAGCAAGACCTTTCCCCATGTATCTAAGGCCCTTGGCGTATCCATGAACATATTCCAAAGCAGTTCAAGTCTTTGGAAGCTCAGCTGAACGGAGTTTCCAAAACCCTTTGCTTCAGTTCAGTCCGTGCAACTTTTTGGATCTCCTTCATTTGAATGTTTTGCAAAACCTTCATTTCTTGGAAAATTCAGATAAACTACCTTGATGGGTGCCCTGGCCTTGACCACCCAGGCTAACCTGATCTAGTTGCCTCTTGAAAGCCGCCCTGCCTAGTATTTGGATGGGAGACCTTCAAGGAATTATAGGGCCACGATGCACACCAAAAGTGGCAAACTGCTCCTGAATGTGTATTACCTTGAAAACCCTCCAGCAGGGGTGGGCAAACGGTGGCCCTCCAGATGTCCATGGACTACAATTCCCATGGGCTTATGAGAATTGTAGTTCATGGACTTCTGGAGGGCCACAGTTTGCCCACCCCTGCCCTACAGGATTCTCATGTGTCAGCTGTGACTTGGGGGGGAGGCGAATCTTGCCAGTTCCTTAAGTATTCCGGGAGCCACGAGCTTCAAAGTAAGTATTCCGGGAGCCACGAGCTTCACGTTCTTCAAAGTAAATGTCAAGAGATATTTCAAAGCAAAATGACTTCCTTGTCTTCATGGCAGTTTTTGAAAATGTCATCAGGCATTGCCCATATTTAAGGGGTCAGAGAAAAGGGTGTGTGAGCATTATATGAGAGCTCAGATTCTCATGGTGTTGAAATCTGCACCTGGTGAGTCTCTATTTTTGTGAAATGAGATTGTGGATTGTTAAACCGGGCTGTAAGGCTGAATCGTACAGTTCTTTGGACACTGGGAGTCCCCGTAAGAGTGGTTTCTCAGCTGATTTCAGAGTGTGAGCCGACAGATACAGGTGACGGCAGTCCTGTAGGCCGGACCCATTTGATTAAATCCAGCAAACTGCAGTGCTGGTATTCCAGCTGCATTTCATAGAATCATAGAGTTGGAAGGGGCCATACAGGCCATCTAGTCCAACCCCCTGCTCAATGCAGGATCAGCCCTAAGCATCCTAAAGCATTTGGTGGATAACTCCTGCTTTTGTGATCTGGGCTGGATAAAGCCCACGATCCACTTGGAGATCCAGATTCCTACTCTCTTATCTTTATCCTTTTCAGTTCTCTCTGTCTAGTCCCATCTTGTTCTAGATTCTATTTAGTCAGGAAGTATCTGGATTCTCCACTAAAGGTCAGGGATAAGTGAGGTGTGTTGAGTACAGGGTCAGACCAGGAGCTGGGAGAGATGCTCTGCCGTGGAAGGTCGCTGGGTGACCTTTAGCCAGTGACATGCTCTCAGTCTGGCCTACCTCACAGGGCTGTTGTGCAGATAAAATAGAGGCAGGAAGAATAGTGTATGCAGCCGCAAGTTCCTTTGAGGAATGGCAGGATAAAAATGTACAAAATAGGTAATAAGTAAAAAAAATACCTCATGGGATGGATTGTGTGTGAGTGGATAAGAGTGGCAGCCTCTAATCTGGAAAAATGGGTTTGATTTCCCAGTTCTTCACATGCAGACAGCCGGGTGACCTCAAGCCAGTCACAGTTCTTTTAGAGCTGTTCTCATAGAGCAGTTCTGTTAGGGCTCCCTCCACCTCACCTACGTACTTCACAGGGTGTCTGTTGTGAGGACAAAAATGGAACGGTGTTTGTCATCCATTTTAGATCTCCTTTGGGGAGCAAAAAGCAGGGTGTAAAAAACCCCTTCTTCTTTGTCTGTTTCCCCTCTTCCGCGATCTAATTTGGGCTCAGTGGCAGAGCTTCTGCTTGGCGTGTGGAAGGTCCCAGGTTGAATCCCTGGCATCTTCAGTTAAAAGATCAGGTAGGAAGAGATGTGAAAGACCTCCACCTGAGGCCATTACTGATCTTGATGGATCAAGGGTCTGATTGAGTATAATGCAGAGAGCCAGCTTGGTGTAGTGGTTAGGAGTGCAGACTTCTAATCTGGCGAGCCGGGTTTGATTCTGCGCTCCCCCACATGCGGCCAGCTGGGTGACCTTGGGGTCCCAAAAGCACTGAGAAAGCTTTTCTTGACTGAGCAGAAATATCAGGGTTCTCTCAGCCTCCCCTCCCTCACAGGGCGTCTGTTGTGGGGAGAGGAAAGGGAAGGCGAATGTAAGCCACATTGAGACCCCTTGGGGTAGAGAAAAGCGGCATATAAGAACCAACTCTTCTTCTTCTTTAGTAATATCAGGGCTCTCTCAGCCTCCCCTCCCTCACATGGCGTCTGTTGTGGGGAGAGTAAAGGGAAGGTGAATGTAAGCCGCTTTGAGGCTCCTTGGGGTAGAGAAAAGCGGCATATAAGAACCAACTCTTCTTCTTCCTGCGTGATTCCTCTTGGAATCACGTGTGATGTTGCTGGGATTAGTTTAACTGGGGGAACCCCAACCCTAGGCCCGCTATGCTCAGTGCACGAGTCCTTCCAACAGTGCTGGATTCCAGTGTCCTGGTTGTTGTTCCCCTACAGGTGCCCTTTGGAGAGGTGCAGCTGGTCCGAGACTGGCTTCAGGTACGTGGAGAGGTGTCCCGGCCCGTGAGCGAGCACCCGAAAAGACCAATCCGGGGCCTGGATTGCCCCCAGACGGAGGTGAGCGGTGCCCGCTTCTGGGGCTTCTTCCGATCCGTGTGCGCCAGCCCCGAGGGGTTCTTCCGCCACTGTTTTGTCCACAACCACTGCCCGCTGCTCTTCATCAGCCAGAGCGGCCGCAACCTGACCCCCGCTGACTTGCCGGCCGCTCAGCGGGAACGGCTCATGCAGGTCTGCGACGACGCCTTGTGCGAGGCCATAAAGTTATTGGGCGTTGGCATGGTGATTGGCGTGGGACGCTTTGCCGAGCAGCGCGCCCGCAAAGCCCTCTCGGCCGCTGGCATGCCAGTGCGAGTCGAGGGAGTGATGCACCCCTCACCGCGCAACCCCCAAGCCAACAAGGGCTGGAGCGCCATCATCCGAGCAAGACTGGAGGAGCTGGGTGTGATGAGCCTTGTCACGGACTGAGCCACTGGGGGAGTCGAGATCCAGGAAAGACCTGGATTCTGGATTTCCCCTGGGACGTTGGACACATCTCGAATGGAATATCCATTGGCATGGGTGAGAACTTACAAGCCAGCTGTTGACGCGACCGCCATGTTTAAAAAACTTCCATTTACACTACAACTTTATTTGTATTTCTGAGATCCACTCATTCAGATCCTTCAGGATCCCAGGCATGAACATTATCAAGAATTTGGGCTTTCCACCCAGATCTATGTATTTTGGTGCTAAAACGTGTTACAGGTTATTTTCTGGACTCTCTTAGTAGGTTCCTCTTGCCCAGTCGGTTGCCAGTGGCTACCACTGGATTCTCCTAAGCAAAGTTGGGGAATGGCGTTTGAGCAGGCTTCTTGCTCTGTATCCTTATAGCCTTGGGGCTGAGTGCAGTCAAGCCATTGGCTATGGAGACCATAATGGTGCCAAGCAAGAATTGCTTATCTGTTGCCTTCTTGTATTGCTCCAGGAATGGACAGCCTCAGAAAAAGCCAAGGGGAATAGCTGCATCACTGTCGCAGCGAAGCATTAATTGATCCTCAAAGTGTATGCACACTAACCATGTTCGACTGACTAAGAGAAAAAGCTTACCTCTCGTAACGCATTCCTACTCTGATCTTTGCTGCCAACCTATCACACTTGGTCACCAGATCTCTAAACAAGGCAGGCGGATCAAAGGAAATCTGCTCTCCTTCAGAATCCTCCATAAGACCCTTCCTTTCTGCATCCACTTTGGAAGAACAGCGACTTGTTCCCAATGGACAGAGGAAGAATGCTTGAGAACAGCCGGCCTTGGATGCAGTTGAGCTGTGCTTCTCACACTTGGCTGGCTGTGCAGTTAGGGTGAGGAGCATTGCAGGAGAAAGTTAGTTCTTCTTTAATGAAGAGTTTCCACTGCAATGAAACGAGTGGAGGGAACAAAGTAACCCCTGTATATATATAACTTAGGAACCTGAAAGGTTGAGCAGCAGCAGAATATTTTAAATATATTAACATGCAAATACTTATTTCAATACGTGTTCACCTAAACAATTTTAAAACATCAACATTTGTCACGCACTATTGCACTAATTATGCTCCACCCATTATGACATCACGTGAGTGTATTTAAATATTTGGCCCCTGGAGAAGACCTCAAATGGGCAAATGAAACTTGTTTGGTTTTCTTTTCTTTCTTTTTTTGGTCATTTATCTGTGTGTCTAAATGTTTTGGATTTGTGCAACAGTGTGTGATATATGTTGATGTTTTAAAGTTTTATATGTGCACATGTATTGAAATACATATTTACATTTTAATCCTTAACACTATTTTGCTCCCTTATATATTTGGGAAACAGCCTCCTGGGAGGAGACTGTCCGGGCCCTGTCCATCCAGGTCCACCCTGATTGGCCCTCCCGTTCCAGCTCCCGCCCTCCCTCCTTGCCTGCTAGAAGCCTTGTGGCTGCAGCCTCCATTGTTGCCCACAAGGAGAGAGGCAGCGACAGGGCTTTGCGGCCTGCAGGTATGCTTCTGCTGGGAGGGAGCCGGGGGGGGGGTGGAATTTGCAGCCTCCCTGCGGGCCACAAAGCCCTGTCACTGACAGCAGGCAGGGGCCTTTCCACTTCTTTTAGCCCGCTTTGCCTGCCGCCCCTTTTCAAAGCCCATTTTCAAAATGGGCTTTGATACTAGTATTTAATATATTCTGCCGCTCAGCTTTTCAGGTTCTGAGTTTCTACTGCAACCAGCTTAGTCACGGAGCACTAAACAGAGGTTGTACTCAAATTCCTAGATTTGTCCTGGAAACTAAGCTATTGCAAATGCACCTTTCTTCCAGTTCTGGAGTGTCTGTGGAATAGATTCTGGATCTTGTCACAATGACCTTTGCTTCTGACATCATGGTTCACTGTATGCAGAATGGGTGTGTTGAGGATCTGGGATGTTGGGAGTACATCCTTAAGTAGCTCATTTGCCCCACACTGGCCGTGCTGTTGCTGAATCAACTTTTGGCAGCTTTCCGGTAGCATGGGAACTGTTGGTGGAACCTGAAAGTTCAAGCATGTGCCCCTCTTTCTGACTGCTGGTGTGGTCATGTGAACTGGCTTAAACTCTGAACAGAATGGGATTGTTCCCATGTGGCTCCAAGAACCCAAAACATAGATGTTTTCGGTTGCCGTGGCATTCTACTCTCAGGAGCACCTGCAGATGTCAGCAGCTGGCTTCTGACAGCAGAGCTAGGAGTTGTTGGGCCAGATGTGATCCCACATTGACGTCTTTGGAAGGAAATCTGTTTAAACAATTCGGGGGGGTTCTTTATTAGGAAGCCAGATGGTGCGTCCTGCGGCATACCTGGACTTTGAAAGGGAGGGATGATCATCTTGTCCTGAATCAACTTTATTGAAAATTTGTGCCGCAAAATTTTGTGGCAGATTTTAGAGCAACAGAAAGGTAACGATATGATTTTAGAGCCCGGGCGGATTATTGGTAGCCTATTTCCATTGGGGGGTGAGGAGAGGTTCAGGCATTGGGGATCCTACTTGATCCCAAGTCCTTGCATCTCCAGTCGTTGTTGTTGTTGTTGTTGGTGGTGGTGGTGGTGATGCTATTATTATTATTATCATCATCATCATTATTATCATTATCATTATTATTGTTAGATTTATTTCCCGCTGCTCTCGGCAAGCCGTCTAGCGGCGGGTTACACAGTAAAAAACCCCACATAAAAACACAACTATAATATCCCCATTCAGATTATGTATCCCGGCAGCAAAAACCTATCCTCCCACCCCACAACAGCAACAGTTAAAAGGCTCTTGGCTCCAAACTTAGATGGGGTGGGAGCAGCTCCTTTTCCTATAGCCCAAGCCTCCCCCAATCATATGTAAAGCAGGAGTGAGGAATTGTAAATTGTAGTTTTGTGCACGTGTGCACATATGTATGCATGCTAAACCTCTTCTTCTGCTTGGGGTTTGCCGCCTCTTGGTTTGCCACCCCAGATTGCAGAAAAGTAGCAGGTTTGGAAAACGGTACTCTCTCCTCTAAAAGAGTCTCTTGTGGCGCAGTGTGGTAAGTCAGCAGACATGCAGTCTGAAAGCTCTGCCCATGAGGCTGGGAGTTCGATCCCAGCAACCGGCTCAAGGTGGACTCAGCCTTCCATCCTTCCAAGGTCGGTAAAACGAGTACCCAGCTTGCTGGGGGGTAAACGGTAATGACAGGGGAAGGCACTGGCAAACCACCCCGTATTGAGTCTGCCATGAAAACGCTAGAGGGCGTCACCCCAAGGGTCAGACATGACTCAGTGCTTGCACAGGGGATACCTTTACCTTTAATCTCTCCTCTGAGGCATCCCTTCTGCTGTAAAATGTTCAACATTATACATCAGTGGTCAACACCATTTGATAACCGAACCGCAAGCCTACTGGATAAGTGGACCGTTCTCTGTTCCGGTTTAAGGCGGAGTCCCATATTCCAAGGGTATTCCTCTTCCAAGGCAAACCACTTTCAATGGAACTCCCATTCTTCATATATCTTTCTTCTTTCCCTAACTGGGCAAAGGAGAGACTTTACAGCCAACTTCCTTTCCACTTTGCTTCTGATTGAAACTGCTGCAGCTCTTCCAAGAATCGTAACCCGCTGCTTGCCCCGAGTTTTAAATCCCCCACGGTTGTGTTAGCCTGTTGCAGCAAAGGAAAATAAAAAAAAAAAAGCGTTTTTTGTTGAGCCCGAGAAATGGAGTTTTCACGGCACATCCTCTTTTGTGGAGTAGGAGGCAGCTCTAGTCTACAAATGTTTATGCCGTAATAAATCCGTTGGTCTTTAAGGTACCGCAAGACTCCCATTTCTGTTTTACAGTGTTCGAGTGACAGTCTTTATTTGAAATCAATGTCTACATCTTCTGTGGTATTGATGGATTTTCTTCGTTTTTTCAAATTTGTTTGGGCTGCGGTGTCTTGGCGGGGACATTCCGCGTTTCATACGATGGGAAAAAGAAAATACCGACGGCTTTTAATGCTGAGTAATAATGTAATAAAAAACATAAGCCGTCGCACGCTGCCGAGAAACGATGCCCGCGCTTCCATATCCGCAGGAACGCACCTGTATAGTGAAGGCTCGGCAAAGTGTGCATTTATTAAAGATAATCAGATTTTGATGTACCTTTTTGATATATGTTATTTCCAGACATACAATAAACGTCGGGGAAGGGATTGCCCCCTGCTGTTTTTTTTTAGCAGCGTTAATGGTCTGAGATCGCCCTTTTCATCTCGTCGCAGCTAAATTGCCTCGCCGGTGCTGGATAGTGGGAGGCAGAAGTGATAGAAATGGTAGGAGTGAGATGGAAGGAGGATTGCCACTGGCCAAAATCACTGGCAAAATTTTATGGCCTTGGTTTGGAGTCCCATGGACAGGCGAATCTAGAAAGCAGGCAGAGCTACTACGCTGGATCAAACCATCAGAATTTGAATTGTGTGATTTAGGCTACCACCAGTGAGTTCAAATTAATTTACCGAGCAGATAATCTCCCCTCCTTCTCATTAATAGTAATGTGTTATTCAGTTGACATAGGAGTTGGAGGAATGATTCTCATGGAATCATAGAGTTGGAAGGGGCTAGACAGGCCATCTAGTCCAACCCCCTGCTCAACGCAGGATCAGCCCTAAGCATCCTAAAGCAAAGGAGTTAGGATCGCTGTAGTCTCATTCATTCTCTAGCCAGGAATCTTTTAATCAATCAGACATAAATAGCCTACATTCAACAAATTCCATTGATCCCTAATATTCTGTCTGTCTTGCCCAACATTCTCTTTCACAAACCAGCCGGTCAGATACCGTCCAAAGGTTTTAAAAAAACAGGGCACGGGGCCAAATTCTTTTCCTACTACATGGTTATTCAGAGAGCTACTACTTCTGGATATGGAGGTTCCATTTAGTCATCATGGCTGACATCCATTAGTGAAGATGTCCTCCACGAACTTCTTTAATCTCCCTTTAATGCCGATTCAGTAACATCCAGTGGCGCTGTTGTTGCAGCTCATGCGCGCGCATTTGTGCATTCCATCAGTCTGAGGTGTTAACATGGTCTGCGTGGAGTTGACGGTTGCATTTGTAGCATGATCACTGCCTCACAAGTTGACTGTTCCCAGTTTTTCTGCTGGTAGCAATGGTTGTCCGGTTGTGTGCTTGATTGTGGCACCTCTAGGTACAAAAGTCCTACTGGGCAGGACCGGTAGTAAAGACAGGAACTGGGAAAGATGGAGGCTGGATCCGATTCTGAATCTCACTTTAGGCCAGCGGTTCTCAGCCTGGGGTTTTGGGACCCCTTTGGGGGTCGAATGACCTTTTCATGGGGGGTTGCAGCATGGCGAGCAGTTTGGCCGGGGGGGGGGGGGCGCCGCCACTGTTGCTGCCCCTCCTGAAGGTGCCCACCAATTTATATACAATTTATAACCAATGTATATACAATCATGAACAATGGATCTTCACGCCATTGGTCAGTTTCGGTTTAGTTTCGGCCATTCTGTAAGCAGCACAGCACCGATGGTGTAGATAGCCACCGATGATGTAGAAAGCAAGGAGGAGGGGGCAAGATTCTGCTGTACGTGAACAAGTGAGAAGGTTTTCTCCCTGGGAGGACGAAGGAACTTGGTGTACGCTGAAAAGTGTCCAACCCTAGGGAAGCACCTCCCAAAGCTGGCAGCCTGAGAAACATGGTGGAGTGGTTAAGAGCAGAGGCTTCTAATCTGGAGAACCTGGTTTGAGTCTTCCACATGGAGCCATCTTTGTGACCATGGGCTAGTCACAGTCCTGTTACAGCTGTTCTCTCAGAGCTCTGTCAACCTCACAGGGTGTCTGTTGTGTGGAGTGGAAGGAAAGGCAACTGTCAGCCACTTTGAGACTCCTTCGGGTCGAGAAAAGCAGAGTATGAAAACCAACTCGTCTTCTTCAAAGGACATCTTCCAGGTACCCCCACCTGCACGCAAGACAGTCGCCCATTTATCTAGAGGGTAGGTTAGCTCTGGGCAAAGAATTCCTTCATCGTTGAGTAAACGTGGTGCTTAATATTTCAGGCCTCTCTTTGAAGCCGGGAGGTAACAGTCAATTCCATCTTCTTGCCTGCCCGGCCTTAATGTCCAAGCGAAGATTTGTAACTTGCTGCTTCCTCGTGTGCAAAGGTGTAGGCTGCCCTCCTGCTCCTTCGGGGCTTTTGAAGTTGTTGCCAGGAGAGACGTATGTCGGACACCCTGCACCCTCTTCCAGTTTAGAGGTATAAACATCTCTCCGCTTTAATCTTGTATCTTAAAGATGTAAAGTTTCTGATAAGGCCGCGCAGAGAGCTGCCGTGCTTGCCGGCCTGCAGCTCTAAGCACTGTCAGAGGTGTTGATGGATGGCGCTGAGCAAAGTGGCCAAAAAGTGAGAGGCGCTCTCGGGTAACTCAATCCATAGCAGCTGTCGCCATAGCCCCTTATCGGCTTTGCTCAACTGTTGGGGGCCTAGGCAGACCCCGCTGCGAGGAGCCTTCCGACTGGCCGGGGAGGCTTAGCCTTGCACATCAAGGCCCGCCAGGGAGCCCAGCAAAATCCACCTTGCTCTAATTGATTTGGGGAGGAAAGAAGGGCTTTTTGAGTCAGAATCTGAGGTTGTGGGTGTGGAATCCTCTGAACCAGAGCTTGTGTTGAATTTCTTTTGGGAAAGGATAAGTTTCCAGTCCTCTTGAAGAAAGAAAAACCACCCTGAGAATTGTGGGGAAAACCTCGGAATAGCATAGCAATTGCATGAACAGCGTTATTGTTTTGAGCAATGACACATTTCTTTCCTTTATTTCTTGGCTTGGTGGAAGGAAGCTATATTTGGATGGTGCTTTCCTTTTGTACTGACTCTGAGTATTGATTTTCAT
Source organism: Paroedura picta (assembly GCF_049243985.1). Classification (NCBI taxonomy): domain Eukaryota; kingdom Metazoa; phylum Chordata; class Lepidosauria; order Squamata; family Gekkonidae; genus Paroedura; species Paroedura picta. The sequence goes on along the minus strand of NC_135371.1, from coordinate 161,032,870 downwards.
TCTCATGAAAAAGTAACTTGGGGGGGGGGGGGTCAACCCTTTCGGGTTTTGACTGTCTCAAACTTGGCTCGACGTGGGTTTAGTTCAGGTTTTATGAAATAGGAACATTTTCTCAACAAGCAGACTTTCCTCCTTCTATTATCACTACAACTATCAGTTGAGAGCCTTTTTAAAAATCAGGAGCTCTTCTCAGAGCATATAGACCAGGGGTAGTAAAACTACAGCCCTCCAGATGTCCATGGACTACAATTCCCATGATTCCCAAATGCTGGCAGGGGCTCATGGGAATTGTAGTCTATGGACATCTGGAGGACCACGGGTTGACTACCCCTGCACTACAGGACTGAAACCTTGCTCTTTGGCTGGCATCTGTAGTGCAAACCTTCTCTTGGTGAGCTGTCTGCATCCTTTTCTCAAAAAAGATGACGTTGTCCTAGGCCCTTAGGATCCATGGTCTTGAAACATCAGTTTTGGGCTACTTGATTGCATTATATACAGTTCTTCCCATGGAGAGCTTTGTTGGTGCTATTGTGTTCCTTTTGTTGCTGTTACATTTTGTTTGTATTGGGGGAGGGGAGTTGCTTGTTTTATTGGTTGTGCTCTTTTTATTTTCTTTTATTACTGTGGGCAGGTTTATGGAAAGAAAGGATGTTTTTCTTAAGTTCTGACTTTGGCTTCCAGTGGTTGGGGATTAGTAAATCTACACTATTGACATAATTGTGTGGTGTATCCCTCACTTCTGGCTGAAATTGGGGAGCACATTTCTCCCAAGCTACCTTGCTGAAGAGAGGCCACCCAAATTTGCTCACGTCTGAGAGGGAGGCTCAACCGGCACTCTCTGAATCGTTACCAAAAACATTCCTTCAAGCTACTGCAGCGTGATCTGTGCAAGAATCTTTGTAATTATCGTAAGCCACCTTGAACTGTGAGGGGAAGGTGGGATGCAAATGTTTTAATAAATAAATATAAATAAATCTCTTTACACATTTACGTGCCTTGTCATAATTCCAAACGATAACGTTATGATTATGTTGTCATTAAGACATTGCTTGCTTCCCAAAGCAGATTTGGTTTAGGATAAGTTCATGCATTAATTCTTGTCTGACTGCCTGCAGGAATGTCGTCGAGTCAGGTGAGCAATTTGGCTGTAACCCAAGAAGAGATATTTTAGTTCATTTACATCATTTATAGTTTGCCTTTTTCACTGTGACTCAAAGCTGATTGTATAATTAAGCAATGGAGCCGGAGCAATAGAATGCGTAATGATCAACAGTGCAATAAATCAGGATTACACTGCATCAGTTGCATGGACAACCGGTTAATTAACCCCTTAAATCTGCCTACAATTCCATACAAATACAATTCCATACAGATAGTATTTTTACAGGGAGGTTCTGGTTAAAGGTCCCTCCTGGCAACCGGGGGGGGGGGGGAGGTTGGGGGGAGAAGGAGAAAGACTCAGTTCACGTTGTCAGTGTCTCATAGGAAGTGACATCATCATGCCAGCAACTGCTAGGTGACGCTCTGGTATTTGTACAACAACTCTGTAGTGGAAGACCGTTTTACCATAGAGTTTTTGTGCAAATACCAGATTAGCACCTGGAAGTCGATGGTGTGATGATGTCAGTTCTGTTGCAATGCCAGCAACATGGCATGGGCTTTTCTCTTTCTACTGGTAAGTTCCCCCTGCCAGCCAGCTGATGGGTGGCTGGAGGTAAGGGTCAGGTGGGGACCCCTGCCTCCACCAGGGGTTACGGCAACCATATGGAAACCACTGTGAGACATCTTGGGATAGAGAAAAGCGGGATATGAAAACCAACTCTTCTTCTCCAATGTCATCCGTGCTCTTCCATGCTCAGCTTGTACATCTGTTAAAATATAGTATAAAAGGGCACAAATCCTCTAGTATTTGGTTCTCACAAATAGAGTGACCGTGTACAATCTGGCCTCCGGAGCTTTATAGAAAGCAGCAGCCCAGTCTGGCCAGGTTCTGCTGTTGGATACTCCCCTTGTATCCCAAGGGTCTTTTCTTCCCCAGCGTTTAAGGTCATTACCTCATCCCTTGTTTCCCTTCCCCTCCACCTGCCCCACATAGCTTTTGATTGAGACATTAACTTGAAACTTGAGATTTCTCTTTGGAACGAACAGATGGAAAAGAGGGCTGGAGGGGAAGCCACAGGACTGCAGACAGGGGATGGGTGGGGTGAGAATCAAAGCGATTCACTACCTCTTGCATCACAGATCAGCCGTATCAAATTGTTCGCCTTTCCCAGCATATGGTGGGAATTGCCTTTTCTGGAACCAGAGAAACTGGGTGCGGAAATGGCAAGGGGGCTGAAAGGATCCAATCTTCTGACTCAGCCAGCAAAATCCAGAAATTTAATTCTGAGTTGGGGAGAGGTCTGATGATGATGATGATGATGATGTCGTTGTCTGTTCAGTAGTGTCCGACCCTCGGCGATTCTATAGGGAAGCCATGCTACAAAAAAGTCAACATGGGGGAATTATGTTATTTCTAATAGAGTTGGGGGGGGGGACTTCTGACAGTGGTCTATAGCAGGGGTAGTCAACCTGTGGTCCTCCAGATGTTCACGGACTACAATTCCCATGAGCCCCGGGCTTATGGGAATTGTAGTCCATGAACATCTGGAGGACCACAGGTTGACTACCCCTGGTCTATAGACTTGTTAGACATGGGGTGAGACGTTCCTGTTGTTACAAATCCTTCTCCCCCCCCCGCCCCCACCCCTCTTACCTTCTCTTTCAAAACCCAGGGGTAGTCAAACTGCGGCCCTCAAGATGTCCATGGACTACAATTCCCAAGAGCCCCCTGCCAGCGAATGCTGGCAGGGGGCTCCTGGGAATTGTAGCCCATGGACATCTCGAGGGCTGTAGTTTGACTACCCCTGTAAGGAGACAATGGTGGTGCAGCCTGCCATCGCTGGGTCACAAGTCAATCACAATCCAAATGAGTGAACTGTTTGGAAGGCCAGTGCTCTTGGAATAGGGAGCTTCCTAAGAGAGAAATAATAGAGTTTCCTGCCAAAAGAAGCCCAAAACTATTAAACTTTTGCAAGTGCTAGAGAGGCTTCCTTCAGTGCTTCAGTCCTTCAGAGGTGTGGCAGATGCCACTGATGGTTTTATTCACCCTCCTCGTTCTAGAGTTCTGTTGCTTGATCCTGTACAAGCTTCTGAGGGATCTCTGGCAGGGGAAACCATTCGGGAATCCCACCCCCCACGTCCCAAAATTTCCTTTTTGTGGATTCTAAACAACCTGGTTCCCTCTTCTCCTGCTGCCTTAAGCAGACACCTGTCTTCTGTGGAGCATATTTGGTTCTCGTCAGACCAGTTCTTGGTTTCTCCCCTCCTGTATTTTCCTGTATACCAGAGAAGGTCCCCCAAGTATGAAAAAACTCCTACTTTGTCAGAGGCAGCTTACCATTAAATAACGTGATGTATTTGTTGAACTTTCAGAGTTTCATAGCTGCATTTCATAAACCACCAAGACACATGGGATTAAAAGGGAGACCTGCGCATCTTAAAGACCAACACATTTGTCACAGCTGCAGGGGCAAATGCTCTCCGGGTTCGATGATAATTCTCCATATTATGCCTCTGCATAGTGACCCAGCCAAATAGTCACCAGGGCTAACCCTGCTTAGCTTTTGACGTCTGATAGATTGGGCTCACCTGGGCCATTCAGGTGAGGGTGAACAGGGACAGAGAATGGTGGGAATCTGGCTCCTTAAGCAACAGCAGCAGCCATGCCTGCTGAGAGGGAGAGGGTAGGCTGGTGTCACTTCAATATCAGGGCCACTGATTGGCCAGGGATGGAATGGGTAGCCTTCCACTGCCCCAAGCCCAATTGCTCAGGATGTTGTTGGGAATGAGCAACCAATTCCGCACACAAAGGATAATGCACTTTCAATGTGCTTTGGCAGCTGGATTTTCCTGTGCAGAACAGGAAAATCTACTTCTAAAGTGCATTGAAAGTGCATTATCTGTTGTGTGCGGAATAGGCCCTGGATTGGAGTAGGCCAGTACCAAAGATACAAACCAGCGTGAATCCCACCGCATGAGTCGGTCCTGTGGGGAAGCCCCCGGGATCCAGGAGCAACAAGTCCTGGAATAGTTCTGGCGGTGGATCCAGGGGCAAGACTTCAGAATGAAGTCCAAGGGCAGGACTAGGGAAAGATCCTATCAATTTGGAGCTGAACCAGAGTAGAACCCAGCACTTGGGAGTGGAGTACGAAACAGCAGTTCTGGTGTGAGGCAGACCTTTGTGGACTAGGCCTATCACCACAAGGATGTAGCTTTAAAAGAAGGGGGAGTGGAATGTAGCCTCATTGGTTGCTTTTCTGGCAACCTCTCTGAAAGCATTATAAAACCAGTTGCCCAAGAGATTTCTGGTTGATTAGCAACCTTGGTTGCTACAGAGACCAGAAAGGGGTGATCTCAGCATTGCTGTCAAAGTGCCCCCTCACAATGTCTCTGTGACCTCAAAGGGACTTGTGGATGATTGCCTTGGGAAGCCGAGGGAGGGTGTCTGCTGTCCAGGGCTTGTGTCAGGATCAGTCTGGGCTTCGCATTTCTGGAGCGAGCCACAGAAGGCTGGCAAAGAGGCCACGTGGTAGGGAGAAATATTTCTACTGTTGATTTGAGTATTTGATAGCCAGTATGGTGTCGTGGTTAATAGCGGTGGCCTCTAATCTGGAGTATTGGGTTTGAGTTTCCACTCCTCCCCAGGTAGGCAGCTGGGTGACGTTGGGCTAGTCACAGTTCTCTTAGAGCTCTTCTCACAGAGCATTTCTCTTAGAGCTCTCAGTCTCACCTCACAGGTTGTCTGTTGTGGGAAAGGAAGATACAGATGTTTGTAAGCCACTTCGCGACTACTTCGGGTAGTGAAAAGAGGGGTAACAAAACCTCCTAGCTCTTCTCACCTTAGGTTCTCCTTGTCTGTGCTGAGCTACAAATGTCTTTAGTCCTCAGTTTAACCCTTCTTGACTCCCCTATCCCTTTTCTGCCTCTCATGCCCATTGGATTGATTGTTTTTATTTTGGACAGCTCTTTTCTGCTTGATGATTTTAGCCCTAGGCCGATATTTCTTGGAGCCTCATAGTAATGCTGGCCCTTTGAGTGAGCACTCCAGTTTAGCCCTGACTTGGTTGCCTGAAGGCCATTGGTACCAAGCAAATACCCCAGTTGAAACCCAGCCTGTGCTGGATCCCTGTCACAGGTATTTTAAAAATTTTTATTTTCCATCATTTATAGTCTGCCTTTTTCGCTGGGTCTCAAGGCAGATGATACAGCCAATAAAATCAACAGAATGGGACATCCAGTAAACAAGGAGATGGGATTTGGGTTGTAGAACCTGCCAAATAATATAAAAACAGAACTGCAGCAAAATGTAAGTGTTAACATGACACATTAAATCAGGCTATCTCAACCAGGGTTTTGTGAAACCCTGAGGCAGGGGTAGTCAAACTGCGGCCCTCCAGATGTCCATGGACTACAATTCCCACGAGCCCCTGCCAGCGAATGCTGGCAGGGGCTTCTGGGAATTGTAGTCCACGGACATCTGGAGGGCCGCAGTTTGACTACCCCTGCCCTGAGGTTTCTCAACAGCCCTGTAAAGGATTCCCAAATGAGTAGGAGTGAATTATTTTTAATGTACTTTAAAAAGTTCTTCTACATTTATTTATTTATTGGGTGATATGACCGTATATGGTTAATGGCAACCCACCTCCCCAAATAGGCAATTATCAGCCTGGAAGGGGAGGGGGCCTGGATGGGCGTGTGCATGACTATACTTCCCAACCATATTCTACACGATTGCGCCATTTCCAGGGTGTCTTGAAGGCTAAAGAACGCTTCAGGGGTTTCCCAATGGTAATAGCCATCATCATCAAAAAAGTTGAGAAACGCTGCACTAATTAAATAGTAGGATCCCAAGTACAGCAAAATATACACAGCGGTAAAGACCAGTCCCTAACCAGTCTGGCCTCTCTGGGGGCCTTATCTAAGTTGCCGTTCTTGTTACGTTGTTGTTGATCAAGTCCATTGAAATGGTGCTGCTTTAAAACCACTGTTGGATTATTGTTGACTAGACTTAAAGCCCATTTTATTCTGTAATAAAATGGGCGCTAGGTCCCCATCCCCAGGGAAGCCTTTGCAGGGCGAAGGCTTCCCGGGGCCTGGCGCGCCGCGGACACCTGCCCGCGACCTGGGGCGTTCTCCCCGCCCCGGGAACAGCCTCGCCGCATCTGTGACGTGGGAGAAGGCCGCTGCCCACCCACCCACCTGGCAGCAACTCGGGGCCTTCTCCCGGCCAGACCCCCGCGGCCCGCTGGCGCCGCAGCCACTTACGTGGAGCCCGCAAAGTGCTGTCGCTGCCTCTCCCCCTATGAGCGGGCAAGGAGAGAGGATGGGAGGTGGAGAGGGAGGGCCAATCAGAGTGCCAGGACAGTTTCCACCCCCAGGCCTGTTTCACAAATATATAAAGAGGAACAATGGATAAGGATTTTTACTGTGCAAGCTGCCTTGTGTTTTTTAAGCCCTCAATAAAACATTCACTTTTACGCAATCTATTCCAACTCCCCCTAAATTTATCTTAAAAGTGTATATTTTCTTTTCCGTCTGCCTTCTGTTTTTTATTATTGTTGTTGTTGTTGTTGTTTAATTTGTTACCCGTTTTTGTTTTCCGTCTCTGCTTTTCTTCTATTTCCTTTCCTCTCTCATCTTCTTTCTCCTCTTCCCCAGAGTTCGTCTCCAGACTGATTTCCCAGTCATTTTCTGCCAATCTCATCTTCTTACTGTTGAACGTTGTATAAACATTACAGAAATGGGAAGACTGCTGACAAACATAAATAAATAGAAACCAGGGCTGACTATTTCCGAATAAATGAATACGGAATGCAGCGGAGCCTTTAGCCCTGTGGAGTGGGGGGTTGGGGTTTTGAGCTGTAATCCTTCATATGAGAACAGGGGTCTTGCAAGAATGTCCCTATTTTCCTCTGTGAAATGTTGGAGGGCATCATGCATCATTAGCTGGCAACGGTTCCCATAGGTTCTCACTGATGGGAAAGTCTTGCACGCCATTGGTGGAGGAGATGTCGTTAGAGGTAAATTCTCCGAATCATCTGGAGGCTTGTGTGCATAAATACCCTTTTTGTAGCGTTGACCTCCCCCCCCCCTCCAATCTTTGACCCTGAGATAATTGTCATTGATTTCCATATCACGCTACATGACGACTGCACACCCTCTGGTGAAGTTTGTCAGGGCCAATGAATTACCTCTAGACCTTATTCGGGGGTACATTTCCAGCTGACTCCGGAGCAAACCGACAAGGACAGGGAGAAATATTAAATGTTACTGTTAATTTGATTATTAAATATATTCAACATCTAAGTATTCCTTTGAATACTTAAACACACAGTTAAATATGAATAAGAGGCTGAAATGTAGGCCTCATTCTAGGCAGTCAACCCACATGTGGACTCTGACTGTGGAGGATGAGTGGGAGGAGGCTGGTGGACTTGAATCTGGGTGAAGAAAGTGACTTCCAATATCGTCGATATTTATTTACAGTATTTGCTGGCGTATAAGACTACTTTTCCCTCCTGAAAAACATGCCTCCAAGTGGGGGGGTTGTCCTATACGCCGGGTGCACTTCAGTTGGGATAGACATAGCTGCCCATAGTGGCCCATAGTACTGTAATGTAATGTAACAAACTCTATATTTTGAGTGGAAATGTTGGGGGGTCGTCTTATACGCCCAGTAGTCTTATACGCCGGCAAATACGGTATTTGGATTTTTATACCACCCTTCCTTACGGCTCTGGGCGGTTTACATGGAACGTTGCACAAGATTACATAGAACTTTATGACAATCTATAACGTTGCACAAATTTCATAGAACATGACAACAATATGTCAGGTAACAATCACAACACAACATGAATAACAACACTTATACTTATTCGCTTCACTTATACTCCACTTTCCTCCCCAGCGGGGATCCAAAATGGCTTACAGCATTCTCCTTTTCTCCATTTTAGCTTCACAACAGTGTTGGGAGGCAGGTGAGGTCACTTGACCAGCGCTGTCAGGGCAGTAAGGGGAGCTGAAGCAGAGTCTCCCAGATCCTAGTTTGACAATCATAGAATCATAGAGTTGGAAGGGACCTCCTGGGTCATCTAGTCCAACCCCCTGCACTGTGCAGGATACTCACAACCCTATTTCTCATCCACTGTAACCTGCCACTCCCTTGAGCCTTCACAGATTCAGCCTCTCTGTCAGATGACTATCCAGCCTCTGTTTAAAAATTTCCAAAGATGGAGAACCCACCCCCTCCCGAGGAAGCCTGTTCCACTGAGAAACTTTTAACTGACAGGAACTTCTCCTGGATGTATAGACGGAATTCCTTTTGAATTAATTTCATCCCATTGGTTCTGGCCCATCCCTCTGGGGCAAGAGAGAACAACTCTGCTCCATCCTCTACATGGCAGCCTTTTAAATACTTGAAGATATCTGATCCCTTCTCAGTCGTCGGCTAAACAGACCAAGGTCCCCCAACCTTTCCACATACGTCTTGGTCTCCAAACCCCTCACCATCTTTGTTGCCCTCCTCTGGACACACTCCAGTTTGTCTACATCCCTCTTCAACTGGGGTGCCCAAAACTGAACACAGTAACTCAAGTGAGGCCGAACCAGAGCAGAGTAAAGTGGTACCATCACCTCCTTTGATCTGGACACGATAATCTAACACGGATCCTCAATCAGGGTTCCAGGGAGCCCTGGGGTTATGCGAGAGCTCCCCAGGGGTTATGTGGCCTTTCCCAGAAGTTCAGATGACTGCTGGTATCACTAAAGCCCCCTTCCCCTGTTGCTTTACAATTCTAGTCTCTTTCTCCACAATGGAAACAGTTTGCATTAACTTTGGTACAACTAAGTAGAAGGGCTGTAGTCAGGGATGCAGTTGAGAAAGGGCTTGTTCTGCCTCTCCCTGTAGAACAGGGATTCCCAACCAGGGTTCTGGGGAACCTGGGGTTACGTGAGAACTCCCCAGGGGTTACGCAGCCTTTCACGGAAATTCAGATGGATGCTGACATCACTAGACATCACTGGAGCCCACTTCCCTGGTGGTTCTTCAAGCCTAGTCTCTATATGCACAATGGAAATGGTAAATGGTCAATTGATTTATTGATTGGCTGCCATACCTTACTTCCACAACCGCTTCTTTGCTTTAGGATGCTTAGGGCTCATCCTGCGTTGAGCAGGGGGTTGGACTAGATGGCCTGTATGGCCCCTTCCAACTCTATGATTCTCTGATTCTCTGATTCTCTGATTCTCTGAAGCAGCACGTCAACACTTCCAGGGTTCCTTGAAGCCTGAAAACTATGAAAAAATATGAAAAAAGAGGCCTCAACAAGAGCCAGGGCCTTTTCAACGGTGGCCCCAACCTGGTGGAATGAGCTCCCCAATGAGATCAAGGCCCTAAGAGGGCCTACAAAATGGAGCTCTTTTGACAAGCCTCCGGCTGAATGCCAGCAATGGGAGACTTCCCTGCAATCAGATCCATCTCTGTTAGGCAACTCTACCCAAGCTCATAGTCTCCTCTTCTCCAAATTACCGCAGTTACTGTTCAATGGTCCCAAATTATGTTTTTGATGTTGATATTATGACTGTTTTTTATCTGTTTACTGCTACAAAATAGTTTGATGTATGCTTCCAACATTACTGGTTTTATGTGCACAGCCCCGAAACATCATAGTGAGGGGCGGAATATAAACTGAATGAATGAATGAATGAATGAATGAATGAATGAATGAATGAATGAATGAATGAATGAATATTTTGGGGGTTCCTCTACAGTCAAAAGGTTGAAAAAGGCTGTTCTAGCCACTACACCATGCTGGTTCTCATGTATTTAATAAACGTATTAAACAAAATGCCTCTCCAGAACATAAATCCCTTAACAGAGAAAATGAGCATCTTGTCACCATTTGCAGAATCATATGCTCTGAGCTGCACTGTTTGTGTTGATCCTCTTCCTTCTCAATCTAGCCTACCTTACAGGATTGTTTGCAAAGATATAATGGAGGCTAGGAGAAAGATGCAAGCTGCTTTGGGTCCCTGGAGTGGGGAAGACAAAACATAAATGAAGTATATCAATAAACAATTGCCCTACTGATTGTTTTTTGGTCTGACTTGAGCCAACAGATTAGAGGTCCTTTTGGCCTTTAAATCACTGGAGGACTGGCCATACCCAGGCAGAGAAACACAGTACAGAGCAGGTGGAGGTGAGTCATCTCACCACACATAACAGTGAGTGGGGAAGTTGACCTTGATGCTAGGAATGAGAATAGGGATCCTATTGACTCTTCACATTTTATTTATTGATTGATTGATTGATTGGATTTATATACCGCCGATCCCGTCTGGGCCCACGGCGGTTTACAAGGATCAAAGAATAAAATGCAATAAAACTCCATAATTCCCCTTAATAATAAATATTATTATTATGGTTATGGTTATTTTACTTTGGTTTTAACGGGATTTTTTTACATCTATTATTTGTGAGCCACCTTGAATTACAAGGAAAGAAGTGTTGTTTTTTTTACCCCTCTTTTTAATACCCAAGGAAGTCTCAAAGAGGCTTAGAATCGCCTTCCCTTCCTCTTCCCACAAGATTCAAATGAGTAGCCGTGTTGGTCTGAAGTAGCGCAATAAAATCAGAGTCCAGACTAACAAAGACTAACAAAGATTTATTCAGGGCGTGAGCTTTCGAGTGCAAGCACTCTTCATCAGACTAAGAGCTGACCATCATAACAGTAGGAATATATAAGCAAAAGTTGATCTTGTTACATTGCACTTGAAAGCTCACGCCTTGAATAAATCTTTGTTGGTCTTAAAGGTGCTACTGGACTCTGATTTTATTCTCCCCACAAGAGACATTCTGTGAGGTAGGTGAGTCTTGGAGAACCCATGGTCCCTCACCTGGCTGCATGTAGAGGAGGAATGGGGAATCAAACCTCATTCTCCAGACTAGAGGCTGCTGCTGTTAGCCACTACACCAAGTTGGCTCTCAAGGTGGAGTATAAATCTTGTATGGCATGTGGCAAGTGAGCAATCTGCTTTTCCAGGTGCTCAGGACCCAGAATCCCTTCTAGTCACTTTATAGGGAGTAGGGCAAGAGTAGGCAGTTCCTGGCATGTATGCCAACAGCAGCAACTGAGACCTTTTTGCTAGCGCCAGGTCTCTGGCCAAGCAACCCAGCCACTGGTAACCCAACCAGGGGTCAGCAGTATAGGAGATAGTGTTACCTGAAGATCTCCTACAGAGAGCCTGCTTGGTATAGTGGTTAGGAGCACAGCCTTCTAATCTGGTGAGCTGGGTTTGAATCTGCGCTCCTCCACATGCAGCCAGCTGGGTGACCTTGGGCTTGCCACAGTACTGATAAAGCCGTTCTGACCAAGCAGTAAAATCAGGGCTCTCTCGGCCTCACCCACCTCACAGGGTGTCTGTTGTGGGGAGAGGAAAGGGAAGGTGACTGTAAGCCGCTTTGAGACTCCTTTGGGTAGAGAAAGGTAGCATATAAAAACCAACTCTTCTTCTACTTACTACTATTACAATTGATCTCCAAATGACCAAGATCAGTTGCCTTAGAGGAAACGGCTGCTTTGGAGGATGATTTCTATGGCTTTATATCTTGCTGAGGCCCCTCCTCTTCCCAAATCTTGCCCTCCCCTGGCTCCACCCCTTAAATCTCCAGGGATTTCCCAGCCCAGAGCTGGCAACCCTAATAAGAAAAGACATTGCACTGCTGCCCGCTGAGTCCAGCAAGAACCCTTGAGATACAAACAGCATCTCTGGCTCTCAGGCTGCTTGTTGTGTCTGGCCCAATATAACCCCTGTCTTCACCCCTTCAATTTCTTTCCTGGTACATCAACCTCTTCACAGGTAGATTTTTTGGGGAGGGGGGGGGGGCTCTTGGACCAAAAAGGTTACTTATGCCAATGGGAAAGTGAACATCAATTGCTACAGCTGGCCAGGGCATGAAACATCTAGATTAGCCAGCCTTCACATGTTCTCCACATGCCCTTCCCAATCCATGTGATACCTTGTACTTTTCCTGAACTTCCCAGGGGTTGAAAGGGAGAGGTGAACTCCCTCCCCCCCCCCCCATCCTCCTCCCCGAGGGGTGGATGTTTAAGCAGACTGACAACCTCACCTGAAAAATGTACAAACTAGATAAATGATTGTTCTTAAGCGTTGCCTCCCATCTTTGGAAGATAATTAGAGCTTCCTGTGAAATAGAACGGTAGGGCCTGCTTCACCGCAAGCGATGTTCTGTCCAGGGAAATTGCTTTCATGCAGGAGTAATTTTGCTCCGGGCTATAGGCGTACGACATTGATTAATTCTTGCACAGCTGGGATGCTCCGTAAGAGCCTGCCTGGCTCTGGATGCACGGGGAAGGGTGCCGCGTCGGGAGCCGGGAGGATCCCATTAACACCCGCGAGAGTTCCCGGCATCATCTCATCGGCAATGATGGGAACCGGTTTTCCGCCGTTCAGTGCTGAAGTTGACCAATGGAATCAGCTTTCTTTGTGGGCTGGCGTTTGTGAGTCCTTTGGTCGCTTGCAGCATGAAGTAAAAGAAAATTAATAACAGCACTATACAAATGCTTGAGGTCGTGCACGGGAATTCGGAGGAAATTTGCATTAGACAGAATGGTCAAAACATGTCTGTGAAGATGTGTTTATTACTGAGATGGACCCAGCTGCTTGCTTTGTGGTCCTGTCCCACCAATCAGTAGAGGAGCTCTGTTGTTATCTTCCAAGAAAGAAAAGTGATCTATGGGACAGCAACACAACAGTCCATAAGCTGTGATTGAGCCGGCTAGATATTTATACCCCACTTTTCTCACCAACAGGCATCCAGACTGGTTTATAATATCTTCCCTTGAGAAAGAAAATTGCCAGTGATCATGTTGATCTATGCAATGGTCACAGCAATGCACAAACTACAGCAATGATTTAGCTAGTTAGCTGTTGGGCCCCACTGTTCTCCCCAACAGGAAACCAAAGGGGTTTATAATATTGTTCCCCTCTTCCATTTTATCCTACCAACCCTGTGAGATAGACTAGGTGGAGAGATTGGCTGTCCCGAGGTCACCCGGGAGACTCCATGACCCTGGCTCTCCCAGATTCTAGTCCAACACTCTCCTGCTATACCATACTCACTTGCTTGGTGTTGAGTTGTTTCTCAAAGAAATGACATTACAACACATTTTTATTAGGACCAACCAGACTATCACAAAGTGAGAACTTTTGCAAGTGAATGGCTATTGAATTCTGTAATGCAGAAGTCTGTAAAGCAGAGGCTTCAACTAGCTTTACCAGGCTGTTCCTCAAGAAGCATGACTTGGCCACAGAAGTCATGCTTTGATATTACATGCCGGTTAGATTACTGTAGCGAACTTAGAGATGCCATTTTCTCATGGTGGAGTGGCATTACATCACTTCTGGGGAAAACCCAGAAATGCCGCTGCACCGCTCTAGGAATTGTTGGGAACTCTGTGGTAATACCATACATGGTTCATTGATTTCTAGATGATGACATTACTGGGTTTCCACTGGAAGGGAGGTAATGCTGATGCCCCTCCATGTCCATGTCCTCATGGAGCCCCACTCATATGGCCAACCACAGCCATAAATGCAGTTCACATGGCTCTACCTTTTAAAAAGTTGGGGGATGAATGAAGGTGTGTATACTTTAAGATAGTGGTCCCCAACCACTGGGCTGCGGCCCGGTGCCGGGCCGAGAACGCCCTGGCATCGGGCCGCAGCTCCCTCTCCCCACCCACCCCCACAGTAAAAAACTTCCCAGGCCGCAAGCTTGCGGCCCGGCAAGCTTCTTACTGTGGGAGGGGGGGAGAGGGAAGCAGGGCCGCGCACGCCGCGCAATCGCCTTCCCTGCTGCTGCCGGTCCCCAACCTGAAAAAGGTTGGGGACCACTGCTTTAAGAAACTCCCCCCCCCCCGATGACTTAGTTCCTGTTTCCTTCTCAGAACCTGTAAAGGAGGGAAGTTGGGCCTTGTGTTTTGGTGGTGTTGTCCTTCCTTGGCCTTTGGTAGTGTTTCCCCCCCCTCCCCAGCTGGAAACAGTAAAGCTTTTGGAGTCTGCTATGTACAAATGAGTGAGCCTCTTGTGGTGCAGAGTGGTAAGGCAGCAGACATGCAGTCTGAAGCTCTGCCCATGGGGCTGGGATTTTGATCCCAGCAGCCGGCTCAAGGTTGACTCAGCCTTCCATCCTTCCGAGGTCGGTAAAATGAGTACCCAGCTTGCTGGGGGGTAAATGGTAATGACTGGGGAAGGCACTGGCAAACCACCCCGTATTGAGTCTGCCATGAAAACGCTGGAGGGCGTCACCCCAAGTGTCAGATATGACTCGGTGCTTGTACAGGGGATACCTTTACCTTTACCTTTATGTACAAATGAAGGGCAAACAGGTTGCAAGAGATTCAAGTGGGTAGCCGTGTTGCTCTGAGAATGCATGCGCTCAAAAGCTCATGCCTTGAATACATCTTTGTTGGTCTTAAAGGTGCTGTTGGCCTCTATTTTTACTTTGGTTGCAAGAGAGGTAAACTTACTTGGGGATGTCAGCCTCCAGGGGGGGGCGGGAAATAAAGCTCATCTCCAGAGATCCGTTCTCTGGGAGAAAGAATGATGTTTTGGAGGCTGGACTTTGTGGCCTCCTACCTCAATGAGGTCCCTTTCCTTCCCAGGCTCCATCCTCAAAGCTCCAGGAGATTCCCAGCCTGGATCTTGTAACCCTACTGATGGCCAGGAGGGACCAAGCAGTCTCACTTGCCATGTTCAGAGGCTGCTTCTCATTAGGAAATTCCAGTTGGTACCCAATGAAGCAGTGAGACTGCTAATAGGAATGGACAAGTGGGGAATCCATAGGACCTGTTGGGGTTATCTCATTTCCCCTCCCCCTGCTTGCTTCTTCACAGAATCACAGAATCATAGAGTTGGGAGGAGCCATACAGGCCATCTAGTCCAACCCCCTGCTCAACGCAGGATCAGCCCAAAGCAACCTAAAGCGGGGGTAGTTAACCTGTGGTCCTCCAGATGTTCATGGACAAATGCTGGCAGGGGCTCATGGGAATTGTAGTCCATGAACATCTGGAGGACCATAGGTTGACCACCCCTGTCCTAAAGCATTCTTTCTTATCGCCAGCCAACCTTTCTTTTATCCCCTATCTGGCGATAGCTTTGTGACTGCTCTTTTGTTCTGTTTGTGTTGGTTTGTGCTATTTTCATTTTTGGACTGCTGGTGTTGAATCTTTATCTCTCTGCAGTGGTTGTAAATCCCTACGTTTCGATTGAATGCCGTTCTGTCTGTAATAATTTTTATGGTGTCATTTTCCGTATTTTAACTTGTTTGCTGCCTTAGAAATCTGTTGAAAATCAGTAGATAAGTATGTCTAAACATCCTTTTGGTCTCATTGAGGAATTTAAAGGAAAGTATTCAAAATGCTAGATTTTATATTTTCTCACTTTAAAAGTGGTTATTGCCTATGTCTACAGATACTTTTGCTCCTCTTTGCAGACACAGGCACTAGCCAACTTTCACTTAGTGCTAAAAAAAATTTTTTGGGGGGGAGGGAATTATAGAATCATAGAATAATAGATTTGTAAGGGATCTCATGGGTCATCTAGTCCAACCCCCTGTACTATGCAACCCCACAATCCTATTGTTCAACCACTATAACCTGCCACCCCCTTGAGGCTTCACAGAATCATCCTCTCCGTCAGATGGCTATCCAGCCTCTGCTTCAATATTTCCAAAGATGGAGAACCCACTACCTCCCGAGGAAGCCTGTTCCACTGAGAAACCACTCTAACTGTCAGAAACTTCTTCCTGGTGTTTAGATGGAATTTCTTTTGAATTAATTTCATCCCATTGGTTCTGGTCCATCCATCCCTCCGGGGCAACTCTGCTCCATCCTCTACATGGCAGCCTTTTAAATATTTGAAAATTGTTATCAGATCCCCTCTTAGTCATCTCCTCTCCAGGCTAAACAGACCAAGCTCCCCCAAACTTTCTTCATACGTCTTGGTCTCCAAACCTTTCACCATCTTTGTTGCCCTCCTCTGGACACGCTCCAATTTGTCTACATCCCTCTTCAACTGGGGTGCCCAAAACTGAACACAGTACTCCAAGTGAGGCCGAACAAGAGCAGAGTAAATTCTCAAGCACAATTTCCCTAGCATGAATTTGCTTGCAAAAGTTTACTAATTCAAATTGCTTTTGACATTTACCAGGTCTTGGATATTACTGGATTCGGTGAAAGATGCAATTGAATCTAACACGTTGGAGCTGTGATGCAGTTCCCCTGAAATTCTTCAGTTTGTAAGCACCAAAAGCCTTTCACATCCATTATCATATCCATCACAACAACCTGGATAGGTAGGTCAATATTGGGGTATCCATGTTGCAGGCTGGTGGCAAAAGATGTCAACTGTGTCATTCTGTGTCCATCGCTCTGTTGCAAAAGGATCATGGAAAAAAATGAAATCACCTGTAAATAAATGAATAAAGCTGTCACCACACACACATATATGCAAGTCCCCTTTAAGTAATGTGTGTGTTGTGTGTTTTCAGTGCCGTTAAGTCACTTCTGACTTACGGCAACCCTATGCATTCATGACCTCCAAAGTGTCCCATGGCCCTTGCTCAGATCTTGCAAACTGAGGGCCGTGGCTCCCTTTATTTAGTCAACCCACCTCATGCTGGTGCTTCCTCTTTCCCTGGCGCCTTCAACTTTCCCCAGTATTATTGTCTTTTCGGTGACTCTTCCTTTCTCCAAATATGACCAAAGTACAATAGCCTCAGTTTAGTCATTTTAGCTTCTAGGCTGGTTGAAAAAGGCTGTTCTGGGGAGTTCAGGCTTGATTTGATTGATCACCCAGTTATTTGTCTTTTGGCCGGTCCACAGTTTCACCCCCAGAAATAGTACCTTGGCGTGAAGTAACAAGGTCTTGTTCGCCAGAAACACATCCCTGCACCTGAAAATCTTTTCTAGCTGCTTCCTGGTTGCCCTTCTCAAGAGAGTGTCCGTCTCCTTCTGATCTCTCGGTTGCCGTCTCCCTTTGGGTTGAGGATAGAGCCTGGGAACAGAAAATCTTGAACAATTTCAGCGTCTTCATTACCTGTGTGTAATCAATGACACTGTTCTGTTGCAGTATGTGTATAAATTCTACAAGTCCATAAAAAAAAAGGTAAAAAGAGCCTCTTGTGGCGCAGAGTGGTAAGGCAGCAGACATGCAGTCTGAAAGCTCTGCCTATGAGGCTGGGAGTTGGATCCCAGCAGCCGGCTCAAGGTTGACTCAACCTTCCATCCTTTCGAGGTCGGTAAAATAAGTACCCAGCTTGCTGGGGGGTAAACAGTAATGACTGGGGAAGGCACTGGCAAACCACCCCGTATTGAGTCTGCCATGAAAACGCTATAGGGCATCACCCCAAGGGTCAGACATGACTCGGTGCTTGCACAGGGAATACCTTTACCTTTACCTTTAATTGGGCAGGGCCAATTACAGTAACATTTTCTCCCAGGGCAGGGAGTTCTCAAGTTCAGATCTCATTGCTGACATGAAACTGACTAGCAGTACAATCTGAGAGCCAGTTTGGTGTAGTGATTAGGACTGCGGGTTTCTAATCTGGCGTGCCGGGTTCGATTCTGCGCTCCCCCACATGCAGCCAGCTGGGTGCCCTTGGGCTCGCCACGGCACTGATAAAACTGTTCTGACGGAGCAGTGATATCAGGGCTCTCTCAGCCTCACCCACCCCACAGGGTGTCTGTTGTGGGGAGAGGAAAGGGAAGGCAGGAATATCAGGGCTCTCTCAGCCTCACCCACCTCACAGGGTGTCTGTTGTGGGGAGAGGAAAGGGAAGGCGACTGTAAGCCGCTTTGAGCCTCCTTCGGGTAGGGAAAAGTGGCATATAAGAACCAACTCTTCTTCTTCTTCAGGTCTATTCAAGGGGGCTTACTCCTAGGAAATTGTTCAGGGATTAGGGATGCCCGTGCCCTGGTTTCACAGCTCATCTTCAGGAGACAGAGATCAGTTCCCCTGGAGAAAAGGGCGGCTTTGAAGTGTGAACTCCATAGTGAAGTCCATGAAAATCCGTCCTGGCCACAAATTTTGCCTGCTTCTGACTCCACCCCCAAAGTCTCCATGTATGTATGTATGTATGTATGTATGTATGTATGTATGTATGTATGTATGTATGCATTTGTTTGCTTGTTCGTTCTCATTCTCATTCATTTTCATTTTCGTTTTTATTAACCGCCACTCCCGGACCCTGCCGGCTTGTAGTGGTTTACAATAACATTTAAAAACCCACATAAAATGCATAACAATACAATGTAATACAATACTGGTGGCAAAAAAAACAATCTATAAACCTTCCCCCTCCCACCCATCCGTACCCTGTGGTAGCAGCCACCACCACCCCAGGGGGGGGCATCGTCTGGTGATATCCAGTCCATGGGGCCTGTACTGGGAGGGACCCAATCTTCCTAGCCTGGTCACAACCAAATGCCTGGCAGAAGAGCTCCATCTTGCAGGCCCTGTGGAACTGGGATAGCTCAGTCAGGACCTTCAGCTCTTCCGGGAGCTTGTTCCACTGGTGCCAGTACTGAAAAAGCACTAGCCCTGGTCGAGGCCAGGCATGCCTCCCAGGGGCTAGGGACAACCAATAGATTCAAACCTGCAGAGAAAAGAGCTATTTGGGGGGGCATAAGGAGACATGGTCCCTCAGATTTGCGGGGCCCAGGCCGCCGATGGCCTTAAAGGTAAGAACCAGAACCTTAAACGTGATCCAGAATCTAATTTCCCAACCCAGAGCCGGCCACCCTATCCGGGATTGCACTGTAGTCCTTCTCTCTGCTTCAGCCTGCCCTTACCCCAGCCTGCAACAGAGACCTCGCAATACTGATCTACCTGGCAGCATCGCTGTCACGATGGAGAGAATTGCTTTGAAGAGCTTTGGGTGCTCGCAAACAGCCCCTTGCCTGCCCTGGGCAAGCAAGGAGGGCCCTTTCCTAAGCCGGACGAGGACAAGCCAGCGGGCTAGTTAACCACACGCGGGAAAGTGGGTTAATAAGTTCTGTCTCTCCGCAAGGCAGCTCATAAGCTCCATCTAAACGCTAAGTGTTATTATTTCTCGGCGTTGTCGGGATGGATGTTGTGTCGACATCATTTGCGCAAACATATTGTGGGTCTCTTCGGTAAGCGTTTGAATGGGCCTCCATCAGGCTGGGAAGACGGCATCGTAAGAGGGAAAAATTAACTCGCCGGGCTGGGGATGTCTCCATAAATCCGCTTGCCGCGAGTCACGAGCCGCTCTGCCCGCCGCCGCCAGCCAACTCGGGGAGAATTTTGATTACCCGTATGCGGCTCCCAGCGTTCCGGCTGGTGTGCTGGCCCGCAGCTACTCGTCAACCCAATTAAATAACATTTAAATGCATAACAATCCCGCCAACCTCCACCGCTGATGGAAATCGTCAGCTCGGAAAGTGGAATGCGTTCCGCTGTCCCACGTTGGGTTTTTTTTTTTTTATTATTATTTTTGTGCACTCAGCAATTCTGGCAGCAATTCTGCGGCGAGCGAGCGCACGGCTTTATGGTTGCACTTTTGTTCTTTGGAAACTTTTGAAGATCGTTCTGCCGCGATGCTAATTAATTTGCAAAGCGCTGGCGTGCCAGGCAATTTCAGACTCGGCATACATGGAGGTCCCTCCCTCCCTCCCTCCCAGCCTGGCTCGCTCGCTCGTTGACTTTCTTGGATCTGCCACAGCTTGTCTCGTGCCTCAGAACTGAAGACGGCCATCCAGAAACCAGGCCTTATCTGTAGAGTTGTTAATGTCCAGGAAAGACTGGAGATATCCTGGCAACAGACAGAATGGCTGCCTGGGGGGGGGGTGGTGGTGGCATCATACCCTGCCGAGGAGCTTCCCCTCCCCAGGTTCCACCTCCAAATCACCTTCTTTTGATGTGCACAAAGAGATTTTATTTCAGTCCAGGGCTGATTCTGCACTTACGTGGTTTATTCCGTTGGGGATCCTGCTGAATTCAGATAGATTTGAACTCAGGCCTTCCTCTATCGCCCCCTCCCCATTTAAACAGAAAAGTGTCCTGCACATGATTAGGGAAGCTCAGAAGGGAGGGGAGCCAAGTGCAGCAGGAGTCTCTTTCTTTCTTTTCTTGAATGGGAGGGGGGAGGATTGGAGACAGCAGAGGAGGGGGAATAAATCATAGAATCATAGAATCATAGAGCTGGAAGGGGCCATACAGGCCATCTAGTCCAACCCCCTGCTCAACGCAGGATTAGCCCTAAGCATCCTAAAGCATCCAAGAAAAGTGTGTATCCAACCTTTGCTTGAAGACTGCCAGTGAGGGGGAGCTCACCACCTCCTTAGGCAGCCTATTCCACTGCTGAACTACTCTGACTGTGAAAAACTTTTTCCTGATATCTAGCCTATATCGTTGTACTTGAAGTTTAAACCCATTACTGCGTGTCCTCTCCTCTGCAGCCAGCAGAAACAGCATCCTGCCCTCCTCCAAGTGACAACCTTTCAAATACTTAAAGAGGGCTATCATGTCCCCTCTCAACCTCCTTTTCTCCAGGCTGAACAGTCCCAAGTCCCTCAACCTATCTTCATAGGGCTTGGTCCCTTGGCCCCAGATCATCTTCGTCGCTCTCCTCTGTACCCTTTCAATTTTATCTACGTCCTTCTTGAAGTGAGGCCTCCAGAACTGCACACAGTACTCCAGGTGTGGTCTGACCAGTGCCGTATACAATGGGACTATGGCATCTTGTGATTTTGATGTGATGCCTCTGTTGATACAGCCCAAAATGGCATTTGCCTTTTTTACCGCTGCATCACACTGCCTGCTCATGTTTAGTTTACAATCCACAAGTACCCCAAGGTCTCGTTCACACACAGTGCTACCTAGAAGCGTATCCCCCATCCAGTAGGCATGCTTTTCATTTTTCTGACCCAGATGCAGAACTTTACACTTATCTTTATTAAATTGCATCTTGTTCTCATTTGCCCATTTTTCCATTGTGTTCCGATCTCGTTGAACTCTGTCTCTATCTTCCGGTGTATTTGCCAGTCCTCCCAATTTGGTGTCATCTGCAAACTTGATGAGTAGTCCCTCTACCCCCTCATCTAGATCATTAATAAATATGTTAAAAAGTACCGGGCCGAGCACCGAGCCCTGAGGTACCCCGCTACTCACCTCTCTCCAGTCTGATGAAACACCATTGACAACAACTCTTTGAGTGCGGTTCTCTAACCAATTCCCTATCCACCTAACTATCTGAAAATCCAGATTGCAGTCCTTCAACTCAGATGCAAATCTCAGATGCAAATCTCTGCCGAGAGTAGTTAGGGCTTCTGGAGCTTCTGCAGAGAGAACTTAGGGCTTCCCCTTTAAGGGAAACCTTGCAACCTGGGAATGAGGAAGCCTTTGACTTGACACCCTGGCCAATCAGGGTTTTTCTACAGCATTGGAGGCTCGAGGCAGCAAGTTATTTCGGGGAAAGCAGACATCTGCATGCTTACTCATGCAGATTTTTCAAATATCGAGGGTTATATCCAGGATATTGCGGGGAAAAGGTAGGGTCACTCCGGATCAATCATGCTTGTTGCAGAGGGAAAATTTAAATTGCCCAAAATCACAATGGAAATCACATTCAGTATAGACGGCAGGGACTGAATTTACCTGGGATTGGAATAAAAGCTCTGTGCAGATTCAGCCTAGGAAAGGTTTACAGAAAAGTGTCTGCCTGTTAATTGGGAATTCTGTCCATTGCAGTATAGACCCAGGATATTTATTGGCAGCTCTGTGTAGTATGGACTTTATGCAACCTACCTCACTGTAAAAAGATTTTGTTTTGGGGTATTTATATATGTGTGGATCTGTAATTGACCTCTGAAGAAATTCCATTTGGATAAAAATGTGCCTGGTTGGTTTTTTTATAGGTTATTTTACTAGGGCATATTTTCAGTTACTCATAGCATTTTTTTGTATATTTTCTACTGAGATTCTAATGCATTGTCTTTAATTGACCTCAACCCTGCCCAGTAAAATGTGTCTCTTTCCCTATAATAAAACCTGTATCGTGATCCCTACGACACACTACTTAAAACAGGAGCCGATTGGCCCTGAGTGGGGGTGTTACACCAATAGGAAAAAGACAGTTTGTTGGATCTGCCGGGCAACTACTGTTGAAACCAGGATTCCCTTTTCCTATTGGTCAAATATGTCCCACCTAGAGAACAACTGCTTCCTTCTTAGGGCTGATCCTGCGTTGACGGGGTTGGACTAGATGGCCCCTTCCAACTCTATGATTCTATGATTCTATGATTCTGCCCTGGAGTTTCTCTGTTGCTGTGACGGGATGGGGTGAGGAGGTGTGGTCAACACGGCTCCTGTGAAGGGCTGCTAGTTGGAGCTGGTTAGGGCTGCACTGGCTGCCAGGGGCTGATTGACTGTGAGGGAGCCTCAGCCCTCGCACCTCTGCCGGTTTCTGGGTCCCCCCCCAGTATACTTTATTTATTATTCACCGTTCTCCCCAGCTGGGACCCAAAGCAGTTGACATCGTTCTTCTCCCCTCTGTTTTATCCTCACAACAACCCTGTGGGGTAGATCAGGCTGAGAGTATGTGACTGGCCCAAGGTCACTCATCCTGCTAGACGGCAGACCAATAGGACTAGCAGGTCTGGGCTGGAAAATTCCTGGTGATTTGGTGGAAACAGAAAAGGGAAGGGAAAATGAACAAATCCAACCTGTAAAACAAGCTAGAAACCAAAGAAGCTGAGGAGGCTAAAACATATTATCATGAAATATATTAAACTAGTAAGGATGTCCGTTGCGACAACGGGCTTTGGAAAATTGGGGCAATGTCTCTCTTGGGGAAGTCAATGGGCAGAAGGGAAGGCAATGGGTGGACACACTGAGGCTGCCAGCTCCAGGGCTGCCCCCACACTGGCCAAGGCTTGGTTGTGGGGGAGGGAAAGGCCACATCACTGAGCCTCCAGAGTCCTGGCTTGGCTGCTTGACATGAACATGCTGTCTGGGGCCGAGGCCTGTCCAGGTCTGGTTATCTGGTGAGGGAGCACAGGTGGGCAGCTCTTGGGTCCAGTGGGGTAGGCGGGCACAAGCTGAGGTAGCCAGCTGTGGGGCTGCCCCCACGCTAGCTGAGGCTTGATTGGGGGTGGGTGGGGAAGAGTTTGCATCTTTGGGCCTCTTTGGCTGCTCCATCCAGATACGAGGCTTGTCCAGGCCTGGGTGCCTGGTCAGGGGATGCGGGTGGGCAGCTCTTGAGGCTGGTGAATAAACAGGAAGAAATTTCCAAGCTGGCGATGGTGAAAAGCTTTATTCAGTACGGGTTCCTAGGTATAAAACCTCGTTTTCGTATGTTACGTCCTCAGTAAACTTATTTCTTAACTGGGTTTGTTTCATGGATGCAAACAAAGTCTTCAACCCACTACCTCATTCTTATATTTTATATATCTTATACTTTATATTTTAAGCCGTATAATTTGGGTCTATTAGTATCAAAGGTCCATAATGGTAACTATCTTATAAATATTGGCTCATTTATGAGACTACGATCAGCTTTCGGGAACTCGCAGCGTGCTCCTCTTTGTGTTATGGGGACCCCCAAATTTGAACCAGGCAGGGCAAAGATCCATCCTTGCAAGAGTTCTGGGTGCCTTTCTCCTACCTGCTAGTCCCGGCGCTGGGACAGGACACAAGGGGGAGATTGATAAACCTGAGCAAGACATCTGCAAGGATCATTGAGCTAATTAACAACCTGGCAGTAAGAAAAATGCTCCTCATCAAGGAGAGGGGCAGGCTCCTTTGTGAACAGGGCATGTCGGTTACGGGGCGGGGAGGGATGCAGGCAGGAAGGGGGTGGGCGTCTCCCCCAAACCATCCTCCAAAACAAGTGGAAGGAGGGCCACATGTCTAGGTTAGAGCTGAGATCGGTCTAAGTGGGTCTGTTCGTTCAGGGCAAAATCTCCTGTAAGGCAGTGGTCCCCGACCTTTTTATCACCGGGGACCACTCAACGCCGGGGACCACTCACTGGGGACCACTCAACGCCTTTTACTGAGGCCCGGTGGGGGGGGGTAGTTTACTCCTCTACTCTCAACCACTGCCCTAACGCTCTCTGATCGCTATGGTAATGTTTAAACATCCCTTCAAAATAAGATACAGACGCCACAACAATGAACATAAGGAACATTTTATTTTCATGGAAATTTTAACTCATGACAATGACAAATCAATGGGAACCCTGAGCTTGTTTCTCTGCAACGAGATAGTCCCATCTGGGAGTGATGGGAGACAATGACACCCAAAGTGTGTTGTAAAGGGCCGGGGGGGAGGGGAGAAGGCGTCCTTCGGGGCCCACCTCCAATTAGTCGAAGGACCACATGTGGTCCGCAACCCACAGGTTGGGGATCGCTACTGTAAGGGACCAATTCTGGTGCATCATGAGAAAGAGATGGGTAGAGCTGTCAGCTCAGCTTCCACCTGACCTCTGAAGGGGTGCCAAACTCCAGGCAGCACCTGGATATCTCCGGCTATTACACTTGATCTCCAGACAGCCAGGATCAATTCCACGGGAGAAAATTGCTTCTTTGGAGGGAGGGCTGTATGGCATTATATGGTCCCTCCACTCCCCAAACCCCATCCTCCCCCAGATGCTACCCCTCAAATCTCCAGGTATTTCACAACCCAGAACTGGCACCATATCTATAGTGGGTGGCAGAGTTCACCTTCCTCCCTTAAGTTACTTCTGCATCTGTTGAGAAGCAGCCCAGGTTGGTCCCCTCCCAGTGAGCTGCTAATGCCCTGGCCGCCCTATTCCATTTTAATATCGGTGTGGAGAACAGATGCTTAATTTACTTATTTATTATTTATTTTTATTTATTTAGAGCCTCTTGTGGCGCAGAGTGGTAAGACAGCCGTCTGAAAGCTCTGCCCATGAGGCTGGGAGTTCAATCCCAGCAGCCGGCTCAAGGTTGACTCAGCCTTCCATCCTTCTGAGGTCAGTAAAATGAGTACCCAGCTTGCTGGGGGGTAAACGGTCATGACTGGGGAAGGCACTGGCAAACCACCCCGTATTGAGCCTGCCATGAAAACGCTAGAGGGCGTCACCCCAAGGGTCAGACATGACTCGGTGCTTGCACAGGGGATACCTTTACCTTTACCTTTATACCGCCGCTCCCCGATTGGTCTCGCGGCGGTTTACATCATAACATTTAAAACAATAAAACCCCAATTGACCCAGGTTACACAGTAAAACAATATCACAATGGCAACAGTGGACATCCTTATAATTCCTTCCCACCTTGTTCAGGGTGGGGCCATGACCTTCCTCTAGTTGGGAGCGGGAGCTGGTCTGATGGAACTTGGGATCCGGTCGGAAAACCATTTCGTTAACCTTTCCAATATGCATTGCTAGCAAGGAGTGTAGACCTGGGTCCTTGCCCTCTGTGATGAATGAAATGCTGATTCCGTGAACTTAGGCAGACATGAGTGGGTGAGCAGAAGGGATTATGTGGGTGCTTGGCTCCTGTGGCCCTTTCCTGCATGCTCAGGGAAATGCCTCCTGGGGGTGGGTCGTGGGAGGCAAATTTCTTCCCACCCACTCCCAGTCTGCCTTGGATTCTGGCATTGTCACTGTGAGTGGGCAGGTAGTTGCAGGGGGTGAGACTAGATGACCCTGGAGGTCCCTCCCCACTCCATGATTCTATGACTGCAGTGAAAGATCCACCTATTACAGGGCTGGGATCCCCATCCTATCATCACAGTTGCATATCAGGTTCACCTGAGTTCCCAGGTGCACCTGATTCAGACTGTGACTGGTGCCAGTCGCAAAGTTTTCTGTCTGTCCACTGTGTTCCTGACTCCCAGGGGTGTGCTGTTTGGCCTGTCGAGGAAACCCACATAGGCCTTCCAGGGCTTCTTCAACCAACCAAATAGCACTGTTGCCTGGTCCGTTTTAGATCAGAAAAGTGGTGTATGAAGCTAAATTTCATTTTCTAAGTGTGCCACAGCCAGGATCTGCATCAGGGACCATATACACAGGAATTGAGGAGTGGTGTGTGAGAAGAAACCAGAAGGGAGACTTTGGATCCAACCTGCAGCAGACATGCAGTTTGAAGCTCTGCCTATGAGACTGGGGGTTCAATCCCAGCAGCCGGCTCGAGGTTGACTCAGACTTCCATCCTTCCGAGGTCGGTAAAATGATTACCCAGCTTGCTGGGGGGTAAAACGGTAATGACTGGGGAAGGCACTGGCAAACCACCCCGTATTGAGTCTGCCATGAAAACGCTGGAGGGCGTCACCCCAAGGGTCAGACATGACTCGGTGCTTGCACAGGGGATACCTTTACCTTTACCTTAGTTTCATAGGAATGGAGTTTGCTGGGATGTTTCTGAAAACAAGCGCCCTTAGGGGAGAACTTCTTTTTTCAGTAGCCACTGAATGAAGCCTCAATTTAGAAATATTAGTAATTAGTAATATTAGTAATATTAGCCAGAAAGATGCTTCCTGTTTTTTTTTTGAGGGAGAAAATAATTTCAAAATGTTGTCGAGGTGACATTTAGTTCCTGTGAATTACCAGACACCAGATGATAAATCTTAGAAGAGTAGCAGAGTAAACCCAGATTAAACACATATGTGGTAGAAACACAAGAAGGCTTTGGGGGAAGAGTTAATCTAATCAGAGGAATTATAGGACATTCAGTCTTTTGAAATCTGGTAGTAATTTTCTTAGATGGAGTTTGGAGACTTGAGAAAGATAGGGAACTAGAGACAAATGTATTGTGGGCTTTGAGAATTAATTACCAAATGTGAAAACATGAGAATAAGGAAGGCCCCGGCCAAGAGGTTTCGGATGGCTGTGAGGAGCGTAGACTGTTCTTGAAAGAAATGTTTGGCTTTTGTGGAATGTTGGAATGAGAAACATTTCGGAAGACAGGGCAGAATATAAATCCCCAAATAAATAAATTCATAAAAACGATACAATCGTATGTGCCTGAGACTATATGGGGAAGAGCTGTCGAAAACAAACAGAAAAGGCTCTTTTCTGATGAAGGCTGCATTCAGATGTTGTAGTAAATTATTTAACTCGGGATGCCAACCCCCCTGGTGGGCCTCCAGATTACAGAGATCGGTTTCCTTTGAGAAAATGGATGCTTTGGAGGGTGGATTCTGTGGCATTGTACACCACTAAGGGTCCTATTCTCCTTAGCTCTACCCCAAATCTCCTGGAATTTCCTAACCCAGGGTGTTTCCGCACAAAGACCAATGTTGCCAATTGGTTCCACACAGCGGAAATGCTATTTTAAAAAGTGGAATCTCAGTGTTCCGCATACCTGCATTTGTAGTGGAATCCAGTAGCGTTTCATTCGTTCCCCACAGGTTTCCGGTCTCGCAGGAATCGCTAGAAAGGAAGCTATTTTTTCTATGCTTGGTCCCACCCCTGGCCGTCAATCAAACGAACAGCCAATGGGCGGTTGTTATCATGCTCCGGAAAAGCCCCTTTCCCTTTAAGCACAGGTTTAAAACACACACACACACATGTTGCAACGAATATGCGTTGATTCGTTGCAACGGAGAGACCCATCTAGCTGGCATGTGAGCTGGCGATTGATTGTTACAAAGCTCCCCCGAGTGAAAAAAAAATCCCCCCCCCCCGCACGGGCGCGATTTTCGGCCGAAAATAAAGGGAACTTGCAAACGGGGCTGTGTTGTGCTTGGGGACTTAGGGGAGCTTTAAAGCACTTATGTGGAGGGACTGTAGCCGGAGAAGCCTCGCTGGGTGAATGAAGCCTCGCTGGTTCGTTGCTTTCCCCACTCGCTCAGAGGAAAAAAAAATGGCGATCGCTTCGCTGGAATTTTGGAGGAGAGAGCCAGGGGGAGGGACTTTGTTGGAACCGCAACAATGAGAACACACAGGTCTTTTTCGCTAGTGTTGCAGATTGTTTGCAAGAGTGTAGCGCTTTTCGAAGGGTGAATCCACTTTTCCCGATTTCCCTAGAAGCGCTACAACGAATCGCTTTTCGCTGAACTGTTGCAGGAGTGTTGCAGATTGTGTGCGACGTCTTGTGGAACTGCAAATTAGTAGCGTTTACAATATGAAAGCCTTCTGCTACATTAAACTCGTGTGGAATGGCCCCCAGAGTTGGCAACCCTGTCCCCGACCCCCTGCTGGTGGTCAGGAAAACTTGGCAACCTTGAATTAATCTGAGATAGCACAACACATAGGTGTGGAAGCCTGAAAAAAAATCTGAGGGAATAATAGTTCTGCCTTCATTTTTTCTCTTCATGATTAAACAAAAAATTCTGATGGGAAAATTGGAAAAATTAGGGGATCAATGAAAAAAAAAACCCTCCTCTGAACTATTTTGATTTTTGGGATGAATGAAATGATACATAAAACAAAGGTTTTCTCATTCAAAATGTAAAGCTTGAAAAAGCCTGCTGGGTGTGTTCAGTTTTTCAAGTGAATAAAAAAAAAAGAAATTTTGTGGATCATTGAAAATGTTTTCCTATAATTCCAATCCCCCTTTCTTGAATGTGTTGAATGAGATATTAAGGTGATGTGATTATATGAAAATGTTTCTAAGTAATACACTAAGTAATACACTTCTTTTGTTTACTACAAAATTTGTTCCCTGTTTCTCATATTTATTTTTTTCTACCTCTCAGATGGTGGAAATTAAGATCCATGTGCTAAGATAGTAAAGGCTGCAGCAACTTCCCCTCAGGTGTTGGGGTATATGTGCAGTTTTTCTTACAGAAACAAAGACATTTAAATTTCCTAAATATGTTGAACGGCACACTTTAATATGCTAAATAAGTTGTGAGTGATGCATGTCACGTTGTGAAATCAATTAAAATAAGTATAAGTGTGAAAGTAAAATAAATATTCTATATATTGGTGAGTCAGTGTAGCATAGTAGTAAAAAGTGTAGGATTAGGCTACGGAAGAGTCAGGGTCAAAACAAGAGGCAGTCAGATAGTGCTGCCAATTTCCAGGTGATCAAAATAACAAAGTGGAAATACATACTGAAGAAGTTTCATAGCGAAACTTGATTAAATTAAAGACTCGGAAGGCAAGAACTTCCCTTCATGCTTAAGGTTGACCTCTGCTAGGAACATAGGAATTCTTCTGTTAGCGATAAGATTTATTGAGCCACACTTCCCGTTCCCGCACCGCACTTGTATACTTCCAGGTAGTAGTTGGAGATCTTCCATCCTTGCAACTGATTTCCAGCCAACAGAGATCAGCTCACCTGGACAAAATGGCTGCTTTTGAAGATGGACTCTATGGCATTATATCCCCATTAAGTTATTTATTTATTAGATTTATTGGCTGCCACTCCCTATAAGAAGAAGAGTTGGTTCTTATAGGTCGCTTTTCTCTACCAGAAGTAGTCTCAAAGTGGCTTAAATTCGCCTTCCCTTTCTTCTCCTCATAACAGACACCCTATGAGGGAGATGAGGCCGAGAGAGCCCTGATATTACTGCTCAGTCAGAACAGAAGAAGAAGAGTTGGTTCTTAAATGCCACTTTTCTGTACCAGAAGGAGTCTCAAAGCGACTTACAATCTCCTTTCCTTTCCTCTCCACACAACAGACACCCTGTGAGGGAGATGAGGCTGAGAGAGCCCTGATATTACTGCTCAATCAGAACAGAAGAAGAAAAAGAAAAGTTGGTTCTTATATGTCGCTTTTCTCTACCAGAAGAAGTGGCTTAAATTCGCCTTCCCTTTCGTCTCCCCACAACAGGTACTCTGTGAGGGAGGTGAGGCTGAGAGAGCCCTGATATTACTGCTCAGTCAGAACAGCTTTATCAGTGCTGTGACTGGCCCAAGGTCACCTAGCTGGCTGCATGTGGGGGAGCGCGGAATCAAAACTGGCTTGACAGATTAGAAGTCCGTGCTCCTAACCAGCTAACATCAATAAAATACATATACAGGCGGACAGGTGGGACAGTAAGCGCATTTACCCACTCTGGCCTGGAAGCATCTGAACACTGTGGCCCTGGCCAGAAATTTGGGGGTGAGACTAGATGCCTTGCTGTCTATGGAGTTACAGGTCACGACAGTAACCCGTCAGGCATTTTACCATCTTCGTCAAGTAAATGGTAGCAGTGGGGAAAAAGATGATATATATAAAATACATAAGAATTTGTTCTTCTAATCATGGTGGTCAAGCTGATGGGACAAGTAAAACTAAAAGTTAAAAAAAAATCCATCTCAACCAGAGTTTCGTGAAAGCCTGGGATTTCTTGACAGTTCTGGAAGGGTTTTCCAAATGGGTGGGAGTTAATTAATTTTGCATGTATTTTGATTCTCCACTCCTCCTCTTGCAACCAGTTGTTAAACATTTATTGGATGATATGATCATTGGTCATGTCAGCCTCACTCCTTTACTAAAATGGCCAATGATAGGCCTTGAGGGGGTGAAAAGGGGAGGGACCCCAGGTGGGCGTGTCCACATCTATGCTTCCCAACCCTATTCTGCACGATTGCGCCACTTCTGGGGTTTCTTGAAGCCTGAAGCATGTTTCAGAGGTTTCTCAAGGGTAAAAAAAACTGAGAGAGCCTGCTGTAGGTTGGCCCCATGTGCCTCCTTGATATTGGTGCCAGAAGAAACCAGTGGAAGAGGCAATGCTTTTAAGGGAAGCTGACATTAGAAAAAACTGGAGGAGTAGACTTGGAGAAGGAGAATTGGGGTCAGTGAGCAGACCGGCTATTTCCCTGCGCCTTTTTCCATGAAAGGAGGGGGGAAAGGAAGAACAGGCTCTAACTTGGCACAAGGTTGTCACTTGGAGGAGGGCAGGATGCTGTTTCCGTTGGCTGCAGAGGAAAGGATGCGCAGTAATGGGTTTAAACCAGTGGTCCCCAACCTACGGGCCGCGGCCCGGTGCCGGGCCGCAAAGGCCATGGCACCGGGCCGCGGCTCCCTCTCCCCGCCCCGCCCCCGCAGTAAAAAACTTCCCAGGCCGCAAGCTTGCGGCCCGGGAAGCTTCTTACTGCGGGAGGCGGGGAGAGGGAATCAGGGCCGGGCCGCGCCTGTGCGGGCCATGCCCGCTCGGCCCGATCCGTGGGCGCGGCCCGCGGGCGCGGCCTGATCAGTGGGCGCGGCCCGGGCGCGGCTCGCGGGCGCGGCTCGCGGGCGCGGCTCGGGTGCGGCCCGATCCGCGGGCGCGGCGTGGGCGCGGCCCGCGGGCGCGGCCCGATCCGCGGGCGTGGCCCGCACGGGCGCGGTCCGCGGGGGCGCGGCCCGATGCCCTGCCGGTCCCCAGCCTCGGAAAGGTTGGGGACCACTGGTTTAAACTACAACGATATAGGCTAGATATAAGGAAAAGATTTTTCACGGTCAGAGTAGTTCAGCAGTGGAATAGACTTCCTAAGGAGGTGGTGAGCTCCCCCTCACTGGCAGTCTTCAAGCAAAGGTTGGATACACACTTTTCTTGGATGCTTTAGGATGCTTTGGGCTGATCCTGCGTTGAGCAGGGGGTTGGACTAGATGGCCTGTATGGCCCTTTCCAACTCTATGATTCTATGATTCTAAGGGGGGCTGGAGCTGCTCCTTGCTTGAGGCTGGGGTGGCCCTCATAGGTAGACAGCTTTAGGTTGGGAAATTTCTGGAGATGTTGCTGGTGGAGCCTTCAGAGGGCAGGTTTTGGAGAGGATGGGACGTCAGCAGGGTACCATGCCATGGAGTCCTCCCTCCCAAGCATCCATTTCCCCCAGGAAGCTCTGTCTCCTGGAGAGCACTTGTAATAGCAGGGGACCTCCAGCTACCACCTGGAGGTTGGCAACGCTGTCTGAATAATGCCTCTTCCTTGAAAGCCTTATGGGGTCACCCTAAACCGACTGCAACTTGATGGCTCTACTGATGGAGTTGGTTTCCCTGGGCATCTTCCAATGGTCTTCATACCCATTCCCTCTCCTGCTTGGGATGAGATAAGCACCAAAGGGGAGAGGGACAGCGGAGGGATGCAAGCAACAAAAAGGGAAGACACCCAAAGGGGCATTGGCCTTCCCCAACCGGTGGGGTGGTTCTGGGCCCCAGATGTGGCCTTCCGTGACTCCGTAGGTTTTTCCTGGACTTCCGTCGCCCCGTCCTCTGTTTAAACCGGCTTTTTTGTTTGTGCCCCCTCCAAGATGATGGGTGGGAACGCAAAGGCGGCAGCCAGCTGGTTAGGACACAGTGTTCGCTTGTGTCCCCACCATGCACGTCGGCAATGGGTGATTTATCGCGACGGGTTGGTGATTTACTCCCTGCTGTTGCTACTGTCATAAATCCCCCGTGCAAGTGGCTGGCCCTGCATCACAGTGGCCGACAGGCAGCGTAATGAACTGGCATGCACGCTGCATTGCTTGGAAGGTGCAATGCGTTCGGGGCTGCCACAGCTAGAGACAGGCGGGGCGGAGTGGATTTGCACCCCCCCCTCCCCAGATTCCTTTGGGAAGGCTTGATCGATAGGCTCCGCTACCGAGTCCAGCTGGTCACCATATTGGGGGGCTCAGAAAGGATTTACTCTCCCCCTGGGTCGGATTGGCTAAGTAATGATTTTAACCTGTGTTTCCCTCCCCCCCCCCCTTCTTCATATATTATACTCCATTATCAGATAGCCCCCTCTGCACAGGAGGAGGAAACAAAGGGTTAACTTAGTAGTAGATTCACGTAGTTTGAAGAATTGTCTGTCCCCGGGAAGGACTTGTGTGATAAGTTCTTGCAGAATTAGGACAGTCTCGCTGTTGACCTGATGGTGGTTCTGGGGGCAGGGTGGCTGAAAGCCTGGGATGAGAGCGTCACCCAAAAGGGTTGTGTGAATCATGGGCTCCGTTTCAGATCGCTGCCACCAATAGGAGAAAAGGGGCTTCTTGGACACACCTCATGAGTTATGATGGTAAGGGTTGCCAACAGGCCTGGAGACAAAACGCCCTGTCTAACAGGCGTACGCCGTTTGGACATGGGCAGCCAAATGGCAGAGAGGGACATAACATAACACGGAAAACAACATCCTATTAACCCTCTGTCGAAGGGACAGGACTCCCCCCACCCCTCTCCAGGTAGTTGGAACCCAAACTGTGATCAGTCCTTGTTGTTGCATTCAGCTTTTGGGGGCGGAGAAACACCCATCATCTGTTTCCAACCCAAATCTTGTTGCAGAACTTAGTTTGAGAAACGGCCTACGCATTACACAAAATAACTACACATTAACGTCTATCCTTCCACAGGGATTCCTCCCCCCTCCCCCATGAAAAGCGGAGTGCCCCGAATTAAATGGGAGCATCTGCATACATGACACGGTGCACATTCTGAGCATAAATTGTGAGCTTCCCAGGATTGGATCAAAGAACGTTCTCCTTTGATCTGATTCAAAGGGGGAAACACAGCCTGACTGCAGGTGGAGCATCTGCATGGGCGTTTCACCTGCAGCCACTATGGGGAGGTTTATGAAGGTAGCCATGGTGGTCTGCAGAAGAACAATGAGATTCAAGTCCAGTAAAAGCTTGGTGTAGTTGTTAAGAGTGGTGGTTTATAATCTGGAGAGCCAGGTTTTATTTCTACTCCTCTTCCACATGCAGCTACCTGGGTGACCTTGGCCTAGTCACAGTCCTGTTAGAGGTGGTCTCACAGAGCAGTTCTCTCAGAGCCCTCTCAGCCCCACCTACCTCACAGGCTGTCTGTTGTGTAGACTGGGAGGGAAGACAATCGTAAGCCTCTTTAGACTCAAAAGTGGGCTATAAATACCAAAATGTCTTTTTCTTCCTAGTAAGCTGTGATGGGGAGATGATTGGACCTCTGCTCCACTTTCAGAAAGCTTGTTGTTGTTAGGTGCAAAGTCATGTCCGACCCATCGCGACCCCATGGACAATGATCCTCCAGGCCTTCCTGTCCTCTACCATTCCCCGGAGTCCATTTAAGTTTGCACCAACTGCTTCAGTGACTCCATCCAGCCACCTCATTCTCTGTCGTCCCCTTCTTCTTTTGCCCTCAATCGCTCCCAGCATTAGGCTCTTCTCCAGGGAGTCCTTCCTTCTCATGAGGTGGCCAAAGTATTTGAGTTTCATCTTCAGGATCTGGCCTTCTAAGGAGCAGTCAGGGCTGATCTCCTCTAGGACTGACCGGTTTGTTCGCCTTGCAGTCCAAGGGACTCACAAGAGTCTTCTCCAGCACCAGAGTTCAAAAGCCTCAATTCTTTGACACTCGGCCTTCCTTATGGTCCAACTTTCAGAGCCATACATTGCAACTGGGAAGACCATAGCCTTGACTAAATGCACTTTTGTTGGCAGGGTGATGTCTCTGCTTTTTAGGATGCTGTCTAGATTTGCCATAGCTTTCCTCCCCAGGCGCAAGCGTCTTTTAATTTCTTTGCTGCAGTCCCCATGAGAAAGGTATGGGGCAGTATACAGCTGTGCTCCTCACCCATCTCCCCTTTGGCCCAGGAGGCACCTCTTTTTGAGCTTTCCCTGCTGAGCAGTGCTGAAACTACAGTGTGACCTGATAGAAAAACGGTGTCCTGGGCTGTGAGTGATCCACACTGGGACAAAAAACCCCAACCATCTTCAAGTATCGGCTAACAGGGTCTAAACCAGGGGTAGTCAACCTGTGGTCCTCCAGATGTCCATGGACTACAATTCCCATTCGTTCTGGTCCAACAACTCTGCTCCATCCTCTATATGGCACCCTTTTAAATACTTGAAGATGGTTATCAGATCCCCTCTGTCGTCTCCTCTCCAGGCTAAACAGACCAAGTTCTCCCAAACTTTCCTTATACGTCTTGATCTCCAAACGTCTTGGTCTCGTTTTCAAATCTTTCTTCAGTGGCCAAGACTGTGAACAAAACCTTATCTGGTTGGGAGAAACCAGAACCTCAAAGGGCGTCCTAATGAGCCTCTTCAGTCTTTTTTTTCTGGGACCTTCAGTGGTCTCAGGCAAAGAACATTACCTGGTTATTTCCTTCCCTGTCTGTTATGGGATAGGATTTTAATGATGTTTTATGGGGGGGTTGTATATTGTACCCTTCCACGAGTCTCTGGAGAGTCTCGGGACAGAAAGACAGACGATAGATGGCAGGCAGGCAGGCAGGCAGGCAGGCAGGCAGGCAGGCAGGCAGGCAGGCAGGCAGGCAGGCAGGCAGGCAGGCAGAAGAAGAAGAAGAAGAAAAAGAAGAAGAAGAAGAAGAGTTGGTTCTTCCACTTTTCTTTATCTGAAGGAGTCTCAAAATGGCTTACATTCACCTTCCCTTTCCTCTCCCCACAATAGTTACTCTGTGAGGTAGGTGTGGCTGAGAGAGCCCTGATATTACTAAAGAAGAAGAAGAGTTGGTTCTTATATGCCACTTTTATCTACCCAAAGGAGTCTCAAAGCGGCTTACAGTTGCCTTCCCTTTCCTCTCCCCACAACAGACACCCTGTGAGGGAGGTGGGGTTGAGAAAGCTCTGACAGGGCTGCTTTGTGAGAACAGCACTAGCAGGGCTGTGACTAACCCAAGGAAGGAAGGAAGGAAGGAAGGAAGGAAGGAAGGAAGGAAGGAAGGAAGGAAGGAAGGAAGGAAGGAAGGAAGGAAGGAAGGAAGGAAGGAAGGAAGGAAGGACGGACCCAGCCTTCAAAGTGACAATCTACTAGATCAGTGGTTCTCAACCTGGGGGTCGGGACCCCTTTGGGGGTTGAACATCCTTTTCACAGGGATCGAGGCAGGGCGAGCAGCTTAGCCAGGGGTTGGGGGGTTAGGGGGTGCCACCATTTTTGCTGAGATTGGCATGGTGGGACAAGAGGCCGAACTGAACTGAGAAACCCCGGGAAAAAACAATTATATACAATCATGAACAATGGATCTTCTTCATGCCCTTGGTCAGTTTTGATTTAATTTCTGTGAAAGAACACTGGCATAATTTTATGCTTGGGGGTCACCACAACATGAGGAACTGTATTAAAGGGTTGGAGCATTAGGAAGGTTGAGAACCACTGTACTAGATGCTTCTGGGATTTGGTCCCTTGCAATGTAGGGCCCAAAACAGTTGCCTCTGTTGCTCTTGGGTTATGACTGCCTCTGCACCTACTAGCCAAGGTAGAGCTGATGAGACCAGGATGCAGGAGACAGTATGCAGGAGACAGGAAATAGCCTGGAGAAATGCAAGGGACAAACATGTCTGAGACTTGGAGCTCATCTGGAAGCAGCAGCTTTTATGGGGTGAGTTGCTTGGGCCAGTACAAATGTAAGGAGCAATCTGTTTGCGGATTGTCGTCTGGCCAATAGCTGCCCTCCTTGCTTTCTAAAGCTTGCTTTCCCATCTGCAACTTCTCCAACAGCCCATGCCCTGTGAAGGATTCCCCTGCTGGCAGCTGCTAAGTCATTCATGGGGGACGGCGCCATCTGCCATCTATTACCAGGAGAGATTTCCACCCCAATAACATTGATTCCTCGGTTCCTGGTTGCCATAACTCAGAGCCCCTATTAAAGTGGTTGCTTGGAGCCTTTTGCTGCAGCTGGGAGTCCATGAGTTGCGATGGTCTCTGTTTAAAGAAAAGAAAAGTCTTTTAAAATTCTGCTTTAAAATAAAAAAGAAAATTCTGCAATCAGCTGAGCCAGATTCTGCACCAAGAAAAATGGAATTCTGCAATCCATTCTAAATTATGCAAAGGGTGCTAATTTGCATAGATTATTTATTTTATGGACTTTGTTTAGAGCCTGACTTTCCCACTGAGATTCAAGATGCCTTAAAAATATTAGAAGATTGCATTGGACAGCATAGGACATCGAATAAACAATATATACAATTAACAATGCAAGAGGCAGCAAACCCATTCCTTTATAAAAGCACCCATTATATTGCAGTCCTAATCTCTTTATAAAAACTGCCCTCCTCTACATTTTGCAGTCTCTGGAATAATACAAACACAGGAGCCTTCCTGACCCCCTCAGGCAGGAGAGGAGAGGAGTTAGGCAGGGCAAGACCAGTGTCACAACAGAGAATCCACGTATGCTGGCAGTGGTCGATCTTGTTTTATCTTATTGGCTTAAGTTATTTAGGTTTCAAGGTATTCTCTCAGGAATTCTTGCT
The DNA here is from genome assembly GCF_049243985.1 of Paroedura picta. NCBI lineage: Eukaryota > Metazoa > Chordata > Lepidosauria > Squamata > Gekkonidae > Paroedura > Paroedura picta. Next base: position 160,995,677 of record NC_135371.1, on the reverse strand, counting down.
CCTAATGGATCACCTTCTTTGGCTTCTGAGATTTCAGCAGTCAAGCAATCTTTGGAGCTGTAGGGACTAGAAACTTGATTTTTTTGAGTGGATGGCATAGACAAATATATCACACCACCGCAATTAATTAAGAAGAAGCAGGGGAGAGGAGCAGCAGATAAGTCCTTGCTGGATGTTTGGCACTGCAGGAAAAACAAGTCCTTCCTATTTTGGTCAAATGGGAGAGAATGCTTCTCTCAAGAAATAAAACCAAAGCAGTCATTCTCAACCTTTTTTTGGCCACGGCCCTTTGAAGAGCTCTTCTGAGGTTCCAGGACTCCCTGCAGTAGGCTGGCCACTTGAGCAATGAGCTAGGCTAAAAAAGACCTAAGCTAAGGGTGAACTAACTATACTCACTGTACCTCGTCTTATATATACACAAGACAGATTCCTAGAAAATTTGACCAGGAGAAGCATGTGCGTTCATTTTTTTTTTCTTGGATGCTTTAATTCGAACACACACAGACTGGATTACATGATTGATTCTTTCCTACCCTTGTCAAAGGTCAAGCTTCCTAGCAATCAATGAGGTATTTCATAGGTTCAGCCCCCCCCCCCCCAAACACGTTGGTCCCTCCTGCTCACATTTTCAGTCTGTGCCCCCCTTCAAATGTGCCAGGGCTCTCCAGAGTTCCATATGGCCCTGGTTGAGAATGAGTATTATCAAGGAACAGGAGAAGGGGACTGTGCTGTTTTGGAGCTAATGGATGACTTATAGTGGTTTTCTCCAACTTTTCTTCTGAGCAGAGGACCCACTGAGCTCTCAGAACATGGCAGGAAGTCCTGTGAGGCCAGGGACATGTGAAGGGAAGAGGAGGAGTGAGAGTTATGATGACCTCACTGCTGTCAAGCCCAAGACCATGGCCCACAGAGCAAAAGAGACCATGGCCCACAGAGCAAAAATCGAACTCTAGGAGATGCATTCCGATGAGCACCAAGCCAAGGTTCAGAGCCCTGGTGGAACTCTGTACCGCTGCTGTTTTTGGTGTGCATGCGAAGAGAGGCAGGAAGTACGACATTTTCAGTCTCTATACAGCTGGCCCTTCCAAAAGAAGACAGCCAGTGTGGTGTCGTGGTCAACAGGGCTGTACCCAAATCTGGACAACCATGTTTGTTTCTCTACTCCTTTGCAGGAAGCCTGCTGGGGGGTGACTTTGGACCGCTTGGTGTTCTTTCCGAGCTCTCTTAGCTTCACCTGCCTCACAAGGTGCCTGTGGTAGGGAAAGGAAGGAAAGGTGATTGTAAGCTGCTTTGAGACTCCGTAGGGTCGAGAAAAGCGGAGTATAAAACATTCTCTTTTTCTTCTTGAAAAGATAGGGAGGGGAAAAAAATGGGTCTGTGTCTGACCCATCTGAGGATTTTGACACACTGACAAATGTCTGCTGATTTATTATTACGTGGATGGGCTCAGGATGGTTCACAACAGTAAAATAGAAACAGGATACCGAACCCTTGGTAGTCTCTCCTTCACCCTCTGCCATGCTCCTGATATCTTTTGAGTTGCACTGTGATGAATCTTGAGAACTGCACGTGTGTGAAGTATGTGCATTTTTTGAAAAAACAATTCCCCTGGCAGAGCCATTTGCTGTGTGAATTTGACATGTTAGGTCTGTTTTCTTTTTGGAGAAGCCATCTCCCAAGATTTCCAGGTGCTAGTGGCAGATAAAACGAGATCCCCCCTCCCCCCAGTCTAAATGAACATTTCCTGTTGGGTTAAGCTGTATTTTTATGCGGGCTACCTATTCTTTCTTGGGAAGAAGAACAATTCTGCTTTTTCACATGGAAACCTGAATTCTATGATTCTCTGACTAAGGAGAGACATGTTTAGGTCTTAGGGATCTATGCCAGGGAAAAATATGGGTATGTATAGATGGGTATTTTAGGTTCTTCTATGTTGAAGTCCCACCCCTTGTTCTTCCAGTCTGTGGTTAAGAGTTGGGGGAGCCAGTCTCCAAAATATCCACTAGAGGGCTCTCTGTCTCCCCCCCCCCCCGAAATGATAAATTCCATCTTTCATAAATCCATAATGCTACAGACCACATACTCGACAACCACAGGGTCCAGTAAGCATTGAGCTGAGGTTCTCGCAATTTCGATTTTATGGTGTTATTGTTATGATCTTGTTAAGTTATTTTTGTTATAATATTATTGCTGTTGCTGTTGCCTGTTACCATGTGTTAATTGTATCCTTCCCTGTTTTCTGTAAACCGCCCTGAGCCCTCGGGGAGGGCGGTATATAAATATAATAATAAATAAAAAATAAATAAATAAAATAAACTATCTTTGTTTCAGAGGGAATAAATATCTACTTTTCACTGCTAATGTAATGCTCCAATCAAAACATGCCACCTAAGCTTGTCTGACTTTTCAAAGTGCCTCGATTTATTTTTGATTGTTTTCGCCTGACTTGAGTCACAAGAGAATGGAAACTTTCAAAATATAGAAGGCCAAAGGCTCAGTTCAGCCATCATATCAAACTGTGGTTTGATCGAACTAACTGATAGTTCAAGTTTGCTAACTACGGTTAGTTGGGAAATATCAAATAGGATTCCCGGCTCCAGTCTTCTGGAGATTTAGGAATAGTGCTTGGAGAATGCTAAATTTGGGGGGGGGGGCGTTTGCTGGGGATGTGAGATCACTTTAGGATTTCTGTGAATTTGGAGCTCTATGGTATACCATAGAGTCTACCCTCTAAAGTTGACGTTTCCTCCAGGGGAACTGGAGATCAGTTTTCATTCCAGAAGAATGGTAGATCCCACCTTGAATTTGTCAACCCTAAGAGCCTAGTCTGCACACATAGGATAATGCACTTTCAATGTGCTTTGGCAGCTGGAGTTTCCTGTGCGGAACAGGAAAATCTACTACAAAAGTGCATTGAAAGTGCATTATCTGTTGTGTGCAGACTAGACCCAGGATACAGAAGCATGCCTTGATGTTGGTTTTACCGATGGTTTTATGGGACGTATGAATGTGGACATCTTAACATGTCCTGTGGCGCTGCCTTGGTTGCATTGGAGGCTGGGATACCTGCCAGGTCTTTGCAGGAGCAGTAAAAATTGATGGTGATTAATCCTGTGCCAAACTTAACTTGGATTTAGGAGCTTGCCTTAGAGCTAGATCAGGATTTCATGAACTTAACCATCATTCAAAGAAACCACGTTTTTGTGTTCCATCTGAACCGAGTCCATCTGAACCAGGAATGTTTAATAAACTTCACTAACTACAGTCAGAGATAGAACAGGCAGGACTAGTCTGTTACCTTGGAAATGCTACTGTGCTTGTGTCAAGTGAGGAGAGGGCCTTCTCTCTAGGCATTTGCAAAGTTTTCTAGCTAAGGTGTATAGATAATGGTGATCGTGTGACATTAGGGTTGCCAATCTCCAGATAGAGCCTGGAGTTCTCTTGCGATCACAGCTGGTCACCAGGACTACAGAGATCTGTACTTCTGGACGAAGTGGCAGGTTCAGAGGGTGGACTTGCCTCTCCTCAAGCCACAACCTCTCTAGGAACGGCCTGCAGATCTTGAGGAATTTCGCTGCCCAGAATAGGCCACCCTAACTGCTGGCTCAGAAAACCACTCAGCACCGTGCTGCTGAGTCAGCAGTCTCTTGAATTTACTATTCTCAGCCCCTCACTTTAGACAGAACCATAAATGAGAGTTAAATCCCCCTCTGCCTCCACTGCTCTGAGGCAAATTGAGGCAGCATGAGCCAGGAATCTGCATTTTAAGGACATTCGTATCTTGTCTTATCTTCGGCTGATCATGTTCCCTGCTCTTGGCTTCCCCAGAGGCTGAGAAACAAACTTAACTTCTGTCAGGATAACCTATGATTTCATCTGCACGGTTTCATTCTGAGTTTTGTTTCTTACAGTCTGATATGTTTGGACAGTGAATCATGCTGTTTGGAATCCGCATTTAGATAGAGTCATATTGTATAGCAAAGAGTCTGATGGCTAAATATCGGTAATCATGCAGTTCTGAACCTGTGGCTCTCCAAGACATGGGGAATCGTATCACGGTTGATACACATAAATGCATTTAAAATCCAAGGCAGGAAAGGTTAATTTGGAGAAGAATAGGCAACTAGTCACATCAAAATCACAAGATGTCATAGTCCCATTGTATACGGCACTGGTCAGACCACACCTGGAGTACTGTGTGCAGTTCTGGAGGCCTCACTTCAAGAAGGATGTCGATAAAATTGAAAGGGTACAGAGGAGAGCGACGAAGATGATCTGGGGCCAAGGGACCAAGCCTTATGAAGATAGGTTGAGGGACTTGGGAATGTTCAGCCTGGAGAAAAGGAGGTTTAGAGGGGACATGATAGCCCACTTTAAGTATTTGAAAGGTTGTCACTTGGAGGAGGGCAGGATGCTGTTTCCGTTGGCTGCAGAGGGGACACGCAGTAATGGGTTTAAACTACAAGTACAACGATATAGGCTAGATATCAGGAAAAAAAATTCACAGTCAGAGTAGTTCAGCAGTGGAATAGGCTGCCTAAGGAGGTGGTGAGCTCCCCCTCACTGGCAGTCTTCAAGCAAAGGTTGGATACACACTTTTCTTGGATGCTTTGGGCTGATCCTGCATTGAGCAGGGGGTTGGACTAGATGGCCTGTATGGCCCCTTCCAATTCTATAATTCTATGATTCTAGTCTCTTACAATAGGTATAAAAGTGTAAATCAGGTTGAAATTCTGAAGAATAAACGGTGACATTAAAAAAGAAGAGAAAGAAGAGCTGGTTTTTATATCCCACTTTTCACTACCAGATGAAGTCTCCATATATGAACCCAAATATATGAACCCATGCCTTCATAGCTTTCGAGGCATACCACGTTGATGTTATAATACATTTTATAAATATACAATTGAACCGTTTTTGGTTGTGCATGTACTACAGAGTGATGGTGTGTTGCTCGTGGATTTTCCAAGGCAACACAAAATTGCGCCCAGGAGGAGCTGGTTCAACAGAGAGCGCTTCTTCATTCCCATAGTCTTCGTCTCCCTCGCCAAGAGGACGGAGGGGACCAGGCGAGGTGAGGCGAGACTCTCGGCTGGTGTTTCCACGTGGCTGCAGCACTTCATCTTGTTTGGGGAGAGTCTCTGCCGTTTGATCGCTGGGCTTAATGAGCTATGGGGTTATTTATAGTCCTGTGCTTGGAGAATCACTGTGGATTTATCGCTGGCTTCTGTAAATAGCCTGGCAAAACCACCGGCAGAAAGAGAAGGTTGTAGGGAAAAGGGAAGAGGAGAATTGAGGGTGGGGTGAGGTGGGCTGGAGGGGAACGTGGACGCTGCCTGCCTAGTTCCAGAACTCCCTGGGTCAACTTGCCCATTCTCTTTCTGAAAGACAACCCCACCTTTCATTGATCATCCCTTCCTTTGATGCACGTGTAGCACAGAAAATGGCTTGTGTTCTTTTACATGTTTATGTATGGTTGCCAACTCCGAGCTGTAAAATTCCTGGAGATTTAGGGGCTAGAGTAGGGGTAGTCAAACTGCGGCCCTCCAGATGTCCATGGACTACAATTCCCAGGAGCCTCTGCCAGCGAATGCATCTGGAGGGCCGCAGTTTGACTACCCCTGGGCTAGAGCCTGAGGAGGGATCTGAGTGCTTGCACAGGGGGATACCTTTACCTTTTTAATATAAACTTGGTCACATGTTGGAGGGAATCTGTGCACATCTGTTCGGAAGAAACAGCCAACTTGCTTTCACTTTGCAACTGAACCAGGGAAGACCAGTACCAAGATAAACATGTGGTTTGTATGACCCATTCAGCTATACGTGTATTAAACGTAACATGAGAATTACCCGATTCATGTATTGAAAATAAGCAAACTGAATGAGCATTCACTGTATCTTGTGCACAAGACTTACGGCCTCCCCTAAACTGAGTTGGGATGGATGCCTGCAGTTTCCTTAACTGGCTATAGATATTTCCAGGATGGGCAATTCACCTGCAGGGGCCGGGCCAGTTTTGGCACCTGGGAGGGATGGAAAGTGAGGGAGAGGCAGGGCTGTGTCTACCCTGCCACATGCCATGCCCAGCCCAGACCTGTGCAACAGAGGTGGGCGGGGAATCAGGCATGAACTGGATGGCATGCTTTTAAAAAACATGCTGCTAGATGACTTGGAAGTGCATTGTCAATAAAGAAGCAAGCATGCAATATTGCTTCTTCACAATTCTAAGGCAGGAATTTACAGTAAAGGCAAATGGAACTTACAGATATGTTATTTGTCCATAAATATGCCTGCTGTGGTAAGGGGTTGCCATCTCCATCTTGGGGACCTCCTGGAGATTTGGAGGCAGTGCCTGGGGAGGACAGAGTTTAGGGATAAGAAGGAGCAGAGCAAGAATTTGATGTCACTCTAGGGCTTCCATTTCTCCTGGACTCTGTGATATACCATAGACTTGGCATCAACATGTATGGTTTGGACATCAGTAGTCATTCTGGCAGAACTTCAGATGCCATTTAAAGTTGGTAACTCTAGCTGGGGTCCCTAATGTGGACTGTAGCTAGAGCGCCGTGGAAAGTGATTTTTAAAATTATTATTATTACTAGGGGGAAAGCTCATTTTATTTAAAAATAAAATGGGTGCTAGGCCCCCTCCCTGGTGCTTGGCCCCCTCCCCTGCCTGGAAGTCCCACAGCCAGACATGCCGCGCTCCCCGCCCCCCCCCCCCGCAGCAGGGGGCACTCGGCGCGGGGAGAAGACCATGGCCGGCAAGTCAGAGACATGGCAGGCCCAGTCTTTGCGCCGTGGTGAAGGCCTCGTATCCGTGGCGTCGCATGGCCGCCCTCCCCGCCCATGGACCATGGCTTGTGGGCGGGAAAGGAGCAGGGCCATCGCGTCTTTGATGCTCCTTTCCCACAGCCCCCCTCTCCGGCCAAGCCGGCTGCGTGGCCAGCGGGAAAGGAGGAGCAGGGCCAGCGGGAAAGGAGCAGGGCTGCCGCGTCTTTGACGCGGCGTCCCTGCTCCTTTCCCCAGCGTAAACGGACCCCGGCTGGCAGACTTACCTCCGGGGAAGCCTCTTCCCTTGGCGCGGCGACACCCCGGCCGGGCGAGCCAAGGACGGGCCAAGCAGCCAATGGGGAGCCGTGCTTTGTGCAGCTTCCCATTGGTCACTTGGCCCTGGAGTGACACTTGGAGGGGCCAATCAGGAGCCGCTTTGTGGCTCCTGATTGGCCCCTCCAAGTTTTTATCATGACTTGGCCCACCCCTTCTCCTCCCCTTTACCCCTTAGTCTTTTATTTATACCGCTCCACAGGAGTGGTTTAAAGACTATTATTGAAATTTATTAAGGCTCAGGGCACTGTACATCTTATTCAAATTGACATAATTCGATAAAATCATTGACGTTGATAAAACCAATTGACTTAAGTCAATGTCCAGTTATGCTGACATTTTAGGGGGGGGTATGTTCTGAGAGGAGGGGAGGACCCATTGATTTTATTATTTTAAAAACCCTGTTCCTCAGACATAGCAGTTTTCCTGACTGGAAACGTTCATTCCCTGTTTTTTAAATTTCTCAGTCTGGGATTCACATTGAGCAGGGAAATGGGGCAGAGCGCCCCTCCCCTGGGAATCAAGTTTCCAGTCCACACTGCCCTCCCTTATAGCTGCTGCTTCAGGCCAAAATACACATCTGGAATCCTTGTTATGAGATGACTGCTTGACACTGAAATCAGGGAGGCCTTCAAGATTCCATTGCAAAAAAGTAATACCGTCTAAAGAGGATTTGCTGCGGTGACTTCCTTTATTCCTTTGGTAACCAATACAAGCCAGTCCCTTTTTTAAAATGTAGGGGTTGCTATGCACATGCAGTGCACTGGCCTGTTTGATGATCATCCACTGAACCGGCTAGAGAGATGAGGTGACAACCGCAGCTTTCAGCCTCCCAACTTGGTGCGGATGGAAGAAATTGGATCCAGCTGTAACGGAACCACTTACATAATGAGGATCACTTGGCTTGCTTCTCTTTGACCATGGAGGAGTGTCCTAGCATTGAATAAATGCTAAAAGCAAACGGTGTAGATCTGAGGCCAATTGTTTTTGAGTTTGCAGGTGCTGTGGAATGCTGACAGTGTGGTAGGCTCAGTCACAAAATGGCCGCCGCAAAATGGCTGCTGCAGAAATCAGAGCCCGCCCATACAGTAGCTGGCACAGAACTGACCTTTAGTGACACAGTGATGATCTTTGGGCTGTGGTGGCAGCTGCTGCTGAAGAGACATATTTATTTATTTGGATTTTTATACCTAAAAATATTGAAAAAATCTCCAGGGGCCAATCGGAAGCTGGGCAAAAGCCCACCTGGCCCCGCCCACTTGTTGAGGGCCATGAAATGTGCTGTTGAGCACACAATTTTGGGTGTGGAAAGCCTTTCACCAAACACTGTCAGTCATGCTTGGAAACTTATTTTCCTCACACATAAAAGGATAGACTCTCCACTTCCCCATGATGTCTAACTTGGTGTATTGGTTAAGAGCAGTGGCCTCTAATCTAGTGAGCCGGGTATGATTCCCTGCTCCTCCACATGCAGCCCGCTAGGTGACCTTGGGTTAGTCACAGCCCTGATAGTACTGTTCTCACAAAGCAGCCCTGTCAGAGCTTTTTCAACCCCAGCTACCTCACAGGGTGTCTGTTGTGAGGAGAGGAAAGGAAGAGGATTGTAAGACACTTTGAGACTCCTTTGAGTAGTGAAAAGCGGGGTATACAAAACAATTCTCCTCATGCCTAACTTTCTTCCTTGTGACTTGCTTGTGCAGATCTGTGAAATGTAGATGGCCACGGTGACAAACTTATTGCTTTCCTATTTAGGTGACTGCCGTCGGGTTGCCAACCTCCAGGAGTCTCCCACCCTGCATCTGGCAACCTCATCACCTATTGGTGCCCAGGATACAGCCTGGCAGCCCTATTAAAAGGACAGGATGTTGTTTCTCCTGGCCAGTTGACCATGCAAAGCCACTCTGGTCTGGCCAGTGGCGATGCTCCCTACTGATGGTCATTCACTGGAGCCGATGTTGCATGGCCCTCTTCCCTTTTGAGCCTGCCATTCAACAGTGCCTGCTTGGGCTTGCCCCCAGCCCCTGTTGCATTCAGTAGAAGAAGAAGAAGAAGAGTTGGTTCTTATATGCCGCTTTTCCCTACCCGAAGGAGGCTCAAAGCGGCTTACAGTCGCCTTCCCATTCCTCTCCCCACAACAGGCACCCTGTGGGGTGGGTGAGGCTGAGAGAGCCCTGATATCACTGCCCGGTCAGAACAGTTTTATCAGTGCCGTGGCGAGCCCAAGGTCACCCAGCTGGTTGCATGTGGGGGAGTGCAGAATCGAACCCGGCATGCCAGATTACAAGTCCGCACTCCTAACCACTACACCAAACAGCAGTAGAGGCCTGCTGAAGAAAGTTTCGCTGTGATCCTGCCACGCTCCGGAGGCCGAGGAATAGATGGTCTCCTCTTGCCTGCAGGATTTTTCTTGTAATCCAGCCAGACTCTCTGAAGCCCTGCAAGGAGCCCACCCCCCTGAGTGATTGTGTTGTCAGTCTAATGTCTAACGGTGGCATTCAGAGGGTGCTGTTCTCAACTCATCAGGCAGCCCGGCCCGGCACGGTTTAAAGGGCAGCAAGCAGAGGTGGGTGTGTTTGTCAAACATGCCAATACAGGTGATGTATGTGCCCGGGAGGGAAAGTGCATGGGAGGGTGGGGCTCTCTCTCTCCATCTCCCGAGTTTGGCACTCGGGCTGTGGCAATTCAGATTGGGCCTGAAGTTCAAAGAGGAGGAGGAGGAGGAAAGGGGAGGGGGAATGCCTTTCTTCTGTTATCGCTACTGTTGATCAGACCCTTCAGGGAAATGCATATGCCTCCGACTGCTTTAGCACCAGAGACCACACTGGAAATCTGTTACACCTTGGCACATCCCAGCATATGGGCATATTTTGATTTACTCCAGACCTACTTAGCATAATTCGCAAAAGATAAAGGTAATTCCTCCCATAATGAGCAATCGCTCCTAACCATTGTTTCCTTGACTATATCTGACATCGGGAATGAATGAGATGGCATCAGACTGGCAGAGCTGCCTTTGTCTTGAGGTATGCTTCCCATCCAGCGTGGTGTGGGGGTTATGAGCGGCGGCCTCTAATCTGGAGAGCTGGGTTTGATTCCCCGCTCCTCCACATGCAGCTGTCTGGGTGACCTTGGGCTAGTCACAGTCCTGTGAGAGCTGTTCTCCCAGAGCAATCCTGACAGAGCTCTCTCGGCCCCACCTACCTCCCAAGGTGAAGGGAGAGGAAGGGAAAGCGATTGTAAGCCACTTTGAGACTCTTTGGGTAGTGAAAAGCAGGGTATAAAAACCTCATTCTTAAATCCAGAATAGGGAGAAGATTCACATGGGAAGCTGTCATGCTTCTGGTGCATGGGCGGATGTGGAGGGGTGGGTGTGGTGTTGCGGTAGATGTATTGCACGTGAACATTGGACTTAGATCTTGCTTATGGTTTTACTGAGGAGTATTTATTTATTTATATGCTGTTTTCCTCCCTGGGAATACAAAGCAGCTTACAACAGAAAAATGGAAACAGGGAATCGAAGGGGGGAGCCTTCTGAATATGGAGCAGCTCTCTCTCATTCTGGCTCACTCAGGCTTGTCCGCCCCCCCTCCCCTTGGGATAGGGGTTTCCATGCCCCAGCTCCTGTTTCCTAGCACCTGAAGCTGGCAAGAGAAAAACAGGGAGGGAGGATGGTCATTGGGCTCCAGCATGACCTGACTCCCAGGAAAAACCCAGAAGTGGTCAGTCTAGGGTCACCAACTTCCAGGGGGAACCTGGACAACTTCCGCTTTTCCAACTGATATCCAGAGGGAAAATTTCCCTGGAGAAAAATGGCTGCATTGGAGAATGGATTCTATGGCATTCTATCCTGCTGAAGCCCCTCCCCTCTCCAAGCCCCACCCTCCCCTGGCTCCACCCCCAGCATCTCCAAGCATTTCCCAACCTAGACCGGGCAACCTGATGACACCTTGTTGTCAGAGAAGCCAGAAACTCTCTGGTGTTAACACAATGCCTAGAGTGGCCTTTTGACTGTGGAGGACCCCTGAAATATGTTTCAGGATTCGAGGAACCCCAGAAGTGGCAACAAATCCGTTTGGAGCAGTGGGTGTGGAAGTGAGATGCGGGAGCCAGCCAGCCAGCCAGCCAGCCAGCCAATCAATCAATCAATCAATCAATCAATCAATCAATCAATCAATCAATCAATCAATCAATCAATCAATCAATCACCATTTCTATTGTGGAGAAAGAAATTAGGCCTGTAGGGCTCCAGTGATGTCTAGTGATGTCAGAAGCCATCCAAATTTCTGAGAAAGGCCATGTAGCCCTTGGGGAGGTCACTAAGGCCTACAGGCAAGACATCACTTTCAGGTTTTCTTGAAGTGACTACTCAGGTCCTCACTGGCAGTCCCCCTTACACTGATTCCCAACATTTTTGGCATGGTGACCCACCAGTCCAAATTTACTTTGTATAGTGACCCACCAGTCCAAATTTACTTTGTATGGTGACACTTGCTTGCTTTCCAGAGATATCTGGCTGGCCACTATTAGAAACATGACGTTGGAATAGTGGACCCCTGGTCTGATTTGGGAAGGCAGCTTCTGTATTGTGTTTTGCATTTTTTATTCAGGTCACAGCAGTTTTTCTTGGCATATAAATTGCGCTTTAAAAAAACAAACCACTACAGAGTCTATGCAGCCTTGCCTATCACCACCGTGATACATATTGATGAATTTCCATCTGGAGGGAAGAGGAGGAAGAGAAACCTTGCGATTTATCCCCCCCTCCCCCTATTTCCATGGCTTTTATTTCAATATCTGAATGGAGGGGAGTTAATAAAAATCTCGTTCGCCATAAATATAGGCAAATAAAAAATATAAATAAAGGTAAATGTAACCGTGCAGACAAAATAACGCTGCCTATAAAAATCGAGCTACTCATCCAAGAATGCTCAAAAGATTATTGTCAGATATTTTTCTTGTTAACAAATGCTGAATGATCCTTTCACAGGTGTTGAGCACTTTGCAAATGTGATGCCCTTTGGGGAAGAGGAAGCTAAATAGGGAACAAGTTGCCTCCTCGTAAATTATATCTTTTTCTGACAGATGTTTCTATATCCATTTCGGCTGCCACTTCTGGGGCGAGGCGCTATTGCCTTGGAAAATCTCTGACAGCTGATCAGAACTGGAATTTTACGTCCAATTAGAAGAAGAGCTGGGGAGACTGGATTTTTTTCCTGCATTTATTTGTATGTTTTCTGCCCATGATAATCAGTTTGGTGCAATTTTATAGCTAAAAGAGAATGAGTGGTGAACTTTCAGGTTCTGGTTCAAATCCCTCCCTCCCTCCCTCCCTCCCTCCCTCCCTCCCTCCCTCCCTTCCTTCCTTCCTTCCTTCCTTCCTTCCTTCCTTCCTTCCTTCCTTCCTTCCATCCATCCATCCATCCATCCATCCATCCATCCATCAACATATCCTCCCTCCATTCCTATCCATCTATCAATGTTTCCTTCCTTCCTTCCTTCCATCCATCCATCCATCCATCCATCCATCCATCCATCCATCAATGTATCCTCCCTCCATTCCTATCCATCTATCAATGTTTCCTTCCTTCCTTCCTTCCTTCCTTCCTTCCTTCCTTCCTTCCTTCCTTCCTTCCTTCCTTCCTTCCTTCCTTCCAAAAAGCTGGGAGACAATATGGTGCAGTGGTTAGAGTTCTGGAATAGGCTCTGGCTGACAGATTCCAATAACTTCTCTGGAAGCTTGTGGGGTGATTTTGGGTGAGTGATACGGGCTCAGCCTAACACATCTTCACAGTTTTGTTGCCAAATTTTAAACTCCCCCCCCCCCGGCAGTCCCATTACTATTGGTTTGATCTACAGCAAATCTCTCCAAGTCAATGAAAAGCTTTCCCTCACCTGTCCATTTCTAAAGATAAAAACTCTGTTTAAGGAACAGGACATTTTTATCCTGGCCAGTTGGTAATCCTGCTTCACAGGGTTGTTGGGAGGATAAAACAGAGATGGGAAGGACCCTTTGTGTTCCCATTAGGGAAAAGCTGGGATATATATGAAGTCAATAAATATTTTGTCTCCCCATTCTACTATTATTCATCTGCAATATGGGAATAATTTGAAGGGTTGTTCTAAAGCAGTGGTTCTCACCTTTCCTAATGCCACGACCCTTTAATGCAGTTCCTCATGTTGTGGTGACCCCCAACCATAAAATTATGCAAGTGTTCTTTCACAGAAATTAAACCAAAACTGACCCATGGCGTGAACATCCGTTGTTCACGATTGTATATAAATGGTTTTTTCCCCCGGGGTTTCTCTGTTCAGTTCTGCCTCTTCTCCCACCATGCCGATCTCGCTCTTTTCCATTGCTCCAGACTGACGAATGCTCTATCTCGATCTACCCCGCAAGGCTGTTGTGCGGATGGCGCCCCCCCACCGGTCAAGCTGCTTGCCCTGCTGCTCCCCCTGTGAAAGGGTTGTTTGACCCCCAAAGGGGTCCTGACCCCCAGGTTGAGAACCACTGCTCTAAGGAATAATGTATGTGAATCATAGAATCCTAGAATCATAGAGTTGGAAGGGGCCATCCAGGCCATCTAGTCCAACCCCCTGCTCAACACAGGATCAGCCGTAAGCATCCTAAAGCATCCAAGAAAAGTGTGTATCCAACCTTTGCTTGAAGACTGCCAGTGAGGGGGAGCTCACCACCTCCTTAGGCAGCCTATTCCACTGCTGAACTACTCTGACTGTGAAAATGTTTCCCCTGATATCTAGCCTATATCGTTGTACTTGAATCCCTTCAAATATCTGGAATGTTGCATCCAGTTATAACAAGTGCTGTCAGAAAAGGCTCTTTTCTGGCTCTTGCACCAAACGAGTTAGGAAAACCGCTATGACTGTCAGGAACTACAATTTGTTGCCTGCCACTCCCGGCAAGGTGGCCTCTGGTGGGTTACACAATAAAAACCCACATGCAATAAAATCCCCAATAAAACCCAGTAAAACATCCATACAAAAATCCCAGTGATACAACAATGATTGAATCAAAGTCAAGGATTGTGCCTAGAAGTGCTGCACTTAGATGTATAGAATTCATGAATTAGCACCCAAACCCATGGAGGGTTTAATTCAGGTTGTGTCCATGCATGTGATAAGCTCAGCAGATTTTCTCTGAGTTTGTTGGGCGTGATTATGATGGCCAGTGCTCAGGAACTGGGTAAGTTAAGACGATGGCAAGCAAATGCTGAAAAGATTAGAGCAATCTGTCCTCTCCCTCCTGTGTTAGCGACACACTCCTTAATATTTGTGTGTTGCTTGGTTTCCAGGAATTGTCCCGGGCAGCCTGTAGCAGTGAGGCATGCATCTTTGGCAGTCCATCAGAAGGAGGGGAAGGTCCACTCAGAGAAAACTGGCAAATTATTGAGGACGGGATTCTACTGTGGATGTAAGGCGAGAGCCACTGCCGAGGCAGTTGGGAGGGATGCCATGCAGCTGAGTAGGCAGAAGGGAGCTGGAGACCGTACAAGGTCATCTGCAGGTCATCTTTGCAGCATCCCACCGGGTACCACTTTGCCAACAGCCTATCAGCTCCGAGCTGCCCTCCGATTGGCTGGGAGGCAGCGTCTGATCTCTCCCTTTCCAGCATCTGTCAGCTGGAGATGTGATGGATGGAGTCGCTGCTACCTGTGCCGTGTGCCTGCCAGGTGCCTCTGCCTGCCAGCCTCTTTTCCTGTCTCCACATTGAAGCTGGAGCCCCCTCGGCTCCCCCCCCCCTCCGCCTACCAGGAAGGAGAAAGAAGGACAAATGCAGCAGTTGCCTTGTAGCCTAGTTAGATGATTTCCTCTCTTCAGGTCTAATATATATCCATAGCCAAGCAACAGTGAAATAGAATACCACCAGTGCTAGCTTGGTCATATGCATATGCTGATCAGAGGCATTAGCCCTTTTAACCCATGAATAATTCAAGAAAGCGCTATACACGGGCAACATCTGTACTGGTAGCAGAATGCAAGCAAGCCACTGGTAGTTCTTGCAACATAATATGCAAGCCCCTGTATAACATGAAACCTTGGCAGCTTGGTGACTCATGCCACAGGGATGCGGAGCTAATGCTAACTTTCAGAGTGGATATGTTTTATGTCCAGAGTCATGCATGTTTTGTTTCTGCTTTACAATTTGAAGCTTAAAATACCCAAGTCCTTGTGTGTACACCATTAAGCAGAGGGTTGGAGCCAGGGCTTTTTTCAGGGGGAGGGTGAGGGTGAGAAAGTATTGGCACCTTTTGTTTGGAGAGGGGGGAGTGTCTCCTAAATATTGAAGGGTTTTTGATGGAAATCAGCTCAACCTTATATATGAGTACCAGTACTTTTCCTTCCTTCCTTCCTTCCTTCCTTCCTTCCTTCCTTCCTTCCTTCCTTCCTTCCTTCCTTCCTTCCTTCCTTCCTTCCTTCCTTCCTTCCTTCCTTCCTTCCTTCCTTCGAATCATGGAGTTGGAAGGGACCTCCAGGGTCATCTAGTTCCTTCCTTCCTTCCTTCCTTCCTTCCTTCCTTCCTTCCTTCCTTCCTTCCTTCCTTCCTTCCTTCCTTCCTTTCTTTCTTTCTTTCTTTCTTTCTTCTACACACACACACAGAATCTCCACAGAGGGAAGGGATTTCTGCCAGATAACGTCTCTGCCTCAGCCTTCCCTCTGTAGCCCCAAATATCCCCTAAAATGCTGTGGGAGGGGGAATGACAAAGAAACAGCCCACCCCTGCCAAGATCAACCCTACAGGAAGGATGAGTCATGGGTCTGCCACAGGGGAAGTAGATATCAACGGATATTTCTCCTCCTTCTGCCAGGAGAAATTTGCTGCTGGTTCTAACCCTAAATGTGTGAAGCAGCTCACAATGGGGCAAGATTGGGAGAGTGCTAGGGTTGCCAAATTCCAAGTGGGGTCCAGAGAATGCCCAGAGTGACTGATCTATCTCCAGACTGCAGAGATTAGTTTCCCCGGAGGGAACGGCTGTTCTGGAGGACAGAAGTCAAGGCATTTTACCCTGCTGAGGTCCCTCTCCCGGTTCCTCTCCTCAGGGCACAACTCAGTTAAGAGAATAGCTGTTTGCTTCCTGTTCCTTTTTATGTTTATCCCATTTTGCTGTTACAATATACAGTAAGATATATATATTATTTATCTCACCCGATATTTGGGAGCTGCCAATCCGCCGGTTATGTTTTATGCTGTATATTAAGCTTCTCATGATTGTCTGGCTTTAAATCTTCCTCCCTCTGCTATATTTTACCGGCTTTCCTGCTGCTTTGGAGGCTTGTCAGAAAAGTAGTTTATAAATACTGGAAAGAAAATAATTTTGAAAAATACATTCGCCCGTGCGCAGCGGGGAGGGGGGGGGCTTGGAAGTGACCATGCAAGAGTGACATTGCGGCACGCGGAAGGAGGAAATATTTTATGAGCTGAAGTTTATGAAAGGACATTTGCCCGGAGGCAGCTAGAGATTTAGGAGGATGTGATCTTTGCATGAAGGGCAGTCTTGTGTTCCCCCCCCTCCCCCTCTCAATAAGCAAGCTTTCCCAGAAGCAGGGTTTTTCAGATATCTTCTTCCTTTGGGGGCAATTGAGGAACCATTCCTACACGATTTCTTCTGTAATGCCAGAAGAGAGCTTGGAGGTGATCTGCCTTCCTTGCCGATCGATCCAGGGAATTCCCTCCTGTTGTTATCAGGTTATAAAAGAGGTACCGTTCAGTGCTTTAGGAGGGCAGAAACATCTTTACTGGAAGAGAATCTGATTCTTTTTTAAAAAGTGAAGTGATGATAACATTGGGCCGAGGGTTCCTCTGGCAGCCTGGCTGAAGGGTTAGCGTTGTGCTTGAGGGGCATGATCTCCCCCCACCCCTCTTTAAAGCAGCTCAGGTAGGGATGCCAGACTCCAGGTGGGACCTGGGGATCCCCCAGTATTAAAGCTCCCCTTCAGACTACAGGGATCAATGTCCCTGGAGAAAATGCTTAGGGGGAGGGGGGTTCTATGGCACGTACCCCACTGAGGTCCCTGCCCTCCCTATGCTCCCCCAAATTGCTAATAGTTTCCCAACCTGGAGCTGGCAACCTCCCCACCCCACCCTGTATGGCTAGAGCAGGCTTTCTCAACCAGGGTTTCATGAAACCTTCGAGTTTCTTGATGAACCTGGAAGGTTTTCTGAATGGGTGGGAATCAATTCATTTTAAAACATATATTTTTTAATTTGGTAAACATTTATTGAGTGATATGACCATATATGATCATGTTGACCACCCCCCCTCCCAAAATGGCCAATGATGGGCCTGGAATGGGTGGGAAGGGGGGGGCCCTGGGTGGGCGTGTCCACAGCTCTGCTTCCCAACCATATTCTGCACGATCACACCACTTCTGGGGTTTCTCAGAGCCTGAGGAATGCTTCAGGGGTATCTCAATGGTAAAAAAGTTGAGAAAGGCTGGGCGAGGGGAACCTCACAGCCCTAATCTTTCCAAACAAGAAAACAGTATGGCAGGAAGTTAACTCTCCCACCCTCCCAATACCAGGCCTTCCTCAAAGCATCCTCCCTTGACTTTTTCACATCTCAATTAGACGTTAGGAGAGCCCACCCCTGAGGAAGTGTGTGTGCACATGAAAGCTCATACCTTGAATAAAAATTGTTGGTCTTAAAGGTGCCACTGGGCTCTATATTTGTTCTGCAGACCCCAAATGTCACTATATTTGTTCTGCAGACCCCAAAATCGGGTGAGATAAATAATATATATATATCTTACTGTATATTGTAACAGCAAAATGGGATAAACATAAAAAGGAACAGGAATGTCTGTTCTGCAGACCCCATTTTGGCCCTGGCGACCTACTCAAGAATGCAGAGAGGAGGAATTCTATGAGTCCGTCTTGCTTTTCCCAGGGATAGAGTGTTTCTGTAAGAAATTAATGAACTGTGTGAAGGAGGCATAAAGCATAGCTTCCTAAATGGAGTATGCTAGAGGGCATTTAACAGAATAATTCAGTCCTGTCTCTCTCTTTCTCTCTCTGGATAGACCTCAGGTTGTCTTGCTTTCTCTTGAAACCCAACCCAGTGGTCTTTTTCTGTCATAAAGAAGATCTGTTTTTTTTATGCCCCACTTTTCCCTACCCAAAGGAGTCTCAAAGTGGCCTACAATCGCCTTCCTTTCTTCTTCCCACAACAGACACCCTGTGAGGGAGGTGGGACTGAAGCTCTAAGAGAACTGCTCTGTGACAGCGGCTCTAACAGGACTGTGACTAGCCCAAGATCACTCAGCTGGCTGCATATGGAGAAGCATTTGCTGCCAGGGGCTCATGGGAATTGTAGTCCATGGACATCTGGAGGGCCGCAGTTTAACTACCCTTGGTCTACCACCTTTTTGTGCTTCTCACCCGCTATTTTTTTTTAAAAAATTCACAGTTCTCTGTTAAAATGAGTATGCATATAACTTTTAAAAAATATTCTTTTTCCGTTTTTTTTTTTTTGGTGGGGGGACTTTAGAGAGGCAGGATCGCCATGTGAAATCAGGCCAAGGGTCTGGTGAGTCCAACATCGGATCTTTGGCCCATTGAACTCAACTTCTATCCCAAATGGTAGTGACTCTCCAGGTCTCAGGCAGGTTGCCAACCTCCCTGCACGGGGACACACTCAGGGTTTAAATTTTAATTGTAGATATGTGACTTAATTTTCCCCCCAACCTAAATAATCTAATATAGATCATTTATGTCTCTTTGAATGTTTAAGACTTGTTGTTATCCTCCTGGGCCACACAGGGAAGGGCAGGCTATAAAAGTAAAGTTGTCATGGTAGCTGTTATCAAAAGATGGGGAAGAGATGGCGGGCTAGTGAGTTGAACGGAAATCGACTGGTACAAAGAAGGTGAGGCTTGGGGGGGGGAGTACCCCCTGGGAAGAGTCAGGCTTCCTTGGGAGGTGGTGGGTTCTCCATATTTGGAATTTTTAAACAGAGCCTGGAGAGCCATCTGACGGAGAGGCTGATTCTGTAAGGCTCAAGGGGGAGGCAGGTGACAGTGGATGAGCGATAAGGTTGTGAATGTCTTGCATAGTGCACAGACTAGATGACCCAGGAGGTCTCTTCCAACTCTGGTATTCTATTATTCTATTCTATGATTCTATGGTGCTATGATTCTATGAATGTCATTTTAAAAACTGCAGGTGCCCAGTTCGTCTTGGAATTGCCGCACAAGAGGAGGAAGAGGCAAGGATTTTGTTCCATCATTGTAGAGCCGTACATGCTCAGAATACTTCAACGTCCTGTTTTTCATCCCTGTCCACTCAGGTGCGTTCAGTTAGCAGGGAACGGCCTACCCCTGTCCCCGGTACTCAGAGCTATACTGCTTCAATCCATGGAGGTTCCATTCAGTGTCTTGGTGAAGCGCTGCAGATTGACCTGTCCCGTACGGATCTGCAGAAACCTGCCCCCCTCCCCAAAGCGAATCTCGTCATTCGCCACCTCTTGTGGTGCTGAATGTTAATGATGTGTTGCGTGAACAAGTACTTCCCTTTGTCAGGGGGGACAGGAAACGGCTTGATGAATGGAGCGTGGGAGGTGGGAGATGGTAGAGAGGAAAGGGGGTGTGGGGAGATGAGTCTGCTGCTGATACACGGGAGAGGGCTGGCCGGAAAGATGGAGGTCTTCAAAAAGAAGAGCTGAAAGGTGTCTTCAGCATGGTGACTTCTATCTGCAAAGTTTACCCGATGAATCTGTTAATCACGGGGAACCATTGGGGTGGACTAAATGCTGTTTCCAGCTGCTGGGGTGAGGGTGGGGGTGGGGGTGGGGGTGTTTATAAAACCAAAGCATCACCTTAGAAGAGGCTTTCCCTCCTGGATGAAAGAAAAGGGAAGGGTTCTTCTTTGGAGAGGGAGTCCTCTGCAACTGATAGGGGCATCTTCTGAAAACAAAGGATGCTTTTTCTATGGAGCTTTCTTCACTTGTCCGCAATTCTGTTCCGATTTCATTGACTTGGTCTGTTCAAATGCATGGTGTCAGCTGACGACATGCAATCTTCTTTATTTATCTAGATATTTAAGGCCTGCTTTTATTCTCAATGGGCACCCAAAGCAGCTTGTGCCGTTCTCCCCTCTTCCATTTTATCCTCACAACAACAACAACCCTGTGAGGTAGGTTAGGCAGAGAATATCTGACTGGCCCAAGGTTACCCAGCAAGGTTCCATGGCAGAACAGGGATTCATTTCTGGGTCTCGCAGATGTTAGGCTGGTGTTCTGACCACTACAGCACAATGGCTCTTAATCCTAATCCTTACAGCCAGTTGTGTGGACACGGCAACTCTGCCGGGGCAGGGGTGGGGATCCAAATTGGGCAACCCTTCAAGAGCATGTGAGGTGATCTAAAGCATGGGCACCTGACCAGCTAGAAAGGCCTCTCCCCCCACTTTCATGGGGCTTCCAGACCCACCTTCTCATTAGGATTTCATTTGCCACATGGAAGTATGGAAATCGGCTAATAAACTACAAATAAGCTTTGGCATTTGTGCAGAGCTGTCGCCTAAAGGGTAAAACACCAGGTCCCGAATGTGATTGTCGCGCAGCCAACCAAACTATTTTCGATCTCTCACAGGAATGTGAGCATCAAGCTTTCCAAGGAGATGTGACAAAGCTCTTTGTACTCTCCCCAGCTGCGATGGAGTGGATGGAAAACGTAGATCTTCATGTTTAAGGGGACTGCCCAATCTGTCTGCATAACTGTTGTATCTAATTGGCTACATGTTTTGTTGTGTTTCTTAAAACATGCTTCCTGCGTGTAATTCTGTCATGTGATAAACAATAAAATATATAATCCTAAAGTGAAGTGCTGGTCCTTGAAAGTGTGCATCTTCTTTCCTTTGCCCGAGCCTCATTCGGTCGGTCGAGACCTCCCGTCCCTGTTTCTTGGAGAGGCTGTCTCGGTTGGAGAGGAGGCTCCCCGGCTCACAGCTGTATGAAGGCGGCAGACAGATGGGGCAGGCAAGGAGTCATCCATCATACCACTGTCCCCAGAGTGGAATTGCCAGCGCGGGTACAGAGTGCGCACCTTGATACATGCTTGCACGCAGGATACGGCTGTGCAAACAGGAGAGCAGTCTTGGGGCTTGCTTTCCCAAGCAGGCCTTGCATCATTTTAAAAAATAAAATAAATCTGGCTCACAACACACCCAAATGCTAATGCCGGTATGGTTTGCAATGAAATATTAATCTCAAATGCTGGGCTGCATGTTTTTTTTAAAAAAAGAAACTTATTTTTCTAGTTGATAATCCAGTCGAGCATTTCTTGTGTGAATGGCTAAACTCATTTCAACCCCGATATTTGGTTCCACAGGCTTGTGGACTGGGTTGACTGGAAGCCGTGCCTTAAAAAGAAAATTGCTCCTCTGGATGATGTTTGTGAACAATGTTTAGGGCAGGGGTAGTCAAACTGCGGCCCTCCAGATGTCCATGGACTACAATTCCCAGGAGCCCTTGCCAGCATTCGCCAGCGAATGCTGGCAAGGGCTCCTGGGAATTGTAGTCCATGGACATCTGGAGGGCCACAGTTTGACTACCCCTGGTTTAGGGCGTATGTGGATGTGTTTTGCTCCTGAGTGGAAAACAACACTGGTCATTTGGGGTTTGGGAAGCGGAAAGGGAGATTATGAAGGGGAAAAAAAAAAGAGAGATCTGTTTTCAATCTGTTTCCCAGAGGAAACCTTTGGGGCTAATCCAGCTGAAGGTAGACTTCTTTAAATGTCATTGATTCCAGTGGAAAAATTGTGTCTCCACTTGTTTTGAAATCACGGGAACTTCCAAGGCCTTAACTTTGGCTAGGTTGTGGCCATTTTCTCTCAACCACTGAGACCAATGTGGTTTCATGAAATACTAGCCCTAACATGGGAAACAAAGCCCACAATCTGGTGGAAATTGTGACTAAACTCCCCAGACTAGACTAGTGGGTGTGGGTGTGAATTTATGTGTATTTATGCCAACACTTGACCTGCCAGTTCCTGAGAACTTTGAGGAAGGATAAAATATGTGGAAGGGGATCACTGATTACCTGGAAGTGACATCACTGCATCAGGGCAACTCTAGGAATTTCCCTGGTCTCTATGGTAAAAGATATAGAGGTGGGGGGGGATTGTTTGAGATTTTTCAGCTGCACCATCTGGAAGTGATATTTCTCGGGTTGCCAACTCCTGATTGAGAAATAACTGGAGATTTTAGAGGTGGAGCGTGAGGAGGGGGGTTGGGAAAGGGAGGGGCTTCAGCGAGGTATAATGCCCTACAGTCCACCTTCCAAAGTGGCCCTTTTCTCCAGATGAACTGATCTCTGTCCCCTGGAGATCAATTGTAACGGCAGGAGATCTCCAGCCACCGCCTGGAGGATGGCATCCCTAGACATTGCCATGGGAGTGATGTCGCTGCATCCATGATATATCACTTTCCATTTCCTCCCACTGCTCCATGGCCCGAGAGGGTTGTTGGGGGGCGATTGCCAGCCCTTGGTCTCCTGTCTGGGCCTCAAGGGTGGGGTTGGGGGAGTCTGTTTGATGCCTTTTGGCCATAAAAACGGAGTAGGCAGATGAAAGGAGCTCAGCACAGCCGTTTCCCCTGTCCTTATCTTGTTGTGTTCTGGTAGTTTTGACATTTCCATTTTGGTTCTGATTCTGGCATTAAGGAGTGCTGGAAAAAGCAACAGTGTAGAAAAGTAAAGCCCTGAAGATCTGTGTGGTGTGGGGTAGCTCTTTTTGAAGCAACTTTTAAAAAATCTGCATGTCCAATCAGATCTCCACTGGCCAGTGAGAAGCAATATTGGACAGACAACCAGGCTTACAATAGTCATAACTAACATGTCCTATTGATTTCCATCAGAATCACAGAATCATAGAGTTGGAAGGGCCATCCAGGCCACCTAGTCTGACCCACTGCTCAGTGGAAGACCATTGTAGCAGCCAACCAGTCTCCTCGAAGGGTCAACAAACTGGACACAGGCCAAGGCCTCCCCCCCCCCCGTTTCAATGGGGGGGGGATAGAGGAAGACCCGAGTTCAAATTGATCTGAATTCAGCAGGATCCACAACAGAAAAAAACAAAGTAAGTGCAGAATCAGCCTAGATGCATCCACTGATACTAACCACAGTGAGGGAAGCAAACTTGCATGTTTAGGGGAAATAAACCTTGGAATGCTTGTGCTGATTCCATGATTCTCTGATTCTATTCTGAGGGGAAAAGGATGTGAGACTAGACATACCATTGATTCCTTATTCCCCAGTCCCATCACGTCTAGCCCGGGTGTTGTGGACAATTTGTGATTTATTTGTGATCCCGCTTGAAATCTGATGGAAATCAATAGGACATGTTAGTTATGACTATTGTAAGCCTGGTTGTCTTCAATGGGACATAGTCGTGGCTAACTTTAGCTTCATTGAGGCTTAAGTGTTTGATTGAAGGACAGCCAACCGATTAAAGAGATTTTGGGGGGAGAAATTGATTAACTGTCTGGCGTTCAACCAATCAACCAATCAAAACTGAAATATTTTTTGCATACTGTAATACGTCAATGAAGGCACCTGAAGGCTAGAAGGAAGACGGCCATTTGTCTTGTGAGAGAACCTATCATGGCTGAACTATGGCTGCTCTCCTATGTGAGCATCCAGCCCTGGCAGGAGGCCCACAGGGCAGAGTCAAGGTCACGCTGAAACAGGCCCTCCATCAGGGTACTTTGTCTGTGGTACAAAGAATCCGGAAGGACTGTAAACAAAACTCCAAAGATAACGCTGCCGGAGTTACTAGATTTCCACAGGGCCTGCAAGACGGAGCTCTTCCGCCAGGTGTATGGTTGAGGCTGGGGCAGAGTCCTAGGATTCCAATTTGGACCCCCAAGGTCCGTCAGACCAGCTCCCAGACTCATAGAGGATGTGACCACTGCACCGCCGTGTCTGTGACGTGGTGGGCCTGCTCTTCTGGCCACGTTGAAGCCTTCCCACCACTCCCCTCCCCCCGCAAAGTCCATGGGTCACCGGTGGGAAAGGAGCAGGGCCCATGCGTCTCCAACGCGGAGTCCCTGCTCCTTTCCCAGTGGCGAAGCCCCTTCCCCCGGAGTGACACTCGGAGCTTCGCGGCTCCCGATTAGCCCCTCCGAGTTTTTATCACAGACTCAGCCCGCCCCTTTCTCCTCCCACTTTGCCCTGTTTTATTCATACCGCTCCATAGGAGCGATGTACAGATTGGGTAAATTATGGGGTTTTATTGTATTTTAATGTTTTATCATGTGAACTGCCACAAGACCTGTCGGGGAGTGGCAGTATATAAATTAAAAAAAACAAACAAACAAACATCTTCTCCCAACAAAGGGATGCCAGTCTCCAGATGGGACTTGGGGATCTCCTTGAATTATAGCTCCTCTCCAAGCAACAGAGATCAGTCCCCCCCCCCTGGAGAAAATGGCTGCTTTGGAGGGTGGACTCCATAGCTTTATACTCCACTGAGGCCGCTCCCCAATCCCTGCCTTCCCACAAAATCTTCAGTATTGCCCGACCATGAGCGGGCAACTCTACATTGTAATGGGTGGTAGGAAAGGCCATGGAAGAAAGACATTACTTATCAGAATCAAGACTATAACTTGTGGACAATTTTGTTTTTCTTGGAACAGGGTTCCAAAAACTTTTATAATGAAAGAGCCAACCTGCGTCAACATCCGGAGCCCGTAGAACAGTGAGCCCGTAGAAGAAAGCTTGTTTGTCATAACCAAAACTACTTAACATTACCAATCAATGGCATGTTGATTAAGAGCCTATAAAGTTTCCGCAGGCCAAATGCTACTTGTCATGGCACCCACAGGGTCTCACAATCGTAAATACATACACAGTGGCACCCATGAGGGCTCGCAATTGGTAATAAATATACGCAGACAATTGTTTTAGTGGACTGGCATAAATCTGCCCATGGGGTCATATCTGGATTACTGGCAATGATTCCACCCCTCTTACTTTCCATTTTGGGAAATATCTCCAAGAAGCCCTTTGGTCCGAAACCGATCTTTGTCTGCCAGTTCCTTCACGTACCAGTTGGTCTGTCACCCCACTTACCTTTCCATGGTACCTTACCTTAAAGATTGTGTTTCTTTTTAGACAAAGAGAAGAGTTGGTTTTATACTGCACTTTTCACTGTCTGAAGGAGTCTCAAAGCAGCTTTCATTCACTTTCCCTTTCCTCTCCCCACAACAGACACCCTATGAGGGAGGTGAGGCTGAGAGAGCCCTGATATTACTGAAGAAGAAGAAGAGTTGGTTCTTAGATGCTGCTTTTCTCTATCCGAAGGAGTCTCAAAGTGGCTTACATTCACCTTCCCTTCCTCTCCCCACAACCGACACCCTGTGTGGGAGCTGAGGCTGAGAGCCCTGACATTACTGAAGAAGAAGAAAAGTTGGTTCTTATATGCCTCTTTTCTCTACCTGAAAGAGTCTCAAAGTGGCTTACTTTGGGCCTTTCCTCTCCTCTCCCCACAACAGACACCCTGTGAGGGAGCTGAGGCTGAGAGAGCCCTGATATTACTGCTCGGTCAGAACAGCTCTATAAGGACTGTGGCAAGCCCAAGGTCACCCAGCCATGCAGAGGAGGAGTGGGGAATCAAATCCAGCTTGTCAGATTAGAAGCCACCACTGCTCTTAACCGCTACAGCATGGCCATGTTTGATTCCTCACTGAGCCACGCTTCCCTCTGGAGCCATAGCTTGCTGACCCATGACTTTCAAGAAGGCCTTAATGGGCCTGATGTTGTGGGAGGTTTTGCAGCAACTAGAGCTTTTGGCACCTGATGATCAGCTCACTCTGATTGTGATGTCAGCCTGATGCCATTCCCAGGCTAGCCTACATTTGCACTCTATTGTGATGCCAACTTGATGTCACATCTGGCTTGTCTGTGTTTCCACTCAGGGTGAGGGAGCAGTGCCCAGCTCTGTACCCCCAAGCTCTTCAGTCTGTCTGGTGGACTATGTCTTGTTGGGGTGGGATGCCTGTACGCTCTTCCCAGGCTGTGGAAGGGGCAGCTGTAGGTTGGTCAACCTCCAGATGGACCCTGCAAATCTCCTGCTAGAGCAATTGATGTCTCAATGACCAAGATCATTCCCCCTGGAGAAAATGGCTGCTTTGGAGGGTGGACCCTATGGGACTAGGGTCCCTCCTTTCCCCAGACCACACCTTCCCCGGGATCCACCCCCAAGATCTCCAGGTATTTCCTGACCCAGAGTTAGCAACTCTTGACAGATGCCTTTGAAGAAGAAGAAGAAGAGTTGGTTCTTATATGCCGCTTTTCCCTACCTGAAGGAGGCTCAAAGCGGCTTACAGTCGCCTTCCCATTCCTCTCCCCACAACAGACACCCCGTGGGGTGGGTGAGGCTGAGAGAGTGATGATATCACTGCTCGGTCAGAACAGTTTTATCAGTGCCATGGCGAACCCAAGGTCACCCAGCGGGTTGCATGTAGGGGAGTGCAGAATCGAACCCGGCATGCCAGATTAAAAGTCCGCACTCCTAACCACTACACCAAACTGGCTTTCTTACCTGATTCTGTCTTGGCTACTTTACCTGGCAGAAGGCGAATCCTCAGGAGTTAGGGTGAGGAGGGCCTCTGAAGTTCAGCAATATTCATTCATTCATTCATTCATTCATTCATTCATTCATTCATTCATTCATATTTTAACTTATATATTGCTGCTCTCAAAGACTCGAGGCGATTTACAATAAACCACCACATTCAATCTCTATCCATAAAGCATTTGGTACTGTCAGCCGGAGACAATTTTGCGTAGGAATTTTAAGCATGCTGTGCTTGGCTGGGTCAAGCCAGTCTGTTTCTAATACCAGCAGTTAGATGCCCCTGAGAGGCTCATCCCAGGAGCAAGGCAGGAAAGCAAGAGACATCCTCTGTGGTGTTCTTCTTACAGATGTTCTGCTTCTTACAGATATACTCCCTTTATTTGAGGAGGTTTTATTTAGCCACCATCACGCTGTTTCTGATTAGGCGGGTCCGGTTGGATAAGAACCTAATCTGTGTGCTAACTTTTGTTTGGACCAATCCAGTGACTTGTAACGGTGTGCAAGTTCACCAGAGCCCCTCGTCAAGAAAGATGTTAGAAAATATTTTAAAAGGGATCAGATTATTCAGGTCACTGCCAGGATATTATCGGCTTTCCCTACATCCTCCGACCTATTGGCTGTGCAGCCGGCATGACTGGTTTCAGGATGATCTGGTTTTAAAGTTTTAATATTAAATGTAAATTGCTGTTTGTGATGTATGTTTTAATGATAAAATGTTGGGAGTCGGCCCGAGCCAGCGCACTGGGTCGGAATATAAATAAAATTAATAAAATTAATAAATCCTTCTCACCCAGCAACATGCTTTTTATTCTGCTCCCCATCTCCAACGATATTTATTCTTTATTGACTTCCTTGGTCCCCTAACTTTCTCCACAGTGGGGACCTAAGGCAGCGAAGATCATTCTCCTCCCCTCCATTTCAACAACTCTCAGAGAAAGCTCAAAGTATGCTAACAGCACAAATAAACCAGTGAGAGTTCATGGCAGAGAGTGGATTCGAACCTGGGTCTACCAGAAGCTCTAACCCAGGGGTGGGCAAACTGTGGCCCTCCAGATGACCATGGACTACAATGCCCATGAGCCCCTGCCAGCGAATGCTGGCAGGGGCTCATGGGAATTGTAGTCCTCGGACACCTGGAGGGCCACAGTTTGCCCACCCCTGCTCTAACCACTATACCACACTGGCTATTGTGGGGTGGCCGCTGTTGAAATGTAGCAAGCAACCTATTCTGGATGAGAAATACACGATGTGTGGTAGCAAGTCGCCCGGCTCTTATTTCCTTTGGCTCCTTTAAGGCAAGAAAAGCTCCACCAGGAGGCAAACATTTGTCCGGGTTAGGGGAGAAGCGGGAAAGGTGGGCTGCTGCTCCGTTCCGGAAAGCTCCCCTTGCGCGAACTTCTTTTTCGCCTCTCCGGGAGACGCCGAGATGCGTCAAGACATCCGTCACCACCAGATGGCGCTGCTGCACACGATCGCCCCAGTCCCCGGCGCGCCTGCGGAGGTGCCTCCTTGAAGGGTCCCTTTCGCGGCGCGCCCCTGACAGGTCGGGAGACACCGAGGTGGAGGGCAGGCAAGGGGCTTGCCAACTCCCGGGGGAACGAAGTAGAAAGGGGTGAATGAGTGAGCGGCTGTCGGAAACGTCCAGAATGACAACTGCTCTCCTGATACGGTTGCAACCTCCGGGTTGGGAAATACCTGGAGACTTTGGGGGCCTGGCATCCCTCACTCCTGACTGCACCCCTGCTCCGTATTGCACCCCATGCGGTGTAGACTCTGTTGTGCCACTTCCTGGCTGAGCTTCCCTTCCCCAGATCCCCCCCCCCAGGCATTGATCCCCAAACTTCAGGGATTTGGCCAGCCAGAGTTGGCAAGCCTAGAAAAATGAGAATGGAGATTCCGAAGAAGAGAGGATTTTGCCTTCGATTTGTAATTGTAACAGAGAGGTAGACTTAAACTTTCCGTCCATTGCTGCTTAGTTCTGAGAGCCAATAAGGACCTGGGACAGAAGGCTGAGGAGATGCTAAAACATACTTTTTTCCCAAACAATTCTCCTTAGACGCTGCCATGGTCAGCCATAGGTAAACACGCAATATGTCTATGCTTAAACAGCTGAATTGTGTATTTGTTTAACTGTCTCTATCCCACTCTTCTGCCCAGTAAGGACCCAAATGTCACTATTCTGCCCTCCATTTCATTCTCACAACAACCTAATGAAGTAGGTGGGGGGGGGGGAAGAAGAAGAAGAAGAGTTGGTTCTTATATGCCACTTTCCCCTACCCGAAGGAGGCTCAAAGCGGCTTACAGTCGCCTTCCCATTCCTCTCCCCACAACAGACACCCTGTGGGGTGGGTGAGGCTGAGAGACCCCTGATATCACTGCTCTGTCAGAGCAGTTTTATCAGTGCCGTGGGGAGCCCAAGGTCACCCAGCTGGCTGCATGTGGGGGAGTGGGGAATCAAACCTGGCTTGCCAGATTAGAAGTCCGCACTCCTAACCACTACACCAAACTGGGGGGAGAGAGAGAGAGAGAGACTGGTGCAACGTGAGCTTCCATTGCCATGTGGGGATTTGAACCCATATCTTAGTCCAACACTGTAAACCAGCCTTTCTCAACTTTTCCACCATTGAGAAACCCCTGAAACTTTCTTCAGGCTTTGAGAAACCCCAGAAGTGGCCCAGTCATGCAGAACATGGTTGTGAAGCAGAGCTATGGACACGCCCACCTCGGCCCCCTCCCCTGCCCACCCTCTCCAGGCCCTTCATTGGCCGTTTTGCAAGGGAGACACAGGTGGACATGACCATATATGGTCCTAAAGGTAAAGGTAAAGGTAACCCCTGTGCAAGCACCGAGTCATGTCTGACCCTTGGGGTGACGCCCTCCAGCGCTTTCATGGCAGACTCAATACGGGGTGGTTTGCCAGTGCCTTCCCCAGTCATTACCGTTTACCCCCCAGCAAGCTGGGTACTCATTTTACCGACCTCGGAAGGATGGAAGGCTGAGTCAACCTGGAGCCGACTGCTGGGATTGAACTCCCAGCCTCATGGGCAAAGCTTTCAGACGGCTGCCTTACCACTCTGCGCCACAAGAGGCTCTTCTATATGGTCCTATCATCCAATAAATGTTTAACAAAATTTAAAAATATTTGGGCCATCAAGAAACTCCAGGGTTTCATGAAACCCTGCTACACCATTAGTGTGATGTAGTGTTTAGGATGAGGGTCAGTAGTGAGGAGACTTGGGCTCAAACCCCTGCTCAGCCCCAGAACTCACTGGGTGATCCCGGGCTGGTCATTCTCACCTTAGCCTACCTCACAGGGTTGTTGTAAAACACCCCACTGATGCAAGCTTGTCACCAGCTCTTTGCAGGGCGTTTTCATCAGCCGATGGCGGTGAAGCCAACATCTGCAGGCCGCTTCCATTTCCTCTTAACTCACTACTTTTAGAGGCAGATTAAGACTCTGAAAACCGGAATTATGTTTTGGAAGGCATTTAGAACTGGAATTACGTTCGTCAAGCGGGGTGTTTATGCGGCGACTGGTTTTTTATGGGCTGCTTTAGGACATCTTTTGGTAACTGTAGTTAGAGCTCTAATTGGATTTCAAGGTTTTTATGTCTGCTTTGAATCAGGGGGCCAGCCTGAGAGTCTATCAGAGGAGAGACAATACGAGGATATTATAAATAAATATAATCAACCATAAAGGCTGATTGCAGGTGGGGCACGGGGAGGACCTGGCGGCTTCTCCCAGGAAATAAAATCCCCGATGAAAGAAGCCTGATTCTCAGCAGACTTTGTACATCAGTCAGTGGTGTCCCTTAGCCAAGGCTGGTTTAGCCATGTGTAGTATGTGGTATGGGCCCCACACTGCCAGGGATCCCATAAGGAACCTTCCCCCTATGAAACAGGGCAGTAACCTCTCTTCTCCCTCCTTTTCCCTCTTTAAGGAGGGCCTTCGGAGTGAGACCCCTTTCCACTGTGGGGGGCCCCCTCTGCCCCCAGTCTGGCTGCTCCCACCCAAATTGCACTCTGCTACGGGCCCTGCAAACCCTTAAACCACTCCTGCCCTTGGCCCTCCAGGGGCCCCCAGACATTCCAGGTCAAAAGAATCATATCTTGGATCCCTTGACAGTCCTTACAGTTTTGGTGCTCAAACGATGCACCTGGCCCATTTAGAAGGTGGCCCTGCCAGAAGGATGCTCTGGGCTGATCCTGCATTGAGCAGGGGGTTGGACTAGATGGCCTGTAGGGCCCCTTCCAACTCTATGATTCTATGATTCTATGATTCCCTTCTCAGAAAGCTGTCATGGCAGAGCATCAGGGAGAGATGGTCTGGCAGACAGGAGGGCGCACTGCAGGTCCCAAGGAAAGGCATGGACATGCAGGGGCTTCCTCTGAGTCAGTGAACATGCCTCTGCATGCGCCAGCTGTGTGCAGTTCAGCGTATGAGAAGGGTGAGCCCCAGAAGCATCTGAAGGGCTGTGGTTGTGGGCCTTGCCCATCTGCAGGCTGGCACTTTCTGACAGCTTCGCCCAGCTGAGCAAAGCCTTCCAGTGTTCTGACCGGGGGGGGGGGGGGCTGTCTCCGTTGCTGGCCCAGGTGAGCATTGGTTCTGCTTCCTCTTGCCTACATCTTCTCGAGGAGGAGGCCGTGCAGCCTTTTATTATTAATTTAAAAATTATTTCATTTGTATACTGCCAATCCCAGCACAGCTGGCTCGGGGCAGTTCACATTGCATAAAATACAAAGTAGAATTAAAACCAACACACTGCACTCAAGCTCACTCCACTCCACCCTTGATATCATCTCCTGCCATGTGAAAGACGGTCCATGCCGACACTCACCAAGGGTGGGGTAGGGAGGAAGGATCTAACTGATGTTCCACTACTTGACTTCAACCAAATGCCTGGTGGAAGAGCTCCATTTGACAGGCTCTGGGGAACTGGGAGAGCTCCGACAGGGCCCTCAGCTCTTCTGGAAGCTCATTCCATCAGGTTGTGGCCAGGACCGAACAGGCCCTGGCCCTGGTCGAGGTCAGGCGGACTTCTCATGGCCCGGGAACCATGAACCAGTGGCCCTCTATATTTGTGGCTCTCCAAAAAACAAATGGCTGCTTTTATCCCAGCGTGATGGAATCAGGAGCATGAATCAGAGATGGGTGGGTGGACAATAGTCCTCAGTTCCTCCAGTGCAGAGATTTGTGTATGTTTCCCTAAACCAGAACCTGATTACCAAGAGCTTCGTAGGTATTAATTTCTGCCTTCCCCCGTTCCTTGGGAATCCGTTTCATGTTGACAACAAAGAGAAAAAACAAAAAGGAGGAGCGGTTACCTTTTTGTTCTGTGGAATGCTTTTCCGCAAAACGTTTGCCCTTCATCTCTCCAAGAACTCTTGGCCAACACCCAGCAGATGAAGGGTTTGGAGATGCTGAGATGTTGTGCTCCAGCCATGGTAGAGTCTATCCCTGGCACAGATTGTTTTTCCTCTTAATTTGGAACAAGCACGGGCAAAACAAACGGCAACTACAAAGCCATTCTATTTTAATCACCCCATGACGGCAAACCCATGCGAAATGCATCTGATCCCAAAGCAGAGCTGTCTTTTGCTTCCTAACCAGTTCGTTATGGGTTCATTATGACTTGTTCAACGGGTGATTTATAACACATCATGAAAGAGTATTGGCAACAATTGGGAGAGGTGGGGTAGACCAAAAATTATCATGGTACATTATAAACATTTTGACATCCTTTATTTCACTGACGGTGCAGGTATGTTTGTTTATATCGTATTTTATATCCTATTGTTTATGTTTATATCGTATTTTTTATATCGTATTTTAGGGAATAGCCATTGAGGAAAAGGGGTTTACCTTGAAAATGGGTGGTTTTTAATGCGGACTCCATTTTGGATCGCTTTTGTTTTTGAAAAATGTACATACATGCACATCTTTCAAAAAGAAAAGGGAGCCAAAATGGGGTCTGGATTAAAAAATCACCTGCTTTCAAGGTAAACCCCTTTTCCTCACTGGAAGAGGTGCTTACTTTTTGGAATTATTTATTTTTGGACAACATAAAGAGAAACCTCAAAGGAGTTGATTTGAAATAAATTTCTTTTTCACCTCCACATTGTTTTCTTTCCTTCCCTTCCTGAATTGTACAAAGCGGCTTGCCTCTTTTTTCTCTCCTAACCAGTTCCCAGCGCAGAACCCTTCGTGCCAGCCTTCTTTGCCCATGTCTGCTTCCCTGGCCCTGGCGGTGTCGTGTGTGACCTTTGACCCTTCCCTGATGTGTTCCTGGATACCATTTCCAGCCATTCTGAGCGCAGAAGCCATCAAGCCGCCCTGACAGCTTGCAAACGGCCAGGGCTTAGCAGGCTTTTCCAGGGGGAAAAAAAATTCAAAGCAAATGGTCCTTTTCCAAAACGATGTTGTTTTCTTGAGCTTCACAGATGTGGGCTCCTCTGTGCAAAGAGGATGCAGGAGACTCTTGGAAGGCACGGGAATGAATGAATGAATGAATGAATGAATGAATGAATGAATGAATGAAAATGAATGGTGGTACCGTGCCAAGGAGGCGATTGCCTGGATATCACAGGCAAAAGGAGCATTCTTGGCCTCGGGACCATTTCTGGGCCTGTGCAGACTTCTGCCCAGGAACGACAGGCTGCATCAGAAGAGCAGCCACCAGATGCTAAATGAAAACTGGGCAGTTCTGGGGGAATGGGCAAGGGCTCTCCGAGGGACGCGGCAAGAGTCTGGACCGGATGGATACGGAGGCCACCAGCTGTAGCCTCACAGACTAATGCTCAGCAGAAGGACCAGTGTGGACATCATGGCTGCTTCTCCATCTGGAGCAAGGACTCAGCTTTGCTGGCAGAGCTAGACTCAGGCAAAAAGCACAGAAAATTTAGGGCAGAAGCACTGAAGATGTTTCCCCCCCATTCTCCGATGTCTCAGGCTTTCCCGGACCCTGATTAGTTCCAACCTTCTCACTGGCTGTGAGACTCAGGTTACCAACACTCTGTCAAGGATCTCCACTAAGCAAATCCCAGGACCTTGCTTTCTCCACCTGCCTGGCCCTTATGCCCTCATCCTGACCTTTCCTGGCCGCTTGCGCCTGATTCTGGCATAGTGTTCACTTTCTGGAAACTGCTGCTGCTAGTCTTGCCTAAGTCCTGACCTGGATGGCCCCAGGCTGGTCTGAACTTGTCAGAAGCTGAGCTGGGTGGGCCCTGGTTAGCAGTTGGATGTGAAACCACAAAGGAAGTCCTGAGTCATTATGCAGAGTCAGGCAATGGCAAACCACCTTGGTTTATCTCTTGCCTTGAAAACCCCATGGGAGTCACCATAAGTCAGCTGTGACTTGATGGCTCTTTACATTCACATTTTAGTGTGAAATTTGCCTCACTCTGCGACAGAGACAAGGTATAATGCCCAGTGGAGCCAACTTGGTTGCCAGACTCTCAGTCAAAGTCTTTTGGGTTTCCTCTTATTGGTTAGTTGCCAATAAGAGGCTAGCTAGTAGGGCCATAATAAGGGGATAAGGTGATCTTGGGTAGGATGGACTTGTGACCTTGCGTGACCTTGACCTTATGGTTCACTTGGAGGAAGGACAGCCTCTGGCCTTCAACCTACATAGAGAAGTGAAGGCTTACTTTCACCTATGGATTAAGTCATGGACCTTCAGACGGTGACCTTGGACTCGTCACAGCCCTGATAGGGCTGTTCTGACCACGCAGACCTGTCAGAAGCTCTCTCAGCCTCACCTACCTTACAGGGTGTCTGTTGGGAGAGGAAGGGGAGGCAATCGTAAACCGTTTTGAGACAACAGTTTTTTCTGCACCAGGACCGCTGGGTGTTTGCAATGGGGTAGTTTTCCCCTCCACTTCCTGTTTCCTCATGGGAGATTGTTCAACAGGATCCGCAATGGAAAGAAACAAAGTAAGTGCGGAATCAGCCTAGGACACTGGGGGGCTTTACGCACCGGGATCTTTGTTGCAAATTGGTCACTGAACGAAAAATCGCCATTTAAAATAGTGGAATTCGTCGTTATGCATACCTGCCTTTGTAGTGGAATCCAGTTGCGTTTTGTAGCGTTTCCCACAGCTTCCGGTCTCGGCAGAAAAGGAAGCGCTATTTCCAAGCTCGTCCCGCCCCTGGCCGTCAAGCAGCCAATGGGCAGCCGTTAGCATGCTCCCAAACAGCCCCTTTCCCTTTAAGAAAGGTTTTTTTTATAAAAAAAACAGACCCATTGTAACGAATCTGTGTAGATTCGTTGCAACGGAGAGACCCATCCAGCTGCCTAATGTGAGCTGTCATTTGATCGTATGATCGTTGCCACGCTGCCTCGAGTGATAAAAAAAAATCCCCCCCCCCTCATGGGCCCGATTTTCGGCTGAATTAATGTGTAAAAAATAAAGGGACTTTATTTCAGCAAACGGGCTTTTATGTGGTTTGTGCTTAGTGACTAAAGGTGAAGGACTGAAGCCAGGGAAGCCTCTAAACAGAGAGAGGCTCGCTGGTGCGTTTATCCCCGCTCGCTCGGAGAAAAAAAAATGGCAATCGCTTCGCCGGAAGTTTGGAGGACAGGCTCAGGAGGAGGGACTTTGAAGAAACCGCAACAATGTTAATGCACAGGTCTTTATCGCTAGTGTTGCAGATTGTTTGCAAGAGTGTAGCGCTTTCCGGAGGGTGAATCCACTTTTTGGGATTCCCCTGAAAGCGCTACAATGAAGCACTTTTTGCTGATCGGTTTCAGGAGTGTTGCAGATTGTCTACGACGTCGTGTGTTATGGCAAATCAATAGCGTTTCCAATTGGCAACCATTGTGCGATTTTGAAGCCGTGCAAAAAGCCCCTGGGAGTTCATTTCAACTCTTTATTCTGATCCCAGCAACGTGGTACAAAGAGCAAAAAATAAAACCAAAGGACCCCACCAGAACCCCAACTTATATACATGCACAAAAAAGGGATCTTCCTGCCAGTGCATGCTATAGATCAGTTACAGTTTAAACTGACTGGATCCTGTGGTCCGGATCTAGCTGCTCATTGGCTGACGCAATAGCAGAGTTCTGATCCTGTCTCGGACCACAAGCTTGGTCCTTGGCAGGTCTACAGACACAACACCTTGTATCCTGAGAATTCATATTCTCCCTATGGGAGTCTAACCTTCTCAGAAGTCATTGTGATCTTCCTGCCTCAACAGGAAGAAATTACTGTCTAGCCATCTGGTTGTCCAAGTCTCTGATCCTTGCAATGTGACATACTAGCAAGGTGTGAGCTGGTAAGCCCCTTTGTTCTACTTTTACCAGAGCCGTTTGCTTTTGTAAACGCTGAAGTTCTCTGTGTTTGGGACTATGGTGCATTCCCTGCCACATTCCCTCTTTTTGTTGGCTATGAATTTGCAGCTGGGTTCAAACTCATAATGAAGGGTAGTCCCACTGGTTGAATTACTGGGGCAATTCTAGAAAGGGATGGATTTTTTTTAGTTGAATAGCAGCATATAAAGTAGCCACTGATTTTCCCATTCTGGTTCATCATATCCCTCTTTGAATATCTGCCAAGGGCTAGTCTTCATTACTTACTGTTTTTGTAGATCTCAGGGTGTGCAATTCTCATACCCTCCTGATCTTCTCCTTACCTCTGTCTTTTTTTAAAAACAGAATTGTAATTTCCTGGAACTCAAAGTGGTCGTTGCTCGTGTTTGGCTGGGCAAATAATTTCCTCCCACCTTTCTGCCTGGGATGTCAAAAGCACCAGTGAAATGTTTCTCAGCTACAGAAGTTCATCGGCTTGATGTTATTTCTTTTGGGGGAAATGGGAGACTCATAAGTCAGACTTGTAGCTACACTAATGCCCCCACTGTAGATTTCACAGTGGTCCAGGAAATGAAGAAATAGAAGGAAGAGCCGGCCACTGAAAGCTTCCATCAGCCTCACTGGCCAGGGGCAAAAGCTATCAGACTGTTGAGTGCTCACAGCTCCCCCAAACACTTGATCAATGCCTAAAAGCTAAACTAATGTGGAATCTCTGTGTGTACCCCATCAGAGCTAATAGGAGCTCTATCAGATCAGGAAGAAGCACAACAGAAAAGAATAAACACTCCTCCACGCATACTCATGGTCCCAGCCTAAGTCAGGGTTCCATGTACCAAATGTTTAAAAGGAGGGGAAACCCTTGGGCATAGGGTTACTTGGGAGAATAGAACAGCATCATAGAGTTGGAAGGGGCCATACAGGCCATCGAGTCCAACCCCCCTGCTCATTGATGTTTGGGAAGCTGTGATGTGACTTCCTGGTGATGCTGTAGGAATTTCCCCTGATCTCTATGGTATCATTATGGACAACCTTTTCCAGCCATGTCTAGTCTCACATCCTGTTTCCCTCAGAATAGAATCACAGAATCACGGAATCATAGAGTTGGAAGGGCCATCCAGGCCACCTAGTCCGACTCGCTGCTCAGTGGAAGACCATTGTAGCAGCCAACCGGTCTCCTCGAAGGGTCAACAAACTGGATACAGGCCAGGGCCTTCCCCAGCACAAGGATTCCAAGGTTTGTTTCTTCTGGACATGCAAGTTTGCTTCCCTCACTGTGGTTAGTATCAGTGGATGGATCTAGGCTGATTCTGCACTTACTTTGTTTTTTCCATTGTGGATCCTGCTGAATTCAGATCAATTTGAACTCGGGTCTTCCTCTATCCCCCCCCCCCATTGAAACAGAAAGTGCTCTGCACTTGATTGGGAAAGCTCAGAGCGGGGAGAGGAGCCAAGCGCAGCAGGAGCCTCTTTCTTTTCTTGAAGGGGGGGGGGGAGAGGATTGGAGACAGCAGAGGAGTGGGGAATAAATCCAAGAGGAAAATCTCTGCTGAGAGAAGTTAGGGCTTCTGGAGTGCAGTCACTTTAAGACAAGCCTTGCAACCCGCCTTGCAACCCAGAACCTGGAAGTATTTGAACTGATGCCCTGGCCAATCAGGGAAGACTGCTTTGCTATGAGGCATAGAGAAGGAAATTAATTCACAAAAAGCAGGAATCTGTACACTTACTGATTTTGATTTTTCAAATATCGAGGCTTATATCCACTTCTGGATATCGTGGGGGAAAGGTAGGGTCACTCCGGATCAATCATGCATGTTGCAGAGGGGAAATTTAAAGTGCCCAAAATCAAAATGGAAATCGAATTCAGTGTAGATGGGAGGGAATTATTCACAGTGGGAGTGGGTAAAAAGCCCCATGCAAATTACACCCTAGTCTGGAAAATGGCATAGGATGGAACGCCGAAATGTTGAAGCATCTTCTCAATGTGTACTGCGGTTCCAATCTGAATGCCAAAGCATGGTTTATCAGCAAACAAATATAGGCAGCCACAGGAATTGGTTTCAACAGTGATAAAAACCATGGCATAGCTGGCGAACACAGCTATATAACAATACAGAATTCAAAAGTCCATTAAAAGTTGGCTTCTTTTATTCTGGTTTTTCTGTATTGATATGCAACAAGATTCTGGTATTAAATACCTTGTTTCCCCTCAGCTTTATCAGAGCATAAGAGATTGGATATGTGTTATGCAGGTTATTATACCACTTGGGAACTATTCCTTTTGTCTGTGCTGAAATATTATGCTGTGATGAAACTGAAGCAAAACAAGGTATTTAATACCAAAACCCTGTTACGTATCAATACAGAAATACATATGCAACCCGAACATGTGACCCTTTCTTGCATGCCCAGGGAAATGCCAATCGCAGGGATTCTGGGTGTTTTTTTTTTTGTGGGGCACTATCTGGGCATGGAATTGGGGTCACTGTGAGTGGGCAGGTAGTTGTGAATTGCCTGCATTCTGCAGGGGGTTGGGCTAGATGACCCTGGAGTTCCCTTCCAACTCTATGATTCCAATAAAAGAAGGCAACCTTTAATGGACATTCAAATTCTTTATTGTTATATAGTTCTGTTTGCCAGCTATGCCATGGTGTTTTCTCTTGAAAGCATAGTTGAAACCAGTATTTGAGAAGTGATTTCCTGCCATTTGGGTCTCTGGACTGAGGTCTACTCACAGTTAATAGTCCTGATTAGCCTGGGGATTTTTCCAAAGTCAACTCGCAATGTTTCTTTTCTTCTTTGCCTTCTCTCCCTCTCAGTCCTGCTTTATCTTATCTCCTGGCTACTCTCCTGCTCCCAGTGCCAATTCGTAAGGTTCCCCAATTCCCATCTCGGCTCCTGTCTCAAGCTCCCAGTCTTCCTTTGTTTGCATTCAGCAAATCCCAGCTTAACCTTCCGAAGGGCTTACTGTTTACTGTCTGTGATGGATTACTCCAATGGCTATCCATAGCAGTTGGCCTGCGTTGGATCACTTGGTGGGGTCTGATCCTGTCACTGCCTACGCAAATCCAGAGACAGCCCAGCACAAAACTCCCCTCTCTCGTATGACGGTCTTCCTTCCAGCCTTGCCCTTTCGGTCCCGCCCCTCCTGGCTGCAGCGTCTCGGCTGTCTTCCTTCCTCATGGTAATGCTGCTCCTTAATTTGAGCCATATCTGGCCACCCTTGATGGCGACGATCAATCCAGATTTATTCACAGGGCATTCATTCCCCCAGTTGGGCCTCGTATGTGTGTCCCCGACGGAAAATTGCAGAACCCAATTTTTTTGTTAAAAGGAAAAAAAAAAAAGTTCTTAGATTTATTTTTATCTCCGGCCTGCGATAGCAATGATGACCCCGGTGCAGCGTGGGATATATCCCAGGGAGTAATGACTGGCTGGGGTTAATGGTCCATGTGTGCTCCTTCGTCGATCAGATCCTCCCAGCTGGTCATTCGTTCCTGGGAAGTACCTGGGCGCGTAGATCATTAGGCCTTAATTCCATTGCATTTTTCACCAGCGCACGTTCACGGTGCCAAAGGCCCCCTGAATAATCAGCGCGGCATTCTGTGTGGCACCAAAGGTGCTTAAAAGCAAGCGGAGGAACCAGAGGGCTTGGAATGTGCAGGGGCCGCTCCCAGAGCTCTCGTTGACTCTCGGTAGGCGCTTGGGCGAGCCATTTAAACTCCCCGAGCCTTCCTTTCTCAGCGCCTAATACCACGATAATTCACGTGTTGCAAGGCCGGGGGGAGCCATTAGGATTGTATAATCTGACCTCTCGAACAGCATGCGCTGTAGATTTCAAGCCGGTTACTCCCACATATATCGCTTGACACCTCGAAGCTGGGCTAGGCAAACTATCTTTGCAAAATGGAAGTGAGGAAATAAAAGCAGCCACCCAGGGTAACTGTCAAGGATGATTTTCGGATGCCAGGAGCCTATAATTCAACAAGCATGGGCCAAATGGACAGAGGAACAGGCGGGTCTCTGAGATGCGGGCTCAGTTTCCTAGTCTGTAATAGGCTAAGATTCACTTTATTCATGGTGGTGGCAAAGGCATCTTTCATGGGGGGGGGGGGGCTGACCCTTTATGGATGAAGCAGCCATTCTCAATGGGGCCCTATGGCTCTGGGGGTAGGCATGGCACATTTGAAGGGGGCCACAAATGGAAAAATGTAAGAAGGGGAGCCAGAAAAGTTTATGGGGGCCCTGGTAATGGAACCGATGTAATGCCCTTTTTGTCACATATGACTTCATTAATTACTAGAAAGTCTGATCTTTGTCAAGGAAAAGAAACAGAAATCATGTGATCTGTTCTTTTGTGTGTGCTTGCATTAATGCACTCGAAGGGAAAAAAAATGAGCCCATGTGCTTCTCTTGGTCGAATGTCCTGGAAGTCTGTCTCTCGTGTATATGACAAGGTTCACCAAGTATAGTTATCTCCCTCTCAGTCTTAGGCCTTTTTAGGCCTGGCTCAATGAGCAAGTGGCCAGCCTTCCACAGGGGGCCTAGGAACCTGAGAAAAGCTCCTAAAAGGGCTGTGGTCAAAAAGAGGCTAAGAATGACTGGTATAAAGAAGGGGCCACAATTTAAAGTGTAAAGTGGACAAGGTTATCCTAAATCTCCCCGGTCTCATTTTGTAGCCTTGGATCTGTTGCTGTGCTCCTTCAAGATGTCACCCTCCTCAGAGCAGATCAAGGAATTGAGTGATCTTAAGGCAGATTCGGGCCTACCTGCAAACACAAAACATTAGACCAGTGGTCCACAACCTTTTTATCATCGGGGACTGGTCACAGCTTGACAATTTTACTGAGGCCCAGGGGGGGGGTAGTCTTTTGCCGAGGGACGTCACTGCCACTGCTTGAGCCCCTGCTCCACTTGCTTTCCCGCTGGTGCCCCTGACTTCCTGCTGCCCACTGGGGGGCACTGCCAGCAACAGCTGCACAGTGCCATGCTGAGGGGGAGCCCCAGCCATGGCGGCTGCCGGAGAGCACCAAAGGTGAGCCGGCGGCAGAGTGGCAGGGCAGCCCCCGAGGCAGAGCCGGGGAGGAGGACGAGGAGAAGCCGCGGCCCGGTACCGACTGATCCGAGGTTGGAGACCACTGCATTAGGCTATTTGCTCATGTTTCCAGTGCTGAGTTCCACTTTGCAAGCTGAAAAGTAACAATGCGAATCTCAATTGAATTTCCCCCCCAATAATATGTTCACTTCAGACATTTGCTATCCGGCCTGTTTGTGGTATCTTACAATATCCACTACAACGACTACAATTTAAAACAGAGAAGTGCAAGACTTCTGCCATCAGAACAGCCAGAAATCCCCTTCCCCATGGTTCAAAGAATGCCAGATAACAAAAAAAAAAAGTCAACAATTAGTACAATGCTCAGATTTGCTCCTCAGTGTGGACCTTGTCTCCTTAACAGTAAGGCAGAATCCGGCTGGAAATGTATCTCCTCTTTCGCTGCAATATGAACACCTTTTAGGGAGGCAAAACATAACTTTTACAGGAGCTGTCTTTCCTTTGTGAAAGAGAGCTGAATGGAAAAAAAGAAACCCCCGATAGGCTTTTATTGTTCTTTTTAATCACAGCACCTTGGGACCTGGCTTCTGAAACTTTCCGCTCAGAAGATCGGCTCAGTGAAATCACCTCATGGTGGTTAGCCGGTTGACAAAAGGCAGAAGTTAAAGCCAGCCCAGGCTCTGGCCTGTACATCCTTTCAGACAGTCTGCTGTATTTATTTCCACTTTTGTTTTGTTTATAAGGACTGTTCATGGCAGGCTATAAAACACACGATAAAACCTTTCACAGCGGCTGTAAAAATCTTGGCTGGCTGCCAGAAGGACCCTGACAGGACTCTGCTTGGCTGCGCTGAAAGGTGAATATTCGAGAGAAGGGAGAGCTCAAGTGGATAGAGGACCCTGGGAAATAGTATACATGCTTTACCCCGCCACTGGATGGCTGGATGACTACAGCTGTAAATAGCGCGCATACTTTTGCAGGCTGCATGATGACGTGCTGACCAGGAGTATAAATAGCGTTTGCGCTTCCATGTGCCACAGGATGGCATGATGACCAGGAATGTAAATAGCATCTGTGCTTTCACATGCTCTGCGTGTGTGTGTGTGTGTAGGGGGTGTGTGTGTGCAATGACCACGAGTGTAAACTAGCATTTGTGTTTTTGCATGCCACGGGATGGCAGGACAACCACAAGCATAAATAGCTGTCATGCTTTCTCGTGCTCTGGGAAGCTGCGATGACCACAAGCCTACATTGTTTTTTAAACCACAGAGGGTGGCTAAATCGGGGGGGGGGGGTAGAAAAAGCAGGGAAAGAAAATGGGATTGAGCAAAGTGTCCATAAGAATATTTGCGGGGCTCCCCGGCAGGGCCAGCGGTGGGAGCGGGAACATGTTCTACGCGGTGCGCAACGGCAGGAACACCGGGGTGTATCAAACCTGGGAAGAATGTAAAGAGCAAGTTGACAAATACCGATATGCTAGTTTCAAAAAATTTGCCTCGGAGGGAGATGCTTGGAACTTTGTAAATGGCGAGTCATCAAACTCTGCAAGTAACAGCAGTACGGCTGATCAAAGCCCTGGATATGGTACTCACAATTCTACTTCATACTGGTCGGATTATAGCTCATACAGGACACAGAATGAAGAGCCCTCAGAAAGCTGGCAAGAAAGAAAATATACAAAATACACTGAAGTGCCTCCCACAACTTCGGGGAATAATTTCTCATATATGGGGGACCGTGTAGTTGTTTATACTGATGGATGTTGCTCAAGTAATGGGCGTGAGAAAGCACGTGCGGGAACAGGCGTCTATTGGGGACCTAATCATCCTCTAAATAGTAGTGAAAGACTTCCTGGACGGCAAACAAATCAAAGAGCTGAAATAAATGCAGCCTGCAAAGCTGTAGAGCAAGCAAAGAGCCAGAACATCAAGAAGCTGATGATCTATACTGACAGCAAGTTCACCATTAATGGCATGACAGACTGGGTTCCAAACTGGCAGCGTAATGGTTGGAAAACCAGTAATGGGCAAGATGTAGTAAACAGAGAGGACTTTGAAAGGCTTTCTAAACTTTCAGAAGGCATGGACATCCAGTGGATGCATGTTCCAGGTCATTCGGGGTTTAGGGGAAATGAAGCAGCTGATCGTCTAGCAAGAGAAGGTGCTGGCAAACACTCATCATTTTGAAATTATGAAGTTTATTTTGACCGCAATAACAATATGGATTTGTCAACCCGTGACAGCATTCCTAGTTAACATGCGGTTTTTGATGCATTTCCGCCCGACTTCGTTGGCTTTCAGAAGACTCAACTTTTCCCTGTTCTGAAGAGGCATTTTCAAGGTTCTAATTGAAATTAATTCCATTTCTCTTGGAATTAAGGTGCCTCATGTTTTTAGGCACCGCATTTACATAGTGTATTTCACAGCTGTGAGCTTGAAGTTTTGTCAGGCTACTTAACTTCAGAAGTGTTTAAACGTATCAGTAACGAAACACAGTTTATTTGCTGGACAACAGAATGTTTTCCTATTGAGCTCTGAAATAAAGATTTTTGTTGCTTTCTCTAAAAAAAAAAAAAAAGAAAGAAAAAAAAAAAAGAATATTTGCGGGAAAACACAGCAGACAGAATCTTGCTACAGCCAAGGATGGTTTATCCATTGAGCGCATGTAGCACATGCTACATGCGCCGCACTTCCAGGGCCCCTCGCAGTGCCTTCCCTCCATGGAACAGGGAGATAGTCTCTCTCCTCTTCCCTTTCCCCTCTTTAAGGACACGTGGAATGACACCCATTTCCACTGTGGGGCCCCCCTCTGCCCCCAGTCTGGCTGCTCCTGCCAAAACTGTACTCTAGTCTACTAGGCCCCCTAGAACCCTTAAATTGGCTCTGGTGAAACGGGCCCCACGAATCCTTAAACCACTCCAACTACAGCGCATGTATAGCAGAAGCCACACAACTTTCAATCATCATTTGTTAGAGAGTTTAGAAAACATTCCTGAAATAATTAATGGAGATTTTTTCACAATCCAATGTGTAAATTGCTATTTGGAGGCAGTGGGGTCTCAAACAACGTCCTTCCTCTGCTGGCTGTCCTCCACTGTTGCAGTGGAAGAAAACGAAGAGAATTGATATCAAGGACATGGTGATGTCACTTCCAAACTCTGCATACTCAACACTCTAGGAATTTTTCCAATCTCTATGGTTCTTACCATAGAGATGGAGGGAATTCCTAGAGCAGCTTGGGGTTGAGGCAATATCACATGAGTGATGCTTCTCCTGAACACTCTCCACCCCGCCAAAGAGTCTGTGGTTGCCTGCACAGGCACAACCTGAATGCAAGGCATGTACTTTACTAGTAAGTCACAGCCCCTTCTGATAAACTGTGAAACATAAAATGCTTCATATATCATGCTGAAAAAATTAACTACATAAAAAGCTCTTAAAATGCACTGCTTAATTTTTTTTTGGGGGGGGAGAGCAATTTACTTGTGAATATATCCAAGCAAAGGCATCATTAATCTTGGTTTGAAACTTGCTTCCTAAGATACCCCCCCCCCCATAATGGCTTTGTGTCATCTTTCCCACATTCTCCATTGATGCCCTGCCCGCGTCTCTGATTTTGCTTAGGGCTCGAGGCTATTTCAAAAGCAATGAGAGAGAAGGAAGTCGGAATCTTGAGGTGTTTTCCACAGAAAAAGGGGCAAATGGGATAACATTTCACCAAATTGCAATCCATTGGGAAAAAAAGTCACAAGGATACATGCAGTGGACTCCATGTCCACCTCCCATTCCTATACCAAGAACAGGGTTTCAAAGGACAAATCTGCAACATTTTGACTCCTCTGTGTACTTGTAGCAATCCCTGCCTAGTAGTGAAGATTCTGTGTCTAAGATGTCCACC
The DNA here is from genome assembly GCF_049243985.1 of Paroedura picta. Taxonomy (NCBI): domain Eukaryota; kingdom Metazoa; phylum Chordata; class Lepidosauria; order Squamata; family Gekkonidae; genus Paroedura; species Paroedura picta. The sequence continues at coordinate 160,950,722 of NC_135371.1, read as the reverse complement.
TGTAACCCTAACCTATTAGAATTTACTTCAGCAACCTGATACTCTGACCTTGCAGCCTCAGCCTGTGGATCCTACTGGAAGCAGAATACTTCACCAACAGCTCAGAAAGTCCCACCTGCCTCAGAAAGTTCCTTCTGTGTCTTCTGAGCCTTAGTGTTGCATGGACTGGCAAAGGCCTCAAGAGCCCTGAAATATTCTACCGGCATTTTCCCTCCTGAACCTACAGCCAGAGTCAGAAATACTGCCGTCATAAGTCCTGTTCAGAAATAGAGGTGAGTGCATGTACAGTTTGTGTACAGTAAGGGTCCCTGGTCGTTTTGAGCTTACAGGCACATTTGAAATTCTAACGTGGCATGGTGGGCTCAGAGACAAAATGGCTGCCACAAAATGGCTGCTGCAAGAGGCGGAGCCAGTTACAAAATGATTGCCGCCACTTTAACTTCAGGCACACAGTGTAGATCTTTCTGCTGTAGTGGCATGGGCAACTGATGCCAAAGCAACATTTAAAAAATTCTGGAAAGCCAGTCATTAGTCCTTCAGAATCCTTGCTGGGCAAAAGCTCGACCTGGACTCACCTACTTGCTAAAGACACTTGGGGAGGGGAATGAGAAAAGGTGCTGATTGAGGGCATTTGATCGTTCTTTTTAGATGTGTGGAGTAATTCCCAGATTACATTTATTTATTACTAGATCTAAAGCCCATTTAACTTGGAAATGAAATGAGTTCTAGATGGGAGCAGGCCCACCCCTCACCCGTGGCTGTCTGGAGCAGCTGGGCAGATTCCCTGGGTGGGTGAAGCAGCCAGTGGGGCCAGGGAGCAACCCATTGGCTGCTTGGGGCGGGATGGACGCTTCGCGGCTCCTGATTGGCCCCTCCGAGTTTTTATCCTGGACAGGGCCTGTCCTAACTCCTCCCACACTGCCCTTACTGCTTTATTCAGTTTGACTACCCCTGAGCTAGGTGGTTCCTCAGATATGTGGGGCCCAAGCATGTGCAGTTGAATGCATGAATGAAACCCCACATTTACCTGAATACAGGTTCCTGGTTTCATTTGTAAAGTCCTTAAAAGCAGGTGTAGCCACGTACATGCCAGATGTGTTCACTATAACATGTAAACAGGGCTACAGCTGCTGCTCACAAATGACCCACAGGGCACTTTCACAAACTAAATAATGCAGTGCCAATCCATTTTGGTGACTGTTTGCAGGTGGATTTGACCTCTCTGCACAGCGCATTGAAAGTGGCTTGAAAGGGCATTGTTTAGTGTGGATGAGAGCATCCGCAGACCCACACTGACGGCTGATGTGGTTTAGAATTCATTTGGTAGTTCTGATCAGTCCTCTTGTATTTCGCTCACGGTCCCAGGCTTCTGCAAGAAACAAACAACACAAGGAACCTTTGGACCTTGTCAAAGCTCCCTTAAGCCCATCAGGACCCTGAAATCCTTTAGGGGGACACAATGGACGAAGGTTTTATTTATTTAGATTTTTATACCGCCCTTTCCTACGGCTCTGGGCGGTTTACATAAAACCTGTGGGTCAGGGACGTGGCTCTAGCAGACTGGCTTCTGTACAGCTTTGCAGTTTTGAGGACGAGGGATCTTGGTTGTATTGTGCAACACACAACGTTGGCAACAGACCCAAACTCCAAGATGGCTGGGCCTTTGCAACTGGAGTAGGACACAGGCTGGGATGCAACCCAAGGCCAGCTGAACCTGGTGCATTTTAGCCATGTGAAAGGCGGCAAGGCCCGAGTGCCGCCGGCGGAGGGACTCAGCCCTCAACATCAAGTATGCCTTTGCTAGCTCCTGACCTTTCTCAAGTGTCAAGAGATGCTCAGGCTGCAGACGTGAATATTCTGCGAAGATCGGCAGTCCTCCGCATGGCCTGGAATTTCGCCGAGAAGGACAAAGATGAGCCGCTGCGTGGACTTTGTTACTAAAGAACTCAATTAATAAGCAATTTCTATTCACCTATCAAACCCAACGCAAGGGCAAGTGGGTGATCTGCTCACTGGTGATTATGGCTTCATTTAAAACGCTCCTGCGCAGTAGGTTTATGGGCACATTAGCGAGAGCCCCGAGGCTCCTGCTTGTTATCGATGTGGCCATCAGTGTCACAAAACACGCATTCCACCACTCCGCTATGGATCAGAGCAGGACTATGCGGTGGCCCCGGAGGGTCGGAAGGCCGAGGGTGGGAAATGAATGGTTATTGATGTGAGGAGGGTTGTCCGTGAGGATGGGCTCTGTACATGCTTGGGGATCACAGCCGATGTTTTGCAGGCTGCCCATGGCCCACCATCGAGCCGGCTGTTGGAATGGTACAGCCTAGGCCAAGCTTTCTCAACCAAGGTTTCGTGAAAGGGTTTCCTGAAAAGATGGGAGTTCATTAATTTTTTCTATATTTTAAACATTTGTTAAACATTGATCGGGCAATATGACTGTATATGGTCATGTCGACCTGCCCCCCCCCTTCCAGAATGGCCAGTGATGGGCCTGAAGGGGGTGGGAAGGGGAATTCCTAGAGCAGCTTGGGGTTGAGGCATTATTACTTTCCGGTTCGAAAGTAATATTGTCACCATAATAATTTTGCTCGATGAGATTCAGTCACTGCAAAGTTAGCAGAGATCAATAATTTTTTTTTGGGGGGGGTCTTATTGCTGCTACCTTATTGCTGCTATGGATGAGCTCCATCCTATGTCCTGCCTGATTTGCTGATAATGCTCCAAATATTTTCCCACCCTCTTCGTGTTCCCTAACCATTCTCGGTTAAAACCCAGAAGCTGCGCTTCACTGGTGAGGGACAATCTGTTGATAGCCTCCAGTAAACCAGCATCCCATGATTAAGCCAGGGCCTTCACAGAAACTGCACTAGCTCTACATGTATAAAGGGCTGTCAAGTCACAGCCATGTCATGGCAAACCCACTTTCAAGGCACAGGAGAAGCAGAGGTGACTTGCCATTGCCTTCCTCTGCAGACACTTCCTTGGTGGTCTCCCATCCAAGTGATCACTGTGCTTAGCTTCCAACTTATGGTGACCCCAGCAAGGGGCTTTCGGGACAAGTGAGAAGCAGAGGTGGCTGGCCCTTGCCTTCCTCTGCAGAGTCTTTCTTGGTGGTCTCCCTTCCCAGTACTCACCCAGCTTACGGTGGCCCTAGCAAGGGGTTTTCAAGGTCGGGGAGAAGTAGGGTTGGTTTGCCATCGCCTTCCTCTGCAGACACTTCCTTCGTGGTCTCCCATCCAAGCATGACCCTTGCTTCGCTTCTGAGCTCAGGCTAGCCCAGGGGTAGTCAAACTGCG